>NC_136915.1:103393684-105935100 GCF_949752795.1 Hyperoodon ampullatus
AAAAAGAACTTACCACATCCAGAAAATATAGATCCATTGAATTATAGACAAGTACATCAATAGCTTCTCCTGAGGATGAAAGTAACTTTCTGAAGCACCAGGGCTTCAGATGGTCAGTGCTCCTCCCCACTTCATCCCCCATCCTAACCCAGTAGAAGGGGAAGTATGCAACCCCAGGAAGGCAGAGGATGGCCCTAAACAAAAAGGAAGCAGTGATCAGTGCCCTGGCACACTCTGGGCTTACACACTTCCCATTCTTAGTGTTGAGGTAATAAAGAGTGGTTCATCTCTCTTTATTGGATGTTTTCAGAAATACCCTTATATAGCTTCTGAATTAATCATCTTCATACTCATCTCTTATTCACTGCCATATTTACTGCCATATTCCTAACACTTCTGGAGAAAGTGTTAATGGATAGAGGATGGTTAATGTGGCCAAAAGAAAAGTGGTGGGAAGTTCGATCTTTAAAGCGGTTAAAGTAGGGTTTCGTAGGTACTTACCCCTTTGTCGAAAGTAGCAAAAAATTTGATGTACGGCTGGAAATGTTCAGCTGCCTCTTCAAAAGCCTTGTAATCTAAGAGGAAGAAGATAAAAGGGAGAGACATTTTCAAGATACACACTGCATCAGAAATTTCTCTTTTTTTTTTTTTTTTTTTTTGCGGTACGCAGGCCTTTCACTGTTGTGGCCTCTCCCGTTGCGGAGCACAGGCTCCGGACGCGCAGGCTCCGGACGCGCAGGCTCAGCGGCCATGGCTCACAGGCCCAGCCACCCAGCAGCACGTGGGATCTTCCCGGACCGGGGCACGAACCCGTGTCCCCTGCATCGGCAGGCGGACTCCCAACCACTGCGCCACCAGGGAAGCCCTCTCTTTTTAAATAACGTAGAGAAACCAATTAATTCTGATTGGATAGTTATTTAGTAGCCATTATTTAGATAAATAATTATTTGATACTGTTTTAAAACCCAAGGAATTTGGACTGACTGGCATTCTATCACCCAAAAGAGGAATTCTTTATCACACTTTTATGTGTTTTAGGAAATTGGGTGACAGAAAGGAAAAAACAGAGGAACCAAGAGAGGACGAGGGAGAGAAAAACCAAAAGAAATTTTTTCACTCAAACTCACTGCTAGTTACGTGTGCCCTCTAAAGAGTACTGCTGTATAAGTGAGCACTGAGTAAGAAGAAAACCCACTTAGTATGCAAAGCAACTTTATCAAAAAAAGCAACATCACAGAAGAATTTTAAACTTCTTAACAGGAGTACTTCTTTGGGTAACTCCTAGTTTTTCTTTCCCTCTTTTTAAGTTTTCTTTTTTCATTCTGATCTCCTGAGAGATGACTTAAAATTAACCAAGCCCAGGGACTTCCCTGGTGGTCCAGTGGTAAAGACTCCACCTCGCGATGTAGGGGACATGGGTTCAATCCCTGGTCTGGGGACTAAGATCCCACATGACGTGGGGCAACTAAGCTCGCTCGCCCCAGCTAGAGACCTCACGCCCCAAACTACAGATCCCACGCGCTCTGGAACCCACACACCGCAACTACAGAGCCCACACGCCCTGGAGCCTGCATGCCACAACTAAAGAAGAGAAAACCTGCACGCCACAGCTAGAGAGAAGCCCGTGCACCACAACGAAGAGCCCGAGTGCCACAACAAAGATCCCACATGCCGCAACTAAGATACGCTGCAGACAAAAAAAAAAAAAAAAAAAATTAACCAAGCCCTTGCTTGATTCTGGCCCCAAACTTGAATCTAAACTGGTCAAGATAAGCATGAGACCGCATGAGTGTGGCCATGCTGTGCCTCACTACACCTAGATAGTTATTGTTTGGTAAAGACATTCGTATTCCTGTCTGATATGTGAGGGTGATGGTAATGGTGTTGGTGTTGGTGGTTGTTCTACATAAAGTCTATAATCCTGAGAGTCAATGATCCTATGATTCATTCTTAACAAGATTACCTTTTTTTCCATTTCATGGAATTTCATATCTCTTAATCATCAGAGGCATAAGCTTTAGCTAGAATCCCAGGAGCAGGCAGAATTTTCTAATATTCAATGAAAAACACTTCAAGAATCATGCTGACTCAGGGGACACCAAGACGAGTAAGACAAGGACACTGATCTCAAAGGCTCACAGTCAAGGAGCGTTATGGGCCCTTAAAGAACCACAATGCAAGTGATAGCTGCTAGAATAGAGGAAAGCATAATAAGCACAGGCGAGACAGGGGTTGAGAAATTTACAAGAACACCTGTACAAACTGATACACGTTTACACAAACTCATTCCTCATAAAAGTAGTTGGGTCGTCAGAAAATATATCATAAAACCCGAGAGTTGGGATAGAGGATTAGGTGGAGGGGAAGAAGGTGGGTGAGAGATTTGGAGAATGAACAGAGAGAAAGTGAGAGAGTATAGAAAGTGGAGTGGTTATAGCCGTACCTAAGTTATTTACGTCTCTCTAAGGCAGCAGTGGGCTCCATCAGAATCCTCTGTCCCCTCTTCCCAGACCCCCTGTTCCGGGTGAACCTCTCCCCACCTCCATGAACCCCTATCCTCATCGAAAGAATGGCCCTGATCTGTGTCCAGAGATCTCTCTTCTTCACTTGAGGAGCCAATCTACATCCCTTTTAAGATGAAGAAGGGTAGAGAAAGGTAATTCGCCAAGTTGGTGCTTCAAACTGTGGTTGAGCCTTTAGCCTTGCCCAAACAACAGCTGTCTTCCAGGAAACCCGGTCCAGTCTTCTGCTCTCTTTGATCTCATGTGATTCCCTAGATTTTTCCTGCCCTCGCGTCCTGTTTTTGTTTGTTTGTTAGTTTGTTTTTTGTTTTGTTTTGATTAATTTTTATTGGAGTATAGTTGCTTTACAATGTTGTGTTAGTTTCTGCTGTACAGTGAAGTGAATCAGCTATACCTATACATATATCCCCTCTTTTTTGGATTTTCTTCCCATTTAGGCCACTACAGAGCATTGAATAGAGTGCCCTGTGCCATAGAGTAGGTTCTCGTCAGTTATCTATTTTATACATAGTAGCGTATATATGTCAGTTTCAATCTCCCAATTCATCCTACCACCCCACTTCCCTCCTGGTATTCATACGTCCGTTCTCTACATCTGTGTCTCTATTTCTGCTTTGCAAATAAGTTCATCTGTATCATTTTTCTAGATTCCACATATAAGCGATATTATACAATATTTCCTCTTTCCCCTCTAGAATGGGCTCCTGAACATCCAGCCTTCAACCTCCAGCTTATTGCAGACGTGTCTTAGCATCTTCTCACCTTTCTTGCCCATCCCTCCGGGTTTTCCGTACTGGGTATTGACCCTTTAGCTCCACACTTCCCCCAGTTTGGCATTCTTAACCATCAGCTGAGTTCCCCTAGGAAGTTCTTGTCATGCTCACTCAACACTAGCATCCATAGCTACATGCTCAAGCTGGAGATAGACTTTCATGCCCAACCTCCCTGGAAGATGTAGCCTCCCAGTTCTTCCAGGTCCTTTCTAATCTGGTACCAAATCTCTTAGGCATCCTTTTCTGCTAAGACTATTCCAGTCTACTTATGTTTTAAATCCTTCCAGTTTCTCCACTGTCTCTCCATTGTTCTTGTTCTACAGAAAAGCTTGGGACCATTTGCAAAGCGGATGCCTTCTGTGCCATTAAACTTTCTTGACCAATCACCCTCAAACTACAGCAGAAATATAGGACTCTCAACAACTGCTTCCCTGGGTGTCTTATCCACTCCTAGCTTCCCCACCCACTGACCTTGGCCTCTTTTGAAAGACAAGAAGAAACAGACAGAGAGACTGGGATGCCTAGTAGAACATCCTGATGCTTTCAGCCAGTGTGTGATGGCCACGGGTATGTTACAAGGAGCTTGATAGACATAAATTTTTTGGGTGATAAATCTTTCTAGATGTTTTCTACAGCCATTCAGATATTACAGTAGTTAATATTATATTTGAAAACAATGGCTCCCTCTATAAATGTTCTGTTTCAATAACAATTATTTTATGCCTAAGACTAGCGAGCATCACAGCTAGAGAGAGACTGCTCCCCTGTCTTCCCCACTGGATCTTCTCAGTGTGACTGTTACTTTAGTCCAAGTTTGTTTATCATCAGTGAAGTTTTTTGGTTTGTGAGACTCTAAATTATTTAGTTTTTTTCTTTTGATTTAATTTACTGTAATGTTCATATTTTTCTATTAACACCAATGGAATGCATGATTGCTATCTGTTTATTAGGTTAGTAATCATCATAATCAGTATTATCAACAAAATCTGGCGTTAGGTATTCCTAAAGAGGACAAAACTCATATTCTTAATTTTCTGAATATTCAATTTATCCCTTCCTTCCTACCATTCTTTCTTCCTACCTGCCTTCTTTCTTTTTCTAATGCCTGTAAATATTAACAATTAGCCAATCTAATTCTAGATGGAGTTTTCATAATGTATTATTGTTTGTCTTTGTAAATTAAAAATATTTCTTTCAAAAATAATAATTGGACATAGTATAATTAATTGATTCATTAAAGAAGACTGTAGGACTTTGGCTTCAGAACTGATGGTGAGGCTGTAATGACAAGAAGGTGTAAAGACTGTGTTGTCAAGTTCATTCTGAAAATCTTGAGATTCAAGCAGTATTTATTCACAGAGATTCTTTGTTATATAAACTTTACCTATTGGTCTGAATTCCACATATAAGATTGTTATTAAAAAAGTGATCCTTATAACATCCAAATCTTGATAGCCCCTTCTCTTCTTAGCTCTAGGTGAAGAAATGGGTTCAGAAGACCTGTCTCTGCTGTTTCACACTAAAGCAGTCTAACTGTCCCAGGGGAATTTTTCTAAGAGTTTATGAGCTAAGAGGTGAATTGAAAAAAACTGAATTATGTTAAAAACTCTTCAAAGGATAAATTATTGGTTTCAAAACATGCCGGACCTTGCTGAGATCCTGAATGAAGTTAACTGAAAATTCCAAGGACTGTGTGAAATACACAGTGTACTGACAAAGTTTGTCAATTTAAAAGCAAAAATTTAACCTTAAAAAGGAGGTTAAAATGGCTCACTAGTAATTTTATTATTTAAATCTTAAGAAAAAGGTGTAAGACCAGTAGAGCGATAATTGCATATTCCTAAGGAAATGCTTCATTATTATTTTGAAATATATAATATGAAAGAGCTCAGTTGGATTTGAAATCTATTCAAATGATCATAAGAAATATTAACACTACATTTGTCATTGAAAAGGAAAGTAATAGCTGTTAGATTGAAAGAATGCTCACATTCCTGAAGGACAATTTAGAGATTAGATTATCTAAATTCTGTTCAATGGCGATAAAAGATGGTTCGTCAATCAAAGAAAAAGCAGTGAATGTTGTCCTGTCATTTGCCACCATCCACATGTGCCAGCAAAGTCTCTGGTCAAGGGTGACTATCCAGAATTCAAAGAGATCATTTAAAACCTTGATCAGGAACTGTATGTTGCTATTTCAAGCATAAAACCTAATATCAAAAGCTACATTCCTAGAAAGAAGCACAAGATTTTCATTCAAAATCTAAAAATATTTTACTTGGTAGTTTTATACAATGTAATATTTGATATCTTTCCTATTATTTTGTACATTATTATATTAAGAAGATAAATTTTTTTTTTTTTTTTGCTAAACCCAAGTAAATCTCTTCCAGTTTACCACTATGTGCCTTACAAACATGGTCACATTTCATGTGTGCCATGACCCGACAAAGCTGTGATGTCTTGAAAGTGCAGCCCAGTGGTTCAGTGTATGAGCATTAAAGTCAGATGTCTGGGGTGTAAACCTTGGCTCTACCATTTATTTGCTAGCTGTGTGATACTGGGTGAGTTCACTCAACCTTTCTGTTCCTTCATTTCCTCATCATTAAAATGCTGATAATGATGGTAACTGCCTTACAGGCTAGTTGTGAGAATGAAACTAAGGCGTCTACAGAAAGCTCCTTGCATGGGCCCTGGCATAAGATATATGTTAGTTAAATGGAGCTATTATTGTTATTCATTTAGGGTGGGGGAAGGTATAAACTGGAAGATGTGTTTTGTTTTGTTTTGTGCCACACCGTGAGGCCTGTGGGATCTTAGTTCCCCCACCAGGGATCGAATCCTGGCCCTCGGCAGTGAGAGCGCAGAGTTCTAATCACTGAACCATCAGGGAATTCCCTGGAAGATGTGCTTCTTCTCCCAATCTTGGCCTCGTCTCCCTCCCTATATGCTATCCTGAGCTTAATGGAGGAAGAGAGAGAAACAGAAGGATGGAAATGGATAGAAACGATCGAGGGGGTCGGGGAAGGCAGAAAAGGATTAAGGGAAATAGAAGGAAGTGAAATAAAAAGGAGAAAGTAGAAGGGGTCAGGAGAAGCACCCCGGAGTAGTCAGCATCTATATAGGAATGTGAAAATTGAAATAAAGTCACCTAAAGAACTTGGTTGAAACTCCCTGGCTAGGCTCCTTCCCGCAAACACACCCTTAAGGAGGGTGAATAGAGGCTTTTATGTAGCAAATGAGAAGACAGTTGGGTCATGAGAGAGAGAAAATAGGTGGGTTGTTGATGAGACGACTAAGGATGCCAGTTGGCCGATGGGGTACAGAAACGGCTTTACAAATAATTTCAAAATATTTTGAAGTTTCCAGAAATAGTCACGAGCAGCCCTTATTTGCACCTCCCACACGTACGAATGCTACCAGACTCTCTTTCATAGTTATGCCCACTCCTTCTAACACTGTCCCTCTCTCCAAGGCTCAGACACCAGAAAAAGCCTTAACTCATATAGGGCCCTTGTTGCAAAAGCAGTTTAAAAAAATGTCCTCAAGTAGTTGGCCTTCCTGGTTCCTTCTCTTCCTGACTCCCACTAGCTACGCCGCTCACCCCTGTGGGGGTTGTGGTGATGTCTGATATGTTCCTCTGCCCACCCCAAAGCTGGCCACAAAGCTTTCAAAGGGAGTGTACGACAGTGCCTGCTGTGCCGTTGCAGGCAGCCTTGGTGGTCAGGGGGGTTGGCCAGCAGTCTTCCACATTGTGCTGTAGCTCCCAAGCCCATCCCTACCCAGATTTTCCTCTAATGCTGTCCAAGTAACTGAGAAGCTCTCCAACTGCTGACCACAGGAGCTGCCAATGTCAGAGAGACAGCCCACTCTCTGCCCCATCTGGGGAGAGAATCCCACGGGTTGGTGGGCAGGTGGAAAAGGTGGAGGAAGGGCTTTTCTCTCTCCTATCAAATACTCAGCCCCCTTCAAGGTCAGCGAACAAGGCCCAACTTTAATATTCTTTCAGCTCCCCTGCCTGTTTTGCATAATTTCTGCTCATTTGTCCCATTCCATAGGGTGCAAGGAAGATTCTCCCTTTATTCTATCCAGCACATGATGTGCTAATGGCTCATCTTCTTTCTGGATAATCTAACACACCTTGTTGGGAAAAGAGCCTTTAGAGTGACAGGTTGGGGCTGACAGACAACTTACACTCTGAGTCCTCACTCTTGAAAAAGCCGATGAGTTTGATATGGTCCTCAATGCGCTCAAAGGCTTGGACTTCCAGTTTGCTGTTGATGATCTCCACTGGGTCTTCAATGAGCTGGAATGCCACACACACGACACAAAAGCTGTTCAAATAAGAGAACTTTTCCCTCCCCAGAGGGGAAATCAGGAACATGTATAGAGTGCTTTGGAGGGAAGTTGTGGACTAGGTCCTGGTGCTTCAATGTCCACCCCACCTTCCCCCGTGAGCACAGTTCTTTTCTTAGAGGAACTGACCTTACCTCAAGGGGTAGGCTGATCGGTCTGGGGGCAACTCCATTTCTCTTGCCGGTTATTGATTCAGGAATGGCATGTGACCCAATTCTGGCCAATGAATCTCCAGGGTAGATAAGCCTGAAGGCCTGGGGAAAGTTCTACTTTCCTTTTAAGACAGCAATGGGAGGCCGGATTTTTCCCCCTCTCAGTGGATATGAATGAGGAAATGTGATATATCAGCTCCTGCTTCTGGCTATCCTATAACCAACTTGAGAACAGTCAGCCTGAAGACAAAGCCAACACACCGAAAAGAGCGTTATCTGTGATTTACAGAGAAAAATGGAGCTACAGCCCTGACTGATCAAGCCTAAAATCTGCCCTCACCCTGGTCTTCCATTTGTGTGGGTCAATGACGCTGCTTATTCTTTAAGGTACTTACATCTAAAAGCCCCCTCCTGGTTGACAGAGTCAGAGCAGGGCCATTGGGCCCACAGTTGTCCGGTTGCCTCCCTCAGCTTTTTTGAGGGCTTATAGGTATGGGTTAGCGAGAGGGCCAAGCAGAGCCTATGCGCACTTTTTTGTAGGAAGTAACCTTCAACTTACTTCCAATCCTCTCTCTGGGTTTCTGAGGCAGTGGGGAAAAGGCAATAGGCCACTGTATTCTAGCTGGTAGATAAGGAATCACCATTATGGATGTTCTTTATCTGCACAGGCACCTGTGTTCAAAAGAACTCGACTTCACAGCTGTTATTGAAAGTGTGAGTTTATCTATGGAAAAATATTTTTATAATGTTTGTTCCTCTGTTTGCCTGAGCACGTGGACCCCAGGGTGCTGGATCTCCATGGCTGAGAGGGAGTGTGATATTGGGTGTCTCATTAGCCTTGCCTATTTTCATCCTGCCTGAGGGGTCACTCAGCAGACTGTTACTCCTCTCCCTACCCCATCTCCCAGGGACTATCCAACTCTCTCTCCTACACTTTTCTTCAGAAGCCCTGAAACAAAGCCAAGGGGATTCTGGGGATGTTTGTGTATAATTGCTAAGAGAATTAACATCTTACTACTACACAGTCCCGATTTGTGACCCTCTGGTCGCTAATAAAATAGTTTCTGAGGTGATTGAAGGGCCACCTTCCCAGTAGACATAGATATTGCCATGATATAGGCACCCTTTAGTTTTTTGTGAAGCTTGAGAAATCTTTCTTAGACCAGGTCATGTTATTCACCTTCTCTGTTCTTACTTTGGGCTTTTACTTCCCCCTGTATTTGAACCCAAACAGCGCCATGCAGGGCCACTGTGCATAAATGCTTACGTCCAAGAGAAACTCCACCAAGACATCAGCTGCAAACTCGCCATCAAACTCAATTGTGCGATCACCCTTAAGAACATACAGACTTCCTTCTTCATCAAAACCTAAAAAAAACAAAGAGTTCCCCAAATAAAGTCATTCCGACGTAGGAAGAGCCATCCTGTTGGCCACGGTCTGGCTCAGTGTCCCTGGGTGACATGGGGTCAGGCTCAGGGGAACTAGCATGAACCCTAGGATCAGTTCCCTTGCAGCCACACCTCTGAAGGGCTCCCAGAGTGGAAACTCAAAATGAAATAGTCAAGAACCGAAAATCTAATCTCCACTCCACCACTGCTTTAATTTTCCAAAAGTATTGCTGACCCCATTCTCCTTATCAAAAAGTTTTCATGCCCACTGCCTACCTGGCTTTTTAGTCTGGCATTCAAGCCCCTCCACAACCTAGTGCCAGCCCTATCCTTTACGTCCTCCCTTGGGTGGACCCGTGCTCCCTTGAGAACTGCGCTCCTCATCCCTGTGCAACTCCCTTGGCTTTTTGCCCCAGAGCTGCTGTGAAAGGGGACATGAAGGAAAAATCACAGCGCATGATTCTCTGCACAGATGCTCTCCTTGGGCCTAGAGTGACCTTCACCACCACCACCCCTTGCCCACCTCGGTCAACTCCTTTGGGTCTCAGCTTACGACCCATTTTTCCAGAGAAGGCCGCTCCAATCTCTCTTGCCATGATGGATCTGCTCTCAGCTCCATTTAGAGGTATTCACTATAACAGCGAGCCCTCTATAAGGGTAGGGCTGCTGTCCTCTTGGGATTCCAGCGTCTTGAATGGAGGCTTGACACACTGGGCTCCCCATAAATGTTTTCAGCCAGAATGAACAGCTTGCTTTTCTATTGTAGCTGAATTCTGCACCTCTTTTCCCAGTCTGCTGATAACGCTGCAAGGGCAGGTTCTGCATCTTCTTTCCTACCCTCCATCACTCTCAGCATAATGCTGTGTACTTTCACAAATGCTTGCTGGAGAACTGCATTTCCCTCCAGGAATGCTAAATAGCTGAGGCTGACCTTAAATCCAACGGCATGGCATCCTTAATTCCTTAGATTAATTGTTTTCAAACTCTCGGATTAGCTGAAGGATGCCTTCTCCAGATGAACTCTTCTGCAGAATCTCTAGGAAAGGGAGGCTGGCCCACTGCCCACCGTGTCCCAGGGCACTTCTGAAGAATCCGTGGCACACCATGGAGCACCATTTGTAAATCTAAAGGAGCAATGGGCCAGGTATCCCTGAAGCAGGCAGTGACTGATCACAAAGGGTGCCATGGGGAACCTCAGCCAGTGTCCTGCTGTTAGATTTTTCTCTGAGTGAAACCAGTTAGGAGGTTGTTGCACCAGTCCAGAGACCAAACTCAGGCACATGGAAATGGGGATGGAGATCAAGGAGCAGGTTCACAAAATACAACTGTCCTGCAAACTCTGAGGATCGAATAGTCAGAAAGAACCTGCCCCATTTCATTTAGAGGTTCATTTAGACATTTAAACCCCCATCACCTCCTCCATGGGGAGGATATCCACCAGTCCATACTTATGAATATTTACCCAGCTTGTCCTCCTTAAATGTTTAGATTTCTGGAACACCAGCGTTTTCCTCTAACTAAATTTACTGGAAATTCTCCCAAATTCAACTTCTCATTAAAACAGTGGGAAGGGAGAAGACTAGGGTATCAAGAGGCGCTGGACAGAACTCATCAACTTGCTTTTGACTAGGGAAAGAGTTGAACATGCTTTGTTCCCCTGCTCAAGGGGAAAAAAAACTTCTTAATTTGTCTCCAGGGAAAGAGATACCCCAGGCATTCTTAATAATTCATTATCATTTTACAGTCACGAGTTCTTCCTTGTAGCTAACCTAAATATTGTCTCTTACAATTTAAATCTTTCTTTAAAAAAAGCTATTCTTGAAAATAAAATAGAAAACAGTTGTTTGAAATTCTCTAAGATAATGCACTTTCGTGTGCCTGAAGGTATTTACTGAACCACCACTAATCTTTTTTATCCTGTGCTTATTACTCCAAATCCAATTAACCTTTCTTCAAAGGTCCTGTTTTATAACCTCCTGCTCTCTTTTAATAGCCATCCTTCACTGGTCATGCAGAAAAAGTGAAATGGGCAATACATGTCTGGGGGTGTTTGCAACCCAGCGGAGTAACCTATATTCTCGCTCCTTGGGATTAGAGGTGTAAGAATCTTAAAGCGCACTCGCACTTAACCATGACATATTGACACAAGAGATTACAACTTGCACTGTGCAGTCGCTTGCTTAACCATACCTCATCTAAATCCTCCCTTTCATCCTTGGTGACAACGCCCAGCTGAGCTTTGGACTTAAATTTAGAAACCACTGGGACCCTAGAGTCACTACTATTAATGACATTCTTTGTTGGCTGCCTCAGCCAAGAGGTCAGGAAATAATAGGTGTTGGAAAAAGAGATTTGATCTCCCTCAAAGAGATCACCATGTCAGTGAGATAGAGAGGTTAGCCTTTTTTTTTTTAATTGACATATAGTTGATTTACAATGTTGTGTTAGTTTCATATGTACAGCAAAGTGATTCAGTTATACATGCATATATATTTGGTTTTTTTAGATTCTTTTCCCATATAGGTTATTACAGAATATTGAGTATAGTTCCATGTGCTATACAGTAGGTCCTTGTTGTTTATCTATTTTATGTATAGTAGTGTGTATATGTTACTTCCAAATTCCTAATTTATACTTCCCACCTGCCATCGAGAAGCTAGCTTTTTAACATGATCTAGAAGCTGGAAATAAAGGTTTGAATCTTCAATGTCCATTTCTCCAGGAAGAAACCCTCTTCCTTGTACTGATACAAAGATATATCAGATGACTAATGTGAAATTATTTAATTCAGGCCTGTATTTACTTTTGTGAGACTCTTCCCCAAGCCAAGACTAAGGTATGCAGGATCATCTTAAGTTTACTTAAAAATAGTCTAGTGATCGTGCAAGAAAAAATGACTACTTTTTTTTTTGCAAGACACATTTGTTTCTTCCTGATATATCTCAAAGAAAATCACACTTACCCAGTTTCTTGGCAAGCTTGGCTTCTTTCTTGGCATCCACCATCACAAAGCCTATATCTTTATGTTCCAGGACTTGGGCCACAAGCTGAAGGGAGAGACAAGTAGGAGAGTAAGTGAATCAAGATCAGAAAGACTGTAGAAAATACCATGGGATACTATTTTGATATGTTGACAAGAGGATTTTCCTCCATACTTCCTGTTACTCTGTGACCAGTTCAAGCAGCAATGTAGGGATGCTATGCTTATGCCCTCAGGAGAAGGATGATTCAGTAGAATTCTGAGCAGGAAGGAGAGAAAAGTGTAAGGACCAGATCTAAGATATAAGATTTGGAAGACCTTGTCACACACCCTTCTCTGCCCTCAGGGTAGATAAAATTTGAATTGGGAGAGAGCAGGATCAGAAAGGAAGCAAAAAGTACTAGACACCCACAGATAATTAACATGGGGCCTGGAGCCCATCGCAGCTATCAAATGAACCTTGGGTTCGGTGGGGTCACAAGAGATGCCAGATAGGCTGAGGGACCTTAGGAGAAAGGAGACCTGTGACCCCAGTACCCAAGATAATCCTCAAGTCCCTCCACCCCGTGGGCTTGAGGAGTAAGAATGCCCATTGAGTGTATCTGGTAAAAAGACCTGAGGCAGCCTCTGAAGTTTTCCTGCTTCCAGTTGAGAGGAAGAACTATCGGAGTACCTGGGTGGAAGTAGAGCCCCGAAGGTGAAGAGGATGCAACAGTGTCAGGTGGACAGATGGCTGTAAACTACTCTGGGTGGACACCAGCCTAGATGATGACACCAGGCACAAGACTGGCATCGTGTTAAGCTCCCTGAAACTTAGATATAAGGAAGTAGGGAGACCCGCAGTTGCCTGAGATCTAATTCCTGCCATCTGGCTGAATGGAAGCTTAAAATAGAATAGAGTGGAGAAGCTACCAAAAAGATCATGTAATACTAATATTACATTTCTTGATTTACAATTTAAAAAAAGTAATTGTAGATTAACATGCAGTTGTAAGAAATAATACAGAGAGATCCCTTGTACATTTTACCCAGTTTGCCCCAAAGTAACATCTTGGAAAACTATAATACAATATCAAAACTGGAGATTGGCATTTATATAGTAAAGATACAGAACATTTCCATAACCAAGAGGATCCCTCATGCTGTCCTTTTTTAGTCACATCCACTTGCTTCCACCTTCATCCTTTCCCTAACCCTTGGCAACCACACCTTCATCTCTTCCCTCACCTTTGGCAACCACTAATCTGTTCCCCATTTCTTTTCATTTCAAGAATGTTATATAAGTTGAATCATATAATATGTAACCTTTTGGGTTGGTCTTTTTTTACTCATCATATTTCTCTGGAGATTCATCCAGATTCTTGTGTATATTAATAGATCATTCTTTTGTATTACTGAGCAGTATTTCCGTGGTACAGAGGTACCACAGTTTCTTCAATTATTCACCCATTGGAGGACATCTGGGCTGTTTCAAGTTTTTGGCTATTATGAATAAAGCTGCTATAAACATTCATGTACAGGTTTTTGTGTGAAGGTTAGTATTAATTTCTTTACGATAAATACTCAGGAGTGAAATTGCTGGGTTGTATCATAATTGCAGTTTTTAAAGAAATTGCTGATTGTTTTCCTGAGTGGCTGTACCACTTTACATTCCCAACAGCAATGTAGTGATGAGAGATCCAGTTTTTCTGCATCCTTACCAACATTTGGTGTTGTCACTAATTTTTATATTAGCTGTTCTAATAGATGTGTGGTGATATCTCATTACAGTTTTAATGCATTTCCCTAATGGCTAATGATGATGAACTTATTTACCATCGGTATGCTGTCTTCCATGAAATACCTGTTCACGTCTCTTGTCTATTTTCCAAATAGATTATTTTTGGTAGTTGAGTTTTGAGAGCTCTTTAAATATTAGTCCTTTGTTGGGTATGTGGTTTACAAATATTTTCTCCGACTCTGTAGCTTATCTTTTCATCCTCTTAATAGGGTCTTTCACAGAACAAAAGTTTTTAATTTTGATGAAGTCATATTTACCAGTTTTTCCACTTATGGATTGTGCTTTTGGTGTTAAGTCTAAGAACTCTTTGCCTAATCCCGTATCCTGAAATTTTTTTCTAATTTTTTCCTAAAAGTTTTAGAGTTGTCTTTTTATTTGTTTGTTTGTTTTGTTTTGTTTCCCATGGCTTTCAGGACCTTAGTTCCCTGACCAGGGATTGAACCTGGGCCATGGCAGTGAAAGTGCCAAGTCCTAACCACTAGCCTGCCAGGGAACTCCCTAAAAGTTTTAGAGTTTTAATTTTACATTTAAGTCCATGATCTACTTTGAGGGTTGTGTGTGTGAGTGCTTTTAACCAATGGATGTCCAACTATTCCAGCACCATTTGTTGAAAGGGCCATCTCCTGCTGTAACTTCTCTGAGGGTTTTCTTTGCCTATTCATTCTTCCCTCCTTGACCTTCTCACATGCTCCCTGTCCTCTTTCTTCTTTCTTCCTCTCTAGCTCCTAATCACTCCTGTTCCTCTAAGGCTAAGGATATTGGGTGCAGACAGCTGCTCTGTGGAGTGTCTCTGGAGGAGCGGGGGCGGGGCGGTGGGGGTGGGGGGGGTGCGGGGTTCGGGAGGACACAGATAACAAATGACCCCCTCAGGCGGTTTTCTCTTCTTTCTTAGATTTTGGCTGAGAGTAGGAAAGGCTTAGGATGAAAGATATCATCAGTGTTTAGATTATGACTCATCTTGAGCGTCCCTGTAATGCTTAAACAGGTCTGTCTTTCTGCGAAGTCACTTGGCTTTAGTCTATTGCATTCAGTTTATTAGACAAGGTTATTTTTGAATGAGTTTTCTGGTTTTCAGTGTAAGCCACTCTGTCCTATTTAGTGCTGTCAAAACATTAACTTAAATGCTCCCTTTCTATCATTAAAAATGAATGATGATGAGACCTGATGGCTTTGTGATATTAGTAAGTTTCCCAGCTCCTAAAGCATGAGCCTCTAACAGTGGTTCTTAAACTTCTGTGTGCATAAGAATCACCTGAAGCACTGGTTAAAATGGGGCTTCCTGGGCTTCAGCACCAGAAAGTAGAGAATAGAGCTGGGGTGGAGCTCAAGTATCTACATTTTCATAAACCACACTACCAAGCCCCATGATTCTGACGCAGCAGATCCTGTACCACACTCTGGAAAACTGCTATAAATGCTTGTCAGTTCATCCAAAAGTGCTGTGGCATAATACTTTCCAGCTGTGACCCACGGGCCATGCTTAGCCCTGTTGGCCACTTCATCTTAAGTGTAGGAGAGAAATATTAATAATAGTAAGAATATTAGAGATTAACTGAGAATTAAACAGAGAAGGCTTGTAAAGCATGCCCTTCTCATTACCTTATTGATATTTATATGTGACGTTTGGCGATATATGAGTGGAAGGTGCTAGCTCAGGCAAACTCAGTTCTGTTTTTCTGCTTTTCTGTTTAAGCACGGCCAATTATTGTCCTAGGCACGGATGGATAGACAGGGCTGGAAGTCACAGATGGTCCAGGAACCTGTGCTAGCTGAGACCTGCCCACCTTCTCCTTGGTACCCTTACACACAATCCCTGCGGTGTCCTGTCACTCTCACCTCCCACCGCGATTAGGCCCGAAGCCTGCCCACTTGAGCTCTGTCATCACTTCCATCAGCCCTAGCAAGCACCCTTCTTGGGCCTAGGCCAAGGGTGGCCAGGGCTGGCAGCCACCCAAGAGAGAGCAGTGAGATGGATGGGGGAGAAGAGCTGTGGCGAAAGACTGGGAACTTCTGGGCTGACTCCTAACATGACCATTCTCTCCAGGACCAAGAACCCCTGCTGGGCTGATGGGGCTGGCCAGACACTGTCTGCCTCTCCCACTTGACTTCATCTCCACCTTTGCTCTGGTCCTAGATTTCCAGCTCATAGTTTCCATTCTCCATTCTCTTGCACCACAATCCCACTGGGCTCACTCGAGTTGCTGCCAGCCTGGCCTTGGCTGCAAAGTCCAGCTCCAGACTCATCTTTGATTCCAGCCTCCTTTTTGTGAATTCCAATAGCCCATTACAGGGATACAGCACTCTGGCACTTATTTTGCAATCATTAGGGTTCTGTATCGTTCATCTTTCTTTCCTAATGAGAAAAAGCCCATTTTGTGCTTCTTTTGTATCTCATATAGTTCCTTAGAGACACTCAGCATACTTTGGATGAATGAATGGACTGGCCCAAGTACTTCAAAAGTTTAAGAGGCTTTTGAGCCAAAGGGCGAAGAGGAAATTGTCACCAATTACAGTGATTAAAATTTACAACCATGAAGAGGAGAAAAGATAGAGTCAATATGTTTCCTAAATTCCCAGAAAACTAGAATACTCTTTTCAGATTGGACTCGTTTTCTCCTGTTGACTTATAATCTTTCCCCTGCTGGTTTTGTCTGTTTGGTTGGTTGGTTGGTTGGTTGATTACTTCTTGGATGGTCTTGCCTCTTGTCCATCCTAGAGAATGGGGTTGTCTCATCAGTTGGTACATGCAGCCGCTGGGCATTGGTGCAGTGCTCATTCTTTCCAAGAACATTAGGATTTGCTTTGACCATTGCTGATTCTTTTGAGTACAAAAATAACTTTATATAAAAAAAGTTATATTAAATAATATGCATAACTCAGTAGTAAAAATGTGGATATTCATAGTATGTCCTTTCTCTCTTTTTTTAATAAATTTTTTTATTTAATTTATTTATTATTTTTTGGCTTCATTGGGTCTTCGTTGTTGTGCATGGGCTTTCTCTAGTTGCAGCGAGCAGGGACTACTCTTTGCTGTGGCTCACGGGCTTCTCATTGTGGTGGCTTCTCTTGTTGTGGAGCATGGGCTCTAGGCATGCGGGCTTCAGTAGTTGTGGCTCGCGGGCTCTGGGGTACAGGCTTCAATAATTGTGGAACCCGGACTTAGTTGCTCCGCGGCATGTGTGATCTTCCTGGACCAGGGCTCAAACCTGTGTCCCCTGCATTAGCAGGCGGATTCTTAACCACTGTGCCACCAGGGAAGCCCCCTGTCCTTTCTCTTTTTAAATTTTGCATTGTATAGTTATTTATTGTACCATTGTTACCTCTGTAATGATGTGGTAGAAATAGATCTCAGCTTTAAATGAATACATGACCCAGGAATCCTAGTGGTTAAGAGTACACAGCTTGGCATCAGAGACCTGGATTCCTGACTTGGTCATAAGTGCTCACTCTGCTGTAAAATATGGACAATACCAATATCTATTTAATAAGGCTGTTTTGAAGAAGATTAAATGAGATCATGTGTAAAGTTCTTGACACAGTTTTTGGCATGCAGTAAGTGCTTACTAAGTGTTATATTTTCTTCTTACTATTCTGACAGCTGGATAGGGTTCTGAACCTTGTACTAATTCAGAAATACCAAAGCCTAACATATTGGGATGGAAAAAGAACAATAATTATTAATTGAGGACCTACTGTGATCAAGGTTCCATGCTAAACAAAAGTGTAAGACACATTCCAGAGTCAAGGACCTTGTGATTTCATTAGGGAGCAAGTTAATGAAAACTTAGCTGATAAGTGTTAAAGGACTGAGGACAGAAAATAAGGGCTATGGAGACAGAGCAAGAGAGCTCATGGGCAGGGAGGTCAAATCATACAGAGCTTCATAAGCTATGATAATGGGTATAGATTTAATTTCCATGCACTCAAGATGAAATCCAAAATCCCTAACATAGCCAACGAGGCCCTGTATGGTTTGGCCTGCCTGCCTCTCCAGCCTCATTTGGGGCCACTCTGCCTCTTCCTTAACACACTCATCTTCGGCTCCTCTAAAGAGCAAATTCTTTCGTGAATCAGGAGATCTTTACACAGGATCATCTCGTTCAGCTCCCATTTCCTAGACCAAGACATGGGCCGCAGCTGCCCACAGGGATGCCTGGTTGCATTCACACAAAGACACCCAAGATGCTCTGCTTCTGTGCATGCCCTTCCCTCTTCCTAAAAGATCTTTCCCTCCACTCTTTGCCAACTCCTATTTCTCCTTGAAGTCTGCACATAAATGTCAGTTGCTCAAAAGGCATTTCCTGACTCCCAGTCTGAATTGGGTGCCCTTTCTACACTTGTCCATAGTGCCCTGTGCTTTGCCTTCACAGCCCTTTCTCAGTTTGTAAGTACACGTTCACTTATACGATCATTTGTCTACCAGCTATCCACGTGCGAGCCTGTAAGCTCCATGTCCCTGTCTGCTTTTCTCCATATACTATCTCCAGCACCCAGTACAGTACCTGAGCAGAGGAGAGCTCAAAAATATTAGTTTATTAAATAAATGAATGGAAAAAAGAGGGGAGACCAGCTAGACCTTGAAAGAGGAGGAGTGCCTGGATAGGCAGAGGAGAGCAGCAAAGACATCCAAGGAAGAAAAAGCAGCATAAATAGGTGAAGGTTTGGAGGGGCAAATGCACAGTGTGAGTGTAAGAGAAGAGGCTTCTGTCCTCGAGCAGAGGGCTTCTCAGGGGAGCTGAAAGGCATAGTGTATTTAAGGCATGTTAGAAAAAGAGCACGTAGGACTTGGAATATTAGGACTAGCAGTTTTGATTTGGGAGATGTTTGAGTAGAAGAACAATATGGCTAATTTGAGTTCGGAGAGGGTTGATCTAAGGGCGTAGACCAGACAGATAGAAGCGAAGGTGACCAGTTGGGAGACTGAGTGGGAGAAGACTGGTCTCCAGCTAAGGCAGCACATGAAGTAACTTGTGAGGTAATGTTAGAGGTTGAGAGTCATTCAGACCTGGTAACTATTTCATGACCTTGGAGAAGCTGGGGGGAACCAAAGAGAGAAGGAGGCAAGATGATTCCAGGGTCTCCAGCCAGGGAACAGAGTGAAGGGCAAACAGATGTCAGGAGGGCATGCCAGAACCACAAGCCAGCTTCTCAGCTTGGATTTAGATGCAATGAGTTCATGGCCATGGAAATCCAGCCAAGAGCTGGAGGTGCCAACCTGGAGCTTGGGGGAGAGGTCCTAAAGGCACTGTGCAAGTGAGGGGTGAAGGAGTGAGGAAAGTGTACGAGAAAACTACAGGGTCCAGGACTGGCCGCCTTGTAGGAGGTGAGAAAAGGAGGCTGTGCTGAGGCCAAGAGGTCTGTGGGAGAAGTAGGAGGCCAAGGAACACAGTCTCATGACTCCAAAGTCATGAGCAGCTTGAGAACGAGCAGGTGGTCAGATCAAGTGTTGCGGGGAGTCACAGAGTTGGGACCACTGTGAGGTCTCTCCTTTCAGGATAGTAAGACATGGGTGACCTTTAGCGAGGAGCTGGGACAGAAGCTAAAGCAGTGAGAGTGTGGCCGGCGAGTGGGTGGCAAGGACACATTAGAGCAGGTGTGGATCACTTGGTCAAAAAGTTTGCCACAAAGGGAAGGGGGTACGAACACAGCAGCACCAGGGGACACGTTCCCTTTGGCCTCAGAGGACAGGACATGCAAGATGCCCTCTCTATGTGTGTCCCTCCAAGTCCAGTCCCCTTGTGGGACATCTCAGCCCTAAACCAAGGACGGACAGGAAGAAAGATACATTTGTACCACTTCCCAAGAATGGTCTTCCTGGAGGAGAAAGACTGATTTGCTTCATGGTCAGAGGAAGCTGGGGAGGCATGCGGTAGCAGAGACAAGGGAGTGTTTACTTATTACAGGGAGCTGAGGGGGGGTTACTTTCTGCAGGGTCAAGAATCTGAAAAAAAATCAAGGGCTGAGAAATTTGGGGGAAAATGTCACAGACCTTTGCTCTAAGTGAATGTCCCTCAGGCCAGTCATTAAAAATACCCTGGCTGCAACCCTGATCTTTCCATGTAAGCCAAGAGCCAAACGGCTCTTTTCACCCACTGTCCCTGATACCATCTGGCCACACGTCAAGCAATTCAACTACTGTTTGTGTCCTCCCCTGAAACCGGAGAGCTGACGTTTATCTCTGGTAATCTGTCACTTTCCACTGCCCTCAGATGAGGCCCGGGCTATGTATAGCTGGGGGGTTGGCACATGATGTGTCCATGCAAGAGGCAGGCAAGGGAATGGAACAGCTATTTTATGAGATTCAAGTGAACATTGGGGCCTCTTGGGGCTGGACTGGGAGGCTTCTCAAAGAGCCTTGAGGGAAAGGGAGGCTGTTGATTGTTTTTATTGGCACTTTTGGGCTATCACCTTGGTCAAGGCCAAGGAAAAGACCCAAAGGTCATTGCTATGTGTTCTTTCCACTCCACCACACTGAGAAGCAGTATAACAACAACAATAAAAATAGCATCTATTGAGTGCTTGCTATATGCCAGATACTGCTCCAATACCTTATATGAATTATCTTATCGAATCTTCACAAAACCCACATGAAGAAGAAGTTTGAGATGAGGAAATAGAGGCACAGAGAGGTTAACCAGCTTGCCCAGAACCACACAGCGTTTAAGTGACACAGCTGGGATTCCAACCCTGACACTCTGGCTCCAGGGCCCAAGCTTTCATCCATTACATTACATTCCCTTCATCTGGGCCTCAGAGGGACCTGGGCCCAAATCCTGGCTCTGACACTTATCAGGTATGAGACTCTGGGCAGGTCACAACTTCTCTGATTTCAATTTTCTAATCTGAAAATACGAGATCTAATTCTTGCAGGAGTAACATGTATGCAAGTGCTTATGAATGTTTGTTCCCTATAAATTCACTATAGGGCAACCTCATTACCCAAGCCGGTGGTTCTTGAATCTGAGCCCACGTCAGCATTACCTGGAGGGAAGCCTTGTAAAAACCCAGATTGCTGGGTCCAACCCAGAATTCCTAATTTGGCAGGCCTGGGATGGGACCTACGAGTGTGCATGTCTGACTAGGTCTCAGGAGATGCTCATGCTGTGGGTCTTGAGTCCACACACTGAGAACTACCACCTTACAACTGTCTCTAACATATAAACACAATCTCCCTGGGTAGCATTTTGTAATGTCCAAAATGACTGACTGAGGGAGGCTGTTCCTGGAGTCCAGGGGTTTTTTTTGTTTTCTGTTTTTCATACTAAAAATATTATTACAATGGGATTTTGGGGGGAAAATGGATTTGACTGACATGGGGGTGAGGCCATGCCCTTTTCCAATTTTTTCTCAGCAGAGTTCTGTTCCCGAGAGCCTGTGAAAATGCAGTCTGGTAGCCCAAATGCCGACACCCCTTGGTAACCCCCTTCCTGGGAAGAGTCCCACACATTATCCACCGCGTTCCTGCAGCCAGAGAGAGACTATCCCTTTTCTAACGAGACTTTCCATAGGTTGGTGCACTTCCTCAAAAAAAAGAAAAAGAAAATCAGAGGGAAGGATGGAGGCTGCAGCTGGGAGAGCCCTTCTAAATGTAAAATGATGGCAGACAGGCCTCTTTGCTGCATCTCCCCCATAGCGCACATTAAAAAGCAGAAGAGAAACCTGCTGCTGCTTGGCTGAACTTTACGAAATGTCTGACTAGTGTTCATTTTGATAACATCTGCTAATGACAACAAATGCCACGTATAACTAACCTGAGAGTTAGTTTTCAATGTACTTTCACATACACAATTAATTTGAGAATAGTCCTTTCCTGAGCACCAGACATGGGCCATTCACTTTACACACACCCCTCTTTTCTCTTCAGAAGAACCCTGGGACAAGGGGTTGGTGGTCTCTATTTTACAAAGGAAGGGGCTCAGCCTTGAGCAACTCAGTGACCTGCCAACTGTCTGGACAGTGTAAGGACTCAGACCCACAGGGTCTCCCTCCTAAGTGTGTGCTTCTTGCATTGCTGGGCCATGGTGCTGGCTGCTGTTTATGGGTTGTATTCACTCTTTCCTTTGGGTTCAGGAAATGCTCTCAGTTCCTTCACAGGGAAGCTGGGTGTGTATGGCCAGGCTATGGAATGGCTTGGGGTGCTGAGTCAGGGCAGTGTAAGGTAGAGGCAGGTGAGCGTGTGAAGGAGTATCTGCTGGCCCGTCTCCCTGCCCAGCACACGGCAGATGGTGAGGAGAGCTCTGCCTGGCTTGGGGCACCAGGCAGCAGGCGGGCGCTCCTGGAACAGGCTCTCTGAGCACTGAGAAGTGGCTCTGGCCTGCCCAGGCCATCGCACAGCAAGATGGTGCTCTGGCCATGTTCCTGCATGTCTTTCCAGACAGAAATGGCTTATCTGGATCAAACCACATTCAGTCTACAGAAGAGGGAACCTCAGAGGCTTCATTGTACAGATGCAGTACTTTGTGGGGACTGGCTTTTTTAATGGAACAAGTCATTTTTTTTTTTTTTTTGCAATACATCCTATTTTTATTTTTTAAATTGAAATAGAATTGATTTACAGTGTTGTATTAGTTTCAGGTGTACAGTAAAGTGATTCAGTTGTACAGGTATATGATATATAATATATATAACATATATATATTATGTATATATATCCTTTTTCAGATTCTTTGGAACAAGTCATTTTATATGCTAAGGCTGAGCTGATAATTATGCAAAAATACTCCACACCAACCAGTGAAGCTCAAACTGCAAGTGAATAGGGCTGTTGCTTTTTTTTTTTTTTTTTTTTACGGTACGCGGGCCTCTCACTGTTATGGCCTCTCCCGTTGCGGAGCACAGGCTCCGGACGCGCAGGCTCAGCGGCCCAGCCGATGTGGGATCTTCCCGGACCGGGGCACGAACCCGTGTCCCCTGCATCGGCAGGCAGACTCTCAACCACTGCGCCACCAGGGAAGCCCAGGGCTGCTGCTTTTAAAGAAAAATCTTGTGATTCTGAAACAGATTTTGTTTGTTTCTATTTTACTGCTTTACACTACAATTATCCTTATAATACTTTTATCACAGTGACTTTTGCGGTCTCTCATATCTCCATTTAGAAATTTATGACTTTGGGAGGAGCTCTGCCTCAAGGATACGATGACTAGATATCCTATTTGGGCTTGAATATTATCGAGGGCTTTTGCGGGTGGGAGGAGTGAGAGAAGAAGGTTCCGATGGTCTAAAAGCTTCTGAATCAACACTGTATTTGCCATTTTGTAAAATCTCTATTTCCGTATTAATTCTGTGTATGGAAGAGAAAATTTAACTGTAATCAACTCAATCCACACTCTTACCATAGCACTTCTTGTCTTTTCACCATCTCACCCCAGGCTCTAGTTTTATTACTGAGAAGTTCAGAGCAAACATGCATCAAACAGTTCAGTGGCACGTGGGCTCTAAGGAGAAGTGCAACTTAAGAGTGAGCCTGGGCATTCATCTTCTGAGAGCACTGGCTCTACGCGAGGATTTAGTCTCAAAGCCAAACAAAAATAAGCCTGACCTCATCTGAGTTTTCCGAGTGCAGCAGGTGCGAGTTTGGAGAATCCCATCTTTGGGCAGTGAACAGTTGGAAGAAATACCTGAATCCTGTGTGTGTTGCGATTCTCTGCCCAGTGTTCCCACATCATCCCATCTGTGGATTCACTTGCCTCCAAAGATTTCATTTTGCCTTCCTCTCTTGAGGTTTGGAAATGCAACCACTGGGACATTTGCCAGTGCTAAATAGGTTTGAAGGCAGCATCAGCCTTAGAGAGCCCAGAGGTTTCTGCCCATACTGTGTATGTATTTTGGACTGAGAGTCCCATGGTTAAAAAAAAAATCTGTTTTACCCATATTTCAGCCGGATTAAGCAGGGATGACAAACAGTTCCCTGACTCTGACAGATTCAGTTTAATATTTCACATTTCCACTCAATTCTTTTTTAAAAACTGATATAATTTTTAAAAGATATCAAGGAGAAATATATTTCCAATATAGGCAATGAATCTATAATTCCATGTTTTTTTCTTTTCTCTCCATCCATCCTTCTACCCACCCACCCAACATTTATTAAATACCAAGTAGGTGGTGCTAAGCATTAGTCCCTCTACTCACACCAGTCACTTCAGCTCAACACATAGTCCAGTTGTGAAATTAAACACTGCTTAAGTGTGGGTGAAAATCCAGAATTCAAACTAGAGACATTTGTCCTTTTGTAAGTTGGCACTGCTTACAAACAGGAAGCGATCCAATTCAGCAATCCCAGCTCCTTGGTGTAGTGGAAGGAACATGATGTTTGGAAACAAGTAGACGTGGGTTCAAATCCTGCTTCATGCTGTGCCGTTTTATAGCTTTGTGACTTTGGGCAATTTCTACTCAACTCTATGGAATAATTTCTTTGTACATAATGTGAGAATACGTTGTAAGAATTCAACAGAATGACATATGCAAAGCACCCATATTGGACATGTTTTATGGTAAGTTCATAATAAGTGCCATTTCCATACCCCTCCATCCTCTTCTGTGCATTAAACATTCACTCAGCAAACACCGTTGAGAGCCCACTGTGACTCAGACACTGATCTAGGTGCTGGAGTACAGCAATGAAGAGAACAAAGTCCTTGTCTCTGTGGGTTTTACACTCTACAGCAGTGTAGAACAATATGCACTATGTCAGCCAAGGGCTATGGAGAAGAATAAAGTAAGGTTGAAGGGATAAGGGGGTGCTTGGAGAGTGTGATTTATATAGGTGGTCAAGATAACTTCTTTTATGAGATGACACTTAAGCATAGACCTAAAGGAGGTGAGTTCTCATCATCAGTAAAAGAAGACCAACTCCTTAGTTACCAGGGACCATGTCATCTGCATTTTCTAAGTAAGCAGTGCATGAATATTTGACAAATAAATGAAAGAATGAATATTTCTATTTGGGTGTTCACAAGACTTAGTTCCACGTTATAGAACACCCACCAGTTTTCTCTGAGCAGCTTTCCCATACTTTTCTGTTAAACATGCTAACATGTTAGTATCCGATATTCATATACCCCCAGGGTTCTCAGATTTGTCATCTCTTTTGGAGAAAAGGGAAGTGTGCCATGGCAACCAAATAGATGCTTTTCCTCCCTTTCTGAAGGTAAATCCTGGACCCTGACCTAAGATTCTTTAAGGCACCTTCTGATCTGACCTTAGAAACCCCTGTAATTCCACTGAAAACCTCTCAAGGAGGGGGAGGCTTCCCATGGGCCCAGATCTTCCCTTTCTTAGGAGGTCCAAAGTATTAATCACTGACTGTGTGAGTGAGGGGACCATGGGAGAAGACTGGGAGACCTGGCAGAGTCCCTAGAGCAGACCTGAATCCCTGCAGCCCCCAAACCAACTTCACGGCTCAGCAGTTCTCCAAATCAGAGGAATGTTGACAGGTCCATTGTCATTCAGGAGAGTCAACAGACCAAAGGTCAAGCAGGTGCAACATGATTATGGTCATCTGGAAAATTTCTCCAACCCAGCAGACCAGTGTAGTGCTTTGCAAACTTTAACATGCCTATGAATCACCTGCGGATCCTGTTTAAATGTAACAAACACCTTGGTTATACCATTGCCGCTGGTGTGGTCTGCCATCCACATTTTGAGCATCAAGCCTCAAGTGGTCCACAAACTTGGCTGCACATTAGAATCACCCAGGGAGCTTTTAAAAACTGTAGCACCTGGATATCATCCCTTCCCCTATGACCAGTTAAATCAGTGCTGGTGGTGGGGGTGGGGGTGGGAAAGACCCAGGCATAGGTGTTTTTTATAACTCCATAGGTGAGTCCCACGTGCAGCCAAGGTTGAGAACTACTGCAACTGGCCAAGAACAGGGGCTACATTTCAAGTGACAGGTGAAGGGAATTAGCATTTGATAAGCACCAGCTGTATTTCAGGCACTCAGCAGTCTACATAGTTCCTAAGTAGTAAACAATGTAACAAAGTAATAATACCTGACACTTGTACAGCTTCTTATAATCTTATGAGAAATTTTTATTTGCCTGTTTTCATTGAATTCTCTTAATTCACTGAGATAGAAAGCACACAGTTGATTTTTTAGATGAGTAAACTGCGATGCATATTTGTGACTTGCCCAGGATCAAAGAGTAAATGAAAGAGAAATTCAGTTACTCTGACCTGCAGCTGTCTGTTTTGCCCAAGCACTGCGACCTCATCTGAAGTTGGATACACGAGGATGGCTGTGCACAAAAGTCATGTCGACGACCCTGGGCGTATGGCAGAGCCTAAAGAGGCTGCAGTCACCCCACCAAAGATTTCTCACTGATATATAGATTGATTTGGAAACTGAGACCTGAATAGAGAAGGGAGCTCAGTCTGTTGTGGGCCTTGGCAGACTGAGAGCAGTGGCATTAGGACACTTAGCAGAACCCAGAAGCCTGCACTGCACGGGATTCAGATTCTTGGTTCTGCCATAGATGATGGAACCAGACTCCTCCTCCCCTGTAGGACCTAATGGATGATCTGTTCTGGAATCACCATCTAAAAAGTATTGGGAAATAACCTGCTTACCAGCCCTGGACAATCAGTCATAACAATAACCCTCCCTGCTGGTGGACAGGCCATTTCCAATAATTTTTAGGCAGTGATCTTGCCATTTGATACCCAAGAGGGCTTGGGAGAGAGCCCCTGGGCGGGTCATGTGTGGGGATGGCAGTGGCTTTTTTGTGGTGAGAGAAGTGGGACCTCCTTAAGCAGGAAGAGCAGAAGGCCCTGCAGAGGGGATCCTCTGGGGAAGCATCAGAGGGGATGCAGAGGGGAAGCAGCCTCGGACCTCCCGAGAAACAACAGGTGCAGCTGGTCAACCTGGCGGGCAACTACTGGGATGATGTGGCTATTTCTGTGCCAGGACCCCAGGTTGCCTGCCAGTCCCAGGGACCAGTCACCCTAAACAAATGAAGTGATATTTACTGTTCACAGTGTGTAAAGCATTGCTTGTTCACCATCTATTCAGTGACTCATTCATTCATGCTATGATTCCTGAGAGTCTCACTAAGAGCAAAAGATATTTGACGAATGAATATTTCTATTCAAGGATTCACAGTACGTATTTTCATGGTCTGAAACACTCACTAACTTGCCTGAGAAAAATTCCCTGTAGTTTTTCCTAATCCTGTAAATGTATATTGGTTACAGGTTGGTGTGTTTCGTTGCTCCCATAGGACATACATACACAGTGCACAGCCTCAGCTCTGGAGATGAATGTGATCAGAGTGCCCAGCGATACTGAGGCCTCCTTTCTCCTTTCCCTCTAGAGATGTCTAAGTGGCCATGAAATCATTTCTACGTAAGCATGAAGCTCACTAGGGAAAGTTTTCACCTTTTCCTTCCTTCTTTTTCAGGTTGGAATGCTGGTTTCCTAGAGGTGGAGTGGTGTAGAGGGAAGGAAATGGGCCTTGGACTGGGGGATAAGATCTGTGTGAAGGTAGGAGAGGAAGAGGAACAAGTAAATGGCTCCCCACACCTGGCCTAGGCATTTGGCAGGACCATGACACCGTTTCCAGCAAGCTCAGGAACTCACAATGTGGACACCATACTGCTGGGGTTCCTTCTGACATCAAGGCATCCTCTGTCACATGACCAGGTCATTCATTCAGTTGTGTTTTTGGCTCACAAGCAGTTTTTTTGTCCTTCTGCATAGGAACTTGATTCCATCTCTGTTTTTTTTTCCTTTCTTTTTTTTTTAACATCACCCTTTACCAGGTTTGCTTTGAATTCAGTTGCCTTCAGGAAGCTTCCAATCTAGGGGGAGAACTCCAACATATGTCTCCAAGGAGAGAAAGAGTGAGTTAGAAGGAGCCTGAAGGAAATGGAAGAACTTCTTAAATGGAAGCAGGCTGCATTGTGACTGAAAATGTGGAAGGGGCCTAATTTAAGAACTGACGCTGATGATGTTGTTGAATCTATCAGACACAGGCTCCGTAAGCCTTGGCGATCAGAGGGAGAGGGTCTGTGATCAGGGAAAGTCACTCCACCTTTCTGGGCATGGCTGGCTGTAAATAAGCAACATGGCATCATATCACTAATCCTGAGCTCTCTGAAAGTGGCCTGGGGTCCTCAGTCTCTAAAGTGATGGGTTAGGCTGGGCTGTATCTAAAATCCCGACTGAAAGGGGGTAAGGGCTGAAAGGAGTCAGCATTTGTCCAGTACCTTCTGTGTGCCAGAAGCTGAGCTCTTGCCATCCTGCCTCACTGAATCCTCACGCCATCTCCAGCATCTCACATCATAAGTAAGGAACCTGAACACAGACAGACTTCCTTGGGAATTAAACCCAGGTCTATCTGATTTAGAAGCTCATGTTAGAGCACACCACCTCTCAAGCATTCCAACCTGAGAGAGGTCAGTGATGTCGAATGTGGGAGGACTTTCTCTGGCAATATTTATAGAACGTGATAGGCATAGCACTTGCACTGCAGTTTCAAGGCGAAGGTGGAAGCAAGCAACAAAGGAGCAAGGAAGAATCAGATTCAGTGCCCGTATCCTCCTCTTGTGTCTCTGAGTCCTGCAGTATTAACAGGATTCAGCCATTGTGGTATGACTACATTTGCTGACTTGGCCAAAGCTGAAGGAAATAGTATACAAAATTGCAACTCCCTTTATAATCTGAGTTGACACCTCAATAGAAAAAATGGGGAAAAGGCATAGAAAAATAAGAAAAAATGTAAATAGCAAATAATTTTATGAAAAATTCAGCCTAGCTAGAAATCAAAGAATGTCCATTAAAACAACAATAAAAATATAAATAGACAAAGGTTTTTAAAACCTGAAAATTGTGTCAGTATCCAAAAAGAGAGAAATTCTGTAATGGCCTATATGGGAAAAGAATCTAAAAAAGAGTGAATATGTGGATATGTATAACTGATTCACTATGCTGTACACCTGAAACTAACACAACATTGTAAATCAACTATACTCCAATAAAAAATTTTTTTTAATTAAAAGGAAAAAACCAGAGAAATTATCTTAAAAATATGTATGATCATACAATGGAATACTATGCCAGCATTAACATTATGTTTGTCAAGAATTTAAAGCTATTTAGTGACATAGGAACACTCACAATATACTGAAACGAAATAAGCAGGAAACAAAACTATAAAAATGGTATAACCCTAATTGGAAAACGTGATTTTATGCATAGAAAAAAATACTGGAAAGAACTCTATCAGAACATTAACCATGTTTAGCTCTGGGTGGCAGTTCTTATTGCCTGCTTTGTCTTTTCCACATAGTCTAACATATTCTTACACTAGTGTGTTGTTACTTTGTGGATGAAATGCCCAACCAAGAATCAGGATTACCAGCTGTGTAAGTCACAACACTGCAAGGCTGCATGTATGACATGAGAGGTTCAGAAAAATCTAGATGGTTCACAAGGTTCTTTTGAGCTCTAACACTTCGCTCATTTATTCAACAAGCATTTACAGAACATCTGTATAGAGCTACATACAATGCACCAACATTGCGGTCCCCCGGAATTAGACCCCAACCAAACGCAAAGCAAATTTTGAGTGTGATGCCTCCTGGTGCCATTTGACTTGCCCTTTTCCTGCCTAAGCTTTTAATGGCCTCATATTTTTCCCTTTCTCCTCTTCCCTTTATCAAACCCTGCTCTCAACACAAAACTCAAACTTGATCAGATGGAAGTGTAAATGGATAGCAATGTCTTAAATGACGGCTTCTCCCAGAGGGGCTTGACTAAGTAGGGATAAAAATTTTACCTAAAGGAACGAGGCCCTCGTGGCCAAATTTTAGGAAAAAGCTAGTGGGGTGGAAAAAGATTTGGGAGCTATCAGAACCTTAGCTCTTGCGGTTCCCTCCCCGACCCTCACTTATTTGTCTGGTAAATTCTACTCATTTTCACAAATCATTTCTTCCTTGTCATGCCTTCCACATCTCTCCCAGAGGGCAGGGTGCTTCCTCTTTCCTCTGCACTCCCAGAGGACCTTATGTTGCCCTACTATTACAGTGACCCCATTGCACTGTGGCTTTTCATTTGTATTGCACTGTAATTTCCACATCAGGCTATGAGCCATCTGAGTGCCTCACGTTCCCGTGCACCCCGAGGCCCAACCTAGAGTAAGTGACAGATGTATGACTAAATGATCTGCATTTCAAGGCCCCAAGTCAGGCAGTGACCGCCTTACCCTGTGGATGGGGCTGTTTCTGGGTGTTTCAACGTCAGTCCTTACAGCAGCAGACAAAACACTGACCATAGTACCTTTGGATTTTTTTATCAGAATGGGATGGCCTTTATGTGACAAGTTATGAACTTCTAATTCCTAACCTTCTAACCCTTAGAAATTCCCCAGGGTTTTCAACCTGAGGATGGCAACTCATCACCGGAGAGGGAAATCATTTTAATAGGTTGGGATTAGTATTTTTTTAATGAAATACAATAGAAGAATAGAAAATAACAATAAAATAGAAGACAAAAGTATTATAAATCCAAGTATTCCCCAAGTAATAATGTGTTGTCCTATGAAACTTTTGTTTCACCTGTGTATGTGTCTGTACACATTAGGTCATAGTGAGTTATGATAAAAAAGATGGACAGCCACCTTCCCCGGGGGGGTGGTGGTGGAATGAATTGGGAGATTGGGATTGACATATATACACTAATATGTATAAAATAGATAACTAATAAGAACCAGCTGTATAAAAAGTAAATAAAATAAAATCCAAAAAAACAAAAATAAGAAAGAAAGCCACCTTCCCAAACTATTGGGAGGGAAGGAGCCCGCCCCTTCCTGTGCTGTCTGCCCAGGGCTGAGATTTCACTGTCTCCTTACTTCCTTCTATCCCAAACAGACACAGCTCTGGGATGGGCAGGATATTTTCCTTAGTGTAGGTTTGGAGTCCAGGGAATTAAGAGGACAAAATAGGCTTTTCTGACCACAGAGAAAATTTAGAGGTTCACATCTACCCTCTCTTATCAGTCATGGGATTCCTGGAACCAGTTTTGTCCTGGATTCTGAGGAATAGTCTGCACCTGACAGGTATCTCAACAAAGGCCCACCCCTCCCCTCCCCGGCCGGCAGGGAGGGAGCCCTACCTCCCCCAGGGTTTGGATATTTGCATGAGCAGTGCCTCTGGGGCTCCGTGCCTCTCAGCTGATACAGATGATACAGCTGGCATCATCAGGCCCAGGCTCACAGGCTGAGTACTCTATTTAAGGAAGACTCTTGAAATAATACTGAACAGGGTATCCACCAACTCCTTGTACATTGTCTCATTTGATTCCAGTAGTAACGCAGTATAGGGCCTAAAACTGCCTTCACCTGCACGAGTAGAGTGATCTTGGGCAACTTAGCCTCTCTGTGCCTCAGTTTCCCCATCTGTAAAAGGGGGATAGTAACTGTATCTACATCAGAGAAGCACTGTAAAGATCAAACCAGCTACCACATACAATCCGTGCACACAGGAAGCATTCAATAAATGTTGATTATTATTATTTAATCATCTCATAAGCCTGTATGATAGTTATTTTTTTCAGACTTATAGATAAGAAAATGAGGCTCAGAGAAATTAAGTAACCTGCCCTATGTCATATGTCCAGTAGAGGCAAAGCCAAAATATAAATCAGGAACTCCTGACTCCCAAGTTCTGTGATCTCTTTCCCTTAGTGATTTAGGAGTCTGTGGGGCATCAGACTACCTCCTGTGCTGAATTTCCCCCTTGGCCCTCTCTGCCGGGCACACTTGAATCAAAGGTGGCTGGAAGGATGGTGAGTCCAGGGCAAAGCTCCTTCTCAGGATTTTCCTTGGCAGTACAGAATTCATCTTTGGGGGAGACAGATTCTTGGAGGAGTTTGTGTGTGTGTGAGTGTGTGTGTGTGTGTGTGTGTGTGCATGTGTGTTAATATAACAGGGAATCAGAAATGGGGTCATTGCTTGCACTGGCATTCTTTTTGAGTTCTAGGCTAAGTGGACAGTGATGAACATATATGGTAGAATCCTTATGCCTTCAATTAACTTTTCATAAATATGTCTCTATAACTGAGTAGGGCAGTTTGAGATGGAGATAATCATGTGAGTGAGGATTTCATGGGCTGAGCAGCAGCTGTGCTGTATGTCCTGGTTTTCTCCAGCCTGTAATTTTCCCATATATATAGTACAAAGACCTAATAACGGTCCCTGCTTTCTCCTCACTTGTAACCCACAGAGGTTTTTTGTCCACCAGAGCTCTCTGTAATGACCACACTGCCGTACATAAATCCTCTGAAAATAGATATGTGTATGATGATCGGGAGACACAGGATTCTGCAATACTTTTTTAATTATCAAAGATATTTTGATGTGTTTGGGGTGGTTTTCCTGGATTTTATTACAGCCAATTTTTCTTGAGAATTAAAATCCACATGGTAATTCTGTTCATCAGAGTCTTTGATTATAAAGTATGTCAGTTAGGTCTCAATAACACTGGAAAAAAAGAAAGAAAAAAAGGCATCTGATTGAGCTGAGCTTTCTGGCTGGGCCGGTTAATAAACTGCTGTAGTTCTCCAGTAGTCCTTTTCACAGATTTGTGCCTGGGCTGAGCCGGACCTGGGGACTGATAAGGGATCTTGGTGCCTATTAGAATTCTTGGCACTCACAGGTGTTCCTGAGTGTAAGCGATCTGAAACTGTCCAGGAGGAACTGTGGGACCAGTTCCTGGGGCTCTCACACAGGATTAGAGAACGGGTCCCAGCGCCAGGTTTATGGACAGGCCATGTAATGCAGATGAAATAAGAACTGACTTCAGCATCTTCCCTGAACTCACACCAAGAACTTTCTGAGAAAAAGAAATATTCCCATTAATGAACGCACAGCTAAAATCTTCCCACATCTACACTGTGCGATGTTGACTAAAACCGAGTCACAAGAGAGGCTCATCGTTTAGTGATATTCCCCGTCTGACCCACGAGGACAGGCAAGGTCAAATGACTCCTGCTTCATCAGGATCATGGGGAGACTTAACCGAACAAAGAGTAGGAAATTAGCACGCCGAATGAAACCTGCAAATAACCCTGAATTTCATTTCAGTCAGGCTTTTTAACAATAGCTTTAACATTCTCTGAGAAAAAGAGTAGCTGGAACTATTGCCCTTGAGAAATCAAGAGGACCATCAGATGACAGACTTTACAGACTATTATGCACCATGCAGCACATTCAATTGTCCCATCTTAAGAGTCTGGACCCACCCCTGTTTTTCACACATCCCAGCTTTGCAACAAGAATATCTTCAGGTTTGCCCGAGACTGAAATGGGGCAAGACTTCAGGATATACTCTCAGCGCCCTCAGGTCCTCCCAGGCCAACCACTGGCCACCTCCCGCTCCCTTGGGCCACATGGCCTGGGGGCCCCCCACTCACCTCCAGCACGATTTCTTTCAGTTGGAACTGTTTCTGCGCGACTTTATCTGAAGACAAGGGCTCATGGTAGTAGAGGCACAGCAAGTCGTATTTCTTCAAAACCTGCTTGAAGTTCTTCTCGGTTAGACTGACCACGCGGTCCCTGCCGTCATAGGTGGGGAAGTTCAGCCCCTCCTCTGCCCTGCAGGAGGACAGCAGGTAGACCGCCACCACAAACAGGTGGGTTCTCTTCATCTGGGCGAAGTTTTGTTTTTCTTTCCCAGAAACACCGTGTGTAGGAAAGAGGCTGGTGCCTTAGAGGACCTGCTGGGAGCAGTGGGGAGCAGAGAGGCCGATCTCGTCTCTCTCCTTGGCCCTTCCTGGGCCCGAGACACCCCTCTTCACCTTCTCCGGCTGCTGACTGTGATCGTGGGCTTGGGGCGAAGCGTGCAGAGGCTCACACCCATGCATGTGTAGAACCAGAGCCAGGCTACGCGGCCCAGCCCCAGATACCTCACATAGCTCTGCCCAGCCCCTGTCTCATCAGGAACTCCATTTTTAGGATGCAGTTGTTTCAGGCTAAAAATAAATCGTGCAATGAATTAAAAAGTTAGATATGGCGCTGTTGAGGGATTCGCTGATACAGTTTGTCAGGCCGGTGGAGGAGGAGGTGGGAGGGAGACGGGGGAACGTGTGCACATGAAATAAGGAGGACGGGAAGGTCAGAGGAGAGAAGTTCACTCAGAGGGAGGAGGAGAAAAGGAGAGGAGAGAGACGTGGCACTTGGATGTGCGCAGGGCCACTCAGACGCCGTTGACTCGGTCTATTACCCCAGGGAACTATTTCAGTCTGTTCCTTCCAGGCAGGGTGTTTATCCCCTACCTACTCACTGCTGACCTGGGGACCAGCCGGACCCCCAGGTGGACTTGACGTTCTGCACCTGCCTTTTCCCTGGCTGGCCATTGCGCCATGTCCCCGTGGCTCTGCGGGTCACTGGGCGAGGGATGTAGGGTCACCCTTTCTCCACGGAAAGCGCTCCAGGAGCCCAGCCCACCCAGGGTCACAGTTCCTCTCCTGACCCTGCCCACAGCCGAACGCTGCTGACACCAGGAGATCCTGCCCCATTATAAAATTAAATAAAATAAAAGTTCAACAGTCTTCCTCAGAAGCCCTCTTAGGCCTTTCGCTATCCTCCCCGTCATCTTTCTTTTTTAACATTAACCCCCAATGTATCGTTTTTGCCCTTTTCCTCTTCATTAGAGACAGACTGCTGTAGAGAGTGCAGGAGCCGGACAGATCCGAGTTCAAAGCCTCTTAATGGCTGAATAGACTTTGGAGGGTCACTCACCCTCTCTGATTCTCAATCTCCCCCCCACCGTCACGCCCACCATGTAAAATGGGGATAATTACGACTATATTGTAAGGCTTGGAACACAGAGGTGGAAAGGCAAGGTACAAAACAGTTACCCAAACACGGCAGCTATTATAGTTACTTCATTCTTCCTGGAGATGGTGGAACGTAGGTTGTTATAATAATTACTTCTCAGTTTCTAATAGTAATGGTTTGTGAACCCTTTTCTCTCTGCCTTCTTGAATCCAGCAGGCAACTGGGGCAGACATGATTAGGGCTCATTGCACAGGGGAGCTAACTGAGCTTCAGGGAGCTCAGCACCCTGTCAGAGATCGCATTATCAGCTGCTTGAGTGAGGGTTCAGCTCTGCCTTGGAGCCTGGTGCTCCTGGGTGCTTTCACTCTGATGGGGCAATTCCCCCACAGACACGTCTTTTCTTAAGTGGCTCCATCTTTTCTAGTCAAACAACAGTCCACCTCTGTCTTTCCACTCTTTAGAGTAGTCTAATGGCTCTCATGATTTAGGCCAAATATTTTTCTTCTTCTGGTTGGAAAATCAGCTTTGGAAATAGCAAGGATTCTGTCTCATACAAACTTTGCAGGGAACAGAAGGAAAAAAGAAGTTCAGTGGCCTACATGAGTGAAAGCAAGCCCCTCTACTACAGCCAGAGGTCCTGATGCTGACAGTCAGGCTGATGGGAGTTGTCTTCAGGACAGGTTCATGTCCAGGAAGCCAGGACCTTGGGGAACCCCTCGCTGAAACCCATGACAGCATTCAGTTCTTTCTGATGGTGAATTCTCTAGGCTTTTAAAGATAGAGCCAAGAATAGCCATTCTAAGATGTGGTTAGCTTTTCAGGTCACTTGCAAGCGTGCAAGATCTCTGCTTTCTTTAGAAAATTTAAGGGGAAAATGATTTTTGAGTGAAATAATGTATGTCTTGTCTTTTCAAGGTCAGCTTCCCAAAACTGTTCCCAGTTGTCTCAATCTCATTGGCTTATCTTTATTTAGAATTTGCTCCACTTCTCTTAATATATGCTTTTTTTTTAATGTTACCAAAAAGCTGAGAGATGTTTAAAGTCAGTCTTTAAATTTCCCACTGACTTGCAACTGATGAAAAGTACCAGGGTAAAGGGATAATTTTTAAAAATTCACTTTAGCCCTCAAGTCTGGCTTATGACCAACTGTGTATTAACAGAAAAAAAGCTCCAGTGTGGAAAGTTCCTGTCCCTAAATCCTGGCTCAATTTGGGGCCTCAAAGCCCAGCCCTAAGGACGGCATGGCCACTCACACGTGTTGTGGTGATCAGGTTTCCCACACCGAGACGGGAGGCTGAAATGCGTGTCCCCCTCTTACTAAGGTTAGGTTTGCATGATCGACTTTTTATGTCCCAGCCATTTTTTTCTGACTGCTTTTTATTGTTTTTGTTTTTCCTTTGCCTTCTTGCTCACCAATCTTAATGTATTTATTTTGTAAACAAGGGATGCTTCTGACATGTCTGAGTCAAGTTGGCAGCTAGCAAATCAGCTTTTCATTCCAGTTTTAGCAGCTACCCAGGTCAGGGTGTCACCTACACATGCCTAGTTTATGTAACTGTGCTGAATTGTACATGTGTCTTTATGTGCCATTAGCAGGTATTATTTGTCTTTGTTTTTAAACAAGAAAGGATAAAACAAAGGAGACAAATCAATATAAATGTATATTAACTATTGTCACGATATATGACATAGGCGCCTTGTTTTTGCTAACAATTACCAGTCCCTCACTCCAAGTGGCCACTCCCTAGAATCCCATATTCTAACCTCCCCCTTTCATTTGTTTACCCTTGACAAGTGGCAGGACCATTTTGCATATATTATTTAACTGGATCTTCACAATAACTCGTTTTACAGATGAATCAGGATTTGAAGCCATGATCTTTCATTTATTTGTTAATTAAATACATTTTTATGGGGCACCGTCTATGTACCAGACACTCTACTGGGTACTGGGGTTGGACACATTATTCATCTGAACTCACTGAGTTTACATCCGAGAGGGGAGATGAGCAATAAATAATCAATGTACTTAAGGGGTATATGTGTGTGCACCCATGTAAAATAGGACTTCAAATAGAGGCACGTGCTCTAAAGAGCAGTTGAGAAGGACAAGGGAGAGCCTGCGACAGGGGGTGGGAGGTGGCCCTTTTGGACCGGGGGTGAAGGAAAGCATCTTCAAGGAGGGAACCTAGGAGCAGCAGGGAGGGCAGGGGTGAGGCAGAGAGCATGCTTCTTCCAGGGAGGAGAGGTAGGTGCCTTCGCACTGAGACCTACGGGGATTCCACCACTAGGGGGCGTTGCATCCACCTCCGATGGAAGCATCAGTTTTCTCTCTCAGACTGTTTTGTCTGTTAACAAGACATATGGGCTCACACCTACATGGGTGGGTCCACAGGGTAGGGAACCTATCTGAACGGCTCGGAGGCAGCTCAGAGAGAGCTGTGACCCGGAAGCCAGGACACCTGGATCCTGGGCTGGTCTGACACAGCTCAACCCAGCTGTGTGACCTTGGTGAGTCTCCTCACCTCTCGGCCCTCACATTTCCAATTTGTGGAAAAGAGGGTCAGACTCACTGGTCTCCCATGGCCGCTTTCTGGCTCTAAACTTCTAGAATTTGTTCTGCCCATAGAATATTTTCTTTCCCAGGATAGGCCCTGGCACAGGCCACAGGTTTGAGGAAGTTCGTTAACTGTTACCTGCGGAAGAGGGTTTCATGGGCGTGACTCTCACAAGTCCAAGCTTGCCTCCTCCAAGGCAGAGGTCTAGGACTTCACTGCCTCCAAAAGCCCCTTCTTTGGCTAAAATGCTCCACCCAGTGGCCAAAGCGGAGTATGGCACCTTTCTTTCTTTGAGCCCATTCCTCCCATTCCGCTGCGCCACGGGCCAGGGGAGTCTGCATGCTGGTCTGGAAGAGAAAGTCCCAGAAATGCCTGGGTCTACAGCCGGGTGCTCGAGGCTTCCTCTGGTCAAATCAGAACAGTCCTGTCAGCAACCCCAAGGCCTTCCTTTTCCTCTTGACTCTGACTATCAGACAGCCCCAGGAGCCTTCCCTGGTCCCCAGCACCAGAAAACTCCTAAATAGAGCCGAGCAGAGAAAGATCAATGCTAGGTTGTAAAACCGTCCAGATCTTAACGAATGTCACTTCCTCAGGGAGGCCCTCAGGGTAGACCAGGAGCTGACATTCACTCTCCTTAGGTACCAACCATACTTCTCCTTGGGAACATCCCTCCCATTGGAGATTCTTTTTTCCCCAGCTAGACTGAGCCTTATAGGAGCCGGGACAGCATCTGTTCAAAGTATTCCTTGAAGCTGGCCTTGCCAATAGTAGTTCTCATTAAATATTTGTTAAATAAATGTGAAGCACTAACTTTGTACCAGGTCTTATTTTAAGTACTTTACAAAATTTAACTTATTCTTCTTAAAAACCCAGGAGGTTGACAGTTTTATTATTCCCACATGGGTAAGCAGAGGTACAGAGAGGTTAACTAACTTGCACAGGGCCACGTGGCTAGTAATAGCAGAGCTGGGGTTTGAACCCAGAAGGTGGACTCTATGCTTTGTTTCTGTTTTCTCTACCACTTGGAACCACAGCTAGACGCCTCTCACAGGGGGCTCATGAAGTCACTTGGACAAGCCAGAAATTGCTTCAGAACAATAGATGGCTGCCCACAATGTGAGACTGCTCATTTGTGGACATGTTCTGGGTTTTGGCCCTGTACTGAGTCACCTCCTGTGCTTTCTGTGTGTATAAGAGGAAAAGCAAGAAGGGAACTAATGTTTTCAGTGCTTGCTATCAGCCGGTCATTGGGCTCATTACATTTTATACATCATCTCATTTAAAATTCTATCAAGCTAAGTATTATTCCTTCCATTTCACAGATGAGGAGACTGGGATTCAAGATCAAGTACTCTACCAAATTAATACAGCTGATAAGTAGCAGAGACTGGATTTGGACCCTGTTCTGTCTGGCTTGTCATGATCCCAGGCTATTCTGCGTAAGGAGGGGGACCCTTCTCTGTCTCCTTCAGGGAAAAACAAACATAGAAAAACGTAGAGAAAGTTTAAAGGACAAGAAAATAAAAAGAAACCAGCTTTTTTTTTTTTTACAAGAGAGAAAAGAGAAACAATTGGAAAAAAGAGAAGAAAGAAAGAAAATGAGAAATTTAGTTCAGAAAAAAATGTACATGAGAGCAGATAAAAGGAAAGCTTAAGGTTTATTTGTCCTGGAACTAGAAGGAAATATAGACTTCTCAGGGAAAGCAGTAAAAGAACAGAAAACCAAAACCAAAAATCACCTGGTTATAGAGGTTACTTGAAAGTGTCCAAATGGAGATTGTGATGGGCAGAATACTGCCCCCTCGATCCACTCCCCAAGATGTCCAGGTCCTCACATTCCATGTGAACTTCAGAATCAGGTCATCAAGTTAAAAAAAAAAAGTCCATTGAGATTTTGGTCGTGTTTAATATGTAAACCAATTTGGGGAGAATTGACATCTTTACAAAATTGAGCTTTCTCAAACATCAAACGGCATACCTCTCCATAGATTTATGTCTTTTTTGATTTCTTCTGGCAGTTTTTTGTAGTTTTCAGTATCCTGAATCTTTTGTCAGATTTATATCTTTTGTCAGATTTATCTGATAACATTTCATTTTTTAAATTAATTAATTAATTAGTTTGTTTGTTTGTTTATTTTTGGCTGTGTTGGGTCTTCGTTTCTGTGCGAGGGCTTTCTCCAGTTGCAGCGAGCGAGGGCCACTCCTCATCGCGGTGCACGGGCCTCTCACTGTCGCGGCCTCTACCGTTGCGGAGCACAGGCTCCAGACGCATAGGCTCAGTCGTTGTGGCTCACGGGCTTAGTTGTTCCGCGGCATGTGGGATCTTCCCAGACCAGGGCTCGAACCCATGTCCCCTGCATTGGCAGGCGGATTCTTAACCACTGCGCCACCAGGGAAGCACCATTTCATATTTTTGATGGTACTAAAATGATAGTTTTTTTTAGTTTTTGATTTCCATTTGTTTGTTAATAGTGGCTAGAGATACAACTGATTGTTATATGTTGATCTTATATCCTGTAAACTTGCTAAATGCGCTTATTCTAGAAGATTTTTGGAGATTCCACTGGATTTTCTACATAGGTACTTATGTCATCTGCAAACAAAGATCGAAGATTTTCTTTCTTCATTTGAAATTAGGACACCTTTTGTTTCTTTTGCTTGCCTTACTGCACTGACTAGGACCTCCTGCACGTTGTTGATGGTTGTGGGAAGGGTAGACATCCTTGCCTTGTCTCTGATCTTAGGAGAGAAGGATTCAGGCTTTCACTACTAAGTAGGATAGTAGCTGTAGGTTTTTTATGGATGCCCTTTATGAGGTTGAGGAAAGTTCACTTCCTTTCCTATCCTAGTTGGCTGAGAATTTTAATCAGAAATGGGTATTGAATTTACTTTTTTTTTTTTTTTTTTTTGGTACGCGGGCCTCTCACTGCTGTGGCCTCTCCCGTTGTGGAGCACAGGCTCCGGATGCGCAGGCTCAGCGGCCATGGCTCACGGGCCCAGCCACTCCGCGGCATGTGGGATCCTCCCGGATCGGGGCACGAACCTGTATCCCCTGCATCGGCAGGCGGACTCTCAACCACTGTGCCACCAGGGAAGCCCTTTGTTTTTTTTTTTTTTGAATTTACTTTTGAGAATGGGTGTTGAAAATACTTTTTCTACATCTATTGAGATGACCACATGGTTTCTCTTTTTACCTTGTTGATTTGGTGAATTACCAGATTGACTGATTGACTTTTGAAAGGTTATTCAACTTTGGATTTCTAAGATAAAGCGCATTTGGTCATGATATGTTATCCTTTTCATAAATTTTGGATTAAATTTACTAAAATTTTGTTTAAAATTTTTGTACCTTTGTTCATGAAAGATATTGGTCTGTAGTGCCTTGTGAAGCTCCAGGTTGCCATCCGGTATTTTCCTTCCACCCAGAGGACTTGCTTTAATATTGCTTGTGGTGCAGGTCTGTTGACGATTCTTGTAGCTTTTGTTTGTTTTAAAATGTTTTCATTTTGCTTTTGTTTTTGAAAAATATTTTCACTGGATAAAAGTTGCAGGCTATCAGTTTGTTTTTTTTTTCTCTTAAAGTCGTAGTTCTACTGTCATCTTGCTTGCATTGTTCCTTACAAGCAATTGCTGTCATCCTTATCTTTGTTCCATTGTATATAAATATTCTTTTTCCCTGTGGTTGAATAAAAAATATTTTCTTTTTATTCATAGATTTTTAGCAATCTGATTTTTAGCCTTGGTTTAGTGGCTTGGTTTTCTTCATGTTTCTTGTGCTTGAGGTTTGTTGTGCCCCTTGGAACTACGGGTTTATAGTTTTCATTAAATTTGTTAAATGTTTGACCATTATTTTTCCAAATGTTTTTTCTGTCTCCTCTCCCTCTTAAGAACTCCAGCTACACATATAATGAGTCACTTGGGGTTGCCTCACAGCTCACTGATGCTCTTTTCATTTTCTAAAATTCTTTTTCCCTCTCTGTGTTTCATTTTGGATAGGTTCTATTGCTAAGTTTTCAGGTTCACTAGTTTTTTCTTCTTCAACACACAATCTTTTGTTAATCCCAGCCACTGTATTTTTCATCTCAGACATTATAGTTTTTATCGCTAAAAGTCTGATTAGGTCTTTCTATATCTTCCTTGAATTAAATTTTTGAAGATATAGAATATAATTATAATAACTATCTTAAGATCCTTGTCTGCTAATTCTAACATCTGTGTCGATTCTGGGTCAGCTTCAATTATTATTATTCTCATCATTATGGGTCATATTTTCTTGCTTCTTTGAATGCTTAATAATATTTGATTGGCTGCCAGACTTTGTGAATTATTTTTAAAATTTTTATAAATCTTCATTTATAAATAAAGTGCTTTATTTTTAAATTTCATATAAGTCTTCTTCAACTTTGTTCTGTGATGAAGTTAATTTTTTGGAAACAGTTTAATCCATTCTGGTCTTAATTTTAAGATTTTTTTTTTTTTTGGCAGGACCAGAGCAGCAATTAGCCTAAGACTAATTATTCTCCATTGCTGAGACAAGACTCTTCTGAGCAGTCTACCCAGTGTCCCATGAATTATGAGGTTTTTCAGGCCGGCTGGTGGAAACAGGCCCTCTTAGTGGCTCTATATGAGCAAAGAATAACCTTGTGCAGCTCTCTACTCTGGTTCTATGGCCTGTGAACTTTAGCTCTTTGGTCTCCCTAGACCCTCATCTCCTTCTGTCAACACAGGGACTCTGTTTTGGTTACCACTTTCTGTTCTACTACCTAGAGGCTCTCTCCAGGCAGTATGCTGGGGCAATTGTAAGGCTTAAATCATTTGTTTCCTCTCTCTCAGGGATCATGCTCTTTTGCTGCCTAATGTGCAGTGTCTTAAAAATTGTTATTTCAAATGTTTTTCTAAGTTTTTTTTGGTTGTTTCAGATGGGAGAGTATTGGCTAGAAGCAGAAATCTTTGAAAATTGAAATTTAGCTATGGATTACACAAGCAAAACTAGACAACAACTGCTTTTATGATAATGATGTGGGTCATTCTTGTAGATTGCACTTATCTCAACAAATTAATTTTTATAATTTTTTTAGTTTATTTCTAAAGAATTATAAAAGCTAAAGTTATAGCAGTGAGATTATGCTAGGATGCAAGTAACAAAAAGCCCATGCGAGCTGGCTTAGCTTGTATTACTGGAGGCAGGGAAGCCTGTAGGGTTGGTTTGATTCATTTGCTTAACAGTGTCATCAGGATCTTTTCTGGTTTCATCTTTCTGCTCTGCCTTCTCTTGTCTTAAATCCTCATCATATAATTGGCTGTGCCTGCTTGTTGATAGCTGACTGCAAACCACTCTTGGGCTTCATGCTTTCTCTTCCACTTCCAGGACGACAGTGTGGGTATTTTTCCCAGAAACCACCAGCAACCATCTTCTTTAGTCTCCTGAGCTAAAAGTAGGTCACATGCCCACCTCTGAAAACTAGAGCTCAGGGGGTTCATTTACAGTGAATCACTGGGACACTGGTGGGGTCAACTTCCCTCAAAGCCCTGGGCTGCCAGGAAGGGGTGGGATATCCAAACAACACTCAGTGTCAGAAGAATGAGGGGAAGCAATCACAGTGTCCACCTGGGTGGGCAGCAGGCTATTTATAAGTACTTTGGAACAAATAATACAGCATAGGTATGAGTAGTCTATTCCTAATAAATAAAAACCCCAATTCATTATAATTATGATAGTAATTTTTGGATTCCAACTTTAGAAATTTTGGATATGTCTGGATATGTAAATTAGGATTTGGGTCAGGTAAATTATTGGGGAGTTATATATATAGATCACCTCCAGATGCATTCACAGAATTAATGAATACTTATATGCTTCCTCTTAATGTGTGTTTCAGAACCAATGTCCCTTGTATTTCTTGTCTTTGTACAATAGTGCATTATAGGCACAAATTTGAAGGCGATGACTAAGAATAAAGATTATTGAAAGCTCTGCAATAGCCAAGACCACGGTGCCAGCTGAGGGATACTCTGAGTGCCTAAGTCAGACACTGGTTTATCTGACCCCGCTAAGGGGCATGTACACTGATATTTAATTGGAGGCTCCCAAGCAGTTTTATTTTAGGTGGCAAGATTTTAAGTTAGTATTTTAGGTACTTAAAAGAGCAAAATTGAAAAAGCAGTCTTAATGCCATCATATCATGAACACTTCGAAGAGTGTCATAGCCCCCAGCTGAGAAGTGCTAGCATAGGTCATCTCTAGGGCTCACCACATGCCAAGTGCTGTGGGAGCACTTTACACGTAACTGCAAATATATAGTCTCAGATACCCTGTGAGGTTGTCCCTGTGGTTATCCACAGTTTACAGATAAAGAAACTGAGGCACAAAGTGATGAAAGTCCCTTGCCCAATGTCACCCAACAATAAGTGGTGAAGTTGGGAGCGGAGCAGCTGCAGTTCTTGCTGTAGAGTATGTATAATTAACCACTACACTGTAAGCCGCTGTGAAGTGCTTGGGGCAAATTTTTATACAAATAATAGCTATTGGCTTCACAGCTATAAGTAAACCAACATAAGAGGTCCCTGTATTTCACACCAAGCTCTTGTCTCAGGAAATATTATTGCAAGCGCTAGCAGTTCTTCTGAGGCTTAAGTCCAGACGGCCTGATCAGTGATTCTCAGCCAAAGATGATTTGAAGACCCAGGAGACATTTGGCAATGCCAGGGAACATTTTCAGTTGTCACTACTCTGGTGGAGGGGTTTGGGGTCTTACTGGTACCTAGTGGCTAGAAGCCAGTGGTGCACTAAACTTTCAATGCACAAGACGTCTCCTCACAACAAGGAATTGTCTGATCCCCAAATGCCACTAGTGTTGAGGTGGAACCTGACACAGAGACCACGATGGGCTGGTTGACAGTCTCCTCTGCGGACCCTCCCTAGCGTTTTGATCTTTGTGACTTGAGTAGCAGTGATCTTAACCCTGCGCACAGGACCTGAAGAGGATGTGACGCACTCATTCCTTGTTTGTGCAAGAGCACTGGCTTTGCCTGCATCTCTAGCCCCAGCTGTAGAGCTTGTTGCTCTTTACAGCTCTGTCTCTTTGCCTCATGGGCCACAGGATAGGTTTCGATTGGGAAGGACATTCTATTCTTAGCTGTTCCAAGATGAGTCATCACAGCCTACGTGATTCTTTTACTCTTCCCGGGGTTATCCTTTAATACGGTCCTCTGATTACTCTTTCTGCCTGTCCTGTTTGCTGAGTCCTGTGATGGTAGCTACCCACTGCCTGCAACACCCTGATCATCCATCCTCAGCATATGACCAGCCTGATGGAGTGGAGGTACTCAAGGTCCTGTGGGATTGTGTCCTGTGGCAGAGTTCTCAGGCTTAATGAGGCATGGACACATGACCAGACTGGGGCAGGGGCGGATCAGTGACACCCTGAGATGTGGGGGCTTTACAGCAGGGATGATCCCCTCTAGACCATCATGTCAGCAATGTTCCAGGAATAGCTACTCTATCTGGCAATGGGTGGTCTGGCTTTGTGACATCCAGAAACATTCCTTTGCCACTCCTTCCAAGGGCAGAAGGACGACTAATCCTCCCTCTGACTCATACCTAAAACCAGCTTCCAAACTGGTGAGGTTGTACAGCTTGACAGAGGGGCCCCCTGGCCACAAATAATCTCCTCCACCTGTTTGCTGCCCCAACAAAGTCCTACACATTCATTTATTATTATCGCTTACTCCAATTTTACAGATGAGGATCCTTAAACTCGGAGAAATTAAGTGACTTTCCTGAGGTGACACAACTAATGAGCTAGATGATCCATAGGTATATATGTCAGACTCCCTACTCTTCGCTAGGTTATTCCAAGGGGCATTCTGGCTGGAGTGAAGGTTGTGTGCAGCCTTCATGAGCAACAATGCTGTCAACATACATGGGACCCAGACTGAGCAAAGCTGTGAATGTCAAGTGCAGTGGATGTCTGCTCTTTTTCTTGTCCCTTCCTCTTTCCCCCTTCTTCTCATAACAGCCTTCCATTGGACCCAGCCACATGGCTCCAATGGATTCTGCCCACCACAAAGCATACTCTACTCTTCTGTCCACAGAAATAAGTCCCAAGGAGCACTGGTAAACTTCACTTGCCTGGCTGGGCATGAAGACATGCCTGAAACCTGGTGCATAGAGCCCTGCCTTGGTGGTCAGAATGACTAGCGATACTTATGGAGGCTTGCCTTGCTGATGGCAAGTCAACTGGAAGCATCTTGGTCCAGGATGGAAACACACTGTATCCAGCATGCTGGAGTCTGACACATCATGCACACTGCAAAGATCTGTTTTCTTATAAAATCAAACCATAGAACCCTCCAAGGGGTAAGCAGAGAAGATGGCTGGGGGGAGGGGCTGTGAACAAGAATTGTCAGAAACAGTTCCCCTGAGTTTCACCTCCCGCTTGGGATTTTCACCACAGGGGACATCAGTTTCCATTTAAACTCAGGCTCGAGGGTGGACAAAATTGTTTCCCTTGGTTCTTCACAGCACAGCTGAGACAATCTGACATTTTCAAAAAGAATTTAACTAAATACTAAGGGAGACAAAAAGGAAATAATAGCAGATAATACAAATAGAGAGTTTCCAGAGCACAAGTTTTCTAATCCTAATATAACCAAACACTGGCCTTAAGGATGGGGTAATAATTTGGATTATTGTTCAGAAAATATTCATTCCCTACACCCTCTCACTGTGGATGGAATATACATCCTGTCCCATTGATATTGACCTTGGCCATGTGGCTTTCTTTGACCACTGAAATGTTAACAGATGCAACATGAGCAGAGGCCTTAAATTTGCTGGCATGGCTGATTTTTGCATCTAGTGATCAGCCACAAGAAGAACATGCCTTGGGTAGCATTGCCTCTTCAGCCTGGACCCTAGAATGACACATGGAATAGACCTGAACCCCTCCTGAAGCCAGGAGCCTTGCCTAGCTGACCCACAGCAGAGCCTCTCAGGCAGCCCATTCTAGATCAGCCGAACTGCAGAAAAACTGCAGACCATGAGCACAAGCATAAATTCGGGTGTGGTGACTCACTGAGTGCTGGACTGACTTGTTTTTCAGCAGCATCGTGACAAATGCTGACTGATACAGACGATCCAATGTCACAGGTCCTGTCGAAATCCCTCCCTTAGAGCAAGTCCTGCCCATCGTACTGTCTGCTACCCAAGAGCTGTATCAGGACATCTTGACCTTGTTCCTGTTAGACAGACACCTGAGTGAAACACAGGACCTGCCTTCCAGCCCCTGCAGAGGGGGAAGTTGACCACCTTACTCAGGAAGAACCACTGCCTCATCACCTCACTTCTCAGTGGAAAGCAGCCTTGCCTTGCAGACAGCCTTGGTTGTATACTGTAGACCTATAGCATAAAATGTGTGAACCAGACAATAACTGATGCAGTGAATACCTGCGATTGAAGAAGCTTTTTTGGCCCATGCTGCTCCAGCAGGAATGCTCACCCTTCCCTCCCTCAGGGAGTTAATGTCACTTGTCCTTCAGCTCTCAACTCAGTTGCCACTTTCTCAGTGGCCTTCACCAATGAGTCAAGTCCCCCACTAACCACTCCCATAGTTCTTTGCTTCTTCAGAGCACTTAGAGGTGCAGTTTCACATTTGATTTGTTTAATGTCTATTTGTCCCCCAGACTGTAAGCTTCATGAAGCCAATGGTAGGCTTCTGGTTGTTTTCTTTTCACCCACTGCATGCTCTGTGCCCAGCACGTACCTGGCACACAGAGCCTTAGTAAATATCAGTTGAATAGAGCAGGCTCTTGTCTCTCCCAACCCTCAGAAGTGCCCCTTTCCTAAGTAATTATTTGATTTCCTGGGCTTTTTTTCCTTTCTCTTGCACTTTTTTTTTTTTTTTTTTTTTTTTTTTTGCGGTACACGGGCCTTTCACTGCCGTGGCCTCTCCCATTGCGGAGCACAGGCTCCGGACGCGCAGGCTCAGCAGCCATGGCTCACGGGCCCAGCCGCTCCACGGCACGTGGGATCCTCCCAGACCAGGGCACGAACCCATGTCCCCTGCATCGGCAGGCAGACTCTCAACCACTGCGCCACCAGGGAAGCCCTCTCTCGCACTTTTTAATCCCACAGCTCATGAACTCGTATGGTTCTGACCGTAATTACAAGGTCCCTTCCGGTCCCTCAAGGTCACACATGCAGGAACAGAAATGGAATCTTCTCTCACAAAAAGTTCTCATCATCTGCATGGAAGTGAGGGCACCTGCCTCTCAGTTTATAAAGAGGGAAACTGAGGCACATTGTCCCAGTGAGTTTACTTGGCCAACATTGGCAAGTGTTAGAGCTGTTGACAGGAAATTGGTTCTGCCCTTTTGTTGTCACCGTGGTCATACATTGTTTTCCTCGTCTAATGATGACTTTGGCACCAAATACCTTTGATCTGAAACTCCTGATCCTCGTTAAGCAGCCCCGGCTTTAGAGGGTCTGCAGGCGAGTAGGGACGGATTGGGAGCCATCCACTGGCCAGGTGTTTGGTAACAGCTGCCACTTCCCTTCCTTTGTTTTTCCACCATCGCTGGTTTTAACCCTCATCAAGAAGGCCACTTTGTCTGGGACAGGGAGGTAACTTCGTCTCGCGTCTGTTTGGCAGCTCCTTGATTACCAGCTGAGCCTGATTACACAGTCTGTGTGCCTGTCCCAGGACAGACGTGCCACGGCCGCACTGGAGGATGGAGGCAGCTCCAACTGTGAAATTGCATCTCGGAGTCTCACTTCCAACACTTCTCTGGGGCTAACCCAGATCCCGTTCCAGGGGACAAAGGGCTCTCTGGTTCCACAGTTAATTTCAAAGCTACCTGCGCTGGCTTTCTCTCTCCAGCAGGAGGTCCTAGTGGCTTAGACCAGGCTATCCTCTCTCTACAGACCTCAGATCTGCCCCTTTCCTAGGCAATCCCTGGACTTCCGGTGGGGGGGTGGGGCAGGGTGTGTGTGTGTGTGTGTGTGTGTGTGTGTGTGTGTGTGTCTTACGTACGTTCGTGAGAACAGCCTCCCATTCGTGAATTTAACAAGCTTGACCACACTCATAAACGATGATTGAAGACTTCTGTGCCAGGAAATGAAGGCGTAGGTTGAGTAAGACACGGTTCTGACCCCAGGATCTTTCACAGTGGTGATGCAGACAGATATGTAGTGTGGGGAGTTGTAGTCGTGGGAGCCCAGGAGAAGAGATTCCTTTTCTCAGAGAATGACAGAACAGAGTAGATCTGGGAAGGCTTCATGGAAGATGTGCCATCTTGATTGGGCCTTAAAGAGTAACTGAGATTTTTTTTCCAAATAAGGAAGTGATGGAAGGACAGAGGGAACATTGTGAGTAACACAGAGGCATGAAAACTCGAGGTGTGTGAGATGGGGAAACAGCATGGGTAGGTAACCCGACCGTGGTGAGTGGAGAAAGGGCAGCAATCAGATGTGCCTGGAAGACACACTAGGAGGGGACTGGGGAAGGAGAAGGGCGAAAATAAGGCTGGAAAATAGGTCTGGGATCAGAGGTGAAGGATGTTATATGATACGCTAGTCCACTGTGAGGAAGGCAGTCACCAATGTCAGCACCCGTTGGAATATGGAGCAGATCATCAAACTTCTATAAGAAAATATCACTTTTATATGATAGATCAAATATTTCTCCTGGATATATCAATTTCTGATAGATAAAGTACATGTCATAGATAAACCAAGGAAGATAACTTCTAATTTTTTATAATTTTATTGAAGTATAGTTGATATAGATAAACCAAGGAAGATAACTTTTAATTAATTAATTAATTTTTTTTTAATTTTTTTTTTTTTTTTGTGGTACGTGGGCATCACACTGTTGTGGCCTCTCCCGTTGCGGAGCACAGGCTCCAGACGCGCAGGCTCAGTGGCCATGGCTCACGGGCCCAGCCGCTCTGCGGCATGTGGGATCTTCCCAGACCGGGGCACGAACCCGTGTCCCCTGCATTGGCAGGTGGACTCTCAACCACTGCGCCACCAGGGAAGCCCAATTTTTAAAATAATTTTATTGAAGTATAGTTGATTTACAATGTTGTGTTTAATTTCTGTTGTATAGCGAAGTGACTCAGTTATACATATATATATTCTTTTTCATATTCTTTTCCATTATGGTTGATCACAGGATACTCAATATAGTTCCCTGTGCTACACAGTAGGACCTTGTTGTTAATCCATCTTATATATAATAGTTTGCATCTGCCAATCCCAAACTCCCAGTCCTCCCCTCCCCCACCTCCCTCCCCCTTGGCAAACACAGTTGTGTTCCCTGTATCTGCGAGTCTGTTTTTGTTTTGTAGATATGTTCATTTGTGTTGTATTTTAGATTCCACATATAAGTGATATCATATGGTGTTTGACTTTCTCTGTCTGGCTTACTTCACTCAGTATGACAATCTCTAGGTCCATCCATGTGGCTGCACATGGCATTATTTTGTTCTTTTTAATGGCTGAATAATATTCCATTGTATATATGTACCACATCTTTTATCCAAGGAGGATAAGTTTTAAAAGATCCTTTTATAAAATGGGATTAAGGCTGGATTGAGAATAATTGTCAAATGGAAATTTGGGCCTGGCATCACTGAGCACATATGACGCACCAGGCACGATGTACGCTCTTGATATACGTTTACCTCACTTAACCCTCAGAACAACACTACAAGGCAAATATTATTACCATCCCCATTTGGTAGCTGCAAGTGCCTAAAACAATGGGCATTTCTGAATCATGTAATTTGAAGCCAATCGGTCTGATTCCGGGGGTTGTGTGGTAACCTATACACTATTTGGGAGATAGTCAGAATCCTAGGCCAATGAATGCTAATTTTCTCCAGGCAGTGGGGAGCCACAGAGGGTTCGAAGCAATAGGGAAGTCGTATCAGTGAATGATGACTTCTCTGTTGAGTGAATAAGGAAGGCCGAATAAATACTTGCAGAAGTTTCAGGGGCAGGTGTTCAAACTATGAGTGGGCCAATGGAAAGGGGAGCCAGACTGGTGGGTAGGGCTCTTCCTAAGAAAGACTTTGTGCTATGCTAGCTGTGCCCCTAAGGAGCCAAGCTGCACAGAGTGACAGGCTCTGAGGACAAGGAGCTGTCCCTGCACATCAAAGAATGGCACGGACTTGATGGCATACTGATCTTTTCGATCATCCATATGCCTTAAAACACCTCTCAGCAGGAGCACCTGCAATTAAGAAGGCAGAGATCCTAACTTAAATTCCCTTTGTCTTCTTATGATTAAATTCAGCACTCTAAAGACAATCTCATAGACCTTTGCCTTGCCTGTCCGAACTCCTAAAATGATGGATATGTTCCCTGACAAGCAGGGGTTGCTTGTGTTAACGACCGTTGCCAGGACGCTTTCAGAATTCCTGCAGCCTGAGGTGCCTTTCACCTACTGCATTGGAGTTCCTGCCCTCGGATTCACCATTTCACTGCTTTCCAGCCTTCTTTGTCCTTTGCTAACCACCTTTCCAAATGAACCCCTCTGAATTTCATCCCTGCTCTTTCTGGAGTCTGCAAATCCTCCGTAATGAGTAGCCATCTGCGGATTTCATTTTTATGCAGTCTCCCCTCCCACTTCAGGTTGGTAATAAAAATATTAAACAGGACTAAACGCAGTGCTGACCCCTGCAGCGTCTTGCTAGACAACCCCCTTTGGGACTGGCTGCCTTTTATCACTGGCCTTTTTTTCCTGCAGTTGTTTGGCCAATTTATAGTCATCTCCCTCTGTCCTCAGCCTAGTCAATTTAAACCGATCTTGAAAATAAAAATGTTGAAAGATACCCCAAAATTTTCTAAAGTCCAAATCTGTGTTTTTTTCCTGTACAGCAGGAAATAATTATGGTATATAACAGAGTCCTTTTTTTCCTAACAAGATATTAAATATCAACATATTTTGATGTGATCTAGAGAGTTGATGAAATGTTTTATTTTCAACAGGTTCTTTGCAATCCTGTGTTCATGAGCTAACAATTGCTAATAAAGAGTAAAACTTTCACTCAGTTTCTCACTCAGGCTTGGACCATTTTATGCTCCAGTTTTTTCCGGTATTAAAAAAAACGAAAACTGACAAATTTGTGTTTATAACAAACTCCAAGGAAGTATTTAATAGACCTACAAAGGATTGTTTACCGCCTAGAAATGCTTTTGTCTTTTGACACAAACATTCCCCTATGTTTGGGGATCCCACCTAGAGAGATGCCATAGTGATCTTTTTTTTTTTTAAGTGATGGCTTTTATGTATTTTTTTCTTTTTTAACATCTTTATTAGAGTATAATTGCTTTACAATGGTGTGTCAGTTTCTGCTTCATAACAAAGTGAATCAGTTATACATATACATATGTTCCCATATCTCTTCCCTCTTGCGTCTCCCCCCCTTCCACCCTCCCTATCCCACCCCCCTAGGTGGTCACAAAGCACCGAGCTGATCTCCCTGTGCTATGCGGCTGCTTCCCACTAGCTATCTATTTTACGTTTGGTAGTGTATATATGTCTATGCCCCTCTCTCACTTCGTCCCAGCTTAAGATCTATTTTTTTAAATAGATTTTAAAAATCCTTTTAAAAATAGACTTTATTTTTTAGAGCAGTTTGACGTTCACATCAAAATAGAGTGGAAGGTCCAGAGATTTCCCATGTATCCTCTGCCCCCCCATAACCTCCCCCCACATCAACATCCCCCACCAGAGAGGTACATTTCTTATAATCCATGAATCTACATTGACACATCATTACCACCCAAACTCCATAGTTTACATTAGGGTTCACTCTTGGTGGTGTACCTTCTATGGGTTTTGACAAATGTATAATGACATGTATCCACCATTATGATATCACACAGAATAGTTTCACTGCCCTAAAAATCCTCTGTGCTCTGCCTATTCATCTGTCCTTCCTCCAATGCCCCAGCACCCACTTATCCTTTTACAGTCTCCATAGTTTTATCCATTGCATTTTTATTCTGCATATACCATGCTTTTAGAAGTCCTAGAAGAATAAAAGTAGCATCTCACTGCTCTGGGACTGCATTCTGAGTGTATGAATGTGTTATGAAATTTGAATTCATCTGTTCCTGGACAGATTTTCTTTTTCCTTGCCCTCCCGAGACGTGGCGCTTATGGAGTCAAAAGCTCAGGTGGTAGCATCTGGCCATGAGAAGACATCTTTTCAGGCTCTGTTTATCTTTGCCTCAGTACCCTCATCATAGTAATGAGGATGGACAGAGATTTAAAAGCAAATATGATCTAACAAATAGGCCAGACCACTTCCTCATCCAGCATCCAGAACAAAAGATAGCACTTCTCAGAATTTGCTCACCAAGGGGGAAACAACCTCATCTAGTTCTGTAATACCTTTCACTTTCCCTCTCTCTCTCTATATATATATATATGTGTGTGTGTGTAAAATGTATATATATATATATATATATATATGTATATATATATATATGTCTTATGTTTTTATAAGGACTCAAAGGGAAAGCCTTCAATATTTGGACCATATTTTTAAATTTTTTGTGACATTTTTCTTGGCCAGGAGTGCTTTAACAAACAAAACCATCCAAACTGGAAACCTTAATAATATTTTTTACATTACAACTGAACAAACAGCATGAAATAGTAAGAACCCCCCTATTCTCAATATATTTTAACTCTATTGTATAAAGAGAAGATATGACAAAAGGGAAAAGAATTTTATAGTTCACAGAATACCTTTATCTATCATCACAAATGTTATTTGTATTCTTAAGATGTCATTATACATGATAAAGGGATTTATGAAAATAATATATTCTATATAGCATACATAGTAAATTGATTTATTCTGTACACGTAATATTTGCTTGTGTTGTATATTACATAGGCGCATATTTTTGCAAATGTATTTATAAAAACATATATAAATGTAATTTCACTGGTGAGCTGTCTCATTGAAATGGTGATGTGGTCCTGGCCTGGCTTTCTTTGTATTACACTACATCAGGTCTCAATGGCAATGGAGTGGGAGCTGTCCCGTTTCTGAGTCCCAGAAGGCCAGGTTTGTGTTTGTGTATGGGGAGAGTTAATGAGAACAGAATGGCTTTCTTTCCCTCGCTTCCCCAATCCCATCTGTTCAAACAAAAGGCTGAAAGGGAAAGAGAACTGAGACCCTGCTGGTCAAGGGGGGAGGAATAATAACACATATCCTTGGGCAACATTTCAGCACATGCAACCCTTTTATACTGGGCTAGAGCTTTTATTCAGACAAAAGGAAGTCAGGCCAATGTAGGTTCCATTAAAAAAAATCATTATTAAAAAAAAATACATTAGGCCCAAAGACTAGTGTTTTGGTTTTTTCCAATGACTTGCATTTGTAAGTCTAGATTAAAAAATGGAAAACATGTAAGGGGCTAAAAGCAATTTGGCTGTACTGAAATCTGCTGAGTAACCCACCTGTGTAGGGAGTTGTAGAAGAACAGTTTTCACTTACTTTGCATCAAGTTCAAGGTCCTAGTAATTAATATGATCATAAAAGGAGTAAAAGAAGGCACTTCCCACTCTTCCTAAAGAGAGTCTATGAAAATATTGGAATTTCCAGTGGTGGACAAGAAAACAGATTGCCCTCTGCCCTTCAGATCAATAGCTTGTCAACAGAAGCCTGGAAAGCATCTCTCTGGAAGGTCTAAGAACTTTCCCCAGAACAGTTCATTGAGGTTGACTGGCTCTTAGAGATGGCTCCTTGAATACCAATGGGACATCCTCAAGGGATTATTCTACAAGGTTTCCTGATGCTCTGATACATCAGAAAGGCTTACTGGATATTGCTCCACTAACTCCAGGCCTGAGCTATTGGATGTTCTTAACCACAGTGGGGAAAGTGAATTTGCCATCAAACAATTAATTTTCTTTTATCGGTATTACTAATCTTATGTCTTAATAAATGATTCATCACAATAGCCGTGTTGCCATCATGTACAGACAGCCTGATCATTCTTTTGAAATTGTGTAAAATGAAGTCTGTCTTCTCCTCTTGAGTGAACTCTGATGCTTTCACTCCTGTGACAAGGAAAATAAGAAAGGGAAGGAGAGAGTCACAGAGATCACCAAGGCTGTTTAGGTCACTATATATTTAAGAAAGAAAGGAGACCACATCTTCAAACTATTTTCCAAAGGATGAAAAAGAGAAAGGAAGTGGAAATTAAAAAGAAAATGTGAGTGTTAAGAAATGTCATTTTAGAATCTCCTGGGAATTGTGAATGTCTGAGGAAACTTCATAAGGAAATTCTATTAGAGATCCCTAGGACACACAGAGGTGTGGAGAGCTAATTCACCCCCTTGAAGGTCCATCAGCGTGAAAGGCAAATCAGACCTAAAATCTAAGGAGGCACAGACTCTGAAAACAAGAGACATTTCCTGAGAGGGGGGCCTTGAAGTTTAGTAAGGCACAAGTTTTACAAATCTTGATCATCTTGGTAGCAATATTTTCTCATAAGTGTTCCTTTTCATCACGTAGTCAACATTCAATTATTCATGTAAATAGAAAGGAAAGCAGGGAAAAGACAGTCCAGAGTGGTGATTGATCAAAACTGTATTATCTGGCTTTCACCTACATCATATTGTTCTTTTTTACAATGCATTTTCTTTCCTCATTATTTATTTTCACTTGGGCTAATTTTAAAATGAGTTTTTATTCCCTAGGTACCTCGGTCAGTGTTGGCCCAGAATAAAAAACACACCCCTGATAATCCACAGAGAATGTAATCCACAGCATTAATAACTGGTGAGCTGAATGCGTTTGCCTACTCCATCTCCCTCCTCTATCCCTAAAGGAAAAGGGGAATATAATTATACCTACTTTACAGAACAGATGAGTTCTTAAAGGCTTGGCTACAAATGTAAATTTTTGGTGAACAGAATTCTGTTTTGCCATGGTTTTCTATCTGAAAACTAAAGTTCTGCACCAGATGAAAAGCCTTGCTCTGGGGGATAATAGAAACCATACTTAAAAGATAATAAAGCTGTTGAAGATCGTGCATTTAAAGGAAAGTTGATCAAGGCTGATTGTTGGGTGACTATCATTATACTGTCCCTACTAAGTCACAAGAGACAAGTATACTGTGGTAGTTATGACAAGAGATCCCCTGCCCCATCTCCCAACCATAAAATTTCAGACACCTTTAAGGAATGTTTTGTTGGTTTTTGCCATGGTTTTGTGTAAGAAGGTAGTCATATAAGTAGATTGGATCCCTTCTCTCTGCCATCATTGGCAAGATGTATATATGTTTGAAAGAGTTGCTGTCTTCTGACCATTTGATTTAAATGCCCGTGTATCAATACATTCCATAATCGTTCATTGTGAGAGACTGAACAGAGGCTGCAGGTGATTTGGAAAGGCTGGTACCCAGTTGCATGTGCGGGAGTGGAGGCTGTGGTCTGCCAGGTTTGGGACTTGGGTATTTATCCTGAGGGTGACGAGGAGGTGCTGGAGGTGGGAAACAGGGACTACCAGAGCGGATCACTGTGACAGTAATGCTTATAGTCTGTATCTGATTTAACCAAACTCTTCGTCGCTAGATGAATGAGTGGCATTAAGAGATTCCTGCATAGAAACAGCAGACCAAAGCAGACAGGAGAAGGGCAAGGTCATTCCTCTACTCTTGAACTTTCTGTCAGCCACATTATGGGGTAAAAGCAAAAACAACATAATTAGCTCTGACAAAAAGCCCCCAAATTAGAAATTATCAAGACTCTTGAAAGAGCAAATTTGTAACACTAACCACAGGGTACCATTATGGTGTATATTGTCTGTTCAAAAAATGAGGTGTCATTTCAGCCATGTCTGCCATGAAAATCTAGAGGGAAGTCAAAAGGTATGAACTTCCAGTTATAGAATAAGTCAGTCCTGGGGATGTGATGTACTGCATTGTGACTATGGTTAATAATACTGTATTGTATGCTTGAAAGTTGCTAAGAGAATAGATCTTAAAATGTCTCATCACAAGAGAAAAAATATTGTAACTGTGTGTGGTGATGGATGTTAACTAGACTTATTGTGGTGATCATTTTGCAGTATATACAAATATCAAATTATTATGTTGTACACCTGTACACCTGATTTTTATTTGTATTTTTATGTATGTGGAAGTTTCATTCATTTCTTGGTCTTGGAGAAGTGGCCCTCTATAGGGGATGTCCTATGTATCCCAGCAGTATGCTTCCCTCTTGTCACGCACGGCCCGGAGACCAGCCAGCCCCAGGGTTGGTTTGACCTACGTTTGCAGACTCTGTTCTACAGGCTGCAGGACTGTAGTTTTCTTGCTTCTGGTGTCTGCCCCCTGGTGGGTGAGGCTGGTCTAGAGGCCTGTGCAGGCTTCCTGGTGGGAGGGACTGGTGCCTGCCTACTCGTGGGTGGGGCTGGGTCTTGGCCCTCTGGTGGGCAAGGCCATGTCAAGGGGCAAGTCTAGAGGTGGCTGTAGGCTCAGGAAGTCTTTAGGCAGCCTGTCTACTGATGGGTGGGGCTGTGTTCACGCCCTGTTGGTAGTTTGGCCTGAGGCACCTCAGCACTGGACCTCACTGGCTGTTGGGTGGGGTCAGATCTCGGTGCAAAGGACCCAAGCAAGATGTCTGCTCCAGCCAGAGTTCAAGTACATGAACACTCCCCTATATTTCTGCCACCAGCATTTATGACCCCAGAGAGAACCACAGCTGCCCCCTGCCTCCTCAGAAGACCCTCCAAGACCAGCAGTAGGTCTGGCCCAGGCTCCTTTTGTTGCTTTTGTCCTGGGTCTTCGTGTGCAGGACAACTTGTGTGTGTCCTCCAAGAATGGAGTCTCTGTTTTCCCCAGTCCTGTGGGGCTCCTGCAATCAAGTCTCACTGGCCTTCAAAGCCGAATGCTCTGGGGCTCCTCCTCCCGATGCCAAACTGCCAGGCTGGGTAGTCTGACGTGGGGCTCAGAACTCTCCTGTGGGAGAACTTCTGTGATATAAATCTTCTCCGGTTTGTGGGTCACCCACTCCAGAGGATATGGGATTTGATTATATTGCGAGTGTTCCCCTCCTACCCTCTCTTGGTGGTTTCTTCTTTGTCTTTGGATGTAGAATCTGCATAATCAAAATTGTTTGAAAACCTCTAATTTAGGAGATTGAAGGTAAATAAAACAACCTGTGTTTGCATATCATAGCAGGCACTCAACATATTTTAGTTTCTTGATCCTTCCTCATTGGCTTTCAGATTAGCAGATGGGTAAATACCTTGTAAAAGCAGTGTTACACTAGGACTCCTCACCTTAATTCATCTTGTTCCTCTATATTTTGATAGTATATTATGCCTCTGGTACCACATTTCCCACACTTTTTTTCGCATTCAAGTTATGTATATAGATGTCATATAAGACCTACTCAGCTCTGTATACGCAGCAGCTAGCAGGATGCTTTGTACCTAGTGGGTACCCTCTTCCCCAAATATTGAATGGAATGGACTTGCCAAAGTATTAAGACCTATCCTCCAGGGGTAGAAGGTAGTGGTAGGCGAACTGACTGAGGAGGAGGGGAAGGGGGAAAGAGCATGCTATTCCTCACACCAACAGCTCCCCCTAGCATGTTCTGTTCATCTTCCAAGCCAACTGGGAGGGCCATAATAGTAAGTGAGGAAGATGACTAGGCCCTTAATCCAAAGGACAGTAAATATCTACTCCCACCTTTGACACAGGTACCAGTGTATCTGATCCCATGGCTCATGGTGAATGGAAATAGCTTCAGACTGGCCGTCATGATGTGGTCAGTCACTGGTGAATATAATCTTTGGCCAACTAACTCTTTGTTTCCTCATCTAAAAGAGTAGAGTTGTTCAGGTAAGGTCTTAGGTGCCCTGCAGCTCAGAAAGGTTGTGATTCTCAGAACCCCTGAGATATGTTTCTGTGTGGGTGGTCATGATGGAGAAGCAAAGGTAGTGGTCCTGATTAATGGTCTGGATATGGCACTGTCTTCCAGGCTTGTGGTTTAATGAAAACCATTGAATATATAGATTATTCCCCAATGCCTAGCATAGTATCTGGCCCAACATAAGTGCTCAGAATATTTGTTGAGTACAGTATAATAAAGAATACAGCTGGCCTTTATTTTTGGTCCCTGCCACAGAGTTGCAAAACTTCTTGGAATTTTCTGAGTGATAGTAATGTATTTTATTAGCATAAGAGCCCCTTTTGACCATACCTGAATTTATGCTAATGAGGTGACTTTTGATGCGACCTTAAATAGTTTAAAGGCAGAGACTGGTCATGTAAGAAAAACCAACCATGTGATTATAATGAGAGGGTTAGAACTTTCAACCCCACCCCTGATCTCTGGGAAGGGGAGGGGAGCTGTAGACTGAGTTCAGTCATGTGGCCAGTGATTCTTTTAAAATTTTATTGAAGTATAGTTGATTTACCATGTTGTGTTTAATTTCTGCCGTACAGCAAAGTGACTCAGTCATATATATATATATATATATATATATATATATATATATATATATATATATATATGACTTTTCCATTATGGCTTATTACAGGATACTGAATACAGTCCCCTGTGCTATACAGTAGGACCTTGTTGTTTATCCTATATATAATAGTTTGCACCTGCTAATCCCCAATTCCCAGTTCTTCCCTCCCCCAACCCCTCCCTTGGCAAAAAAAGTCTGTTCTCTATGTCTGTGAGTCTGTTTTTGTTTTGTAAATATGTTCAGTTGTGTCATATTTTAGATTCCACACATAAGTGATATCATATGGTATTTGTCTTTCTCTTCCTCACTTACTTGGCTTAGTACGATAATTTCTAATTCCATCCATGCTGCTGCAAATGGCATTATTTCATTCTTTTTAATGGCTGAGTAATATCCCATTGTATATATATTGTATGTACCACATCTTCTTTATCCACATGGCCAATGATTTAATCAGTCATCCCAATATAATGAAACCCAGCAATCAGGAGAGCTTCCTGGTTGGTGAAGAGCTTGATGTGCTGGGAGGGTGACACACCAGAGAAGGCAAGGAATCTCTGTGCCTTTCTCCCCAAGAGTTTGCCCTATGTGTCTCTTCTATTAGGCAGTTCCTGAGTTGTAGCCTTTAGTCACTCTAGTGAATTATCAAACCTGAAGGAGGGTCATGGAAACCCCCTAATTTGTAGCCAAGTCAGACAGAAGTGCAGGTATCCTGAGAAAACCACTTGCAACTGACGTCTGAAGTAAGGGCAGTCTTGGGAACCTTGCCCCTTATCTTGTGGGATCTGACACTAACTTCAGGGTCCTTAACTTGTGGGGTCTGTGCTTACTCTGGGTAGTTAGTATCAGAATTGAATTGAACTATAGGACACCTCGTTGGTGTCAGAGAATTGGTGTTGGAACATAGTAAGTACTGGCGTAGGTAAAAATAAATAACATTAATGAACCCTTGCTCTGTTCCAGGCACTGTTCTGAGAGCTCATCTAATCCTCACAACAAAACTGTGAGGTAGAAGTCATTATCATCCCCACTTTATATGCAGGAAACTGAGGCATAGAGAGGCTAAGTAATTTCAACATTACACAGCTGGTAAATAGCAAAATTGGGATTTAAACCCAAGCAATGTGGCTTCAGAACCCCCATCCTAAACCACTACCTCCATGCAGTCCCACTGTTCAACTCTGTCTTCCTGACCCCAGGGCAGCTGAAGCAACACTAAAAGAGTCAGACTTGAAGATGCTGGGCGAACCTGATGGCAAACATTCAGAAATATGGGAAGGATTTCTTTTAAGACACTTCATAAAAGAAGCTGTGATACGGTTGCCAGTTCCTGGAGAACTGAAAGGATGCCACGTGCCTCATCTCAACTCGGATATTAAGTGTGAAATTCCTCAGACCCTATTAACCAAAGCAATCTCCAGAATCAATATTCATTAAACAGCCATGTGCATGAACAAAAGTTAATCACAAAGAAGACGTAGATGCTGCTCCCAAGTTGACTCTGTCCAAAAGGATAGATAACACTAATGGAGATAAACCTTTCTTCCTGTCTTGGGAAAAGAGAGTGTAGAAGAGAGTCCCACTTATCTGAATGGATTTGAAGCACTCCACAGCGGCCCCTGTGCCCTCCTCATATCTCTTCATATGTAAAGTATTTTCTATTTGAAGGACAGAGCAAGACTAGATTAATAGCTGGACTGGTGACCCTTATCTGTAAAGGGCCTTGGCCTCTCATAAAAATACTTAATAGAGTTCTTTCCCTTTAATTGCATGCCACAATCTTTGGGGGCCCATCCATCTCTATGGATGCTCCAGGCAGTAGCCTCCTTTTATAATGTGACTCTGCCTGAGTGTGGAATCAGCTGATGAGGCCAGGGGTCTCAAGGCAGTACACCATCTGGTCAAGGTCATGGGTGGCACATTACCAATTAGAAAGCATGGCAGGGAGGATGTTGTGTGGCTGGGGGCCAGGAATAGATGGTGGATCAGCCATTAGTAAAGGAACCAGTGTAGGTGTTGCAGCAGATTAATACACAAATCTTTGCTCTCAGGGGATCCTGAATGAAATCTTAGATTTGGTCACTCGGAGCCTTCGGAGTGGATAATGAAGCAACTTCATTAAAAAATGAGCATGCACTTAGAGCAGTGGGTCTCAAACTTTAACATTCATTTGAGTCACCTGGGGATCTTGTTAAAAGGCTCTTTCTGATTCAGTGGGTTGGAAGTGGGTCTGAGATTCTGCATTTACAATACCCCAGAAGATGCTAATGCCGCTGCGTAATGGACCACTCTTTCAATAGCAAGGTCTCAGAACATATCCTACCTGAATTCTCTGCTTCCCCTCCAGAAGACTTCCCTGCAATTTTCTACATCGTTGGAATCTGGTTCCAATAGTCAGGCCTTCTAGTCAACACCTTAATTAAATGAAGTTTCTCTTGTATGTTAATAGTGAACAAGAAAGACCTGTCTCTAAACTTTCTTTTTTCTTTTTCTTTTCACTTACCTTTTAATTGTGCAAGTAATTCTATTTTGGACAACTCAAATATCATATCATTTCATCTGTGAGCTCTTCCTTGTCTATCTCTAACATAAGGACTCTTCTTTTAAGATTAACATAACCACAATACCATTATTATTCTCAAAAAATTTAATAATTCTTTAATATCATATAATATCTAGTTCATGTTCAATTTCAGATAATTATCCCCAAGATGTCTTTTCATAGTTGGTTTGTTTGAATCAAGATCTAAGTCTGGGGCTTCCCTGGTGGCACAGTGGTTGAGAGTCTGCCTGCCAATGCAAGGGACACAGGTTCGTGCCCCGGTCCAGGAGGATCCCACATGCCGCGGAGTGGCTGGGCCCGTGAGCCATGGCCGCTGAGCCTGCGCGTCCGGAGCCTGTGCTCTGCAACAGGAGAGGCCACAACAGTGAGAGGCCCGCATACCGCAAGAAAAAAAAAAAAGATCTAGATCTAAGTCAGGTCTACAGATTACATTTGGTTGGTTTGTGTCATAATGTGTTAAATCTCTTTCTATCTCTAACAGCTCCTCTTTTTTTGTTTGTTTTTTTTGTTTGTTTGTTTTGTTTTTTGCTATTTCATTCCAATTATTTGTTTAAGAAACTAGGTTATTTGTTCTGTAGAATTTCCCTCATTCTGAATTTGTCTGATTGCATCCTCTTGGTGTCATTTACCATGTTCCTGTAACCTCTATATTTCCTGTAAATAGGTAGTTATATCCAGAGATTGACTAGATTCAGTACCCTTTTTTTTGTTTGTTTGTTAAGTAATAATCCTTACGTGGTGCTATGTACTTCCTAGTCTCTCACATTGGGAGGAACATAGGACTGGCTGTTTCACTTTTAGAGATGTTAGGATTCATCCTTGTGTTCAGATGTTAACCTGAGCCACCTATTACAAAGCCCTTCATCATCCTTTGGTTTCCAGTTTTAGCCATCGTTGATAATCCCTGTTGGCACTCTTGAAAGTGTTCCTGTAGCACTCTGCGCTTCCCTATCCCACCACTTTGTTCATCAATTTTCCCTACTTTATGGTGAATTTCCTCAAGGCAGGATCACGCCTCTCTTTGGCACCTAAGCCAGTACCCGGCATAGAGTTAATACCCAGTAAATAGTTATTGAATGAGTGAATTCTGCTGTTAACATCTCCTGAGATCAGTGGATGCCCACCAGGGATTGGTTCTTCGGTCACATTCTTCGTGGAGGTGTCCAGGACTTTTAAAGGCCTGGCAATATAGAAGGAATTCCTTCTAGAAATTCAACCACTATTAGGCTTGGCGCCACCTCAGAGACAGGTATTTAAGAAACGACTGGGGTTCCCAGGCCCCATGGTGCCACGGAGGAGGTAAGGAGAGAAAAAGGAAGAGCCTTTCTCAGTCTCTGAGTCAAGGAACAGATCTCTCGGGGTCAGATACATGGTCACAGGCAGAGAATTACTGAGGGCACAGAAGTTCCTGCTTTGGAGGGAAGCAAGGAATACTCCAGGCAACAATTTCCTGTATGCCTCTTTGCCTCCTTTGAACCCCAATAACCTATTTCTGAGTGGAGGGATCACTGACGTTTGAACTGAACTTTGTTCCCCTTCTTCCAGGATGTCTTTGAATTTAACAGCCCTCGAGTGGAACAGTGCTTCCAAACTGCTCCACTTGTGGGATGGTAGATGACCTTTGAGCTTCTTCAGTGTATTTGTGACAGGAAATAGAATGTGGTGGGTTGCTTCAATATCCTAGCACAAGGGGCAAGATCTTAGTTTGGGGAGACTGAAGGATTAATAACAACATGTCCAGTAGGGGGAGCCCTTACCAATGAAGATGCCGATGGTATTTTGGAATAAGGAGGAAAGGCTAAACGGAGGTACTTGCTGAGGTTCTGAAGGCACCCCTTAAAAGAAATATGTAAAATTAAAAGGGAACTGCTAACTTTCCAGGTTCCAAATGCTAACAACCTCATCTCTCCCCTACTCCCTCTGCTAATGTGAGTTTACACACGGACACGCAGTGTTCGTTAAAACACTGGTTCAACTGGAGATGATTTTGTGCCCCAGGAGACAATTATCAATGTCTGGAGATATTTTTGGTGATCAAGACTGTGGAATTGCTACTTGTATCTAACGACTCCAGGCTAGGGATGCCACTAACCATTCTACACTGCACAGGACAGTCCCCACATCAAAGAATTGTCTGGCCGAAAATGTCAATTGGGCTGAGGTTAAAAAACCCTACCTTCCCATTGTAAAGCAATTATACTCCAATAAAGATGTAAAAAAAAAAAAAAAAAAACCCTACCTTCAAACAATCTTTTGTCCCTTCACCAGTTATAGTCACATTCAATTGCACAAACTCTGAGACACTTCAGTTTAATGACTTCCACCTGAATTCCTAAAATTCACTCTCACGTTCCTTGGACTCTCCCTTCAGATTTATCCAAGGAACAGTTCTGTAATATTCTTCAAAATCAGAGGTCCCAAATGCATTTCTCTTTTACTAGCCAAATCTCTGCCATTTCCCCATTCAAATACCCTATTCCATTTATGTGTGTGTTGTTTTTTAAGCTTTGCTTTTCATACCTCATATTGTTTTAGGAAAGATAATACAGAAATATATAGAACAACCAATGAAACAAATGAAAACATCTCCGGTTAAAATATTTATTTTTCCTGAATACTTCGCTACACTCCCTATTTTGGAGTTAAGGAAGGTCCCCCCACACACACACCGCCAAGATCCAATTAACCAGGGCACTTTTGGGGGCACACTGCAATCAAAATTAAGAGATTGATGCTTGACAGAAAAGGCTAGAAGGTTTTAACCTTTGCTGAGTTTGAAAACAGAAAGCTATGGCATCTCTGTCATCAATGAGTTTCCTTAAATATTTTGATGAAGGTGGTAGAAAACCCAAATGATAGAGTTGGAGAGTTACAGAAACTCTCAAATCCTAGCTCTTTTCCTATAAAATAAAGGGTTGTCTCCAGGACCCCTTCCAGCTACAGACTTAGAGTCAGTGCCCACTCTTAGGAACAGGGGCTAGATTGAAAGTCTCTCTGGAACTAGTCAGAGGAGCTAGAAGTTAAGTGGGCAAGGCAAGTTGGGCTGCAAAGAGGAAGATGTTTCAGTGAAGCTGTCTCATCCCTTCATACCTTTCACTGGGAGTATTATGATCTCCTTAAATCATCCTCCTCCTCAGCATCCTCACCATCACCATAAGCCAAGTGCTAATGCTTTACCTGCTAATCCTCAATCCTCAAAATAATTTTCTAAAGACCACAGAATATAAGCAATGTTCTCAAGGATGGGAAGGACGTATACATATTTGTATCTGAGGAAGGGAGTTTGGGATGAGAGTAAAATGGAGAGAGGACCTCTGAAGGAGCAAAACCTGGTCTCAAGTTCTTGAGTGCCCAACGAGACAGACCAGCCATCACTCACCGAAGACGGACAAGCTCAGCCTCACCGCCTGATGAGGTCCATATTAGTAAATGCCACGTGGTGAGTTTCCAACCTTTTGTATTTCTTCCCTGTCCCCTCTTAGAACTGTAAGCGGTCTAGATTGCCAGCTGTCTCAATCTGTGGATGAAAGTAAAATTATATTACTAACAACCAGTAGAAGCTTTTATTTTTGTCCCCACTAACACCCACCTGCCTCACCTCTTCAATTCCTTCTCTCCCCTACCCCCATATTTTGGATAGTCCCAGAAGAGTTGCCACTCATGAGCTCACAAACCACTACATGGTACCCATCATCTTCTTCCTCTTGAAGAATCATGAAGCTTCAAGGAATGGCAATATTGACACTTCAGATGATGTCCTCCCTTTTTTAGGAAGGCAGGATCCATTCCAGGATGCTCCTAGTCACCACCAGTCCTTAAAGTGGCAGAGCTGTGCTGAATTTTATGGAAAAGTGGGGGGAAAGTGTTTTCCTCATCTCTGTGTGGATCTGTGCAGCTGCCCCTCAAAGCTTTGCCCAGAACTCGACAAAAGACATTCAGGAAAACAGCCTCTGCTTCAGAGGCTACTAATTGGCCAAGAACACACATGCGCACACACGTGCACACACACAGGCTCACATAAACAAGCAACAGAAGAGCTGAAATCTCTGTTTAGAAATTTTTTTTTTCCAAAATAAGTAGGGTCTGCAGAGACGCAACTTTGCCTAAAACCGAGATAACTTTCGTCCAATGGCTTACAATTGTTTTCTCCCAGCTATGGTGTCTCAAGCATCCCACTTCACAACTATGGGCCCTGCTTTTTACTTACATATTTAAATTTCTATTCCAAGAGTTTTCCCAGATTAAAAGAATAGCACCTCTACCTCTTACAAGACATAAATCTCTTGCAACTTTTTTTTTTTTTTTTCCGGTACGCGGGCCTCTCACTGCTGTGGCCTCTCCCGTTGCGGAGCACAGGCTCTGGACGCGCAGGCCCAGTGGCCATGGCTCACGGGCCCAGCCGCTCTGCGGCATGTGGGATCTTCCCGGACCGGGGCACGAACCAGTGTCCCCTGCATCGGCAAGTGGAATCTCAACCACTGCGCCACCAGGGAAGCCCTCTTGCAACTTTTGAATCATAGTTTTAAAAGCTATGTATCCTTCCCATGAAGGTCCCCAAATGATTAGGGCAAAGCTTCAGTCAGAATTCAGGTTCAAATGTCTTTGGGTTTCTTCTTGCTTCAGCACATGACCTGGAAATCACTTCTTCCCAAGGAAATGGCAGTGGGAGAGGAGGTGGTAGCAGAAGTCATAGTTCCCTCTTCTATATTCTTCTCTAGAGATATAGATCCCTTCCCTGCTCAGGGATCCTGGTCATATGTGGAATGTTAGACTTGAAGGGACTTTAACAGCCTGCAGTAGATGCAGCAAATTGCCTGACTCAGCTTCCATCCTCACCTCCTAGTGTGCTTCCTGTAGGTGCTGGAAAGTTCAGCATTTCATTTCCCAAGCTTTCCTTGCAACTAGGGTCTTGCATGCAATTTAGGTTCTGCCACTTACATGCATAAGCAGGATTCACATCATGGAAGTGAGGCAGGGGCTGTCTTCTTGCTCCACTGGCTGTTGTTGCTGCGGAGCAAGGTCAAGGACATAGGCATGTCCTGCAGCAGTGTCAGTTTCTAGTTTCCTGGTGCCTAGAGGCAGTTGTGGTGGAGGTGGCAGAGGCCATGGATGCTTGGTTAGCAGGCACGGCAGTGTGGACTTGAGCGCAACGGTTCCAGGGCTGACTTTCTGGAGCCCAGCCTAGAATCCACTCCTCTGGCTCTTCCAATAACTTTGCCCAACCTCATTTCCTGTATTAAGTTCCTTTCTGCTTAAAACACCAGATTTCTGTTTCCTGCTTTGAACCCTGCCTCATACAAAGTCATAAACAGATGAAGAACCTCTGTCTTGCTTTCCACTGATCTAAGCACAGAAGTGAGGGCCCCAGTGTAACAGAGAGTGGGAAATAATAAACAGGAAACGAAGCCAGGGTGTGTCAGGGCCTGGGGAGACCTCAGGGCTGCTTTACAAAGATGTACTAGAATATGTTCTTAAAGCTCATTAGTTTAACTGAAATATTACAAAAAGTTTCTAGTTCCTAGGCTTGGAGTTGAAAACAAGGATGAGCTTGAACTGCAAATTAAGCAGAAATACCTGTTCATCTAAAAGTCCTTTTCCAGATAAATGTGAAGAGGAGGTGGGTACTGTTCATTAATTCTCTCTCATGTTCTATAAATAAACTGACGAAGTGGTAAAAGTTGTGCACAAAAAGCTTGTATTCACACAAAATCACACCTCACATTTCCTGGGTGTAGCTCATATACCCATTGCTGAGAAGTTTGATTTCCCTGTTGTGTTACAGCATGTTGTTCGAATAACCTATACATTTACAGCCCAGCGATGCATTGAGTTTCTAGGGCATACTGTAGATGCTCACATCTGTTGTTCAGGGTAAATAATGTTTTACAGGATCTGGAAATTGCCTACAGTTATGGGTACAATTTTGCTACAACTATCTGGCAAAAGAAACAAGCTGGAAGGGTGGAGGGAGGACATTAGGCTTTTTGGAAAAGCTGAAAACGAAAAGGTAACGTGCTCTGTTGGATAATAGAGGTCAGAATCAAAGCAGGACCAAGAGGCCACTGGGAGAACAGCAGAGTAACCTTGGATTTAGGATAAACTGGAAAATAGCCTCTGGTGTTCTGGGCATTCCTGCCCACCTGTTCTGTGTAGCACACACAGTGTCCCACTTAGGTTGTTTGCACAGGACTTGACCCTCATGATGCCTTACTCTGGGCTGAAATTCCATGTTTGGGCTGCGTGCTTTCCCAGCTGTCCCAGCTGCTGTCCCCCTAGGGTGGAGTGTGTCAGAGGTCCCCCAAGACCACCCTCAGGCTGGATGATTCATTAGAGGAACTCGCAGGACTCAGGAAAGCTTTTATACCCATGGTTAGAGTTTATGACAGCAAAAGGATACAGGTTAAAATCAGCAAAGGGAAAAAGCACATGGGGCAAAGTCCAGGAGAAACCAGATGCAAGCTTCCAGCTGTCCCCTCCCAGCAGAGTGATGGGGACATGCTGAATTCTCCTGGTAGCAGTATGTGAGAACACATACAACGTATTGCCAACCGAGGAAGCTCACCCAAGCCTTGATGTCCAGGGGTTTTTTGGGGTTTTTTTTTTGTTTTTTTTGTTTTTTTTTTTTTTTGTGGTACGCGGGCCTCTCACTGTCGTGGCCTCTCCCGTTGCGGAGCACAGGCTCCGGCTGCTCAGGCTCAGTGGCCATGGCTCATGGGCCCAGCCACTCCGCGGCATGTGGGATCTTCCCGGACCGGGGCACGAACCCGTGCCCTCTGCATCGGCAGGAGGACTCTCAACCGCTGCGCCACCAGGGAAGCCCGATGTCCAGGGTTTTTATTGAGGGGTCTGTCACGTAGTCATACTGTGCTGTGTGGCTGACCTCAGCTACCCGGATTCCAGCCCCCAGAGCAAAACAGGTGTTCACCACGAATTACACTGTTTGCATAAACTATCTGATCAAACTGGTAACACCTGGCCCAAGGCCTCAGCCCTACAAAAACACTTTTATTAGGCAGACTATTCCAGGCCCTCAGAGCTCATCATCCAGGGGCTGGCCAAGGGCCATTCCTGAAGTCAGGTTTTTTCCTGGAAATGTGCAGGGTTTGGAAACCCAGACCTTCTGAGCTACCCCTTTCCTGCATGGGGAGGGCACACCCTTCTTGGTCAGTGGCTGCAGGACTGAAGCCTTGCTCCATGGAGTCTCAGCGCCCCCAGTAGCTGTGCTTGGTAACCACAGGCATCCAATCAGGCCGCCTGCACTGGGTATAAGGATGGATAAGCATGCAAATGACCCGTGCAGAGCTGGGGAGTGTGGGAAGCCTGCTGAAGGATGGAGCTGAGGCCATGAGTCATCCTCAGGGATGCTCGGCCCTTTGTTCCCACACAGGACCCGCCCATTTTACCCTTAAATATTTCTCGGATCTCCCCTCCTCCTCTGCATCTCTGTCCTCCCTCACCTGGACCATCGCAGCAGCTTTCTCCCTCATCTCCTGGCCTCCTGTCTCTTCCCCACTGTAGCCCGAGTGAGCTTTATTGAAAGTAAGTGGGCCCTTCAGTAGCTCCACATGGCCTGCAGGGTGAAATTCAGGCTCAGGGACTCTGAATGGAACATCCTCTTGCCCCTCCTCCAGCCTCCTGCCTCCTCTGCATTTCGTCATTGCCTTTGGTTCTCGGCACAGAGCTCGTTGTTGTTTCTCATCTGGTCTGTGCATTTGCACCAGCACCGCTTTCTGGTTCACGGATCTCTTCTCACTTCCCCACCTCAGCGTAACCACCCCCTACTCCTTCTGGATTGAGCCCAGGTATCACCTCGAAAAGTCTTCTCCAGTTTCCTCTTCACCCGGCAAGCCAGGTTTGCTGCCTGATGTCCTCTGTGTGTTATAATTAGCTGTTCACTTGTCTGCCTCCACGCTGAAACTGTACCTAAGATGGGACTCGAACCCACAATCTTCCAACTGAAACAGCACAACTCATCTCAGGACTTAATGAAGCTTCGGTTCTTTATATCTCAGTGCAGAAGGAATTAAGCGAGAGGCAAAATGATAGGTAAGAAGCAGATTTATTAATAACCTTTGTAAGAGGTTGTAGGAAAATGGGGTGCCAGAGGACAGTCATGTCCCAGGTCTTGGATGAGTCCCTGGGACGGGCTGCCAAGTGAGGGTCCTTGGCTTCATGCAGGAGAGAACGCAAGGGTGAGCCATAGGACAGTGAAAGTAGAGATACACATTCCATGGACAGAATGCAACCCACCTCAGAAGGCAAGAGCTGCCCTGAAATATGGGGGTGGTTAGCTTTTATAGGCTGGGTAATTCCATAGGCTAATGAGTGGGAGGATTATTGCAACTATTTCGGGGAAAGGGAGGGGATTTCCAGGAATTGGGCCACCGCCCACCTTTTGGCCTTTTATGGTCCCCTCAAAACTGTCATGGCACCTGTGGATGTGTCATGTAGCTTGTGCTAATTTATTGCAATGAGTGTTATAATGACGCTCAAGGTCTACTGGAAGTTGAATCTTCCGCTACCTCGGGCCTAATCAGTTCTAACTAGTTTATGTCATATCCTCAATGGCCATGTCGTTCTTTCAAAGGTTGTCCTTTGCCCCCTTCCCTCCTGTCTCTACGTCTAGACTGTTCTCATTAAGGGCAGAGATGATCTCTTATTAGTTTTTTATCTTAAATACCTAGTGCAGTGCCAACCATATTATATTGTAGGTGCTCAGTAATTGCCTAGTGTTTGAATAAATAAATGAATTAATGAATTCATTTGTTAATGAATAAATTAATCCACGTATGAATAGACATGAGAATGAGCCCAACTTGAGCCAGACTTGTCTTGCTTTCTTTTTGAGAAGTCTATCTTCCCCTCGGCAGTTTCATGCACCAGTCAGAAGCACAGACTCTGTGTGTCTCAGTTCTTCCCCTTAGTAGCTACGTGAGCTCAGACCAGTTACCTGATGTCTCTGAATCTCAGGTTCCTTATAATAAATCAGGGACCATCACAGGGTTGATATTAACATTAAATGACAGGAGATCCATGAAGTGCCTGGCACAGGACCTGCCACATAATGCTTCGTGTAGGGAAGTGCTTTCATTATTCCTTATCTATTTGCCTCTGCATCCTACCTGGTCTTCCAGCTGGACAACTGGAAAAGCCCTCATAGCTGTAACTCCCCTGAATCTCCAATTCTTACAGTCAGCGGATGGCAGAATGCCCCACCCTCCTGAGATTGGCATTCGGGTGGGAGGGAGGGGACCTAAATGCCAAGCCGGGGGTCTGCTGTTTACTTGGAGCCTTTCCTTCTCCATCTCCTAGGCACTTGCCCTCCTTGATTCCAGGAGCAAATTGGCCACCAGGTCCTCTGGTTCTACCCTCTCAGAATTCTAACTCCAGTTGTCATGTTGCTGCTAGCAGACCCTAGAGTCCAGGCCCTTATCCCTGGACCCTAAGCTGCTGAAGTTATGTCCTCTCCTACTCTCTCTCCCCTAACCATCTGCCTCTGGTCCATCCTCAAACTACTGTGTGAGTTCACCATGCTCAGGGGTCATTATGAAGGTTAAGTGAGTGAATGCCTGTGAAGTGCTTAGCACGATGCCTGGATCACAGTGAGGACTCACTCCATAAATGGTCCATACTGTCAGATTTGATAATGTCATTCGTCTACTTAGAAACTTTCACTTGGTTCCCCACGGTTTACAGAATGAAGTTCAAATTTCTGAGCACAGCATTCAAGACCCTCAATGGTCAGAACTCCATGGACCCTGAACTTTTTCAGCTTTGTCCTTGTCCTATGGTATTCCTTCCCCTTGGAATGCATTTTTCCATTCTGCCTGTTGCAACCTGCCCACTGAGAACTAGTGCATATACAATGTCCATGAAGCATTTCCTGATTCACTTAGTTATAATTAATCACCTTTTCTCTTGGGCTCCCATAGAGTTTAACTTATATTTCCACCCTACCCACTTTTGCCCTATGTTTGTGTTAGTAAATTCTGTTATCAGACTTCTTTCCACTAGAGAATGAACCTGAAGTCCAAAAAAATGTTTGAATTGTTGAATACAGGGGATGTTGGCAACCAGTGATAGAAACTGTGTGGGTGAGGCAGACCCAGCCTGCACAATAGAACTGCAAGAAAGGTTGTTGGAGTTGAATTTGATGGAGACGGCGTGCGAGGACAGTAGGCCAAGGGAAGCTTATCCGTGTCAGGGCAGCCAAGCTGGGCTTCCAGGCACCAGAGAGATCTGGTATCAGTGGTCCAGGGAAGATGTCTGCTCTTCAGAGTGGACGTGGACTTTATCTGAGTGGAGACTGATTGAAGATTAACTGTCTCCACAGCCTCAGGGGCCAAGCTGCCTGAAAGACACCAGAAAACGGAGGTAGTTTATAACTGCAGCTCCATCCCTCACCAGTAATGAGCTGAGCACAGGCTCCAACTCTATGCATTGTCCCAAGTCAGGCGAAGGAGAGGGTTAGAGAGAGGAGACCCCTAACTATGCACCCAGTGTGAGAGGGAATGTGATCCCTCCTGCACGTGGCTTTGAGGGGAGCCCAGTCCTTTGAGCCTGTGATGGACAAAAGACAGTGGGCCTTGGGGCAAAGGAAAACATGTTCCCCAACTCACATTCTGTCACAACTCCTTCCCAGACACAAAACTGCCTTACTTTTCCTTCACTCCCGCTGGACTTTTCCCTCCCTTTCTCTTGTCAGTTCTTTTTCTCTTCTTCATTCCTGCCCATGTCGGAGTCACCTTGGGTCACCTTGTCCTTAGTAACTGTGTCAATGCCCAGACCATCAGCTTCCTTGTTTCAGGCTAATGTTTACAAACAATTTATTTTCCTAGCGTAAGTATGTGATAATCCCCAATGAAAAGTATCAGGAAAGTCACGTAACATGGGATGTTTTCCATCACACAGGATTTGGGAATGAAGGATTTGGGACTTGACTGTCCTTGTGCTGACCCTGTCTATACTCTCCCACCATGGTTGGGCTGGACATGCAAAATGTACCATCATATAACTTTGGCTTTGAACAAACTCCATAGGAAATTATCATTCTGCTTTATTTAATTAGGCTTTGGTGGACAACTTTCCTGGAAAGCTTACACCTAAGGTGCTCCGTGAGGCCCAGAGGTAAGAGGCTGGAGACTACAAGGGGGCTTGTCATTGCCAAATTTTTCTCTGTTCTTGGTAGAGGGTTGTCCTGCAGCGCTCTCCAGGTTTCATTGCTTTTATTCCATGATCACCAAGGACTCTTTCAGATCATAATTCCCTTGGCCTTGTAGGCTCACCACAGAAAGACGATGTGGTGGGCAGCAGCCTTGAGAATACAGTCTGCTAATAATCATACTTCTCATGGTAAAGTTAACACTTGGGATGTGACCTGGGAAAGAAGGGGGGAAATGATATAAGACTGGAGACAGCACTACATACTCTGTCTTGTGTTCCCTGGCTCCCACTCTCTCCCCACCAGTCCATGTATTTTTATCTAATAAATGAATAAATGGACAGCACTAAAAGGTAAAAATAAAAGACATAAAAGAGTAACCCTTGGCCGGAGGGGAGCAGCTGGGAGAGGGGAGAAGCTTGGCTGCAGAGTCATGGAAGGATGTAGGGGCTGGTTGTGTGGTTGAGCCTGAGGCTTTTCAAAGCCCTGACTGAGGGAGCCTTGTCCTTTTACTCCATCATTTACTTTCCCAAATTACTGCCTGTGATTGTAGACTGAACTCGGCAAACTCACTTCAGTAATTTACAGCCTACTTACTTTTCCCTAGTATGCATGAGGAATCAAATCAACTCCTGGAACTTAATAAAAAGAAAAGAAGTCCCTCTTGGGGCACAGGGATCAGATGCGAAAGACAGAAAGATAGCTATCATCTAGTTCTTATTTCCCCACCCCTGGTCCTGGCGTGCTCCCCCTAGGGTTGGGGATTATCTCACATGAACTGGTGAGCAACTTCCCATCTCTGCTGGTCAGGGAGAAAACCTCCAAAATAAGGTGGGATCTATAGGTGTCCAACTGATGAAAAGAAGGCAACGTAAGTGTTACCAACCCAAGTTTGAGAACAGGGCCCAAATCTTTAAGGGTGTTCGACTTTCCGAACCGTCCATTACATAACCACGTTCCCAAGGTCTGACTCCCCAAAGGCTATTATATCAGAAGTGTGAGGCTGATCTTTAATTGGCTATTGTCTGCTAATATCCAGGCAGAAATCTAATTACTATTGACTCAACTACTTTCTCCTACTTAGGGAAATGTTCATAAATCACAATATTTTATTTACAGTCGATCAATATAAAGCCATCTTTTAATTTGTGTTACATTAAAATTAGTCTTAAAAATTTACCTAAGCAAATAGTTACGGAAGTAAATGGTCCAAAAATGAAATGCCACAAGCCCTTGCCCCTCTGCGCAAGTCTGCTTTCCAGAAGCAACCTCTTTTAATGGTAATTGTTTTTTCTCTCTCTTTTTTTTTCTTTTTTTTTTTTTTTTGCGGTACGCGGGCCTCTCACTGTTGTGGCCTCGCCCGTTGCGGAGCACAGGCTCCAGACGCGCAGGCTCAGTGGCCATGGCTCACGGGCCCAGCTGCTCCGCGGCACGTGGGATCCTCCCAGACCAGGGCACGAAGCTGTGTTCCCTGCATCGGCAGGCGGACTCTCAACCACTGCGCCACCAAGGAAGCCCATGGTAATTGTTTTTAATTCTTATGGTGGTTCCTTCCATACCTCTAAATCATCGGATTATCAGTTAGACATTCCCTGTTAACTCCATTTAAGGTGAGCAACACTTTATACACCTTTCTCCGCCCTTCTTCATTCCCACAACATAGTAAAATAACTTTTTAAATTTCTATAACTTCAGCAAAAATATGTAAACCCCTCTTTCTTGTTTTATCAACCTTGATTTCTTAATCTGTAAGTTAAGGATAGTAAAAGCCCTACACTTCTTTCCACCTCCCCTTCTCTCCTACAAGTACAATCAGCTATGCTTTTTCTTTTGCATTTCCAAGGTTGATAACATCTGTTTTGTAAGTATCATTAAGCCTGCCATAATTTGTCTATAGCTTTATTCTATAAGTTAAAGATCAATAAACAAAAGAGATTTGAATCAATGAAAAAATACACTTTTTTAAAAAATTCCATCTGCTTTTTTATTTTTTTGTGGTACGCGGGCCTCTCACTGCTGTGGCCTCTCCCGTCGCGGAGCACAGGCTCCGGACGCGCAGGCTCAGCGGCCATGGCTCACGGGCCCAGCCGCTCCGTGGCATGTGGGATCTTCTCGGACCGGGGCACAAACCCGTGTCCCCTGCATCGGCAGGCAGACTCTCAACCACTGCGCCACCAGGGAAGCCCTATTTTTATATTTTTTAATATGGCTACTAGAGAATTTTAAATTACATATGTAGCTCATATTTGTGGTCTGTGTTATATTTATTTTTTTTGAATTTTTGAACTTTATTATATTTATTTTTCTATACAGCAGGTTCTTATTAGTGATCTATTTTATACACATCAGTGTATACATGTCAGTCCCAATCTCCCAGTTCATCCCACCACCACCACCACCCCCTTTCCCTTCTTGGTGTCCATACGCTGGTTCTCTACATCTGTGTCTCTATTTCTGCCCTGCAAACCTGTTCATCTGTACCATTTTTCTAGGTTCCACATACATACATTAATATACGATATTTGTTTTTCTCTTTCTGACTTACTTCACTCTGTATAACAGTCTTTAGATCCACCCATGTCTCTACAAATGACCCAATTTTGTTCCTTTTTATGGCTGAGTAATGTTCCATTGTATATATGTACCACATCTTCTTTATCCATTCGTCTGTCGATGGGCACTTAGGTTGCTTCCATGACCTGGCTATTGTAAGTAGTGCTGCAATGAGCACTGGGGTGCGTGTGTCTTTTTGAATCATGGTTTTCTCTGGGTATATGCCCAGTAGTGGGATTGCTGGGTCATATGGTAATTCTAAAATACCCTTTCCTGAATAGGAAGATTCAACATAAAAAAAGGTCTTCTCTTCCTAAATTAGTTTATAAATTTAATGTAATACAATAAAAATACTATCGGACCTTTTTTTTTTCTGGGCTAGATAAGTTGATTATAAAGTCCATTTGGAAAACAAAAAACAAGCAAGAATAGCTAGAAAAACTCTGAGAAGAAGAGCAGTGGGGCTGGGTTGAGGGCCAAGATCTACCAGGTATTAAAAGAACCTTACAAAGCTTTGTAAACCATAATGAAAACAAGATGGTATTTGTCCATGAATAGACAGAACAATGGAAAAAGATCTTATAAAATCCAGAAATATTCAACTGCATATGGAAATTTAGTATATGATTAAGGAGAAATTCTGTTATTAGGAGGATGCACATTTAGGATCATGTCTTCTTGGTGAATTGACCTTATTATATGAAGTACCCTCTTTACCTCTGGTAATACTTCTTGTCTTAAATTCTACTTTGTCTGTTATTAATATAGCCACATCAGATTTCTTATTATTACTATTTGCATAGTATACCTTTTTCCATCCTTGTGCTTTTAACCTATTGGAACTTTGAATTTAAAGTGAATCTCTCTTTGATCTTGTCATTATTTGCCCTAGGAGAATGTTGGAATGGACTGTAATTTCAGATACTTTTGGTTCACGTTTGGATTCTACTCTGATAAGTTTCCAGAATCCAATCACTATCAGAATGCGTATAACTAAATGATATCTCTGCTTACTAGCCCCTCCTCCACTGGAAAAACTTGGGTAAAAATCCCACTTCCAGGCATCTGCCCTTCACATACACTGGCAAAAATATCAAGGACAGATGCTCAAGATTATATATTGCAGTGCTATTTATAATAGTAAAAGACTAAAAACAACCCTAATGTTCATCAATAGGGAACTGGTACCTCTACACAACAGAGTATAGTTTGGCTACAAAAAAGGAAATACCTAGGAGTGGAATGATTAGGTTGTAATATAAGTGTATGTTTAACTTTTGAAGAAATCCACAAAATATGTTCACACAAATACTGGCACATGAATGTTCATAGCAGCTTTATGTGGAATAGCTCCAACCTGAAGATAACCCAAATATCCACAAGTAGGTGAATGAGTAAATATTGTGGTTTATCCATTTAATGGAACACTACTCAGCAATAAAAAGGAACAAACTACTGATACATGCAACAACATGGATGAATCTTAAAATTATTGTGCAGAGTGAAGGAAGCCAGTGAAAAAGGAATACAGATGATATGATTACATTTATGTAAAATTCTGGAAGATGAAATCGAATCTATAGTGACAGAAAAATTGGAAATTGTCTGAGGACAAGGGTGGATGGAGGAATGAATTATAAAGAGGCACAAGGAAACTTCTGGGAGTAGTAGATGTGTTTGTTGTCTTGGTTGTGGTGTACACACATGTCAAAATGGATAAAATTTTACACTTTAAACATTTGTAGTTTATTATCTTTATATTACACCCTTAAAATATTTTTTAAAGACACGTGACTATGTCTACATGTTCTTATGGAGTGATTTCTAGGATATATTAAATGAAAACACAATATGAAAAGAAGTACATATAACATGCCACTATTTAAGAAATTGAAAGATATGATATCTCTCTATCCATATTTTGCTTATATATATATTTTTTCTTATATAAAAAAGAGAAGGATAAACCATAAAAGCAAGTTTTCTGTAGGGAGAGGGAGGAAATATAGTGGAGGCAATGATGGGAATATAAAGTTGATTCTTTAAATATACCTAATTCTGGGGTTCCCTGGTGGCACAGTGGTTAAGAATCCACCTGCCAATGCAGGAGACGTGGGTTCGATCCCTGGTCCGGGAAGATCCCATATGCCGCAGAGCAACTGGGCCCATTGTGCCACAACTACTGAGCTTGCACTCTACAGCCCTCAAGCCACAACTACTGAGCCCACATGCCACAGCTACTGAAGCCCGCGTGCCTAGAGCCTGTGCTCAGCAACAACAGAGGCCGCTGAAATGAGAAGCCCGTGCACCACAATGAAGAGTAGCCCCTGCTCGCCACAGCTAGAGAAAACCCACGTGCAGCAACGAAGACCCAACGCAGCCAAAAATAAATAAATAAAATAAATAAATTTACTTTAAAAAAATATATATATACACCTAATTCTACAGATATGGTTTTTGAAACATGTACATAGTCTGCATAATTCTAAAACAAAATTAAATTTAAAGAAGCAATTCTGGAAAATTGAAAGCAAAATGAAATAAATGATTCCCAACTATAAATCCAGTTGGGGGTGTTACCATACAGAGAGAAACTATTTCAAGTAATTTTAAAATACAATAAATATGACTATGTATCTCTAGTGGTATATAACCTAAGAGAAAAAGAATTACCAGAGGGGAGTCTTTGAAACCATCTTTGCAGTTATCTATTCACTTTCTGAATCCTTCTCTTTACCCATTTAATGACTTTCAAATGTAAGAGGCTAAAGCATCACCTGTGCCCCGATCCCTTTAATTTTATGCAGGAACTCCACGTATACTGGGGACACATTTTGGTTTCTTCTGGCTGCACCATTCACTCTGGCATGGGCCAGAAAGATGAGCGGCAGTTTTGGAAGCCTGATGGATCCCCACTCAAATCTCACTTCCTGCTCTGGGAAGAGAGTAGAACTCCAGGCAGCATTGTTAGATCTACAGTTCAGATCAGCATACTTTGCCTCTTAATCTTCTTCTTGAAACTGATTTTCTTTAACCTTTCTTTAATCTTTCCCGATTTGGATCCCAGGATGTGGCTTCCTCCTTTTTTTGTTCACACTGTGGGCTTGGCCAGGCTGCACTTCTCTTCATGTTTATCAACAGCTGAGAATATCATTACCTGTGCTGATACAGTCGATACCGGTACTAATGGGCAAGACTTCTGGATTAGTGTTTGTATTGCAGGGGGAGGGGAGGGGAGAGCGCCACGAAGACACTAAGTTGCTGCACACTGCTGCGTTTGGGTAATAAGCCTGGGTGGGGTGGGGCAAGTGGTGGAAGAGAAGGGTTTCCAAACAGCAGCCTTTTACATACACCACCTTGAGATTATTTCCTCCTTTTATAATCATAATTATTATGTGAATGTTTTCACGTGTTAACTGTGCCTTTCCTCCAAGGAGCTGGAGACTGGCCCCTTCTGCAAAACCCATGGTGCTTTGCTTCCAGAGGCCATCTCCTAGTGTCACCATCTCTTTGAGGGGCACACCTCCAAGAGATACAGATCGTCCAATAGAAGAGAAAACCTGATAAAAATTCCCCTGTCCTTTGTACTAGAAAATAATTTTAGCATCACACTCTGTCCATCTGGACATCATTAATATTGTCAACCACTCCCTTCAGTAGCTTTTAATGTCTAAATAATTACTCCCTGTGGCCAGAATCCGACATGATGTCACTCCCCTCCTGATTTGCATTTCATAGATAACAGACAGCTTGGGAATTACAGGAGGCTTTGTGAGCTGTTCTGAAAGCCTAACACTCCCACCACCACCTCAATCACATCACGTCCCCTCCTCTAAATCTGTCACCCAACCACGCAACCTTCCCCCAGTCAATTACCCTTTTCCTTCCGTTACACCATCACTGGTTCTCTCTATACCAAGCTCATCATCCTGATTGATAACTGGAAACAGAGTTGACTAATCGGGACATTTCAACGCTTTGCTTGATGCGGGCATCCTTGCCTTTTCATTCCTGTGTGTGAGAACACCTCCTCCCAATACATTCATCACTTTTTCACTCGGTAGTTGCACCTCTTTTCAGACACACAGCCACCCACGCAGGGAGAGCCTAATGTCTGGGCACAGGCTCCTCTAGTCTCCTCCTGGGTGTCTTCCAGGTCATCCTTTTGTCCCCTTTTCCCTCACCCAGACGTGGACAAGCAGAAATGCTTCTCAGGAAGCCAGGTAAGAGTGAAGCCAGGAGGTGGGCTATCAGGAAACAGAAAGTTGTTCTCTTTTTGAATATTTACTTGTTTTCCTTTTTACCTCTTTTCACATTTTTTTCTCTTTAATTTCTCCTTTTCTTCCCCCATCTCTTGGCCTCCCTCTTCCCAGTTAGTTATTTTCCTTCTCCACGTCTAGGTTCGGCCTTTGTCTACACAACAGCAAGCATCTGGATGTACGGTGCAAATATGCTGTCAAATACGCAGATGTTTCCAAACATCTGGGCAGTTTGGCACCCCGCAGCAACAACAACTGGATAATGGAATTAATTTTTTACTTTTCAGTCATCACCTGACATCGGATGGACAGGATCTTACCAGCCACAACCTGAGCACAGCCCATTATCTGCGAGCAATTCTTTTCTCCTCTCAGGGAATTATCTCTGTCAATCATTTCATTGTTGAAGAAAAGGGGAAGAAATGTGTCTCTTCTTGGGCCTGCAGTACATCATCACTCTATGCCTCAGTTCTTTTCTTATTGAAAGAGCTAGTGGGAGCTGACAATTGCTTTGACCTTTCCCACCCCAGAGGCAGGGAGAAGAAAGGGTAAGACATGTGAAACATGGTTTTCTCCACACAAGTCTGGAGAATTTGACAAGAACTTGTTTCTTATTAGAACCACTCTATCTGGTTTGAGATTTACCCCACTCCCCCCATTCTCTCTTATATTCTTGGTACCACTCTATGAGAGAAAGCAAAATGATGGCACTTTATTATTACTGTCCATGGTGTTTCGTGAAAGGCCCACATTATCTGTTTGCATTCTTCTCAGGTAGCTTAGAAAAACATTGCTCTGCCACACTGGGGCCTTCAGGAGAAGGCCCTAGAGGCTCTAGAGGCTGCCCCAGACAGCAAGGTGTTCACATTATCTCTGCTTATCTCTGGCGGCCTCAAAGTAACTTCTAAACGTTAATGAAGCTGCAGGACGTCACCAGGGTAGAATCAGCGTTATCTCTCTCTACCACCACCCCCGTCTCGCTCTCTCACTGAAGGACAAATCCCTGCAGAGGTGCCGTAGCTGTGCCCACCCAGGGCTACAATCACAGAGGTGCATCTGTGTCTACACGTGCAAATCGGTGTGGCTTAATTAGAGAGAGAGAGAGAGAGTGTGTGTCTCTTTTCAGGAGATTTGGTGGAATAGAGACTCAGTCCCCAAATCAGTGCAGTCAGAAAATATATCAGTCAATTTAGTGAAAACCAGTTCCAGCCCGAGTGTTGGCCGGAGCCGCGTAGACGCGGCCAGAGTGGCCGCAGAGCGCGGCGGATCAGTGAAGAGCCTGGGGTCGCAGGCCCACGCCGCGTCCCCAGGGTGGCAGTGTCACCCTGCTCCACACCCCCGGCGCTGGCCGGGCTCCTCAGGAGGCGAGCAGAGTGTCCTCTCCCCTCCCCCGCCTCCCCCTTCCTCCCTCCCTCCCATCACCCGTCCTCTCCCTCCCTCCACCTTCTCCCAGAGGAGGTGACAGACGGGCCTGTAATTTGGTTCCATTCGCTCGACTGGAGCAACACCTGCCCCCCTCCCCTGGGATGCGAGGGTCTCATCCCAAACCATGCAAGCAGCCAAAGACAAATCCGGGCCCACATGCAAATACGACAGCACAGGGGCAGCAGCGCGGCCTGCAGCTCAGCCACTCGCCGCATTCTGCCCACAGACCAAGAACATCAAAGCCCGCTTGAGGTTCCAACCACTAAAAATCATTAGTTTTAAAAAATTAATCATTAGCTATTGTAGTAAGTAATATCTCCTCCCGCTGACACCACAAGACACTAAAACAAAGTGGCTGCTACTGGAGGTCCTGATGGCTAAGTGCCGAAATACAGGGACAGGGGAGCTGAGATACGGAGATGTGACAGCCCTAGACCACTGGCGTCTGTCACACCCACGACACAGTAGATGTTCCATTCCTGGATGCGCTCACTTTCTTTGTGTAAGTGTTCAGTGCCCACACACAGCCTCCCTAGTAAGAACACTCATTTCTTTTTTCCATTTATTTAAAATTGGACCAGGACACTAACCACTAGGCTTTTCTGAACATTTTCCAAAGTCTAAAGTGTTGTCAGGCTGGTCCCGCTAGAGTGACTCGTTCTGGCTTTTCCTGAGGCTTGATGCAGACCCATAAGATGTGGCGCTGTCAGTCCCCAATCCTCTACAGCCACACTCAGAACGCGCCCTGCCTTTATGCCTTGTCACCTGCTCCTCTTCTCTGTGACACTGAGGTCTCTCAACAGGAGAGGACAAGTCCAGGGGCCCAGGCCAATGTCTAGTCCAGGGCCAAGGCTGCTTAAAAGAGAAAATTTGCTCTTTCAATTGCTGTAGTTTTTTATTTTATGATTTTCACAAAAGAGAAACCTTTGTATTTTTTCCTTCTTTTCAAAGTATAAGCTTTTGAATTTTACTGCCCTTCAGCCTTATTTTCCACTAGCAGCATGACCTTGGGCATGTTACTTGACTTCTCTGTGTCCTGGTGTCTTGTCTGCAACTTAGGAATAATAAGAGCCCCTGTCTCACTGAGCTGTCGGAGGATTAAGTGAGTTAATGGGAAGTGCCTGGCGTAGGGTGAGTGCTAAGTGTTTGCAGTTGTTTTTGCTGATATTGTTATTAGTCACCGGGCTACTAACCACACGCCAGGGCAGACAGCGTGAGGTCGGTGTGTAGAACGAGCACGGGATTGGTGTCAAAGGCTTCTAGGTGGTTCTGCCGCTGAGAGGGTGTGAGACTGGGTGAGTCACTTAACCCCTCAGAGTGTTGGTCGTACCCCGGTGCCAGGCCTGAGCGACTCACAGAGATAGCATGTGTGACAGGTTTGTGACCTGAAAGGACGTGCTAGGGGAGCTTGTTACTGTTGTTAGTGGTCCTCAGGCCTTCATAGGTGCTGCTGTCCAGGGGGGGCTGGCAGGTCCTCACTCCCGAGTCCCCAGAATGCTTTCTATGCCACGTCACCCACTCACCCCAGTTCTTCATCCACAACTAAAAGAATCCATCTGACTTTTCGTTTTTACATCTTTAAAATCGGTCTAAGTTGTGCTCTGGCCATGTGTCCACTCTGTCGTGTTCTAGCGATCCCTTCTCCGTCACCCTGAGCTGTAGCTAGCCAGCCAACAGCCACCAGCCACCAGCTACCCCAGCACGGCCCACACAGCAGCCGTGAGTGTGGAATGGCCTTCTGTGCCGAAGTGGCCAGTTATGTCCATCCATGATGGGGCAGGGGGAGGGTGGCCAGAGGGGCACTCTTGTCCGATATGTGAGCAAGAGAACATATGCCAAAGTGAAGGAGGACAGGGGATGGAGCTGTTAAATAGAAGGAAGACTACCAGAGAGACAATCCAACTGGCTGGCAGAAAAAGGTAATGAGGAAACATGGGTTAGAACAGCTGTGAAATTCCCCTCAAAAATGTAGGTGCTCACTGACAGTATTCAGGAAATACTATTAATTTGTTTCACTGTAATAATGGCGTTTCAGTTTTGTTAAAATAATAAAAGAAAAAGAGTCCCTTAACTTTTAGAGAAGCTTACTGGTGTATTTATGAATGAAATGGTGTGATATTTGGGGTTTGCTTCAAATCGCCCAAAGTGGTAATGAGGAAGCGTGGGTAAGTGTACAAAGAAATGTCAGTTACATTAGAAACCAGTGTACTATCCCCTTAGCTTTGGTAGATGTTCTTAAATCATCCATAAGAGTGTTTTTTGTTTGCTTGTTTATTTTGGTTTTGTTTTAACGTAGTTGCTCAGAAAGTTCATGCAGATTGATTTTTACTCATCAGGCCCCACTTGACTCACTCCTGAACTAAGGTAACCTCCCCCCTCGTCCTCACCTCCCCCTCGAATGCAGCTCACCTCCCGCTGCTCAGGGGATAATCCCCAGCCCTCATACTGCTCCACAGAATCACGTCTCGAGGATTTTCTTTCCTCTCTTGCCCTTCCATCAGTCTGACCCTCTCAGGCAGGCAGACCCCAATGTCCTTTTCCTCCTACTTCTCCCATCCTGATTCCAGGTGATCCTAGGGAGGCTGTCCCTTCTCCTCCATCCACCAAATCTTACCACTTTTCCTGTGATTCCAGAAGCTCATGAAATCTTCCCTACACTTTCTTTCTTTTTTTTTAATTGAAGTATAGTTGATTTACAATGTTGTGTCAGTTCCAGGTGTACAGCAAAATGATTCAGATTTATATATATACTTTTTATTCTTTTTCATTCTTTTCCATTTCATAAGATATTGAATACAGTTCTCTGTGCTATACAGTAGGTCCTTGTTGTTTATTTTATATATAGTCGTGTGTATCTGCTGATCCCACACTCCCAATTTATCCCTCCCTCCCCAACCCCCTTTCCCATTGGTAACCATGAGTTTGTTTTCTGTCTGTGAGTCTATTTCTCTTGTGTAAGTAAGTTCATTTGTATCATTTCTTTAGATTCCACATATAAGTGATGTCATATGGTATTTGTCTTTCTCTGTCTGACTTCACTTAGTATGATAATCTCTAGGTCCATCCACGATGCTACAAATGGCATTATGAACTCTTCCCTTTTCTTGGTACCTTTCTGGAATGATTAGCAAGGAGATGAGGAACCTCCCTCCTGACCCAGAAATACTTAGCAAAATTCATTAGGAAATTTCAACAATTTCTCTCTTCATTACCTCAAAAATAATTTAACTATTTAACTTTTGAAAAAGTTATCTGCCATAAGAGCCATTACAGAAAATGCTATTGAGATCTGAAGGTGCACTGGATATGTTCTAAGTGCTTTATGTGAATTAACTTAATTAATCCTCCTAATAAAGCTACAGGGTAGGTACTACAATCACACCCCCCCCCATTTTACAGGTGAGAAAACTGAGGCACAGAATTAAGTAATTTTTCAAGGCCACAGCTAGTTAGTAGGAGATCCGGAGTTCACAGCATTCAATGCAATGGGAAAAAGCAAGATGATAAAAGAAAAGGCATTGGCCAGGCCTCCCACATGGAGTGGAGTGGGATTCTCAGACCTGTACATAACTTTAGATGTGTATGTTTATGGTTTATTCCATGGATTACTCTTTACTTACCTATGATGTTTTCTGTTTTATAGGACAGGGATTATTACTGTCTGACTTTCTGTAGAGTTAATAACGTGTCATATGCAGATGAATACAGTTGGTAGAGACCACACATCATGAATACATAAATGAATTATTAATGTATTATTATTTTTAGCTTCCCTCATACAGCTTCCTATGCATACTATAAATACAAAGTTAATAATAATCGTTCACATTTATCAAGCACTTACTATGTTCTTCCTACTCTGGAAACACTCTGCCTTATCCCATGGAAGCCTCACAGCAGCATGTGAGAAAGGTGCATGCATTGTCCCATCCCACACATTTGAAAAGGAAGGAAATACAGTCACATGTTCAGCATCATACATTTAGAGTAAGCTGGACCCAGGGTCTGAACCTGGCCCCAGAGTTTTAGGTCTCAAACACAGGGGTGGGAGAAATAAATTCTGACATAATGACGATTGTACCTGGGATTCAGAGAGCAGAGCAGCTCACGCTGTCCAAAGAAACTGAGGAAAGTTTTGTAAAGTGGTTACACTTGAGTTGGGTGACAATGGCATCATTGGAATTTTTCTGGGCAAAAATAAAGTTGGAGGAGAGCATTCTAGGCAGAGGGAAATCAAGTGGAGGTTATGAAAGATGGGCATCTCCAGGGAAGTGAGGAAATCTGAATTTGGCAGGAACATTTAACTTCAGGAAGAGTGGCTGAAGGTGATGCTCGAGAGGATCTGAAACAAGGTTGTGAAAGATTTCTGTGCCCAGAGAAAGAATTGGAGTTTTATTTTTTTATAGGCATTGAAGAGTCAAGAAAAATGTCCAGGCAAGGGATGATGTGCAGTGTGAGGATGAGCCTTGATGTGCAGAGGCGTGTGGATGGGGGAGGCTGAGGAGTCAGGCTCACCCGTGTGGTGGTGAAGAGTAGTACCATGGACAGTGTCAGCGCCAGACTCCTGCAGGAGGGGCTGATTCAGGACTGCCGCTAGCCCGCAGTGTCTTCCCAAGAGTTTAGCCCCAAGTCAGGGCACACGCTTGACCCAGCAAGCAGAACAGAGGCTCAGTCTCAGCCTCCACATGGCCCCTTGGTTTGGTGGCTGGTGCATGCACTGCAGATCCTGCACTCCTTTGGTATGTTTGATCTGAAGCTTCCCCTGATCACATGGGTGGAGACATGGGGTGCAGGAGCTAAGGGTGGGGTATGTGCATGGCCCCGCCGTCCCTCTGGCAAAGGAAAGCCATGGAGTATGATGGGTAAGAGCAGGGGTTTTGATGAACTGACAAACATGACTTTGTGACCCTGGGCAAGTTATTTTATTTCTCGAAGCCTCAAGTTCCTCATATGTTAAATGGAGACAAAAGTACCTACTGCATTGCGTTGTTGTGAGTTAAATGAGATCACGCCTGCAAAGCACTTAACTCGGTAAGCACATAGTATACACTCAATACACGTTAGCTATTAATATTTCTACCACTACCAGTACTAAATGAGATAGCCCTTCTAAGCCCAGAAAAAGCATATCAGCTGTGCACACGTTCACATTAGCTGTCCCCACTCCCCTAACTCCTGCTGCCCTGAACCTCCATGGGAGCAAGACAGGCATCCAGAAACAGACAGCAGCGATGGGAACTGGATAAATCCCAGTGTTACAGAGGTCGGCTCTGTCTACTAACCTCATCGTAGCATCAGGTGATGCTTGTTCAAGAGGCAGGGCCACTGGAGGAAGCCTCAAGAACAGGGTTCATATGGGAAGCAGGCATTCCCAGCCCCAGTCCTCCACCTCCGCCCAGCCTCATTTCTTTCTGTACCCATTTCCCCTGACCTCAGGCTTCTCTTCCTTTCCCGTTGCATCCCACCACCCACGCCCTCTGCTGCTGCTCCTCCCGTTCTCTTCCCCATGCAAGGGAAGGGTTTTTTTGTGGTTTTTTTGTTTGGGTTTTTTTTTACCAGAGCTTTTTTTTTTTTTTTTTTTTTTTTGCGGTATGCGGGCCTCTCACCGCTGTGGCCTCTCCCGTTGCGGAGCACAGGCTCTGTGCGCGCAGGCTCAGCGGCCATGGCTCACGGGCCCAGCCGCTCCGCGGCATGTGGGATCTTCCTGGACCGGGGCACGAACCCACGTCCCCTGCATCGGCAGGCGGACTTTCAACCGCTGCGCCACCAGGGAAGCCCTTGACCAGAGCTTTTGCCCCTTTTCTCTGGATGTCTCCAAACAGTGGCAGATGTGAGGGGACACTGGGGCATAGAAATATGCAGCCCAGGTGTCCTCGTCAGCTGGGCCAGGTGGGGCTGAGTTTTCTGGGGAGCAGCAATGCCCTGGTGAGTTGCTGGGCAGTGGGGACTGAGAGCAGAAGGGGAGAGGAGCAGTTGGAGGAACGGTGGTCCCAGGTCTGCCTACAGAGGGAGCAAGCTGGGGGTGAAGGGTGAGGCTGCTGCCAGTGGGGAACGGTGAGTGATCCCCAAGAGCTGTGTTGGTGGCCTGAGCACAGGTCAGGTTAACAGGATGCTAGAAGAAAGGGCACGAGGGGCAGCAATTGTGGAGGCTGCTGATTAGGCAGAGCTAGGTGGCTACTCAGAGGTTTCCTCCTCAGAGAGGCCTTTCCTGACAGCTCTATCTAAAATAATACCCTCCACCAGCACCCTCAGCTGCCATTCTCTATTTCCTTACCTTGCTTTATTTTTCTTCATAGCCTTGAGCAATACCTGAAGTTAACTATTATTTATTGTCGTCAGTGTATTGCTCTTCTCCAGTAGACTTTGTCTCATTTGTTGCTCTATTTTTAGCACCTACAGCAATGCCTGGTACACAGTAGGTCCTCAATAAATATTTGTTGAATGTCAGACTGAGTGATGACCATCATCGTTATTCGGAGAAGACTCCACTCCCTTATGTATGGCTGAGTACTCAGAGTCCCTGCCACATGCTAGGGAGCAGCCAGTCACCCTCTGGTCCAGCAGAGTGCCACAGTGTTGCCCTTCTTTTTGGGGGGTGCTCACAAGCCTCGGATTTGAAGTGACATTGCAGAGATCCTCTCCTGAGATCACGTGGGCTGTGTACCTGGGAAGGGATGTTTCCCTTTGTCCATGTCTGCCGTACGTCCAACTCCAAGGGCAAAGGACTTAGTCTAGAGAGGGGAGTTAATAGGCTCCTCCTAGGTGTCAGGGGGAGGACTGTGTTGGTCAGGAAGCTGGGCTCATAAACCAGAAAAGGGAGGCTAGAAGTTGACTTCGTTTCCTTGGCAAAGGAGCAGGGCCAATTTCTCTGTCCTACAACAGAGAAGTGCTGTTAGGACGGGGAGTAGCTATGTCACCACACTCCTTGAGGTGGGAAGGGAGACCTGCAAACACTCAGTCCAAAGGTAGTGTGTGTGCAGGCCGAGCAACTAACCACTGCTGCAGGGACCACAACTTGGTCCAGATACAAGGCCAAAGAAGCCACCATTATTTTTCATGTCCTAGGAAGTGCTCTCCTCAGCTGAAGAAGAAAACGAAGTCTCCCTGATCAGGTATCTGTGAACCTGACTACAATAAAAAGTGAAAAATGCTCAGAATCCCGGATATTTTATAGCTATAAAACCAAGCATCCACATAATTGCATTTTTTACTTTGCAACCAGAGATTTGGTGTGATATAGACCCATAGTTGATAATATTCTATATATGTGTGTGTACATATACACATATATATAGTCTTTAAGTTATTCATGTCTTCTGCTTATAGACAGAGTATTCCACGTTTTTATATTAAGTATAGGCTTTTGTAGATAACATTCTTCATATCTCCAGGTTGGTCCAGGGTTTCGTTATTTTTTTCTTGCTTGCAGATGTCATGTCCTAAATCTATGTCCTGATTAGATGTCTGAGTGCTATAGTACAATAGTGAAATGCACCTTGTTCTTAATAAAGTGCTTAATAAGGGCTTAGAGTCATCATCTTGAGGTCTTCTCACTTTCATTAAGTAGCCATGTGACTTAGTGCAGGGCATATAAACTCTTTGGACACCAGTTTCCCAACTCTAATTTGAAGAGATTGGGTTAGTTACTAAATTTGCTTTTAAAGCAAAAGAATCTATGATTCAAGCAATGTTTTTATATAAACACTGATAATCTTTTTTCTTCATTGAGAGAAACATGATTTATGTCACCATCATATGTGGGGCATCTATTTATAGACTGATCAGTGTCCAACTTTAGGAAGAGCATCAAATATCTCAATACATGTTAAGATTTGGTTTTGTTGTTGTTTTTAATTTTAGCTCCTTTCTGAGGAATTGAGTCCATTAAGATATTTCATGCTCAGCCAGTACATTCATTATTTTTAGACAATATGCTTAAAATAAAGGAGATGACTTTGTTTGATACCTTTATTTATATGCAAAACGGCGCACCATTCATGAGATATGAAAAACTCGTCAGATAGAAACCAGATTATATCTATTTTCACTACAAAATATTGCATTATATAAAGCAACAGAGACACAAAAAAACCCTGAAAAAGACTAAATTCTTTGGATAGCAGATGTGGTTTTTTTTTTTCCCTTGTCTCTAAAATACACTCCTTGTTTTAAGAGTTTCACAGCTGAGAACATGAAACATTTTCAGGTTATAGACTTTTCTTTTTGGTTGTCACAGAGGAAAGTAGTTCTGAATTCTTTTTTTTTTTTTTTTAGGAAAATAACTTAATTTCCTAAAATCATCCCACACACAAACATCACACACACACGAAGAAGCTACTCTCCTTATCAACGGTTTGCAAAGTACTTTTCAGACATAACTACAGATAAGGATAACACTTACTTTTTTTAAAAAAAACTATAACAGTGAAGTGCTAGTGTTGCTGATCTCACAACAAAAGAACCTTTGAGGAACAAACATCTTAATATATAAAATATGTTTAGAAACAGGGAGATGTGGGAAATTTGTTATACAAGTGCAATATAATTAGAGCAAAAAGAAAGACCACAGTATAATCTCAACAAACACGTAAAAAGTTAGACATAATTATTCCACAGGAGAAAGTGTAAACACTTGACTATAAATAAATCGGCACAGAGTGTCCAAAGTAAAATTATCACCACTCTGAAAAATAAGTGTCTTGAAAAAAATACGCTACTCCTTCTAACATAAATAAAAATAGGTTGTCTTTTCTAACTGCACCTATGGGTCCACATGTTTAAGGTCACAAATAGATGTTTTTGGATATATAAAGGGGCACTTCGCCTGAAAAAGCAATCAGATATTAAATTTTCCATTTAAATATGGATCTTCCTGTCTACATTAGCGTCAGACTTTGGGGTTAAAAATCTCACCAAACTCAAATCTTCCCACAATATCTGTTTGTTCTCAATGAATCTTTTTAACCTTACCATATGTTCTAGGCTTGTCTGTTTTACTTGGATTCTAATATAATCTTTCTTTTCACAACGGATCAGAAAGTTTCCTGTTCCACCCTCTGTGTCTTGAATCTCTGCCCTGGAGGAGATTCCCTCCCCTCCCCTCATGATGTTTGGTGATTTGTCAGTTAGAAAAAATCCAGATAGTCTAAAGTTAGAAGCCCAGACTCTGAGCTTCTGCACTCATTCTTTCAAAACATGAAGATCTGTGGGAGATGAATGTAGGAGAACTCAGTCTCCAGTGAGCTAAAGCAACAACCCCTAAAGGGATCCTAACACGTGGAGGGGAGGCCTGGAGGCCACTCGTCTGGGTGCCTCCAGGAGGTTCGCCTTGCCTGGAAAATACTCCCTACAAGCCCCAGGGCTCGCCAGACAACCCCACCCTTCTGGAGTCGGAAACCTTCCAGAGTCGCCCTGCAGACAGGAGAGAACACGGTGCGAGCCTCCTACCCGGTCCAAGGCCGTGGCGGCGGCCGTCCCGCTGGGCCACCGCTTCCTCCTCCATCGCCGCGGCGGCCGCCCGGGTTGGCCGCGTTTCACCCACTCCCGGCCTGGCGGCCCCGCGCCGCGACCCCGGCCCTACACATCCAGGACGTGGTTGAGATAGGAGATGTAGCAGATGGCCAGGCGCAGGATCTCGATCTTGGACAGCTTCTTGTCCGGGGGCAGCGTGGGCAGCAGTTTGCGGAGCTCGGCGAAGGCCAGGTTGAAGGCCTCCACGCGGATGCGCTCGCGGGTGGCGTGGGCCGAGCGGTACTTGGCCGTGGCGCGCCTGCGGCGGCGCTTCTCCTCGCGGCTCAGCTGCTGCGGGTGCGGGTAGAGCGCGGCCCGGCTGCCGCCCTTGCCGTCGCCTTCGGCCTCCTCCACCGGCTCCAGGTCCGACACGCTGCCCAACACCTTGGCGTCCGCGCCACCCAGCGACTCCGGGTCCGAGGGCGCCGAACTGGGGTGGTCCGAGTCGGCGGCTTGGTCTGGACTCAGCATCATTTTGGAGGCTGAGGGGGAGTCAGAAAAGCGATCAATAAAAGGAATGGGGGTCTTCTTTGGATAGGAGCGAGAGCGGGCGAGGGCCTAGCCTGCCGGGCCTCCGCGCGGCCCGGGCCGCCTCCCCACGGCAGGCCGGCGAGCTCCGAGGAGCTGACCCCGCGGGGAGGGAGAGCGCCGAGGCGGGCAGGCCCGAGAGCCGAGCCCTGCGCCACCGCCCGGCTCAGGAGCCAGCGAGGCCTCGCCTTGGCCCAGGCCGCATCCTGGACCTGACACCGAGGCCTGCAGGAGACCCACACCGGCCTGCGGGCCTGCTCCGGGGAACGACCGCAGGCCTGCGAGGCCGCTCCTGGGTTTTGTGCCTCTTTCGGCTAAATACAACTCGGCCATTCCGCCTCCCTTACTTCTTCTCCGACCCTGACAAACGAATGAATCCGAACGACGAATCCATCTGGGGTTTGCTGGGGGGCGGGGAGACGCGGAGCGCGCTTCCCGCCCCGAGCGCCTGGGGCGAAGCCGCCGGAGAACTGGGCGCCTGCGGGCCGCGCGCGGGTCTGGGGCGCGGGGCGGCCGGGACTCCAGAGGAACCCAGCCCTGAGCGCGGACGGAGAGCAGGCGTCCCGGAGCGGGAAGGCTTCCCCGTACGCCCTCGCGCTTCTCCGAAATAATAGATGACTAAACAAACGTGGAGGCTCCTTTCAACAGCAAATGGACTCTCATGCCCTCGCAGGCTCCCGAAGCACCATCTGTCACGCAGACAGCCACACACATCGGGGACCTAGGGAGACGGCGACGTGGGATAAGACAATGCTCCCGCAGTCTGCCGACCACCTCCCGGGAATAGGTCGGCGGCCGGGTGGCTGCGGAAGGAGAGGCTGGGGAGGGAAGGGAAGGGCCGGGGGGAGGCGGGCGCCGCGCCTGCTGCCCCGGCCCGAGCTGCATCCCCGCCCGCAAAGTTTGGTGCTCGGGGGCCCGGAGTCGGGGGCCCGGAGTCGGGAGCCCTCAGCTGTCCCCGGGCGGCCTGGCCGAAGCCGAGCTAGCCCGTCCTCAGCCTTCCTCTAAGGATGCGACCCTAGATAGGCCTCCTTGCCCGGCTCCTCCCGGGCGCCTGGAGGACCAGCCCCGATCGCGCCCCTCCGGGGAGGGGGCCGCTCCCAGCCGTGGGGCTTCGAGGAAATTCGGGCTTCGAGAAAGGGTCCGGCAGGCGGGGATGCACCTGCGGGGGCTAAGCGCAACGATCGCGGGCACCGGGAGGGAGGAGCAGGCTGCGAGCCCCGGGCCCCTAGTGCGCCGCTGGAGGGATGCTCGCTGGAAGAGAGATCGAGTCGGCGACGTGCGGCAGCGTTTGCTCCTAGACAAAAGCGGGGGCTGTGCTATCCGCTCCCAGCACCGCACTTGCTTAGGAGCGAATTTGGCTCCAAGGCCGCTTTCATTTCCTTGCGAGGAAAACAAGTCCTCTCAGGCAAAATAAAAACAAATGCTCCAAGTGAAATACATGTGACTCCCTGTGGGCTTTTTACGGATACGTTTATAAGTAGAACACCTTCGCCTTGAAAGGGTATAAATAAATAGGCGAGTAATGGAAAATCACAATAAACCACAACATAGTTGTAGTTCGGATAAAAAGTTCCTGGGTTGCCCTCGAAGCATGTTACATTCTTCTCCAGATATCTTTTTAAAATATTCGTAAATAGCATGTCGTGTGTGCATTTTGTTTTTTTCAGCCATTCACTGAAATACATCTATAAATGCGATATGAATCATCTAACTTAGTTCCAAGCTGGAAAAAAATCATTTAAAGGAGGCTTACCTTGTAAAAGCCTTTTCGATAATCTTTTCTCCAATCTTTTAGAGTTAAAATCCCAGGGAATAGCAGGGAGAAATTCCAAAATATATTAGAAGCAGCAAATATTTATTACATTCAAAAATGAAAAAGCAGCTGTCATCTCGCTGGTGTCCACAGCGAGGGACGATAATATCTCAGGATGTGGACGATATGAATGATTGTTCACTTAGTTGATAGATCAAAAACGGCTTTTCCTTTTAATTGTTCTCAAACATTTCGGGAAATTCGTTGTTGATTTTTTTTTAATCGATGTGTTGAAAAGTCTCGTGCCTCTTTTCCTCTTCTAGGTCTCTATAAATAACAAAAGAGATGCAGAGATAAACACAATCACATCAAAGGGCTGATTCCTCCACTTTCTAATAGCGGAAGAATCAATAAGAGAGATGGTTAAGATAAGATTCCGCTCCTGTAGAACGCCTTTCCTTCCCTTAATACGACTGAGCAGAAACTGGGAAGTGCAAGGCAGAGATTCGATCTTGCTCAGAAGTAATTTTTTTTTTTTTTTTTTTTTTTGAGATAAGGCTTTGTTCAGCTGATGTCTCCCCAGTTCCCAGGAACACAATACTGTAACTCGGGGCTTAGCTTGCCTCTTCCTCTTCCCTCATTTACTTGTATGTTGTATAAACAGACACATATTTCCAGTTTCAAAGTCTTTCAAGGCTTGGTTACATCTCCCACCCCCACCCCCTCCTTTCTTTACCTTGTAGCAAAATATATATAGTCAGTGGCTTGGAGATGTTTGGAGAAAGGTTGGTGAAAAGTGAACGTCTCCCGGAGTAACAGTGACAGGGAAGCGGAGAAAGACGAGAGAGGGTGGGAGAGCCAGAGCAAAGAGGCAGAGATGAGTGTGTGGCTTCTTGGCTCTCCTGGTACCAATTGATTCAGCCTGGAGATGGTGGAAGAGATAAAGGCTTAAGAAGGGGGATGGAATTTTTTCCCCTAAATTGATATTTAATGGGAAATCCTATTGGACAGAAACCTGGACATGAGTCACTTAATTGGACTTGACATCTGTCACAGTGTGGGAGTTTTCACAGCCCAAATATTTTAGCAGATCAGATTCCCACTGAATCTGTGCCATAAAATATAACAGTTGAAAGCAGTCCATGATAGAAACCTTAGCCTCTAATCAGAATCTCTAGCCATAATCAGGTTATTTCTCTTTTTCAGATTATTGATGCAATATTTAAGTGCAAATAAACAACATATTGACTATGGAAAAATTCTCCTGGCACATTATAAAACCAATATCTTCCCTTAATGTTTAGGATAATCCTTGTGTCCAGAACATGGAAATATATACTATATATGGTGCTACAATAAATATATTCAGATATGCAACAGCTAACATTTATTTGTAATCATTTACATTTTGAAAGACACTTCAACAAGGCTTGATTAAGCATATTCATATTTTTGAGAGGTATCCTACACTGGACTAATTTTCCCATATATGATAAAAACCTTTCAAGAGGTTAAGTCATTGCTGAAATTGAGAACAGAATCCAGGTATTGTAATTTCAAGGATCAATATATGAGACCATTCTACTTTTCTGATATGTTTGTTTTTCTCTTCACACACTCATTCATTAAACTTAAAATATGGCATACTACATGTGTTGATTATTGCAGTTCATTCTTGCTTATTTTAACATGGGAATATTTAGCTGTGTGGCAGTGCATTGGGCCAATACATAAACACTCACAAATCATCAGTGTATTCCAGCACATAATACCTTTGCCTTACATGACCCCACAGCCCTGAATTTATATGCCTCATGACAATAGGGAAAATCTAGTTCAACTATTTGGCCACTTTATAGAGATACTGTTAGTCACCATCAATTGCATATTATTTGTAATCATTTTAGCTTTTTTGATTGTGCAAGTTTAAAAGAAATAAAGAGTATTGCAGCCTTACCTCCCGACCTCCCCAGTCCCTGAGGTAGCACTTGTGGTGAGAAAAGTCCTCGCTTTCCCTCCTAGATCAATTTTGCCTTAAAAACAGGTTTTATCATCAGGGGAGGGGGTTGACCAGCTCGCCCCTAGGAGTGACCCTCTGGGTTCCTCACGGCTGTCACCATTCCTGTTTGCCTTTGCACACATTTTTCATTCTGTGGGAGATTCCTGGACCAGAATGGGGGAGAGCACGGAGTGCCTCCACAGATAATGGGCACCAGCATTTCCCAGCCTTGCCTCTGTCCAGTCCTGGCACAGAAGTATATGTACATATCCCAGGACATTTAAGTGAAGGCAGAAGCCAGCCACATTTGGATGGCAATGGAAACAGGTGAGTGTATGAACTCCCAAGATAGTGAAGATGAAGGGAGAGGGGAGGTTTTCCCAGTCTGGCTAGGAGCAGTCAACGCTAAGCATTCATACACAGCCAGAAGTATACAAACAGATATACACCCACAGATACTTGTACTCTTCACCCCCAATTACACAAGCTGATGGGCTCTATTAGACCACTACACATTCAGACTGACAGATTGAAAACCTGGTGGGTCTAATCACCATAGCTCACGAGGCAACTGGTAGAGTGGCAAGCAACTGGTTACCCTGGTGTTGGGGGGAGGAAGGAGAAATGGGGAGACCATCCTGGGCAGGGCAGATTCCGCTATGGCGTGTGTGAATCCAAGCACACTTTCTTTTACGTTCAGGCTTTCTGCTTTCACACTTACCAGCCTGCATGTGCATAAATTAACCCATGAGTAAGCCCATGTAAACAGGTACACACTCAGATCCACCTAGACACACGGTCATGGTCACAAACATGGATTCACACTCGCACACACGCATTCTTTCTTCCAGGAGAGGCCCCACCCTTGCCTTTTCTAAGACCTCCCCGGCACAGATGGTCCCTCCTTCTGTGCTCCATAAGCACTCTTTTCATATCTCCCGTAGAGACTACATTGTGTGCTGTGATTCTTGGTTTCCATACCTTGGTCTCCCACTAGGCTGTGATGCTTCTGGGGAGGACTGTGGCTCATATCGCTAACACCCCTGTCCGAGTTTGACATGTTATAAGGACTCAGTACATTTATGATAAATGACTCCCTGGGTACAGAGGCACCCAGGATGTTTGTAACACAGAAACACTTCCTCCAAAAGACACCCATGGTTTCAGTTGTACCAGTTTTCTCTCCTATAGTAGTGGGGATAATAATCCTGCCCAACTCACTTCAGAGGGTGGTTATGAATCTCAATGTATATGAAAGAATTTTATAAAATACTAAGCACCAGGCAAATAAAGATATTATGAACTATTACTCCTAATAGTAAATAATATTATTAAATCAGTGGGGAGGTAGAAAAAGCCAGACTTCCTGACTCTATTATATGCCAGCTGTGTGAACTTAAGTGAGTTACTTAACATTTCTGGACCTCAGTTTTCTATCTGTAAAATGGGAATAACAAAAGTATGTTATGTTATATACTTTTCCAAAGATGAGCAAGATAATCCACGTAAAGTGCTTAAACAAATGCCTAGTTTATTTAGTCTTTAGTTTATATGTATATATTTATGTATAATATATTTAAATATATAATATTTAGTCATGCTACATAAGTGTGGGTTATTAATATTGTTAATAACATGATTCTTACTATTCAATATAAATATATATATAAATAAATACATACTGAGAACAGGAAATATAAATGAAATTACACAAAATATACACATATCCAGTGTGTGTGTGTGTATCTGTGTGTGTATGTATATAGATAGATAGATAGATATGTATATATCTGGCAAGTAGCCTAGAGTGAGCACTTTCCATATGTCAAACATAGGTCAAGGGACTTCACACATATTAACTCATTTATCTTCACCACAAAGCCATGAGGTAGTCCCTGTTGCATACAAGGAAACTGGGACACAGAGAAGTAGTTTATTCAATGTCACATAGTTAATAAATTATAAGGCCAAGGTTTAGACTCAGGTGGTCCAAATTCAGAAACTGCAACCACTATGCACTGCTGCTTCTATGGTCATGGTTTTCTATGCAAATATACTCAGGCAGAAGAATTACTCACCAAATGAAATGCATATTTTGAGGGAGAAGTATATATACACACAAAACATATAAATGACCACATTTTTCATTCAGAGGTGGTCAGAGAGTCACAGTAAGTTTTGAATACTTCCTGTGAGTCTCGTATTGTGCCAGACACTGTCGGACTACAGAGGCTTTATAATCATTTGTTAATTCAACTAGACAGCTATTTCTAATCTATTTTCTTAAATTTTGCACCCCATCAGTAAAAATGTTCAGCATACATATCCAGTGTATGTATGTTCATTATTAACAAACTTTATACATGTACTATTGTAGTAGCATATTCTGTAATTATAAAGCATATGCAAAAAGACATTTTAAAAGGGCGATAAACATAAAATTAGCAGTATTTATAAAATAATTTTATTTATTATCATACAGAAACCTCTTAGCAGCACAAGATATTATTGGTAATATATAGTTTTTTTAAAGAGCAGTAAGCTTTACTTTACTACAGTTATTGGTTAATCCTTTGAGATAACATGATTTGATGGTCTGGTTTTAAGCTCAGTTTATTTATTAATGGCTAATACGGCAGAAAAAGATGTAATACAAAGATTCAAAGATCCAAACAGAAGATCATCATTGATTGTACTAAATTATGATTCTCATTTTTCTATCTTATCTATCAAATATGCCAAAATATTTTTGAAATTTGGTTAGCAATTTTCTTTCTAATGTGAATTATTCTTTTTAACAAATGGGCTCAAAGCCCTGAAACTCTTTATTTGAAAACGTTTTTAACAGTTTGGAAATTTCTATTTCCAAGTGTTTTAAGTGTTCAGGTACAAGATATTTTAATATGTGGCATATTTCCGTTATTTCAGTGGCAAAAAAATGACGTAACGATAGAAAAATGTCCAAATATTTCTTTTCAAAATGCATTCTCCACAGCACAAACTTCTTTTTTTTTTTTAAGTTATCATTTAACTCTTTTAAAAATATATATTTTACTTAAAGAGACACATTGAGCGGGAGTTTATTTTTAATCTGCTGGTATTTAATCTGCTGGAGTTTATTTTTAATCTGCTGGTATGCTATTACAGCCCTTTATCATCAAAGAAAAATAAATTTGGAACGTTAATCTTTCTTTTTAATATTGATTGATTGATTAATTGATTGGCCGCCTGGGTCTTAGTTACAGCACGCGGGATCTTTCGTTGCCGGGCACGGGCTTCTCTCTAGTTGCCATGCGCTGGCTCCAGAGCACGCGGCTCTGTAGTTGCGGTGTGCAGGTCTCTAGCTGGTGCTAGCCAGCATACCTCCTTGTGGGGCAGCAGAATATATGCTCTCTTCTAGTTTCATATATTGCAAAGATGCACCCATACTTTAAAGGACTCATATTTCTAAAACTAACTACATGGCTACATCCTGTACCCTTCTGTTCCAACCTCCTTATGGAAAATTCTTGCTGTGGAATTATTTAGTGAATCAATTTTGTTTGTGATAGAATCTTTGGCCCCAGACCCTATATGTATTTGAATTAAAGAAGCCATTTTCTCAGTGGTTACACCTCCACAGTTTTTCCATAAATCATTTTTTTATTAAAGATCATTTCAGTGGTAAGTGTATCTTCTCCCATATACTTTACCTTTAGTGCCCTCTTAAAAAGAGAAATTTTTCATGTATTTCATTATTGAAACAGAACCTGTAAAATACCATGAGCTGAAGCATGTTAGAAATAGCTGCTGTTCTTTCATCCAACTATATAGCAAACTTCCAACACCATATGAATTGGTCTAATACTTGTTTCTTCACATCTTCAGCAATGTTTCTCAAGCTTCTGTCAGCGGGATTTGCTGACATGGGAATGCACTTTAGTTTGTCACCTTATTGGTTTTGCCATTTCCAGCAGTGTTTGGCTTTTGCTCTACAGTAAGAAACCTCAAAAGAGGCTTCTAAACATTTATCATTATATTTAGTGAAATGTTCAAAAGCACTAGACCTTGAGTATGGCATGCTTTTAAACACCACTGGAAAACTCAAGAGATTTGCATTCAGCTTTTGGATGCTTAATTTTTAAAATCAGTTCGTTTAAGTATAGTTTTTATAGAGTAAACTTCACCCTTCCCAGATGTTCACTTCTATGAATTTGACAAATGTATACATTCATATAACCATCACAATAAAAATATAGGGCATTTCCATCACCCCCAAAAGTTCCCTGTACCCCTTAGTAGCCAATCCCTTTTTCCACACCTAGCCTCAGACAACCGCTAATCTGATTTCTGCTCCTGTAGTTTTGTCTTTTCCAGAATGTCATAAAAATGGAATCATACAGCATGTAAACTTTTGAGCCTGACATTTTTTGCTTAGCATAATATTTTTGAGATTCATCCATATTGTTGTATCAGTTATTCCTTCCTCTTTCATACTGTCCATGGTATGGATATAATACAATTTGTTTATCCATTCACAAGTTAATAGACATCTGAGTTGTTTCCACTTGGATACTAAGAATATAGCTAATAAATCTGGTATAACTATGTACATACAGGTATATATGAGGGCATAAGTATACAGTTCTCCTGGGTAAATAACTGGAGGTAAGATTTTTGGCATGTATGGTATTTGCTTAACTTTATAAGAAACTGACAAACTGTTTTACAAAGCAGTTGTGTCATCTGCATTTTCACCAGTAACGCTGCAGTTGTTCTGCATCTTCGCTAGTATTTATTATTGTAACTCCGTGCTTCCACTGTAGGGGGCAAGGGTTTGATCCCATCTGGGAACTAAGATCCTGTAAGCCCCCCAGCTGCCATTGAAATTTTCTCTTGATTTTAGGTTTTCAGCAGGTTGATTATGATGTATCTAGGTGTGTGTAAGGTGTTTCTGTTTGTTTGTTTGGCATATATCCTCTGTGAGGTTGTCTGGGCTCCTTGGATCAGTGATTTACTGTCATTCATTATTTTCGGAAAAATTTTGGCCATTAGTTTTTCAAATAACTTTTCTGCCCCATTGTCTTTCTCTTATCCTCCTGGGACTCCAATTACAAGTATGTTATAATGTTTAATACTGTTCTAGCTCTCTTGGATGCTCTGTTCTCTTGTTGTTACTGTCATTGTTTTATTCTTCTTTCTCTTTGGATTGTTGTTTGGATAATTTCTATTGACAGATCTTCGAGTTAATTGATTCTCTCAGCTGGTTCAGTCTACTGAGGAACATGTTGAAGACATTCTTCATCTCCAGTATTGGGTTTTTCATTTCAAGCAGTTCCATCTTTCCTGAAATTCCCCATCTATTTATGCATGTTGTTTACCTTTTCCACTATATCTTTTTACATATTAATCATAGTTGCTGTAAAGTCACTGTCTGGTAGGTCCAACATTTTGGTGTTACCTGAGTTTTCTCCTGTTGATTGCATTGTCTCTTGACAGCAGGGTGTATGTGCATGTGTGTGTGTGCGTGATATTTTTGAGTAAATACCAGACATTACATGTAGCACAGGAGAGAATAAAATAAATACAATTTATGCCAGGAAATGAGCATTACTCTTCTTCTCTTAGGCATGTGGAGGGTTGAGTCAGGAAAGTCAATCTAGTCAAGAGTTGAGCTGGGTTTGGGTTTTATTGATGCTATGCTTCCCATCAGTACCCCACAGACTTCAAATTCTCCTAGTGGTGTGCTGTCTTTGCCTTGTGCTTAGGGTGGGAATTGTTACGCCAGCGGCTTTTCTCAGGATTTTTGCTCCACCATGCCTTTCCTGCATGCCTGCATCACAGAGAAGATCTCTCACCATGTGCTTGCCCCATCCCCAGCTTTAGACAGATGGTGCTTTGTTACTTCCCTTGGGGATAAAAGAATTTCCCTGTTGTTCTACCCCAGTCTAAGGGGGGACCCTATGTACTTGAGCCTCAGGTGCAAGGTCCCTCTCTGCGTTCCTGCTCCTCCTGCCTATGGCAACCAAGTTCTTCCTTGTATTTACGGTCGACGTTGGGCAGGAGTTTGCTTCCCCTCTCCCAGTGGTAGGAAACCTCTACGTGATATTAGTTTAGGATTTTGGGCTCAACATGGCTTTGTGCTTCTCCCCTAGAGAGAGTCTTTTCTTATGCCCTTCCTTCCTCCCACAACGTATCTTCTTCTGTGCCTTGGGCAACAATCTTTGCTGCTCCTCCCCCAGAAGCTTCCAGCTTTTTCTTCACATGCAAGAAGAGCCTGGGGAAGTGCATGGTGTTTTGTGTCTGACCCTCACACCTGTCAGTTACCTTCTGTATACATGTTCTATCTCTAGTCTTTTTATGAGCACTCAATAGAGGTCCAAAAATAAGAGTCTGTGAACAGTATGAACTCCCTTGGGTTGGGGCTCTCACTATTCTGGACTGACACACTAGCCCGCACTTGGCCTTTGGCAGTTGCCTAGAATTACAACTATTTCTTCTTCCCTACTTGTGTCATAGACTGTACCTTATTCTCATGTTCTCTGCCATAGGTGAGAGAGTTTGTGTCTCCTGTCTCTCCTTAGAAGGGTTTGTCTCTCTTTGGAACTCAAGTTGTTCTATTGTCTTGTGACCTCAGCTTTCTGATAGGTTCAATAAAACTTTTTTTTTTTTTTTTGGCTGTGTTGGGTCTTCGTTGCTGAATGTGGGGTTTCTGTAGTTGCGGCGAGCGGGGTCAACTCTTTGTTGCGGTGCGCGTGCTTCTCATTCCGGTGGCTTCTCTTGACGTAGAGCACGGGCTCTAGGCACACAGGCTTCAGTAGTTGCAGCATGCAGGCTCGGTAGTTGTGGCTCGCGGGCTCTAGAGCACAGGCTCAGTAGCTGAGGTGCATGGGCTTAGCTGCTCCGCGGCATGTGGTATATCTTCCCAGACCAGGGATCGACCATGTGTCCCTTGCCTTGGCAGGCAGATTCTCAACCACTGCACCACCAGGGAAGCCCTCAATAAAACTTAAGATTTTGTTTTTTATCTGGATTTTTCTCATTGTTAGGATGGGAACAACATTCTCTGCAACTTTTTACGTCTTAAGCAGAAGTGAAACTTCAGGCTCAATATCTTTAAATCTTGGTTATTATGATAACATTGAACTATCGTTAGCTATATCTCAAGGTAAAAGATACACATAGGTTGGATTTCATTGTGAATTAATTAACATTCTTGATAATTTAGAATTTGGGGACATGTTCTTATTGGATCTGTTTAGACCAACATTGTTTTTTATTAAAATGTGGTTGATGAAGTGTTCACTGTAGCAGTGGACAGAGTGACAGCGGCCATTTTCTTGTTTGTTCGTGCCTGCATTATTAGTATTATGTTTCATTTATGACGTCTTTAAATGAATTATTTTTAAGCCGCTTGTCTCTTTGTGAGGCTTAATTTTCTTAAAGCTAGATAATATAATTGCAAATCCTCTTAACCAAGCATATCAAACTACAATACATCACAGTACACTGAAAGTGATTAAATGACAGAGGTCTCCACTGTCAATCCCTGTAAGTTTGAGACCTCCCACTCTTCCCTGAGGATCCTCTTACACCATGCATGACATATGATTATAAGACATAAATATCAATTGAGGGAACCAGGATCAATCCTCATATTACATATTAGTAAAGCTTAATTTCTTTTTTTAGATAAAAAGTTTGTTAGAACATTAGAAAGAGAAATTAGAACTGTTAGAAATTATAATATTTTCTCCCTAAATTTTAACAGATCTTCTTGTTCTTCTCCCCAGCTTGCATACACCCTTACTTAAAAGACACTGCACTAGACTCTGAGTCCACTGAGGATGGAACTTGTACCTCAGTTGCTATTCCTCCCAACTCCTGGTATAGGCCTGATATCTTGTACTTAGGCAAATTTTGTACTTGTTGAATAAGTACCATGAACACATGGTCCCCTACTTTCAAGAAGCCTTATCTTTCACCAAAGGAACTGGGTCAATTATGACAGCCATGTGAAAAAAAATAGAATTCTATCCAAGATACTGTAGATTAACTAAATTGTATCATGTTGATGATAACATCCACTTGATTTTAGAGAAAGGGAGTTAAATACAAATTGGGGGAGTCTTGGAAAGAGGTACATGGAGACGTTCCACTTGGGCTGAACCTTGGCACTGGGGAGCATTGCAGTCAACAGAGACAAAAGTGGCCTTTTGCATCAAAGAAAACAGCACAAGCAAAGTGGAGCAGGGGCAGGGTCTGGGTGGGTAGGTGGTCATAAGGGATAATGACCACACCAGCGGCCTGAGAGTCGGGGGAGGGCTGAGGAACTTTTTCAGGCAGAGGTACACTCACTGGCACTAACTGGTGGTCATTTCTGCTCTCCAGTGCCTTCCAGCTGATTCAGCAGAAGCCAATGCACTGGGGCAGCCACAGAACCACAGAAGCCACAGCAGAATGTGTATCACCATGGCCTCTTCTCCCTCCATATCATCCCTCTAATGCATAAATTTATCCTTGTTTGGCTTATTTAGGTTCAAAAACAAATATTTACTTAGTGATAAAATGAGGCAAATACTATACAAGGCATCAGAGTTAAAGACGAATAAGATATAACTCCTGCCTTTAAGGAACTTAGTCCTATGAGAGAGACAGCCACGTAAAAGGAATATTTACATATCATGCACCAAGTTCCAAGATAGAGTTTGCACAATACATTATGGGAGATCAGAAGAGAGAGAACTAATCCAGTTCTGGGGGACGGGGAAAAGGAATGAAGAGGAATGGTACACAGCAGAGAGAGCTTCTTAGAGAAATGAACAATAAATCTGAGTCTTAAAGGTTGAGTAGGAGTTACTTAGGTAATGAAGGAATAAGGGAGCTACTCTAAGCAGAGGAAAAACAAATGCTACTCATTTGAAAAGTATAAGGCAGGTGGTAGAGGGAGATTAATCTAGAGAGCTAAGTAAGGACCTGTTCACCGAGGGTCTTAAACAACATGTTACATAACTTAGAAGAGATTAAACAGGAGACAAGATCTGAATTATATTACCTTTGTGTCGGCAGCACGAAAGCAGGCTGGAGGAAGAAGACCTGCTGGGAAATTGCTGAACTGATCTAACTGAGAGATGATAGAGGCTTGAGTTAGGGTAGAGAAGAGGGGATGGCTACAAGGAATATGTCCATGGTGATAGCAGGACTTGACTAATTGGATGTAGGACCACGGATGGAGCTCAAATCTCTACCTTGAAACAGGTTGGAGACAATCAAAAGGAGAAAAGATTTACAGGCAGATAACGAGTTTGGGGCAGAGGGTGTTTGTATTTTATTTTATTTTGTACATTGACGTAGAGTTGATTTTTAATATGTTAGTTTCAGGCATGCAGCACACGATTCAGATAGATAGATATATTATTTCTTTCTTCAGATTCTCTTCCTATAACGTATAGGTTGTTACAAACTGTTGAGTAGCGTTCCCTGTGTTATACGGCTGGTCCTTGTTGGTCGTCTCTGTTCTGTACAGCGGTGTGTACATGGTCATCCCGACCTCTGAATGTATCCCTCCCCCCACCTCCCCCCATCCCCTTTGGTAACCATAAGTTTGTTTTCGATGTCTGTGAGTCTCTTTCTGGTTTTAAAATAAGTTCATTTGTCTCTTTTTTTTTTTTTAGATTCCACATATAAGTGATATCATATGGTATTTGTCTTCCTCTTTCGGACTTACTTCATTTAGTATGATAATCTCTAGGTCCATCCATGTTGCTGCAAATGGCATTATTTCATTCTTTTTCCTTTTTTTTTTTTTTTTTTTTTTTTGCGGTACGCGGGCCTCTCACTGTTGTGGCCTCTCCCGTTGTGGAGCACAGGCTCCGGACGCGCAGGCTCAGCGGCCATGGCTCACGGGCCCAGCCGCTCCGCGGCATGTGGGATCTTCCCGGACCGGGGCACGAACCCATGTTCCCTGCATCGGCAGGTGGACTCTCAACCACTGAGCCACCAGGGAAGCCCTTCATTCTTTTTTGTGGCTGAGAAATATTCCATTATATATATGCACCACATCTTCTTTATCCATTCAACTGTCAATGGACATTTAGGTTGTTTCCATGTCTTTGCTATTGAGAATAATGCTGCTCTGGAAATTGGGGTGCGTGTATCTTCAGTGACGAGTTTCATTTTGAGCATAATGAGTTTGAGGGACCAATGGAAAATCCAGGTGAAAATTTCCATAGGGCAGTTGGGTCACAAAACCTGGATTTTAGAGAGCAGCTTGGGCTGGAAATAATCTTCAGTTCACGTGTGATAGCTGAAACCATGAGATGTGAATGACATGACCCAGAGAAGTGTGCATGGTTAAAGGGTAGGGAGCAAGTACAGGGCCCTGTGGAATATCAGCATTTGTGCAGCTGGTATGGAAAGGAGCAGTCACTGTGCTTCACACACGATGAGCGTGCAATCAGGGAATTGGACACCTAAGTAAACAAACCCTGCTCTGTGAACAGCCCACTGCTCCTGTCAAGAGCCAAGGGCAGTCCCTGAAGCATCAGCAACATTTACAACAGGGGCGGGAAAGAGAAGTCCATAGAGAACAGCAAAGAATTGTTCCAAGAGGTACAAAAACAAGCAGGAGAGGGTGAGATTCCAAAGCCAAAGGGTTAAGTATTTCAAGAAGGAGGGAGTGACTCTGGTGTCATGTGTAGCAGAGAATTCTGGGAAAGAAAGAATGAACATTGTCCCTTGGATCTGGCAATGTCAAGGGCACTGGCCATCTTAGCTACAGCAGTTTCAGTGGTGAAAGCTGGACCCAGATTCTCCTGGGTCCAGGTTGAAAGGAAGAAAGGGAAGTGGGTCCCAACAGACTGAGAGAAACCAGAGGAACCTCAGAATGGAAGTTGCTCTGGGATTGAAGAGAAGGCTTAGCAGGAAAATGGGAAGGAGTGCACTGTGGCCAGAGAGCAGAACTCCAGGAAATACTCTGGGTTCCATGGGAGAAGTGGCCAGAGAAGACTGGTGGTGACCTTGAGGAGGTCAATGAAGAGTTAGGCTGGGAGCTGGCCTGGCTGTCCACATGGAAACTGAAGTCACCAGGGCATGAACAGGGAGATTGTGAGTCTGATCAGTTTCAGTGCATTTGGGGAAATGGAAAAAGGTTGCTAAGCGATAGAGATGAGAGGGGCAGAAGATGGTAAAGCACAGTGATGTCAGACTGAACAGAGTAGGGATATTTACCTGAGGGTAGAAGAGAGTGGTGCAGAAGCAGCCTTGGCAAATGAGGGTGACTTGAAGGTCTGGAAGGTGTGGAGAATCAGCCACCTTCCTGAGAGAGGGTCCCGGGGGAAGCAATGTCCTTAGGTTTCGCTTAAGGCCAAGACAGGTGGGAAATGTGGCTTGCATATGCCTAACCCAGAGCAGGAGTTTCTGAAGACTCACTGAAAAAGTCTGGGAGGTGGTGGTGGGGAGCAATGGGAGGTCAAATTAGAGAGGAGGAAGCACAGAGCAGTTTGGGCTGAGAGTAGGGGAGGCTTGAACACAAAGCAGGCTTGGAGCTAGAGCAGAGGGCAAGGATGACAGGGCTGGAGGCCCGGGGGCCTCAGCTGCACAAAGAGCTGCCTGGTGAGAAGGCATCTGAGGCACCTGGGTGGAGGCTGGAGGCCCAATCAAGCTAGGAAGTGGAGCCTGTGGGCTGGGGTGGGTCTGTGCCCCAGAGCAGAGGCTTCAACAGCAGCCCCAGGGGCCTCACAGACATTTTCCAGGGCTGAAGTGGGCCAAAAGAGCTGTCCTAGCTCCTACGTTCTCAGTCTCCACCTTACCACCCCAGTTTTCCTTTTACTCTGCTTTCCCTAGATGCCTTACCTCCCTCCCCCAGCACCCTTCCCCTCTCCTTGCATCTCCCCTGACCAGGAGCCATGGTAGCTTGTAACAGTGGTAGTACCATGGGAAAAAAGAGTTTCTGTTCATTTTCCAGCTTTGCCCTTCCAGAGGCAATTTTATATTTTAAAATTTCATAATAGAGATTGGCCAAGTTTTTGATTTTACCAATTTTGATAAAAGTTTTTGATGGAAATTTGTTTGCTTAATGAACCATATGAAGTATGATTTAATTTTTCTTAATGACTAAGAGGCCTCATGTCTGTTTTCAAAGGAGGGAGCATATAGACAACAAATAAGTGAATGTGATGACGAGGGTGATCACTACAGACACAGTTATGCATCACATTTTACTACAGCTGATGCTCAAGGGACTCCTGGAATAGACCAACGTCAGCGTCCATGCTGCATTACCAGGGAGTCTCTAACAGCCCCACTTGATGCCTCTTGGTCCGCTTTGTGTTTGTTGTCACTGATGGTTCTGTCTCTTGCCTTTACTCCACCTATTACTTCTCTGGGCCTGGCGTGTCCTGCATCTTCTAATCAGTTGCTTCATTCTTCACATCACTGTTTAGGTGAAGTCATGAAGGTCACTCTGCCGCCCTAAAGACATCACCCACTTAGACTTTGTGACTGCTATTTGCTGCTCAGAGACCTTTGTGTCTTCTTCCAGAATTGGGACTGTATTCTGGCTGCTCAATATTGCCTGATTTTATTTATTGATTAAAAAAATATTTATTGACTACTTACTACCTGCCTGGCTCTGAGCTAGGAACTGGGGACAAACAAGAAAACAGAGTCTCTGCCATCATATCCTGGAAATCACTCTAGTTCCATTCATAGAGATCTTCTGCATTCTCTTTCATAATCACTTGGTACTGTATTGTGTAACGTCCTGTACTCTCCTACGTATGGCCATTTAGGTTGTCTCCAATATCTTACAATTATAGTCAATATTTATGCTTATATCTTAATTATCATCAATTTTGGAAAATAAAATGATGTTCCATTTCACACTTTTCTGGGTAGATCTGTAAGTCTTGAGGTCCAGAGAGGGAAAGCACTGAAATACATGGAAGACATTAGGGAATGGACAGCTGTGTGCAGTTCAAACTTAATGACGGAAAAGCAACACTATGGGGAAATGATGCTACATTATGGTGGATACAGCACTGACTGAAAGGAAGAAAAGATGAATTGGAATATATTCTTTAAATCAGTGGTCCCTAAAGAGGAGTTATATGTACCCCAGGGGAAGTGCAAGTTAATCCTTTGGGGTACATGAATAAAATATTAGAACCATATATTTAAGTTTTAGCTAAATTGAAATAAATAAGTGTTACTATTTCTTAACACACAGACCAACAGTGATGACCTCACTATATTGGTGTCTGGTGGCCACAAGCCACTTGTATACTCTGTGCAAGGAGGGGTTAGCAGAGGAAACCTCACGTGATATTTTGCTCTCAGTGAACTGCAATGCACTGTACTCCAAGTGCTATAAGACATCACTGGTGTGGCTGGTTTCATTAAAGCAAGAACAGTAAAACATTGAAGAATCTTTACAGGACATTTTTTTTTTTTTTGGCTGCACCGTGCGGCATGCAGGATCTTAGTTCCCTGAGCAGGAATGGAACCCGTACCCCCTGCAGTGGAAGTGCAGCGTCTTAACCACTGGACCACCAGCGTAGTCCTACAGTACGTTTTATGAGATGAGGAGTGACCAGGAAAATTGTTTATATCTCATAGAAATGTACTGGTGAACTCATGAAAAATTACTTTGAAGAGTTGTGAACTTCAAGATGGAATTTAACATTTTTCTTTTACCAAAAGAGAAGTGCTTCAAATTTACTGACTTTCTATGACAATTTATGACAGTAAGTAGTTTATATCCAAGCATATATTTTCAAAAAATAAGCAGACTTAATCTGCTCATTCAAAGTAACAAGAAGTGAGAAAGTAACAATGTTTCAAAAGCAACAGGTGCTTTTGAGTAGTTATTTTGAAGGATGAACATGTGATTTTGTCACCAGAAAAAAATGTGTCACCTATTAAAAAACTCATATCTGTACTTTTAAAAACAATTTAGAAACTATTTCTCTTAAAATTTTTCCAAAACAAGGGTTTTCAATGGGTTTTAAATCCAGAAGTTGTAAATAATAAAATTCAATGCCTTCTGATTAGTGTGCAAGAAGAAGTGGTTTACAGCAGAGATGAATGGAATTTCACTAGCCAAATTTCAGTGAAAGCCAGTATGCGCAGGCAATGATACACATCTCCTATTTGGATCTACACATGTTGTGAGATATCTTTTTCACTGTGGTCGTCTTTAAAATGAAGAATCAGGGTAGACTAAGCTTGGAACCAGAACTTTGAATTGCTGAATCACAATGTGTGAAGCCAAGATTTAAAAAATAAATAAACATATTCAATAACATTGCTCTCTCCATTTATCATTTGTTAATATCATTGGGATTAAAAAGACCTGTCAGAATGGCTATCATCAAAAAGACCACAAATAACAAATGTTGGCGAAGATGTGGAGAAAAGGAAACCCTTGAACACTGTTGGTAGGAGTGTAAATTGGTGCAGCCACTATAGAAAACAGTATGAAGGTTTCTCAAAAAACTAGAACTACCATATGATCCAGCAATTCCACTCCTTGGTATGCATATGAAAAAATGAAAACGCTAATTTGAAAAGATACATGCACCCCAATGTTCATAGCAGTGTTATTTACAGTAGCCAAGATATGGAAGCATTCATCAATAGATGATGGATAAAGAAGATGTGGTATAGGTATATATACAGTGGAATACTTCTCAGCCATAAAAAAGAAAGAAGTTTTGCCATTTGCAGCAACATGGTTGGACTTGGAGAGCATTATGCTAAGTGAAATAAGTCAGAGAGAGGAAGACAAACACTGTATGATGTCACTTATACGTGGAATCTAAAAAATACCACAAACTATTGAATATAACAAAAAAGAAGCAGAGACATGAATAAAGGGGACAAACTAGAGGTTATCAGTGGAGGGGTATGGGCAATTAAGGGGTAGGGGAGTAAAAGGTACAAACTATCAGGTATAAAATAAACTACAAAGGGGCTACCCTGGTGACGCAGTGGTTTAGAGTCCGCCTGCCGATGCAGGGGACACGGGTTCATGCCCCGGTCCGGGAGGATCCCACGTGCCGCGGAGCGGCTGGACCCGTGATCCATGGCCACTGAGCCTGCGCATCTGGAGCCAATGCTCCGCAACGGGAGAGGCCACAACAGTGAGAGGCCCGCGTACCGCAAAAAATAAAAAATAAAAAATAAATAAACTACTAAGATATATTGTACAACACAGGGAGTATAGCCAATATTTTATAATAACTATAAATGGAGTATAACCTTTAAAACTTGTGAATCACTGTATTGTACACCTGTAACTTATATAAATAATGCTGTACAGCAACTATACTTCAATAATAATTAATTAATTAACTAACTAATCAATTAATTTTAAAAAAGAAAAAAGGGCTTTTCTCTTCTCAATAAACAAAATGTGTATTATTTAAAAATATGATTTATTTACTATTCATGCATTCCCTATCAGTACATTAGTACTGTATGTTATTTGTAAATAAACCAACAAACACACGTAGGGGAATGTGTTTAAACAATTTTTTACTATGAACCCCTATGTTCATTGCAGTATTATTTACAATAGCCAAGATATGGAAACAACCTAAGTGTCTATCAACAGATGAATGGTTAAAGGTGAACTGGTATAAATATACAATGGAATACTACTCAGTCATAAAAAAAATAATGAAATTTTGCAATTTGCAACTACATGGATGGACCTAGAGGGCATTTTGCTAAGTGAAATAAGGCAGACAGACAAAGACAAATGCTGTATGATTTCACTTATATGTGGAATCTAAAAAACAAAACAAATGAACAAATATAACAGAACAGAAATAGAGTCATAGATGCAGAGAACAAACAGGTGGTTGCCAGAGAAGAAGGTGTTAGGGGATGAGTGAAATAGATGGAGATTAAGAGGTACAAAATTCCAGTTACAAAATAAATGAGTCACAGGGGTGAAATGTACAGAGTGAGGAATGTATTCAATAATAATGGAATATCTTGGTATGGTGACAGATGGTAACTAGATTTATCAAGGTGATCATTTTGTAATGTATAGAAATGTCAAATCACTATGTCGTGCACCAGGAATTAACAGTGTTGTAGGTCAATTATACCTTAAAAACAAATAAACTCATAGAAAGAGAGATCAGATTTGCAGTTACCAGAGGTGGGATGGTAAATGGCTAATGGTGGTCAAAAGGTATAAACTTCCAGTTATAAGAAAAATAAGTATTAGGGATGTAAATTACAGCATGATTAATATATATATATATATATATATATATATTTTTTTTTAATGATACGCGGGCCTCTCACTGTTGTGGCCTCTCCCGTTGCGGAGCACAGGCTCCAGACGCGCAGGCTCACTGGCCCAGCCGTTCTGTGGCATGTGGGATCCTCCCAGACCGGGGCACGAACCCGTGTCCCCTGCATCAGCAGGCGGACTCTCAACCACTGCGCCACCAGGGAAGCCCTGATTAATATAATTAACACTGCTCTATGTTATATGTGAAAGTTAAGAGAGTAAATCCTAAGAGCTCTCATCACAAGGAAACAAAATTTTTTCTTTTATTTTGTATCTAAATGAGATGACAGATGTTTGCTAAACTTATTGTGGTAATCATTTCATGAGGTATGTAGGTCAAATCTAATCATGCTGTACACCTTAAACTTATAGAGTGCTGGTTTCAATTACATCTCAATAAAACTAGAAGAAAAAAAATCGATTTTTTACTGATTGTGATGTGTGAGCAAATACCTGGAGAGTACCTTCTAAAGAAAATATTCAACAAATGACCTTTGCATCATTAATATAAGACTAGTAGAAATTTTTACATTTTTAATTTTTATTTCCCAATTTTCAGATAGGGTTGCTAATAGGGTAGTGTCCTATCTACCTGTAAAGGTGACCAATAGAACTTTGTTTGCACTCTCTCTCTACATATATGATAGATAGATATAGATATATAGATGATACGTAGGTGTATATAAGTATATACATATATATATACACACTCACATAAAGTTTCTTTTTTTAAACAATTGAGAATGACTAACAGATTGTGTTCCTTTATTCCTAAATACTTTGGTGTATATTTTGTAAGAACAGGACATAATTATACTGTAGTTATCAAAATCAGGAGATTAATGTTGATATTGACAGTGGAACTTAAAAATGTTGATTTAATCTCATCAGTCAATAAATGTAAGACTGATGAAGTCAAACAGTGAGAATAAATCAGATGTCTTTCCTGGGTTGTCTCATCTATAATAGGAAAACTAATACATGCCTCACAGGTGTCACAAAAATACTATGAACATTTTTAAAGTGTTGAAAGCACTTTGAAAAATGAAAAATGTCACATAAATTAAAGATTGTTATGATCATTTTCTTCAAATTTATTATTTGTATTTGTGTATGTGTGTAGTTGTTCTTAAGTCTAATTATTGTAAGCACTGTTTTAAAGTGCTCAGCTACCTTAATTAAAAATAAAAATCTAATAGTTAAGCTTACTATTAGATTGAGAAGGGAAGTCTTAACATAGCCATAATATAATCTACAATTACAAGGTGGAGCCCAGCAGCAAAACAGTGTGCATGGCAAGAGGTAGGAAGATCGGCATGAAGTATCTCCCTCATGGGTCCGTGTGGATGGAGCGCAGTATCTCTGCCTCACCGTGTTTACTGACAGGAACTGGGCTTGATTCATAGCTAGTGCAATTTACTGCTAATTACCAATAACTTGCAGATTATCAGAGGTTAGATGAGAGGGGGAGGAAAACAGCCATGTCAACTTAATGGCGCTGTTACCAAGAATCCCCAAGAGACCAGGGACTCGGAAGCAAACTGGAGCAGAAATTTATAGGAGGTTGTTTTTCAACTTGACTCTTAGGTGGTAGGAACATCAAATGAACTATTTCAGTCTGCTTACTTGGTCCCTCTCTCTCTGTCTCTCTCTCACCCCCCCACAGTCTCTCTCTCTCACACAAAAATGCCCCTAGTCTCCCTTGAGAAGGTAAAAAGCTGCGAGAAAAGTCTTACCATAGAGGACAAAGTGTTCTTAGACTGGGTGGAAGAAATAATACAGAATGTATTAAAAATGGGCGGACATTTCTGAGAAGACAGAGGGGAATTCCGGCAAGCATAAAGTTTGAAGGAGAAAGAGAAAGAACAGAAACTTTCCATCCCTGGAGCTCTCTTTCCCCGAGCCCTGAAGACCTTCCTGCTCAGGATGAATACAGATCGGAGGGAAAAGCAGCATCTTGTGCCCTTAAAAATAATCAAGAGAACTCCCAGACCTGAAGTTTTGAGAAATCCTGATTTGAACATCAGGCAAAGGACTAGAAGATGGTCACTCCTTCCTGAAGCTGATGGAAAAACCCACCCAGATCTCACAAGGTAAATCAGGTTTTCTCATTTCTTCTTCTAGTTGACGTTTGTGATTTTGGAAGAGACAGGAGGAGAGGAGAAATGAACAGCTGGCTCTATAGATGCTATCCAAAAACAGGATTTGGTTCTCTAAACCATGGCTTGTGATACTAGACTGATAGGCTCTTGGCAAGTAGAAGAAGGCATCTGTCAAAACCGAGATGAACATGTTTGGCAAGAAGCTCTATGATCTGATAAAGAGGACTTCGAAATGAAATTTAGGGAAGGGAGCAGGGAATGTACTCAGATAAAACTGTGACAATCTGGTCCTGCACATATCCCACTGGCGCCTCCAGATCCTCCCTCTGCCCTTCCCCCCTTACTCTGTGCCCGGGAATCTGACCATACAAGCTGAATCATTGGGCTCCTGTGCCTTCTGTTTTGCACCCATGAGATCCACTTTATAGAAACTCTCTAAGTTCAAGTAACCACACCTCCTTCTTGCCCTTCAATCCTAGGACTGGTAACAGCTCCACACAGTTCCCATACACAGGGTCCTGCATGATCTTGCCTCAGTTTCCCCAAAGCATGCTCTCCCCTTTGTAATATCTTTAATAACTGCTTCTCACATTGCCCTACTTGAGGATGCCAGCTTTATCTTCCATGACTGTGACAGATCGCTGTGTATGTGGAGGATGATGGGTGCAAGGTAGAAAAAAGGGAGTGTATGGGAGGAAGTGCCCAGTGATTTTCTATAGAAATGTGAAAGGGAAGAGAGACAGGGGTTGTGACAGTTGTGGCAGGAGCAGTGGTAGTTGTGGCTTCAGAAGACTTCATGGCAATGAACATAATTTGGATGATAAAGTGAAGTGGACCTTCTTATTCATGTTGTTTGATGCAACCCACACAGTGAGGCTTGTGACTTCAGGGCAGGAATTCCGAAAAAACTGATGGATCCCAGGAGTTTAAAATAGTACTACCTACCAGGAAGGTGTACACCTGTGTTTACTACCATTTATGGATGCTATGGATGAGGAGAGAGAAAGGAGGAGTATGGGGTCATCTACAACAGTGATCCTCAACTGGGATTATACCCAACAGTTTTCTACCCCAGGGGACGTTTGACAACGTCTGGAGACATTTTTGATTATCATGATGGCAGGGTGGGGTGCAAGGCAAAGGAGTTGTGCTTCTGGTATCTTGTAGGTTGAGGCCATGGATGCTGATAAACATTATAATGCAAAAGACAGTCCCCATGACAAAGAATTATCCAGCTGCAAATGTCTATAGTCCCAAGGTTGAGAAACCCTGGTCTGTAACCTGGCTGGCCAGGTGAAAGCTATGGGCTGAGTATCTACTGCAATGGTGAGAGTGAAGTCGCTAGAATTACCTAGACCTGGTTTTGAAACCCAGCTTCATATCTTACTAGCTAGTGATCTTGGACAGGTAACCTAACCTCTCTAAGCTTCAGTTTCTTATCTTTAAAGTGAGGGAGGACTTCCCTGGTGGCGCAGTGGTTGAGAATCTGCCTGCCAATGCAGGGGACACGGGTTCGAGCCCTGGTCTGGGAAGATCCCACATGCCGCGGAGCAACCGGGCCTGTGAGCCACAACTACGGAGCCTGTGCTCCGCAACAAGAGAGGCCACGATAGTGAGAGGCCTGCGCACTGCAATGAAGAGTGGACCCTGCTCGCCACAACTAGAGAAAGCCTTCACACAGAAACGAAGACCCAACACAGCCCAAAATTAATTAATTAATTTTTTAAAAATGAATAAAATGAGGGAAATTAGCCCCACGCCTAGAGCTGTTGTGAGGATTAAAAGAGGCTGGATGTGTCAGGTGGTTAGCACAGTGCTGGACACATAGTTCAAGTTCCCAACAGGTGTTAACTCCATTACGGAGATTGTCACCTTCCCAGAACAGATTTCACTCCATTTAAACTAACTTATGAGGCAAGAGGGAAGTTTCAGCAGAGCTCATAGGTTTCATGAGTAGGTGGTGATATGGTGCATCCACTTTGTGAAAATTCATTCAGCTACTTAGGATCTAAGGGCTTTTCTGTACCTATGTTATAATCAATGAAAAGTTTACCAAAACACTTCATGAAAGTCTCATTCTGCCTTCCTCTAAAAGGTCCTTCAATATCTAATAAATTCTTGATTTCCCTTGCTAATGATTCAATATCTCAGAAGGGGGAAAATGCAGTGAAAGAAATGGTTACTTTCTGCTCTTTGACCCAAACTGCCAAACTGAAAGGAAAGAAGTGGAATTGACAGCTGCCTGGGCCACAAGGGACCATCACATGATGGTGTAGGAAGAGAATGCTTGTCCAAGTTCTCACATAGACCCTAGATTTTAAGGAAACAGAATTCAAAAAGTTTGAAGAAATAATAGTTGTGACTCATTGTCTGAATTCAGAAAGGAAGGTGGCTTAAGCTCTAACTCTTTGGTCACAAGTTATGGTGAACAGGATGGGGGTGTGGCACCTAAGGAAACAGGTCAGCTGCCATGGAGGGTGCTCCCTGATTATTTCAGGTCTTTAAAGGATCCACACAGGGTGAAGGAGGAATACACAACTCCAGGGCAAACACAAAGAATGACACAAATGGATACAATGTGCCTGTACACTGAAGAACAGAATTCGTGGAGGCTTGGGAAGGATGCTAATGGCAATTAAAAAGGCATTTTAGGTATGGAAGTTGGGAGACAGACAAGGAAGCGTATGTCCATGGCCTAATTTTAGTGTTAACATCAACATAAAGGAGGCAGAACAATTCGTTTCATATTTTTCTTTACTCTTTTCTAACAAGAAAAATGATCTTCAGGTGATAATGGCCAGCAGGATACTGGCTAGAAAGGATTTGAGCACTAATTGGTTGAGTGAATAGGAAGAGCCCACCTCATTCACTGTAAATAGACTCAAATCTGCTGGCTGGATGAAAGATGTGCAGATGTGCCTGGGAAAACTTACGTAAAACTTGAAGTGAATGGGGCGTGCGGACCTGTGCTGAAAAACTTAGGAAGGACAAATGATGTGCTTACTCTTAAAAGTGGGAAACATATTTTAGAAAGTAACACCCCGTGGGCTTGATGCTGATCCCTGGCAAAATTCTAGGCTGCTTTAATTAACAGACAGTTTGTGAGTCCTTGGGGGAACAAAGGAGTAAAAATCTCTGGACTCAGCATGATTTTCCAAGGAAAGGAGTTATATTAATCATCGTCAACTTTTACTGAGCAACCACTGTACGCCAAGCTCCAAGCATGTCACTCATTCATGCCTCAAATAGTCCTGTGATGCAAATACTACCAATATCTCCATCTTCCAGATGAAGAAACAGAGGCACGGGGTCAATTAACTTGCCGGAGGTCACACAGCTAATTTGTGACAGTGCTGGAGCTCAACAAAGTAGGCTGACACTGGAACCTCTTCTTTCTTCATTGTGATTTTACAAAACTGTTAATAATGTGTATCAACATATTGTTCAGGGCAAAATGAGGACACGCAGGCCACCCTGTACTACACTGAGGAAGCATAGCACTTTAGCAGTTGCAGCAAGAGAAACTTGATTGAAGCATCCCTGCCAACCTGGAAGCTCCTGGGACAACATGTTAGCTTGCATCATTAACTATTGGTGATATTTGACTATTTTGACCTTTAAAAATGGTAGTTTCATATGTTCAGCCTATTACTTGCACTTTTCTTGTTCAATATTTTTGTCAAAAAACCTACATGGAAAAAAAACAAAAACCAAAAAACCTACATGGGCTTCCCTGGTGGCGCAGTGGTTGAGAGTCCGCGTGCCAATGCAGGGGACACGGGTTCGTGCCCCAATCCGGGAGGATCCCTCATGCCGTGGAGCGACTGGGCCTGTGCGTCTGGAGCCTGTGCTCTGCAACAGGAGAGGCCACAACAGTGAGAGGCCCGTGTACCGCAAAAAAAAAAAAAAAAAAAAAAAAAAAACAGTTAAACCAGATTTCCAGAGCTGGAAATGGCCTTTTAGCTAGTCAGCTGCAGCACCCATTTTACAGATGAGGGCAGCAGAGTGGAGAGGGGCTCACTGCCTTGCCTGAGAGGTTACAGAGGCTTTCTGTTGGACCCACAGCTAAATTCCTGCTCTCTCCAGTCCAGGCCACTTTCCATTAAATTCTCTGCTGTCTTATTCAGCTTCATGAAACCAAAACAGACAGATAAAAATAAACCTCTTTTTTAAATTATTTATTTATTTATTTATTTTTGGCTGTATTGGGTCTTTCTCTAGCTGCCGCAAGCGGGGGCTACTCTTCGTTGCGGTGCGCAGGCTCTAGGCTCACAGGCTTCAGTAGTTGTGGCATGTGAGTTCAGTAGTTGTGGTGCACGGGCTTAGTTGCTCCGCGGCATGTGGGATCTTCCTGGACCAGGGCTCAAACCAATGTCCCCTGCATTGGCAGGTGGATTCTTAACCACTGTGCCACCAGGGAAGCCCCAATAAACCTCTTTTAATTGTATTTACTACCAGACTCATTTGATAGTGATTTCCTGAAGCACAGTTATTTGTGGTCTTACTTGGAAGCACTCTACTTTTCAGTCTTTTTCCTGTGCATGCACACACATGCACACGCAGACAGATTCCAACACGATCTAGCTTGTTGGAATAAGGAAGAAGGAAGAAGCCACCCCGTTGATGTGACTTGAAGGTCAAGGTGTTCTGGGACAGCCGCCACCCCTTCCCCCAGTCTTAGAAAACCAGTTCCTTCATCTGCCACAGGATCCAGGGCCTCCCGTGTAGACTCGTCCCTTGGTGCCCCCTCCAAGCTCCCCAAAGACTCCTAGGAGGGGTTCCACGTTGAAACCTTTATTACTTAGATTGAATGAGGGGCCATAAGTCACCTCTTCTTTGTGACAGCAGGTGTACCATGAGAGCAGCACGAGTGGTTGGGGGCTGCATTTCAGGGAGCAGAAAGGGTGAAACAGCAGGGTCAGCAAAGCCCATCTCACCAACCTGATGATTTTCCCCTGCAGTTAACTCATAATTATCTTCATCATGTTCCATGACAATCCATTGGCTTTAAGCTATAATCTACATGTTAACATTTTCCCTCAGAAAAAAAAAAAAAAAGACTGTTCCTCTAGTATTTCCTGGTATCCTGAAGGTAAGAGTGCCTTCCTTGAACTCAACAGAGAGTGGAAAGAGGCGGCTTGAATGTTGGTGAGACACCAACAGAGCATTTTGCACTGGAAAATCCTCATCTCCACAAGGACTCAGATTTCTTATGACAAAAGTTTGATCACTGATCCTCCAACGAATCACGCTGAAAATGTATAGCACCTGGGATTTACCAGGCTCTTGCCCACTTATTTTATCCAATCTGTTAGCATTTTCAGGTGCCAGGGCATGATAAGGACCTATTTTCTCATAAGACTGTTGCCAGGGTGCCTAAGCGCCTTAACTGGTTCTTAAAATAGGTTTATGTCTCACAACTGAGAGGCAAATATTTTCCTGTTTCTCTTTTGCATCCAGTTTCAAGTTCTTGCTGGAGCAGAACAGTGATGGTCAGTAAGGTTTGCATGTCCTCCTCTCTCATGAAAACTCTTGTTTGCTAGGTTGTTGGGATTATGGGTGATTTTTAAAAATCCTTTCAAAAACGTCCTTTAATGTTGATATAAAATTCTTTGAAAAACAAGCATTTCTTACAAGGTTACAAAAAAAGCCTTTTCCAGGAGGAAAAACAATACTGTGGAGAGTTTCCAGCCTAGGGGCATGGGAACAACAAACAAATGGATCAAAAAAGGTCAATTTGACAAACAAACCAATAAGGAGATGGCCAGATAGCTAATTTCTGTGGATAATCAAGCATATAAAAGTTATGTAGATAAATCTTACACATAATTAATTAAATACTGCAGTTATTTTTCATCTAGATATTCTGGTGCCCAGCAGATGAGGACTCAAAGAAAAATGACTCAAGGGGCATTTCAAAGCCATTGTTTATGTCAACACAGTGTTGTACCTGAAGAAAGCATCAACATCCCATCTTAGCTATCAGACCTGACCTGGTTTGTGTTCCATTTCTGCAGGGCTGTGAGTGACTAGGGTTAATCTGATAAACTGATCTATGTTAAGGTGATTGTGGCTGGTAATGCCTCATGACTCCTCCCAGATATTGTGTTTTTTACCATGATGTTTCATGTTTGAATCTAAAGGAGTTTGTCAATTTCAGGTCCTTGGAAATTCAAGTCAGTGGAGGCTGGCCAAGGAGAGACTTGCACTTCATGGGCTGCGCAGCTCCTCCCTCCAGTTCCCTCCAGCTCAAGGATTTCCTATGTATGATTAGTGATGGGGACCTCAGTCCGTTAGGACTTTGATGGCTTTGGGGTCTGTAGTAGGCTGAAAAATACCCCCACCCCCACCCCGCAAGAGATACCCACATCCGATCCCTGGAACATGTGAATGTTACTTTAAATAGCAAAAGATGTGATTAAGCATTTTGATTAAGTTAAGGAGCTTATCCTGGTATACCCAGATAGGCCTTAAATGCAATCCCATGTATCCTTTTAAGAGCAAGACAGAGGGAGCCTTTTTTTTTAAATTTAATTTTATTTATTTTTATTTTTGGCTGTGTTGGCTCTTTGTTGCTGCACGCGGGCTTTCTCTAGTTGCAGTGAGTGGGGGCTACTGATCCTTGTGGCGTTCAGGCTTCTCATTGCAGTGGTTTCTCGTTGCAGAGCAGGGGATCTAGGCGCGTAGACTTCAGTAGTTGTGGCGCATGGGCTTCAGTAGTTGTGGTGTGTGGGCTCAGTAGTTGTGGCTCGCGGGCTCTAGAGCACGGACTCAGTAGTTGTGGCGCACAGGCTCTGTTGCTCCGCAGCATGTGGCATCTTCCCAGACCAGGGCTCAAACCCATGTCCCCTGCATTGGCAGGTGGATTCTTAACCACTGTGCCACCAGGGGTGCCACCAGGGAAGCCCCCAGGGGGAGCTTTAAGAGACACACAGAGAAGATGATATGAAGATGAAGCAGGGAGAGATGCGGCCACAAGCCGAGGAACGCTGACAGCCCCTAGAAGCTGAAAAGCAAGGAATGGACTCTCCCCTGGAGACTCTGGAAAGAGTGCAGCCTGCTGACACCTTGACCTCAAACTTCCGGCCTCCAGAACTGTGAGAGAACAAATATTTATTGTTTAAGTCACCAAGGTTGTGTTAATTTGTTACTGCAGCCCCAGGAAACAAATACAGAGTCTGTTGGTCTTGGCTTCTGGCTTCAACTGTTAATTCTGTGTAGTCTCAGACATAGTTTGTTCTGAACTCAGTTTCTTCTATATAAAAGGAGACCATAAGTATAAGGCGTCTAGTATATAGTGTTTGTCACCCAGTAATACTTCATGAAATGTTGATTTTATGGAGAAAGAAAATAACTCAGTGGTTAAAGTTGCCATCAGTATGTCCACACACAATGAGGTTCTCATCTTAGAGACATTCTATAAGCTTGTACGAGAAAAGTGCAGCATTTGCTGTTGGGTGGGAGGGGGAATGGGCACATAAATGGGTGATGGCTGAGGGAGGGAGATGACAGAGGTGAAATAGAGTCAGTGGGTAAGAAATTGTGTCTGAGGTCAGTGAAGGGATCACAAGAGTCTTGTAAGATTATAGAGCAGATGGACAAAGGCCCTTAGATTTAATGGGAAAATTCCCCGGTTTCTTCTTGAAGGGCTTAGCTTTTTATATCCACGTCCATATTTTAAACCTCATAACCGAAATCTAAGTACACTCTTCATTTGTAGCTTGTCATCTAAGGGAAAATTACAGAATGGGTCACGGCAGCGGGAAGATTACAGGTTGCATCTGATAAATGGCTATTTCTGTGTACTGAGCTGGCTCTGGGGTATTCTCTGGGTATAATTTCATAGCAGAGTTAACATCATCACATAAAATATGACAACAGGTTTTACACTGCCAATCTGAAATGAAATTGCAGACTTCTATAATGAGCAAGTGAGGCCCAGAGGCAGAATGGATTGAGCTTCACCAATACCTGTCACTTGCAGTCATGGGCCTTTGAACAGAGAGAGGACAAATGGCAGAGGTGACAGGACAGGGCTGTTTCTCTTGTGGCACCCTGCAGCCCACTTTGGGAAGAGCAGTTTCCCACCTCCACATTATGGAGACCACTCCCTTCATCCCATAGACGTATTTCCGTTTTCATTGGTGTAAATCATAATCACATCTCTCCCATTGACTCACAGCCTCATTTCAGAGATGATGCACCTTTACTTGTATTGATCTTCAATTGGCAAGGAGTCTGAACTCTCCCTCACTGCGTGACCTCACCTCGGTGGTTAATGATTTATGAAAGAAATCTAAATGCCCCAGAGGTGGTCCATACTTGAAGGAACTACCAGAGTAAATATTTTAAGTGGACCCTTTTTGAAATGAAAATAATAGCAGCAGTGTTAATCTCTTTGGTTGTGTGGGATTTTGCTTCCTCTAACTGTGGGAGGGAGGGGGCTGTTTGAATGTTGTTTGGGGAAGCACACCTGTACTTTTCAAGCTAATTTTTCTTGGTGAATGAGTCGGTATCACTGCAAGTGAAAGCAAAACTTATTCTGTTTACAGCCTATACCCACCTGGATTTCTATGTAGTAAACCCCATGCTTCAAGTGACTCTAACCTGGACTTTGAGAACATTTGAGAGACAGATACATATACAAGGGTATTAAATTCAACATCCATTGCCTTATTCTCTTACAGCTGGTCAATACCACCCATTTTCCCCCTTTGGTCATTTTAGACACGAAGGAACTTTATTGTTTTTACTTGACATATTTGAATATAAATTTTTATTCCCACCATCCCCCCCCCCCCCAAATAAAAGGCCAGCTGGAACTATGCACAGGGAGGGTTAAGCAACCACAGGATTAGCTGAAACTCTGCCCCTACTGCTCTGGGCAAGACGGTGCTTGGACCCCGGCTGTTCCCAGTCACAGCATCTGCTCAGTGGTTTCAAGTTACTTGTCAACACCAACCATGATTGAAAAGAGAAATTTTAAAATATTCTAATCAAAGACCTTTGCTTACTTCCATTACCATCACCAGTTGCAGCCTTCTTTTCCCTTGCCCGCTATAGGCCAGCAGATATAGAAAGTCCCAGAATACATGAAATTGATTAGAATGCAAGGTGATTTTGGAATGAAAACTAGACTCATGGAAATCTCCAAAGTTACATTTTCATGTTATGCAGTTTAATTTCCCTTTCAAAAGGTTAAATCATCCTCCTACTGTTAGAGATTATAGTATACAGTAGAAATTCTGCAAACTTTTCTTTAATTCTAAAAATTATGTAGAGTAAAATACACATTTTGGTGTACAAGTCTATACATTTTTACATGTGTGTCAGCTCTTATAACCAGCATTACAGCCAGAATATAGCACAATATGAATTTCCAAAAGAATTCCCTCCTGCTACCTCTTTTTAGTTAGACCCTCTCTCCTCTCATAACCGCTAGAAACCTCTGATCTGTACTCTCTTTCAACATGTTTGCCTTTTCCAGAATGTCATAAAAATGGAATCATATAGTATGTTATCTTTTGATACTGAGATCTTTCACTTAGCGTAGCGCATTTGAATTCACCTATGTCATTCGTTTTTATTCCTGAGCAGTATTCCATTGTGTGGATGGATCACAGTTTGTTTATCCATTCAACCATTGAAGTTAATTTGGTTGTTTCTAGTTTTTGGAGATTATGAATAATGCTGCTATGAACATTTATGTACAGATTTTTGTGTGAACATAAGCTTATTTAATTTTTATAACCACACTAGAGAGAAAATATTATCCCCATTCTACAGATGTGGAAACCAAGGCACAAAGAGACTGGGGCAGACCCTAAGATACCTATAATTTAATCTGTGATATGCAGACATTTTTTTCAGCCGTTAAGAGATCAATCATATTGTACTATTGTGCAGAATGGTAGAGAAGATGGGACAATATTTTTGGTCCTACGGTCATAGACTTAGATCAATCATAATTTTTTTTCATGAAATATTCTCACTTTTGGTCAATGCGTAGCCTTCTTTGTATATATAAATGTATGCTTGTACATATTTATTGACCCATTTTTCTTGAATAACATAATTAAAACAGGAGTCCTCTACCAATATGAGAACTACAATATTGACAATAGCTTCCATCCACTTACATACTCCTCTTGTACCCTGTCATTTTGCCACTCCCACCCACTCTCCTGATTCCTGTGTATATCATTTGCTTGCTTTTTTTTTAACATGTACTTTTATTATATATATTCCTAAAAGACATTTGATGTTTTAATTTTTAAATTTTTGTTTTAGCTATTTTTAATTTTATAGAAAGTGTATTATCCTGAACGCAATCTTATTATTTCTCCCCCAAACCATATTATATTGCTAAGGCATCTGTGGTAGTCATGAGAATGTGAGTATACTTGACCAAGGGCCCAGCTCCTGTGCTTGTCACCCATTGCTGAGTTGCACCAAGGCCACACTTTCTGCTGCTCCCTGGGATGCTGCTCCCAGCCAGTGACTGCATGTGGCAGGGACACCATGGCAGCCTCATTCCTGAGAGACAGAGGGCTCCCCTGACAGCTGACTTGGCTGGAGGATCCCTAGGTGACCTTGCCAAATCTCCCTTAGACCTATCAGCTGTCTAGTTCACGTCAATCCAACCTTCCTTTCTTCTTCTTTCTTTACTCGGTGGGACTTGCATCACGGTCTGATGGCTCTCCCAGTCTTCCCAGGCGTCCTTTACATTTTCTCTCATAAGCACTTCCCCTAAGAAAACCTTCCCACATTGAATCCGACCTTGGCATCTTCTACTCAGAGGACCCGGTCAAACAAAATATTCACACTGTTGTATATAACTGATAGTCATTGTTTTGACTATTCAATTATGTGAGTTCAATTATATGAGTATGATGTCCAATGATATGTGAATAGTGAATAAATACATTGTGGTATATTCATGACTGCATATTCCCATTGTTTCCAGATTTTACCATTATGAAGAATGCTGCTATTAACATCCCTGTATATGTTCAGTAATTTGTCTTGGATATTTATCTAGAAATGAAATTGCTGGCTCATAGGATAGGTGCATGACTAACATTTAAGATAATGTCAAACTGCTTTGTAAAGAATTTGCATACATTTACATTCCTACCAGCAAAGTATAGAAGATCTTGTGGATTCATATCTTCCAATACTTAGTACAGTTGGGATTCTTAATTTTTGCCAATTAAATGGCTATAAAACATATCTCATTGTGAACTTTATTGGCAATTTCCTCAGGCTGAACATCTTTTTATATTTATTTCCTCTTCTGTGAACTGCCTATTTATGTCTTTGTCATTTTTTGCAGGGGGCAAGAGGAGAGAATGTTTGTTCTTTTTTTTTGTGGTACGCAGGCCTCTCACTGCTGTGGCCTCTCCCGTTGCGGAGTACAGGTTATGGACACGCAGGCTCAGCGGCCATGGCTCACGGGCCCAGCCGCTCCACGGCATGTGGGATCTTCCAGGACCGGGGCACGAACCCGTGTCCCCTGCATCGGCAGGCGGACTCTCAACCACTGCGCCACCAGGGAAGCCCTGTTTGTTCTTTTCTGACTCAATTATAGAAGTTCTTTATATGCTCCTGATGTTAATCCACAGTCAGTTACATGTATTGAAATTTTCTCTTCCCAATCCATTTGTAAGTTGTCTTTCACATTATTTAAGGTGTCTGTTAATGAACAGAAGTTCTTAATTTTAATATAAAAATGTATTAATTTAAAATTGTATGGTTAACATTTTTGTTTAAAAATTTCTCCCTACCCCAAGATTAGAAAGATATTCACCTATATTTTTTTTTTCAGTGTGAATGCCTGATTACAATAATACTTGAAATGCTAAGTTACCACCTCCACCTTACAAACATACTCACACAGACCTGACACTATTTATATGGAAGTATTTTTAATTTTCAAAGATAATATAAAAACCTGAAATTATAAACAATTTAATAGCCGTCTCTGTGTTCTAAGACCACATGAGCAAAAATTTCCCTTCCAGCCAGTATTCTCTTATTTTTTTTAATTTTTAAATTTTTTAATGTATTTTTAAAGGTTATTTTCCATTTACAGTTATTACAAGATATTAGCTATATTCCCCTTGTTACACAATACATCCTTGAGCCTATTTTACAACCAATAGTTTGTACGTCCCACTCTTATGTTGCCCCTCTGCCCCTCCCCACTGGTAACCCCTAGTTTGTTCCCTACATCTGTGGGTCTGTTCTTTTTTGTTGTACTCACTAGTTTATTGTATTTTTTAGATTCCATATACAAGTGATATCACACAGTATTTGTCTTTCTCTGTCTGACTTACCTCACTTAGCATAATGTCCTCTAAGTCTATCCATTTTGCTGCAAATGGCATAATCTCTTTCTTTTTATGGCTGTGTAGTATCCTATTGCATGTATATACCACATCTTCTTTATCCATTCATCTGTTGATGGATGCTTGGGTTGCTTCCATATCTTGGCTATTGTAAATAATGCTGCTATGAACATTGGGGTGAATGTATATTTTTGAATTAGTGTTTTTGTTTTTTCAGATATATACCAAAAAGTGGAATTGCTGGATCATATGGTAGCTCTATTTTTAGTTTTTGGGGAAACCTCCATAATGTTTTCCACAGTGGCTACACCAATTTACATTCCTACCAATAGTGTACAAGAGTTCCCTTTTCTCCACATCCTCACCGACATTTGTTATTTGTGTTCTTTTTGATGCTATCCATTCTGACAGGTATGAGGTGATATCTCATTGTGGTTTTGATTTACATTCCCCTGATGAATAGCAATGTTGAGCATCTATTCATGTGCCTATTGGCCATCGGCATCTCCTCTTTGGAAAAATGTCTGTTCTGTTCTTATGCCCTTTTTTCAATACAGTCATTTGTTTTTTTGATGTTGAGTTGTATATATGTTGGATATTAACCCCTATCCATCATATCATTTGCAAATATGTTATCCCATTCAGTAGGTTGTCTTTTCATTTAGTCAATAGTTTCCTTTGCTGCGCAAAAGCTTTTAAGTTTAATTAGGTCCCATTTGTTTATTTTTGCTTTTATTTCCTTTACTTTAGGAGACAGATCCAAAAAAATATTGTTGTGATTTATGTCAAAGAGTGTTCTGCCTATGTTTTCCTCTAGGAGTTTTATGGTGCATGCTCTTACATTTAGATCTTTAATCCATTTTGAGTTTATTTTTGTATATGGTGTTAGAGAATGTTCTAATTTCATTCTTTTACACGTAGCTATCCAGTTTTCCCAGCACCACTTATTGAAGAGACTATCTTTTCTCCCTTGTATATTCTTGCCTCCTTTGTTGTAGATTAACTGACCAGAAGTGCATGGATTTATTTCTGGGCTTTCTATCCTGTTCCATTGATCTATGTGTTTGTTTTTTGTTCCAGTACCATACTGTTTTGATTACTGTAGTTTTGTAGTATATATATTAACCTATATTTTATCCCAAAAAATAGAAGTTTTCTTTTGTCATTTAAGGCTTTGAGTTATCTGGAGTTATTTTAAGAAATACTTTCCCTTTTTTTCCTCCCATATCGGTATACCTGCTGACCAGGTTAATTTATTAAATAGCCTTTTTTCCCCTACTGACCATCCATGCCATCTCTCTCAGATATAAAATTCAATCTATTCAAGAGTATATTTCTGGAATCTCTATTCCATTTCACTGGACAGTTTGTCTACCCTAGAAACATAGCATCTTAATACAGCTACTTGTAAGTCCTGATATTTGGTAGTGAAGTCTCTCTTCCTTATTCTTTGAAACATCTTGGCTAATCTTGATCCCTTTCTTCTTCCACATAACTTTTATTAAAAAAAAATGTTTTGTCATCAGTGTAAGTTTATTGTAAATTTATTTTCACTGACTGACATATATGTTGACATTTCATAAATCATAGCTCTCTTATGCACTGTGGTGTTTTCAAGGAAGTTCCACATAACTTTTAAAATCAGCTTTTCAAATTCCATGAAATATGTTGAGACTTTAATTAGAATTGTCTTGAATCAATAGACTTATTTTGTGAGAAAATACATCTTCGCATTATTGAGGCTTCTAACCTACAAGGGTGATATATCTCTTCATTTATTTAGGTGTTCCTTCTGTATCTTAGTAACATTTTGTAATTTTTCTCAGGGAGGTGTTGCAGATATTTTGTTCAATTTATTGCTAGTCAAATAAAGTGTGTGTATATGTGTGTGTTGCTATTGTTCTAAATGACATCTTTTTTTAGCTTACATTTTCTAGTTTTTAACTGTTACTGCATTTAGGTATTAAGTAATCATACCATATTGTAAGAATGCAATTGACTTCTGTATTAGAAAAAACACCCTGAAAATAATGATCACAATAGCTAAAAATACTGAATGGTAATTGTTATCATTTGCTGAGCACATACTCTGTGCTGGCCATGATGCTAAGTGCTTACATACATTTTCCTCTTTTAATCTCAATGCAGACCTATGAGTTTGAAAATAACTCTAACAGATTCAAAAACCAAGGTGTAGGGAGATTAAAGTACTTATTCAAAGTCACACAGCAAGACAATTGAGTAACTAGGGTTCAATTTCAAATTATTCTGACTCTAAAGCATACGCTCTTTAACTATTATACCAGTTATGGCCATCCCCTGAGTTTTAAGGGGAAACAACAACAATAACAAAACAAACATCAACCACTCTATCACTTTGCTGCATTTCCTGCTTTCCCAGTTAGGATATCCATATACAGATGGTATCTTAATGTTGTTTATATTGACCATCTACAGAAGATGTGACAAACTTATTCTACAAGAGTATGATTGCCCGTTTCTGTTTAATAGATCTGTCATTACATTCTTTACTGGCTACACCCTCTACCTACTGTATCTGTCCCTGTTATAATGAATATCCCGTGGTTCAAGAAAGGTTAAGGAGAAGGCTGTGACTCTCAGATTCTGATTTTTCTCAGAGAGAGAGGGTTGTTCTCCTTTGTTTATTTTTATGTAGCTCTACTGATCATGTGTTAAGCGTGGCACACACAATTCAGCCAGGTTCGTGATGAGCAAAGAAGTGCTTTCATTTGTGAGCATGATATGCCCTATACCCCAAAATCACACAGCAGAGGAAATATAAGGACACACAAGGTCTAAATTCTTACATAACAAGGCACTGTATACTAGACACATAATCATTTCTTAGATTTGCATTGCAAAACAATTTCACAGTGCATATCCAGCTAATTTAATCTTCCCCAACTCGGGAAGTAAGCTGGTTAGGTGCCACTATGCCCAATTTGTACATGAGGAAGGTGAGGCTCCGAGGAAGTAATTCTCCCAGGTCACAGTGCAGTTGAGAAACAAAAGCTACAACTAGACTTATGGGGACTGGTTTCCAGTCTGGTGTTCTCTTCACCTCTCCACAAGTCCTCCCCTTGGGGTTCTGCTTTCCAAAGCCCCCAGGGAAAGACACCCCCTTGTGACCCCTTCTCCGATTTTCTGCTCTAAAAGAGGGTTAATATCCTACTAAAGCAGAGAAGCACTGAGCAGGTGAGACAGCCCCAAACATCAGAGTCCTATAACCATCAGAATCCTCTTTTTGCTCAATGTAAATTCAGATTCCTACTTAACAGGCATTACTTGAACTTAACAGCTCTAAAGAGGCAGAATTAAACCTGGCTCTTCTCCAATAGCAGAGCTCTTTTCACTGTATGTTGAAAGAGGAGAGTCATATGTAGGAATGCCTTTAGGACCCTCCGTCCCTAGGGAGAAGTCAGGAAGAGCACTTGGTGTCCCTGAGTGATCCTAAGTGCTTTTTGGATATGTGAGTGGAGGACTCCCCTTTCCCCCATTTTTCTACCTTCCATACTTCACAGTGAGAAACTGTCTTCCCTTCTACATAAACCCATGGCAGGATAGAACCAGCTTCCCAGACGGGCTAGAGTCCTAAATCAGGAACTCCATCTTTCTCTTGAGAAAGATTCAGTAAATATGTGTATTTTCTACCAGTATTTTTCTAGCTATACGTGTATATTTTGTCTTATTACATTATGAAATTATAGAGTATAAAGGTGCGTATCCTTTTTAATTAACATGTTTTGGGTGTCTTTGAGGTCTTCAAACCTTTTTCAAAAACTAACTTCTAAAGCCTGCAAAATATTCCATCATTTTGATATACAGCAATTTATTCAATCAATTACACATCATTAATTAGTCACTTAGGTAGTTTTCCTTTTTTGTTAAACACCTTTGGGCATAAAGATTTGTGTGCACTTCTGACTGTTTTAGGATAGACTCACACACATGGAATTCTTAATAGAAGGTTAAGAACATTTAAAAGATTTTTGATACAAAATTGCCTAACTGCCCTCCAGAAAGACTGCACCAATTTGTACTCCTTCCACAGTGGGGGGAAAAAATGCTGACCTTACCAGATTTTGAGTGTTGTCACTTTTCAAACTCTTTGTTATTTTGATAGGTTTTAAAATAGCATCTCAAGGTTATTTGTTTGAATACTTCTGAGGGTGACATTTTTTTTCAACTTTGTTAGTCATTTATATTGTCCTTTGCTTACTTAAAAAAATTGTAGTCATAGTGTTCCTCTTTACTGTTTTAGTTATTAAGGATATAAATCCTTTTTCAGAAATATTTGTAGCAAATGCTTTCTGTCAGATTGTTGTAAAATTTTTAAATATTGTAATGACTTCTTGACATACGTCAGTTTTATATCTTCATCGAGGAATCTATTGCTCTTTTCTGACTCCCTCTGAAAATCCTTTTCCACTCAGAGCAATGACAAATATTCATCTTAATATTCTCAAAATTTGGTTTCACTTAAAATTTTCTCTTTTATCCATCTGGATTTATTTGGATAGATGATTTGTGAGGCAATACATTGTCTTCCTTGTTTGCAAATAACCAGATTTTTCAACAGATTTGGATGGACTGAATCTTGATGTTAAATCGGACCAAACACACACACACACACACACACATGAAACAAAGCAAAACAGAAGGGCAATGAGAGGATTTGGTGCTGGAGGGATACATAAAGCTGGGGTGTTCAGAACCCTGATGGATTTTTCAGTAAGCACTGGGAAAATTGTCAGATAAAACAAGTATCTATCAGCAACTGAGTGGATTCTGGGTTGTCCCTCTTTTTCTCTTCCTCCACAAGTGAGGGATCTCCGTTTACCACAATGAACTGTCCTAGGTTCAAGTAAGCAGGAATAGGGGCAGACCAGAACTGGTTCATGATGTTAAGACCTCCATCAACCTCTGGAAAGTGAGTTGTTCCTGATAGCAAGTTGACAAGGGATCCCAGAATGGGTAGAGAAATATACCTCTCATAGATCTAGGCTGAATGCTTGTGGACAATCAAGCTGTTTGTCCTCCTTCCATGTTCTCCCATTAAATTCCGCATGTCTCTACCATTACACTTACAACATCATATTATAATTTATCTTCATGTGTCTTTTTCTTCCCCTTTATCCTGCTCCTAGTTTGTGTGTGTGATATTTGCTTATGGAAGTAAAATAACACCCAGTAAAATACATAGACTTTTCGATGAGTTTTGATAAATGTAAAAATCCACTTAACACACCAACAAGACGTAAAACATTGCCATTTTACTAGAGAATTCCTCTGTATCCCTTCCTAGTTATAACCTTCCTCCATCCTGAAGCAACCACTATTCTGATTTCTGTCCCCACAGACTAGTTTTGCCTGTTCTTGGGTTCTATATGAATTAAATTTTAAGCATGTATTCCTGTGTGCCTGGCTCCTTTCCATCTAATACACAATATTTCAGAGATTCCTCCATGTTGGTTCAAGTATGTGTAGTACATTTCTTTTTGTGGCTGAATGGATTCCAACAGCATTTGTTGAAAAGCCTGTCCCTTCCCCATTGATTTGCCTTAGCACCTTTGGGAAAGGTCATTAGGTTGTAATCATGGGTTTGTTTTTTCTGTTCTATTGATCTATTTGTCTATCTTTACACCAATACCATACTGTCTTAGAAATTGACAAGTTAATACTAACATTTACGTGGAAATGTAAAAGACTAAAACAGTCATTTAAAAAATACTAAAAACTTTATAGGGAGACTTAAAATCAAGTTGTGTAAATTCTCCAACAATTTTATTTTACCAGCTCATCAATTTCTACATAAAACTGGCTGGAAGTTTGATTGGACTTACATTGAATCTATACATCCATTTTGTGAGAATCAGCATCTTTACAATTTTGTAAAGATGGCCTATCTCTCTAGACTTATTAGATTTTCTTAATTTCCCTCAGCAAGATTTTATATTTTTAAGTGTAGAGGTCTTGTACATCTCTTAAAAATTATTTGTAGGTATTTTATAATATTGATTCTGTTATAAATGGTATTGACTTTTAATTTCCTTTTCTAATTGTTTGTCGATAGTGTGTAGACATATAAGTTTCTCATACTGACCTTGTATCTTTGAACCTTGTTGAATGTACTTCTTAGATTTAGTAGGATGTGAAGGGTAGATGCCTTTGAATTTTCTGTATATAAAATCATGCCATTATAAATGAAGATAACTTTACTTCTTCTTTCCTAGTCTTTACAATTTCTATTTCTTTTTCTGCCTACTGGAAAGACCTCGCATAAAATGTTGAATAGAAGCAAGGAGAGTAGACATCCTAACCTTGTTTCTGACCTGAGGGAAAGTGTTCCATCATTAATTATGATGTTACATGTAGGGTTTTCTATAGATGCCTTTTATCAGATTGAGAAGGTTCTGTTTTATTCCTGGTTTGCTGCAGGTTTTATCACAGAATGATGCTGTAGTTTGTCAGTTATTTTCCTGGATTTACTCTGATGTTAATATGATTTTTTTCCTTTATTCTTTTAATGAGGTGGATTACATTATTGTTTTTCTTATATTTTAACCAAGCTTGCATTTATCTGTGATAAACCCCACTTGTTCATGATACATTATTCTTTTCATATATTGATGGATTTGATTTGCTGATGTTTTGTTAAGGATTTTTGCTTCTCTGTTCATGATGAATATTGGTTTGCAACTTTCTTTTCTTGTGGTGTTTTTGTCAGGTTTTGGTATTATGAACACACTGGCTTCCTAGAAAGTGTAGAGACATGGCCCTTCCTCCTCTGTTTCTGTAAGGGACTATTTAAGACTGGTATGATTTCTTAAGTGTTTGACAGAATTCACCATTAGCACTATCTGGGCCAGAAGTGTTCTTTGTGGAAAACATTTAATTATGAATTCAATTTCTTTAATAGACACTCAGGTCATTTATTTCTTCTGGTGTCATTTTTGAAAAATTCTGCTTTTCAAGAGATTTATCCATTTTGGTTACATTGCCAACCTTTTCGCATAAAGTTGTTTAAAATATCCCCTTATTATTCCTTTAATGTGTGTAGGATTTGTGGGAATATCCTGGGAATATCCTTTCTTTTATTCTTCATATTCATCACTTGCATTTTCTCTTTATTTTTTTCCTTGCTCAGTCTAACTAAGGGCTTATCAATTTTATTGGTCTTTTCAAAAAATCGTTTATGGGGCTGTGTTTATTTTCTCTATTGTTTGTTTGTTTTCTATTTCATTTATTTCCACTCTTTATTATTCCTTCTTTCTGTTTACTTTGTTTACTGTTCTTTTACTAGCTTCTTAAGGTAGAAGCTAGGATCATTGATTTTAGCCCTTTCTCATTGTCTAATATAAGCATTTAAAACTCTAAATTTTATTCTTAGTATCACTTTAGTTGCATCCCAGAAATTTAGATATTGTGTGCTTTTTTTTTTTCCTTCCTTTTTTGCGGTACACGGGCCTCTCACTGTTGTGGCCTTTCCCATTGCGGAGCACAGGCTCCGGACGCGCAGGCTCAGCGGCCATGGCTCACGGGCCCAGCCGCTCCGCGGCATGTGGGATCCTCCCGGACCGGGGCACGAACCCGCCTCCCCTGCATTGGCAGGTGGACTCTCAACCACTGCGCCACCAGGGAAGCCCTGATATTGTGTGCTTTTATTGCCATTTATTTTAAAATATTATCTAATTTTCCCCGAGATTTTCTCTTTAGAAGTGTATTACTTAATTTCCCAATATTTTAATATTTTCTAGAGATCTTCTGGTTTATAATTAAATTCTAGTGTGGCCAGAATCTGGATAAATTTCATATGATTCTTAAACCAAATTTTTCTTGGTGCTACTGTGGGAATGAAGTTCTACTACAATCTTTCACATGCTAACAAGAAACAGAACTCTCCCCCAGTTAACTGAGCTTCTTGAAGGCAGGAATTATAGCTCACTGTTTCCATAATGGCAGTACTTGCAACATAACAGAAATTTGATAAACATAAGAATTAATTTATTTAGGGCTTCCCTGGTGGTGCAGTGGATGAGAGTCCGCCTGCTGATGCAGGGGACACAGGTTCGTGCCCCGGTCCGGGAAGATCCCACATGCCGCGGAGTGGCTGGGCCCGTGAGCTATGGCCGCTGAGCCTGCGCGTACGGAGCCTGTGCTCCGCAGTGGGAGAGGCCACAACAGTGAGAGGCCCGCGTACCGCAAAAAAAAAAAAAAAAAAAAAAAAGAATTAATTTATTTAATGAATGATAAAGATCGAAAAAAAGGAGAGTTATGACTTAAACACTTACTTGCCCTCAGGTAACTCATAGTGTAATATGTAAACACATGGCTCCATACAGCTTTTAAAAGAACTCTAGGAAGGCAGAAGGATGGGTGTGAACTCTAAAATGGAATATGAACCATGTGATTGAAATTTATCTCAATTTATAGTGATACAGTAACTACCACTTTCACTCTGCTTTATAGTGTATAGTTTCTATGTGTTTTCTCAAAGAAGGGAAGGCGTGATGTAGAATGATCCATGTGGTTTCTAGAGTCCCTTGCTGTTGAGTTCAGAAATTTAATGGACATAAACAGAAGAAGGAAAAAGGGGTGCATGTCCAAGAGCAAATATAAAAGAGCAAATATAACAATCTATTAAGAAAATGGATACTCTTCAGGAAATGGAAAGGAAGGACGGATGATGGCAATGACGCTGATCATAACAGCTAACATTTATTGAGCATTTACTCTGTGTGATGCTAAACAGTTTATGCTCCCCAAACCCTATACTGTTATGCCCACCTTGCAGACACTGAGACTTATCGAGAGGTTAGCCGCCTGCCCAAGACCATACAGTTAAAAATGAAGAAGCCAGGACTGGATCCCAAACACTGTGGCTTTTGAGATTTGTGAAAAAATTCTGAGGGCTGTTATCCCTTATTCAGTGGGACTTGTCATAAATGGGGACCTCCAGGAAAGGGATAGGAGTTTCACACATATTAGGTCTGTATTTCGAGAACTAGAGTCAGCAAGGGATTGTCAATGTACACACAATATTTTCCAAGCCAGTACGTGGGGGGAAAAGCCAGTCTATGAAAGACAAGCAGAAAATTAAAGTTTGGAGCAGAGCTAACATGAACTGAGAAGAGGCAGGCAAGGAACTGGTGACAAGAGAGGAACCAAAGGGGGACAAGACCTAGGTAGAAGTCAGATGGTGATAGTGGACCACCACTGTTCATGCCAGGCACTGTGCGTGGCTCTTTAGAGTGACCTTCACAACCACGCTATGAAGTAAGCACTCTTGTCCCTCCCTTACAAATTGGCCCAAGGCCACATATACAATATACGGACTTAGAATTACCAAAATCTTAACCATTGTTTCTCTCCAGTAGTGGTGGGATGTGGGGATCTGAGGGCTTGGGGGACAGTCAGGACCCCGGTAACTGGGACAGATTCCCCTTGGTAAGCCACTGCCACTGCAAGCTGTCTTGTAGTGGTTGGGCTAGCTTTCCATTGATACTGATCCCAGGGTTTCTAAGAGGCACCCAGACTTTTAAGACAAAGAAAACGAAAAGAGGGGGTTTCTTTGGCCATGCTGCGTAGCTTGCAGGATCTTAGTTCCCCGACCAGGGATCAAGCCTGGGGCCCATAGCAGTGAAAGCGCCGAGTCTTAACTACTAGACAACCAGAGAATTCCCCCAAAAGAGTTTTTAATTATATTTGGCAAAGGACTAAAATATCTCCTTTTCTTGAGATCAATATTGTTATCGGCATAACAGGAACAGATGACAGAAAGGAAACACATCCTTTCAGCATTTATGTTCCTTCCATTTTTCCTACCTAAGAAAGTAACTTTGAGTTGGAAAAGATAAGGTTCCCACAGGTCTTGGTGGCAGAAAATGGAGTCCCAAAGCAAGAGAGAAGGTTCTAAAAGGAGCCCTTGGGGACTTCCTGGTGGTCCAGTGGTTAAGACTTTGCCTTCCAATGCAGGGGGTATGGGTTCGATCCCTGGTCGGGGAGCTAAGATCCCACATGCCTCACGGCCAAAAAAACAAAACATGAAACAGAAGCAATATTGTAACAAATTCAATAAAGAATTTAAAAATGGTTTTCCACAGCAGAAAAAAAAAAAAATCTTTAAATAAATAAATAAATGGAGCCCTTGGGGTCCAGGGACCTGACCAGATAAATTATATTCTGGAAGACCCGCTGTCTCCTTCAAGGGGCTGAGGCTTTTTGGAAAGGTGCTAGAAGCCCAGACATGAGAAAATTTTGATCTTTTAAATAAAGGGCAGACAGTTTGGATGATTTTTTGTCTGGTGAGCTGGATGTTGTTCCCAGGCGATAGGCAAAGTGTCTGCGTTTTCCCAGACTTGCCAGTTTCTTTCTGAGAGAGTTGCCAGACTGGTTTTCCAGGTATTGTGCAAAAAGAACGCATTTGGGTTGCAGCACTACATTTGACAGATAAAGTCTCTGTCCTTGAAGATAAGATGTACCTCTGGGTCAGGGCTGATGGTAACCAGGCCGGGTATGTGAGTAGCTGACTGGATGCAGAGTACTAATTAACAGACTGACCTTGATCTAGAGAATGGATCTTTCACACTACAGATTTCTGGCCTCCATCTTGCCTTAGAAAGTGTTTTTATTAATGACTTGGATAGAGACATTGATGGCCTGGTGATAAAATTTGTGGATGACACAGAGCTGGAAGAGACAGCTAATACACTGGACGGCAGAATTGCGATGCAAAAAAGATTTGACAGGCTGAAACAATAGGCCAGATCTAATAAGATTATGTTTAATGGGGATAAATGTAAAGTCCTACACTTGGTTAAAATAAACAAGCAAATAAGATGGAATAAGCAGCAGATGGGAGAGATGTGCATTGATAGTAGCCTGTGTGGAAATGATAGAGATGTTTCAATTGATTGTAAGCTCAAAATGAATCACTAGTGCACTGTAAGCTTAGACTATAATGGAAGTGTGGGTAGAAAATAATGGAGGCAATGTCCTTTCTTACTCCAAATTGATGGCTCATATTTGCAGAGTGCTCATTGTATGGTAAACATCTTTACATGGATTCTCTCATTTATTCTCACTACTGGCCTTTGAGAGGCTATTATAACCCCATTTTATAGATAAGGAAACCAAAGCTGAGATTAAGTAATATGTCCAAAGTCACATACGAGAGCCAGGGTGGGGACATGGGTGTTGTGACCCCACAGAGTGTGCTAAGCCACTACACCAGGCTGCCTTTAGTCCCTTTAGCTAGACAATAGTGCTAGGTTTTGGTATATCAGTTCACCTGATAAAAGTGAACATTTATAAGCTGAAGGAGTTGAGGATTTGAAATCATATCACATACAAAATGGGAAAAGACTCGGGGCTGGGCCATGACCCCTGTCCTCCCATGTGTAATAGGTTTAGACTGTCCCTCCCTCAGGTCTTGGAGGACACAGACATGGCCAAGGGGGTGCAGATACAAAGGCACATATTGAGGTTCAAACGAGCATGAACTTTCTAATAATGACAGCGCTCTGACAATGGACTGACATCTAACGAGGGAGTGTCACTAGATGGCATCAAGCACAGGCCGATTGATCACTTGCCAGGAACCATCACGGGACCAGGTGACTTTTGAATTCTCATCCCACTGAGGGTTCTGGGCTTCTAGACAAGTCCTAACATCTGGACTGAAGAGCCTGGGCATTTTAAGGCACAGGGGAATGTCCTGGGGTTTTCAATTTCTTGCATTTCAACAATGAGCACCAATAAACTGATAAACACTCCCCTCCAGGGAGCTACCTTATTTTTTTTAACTATTATTCCTCAAGGATTTTTGAAGTATGTGCTACTCTTTACCTATATAACGAAAGTCCCTAGACAGCTGCCTCAGATCCATTGTGGAAGGTATAAGAACAAATAAGGAGACCAAAAAAGTATATAATACTCTGTATTCTCTCTACTTCATTGTGGTATTTGTGTCCTTTTACTACTGTCAGCTTATCAGATACATTTTGATACTGTCAGAATTTTATACATACTTAATATCCCTTCACTACCTCATCCCTATCCCAAAGTCAGCCTTTGTAAATGATGTTCTTTTTTTTAAGAATTATGTTTTATTTGGTGGACAAAACTGAGGACTTAAGCCTAAGAGATAGCCTCTCAGATAGCTCTGAGGGTCTGCTCCAATGATGTTCTCTATTCTGCCATGATCTGGTGAAACAGAACTATTACATTAATGGTTATAATTATAAATCGAAGATGAGTAAATAGGTTCAGAGCAAGGAAGTGAAGATATATTCAATCAGTAAATTACTTTATATGATCTATAATTCAGGGACTTTGGAGCAACTGTTTGATTACTGAGAGATTTCCCTCTCCAAGACATCCAAAAATCTAGAGTATTTTTCATCTTTGTCCTGGATAATTAAGATTTTTGGACCTGTGGCCCCATATATAAAATGTTTTTAAAGTATAACCTCCCGTATTGAGAAGGGTCCAGCAGTGAGGCTGATATTTTGTCAAGCCCCTAGCCAGCTAATCTATCAGAGCAGCTCCTATCGCTTACCTGCTGGTGGAGAAAGCAGTCACTGCCCCGTGTAATGAGACGACGTCAGGCATTGTAGGTAAATATACTTGGGCTTGCACTGGTCTCATGCTCCAGTCGCATTTTCATAGGATGCCCACACCATCTTAATCATGCCTGGCAGGGAAGAAATTCTCTTTTCTCCCTTTTTTCCCCTGAGGCGTATTTCTGTGTTTCCCCTGTATCATTTAAACATATTAAATCACTGTTAGTACGCAGAGTGGGCATCATGTTAGCATAAGATCTAATCAGAGCGAGTCTGCTGGTCTCTGAAGGCTTTATTCTTTTTGTCTCTTTCCTCTGTTTTCTTGTTACACTGAAGAGCCTTTTTTGACATCCTCATTTGTTCTGCTATGTAATAGCATGGGATCTTTCGGAGCTGTTGACATCTGCTCCACTCTAGAGAGCTGCAGAACTGAGCCAGCAAAGCAATAATAATTATGCCCGAATGGACTGCAAAGGATGCAGGAGATGAGAAGGGAGACGAGAAAAAACACATCCAGTGTGCTGATGTTCTAACCTGGAGTGGAGGTGTGTGTGCGTGTACACACACTGAGGTCATTCCTATATGTGCATTGTAGACAGAAATTTTCCTGATGGTAATGGACTGGGAATCAGTCAGGTTCGGAGTCCTCCAAATTCCCTAATCCTTGCTCCTTCCCCCAGAAGGCCCCACTCGATGTGGGTGTTGCTTTCTCCATGTTCACTGGAGGTTTGCAGGACCCAGAGGAGAGGGGCCTTTTTCCTCCTGTCCCTACTCTTATACACAGCTGGATAAGGAAGGTTGCAGATGTGTCTTCTTCCCTGGATACTACTCTCTGGGGATAAATTAGGTTCTTTGGGAAGAAGCTGTAAGTCTTCCTGATTGTCAAGATGTTAGTTATTAAGTAACTGGTCTGCTGGCCCTATACTACTATCAAAAATAGCAGCTGGCGTCTATTGAACGCTTAGTATTTGCCAAGCACTGTGACAGTCTTTCATGTCCTTAAAGAAACCCATAAGATAGGTGTAACTATTACCCACATTTGCAGATGAAAAGGTTAGGGCACGGAGTTCCCTCACAGCTGTCGAAGGGTGGCTTCAGGAATTGGACCCAGGCCTCTGTGATCCCAGAAACTGCATTCTTAGCTCCTAGGCCATATTCCCAGAGGCCTTGCTTGTACCTGAAGAGAGACTGGTTTTTAAAGGCTGTGGTTACACAAGAACAAAAGAACCGGTCATGTCATTCATTTGTGATTCTTCAGCAAAGCAGCCAGGCTGCTCAGTGACACACGTGGTCAGTTCCAAGAACAACCGATCAGTTTAATAAAGAGAACTGAAGTAAAATCAACCCCCAAAACCAGAGAGCCCACTTTCTTTTATTGGGCTAACTGGATATTTTGTAGAATCCAGGAATCCTACCGAAGCCCAGTGTCTTGAGGTCAATCAGGGCCCAGGGCTCGCTCACCCTGAACTGAGTCTTGAGACCCTGCTCCATCCTGGCAGCTGATGCACCAAGGCTGGACTGACCCTGACCAACGCGGGGAGGCAGATGAGACTCATGGATGGGGAGCATCTGCTTCCTGCCTATGCCATCTGTCTCCCCCAGCCTCATTCCCATCCTGCCCCACTCCAGAACTTAAACCATAAAGTTCCTCTGACACCTTTTACCTCTTCAGAACCCTCTCTTGAGGAGGCCCAGACGACTCATTTACACTGAGTGACCCCTCTTAGGAAGATTTATTTTAACCAGGAAAAATGCCTTAATCAGGCCAAAGGAGTATATCTCCAGCAGTGGCATCTTAGGCCTCCCCAAGCTAATAAGACAGCTGGGGGCTCGGAGAGTGGCTCCATGTCACCCTCCTTATCAGGCTCCTTGGGAAGAGGCAGGGCCTTCTTGCATCTACTCATGGCTGGATGGTGGCAGGGATGCAGCAGAGCCAAGGGCACAGGACCTCACAGGGGTCCAGCTCAAGACATGGGAGTCAGGAGGTTTTGTGTAGGAGAGCACTTTGCAAAAGGAACTTTGGAAAGGGTGAATCACAGCACGGAGGGACATTCTAGGGAGGAAAGGGAGAAAAGGAATGACCTAAACGATTGAAAGCTTGGGCAGAAAAAAGGCAAACTGGGATTACTCTTGGGAGATTAAAAACCTAGAGCTAGAGAGAAAAAAATGTCATGTGCGACACAATGTCTGTCAGCAGCTGTGCCGCTGAAAATTACCCAACAGGAAGAGCAGGCAGCCAGCAAGATGGAAACTGCCAGCACAATAATGCATCAAGGAATGCCAGGGCCAGTTTGGGCCGTGGATAAAACTGAGCACGTCTGGGGCCAAGAAAGAGCAGGGTTCTACTCGGCATGTGCCCAGCATCGGCACGCGTGCTGTGAGGCCCATCTTGGGCCAGAATTAGCATTAATTGCCCAATAATAGCAATGGCCACGCCATATTTATAGATGATAGCTCCTATGACCACAGCAGTCAGTAGGTGAAATGCACTCAGCCAACCAAGACTTCGGGTATAGGACAGCATATCATCCCTTTGGCTTTCGGTGGTTTGTCTTTTTTGTTTTTCATTTTCTTGCTTTAAAAAAAAATTAATCTTTTAAATTTATTTTTATACAATTTTTAAAGGTTACTTTCCACTTACAGTGATTAAAAAATATTGGCTATATTCCCTGTGTCATACAATACATCCTTGAGCCTATCTTATGCCCAATAGTTTGTACCTTCCCTCCCCCACCCCCATGTTGCCCCTCCCCACTCCCCACTAGTTTGTTGTTTTGTAACCACTGGTAACCACTGGTTTGTTTTTTGTATCTGTGAGTCTGCTTCTTTTATGTTATTCACTAGTTTGTCATATTTTTTAGATACCACATATATCGCTTTTGGGTTTTAATGCAATAAAACGTCTTCCACCTCAGTAGAGAGTTGTAAGCCATACAGGAACTCTAACAATTTAGGAATCCATAGAGTCTCTGGAAAATTCTATCTTGCCTTCCTGAGTCCCTGTGTTTAGTCATTAGGATCTGTAGTTGCTCTTCCCAGGTGAGTTGGAGCAATATGTCCAGAGACCTCAAGGGAGGGAGCTCTGAGGTCCCCAAGGGCTGAGTGGACACCAGGCCCCTGTAGTCCTTCCTGGAAGTGCACAAATGCACAGAGAGCTGGCCACTGGGAGCATCTCTGCAGCAAAAGCCACTGCCTGCAACAAGTCCATCCAGATCAGCAAATCTGCATAGTGTAGTTCTATGGGGACCGCTGCTCTTGATTTAATTAATGGTTTGTTTGTTTGTATAATTCTCCTCAGGAAGGACTATTAGCACCTCAAAAGGATGTTAAAAGTATTCTTAGTAATAACAGAGTAAATACAAACCTAGTTTATCACTTTGTCACTTTCAACAAACACCACTCTAATGTACTAACCTTTCCCAGGGTGGTGTCCTATTTAAGTCAACAGCCAGCCAAATAGGAAAAGTGAATGCAGGCCAGTCTGTGAACTAGTTCATGGTGAAAAGCCAAAATAATTTCTATAATGATATATATATTTTTAATTCCCAAAAATCTGAAAAAATGCCAGAGGCATGTGTATGACTTTTCCTTCCTCCCTCCTTCCACTTAAAAGCTTTTGTAGAGAACCTGATGGGCTGATAGTACGTTCCTTGCATCTCAAGGGAGCACTTTGTAAAAATGTTTTTAGAACACTAATTTTTATAACACCCCAAGGAAAGATGGAAAGGTGGGCCATTTACATAAAATTAAGGATTTCTGCATATCCCGTTTCTGCCCTACCTCTTAAAGAAAACAGAGGGAAAACAGCAAGTCTCCTTGGAATTTTAGGATCCAGCTGAGATTTGATTCAAAAAGAAAATGCCTCTGAAGGAGGAAAGCAGGGACCAGAGAGTATGACCTAGCCCTTCAGTGGCAAGACATGCCAAGATGCAGGTGAAACCAGTGACCTCATTATGTACACGCTGGGGTGGGATTGGGGGAGTTTCTTTCTATGTGGCAAGATTACTCAGTAAAATCTCTCCAAACTTTCCATAGAAACTTTGGCAGTTAAGGCCTATGGACTATTTTCAAAAACTGAAATTTAACTCTTTAGCTAAAAAAACTATTTATTTTAGTTATGTACTATATCTATCGTTGGTTTTTAAATTAATTAATTAATTTTTATTGAAGTATAGTTCATTTACAATGTTGTATTAGTTTTAGGTGTACAGCAAAGTGATTCAGTTATATATATATATGTATATATATTATATATATATTCTTTTTCAGATTCTTTTTCGTTATAGGTTATTACAAAATATTGAGTAGAGTTCCCTGTGCTATAAGTAGGTCCTTGTTTATCTATTTTGTATATAACAGTGTGTATATGTTAATAGCAAACTCCCAATTTATCCACCCCCTTCCCCTTTGGTAACCATAAGTGTGTTTTCTACATCCTTGTTTTTTTAAACAAAAGATAATGGACATAATCTTAACTTTTTTAATGGTCATCACCTGTCATGGATGAGCCTGGTCTTATTACCGGGAAGCTGGAGAAATAAGTTCAGAAATCAAAATATAACTGGGGCAACTAGAATTACTTTCAAAGTAGCAGAGTGAAATTGCCCTTCACCTACCCAGCATCTGTTCCTATTTCCTCCTGCCTGTTAGAACTCAGGTTCTGTCTCCCGGGGAAGCCCAGGGGCCTCAGGGGAAGCTAATCAAAACCCAGCTTCTCACTACCACTTACTCCTGGGCATGGCTAATCTCAACCCCTTGCCAGGGGTTGGTTCAGAAATGATCATATGATTGAGCCAACAAGGCAAAAGGAGAGACTTTCTGAGAGCCTCTGGGGAAGATATCCTTGTTCTTTAGAGACTGCCATGGGAAGTCTCTCTGGACATTACTATTCCTGGATGTGAGGCAAACTGCTACAGCTGTTTTGCTACCAGGCTGAGGATGAAGTTATGGGGGGAAGAGGACAGAGCTAAGAGAATTGCAGGGAAATCCAGCCAGAGCCAAAAGACCCCATCAACCTCAAAGCCTCAAGTACCTCTGGAATTCAGTTATATGAGCTGTACTTGCTTTATAAGCTGGCTGGAGTTTTCTGTTGCATATAAGTAAATCTAAACTAATACAGGTTGTCAAAAACCAGAAACTTCCAAACAGTACTAATGACAAAGACAAAGCATTTGTCCGTATAGAGAATGTAATATTGACTAACGGATAAAAAGAAGAGAAACTGCATTGAAATATAACAAAATGGCTTTCTCTACAGTGAAAATGATTAATTTATGAAGTAATTTACCATTGAATTTAAAGCCTTGTCACCACTCAGGACAGTATGAATACGACCAGGTAAAATGATCCAAAGTCTTAGAAACAGATACCTATCACGGCCATATTCAACCTTAGCATAGGACTTGTTGAAGAGGATAAAGCAGTGCATCCTACTGTACAGTTTAAAATGGCCTTCAAGATGCCCTGGTCGAGAGACCAGAGACTGTTCTAGAGGCTCTGAAAATAAAAATAAAGTTCCTAGTGGATGGGGCATGGGCTGGAGGAGGGTCAATCAAATTTATGGAAGCCAAGGCCCATTTTGGGCATAAATAAAAGTGGAAGGCCTTAAGGAATTGAAAAGTGTTCCCTCCCCATCTAAAATACCTCCCCAGGGCTTCCCTGGTGGTGCAGTGGTTGAGAGTCCGCCTGCCGATGCAGGGGACACGGGTTCGTGCCCTGGTCCAGGAGGATCCCACGTGCCGCGGAGAGGCTGGGCCCGTGAGCCATGGCCACTGAGCCTGCGCGTCCGGCGCCTGTGCTCCGCAACGGGAAAGGCCACAGCAGTGAGAGGCCCGCGTACCGCAAAAAATAAAAAATAAAAAATAAAAAAAAATACCTCCCTGAAATCCCTGACGTTTGAAATTATGCTAACTTAGGAATAAAGACAGTCCCTTAACAACGAGATAAAGGGCTCAGATGGAAATTTCCATGAGAGCACTAATATGGTACTAAAAACTAGGCTGCTCTGAAGTGGACGTTAGTTTACTTTCTGTTCCACTGGCTCTAGAGTATAAGCTTTGTGAGGCCAGGTATATTTTTGTCTCGTTCATTGCTTTGTCCCTCGTAACTAAAATGGTCCCCAATCCATAGTACATGTAACAAAAATGTTTGTGAATGAATGAATGAATGAATGAATGAGATAGCCAAATCCTTACCAAAAACAAACTTTTATAGGAGAGAAGAAATTTTTAGAGGACTCTATATGGCTGAACAAGATAAAGGAAAAGTGAATCATGCAGAAGCTAAAGGCATGGGGGAAGGACGAAAGATGGGAAAGGCAATTTTTTCTTACTTTATTTAGTCAAGGGCAGCTTCTGATTGGATTCTCACACTAGACCCATGTCACGGAGCTGGAAAACCCGACATCCTCAGGCTAGAGAATCACGAAGAGTATTTGAGCCAAGTAGCAGAACCACATTGCACCTTGCGCTTTCCACAGGCCTGTCCTCGTTCTCCAAATATCAATGCCCCCAAATTCCCTCCCCAAATTCCACAGGTGGATTTCTCATGAAGTTGATAAAAGTCAAGCTTTGGTGCCCCCATTTGTTAGGAGGAACCCTAGCAATGCATTCACTTGGCATATGTTTTGGCAAAATTTGTAAAAGTCACATATTTTAGTCATAATAGGTCAGACTGCCTTCTCTTTCTACTCTGACTTGCCCTCTTATCAGGTGGCATCAGGGTGGCTGCAAGCATTTTTGGGGGCCCAGCTAAGGCAAGTGCAGTTGGAAATATATTGGTTTGAGTTTAACGAGATGTATTGATGTGATTCCCAGTCACTTTATGTATAAATATTTCTAGCTATCCTTTTGTAGGAGTGGCTTTCAGGAACATTCCCACAGCCCACTGTGGAAGTTCATCTGGTTCTCATCACATAAAGTGGCAGACCTAAATGTTGTATCACAATATGAATGTGTTCTCTGACCTTAGTGGAGGAAAATAAAGGTTTGAAATGGAGCCAGAAGACTGTAGAAAATTCTTTCCAATCAATTTTTTTAACTTCTTTATTGGAGTATAATTGCTTTACAATGGTGTGTTAGTTTCTGCTTTATAACAAAGTGAATCAGCTATACATATACATATAGCCCCATATCTCCTCCCTCTTGTGTCTCCCTCCCACCCTCCCTATCCCACCCCTCTAGGTGGTCACAAGGCACCGAGCTGATCTCTCTGTGCTATGTGGCTCCTTCCCACTAGCTATCTATTTTACATTTGGTAGTGTATATATGTCCATGCCGCTCTCTCACTTCATCCCAGTTTACCCTTCCCCCTCCCCGAGTCCTCAGGTCCATTCTCTACAAACAAAGGATTCAGTATTCATTGACACCTACTCAAAATGAAGTTCTTTCCTATTGGGAATACACATGAAGATGCAATGTATACGTCTGTGGTTTTGTACCACACAATCAAATTATTTTTCATATGTTTGTATATGAAGTCCATGGAAATTATTCTGACACCTAAAGTGAATTGTAATAAAAAAAGAAAATTATTCCAAAGGTATAAATCATTAACAGGAAGAGATTAATTACTAATAGAAATAATACATAGGCTCTTGGATTATTTAATGATCCAATTAATGAGGAAGAGTGAGTTATCTGAACATATTTGAAAAAAATATTTGTATTTCTTTATGATTTGACAGGAATATGCATATTGACAAACATGTACTTCATAATACACCACTACAATGAGGACATTGCCAACAAAATAGTTAACAGTGAGCAACATCAATTCAAAACCTTTAAGACTAGGCACTAAACAACAAAAAACTGGAAAAGGTCTGAAATCTTATAGATGACAAAAATTTGGGTGAGGTTCCCAAAATTTGACTATAATCCCAAACATCCATGTGATGATACCAGTAGTGAGCTGTGAAGCACACAGGAACTCTTCTAAATTATTAATAAACAAACTTGATCAACCATGTTACAGGAAAGAATGATTTATCTGTTTGTTTGTTTTTTTCACTGTATACATGTCAATCCCAATCTCCCAATTCATCACACCACCACCACCACCGCTCCACCGCTTTCCCCCCTTGGTGTCCATATGTTTGTTCTCTACATCTCTGTCTCAATTTCTGCCCTGCAAACCGGTTCATCTGTACCATTTTTCTAGGTTCCACATATATGCGTTGATATACGATATTTGTTTTTCTCTTTCTGACTTACTTCATTCTGTATACAGTCTCTAGATCCATCCACATCTCTATAAATGACCCAATTTCGTTCCTTTTTATGGCTGAGTAATATTCCATTATATATATGTACCACATCTTCTTTATCCATTCGTCTGTCGATGGGCATTTAGGTTGCTTCCATGACCTGGCTATTGTAAATAGTGCTGCAATGAACATTGGGGTGCATGTGTCTTTTTGAATTATGGTTTTCTCTGGGTGTATGCCCAGTAGTGGCATTGCTGGGTCATATGGTAATTCTATTTTTAGTTTTTTAAGGAACCTCCATACTGTTCTCCATAGTGGCTGTATCAATTTACATTCCCACCAACAGTGCAAGAGGGTTCCCTTTTCTCCACACCCACTTCAGCATTTGTTGTTTGTAGATTTTCTGATGATGTCCATTCTAACTGGTGTGAGGTGATACCTCATTGTAGTTTTGATTTGCATTTCTCTAATAATTAGGGATGTTGAGCAGCTTTTCATGTGCCTCTTGGCCATCTGTATGTCTTCTTCGGAGAAATGTCTATTTAGGTCTTCTGCCCATTTTTGCATTGGGTTGTTTTTTTTGGCTGTGTTTTGTCTTCGTTTCTGTGCGAGGGCTTTCTCTAGTTGTGGCAAGTGGGGACCACTCTTCATTGCGGTGTGCGGGCCTCTCACTATCGCGGCCTCTCTTGTTGCGAGCACAGGCTCCAGATGCGCAGGCTCAGTAGCTGTGGCTCATGGGCCTAGTTGCTCCACGGCATGTGGGATCTTCCCAGACCAGGGCTCGAACCCGTGTCCCCTGCATTATCAGGCAGATTCTCACCCACTGCGCCACCAGGGAAGCCCTGTTTGTTTTTTTAATATTGAACTGCATGAGCTGTTTATATATTTCAGAGCTTAATCCTTTGTCCATTGATTTGTTTGCAAATATCTTCCCCCATTCTGAGGGTTGTCTTTTCGTCTTGTTTGTAGTTTCCTTTGTTTTGAAAAAGCTTTTAAGTTTCATTAGGTTCCATTTGTTTATTTTTGTTTTTATTTTCATTACTCTTGGAGGTGAATCAAAAAATATCTTGCTGTGATTTATGTCAAACAGTGTTCTTCCTATGTTTTCCTCTAAGAGTTTTATAGTGTCCGGTCTTACATTTAGGTCTCTAATCCATTTTGAGTTTATTTTTGTGTATGGTGTTAGGAAGTGTTCTAATTTCATTCTTTTACATGTAGCTGTCCAGTTTTCCCAGCACCACTTATTGAAGAGACTGTCTTTTCTCTGTTGTATATCCTTGCCTTCTTTGTTATAGATTAGTTGACCATAGGTGCATGGGTTTATATCTGGGCTTTCTATCTTGTTCCATTGATCTATGTGTCTGTTTTTGTGCCAGTGCCATATTGTCTTGATTACTATAGCTTTGTAGTATAGTCTGAAGTCAGGGAGTCTGATTCCTCCAGCTCCTTTTTTTTTCCCTCAAGACTGCTTTGGCTATTCAGGGTCTTTTGTGTCTCCATACAAATCTTAAGATTTTTTGTTCTAGTTCTGTAAAAAATGCCATTGTAATTTGATAGGGATTGCATTGAATCTGTAGCTTGCTTTAGGTAATATAGTCATTTTCACAATATTGATTCTTCCAATCCAAGAACATGGTATATCTCTCCATCTGTTGGTATCATCTTTAATTTCTTTCATCAGTGTCTTATAGTTTTCTGCATACAGGTCTTTTGTCTCCCTAGGTAGGTTTATTCCTAGGTATTTTTTTGTTGCAATGGTAAATGGGAGTGTTTCCTTAATTTCTCTTTCAGATTTTTCATCATTAGTGTATAGGAATGCAAGAGATTTCTGTGCATTAATTTTGTATCCTGCAACTTTACCAAATTCATTGATTAGCTCTAGTAGTTTTCTGGTGGCATCTTTAGGATTCTGTATGTATAGTATCATGTCATCTGCAAACAGTGACAGTTTTACTTCTTCTTTTCCAATTTGTATTCCTTTTATTTCTTTTTCTTCTCTGATTGCTGTGGCTAGGACTTCCAAAACTATGTTGAATAATAGTGGTGAGAGTGGACATCCTTCTCTTTTTCCTGATCTTAGAGAAAATGCTTTCAATTTTTCACCATTGAGAATGATGTTTGCTATGGGTTTGTTGTATATGGCCTTTATTATGTTGAAGTAGTTTCCCTCTATGCCTGCTTTCTGGAGAGTTCTTATCATAAATGGGTGTTGAATTGTGTCAAAAGCTTTTTCTGCATCTATTGAGATGATCATATGGTTTTATCCTTCAATTTGTTAATATGGTGATCACATTGATTGATTTGCATATATGGAAGAATCCTTGCATCTCTGGGATAAATCCCATTTGATCATGGTGTATGATCCTTTTAATGTGTTGTTGGATTCTGTTTGCTAGTATTTTGTTGAGGATTTTTGCATCTATATTCGTCAGTGATATTGGTCTGTAATTTTCTTTTTTTGTAGTATTTTTGTCTGATTTTGGTATCAGGGTGATGGTGGCCTTGTAGAATGAATTTGAGAATTTTCCTTCCTCTGTAATTTTTTGGAAGAGTTTGAGAAGGGTGGTTGTTAACTCTTCTCTAAATGCTTGTTAGAATTCACCTGTGAAGCCATCTGGACCTGGACTTTTGTTTGTTGGAAGATTTTTAATCACAGTTTCAATTTCATTACTTGTGAGTGGTCTGTTCATATTTTCTATTTCTTCCTGGTTCAGTCTTGGAAGGTTATACCTTTCTAAGAATTTGTCCATTTCTTCCAGGTTGTTCATTTTGTTGGCATAGAGTTGCTTGTAGTAGTCTCTTAGGATGCTTTGTATTTCTGGGGTGTCCGTTGTAACTTCTCCTTTTTTGTTTCTAATTTTATTGATTTGAGTCCTCTCCCTCTTTTTCTTGATGAGTCTTGCTAATGGTTTACCAATTTTGTTTATCTTCTCAAAGAACAAGCTTTTAGTTTTATTGATCTTTGCTATTGTTTTCTTTGTTTCTATTTCATTAATTTCTGCTCTGATCTTTATGATTTCTTTCCTTCTGCTAACTTTGGGTTTTGTTTGTTCTTCTTTCTCTAGTTCCTTTAAGTGTAAGGTTAGATTGTTTATTTGAGATTTTTCTTGTTTATTGAGGTAGGCTTGTGTAGCTCTAAACTTCCCTCTTAGAACTGCTTCTGCTGCATCCCATAGGTTTTTGGATCATCGTGTTTTCTTTGTCATTTGTCTCTAGGTATTTTTTGATTTCCTCTTTGATTTCTTCAGTGATCTCTTGGCTATTTAGTAATGTATTGTTTAGCCTCCATGTGTTTGTGTTCTTTTATGTTTTTTTTCCCTGTAATTGATTTCTAATCTCACAGCGTTTTGGTCAGAAAAGATGCTTGATATGATTTCAATTTTCTTAAATTTACTGAGGCTTGATTTGTGACCCCAGATGTGATCTATCCTGGAGAATGTTCTGTGCGCACTTGAGAAGAAAGTGTAATCTGCTGTTTTTGGATGGAATGTCCTATAAATATCAATTAAATCTATGTGGTCTATTGTGTCATTTAAAGCTTGTGTTTCCTTATTAATTTTCTGTTTGGATGATCTGTCCTTTGGTGTAAGTGAGGTGTTAAAGTCCCCCACTATTATTCTGTTACTGTCGATTTCCTCTTTTATAGTTGTTAGCAGTTGCCTTATGTATTGAGGTGCTCCTATGTCGGGTGCATGTATATTTATAATTGTTATATCTTCTTCTGGGATTGATCCCTTGATCATTATGTAGTGTCCTTCCTTGTCTCTTGTAACATTCTTTATTTTAAAATCTATTTTATCTGATATGAGTATTGCTACTCCAGCTTTCTTTTGATTCCTATTTGCATGGAATATCTTTTTCCATCCCCTCACTTTCATTCTGTATGTGTCCCTACGTCTGAAGTGGGTCTCTTGTAGACAGCATATATATGAGTCTTGTTTTCGTATCCATTCAATGAGCCTGTGTCTTTTGGTTGGAGCATTTAATCCATTCATGTTTAAGGTAATTATCAAAATGTATGTTCCTATTACCATTTTCTTAATTGCTTTGGGTTTGTTTTTGTAGGTCCTTTTCTTCTCTTGTGTTTCCCACTTAGAGAAGTTCCTTCAGTATTTGCTGTAGAGCTGGCTTAGTTGTGCTGAATTCTCTTAGCTTTTGCTTGTCTGTAAAGCTTTTGATTTCTCCATCGAATCTGAATGAGATCCTTGCCGGGTAGAGTAATCTTTGTTGTAGGTTCTTCCCTTTCATCACTTTAAGTATACCATGCCACTCCCTTCTGGCTTGTAGAGTTTCTGCTGAGAAATCAGCTGTTAACCTTATGGGAGTTCCGTTGTATGTTTTTTGTCGTTTTTCCCTTGCTGCTTTCAATAATTTTTCTTTGTCTTTTTTTTTTTTTTTTTTTTGTGGTACGCGGGCCTCTCACTGCTGTGGCCTCTCCCGTTGCAGAGCACAGGCTCTGGACACACAGGCTCAGCGGCCATGGCCCACTGGCCCAGCCGCTCCGCAGCATGTGGGATCTTCCTGCACGGGGGCATGAACCCGTGTCCCCTCCATCGGCAGGTGGACTCCCAACCACTGCGCCACCAGGGAAGCCCTGTTTTTAATTTTTGCCGATTTGATTACTATGTGTCTTGGCATCTTTCTCCTTGGGTTTGTCCTGTATGGGACTCTCTAAGCTTCCTGGACTTGGATGGCTATTTCCTTTCCCATGTTAGGGAAGTTTTCGACTATTATCTCTTCAAATATTTTCTCGGGTGCTTTCTCTCTCTCTTCTCCTTCTGGGACCCCTAATAATGCGAATATTGTTGAGTTTAATGTTGTCCCAGAGGTCTCTTAGGCTGTCTTCATTTCTTTTCATTCTTTTTTCTTTATTCTGTTCTGCAGCAGTGAATTCCACCATTCTGTCTTCCAGGTCACTTATCCGTTCTTCTGCCTCAGTTATTCTGATATTGATTCCTTCTAGTGTATTTTTCATTTCAGTTATTGTATTCCTCATCTCTGTTTGTTTGTTTTTTAGTTCTTCTAGATCTTTGTTAAACATTTCTTGAATCTTCTCCATCTTTGCCTCCATTCTTTTTCCGAGGTCCTGGATCATCTTCACTATCGTTATTCTGAATTCTTTTTCTTGAATGTTGCCTATCTCCACTTCATTTAGTTGTTTTTCTGGGGTTTTATCTTGTTCCTTCATCTGGTACATAGCCCTCTGCCTTTTCATCTTGTCTATCTTTCTGTGAATGTGGTTTTTGTTCCACAGGCTGCAGGATTGTAGCTCTTCTTGCTTCTGCTGTCTGCCCTCTGGTGGATGAGTCTATCTAAGAGGCTTGTGCCAGTTTCTTCAAGAATGATTTATCTTTATACTCTCTAGAGAGAAAATATTACAAGAGCTCCCACAAATTAAGTAAAAATCTACAGGGTTATCAGACAGGTAGGTAACAAAAATATTGTGGATTTTTTTGGATTTTGTGATGCTTGTGGCATTTAAATATTTTTATTTTTTAAATTAATTAATTAATTAATTTGGCTGCACCAGGTGTTAAGTTGCAGCACTTGGGATGTTTTAATTGCAGTATGCAGGATCTTTAGTTGTGGCATGGGAACTCTTAGTTGTGGCATGTGGGATCAAGTTTCCTGACCAGGGATTGAACCTGGGCCCCCTGCATTGGGAGTGTGGAGTCTTAGCCACTGGACCACAAGGGAAGTCCCTTTACATATTTTTAAAATGTGTAATTTATGGTGATTCCTCTTATCATTTTAAATAAGTACTCATTCTTGAGCTTAGTTTTGTATTAGTAATCTTTTTGTTTTAAAAGCCCTGTTAAATGATAGAAGCTTCAGATCCCCAAACCAATAATGATGTTGAGAGGAAGAGATCCTGGATCCACCTATGCTTCTATTCATTTCAACTCTGAATTGATTAAACCATTACTCAGATTTTAAACACACACGACACACACACAAATAAAAGAAAAATTTATAAAATGGGTGAAATGATCTAACATGAATGTTTCCATATCATCAGTCTTTCCTTAATAGCACAGCCATCCTGACCATCCTGGTCGTAGGATGGTATCTGTGTGTTGGTGATACAAGTAAATTAATAGGGTTCTGGAATTCAGGAGCTCTCTTAGGGTTTATAAAGTGAAGAAAAAAAAAAAAAAAAAGAGGATCACTGCCCTAGACAATTGTATCTAGAGAACAGAGAAAAGAAAATTTACTTTGGACTTGGGTTTAAATCCCAGTCCCGCTGCTTAAATGGTTGTGTGACTGTGAGACTTGATTTCTACATTTGTAAAAATAGGCAGAATATTAAGTGCCTTTTAGAGCTTTTGTGAAAATTAAATGCTACTACTGAAATTAAATGAAGCTATAAGGATTAAGTGAATAGGGCTGTTCTAAAGAGTAAATGTGCTCAGTAATAGGTGTTCTGTAAATGTTAGCTTCCTTCTGAAATACATAGAGCAGGACGTCAGCTTATGCAAAGAATGTAAATTTGTTCTGGTCATAAATGTCAATGCATTTTCTGACAATGCCAGTAAATTTGTACAGACTATATGGATTATATTTCACCTTTTTGCTTTATCCTGAGGCTAATACCAAATAGGGCAATGACGTGTGGGCAATTTTTGAAAGAAGAAATAAGAATGTCTGGTGACACAGAAAGAATTGTTTAACATACCTGGTCATCAAACACGATGTAAACAATTAGATACCATTTCTTCTCTCAGACTGGCAAAGGTAAAGAAGGATGAGATGCCCACCTGCCATTGGTAAGGGTGCGAGGGAGGGGACAGGCTCATAACATTGGATGGTGGGAGTTCAAATTGGAACAACTGTTTGGAGGCCAATTTAAAAGTGGACCAAAAAAAAAAACTTTAAAAAATGTTTACCCTGCATTTAAATATAGGCCTCTCTATGGCCTAGTAATTCCACTTCTAGTTTACATTTAAAAAATGCGTAGTTACGTCCTCCAAAAATATGTACAAGAATCTTCACAGCAGCTTTATTCATATAGTCTAAACGTCTGATAACAGTAAATGAATCAATAAATTGTATATTCAAAAAATAGAATACCACACAGCAATATAAAGAATGAATTACTGCAGTACACTACAGCATGGATGAATCTCACAGATATTATGTTGAGTGGAAGGAGCCAGAAACAAAAAATTCCACACCCTGTGACTCCATTTATATGATGTTCAAGAACATGGGGTAGGTATTGACTGGGAAGGGGCATGAAGGAGCATTCTGGGGTGCTGTGAGTGTTTAACACGTGATGTGGGTAGTGGTTACATAGTTGTACATACATAGGTAAAATTCAACTAGCTGTACACTTGATGTATATACGTTATACATGAACTAAAAAGTTTTAAGAAAGCATATCCTTTGATTTAGCAGTTATATTTTCATTCTAAAGGAAAAATCAGAGGAGGTTTACATACAAGAACCATCACCACAGGGTTATTTATTGTAGCAAAAATCTAGAAATAAATTAGTTCAATAATAAGGAAGTAGTTAAATTATGATACCTTCAAACAATAGAATGCTATATAGTCTTTAAATAAGATTAAATAGAATAGTTAAAAACATAGAAAGTTGTTCATAATGTATTGTTGAGAAAAGGCAAGTTAACCAAAGGGTTAATACTATATTTGGTAGAAATATGTGTGTGTAAATAGATAGATAGATAAACAAATATATTTTAACCAAATATAGTAGTATACATACTATATTTATATAGTATACATACTATATTTATGTATGCATTCTAGGTGTGCTCTCCAAACTCAGTTTCTAGCTGTAAAATGGGGATAATAATAGCACCTATCTTATAGCAATGTTATCTGGATTAAATTAAATAATCTGTATAAATCTGTGTTTAACAGTGTCTGGCACAAAGCACTTTATAAGTATTAGCCGTTACCTTACTCTGGGATGCTGGCCAAGACTTCTGTTACCAGCACTAACTTAACTGTTCTTCTTTTCACCTTGGGTATCCACTGACCTGGTTATGACTTGTTCCTTTAAGGGGTAACGAACTTTGCTGGAGACAGGGTAGCAAGATTATCAGGTACTGAAGCATCCTGTCATCTGAAGACCATGGGACAGCCCCGTCTGATCAGGGACATTCCTTCTGAAAGCCGGGTCTCAGGGTTCTTCTGCAGACACATCCAATTCCAACTGATACGAGATCCACAAGGACAGCCTTGTGAATACCCCTCAGAGAACCTTGGGGCCCAGGTTCTAGAGCATTCTGAGACCTACAAACCCAAGGAGAAAGTTAGGAAAGAGCTGGTTTGCTTTCTTTGTGCTTTTCCTCCTCCCATTCACTACAGAAGTGTTTTGCGCAGCTGGTTTTAGTTTCATTTTTGCATTGTGTCTCCTCTTTCCCGATTCCTGCCTACCTTGTTTTCCGTTTCTATTTCCAGGCTTTTCCAAAATGTTCGTTTTCAGAGCTGCTTCCGTGCTTTCTTCTCCCAGCACCAATCTGCCTGCCCCAGTGTCTCCTTTCTCCCCTCCTTCCTTCCTTTTTTCTCCCTCCCTTTGCATCTCTCTTGAGACAGGTCTAGTGGCCTGGTTGCCATCTGCTGCCTTTTTTTTTTTTTTTTATGAGGTTGAGATCAGATGGCATCTAATCGATCGTCATGGTCTCCATGGTTACCAGGGTGACAGAGCACTTGGGAGAGACACATTCTCCAGCCTGGGGCTGTCAGACCACTCCTGAGAGGGACAAAGAAAATAAAACCTCTTCCCTCATATTTACACATTTACATCTCTCTCAAATGCAGTAGAACATAGACCCTGTTTATGTTTTACATAGTCACCTAGTGGCTTGGGGCCAGGGAATGAAGATGACTTTTTTCTATGAAAAAAAAAAATGCACAAGAACAAAAGTAAAGATTTTTTTTTTGAACCTCCGAATACCCCCATCCTCACCCCATACACACAGACTATCACCTTTTTAAATTTTCTTTCCCCTTTTAATGTTTGGGCATTAATTTAGTAATTCTAATGAAGTGTTATCCTTCCAATAAATCACAGAGTAGTTCTAAAACTGACAATTGACAATTCTTTACTTCAGAAAAAGAAAGAGCCACTCATAAAATTACCAACACTTTAACCTTTGATTAGGATCAGCTGTAACTTCAGTTGTAATTTGTTCTTTGGCCAAGAATTATTTGTAGTACAGGAAGACATTCTTCCCACGAAGAGCAGTCACACATGATGAAATGTAAGCAAAATAACCCCTCTTAATGCAAAAAGGTGTCGGGGCATGACTGGTCTGTAACACTTCAATGCACAGGGGCTGGCCAATCCCGGTCTTATTATAATAGAATATGGTGGCTTATGGCCCAGGTCTGGTTGAAAGAGACATGAGAAAGGTCTTGGTAATAAGGATGTGTAACTAATGGGACAAAGGCTAGAGTTTTGGAGAAACTCAGAAGAAAACAACCAATCTTCATATCATTAAATAATGTTAAAACTGCAAATGGAATGCTGTCTTTGATTTATTCACACACCTTTAATCCTAGGCACAGATGACTTGGGGCTATAGGCTGTTTTACTTCCTCTCCTGGTAATATTTTACGCTTCATAACACTTATTAGAAATTCTGCTCTTTTTTACCTTTGTCAGAGAAAACTAAACTTAAAATTGTGACACAGGTCCAAGGCCCGTAAGTAATTATTTTTCATTGAAAGTAAAAACATCACCTCGAACGATGGGCAGTGCCTCCTTTCTTCTTTCCTTTGTCTCTGATGTCACTTTAGACCTCCTCCATCCCCTCTGTACAGTATCTTAGTAAGATTCAGATATATTCATCTGCGGTGCCTTTGGCTGTTAAGCAAATATCACACTGATATTTGAAATAGAAATGATGCCATCAGTTGGAGGAGAGACTTTAATATAAAGGGAAAGTAATTTCTTGTGAACACAACCCCTCTTACTCACTTTGCACCTCTGCGTCCTTGCTAATACCGGTCCCTCTTCCCTCTCCCAGTTCTTCCCACTCCCCACCTCTTTCCTGGTGACCTCTATAGGGTGGCCAAGGGACCTGCTTGTACTTTGAGCCCCACATCCTCAGAAAAGCCCTCCCAACACCCTATGGTTCAGAGAACTGAACTCCTCATTTCTTATGGTCTACACTTCTCATTCGGGACTTAGCCTGTGGTGACTTATATCAGCGGTCCCCAACATTTTTGGCACCAGGGCCCAGTTTTGTGGAAGACAGTTTTTCCACAGTTTGGGGCGGGGAGCAGGGGATGGTTCAGGCGGTAATGCAAGCGATGGGGAGCGATGGGGAGCGACGGGGAGCGGCAGATGAAGCTTCGCTCGCTCACCTCCTGCTGTGCGGCCCGGTTCCTATCACGCCGCAGACCAGTACCAGTCCAATGCCCGGGGACTGGGGACCCCTGCCTTAGGTTCTCGTTGATGTATTTGTTTGGTATATTTCTGGTCTCTCAATTGTAAACTCCAAAGGGGAGAGACTATGTCCCCTGCTTCTGGGCTCTTCCCTTGCTTTCTACCTAGTTAGCCCTCACTGAGTTTTGATGAAGATGATCACAGCCTGTTGTGTCTACCATAGCTGGCTTTCCATTTTAAGGCCTTGGATCTTAGCATTCTTGATCTGCAGTGATTTTATTTTGTGTCAGCCAGGAAGCTATCCTTGCTTCCTTGCCTCCCATACTCTGGTGCACAAGCGTGCTGCTCAGAGAAGGTGGGTTCCACCTCCGAATGAAATGAGTCATTTGTTCCCATCAGGATGACTGCCACAGCATGGTGTCAACTCACTCCTGCCTTTGGTAAATTGAGTTTGTCAGTGCTCAGCCACACAGCTGAGTGAAATGTTGTGTGATGTGGGCTGTCTCCTGGGAGAGAGAAACTGGCATAAACCACATCCTAATGGGATCCAGAAACAAAGAAGCGTGAATGAAGTGTTAATTGCATTCATAAAGACATTAACAAAGGAATTAAAAAGGCAGTGGCTTCCATCCCCCACTCAAGATCCACAGGAAAACATGTGACCCCAAAGAATGTTTTAACAATAATCATCAAAGTTTATTGCCCGCCCACCGCAGAGATGACTGTCAATAAATATTAGCTTTTCAAAGAACAAACTTTTTTTTTTTTTTTTTGCAGTACGTAGGCCTCTCACTGTTGTGGCCTCTCTCGTTGCGGAGCACAGGCTCCGGACGTGCAGGCTCAGCGACAATGGCTCACGGGCCCAGCCGCTCCGCAGCATGTGGGATCTTCGCGGACAGGGGCACGAACCCGCGTCCCCTGCATCGGCAGGCGGACTCTCAACCACTGCGCCACCAGGGAAGCCCAAGAACATTTTTTGTTCGTTATCTTGAGTACATTAACCAGCAGACAGTTTAGTCTACCCCACCTCCAGTTCTCTTCTTGCTCCTTGCTGCCTTTGTATGATTTAAGTTCCCAAAGAATCAAGAGGCATTTTCAATGCTGCTTCATTAACCATAAGGATGTCTGCTAACAGTTTGAACCTAATCAATCCTACAATTCTTATTAGAGCAAAATGCTTATTATCTGGGAGATTTTTTTGCTTTTTGAAGTAAAATGACAAGACTGGGGGTTTGTTTTACAGTCCTTCTTGAATATTCCTGAGATCATCTGCAGTGTGGGCAACCTGAGGCTCCCTCCCACTGCCCTTTGGCAGGGCCCCCAGCTGCTGACAGCAGGGCTAAGCTGGCAAAAGGGCAGAAGGCTGCATTTGGCTGAAGATGGATCACACTGATGAATACTGTGTCTGGTTAATGAAGTCAGGGCCACAGATCTGGGGCCTCTTATGGTTCTTTTCACTCAATTTCACCCTCACAGACCACACCACTAATCCCAGCCAGTCATTCTGTGTATGTATGCAACTGGTGACTCAGGGACTAGATAAAAGTAAATGAATCTCATCTAGAAGATCAGAAATCTCTACAAAGGAAGCAGAACTAAAAAGTGTGTTTACATAGAGTCTCAGGCAGCACATGCAGCAACTCCGGAAGATACATACAGCAGGTATTCCTACCTTCATCCTGCAGATAAGAAAACAAAAACCCAAAGAAATTAAGTCAAGTCCTGGCATTAGAATTCAGGTATTTTTGATCATCTGACTGCTCTTTCTACCGCAGGAGTCTAACTCTCTTGGGATCTCATTTGATTCTCACAAGAATCCTGTGAAGTAAAGCAGGCCGTATAAACAAGGGAGTCGATTTGCCAGGAGCCATACTAATGCAACCAGAGGAGCAGGTGCTCTTAAGCCCATGCCTAGAATTTGGCTGAACAACTGTATTTTTCAGTCTAAATTGACCTTATTCATGGATGGTGGCAGATTTAAAAGTGACAATATTCTAGTCTGTTGTATGTGTCCAGGCTGATCAACATGGGTCAGTCAGAGGAAGCAGTCTCAGAAGTGCAGACAGCATCTTAGGAGAGCTCACCTTCCAGTCATCAGAATCAGACCCACTGAGTCTCTTATTCCTTCTACTTCTGCTGAAGATATTAGGGGCATTTCCTTTTGTATGTGACCTGTACATTAAATTTAGGGATATCACAAAATTTCTAAAATAAAAAATTTTGGATTATATGTTGCTTTGTATTAGTGGTTCTTAGTTTCATATCTATATTACCAAACACTCAAAAGATGATTGTCTTTACTTCTCATTAGAACACATCATTTATCATACTTGAGGCCATAATCTTCAAGCAAATTTAGCTCCATGTAGACATGCCATCAAGTTGTGCAGGAGTCTGATCAAATAGCACTTTGAATTAATTATCTAGAAGTTATTAATATTATTATTTGCACTTTACTTGTATTTTTGTAATTTTTGTCTTGATTAGAAGGTCCTATTTTACCTTTATGTTGCTCCTAAGATAAAAGACTAGCCAATTGTAATCTTACTTGTCTAAGGCTAGGAGTAGGATGCAAAAATTTATACTAAATGGGAAAAAAATCAAGGTGAGCAGTTGGTCAGTCACATATTCAATTGAGGTTACAGCCTTAGTTTTGTTTTTGTTTTTTTTGCGGTACACGGGCCTCTCACTGTTGTGGCCTCTCCCGTTGCGGAGCACAGGCTCCGGACGCGCAGGCTCAGCGGCCATGGCTCAGGGGCCTAGCCACTCCACGGCACGTGGGATCTTCCCGGACCGGGGCACGAACCAGTGTCCCCTGCATCGTCAGGCGGACTCTCAACCACTGTGCCACCAGGGAAGCCACAGCCCTAGTTTTTTATCAACAGCAGAAGGGCTGAATATTTTTCCTTGGAATTTCTTGTATCAGAATGCATCACTTTCACTTGCCTAAAAATGTTGACTGAGGATATGAAGGAGTTTGGCACTATAATTATCTACTGATATTCAAAGCACCCAGATAATCATCTGGTAAAATATCTAGTTTTTATAAATTCTTTTCTTTTCATCTTGTCATTTGGATAGTGAGGAGACACCCCCTGAGATGCCACCTAAATCCTGGAGGGGAGGGGGAGTTTCAGGCTTTTATTCATTCTGTTTATGTCAAAATTAAGAGAATTAATTCATGCTCCTAAGCCAAAATTGTGTCATTATTGTAGAGTGAGCATTCTGATCATTCATTCTTTTCCATTCATGGAAATCCAAATGGTTGAAGTCGTTTTACAGGGCTGTACTGTACATAATGGGTAGCTACTAGCCAAATGTGGCTATTTAAATTAAAATTAATTAAAATTAAGAATTAATTTCCATATTCCAAGTGCTCAATAGCCACATGTAGTTAGTGGCTACTGTATTGGACAGTGCAGATTTATAGAACATTTTTGTCACCATAGAAAGTTCTATTAGACAAAGTTGTTCTAGAGCAAAAGATTGAAATCCACACAGGCTGCAGAAATACACCCTATATCCAATCAACTATTTGTAGAACCATATAGTTTCACTGAGAGTGACTTGTGGGACCAAGCTGCTAGGGCCTGGGCATCAAGGAGGAGGTGGCCTGCAGCTTTCTTTCTCAGAGTGAGAACTGGCCCTGAGTGTCGTGGGAGAGGATGAGTCAAATCTCTGGAGAAAGGGCAGGTGCAGATAAGCCATTTCCATTTTCCACTCCTGCAACTCTCAGAACCTTGAGTCCTGACCTGCCACCAAGTCGTGCTTGCACAGAAGCCCAAACCAAAGAGCATTTTGGATTAGTTTTCTGGCTGTTACTTCTTTGCAAAATCTATCTTGTGCCTTTGATTAAGGACTTTCTTTCTTTGTGCCATGAATTTAAATGAATCTGAACCTAGCAGGGTTTTCCACCAGCAATGACATTTGGCATGGGCATTGACCAAAAGGAAGAAGACTTCAGACAAGCCAGGATTATGACAGAGACTGAACAGTATGGGCTGGTATTCCTGGACTGGACATCTTTAAGTGAATACCATTCATTGGCTCCTCATCATTAAACCTATCCATAGACTGAAGTTCTTCCTCTAAGATGGAAAAGGTGGGAACAATTTCCAGTGCTTGCTGCATTAGCCACTTAAACTTGTAAAAACTTAAAAGTAATACATCACCAATCATATCCTTTTCTCCGATGTATCTCACTAGGACTATCTCTACTATATCAAGAAAGAGATTGAGACGGGATGTTTTCGTAAGATAGTTCAGTCATTTGCAAAAAGCACGTGAGGTAGACAATTCTCATTACTTTTATCACATACTTCAAAGTGGGCTTATTGGGAACATGTTTTATATTCTTAGTAGACTGTAAGTTCTTTAAAACTGCTAATAATACATGTTTGCATCTCACAAGTACCTGATACAGTAGGAGGTGCTCAGCACCTTGGTTCAACTCCATCAGCAAATATTAATTGAACGAACTAATGAATGAATAAGGAGATTATGGGTGACAAATTTGTCTAGCCTGGTAATTTTTAGCTGATAGCTATAGGAAGTTGGAGGACAGGCGGAAGAGGTTCAAATTTTGAGAAGAAACAGATTGTGAGCTAATTGAAAGTGTATCCCTTCAAAGCTTCCTTTGAATTTCCAGAGGTTTATAGTCGGAGAGAAAACTTTTTTGAAGGGCAACTGTGTGTTTCAATTGATGGAATTGGTGATTGATTCGGTGATGTGCATCCAGCCTATTCTCTCCTTTACAGAATTTCCCTTTTGACATTCTTCCTGGAAGTAGGGAGCCTAAAGTAATGTATGAATTTGTTTTGTATTGTTTTGTGTTGATGGCTGAATGGCAGAATAATGGAGTTAGCTGGCAAGGAAAATGATTTACACGACTGAGCCCAAGCCCATACACTTTTTTACAAACTGAATGAAAACAAATCCAAAAATTAAAGTGACCACAGGAGAACCTTGAAATCCATCCCCATACTTCCAATCATCCCTGATAAATCAAGGTCCAACCCCATCTTCAATATTTGCTAGAAAATAGAACCATAGGTGTATGCTAAAGGCCATAGAAAGGACTTTAAAAAATGCAATAACCTCTTTCGGGTTTTAATAATGCCGGTCACCTACGTAAACACGTTCTGTGATGTAGCTTTCTAGGTCATGTATCTTTAAATAACCGTGACTTATATTAGTCTCTTGTTCCAACTGTTTTTCTAGTATCTCTCTTGCTGAAATGGTTTCAATTAGAGCCTGGAAATGGTTGATACAGAACTCTTTCTCGGTGCTTGCCAACATGGGATTTGGTTTTAAACATGGCTGTTTTTCATCCAAAAAAAAAAAAAATCCCCCCTTCTTGCCCTGGAGTTAGAAGAGATTATTCTCAGACAGGCATTTAGCTGATTTTTAATGTCAAAGAAACTTAATTTGCAAACTCGTTAGAAACTCTTTAGTAAAAGCCGCCTAGTAAAACAAATGATTAATATTGGTAAGCTCCTCATTTGCATATTAATTAGTCTCCATACTCAACTAATTAAAACTGCGCTGCCTGTTTGAGGACTTCTAGACTGCTAGTCTTGTTTTTATGTGCAAGCATGTATTTTAATGAAAATAAGAGTTAGTGATTATGTCTGTATTTTCCTAATGTACTAGTTTTTCCATCTATGGCACTTAGGACTCCTTGAGAGGCCATAGAACCATCTCTAAGAAGCCATTTCATTGGCCCAAAGATCACTTTTGTCCTAGGATCTGTGTGCTCCTTCAGGTTTTTTTTTTTTTTTTTTTTTTGTGGATTTTATTTATTTATTTATTTTTCTTTTTTTATTAGTTTCTGCTTTATAACAAAGTGAATCAGTCATACATATACATCTGTTCCCACATCCCCTCCCTCATGCATCTCCCTCCCTCCCACCCTCCCCATCCCACCCCTCGAGGCGGTCACAAAGCACCGAGCTGATCTCCCTGTGCTCTGCGGCTGCTTCCCACTATCTATCTACCTTACGTTTGGTAGTGTATATATGTCCATGCCTCTCTTTCCCTTTGTCACAGCTTACCCTTCCCCTTCCCCATATCCTCAAGTCCATTCTCAAGTAGGTCTGTGTCTTTATTCCCGTTTTACCCCTAGGTTCTTCATGACATTTTTTTTTTTTTTAAATTCCATATATATGTGTTAGCATACGGTATTTGTCTTTCTCTTTCTGACTTACTTCACTCTGTATGACAGACTCTAGGTCTATCCACCTCATTACAAATAGCTCAGTTTCGTTTCTTTTTATGGCTGAGTAATATTCCATTGTATATATGTGCCACATCTTCTTTATCCATTCATCCGATGATGGACACTTAGGTTGTTTCCAGCTCCGGGCTATTGTGAATAGAGCTGCAATGAACATTTTGGTACATGTCTCTTTTTGAATTATGGTTTTCTCAGGGTATATGCCTAGTAGTGGGATTGCTGGGTCATATGGTAGTTCTATTTTTAGTTTTTTAAGGAACCTCCATACTGTTCTCCATAGTGGCTGTACCAATTCACATTCCCACCAGCAGTGCAAGAGTGTTCCCTTTTCTCCACACCCTCTCCAGCATTTATTGTTTCTAGATTTCTTGATGATGGCCATTCTGACTGGTGTGAGATGATATCTCATTGTAGTTTTGATTTGCATTTCTCTAATGATTAATGATGTTGAGCATTCTTTCATGTGTTTGTTGGCAGTCTGTATATCTTCTTTGGAGAAATGCCTATTTAAGTCTTCTGCCCATTTTTGGATTGGGTTGTTTGTTTTTTTGCTATTGAGCTGCATGAGCTGTTTATAAATTTTGGAGATTAATCCTTTGTCAGTTGCTTCATTTGCAAATATTTTCTCCCATTCTGAGGGTTGTCTTTTGGTCTTGTTTATGGTTTCCTTTGCTGTGAAAAAGCTTTGAAGTTTCATTAGGTCCCATTTGTTTATCTTTGTTTTTATTTCCATTTCTCTAGGAGGTGGGTCCAAAAGGATCTTGCTGTGATTTATGTCATAGAGTGTTCTACCTATGTTTTCCTCTAAGAGTTTGATAGTTTCTGGCCTTACATTTAGGTCTTTAATCCATTTTGAGCTTATTTTTGTGTATGGTGTTAGGGAATGATCGAATCTCATACTTTTACATGTCCCTGTCCAGTTTTCCCAGCACCACTTATTGAAGAGGCTGTCCTTTCTCCACTGTACATTCCTGCCTCCTTTATCAAAGATAAGTTGGCCATATGTGCGTGGGTTTATCTCTGGGCTTTCTATCCTGATCCACTGATCTATCTTTCTGTTTTTATGCCAGTACCACACTGTCTTAATTACTGTAGCTTTGTAGTATAGTCTGAAGTCAGGGAGCCTGATTCCTCCAGCTCCGTTTTTCGTTCTCAAGATTGCTTTGGCTATTCGGGGTCTTTTGTTTTTCCAAACAAATTTTGAAATTTTTTGTTCTACTTCTGTGAAAAATGCCAGTGGTAGTTTGATAGGGATTGCATTGAATCTGTAGATTGCTTTGGGTAGTAGAGTCATTTTCACAATATTGATTCTTCCAATCCAGGAGCATGGTATATCTCTCCATCTATTTATATCATCTTTAATTTCTTTCATCAGTGTCTTATAATTTTCTGCATACAGGTCTTTTGTCTCCTTAGGTAGGTTTATTCCTAGATATTTTATTCTTTTTGTTGCAATGGTAAATGGGAGTGTTTTCTTGATTTCATTTTCAGATTTTTCATCATTAGTGTACAGGAATGCCAGAGATTTCTGTGCATTAATTTTGTATCCTGCTACTTTACCAAATTCATTGATTAGCTCTAGTAGTTTTTCGGTAGCATCTTTAGGATTCTCTATGTATAGTATCATGTCATCTGCAAACAGTGACAGCTTTACTTCTTCTTTTCCAATTTGGATTCCTTTTATTTCCTTTTCTTCTCTGATTGCTGTGGCTAAAACTTCCAAAACTAGGTTGAATAAGAGTGGTGAGAGTGGGCAGCCTTGTCTTGTTCCTGATCTTAGTGGAAATGCTTTCAGTTTTTCACCATTGAGGACAATGTTGGCTGTGGGTTTGTCATATATGGCCTTTATTATGTTGAGGAAAGTTCCCTCTATGCCTACTTTCTGCAGGGTTTTTATCATAAATGGGTGTTGAATTTTGTCGAAAGCTTTCTCTGCATCTATTGAGATGATCATATGGTTTTTCTCCTTCAACTTGTTAATATGGTGTATCACATTGATTGATTTGCGTATATTGAAGAATCCTTGCATTCCTGGAATAAACCCCACTTGATCATGGTGTATGATCCTTTTAATGTGCTGTTGGATTCTGTTTGCTAGTATTTTGTTGAGGATTTTTGCATCTATGTTCATCAGTGATATTGTCCTGTAGTTTTCTTTCTTTGTGACATCCTTGCCTGGTTTTGGTATCAAGGTGATGGTGGCCTCGTAGAATGAGTTTGGGAGTGTTCCTTCCTCTGATATTGTTTGGAAGAGTTTGAGAAGGATGGGTGTTAGCTCTTCTCTAAATGTTTGATAGAATTCGCCTGTGAAGCCATCTGGTCCTGGGCTTTTGTTTGATGGAAGATTTTTAATCACAGTTTCAATTTCAGTGCTTGTGATTGGTCTATTCATATTTTCTATTTCTTCCTGAGTCAGTCTTGGTAGGTTGTGCATTTCTAAGAATTTGTCCATTTCTTCCAGTTTGTCCATTTTATTGGCATAGAGTTGCTTATAGTAATCTCTCATGATCTTTTCTATTTCTGCAGTGTCAGTTGTTACTTCTCCTTTTTCATTTCTAATTCTACTGATTTGAGTCTTCTCCCTTCTTTTCTTGATGAGTCTGGCTAATGGTTTGTCAATTTTGTTTATCTTCTCAAAGAACCAGCTTTTAGTTTGGTTGATCTTTGCTATCGTTTCCTTCATTTCTTTTTCATTTATTTCTGATCTGATCTTTATGATTTCTTTCCTTCTGCTAACTTTGGGGGTTTTTTGTTCTTCTTTCTCTAATTGCTTTAGGTGCAGGGTCAGGTTGTTTACTCGAAATGTTTCCTGTTTCTTAAGGTGGGATTGTATTGCTATAAACTTCCCCCTTAGAACTGCTTTTGCTGCGTCCCATAGGTTTTGGGTCGTCGTGTCTCCATTGTCATTTGTTTCTAAGTATTTCTTAATTTCCTCTTTGATTTCTTCAGTGATCACTTCATTATTGAGTAGTGTATTGTTTAGCCTCCATGTGTTTGTATTTTTTACAGATCTTTTCCTGTAATTGATGTCTAGTCTCATAGCATTGTGGTCGGAAAAGATACTTGATACAATTTCAATTTTCTTAAATTTACCAAGGCTTGATTTGTGACCCAAGATATGATCTATCCTGGAGAATGTTCCATGAGCACTTGAGAAAAATGTGTATTCTGTTGTTTTTGGGTGGAATGTCCTATAAATATCAATTAAGTCCATCTTGTTTAATGTATCATTTAAAGCTTGTGTTTCCTTATTTATTTTCATTTTGGATGATCTGTCCATTGGTGAAAGTGGGGTGTTAAAGTCCCCTACTATGATTGTGTTACTGTCGATTTCCCCTTTTATGGCTGTTAGTATTTGCCTTATGTATTGAGGTGCTCCTATGTTGGGTGCATAAATATTTACAATTGTTATATCTTCTTCTTGGATGGATCCCTTTATCGTTATGTAGTGTCCTTCTTTGTCTCTTCTAATAGTCTTTATTTTAAAGTCTATTTTGTCTGATATAAGAATTGCTACTCCAGCTTTCTTTTGATTTCCATTTGCATGGAATATCTTTTTCCATCCCCTTACTTTCAATCTGTATGTGTCTCTAGGTCTGAAGTGGGTCTCTTGTAGACAGCATATATATGGGTCTTGTTTTTGTATCCATTCAGCCACTCTGTGTCTTTTGGTGGGAGCATTTAGTCCATTTACATTTAAGGTAATTATTGATATGTATGTTCCTATTCCCATTTCCTTAATGGCTTTGGGTTCGTTATTGTAGGTATAGTCCTTCTGTTGTGTTTCTTGCCTAGAGAAGTTCCTTTAGCATTTGTTGTAAAGCTGGTTTGGTGGTGCTGAACTCTCTCAGCTTTTGCTTGTCTGTAAAGGTTTTAATTTCTCCATCAAATCTGAATGAGATCCTTGCTGGGTAGAGTAATCTTGGTTGCAGGTTTCTCTCCTTCATCACTTTAATTATGTCCTGCCACTCCCTTCTGGCTTGTAGAGTTTCTGCTGAGAGATCAGCTGTTAACCTGATGGGGATTCCCTTGTGTGTTATTTGTTGTTTTTCCCTTGCTGCTTTTAATATGATTTCTTTGTGTTTAATTTTTGACAGTTTGATTAATATGTGTCTTGGCGTATTTCTTCTTGGATTTATTCTGTATGGGACTCTCTGTGCCTCCTGGACTTGATTAACTATTTCCTTTCCCATATTAGGGAAGTTTTCAACTATAATCTCTTCAAATATTTTCTCAGTCCCTTTCTTTTTCTCTTCTTCTTCTGGAACCCCTATAATTCGAATGTTGGTGCGTTTAATGTTGTCCCAGAGGTCTCTGAGACTGTCCTCTGTTCTTTTCATTCTTTTTTCTTTATTTTTCTCTGCATCAGTTATTTCCACTATTTTATCTTCCACCTCACTTATCCGTTCTTCTGCCTCAGTTATTCTGCTATTGATCCCATCTAGAGTATTTTTCATTTCATTTATTGTGTTTTTAATCAATGCTTGATTCATCTTTAGTTCTTCTAGGTCCTTGTTAACTGTTTCTTGCATATTGTCTATTCTATTTCCAAGATTTTGGATCTGGGAAATAGAATCTTGGATCAGCTTTACTATCATTATTCTGAATTCTTTTTCAGGTAGACTGCCTATTACCTCTTCATTTGTTAGGTCTGGTAGGTTTTTATCTTGCTCCTTCACCTGCTGTGTGTTTTTCTGCTTTCTCATTTTGCTTATGTTACTGTGTTTGGGGTCTCCTTTTTGCAGGCTGCAGATTCGTAGTTCCCATTGTTTTTGGTGTCTGTCCCCCGTGGCTAAGGTTGTTTCAGTAGGTTGTGTAGGCTTCCTGGTGGGGGGGACTAATGCCTGTGTTCTGGTGGTTGAAGCTCGATCTTGTCTTTCTGGTGGACAGGTCCACGTCTGGTGGTGTGTTTTGGGGTGCCTGTGGCCTTATTATGTTTTTAGGTATCCTCTCTGCTAATGGGTGGGGTTGTGTTCCTGCTTTGCTAGTTGCTTGGCATAGGGTGACCAGCACTGTAGCTTGCTGGTCGTTGACTGAAGCTGGGTGCTGGTGTTGAGATGGAGATCCCTGGGAGATTTTCGCTGCTTGATATTATGTGGAGCTGGGAGGTCTCTTGTGGACCCGTGTCCTGAAGTTGGCTCTCCCACTTCAGAGGCACAGCACTAACTCCTGGCTGCAGCACCAAGAGCCTTTCATCCACCCGGCTCAGAATAACAGTGAGAAAAAGTAGAAAGAAATAATTAGTAGAAGAAAGAAAGAGAGATTGAAAGAAAGGAAGAAGGGAAGTAAGGAAGGAAGGAAGGAAGAAAGAAAGAAAGGAGGGAGGGAGGAAGGATGGAAAGAAAGGAAAGAAAGGAGGGAGGGAGGGAGGAATGAAAGCAAAAGGAAGAGTGAATGGAAGAAGAGAGGGAGGGAGGGAGGAAGGAAAGAAAGAAAGAAAGACAGGAGGGAGGGAGGGAGGGAGGAAGGAAAGAAAAAGAAAGTGGAAAGAAGAAGGGTGGGAGGGAGGGAGGGATGGAGGAAAGAAAAAGAAAGAAGGAAAGGAGGAGCGGAGGGAGGGAGGGAGGAAGGGAAGGGAGGAAAAAAAGAAAGAGCAGGTAAAGTAAAATAGATTAAAGTATGAAATATAGTAGCATTATTAAAATTAAAAAGTAATTATTGAAAAAAAACACGGACCGAAAGAACCCTGGGACATATGGTGGAAGCAAAGCTATACAGAGAGAATCTTACACAGAAGATTACACATACACATTCACAAAAAGAGAGCAGGGGGAAAAATCAAAAATCTTGCTCTCCAAGTCCACCTCCTCGATTTGGGATAATTCGTTGTAAAAAGAGGAAAAGGGCGAAAAGTCTGAAATCTTGCTAAGTCCACCTCCTTAATTTGAGATAATTCGTTGTAAAAAGAGGGAAAAAAAAGGGGGGGAAAGTCTTAAATCTTGTCCTCAAGGTCCACTTCCTCAATTTGGGATGATTCGCTGTCCATTCATGCACTCCACAGACGCAGGGCACATCAAATGGACCGTGGAGCTTTAATCCGCTGCCTCGGAGGCTGCACAGAGAGATTTCCCTGTCTCTGCTCTCACAGCTCCCGGGTCTCAGCCTTGGACCTGGCCCCGCCTCTGCGCGTAGGTCGCCAGAGGGCGTCCGTTCTTCGCTCAGACAGGACGGGTTTAAAGGAGCCGCTGATTCGGGGGCTCTGGCTCACTCAGGCAGAGGGGAGGGAGGGGAATGCCCTCTCCTCGCGCACCAGGCAACAAAAGGGAAAAAAGTCTCTTGCCTCTCCGGTAGCTCCAGACCCTTTCCCCGGACTCCCTCCGGGCTAGCACTAACCCCTTCAGGCTCTCTTCCTGCCGCCAGCCCCAGACCTCTCCCTGCGCTCCGACTGAAAGCCGATACCCGAGCCTCAGCTCCCAGCCCCGCCCGCCCTGGCGGCCGAGCAGACAAGTCTCTCGGGCTGGTGTGTGCCTGAGGGCACCGATCCTCTGTGCCAAAATCTCTCTGCTTTGCCCTCCTCACCCCTGTTGCTGTGCTCTCCTCCGCTACTCCGAAGCTTTCCCCCTCCGCCACCTGCAGTCTCCGCCCGCGAAGGGGCTTGTAGTGTGTAGAAACCTTCCCTCCTTCACGGCTCCCTCCCACTGGTGCAGGTCCCGTCCATATCCTATTGTCTCTGTTTATTCTTTTTTTCTTTTGACCTACCCAGGTATGTGGGGAGTTTCTTGCCTTTTGGGGGGTCTGAGGTCTTCTGTCAGCGTTCAGTAGGTGTTCTGTTGGAGTTGTTCCACGTGTAGATGAATTTCTGATGTATCTGTGGGGAGGAAGGTGATCTCCGCGTCTTACTCTTCCGCCATCTTCCTCCGGCTCCCGCTCCTTCAGGTTTTGATGGGAGGAAAATGGTTGGATTATTCATGACTGGTAATAGTTGAAAATAAGTAAGAAAGGCATCAAATTGTATCTCAGTATTTGTTTTCCTGAAGTCTTGGTCTGTAAATGTATCTCTCCAGTACAGTATTTTTTTGATATTTACTTAACTACTCTAATAATTTACTCTACTTTTTAACTTTTAATAAAGAATTATTGGGTGTGGAAGTAGGCTAATCTGTTTTAGAAAATTATGCTTTCAGAAAGCCTAGTTATTTGGACACAAGGCCCTTGCTCTCATTGGTGAAAATGTATTTCCACTGTAGGCAAAACAAAACCAACTAGACAAACAAAAATACCTATGAAAATGAACAACCTTTGAGTACAGTGCCCTCAAATGAGATTCATGAGAAGTTATCAAGTGACATTGGCCAAATTGCTGAACTTTTCTCTCATCTGCAAGAACTAAAAATAAATATGCAATGAGTGTTCGCTTCAGGCATTTTCTTATGACACCCAGTCCCCAAATTGAGTTAGGTGTCACTGCTAGGTTCTTCCATAGCACTCAGTGTTTACCTTTCTAAAAGACCACATCTTTTAGTACGGTAATCATATCTTTATTTATTTATACTCTTTACTAGATGATTCTCCATAGCAAGGCCTCTGTCTTTTTCATTATTATATTCCCCCCCCACTTATCACAGTGCCTGTGATAATAGTACATGCTGATTAAATAACTGCCAAATAAATGGATAAACCAATAATAGATGGATACAACAATAAATACATTGTGTGTTTCAATTATCTATTACTGCATAACAAATAGCCCCCAAACTTAGAAACAAAAACAATAATCATTTCTCATGATTCTGTGAGTTGGCTGGACAATTCTTCTGCTCTTTCACCTGGGCTTGCTCATGGTCCTGCATTAAGTTGGGGGTGTTCAGGAGTTGGACTCAGCTGGGACAGCTGAGGATCTGGAATTCTCTCTATATATGTCTTTCACCCTCAAGTTGGCTACTTGGACCTCCTATTGTGGTAGTAGTAGTGTTTTAATGCATCCAGTGTATTATGCCTCCTTTACAGAATTTCCTTTCTGACATTCTTCCTGGAAGTAGGAAACCTAAAGGTATCATATGAATTTGCATTATATTTGTTGCAACCTCCTTCTAATATGACTTCCTATTCTGCAGAAGCTTAAAAAGATAAAAACTATTTATTAGACTCCCTTGCAGCTAAGGTTCATGACAACTTACCTTCAACCAATCAGATGAACACTGTGAGAACTGACTTTGAAACTAAATCAAATGGGAAAATAGGCAGTAGCTGGAAGGGCATCAAAGGATATCAACTTTTGCTGGTGTGGATAATAGCAGCTATAGCATAGCTCCAGGGACAATAGTCCTGGTTGGAGTCATGTCCTGGATGCATCGCTTTGATGGTACGATCTCAGAGTCTGCAGTAGGTGTGGCATCTTCTGGACTCTTAGCATGTAATCTGTAGCAGAGGGAGCAGTTCCCTTGGCAGGGTCCTTTGAAGGTGATGTTTGGGAGCCATTTTCGCTGAAGGTCTTATCTAATGCTTGCCTATCTAGCCCTTTCAGTACTTTTGTAGGCACCAAATTCCTTTTCTTTTAAAAATAGCCAGCATAGTTTCTGTTTTTTGCACTGAACCCTGATGGGTAGATTTCCTTCCTGGATTATTATGGAATTTCTGTGAGACATTTTATGTAAAAGTGACTGGCACTTAATGAGTACTTAGAAAGAATTAATTTTCCTTCTCTTATAATTTGTATATACAAAGTCACAGATGAAACATCCAGGTGTTCTGAAAGATTCTGATAACTGACTATCTCTCCCTCTGTCTCTTTCCCTTAGTTTTCAGTTGACCTGTAAACACAATCTTTAATCAAAAACTTAGAGTTACACCAATACACAAACATAGAAATATAGAGATGCAAAATACATCCTTCTCTTATTCATTCTTTTAACAAAGGCTTATTGACTATGCATTAAGATCCAGCGCCTGATCCTGACCTTGGCCAAATCATTTAATCTCCCTGAGCCTCAGTTTTCTCATTTAAAAAATGAAAGAGTTGGACTACATCATTTCTAAGTTTTCTTTCTTCCTTGCTTCAAAATTGTGTGTTCTCTATATCACTAAACAATTTACTCCCAATTTTGATCTATGCACATGCAGTCTCAGTTTGCCTCGGGGTTCCAGGCTTCTCTAGTGGTTTGGAATTGTGTGAGAAGAGTTAACCATGTGTTTTCATGTACTTGTTATTACTCAAATCAGCTAGGAGAACCACCCTTTTATCAATAATAATATATTTTCTTAACCCATGAATCATAGATCTAACACTCCTAAACATAATTCTCCCCTCCCTTTCACATTTAAGAAAGCACTACCACTACCATTGCTAACATTTATTGAACAATTACTATTTATTGTGTACTTTGTGTTTTCTTATGCACATGACTTAGAGCCCATTTAACATCTACAATGCTCTATGTACTTTTTTGATATGATGAAACCGAGGCTGAGAGAAGTACAGCTAGTTGCCTAAGATCACAGAACTAGTAAGGGGCAGAGCTAGATCTTGACTAGATTTATTTGAACCGAAATCCTCTTTCTTAACCACTACAGTAGACGACCTCCCAATAATAATAGTGATGATGATGATAATAATAATAATAATTAGTAGTAGTAGTAGTAGTTTTGAAAATACTATTATTTTAGCTAACCATTATTGAGTACTTACCCTAAATGCCAAATACTCTGTTCTTTTATTCATATTCTGAATTCATTCTTATAATTTACAACCTAAATCCTATTATAACCTCCATTTTATAGATGAAGAAATGGAAGCTGATTGGTTTTAAGCATCTTGACCAAAGTTGTTCAGTTAATCACTGGTGGAGCTGGGCTGTGAGCTCAGGCACTATGGAACCAGAGTGGTCCTGCATGTCATGCATTACGGTCTCCTGTTTCCTGTAGCGATGGGGTTGACTCTGCCTTAATTTATGGAAGAAGTAAATTGTTTGCATAATTAAAAGTCATGTAAGTAACAAGTACATATGGTGCCTCCCACAACTGATTCTGCCCATCAGTGTGCCCTGACAAGAACTGGGAACAGCTAACAGAGGCTTGTGAGCACAGAGGGAATGGATCAAGTGGTCTGTGTGTGCAAGAAGAGCTGTGCTGTGAACACATGTTCCTTCATCTCAAATGGGTGTGTGAGGACCTTAACAACCCTTTTTATTATCCTCCCAGAGCTACAGAGTTTCTGACCCTGTTTCTATCAAGGTGGTGGTGATTATGGGAAACCACTTTATATTTCTGTTTTAAACATTATTTATAATGTTATGTAGATATGTGTTTAAAATGTATGTTTTTGGGGGGAGAAAGTATGGCCATTTAAAAATCTGAATCAATCTTACAAGTGACCTAGATGCTGGCTAGAATTAATAAAGAGAAAAATTGTAAATCCAAGCAATTAATTATTAAACACCTAACAGCCAAGTATAGTACCTGTGGGCAGAAGGCCCTTTCCTTTGAGGAGGCAAAAACTAATTGCAAACACAGAGCTGCTGAGAAGTCACGCTGGGAAGCATGGGGTGCACATAGCTTTTGTCATTTTCTGTTGGCTGAGCCACATTAAAAGAAAGGTGGAGATCTAAGAAAAAAAGTATTTAAAACCCCTTGGGAAATTTATTCAATAACTACGCATGAAAAAGAATAGGTGATAATGAGAGCCAGGGAGAAAGGTAGTTGGGGATGTTTACTCTGGGTTGCAGGGAGCTCTGTGAGTCCCAAGGCTTCCGATCCCTGAAAGAGCACAGATCTGGCACATACTAGATGCTCAAAAATTATTAAAATAACTAGAGGAAACTTTATAAATATTATTGAAAAGAGTACCTGTGATGGATTGAATGTTTATGCCCCCCCACCATTCATATGTTGAAGTCCTACCCCTCAATGTGTTGGTATTGAGAGATGTGGCCTTTGAGAGGTAATTAGGGTTAGATGACATCATAGGTGTGGAGCCCTGGTCCGATGGGATTAGTGCCCTTATAAGAAGAGACACTGGAGAGATGAGCTGTCTCTCTCTCCCCAGCAGCACAAAGAAGAGGTCATGTGAGGACACAGATAGAAGGGGGCCATCTGCAAGCCAGGAAAAGAGTCCTTCCCAGGGACCAAAAAGGCTGGCACCTTGATTTGGGACTTCTCAGCCTCCAGATCTGTTAGAAATAAATGTCTGTGGTATTTTGTTATGGCAACCTGAACAGACTAAGACAATACCTATACCCAAGCCCTTATATATCTTTAAATCTTGTCCTACTTGGGAACATGTATAATTATACAATAGTATATATGTTATACATTATATATACATTTATGTGTATACATTGGTCATTTTAATGTTTTGTTTTTTAATAAGTAGTTAACTTTGAATGTGAAATAACTTCCCAATTGAATGAAAATCATACTATTTTCTATGACTCAGAGGTCCATGTCCAAGGAGAAATTGCTATTCAAATCTTAGGGCTATGACCAGGGCCCTACAGTCAATACAGTGGCACGACACCAACACATAGGCAGATACCAAAGAAGAAATTCTGGTTTCTATACTATGGTAAGGCATAAACTCACAATTTGAAGTCACTTTCTCTTCTTTTTCCTCTCTTTCTTTCTTCCTTGTATCAGGCCTTTGGGACACATAATAGATAGAAAAGCAAACACAGGCCATGTAGCCTCTAGATGGGGTGTGCAGGATACACTATGGGACTGCCATAATAAGAGCTTTCAGAGGAGGTTCAAATCCCTCAGGGCCTACTTCCTGAGGTTGAGTTTCTGGGGCAGCGGACTGTCAGCAGACATATTTCTCTGTCTCACAGTCCTCCTCACAGTGAATACAAACCTGAACATCAGATAGAGAAAGTACTAGCAAATCCCAGTTATGAGAGCTCTTGCTTCACCTGTGAGAGCAGTCCCTTCCTTGGGTATATGTAGCCAAGAGCTGATAGCTTTTTATACAATTTGAAATAAATGTGAGTGTCTCCTTGGGAGAAAGGTATAGTAAAAGAGTAGCTGAATTCTGGAGACTAGGGTTAGATCTAATCTCTATTTCTTATTAACTGTGATCCTTAGTACCTTGCTTACTCCTTCTGAGACCTTCCCCTTCTGTGTAAAATGAGGCTAATAGCTTCTTCCCTACCTGCTTCAGTGAGTTGATCTCAGAAACAAATGAGGCAAATTTGAACATACAAAATCCTTTTGTAAAATATAATATTCTACACCAGTGGTGGGGAAACTTTGGTCCACAGGCCAAATCTACCCCTCTGCTTGTTTTGTACTGCCTGAAAGCTAAGAATGGTTTTAACATTTTTAAACGGTTGAGAAGAAGGTTTCATGACATGAAAATCATATGAGATTCACATTTCAGTGTCCACATGAATGAGTATAAATGATCATTTGTTATGCATTATCGATGGGTACTGTAACACTTACCATGTCAAATTTGAGTATGGCCCACAAAGCCCAAAATATTTACTATCTAGCCCTTTACAGGAAAAGTTTGCCAACACCTGCTCTGCACAATTCAAGGGATTATTCTCTTTTTATTAAAGGGGTGCACCTGGGCCTCCCTGGTGGCGCAGTGGTTGAGAGTCCGCCTGCCGATGCAGGGGATACGGGTTCGTGCCCCGGTCTGGGAGGATCCCATATGCCACGGAGCGGCTGGGCCCGTGAGCCATGGCCGCTGAGCCTGCGCATCCGGAGCCTGTGCTCCGCAACGGGAGAGACCACAACAGTGAGAGGCCCGCGTACCGCAAAAAAAAAAAAAAAAAAAAGGGGTGCACCTTATTTACATGGTTTTGGCAAACAACTGGGCCTGCCATTGAGGTTGGGAAGGCTGAGAGCTGCCCCTCCCCTAGCCATTGTGCTGGGAATGCCCAGCAGCTCCGTATCATCAGGGAGAAATGGTGTAATATATAGGGCAGGCTGAACAGGCCCTAAAGATATAAAAGTCATATGAGCAGACCCTTCTCCATGGCTGATCTTCTTCAATCCATTCCTTTGATCTTGGATACAGAGGGGGAAAAAAAGCAAGCCTTGCTTAGAGATGGCTCTGCGTGATTCAGTGATACCAGTGGAAGTGGATGGTGCAGCATTACAGCCTTGTTCAGGGTGGCCCTGAAGGACAGTCAGGAAAGAAAATGCCTCCAGAAGGCAGAACTTTAAGAGGAACACCAGTGTACTTTTCTCAGGAGAGATGGCCTGAGGTCAGAATCTATTCTGCTTCATAAGCAGTAGCCAATAATTTGGTTGGATGGGTAAGGGACCAGGAAGGCACAAGATTGGAGAACTGATGGCAAGGTTTGGAGAAGTAGGTGGTGGATCCCTGAGAATGGTCCAGAAATGTGAGACTATCAGTGTCTCAGGTAAATATTTACCCAAAAGTCCCCTCCAAAGAGAAAGACTTTAATCAGGTAAAGGAGATTACCTGCTCTGTGTGTTGTCACCCTCCTCCCAGGGCTTGCTCAACAGGCTCGTGAACAGCAATCACTGGCTGTAATGGTAGAGTTAGAACTTTTGCTAAGCTTAACATTATGGACTTCCCATCTGTCCTGCTGTTGGCTTTTGCCATTTCTGAGTGCCTGACTTGCTCACAGTGTTAACTAACCCAGGATTCTCATGTGGTACCACAGTCCCCAGGGACTCAGCCAAACCCTGCTAACACTGGACTCTTGCCTTCAAGTGGGAAGGCAGAAATGTGTCCTCCTGGAGTAGATCCCTGCCCACCATGCTTCTACCCTCCTTGTTTTCTGTAGAAGGAATTGTGCCCAATACACTGCCATGACATCCCACACGGTGTTGGTTCTGACCAAGGAACTCACTGTGCTCTGAAAGAAGGAAAGCAATGGGATTCACAGGACTTACTCCTTATCACACAGAAGCAGTTGGCTTTATAGAATAGTAATGACAACTGACATTTACATGCCAGGCACTATTCTAAGAACCTCACATATGCCAGCTCATTTAACCCTTATAACAGCCCTTGATATAATTATCATTATTATTTCTAACAAGAGGACACTGAAGCAAGAGTGGTAAATAAACTGCCTCTGGTCACTTGGTTAGGAAGAGGGGACTGAGATTTGAATCCAGACAGTCCAGCTGCCGAGGCTATACTTGTAACCACCGATGTGCACTGCCTATGACAGAGGAGTAGAACAGTCCATCAAAGGCTCAGCATGGAGCCTCACTAGAAACAAAAGCAGGTGAGGTTGCAGCATGGTTCTAGGAAGTGAAGTTTATTTTCTGAACCAGTGGCCAACATATGGTGCCATTTCTGCTGTAGCAAGAATCTACCTCAGGGAACTATATTCAGTAGATTGTGATAACCTATAATGGAAAAGAATCTGAAAAAGAAGATATAAATATATAAATATATATATATATATATATATATATATATGTATATATGTATAACTGAATCACTTTGCTGTACACCTGAAACATTGTAAATCAATTATACTTCAATTTAAAATTTTTTTTAAAATTAAGAAAAGAAAGAATCTACCTATTGGGGAATCAAGAAGGTAGAAGTGGGTGGTATGCCTCACTCCCACTTGGGAAACTGCTTTTGTTCCCCATAACTCAGGGCACTGCTGACATAGAGGATTTATACTCTAAAGGAGGAAACGTCCAGGGGGAAAAAGCAGTAGTTCCACTGAATTAAAAGCTGAGACTCTCACCTGGCCATTTTAAACTCCTAATGTCAAGGGAATAGGCAAAAGGGGGTGGGGAGGGGATCTGATATAAGTCAGGGCTTTTGAGCCCAACTGTTTAAGGGAATATATCAGTTAGGGTGCACTGCCTTTAAATATCTACTATAGCAATACATTTTAAAATGACCTAAATCATGGGAAGTCTGGAGGAAGGCTGTCTAAGGGTGGATTCAGTGGCTCAACAACATCATCCAAGAACCAGGCTCTTCCAGCCTCTCATCCCTCCATCCTCAGCTGCTTGGTAATGCCTCCCCTCATGGTGCCAAGATGGCTGCCACAGAGCCTGGAGTGAGGGAATGAGTGAGGCAAAGAACCAGGGATGAGTGGGCAGAGCACAGAGGATTCTTAGGGCAGTGAAAATACTCTGCATGGTACCATAATGGGGTCATTTTACATTTGTCCAAACCCATAGAATGTACAGCACAAGAATGACCCCTAAGGTGTAGGCAGTTCCATTGGTGTGATCTTGGTGTGGTTCTCTCTTTCTCACCTCCATTTGTTCCTGGTTATTTTCTGACCCTGATTTTCCAGCTTTTCCAGTGAGTTGATAAGCTTCAGAATATCTCTTCAGTATATCTTTCTTCCACTTATATCTGCAAGAATTGATTTTTGTTGTTTGTAGCTAAGAAGCCTGGCTGATAACTTGGCTGTTTCATTGGTTCTTTGAAAATGAGGTTTTCTGTCTTTCTGTTGTTGTTCTTTTTGGTGTTCTCAGAGGGTTTCAAAAGATGGCCAGTGAGTAAATATACCATCACTAGAATGTAGCTTATATTTATCAAGTCTCGCGGTTATTTTAATACCCCTCCCCCCCACCTCAGTAAAATTCAGGCCATACAAGTCCTGAAGGGTGTCCCGAGAAAGGTGATATAGCTGCTCACAAATACCATTTATCAAGAGCTTAATAGGTGCCAGGTGCTACAAAAGTATTTTAGTATGGGTTCAATTCTCACATCTTCCTATGAGGAAGATATTACTGGCTTGTCTATGTTTTGCAGATAAGGAAGCTGGTTTGAAGATTGGTCACACATGGTACAAGTGACAAATGACCCAAGTCTGCTTGACTGGATCTTCCCAGGGTACCAGGTCATTATTTTCATTTACTTATGCTATCAGAAATTAAAGTGACAGATTTGACCCAACCAAATCTCCATAATACAACTCAGCCATTGTTGAAGTTAATATCAAAAACATCTATCTTGGGCTTCCCTGGTGGCGCAGTGGTTGAGAGTCCGCCTGCCGATGCAGGGGACACGAGTTCGTGCCCCGGTCCAGGAAGATCCCACATGCCGCGGAGTGGCTGGGCCCATGAGCCATGGCCGCTGAGCCTGCGCATCCGGAGCCTGTGCTTCGCAACGGGAGAGGCCACAGCAGTGAGAGGCCCGCATACCGCAAAAAAAAAAAAAAAAAAAAAAAAAAAATCTATCTTGGAGTCCATCCCAAGGATTTTGTTCTGAAGGACCATAAAGACATTGATTACTTTTTAATGTAGAGTAAGGTCAGTGGCACAAATGCTGAGATGACCTTTAAATTATGTCTCCAGGCAATGTACTCATTTTAACTGACCTTCACCTGCCTTGAACTGGACTCGTTTATGGAGCTTGTCCACCCACATGCCCTCGAAGAGAAAGTCCCATCTCCATCCAGTCCCTGTAGCTGAAGCAGACACTTATACTAATTGCCACTGCTGATGAGCCATGGACAACTTGCCCAAGGCCACCGTTTAGAGGCTAGCCTGTGGCTTCTGCAGCCTGTCTTGAAAAGATGGGTCATTCAGATAGCTGTCACGGGAGCCAGGAACTGGGAAACTGAGAGACTGAGCAAGTTAGCAATGGAGCTGAAGGGAGAGGGATGCTCTGATGTCAAACTGATTTTAAAAATCACACTAAAACTAAGCTATGAGGAGGTAAAGCCTATCCTCTGTAAAACAGAGGACAAGGAAGTTGGTTGGTGGGGAGAAGTGGACAGAGTATATGGACGGAGAGACACAGAGGTACTCAGAGAGAGAGGAAAATAAAGGGGAGGGGCTGAGGGGAGAGCCCCACGCCTTCCAGGGTTTTCTGAATTTCCCAGGAAACTTTGGTGGATCTCTGTTCCTTACAGCTCCCTGATCCTGTTTGAAACTCCCTTTCTCATCAACCTTTAAAAAGGAAACTTGTGAACCAATTGGTCCTTCAACTTTTTAGTGTTACCCCATTCTTCCTCTTGTGACCTAACTAATCTAAATGCTGGAACCAAGAGAAAAGTGAAATGGGAAGCAAGAAGTCAGGATATTCCACAAACATAAGAACCAGACTCTGAGTGCTAGAACTTGACTACATTGTGCTGAGACCTGGGCTTTTATCACTTCTCTGCTCCCCTCTGTGGATAAAGGCAGAATTGAGATTATTTTTCATCCTATAAACTGTAAAACTAGAAGCAAAATGAAATTTTTCTTTCCTCCTTCCATTTCATGACTATGAACCAAACACATCAATCCATTTCCTTACAAAAGATATATTTTTTTCTGATTCAACAACCTGCTCTACTTAAGTCTAAGGTGTTCTAAACACCTGGCTCCTTCCTGTAAAATGCCAGGCAGGTGGTTTGAGTGAGAAAAGACAGAGTGGGCAGTCATTTTGCTATAGGTCACCTAAAAGACTACCATGTTTCTCCTTCACACTAATTTGCTTCAGGCCAAAGCAGTGTCAGTTAACAAAGACTGAGGGCCCCTTCTCCCTTTCTGAGCCCACGGTAATGATCCGCTGGAACAGCACAGCTGATGGAGGCACTGAGGATAGTTTCACCTTAGGCTGTTTGGCTTTCAAAGCTCCTTCAACCATCCACAGAGACGGATCCCCAGGGCTCCTCCCTGAGTTCTCTTGCCTTCTACATGCTGTTGTTCTACTTTGCTTGGCAAAGCACGGAACGTGAGTTGGCAAAGCACGGAATGTGAGTTAGCAAAGAAGGACCGTGGTGCAGTGCTTACGCCCCTGGACTCTAGACACAAACTTCTATGGTTCAAGTCTTGCCTGTGCCACTTACAAATAGATAGAACTCTCTGAACTTCAGTCTCCTCATCTGTAAGATGTGGATGGTATTATTAGTTTCAACTGTAGGACTGAGTTAATATCTACGAAAGGTCCAGGATAGTGCCCAGTACGTAACGCACCATCTGTTTGGTAAATCAATAAACAAACATGCTCCAAGCAAAGGGGACTCCTCCTCCTGACAGAACAGCCAGACTGGTGGAAACAGAGCTTTGCTTGCAAAGAACTGAATTGCGTTTCAGGTTATAAAGTGATATTTTTCCCTGCAGGAAATTTCCATTTGCTAATTCATCTCTACTAGACCACTGAATATTTTAAAGTAAGGAAGTGTTTCAAATTACAGGCAACTTATTTTTAGGAAAAAAAAAGGAAATTGATACAGAAATGTACCATTTATGTAGAGGTTAATTAACTGGCAATTTAGAGCATGGAAATCAGCAACAACAACAAAAAATGGAGGTAGTCGTGCCAAAGACCTGGGGTGAATCCCAGCTCTGCAAGCTTTTAATTGTTTGACCCTTGGCAGGGCCCTTCCTCTCCCTGAACTTCAGTGTCTGCATAACGGGGACGTTTTTCCCCAGCTCACAGGGTGGTCATGAGGATGAAGTAAGAAACATAGCACAATGCGGAATATAGTGTGTGGCATTTAATGACTCAACAAATGTTTGAACTCGAACCTGAAAATAATTTCCGCAGAGCTCAGGCACACAGCCCTTCAGTGTTTGGCTCAGGACCTAATGACCTCTTCTTTAGGCAAAATTCAAGCCGGGTCACCTGATCATCTGCAAAGGGGGAAACTCACTGACAAGGGATAAAAGAGACAGGGCTAAAAGAGATGCTAAATACATAAAGAAAAATAGAACATTTAATAAAAATAAGACAAAATTCCAAAGTTTGGTAGCCTAGGGTCCTTTTGTGTAGATAAAAACAGCCCTCGGACCTAAGTTGCCTCTGAGGGATTCCCTACCTCATAGCCCAGTGTGATGATATACACTGACATGTCTAAAGCCTCTTGGCAATACACAAAGATACACAAAGAGTATCTCTGAAAGACCCTGTTAGGACTGTGTGTGCCTGCACCCCAGGGGGAAGGGACTTGGAGGAGGGAATCACCATATTGTCTCAGGTTATTTAAAAATGAACCTCAAGACTAGGAAAGAGGCTGCCTGAGGTCCCAGCTCCTCATGACAGGGCTTAAAAGATTCGAAAGGCCTGGGAGGATACATTTTCACTAACCGTATAGGGGAAGAAGCATTCGGAGCTTAGTTATATACTGGACAGGAAACAGTCTCCCCTTAAACAGGGACAGAAGGCCCATGACAGAAGGGGCTGGTTGGGAAGGTGGGAATGGTCCCACCACAGGGCAGGTCTCCAGTAGAGACACCCAGGACAGAAGGCAGGCAGCCCTTGGTCACAGGTGGCTCAGTGCTTGGCTGCTAGGGCCAGATGTCTGGGTTCCAACCCAGGTCTTCTTCTTATTGTTTGCATGACCTCCTGCTTAATCTGACTTAATCTCTTTGGTGTGAAATAAACACCTGGCAGCATTGTTATGAGGGCAATTATGTTAATACACATGGAGCACTTAAAAGACTGCCTGGCACACTGCAATAATTTGACCAATGTTAGCTACTGTATTGTCAAGTGCATCTTTCGTATACATTCTACTTGCCTGTACTTCTAATAATGGATGATCGGGTTGCCTCAACTCCACTTACCAAAGACAACGCTGTGATGAACACTTTCAGACTTTCACTCAATATACATTTATTGAGTGCCTAATACATGCCGGGCAACGTTTTCCTTTAGTCTTGTGCAAGAGCTAGTTTCCCAGAGACATACAACCACGATGGGGTTACTTACCTAAATTCACTGAATGTTGGTCACCTGCTCACACGTTTACACATCTGCTGGCAGCACACGAGGGCTCCTCTTTCCCCACACCTTTGCCAACACACAGTGTCATCAGACTTTAAAAATTTTTGCCAATCTGATTGGCAAAAATAGTTTTTAAATTTTCATTTCTGTGGAGAGTGAGACTGAGCATATACTTGTTAGCTGTTCCTATGTCTTTTCTGAGAATTATCTATATATATATTTTGACTGTTTTTCTATTGGGCATCCTGTATTTTTGTTGTTGTTGGTTTGAAGCTGTTTCTTATATATTTTAGATATGTAGCACTTGCTAATTTTGGATATTGGAAATATCTTCTCTCAAGTCATCACTTTTTTATTACCTATGTTTAGATTTTCTTTTTAAAAAAATTTACTTATTTTATTTATTTACTTTCGGCTGTGTTGGGTCTTCATTGCTGTGCGCGGGCTTTCTCTAGTTGCGGCGAGCAGAGGCCCCTCTTTGTTGTGGAGCAGGGGCTCTAAGCACGTGGGCTTCAGTAGTTGCAGCACGCGTGCTCAGTAGTTGTGGCTCACGGGCTCTAGAGCACAGGCTCAGTAGTTGTGGCGCTCAAGCTTGGTTGCTCTGCGGCATGTGGGATCTTCCCGGACCAGGGCTCGAACCCATGTCCCCTGCATTGGCAGGCGGATTCTGAACCACTGCACCACAAGGGAAGCCCCTAGATTTTCTTTATTGGACAGAAACCCTGTGGTACACTCAGCTCAACTCCTGACTGGACTGACTTAACCCTCTATATCTATGGCCTGTCACAAAAAGAAGTTTACCTATTTCTGGACATAAACACTATCTCAGGCTCAACTTTCTTCCACACACAATGTCCAGCATTCAGTAAAATATTATAGGACATACATCAAACAGAGAAAGACAAATACTGTATGATATCACTGGTATGTAAAATCTAACAAATACAACAAACTAGTGAATATTACATAAAAGCAGCAGACTCACAGATATAGAGAACAAACTAGTGGTTACCAGTAGGGAGGGAGGGTCAATATAGGGGTTGGGGAGTGAGACGTACAAACTGTTGGGTGTAAGATAGGCTCAAGGATGCATTGTACAACATGGAGAATATAGCCAATATTTTGTAATAGCCGATATTTTGTAATAACTGTAAATGGAAAGTAACTTTAAAAAACTGTATTAAAATTTCTTTTTAATTTAAAAAAAGTCATAGAACTAAAAAGAAAAAAATTATAGGACAGACAAAAATCAAGGGTAAGAAAAACAGTGCCAAGACATAAAGCAATCAAAGACTCTGATCCAGATATTCAAATTATCAGACAGGGACTTTAAATAACTATTATGCATATGCTGAAGGATCTAATGGAAAAGGAGGACAAGAAGCATGAGGGAATTTCAGCAGAGATGGAGAACATAATAATGAGTCAAAAAGTTACACATTCTATTTTTATTCTTCCAGTTATTTCCCTAAATTATTAAGACCTTTGCTTATGATTATTTTTTCTCTCTCTTAGTTATTTTGTTTTGTTTCTCTCTTGATTTTATTGATTGTTTGTATAGTTTGGCCAGTTCATTAACCTCTCTTTCACTTCTTTGGCATACCTAGAGCTGAGATTGAGGGACAAAACAAAGTTTTGCCATCTTGTCAGGAAAAGGAAACTTCCTCCCATGCCTCACCTGTGATCATCAAGCAGTGACTGCTTTAAAGGAAGTGACCTTTAGTAAAAATATCAAGAAAGCACCACAGGGCTTAGTTAAATGCAGGATCTATATGGGTTTAAGAAAAGGGTTAGTTAAGCAAAAGGGTTAATTTGCTTTTTGTTCAAGTAGAGTACCTCATTCTCTGATAATGCCACAAAATAAAATGTTGCCTACACTTAAACAATAATATTTCTAACTGGCAGTCAGATTAGAAAAACAAAACAAGTTCATTGTCTAATAATTATATTATTTGTTCTAAAATTAGGTACTTTTTTCACTCAGTAATATCAAAGTCAGACATTATTTATTATGTCAATGGTCACATACCCTGAAATACTCAGGTTCAGATCAGATATTTTAATATTTACTGAGCTTCAGTTCTACTGCAATTTTTCCATAGCTCTTATTTCCTTTCATTCATTTGCTCATGGTTTTGATATCTTAGACTAGCTCTTTTTTATATTCTAACTGCAAGATAGGAATTATTGGGGGTTAAAAAAAGAGTTGCTGAAGGACATGGACAGTGTTGCACATTGGCCAGTTCTGCTCCATCACGTTCCATCCCTGGAAATAAAGAAATTGGACCCGTGGAGACATGACACTGAGATACCTTCCCCTGGGCTATTTATCCATCAGGTACTGAAGGCATGGTACCTTCAGACTCTGAGTATTTTTGTTTTTTTTTGTTTTTTTGTGTTTTTTTGTGGTACGTGGGCCTCTCACTGTTGTGGCCTCTCCCCGTTGCGGAGCACAGGTTCCAGACACACAGGCTCAGTGGCCATGGCTCATGGGCCCAGCCGCTCCACGGCATGTGGGATCTTCCTGGACCGGGGCACAAACCCGTGTCCCCTGCATCGGCAGGCGGACTCTCAACCACTGCGCCACCAGGGAAGCCCCTGAGACTCTGAGCTTTTAAAGGACTTTCAGAAATGTTTGAGATCTGAAAAAAAAATTGTCTCTCAAATACCAAAAGAAAATTACATGTTTGATATGCTATGGGGTAGGGTACTGGGGTTCCAAAGGAAAAGTATTTAGAACATATGCAAGCCCTAAGCCAGCCTTGAACCTCCTGGGAATGATCTTCCACCTACTTTGTTCTTGGTCTAAACTTGTTTATTGAGAGCACTGGCGGATAGAGTACAATGGAGAATAACAGAGAATTAGGACTTTTTTTTTTTTTTTTTTTCGGTACGCGGGCCTCTCTGTTGTGGTCTCTCCCGCTGCGGAGCACAGGCTCCAGACGCACAGGCTCAGCGTCCATGGCTCACGGGCCCAGCCGCTCCGCGGCATGTGGGATCTTCCCGGACCGGGGCACGAACCTGTGTCCCCTGCATCGGCAGGCGGACTCCCAACCACCGTGCCACCAGGGAAGCCTGAGAATTAGAACATTTAATGCTGAAAGCTACGGTGGAGACCATCTATTCAGGTTTTCAAGCTGTGCCTCAGATACAAAAGGAAGGTTGAGGCACTGGGGCCCTGGTCTGCCCTGCTCCTGTTTGTACCCCCATCTCCTACAACTCCCTGCCCTGACTGCTATCAGAGCAGCTCCACTCGGATCTGTTTAATGTATCGGGATTTGTAAAGTTTTGTTTGGAAAACAAGTTCACTGCTTAGTATTAGAAAACCACTGATCTATTCTGACTTCATCATTTTACGTAATAATGAGTGCCCTGAGGCACAGAGAATTTAAATAAGTTATCCAAGGTCTCCCAAGTAGCTAAGAAAGCCAGGTGTTCTGAGTCTCAGTTCAAGACTCTTTCCTTAGGCAGAGACTGAGGAATCCCAGATATAAGAAAACAAGTTTATTCCAAAATCTGTCCCTGACCGTGTGTTGAGAAGGTGTTATTTCTGTCCTGGGAGCCATGTGGGCTTTGCTAGGGCAGCTGTGATATGGTTCCATCACCATCTCCCATGTGTGCCTTTCCAGCCATGGACTTGGAGATCTTTTTTTTTTTTTTTTTTTTTTTTTTTGCGGTATGCGGGCCTCTCACTGTTGTGGCCTCTCCCGTTGCGGAGCACAGGCTCCGGATGCGCAGGCTCAGCGGCCATGGCTCACGGGCCCAGCCGCTCCGCGGCATGTGGGATCTTCCCGGACTGGGGCACGAACCCATGTCCCCTGCATCAGCAGGCAGACTCTCAACCACTGCGCCACCAGGGAAGCCCTGGAGGAGATCTTTTTGAAGGGCTCAGAGAGCATCTGTGAAGCTAACCAGGGGAATAAAAATCATTTTATCTCATTTTTAGTACACGGGTTATCCTCCAACTCTCATCCTTTAAGAGAAAGTTCTTGTTTCCCACTGAAGAAAAACAAAGATTTAAAAAAACCCTATAAAAACAAAGATTTACAGCTTACAAGAAAACTAATAAGCAAAATTACAACAAAACCAGAAAGTATATAAAGAAGTAAAAGCGTGCATCTGTGATGGCGAAGAACCACAACTGACTAAGTAAAGTTTTTTTAGTCATCCAAAAAGGCTATGTAACCCACACAGTAGCTGCTAGCCACATTGGCTTCTGAGCACTCGAAATGGGGCTGGTCCAAACTGAGATGCACTGGAGGTGTAAAATATACACCAGAATCAAGATTTAATATGAAAAAAAAATTTTAAAGAATGTAAAATCTCTCAATAATTATTTATTTTATTGATTCGTGTTGAAATAATATTTTGGATATATTGGGCTAAGTAAAGTGTATCATTAAAATTAATTTCACTTATTCTTTTTCCTGTTTTTAACGTGCCTACTAGAAAAATGTTAATTACATAATTAAATATAATGCTTGTGTTATATTTCTATTTGGACAGCACTGGGCTGGAAGTAACTAATTCATGTCCATGGCAACTGAGCTGAGAAGGATGGGGTTCTTTCCAGGAATAGCTTCCTCTCTGCATGGTCCTGGCCCAAAACTAAGGTCTCCATCAAAGAGCAGCTCCAGGCTCTTCACTCAGGCTCTCAAATTATGTGCCTTCAGGGAGTGGTCATTAAAATCATTTGCATCAGAAATCTGACTTAACCTGAGGATATGTCATTTAGCAGGTTTTCAGGGTTATGAGATAACGGTCTAAAGGGCAAATTCCATTTAAGTTGATTTTCAAGTACCACGTCTGTGGTGTCAAAGCAAAAAAGCAAAAAACTACAGTGAATTTCTACTTTCTAAGTAGGTGGTATTAGATCTGTTAAAAGCAGAAACATACTAAAACCTATGTTGCTCAGGACTTTGCCTAACAGAAATCTCTGGAAGTTTTATTTTTTTGTCATCTCTAAAACAAACCTTTTATCAGATAAATATATATTTTAGTCTCACGGGAGATGCCTTTCAAAAGAAATGCCTGACATAAAACAAAACTTAAGTGCTTTGTTGGCTTAGGATATACTTTCTCTTTTTTTGTTTTGTTTTGTTTTGGGTTTTTTTTTGCGGTACGCGGGCCTCTCACTGCTGTGGCCTCTCCCGTTGCGGAGCACAGGCTCCGGACGCGCAGGCTCAGCGGCCATGGCTCACGGGCCCAGCCGCTCCGCGGTACTTTCTCTTTTTTATAAAAACAAAGTTTTGTTCTGTGAGAAATGAAAGGCACTACATTTAGAGCTGAAGTTTGGTTAGCACTGAAAATTGCTAGAGCTCTGAAGAAAAGAACAATTATGAAGAGCCTGTTAGAGTTCTAAAAATAAACCAAACCCAAAACAAACAAATAAAGCACTTGCTTTTTTTTTTTTTTTTTTTTTATTGCGGTACGCGGGCCTCTCACTGCTGTGGCTTCTCCCGTTGTGGAGCACAGGCTCCGGACGCGCAGGCCCAGCCACTCCGCGGCATGTGGGATCCTCCCAGACCGGGGCACGAACCCGTATCCCCTGCATCGGCAGGCGGACTCCCAACCACTGCGCCACCAGGGAAACCCCGCACTTGCTTTTTTAAAGAGACAGTATGATAGACATTCAAATTTGAAATGGACCCACGATAGGCTGAGTAATGGCCCTCAAAGATACAATCATTCTAATCCCTGGAGGCTGGAAATGTGACCTTATATTGCCAAAGGGACTTTGCAGGTGTGATTAAGTAAGGATCCTGACAGAGGGAGATTATCCTGGATTATCCAGGGAGGCCCTAAATGTAATCACAAGTGTCCTTACAAGAGAAAAGTAGAGGGAGATTTGACTACAGAAGAGAAGGCACGAAGACTACAGACCACGAAGCAGAGACCTGAGTGATGTAACACAAGCCAAGGAATGTCAGCAGCTGCCAGAAGTTGGAAGGGGCAGGGAATAGATTCTCCCCTGGAGCCTCAAGAAGGAACAAGCCCTGCTGACACCTTGATTTTAGTACCATTAGACTCATTGCAGACTATGGCCTCCAGAACTGTAAGAGAGTAAACTCTTATTGTATTCAGTCACTACATTTGTGGCAATGTGTAATGGCAGCAATAGGACCCTAATACAGGGCCCCAGTGACTTCACAAAATTAACCTAGAGGCTGAATTTTTTCCCTTCAATCACATTAGTTTTTATAGGCTTAAAGCATGGAAAATAGAAATCTCTAAGATAAAGGTCTTGGGAGAACACAGATCAAAGGGTAAAGTGCTCTAAATGGCATTTGCCCTCTCATCTTTCCTTAGCTTTTATCCCACTCTCTAGCCTTGGATTCTCCATCCCCTTGTCCTTCCTTGCCCTCCCTCTCCCAATATCCTCCACCCCAAGATTAGCAACCCATCCAGATGCAACTTCAGATGTACTTTTGTGTCTGACTTGCCAAACTACTATAATGTTAACAGAAACATTCCAATTTTCCTTGTGAAATCATCTATGGTATAATAATAAATGTAACTACCAGCTCATGGTTTATAATAAATATTAATTCATTTATTCAACAAATACTTATCGAGTACCAGCTATGCCCTAGGCACTATGTTAGATCCTGGCAGAACAGCAGGGAACAAGGTAGATGTGGTCCCTGCCTTCATTTACAGATTAGTAAAGGAGATGGACTACAGCAAGTAAACATATAAATACATAAAAGGACCAAGTGTGGTTAAATGCTGTGACAGAGACAAAGAGAGTACAGTGCCAGGGAATAACAGAGCTGGCCTGTCTTAGGAAATGGCATTTGTCTTGTAAAGAGCAGGGTGCGGGGAAGACAGCATCCCACATGGAGAGACAGCACCCAAGGACCCAGGTAGGGCAAGAGCTTAGTGTGTGTCAGAGATGCAAACAAACCCATTTGGGCAGAGCACAGCAGGAAGGGAGGACAAGAGCACAAATGAAGTTAGGTAGGCAGGGGACAGATGACCTAGAGATTCAAGGGTAATGGCAGACATCGCTGGTCCCTTTTCTCCTGGTGAACAGCCTGGAAGTATCAGGAGCTGGAAAGCCTCTAGCTAAGAAATATGCCAGTAATTGAAGCCTTACCAGTAGAGGTACATTCCTTTAAATTTGGAAATTTTATCTGAATATCTTCCACCCTCCAGAGAGCATTTTAAACCATTATCTGTTAACACTTTGGTGGGAATTAGTTTCCTGGACTCCTTTCTTTGATTCAACATTTACCGCATGTCCTCTTGTGCCAGACAGCCCCGTTTGGGGTCCTACACGGGTATGAAGGATAGGAGAGAGCCTGGCCCTGCTCTCACGGAGCACAGTGGTAGTAAAGTGCTATGAGGGAAAATCGTAGGGAGCAAATGAGAGTGGCTCACAACAGGCCCCAGACGGATCTGGGCAAAGGAAGAGGGCTTCAGGGAGGAAGTGGCACTTAAACAGGAAACTGAAGGATGAATAGGAGTTGGCCAGGTCAGTGTGTGTGTAGCGAGGAACTGAAGAGGAGTACTCCTGGTCTGTCTGGAGTCCTATGGAAGTAGCACACTAGAAGAGCTGAGAGGAGTCCAGTGCGTAGAGACTGAAAGTGAGGATGGAAGAGAGAGGACTGCATGGGTAACCTTGGAGGCCCTGGTAAATGAATTTGGACTCTACTCTATAAACAAAGAGAAGCTATTAATGGGTTATAAGCAGAAGAGTTATAGGCTCAAGTTTACATTTCAAAAAGATCACCCATGTTTTGGTGTAGAGAATGGGATTGGAGGTAAATAAGACTGAAAGCGAAAGAACATTCAGAAGGTGGTTGCTGGCTTTCAGGCAGGAAATGAGGGTGGCTTGAATGAGGATGAAGATTTCCTAATTGCAGAGCCTATTTAATCTTTGCATTTACATTTATTTACAATTTAAATATCAAGTCTTTATCAATTATGTTGGTCAGATACTGCGTATGATTTTTATGCCTTTGCAAAGAAGTAGGGTATTATTTTTTATATAAGTGAAATTAATTTCAGTCTCAAGCCACATTCTTCTGGAATTTGTAAATTTGACTACAGTCAATTTGCAGGGGGGCGGGGTTCTCCACTTCTTCCTTGGTATGTATCTGAATCTGGGGAAGAAGGTATGCTGAGATCTTGTACGAAGTGGGTGTGGGGGAACAATCTTGTCTCCTTGATTGTGTTCTACTCTGAAATCCACGGACACATCCTTGGTCACATATCTCTCTTCTGCTCTAGAATCATGCTTGGTATGTAGGACCAATAGTTTCTTGTTGGATCTTGGGGACAGATTCAAGAGATATTTAGAAGGAAAAAAATGATTGTATTTAATGATTCATATACACTGAGAGCGAAGCTTCAAGAATGACTTGTAGATTTTTTGGCATTACAAACTGGATGGTGCCTTTCAACGAGACAGGAAACTAGGGAGAGGAGCAGGTGCAGGGCAGTGGGCTGGAATCATGTGGTCACTTTAGAACATGATGTGTTTGAAATATTCAAGATGAGATATTGAAGAAGTGATTGGTAATGGGGGAGTCTGAAGCTTGGAAAACATCTGGGGTTGAGAAAATACACACACACACACGGTTTTTTCAGTGTAAAATAGAAGGTAGTGGAAGCTCTGGGACACCATGAGATCCCCTGGAGAAAGAGGAAGAGTGTGGAGTAAAATAAGAAGAGAGCTTTGGAAAAAGTCTGAGGAATATACAAAGATTGGGTAGAAGGAGAACTGGCAAAATATCCATGGAGGTAAGAGGAAAACAAGAATGGCATGAAACAAAAGTCTCAAGAAGAAAGTCTTTAAAGGTGGGAGTGGTGAACAATATTAAATGCTACTGTTGTTCAGTCAAGTAAGATGAAAACTGAAAAGTATCCTCTGGACTAAAAAGTCCTTGGTGATCCCAGAAAGAGTGATTCTAGGGTATGGAAAAAGCAAAAGCCAAATTGGTGTGAAGAGTCTACCATGAACATGTGGGGCAGTCACTAGACACTTAAGAAGAGTCATGCCCTTGCAGGAGGCCTAAATTAGCCCTGCAGCAGGGGCTGCTCCAAACCCACTCCAACAAAGCTTAAGAAAAAGCTTCAAAAGGTCAAGCTAATGCACAAATAAATAAACTGACTGCTAGGACAAAGGCTAACAAGCTTTAACTAAGACAACAACATCCAGTGGTCAATAACAAAACTTCACAATTTATAGAATCCAATAAAAAATCATTTACACGCACCCCAATGTTCATAGCAGCACTGTTTACAATTGCCAAGACGTGGAAGCAACTTAAGTGTCCATCAACAGATGACTGGATAAAGAAGAAGTGGTAGATATGTGTGTATATATATATATATATATATATATATATATATATATATATATATATAATGGAATATATATATAATAGAATATATATATAGTGGAATACTACTCAGCCATAAAGATGAATGAAATAATGCCATTTGCAGCAACATGCATGGACCTAGACATTATCATACTAAGTAAGTCAGAGAAAGACAAATACCATATGATATCACTTATATGTGAAATCTAAAAAAAAATGATACAAATGAACTTATTTACAAAACAGAAATCGACTCACAGACATAGAAAACAAACTCATCATTACCAAAAGGGAAAGGGGTGGGGAGAGATAAACTGGGAATTTGGGATTAACAGATACACACTGCTATATATAAAATAGATAAACAACAAGGACCTACTGTATAGCACAGGGAACTATAGCCAATATCTTATAATAACCTATAGTTGAAAAGAATATAAAAGAGTATATATATATATATATATATATATATATACATATATATATAACATATATACATATAACTGAATCACTTTGCTGTATACCTGAAACATTGTAAATCAACTATACTTCCATTTTTAAAACCTCCCCCCAAATTAAAAATCACTATATATAAGAAGCAAGAAATTGGGACTTATAACCAGGAGAAAAATCAATCAATAGAAACAAACCCAGAAAGGAAGAGATAAGAGAATGAGCAGATTAGCAGACAAAGACTTCAAAACAGGTATTAGAAATATGGCCATGTATTGGGGAAAATATGACTACAATGAGAAGTGAAGATATAAAAAAGAAAATATAAGCAATCATATCAAGATTTCTTTTTCAGTAAGCACCCCCCCCACCAAAAAAAAACTATAACATGCCCTGCAGCCTCTTTTTTGCAAAAGATTTTTTTCCCCCTATAACTTTGTACTTTTGTTTCCTTGTATGGAAGTATTTTTAAATTGCCTTGGGGGCCATATCATATGTAATTTTTAAAGAAAGTTTAAAGTGACCTTGATAGGTGCTGGGGGAAGGAGGGAGGGAGCTGTGATTGTGATAGAATTCCAGATGCACTTTTGCCCTGAATTGACATTGTTTGTAGAAAGTACAAGACTTCCTGGTCTCTGAGCACAGAGCAGATGAGCACAGAGCAGACTAGAGCTGCAGGGATGACCAGGTTGTGTGTTCTCCTGAACAGGCTGGTGTCTCGGGTCCACCTGCCTATTGGTCCCTCTGACCTAAGGTCTAACAGTCCTGAGCCTTATTGTGGCAGAACTCTCATAAATGCTGGCCACATTCTCTTTTAACCATCCTTTGGGAGCTTTAAGAGTACTTTTAAAGGTATACTTAAAGTTAAAAGAAATATTAATTAAAAGGAAAACATTAAAGTTCAGGAGCTCATCTGGTATATTTGTGAGCATCTTTATCAGAGCTATGTTGAGTCTTGGGCACATCAGCAATTTAAGGTAATAGGAGAAAGACCAGATCTTCTCACCTAGGTCTGCATCCCCATTAAGGAGGTATAGGTTTCCCCTAAGGATATTCATCCCATAAACATTGATCTCAAAGCTGAATTTTCAAATTTGAAATCTCCCATATTATCAGCTTTTCCAAGGTTGTTCATATGGTCAAGAACTCATGGGAGCTCACATTACTTTAGTTCATAGATCACTTTAGCTCTAAAGCACTACTACGAACTTAAACTTTAAAATTATAAATGATAGGACATATTTTTATTTACACTCATTTAACTGAAAACTTATTTATTTCTGCACAGCCCCATGCCAGTAAGGGAATTAGAAGTCATGTTTTTAGCTATTCCCTGGATGAAGGAAAATAGAAATGTGGGTCTCAGTTGACTGCCCCAAGCTGTCATGCTTATATTTGGTGCCAGCTGGTCACCTGTTGGCAGGGCCAGAAGAGAGCCCCAGGACTAAATCCATCCTTACCTTCTATATCCAGCTTCAAATAAAACATCTCCATCAGCACATCTTCTCCCTGTGCAAACCACTTCGCTGAATATAAAACTTCTCTGCTTAAGTGATTTCTCGTTATCAGCTTGTATTTTGACATCCAACACACTAAAACTAAATTTTTAGTCTGAAGCAATAACTTTCCATTATATGTTATTTCAAGAAGCACCCATCTCCTTGCAACAGAGCATGTATTTATCTCATAAACACATACACAGCTGAAAAGAGCAATGACAAAAATGAAAACATAAACACAAAATGACTCAGGTATCTTTGATCAAATATCTTTATTATCATCAGTTATATTTATTTTATGCCATAGACATTTTGCTCCTAAAATCTCATCTTCTTTCACTTACTTTTGTTCTTCATTTTATTCTCAATGGACCTGTCTCATGTCTTGACCATGGGAAGAAGATGCTGAGGAAAAGGCAAGCTGGTCACCAGGATGCTGTAAATGGCAATGACACATCATTAGGAACACCGTCATATAACAGACCAGGCCGAGAATACATCATTAAGAACCCAGACAGAAGATCATCATCTTCCATCATCATCTGAAATTAAAAAGCACCTCCAAAGGAACTGTTTACTGCTTTGTCTGCAAAAAGTGCTCTGAACACTAAACCAAAGAGACAAAACATCCTTTAGAGGATTGTTGGAGCACTTCAGGAGGTGTAAATTGTAATTAGCCATATGCTAGACTTTCACAGTCCAATAAGAAAGAAGCCTGATGGTGCAAGATCTCTGTGGCCCAGTTTTTCAGGTCAAAAGCAGAATGGCTGTTGAGTAAGGAATAATCCACAAAGGAAAGCTACAATGCTACTCCATTCTCTGGCTTCAAACACAACAGATGAGAAAGACTTCAGCACGAGTTTGCGATTGCAGTCATGTCGCTGAGTTATTAGGGAGGGAGGGCCCCTATTGAGCTAAAGTCCCAACCTTAAAATTGTGGATGTGGGGACACATTTACTCTGTTTACAAAGGAATCAGAGTGTAAATGTGTTACAAAGATAATATTGTTCTATATTAATATTTCCAGATAAGAAAAAAATGGTTCAGAGATGGGGCCTGTACCAGAGAGTGGAATCTGTTAGTAAAAACAAACAAACAAAACAAAAACAAAAAACAACTCACAAACTTTTGAGAACTTGGTTGTAGTTACTGCTGTGCTAACTAATTATGTGACTTGCTGTATGTCCCGGAATCATCTTAAACCTATTATCTAACCTCCCATAGCCTAAATTTAACATTTTTATAATGTGGGGGGGTGGGCTCAGTGATTTCTAAAAAATGGCATTCAAAATGTGTGTGTGTGTGAGTGCACCCTCTCCAGTACCCTCATTGTCCTGAGGAAAAACCATTAACTTCGGGCTTCCTGGTGGCGCAGTGGTTAAGAATCCGCCTGCCAATGCAGTGGACACAGGTTCGAGCCCTGGTCAGGGAAGATCCCACACGATGTGGAGCAACTGAGCCTGTGCTCTAGAGCCCATGAGCCACAACTACTGAGCCTGCATGCCACAACTACTGAAGCCTGCACGCCTAGAGCCCGTGCTCCGCAACAAAAGAAGCCACTGCAATGAGAAGCTCGCGCACTGCAATGAAGAGTAGCTCCCACTCGCCGCAACTAGAGAAAGACCACGCACAGTAATGAAGACCCAGTGCAGCCAAAAATAAATAAATAAAATAATTTTTTTAAAAAAACATTAACTTCATCGGGTTTGCACAAGGTCCTGTGACAAAAAAAGGTGAAGGAAAATGAACGAAATACTGCCATTTGCAGCAACATGGATGGACCTAGAGATTATCATACTAAGAGAAAGACAAATACCATATGATATTGCTTATATGTGGAATCTAAAGTATGACACAAATGAACTTATTTACAAAACAGAATAAGACTCACAGACATAGAAAACAAATGTATGGTTACCAAAGTAGAAAAGGAGTTGGGGAGGGATACATTAGGAATTTGGGATTAACAGATACACACTACTAAATATAAAACAGATAAACAGCAACCTACTGTATAGCCCAGGGAACTATATTCAATATCTTGTAATAACCTATAGTGGAAAATAATCTGAAAAAGTATACGTATATATATACATATATATGTAAAACTAAATCATTTTGCTGTATACCTGAAACTAACATAAGATTGTAAATCAACTATAATTCAATTTAAAAATGTCTTTATTAAAAAAAGGTGAAAGAAGAATCTCAGGCCTGGTAGGAGGGGCAAATAAAACTGAGACTATTCAAAATCTTGCACTGAAACAGATAATTGACAAGAGGATTTGATTTGCTGTTTGGCTGAGAATAAGACACTCTTCTCATTCATATGAAAACCAATGAAGATGAGTTTATATCATTTAAGATGCAATATGATCTTCTGGCTCAAATAGCTGGATGCCAGTAAATTAAGGATTAACTTGGTTCTGAAAATCATGTGAATTTGTGCACTCATGTAACTTTCTATAGGGAAATTACAAGATCTGGCTAATTCTTCTTAAGGCAGATAAACATAGGGACAAGAGCCTTCATACTGAAGAAGACATAATGGATACCACCCTTCTTTCTAATCTACTTAGTCACATCATTATGTTTTAATTTGGAGCCCATTTCATGATCAGATAGTAGAGCAAGTGAGCAATTTCCAGAGTCGACAACTCCTCCTCCTCTTCCTCTTCCTTGCTCTCACCCCTACCACCCCATCCAGTACTGCAGCCAAGAAGAAAGCCTTCACTGGAAGGCAAGCGCCACTAGTGAGAGGAGAGGCTTTGCTGGTTTAACCCTGTATTCCTCACACCTAGAATAATATGCCCAGGACGCATTTGTTGAATGAATTCTCATACATAACGATTTTCAGAATGGTTTTGGGATTGGTGACTTCTCCTTTCTGAGACTGAGTAGTTCCAGTGGATCAAACTTGATTCTCTGAAATCTACTTTGGCTTCCTACTTTCTGAAGCTAGTGTAAATTGCTGGTTTTAATTTAGAAAGCCCAGTTGGGGTTAAGACTCTTGATATGCAGGTTATCATCATGTTTGCACAATACTTAACCAACTCAAGTGGTTCAGGCAATTCCAATAGCACCCAGATTTTAATCCTGGGGAACTTTGGGACATTTGGCAAATTTTTATCCATCCTACTGAATTATATCCTCAAATGACAGACGTCCATGAGTATGGCAAATTCATCATTTCAGTCTGTATTCCCTAGTTGTAAAACTTCCCTGCATAAGAAATAGCAGCAGCATAGCGGCAGTAACAGCAACAACCCTGACGTTTTCATTAAGTTGGGCACTCAGGAATGAATCTGTTGAATTAAATGAATGTCCCATCCTCTAAGCTCAGTGCCTCTTGGGACAGCATGTAAAACTGGACTCTTAGCAAGCAAAACACTCTATGATCTAAATTCAAACATAATTAATGGCTAATTTCCCTCATATTTCATCTCTTTCTGCTGTAACCTAAAAATAGAACTTTAGACCTAGCTCTATTCATACTCTTTTATTGCTAAGGTTTGAGACATGGAAATGGCCAATTCCTCCATATCAGATTTAGATCTAATTTAGTATATGCTTTCACCCACTTACAGACGGTTTTTGAATGATAGTTGTTGGTTTGGGAGGCCAGAACACAGAGACACGTCCATCTCACCGCTAATTCCATTTTCCTTTTGCTTTTCCTCCCTTTGTCTTCTTGCTCCTTCCTCCCAGACATCTGTCCTCAAAGTCTGGTTTCCTTGTGATCTGGTCACTCCCATCACATTTGCTGTGTTTATATCAACTTAATGTTGACAGAGGTATTTGGACTTTGGCTGTCTTTATTAAGGCATGTTGCTGTGACATACTAACAATAAAGAGTTATTTCAACATGAAGGTTTATGCAGAAGGAAAAATGTTCTTTAGATTTTTTAAAAGACTAACTCTGGGTACATTTAGGCTGGTATACAACACTGATTTCCAAGAATTTGAAACAACACTTAACACACATGAATTCTATTATCCTGCATACCAAATTTCAGTAGCCTTCAGGGACACCAAATTACCAGTGAAGCAAAAGGCATGACACTGTGGTTAGGTGTGGAGGTTTTACAATAAAAGAAAGAAGATGACAATAATTGAGTATATTTGCTTCAAGGCTTTATGTAATTTACCAGATAAAGTTAACCTTTCTTCCTCTCATATCCCAACAAGTGTATATTTGATAGACACACTATTTTAAACATTATTTTAATTGTTTATTATTTAAAAAAACCCCATATGTTCATTACTTCTGAGTTACAAAAAGAAATACAGGTACTATAAAATTATAGTAGGAAAGGACTTAAGAAAAAGAAAAAAGAGTAAAGAATGGTCAGATGGGGAAAATATGCTCTCAAAATGGAACTCTTTGTTAAGAGCCACAGAGGCAATACCTTGAGCCTCAGGAGAGCTTTAATTAGTCCTGCTCTTCCTTCAGCGCATGCTCAGAAGCTCTGGCATGGACTGTAAATGAGGGCAAGGAAATCCAGCAGGGGCCTGGGTGGGTTAAGGGGGGGAAGGGCAGGATCTTAAAGGGGCAACGACCATCTAAAAGAGCAATGGCTCTAGGCCCAACCATTCCTGTCTCAGCCCTTCAACCTACCACCACCAACCTACTCTACCTTCTGTGTTCCTTACCTCAGTTAATAGTACTACCTCCGGGTTTCCCTAGTGGTGCAGTGGTTAGGAATCCGCCTGCCAATGCAGGGGACACGGGTTCGAGCCCTGGTCCGGGAAGATCCCTCATGCTGCGGAGCAACTCAGCCCGTGCGCCACAACTACTGAGCCTGTGCTCTAGAGCCCGAGAGCCACAACTACAAAGCCTGCGTGACACAACTACTGAAGCCCGTGTGCCTAGAGCCCGTGCTCTGAAACTAGAGAAGCCACCGCAATGAGAAGCCCGCGCACCTCAACGAAGAGCAGCCCCCGCTCTCCGCAACTAGAGAAAGCCAAGACGCAGCAACGAAGACCCAGTGCAGCCAAAAATAAATAAATGAAATAAGTAAATTTATTAAAAAAAAATAGTACTACCTCCATTTTCCCAGTTGTTGAAACCAGAAACATAGGAATCATTGCTTATTTCTCTCTCGTATGCTTCTGCAAAATGAATCACTGTCAATTTTTGCAGATTTTACCTTAAATTTGACTTCACTTCTCAATCCCTATTACCACTGTCCTGGTTTAAGCTCTCAGACCCTCACTGGGTCCTGCCTGGGCCCTTACAACAGTGTCTCAACTGGTGTTATGCGTGTTTTCCACTGCTGCCAAATCATCTTTTAAACATCACACCGCTCAACCTGAAAAAACACTTCAGTGGTCCCCATCACCTGCAGGAAAAAGTTGAAGCTCCTTAGCACTGCATACCTGGCCTCTATCAATCCACAGACCTCATTTCTGACACTCTCAGGGTTGTATTTTCTGTTCTCACAATAACCAACTGCTTTTAGGATATATGTTCCAACACAATGTGAATTAACACGGAATATGTAGAAAAGTTTCTGACCCATTTAAAATACATAAACTTTTAGCAAGTAAGATGAAATAACCCAACTTCTACTTAACACTTAATTTATTAATTTAGCTATATATCATAAAATATGGATTTATAATTTTTTCACTCTCACACATCATAATATCAAAGGAAAATTTCAAAAGTTAAAAATATGACTCTCTTACCTATACAGAATGAACCCATGTCAATGATTTTATTTTAATTGATGAAGGAAGCAGTAGGATGATAAAGCTGCATTCTACGAGCATTTGAAGAACTGGTTATTTCTAGGAAAAAAAAAGATTGCTAGATTATATATAAAACGAGTTAATGTTCTGCAGGGCAATGAAATAATAGATTATTATCTTTCCTATTAAACATAATCATTTACATCTCTACCAAAAAGAAAATCTACAAATTTACATGTAACTGCACAGTATCTGGACTCTAATTCATAGCAAATAGCCAGGTCAAACACTGGTAAATTTTCCTACTGAATTAAATAATTAAATAATCCTGGGGGTGGGCTTGTTGAATAATGCTTCACGATTACATTGAAGGGACATACAGTCCTCTTCTTGCTTTCTGATTACTTCCAAGTGCAGGACAATTTTCCTTAACAGTGAAAGTTTTTTGTTAAAACACTTCACATTAGTCTTGTTCATCAGTGCTTTGGCATCACAGTAGTCACTTCTTGAGTCCCCTAACAAAGCTTTTCAGAACATAACATTTTATGTCCTCCTATGTTTTCTCCGATAAAGCATTCTGGAATCTTGTGTAGTTTGAAAAGAGAATAAATATATTAAGTAACTATCAACATTGTAGAACAGTGTACAGTTATGTGGATGTTAAAACTTTGAGTAACTACTAAAATAATAATAATAACAACAATAATAATAACAATAATAGTGTAATGTGTAGTTCCCAAAAATAGAAGAAAGAAAGAAGGACCATATAAAAATGGCTTTAAGACTTCAGTAGATGGCCAGGAAGTAAAAAGAAAGAAGATGGTAAACATAAAACACAAAATAGTAGAAATGATTCTAAATATATCATTCACAATGAGTATAAGTGGGTTTAACTCACCTGTTAAAAGACAGAGACTACAAAATTGGATAGACAAATAAACCCTCCTTCCAAAAACATGTCTAGAATGTAACAAAGCTGAAAGGATGAAAACAAAGGGATTACAAGGAAAATAACAACAACAAAAAACTGACACAGCAATGTTAACATTAGACAAAATAAAAATTAAGATAAAAAGCATTAAGAGAATAAAAAGGTATTTTATCACGATAAAAGGAATGATACAATTGGTACTTTCATAAACTTTCACAAATAAAAAGAGAGCTTGATAAAAACTCGAAAATGATAATCATTTTGTAAGATTTTGACGCGTTTACTAAAAACTGATACATCCAGCAAAGTAAAATTTAGTAGTAATACAGACTACTTTGATAAAATTAACAAGGTTGATCTAATTGATAAAGAACCTTGCACCCAAAAATATGGAGAGTATTTTCAATACATTCAGTAACTTTTCTAAAATGACCACATACTAGGTCACAAGAAAATTCAGTTTCCAAGATTTAATATCATCTATGTTCACAAAGCATTTAAATTAGTAATCAACAATAAAAAGATGGTTAAAAAATAACAACCCTTTAATTGAAAACTTAAAAAAAATGAACAAATAGCTCCTTGGGTAGAGAGGATATTACAATGTCATGGAATATTTAAAACTAAAGACAATGTAAGTACCACATGACAAAACTTGTGGAATAGAGCAAAGTAAGTACCTAGAGAGAAATGCATAGTCTTATGTATAATTATTCTTATAAAGGAAAATTGAAAGCAAAAAGCTAAACTTTCAAGTCATGTAGGCAGTAAAAGAATTACGTACTAGCAAAAATAAGTAAAGAAAGAAAATAGTTCATATATTCCATAAAATAGAAAACAAAGACATAAAGAAAGAAAAATCACAAAATAAAAACTGGTTTCTTAAAAAAATAATAAAGTAGACAAGCTTCTGGCAAGACTGATAAGAATGCGACAATAAAAATGAATAATATTCAGAATAAAAAATGGGGCCTAAATACAGCTAGAGCATGATTATAAAAACCCCAAGAGAACAAGATGAACAAGTTTATTCCAAAAACAACAGAAAAACTAGATAAAATAGTGACACTTCTAGAAAAAAAACTAAAAGTAATTCAAGAACAAAAAGCCATAAAAATAAGTGACATAAATCTCTCTATGTCTCTATCTCTGTAATAAAGAGGCTCCCCCTGCAAAACAAACCAAGTCCAGATGGTTTAAAGAAGAGTTTTTACTAAACACTTCCAACTCATTTTACTAAGCTACTATAATCTCACAGCCAAATCCAGACAAGAACAGAAACAAGAAAATTATAGACCTATTTCACTCTCTTAGACGTAAAAGCCTAGATAAAGCATTAGCTGGTTACCTCTTCTGTTCAATATTGTATTGGGTGCCGTGGCCTGGACGATGGAACACTATGCAGCTGTTAAAACCAATCTAAGGAGGTGGAGAGACGAGGAGGCTTAAGGCAAGTGACTAGCGTCCCTAGGTCCTGCTGCATCTTTCTCCATTTCCAGCCCTTCAAACTGCTGTTTATCCTTCAAACACTTTGGCAGCCATCACGTCCTGTCCCACAAATTAATCTTTCATCTTTTGTATTTCCTTCGTACCTCATGGATATTTCTATAACCAAATGTATCTCAGGGTTTTGCAAGAATTTGGTTGCCTGACCACATAGCTAGCACAGAGCAGGATGGAAAGAAATGTTGAACAGCACTCTTCTCCGAAGGATCTGGAACCCATTCCCACTTCCCGCATTTAACTGATTTGTACAAAAGGACAGATTATGCTAGTAGTCACCGGGTCTCCCAACAGTCATCGCCTCCCCCGCCCTAGAAGCAGCGGCTGTGGCTTAGACGCCGCTGCCCTTCCCGTATTTCTCCATCAGAGAGGATGACGACGCCCGAGCCCACTTCCCACTTCCTCTTTCCTCTCGCTTTAAGCGGCGCAGAAACCCATCCCTCTCAGAAAAAAAAATCTTTAACAGGAAGCCCAGAGGCCCGGGTACCTGGCATCCCGCCCCGGACCCAAAAGCCCGCGCGGGCGCGCGGGCCCCCGGCCCCCGGCCCCCGGCCCCCGGCCCCCGACCCCGCCCGCGCAGACGCACCTCCCGCCGCCCCGCCCACGCTCCCACGCCGCGCCCGGCTCCTCGCTGGCGTGGCCGAGGCGGTGCCGGGCGCCGTGGAGCTCGCGCGCCGGGCAGGCCGGGGAGGGCCGCGCCGGAGCGGGGGCGGCGGGAGGGCGGCGGGAGGGCGGGTCGGGGCCAGGCTCCCGCTGACTGCTAGGCCGGGGCAGAGCGCGCGGCCGGCCATGGAGGTGGAGGAGGCGTTCCAGGCGGTGGGCGAGATGGGCATCTACCAGATGTACTTGTGCTTCCTGCTGGCGGTGTTGCTGCAGGTGAGTCCGCGCCGCTCGTATGGCTCCCAAGTCCCCGCTTCCTGGCCGCCCGGGGAGAGGCGTACCTCCCTCCCCACTCCCCAGCGCCCGGCCCGGATGCCGAGCCTCTGCAAACCCCCAGGTGTGGCGAGCCTCTCCCGCCTCCACCTTCACCCCGCTCGAGGGCGGCGCTGGGGTAGGCGCCGCGCGTTGGCCTGGGCCCCGGAAAGCCAAGGTCGCCGGCCGGCCTGTCACCCCAAGCCTCGGATCCTCGTCCCTTAGGCGCCATGCTCCTCTCACCTCGAGTGGGGAAGGACTGCGTGGGGGGTACTTAAGCCAGCGAGCTGGTTAGTAAGAGATGAAAAATCCAGTTGTTACCTGGAATACGCTGTGAATAGGAAGGGAATTTTTAACCTGTGGCGCTGTCACTTTGGTATCTGGAACACAGAGAGGGCCCTGATCACCCGCTGACAAAAGGGCTGATTTAGAGGGCCTCCTTCCGCTCTGGTATCTACTTACCATCTTTTCCTGGATTTGAGGGGGCTTCCTATCCAGGGGCTTTCAATGCATAGGGTTTATTTCTTTCTGGTTTAAGTTCTTCTGGGTCATTCTGCCCAGAGTCCCCTTGGGTTGAGACTTTTTTTAAGTCCATAGTGCCATCTACAACGTGTGGTGTAAAATGGAATCTCTTCTTCATTGTACAGAATTCTCAGAGACTGCTTTTTTTTTTTCTCCTCCAGATTTTAAGCATTTTGATTTATTTAAAAAGGGATTGTTCATAGAAAACAATTACTTTGAACAGTATACAGGACTGATGGAGAGTGGCTATGTCACAACATCAGACAGTACAGTCAGTATCTGCTGTATGGCTGGTCTCTGTAGACGCCCTTTGCTGTCCTCGCCGAGGGTGCCTTGTGTCTTGAGTTAGTCCACTCCTCTGGCCCTTAGGAATCATACGTCTCTTCACTGAATCGGTGTCCATAATCATAGTAATCAGCACCACTTTGGGCTGGGGCGCTATAGCTGTTCTAGGAATCATAACTCTGGTCATCATAAGCAGTGCCATATCCATCATCATAGTCATAATCTCCACAGGTGTCTTGTGTTGGGGGTGGTGGTGGAGGTCTGTACCCAGTTGGGGGGACTTCTCTTGCTCTGGGAGTGAGAAGTCCTCTTCTCCGACTCACTGGCCCTTAGGTGGAAAGGACTCCCCTGGAAGTCGGTGCCCCTCGCAGTAACCCGGCTCCCATTGGCTGGGCTGTGACTCCTCCCCTTCCCCTGGTTATTGCTGGGGTTGGTACCCCTCTTGTACGCAAGGTAACAACTGGTACATCTGCATTTTCTGGACCACCATTCAAATATGTTAATTCCTGGAGCTGTGCTTGCTCAGGAATGAGGAACTTTTTGATTTCCTCCAGAGCATGTCTCATCCGGGCATAGGCTTCTGCTGGGGGCGGGGGGGCAAACACTTCAGTCAGAACATGGGGATCATCACTGAGGTGGAAGTACTTTGCTTCTCCACTTTTCCTCAACTCTTCTTCTTTTGCCTTGTCTCTCATGGAGCCTTTTCCAAGGATGGACATTTTTGTCAAGGTTTCTTCTTGTAAACGCTTCAGAGAATTGCCACGTGGCCCCAAAAGCTTTCCCACAAAGTTGAACTTAGGGAACTGTTTTACAGGAGTTAAAACTTGATGTCCCAGCCTAAAAATGTAGGTTCCATATGCTCAAGGTCACTACAAATACACTTCGCCACGCAATTTCCTCCTCCTTTGCCAGCTTAAATGGCCCATTTGACGTCAATTACTTCTTTTATTCTAAAGGCATTTCATTCACAGATCCTTTATTAGTATCTGCCAGTCGGCCATTTTACTTATTCCTTCATTCAACGTATATTTAATGAGTGCCTACTATGTGCTTATCAGGGGCTATGATGTCAGATAAATCAAAGCCCCTTTCCTGTGAAGTTTACATTCTAGTGGGGGTGGGATGAAGCAGGCAGGCAGTTAAATAATTACAATTAACATGTGATGATAGTTATTCTGAGGGAAGGACAGGGTGGGTGGTCATGGGTATAAGCACCAGTCCACCAGTTGCTTAAACCTTGCATAAATCAACTGCTCAACAGGAAAACTGGGAGGGTTGGAGGTGAGGGTTGACTAAGCGATTCTCTTTTCCATTAAAATGTTTGAAAGTTCAGTTGATTTCATAACCAGCCAGAAGAACCATTTAAATGATGCACTGACAGATGAAATTAGTTCTTTCTCTAGCAAAACAAGTTCTCAGTTCACAAATATATGATATTCTGAGGTTCCTTTAAGTGTGTTTTAGCTTTAAATGCACTTACCTGTGGGGAAAAAGTATTTGTGCTAAATCACAAAAGAGTATATAATGCAGAGAGAATAGAATTGTGACCATGATGTCTGACGTTCATTTATAATATTTTCTCTTTGAGAAAATTCTTTTCCTATTTTAACCAAGAATTTCAGGAACATAACTCCCTCTCTGAGTAATCTCACCTACACTCTATCTCCTGTATCATTATGTTCTCACCTGCCTAGCCAGGTATCCACTGACCTTGAATAAGTTTGTCTTGAATGGAGTGTGACACTAAAAAGGCCACCGTTCTGGGTTCAGGACCTGTTAAATTTCCATCATTTACTTTTTTTTTTTTTTTGCTGTATGTGGGCCTCTCACTGTTGTGGCCTCTCCCGTTGCGGAGCACAGGCTCAACGGCCATGGCTCACGGGACCAGCTGCTCACGGGACCAGCCGCTCCACGGCATGTGGGATCTTCCCGGACCGGGGCACGAACCCGTGTCCCCTGCATCGGCAGGCGGACTCTCAACCACTGCGCCACTAGGGAAGCCCTATCATTTACTTTTTGTTACGGTTGACCCAGTTGGTTAGAGTTTGGTCCCAAAGAGGTCTAAGCCCATGACCATGACTGTTCACTGAACCCTGCCTGACGTGTGGTCAGTATTCACCATAGAAGAACTAGCTCTTAGAGTGTTGGGAATGAGTGACTGACTTTATCTTGTAGGTGTGGGCTGAGGAGGTGCCCTGTAGCTGTGCGGATCCCAAAAGAGTAGATGCCCAGGTCCAAGCAGAAGTGAATTCTTTACAGCTGTTACCTGTTTGTGAGGACTCAACTACCCCATTGAGATACATAATCCAAATGATCCTATGGTCACCCAAAGCTCTCCTGGATATGAGAGTGGAGTTCCCCAAAGGCTGCCCTATCAAGTCTGTTGTTGGAGATGATTTAGACTAGGGGAGCTGGCCTGCAGAGTGCAAGTACTAGAGGGTTGTAACCTCTAGTACTCAGTTGTACACAGTTGTAACACGATGCTTTCATCATTCTTCTGGGGGTTGCTTCCTCTAACAGGAAGAAGTAAGAAGCCTTTTTCAGAGTTGGTTAGCTTGAACGGAAGGAGCTTGATGTTTGCTTTTTAAAACCAAAGCACTTGTCTACCAGTGCCCAGTGAGTGTACAGACCAATGGTATAGCAGCCCTGCCAGAGAGGGGGAGTCCTGCACATTGTAGATGGGACTGCCAGGGAGAGGGACCACCAGGGAGAGGGTGTTTATTGCAGCCTTATCTGCATCTGTGGTTTGGTGATGACCAACTCCAGCTGAGAAACACAAAACTAGAGGGACAGAGATGGAAACCTTACAGTTTCTTTTGTTTTCTTCCTTCTAGGATCATTATTATTTTTTAAATGATATTAACTCCCTTTACTTCAAACACATCCAGGTTCAAACTAAGAGGACAAAACCACATTACAAGCCAACTCTAAAGGTCTTTAGGTTAACTGTTTTCTTGGATTATAGATATCATCAAGTAGCTCCTCAAACGTCTCAATATCGTTTCCTTTGCCTAGGAGACCTACCTTCACTTGCCTTGCAGACACAATCTTTGGAATCTCCATAGTGGTCAACTTCAGATATGTACAGAATAAATGCAGATTTTGTAGATTTCTCATCAGCATGATAAGATGCAAGTGCCCTGATAATAGAGATACTTGGTTTTACAGTACACTAAGCAGAAAGCTAGAGGAGAAAAATTGCCTTCTGTAAAACTGGTTGTCCTATGAACAAGCAATAAGATTTATAATTTTGCAGTTAGAAAAATTCTTACCCACTCAAATATACATGCCCTCCTTTGGGTAAGAGTTATTTGTGGTATTTAAATATGAATATTCTATTTACTTTATTACCATTTCTATTTTCCAATCATGATTCAAAGTTGACGCCATTATCACTATTTTGTGTTTGTGTTTGTGTGTGCTTATTTGCCAGACTGTTTGGAGGAAGGTTTGAATACAATCCTTTGTTTCTTGATCCGTTTAGACATAAAGTGGAAATGGACCCTACTTCTTTGTTCTAAGTCAGAGACTCCGGCTCCTTCGTTTTCCTCAGGATCATGAATCATATGCTATGGTATAATTTGCACAGAATTTAAAACATCCATTAACCAACAGGAACATGTAACCTGTAATAAACATTCATTTCACCAGCAGAATTGTGATGCTGCTGTGAACCCCATCTTGAGATGCAGTACTCTGGTGTTTCGGAATGCATTATTTTTATGTAAACTCTTAATAAACCCAACCTTACTTTTCAGATCCTCGAACTACCAGTGCATTCATATCATCCACTCAATAATTATCTTTTCAGGGTGTTTTAGAAAGTGGAATGACTGAACAGGTATTTTGCAGAAGAGGGAACTATAATAGTCAACACATGAAAAGATGTTTACCTTCAGTGGTCATCTGGGACAGGCATATTAAAATGACTATGAAATATCATTTCACACTTATTAGAATAGCAAACATTAAATAGTCTAACAGTACAAGTGTGATGAAAATGAGTAGGAAGTACCCCATTTACAGAATAATTTGGCACTGTCTAGTAAAATTACAGCCAGCATTGGACTCCTAGGTATATGTACGACAATATCCCTTGAACATGTGCATAAGCAGATATGTATAGGGTGTTTATTGCAGCACTGTTTGTAATGACAAAAATTAGTAACCACCTAAATGACTCTCAAAAAGGGACTGGGGACTTTCCTGGTGGTCAGGTGGTTAAGACTTTGCCTTCCAATGCAGGGGGCGCGGGTTTGATCCCTGGTCAGGGAGCTAAGATCCCACGTGCCTCTCTGCCAAAAAACCAAAACATAAAACGGAAGCAATATTGTAACAAATTCAATAAAGACTTTAAAAATGGTCCACATCAAAAAAAATCTTTAAAAAAAAAGGACTAGATAATTAAAATCTGACATAAATTTTATAGAATATAACAGTTAAAATGAACAAACTAGGTCTACACACAGCCACATGGATGAATCTCTCTTTTTAAAAAAAAATTTATTTATTTATTTATTTATTTAAATTAATGAATTAATTTATTTTTGGCTGTGTTGGGTCTTCGTTTCTGCATGAGGGCTTTCTCTAGTTGCGGCGAGCGGGGGCTACTCTTCGTTGCCGTGTGTGGGCTTCTCATTGCGGTGGCTTCTCTTGTTGTGGAGCACGGGCTCTAGGCACATGGGCTTCAGCAGTTGGAGCACACAGGCTCAGTAGTTGTGGCTCTCGGCCTCTAGAGCGCAGGCTCAGTAGTTGTGGCACACGGGCTTAGTTGCTCCATGGCATGTGGGATCTTCCTAGACCAGGGATCGAACCCGTGTCCCCCGCACTGGCAGGCGGGTTCTTGTAGATCAAGAGGAAGATACATCTCTACCCTCTTCCCAGGGATATCCTCTCACTTTATTCTTGATTCCGTATTACTCTATATCAGTTATTTCTGATCTTCTATCTTTCTGCATTCTCTGACCTCCCAAGGAGTGGCCTGCGTGGTAGATTTAGGTGGTCTATGGAAATGTTATTAAATAACACTAACTCGTAAAGTGAGAGGGTTATTCTCTTTTCACTTCTTCTTTAATCCTTTTGTTTATCTAAGAAGAAAGTCTCATTTGGTGCTAGTATTTCTCAAAACATTTGCAAATATTTCTATTTTAACAAAGGGAATGAACCAGAATTAAGGAAAGTTCAGACTTTGGTGGAAAACATTACCTAGTTAGACTTGAATAACATTATTATGTTTTTATTGTACTTACTATTCATTTTCTTTTGACACTTTTTAAAGTTATTAAACATTTCAAATGAAATACATAGAATAATATCACAAACACACATGTACCTACTTCCAGGTTTAACAAATGCTGATATTTTGCCATGTTTGTTTAAGGTTGTGTCAGCATAGTTCAACCAGAGAAACAGGAGGCAGAACTTCTAGGCTGGAGATGTATGTGTTTGTATATATACATGTATCTGTATCTGTATATACGTACGTGATTATATATGTAATTGGTGAATAATTTATTATGAGGATTTGACCATATATAATTGTGGGAGCTAGTTCGGCAGTCCCTGTAAGGCTGTTGTCTCTGTGTCTGTTGTTGGAGCTTGAAGTCTGCAGGGAAGGCAGCCTGGAACACATCAGAATTGACTGGAATCTGTGTCATTCTCACTGCCTGCAAACCTTGATGAAGCACATCTGTTTCATCATGGAACTAAACACACACTTGGCCCAGGAGTCAGAGCAGCCAAAGGAGGATCCAAGGGAGTGTAGATCAGTAGCAGGTCCAGCTGCTGTGTTGCAGCGACAAGGTGAGGCAGCAGAAACATGACGGTGGATGTGAGGCACAAAATCACTGGCCCCAAAACCTGCCCGAAAATCTCTCTTGTGCCCCACCTTAAATAAAAATGTGCAGCTAACAGTACTGTAGAAGAACTTGTATTTTTTAAATTTTTATTTATTTAATTTATTTATTTTTGGCTGCATTGGGTCTTCATTGCTGTGTGCGGGCTTTCTCTAGTTGCAGTGAGCGGGGGCTACTCTTCCTTGCGGTGCGCGGGCTTCTCATTGTGGTGGCTTTTCTTGTTGCAGAGCACGGGCTCCAGGCGAGCATGGGCTTCAGTAGTTGTGGCACATGGGTTCAGTAGTTGTGGCTCGCGGGCTCTAGAGCACAGGCTCAGTAGTTGTGGCTCACGGGCTCTACAGCGCAGGCTCAGTAGCTGCGGCTCACGGGCTTAGTTGCTCCGCAGCATGTGGGATCTTACCGGACCAGGGCTTGAACCCATGTCCCCTGCATTGGCAGGCAGATTCCTAACCAGTGAGCCACCAGGGAAGCCCCAGAACATTGTATTTTTATAGTTCCATCTGGCTGGTTATATTTGTATTGATATACAATTTTATTTCTCTGTAAATTTACTTAAGTTAAAAAATTTGAGTCAATTTAAAAGCAGGCCATTAAGTAAATAATAGAAAACAAGTGGGCACGTAACACTCTTGTAGGGTGTACTCACACGACTGAAGTTTGGGAAAAGCTGAGCCTGTCCGGTAATACTTCTTCAAAGAACACTAAAAATAGGTTCTTTACTCTCATGACTCTGATCAGACTCTTTCTTTGGCCTAAGAATTCCTTCCCTGATTTTTGTTTTGACTAAACCCCTAGCAGTCTTTCACTGCCTAGCTCAGGTGTCACATTTGCAACCTTTTCCTGATTCCCCGAGTTGGAATTCACATCTTCTTTCTTTGTTCTCCCATTAACTTCATTTCTACTCTGGGTAATAGAGCATTTGTCCAAATCTGCCTTGTATTTATAGCTCTGGACATATTTGTTGTCCTCACTTGAATGTATGTGCCTAAGAATGAAACAACTGTTTCTTACCCATTGTTATCACCTGAGGCTCAGAATACACTGTGTTGCAATGTGTTGGTACTCACTAAAATTTTTTAAAAATTAAACTGAAATAACAGAAGGAGGGTGGTCAGGTGGTGGCATTCCCATTTTATTTGGGAGATTGAGAGGGAAACTGATGCAGGTCAAATAATGTGTCCAAGGTCTTAATTAGTGGTTGGAACCAAGATTAGGTCCCATAATTACTGGTTTTTAATCCATCATCATTTTCTTTGCCACACCATTATGCAAGGAATTAGTTAACCAAATATATTATAGCCTGTTATGTACACAGTAGTGTGTTGGGTTTCTTGAAAGGATATAGAAGTAGAAATTAGGGTTTTCTTTTCTTCAGGAGATGGCAAATCATTAGAAGAGGAAAATTTATATCTATACTGTTAAATAATGGTACAAAGTAATATTTCCCCAGTAAATAATACAGCCACTGAATGCTTTAGACATTAAGAAAGAGACATCAGCATGGTCCAGAGTGGTTTGTTGAAACTTCAGAAAGAGGGTTGAGCTTGAGCTGAACTTTGAAGGTTGGGTTAAGAGAGAAGTGGGTAGGCCGTTTCAGGTGGAAAAACATAACATTGGAGAAAGTATAGAAGAGGGAATAACCTAGACCCTTGCTACACGAAGTGTGGCCCAGACCATCAGCCTTGACCTCACCAGAGCTTGTTAGAAAAGCAGGATCTCAGGTCTCATCCCGGCCTGAAGAGTCACACTGCATGTTAAAGTTGGGAGGCGCTGATAGATGCTATTTGGATGGTGCTGTGCGATTTACTGTGTGATGTTGGCTAAAGAAATATCCCTTTGACCTTCAGATTAGGTTAGTTAGATATGAATGAACTAGATAAAGATGTACTGCCAGTGTCCAGTCTTACTGGAAGAAAACATGAAGTTTAAAAAGGTTTTGATTTGCTGGAAGTTTACTAGAGCTGAGATTCAGACTCAGGTGTACAGATCCCATATGCTTTTCACAGCACACAATGAAAAGTCCTGTTTGGGGAACTGAACAGGCTAGTACAGAAAGCCTGGATGCAGATAAGGTAGCCATCGGGTCATGTGGTGGATATCTGGATGCTAGGACAGCTATCATTTATCCATTAGTATGTTTTGACCAGAAGAGTTTCACGAAGAATGTCTCAGGGAGACTGATCTGGTGGCATCATGTGGATAAATCAGAGTCAGGGAAGAAATGGGACTTAGAGACATCTGTTATTCAGGGCGTAATTAAATTTTTTAAACACAAGAAATAGTATCAGTAAGTCACTCCACAGATATTTATTGAATACCCACTTTGTGCTGGGCCCTGGGCATTTGGAGCTGCCTTCGTGATGTGGCCATACTCATGTAATGCTTTTGATTGAGTCAATTAGATAACTGAGTTCTAAGTGCATAAAATACTAACAGTGATGACAACAATAAAATCATCTTTGATCCCTCCCCCCAACTTTTTCTCTGAAAAAAGCTCTGGCCCCAAAGTTAGGTGGCTCCCAGTCTCATCCTGGCTTTGCCATTAGTGTTTTACGTACCCTTGAACGATTCACTTAATCACTCTGTGGCTCATCTTTCCCACTTACGACATAAACATCATATCTACCATGACTTCACAGCACAAGATATTGTGATGAGATAATTTATGGGAGACATTTTTGGTTTCCTGAGTATTATAAAGGCTTATAATGCTGTTAGTATAAAATTACTTTTAAAGCATTCACTTTTGAAACTTTAAAAATTTCAATCCCCTAGTGCATCTTAGTCACTTTTCTAATTATAATTACATTGAAGGGGAAAAAACAGTCTCGCCATCTGTGGCACTCGTTCTCCTTCCCTGGAGGTAGCACTAGAGAAGATAATGATTTATTTGAGATGTTGTTGGTCCCACTCCGAAGGAGAATGGATGGTGGTTTCTCATTGTGGCTTTAAGACCCATCTGCTGATGGGTGCAATTCTCTAGACAGGGCTACATAGTGAATGTGTGCACGGAGTCACAGCAGAGGGAAGAGTGGGAGAGTGTTTGTACTCTGGAGGAAGAAGCAAGATGAGAGCTCTGTGACATTGTTGCAGACGAAGAAGGCAAACCGAGGAAAACCGCCCCATATGCCTTGTATAGGTGGTGCATCCCCTTGACTAGCTAAGGGCTAAACCATCTTTGACCTCATAGGACCATGTTACCCATGTATGTGGCTCTGGTGTAAAGTACCTAACAGTAATCTGTATGCAGAGTTTAAGCATCTCCTCTTTTACCTAATCCTCATGATGTCCCTTTCACCTTTCATAGTTAGCATGTATCATAGATGCCCGCCTACTCTCTCTTTTACCTTTAGCAAAACCAGGCGTGGCCATTTATGTCAGACAGAAAGGCTGACACCATGTTATGGAGGCTGGCACTGCAAGGAAGAGCTGCATGTTTCCGACCCCTCGGGTGACACAAAGCCATGGCCCTGTGTATTCAGTGAGGTCCCTGTGTGTGTGTGTGTGTGTGTGTGAGTGTGTGTGTGAGTGTGTGTGTGTGTGCTCACATGGGGTGGGTAATAGAAACATAGTGAGGGGTAGGAAGAGAGCAGAGAAAGTGAGAAAGGAGGAAAGTGCTTATTCAACCTACTGATTGCTAAGGATAATACTGATTAATACAGATAATACTGATTTAGCTAGGTTTCACTGCTCCCTGTGTTATAAATAAGGTTATATATCAGCACCACCTCTTTGTTTTTAAACTTTTTTTCTGCACATGGTAGTTTCTTCCAAGAATGGTAGCCTCCACAATGAAATACACCTCAGATTAGAGGACCCTTTGGAGCATTTCCTGTTTTACACAGAACATTGCTTATCCTAGAATAATACAGATAAAAATAAGATGCATTAACATATTTTCACCAAGCACTTAGAATGGTACCTGGCATATAGTTAGCATTAGAGAAGTGTTTGCTGTTATTATTAGTATTCTGTTATGGTCATTCATTCATCCATGGACTTGTTGAATGCGTGATATCGTCTATCTAGGCCCTGAGTTATTTGCTTTGGGAGCCTAAAGGTGAATCAGACACAGATCCTGCCCTCAGAGAGAGTATATTTCAATAGAAAAAATAAGACAAGCAGATACATATAGTGCAGTGAAGAAAATGATATGGGTTCTAAGAAAGGTCTAAATGGAACTTTTGGAGGTGAGCAGAAGCAGGAGAGGGCTTCTGGAAGGGTTGGAGGGAAGGCAAGGTGGTAGGAGGTGGCAAGAAGGAGGGGGCATCTGAGTCACATCTTGGAGGATGGGAAAGGTTCAGACATTCACAGCAGGAGAAAGTGCTTTCTAGGTGAAGTGAATGATACGAACAAAAGCAGAAAAGAGCACGCTTAGAGAAAAAAATATAACTAGTTAGCTTTGCCAGATTGAAGGCTGTGCGTTTACTGGAACATGTGTTTTGCATCATCTCCTGAGTTCCCTTTTCCCCATTTTTTTTTTCATTTCTTTACCCATGAATTAAATTTCAGCAGATTGGGCTTCCCTGGTGGCGCAGTGGTTGAGAGTCCACCTGCCGATGCAGGGGACGCGGGTTCGTGCCCTGGTCTGGGAAGATCCCACATGCTGCGGGGTGGCTGAGCCCGTAAGCCATGGCCGCTGAGCCTGCGCGTCCGGAGCCTGTGCTCCGCAACGGGAGAGGCCACAACAGTGAGAGGCCTGTTTACCGCAAAAAAAAAAAAAAAAAAAAAAAAAATTCAGCAGATTGTAATTGGGAAGGGCAGTTACTAAAATGGGTGCAAGTGGCTTTGTAATTATAGCTAAATGTGTAATCTACCTGTTCTTGTAATTATTAAGGTTTTCATTTTTGTAAGCTGATTGCCTCCTGACCTGAAAACTTCCTTAATAGTATGCAAATAGGGGCCAGGAAGCAATATAAACCGAGAAACGTGTTTTCCTTTGCATTTTACAGTAAATCACACACGCAGACTGACCTGTGGCAGCTTTGTGCATCTCCAGAGGCCCACAGTCATCCGACTCACAATAGATTGGGGCTGCCTTACAGCCTTGCAGCCTTGGCAGAGAGGGGAAAAATCACATCTTGGGTTTTAAATTAGCTCTCTGTTATGACACAATCAATGTCATGACTTCTTTTCTCTTTCCTTGTCAGTGATTCCATCATCTACTTGTGATAAATTACTCTGCTTTTGGCGCTTTAGCTTATCCCCTTAACAGCTGAACATGCCCCTCCAGAAGGGTGTGGAAGGAGCTGGGAGTTCCCTGACAGTGGAGATAATGCTGTGGGCAGGTCTCTCCATCCTTTCATGCCGCAGTCAACTCGTCCATCCAGTGGGGGTGTTACCATATGCTGTACCGAAATCACATGCTTTGTGTTTTTTAAACACTTACTCTGTTTAAAGCTATTTTAAGACATTAAGTTCTAAGTTAATAGTGATAATTTTAACTAAAAATTTTTTTTGAAATAGCGATTGCTTCAAATAAGATTGTCTCACTATGGAACAGACTATTTCTGTGTTTTCCTAATAAATTTTAAGCTTGAAACAATCATCCAAGGAGAGTTATATAAATGGATCTATAGCATTAGAATGCTGCACAGGGCTCAACAGCTTGTAAACCCAATTGTGAATCGCCAGAAAGCCCAAAACAGTCAGTGACAAATGTCGTATGTACTCAATAAATATTCCTTGAATGAATGAATGAAATAATTTTTTCTTTAGGGGGAGACTATGTTTAGACTAAACAATGATTACTACAGCTATAGGTTATAAAGTGGGTACCTATTCCTGGGATTTTGAATTTTTTACATCTTATAAGTTGTATACTATACTTTAGTACCTACTCAAGTACATATAATGCTTCCCTGATTTAATAGAGCATCTGTCCTCCCTGTGTGTGTGTGTGTGTGTGTGTATGTATACAAACACATACTATTTTTGGAAACATTTAACTATGCCACAACATGTTTTCTTGTTTAGATCGTGAATTCAAGACCAAGATACTCCTGGGCCCTGGTGACTGCTTATCTGAACTGAGGTGTAGTAGTCGGGAGAAAAGAGCTGGAATGTTAGTCTTCTAAATCAGAGCCAGTAATATCACCCCCTCCCCAACTCCCTGCCACTGCGGAGCCATTTATGTGCCGTGTCCTCAGCATCAGATGTATCTCAAAAGTAGAAGAAAACCCTCGGAGGTGCTTTACAGATGGGATTGCTGATGGCTCCGTTAATAGTAGATCAGGAAGCTTCCTTCTGTTTTTTCCTTTGTTTCTGAAGCACCTCGTTTCTGTAGCTCCTATAGACATAAAAGCGAGATCTGCTCTTTCAAGGTTTGTGAGCTTACTAATTGTGTTTCCTCTTTTCAGCTCTATGTGGCCACGGAGGCCATCCTCATTGCGCTGGTCGGGGCCACACCGTCGTACCACTGGGACCTGGCGGAGCTCCTGCCGAACCAGAGCTACAGCAACCGGTCGGCTGGTGAGGACCAGGCGCTCGGGGCCTGGCTCCTGACGGCCAACGGCAGCGAGATGCACAAGCACGTGCACTTCAGCAGCAGTTTCACCTCCATCGCCTCCGAGGTAATGGCAGGAGCAGAGGACAGGCCCTTCTGACCACTGAATGATCCCCCTGGAGCCATTGTTTGGTCTTGTTGATTTAAATTTCAGCTCACCTTCCAATCACTTTATAGTAAATTTGAGAGTTAAAGGAGACTATCCTAAGGAAATACATTGTTCTTCCTTCTTACTGCAAATGGGAGAAGCATGAGTCCTACCAAACTAGTTATAGATGAAGTAAGACATAAACTCCAGAAGAGCCCCATTTTGATTAGAGTATCCTTTTAAAAAGTGAATTAAAGCTTTCATTTCTTTTTCTTTTTTTTTTAAATTAATTAATTTATTTATTCATTGATTTTTGGCTGTGTTGGGTTTTCGTTGCTGCATGCGGGCTTTCTCTAGTTGCCGCAAGTGGGGGCTACTCTTCATTGTGGTGGCTTCTCTTGCTGTGGATCACGGGTTCTAGGTGTGCGGGCATCAGTAGTTGTGGCATGCAGGCTCAGTAGTTGTGGCTCACGGGCTCTAGAATGCAGGCTCAGTAGTTGTGGCGCACGGGCTTTGTTGCTCCGTGGTGTGTGGGATCTTCCCAGACCAGGGCTTGAACCCGTGTCCCCTGCATTAGCAGGCGGATTCTTAACCACTGGCCACCAGGGAAGTCCCCATGTCTTTTTCTTATATCCTCAAAAATTAACAAAGTAAAGAGAGGGAAATGTAATGGCTCATCTATAACATCCAAAGTTGATGTTTAAGTCCAGTCCTGTGTGTAGACTGCATGGGGCACCTTGACTGTACAACATAAAATACAAATGGTACTGCCCAGTGTGGGCAGAAAGCCTTACCTTCAAGGGGACTTTCCTGGTTCTGGTAAGGAGAGCACCGTCTGGGCCAGCCTGAGGTATATAAGCTGAGGATAGATAGTCTGGTGAAGAGAAACCCTGGGATAAGAGGTGCAGGGCCCAGGCACAGCTGGAAAGCACGGGTCCTGGTTGTTAAAGTGTTGAAATACTGTGTGTCCTTTGCCTGCTCCCCACAAGCTATCCATTTGCACACTGACACCCTAGCCCAGTGGCATTTCCATGACAGCGATCCAGTCCTGTTATCCCTCACCCAAAAACCTCCAGTGGTTCTCCCACCACACCCAGAAAACAGTGAAACCCTACATGTTACATTCAAAACCCTTCACCCTCCCCAGCTTGGTCCTGGGTGTACTTTCCAGTCCTGTTCTACACTTCTCTCTGCCTCCCCTGCTTCCCACATGTGCCCTGAGCCCTCAGCCCATACCTGTTACCTGCGTCAGGATGGCCCCAAACACTCACCCTCGCCTCTGCCTGGTGAAATCCTAACCTACCCTCTACTGCTCACTTGACCATTACCTTCCCTGAGAAGTCTTTCCTGACCCACTCCCCAGAGGAAGTAAATACACTTTTGTTTCTGCTCCAGCAACAGTTTGTTTGCATTTATGTGACACACTGTAGTTTGTGGCTCAGCTCTATTTTTTTAAGTCCTTTGAGGTCAGGAACCATATTTTGGTTGTCTTTGTATTTCCATGGCCTTCTGGCCACCACCACAATAACTACCATCACAAGTATCACCACTACTCAGCTATAAAAATAATAAATAGCATTGTGGAATGATGACTGTATGCCAGACATTGTAATATTTTACAGCCCTTATTTCATTTAATCCTCAAAATTTTATGAGGTAAGCATTCTTTTCTGCATTTTATAGATGAAGAAATTGAGACTTCTTGAAGTCAGCTAATAAGGGCAGAGCTAGGATTTGAACCCAGATTTGTCTTAACTCAGAAGCCTATGCTCTTATTATTGTACTTTTTAGGGACCTATCCCATCTAAATTGGTATGCACATCTCTTAGTTCTTTTTTTTTTTTTGCGGTATGCGGGCCTCCCACTGCTGTGACCTCTCCCGTTGCAGAGCACAGGCTCCGGATGTGCAGGCTCAGCGACCATGGCTCACGGGCCCAGCCGCTCCGCGGCATGTGGGATCCTCCCGGATCAGGGCACGAACCCGTGTTCCCTGCATCAGCAGGCGGACTCTCAACCACTGCGCCACCAGGGAAGCCCTCTTAGTTCTTTTTGATAGGTTAACAAAAGCCAAAGAACTTTAAAAGTTATTTTATTTGGAACTAATTTCAAACTGACAGAAATTTCAAGAATAGTTCAAAGAATACCCTTATATCCTTTAGTTTCATCTGTTGTTAGTATTTTACCTCACTGGTGTTACTGTCCTTCTCAATTTTTTAAAACCATTTGAAAGTTGCACATATTGCTGTTCTTTTATACCCAAATACTTCAGTGTGTATTTCCTAAAAATAAGAACATTCTCTTACATAACCACAGTACAATTATCAACTTCAAGAAATTTAACATTGATGCTGCAGTTTTATCGAATCTACTATCCACACCCAGTTTTGCCACTTGACCCAGTAATGTCCTGGATAGTGGTGGTTTTCCCCTCTTGCATTGAATTCAGTTTAGGATCACACACTGCATATAGTTGTCATGGCTTTTTAGTATCTTTTCACCTTCATCCTTTCTGTTTCTTTTATGATACTATACTTTTGAAGAATGCATAATCTCTCCCTTTTTAAAAATAACAATGTTCTCCATTTTGGGTCTGTCTGATGACTCCTCATTCAGGTTATGCATCCACAGTCAGACTAGTACATAAGTAATGTGTGTCCTTGGAGAATCACACGGGAGACACACAATATTCATCTGCCCTTTTTGGGTGATGTTAATTTGACCATCCAGGTATTGCCTGATTTCTCCCCTGTACAGTTTTTTTTTTTTCATTTCAAGAAATAAGTAATCTATGTGGAGTCGAGTCACTTTAAGATTATGCTAAATTACTATTCCTTATCAGAAACCCCTCCCTCCAATTTAGCATCCTTTGATGATTTTTTCATAAACCAAGCTAGACTATGATGGTTACAAAATGATGAATTCTTAACTCTAGTGCTTCCTCTACATTTGCCAGTTGGGCTTTTTTTTTTTTTAATTTAGGTATAATTGACATATAACATTATAGTAGTTTCAGTTGTACAACATAATGATTTGCTATTTCTATCACTGTGAAAAAACTCACCATATCAAGTCTAGTTAACATTCCTCACCATACCTGGTTACAAAATTTTTTTTTCCTTCTGATGAGAACTTTTAAGATCTATTCTCTTTGGAACTTTCAGATGTGCGATACAGTATTAACTGTGGTCACCCTGCTGTACGTAACATCCCTGTGACTTATTTATTTTATAACTGGAAGTTTGTACCTTTTGACCCCCTTCACTCATTTCAGCTACCCCCTCACCTCTTGCCTCTGGCAACTACAGTCTGTTCTTTATGTGTCAGAGCTTCATGTTTTGTTTTTTGTCTTCTTAGATTTTGCTGTAAGCAACAGCCCTTTCTCCTTCCTTGTCCATCTGTCTGCCTGTCTGTCTCTATCTCTTCCTCTTCATCTCCCTCTTCTTTTATCTGTCTCTCTATCTCTCCATCTCTCTATCTCTCTGTCATTAGTATGTACTAGTGGATTCCTAGTCTTTTCAATAATTTATAATTTATTACAGCTTTTAATTATTTTGGTGCTTAAATTATCCCCAGTTTACCAGTGGGAACCTCTTCAAGCTTACTTGTGTCTCCATTTTTTTAATTAAAGTTTTTATTTTGAGATAATTGTAGATTTACATGCAGTTGCAAGAAATAATACAGATAAATTCTGTGAATACTTTGCCCAGTTTTCCCCAATGGTAGCAGTTTGTAAAATCATAATATACTATCACAGCCAGGATAACGACATTGATACGGCTAAGACACAGAACATTTCCATCACCACAAGGATCTGTTACCATATATATTTATATATAGACACACCCACTTTCCTCCCTCCCCAGCACTGTCTAATTTCCCTGGTAACCACTAATCTTTTCTCCTATACTTTAATTTCATCATTTCAAGAATATTATAAAAATGGAATCATACATGTAGCCTTTTGGGATCAGCACTTTTTTTTTCACTCAGCATAATTCTCTACAGACTCATCTAGGTTTAATTATATTACTTTAGTTATACAATAAGTCTTATGTGCAGGTAGATTGTTTCCTCTCACTTTATTCCTTTTCAAGATTGTTTTAGTTCCTTTGGCTTTTCATATAGAATTGGTGTTAGTCCTTTAAACATTTGGGAGAATTCTCCAATAAAATCATCTGGGTCTTTAGTTTTCTTTTTCGGGAGTTTTAAAATTATGAATTCAATTTCCTCAAAAGTTATAAGACTATTTAAATGACCTCTATTGTGTTGTGAGTTGGGGCAGTTTGTGATTTTCAGAGAATTGGTCCATTTCATCTAAGTTTTCAAATTTATGTGTGTAGCGTTGTTCATTGTATTACTTTATTATCCTTTTGATGTCTGCAGAGTCTGAAATGATATCCCCTTTTATTACCTGATACTGGTGATTTGTGTCCTTTCGTATTTAGTTACTCATCTGTCCTATAGAGTTTTGTTAATTTTACGGTTCTTTTTAAAGAACCAACATTCTGTTTCATTGAACAATCAAGCATAATTTAGAAAACTCAAGAGGAGAAGGAAAGTCTGTTGTATTTACCCCTATTTTTTCTTACATTGTTTTTTCTTCCTTCCTAATATTCTGAAGTCCCTTATTTTATGTTTTCTTTCTTTTTAGAGAACTTTCATTAGCCATTGTTTTAGGGTAGTTCTGATGGCGACAAATTCTTTTAGTTTACCTTTATCTGAGAATATCTTGGTTTTCCCTTCATCTCTTGTTTTCACTACTTATAAAATTCTTGGTTGACAGTTCTTTTTCTTCAGCATTTAAAAACTCCTGTGCTGGGCTTCCCTGGTGGCGCAGTGGTAGAGAGTCCGCCTGCTGATGCAGGGGACACAGGTTCGTGCCCCGGTCTGGGAGGATCCCACATGCCGCGGAGCGGCTGGGCCCGTGAGCCATGGCCGCTGAGCCTGCGCGTCCGGAGCCTGTGCTCCGCAACGGGAGAGGCCACAACAGTGAGAGGCCCGCATACCGCAAAAAAAAAAAACAAAAAAACTCCTGTGCTACTTCCTTCTGGCCTTTATGGTTTGTGACGAAAAATATGGTGTTATTTGAATTTTTTTTCCCCTATAGGGAAGGTGTCATTTCTCTCTTGCTACTTTTAAGGTTTTTTTAGTCTTTAGTTTTTAAAAGTTAGATTGTGATGTTTCTTGGTATGGATTTCTTCAGGTTTATCTTATTTGGGGTTTTCTGAGCTTCTTGTATCTTCAGGTTTATATCTCTTAAATTGGGAGATTTTCAGCTGTTATTTGTTCATGTACTCTTTTTTTTTTTTTTTTTTTTTTAGTACTTCCCTCTTTCTCCTTACCCTCTAGAACTCCAGTGACAAAAATGTTAATTCTTTTGTTCTAGCCCCACAGATCCCTGAAGGTTTGTTTATTTTTTTTTTTCAGTCTATTTTATCTTTGTTTTCAGATTGGGTATTTCCTGTTGTTGTGTTTTCAAGTTTACTGATTCTTTCCTCTATTCTGCTGTTGAATCCATTCATTGTATCTTTTAGTTTAAAATTTTCTATATTTTTTTTATATATCCTCTTTCTTTGTGGAGACTTTATCTTCGTTGAGTCTTTTTATTTTGTCATCTATTTCAAGCATGTTTACAAGTGCTTATGATGGCAGCTCTAAAATCTTTGTCAGTTATTTCTATCATCTCAGTGGTTGTCTTTTTTCATTCTACTTTGAGATTCTTCTAATTCTTGGTATGAGAGATTTTTTTTGTTTGAAACCTGAAGTTTGGGGGATTAGGCTAAGAGATACTGTGTCTTATTTAAGCCTTCTGTTTTAGCTGGCTTTCTATGACACTGCTCTGGCACAGGAAGAAGGGAGGGGTGTTTCATTACTACCAGGCAGTGAAATCCAGTCTCCCCACGTGGTCTCCACTGACACTTGTGGTGGTGGCAATGGTGGTACTGGGGCAGGAGGGAGGGGAGCTTTGGCAGGAATGAAAGTGCTGGCTCCTACCTGTCTTTTGTGACACCACCTGGGTGGGGTTGGGTGGAGCAACTCATTACTGCCTGACCAGGTGGAAGCCTCAGTTCCCCACTTCGACTTTGCTGGTGTAGATGGGGTTGGAGCCCCAGTTGGTAGGTTTATTCGTTTATTTTTTTGTGGTGGTAATTGGCCAGAATAAAACAGTGATTGCCCAAAAGTCTTTTGTCTTGCTGGGCTGCCCCTCTCCTGGGCCTTTTGCTAGAGAGCAGACCTCACTGGGACTTCTTTTGTGGCTCCTCTTAGCATTTCTAAGTCGCTGGCTTCTCCAGTACCCAGTCTGGGTGTGTGAGGTAAAGGGAAACCCAGGGAACTCACCACTGCACCATTCCTTGAGTCCCAAGGTCCTTAGCTGGTCTTCTCTCCACCTTTCAGAGTTAATGTTTATTTTATGTATAATGTCCAGGATTTTTAGTAGTACATAGTGGGGGAAACAAGGAAAAGTACATCCGAAAGAGTTCCTGGACCCAATTCCAGCAAGCAGTTCTCGGATGCCAGCAGTATGTGCGAGAATTCAGCTCAATTCTGATACTATCTACCCAGAGATAGAATGGAATTCCACAGGTAAAGGGCTCAGTTCCACAAGACTGCCCTCTACTTCAGATGCCAGTCACAAACACAGGTTGTTACCGGTGCTTCTGACCATCTGACTATAAATCAGAAGTTCCCATGCCTCCTCTTCAGGCTCAGTTAATTTGCTAGAATGGATCATAGAACTCAGGAAAAAACCGTTTACTTACTAAATTACTGGTTTATTATGAAAGGATATTAAAGGATACGGAACAACAGCCAGATGAAGAGCTACATAGGACAGAGCATGGGGAAACAGTGCAGAGCTTCCACGCTCTCTGAGTGCCACTCTCCCCAATCTCCACATGTTCACCAGCCCAGAAGCTCTCCAAACACCCTCCATTTGGGTTTTTATGGAGGCTTCATTACATAGGCATGATTGATTAAATCATTGGCCGTTGGTGATTGATTTAAATTCCAGCCCCTCTCCTCTCCCTAGAGTTTGGCGGGAGGGATGGGGGTTGAGAGTAAAAGATCTAACCCTCTAATCACATGGTTGGTTCCCCTCCAGCCTCCACTCTTGGGTGGGACCCAAAGTCACGTTCCCTGAGGCAGTTTTCAGGAACTAAGGACGAGACAATTATCCCATTGCCCTTAACCTAAGCTCAGGAATTCCAAGGGTTTTGGTAGTGGTGAGCCAGGAACTATGAATGGAGACCAAATATACGTGACAAATATATCTGCATCTGGTCATCTGAATGACCAAATATATATTTCTCCTCTAAATCACAATATCACAGTATGTTTGCTCCTATGTTTAGCCTAATTTTTATATTCATGTTTACTCTGTCTTCCTGGAGCTGAAAGTCCTGTGTCCTCTTGATGTGTCCATCTTTTATTTTATTTTTTTAATTTTTCTGAGCACTTCGAAAATTTGTGACGTAACTTAGTAGTCCAGGTTTATCTTGCATCTCCCTACTCCAACTGTGGGATTAGGTATTTCTCCAAAAAGCCCTGGTTCTATTTATTGCCCCCATAGGATTTTGAAATGGGTGAGAGCCATCGGTCTGCTTTCCAACAAATCCATTAAACACATTATAATGAAAGTGGATCTCAAACCAAATTCTGCCACATGTATAAAATGAACTTATTAACTTATTAAGTCAATTCTTATTCTCAAGGAAGCTCAAAATAAACTATCTTGCAGGCTTTAGAAGTCTAAGCTCTGCTTTTATAGGTGTTCTGTACACTGCTTGTATGGCAGGTCGCTACAGGAAAACCCCAGTTTTCCGTAGTCAGGGTACTATGGAAAATAGTACTTCCCATCAGCTTCAAGCACATGGAAACTTCCAGAGTTCATATTGGCTCAGGACCAAGGAGGGGTTTTAACCTAGGGCACCACCCCTATAGATAGAGTACAGAATACATTGGATTATCTCAAAAATTCATGGAAGGGTAGTGAGTGTCTCTAAAATATGTTGAGCTAATCTGTGTATCTTGAATGTCTTTAATTTCACTAGGGATAGCCTATTTTTTATATTCATCATTGCTAGTCAACAGGCCACTATTTTAATCAAGAATAAGCAAAGCACCCATTGTTGACAGAGACAATGATTACAGAAGCCCTTGTAGTAGCTCCCTCTGGAGAATGGGCTTTCTGAAGGGAAGGCCAGCTGACCACCAGTGGACAATGCAACCTTAATGAGAATGCTCGTAGTACCAGGGTGAAAACTTGACCTAACATTGATACAGAATATCCCACTGAACGTGCTTAATACTTTAAAGTAAATTAGGTAACATAGCAGCACTATGCTTCAGCATCACAGACACTCAGCAAATTTCAGTAGAATTGAATTAAATGAATACTTAGGAAATCTGTGATTAGGAGCCCTTTTAGATATCACTGGAGGGACACCATTCTTAGCAAATGTCATTGAGCAATGACTACTTGCCCAATGCCAGAGAAAGCCTTGATACAGAGAAGGAGAGTGCTGTCAGACACTATGCTCTGGGACGGCAGGAATGGGCACCCTGGTCACCAGCTCCTCTCCTGTGCTGGCACCTGGGAGGCTCACCCTTAACACTGCTTGACTGGAGGCTGAATATGGAGGGAAGGGAGCCCTGAGGGCTACTACTCCCAAGACAAAGAGTTGGTAGATGCAGGAGAAATGGAATTAGATAGCTTCCGCAGCAAGTGCTGAAGGTCTGTAAAGCAGCTCAGAGAAAGAGGAGATAAAGGGCTAAGATGGCCCTTACCTGACCTACCTGTGATAGTAGCCTCAGGCCCCTCTTCTTATTACCACTGCGTGTGTAAGGTGAGTGACTGTCTCTCCTGAAATCTGTCTTTATCAGACAGACTGGAACTCTGTGTCTACCTGCGTGCTTTCCTTCCTTCCCTCCTCCTTTTCTCCCTCCTTGTTTCCTGTATCCCTCTGTCTCTGTCATTTCGTCTTTCTGAATCTGTTTCTCTCTACCCCTAGCTCTCTCCATCTCAGTTTCTGTCTCTCTGTATTTATCCCGTTTCTTCATCTCTGTCTTTCTCTGTGTCTCTGTCTCACTGGCTGTCTCTGAATTGCCTTTCCGCCTCTTTCTCTGATGTTTCTGTCTCTGTCTCTCTGTGTATATCTCCATGTGTCTTTCTCTTTTTCATTTTCTTCCCTGCCCTCTCTCCGTCTTCCTGGTTACTCGCCTGTCCTCTTTCTCATTCCCACCTATGTTGCTCCACTGAGATACGTATACTTGCATATACCGTTATCCATCTTGATTATACATATACCACTATAGATTTATAAGTACACGATACTTCCCCCCCACCCCATGGTATAGAAGCACACATTATGTTCCCATGCCATCAGAAGGTCAGACAGTTCTCCACCTCCGAGGTGTGTCTCAAGGCGCAAACATCCCCTGTGCAGAAAGTGACCTTCAGTCTCCAGCAGGTGCTCCAGAGCTATGCGTGGGGGATAGGGGGCCTGCCCAGCTGCACAGCTGGTTGATATCAATGTGCCGCTCCATGGGTTCTCCAGGGGATGTTCCGTGGAGAGTCTGGGGTCACGGTTTAGGATGAATTCTCTTGGAGCATCCTGGATTCTCAACCGGCTGCTCCCAGCCTGTGTGGGTTCATGCTTGCAAGGGTGGCTGTGGCCTGCCTGCCCTGGTGATGGAGGAGCACGGGTGGCATCACCGGCTGCACAGTGGGACAGAAGTCCACAGTCCCCACAGGCTCCTCAGCTGCAACGAGACTGTTGCATACTTGGCAGAGAGTTTGTGGGTGAGATGATGAGTCTTGTAAGAGTTATTAGGTAGAGGCGAGTGAAGAGGCAGATAACCGTGACTACTTCCCAATGCCCTCTCGTGTGAGAGGCCCCCTTCCAGGGGCCTTCCACGTGTGCTGCTTATTTACTCCTGCCAACAGCCCTACCCTGTAGATTAAACAACTGACGTGTAGAGAATTTTTTAAATTGCCCTAAGTCACATATTTAATAAGCCACTGATCTGGGACTCAATGGGCCAGCCCATATTCTTCCCATTACACCAGTGATTTTCAAACTCTTTTTTTTTCTCTTAACAAACAGAAGCCTTTAGTTTTGAATGGCGCCTCAGTTGGCATTTCAGTATGAAAAGAGCTGGGCGCTGTGCGGCTGTCACTGAAGAGGAACAGAGTCCAGGGTGCAGCACTCTGCCGCCAGCAGCCAGCCCTGCCAGCTGCACAGGCCCTTCCGTGGGGAGCAGGGCAAGAGCTCAGCTCTGCCTGGGAGGAGTGGACGGGAGCGTGAGTGCATGGATCAGTGAGAGTGAAGGTTAGCAGGGTGACTGTGGGTGATAGCACATGGTGCACACACATTGGGTTGAAAGCTAAGCAAAGTAGATGCTCACCTCCCCCAGCTGCCAGTTGCCTGCTTGAAATTGCCTCCTACAGAGCGAATTCTAAGGGAGAAGGGCAAACAATCGTAATGTTTGTATCGCGGCTTGCAAATGAAAAATATGACTGCTCAGGTTCAGAGTAGCTGGGTGAGTTAGTGTCACGGTTGGTGAATGGAGGAGCGTGGCCACTGATTTCCGTGGCCTTTCTACAGTGGCATGTGACAGAGGCAGGGAGGAAGGCAGGGAGTCAGCCCACTTAGGAATCTGTCACGGGCTTGTCTTCTCTAAAGTGATGGGACTCTCAGGATATTTGTATCCAGCTCACAAGGATCCTGGCTAGCGGTCCCACACAAACAAATCACACAAGTACTACAGAAGTAGTAACGATTCAGTTCAGCTTTCATAATTGTCAAGCCCAAATAAACTTACAGGTGTCCTGATCTAACCAAAAATAACAAAGAATCAAATAAAACAAGCAACAACTCCCATGCCCCTCGGCGGTTCGCCTGCATGTTCACAACTCAGCAGCCTGCCGCCCTGGTGTTCCTAGCGTCACCACATCTCTTTGCATATGTCCACATAGACCCAGCACGAGGCTTGTCTGCTTTGCATTTTTAGTGCAGAATCTCATGTCTCCCCTGAAGTCATTTTATTTCGAGGTACAAATAAAGTGTCCCCCCCCCGTGTGCCCTCCTCTCCAGCGCTCAGAGTGTGTGAGTTCCACACAGGTTCACACACTCCACTTCTCCCTAGGACGTCAGAGCCCCAGTCGGGTGGTGTTCCAAGTCCGGGAGTGGTTTGGCGCCGGTGGTATGGGTGGCGTCCAGGTTTCCTGCTGCCGCTACCAGAATGACAAGAGTTAGCAGGGAAGCCGCAGCAGAGGGCAGAATAATGAGATGATGATCGAGGGGCAGCGGTGCCAGGAGGGATGGCAGCGTCGGCCGCGCTTCAGCCAGTGTCCTTGAGGAGCTGCTGCCCTCTAGGCTCACTCCCAGTCGCATTCCCCTTTATTATGGTGGAGTGAGTGCAGCCCCAGCCAAACCCTCCACTTGGTTGCTTAGCATTACTTTAATTTTGCTTACTGCTCTAGTCTTTCAATTGTTCCTTCAAATTTCCAAAGTGGTAGTATTAAAAGCAGCCCTCAAACTTTGCCGGTAAGTTGGTAAATATCCTTAGTATACAGTCTGTGTATGTAGATAATACATGTTTCATATTGAAATTATTCGGTATAAAATGAGAGTTAAAAAAATTATAAAGTCTTATTGACTTCTCATATTAAATTCCTGAAAATAAATATCAAGATAGAGTCTACAGAACTCTATAGTTTAAGGAGATTGTCTTAAAAATACACATTTGAAAACTCCTACCCGCTACCTTATTACATTCAGGTCAGGCCTTGCAGAAGTTATTCATGGAGGGTTTTGGGGAAGGGTGAATGAAAGGTTATGTAGATGTGATTAACTTGGTATTAATGCAAAAAAACCCCTCTAATCTAGGAGTCTTGACTACTTTAAAATGAGCTAATAGCCATTGGGGTGAATTTATGTAGCAAATTGCTGTCTGCTGTATTCAAATTATTCCCTGAGCTCTGACTCATTCAGAAAGCACCAAATATCATGGAGACACACAATTATCATGCTTAATTAATGTTTGCAACCAAAAAGAGTAAGATTGGAATCTTTAATATCATTGTGGATATTGAAGAACTGAAATTGACTGATTATTATCTTGAGATTAATATATTTTCCCCAAGCCATACCCTGGGGTCAAAAGACAGAGTATTAAAACTATTTGAAAAATTCACTGCAATAATTGCTTTAGGGGCTAATTTTTTTTAATGTCTTGCTTCCTTACTCCTGTACTACTGATTGTTATAGGCTGCACACTTCACCCATTAAGTGGTAATTCAGAGTGACAACTACATTGAAATGAAGCAAGTTAGTTAATCACCATGAAACTGTTCCTGAACTACCCTGTCCAAGTCCTCCCTAATCACAGGAGGCTTCTGACGTAGAAGGAAGATTTTCCTGTACGAAGCCATAAGTATTTTTATGGGACATAGAGAACAGCGGAGGGCTGAAGTTTGGCTGGAATTGTTGCCAGAACCATTCAGAATTTTTCTCAGAACAGTAACCAGGGCACTGGTTGTGCAGAGCCCTGGGGGATGCACTGCAAGGGTGTGGGGAAAGCTACTGTCTGATCCAGCCCTGCAGCCTTGAAATACTGACACGCGGGGAGTCAGTCTGGTTCGGGCTCTGGTGCTGGTGATCTGACTTAGTTTTCATCAAAGCAGGACTTTGGGCGAAAAGGAGCTCGATCAATAACACGTGCCCAGTCGTCTTTGCCCATTTTCATTGGCCCACTGGTCAGCCTGCGGAAGCTGCTTTAGTCTTTGTTTTTCTTTATGGTCAGGCAGGCTACACCCCTGAGTAGCCATGGGTTCTGTCCCCCCTTCCAGGGGAGGCTGAGTTGGGACTAGTGACCTCCTCTGGGCTCGTGAGCGAGTGTGCCTTTTGGAAGAGACACAACAGCCAGATGGGGGGCTTGGGTGCCCCTCTCCAACCTGCTGCAGCTACTGCCTGGCTTGTGGGCTCACTGATACTCTGTATCATCTGTGGCAAAGTTCTTAGCCCTGCGAGATCCCCGTGCTTCTAGTGGGGTATCTGTGGACCAGTGAAAGTGCTTTCAGGGCCACACCGCTTCAATCACTCGGGCATTGGGAAGTAGATGTTTCAATGGCATAGATTTCGCCTTTACAGCTTTTTCAGCCACGTTTCCAGAAAACTGCCATAGTTATGTTTCTCCTTATCTTTCTTTCTCATTAATGTAGGGCTAAAGATGAAACTAAAGTGTTCCATTTGTCAGATTGGCTCTAGGAGGAAGGAAAACCCCTCAAATTCCAAATGTCCCTCACATTCCCTTTTACGAGAAAGCCATTCAGTGACTCCAAGGAAAAGATGACGAGCTAGATAGTTTTCCGGGTGTATGTAAACTTACAACTTGATGCTTGAAGTCGTGACATTGAGATAGTGTATATGAAGATGGCTGTAAGACTCTAGCATTCACTCTTATTGCATAGATAGTTCAGCAAATATTTAATTTGTGCTGGCACTGCCACGTAAGCACTTGGGATATAAATATGCCCTTAGGAAACTCAGCATCATAGGGGAAGAGACAAGTAAACATATAATTCACCATACGTCACAGCAGAAGCAAAAATAGGAGAGAAGGCAGAAAGGACAGAGTGGTGAGCCCTGCTTCCTGAGTCAGGCAGGACTTCACAGGAGGAGGAAGGGTGAATAGGAGCTCATTAGGGGATGAGGCGGGGTTGGGGACAGGCGTCGGGGGCAGGGGCACAGCCCTCAGGAAGAGTAGTCAGTTTCTGTAAGGTAGCAGGCTTCTGGAAAGGTGGAGTGAGTAATGTTTGTTTTCCTTTGGGGAGTGTGCCCTCCCTAGGCGGCTGCAAGGCATGGTCCTACATTATTCATGTGTGGCTAATGCAGAATCATTCACCTACTGATGGCCAAAGCTAGGAAGACGGGAAGGGCACAACCTCCTTGAGGGAGGGAAATGACCCACGCTTGAGAAAGCTTAGGGGAAAGGGCTTTTATTTACCATGCACCGCCCCTTCCATTAGAGAGGTCTCTGGTTATAGCATGTTTCTCAACCCCTGTTCCATGAAATGTCACCATACATTAGTGGGGGACATGGCGGGTGGGGAGGGGGAGAAATGGGCAGCTCAGGTCACAAGGGAAAACTGAAGCAGAGACAGACAAATTCATGACATTGACAGCCAATGAGAAGTTGCTCAGAGCAGAGGCTGGATGTGTGTCTAAGGGTCCTTCTTGCTCCAAAGAAGTCTTCCTAATATTCATGACCAACTTAAGAAACATCTCTTATAATCTGCGTTCTAGGCCAGTGGGGAAGGATAAGGCAGCACAGGACTATTCAGCGGAGAAAAGAAAAGAAAGCAACCTGGGGATGGTTTGTTTGTGTCCATTTGGCTACACCAGGGTGTCAGATAGACAGTAAGTAAAGGATAAAAGTTCAATTAACACACCATTGTAAAGCAATTACACTCCAATAAAGATGTTAAAAAAAAAGTTCAATTAAAAGTCAGAAATTTTATTAAGTATTTGTATTTAAAGCATACACTGTAGAATGAACTAAATCTACTCCAAAAAATGAGTAAATAAATAAACAAAACCAACTTGGAAGTTGATTTTAAAATTAATTATTCACATCTCCTCATGCCCAGCCTTTTCCTTGTCATTTCCCAAGCACCCAGGCCACGGAACCTTCACTTCATATTTGACATGCCATCTTCCTTTTCTCTTTTCCCTCTCCTTTCTGCCTACCCCTGGTTCTGTTACCCTAAGCCACAAGGACCTTCTTACTTCTAGTATTTCTTCTAATATTCAGTTGATTTTTTCCATAGCTTCCTGAATGGAACACATGCTAAAAAATAGAAAGTCTTTACCCAGCATATTGTAATTTCTGTGCTCAAATATACTGTTATATCACTAGTTAGCTCCAGAATTCTAAGACTTAACTAATTCAAACATATGGAGCTCAAAGAAGATTTTGAGGCAGATGTCTTGGTGTTAGGGCCAGAATCCACTGCTTGTATGATTGTGTCTGAGCTGCAGTTTGTATCATCTATAAAATGGAAATAATAAATATCTATTTTAAAAGGTGGTTGTTTTGGATTAGAGGAGAATATTATATGAAAGTTGGATGGTTATTAATTATTTGGTTCGAAGTGGCATACTCCCATTTGACATATCTTTTTTTTTTTTTTTTTTTTTGCGGTACGCGGGCCTCTCACTGTTGTGGCCTCTCCCACTGCGGAGCACAGGCTCCGGACACGCAGGCTCAGCGGCCATGGCTCACGGGCCCAGCCGCTCCGCGGCATGTGGGATCCTCCCGGACCGGGGCACGAACCCGTGTCCCCTGCATCGGCAGGCAGACTCTCAACCACTGTGCCACCAGGGAAGCCCTGCAATCCATTTTAAAGCAATAATTAATTTTTTCAAATTATATTTCTGCCATGTCAGAAAAAAATGATTTGATTTGTGACAGTTCCTTAAAGTTTAAGGTTTGATGATTTCAAGGGAGATGCTTAAAACATATTTTGTTACCACCTTATCTCAAGCTTCACTCAATCTGTGGTTGATCTAGTCCATACTAGTGGTGTCAGATAATGCTTGCTCATGGGTGAGTCAGCCTTAGTATATCCGGCTTGAATCTGTTCTGTTCTCTGAGGTCTCCACCTTGTCCAGCTGGCCTGGATCACTGTAATGACCTTGAAAGATCTTCCCACACCCATGCTTACAGTTACTCTTCCATTCTCTGAATTGCAGCTAGAGCAACTTTTCTTTTTTTTTTTAAATTTATTTTCTTGAAGTATAGTTGATTTACAGTGTTGTGTTAATTTCTGCTGTACAGCAAAGTGAGTCAATTATATATATACATATATATATATACCTTCTTTTTCATATTCTTTTCCATTATGGTTTATCACAGGATATTGAATATAGTGCCCTCTGCTATACAGAAGGAGCTTGCTGTTTATCCCTTCTATATATTATAGTTAGAGCAACTTTTCTTGACATACACCAATACTTTATCCCTTTTTGAGAGATGCCATTTATTCTTAGCCTCTAAGCAGTAAGAATCCTAATATTAAACAAAAACCTCCCAGATGCTTCCTTAATACCCGGTCAATAGTTACTGTCTCAACTCTTTGCTTCTGCTTGCCTGCCTTTTTTCCCTCTTTAAGAGCTGGAAGGCCTAGCATGGCACCTGGCTCTGTACTCGAACCCATATTTGCCATATTTATGTTCCTTTCGTCTTTTCTTTTCAAGGCACCTGCTCTTGGTGTCAGTCCCCAGTTGTGCCCGATTTTCTCTCAGGTGTGCTTTCTTTAGATGAGTGAATGATTGTACCAGTGCTTTTAATGCTAGGTTCCTTATATCCTTTTTGAAAATACAGTATGATAAGTGAACTTAAGAACTCAATATAGTGATTGTGGTAAGCATATGAACAAAAATACAGATGTTGGTTATGAAACACAAATAGATTTAGCTATAGCTAGGTCAAACTGAGGCACTGAAAATATTTTGTCTTTACATTCTTCCTTTTCTGTTAATGTATGGGAAAAGAAAAGTAGATTTCCTGCTTTTTCAATTTGCAAGTGATTTTTCAATTTGAAGTGAAATAGTATAAAAAGGAACATTCTGCAGCTTTAGAATTTGGCTTGTCATTAAAAATAATAGGAGAGGGCTTCCCTGGTGGCGTAGTGGTTGAGAGTCCGCCTGCCGACGCAGGGGACACTGGTTCGTGCCCTGGTCTGGGAAGATCCCACATGCCGCGGAGCGGCTGGGCCCGTGAGCCATGGCCGCTGAGCCCGTGCGTCCGGAGCCTGTGCTCCGCAACGGGAGAGGCCACAACAGTGAGAGGCCCGCGTACCCCCAGAAAAAAAAAAAAAAGAAAAAGAAAAATAATAGGAGAGTCATCACTTAAATCTCTAGCCAATTAAGGGTTTGAGTGACTTATAAATTTATGATTTTTAAAATGTAAAGCCTCATAAAGAACACATGTTTCAAGAATGTCACAGTCATCATATTTAGGTTTCTTATAGTTTAATTTCTGGTATCCTGATGGTATCCTGGTTTGGGTTTTACCTTGTTACTAAGTATTGACCAAAGGGACAAGAAAATAACCTAGTAATTGAGTCTAGCCTGGTGGGTGACCTCTTTCTAAAACTGTAAAAATAGGTCATCCCCTAATACGTTTTCTCAAATACTGTAGGGATCACTCTCCTAGTGTATTATTGATGTATTTTGTCTGAGCTTTGATGAAATGAAACTCCTTAGATCATATAGTAGGTATGTGATAAGTATGTAAACTATATTTGGAAAGTTTTTAATATTGAAAACTAGACAAAACATTGAAACCAAAATTGCACAATATTAGGGCACGGGGAATGTGGAAAGTGTATTGTAAACACATTGTCATAAGTGCTTGACTTGGCATTCCTGGGTCAGCCATCCCCAGTTCACCTACATCTGTCAGTGAGATCTCTTGGATTCCATTTTTCACATTTTCTAATTTGCTTTTTTAAAATCTGGCAGTGCTTTTCAATTTTTCTATCAGTTCCTGCATGTATTACAGAAGAAGTAGGAAGATGCATTAGCCCAGCCAACATTGACCTGAAGAAAAACTACTAGAAAGTACTTTGACACTTAGAACTGGCAGCCTAAGAATTAGAATTTGAAATTTGCTGGTCAAACATTCCTTGGGCTATGTCTTCCTAAATTTGCCATCCATGTTGATAGTTATCCAGTTGCTAGAAGGATAGTATTAAAGCCTTTTTGATGAGTTTGAGAAGTTCTGCAAATGGTTCACGGGATAGTTGATGATGGAGCAGCCACGTTGACCTCTCCTTATTGATCAAACACAAAACCAATCAGTGTGAGCCTGAACCTCTTGGCCATGTAAACAGACCAGCAGAATTGAGGTGCAGGATAGTCAAAGCTAAACTTGCAGGCCAGATTTTAAAGGCATGAAAGCACCAAAACAAACGCTAAGAATATGAAAGACATAAAAGCAAGTATTTGAACTCCAGGGTGTTAACAAGGCCTAATTGTACTTGTTTTTTATTGACCATTGTAAGAGAAGGGATATAGCCCTGTGACAAATGCAGCCCTGTCTTCTCTAGGCCAACCTAATATTTAATATTTGATTCATTTTTCAACCTGGAAAAATACCCTCATATGCATTCCTTGTACGTTGAAAATTCTGTCACAGGACTATCCATACATCCAAAATAAGTTAATATGGGCTTCCCTGGTGGCGCAGTGGTTGATAGTCTGCCTGCCGATGCAGGGGACATGGGTTCGTGCCCAGTCCGGGAAGATCCCACATGCCGCGGAGCGGCTGGGCCCGTGAGCCATGGCCGCTGAGCCTGCACGTCCGGAGCCTGTGCTCCGCAACGGGAGAGGCCACAACAGTGAGAGGCCCGCGTACGGCAAAATAAGTTAATTTTTCACAAAACAGAATTTCTCCTTCAAATTCTGAACCTCTTTTAATCATTTTATGTGAAACTTTAAAATGTATTTTACCATTTCCTTTACATATCCTTAAATCAGGGCTTCTTAACATGACTTAAGCTTTTTTGATGACTCAGGCCATACTTCCTATAGTGTTTGGTAACTGGAGGCCTTGCAGAGGTTGAAGAATGTTTGGAGTAGGGGTACTGGAGGAAGTGGGTGGAAGTCTAGGGAATGGGCTGTTCAAAATCAAGATTTTAGAGGTGATACTGTTGTCGAGGATGACAAGGTCCAGGGCAGGAATTCTTAACCTGATTGCCTATGAGAATCATCTGGAGAACTTAAACACATATGCAGTGCCTGGGCTCTACCGCAGTGTTGTCAGGGACCCCGCCTTTGACTTCACTGTCACTAACAAGTGACCCTCTTCATCATGGCCTCAGGTAGAGCTCCAGCTTTTTTTCTTTTTCTTTTTCTTTTCTATACACACATTATCTTTTTATTTTTTAATTTTTTAAAATTATAGTTGATTTACAATGTCATTAGTTTCAGGTGTACAGCAGAGTGATTCAGTTTTACATATACATATATATATATATATATATTCTTTTTCAGATTCTTTTTCCTTATAGTTATAACAAAATATTGAGTAGAGTTCCCTGTGCTATACAGTAGGTCCTTGTTGGTTACCTATTTTATATATAGTAGTGTGTATATGTTAATCTTATCCTCCTAATTTATCCCCCGCCTTCCCCCTTGGTAACCAGAAGTTTGTTTTCTATGTCTCTGGGTCTATTTCTGTTTTGTAAATAAGTTCATTTATATCTTTTCTTTTTCAGATTACGCATATAAGTGATATCGTATGGTATTTGTCTTTCTCTGTTTGACTTACTTCACTTAGTATTACAATCTCTGGGTCCATCCATGTTGCTACAAGTGGCATTATTTCATTCTTTTTTATGGTTGAGTAGTATTCCATTGTATTTATATACCACATCTTCTTTATCCATTCATTTATTGATGGATATTTAGGTTGCTTCCATGTCTTGGCTATTGTAAATAGTGCTGCTGTGAACATAGGGGTGCATGTATCTTTTCAAATTATGGTTTTCTCCAGATATATGCCCAGGAGTGGGATTGCAGGATCATATGGTAACTCTGCTTTTATGTTTTTAGAGCTCCAGCTTTCAAATGGGCATTCTAAGCAGTAGGGTAATAGAAATAAAGAAGGGGAAAAGGGCTGATCAGCCATCTCTTAAGACCTGTTCCTGGAAGCTGCCACATGATGCTTCTGCTTACATTCATTGTGCAGAACTTGGTAACGTGGCCATCCTAATTGTCAGGGATATTGGGAAATTTATGCCCAGCTAAACATTCTCTTCCTATGGAAGAAAGGAAGAGTGGCTATTTCCAAATGGGCTAGATTCTCTGCCCCAGAAATGTAGTAGGTTACACAGTCTAATGATGTGATCTTCACACGAGCCGACAATTTTGAAGTTTGGTTATCTCTCCCATCTCAGGTTCTCAGGTCCATGGGTGTAAAAGGAAAAACAGCCTCCAGTTGAGAGGGATCTGGTTCAATGAGTGATTTCCTCTGGGGACAACCAAATTTCAATAAGGGCAAGAATGGAAAGTACAGAGGAGTTAAAGAAATAGGGGGATTTCCTGATGGTGACATTATTTCACTACCTACCATCCTCCTATGTCTTCTTTGTCTCCTTAACCAGCATGTATTTTGTTATTATAATAAACACTCCTTTGCAAATCCCTGCAACTTCCTGGTACCTCTCTCCCTGTGGAATACTCCTGGGAACCCCCCAGCTCCCCACCTTCTCCTCACAAAATGGATAAGTACAAAACTCAAGTGTGCATTCGGTATGGCAGTCGTGTGACATTTCCTGTGAATGGGCCATGTCCCATTCTGAGAAGGGCCTGTCTTCTTCCTCTTTAGACTTCTAGCTCCCCCTCCACTTACACTCCCTTCAACAGTCGACCTCACTGGATATTTCAGTGAAAAAGCAATGATGCAATCCAGCAAGGGTTCCTTTACTACCTGCTTCTGAACCCACATTCTGCCTTCCTCCCACTTACAGTGGAACCTCCCTGCTTCTACGAAAGGCTACCCTCTCTACTTGGTACACTCAAGCCCCTTCCTTCTTGCTTTTCCAAGTACTTTTCTCCTGCAAGGATAGCTTCTCTGCCTGCAGTTCCTCAAGCTTGTCCAATTCTTCAACCTTCTCCAATCTGGCTGCCATTCACACTCTACTGAAATTGCTTTTTTTTTTTTTGTCCCCGGTACGTGGGCCTCTCACTGTTGTGGCCTCTCCCGTTGTGGAGCACAGGCTCCGGACGCGCAGGATCAGTGGCCATGGCTCACAGGTCTAGCCACTCCGCGGCATGTGGGATCTTCCCGGACTGGGGCACGAACCCGTGTCCCCTGCATTGGCAGGCGGACTCTCAACCACTGCGCCACCAGGGAAGCCCGAAATTGCTATCTTTTAAGTGTCCATTTTGTTTCCAAATATAACTGCACATCTCTGTCCTCATCTTAACTTGACCTCTAAAGCAGCATTCGACATAACTTGACCACTCCTTTCTCCCTGAATCATATCTCCTCTTGTAGTATTTGTGACACCACCCTCCCACCTGTTTTCTTGCTCTCTCTCTGACCCCTGCTTGTGAGTTTTCTGTGGCGGTTCTCTTCTACTCAGCCTCTGAATGTGGATGTGTCCTGGGCCTCTGTCCGCAGCCGCCTTCCTTATCTCTAAGTTCATAACCCCTCACGTCCTCTCCCTCGAGCTCAAGACCCACATCCAAATGCTAGCTTGGCATTTCCACTTGGGTGTTTTTTAGGCATCTCAACCTCCACGTGTCTAAAGAGAACTCTTAAATTTACCACCACATACCTCATATCCCTTTGCAGCCTCCTCCATCTCAGTACATGTCATCACCATTCACTGAATGGCTAAAGTTAAAAACTTAGGTTAAATCCTGACTCTCCCTTTCTCTCCTCCCCGCTCCACATCTCATTCATCAGCAAGTCCTGCTAGTTCTACCTTCAAGATCCATCCCACGTTCATGTAATTCATGTAATCCCATCACCATTGCTTTCATCCTAGTCCAAGCCCCCATTATCTCCTGAACTATTGCAGTAGCCTCCCTGCTCCCACTTTTCCCTGTTGTAATGCATTCTCTAAGTGTGGCCCAGGCTGATCTTTAGAAACATAAATACAGTAATTCAGTGTTTTCCCTTTGCACTGGAATAAAATCCTAGCTCCTTACCGTGGCTCAGGGCCCTGCATGACCTGATGCCTGCCCACCTCTCTGGCCTCATTTCATGCCACCCCTATGAGAGGTGCCCTGATGTGTCTTCGCCTTAGGGCCGTTGCAGTTTTCCTCATGTTCCCCAAACAGCTTTTCAGGGTTGGTCACTTTCTCATCATTCAGGTCACAAGTGTCACCTCCCCAGAGAAGGCTTCCCTGAGTACCTTATTTAAAGAGGTTTCCTCCCAGTCTCTCCCTCTGTGTTTACTTGTTTAATGTCTAGCTTACGCTACTGGAACTTATACTCCACGAGGGCAGGGACCAAGTCTAGATCATTCGCATCTGTATTCCCAGTGTTTAGAATAGTTATTAACCTCTAGTAGAAACTAATCAACTATTTATTGAATACCGGAATGAAAAAAGCCTGGAATGTATCCAATTTTTTTAATCATATAGCTTCCATCACTCTCTTATTTAAATGATGACTGCCACCAAGAGCGGTAACTGCCTGATTCCTATTGCTAAGGGCAGTGTCACACTAGACGACTATTTCTAATCGATGAAGAGCTAGGAAAACCGGTTAGTTAATCTCGTTAAAAACCGCATGTGAAGGACAGAAGAACTTAGAAGTAAAGCACAGCATTAGTGAGGGGCATTATTCTTGTTTACTTTCCAGTGCCTAAATTTGTGTGTGTGTAGTTGTTGCATAAAGATGCACAGAAGCTGTCTTGTCAAGATCTTTATCAATCTTGTCTTACAGGAAATACAAGAGAAGGAGAGAAGTTAGATGTGCTTTGGGCCATAATGACTGGTTGTCAAAGTGTGGGACAGGAGTGGTCTGAAAGACAGAGAAGGGACAATTAAGGGGTGTCTCCATGTGAGTTTTCGAGAAGGGCCTTTCTTAAACCTGTCTTTGCTGAGCCTAGGAAGGGGGCTGTGGAGGGGAGAGATGAGCATTCTCTTGGTTCTCTGAGGTCACCTCTGAGACACAGGTTGCTTTATAATCAAAGATCACAGTAGCACATCACTAGGCAGGACTTTAGATAATGACATTTTAAGCAGAGGATGACTACTTTCTCTTTGAGTTTATAAGTTTTCTTAAAATAGAAGGTAATAGTGCTCAAGGAATTATTTTTTATTGTGGTAAAATATACATAACATAAAATGCATCATTTTAAAGTATACAGTACAGGGGCCTTAAGTACATTTGCATCTTTGTGCAACCATCACCACTGTCCATCTCTACAACTTTGTCGCTATCCCAAACCGAACCTCTGTCTTCATTAACCAGTAACTCCTCACTCTAACAGCCCCTGGTAACCACTATGCTGCTTTCTGTGTCTGTGGATGTGACTACTCCAGGTAAAGGAAGAGCACTCCTCTGGTTTCTCCTCCACCGGCAACTACTTCCCTTCAGACACTTCTGCCGCCAAATGTGGGTGGGTGGGAGTGTGTGTGTGTGGAGGGGGAGGTTCCCACCTCAAGCCATTCCGCCACACCAGCTGAGTGTCCCTGCAGTTCAGTTCAGTTCTGACGCCATCTACTTGGAGTTAGCGTCAGATCCCACAGGCTAGGGTTCAGTCCCACAGGACTGCCCCCGCCACCCCCTTCAGACACCAATCACAAGTTCAGGCTGCTTCTGTGCTTCTGATCAACAGACTATAAATCAGAGGGTCCTATGACCTCCTCCTTCAGTTAGATTAATTTGCTAGGGCAGATCACAGAACTCAAGAAAACATTTTACTTACCAGATCACTAGTTTATTATAAAAAGATATAACTCAGGAATGGCCAGGTGGAAGAGATGCACAGGGCAAGGTATGGAAGGATGGGAGGGACACACAGCTTCCATGCCCTCTCTGAGCTGACCACCCTCCCAGCACCTGCACATGTTCACTAACCCAGAAGCTCTCCAAACCCCTTCCCTTTGAATTTTTATGGCGGCCTCATTAAGAAGGCATGATTTATTAACCCACTGACTATAGGCAGTTGATTCAACCTCCAGTCAGTCTCCTCTACCCAGAGGCCTAGAGGGTAGGGCTGAAATCCCAGCCCTCTGTTCACATGGTTGGTTCCCCTGACAACCAGCCCCCATCTAAGGGGCTTTCCAAAAGTCCCCTCATTAACATAAGCTCAGTGTGGTTGCAAGGGGCTTGTTATAAATAACAAAAGACACCCATTTTACCTTTATTGCTCTGAAGCTTTTCCAGGACCTGGGAAAAAATCTAAATATTATTAAAAAAGATATCCCTGTGGTTCTTACATAGGAAATTACGAGGATTTCAGGAGCTGTGTTCCAGGAACAATGGATAAAAACCAAATATATGTTGCTTATTGTAAATTACAATATCACACTATAATCATACAATCATACAATATTTTCCCTTTTTGTCTGCTTATTTCACTTAGCGTAAGGTCAGGTTTCATTCATGTTGTAGCTTTCCAGAATTTCATTCCTTTTTAAGGCTGTATAATATTCCATTAGATGTATATACCACATTTTGTTTATCCATTCATCAGTGAATGGACATTTGGGTTCCTTATACCTTTTGGCTATTGTGACTAATGCTGCTATGAACCTTAGTGTATAAAATCTGTGAATCCCTGCTTTCAGTTCTTTTGTGTATATACTCTGAAGTGGAATCACTGGATCATAAGGTAATTGTATGTTCAATTTTTCAAGGAAAGTACTCGAGATTTTAAGCCCATTAATTTATTGGAGAAAAGGACCGTTCATTTTTTGCCTCATATATGTCGTGTAAAACGTTAGGTGTCAGAGAAATGGAAATTAATGGGATACGGCTCCTCCTGTCTAGAAACACAGGGACTTAGGATGAAAGACGTGACCAACAGATGTGTAAGTAATTAGCTGTTACATACTGTGCTCAGTGCTGGAACAAGATGTGTATAGACTATTGTGGGAGCACTTTATAATAATGATTTCTGGGGTTCCTGAAGACAAAAGCTCCTTGGGTGTTGTCCTGGATGGATGTTCTACTGAATTCCGGTTAATAGTGGTAATGCAGTGGAGAAGTTCCAATATTCAAGTTTTTGTTGTACATTTGGTTTTTTTAATAGCTAACTCCATCCATGCATCTTTTCTGTGACCTAAATGTCTGCCTTTTGTTTTTTTCTTTCTCTAGTGGTTTTTAATTGCCAACAGATCATACAAAGTGAGTGCAGCAAGCTCTTTTTTCTTCAGTGGTGTGTTTGTGGGAGTTATCTCATTTGGTCAGCTCTCAGATCGGTTCGGAAGGAAAAAAGTCTATCTCACAGGTAATCTCTTAGTGTTCATGGACTGAATAAGAGGAGTTATTTCCCTAAGGTTCCCAGGGAAATAATAAGGGGACCATTTCCTTAAGGTTCTCAGGGAATTGCCATGTGGACCCAGAACTGATTTTTATTTCACTGGCAAGAGGCTGAGTTGATTCTGGCCAAGCATTTTAAAGTGACCAGCATACCCGAGGAAGGCCAGATATTTGCACTGTAAGCTTTTCATGGTGGTGAATTCTACAATCCCTGGATTCTAATTCATGCCATGTTTCTAAGGAGAACAAAGATTGAGGCAGTCTACTAGATCCATTTCCTTATGTCTTGTGTGCTGATTCATTTCAGATGAGCTCTATAGGTCTCAGCATAGTCCTCTTGACAAGCTGAGTATGAGCTAAGATTTTTCATTTTCCAGCATTATTGTTAATAATTGAAAACTGCGCATGACAGAAATCAACTTGTAACAAAGAAAACCTCAGTTTTTCTTGTTAGTCTTTAAGAGAAACTATTTTTAAAAAATAACATAGCTCAGAAAATTTAAATTCACAAAGATTTATCTTTACAAACTAATGAATATAATACATGACGTTCATCAAATGCTGTTTGCCTCTGCATTATTGAATAGTGTTCTTCTCTTTCTAGGTTTTGCTCTTGACATCTTATTTGCTATCGCAAATGGGTTTTCCCCCTCGTATGAGTTCTTTGCAATAACTCGCTTCCTGGTGGGCGTCATGAATGGAGGGATGTCGCTGGTGGCCTTTGTCCTGCTGAACGAATGTGTGGGCACCGCCTACTGGGCACTCGCAGGTACTGCTTCAATCCATGCACACATGGAGATGGGGAGCTGCTCCAGACAACTTGATAGGAACCAGTTCAACCATCGAGTCTAAAAATGCACTCAGACTTGAGGTGTTCTATCCAGCTATTAGATTTGCTTTCCTGAGTTTGTTCTATATAACCTTGAACGAGTCATTAGTCATTTTATTTGTATTCCTCTCTAGATAGTCTCCCATGGGGCCTGCCTCACAGATGGTGACCTTGCCCCTATCCTCACAGATTGCCTAAGGGCGTTCGTTAACTGCTTTTTACCAGTAAGGTGAAAAATAGTGCAGAGGAAATACTAGAAACTCCTTTCTCAGTGTCTTCGTATTGTATTGTATTAAATCCTTGTCTCATAGGCCTTTCTGATTTTTACTGGTCTCTTCAAGTTAGTAGTACTCTTGTATTTCTTTAATGATGTTTAAGTTCCAAAATAGAAGCCATATTCTGTATTATTTTTAACTATCCCATCATCTTCTTAAGAACTACACTATAGTAAAATAAATGATTTTAAAGGCTTCCTTGACTTAAAATAACGTCTTAGGAGAACAACTGCACTAAGACTCTACTTTGTGGACTGTAGGTTTGCAGTGAAACCTTTGTTTCGCTCTCCATTCATTTGACAATTACTGAGTGCTATTGATGTTCTTGTACTAATATGGGAACAAGTTGACTATGGGACTGTAGAAACTTGCCTGCATGAGGATGTGGATGAGAGCGTGCCAGCTACCATTTGCTGAGCATCTGTTATGTGCCAGGTACCATGCTAGGCATCTGACTCATATCTGTAATATTCCAAGAGCCTACAAGCTAAGAATTTCTACCTTCATTTTACAGATGAGGACACTTCACCTCTGAAAGGAGGGGTGATATGCCCATTTTCACACAGCTAATGACTGACAGGGCTAGGATGACGCCAGGCTCCTGTTGTCCCACTGTTCCCTGAGTACTCCCCTCTTAGATCTTCAGTGGGTTACCTTATACAAATACTGGTCTGCTTAGCCTATTTTTTTCTCACTTGGTGTTTTTGAAGTTGGTGAGGGCTAATGTATTGAGCTGGAAGACAAAGGTAAATAAAATAAATTTTGCTCTATTTGTATGTCGACCAAACTGCTGTCCAAGCTGAAGGACACAGAGGGTTGGACAAATTAGAATTAAGTTGGGAAGCAAGAGACACCTGCTCCATCCTAGCAGGACAGGCTTCCTGCCTATCTCTTACACGTGGTGCTTTTTTTTTTTTTTTTTTTTTTATTTATTTATTTTGGCTATGTTGGGTCTTCATTTCTGTGCGAGGGCTTTCTCTAGTTGCAGAGAGCAGGAGCCACTCTTCATTGAGGTGCGTGGGCCTCTCACTATCGCGGCCTCTCTTGTTGCGGAGCACAGGCTCCAGACGCGCAAGCTCAGTAGCTGTGGCTCACGGGCCCAGTTGCTCCGCGGCATGTGGGATCTTCCCAGACCAGGGCTCGAACCTGTGTCCCCTGCATTGGCAGGCAGATTCTCAACCACTGCGCCACCAGGGAAGCCCACGTGGTGCTTTTTTATGACTCACTTTATCTATAGCAGCTTTCAAAGCCTTTAGAGATGAGCTTCTTTTTTCCCTAGCCCAGCTCCTAAGTCAGGATCAGTGAGAAAATGTCCTCTGAGTCTTCAGTTTGCATTGAGACTTTTAAGGTCACTTTTTCAAGTAGTGGGTTCAGACTTGCTGGGACTTCCTGAGAAATGAGTGATGATGGTGATCACGACCACTCACATTGTGCAGGGAAGACACAAAGGCACCCTCTCCTGGGGTTTTGGTTTTCCTGAGTCTAAAATCTTGCTCAGGGACTTCCCTGGTGGTGCAGTGGTTAAGAATCTGCCTGCCAATGCAGGGGACACGGGTTCAATCCCTGGTCCGGGAAGATCCCACATGCCACAGAGCAACTAAGCCTGTGCGCCACAACTACTGAGCCTGTTTTCTAGGGCCTGCGAACCACAACTACTGAAGCCCACATGCCTAGAGCCTGTGCTTTCCAACAAGAGAAGCCACTGCAATGAGAAGCCCGCTCAACCCAACGAAGAGCAGCCCCGCTTGCTGCAAGTAGAGAAAGCCCGCAGGCAGCAACAAAGGTGCAGTGCAGCCAAAAATAAATAAATAAATTTATTTTAAAAAATAATAATTAAAAAATTAAAAAAATAAAATCTTGCTCATGTAGAGCATCATGAGTACATATTTTTCATGTACCCAGCACATTCCTCTATTAAAATATTCACATTTGACTCTAGTTGTTCCATGAAGAAGATGCTCTCTTACAAAACACATATCCTGCCCCCACCCTACCCAGTTCTCTAGGACTATTCCTCTCCTGTTGCATATTTTGGGCAAAAAGAAAGACCTCCTGGTCTCTTGCTTCCTTGCCATTCGGCCTAAAGCCAGTGAAAAGATTGCTCTTAAAGCTCATTTACCTTCCATTGTTGTCCTTGAAGCTGAGTTAAGATGGGGCTATTAAAATTTCTATAGCAAAGGGAAAAGGGAGAATGGAAAAAAACCTGTAACAGTGGTATCAGATGTTTGCCAAATTCAATGTGAAATTCAGAAGGAGCTTGAGAGAGTTCCCTGAAGGCCAGTGCACTTGACCTGCACCAGGACAGAAGTAAGATTCTGATGCCCCGGAACTCTTTTGTGAGGAGCTTCCTTCATCCCTCTCCCATGAGCCAAGTCTTCCCCAGAATTTTGTCCTTGGCCTTTCTTTCTAAGCTGTTTTCTCTCCAGCACAATTTTATACACTCCTGTGGCTTCAGATATGCTCATGAACTGCAAGAAACTGAGAAAAAAACCTAAAAGGTTAGCAACAGGGGATTAGTTGGAAATAGCCTAATTGTTTAGCGGTTAAAAAAGATTTTTGAAAAATTGTGCTTGATTACAAAATATTTGCAGTATGTATAAAATACTATGTAAAGTACATATAAAAAATATAAGTACAAACTGAAAACATCCATTTTTGACCAATTTGCGGTGTATTGCTTAACAAGAATGAGGATAATTGATTGAAAATTATTGAGAGTAGAAAAAATAAAATACTAAAGCTATGAAAAATGTCATATTAATATATTTATTATTTATTTTTCTTATATAAATATCTTATAACAAAAGGAATTGATGCTCATTGTAAAAAAAATCAAGAGCATATAGAAATGAAATATAAATAATACATATAGTCCTACCCATGTGAACACCACCACTGTAAACATATTACTGTGTATCCTAGAGCTTCTCCTTTGCATATCTGTTCTACAACATTTATTAAATAGACCCTGCCATGTACCAGACACTGCCTTTATAGACACTTGTGATAAAAGGGTGAACATGGTAGGCCAGGGTGGGGGAAGATACTTGCTCTTATGGAGCTTATGTTTTAATCAGGAGAGACATAACCAATATGAGGTAATTTCAGAAAATTTTAAGTGCAGTGAAGAAATTAAACAGGGTAATAGACTAGGCAGTAAGTGCAGGGGACAGATAGTTAGAGAAAACGGAGATGTAGGTATTTGATCAAAGATGTGTGAATGATGAGGGAGACCTAGGCATGTGAGATTCTGAGAGAACATTCCAGTCAGATGGAATGGCAAGGACCAAGGCCCTGAGGTAGGAATGAGCTTCTCTGAGGACCTGAAAAGATGCAGTGTGGAGAGGCAGGGGGAGGTTGGGATAAGATCAGGTTGGAGGGGCAGAATGATATAGGGCCCATGATAGGCCAAGTGAGGAATTTTGGGTTTTTTTTTCACTCACAGTGCAGTGAGTGAATTAAAGAGAGGAACAATGGGATCTTGTATACAGAAAGATTACTCTGGTAGGCGTGTGAAGAATGGATTATAGAGGAGCAAGAGTAAAAATTAAGGGGTCATTCAGGAGGCTGGTGTGGTTGGCCCCATGCAACCCAGAGGCAGCTTAGACCAGGTGGGAGTAGTGGAGGAGGAGGAAAGAGGGTGCGTTTGAGCTGGATTTGGTGGGAATGTGACCTGTTAAAGAACCAGCAGAAAAGGCAAGACCAAGAGGAATCAAGGGGACTTCATGGCTTGTGCTTGAAAACTGGAGGGATCACTGGAGACATTTACAAAAACGAAGTCATCACTATACACTATTTTCTAACCTGCTGAAATTTGGCTTTTACTAGTGCGAACTGAGTGGGAATAGCAGACATGAAATTAATTTAAAATAAGCAGAAAAGAAATCTGAAAAATAGGCATAAATACCCAAATGCCCATAAACAGTTACACAGCCACCTATGGTTCTCCAGAATTACAATGTGCAAAAGTGGTGATTTGAAGTATTCTTTTTTTTCTAATTAAATTTTTTAACCAAATGACCTAGAGCCTTACCACACCTGTATCCTCACCTTATCCCTGTTGTCATTTCGGGGCATACACTTGCAGCTTCTTGCTGGATATTAGATATAAATATCTATTGGCACCTCAAATTAAACATATTGCTTTCTTTTACCTAAAATCTCCATCCTCTTCTGAGACCTCTCTCTATAGTAATGTCATGATTTTATTTAAAGCCATTAAACTAGAACCTTTTAATCATTTCCTCCTATCCATTATATCCAGTTGATACCAAGTCTTTCTGAGACAGAGTTTCAACCGTGATGAGCTTAGGTATAAAGGGAAATCATTTGGTTAACACAACCAAACCACAGAAGAGCCAGGCCCTTGCGATACCTGGAACCCAGAAGTCAGATGCATCTCATTTCTGTTTCCCATCATCTCTGAGAAGCTTACTCTGCTCAGTCAGGGATGGGGCCCAGCAGCTCTCAGGTTTCACCACCACATCCAGTATTTAAAATCCTTGGTAGGAGCTCTGATGGTCCCAGCAAGAGGCCCATGACTGGCAGCCCTGACTTGAACCACAGGGGTAAAGTATGGGGAGATCATCTCTTTGAAAAAGGGAAAGCGTTCTTGGAATTAGAAAGGAGTGCTAGGTGGACAGTATTTTATAATTATTGATAGAGGAGGCTAGGTAGAGGAGGCTTCTAGATGGCTTTTTGGGGGAGGTTAATAGACATAAGGGGCTATACCCATTTTAACAGTAGGATGATATAACGTCCTCACATTTGTACTGCATGCATTGTTTCATTTGAAACCAATAACTACCCTTTGGAGTAGATATTATTATTTCTCTTTCCTTGATAAGGAAACTGAGGCTCAGAGACATTAGGTGATTTGCCTAAAGTCACACAGCAGCATGTGGCAGAACTGGGGTCTGAACTTGGTCCCTCTGAAGTGGTCCCATCCTGTGGTCTCTCGTCTTTTTGCCTTCATTGTTGTCAGTGGACACTGAGTACTCAGGACTGTTCTGAGCAATGACAGAAAGCCTTGTTCTTGGAAACCAGGTGCTATTCAGTGCACTGTAATGAACCTGTAATAGCTATTGATTATCTTAAGTTTCCAGGGAAATCACAGGGATTGGAAGTCCGCATTCCCTTACTTAGCGGACCACATGCTCTGATTGGTTTTCTGAGCACACTGAACTTGCTGTCACAGCAGCTTTCCCTTCTGCGTCCCCCTTTTCCTCACTAGGGCAGACAGCATACAAGGCATTGTTTTTGTTATAGGTTAATAATCTATGGACAAGAATAAAAGAAACATTTGTCTTATAGGATTGTTGTACAAAATTCTTGTAACAAGTCCTATTGCTGTGGGATGCCCACAGGAGCCTGCCTTTCCCCAGAAGGGTGGTGATGGGGAGGGGAATGGTACAGAGTACAGGCTCTCCAGTCAGACAGACCAGGGGACAACGCCTCCTGTCTGGGCCACACACAGCCCTGTGTCTTTAGGCAATGGCACCGAACTTGTCTGAGCTATATGGCTGTATATAGCTAATAATGTTACCTGCATTATAGGACAAGGTATGGATAAGGCTTAATACTCGATAAATAGTAGCTATGATATAAGTAAATAGCGATAGATTTAACTACTACTAATAGTAGCAGGTACAGAAAGTATGTCAGAGGTATAGAATTTGCAAGTATATTGGGCAAGGCAGTGGGTTTGTACCCATTCAGCATTTATTTCAAAAACCATAGGATCCTTAACAACCCCATAGTTGATGTTTTTTCTATCAGTGTGCTGACAAAAATTCATGCTTCATAGAACTTATATTCTACTTGGGATAGACAGACAAGAAACAAATATAACTGATGGTGATATATATGATGGTGATAAATTAAGTGGAGAAGGACAATAGGGAGAACTGGGGAGTAGGTTGTGATTTAAGATAAGGATTTCAGGGACAGCCCCTGTGATAAAGATGCAGTCCCAGCATTGTCATAGTCTCATGACCTAAAAACCTTCCCACCATGTAGCAAACAATATTTCCAAGCCTCAGCCACAAGTTCAGGTGGATGTCAGTGCAACATCAATGCAGAAAGCACTTGGGCAGGCCCTTAAAATTCATCTTGACCACATGTGGTTTGTATTTTTCATCTGTCCTTCCTTCTTTTCCACTAATTTTCTGGCCTCTCTTCTAGTTATATCACCTGATCATCCATATTTGTGTAGGTTTTTCTTTCTGCTGATATCTCACAAGGAAGGGATTGACTCCGTGACCTGGGTTGGAAATGGGGCTGCAGATGGTCCTTTCCCCAGTAACAGGTCTCTTTTCCTGAATTAGGGTCGATCGGTGGCCTCTTCTTCGCAGTCGGCATCGCCCAATATGCCCTGTTGGGATACTTCATCCGCTCCTGGAGAACCCTAGCCATTCTGGTTAACCTGCAGGGAACAGTGGTCTTTCTCTTATCTTTGTAAGTAGTTTTTCCTCTTAGACTTTTAATTTAATAAGCAGAAGGAATGTCTTAAGAGGATGCGGGTCAATGAGCAGCGTTATTCCCTTTCAGGAGTTTGCCTGAACTGACTTTGGTGAAGAACTAAATTCCGCAAGCGCTCCAATGCTTGGCAGCTCCTGGGAAGAGAGATGCTTAATTAATTCAGAATGCAGGTACCCCTTGTTTAAAGTAACCTCTCAGTAGAGTGCATTTTAACCTTCATATTGCCAATGGAGGGTACCAATTTCTTTTTTAACCTAATGCTTCAAGCTTAAAGATCTTCAGGCTTGGTCAGATCACGTGCTAGGGGTGCGACTGAGGTATGATATTATAGAGCAATCTGTGCATATTGAATATATAGTGACACCTCTTCATCCCACGGATGAGTATAATTACAGGGCCTCTACATGTGGACATGGGAAGATACTCAGATATGGGAGAAATCCTTAGAGTGCATGGACTCAAAGCAGTAAAAGGGTGATGCCCTGCTCAGGGCAGCGTTCTACAAAAAAACTCATCCAGGGTATCACACCATGGTCCTCAAAGGCTGTAAGATGAGCCACCAACTTAGGCCTATTTCACCAGAAGTTTTATTGTGCTTCTGAAAGGTTTTCTCCCCTCAGGTATCAGACCTCTAATTTTAATCATTAAAATCTTTGAGATAAATACAGTTTTCAGCCAATAGTACCAGCTTTCTTCTGTGAAGTGAGAGATACCCGTAATAGAATTTTCACTCAGATAGCGATTTGGTATAGTAATTCTTTATTCAAGTTCTACTAACTGAGATTTGGTGGGAATTGACCTGAAATCTGTTTTCATTCTCTCTTTGAAAGTAAGAGGATTGTTAAGTACAAAAATGAATATAGTAGAAATAGTTAACATATATTTAGAAAGGCAAAATTTATGAAATGCATTTAGTTATGTGAAATAGTGTGACATAATTTTATTAGAAAGGAAAACTAACCATATTTTATTAGTTTGTGTATTGTAAATTTTTGGAATAAATGGGTTCCTAGTATAATTCCTTGAATTAATAAGCATTCATGTAAATGTCAGTAGATCAACGAATTTTCTTTTTAAATATTTAATAAGCCACATACTTCTTAATCAGGCTGGCTTTCATCTCTCCTTCAATAGCAGAGTGACTTCACTGGATGATCCAAGCCATTCTGCTTTTCATTTTCAGAATGTGTAGTCTGTTTGTTACTGCTTAGTGCTAGGTGGGGACATTGACTCACTGGGAAATTAATTCAGGTCATGAAAAATAGAAAGCAGAGAAAAGAGCATGTAAAATCACAATATATGTGTGTTCCATCAGGCCTAGAAAGTAAGGCTTGCTGCAGTCGGCCTCCAGTTTCCCTCCCATCCCATCTCACACACACTGCTCCAGGCACACTAAGCTGCTCTCTGTTCCAGTTTACAGCTTAGGCTTGGCTGCCTCCGTGTCTCCTACTCAGTGCTATTGCTGGCTCCTTCAACGCCCTTCTCCCCATCCCCCTTCTTTATTAGTTAATAGCGTTCCCAGTTTGCTCAAATGCCACTCCCTCCACACTTTTCCAGGTCAGACCTCCAGTCATTCTCTTTCTTTTCTTAATTCTGCAGCACTAAACTGGCACCCTTCAAGTGGCCCCTTATTTCTGCCTCACCCAGAGCCTGTCCTCTTTATAAAGCAGGAGCTCTCTGATAGCACAGGCTCTTTGCTCAGCTGCATTTCCCCCAGCTCCAGAGCTCTGGGCCTTCCTCCACACGGTAGACACTTCGTATCCATTGGGCAGATGCTGGCACAAAAAACCTTTGGAATTAGCCTGCGTTAGCCATCAGCAACATCAGAAAAAGTCATGTTATTTTAGAGACATACCTTGTTTGTTTTACTAGAGACATTATTACTTAGCTTAAAAATTCCTTATTTTCACAGTACTTGAATTTGGATAGTTTTACTTTAGAAACCAGTGCCCCCTTAATTTACAAAGGTTTTCCACCTTTAAAGAAATTCACAGGACATTTTTGAGCAGAGGCCTCATTGTTAAATTAGCACTGTAGCTTCTAAAGGTGAGCACAGCACTGTGCAGGCAGCATGTTCAAGGGCCTGCTTTTTCTTTTAAAAACATGTCTTACTGTTTTGCACGTGCAATCAGCGTGTGTTAGAACTCATGTTCCCAAATCTGTCCACTGGCAACTAGGTGAGGCTTTGTTACTGAGAAGCTTATAGGCTTCTCAAAATGTGGAGAAATATCAGGTCCTAAGTTTACATAATCCAGATAAACCCTTTCCCAAGTAGAAATTGTTTTATTAACTCAAGAGTCAAATTTCCAAAGCCTGAACATCTCTCAAATATCATCATTAAACATGATTTATATAGTTTTAAAAGTAATTTTTATTGCTATAAACAATTCTGAAAACACAGAGAAGCTTAATAGGAAGGGGAAAAATGACTTAAATTATCCAAAGATAATAATGACTTCCTATATTTTGACTCTTTCCTTGTTGGTCCTTTTTCACTCCTCTTAGGGCTCCTCAGCTTTCAGTTTTACTGTCATAGACTTTCTAGCATTTCATTTATATTTCTATCCCAAGTATACTCTTTATATTCACCCCACTAGTCTTATATTCTTTTCATTTGTATTTAGACTTGATCAGGTAGTTTTACATAGGTACCTCATGTATGGGCTGGTGGACAGGGCCAGTGGATCCAGTGATGATCGGCAGACATAACTTCCAAGAAAACAATATTTTACTTGATTATTTACTTGTGTATTAGTAACAATCATCAGATAGCAGTGAAAAAGTAAATAAAAGAATTTTTTAGGATGTTGTAGAGGCCTTTGTTCTTGCTTTTGTTGACAACCAAATGTTGTACATGAATAATCTCTCCCCAGTAGCAGAACTCCTGGGAAAATGCCTGCTTTTTTGTTTCCGTGTCTTTGCTCTCAGCACCTATTACATTGCTCTGTACAAAATGAAAGTGTTCAGTAAATGGTTATTGATGACCTGGCTGTCCATGAAGTTCCAGATCCTGTGGTGTTTGTTGCCAATTCACCTATCCTTACTGAAAGGCATGGGGAGTTCTGAAAGGCACCTTAAATAGCCTTTTTTAGTATTATTCATGCAAGTTTCATTTTAGGAAAATAATATCAGATTAGATCAAAAGGTACTTGATGTTGTGTTTTGTAAACAAGGCTTCCATGTTCCTGCCACCCTTTGGTTTTTGAAAAGTCCTCTAAAAGCATGCAGAACTGTGAAGAGGAGAAAAGATACGTAATATCTAAGTCTTGAAAGTGTTGAAAGATATCTGTGGCAATAGAAATGTTCAATACTTTGTAGCTATAGTAAGAAGTAACTGTTGTTTTGGAACTGGAGAAGTTAACCAGAAAATAAACTTTTATTCTTGAAGGTCTTGGGGGATCATGAAATATCCTCAGGACATATTAAGTGAATGTGTTAGCTGATTGGAGTATTTTAAAGCTTTAAAGCTCAAAAGTAGCTAAGATGTGATAAACCCTTTTTCATTTTTATGTGTAGTCTTAAAATAATCTCTACCTTTTAAATAACATATCACTGTGTTGAAAACACTTAAAAATTCTTTTCTGATGAATAATAGAGATTTTAATCTTCTTTGTGAGGCTTTTTCAGAACTTTAAAAACCCACTCTACAGTATTATTCTAGCAACACTTGGCTATGATTTAGAGCCATATCTCGAACATGTGCTTTCTGAAGAATTACTCAGTACTGTAAACTTAACTTGCCATTCATATATTAACATTTACTTAAAAGTAAACGCATACTGTTTACTTTTTTACTGCAATTTTGGGAGTGTGTTTTTGGTTTCCATTGGTAAAGGAGGCCATCATTTAATGATGGCAGCTGTTGACAGCAGCCCTCTCTGTCTTCCACATGTCATTGGGAGAGTCAAGCTTTAGACCTAACGTGGAATCCGGTTGTGGTTTGGGGACCACGTACGGCGTGGGTGATTTGTCTCCTTCTGGTGCACGTGTACCTATACGAATATACAGCCTTTGATGACATCTCTTTCAGATTCATTCCTGAATCACCTCGTTGGTTATACTCCCAGGGTCGACTGCGTGAGGCTGAAGCTGCACTGCACCTCATCGCCAAGAGGAACCGCCAGCTCAAGTGTACCTTCTCGCTAACACACCCGGCCAACAGGAGCTGCAAGGAGACGGGAAGTGTCCTGGACCTGTTCCGCTACCGAGTCCTCTTGGGGCATACTCTGACCCTGATGTTCATCTGGTAATTCTCTCTAAGGGCTCTTCTGTTGATCTGCAGCTCAGGTTATTGATAATCAGTTATTTCTTCAGGGTTACAGAAAATTTCACTCTTTTCTTCATCCTGAAGTTGTTTTCAGAGAAACAAACCTTCCCCCGATCCCCCAGCTTTGGTGTTGTGCTCACCTGTGCTTTCTCAGCATCCTCCCCTTCAAGGAGGAAATGATGGTGCCTGGCAGCAGGTTTACTGAACTTATGAGGTATTTAATGTAAATTTTTAAGTCTCCCTTCCCCACTCCAAAAAAAGGAAAGCAAGGAAGCACACCAGAGACAGAACTTTCTAAGGAGGACTTGGAGGCACCTCCCCTTGGTTTTGGCCTCAGGCACTTAGATAGTACATTCTAATTGCAACACCCTATACTGCATTTTTGTGCGGCATCCCACTCACTCACTCAACAGGTGGGCTGAACGTTATGCTTGGTGGGAATGAGATCCTTGGAGTGTGAGGTTACAGCCTCAAAGCCACACGTGCAAGTCAGTGAATGAACAGATTACTACTCTCTGAACCTGATTTTCTAGTTTGGCTGATTCTGACCTGCCCTCAAAATGTTCTCAGCATTAATGTAAATTGCACTGAATGGTTCAAGATTGCGCCATTTAAAGAATTAAATTGTGGAAAGGGGAGAAATGGATGGTTCATACATAGAATTTGTGGAGTACCATAGGTTTTAATATTATTCATTCTGTTAAAGTGCCATAAATGTAACTTGGTCCAGGATTGGACACGATCATCATATTTACTGGCCTAGAGGACTGTTATGCTATGGTTTGCCTGTATTTGGCAAGAAGCCTGCATAGAAACCTACATTTTTCACTTGGGAAAAGAGGAGAGTCGTTTTATATGAAATTAATCTTATATATAAAGCTAAAAAGAACAGTATATTGAGAATAAGAAACTGCCAAGATAGTTTTCTATATCTTGATTCTCTTTTCCCACCCAACCAAACCCTGGCTACCACCTGTATGGTTAGGGGCCAGGTCACATCAGCTGCCACCGTCCCCACTGAGCCAGCCTAGTGCTGGAATATCACAGATGCATAAGAAATGTTGAATGAAGGACACAAGTTTGGAGGCATGGAGATTAAGGGAGCCTTTATTTATTTATTTATTTAAAATTTTTATTGGAGTATAGTTGATCTACAATGTTGTGTTAGTTTCAGGTGTACAACAAAGTGAATCAGTCATACGTATACATATATCCACTCTTTTTAAGATTTTTTTCCCATATAGGCCATTACAGAGTATTGAGTAGAGTTCCCTGTGCTATACAGTTAGGTCCTCATTAGTTATCTGTTTTATATATAGTAATGTGTATGTGTCAATCACAATCTCCAGTTTACCCCTCTTCCCGCCTTGCCCCCAGTAACCATAAGTTTATTTTCTGTATTTGTAACTCTTTTTCTGTTTTGTAGATAAGTTCATTTGTAGCCTTTTTTTTTTAATTCCACATATAAGCGACATCATATGATATTTATCTTTCTCTGTCTGACTCACTTCACTCAGTATGACAATCTCTAGGTCCATCCATGTTGCTGCAAATGGCATTATTTCATACTTTTTTAAAGCCAAACCTGACAGTACAGCGTAGGAGCTACTAATTTGAGGTTCCACCAATTGTACAGGAAATCCTTACAAAGTATGTTCAGGTACTTAAGGCTCCATAAAACTGCATTTGTATGTCAAGTAGACAGTCAGTCAAACCCTCTGCCTTGAAGGAAGTATCTACTTTCTTAGGGATTATTTACTTCTTGTTTTTAAGTTTTTGTTTTTTCCAGGAATATTAATTTTTGGGTTCTGGCCTTCAGGGGATAAAAAACAGACAGACAGAAAAACAAACAAACTAGACTTAGAGCTAGGGAGAATGTTCATGTTTATTTTATGTCTTACACGGCCAAAGGAGCTGTTCTCAAATAAACTTCTTCCCCCCGGCTCAGAATGTTAAAATACACGATAACAGAGACAGTGTCATTCCACATACTGCTGTTCTTTTTGAAGATGCTATAGAATTCTAAAATCTTCTTTGTTGATCTGTCATTGAAGAAAACCTTAACTGGGGAGTAAAATTATACCTCTGTGCTTAACATCTGTTCCTTTGGTTATTTCCCACAGTAGTGCCTTTTTAAATAGTTCTTTAATGCCCTAAATATACTGTTAAATATTACGCAAGCATTTTAAATTTTGTTTGGGGCCCATAAACAGGATTGGAATGATTTGAATAGCTATAATTATGCATCCCAACGACCAACTCTACCAGCAAAGAAATCTGCAAACAGAGTCTGAGACCATAGGCCTTCCTTGCCCATGTTCTCCCCATTTTCTCTCACCACCAGCTGGTAACTAAATTCCTTTAGTGTCTTGAACTGGCTCTGTTTATTTGTGCTCTGCTTGCTACCTTCACAACTTAGTTTAAATATGTATGTGTGTTTCCATTGCTGGAATACTTCACTTGGATTTCTATTTTAAATGCAGAATAGATACACACTAACACATACAACACATTAGGAATAGCGTTATATAAGGTGGGGGGTCTCTACTGCAGATGGAAAGGATTTTTTAAGTACTTCAGGAAAATATTTTAAGTTGTCTAGCCAGCTGCTTACAGGCAAAGTGCTTGGGGACAGGGAAAACAGAAAATTCAGTGTCACCTTGCATCCTTCCCGATGTCCCAGCTATGACTCTGCTCGTCATCCTCAGTATATGAATGACAGCTCCACCCAGGAAGAAGTAATGGGAAGTAGCTGCTGCCTGGGCTGATTTGCCAGAGAGGGATGAGTCACTAAGCAGGCCAGCTCCAGGGTTCTGTCGTCCCTCCCCATCCCTCTCCTTGGTTCCTGTGGCCCATTCTTAATAGCTCAGGGCATTTGGCCCATCTTGCTGTTTCGGCAGAGACGGAAAGAAAGCTTTCCCTTTCCTGTTGGTCTCATCATAGCTGCAGCTCATTGGACTTTTTCTAAGGAAAAGAGAAGCAAATGGGAATTTCCTCATAATAAACACTTGTCAAAATGAATTGTAAAAACATAAAAACTAATGAACTTCCGAAGCCCAGGTCTTTTACTATTTGTATAGAAATTTATGGTTTACAAAGGGGGAAAAGGAGGGGGTGTGGGATGAATTGGGAGATTGGGATTGACATATATACACTATTGATCTATGTATAAAATAGATAATTGATGAGAACCTACTGTATAGCACAGGGAACTCTACTCAATGCTCTGTGGTGACCTAAATGGGAAGGAAATCCAAATAAGAGGGGATATATGTATACGTATAGTTGATTCCCTTTGCTGTACAGCAGAAACTAACACAACGTTGTAAAGCAACTATACTGCATTAAAAATTACTTTAAAAAATTTATGGTTTACAAAATGTATTCGTATATTAACAAAGCCTAGTCAGGGTTTATTTTCGTTCTATTCTAGTTTGTTTTATTTTTAATACTTCAATTTCCTAGGCACAAAAGGTTTTGCTTTCTGTGGTTTCAGTTACCCAAGGTCAGTTGCAGTCTGAAAATATTAAACGGAAAATTCCAGAAAGAAACAACTCATAAGTTTTAAATTGCATGCCATTCTGAGTAGCGTGATGAAATCTCACACCGTCCCGCTCCATCCCATGTGGGACCTGAATCATCCCTTTGTCCAGCATATCCTGCCCATTAGCCACTTAGTCACTGTCTTTCTTATCAGATCGACTCTCCGGTATCGCAGTGCTTGTGTTCAAGTCACCCTCATTTTACTTAATAGTGGCCCCAAAGCACGAGAGTAGTCATGGCAGCAATTTGGATGCCCTCTTACTGGGCCTAATTTATAAATTAAACCTTATCATAGGTGTATGGCTAGGAAAAAGCATAGTGTATATAGGGTTCGGTACTATCTGAGGTTTCAGGCGTCCACTGGGAGTCTTGGAACGTATCCCCAGCGGATAAGCAGGGGCTACTATAGTCCCTTCACTCTGGAAGAAGTTCCTTTTATTCCCCAACCTGGAGTTTCAGGATGGCCCTTGCTCCAGCGTAGCTCCTGGGCTGCGGGACGTGGGCTCTGTGCCTGGCACAATGCCTGCCTCCTAGGAGGCGCCCCCTCAGTGTTTCGGCGGTGGCGTGCAGAAATAGATGCAGTGCTTTGATCATCCTAGAGGGGCCTGCCTCTACCGTGGCCCTTGTCTTCTCTTTCCTGTTCTGGGCGTCTATAGCGTATGCACTTGCTGAATGCCAGGAGGGGTTGAGAACTTGGTCAGGGGTTAGAGTCCCTGTCACCCTGGCCTGCAGGCCACCCGCTGGTGACCCAGGCACTTATCAGCATCTGTTCTCAACACCATCCTCTGTTGGCTTTCTCTCTGGGAGTTATTTATTCTAGAGTCATTTCGATAATATCACAATTGCCTAGGGCAAGTGTTCTATAAGTTGTTGAATTAAATACAGTAAGAATAGAGTCACTGTCTTCATTTAAATGCAGAAAAGTGTGATGAAGGCACAAGTGATGTCTCCTCTGTCAGGAGCTGGCCACACATTCGCTTTATAGAGCATCTGCATGTAGCTCAAATCATTTCCAAGGCCCCTTTACTTTTTATTTTGTCCTAGTATAGAAATTATATTAGGATAGAAAGCTTAGTGGGAGAGTCAGGCTTACTGCTTGAGCCAGATGGCATTATTGAACCAAGATTTGAATCTTCTCTGGTAAATTCTTATCGGCTTTTTCAATGTCTTTCTTGTCTTTCTCCCCCAATTGCAGGTTTGTGTGCAGCTTGGTGTATTATGGCCTAACTCTCAGTGCAGGTGATCTAGGTGGAAGTATTTATGCCAACTTGGCCCTGTCTGGCCTCATAGAGATTCCATCTTACCCTATCTGCATCTACTTGATTAACCAAAAATGGTGAGTATGGGTGGATATGCAGTGCACCACGTAGAGGACACACACACACTAACATACATAAATATCTAAGTATTATTGTCTTTGTCCATATGCAGAATCTGCTAAGTACTCCATGGTGATTAGAATTCTTTTCAGACCAAACACAGTGAGAATTCATTTTTTAGTGTGTTATTTCTTGGGCTTCAAGTTTATGAGTTATTATGTCGGTTTTTTTTACTGAAGTATAGTTGATTCACCATGTTGTGTTAGTTTCTGGTATATAGCAAAATGATTCAGATATACATATACATATTCTTTTTCATAATTTCTTCCATTATAGTTTATTACAAGATACTGAATATAGTTCCCTGTGCTGTACAGTAGGACCTTGTTATTTATCTATTTTATCTACAGTAGTTTGTATCTGCTAATCCCAAACTCCTAATTTATCCCTCCCTGCCCTTCCCCTTTGGTAACCATAAGTTTGTTTTCTATGTCTGTGAGTCTGTTTCTGTTTTGTAGATAAGTTCATTTGTGTCATATTTTAGATTCCATGTATAAGTGATATGATATTTGTATTTCTCTGTCTGACTTACTCAGTGTGATAGTCCATTCATGTTGCTGCAAATGGCATTGTTTCATTCTTTTTTATGACTGAGTAATACTCCATCATATATATATATACCACATCTTCTTTATCCATTCATCTGTTGATGGGCATCTAGGTTGCTTCCATGTCTTGGCTATTGTAAATAGTGCTGCTATGAACATTGAGGTGCGTGTATCTTTTCGAATTAGAGTTTTCTCCAGATATATGCCCAGGAGTCGGATTACTGGGTCATATTGTAGCTCTATTTTTAGTTTTTTTAAGGAACCTCCATACTGTTTTCCATAGTGGTCCACCAACAGCGTAGGAGGGTTCCCTTTTCCTCACACCCTCTCCAGCATGTATTGTTTGTAGACTTTTTGATGATGGCCATTCTGACCAGTATGAGGTGATGCCTCAATGTAGTTTTGATTTGCATTTCTCTAATAATTAGTGATGTTGAGCATCTTTTCACGTGCTTATTGGCCATCTGTACGTCTTCTTTGGGGAAATGTCTATTTAGGTCTTCATAGGTTTTTAACCCAATATTAAGACATTACCACCCAACTGTTTCTGAGCAGTCTGTGTGTGGTTTGTTCATCCCAACATGTGGGAATATTGACTCGATGGAGGTAGAGCTCCGTGATCCAGTCACTATCATTTAGAAGCTCTTACACAAGACAAAGAGTTGGAGGAACGAAAAAAGACTTTTCTTTCCTCTTAAGATCCCCTGGACTTTGCTGAGAGGAAGAAGAGATCCTGCTTTTGCTGTTCATTGTCAGTGGGCACAGTTTTGAAATATTTTTTAAAAGTTCTTTTATAGAGCACCCTTTCCTCAGCTTTCTCAGATTCCTTCTGTTATTGAACCCCTGACCAGGGCAACTGAAAATTGTGAGCTAGGAATCAGTTGGATTTTGCCATTTCTCATTCTCCAGAAATCATCATTTTTACCAAAAACAACATTCCTTTAACATTGCACTGGGTGCTGTCGTCATGGATATTGTGGTCAGCGCATTTTAAAGGGCAGTTTTGGATTCTGTTCAATTGAAGGGCTTTTCTCTAGTGGGTGGTCCCAGTTGCCTCTGCTGACCCCTCTGTTAGTGACTGAGTGTGCTCTCATCATGGTCCAAGGGCTGAGCCAGGCAGAGTATTCAGAAATCTGTTCCCACCATCCCCGGTGTGCTTCCTGTTACAGCTTCCTGTAACCCCCTCTGGTGACCATGGACAGTGTTACAAGGACAGAGTCGATGGGGGTGTGTGTCCTACGTGTCTTTGCATCCCTAGTGCCTGCCTAGAATGATGGCTATCACTTGAAAGGCATTCAGTACTGACTGTTAAATTAAGCACAATAACCTGGAGACCTGAGTCCTTCCCTGTCTCCCAGGCATCCGCACCAGAGTCAGGATTAAAATCTGAAGCAGAGGGAAGGAACACCACCTTGGGGATCAGGCAGACCTGCATCCAAATCTAGTCTTAGCCTCGTGTTAGTTTTATAACTTTGAGAAGTTACCTTGCTAAACCTCCATGTAGTTATCCTTAAACCAGGGATTATAAAATTCCCCTCAAAAAATTGTTATAAAAATTACAATAACATTGAAGCTCCTAACAGGACCTAGCACATTGCCGGCTCCTAGTAAAGGAAGGCTTATTAATGTTCATATCTTTCTTCTAAGTCTAGAGCTCTTATTTGAAAATTATTTCTCCCAAGAAAGTGTGCAATAAATTTCACTTACTTCTGACATACTAACAAGAGTTTCTTTCTGTTTGTCTTTTTAAAAGAGACAGAGGTGTGTTTAAAATTTTAACTGCTTAAGATACAAGTAACCAGAAAATGAAACGAGCTGGAAGACTCCTTTCTCCATGTCTCAGTGTTATTCTCTAGAAGATGGAGAATATAACAGCATATGCCTTACAGGTTTATTATTAGCATTAAGTAAGATAACATAGACAGAAAGCATTTTAGCACAGAAAGTGCCTGAAACATAGTAAGCCCTCACAGAAATAGATAGAATGATTCCCTATTCTTTTCCTGCACACATGATTTAAACCCGCCATCCAGCAAGTTTTCCTTTGCTTTGTGATGGTTACTTATTTTATGTCCTGGTCAGTCACATGTGCCACCCACTCCTTAAGAAAAGATGAACATATAATGAAAGTGAGGACATTTAAAAAGGAAGGTTAGGGGGATGAAGCAGATGAATGTATAAGATTCTCAAGGGAAACGTGAATTTCTTTGTATTATTTAGGTTTGGTCGGAAGCGGACATTAGCAGCATTTCTGTGCCTAGGAGGACTGGCTTGTCTTATTGTCATGTTTCTTCCAGAAAAGAAAGGTATGCCTTTCCAATTTCTACATGAGGGTTTTGAATAGTACTTTTATTACAATGAATCTCAATATAGTGGAGCGATCACCATATGCCGTGCTTCATTTCTGTGATTGCATATTATTTAGCAATGGTGTGGGGTATAATGGGCCAGATTCTTTCCAATGCCTAAACTATTCTCTGGGTGAATAATGTGCTTAGAGGTGCACTATTAATTCTTTCAGGCGATTAAGCTACCATCTGGGGTGTCTGGACTGCAGTACTGGTGATGTTGGAGTTGTTTATTTGATGATGATGTGGGCCATTTAGTTCTGCACAGAAGGAGACTCTGTCCAAGGCTGCAGATTGCCCTCCTCATTCCAGCCAGTCACGAGACTGAAGATGAGAGGCACTGGTTCTCCACGGTGGCTTCAGCACCCCTCATTGTCTCCATCAGTACTCCCAAGGCACCCTGATAATAACAACAGCACAATAAGAATAATAGTCACTGTTGGTGACAATTGACCTTCTCTCATTCTTATAGAAAGTGTGAATAAAACGTCCTTAGGAAACTTGCTATTTTTATATCTGTAGCTTTGCTATGTAAACACAGCTTTAAAAAAAGGTCCCTTTGGCATCCATATCTAACATGACTTCTGCCCCTCTATAGAAATTCTATAGATAGTGCTGGTCCTCAGCCTCTTTTCCACACTAGCACACCTGAGACATGCCCTCTATTACCATCAAAAACTGTGGTTTTAGCAGTGATTTTCAACCATAAGAAGTGGGTCATAACAAACTCTCTGCTGCTAGGGAATAGGGTGCAATGAAAGCCCTGTTTTGGGGACTTTTGGGTTTTGACAGGGTTCCACCATGGAGCTTGTTCTTCAGGTGGGAATCATTGTGAAATGTTTTAACATAAATTTTTCTTTTTTGGCCGCACCGTGCGGCCTGTGTGATCTTAGTTCCCCGGGGATTGAACCCGGTCCCCGGCAGTGAAAGCTCCGAGTCCTAACCACTGGACCACCAGGGGACTCCCTAACATAAAGTTTTGATAACGACTAGAAATGCAGCTGACGATTTCATTTCCCGTCGGAGCACACCACGTATTAAGTGCTCCTTTGGTGATCGCTTCTCCTTAAGGGTCAGGTGTACCAGCGTCTCACTGAAGACTCCAAGGCCACGTGTCCTAGTTATGCAGCCCTCCAGTATACCTGCTGTGCTGCTAGCTGCCACCTGGAGTTCTGTGCCTTAAATCCAGAGCACTATTGGTTCAGTAGTTAGGATTTTACTCAATATTTAGAACAGCCTTGGGGACTCCCCTGGTGGCGCAATGGTTAAGAATCTGCCTGCCAATTCAGGAGACATGGGTTCAAGCCCTGGTCTGGGAAGATCCCACATGCCGTGGAGCAACTAAGCCCGCGAGCCACAACTGCTGAGCCCACATGCCACAACTACTGAAGCCTGCGCACCTAGAGCCCGTGCTGCACAACAAGAGAAGCCACCACAGTGAGCAGCCTGTGCACCACAACGAAGAGCAGCCCCCGCTCACCACAACTAGGGAAAGCCTGTGCACAGCAACGAAGACCCAATGCAGCCAAAAATAAATAAATTAATTAACTAAAAAAAATAGAACAGCCTTAATGTGATTTTCATGGAATCCTGGAAACTAGAGAATTCAGTAAGTTTGCCATTGAGGCTTCCCTGGTGCTGCAGCACTTGTAAACCACACGCACAGCCCCTCTCCTTGGACATGCGTGGGCACAGTGGCATTCAGTGTTGGTAGCCTAGCATGGTGGGTACTGCCCAATGAAGAGTGTACTATGTTTTCTTTACTATAGGCCATACTTATACAGACATGTATATATATTTATATAAGATCTACCTATCCTAGGATGGAATGTTTGAGGGAAAATAAAATGGAAGGCCAAAAATAAAAAACACTTCCAGTTGTGAGCCAAGATTGTAACCTGAGAGTAGCCAGGAGCTTCCTGTCAGTAACCATGTTTTCAATAAATACTCTTTCATGTACAAAAAAAAAAAAGTCTTAGTTGTTACCTGTGCTAGTGCCAACAAAAGGAGAAACTCCTCAGCTGTTGCCCTGCCGTGGGCTTGTAGAACTAAGTGCCCAGTTCTCTTTGTCTGGGACAAGACATTGATGGGCTTCAAATCACTGCAACTTTCAGTTCAGCAGATTCTGTTTCTCATGGACAACCTAGAAATTCAGTTGTTTTCTACCTGTAGTATCCAGTGGTCTATTTATTACTCTATAGAGAGAAACTTTTCCTTGTTACTCTAAATGCCCCTGTAAGCAGTCACACCTCGGCAAGCCAGGCCGATTCATGTCTTTCCTCTCTCCCACGTATCTGTACTCCAGGTAACCCACACCCTGGGCCTCTGCACACAGCTCTTTCTACACAAACCCAAAGGGAAAGCAGATTCATGGTCACCCGTCTAGACCGGTCACCACACTGTGCTCACTTCCAGTCTGTCCTAAGCAAGCAGCTGAGCCCCTTGTGGATCATGCCCTTGGTGGACACTGAGTAACAAACACAGCACATCTGTCTTACACACCCACAGATGCGCCCCAGGAACAGGATTCCTGTCATACTTAGAAAAGTGGATGTAGTCTATTTCTGAAGATTTCCAGAGAAAGAAGTTCCATAATGTTCCTTAGCAAGTAGTTTCTATTTTTAATAGCCACGCAAAGGTTAGAATGAGCCTCTTCCACTACAGCTGAGCCCATTTCCTTTCATTTTATTCATCACTAGAGATAGAGAACAGATGGTCACCCCTCTTTGCATAATCCTTTCTCTCTTTGCAGGGAGTCATCTAGCTATTCCTGAATCTTTGCTACTTTAAGCTAAAAGTATTTATTCTTTAAACTTTCTTTGAACCTTTCATATTTATTCTTCAAAATATTTTGATAGCTTTCTTTTAAATCTCAATTTTTTCAAAGTGCCGAGGTTTAGGCTACCTGTTGTGAAAGTTCTGATAAATATATATTAAGAAAGAGATCTAGCAGTTTGAAAATGTCTGTTACCATCTTATGTGAGCTTGGTGACCACTCATTTTCTCACTGCTTCTTATGCTCATTTGCCCTCACTTTTTCCCACCAAACATGCATTTGCTCTCTCTGTCAACTTAGGTGGCCCTCTACCTACCATCTCTTTTTTTAACATCTACGTATGACTGTGATGCTCAGTGTCTGAGGCACAGACATAGGTATACCTCTGTAAGAGACAGCCAGTAAGCTAGAAAATAGATTGCTTGGCATTCCTTAGCCTATGGTTGATAATTATTGGACAAAAGTATCCTATTCAGTACATATTTGCACCCTGGTTGACCTCCAAGTAAATGTTCTCCCCTGGGAGCAGTGTTACCAAGTGGCCACTAATTTCTTCCACAGATTGGTCCTCATACATTTTACCTGATCTCTATCCTTGCTTAAAGGGTCCTAATTAAGCTGTAATACTGGCGACCATTTATTTTTTTTTAATATTTATTTTACTTATTATTTGTTTGGTTGTGCTGGGTCTTAGTTGCGGCAGGCGGGCTCCTTAGTTGTGGCATGAGAACTCTTAGTTGTAGCATGCATGTGGGATCTAGTTCCCTGACCAGGAATCGAACCGGGGCCCCCTGCATTGGGAGTGAGGAGTCTTAACCACAGTGCCACCAGGGAAGTCCCCTGGCGACCACTTATTAGGTGTTAACTATGTGCTGGGTTCTCTTCATACATAGAGGTATTACCTCTTATCCCCATTTCCTAAGGAAACTAAAGCTCAGGTAGGTCAAGCAACTTGTCCAAGGTTGCACAGCAAGTAAGCAGCACACCTGGGATTCAGATCCCACGTCTCTCGATGACTCTAAAATCAGTGCTTTTTTGGGAATGCTTATTTGTCCTCTTAGAGTTTTAAGACCGGAGTATTCATTGCACATGGTAAAACCATAGCCTTAGAGAATTAATGCTGCCTGACTAGGACCCATTCTTAACTCTTCAATGGGCAGGCCTGATGGGAATTGGCCAGAGTTCAAGAACCTGGCTTATCAGGGTGGCACTGGGTAAGGAGGTTGGCAAGGAGGTTTCTGGCAGTTGTGATCCTGCCAGAGAATCTGAATACTGGGAAGTCACAGCACATGACTAGATAAACAGTTTCACAGTTGAAGGGAGTGTCCTCAGACTCAGCTCTAGCAGAACCTTTATCTCTCATTGCTTTGTTCAACCTCAGCCTGCCCATTCTTTATTCATTTGACTTCTCTAGGGCCTGCTATGTACAGGGTACTATTTATAAATATGACCTGGTTCCTGGCCTCAAAGAGCTTATAACCTAGTGAGGAAAATGAATGATTCATAAAAACAGAAACAAAAACAATAAAAACAGAAGGTGCCATATGAGAATTGACAACAGAATGCTATAGGAACTTTAATTTTAGCAGGCTATGATAGTAAAGGAGACCAGCTAACCTCCTGTTTTAAACAACTATAAAATCAGACAAAATATAAGAAACACTGATTTTCAGACATTGGACAACAGGCTGCAGAAGACAGAAGTGATCCCTGAGAGAAATGAAACAAGATATGCCCTAAGAGTGCCCTAGCTCAGGTCTCCAGGCCTCAGTGCACAAAGGGACACCCAGCAAATCCTGGTGCTCTTACCAAATTGATAAGACAGATAGTAAAGCTTGGGAAGGCCAATATGGCTAGAATTTCCTGGGCAAAATACTGGAGAGTAGTAAGATATATAGAGGAATATATGGAGGAAAAATTCTAGAGATCTGCAGAAGATCTCTGAGCCCTTGACTGCTTACTGATCTGGGCATGCATTTGAGGAAGCTACTGAGGCTGGGGAGGTGGCCACCAGAAAGGAACAAGTTGAACAATTCCTGGAACCTAGGGCCATGTCTAGTTCGTGTTGCCTTTAGCCAGACGTGGAGCACTGGGCAAAGACCTCCTGGGTCAAAGTAGCCCAACACTATAGGCTATTCTGCTATAGCAGAGCTTGCTCTAAAAGTGCTTAAAAAATTCAGAGGATCAAGTGATTCCCAGTAACTTAACTGCATTCCAGGAAAAAGAGCAACAATATGTAAAGGAATACAATAAAATCCAGCACCTAACAGTGTAACATTCACAACCTCTGGCATCCAGTCAGTATTACCAGGCATGCAAATGAGCAGGAAAATACCTCCTACAACCAGGAGAAATGTCAATAGAAACAGAACCAAAAATGACACAGACAATAGAATGAGGAGGCAGGGACCTTAAAACAGCTATTATAAATATACTGCATATGTTTACGAAGGTAGAAGAAAGCAAGATAATAATGAGCAGAGAAAGAGAAGATAGAAAAAGAGGCACACATTACATCTAGGGATGAAACATACATTATATATATAAAAAAGGCAGTAGATGAGATGAACCACAGAAGAAAAGATCAGTGAGGAAGATATAACAAAAGAAGCTGCAGAATGAAACAAACAAAAGTGGTAGGACAACACCAAGCCCAACAGTTATGCAATTGGAACCTGAGAAGGAAGTAAAAAACAAAGATACTTGCAGAAATGATGGTCTACTACTTTCCAGATTTGATGAAAACTATAAACGCATTATGAGAAAGTGGTCAGTTCATCAAGAAGATGTTACAATCCTGATTATGTGTGTGTCTGATAACATTCAAAGCACAGGAAGCAAAATGGACAGAACTGAAAGGAGAAATAGACAAATCAACATTACAGTTGGATATTTCAGTACTCTCTCTCAATGACTGATAGAAAAACTGACAGAAAAGAATTAGGATATGGAGACTTAAATAGCCTACATAACCTAATTGTCATTTGTCAGACACACTACCTAAAACAGCAGAATATGCATTCTGTCTGAAGTGCACACCCAGAACATGTACCAAGAGAGACCATGTTCTGGGCCATAAAACAAGTTTCAATAAATTTAAAAGGATTGAAATCTTACAAAAATAAGTTCTTTGACCATAATGGAATTAAAGTAGAAATCAGTAACAGAAAGCTTTCAGGAAATCCTCAAATACTTGGATTTCAAAAAACATTCTTCTAAAAACACATGGGTCAAAGAAGAAATCAGAAAGGAAATTAGAAAAATTTTAATTAAACAATAATTAAAGTACAACATGTTGAGTTTATGGGATGCAGTAAAGCAGCTCTTAGAGGGAAATTTGTATAATTAAAAAATGTATCGGGCTTCCCTGGTGGCACAGTGGTTAAGAATCTGCCTGCCAATGCAGGGGACACAGGTTCAATCCCTGGTCCGGGAAGATCCCACATGCTGCAGAGCAGCTAAGCCTCTGTGCCACAGCTGCTGAGCCTGTGGTCTAGAGCCTGTGAGCCACAACTACTGAGCCTGCGCTCCACAACTACTGAGCCACGCCACAACTACTGAAGATCGCGAGCTCTAGGGCTAGTGTGCCACAACTGCTGAGCCCGTGTGCTGCAACTACTGAAGCCCGTGTGCCTAGAGCCCATGCTCCGCAACAAGAGAAGCCACCACAATGAGAAGCCCACACACTGCAATGAAGAGTAGCCCCTGCTCGCCACAACTAGAGAAAGCCCACGTGCAGCAACAAAGACCCAACACAGCCAAAAATAAATTTAAAAAAAAAAGTATCAGAAAAAAGGAAGTTTTCAAATCAATGATCTAAGCATCTCCCTTAAGAGAATAGAAGGCAAATTAAAAAAAAAAAAGACTGACAAATTAAACACAAAGTAAGCAAAAGGAAGGAAATAATAAATATAAGTAAAAATCAATAAAATAAAAACATGAAAATAATAGAGAAAAATCAATGAAACCAAAAGCTGGTTGTTTGAGATCAATAAAATCAATAAGCCACTAGCCACACTAATAAAGGAAAAAGAAAGAAGAAACAGATTACCAGTATCAGGAATGAAAGAGGGACATCATTACAGAAACTATAGACATTTATAAGGGAATATTATAAACATTTTTATGCCAATAAATTCAACTTAGGTAAAATGGATAGATTCCTTGAAAGATACAAACTACCAAAGTGTACAAAACCATAGATAACCTGAATAACCCTTTATCCAGTAAAGATATCTAATTTGTAGTTTAAAACATTCCCACAAAGAGAATTCCAGGCCCAGATGGCTTCACTGGTAAATTATGAAACACATAAGGAAGAAATAATATAATTCTACACATTCTTCCAGAAAATAAAAAAAAAGAGTGAATACTCTTCCAACCCAGTGTGTGAGGTCAGCAATTACCCTGATATTAAAACCAAACAAAGACATTATGAGAAAACTACAGACCAATATCTCTCATTAATATAGATGCAAAAATCTATTAACTAAACATTAGCAAATTCAACAATGAATAAAAAAGGTATACTACATCATGACCAAGCAGGATTTATCCCACAAATGCACAGTTGGTTTAACATTCAAAAGCTAATCAGTGTTATTCACCATATTAAAAGACCAAAAAGAAAAAAAAAATAATCTGATCATTTCAATACAAGTAGGAAAAGCACTTGTCAGGTTTCAACACCCATTCTTTACAAAAACTAGCAGCAAGTAGAAGTTTCCTTAGCCTGATAAAGGAAAACCTACAGCTAACATCACGTTTAATGGTGAAAAACTAAATGCTTGTTCCCTAAGACTGGGAAAAAGGCAAGGATATCCATTCTTGCCACTTCTTTGGAGCATTGTACTGAAATTATTAGTGAATACAACAAGGCAATAAAAAGAAATTAGGGGGATCCAAAATGAAAAGGAAGAACTAAAACTGTCTTTATTCACAAGACTTCATGATTGTCTCCATAGAAAATCCTAAAAAAAAGTCTATTAGAATTAAGAAATGAGTTTAGCAGAGTCTTTTGACACATAATTTTAGTTCTATATATTAACAACAAACAATTAAAAATTGAAGTAAAACAATGCCATTTATAAAAAATAAAAAATGAAATATTTAGGAATAGAAACTTAAAAATATGTATGAGACCTATAGAAAACTGTAAAATATATAACATTGATGAGAGAAGTTAAAGAAGACTAAATAAATGAATTGGTGGTAATGGTAATAATAAAATAAATGAAGAGCTTACCATGCTCAAGGATCAGAAAATACTAAGATGTCAGTTCTCCCCAAATCAATCTACCTTCAGCACAATCCCAATAAAATTTCCCCCAGGCTTCTTTTTGCTGATAGATACTGACAAGTTAATACTAAAATTTTTGTGGAACTGCAAATTATATCCAAAATAATTTTTACCAAGAAAAATTAAGTTGGAGGACTTTATCCCAACTGATTTTAAAACTTACTACAAAATTATGTTAAGACAGTAGTGGTATTCCCTGGACTCGGCACTTTCACTGCTGTGGCCTGGGTTCGATACCTGGTTGAGGAACTAAGATCCCACAAGCCATAAAGCATGGCCTGAAAATTTAAAAAAAAAAAAAAAAAAAAAAAAGACTGTGATATTGGCATAATGGTGGATGCATAGATAATAGAATTGAATATGAAATAGACCTATATATATGGTCATTTGATTTTTATTTTATTTTTGAGGGGGCTGAGATTTTATTCACGTTTTTAAAATGTTTCATTCAATCATAACACACATAGAGAAAAATATACATGGTCAGTTGATTTTTGATGACAAGTCAATTCAGTGAGGAAAAGACAATCTTTTCAATAAACCATGCTGGAATAATTGGATATCCATATGTAAAAAATTTATCTTCAACCTGCACATCCCATCATATGCAGTAATTCACTTGAAATGAATGGTATGTCTAAATGTTGTGGAGAAAGAATCACCAGCCATATCAGTAAACAAAGGATGTTGCAGCCATCAGACCATCAGCCACCATATCGGTTATCCCTGTGATGCACCCTGAGGTGATTCAGGATGGAGAAAACAGGATATTGGCCCTAGATAGTTAAGGTGCATATCAAAAGAATGATTTCAGTGAGCCCAGATTCTTGCATTTTCCCATGCATAGAAAAGTGCTAAACTCATTAACCTGAGATATCTGTTTTTTCCTTAACTGGCAGTAATCTTTTGATGTTCTGACTACCTGACTTTTTTTGCAAAAACTCCTATATATCCTGGGTCCTCTCTTACTCTCCAGAACAGTCCCTCAGAACTATCTGAGAGGCTGTCTCCCAGTTGTAAGTTCTCAGTGTGTCCCTGGAATAAAACATAATTGTCAACTTTTAGGTTGTGTTTCTTTTTTTTCAGTCGACAGTATAAAGGCTAAAACTACACAACTTCTAAAAGAGAACATGGAAGAAAATCTCAGTGCCTTTGGGCAAAGATTTCTTAAATATGACGCAAAAAGCACACAAAAAAGTTCATAACTTAGACTTCATCAAAATTAAAACTTTTGCTTTTTAAAAGACATTATTAAGGAAATGAAAAGCAAAGCACAGACTGGGAAAAATATTTGTAAAACGTATACCTGATAAAGAACTTGTACCCAGAAGATAGAATGGACTCTTACAGTTCAGTAATGAAAAAACAATGGGAAAAAGGTTTAAATAGACACTTCTGCAAAATATAAATATGGAAATATAAATATGGAAAATAAGCATGGGAAAAGATGTTCAACATCATTAGACATTAGGGAAATGGAAATTAAAACCACAATGAGATACCACTGCACACCTATTAGAATGGCTAAAATTAAAAAGACTGACCATACCAAATGTTGGCAGTGATAAGAAAGAACTGGAACTCTCATACACTGCTGATAGAAATGTAAAATAGTACAGAGACTTTGGATAACATTAGCAGCTTATTTTAAAGAGAAACATAAATTTACTGTCTGATTAAACTTTACCCAAAAGAAGCAGAAACAGAGATCCACAAAAGGACTTTGATGTTCATAGTAGCTTTATTAATAATAGCCCCAAACTGGAAGGAACCCAAATGCCCCTCAGCTGAGGAATGGATAAACAAATTGTGTTATATCCATACAGTGAATTACTCACCAACAACAAAGCAATGAGCTATGACCTACTGATGCAGGGAGCAATGTGGATGAATTTCAAAAGCATTATGCTAACTAAAAGAAGCCAGGCACAAAAGCCTACAAACTGAATTATTTCATTCATGTGAAATTCTAGAAATGGCAAAACTGTAGTGACAGAATTTTCGGCATATGTGGTATTTTTCTTTAGAAAAAAGCCAAAGGAAAGCAAAATGAATTGTGGTTCTTTGCCCAACTTATGTATCATAGTACAGGACCTACAGCTGTCTTAAAGATTTTTAACATATTCATAACAATAAAAATTTACTATAATCACCCAGTGAATGAAGTGGATGATTAAGTTTAATTTTTCTTATTTGGGTCAGTGAAATGTGACTGTAACATACTGAGGTATTTTGTTCTGGTGATCCTAGTGGACTCTGAGAAAACTTCAGGTAACTAGTTCTGAAAATGATGTCCGTAGTATCTTCATCATTGGAATCAACTTAAAACCCCTGAAGTTCAGTACTTTGAAGAATACAAATGGTTTGAAAATTCCCTTTTTTTTCTCCCAAAGATAATTGAGCTTAATTTTTCCTTTTAAATCACTCTTTTTTCCTAAACAGTCACTTTGAACATACATTGATAATAGCCAATAATATCTAATTTCATTTTCAGATAAAAACCAAGGTCAGAAATCCAGGGAACCAGCCCAGTGGCCGCAAAGCCTTCCTAAATATTAACTCATGATGACTGATAGACCGGCAGCTCCACAGGCAGGCTAAGAAGTAATTTTCTAATAAACAGAGCTGTCTGAAATTGACATGGGCTATCTTGGGAGAGAGTGAGTTCCCCCAGGTTCAAATGGCCACTGCAGACTCCACTGGCAGGAACAAGGAGAGAAGTTTCAAGCATCAGATGAGGTGTCAGGCTGATGGGAGCACTTGTGGGTATGCGGCTGGAGCCAGGCTCCCCAGATGGGCCACTGCTGGAAGTGTCCTGAGCCTCACAGGGGAGAAATCTTCCAGCCTTGGATCTTGTGGGTGTTTAGATGGTAAGCCTTCTGCGACATGTTATTTTAATTTAATTTTCAGGATGGCAATCCCCTAACCTGTTTTAAAGATGTTGTAGAGTATCTCCAACACAGTTCTGGAAGGTGCCATCCTGTATGGGTTGAAAACAGTCCCAAAGATCATTTGCGGTCAAGCAAATGTGCACATTTCTGTTTGCTTCAGTGCCACCCAGGACCTCTTCCTGACTCACTCAGTTTTCTGGAAAATCATTGATGAATTTAATTTGCCCTCATTATTGGTTTACTTGAAGTTGTTAGATATCAAAAGTCCAGACCTATACCTTGAGCATGATTCTTTTTCCAGAAGCACCTCATGGCTTAAAATAATATATTCAGTACTTAAAATTGCTGACATATTCTTCCAAATAGCCTGGCAGAAGAGAAGAAGGCCCCAGATGGTCGAGTTTGGCAGTGCCTGGGCCACTGTATTCAGAATGCCATCTTTAAAGTAGTTGAAGTTTTATTTCATAGTCAAGCTGGGAATGTGAAACTTATTTTGGAATGGGATATATTATGTGCCTCCCTCCTCAAACATTGAAAGAACATAAGCACAGATTCTTTTCACTTAAATTAATCCCTGTTATAGTCCTTATACTTACTCTTTCAATAAATATTTAGTGAGCACCACTGTGATCAGACTATGGGAGGTGCCGTGAGGGAAACAGATACAAACAAGGCCTTAGCCTGAGACAACTCAAAATATATTTGGGGGCAGACAAGATGGAAAAGTAAGCAACTACAGGAGAGTGTCTAAAGCATGCCATTTGCATGGATTGGGAAATGGGCGCCATGGAGGTCAAGGGCAGGAAAGAATATTGCATTTGAGTTATTTAAGGAAAGAGTGGTTTGGATGGGCCAGGTATGCAGTCCCAAGGAAGGGACAGGCATGTTCTATTAGTCAGAAATGTCAAAGAGAATGAGAGGCAATTACTTTGGTGATCAGGACATTGCTGCTGACCTTCAAGAATAGGAGTTTCAGGAGAGGATGGTATTGGAGGCCACATTGTAGTGATGTACAGAGCAGATGCGTTTGAGGAAATGGAGGGTCAGTCACTCACTGGAGATGTTTGATGGTGAAGGGGAGAAAGTGCAATGGAGCCAATGAGAATTTTTGCTTTTTCCAAGGAGAAGAAAACTGTTATTTTGAAGGTTATGGCCTAGTGGGTTGCTGAAGGGGAGAGGTTAAATATGTTTGAAAGGGAATAATTAAATTGTAAGATCCCAGAGAAGAGAGTATTAATAAAGGAAAGAACCACTGGACAATTGATAGCATTTTTTTTTTTTTTTTTTTGCGGTACGCAGGCCTCTCACTGTTGTGGCCTCTCCCGTTGCAGAGCACAGGCTCCGGACGCGCAGGCTCAGCGGCCACGGCTCACGGGCCCAGCCGCTCCGCGGCATGTGGGATCTTCCCGGACCGGGACACAAACCCATGTCCCCTGCATTGGCAGGCGGGCTCTCAACCACTGCGCCACCAGGGAAGCCCTTGATAGCATTTTTGATGGGGATGTGAACTAGCATAAACTGTATTTTTGGATTTTATGTAAAAAACGTTACATTAAGAAACTGAAATATCATTATTGATTAGTAATCTTCAAGTAATAAGTTGGGGAGGAGGAAAGATGAAAAGTAGTTCCACATTTAGAGTCTTGTTCTTTAAAGAACGTTAATGTTTTATATCTTCCGGTAGTAGTTTAGTGGGATTATTCCTTATCTTTACAATGGAACACCAAGGAATGCAAACTGAAGATAGGAGTTTTTTGAGACACTCCTCTCATGTGTCAGGGCTTGTCATGCTGATCAACCTTTTACATCATTGATTGTTGAATGAGGTTGGGAAGAAAGGAGAGGCAAGTAATACCCTTAGATAGGTGGAACTTGACTTCTGTGAAGCTTACTTGACCCCAGTACAGAAGTTTTCAGGGAGCTCTGTCATTCAGGAGTGACTGCAGGGTTTTTTTTGTTTTGTTTTGTTTTTTAATTTTATCGAAGTATAGTTGATTTACAACGTGTTAATTTCTGCTGTACAGCAAAGTGATTTAGTTATACATATATTCTTTTTTCATATTCTTTTCCATTATGGCTTTTACAGGATACTGAATATAGTTCCCTGTGCTAAACAGTAGGACCTTGTTGTTTATCCATTCTCTATATAATAGTTTGCATCTGCTAATCCCAAACTCCCAATCTTTCCCTCCCCCACCCCTCCTCCTTGGTGACCACAATTCTCTTCTCTATATCTGTTGAGTCTGTTTTTGTTTCACAGACATGTTCATTTGTGTCATATTTTAGATTCCACATATAAGTGATATCATATGGTATTTGTCTTTCGCTGTGTGACTTACTTCGCTTAGTATGATAATCTCTAGGTCCATCCATGTTGCTGCAAATGGCATTATTTCATTCTTTTTTATGGCTGAGTAGTATTCCATTGTGTGTGTATGTATATATGTATATATATCACATCTCCTTTATCCATTCATCTCTTGATGGACATTTAGGTTGTGCAGGTTTAATCACACATCACGACAGCCACTGTGTAAGATTTCCTGGGGATGGCCAAAATGCTGAGAAATATTTGCTGTGTGCTGTGTGTGATGACTAAACCTTCTGAATGTGTGTCTGGTTATATGACCTCTTCACTGTTTGGGATCATCACAAATGTCTCTCGCTCCTTCAGAGTTAAGTGTGTCACTTAGATGAATTTTTCTCCACCGAGGACCTCACAGATGTGGCACTTGTCCTCCTCAGACACAGGTGTGTTCGCAGTGGTGAACAGCCATTCCTTGTCCCTGCTGGGGAAGCTGACCATCAGCGCTGCCTTCAATGTCGTGTATATCTACACCTCGGAGCTGTACCCCACGGTCATCAGGTATGCCTCACACACAGACTTCTCCTTCCCATGTCCTGAATTCTGTTGTAGATGTTTGCATTGACAGAGGCATGGTCCTCACTTCACCTGGAGCACAGCGAGTGTGGGCTTGCAGTAACTCAGCAAGCAGTTGTGAGCCCAGAACCTGTGGAGACTGCTCTTGCCCACTTGGCTGAGGAAAACGTAACTTTATCTTGGGCTGAATTCCCTGTCAATCTTGAGAGAAGTACTCTACACTAAACGTATCCCATCACCCAAATAGTGCTCAGATGTCATTTTTATTTCAGTGCATGTGAGTTATTCAGTCAACCCTCCTGTGTCAGGTACACAATGGACCAGGAGACAAGGTCCCTGTTATCAAAGAGCCTATATTTTAGCACAAAAAATACACATTTAAAAAAAGATGAGACTTCCCTGGTGGTGCACTGGTTAAGAATCCGCCTGCCAACGCAGGGGACATAGGTACAATTCCTGGTCCGGGAAGATCCCACACGCCGCGAAGCAACTAAGCCCGTGCGCCACAACTCCTGAGCCCACATGGCACAACTATTGAAGCCCGCGTGCCTAGAGCCTGTGCTCCACAACAAGAGAAGCCACTGCAATGAGAAGCCCATGCACCGCAACAAAGAGTAGCCCTCACTCGCCGCAACTGGAGAAGGCCCGCGGGCAGCAACAAAGACCCAGTGCAGCCAAAAATAAATAAATAAATAAATAAAGATAATTCCCTATAGTTATAAGTGAATATTATATTTACATATTAGTTGTTAAAGGTAGTTTTCAATGAGTAGGACGTGCTTATATCAAAAATAACATATTCAGAAACAAAACCAAAAAACCCAACATATTCCATCCTAAGTTTCCCCTCATAAAATAAGTCTGAAAACAAAAAAACAAACCTAAATTTGAAGGGCAGGGATGCAGCTTAGTCTTTAGAGAACGGCCTCTGTGGGCTGGACCATAGTCCCCCAGTCGGCATTTTCCCAGTCTTTTTTTGAGGATCATTCCAAAAAGATCCTTCTTTTTCCCTTATCCATGCAAGAAGCGTAATGGTTCTGTCTGCCTTTTTCCCAGTAAGAGATCAGGTCGTCTGTGATTGGCTTGTCATTCCCTGATTATTCCCAGAACCTGCTTTCTCTGGCTATTGCCTATAAAACTAGGGTGACCGGTTAGTTCCAAACTGGGACACTTTTGAGAGCGAATGTGGGCATTATTAACAATTCGGCTGGGATAACAGGGTGCTGTACGGTCACCCTACCTATAATCACTATCATTCTCATTTCCTCCCACTCCTTGCCACCCACATTCCGCAAGAAGGTAATGTTCTTGGTTTCCTGAGACTATATGTCCAATCAATTCCTATTTATATGCCTGATCCTTTCATAGTTAATTAGTTGAGTTTAAAGAAATGGGCGGACTTTAGATCATTAAACCCTGGTTCTTCTATGGATGTTTTAACTGATAAGAGACCTAAGACATGAGAACCCAGGAGAACATTTAACAAGAAATATTCACATGCTCATTTCTGCAACGACTTCCATACCTGCACTGTCCAATATCACATGTGGCTATTTAAGTTTAAATTAATTAAAATGAAATGAATTAAAAATTCAGTTCCTCATTCTTAGTTGCATTGAGCTCTCAGTAGCTGCCTGTGTCTGGGGGCTTCTGTATTGGACAGGGCGAGTACAGAACATTTGCAGCATCACAGAAAGTTCTAGTGGGCAGTACTGCTCTGTAGCATCCTGCACTTCCACTTTGGGATTTGTTATTCTGAGCCCACTATCCCTTAGAGTCTTTAAATTGTCCCCCTAGGACTTACTGACTTTTTTTTTCCTTTTCCTTTTGCCTTTCAGGAATGTTGGGCTTGGAGCTTGTTCCATGTTCTCCCGAGTTGGTGGGATTATTGCTCCCTTCATCCCCTCACTGGTTGGTTTGTACTCCTAGTTTGTTTTTCTTGATTCTCTGCTTTGGAAATGTATGTGCTTTTGAGTAGAAAGAGGTAACAAACAGCTGCCGTTTTAAGATCAGCCTGACACAAATGTGCACCTTGTGCCTTTTAGATTAAGGATCGATGAGGGCAGATGGACCCTTCCCAGGGATTGGCTGTATTCATTAGAGAGTTAGCTAATGCCAGCCTGCCCCTTCCTGTCCCCATTTGTACGTTAGTTGATTAGTGAACATTTCCTAAGTTCCTGCTGTGTGCTGAGCTCTGTGCTAAGCCCTTTACATACATCATATCATGCAGTCTTCACCACAACCGTATGCTGTAGGCATTGGTATCCTGTATTAAATAACAGAGAACACAGCACACCACTCGGAAAAGAAAATTAGAAGAGAAGAAGGTGAAAGGGAGATAAAGTAAACTCCATCCAATCTCAAAATGTCCATGTTCTGAGAAAGATCCCATGGAGCCCCTGTGCACGTCTCTGCTTGGTCTCCTCTAGGACTTTCCCAGCCAAGACTTGTTGAAGCGTGATTAGGTTTGACGTGGGGCTTTGAGCCTGTTCTGGAGACAATTGCTCATCACTCAGGCAACTACTCGCCTCATCCTAGTACAGGACGTCTCTGAAATGCCACTGTAGCCTTTTCTTGAGGAAGTGGGATACACTTCCTTTTTCTGAGTATTTCTCTGTGTTTCATGCTCAATTTTCTTTTTTTTTTCTTTCCCACATCTTTATTGGAGTATAATTGCTTTACAATGCTGTGTTAGTTTCTGCTTTATAACAAAGTGAATCAGCTGTACATATACATATATCACCATATCTCTTCCCTCTTGCGTCTCCCTCCCTCCCACCCTCCCTATCCCACCCCTCTAGGTGGTCACAAAGCACAGAGCTGATCTCCCTATGCTGTGTGGCTGCCTCCCACTATCATGCTCAATTTTAGATCACAAGACCCTTCTTAGGAAGGAGTCATATTAGTTCCATTTTGCAAAATGTGTCCAACACTAGGTGTTTATCATTAATGATGCCCGACTTTGGACCGCTGTCCTAGAACATTATAACACCCAGCGCTGTGTCTTCCCTGAGTCCCACTAAGTTGAGAAGAGGTGAACGTTCCCCTTGATTCAACAACAGGCCCATAGTTCTGGGCACATGTTTGCACGCGGGGGGCCGGAGGTCAGAGTTTTTCGTCCCCCTCCTGTCCCCTCCCCATGCCTCCCTCTCCTCCTCCATCATCTCTTCACCTTTGAAAAATCAGGAAAAGATGATCAGAAGGGACATCCTAACTAGCCACCGAATTTGGAAGCCCAAACCGGAAGGTGATAAAGCTGGGTGGCTCCTGTGCAGGAACTCAGGAATGGTAATCAGCTCAGAAATCCCCCAGAGCCCCGTCCTGCAAGAATCTTGGTGTTATCCTTGAAATTGTATGTTTGTATTTAAATTTTCCTGAGAACGTCTTTTGGACCGGCCCGCTACCATGTCCAAACCATGTGTATAGGTTTCTCTAGGCCTTTCTCTTCCTTTTCAGGGTGTTTACACCTTTAAGCCCCGTGCCTCTCAGTTCTGGTGCTTAGTGAATCAGAACACATATGTGGGACTGTTTGGCCCATTCCAGGGTTGAGAACGTTAAAGTTCGTCATTGTCAGCAAATATGTGGGGTGTCTCCTGTGTGTGGAGATCACTGCTGCAGGCCACTCGACCTGGAGTGGAAGCTGAGTGTCCGACTCACCACGCACTCTGGTCGTGTGTCTGCCCTGCTCAGACAGCCAAGCCCCTTACCCACAGTCCCCAGCCCGTGCATGAACTGTCTGCTGTGTCTGCTCCACAGGCCAGCTCTGTCCTTTTGATCTGCTCACTCCTGTCTCTGTGCCTGAGGACTGGCTCTGGTTTCCTGGGGTAATTCTCTAAGGGGAAAGAAGACGGGCTTTCTGGTGTATTCTAGTGAGGAGGCAGGACCTGGACAGTAAACATGGCAGGTCCTGGGTCATAAGACTGCTGATGTCATCTGCTAGGAAACTAACACTGAGTTTTTGTTTGTTTTCATTCCACTCCCTGCCCCCATAGAAGTACGTGCAGTGGTCTTTACCCTTCATTGTCTTTGGAGCCACGGGGCTGACCTCAGGCCTCCTGAGTTTATTATTGCCAGAAACCCTTAACAGTCCATTGCTAGAGACGTTTTCTGACCTTCAGGTGTACTCATATCGGAGGCTGGGGGAGGAGGCGTTATCTTTACAGACCTTGGATCCCCCTCAGGTATGATGGAATTTTTCTTAGTCATTCAGATTTACCATTCGAATGATGATAGTTTTGGGGGAAAAGAACAAAAAAAAGAATATCTGGTTATATTAAATAGAACTGAGCAAAACTGCTGGGAAAAAAAGGTGGGACCTGATAGCAGCTGATTGTCAGAGAAATAAAGATGATTTATTAGCTTTCTTAGAACACTTTAGGGGCTAATTCTTAGGGGAATAAATGTCATCAGTGTACATTTGTCAGTTGAATGCTAGACAGTAATTTAATTTTAGAAATGTCATGACATCATTTCCCTGCCCTTTTCTCCTTTCCTGCTTTAGTCTGTGGACAAGGAGAGCCCTTTAGGGAGTGAGAGTGAGGAAGAGGAAGAGTTTTACGATGCGGATGAAGAGACACAGATGATCAAGTGACGTGCCCCAGATTCCTCCTCAGACGCAGAGGGTCATCTTCTCTGCCTCCAACGAGGGCAGGTTCTCCCAGGAAACTGAAGGGAGCTGTGGAAAGATAGGCTTGAACAAACATCGAAGGTACTCAGTGTGGCCTGATGTTTTTTAGGCACCAAGGAAGTTGGAGAAGAGATTTCAAGAAACAGGACATCACTGCATCAAGTGAATAGTTGTTAACTGCCCACCATTCGGGTTTAGCTCAAAATCATGACCTCTGGCCAGATTGCTGAAGTCCACATGCCAGAGTGGTAAGCTCATTTGTTTCTAGAAGTTTGATTACATTGCCTTTCAACTCCATTGTGACCTAAAGGCAAATATGTAAAATTTCTTCTCACCATTAACGCGTAATCTGTCCACCAAATTTGACATCCGCCCCTCTCAGTTGTTCCTCACCAGGAATCTTTTGAGGCAGGTTGGTGTTAGCATTTCATTCATTTTTTGTGCCAGAAGAAAAGCACTGAGAGGTCATTTGTGTGGCCTGAGGCCCTCCACCTTCATCCCAACGGATGAAATTTGGGCCCCTAGCTTGGTTCCTGGCCCAGTGATTGGCTTGAGCTCCCTGTGCTTTCAGTCAGTCCCACAGATGACCCTCTAGGAAAAGCCAGCTGCACCAGAGTAATGTTCAGGGTCCGAGGTGTGGCTGCCTCTCCCTGGCAGCTCCCTTTGATACTCGAATTGTGTAATTTCTTCAGTTCCCACTTGTGTGCACCTGGAGAAAAATTTCCATCTCAGATTCTAGTACCAGCAATAACTTCCAAACCATGCCCAGTAAATGACGAAGTTTTATAAAGGGGGAGGGCAGTTAAAAAGTGACATGTCAAGACTTTGGATGTTAAAAAGGAAAAAAAAAGTGCTGTTTTCAATAAGGAAGAAAAGAAAATTATCTTTCACAATTTTCTGTTTGTTTTGTTTTCAGTGTTATGCAAGGAGGGGCTTGGGCAACATTTAAGAACTTGAACTCGTCTAGTCCTAGATCAGCTCCAGCCTGTTTGGTTAGCTAGAATGGAAGACTCAGTAATTTCCTAGTAAATGTTGGTTTTCATTAAGTACTGCCAGCTTTCAAATCAGAGTCGTACTCAGTTTCCTAAAATCATGTGCTGAAAGTGTTTCCCATGAAACCTGAGTATTATCTCAAATAGGAGTGTTAACCTGGAGTCAACAAGTTTGGACAGTGTTGCTTTAGGTCACTTTCCCAACTGGGAAAATTTCTGTGTTTTCAGAATTTCCATTTCTGTTAATCCCTTGGAGAAAAAGAAATTTAACTGGAGATGAAGAGAAGTCATCACTGAGTCTGTTTCTGGAAATCTTGGAGGACTCACCTCGCATTGGCTCCAGCCCTCTCCTGTCCTCTTCCATTGACCTCTTGGTTTGCACTATACCAGCTTGTACCTTTGTTAAAGTATTTTTATGTCCTTCATGCCCTTGATTATGTAGTGGGCTCTTTATGAATAGGGGCCATCTCTACTACTGTTTATTTCTCGCTGCTGTGCCCAGAACACAGTATTACTGTTTCTAGCCATCAGGGAAATTGTAAAACTCCTCCCAGTATCATTTTTGTAAATCACAGGCAAATCTGACCCAAACCCCCAAATGTGGAATCTCGCTGTCTTTCTCTGGGAAATGGAGACCCTGCCCACCATCAAGAGAGGAAGAAAGGAAGAACTTACAAGGACACTTAGAAGCTCTTCGTCGTGAAGTTAAACGTAAAACAAGAAACCAACACATAGGTGATTCTTGGTTGGTTGGAGCCCTCTTTGCATTATAAGAGTAATAATCCCATTATAAAAACATGTGGAAACTAGAAGTTTAAAAATGTATTACTCATAGGCCCAACACCCAGAGACAACCAGTGTCATGGCTTTGTTCTCTTTGAAGACCAACTGGGAATCCATCTTTCTATTGGCACTGGGGTTCCCTCTGCCTCTGGCTAGATAACTGAGGATTCCATTAGTTCTGCCCCTGGGTGTTCTCTTTTCCCAGCTCCAGGGTAGAAGAAGGGAAGGAAGGGTACACAGTTTGAACACGTTGCTAAGGCTGGGCTATCAGCTGCTCACATCAGATGTGTCACTAAATTTTGCTTCTTCCTAGATGGTCTTTTGGCAGAGTTTAATAATTACTGTTTTGGGGACTTCCCTGGTGGCACAGTGGTTAAGAATCCACCTGCCAATGCAGGGGACATAGGTTTGAGCCCTGGTCCAGGAAGATCCCACATGCCACGGAGCAACTAAGCCCATGCGCCACAACTACTGAGCCTGTGCTCTAGAGTCCATGAGCCACAACTACTGAGCCCGCGTGCCACAACTCCTGAAGCCCGCATGCCTAGAGCCCGTGCTCCACAACAAGAGAAGCCACCGCAATGAGAAGCCTGCGCACCACAACGAGGAGTAGCCCCCACTCGCCGCAACTAGAGAAAGCCTGCACGCAGCAACGAAGACCCAACACAGCCAAAAATAAATTAATTTAAAAAAATAATTACTGTTTCTTCATCCCTTTGCCTTTTATAAAAACAGATTTTTTCCTTTTGCTATTAACTGTTGAAAAATAGTGATTGTAGAGATGGTGCACATGAGCATATTTGTATTGATTAAGTTATTAGAAAACTCTTACTGGTAACATTTTGTTTGTTCAGATGATCTGTAAAAGGTATCCTTTTAAATTTTTTATTGTATTCAAAATTAAATTTCTTTTCTCCTTTTAGCAGCAAGAAAACCATAAGACACATAAGAAATTCCAGGGCTTCCAGGGTCAAAGGTCTTATCAACAGCTTGTCCAGAACCCTGGCACCACATGGATATGTTGAAAGAAACTGTTTTGTAGTTTCCTGATTGTTGAGTTAAAACCACTGCCCATTGAAAATGCAGTATTTGTCATTTGGCTGATTTCAAGCAACGTAGACATTCTTTAGTACTTAAAAATGAACAAATAAAATACAAGAAATAAGAAGCAAATGAAAGTTTCTGGTACACTACTTAAGTAAATGTAATCTGGGCAAGTATTTTTATGGAGGTCAAATTGATAAAGGTACTTTTAATAGATTCATATTCCTAACGAAAACATGTTGAAATAATTCTCTCTACTAATTAAACTGAATTAAACTGCAGCTTTCTAATAGGACTTACTCTTCCATTACTAATTCTTACTAGATTATTCTTAAATTGGATACGTATAAAGGATTTTTTTAACAAAATAAAATGCAGGTATTTTGGTTTCTTGTGAATATGATAAAGAATTATAAAATGTAGACCTTTTGTTCTTACAGAACATATCAGGATGTACACAGTAGCATCTTTGACAAATTGAGCAAATATAGAATCTGCTAGAAATTATGGGTGGTATGTGGGTCAGGGGCTGTAGCAAAGTTAGGGAGTCAGTGGGTACAAAAGAAAACTATAAAAGTATTTCTGGAAAGAGAAAAATGCAAAGATACTGCATTGTTAGAAAATGCATCTGTGTAGTATGTTAAAGGGAAAGATCTTATGATTATCTCAATAGGTGCATGAAGATTATTTGACAAAATTCAACACCTATTTAAAATAAAAGCTACTAGCAGACAAGGAGTAAAAGGAAACTTCCTTAGCAGTATAAGGGGTATTGTAGCACGTAAGGTGAATTGACCTAAGCATCTCTTCACCTTCCCGGGACCTTCAGTCTTTCTTGATAATGACCACAATAAGAAATGTATTTTACATATTCTTTCTCTTCCCTGTTCCTCCACCTCTTTCTAATCTCTGTCTCTGTCTCTGTTTCTGTCTCTGTCTCTATCTCTGTCTCTTTCTCCCTGCCTTACAATACTTACTATATATATATTTAAAATATATTAAAATATATACATAAAACTTTCATGAAACATGCTTATTCTTGCTTGGTACGCTGATAGCTTATATTCTGTCCCATTTTGTTTTTTAAAATGCCACTTGTCACCCACTAAACCGATTTCATGACCTACTGTAGTTTAAAAACCCTTGGTTCTTCTCTGTCTTCTTGTACTGCAGAGGCTTTAAAGCTAAGATGTACATTTCCCAAACACCCTTTGCAGCTAGGCTTCTAGGTGCAATTAAGTTTCCATCAGTCAGATTCAGATGGAATTTGGAAGGTGGAGACCATATTTGTGATGCATCGTTTTTTCCTGCTCTGGTCTCCAGGGATGGAGGCATTTGGTCTTGCTGAGGCAGTTTCACCAGAGATGTTGACAGGGGCAATATTGATTAAAATCTTGACAAGATTTTTTGCATAGAAACTGGCAAAATAATTCTAGTAAAGAAAAGTAATGATTTGGGGCTTCCCTCTTGGTGCAGTGGTTAAGAATCCACCTGCCAATGCAGGGGACACGGGTTCAAGCCCTGGTCTGGGAAGATCCCACATGCCGCAGAGCAACTAAGCCCGTGCGCCACAACTGCTGAGCCCGTGCTCTAGAGTCTGCGAACCACAACTACTGAGCCTGTGTGCCCCAACTACTGAAGCCTGCGCACCTAGAGCCTGTGCTCCACAACAAGGGAAGCCACTGCAATGAGAAGTCCGCGCACCGCAGCGAAGAGTAGCCCCTGCTTGCCGCAACTAGAGAAAGCCCGCGCACAGCAATGAAGACCCAATGCAGCCAAAAATAAATAAATAATATTAAACTTTAAAAAAAAGGAATTATTCGAAAGTATTTAACAATCCCAAAAAATAAGAGCAAGCAGAAGGGACTCAACTTCCTAGATATTGAAACTTTTGAAGCTGTGGTGTCAGTGTAGCAATAGATAAGCAGATCAATAGAACATAATAGATCCCAGAACAAGACCAAACATATATAACAATTTGGCATTTTTTGAAGATGGCATGACAAATCAGTGGGAAAAGAACGAACTATTCAATTATTGATGTGGGAACTACTGGGTTTCCATATCAAAGAAAACTAAATTAGGACCTTCTCACCATAACAAAAATTCCAAATAAGTTGAAGACCTAAATGGAAAAAGTCAAAACTTTAAAACAACTATAAAGTGGTATAGGAGAATGTTCTTATGACCTTGGGGGATTGAGGGATTTTTCAGACAAGAAGTAAAAATCACATATCATTTTTAAAGAGACAGATTGATATGTTTCACTGCATCTAAATTTAAAACTTCTTTGTGTATGACTAGACACACCACAAAGTTAAAAGAAAAGCAATAGACAGGAAGAAAATACTTGCAACTGCTGTAAAAAAAAAAACCAGGATCAATATCCAGAATATAGAAAGAATTAGTGCAGATGAGAAAGAGAAACAAAGTTTACAAAAATATTTTTAGGCAGTTCACAGATAATAGATGCTCAGCCTCAGTAGAGGATCAGAGAAATGCAAATTGAAAAAAGATTAAGTTATATAAAATCAATTAGATTGGAGAAAAAGTCTAATACCAAATTTTGAAGATATGAAGAAAAAGGAATTTACTTACATCCTGATAGTATAAATTTAATCATCACCTAGATTGTCAGTAGCAAGTGAGGTTGAACAATGTAAATGTTCTATGACAGGAATTTTGCTTCTATATCTATGTCGTGGAAGAGTTTTCAGATATTTTGACTAAAAGTTTAAGAAAACTTTCACACTGTGACACACAGTACACACACATACATATCCACACATATATATATCACCAAAAAAAGTTTTATAAAATAATACTTACTAGATACATTGCATTGTATTTTCTATGGTATTATATTTTACTTTAAAATGAAAAAAATGTTGGTGAAGACACACAAAAGTGATTTCACAATTCATATGCAAATCAAACCAAGCAGTTGGAAAAAGTGAAACAAAATTTTTGCTAGATCAAAGTTATTTCATGGTTAAATTCTTAAGTGAGTGACAGGAGTATTTGCCAGTTAAAGAGATTCAAATGCTTTTTAGGCCATACTTTACAGTCAAGACTGTTGATATTCTGTTGCAGAATTCTGTTATTCCCACCCAAATGAAGTGTTATCCCTCTTCCCTATAGGTCTAAATTTCTCTTGGAAAAGAGCTTTGCATCTGTGGAAACATTTGGACTTCTCAGCTGAGACCCTAGAGCTCTGTAATACAAAGCTTAGAAGAGATTACTTATTTATTAAAAAATGTCAAGGGCAGATGTAGCCAAAGTAGTATTAAAATAACTTCATTCTAGACTTTGCAGAACAATTGATTTTGAATAGAATAGATGTTGATGGAATTTCTTTGCTTCAAAATATAACTTCAAGAAATTGAGTGTAATGATTGTGTAAGATGGGCAAAAATGCACACAATTTGGAAGTGAGTTTAATCAATGAATGATTTACCAATATGTAAGCAGAGCTTCCAGAAACCACAGAACAGAAGGCAGTATGCAGAAGGAAGCCCATTGATACAGTCCACACAGCATAGGTCGAGGAGTGGATCCGGAGAGGTAAACTGTCCAGCACTGGGAAGCACTTGAAAGATGGTAAATATTTGTCATGTCAGATTAGGGTTTTTAAATTGTAGAAGCTACAATATGCTTGCCGGTGATAATATAATAGATTCATTTGTTTCCTAGAGCCACTTTAATTATTAGAGATGCATTTAACCATATATAGGATGTTTGCTTTCCTATTGGCTATTGCAGATGGCATGCATCTATTTAGTTGTGTAGCAGGATCAAGTTATATGTATATGAATATAAGAGGGACTATAACATGTTTTACATTGCCTGCAAGTGGAGTGTGATCTGCCAAACGACCTCCCTCAACCGCTCTGATTCTTTCAATGGGTTCTGAGGAAATACTAGTAACATCAAGGGCAGCATTTCACCATATTGATGATATTTCTTAAAGAAACAGGTTGACGATGATCCCCAAATATTTTAAAGTCTCACATCTCCCCCCACTAATTTCCCTGAAAATACAAAATAGAAGAATGGTGAACTGAAATGAATTGTTATGTCTATGATATGCTTGCCTCTAATACAGCAGAGATAGATTGGAAAACTTAATTCTGCAGTTAACAGGGAAGGAAATTGGTAGAGAGCAGCAGTTCACTTTCAAATAATATCCTTCCCGTACTATTTATTGTCATTAAGTTTTCCATTATAGTTTTCTCTGAATGGATGCTATAACCAACAGGAGGAGGAAGAGGAAGAGTATTTTGCTTTTACTGGCAGAATGGCAGCAGAATAGACGGGTGGTTAAGAAATGCCAATCAAATGAACTTTTCCATAAAGACTCCCAAGACCCTTTTTAGTTTACATAAATAATCGGGTGTTATATTAGTTTCCTATTGCTGCTATAACAAAATACCACAAACTTTAGACAGCACAGATTTATTCTATTACAGTTTTGGAGGTTAGGCAACGAAGTGAATCATAAGGGGTTAGAATGAAGATGTCAGCAGGCCTGTTTTTTCCTGAGTTCTTGGTGGGGGGGGCGTTGGGGGATATCCATTCCTTTGTCTCTTGCAGCTTCTCTCGCAGCTTCTAGAGGCTGCAGCATTCCTCGCTCCTGGCCACATCACTCCAGTCTTGTTGTCTAACACGGCCTTCTACTCGCTCTGACCTTCTGCCTCCCTCTTATAAGGACCTTTGTGACTACATCAGGCCTACCCAGATGATTCAGGCTCATCTCCCCACTTCAAGATCCTTAATCACATCTGCAAAGTCCCTTTTGCTGTAAAAGGTAACATTCACAGGTTCTGGTGATTAGCATGTGGCTATCTTTGGGGGCCAGTATTCAGCTTATCACAGGTGTCTTAAGTGTGTGTCATTAAAGTTTTCTGAGTAGATGAGACCTGCTGGGGTCATCAGTGTATAATTTTAAGTTTTATGGGAAAACCTAGTCATTATCAAGAGAACCTGGACCCAGACCACAGGTAACAGCCTCAAATCTACTTTTATTATTGAGTTTATAGACCCAGTTGTCTAAGCCTGAAGTCTTCCAGTTACTGTTTGAAAAAATGAACTGCTTACAAAAGAATTTGAACCTACTAAGACTTTATTTCTGAGTTTTTTTTTTTGTTGCTGTATCTTAACAATTTCCAGTTTTCTTATCAAAATCAATTGTTATTATCTCTACCTTTGTTACATGCTCTTAAGCATCCTATACTTTTCCATAATTATAGTACTTACTGTGTAATTTAATAAACGATGTCTTCCCTACTAAGCCATAAGCTCTATGAAAATTGGGTGCATGTCTGTCTTTTTTCCTACTACATTCCTGCCCATAACACTGGACCCAGTGTTTATTAGGCATTCATATACTTTTAAAGAAATGCATGAATCCCTCACCTCTCTTTCCTGTGAGCTCAGTCAGTACATTGAACTCAAAAGCAACCAAGGGGGCTGTATCTTACTCATCTTAGTAATTCTAAGAACTAGCACAGTATTGGGGACATGGTAGGCATTTATTAAATTTTTAAATGAGTGAATACCTGGACACAAGGTAGTCCAGGTTTGCTTAACTGACCTATCAAGTAATATTCTCAAACGGGATACTCTTCCCCAAGATCAATTTGAAAAGAAGGTCTATGGATTATTTAGCTCTGAGAAAACTACTCATAGGAAACTAGAAAAACCTTCATTCCACGTTAACCTTCCTATCACGTAAATCACCATTTTGAGCAAAGTTAAGAGTTAGGATTAGAATATGTTCAAGAGAGAAATGATCCCTTTTAAATGTCTACCTTGGTCTAAAATGTCTACCTTGAAAATAGAAGTAAGCAAAGAAGGGTTGATTATTAAATAACAATCTTGTCCATGTATTTATAGGCTTATTACTAAAATACGATTCTTCCCACTGAGTTGTAGGATAATTTTAATTTGGTGATTCTTTGCTTTTCACTGAGGCATCTCCCTCTCCCCATAGAGAGACGTTCTACCCTATGAAGGTATTCTTTGGAGGAATTTTTGGTATAACCTTCAATGTTGTAATATTCAGATCTCCTAAAATAATTCATCTAGTGGAAACAACATGTAAAAAGTTCAGACTGTCAATTTGATTCCACGTGCTTGAGGGATCAGCCCAGTAAGAAAAAAGTTTTTAGGAGTTGGATCAATGTCTAGATTTTCCTGTTTGCTAGGTGATTCAGAAGTTGGCTTTAATGTTGACTAAAATATAAGTTTTCCTTGATTTATCAGAGGAATGCTTTGTCAGAGGAATGAATAAATACCTGAAAACAACTCAGAGTAAAGCCTAAGGGGAATGCTGGACAGTTACGCTAGTTGTACTTACTTCTCTCCTGCCATATCCAGAAACTATTTATTATTGGTAAGTTCCAAAGCATCTTCAAGGCCAGAAAATGCATTCAGATGCTGTTGAGCTATAGAATTCTATAATGATTGATTTGCCAATATCAAAGCAGAGTCAGAGCATAGCAGATGCATTTCTCACAGTGAAAGAATTTATTATCTTCCCAATCCAGTCCATCAGGAGAGAGATGAGGCTTGATAAGGATTTAACTGATAAAGGAAAGAATGACTTGGTAAAAAGTTGAAGACCTGGACAGCAGCAGAGAATTTGGGGAAAAAAATCAGAGAGCAGAGGTAGTGTTGTTTTGTCTTTTGGAACAAAGTATTTGAGTTAAGCAGAGGTATAGAATCATTAACAGGTTTTGTTGACAAAAGTGTCATAAAATGACATCCAATGAGAAGTGGAGTGACCACCTAGGCTTTGTATGTCTTTAAATTTTCTTTCAAACCACCCAGATAGCTTCAAGTTTATCCTAGGAAGATGTGCACAAAAGATCAAAAGATTTCCTTAATTAGTTTCCTTGTATTCAAAAGATTATTTCAGGGAAAAAAATCATTTACTTATTCATAAAATATTTAGAGTACCTACTATGTGCTGTGTCCTATTCTTGGTGCTGGGTTAAAAGAAAGAACATGTATTGAGCATCACTCTAAACAGCTTCTATTTCTTGGTACATCCAATCCTCAGAAGAAAACTATGAAACGTATACTATGGATTCCATTTTATGGATGAGAAAACTGAGGCCCTAGTTAAGTCACCTCCTCAAATCAGGCAACTAATAGTTGGCAAAGCCTGGATTATCTGACTTCAGAGGCCATTTCTTTTTTTTTTTCTTTTTTTTTTTTAAACATCTTTATTGGAGCATAATTGCTTTACAATGGTGTGTTAGTTTCTGCTTTATAACAAAGTGAATCAGCTATACATATACATATGTCCCCATATCCCTTCCCTCATGCATCTCCCTCCCTCCCACCCTCCCTATCACACCCCATAGGTGGTCGCAAAGCACCGAGCTGATCTCCCTGTGTTATGTGGCTGCTGCCCACTAGCTATCAATTTTACATTTGGTAGTATATATATATCCATGCCACTCTCTCACTTCGTCCCAGCATACCCTTCCCCCTCCCCGTGTCCTCAAGTCCATTCTGTACATCTGCATCTTTATTCCTGTCCTGCCGCTAGGTTCTTCATAACCATTTTTTATTTTTAGATTCCATATATATGTGTTAGCATACAGTATTTGTTTTTCTCTTTCTGACTCACTTCACTCTGTATGACAGACTCTAGGTCCATCCACCTCACTACAAATAACTCAATTTCGTTTCTTTTTATGGCTGATTAATATTCCATTGTATATATGTGCCACATCTTCTTTATCCATTCATCTGTTGATGGACACTTAGGTTGCTTCCATGTCCTGGCTATTGTAAACAGAGCTTCAATGAACATTGTGGTACATGACTCTTTTTGAATTATGGTTTTCTCAGGGTATATGCCCAGTAGTGGGATTGCTGGGTCATATGGTAGTTCTATTTTTAGTTTTTTAAGGAACCTCCATACTCTTCTCCATAGTGGCTGTATCAATTTACATTCCCACCAACCAGAGGTCATTTCTTAAGTGACTAAGCTATACCACTACAATTCTAGCGGGGCTCTTAAATTTTAGCCAGGCCTTATATTTTCCATAGGCTGTTTGATGATACTGATGATGGTGATTATAACTACTATGCATTGAGTACTATGCATTGAGTACCATGAACCATGTCACCATGTCAATACATTCTGTGGTTATGTCTTAAAATTCTCACAACAATTCTATTAGGTCGTGTATAATTCTTGCTCTGCTGATGAAAACAACGAAGCTTAGGGGCATTACATAACTTTTTCAAGGTCACAGCTAATAAGAGGCAGTGTTCAGTCTAGATCCCATTTTGTCTTATGCCAAGGCCCAGACATTTTGCTTAGGCTCTTTCTGGAGGCAGAGCATTTTAAGGATTCTAATTGGTTAATGATTCTCCCTGTATTTTAGAAGCATTGAGGTTTTTTTTCTCTCCACAATTAAATCAGTAAAGGAATACATTTGTCAGTCAAAAATGTGGATTCAGAAGCTCATCAAGATTCCAACTCCTCATTAATGGGCCAAATCCAGCTATGATCTCATAGAGAAGATGGAAAAATTCTCCGTATCTCTGGAGTACCCTTTGAGGTTACTTTCATTATTCACTTTAGGGCAACTATTAACCTACCATTTCACCAAATATATTCAAGAAAAATTCACTGAGCGCCTACTGTGTACTAGGCATTGTCGTAGGCTTGGAGTTGTCAAAGGTCAGTCAGGTGGGTTTCTCAAGCTGTGAGCCTTCCCAGAGGGATTTAAGTACTACAAAGATGAAAAGGCCTTGGTGAAATTGAGATGGCCTCTGGGATCCAAGTTTGGGAAACTTGCTAGTGACAGAAATGGATTTCTTTTTCAATGAAAAATTTCTTGAGCAGTGAGGTCGCAGGCTGAGACTTTTGATAGTGATTTCAAGGAAGTCTAAGTTACGGAACTTTTGAGCTGTCCCTCACCCTATGCTTTTAATTATGCCATCAATTAAAATTAATTAACAAGCTAAAGCCTGTTATCTGGGGAGAGTAAGCGTGCTGCTATCAGCAAAAGGACACCTAAACATTTCCTCTTGTAAATACTGTTTCCCTTTATCAGTTAAAAGTCCAGTGTAAAAGACCAGGCCTTCCCGACTGCCACCATTTTTTCCCCCACATTCCTCATTAAATTTCTTTATTTGATTCTTAATAACTTTTAGCTTTGGAGTAGTTCAGAATATTCCCAAAAGATATTTTAAGTACCCTCTGAAATCGTCACAGTATTGCAGGAATATGGTTTTAGAATCAAGAGAGATTTTTTTTTTCTCATTCTCATTTTCCTTTTCTTTAACATGAAATATTAATAATATCATTTTTATTATAAGTCCTTGTGCTGATTACTAAGTAATGTGTATGTAAAACTCCAGCTGCCAAGTAGGAGGGCTTCAATAAATTCTACTACCTAGAAACTGCCAAAGATTTTAAAACAAGGATTTAATACACACATTTTTTTAAATGTTTAAAAATAAAGTGAACTCTCATGGTGCCATATTTTTTTCCAAAAATGAAATTGATAAGGAATGTTTCAAGAAAACATATTTTCAATCTGGTCCAGTTCATCTGCCACCTAATCATGTAACTGAGGAAATAAGACTTTGGTAAGACCACTTCCTTCTTATCTTCCTTGAAGATCTGTAAGCTCCCTTCCCCCTTTCCCCTCCCACTTTCCTGAGGAATCCTGGTTTGGGGAGGAGCCGGTAGCCTCCTGGTGGGAGGAGAGGAAGGACTATAAGATCAATTTCCTCTAGCCCTGGACGGCAGATCTTCTCTCTTTCCCTTTTGGAACCAGCTTGGAAGGGTAAGTGTGGGAGAGAGGCAGTTAGGGTGTGTGTGTGTGTGTGTGTGTGTTTGTGTGTGTTTCCCATCTAGAGCTCTATAAGGGAACTGGGGAGAGGAAGCCACGAACACCGATTGCACCATTCTCTGGGCTGTAGGGAGAGGGAATGATTCTTGAGGATTCTTTCTGGCTGTAGGTGTGCTCAGGAAGACTGTGCTCTGGCCAGAGTGGCATCTGTGTTTAAATCGTTGAAACTCAAGGGAGCCTTAGGTGAAGGAACAGGAAGCAAATTCAGTTACAATATGTGGACCACCCTTAAGGTTGATGGACAGGTCTTACTGTTTTGAGAACAAACAAATATTACCACTCATTTGTATCTAGTTGTTCCCATGGGTTCTATCCCTTGCCCTTTTCCCTTTCCACTTTATATACTCTCCCTGAGCAATCTCAATGCCATCCACTTTGAATATTGAATTTTATTATTTGTATATCTTTTCTCTGATTATAAAAATATCAGTATGTTAACTTTAAAAAAAAAGAATCAATGGAAAGAAAGGTAACATAGAAAGTAAAAATTGGATGCACTCCCACCACCCAGAGAAGACCATTTTAACTTTTTCTACATGTATGGGTAATGTTGTGACCTACTTTTTTCTATCTATCAATAATATCACAAACATTTTTCTGTTATTAAATATTATTTTACTGTATAACTGTTAAAGGCTACAAAGTATTCCATCATATAGATGAATTGTAACTTATTTGCCAGCGTCCAGTTGTTATTTAGTTTATGTCCATAGTTTCCTATTATAAATGAGGCATACAGAGAGTTGGCATACCCCTTATGTTTCCTTCATATAAATTTTAAGATGCAGACTCATTGGGTCAATGGGCAGGATTTCTTTAAAGTTTTGATGAAAATTATCCTGTCAGTTTACATTGCCCTTGTTAATAAACATGAGGGCCACATTTCCAGCTGGCTTCTAAGCACTATTACCTTTTTCTAATTTTTGCCAAATTATCAAATTGGGGGATGGGCCAGATGAAGGAGTATCTCATCCTTAGAATTTCATTTGCATGTGTTTTTTTGCGGTACGCGGGCCTCTCACTGTTGTGGCCTCTCCCGTTGCGGAGCACAGGCTCGGACGCGCAGGCTCAGTGGCCATGGCTCACGGGCCCAGCTGCTCCGCAGCATGTGGGATCTTCCCAGACTGGGGCGCGAACCCGTGTCCCCTGCATCGGCAGGCGGATTCTCAACCACTGCGCCACCAGGGAAGCCCTGCATGTTTTTGTAATTAGAGATGTAATCTTTTTTTTTAAATTAATTAATTAATTAATTAATTAATCTATCTTTGGCTGCATTCGGTCTTCGTTGCTGAGCGCGGGCTTTCTCTGGTTGCTGTGAACAGGGCTACTCTTCATTGTGGTGCGCAGGCTTCTCATTGTGGTGGCTTCTCTTGCTGCGGAGCCCTGGCTCTAGGTGCGTGGGCTTTAGTAGTTGTGGCACGTGGGCTTCAGTAGTTGTGGCTCACGGGCTCTAGAGCGCAGGCTCAGTAGTTGTGGTGCACGGGCTTAGTTGCCCTGTGGCATGTGGGATCTCCCCGGACCAGGGCTCGAACCCATGTCCCCTGCATTGGCAGGTGGCTTCTTAACCACTGCGCCACCAGGAAAGTCCCGGGTTTTTTTTTTTTTTTTTTTTTTATGTTTATTAACCATTTGTATTTATTCTTCTATGGATTGCCTACTCGGATACTCTGCTTATTCTATATTGTGGAATTATGTTTTCTAATTTTGAAGTTTTTAATTTTTATTTAAAGTTTTCAGGACCTTCAGCATATGTTCTTCATATACACAAGTTTAGATAAATGTTGATCTCCTTTTTCTTCTGGTTTCTTTTGTGATTTGTTTTTATATGTAACTCCTTCATTTACTTGTAATTTATTTTGGTGTATGAAAGGATATAGGAGCCTGGCTTTTTTTTTTTTTTTATTCCTGAATAGCTGAGCATTTTTCTTTCATCTCAGTGGTTCATATTATCCCCACAGATTAAAAATGCCACCTTTATCTCAGAACCTGTAAGGATCCAGAGCTCGTGCATGGTCAAGGGTTTTTCAGGCAGAAGAAGGGAGGTGGGTGGGAGGGAATGGGGCTTGGGAAAGGCAGAAAGTAAGAAGACTTCAACTTTATGAGTAGTATTATGTCAATTACACTTTTTAAAAAAATCATTAGCAAAAAATGACAAATGTTTTCATTTGTGAAGTCTAGATGTATGGGTCTAGAATTATTTTCTGTACTTTTCTGGTGCTCTGTAAAAAAATTTATGAGAACTGTATATTCCCTGGAAGTTTAAAAGAGTCACCAGTAAATTGAGCCTGACACCTTCTTAACAGTTTTATCATTTCTTCTATAGCGGTTGCCCTTAAAATGTTCTTACTTGTTTTGAGTCGATTTTCCTCATTAATTTTTTCTAGGACATTATCCACTTTATTCAGGTGTTGAATTAATTGGTATGTGGTTTAACAGAGTAATCTCTTTATATCTGTGACTATATCTTTCTGATTCCTATTTTGTATATTGTAATTGTCTTTTTTTTACTTGATGAGATTAACTGAAGTGTCTTTGTGTTTCTGTTGTTTTTAATTATTTTTTAAAAATTTCCAGGTAGTTGGAATTATTTTGTATATAATCATTATTACTTTTTGTTGTTGTTTTGCACTGGTCAAAATATGTAGTCAGTACAGTTTCTTTTTAGAATATTTAAGATTCTCTTTGCCATGATTTTTCCGTGTTTTTTACGAGCACTTGATAAGACTGTTCATGTTTCTGTTTTAATTTTTGCCTACTTGATCTGCCAGGGACTGAAAGAGGAGTGTTAAAACTTCCTACCACAACTGTGTTTATGCCAAATTCTTTTTGGACTTCTAGTATTTTATGCTTTATATGATTATTCTTAATGTTAGTAATTGTACATGAAGATTCTTACTTGATTACTACATATTCACAATGCCTATTAAAAATAGCAGAAAATTGAAATGACTGTGTTCCATATGCAAGTCTATAAGGGAGTTTAACCCACTGATATTTATTGTCATAATTGATATTTCGGGCTTCTGTCATCTTATGTTTTCTGGCTTGTGTATTTTCTTGCTATATTATATATTTTCTATCTTTTTCTATATGAATTGTGTTTTTTTATTGTGATAAAATATACATAACATGAAATTTACCATTTTAATCACTTTTAAGTGTACAGTTCTGTGGCATTAAGTACATTCACATTGTTGTACAACAATCACCAGCATCTATCTCGAGAATTTTTTTCATCTTCCCAAACTGAAACTCTATTCAATAAGCACTAAATCCCCATTCTTTCTCTCCCCAGCCCCTGGGAACCACTTTTCTACTTCCTGACTCTATGAATTTGACTACTTTAGGTACCTCACACAAGTGGGATGGTACAATATTTGTCCTTTTGTGACTGGCTTATTTCACTCAGTAAAATGTCTTCAAGATTCATCCATGTTGTTGCATGTTGTCAGAATTTCCTTCCTTTCTAACGTCATGTACCATTCCATTGTTTGTATATACCATATTTTGTTTATCCATTCATCTATTGATGGGCACTTGGATTGCTTCTACCTTTTGGCTGTTGTGAATAATACTGCCATGAACATGGGCGTGCGATATCTGTCCAACTCTCTGCTTTGATTTCTTTTGAGTACAATACCCAGAAGTGAAATTTCTGGATCAGGTAGTAACTATATGTTTAATTCTTTGAGGAATTGCCATGCTATATTTCACAGCAGCTACACGATTTTACATTCCCAGCAGCAATGTACAAGGGTTCCAATTTCTCCACATCCTCGCCAACATTTATTATTTTCTGATTTTTTAAATTACAGTTTTCCTAAAGGGTGTGAAGTGGTACTTCATTGTGGTTTTGTTTTGCATTTCCCTAATGATTAGTGATGTTGAGCGTCTTTTCATGTGCTCATTGGCTATTTGTAGATCTTCTTTAGAGAAATGATATTCACGTCCTTTGCCCATTTTTTAATTGTTTTGTTGTTGCTGAGTTGTAGAAGTTCTTTATATATCCTATATATCATTCCCCTATCAGATATATGATTTGCAAATATTTTCTCTCATTATGTGGATTGTGTTTTCACTTTCTTGACAATGATTTTTGATGCACAAGTTTTTTTGTTTTTGTTTTTTACATCTTTATTGGAGTATAATTGCTTTACAATCTTGTGTTAGTTTCTGCTGTACAACAAAGTGAATCAGCTATATGTATACATATATCCCCGTATCCCTCCCTCTTGAGCCTCCTTTCCACCCTCCCTATCCCACCCCTCTAGGTTTTCACAAAGCATGGAGCTGATATCCCTGTGATGCACAAGTTTTAAATTTTGATATAGTCCAATTTCTTTTTACTTTTGTCACCTATGCTTTTGGTGTCATATCCAAGAAACTGTTGCCAAATCCAATGTCATAAAGCTTTTCCCTTATGTTTTCTGCTAAGAGTTTTATGGTTACTGTGTTTATGTTTAGGTCGTTGATCCATTTTGAGTTAAATTTTGTGTGCTGTTTAAGGTAGGGATCCAACTTCATTCTTTTGCATGTGGAAATCCAGTTGTCCTCATGAATTTGAGTAAATTTTTCACGATAGCTGCATAGTGGTATACTTTCTAAATTTGTATATGTCTGAGGATATTTTTGCTGTCTTCATGACGAATAAAAATATTTTCCCCAAAAACTTTGTCGGTTTGCTTGATTGCAGTCTGTCACTCATTGTTGTAGAGAAGTCTGAGGCTATCTCATTTTTTGCTCCTTCTAAGGTTATTTTTCTCCATCCTGCATACAGTAGAATTCTTTACTTATCATTTATTTATTTATTTATTGTAAATTTATTTATTTATTTATTTATTTATTTTTGGCTGTGTTGAGTCTTCGTTGCTGCGCGTGGGCTTTTCTCTAGTTGTGACGAGCAGGGGCTACTTTTCGTTGCAGTGCATGGGCTTCTCATTACGGTGGCTTCTTTTGTTGTGGAGCACAGGCTCTAGGCGCACAGGCCTCAGTAGTTGTGGCACGCGGGCTCAGTAGTTTTGTCTTTTGGGCTCTAGAGCTCAGGCTCAGTAGTTGTGGCACACAGGCTTAGTTGCTCCGCGGCATGTGGGATCTTCCCGGACCAGGGCCCAAACCCATGTCTCCTGCATTGGCAGGTGGATTCTTAACCACTGCGCCACCAGGGAAGCCCCCTACTTATCATTTAAATTGTAAAGATTTGCCTGGACACACCTAACTAATCTTGTCTCTTCAGTTATGTTGTATAGAACATGTGAGTCCTTTATCCTCTGGATTCAGGTCTTTTTTCATTGGAAGGAGCTTCCTTCTATTTTTTAATTTAATTATTGCTTCTGTTCTATTTCTTCTCTCTTCTTAAGGTACACCATATGTAGGATTTCCATTTTCTTTTCTTTATATCCATCATCTTCCCATTATGTTAATATTTTTGTCCTTTTTCTTTGCATTAGAGGAGGTTTCTCAATTTTGTCCACATGATTAATTTGACTTACAGTAATGCAGATTCTTCTCTTTCTGTTTTTAATTGTTTTAAATTCACTTTGATTATTGTTATATTTCTCACAATCTTTATTAAACTAGTCCAGCCAGATCCCTCTTGCCTTAGAGTTTTATCTTTTGCCTTTGATTTAATCAATTCCATGTGTTTTTTAAAATTTTATATACAACATGAAAGCAGAAACCCCCTAAATCTTCTTTCTTATAGTACTTTCACAAATATCCTCATGCTCCATGTCTTGAATGATGCTCTTCCTGCATGTTTTTAGGTTATATAATATTTTCACAATCCCATGTTAATTATTAAGTGTTTGTGAACCAAAAGGACAAATCCAGTCCTGATGCTTGCCAGCAAATTTCTTGGATTCTTACTGGAGAATCCCCTCACCTGAATACTATTAGAATTTTACTCCCTGGATTTTATCTTTGGGAAATTGTTGATAAAAGTTTACCTAAGTAATTCAATGTCCCAGGACCTGAATGGAGGGGAGACAGAGCTTGGTCTGCAGGCTGTTTCAGCAGAGGAAATCTGTCTCCTTCAGGCTGGGCAAAACCTCAAAGCCAGGGTCTGGTTTACTGAATTTAATTTTCTGTTTGGTTTAGCTGCCACCCCAGGGGGTCAATGTGCATGCATCCCGGTTCTTACTAGTTTATCCTCCCAGGTCTAGCAGGCTTACAATCTGGTTGGGCTTCTTCTCACCTAGAGACTTCCAATACAATAGCCTCTGAGACTGGTGCCTCACAACTGGGAAGTGGGAGAGGTGAAGCACATCTCCTCTAGCTAGTATCCTACCCTCGCTTTCCAAGTTAGGGTGATTAATGGATTTCGGCAGAACCCATACCTACCTATTATAACATATATCCCATCCTCACTATCATTACAGGGAATTGGCTCTCGGTGTCTTCCAATTTGTATCCCTCTGCAGGCTAGTTCCAATGTGAATTAAAAAACAAACATTTTTTCATTAGTCAATTCAGTTGGCTTGGGGGTGAGAGTAGAGGAGGGTTTGTGATGCCTGGGTGTATTTTGTCATTTGATTGGAAGTCTATGGTCACTCAGTGCCTCCTAACTTAATATCTCTATTTGGTTGCCATCTTTATGCCATCAGAGGGATTTATTTCTAGATGCAAATGTTATCATTTTACTCCCCAGCTTAAAAACTCTCAAGCGTTCCCCAGTACCTACAGGACAAAGTTCAGATGCCGCTTCATGTTAGGCCCAGCCATTATCTGGACACTGCTGACCTCTAGGGTCTCAAATCCGACCACTTTTTCACCTCATTCCAGCAACGACTAACTCATTCCAGTTGCTTAAATACCTTAAGCCTACGTTCTGCTAAGCATTATGCTGGACTCTAGGAAAACAGAATCTTTCTAATAAATTCTAATTTTAAGGATCTTTTAAGACTGGTTGAGGAGACACAGAAATGTAGCAGTTTTATTATCAATCCAGTTTTGATAACTCCTATAACAGGAAGCGTATAGAGAATGCTTTAGGAAAGTTGTTGTGACTCCATGTTTTCTTTATTTTTTTATTGAGATGTAATTCACATACCATAATATCCACTCTTTTAAAATGTATGATTCACTGTTTTTTTTAGCATTAACTATCACCACTCTCTAATTCCAGATTATTTTCATTACCCCAAAAAGAAACCTTGTACCCACTGGCAGTGGTTCCCCATTCCCACTTGTTCCCAGCCACTGGCAATTACTAATCTATTTTCTGTCTCTATGGACTTATAATAGATGCTTCATATAACTTGTGGCCCTTTGTGTCTGGCTCCTTTTACTTAGCATGTTTTCAAGCTTCATCCATATTGTGGCATGTATCTATCCGTATTTTATTCTTTTTTATTGCCAAATGATATTCCATTGTATGGATACACTACATTTTATTTATTCATTCATCAGTCAGTGGACAATTAGGTTGTTTCTACGTTTGGGCTATTATTAGTAATGCTGCTATGAACATTCAGGTACAGATTTATGTGTGGACATATGTTTTCATTTATCTTGGGTATATACCTAGGAGTGCTGGGTCATCAGATAACTTTCTGTTTAACTTTTTGAGGTCCTGCAAAATTGTCTCCCAATGTGGCTGCACCATGTTACATTCCCACCAGCAATTTATGAGGATTCTAACTTCCCCTTATCCTCCCAACATTTGTTATTGTCTGTCTTTTTGAGTATAGCCATCTTGCTGGATGTGAAGTCACATCTCATTGTGGTTTTAATTTGCATTTTCCTAATGACTAATGGTGTTGAATATCATTTCATGTGTTTATTGGCTTATTTGTATGTCTACTTTGTTGAAATGTGTATTCCGATCCTTTGCCCATTTCTTAATTAACTGTCTTTTTATTGTTGAGTTTTAAGACTTCTTTATAGACTCTGGATACCAGACTCTTTCAGAAATATACATTGCAAATATATTCTCCCATCCTGTAGGTTATCTTTTCACATTTTAATAGTGATCTTTGAAGCACAATAGTTTTTAATTTTTATGAAGTCTAGTTTATCTATTTTTCTTTAATTGTTTGTGCTTTAGATATCATGTCTAAGACATAATCGCTATTCCAAGGTCATGAAGATTTACACCTATATTTTCTTCAAAGAGTTTTATAGTTCTTACATTTAGATCTTTGTTCCATTTTTATTTAATTTTGTATATGGTATGAGGTATGGATCCACATTCATTCTTTTGCCTATGAATATCCATTGTCTCAACACGATTTTTTGAAGGATTGTTCTTTCCCATCAAATTGTCTTGACATTCTTATTGAAAATCATTTGGTCGTAGACATATGGGTTTTTGCCCCTGAACTCTGAATTCTATTCCATTGTTCTAGATGTCTGTACTTAATGCCAGTGTCACACAGTCATGATTATAGTTGCTTTGTAGTAAGTTTAGATCAGGAAGCATGATTCCTTCAACTTTGTTCTTCTTCAAGATTTCTTTGGCTATTCTTTGTCCCTTGTACTTGCATATAAATTTTAGAATCAGCTTGTCAATTTCTGCCCCAAAAGGTAGTGGGAATTTTTGTAGAGATTGTGCTGAATTTGTAGATCAGTCTGGGGGGTATTTCCATCTTAACCATAGTAAGTCTTCCATTCAATGAACATGAAATATCTTTCTACCTACTTAAGTATTATTTAATTTCTGTCAGTGTTTTTTAATTTTCAGTGTACAAGTCTTATACTTCTTTTGTTAAATTTATTCCTAAGTATTTTATTCTTTTTTATGCTATTATAAATTGAATTATTTTAATTTCATGTTCAGATTGTTCATTTCTAAGTGTATATTAATAAAACTGACTTAACTGATTTAGTATATTGGTTTTGAGCTTATATCCATCAACTTTGCTGAACTTGTTTATTAGCACTAATAGATTTGTGTGTGTGTGGATTCCTTATGATTTTTTATATACAAGATTATGTCATCTTCAAATAGAGATCATTTTACTAAACTCCCTCATGGAATTTTTTTAACTTTTCAAGACTCAGTCTAAGTGTTCCTTCTTCAGTGAGGTTTTCCTTAACCTGCTGGACAGTATTGATCTTATTTACTTTAGCACCGTTAATGGTCTTGCTCGTACTTATCACTGTTGTACTTATTATCACCTTATATGACAATTAAGTGTCTGTGTTTCTCTCATCATGAAAACAGTCCTTTTGTTTCCCTTCCATGAGTTTGGAACTCTTCAGTGTGGCGCCATACTTAATGTAAAGAAAATTGTTCTCAGTGTTCTACAGCTTAACTTCAATACACATAGCTACCCTGAAAGATTTTACTTAAGGCTTTAAAGTAGGAAATACAAAATTCACTTATCAAAAGATTAAAACCTACTTATTGATAGACCTCCAAATGGCAGACAGATTTGTCAGTTATGTGTTCTTCTATCCACCCTACATAGCAGTCTTGCTGTGAGTGATTGGCTTTTACCCAATTTAGGGTTAAAAACTATATGAAGAATAATTACTTTGCCCCCAGCTTGTGGACAAAAGCTGTTATAATCCCCTCATAATTACAGCCATGGATTGTTCTATCTTTACCTGGGTCGTCTCAATTAACCTGAAATAGTTTTAACAGATATTTTGGTTTGGGAAGCTTCTAGAAGAAGTTAATCAAAAGAAGTTATGTTGAGCTATACTGGGTCCCCAAGCTGTGGTACAAAAACTGCAGACCTGGTTAGCCTTTATGCTATTTCTTTCATTTCCTTTTTAGTAAGGCCTGTTTATGATTAATTTGTTGCCCAGTGTCATTCAGCATTGCCTTTTATTTTAGATCATTTTAGTCTCATTTAATGATTGTGGTATAGTTAGACTTAACTGGGAAGCTGAGGATTTATGTAATCTTACCCTTAATTGGATATTAAAAAGGAAATCAGAATCTAAGCAGTTTTTGGTGCCAAGAGCCCAGAAGCCCTTGAATCTCTCCAGTGCTAATGATTGGCTACTTGATGTAATAAGGCAAGAATTTACTGAGAAACAAGATCATGATTTGAAATAAACCCACACGAGCTGGGGATAAAGGCTTACTCTTTACTTCTTGGTTGATAGTATTCTGGCTGCTTATGACTGATGGGGGTTGTCATAGTGATGGGAGAGAATGATCTGTGATAGACATTGCAATGTGGAAGAATAGGACTTAACCTACATATCTTTTGTTAATAGGACTTTGTTATAGCCTTCCTCTGAATAGGGCTTGTAATATCATGTTGCCTCTCTTGATGCTAGAGTATAAAATGAAGACAGTAAAATATCCTATGGTTCTGCAAATCAGACTTGTCTCTGTGTTCACTCCATTATCCCATGACCCTAAGGAGGCTTACATACTGAGACAGAGACTTGGTAGTAAGAAAAATTTTAGTGTTTTATGATAAGCTTAGGAACTAAAGCAAAATGTAAGAGTTACTTCAATTGGCACCAGTCACTTGGCACTTTGTTCCACCATGATTTTTTTTTTAATGTTTAATAATAAAGACTCCTTGATGTTTAGGAATCAAACTTCATTCATTCTTTTCTTATTGTTGTTATTGTTTTCTCTGGATGGGTTGACCTTGATCACTTTTATTGAAGGAACATCTGCCCAAAAGGCCAAATTTTTTTTTCTCAACATTGACTGTAGATTATAAACTTCCATAAACCCATGGTAAAAAGCTATGTTTTCCTTGGCATTTGGTTTCCTTAATCATGTTTCAAGAACAAATATTGTGGTTTCTGAGTAGTGAAGCAGAGAAGGGGGTCTGAGTGTTTCTTTTGGTGATGAAGCCCGCAGCATGCACTCTGAGAGGAAAGAAAGGGCATTGTTCCTCATGTAGCCTTTGTGGGCTTTCTAGGTTTCCTAAAGTCCTGAGAGAAAGCTCAAAAGAAAGATTTTACTTTAGTAGGTTCCAAGTTGGGGGTCTAAATCAAGAATGATATGTTATTGGACTTCCTGGTGGCGCAGTGGTTGAGAATCCTCCTGCCAATGCAGGGACCACAGGTTCGAGCCCTGGTCCAGGAAAATCCCACATACCGTGGAGCAAATAAGCCCATCCCCCACAACTACTGAGCCTGAGCTGCGACTGCTGGAGCCCGTGCACCACAACTACTGAAGCTCGCGCGCCTAGAGCTCATGTTCCACAACAAGAGAAGCCACTACAATAAGAAGACCACACACTACAACGAAGAGTAGCCCCTGCTCACCACAACTAGGGAAAGCCTGCATACAGCAATGAAGACCCAACAGCAACCAAAAATTAATTAATTAATTAATTAATTAATTAATTAATTAATTAATTTTTTAAAAAAGAATGCTATGTTATCAAGACTTTTTGGGAGACTCATTTGAAGAAAAATAACAAAGAGGGAATTGTGGTGTAAGAGTGAGCTTTCTGTGGTCGTAGGATTGAAAGTCCTGAGTAAAGAAAAAGCTGTCCCCAGCTTCTGGTAGAGGTGGAAAGAGTAGCAGAAACATGTCCCAGAAAAGTAAGAAGCTCACCCTTCAGAAGACACCAGCTGAAATGTTGTTGCCCTTCCTGGGGCAATTGGTTGACTGATGTCAGGGAGTGAACAAAGGGCGGTGCCTTTGTTTAGGCCTGTTTAGCCCTGGGGAACCCACATGAGGTCTTCAACAGAGGAGTACTGGTGTGCAGTGGCTGCTGGAACAAAATACCACAGACTGGGTGGCTTAACAGTGGAAATTCTTTTCTCACAGTTCTGGAGATTACAAGTCCAAGATCAAGGAGTCAACAGGTTTGGTTTCTCTTGAGGGCTCTCCTTGGCTTGCAGATGGCCACCTTCTCACTGTGTCTGCACATGGCCTTTCCTCTGTTCACATGCATCCCTGATGTTTCTCCCTCTTTTTATAAGGACACTAGTCAGATTGGATTTGTACCCTACTCAAATGGCCTCATTTTAACTTCATTACCTCTTTAAAGGCCCTGATTCCAAATACAGTCACATTCTGAGATACTAGGGGTTAGGAATTCAACACATGAATTGAGCAGGGGGGCAACATAAGTTCATAATAAGAGGGGATAGTAGGGAAAGCCCTCCCCCACTTCCCCCCCCAAAAAAAAAGACCTGTAATTTACAATACTTGGCAACTAATGACCATCTAAGTATAGTCAAAAGAGCTGAAATGTATTCAAAAGAACTGAAACTCCTGGGGTAGTTGGGAACTTTATCCCCATTTATCTTTCTCCCAGAGCAGCAGGAGAAGGAGACAGCAGCAGCGGAATGGTAGGAAATATGCTTATGCTCCTGGAGAAATCAAGGTTTATCAGCATGTCCAATCAGCCAGAGATCTGCTGAGCACTCAGGAGAGTGCTGAGAGGTGGAAGACACAGTCCCAGACATCAGAGAGCACAAAATCTCATTAAAGCACAAGGTAGGAACATGTGGAAAGTTATTAAGTTCAGAGAAATGATCCAAACACTTACCAAGGTTTTTCTGAGACCTCTGTGTGTCCAGCCCTAGGCAAGGCACTGGGAGTTTACTAAGAGCCAAGCAGACCTCGTCCCTGACCTCTTGTGGCTTCCACTCTAGAGCAGGGAACAGATGTGGTCTAAATGCCACACATTTAATCTCTAACTGTGATAAGTGCTCTGAAATCAAAGGGCAGTGGGACAGGATTGAGAGTGATAGAACACATTCTGATCCAACTCAAAGGAATTCTGAGGAACTGACATGTAAGTTGAGGCCTTAAGGATAAGGAACAGTTAGCCAGGCAAAGAATCAGAGAAGCATTGTTCCAGCAGAGAGCACTGTGTGTGCTAAAGCCATAAGCAAAAGACAGCTTTAAAAAAAAGAAGATAATGTGAAAGTTTTTTCTGATTATATAAGTGATGCACGCTTATAGAAAATGTTTTTTATGCAGGGAACTGTAAAAAAAATTACCTGAAATTTTACCTTCTTGAGATAACTACTATCAGAATATATGCTGTTTTACCTGGTGAAGAGCAGCCTTAAGCTTCTTTTGCTTTTTTAGTTTCTTCCCATCTTCCCTCCGCCTCCTCCCTCTCTGTCTCCCACTTACAAGCCATTTGTACCCCATTTCTTTTTTTTTTTTTTTGTGGTACGCGGGCCTCTCACTGTTGTGGCCTCTCCCGTTGCGGAGCACAGGCTCTGGACGCGCAGGCTCAGCGGCCATGGCTCATGGGCCTAGCCACTCCACGGCATGTGGGATCTTCCCGGACCGGGGCACGAACCAGTGTCTCCTGCATCGGCAGGCGGACTCTCAACCACTGCGCCACCAGGGAAGCCCTGTACCCCATTTCTTAACCAATAACAACAATGTGTGTATATATCTGTACTTTTTTCATGTTCATATATATATACTTTTCCCATGTATTATTATATATGATATATGTATACTATATATAATATATGACATTTTATATAAGTATATATATTTTTTATCTATATCAAATAGTGTGTCTATATACACCAAATATAAATGTAGAAGAAAGATATACACTCAGATTGGGGTTGTTTGCTTGTCGTTGTTTTAAAAAATCGCATTATGGGGACTTCCCTGGTGGCGCAGTGGTTAAGAATTCGCCTGCCAGTGCAGGGGACACGGGTTCGAATGCTGGTCCGGGAAGATCCCACATGCCGCAGAGCAACTAAGCCTGCAAGCCACAACTACTGAGCCCATGTGCTGCAACTACTGAAGCCCACAAGCTCTAGGGTCCATGTGCTGCAGCTACTGAAGCCTGTGTCCCTAGAGCCCATGCTCTGCAACAAGAGAAGCCACTGCAATGAGAAGCCCATGCACTGCAACAAAGAGCAGCCCCCGCTCACCGCAACTACAGAAAGCCCACGCACAGCAATGAAAACCCAATGCAGCCAAAAAATTAATAAAATAAATAAATAAATAAATAACATTTTTTAAATGGCATTATGAAATGCAACCTTCCTGGCATCTTTAGTAATTTGTTATGGACATCCCTCCAAGTTAACTGCCAAATATAACTCAATGACTGTCACCCTAACTGACCCCCAGAGACTGATTTAATTGGTTTGGGGTGGGACCCAAGCATGTTTTTCAGAAGCTACTCAGATGATTCTGTGTGTAACCAGGGTTGAGAACTAATCCAAATCATTCTTTTAAATAGTTACACGCTGTTGTATGATGTGAATGGTCTGATATTTTTTAACTTTTAAAAATATTTATTTATTTATTTTTGGCTGCATTGGGTCTTAGTTGCGGCATGCAGGATCTTTCCTTGAGGTGTGCGGGGTTCTCTCTAGTTGTGGTGCATGGGCTCCAGAGCACGCTGTAGTTGTGGTGCACGGGCCTTCTAGTTGTGGCACTCAGGCTTAGTTGCCCTGCAGCATGTGGGATCTTAGTTCCTGACCAGGGATCGAACCCACATCTGATGCATTGGAAGAGACCTCTGGACCACTGGGGAAGTCCCTAAACAATTTTTTTAAAGATTATACTCCATTTATAGTTATTATAAAATATTGACTATATTTCTTGTGTTATACAATATATCCTTGTAGCTTATTTTATACCTAATACTTTGTACCTTTTACTCCCCTACCCTTATATTGCCCCTCCCTCCTTCCCTCTCCCCACTGGTAACCACTAGTTTGTTCTCTATACGTCTGCTTCTTTTTTGTTATATTCACTAGTTTGCTGTATTTTTTAGATTCCACATATCAGTAATATCATATAGGATTTGTCTTTCTCTGACTTATTTCACTTAGCACAATACACTCCAAGTCCACCCATGTTGCTGCAAATGGCAAATTTTCATTCTTTTTTATGGCTGAGTAGTACTCCATTGTATATATATATACCACATCTTCTTTATCCATTCATCTGTTGTTGAACACTCAGGTTGCTTCCATTTTTTAAAAAATTTATTTTATTGTATTTTATTTTTGGCTGCGTTGGGTCTTTGTTGCTGCACATGGGCTTTCTCTAGTTGTGGAGAGTGGGGGCTACTCTTCATTGCTGTGTGCGGGCTTATTGTGGTGGCTTCTCTTGTTGTGGAGCATGGGCTCTAGGCGCATGGGCTTCAGTAGTTGTGGCACGCGGGCTCAGTAGTTGTGGCCTGTGGGCTCTAGAGCACAGGCTCAGTAGTTGTGGCGCACAGGCTTAGTTGCTCCGCGGCATGTGGGATCTTCCTGGACCAGGACTCAAACCCATGTCCTCTGCATTGGCAGGCGGATTCTTAACCACTGTGCCACCAAGGAAGTCCCAGGTTGCTTCCATTTGATGGTCACATTTTATTCAACTATTCCAGCAATGATAGGCAACCCTTTTGTCTTTATTATAAATAATGCTGTAATAAACATCCTTGTATTTACATTTTCTAGTACATTTGTAAAATGAGAAAAGTAATAGTACTTATCTCACTGGGTTGTCATGTAGATAAAATGGCTTAATATTTGTAAAATATTTTAAATGGTATCTGGCATATAAAATGTTTTTAGTATATGTTAGCTATTATTATTGATGGTGTTGTCATTATTACTTGTATCTGGTATCTTCATATATGATCATTTATTTCTTTGAATTAGATTCCCAAGGGTGAGGTAGAGAAGCAATGGCAATGGCGGTCAGGAGGAATGGATGGATGGACCTAAGAGTTATTTTAGAGGCAGACAGGATTGAATGGAAGATTGAATGTGGGAGGTGAAGGATAGGAAAAAGACAAAGATGACTTTAAATTTGGGATGATGATGGTTCCTTTTTCTCATCTTCATAAAACTGGACAAAGAGCAGATTTGGGAGAAACATCGAGGGTTTAGTATGAAGAAATGAAAATAATCATAAAGGAATATTATTATATAAAAGTTTGTGACAATAAACTTGAAAATTTAGAGGAAATGGATGCTTTTTGAGTCAACTATAAACTGCCAACATTGACCCTAGAAGAGGTAGAAAAATTAAACATATCATTAGTATTGAGAGATGTTCAAAAATAATTTTTTTTATTTTTAAAAGGACCAAGCTAAAATGCTTTGGCAGCTGAGTTGTATCTAAGCTTTGAAGAAAAGACATTCCTTACATTATTTAAGCCATTCTAAACTCTCAAAAAATATAGATGAATTGCAGCATTGTTTGTTTCCAGGCAGAAACCTGGAAACAAAGGGAATGCCCATCAGAAGTGGAGTAAATTGTGACATGCTTATACTATAGACTATTATATAACTGCTTAAGGAGTGAATTCTGTCTATAGCAGTAAACATGGCAGGGTAAGGGGGTGGGAATTTCCACACTATATTGTTAGGGAGATACAGAGAAATTGTATATAATTCTCTCCTATTTCCTCGTCAAGCCATAAGCCTTTGTGAGGGCTGCTTCTTCCTGGAAGATCTTTTTCACACAGGTATGGTCAGCTCACCAAGCATTGGCCTTGTAGGACTGAGTCTACCCAGAGGGGCCACCCTTCCTGATTTGCACAGTGGTGTTAAAGCAGCCAGTATCAGCCCTGAGTCCCACAACAACAGACACAATCTATGCCTGCAAGGCTGACAAGCTAATAGAGATGGATAATCTCATAGACAACTAGCTGCAAAATAAATCACTTTAAAGAACAACTTCTGTCCTATCAGTGTCTAAAATCCTTCAAAGGCTCTCCATTGCCTACAAGGAAAAATCAAAATACCTTAGCCTTGAATTCAGTGCCTTGTGTAATCTCTTCAAGCTAATCTGGCATCCTTCAGGTGTTCTGCTCTGACCACAGTCCCTGGCTATGTCTCTATACCTGTGCCCAGCTGTTATCCCTGGCTTAGGATGCCGCCTCCCACCTACCTCTCTTATCACTCACCTCCTCGGTGTACACTCAGCCTTCCCTCCCATGCTTCCCTACAGCAATTCCTGTCTGGGCCAGCTGGGGCTTGACTCTTCAGTATAGGACTGATGATAACCACTCTTTATACTATGGCCTCAACTCTCTAATTTTACCTGAGGGAGGAACCTATGGAATCAATAGGATCTTTGCATTTTGGGCACCCAACACAGGACTTGGACAAAGCAGGAGGGCAATGAGTTTGGTTGTATCATCTGAAGATTCTTTTAAAATTTCCCAGTGTACTTTCTTTTTTTTTTTTTTTTTTTTCTCTTTTTTTTTTTTTTTATTAGTTTCTGCTTTATAACAAAGTGAATCAGTCATACATATACATCTGTTCCCACATCCCCTCCCTCATGCATCTCCCTCCCTCCCACCCTCCCCATCCCACCCCTCCAGGCGGTCACAAAGCACCGAGCTGATCTCCCTGTGCTCTGCGGCTGCTTCCCACTATCTATCTACCTTACGTTTGGTAGTGTATATATGTCCATGCCTCTCTTTCCCTTTGTCACAGTTTACCCTTCCCCTTCCCCATATCCTCAAGTCCATTCTCAAGTAGGTCTGTGTCTTTATTCCCGTTTTACCCCTAGGTTCTTCATGACATTTTTTTTTTTTAATTCCATATATATGTGTTAGCATACGGTATTTGTCTTTCTCTTTCTGACTTACTTCACTCTGTATGACAGACTCTAGGTCTATCCACCTCATTACAAATAGCTCAGTTTCGTTTCTTTTTATGGCTGAGTAATATTCCATTGTATATATGTGCCACATCTTCTTTATCCATTCATCCGATGATGGACACTTAGGTTGTTTCCAGCTCCGGGCTATTGTGAATAGAGCTGCAATGAACATTTTGGTACATGTCTCTTTTTGAATTATGGTTTTCTCAGGGTATATGCCTAGTAGTGGGATTGCTGGGTCATATGGTAGTTCTATTTTTAGTTTTTTAAGGAACCTCCATACTGTTCTCCATAGTGGCTGTACCAATTCACATTCCCACCAGCAGTGCAAGAGTGTTCCCTTTTCTCCACACCCTCTCCAGCATTTATTGTTTCTAGATTTCTTGATGATGGCCATTCTGACTCCCAGTGTACTTTCAAATATTAAATGCTTGCCCTTGAAGTTGTGTAGCTACCTTGAAAAGATAGACATGTACTGCAAAATGATTATGAATGTTCTCTTACTGCCTCTGACCTACATTTGTTTCTTTTTCTGATTATATCTTTCCTGCCTCAGCATGATACATCTTAATAAAGAAAACCAACATAGAAATATATACGTTACAGTTGCACTAATAGTATTTTCCTACTTTTGAACATTTATAAGATTGGGTCTGTTTTCTGATTATGCAGAATAATGTTGGCAAAACTGGAAAGCAAATATAAAAAGAAGCATCAAGAAATGAATTCATTTTGTTTTATTTTAAATAGCATTTGTAGCATTTACACCTTTTTTCTGATTATAAATAGCATATGCTCTTTGTAGAAAATGTATAAAAACCAATTCACAAAAAGAAATAAGCCCATAATTATTCCACCATCCACAAATAACAACTGTTAATTTCACTGCATATTTTTCTCCCTCTCCTCTTTGTTCTACATATTCTTAAAAATTTCCAAAATGTCTGTTTAAAATATATTATTCAGAAAGACCACTGTCCAAGGCAGTAATAGCACATTTACTTATGCAGAATTACCCGCCTGATTTTCACTCATAATATTAGACTTAATTATTTAAATCTGACTTGTTAGCTGTCTGATTTTAAAATTTTAAATTACTATTAGCATTTTAATAACTAGCAATATTTGAGATCTAATAATGAGAGTTCAAAACAGACACTATTGGATATCTGGTCTCTGGTTCCACATGTAAAGAGCTTGGAAGTTACTACTCGACGCTTACAATGACAAAAAAGGCTGAGCAGACTGAAAAATCAGCAACTCCTCTTGGATTAGTAAAAGAGGAGATAACACAAGGCAGACCACTCTCCCCCAAATTGAAGAGACAGACAAGCAAATACAGGGAGTCACAGAGCAGAGGCATGGACATAGAAACCACCATGGGAACCAGCACCAAGGTAGGGAAACCTGCACTGTAATTGATGAATTGCTGGAAGCTCAATGCAGAAAACTCCAGGGACCTGGTCATGGGAGGGCCTTCACAATTTTGTGAGACTTACCTTTAGGTTCTCCACCAGATCCTCACAGTAAATATCAGAAAGAACAAAACAAAACAAAACCAAAAATCCCTCGTGCTTCCTGCAGGGGAGGGAAAATGAACCAGAGCAATCTATTCTTTTTAGCAAGGCCTGTCCTCAGCAGAAACTGGTTAACCAAAACCTAACCTGCTGGGTTATCATCAGACCTGAGAGAAGGGAAACTCTAGTAAGCTCTAACTTTCCATAAGGGAGAAGGAGGATAGACAACTCCAGTCCACTCTAGCCATCCTGTCCCGCTTCAGGAAGGAGGAAAAAAACCATGAGAAACACTAGTGAAGTCCATGGTCCAAGGCACAGGCTCACTAAAAGACTGATCATAGGACTCTAGAATATTTTCCCACCACCACATTACTAGAGCCTATTTACATCAGTTCTTTTACCCAGCACATTATGTTTGACAAGAAAAAATTACAAGGCATATGAAGCAACAAAAAACACAGTTTGAATCAGACATGGCAAAGATGTCAGAACTTTCAGATAGGGAATTTAAAACAACTATAATTAATATGCTAAGGGTTCTATTGGATAAAGTAGACAGCATATAATAACGGATGGGTAATGTAAGCAGAGAGAAGGAAATTCTAAAAACCAAAAAGAAGTGCTAGAGAAGAAAAAAAACCCCAAAACATTGAAACAAATGAAAATGCCTTTGATGGGCTTATTAGTAGACTGGACATGGCTGAGGGAAAAAAATCTCTGAGCTAGAGACTATCTTAATAGAAACCTCCAAAACTGAAAAATAAAGAGAACAAAGAGTATAAAAAAAATAGTTAAGGACTGTGGGAAAATTGCAAAATGTGTAAATACACATAATGAGAATACCAGAAGGAAAAGAAACAAACAGAATATTTGAAACAATAATGACTGGTAATTTCCCCCCAATAAATTGCAGATACCACACCACAGATCCAGGAAGCTCAGAGAATACCAAGTGTAATAAATGCCATAAAAACTGTACCTAGGTGTATCATATCCAAATTACAGAAAATCAAAGACAAGGAAAAAAACACTGACCTATAAAAGAACAAAGAAATTACATCTGATTTCTCAGAAATGATGTAAGAAAAGGGTGGAGTGAAATATTTAAAGTGTTGAGAGAATAAAAACCACCAATATAGTATTCTTCAGAAATGAAGGAGAAAGAAAGACTTTCTTGGACAAACAAAAATTAAGAGAATATGTTACCATTAGACTTGCCTTGCAAGAAATGTTAAAGAAGTTGAAGTTCTTTAGAGAAGGAAAATAATATAAGTCAAAAACTTGGATCTACATAAAAAAAGAAGAGCATTGAAGGAGGAATACAAGAAGGAAAATAAAAACTTATTTTTCTTATTCTTAATTGATCTAACAGAAAACAATTTGTTCAAAATAATAATGGCAACAATGAATCTGACTATGTGTATTTCTGTATATTATATATATGTGTGTGTATATATATAATACATTTATATGTATACACACACATTTATGTATGCTTATATATAAATGAATGATAACAATGATACAAGGGATGAGAGGAAGAAATTAGGATTATTTCGTTATTATAAGGTACTCACACCACCTGTGAAGTGGTATAGTGTTCTTTGAAAGTAGACTTGGGTTAGTTATAAGTGTATATTGCAAACTCTAGGTCAACCACTTAAAAAATGTTAAAATAAGTTAACTTATTAATTAACTGATATGCTAAGAAAAGAGAGAAAATGGAATCACAAAAAATGCTTAATTAAAACCCCAAAAGGCAGAAAAAAGAGTGGAAGACAAAAACAGGCACAAAGAATAAGGGCAACAAATAGAAAACAGTAACAAACATGTTAGATATGAATCCAACTATATCAATAATCACTTTGAATGTCAATGATCTAAATTCACCAATTAAAAGACAAAGATTGTCAGAGTGGATCAAAAAACAAGACCCAAGGCCCAAGTATATGTTGTCTACAAGAAACCCACTTTAAATATAAAGATAAAAGGTAAATATATGGAGAAAATACTCCATGCTATCTCTAATCAAAAGAAAGCAGGAATAATTGTATTAATTTCAGACAGCAGACTTCAAAGCAAGGAAAGTTATCAGGGGTAAAGAAGGACATTATGTAATGATAAAGGAGTCAATTCTCCAAGAAGACATAGCAGTCTTTAACATGTATGCACCTAACAACAGAGTGTCAAACTATGTGAGGCAAAAACCAACAGAATTGCAAGGAGAAATAGATGACACCATTATCGTAGCTGGAGACATCAATACTCCTCTATCAGAAATGGACAGATCCAGCAAGCAGAAAATCAGTAAGGACATAGTTGAATTCAATAACACCATCAACTTGTTAAAAGTTGTTAGTTGTTAAAAAACAACTAAATATTTATCTAATAAAAATACCAAATATAATTGATATCTACAGACTATGTTATCCAACAGCAGAATACACATTCTTCTTGAACTCAGATGGAACATTCACCAAGACAGACCACATTCTGGGCCATAAAGCAAATTTAAAAGAACAGAAATCATACAATGTTTGCTGTCAAACCATAATGGAATTAAACTAAAAAAACAATAACAGATAACTGGAAAATCCCCAAATGCATGGAGATTAAATAAACAACACACTTCTAAATAATACATGGGTCAAAGAAGAAATCTCAGGAGAAATTGTAAAATATTTTGAACTAAATGAAAAAACACAACCTATCAAAATTTGTGGGATGCAGTGAAAGCAGTGCTTAGAGGGAATTTTATGGCATTGAATGGATATATTAAAAAGGAAGAAAGATCTAAAATCAATAATCTAAGTTTCCACCTTAGGAAACTAGGAAAAAAATCCAAAATACACAGAAGAAAAGAATAAGAATTAGAGCAGAAATAAATGAAATTGAAAATAGAAAATCAATAGTGAAAATCAACAAAACTAAAACTGATTCTTTGAAAAGATCAATAAAATTGATAAGCCTCTAGCCAGACTAAGAAAAAAAGAGGACAGAAATTACTAATATCAGAAATGAAAGAGGGATGGGACTTCCCTGGTGGTGCATTGGTTAAGAATCTGCCTGCCAGTGCAGGGAACATGGGTTTGAGCCCTGGTCCGGGAAGTTCCCACATGCTATGGAGCAACTAAGCTGGTGCACCACGGCTGCTGAGACTGCGCTCTGGAGCCGGTGAGCCACAACTGCTGAATCCTGTGCGCCTGGGGCCCGTGCTCCACAACAAGAGAAGCCACCACAAAGGCCTGTGCACCGCGATGAAGAGTGGCCCCCGCTCGCCGCAACTAGGGAAAGCCCCTGTGCAGCAATGGAGACCCAACACAGCCAAAAATAAATAAATAAATAATTTAAAAAAAAAAGAAAGGGGATATCACTACAAGTCCTATGAACATTAAAAGGATAATAAAGAAATACTATGAACAACTCTATGCCCACAGATGTAATCACCTTGATGAAATGGACCCATTCCTAGAAAGACATAATTTGCTAAAACTCATAGAAGAAGAAATAGGCAATCTGAATAGGCCTATATGTTTTAAAGAAATTGAATCAATAATTAATAACCTTGCAAAACAAAGCACCAGGCCCATGTGTGTTCACTGGTAAATTCTACTGAACATTTAAGGAAGAAATTATACCAACTCCCTAAAATTTCTTTCAGAGGATAGAAGCAGAAGGAATACTCCCTAATTCATTCTATGAGGCCAGCACTAGCCTAATACTCAAATGAGACAAAGACATTACAAGGAAAGAAAACTATAGACCCATATCTCTTATGAACACAGATGCAGAAATCTTCAACAAAATATCAGTAACGATGTATAGAAAGAATTATACACCAAGACCAAGTAGGATTTATCCCAGGTACGCAAGGCTGGTTCAACATTCAAAAATTAAATAATATAATTTATCACATCAACAGCCTAAGAAAGAAAAATCACATGATCATATCAATAGAAACAAAAAAAGTATCTGACAAAATTTAACACTGGTTTGAGATAAAAATTCTCAGTAAACTAAGAATAGAGGGTAACTTCTTCAACTTGGTAAAGAATATCTACAAAAAACCTACAGCTAACATCATATTCAATGGTGAGAAACTAGAAGATTTCCCACTAAGATCAAGAACAAAACAATAATGTCCCCTCTCACCACTCCTTATCAACATCATACTGGAAGTCCTTGCTAATGCAATAAGGCAAGAAAAGGAAATAAAAGGTATACAGACAAGAAAAGGAAATAAAAGGTATACAGATTTAAAAAGGAAAAATAAAACTTTCTTTGTTCTCAGGTGACATGATCCTCTATGTAGAAAATCTGAAAAAATCAACAGAAAATAACCCCTGCAACTAATAAGCAATTATAGACAGGTTGCAGAATATAAGGTTAATATACAAAGCCAATGGCTTTCCTATATATCAGCAATGAGCAAGTGGAATTTGAAGTTAAAAATACAATGCCATTTACATTAGCATCCCCCCAAAATGGAATACTTAGGTACAAGATCCATAAATAAATGAAGAGATATTCTATGTACATGGATAGGAAGACTTAACATTGTCAAGATGTCAGTTTTTCCCAACTTGATTAAATGCAATCCCAATAAAAATCCCAGCAAGTCATTTTGTGGATATTGAGAAATTGATTCTAAAGTTTATATGGAAAGGCAAAAGACACAAATAGCTAACATAATATTGAAGGAGAGAACAAAGGTGGAGGACTGACAATACTTCAAGACTTACTGTAGAGCTACAGTAATTAAGACAGTGTAGTATTGACAAAAGAATAGACAAATAGATGGATGAACAGAATGGAGAACCCAGAAACAGACCCCTATAAATATAGTCAATTGATCTTTAACAAAAGAGCAAAGGTAATACAATGAAACATAATATTTTCAACAAATAATGCTGGGACAATGGACATCCATATGCCAAAAAAGAAAAGAAAAAAGAATCTAGACACATACACTCTTCACAAAAACTAACTCAAAATGGATAATAGGCCTAAATGTAAAAAACAAAACTGTAAAAATCCTAGAATATAGCTTAAGAGAAAACCTGGATGACTGTGGGTATGGTGATGACTTTTTACATAAAATACCAAAGGCACCATCTGTGAAAGAACTAATGAATAAACTGGACTTCATTAAAAGTAAAAACTTCTGATCTATGAGAGACAATGGCAAGTGAATGAGAAGACAAGCCACAGACTGAGAGAAAATATTTGCCAAAGACACATCTGATGAAGGACTATTACCCAAAATATACAAAGAACTCTTAAAATTTAAGAAGAGGGCTTTTCTGGTGGTGCAGTGGTTGAGAGTCTGCCTGCCGATGCAGGATACACGGGTTTGTGCCCCGGTCCGGGAAGATCCCACATGCCGTGGAGCAACTGGGCCTGTGAGCCATGGCCACTGAGCCTGCGCGTCCAGAGCCTGTGCTCTGCAATGGGAGGGAGAGGCCACAACAGTGAGAGGCCTGCGTACTGCAAAAAAAAAAAAAAAAAAAAAAAAGAAAACAAAAAATCCAGTTAGAAAATGTGCCAAAGACCTTAGCAAGACACCTCACCACTGCCATACAGATAGCAGATAAGCATATGAGAAGATGCTCCACCTTATAAGTCATCAGAGAAATGCTAATTAAAACAACAATGAGATACCACTACACAACTATAAGAATGGGTAAAATCTGAAACACTGACAGTACAAAATGCTGGAGAGGATGTGGAGGAGCAGGAAATTATAATCATTGCTGGTGGAAACACAAAATGGTACAACCACTTTGGAAGACAGTTTGGTGGATTCTTACAAAACCAAATATATCCTTGTCATACGATCCAGCAATTACCCTCTTTGGTATTTACCCAAAGGAGCTGAAAACTTACATCCACATAAAAACCTGTAACTGGATGTTTGTAGCAGCTTTATGCATAATTTCCAAAACTTGGAAGCAACCATGATGTCTTTCAGTAGGCGATGGATAAATAAACTGTGGTACATCCAGACAATGGAATATTATTTAGCACTAAAAAGAATGAGCTATCAAGCCATGAAAAGACATGGAGGAACTTAAACGCATATTACTAAGCGAAAGAAGCCAATCTAAAAAGGCTACATACTATATGATTCCAACTATATGACATTCTGGAAAGGGTGAAACTGTGGAGACTGTAAAAAAGAATAGTTGCCAGGAGTTGGTGGGGGCTGGGGGTGGAGGAGGGATGATTGGCAGAACACAGGTTATTTTTAGGTCAGTGAAAACACTTTGTACAATATTATAATGATGGATACATTTGTCCAAACCCATAAATGCATAACACCAAGAGTCAACCATAATGTAAATTAGGACTTTGGGTGATAATGGTGTGACAGTGTAGGTTCATCAACTGTGACAAATGTACCACTCTGGTGGCAGATGTTGATAATGGAGGAGGCTATGCATGTCTTGGGGGAGGGAGTATATGGGAAATCTCTACCTTCCTCCCAATTTTTCTGTGAATCTAAAACTGCTCTAAAATTTTTTTTAAAAAGATACTATTTGATTACACAATACTTACATTTTCCCATAAAATAACACAAAATGTATTATCTATGAGGACCTGGTAACTTGATTGTATTTTCATTATAATCAATATCTTTGCATTTCTTTATTTAAAAATGATCTATAATAACACTTTTTTTTCTGGTGAAAAGTTGTATGAATTTTAACATATCTACACATTCATGAAAACCTCACCAAAATCAGAACACAGAACAGTTAGACCATTCCAAAAACCTCTCTCATGCTATTCCTTGGTAGTCACACCCTCACCTCACCCCAAGACCCCTGGCAACCACTGATCTGTTCTCCACCACTATAACTTGGACTTTTTAAAAGAATTTTTGAGAATGCCAAATTAATGGAATCATACAATATGTAACTTTTTGAAACTGGGTTCTCTCACTCAGCACAATGTATTTAAGATTCATCCAAGTTGTGTATATGAATAATTTGTTCCTTTTTATTGTTGTATATTATTATATGCTATGGATGTACCACAGTTTATCAATTCACCTGTTGAGAAGCTTTGGGGTGGCATCCAACTTTTGACTGTCACAAATAACAGTGCTGTGAACAATCATGTACAGGTTTTTGTGTAAACCAGGTTTTCATTTCTCTAGGCTATATGCCTAGGAGTGGAATTGCTGGGGGTCAAATATATATTTAACTTCATAAGAAATTACCAAACCATTTTTCATTCCCATCAGAAATGTGCGAGAGTTTCAGTTGCTCCGTATACTTGTCAACACTAGGTATTGTCACCATTTTTTCATTTTAGCCATTCAATTAAGTACGTAATTGTATCTTTTTGTGTTTTTAATTTGCATTTCCTCAATGTCTAATGATACTGACTATATTTTCACATGCTTATTTGCCATCCTTATATCCTCTTTGGTGAAGTGTCTGTTCAAGCCCTTTACTCATTTTTAAGTTGTGTTGTTCTCTTATTAAGTTTGAGAGTTCTTTACATATTCTGGATACAAGTCCTTTGTTGGGTATGTAGTTTTCAAATATATCCTCCTAGTGCATATCTTGTCTCTTCATTCTCATGACAGTATCTTTTGAAGAACAAAAGTTCTTAAATTTGATGAAGTCTAACTTATCAATTTTTTTTTATCATTCCTAAGAACTCTTGGCCTAACCTCGGGTCACAAGGATTTAGCTTATGTTTCTCATTTAGATCTATGATCCACTTTGAGTTAATCTTTATGTAGGGTATGAGATTTATATCAAGGTTTATTTCTTTTCCTATGGACAACCAATTTTTCCAATACACATTAGTGGAAAGAAATATCTTCCCTCCACTGAAATGTGTTTACACTTTATCAAAGATCAAATGACTGTGTTTGTGTGAGTCTATTTCTAGACTTTCTATTTTGTTCCCTTGATCTCTATGTCTTTATCTTCTGGCTGGGTCTCTTTTAACTAAAAACAGATAAATTTGTCATGTGTCATGAGCAATAGAGGGGGGAGGAAAAGCAGTCCCCTGTGTTCCCAAGAACTAGGAACAATTAATTCCTCCCATCACCTATTTCCTGCCACTTCCTAACTCAGGTATCACAGAAACTTAGGTGAACCAGTTAGTTTCATGGTATAACAAATTAATAAAACCAAATGTCTTCTTCTTTAAAGGCTTTCTTCACGCCCAGTGTTTTCCTGGTGATGTCAACTGAAAAATATGCCAGCCTCACATGACTCTGAACAGAGGGAAGGGAGTTGCACCCTGAGTTAAGGAAAAGTTTCAGATGAAAATATAACTCTGTTTACCAGGTAGAGAGATATGAACATGGAAATACCTTACTATTTAATTTGAAAATAAAGTGTCATCCAAGCCATAGCAGGAGTTTTATTACATCGACAGCTGGTCTCTGTTAAAAATAAGTTTCTGGGTTGCCTTTCAGCATTGGGCCATTTGAGTGAGGAAGATCCAAAATGACATTCCAGCGCACAGAAATATAAGTGGATGGACACACAGCCAGATGGACACAGATCTAGATATTTTCCTTTCCTTTCCTCTAGCCCAATCTGGGGTCACTGAGTATATACTATGTTGTAACAGGTCATCTTTGCTGTTTTATGCATCTCAAAGTATTTTATTTATTAGAATGGTCACTTTAATGTTTAAGGCAAAGAAATATTCACCACTATTCATTGAGGGTCAGTTATGTGTTAGGTTAGTGCTTCCCAACATTTTTGGCACCAGGGACTGGTTTCGTGGAAGACAATTTTTCCACGGACAGGGTGGGGGGCTGGGTGTGGGGGGGTGATGGTTCAGGTGGTAACGAGAACTTTGGGGAGCAGCAGATGAAGCTTCGCTCGCTCGCCCACCGCCCACCTCCTGCCATGTGGCCCAATTCCTAACAGGCCGCAGACCAGTATCAGTCCACGGCCCGGGGGTTGGGGACCCCTGTGTTAGGTACCGGGCTACACAGGTGACACAGAACAGACAGGGTCTGTTCATTGTTGGAGGCTTCCTCACAGCTTAAACAATTATCTGTACTTGGTCCTCTGAACTGTCAGATTTGAGTCACCCTGGGATTAAAAGAAATCTTTGAAAGAATAAGTCAGAATTTGTAATCTTGGTGAAGCTGAACAAATTTGTATATTTCAGATTGATCTGAATCAAGCCAACCCTTCCCCTTTTTGGTATGAAAATCCTGGCCACTAAGATAAATCAGTAACAAACACCTTTGCTGGTGAACCAGGTGACATGATCTTCCCAGGGCTTCTTATATTGATGGTTTAGGGTTTGAATGCCTTGTTAAACTGACTTTAAAGAATAACTTCTTGGTCCTCACAACAGAAACTGAGCTAAGGTTGGTTTACATGTTCATACTTGCATTTGGTGTGAGTCATGAGAAACGAGGATATTTATTTCCGGAGGAAAGAGGGGAATCTGATTCCATTTTTAATCCCTCTCAGTGACACAGCACAGTGCCTTGGGCAATCTGTTGCTCAATAAATATTTGCTGATCCAGTATCCAATTAGCCAGAGATTTCTATCTACAAAGAAACTTTGTCTTTGCCAATCTGTCAGAGCACCTGTGTTTGTGGGACTGCCCTGTATTTCAGAACCTTTGCCCGTAAGGAACATCATGGAGCAGGGAACTGGTTGTGTTTATACAACACCCCATTTCCTGGGTACAGCATCCAGGTAAAATTAGACTCTAGTAAGCCACCCTGAGCACGTGCTCCTTCTTCTTCTCCCAGGCTCCTCAGTTGGCCCTGTTCATTGCTTTCCCCACTCACATCTGGCGAGTGTCACTGGACCCTAGCACGAGAGAATAATGCCACTTTCAGCATTTTGATCAGCTGCAGTACTGGAGCAATTGAGGTAAGGCCACCACAGGCACAAAAGGATGAAAGTTTGTGCATCTGATGACGGACCACTGGGGTAACCTTAGAATAGTAGGAAAGACCCCACCAGAGGAAAGTGCTCCTGCATTAATGATTACAGTGAAGCAGAAGTAAGGACAACAGCAAGAACACCTGGGAAAAACAGGAGGACTTTGGTGAAGTTGAAAATGAGGTGGAAAGACAACTCTGAATTGCAAGAAGCACAGAGGAAAGAGACTCTTGGTCTGTGAAAAACTGATAGTTTGGAACGACTGACCAGCAGTAAAAGAAGGCAAAAGAAGAAGATCCTGAAATATTTGGGAACATTTGCTATCAAAAGAAGGAGGTTTAAAATTACAAATGGAAGAAAATGAAAAGTCGAGGCGGTATTGAGGAGGGGTGGCTTTACCGTATTCATATCAGACTGCAGGTTGCCAGAGGGGAGCTGCAGAAGCTGGACGTAACACTGGGATTAGTGAGGTGGGTGGAGCACGGAGCAGCCAGAGCTCTGATGAGGATGTGGCTTTCAGATGGTGCCAAGTTCGGGAAGCTATGCGAATGCTGTGGTTACAGAATGCAGAGCAGCCTGGGCGCCCAACATGGTTGCTGAGCACCCAGAGGATGCACTCAGAGGTGGGTTTGGAAAAAACACTTGCCTTTGGAACATTGCTCCGAATTGAGCTGAGCTCCCAGAAGTGCTCTAATACCTTTAGATCATCTGATAGCAGACTCTGATGTTTACCAGTTTCAGGGAGATCAAGCCATTGTGAAATTTTTTTTCTGTAATAAAACTAGCCCCAGCCAGCCAGACTGGGAATTTGCTGCCTGAGCTGTTTTCCAACATAGTTTTGCTGGCAAAACCAGATGTGAGTGTTTCCTCGACTCTTGAGGAGCCTGTTTACACTGACTTTATTTTTACTGCTAGCTTTCAGGTGGGAAGAGGGAGATTTAAAGGTCAGCAGGTGAGCGGAAGGATCCTGTCCTGCCATGCCTGGGTGTGCTTCTGTGTGCCTGTGTGTGTCCATGCCTGTCTGTGTGTATGTGCCTGTGTGTGTGCCTTTGTGTGTGTCCATACCTGTGTGTGTGTGTGTATGTGCCTGTGTGTGTCCATGCCTGTGTGTGTGTTTCCACATGCGAATTGTTGTGTCCTGATCACTTGTTTGTAGGCATAATCATGGGTGCCAGGCTGGTTGTTTGGCAGTTTCTTATTTGTTTATTGTAAAGAAGGTAAATCCATCTGTGGGGTTTTCTGGATTGGAGGGCAAGGGATATTTACTGTCAACAGGATTAAAACAAGGAGATATAAGATACTGAGCTCAAAGGTGTATCTAGCGTCAGGATAAGAGCATAAATAGTTCAGAAGAAGCCAACTACAGGGCATTTCCATCTTGAATGGAACTTTTGAGTATTTGAGTGGGAAATACAACTTGGAAAATTGCCCTTCAGTCAACGCACCAGTCAACAGAGCTAAATAGAGTAAAATTTGGCTGGACTCAAATACAGTTTCATCAACTCTCCTTCTTCAATTCTTTTTTTTTTTTTTTAATTTTCCAAAAGATGAAAGATGGATGCTCACAATTTGGAAATGAGAGCTTGAATGAAGAATTGAGAAGGCAAGTCTGTGGTCCACATACACATTCCCAGAGAAAGTCAGCACCCAGAGATTAGTATCACTGAGAAATCTACGCACAAGTGCTCTCTCTGCTGAGAGACAAACCAAGACGTTGCTGCTCTGCTCAGCATAGACCAAGAAGACATGAAATCCCTAATGGAAGGAAACTTAGAAGATTGCCTGCTGAATAAGGTAAGGACAGATACGGGTCTCTCCCATGCGCCCCTCCCACCCTCCCGCCCCACCAACCTTGATGCATAAAGAATTTCAGCCTGTTTCCAAAGATACAGAAAATGCTCCTCAGGAACTCAAGACCATTACCCATAAGAGTGTTCAGGGACTTACCATATTTCAGTCCTCTCTTTGAGGTTCTAGTGCAAGAGGTACGTTGGGAATAGAATGTGGAAGGAAGAGTTAGAACTTGGGCTGGAACTCCAGCTCTGCCACTGATGCCTGGGTGGTCATGAGCAAGACACTTAACCTGTCTGACCCTCAGTTTTCTTCTCTGTAAAATAGGAGTGATAACAGGATCTTAGTAGGGTCTTTGAAAAAGAGTAAATAAGAAAGCTCTTTGAAAACTGTAAAACTGCTAGATCAAAATATGTATGTATTACCACTATATTTTTAGTATGCATCAATTAAGAACTAATTTAATTTATTCTCTATAGAGTCATAGGCTCTTTGGATGTTAGAACTTGAAGGGACATTAAATATTATCTAGTTTAAGCCTTTCCATTTACAGCCGAAGCGATTAAGGCACAGAGCCACCCTTAAAACTAAAACATTTAAACAAAGAGTTAGGCACTAGTCTAAGGTTTTCATGCCTTTACGAGTAAACAAAGCAGAGTTCATTATTATAATGATAAGTCAAGTTGATTTCTTAGGCAAAACCATTAAGAGGGATAAATAGGGAAAACTTATCATAATAAAAATTATAGCAGGGCTTCCCTGGTGGCGCAGTGGTTGAGAGTCCACCTGCCGATGGAGGGGTCATGGGTTCGTGCCCTGGTCCGGGAGGATCCCGCATGCCGCGGAGCGGCTGGGCCCGTGAGCCATGGCCGCTGAGCCTGCGCGTCCGGAGCCTGTGCTCCGCAACGGGCGAGGCTGCAACAGTGAGAGGCACGCCTACCGCAAAAAAAAAAAAAAAAAAAATTATAGCAAACAAAATGATTTCTCCTTTTGGGGGCTATAAGTGGAAGGGGAGTTAGCTGGCATTTCCCCATTGTCCTGTGTTTTCTGAAAGAAAAAAATCCAGATATTTTAGCCTGGCCTTCAAATAATACTTTATCTTTCTACCCTTTGCTTCCCTGCATCTTCAATCACAGAAATTCTAAACAAAAGCTCTCTGTGTTGAATCCAGCCTGAGCATGTGTTTTCTTTGGCCTGCAGAGAATTTTTAAATTTTGTCAAATTTGTTACAAACATTTCAAAATAGTAAGATTTTGCATAGAAATCCAGCTTTCCATCTTCTCTGGAAAAAAATCAGGCTATCTGGCAACCACAGGTCCCAGTTTCTTACCTGGCAGCCATGGGCTGGAGCTGAGTGTCTGTCCCACTGGAGACTGCGACACTGCTGGGGTCTGACACCCGCCTCCCCACCCCCCTGCCCCATGTGTGTCCCCTACTCCGCCCCGTAGGTGGTTGAGTCTGACAGCCCTGTCCTACAAGAACTGTGCCCTGAGAAGGTCTCAGGCCAGAGCGTCCCTCCCCGCAACCTGGGGAGATATCCTGTCTCTTCTTCATTTTTCTGGCTCATCCTCATCCTTCAAACTCAGCTCAGAGTCCACTTGCTCATGAAAGATTAATCTGACACCCCAGCACAAAACGTTTGTGTCTACCTGTGAACTCCCATCATAATGATCACTGATCATATTTATTTGGCGATCAATTGTATCTTGACTCCTGACGCCTTTCCTGTTGTTATCTTGGTGGCAACTTAAATAGTATATCATTTTATTCTTTATAAGTTTCCAGAGGGAAGAACAGTGTCTTGGATATCTTTATTCCCCTCGAATTCACATAGTATCATTGCACGTATGTGGTCAGAAGTATCTACAGGGCTCATTGAAAATAATGCAAGACGAGTGTTAAAGGTGCTAGCAGGTTGAGGCCCTACAGTGTCTCATTTAATCAACAATCATGTGACACGTTCATATTACCTCCATTTTAACAGAGGAGGAAGCAGGGCTCATGCTGATTAAATAGGGTGTCCAAAGTCACACAGTTAGTGAAGATGCTGCAGTTTCAGCCTATTCCTTTTTTACACCAAACCACATTTCATCTGCTAAACCCTCTATATCACCATAAACACACACAGTGCAAAACACAGTGCCCAAAACACAGGTCTGGATGTGGCCTGCTTAGTGAGAGAGAAATTTTGTGTTTGGGTATCTTTAAGGGTGGCCCTATCTCACCTGCAGATCTTGCACATAACCCCAAAGGTAAAAAGGAGGAAGTTCCCCATGCAGACAGCAAATGCTTAACATCACAAGCGCTACATAAAGATTTATTTATTTAATTTTATTTTCAGCTGCATTGGATCTTCGTTGCTGCATGCAGGCTTTCTCTAGTTGCAGTGAGCAGGGGCTACTCTTCATCGTGGTGCACAGGCTTCTCATTGCAGTGGCTTCTCTTATTGTGGAGCACGCGCTCTAGGTGCACAGGCTTCAGTAGTTGCAGCACACAAGCTCAGTAGTTGTGGCTCGCAGGCTCTAGAGAGTAGGCTCAGTGGTTGTGGTGCACGGGCTTAGTTGCTCCACGGCATGTGGGATCTTGCCGGACCAGGGCTCGAACCCGTGTCCCCTGCATTGGCGGGCGGATTCTCAACCACTCTGCCACCAGAGAAGCCCACTACATAGAGATTTAAACAAGGTGCTGGAGGGGAAGAAAGCAGTGTGACCTCTGATGGGAGAGGCGTTTCACAGAAAGAGTGATGACAAAGTCTTAGCGCGTGCATAATGCATAGGGTTTTTTGTTTGGTTTGGTTTGGTTTTTTTTTTTTTTTTGCGGTATACGGGACTCTCACTGTTGTGGCCTCTCCCGTTGCGGAGCACAGGCTCCGGACGCGCAGGCTCAGCGGCCACGGCTCACGGGCCCAGCCGCTCCGCGGCATGTGGGATCTTCCCAGATTGGGGCACGAACCCACGTCCCCTACATCGGCAGGCAGACTCTCAACCACTGCGCCAGGGTTTTAACAAGTGGAGGAGAGGCCTTCCAGCTACTGGAACCCCATTCAAGCAGTTAGCGGTTTTCATTCCCAGTCTCCTTGTCCTTGGGGAGGCAGAGCGGTGCAGTGATTATGAACAAGGGCACTGCCTGGGTGTGGATTCCTGTTCTGTGACTTACTGACTCCGGGACCCTGGGTAAGTTATTACACTTTCTGAACTCCAGTGTCGTCCTCTGTAAAATGGGGATTATCATAGCATCAACCTTAAAGGATTATCGGGAGTCTCAAAGGAGCTAACCCTTATAAAGTAACCTGCGCACAGCAACGCCTCACCAGTCTTAGCTCCACAGTGCTGCTGTTGCTATGGCTTCTGCTGTTTGGGAGCTGCAAATATCCTGTGGGGCCCAAGCATTTGGTTCATGGAAGAATTAGTCTAAAAAGATGGAGAATGTGATGTCTTATCTGTATGGATCACTGAATTTAAGTCTCCATGCCTTTAAATTATTAACCCCTGGAAGACAGAGACAGTCAGTGTCTGTGCCCCCCACCCCACCACTTTTTTAAACTGATTATTGGAGTTAGTGCAATTCCAGAATTAAAAGTCTGACTTCCTGTTGTCTAGAAGGAAGTTCTCCGCCTTTTTCCCCAGTGGCACTCACCATGGATGACATTCACATTGGCCACATGCTCCTGGGTGTGGCCAGGCCTGTGTGGCATTCCTGGTGCACTATTTAGCATACCCCCTACCTCCCTCTCAGGAAAGCATGTGGGAATACAAGTGAGTCAGACTGATGTAATTATAAGGAATAACCTTGAATTCGCAATCATTTATAGTTGAAACAGGAAATTGTTCACAAACTTGAGCTATTAATAGTAGCAAATGATGTGGGACAACAATGGGCCTGACGCTGTGCCTGGGGAGGTGGACATGCATGTGGGCACATAGACAAGCCCTGGAGGGAGGCCCACAGAAAATGGATGGCAACCTTAAAGGTGCCAGCAGTCTCTAATGACTGTTTCTGCGTAAACTCTACTTAGTTAGAGTGACTGAATCTGCATGCTAAGGAGTGTGGCATAACTTTTGCAGGGTCAGTGCAATGCAGGGGTTGGATTAGATGATCTAACCACATCTAACATCATGGGCCTGGTTAATTTACCACAATTCATTTCTGCTTTTGCTCTGCCACACCCACAAATGCTTCCCTTTAGAAACAAAGTGTTTCTCTTTATTTATTTATTTTTTAAGACAAAGTCTCTTTTACTCACTTATTTATTTATTTATTTATTTATTTATTTATTTATTTATTTGGGCTACGTCAGACCCTAGTTGCAGCACACGAGATCTTCATTGCAGCGCACGGGTTCTTTCGTTGTGGCACTCGGGCTTCTCTCTAGTTGAGGCATGCAGGCTTCTCTCTAGTTGTGGTGCACGGGCTCCAGAGCACGTGGGCTCTGCAGTTTGCGGCACGCAGGCTCTCTAGTTGAGGCACACGGGCACAGTAGTTGCCACGCGTGGGCTTAGTTGCCCCTTGGCATGTGGGATCTTAATTACCTGACCACGGATCGAACATGCATCCCCTGCATTGGAAGGCAGATTCTTTACCATTGGACCACCAGGGAAGTCCCAACCTTTGTGCATTGACCTAATCAGCAGAGGACGTGAATGAAACTTAAACAGGCACTCGAGGTCAAGTTTGGACTGCATGAGGGAATTCCCTGGTGGTCCAGTGGTTAGGACTTGGCGCTTTCACTCTTAGGGCCCAGGTTCAATCCCTGGTCAGGGAAATAAGATGCCACAAGCCGTGGGGAGCAGCCAAAAAAAAAAAAAATTGGACCGAATGGGCTTTTATCCATCTTCTTAAATTATCATATTTCCTCCTTAAGTTTGTTTCAAAGCTTTGCTGTGAAATAAATTTAGTGACAAGGCTGCTTCAAGGTTACAACTGGTATCTTAGCTTGCTTCCTGAAGTTTGAGAGGCAGCAAAGGGATTCTGACATCGGGCTGGCTACAGGTCTCTACCTGTGGTGGAGCCTCCTTCTTTCACCAAGACTGCTCCCTGTAAAGCTGCCTCAGGCCCCATTTCCTGCTTTTCCACACAGTGAAATGGAATCTTCTTACCGTACCTCGATAGGCATGGTCAGGACAAGCGGAGGGAAACAGCCTGGGGCTTCTGGGTTGTGGTTTAGACCATGGGAGTGACAAGAGGTACGTGGGACTGAGCCTGGGAAACCCCCAGCCCAAACCCCTTTGGGGACCAGTGCATAGCTCTGTGATCCTGTTTGCTAAGAACCAATGGCAGGAAGTGTATCCAGAGACATAGGCAGGAAGGGGCTGCCCATCACCTAACAGGAAAGTGGCTCCCCCTTGACTCCAGTGACTTGGGTCCTGGGGAAGGCCTGTCCAAGGCAGGACTCCCCCTCCACAGCTCTGGTTAAGCCCTGCATCACTGTCCGGCCCCTGCTGTGTTGCCCTTATGTGTCTGCGGCATGCCAGAACAACTTTGGACTTGTTATTTCATGAACTCCAAATTGAGGGCATGGTCAGGTTCAGAAAGAGGATAAAGGTAGGTATTATTTCTGGAACTCCTAATTGAGGGTGTAGCACAGTGTGACAGAAAGAAGAGCTGGGGAACCTGGGCATTAGGTCTAGTCATACTGCTAAGTACCAGTGTGGTATTAGGAGGGCCACCCTGTCACTCTGGCCTTCTGTAAAAGGATACCAGACAAGATGATTTCTGAGACTCTTCCAATTCTAAGATCCTGAGTTTAAATGGCAGCAAAAGTGACAGATAAAGAAAATTAAAACCAGAATTTGTGGCTCTATGCCCGGAGAAGTATTTCCTTATTCTGACTTTTATCTTCACACGTCAAAACAGGTCATAAAGAGGAATAATGAATGAGAAATTATAGGTGTCTTCTAAGGGGAGTCTGAACTTGTCCTGCTGGTAAGAAAATTCTACCACCCAATGGCGGCATAATTTGTAGATGAGGTTCACAATGGAGAACTGTTCCCACTAGGTGCGCGCACACATACACACACACACAGACGCACACACACACACACACTTTCAAGCTTTTATCAGTTAAAAATTATTTGATAGGGCTTCCCTGGTGGCACAGTGGTTGAGAGTCTGCCTGCCGATGCGGGGGACACGGGTTCGTGCCCCGCTCCGGGAGGATCTCACGTGCCGCGGAGCGGCTGGGCCCGTGAGCCATGGCCATGGCCGCTGAGCCTGCGCGTCCGGAGCCTGTGCTCCGCAATGGGAGAGGCCACAACAGTGAGAGGCCCACGTACCACAAAAAAATATATATATATTTGATAGTATCAATACGGTAATGAATTTTTCATTAGTTTATTAACATAGGAAACAAAATGTATCTGCATATATAGAGTCACCACTGTGTTACTAACAGTCAAGTTCTATGGACTCACATCAGTGGACTTGGAAGATTTGGGAAATTAGCCTTAGTCCTCAACACATTCTGAGAACTTAACTATTCGAGATTACTATTTCCCAGCCATTCTGACTGCAATGTTCTATCTAGTTAGCCCTTGTCTTACTTTTTCCCACTATTCCTGATCAGATGTCTGGCCCCTGAACTTGTCCAATGTCCCCTAATCTACCAAACTGGCTTCATCCATTCTCTGCCCAGGGTCAAAAACATGGCCCTCCACTGACCTCTTCCCTTGCTCTTCTCCAGATCTTGCCAGCAAACTCTAATCTCAGCACCTCCACTGTTACCCCTGGAGGGCCGGGAGGTACTGGACAACCTCTTATAAATGAGCCCACTGGTATCCCATGGCCTCATGCACCCACAGCTGAGTCTTGGTTCTTCCTGGCAACCTTTACCCATGTGCCCAAATGGCCCCTCATCCCTTAGAGAAGCTATTGCCAACGTCTGTCACCCTGAAGTCCCCTGCCTTCCTCTTCTCACCTCACTCTCAGCGCACTGCCTTGTCTCCTGCTGACGTCAGGCAGGAAATCTCTATGCTTTTATCTGCATTTGCACCCATCTTCTTTTCCTTCTGACCCACGGAGACGAGCTCCTCACCAGGTTTCTGGATTTCCACAATGCTTCCTAGCCGGGAAACCCTTGCTCAGGGGTTTTGCTCTCTGCCCTCTTCCTTCTTCACTGGCTCTTTTCTCTCAGCATCTAAACATGTTCGAACCTGTGTGTCCTTTTGAAAGAAACCCGTTGCTGTCCTTGTTTTTGTTTTTTCCTTCCCCCAGCCAGTCTTGCGGGAGGAGTCGCTTAACTCTGACTTCACTTGCTGGTTTCCCATTCTCTCTAAACCCACTGCCATCTGGCTTGATGCCCACGGTTTCCCCAAACACATCAATCCTGTTCTAGTTACCAAACTCTACAGGCATTTGGAGGGCCTTACCTCACTCAGCCACTTACTGTTGACTTTGTTCTTGAAATTCTTCTTCCTTTACTTTCAAGACCTCTCACCGTTTGTTCTCCCACCTCACCATTCTCCTCCAAGGCAATGTCTGCTCCAACAAAGTAGAAACAATTGCAGTTCTCCCCTTGTGCTCCTTGTGTTAGGTATCTACCATTTTCTCTTTCTAGAACAACCTTCTCTTTCTAGTTAACTCCTGCTAACCTTTCAAGGTACAACTCTGATATACCATGCCTTCAGGAAGGCCTCCAGGCTAGATGCAGTTTCCCTTTTTTTGTGCACCCTTAGCATCCTTTGCAAACCTATACTTAACACTAATGGCTGTAATTTTAATTTCCAGTTTATTGGTCTTGCTTTGTCATCTTATCTGTCAACCTCTTGACAACACTGTAGGCACAGAACCTGGCATGAAGTGGATGTTCAACAAAAATTGGTCAAATGGAATTGAATCCCAGCACATCAGAGAAGTCCTACACTGGAGAGACCCTTAATTATGCTTCTACAAGCAATTGCCTTTATTTTGGGCATGGCAAATGACCTGCCCCTCTCTGTGACTACCTTCTCTCTTCCACTTACATACTCTAAAAGATGCAGAATCTTGATAGTTCACAGATGCGCAAAAAAGCTACCCTTTGTCCGTTCTCCCATGATGAATGTTGTGAGATGAACACACAGAGAGGGGTGGGTGGCTGCTGGTGGCAAGAAGATGATATTAAAAGCTAGTATAGAACTGATCATCATACTTAAGGTCATATAAGACACATGCTCTGCAGCATCTCTGAGGGAGATGCTTATCATACACCAGCCTGCAGGTGCCTCCGGAGCAACGTAACAAAGAGCCCCTTCCAGTTCTTGGAGACTTGCCGTGCAGATTCAGAAGAAACATCAGTGCACGCCTTTTCTTAAGGGTCTAGGAGCCAAAGGAGAGGGTGAGCGCAGGGGAGAAGGGAACCATCATTTATTGATGACATACAGAAAACAATCCGCCGCATATTCATGTGCATTAGACTATTTTATATTCACCAACCTGGACAACAGGCATTCTTATCCCATTTTAGAGTCTCACCATGGTTCACAAAACCCTGTGGGATGGCCTGGCCCCCACCATCCTTTCCAACTTCATCTCCTATCACCCTCCTTCTTTTCCTATAAACACAGCAAAGGCCTCCTTGCTGGCCCTTGAGCCTTGCCAAGCTTACTCCTGCTTTAGGGGCCTTGGAATTTGCTTTCCCAAGCTGTCATCAGGGCTCACTCAAATCTCACCTCCTTCGAGAGGCCTTCGCTGGCCACCCGGTCTAAAATAGCAGCCCCTTTATTCTCTAGTCCCTTATCCTATTGTATTGTTCTTGGGACTTATACCTGATCTTACATTATACATATGTGTGTACACATATATGTATATATGTTTGTGTGTATGTATGTATGTATGTATACACACACACATATGCATGTGTCCTGTATTTTCAACTAGAAAGCAAGTATCTCTATCTTGTTCACTGCTGTCCTGTTCACTGTCATGCCGAGGACCTAGAAAGCACCTACCGCAAGGCAGGTACTACATAAATATTGAGCAACGCTTCTATTTCAGAAGAGAACACTGAGGCACCAACGAGTGTCATCAGACCTAAGTTCATCTCTCCCGGAGTTCTTGGAAGGGCAGGATTTTCTGAGCTGACTGCTTGGTGCCCTGTCTCATCACTTCCTTGGGGCTTGATCCGGAAATAACTGCCTTTGCTGATCCTTTCACACCCAGGTGGACTTGAGGCGCCAGTGGATTTCCCAGATGGTGGAAGAGGTGCAGAAAATTGTCCATCATCTGACCACAGAAATCAGCTACCAAGACATTCGATTTCAAGCCGTCCTTTACTCTGACACGTACAATGAGAACATTAAGGTATGTGGGTCACTTGGCTCTAAGTGCCCACCCAGCGAGCCAGGAAACGGGGGGGTGGTCTCAGCATGTGTCAGGCACTCGCACCACTAAGGTTACTAACAAGATCTCTTAGTATTTACCATTTACACTCATTGCATAGATGTTACTGCAGTTGAAGCCCCACATTCCTACTTTACAGATGATAAAAATGGAGGCTTAAAAAAGTCAAATGACTTGATCAAGTCATATTAGGCACTTAAATCAGAACTCCACCTGTGGCTTCTGATTCCAAAGCATGTTCCACTGTACCAATTAAAGTTCAGTTAAGCACACATTCATTTATTAAGCACTCATTTAATAGATTGGGGACTGGGTAGAGGGAACGCAAGGCATTGGTGAGAAAAGAGTTGAAAGTGATAGTGGATGGGCTACAGGTGGGGGAAGGAAGAAAGTGGAAGAGGTGGCCCTTAGGAACTGCAGGAGCAGCCTGGCAACTCTGTCCCTGCTGAGGAATCCCACAGAGCTGTAAGCCCCCAGGGCCCGTGTGTGACAACCAGCATTCATGCAACATTGTAGTGTGGGCAAAGCCAGTCTCACAGAAATGATCTCACCCAAACCTGCACACAACCTAGTGGAACAGACATTATGGTTTGCTCCCTTTTAGAGATGAGAGAAATGAGGCTCTGAATCGTTCTAAATCCCTGTGCTCCTTTATCTTGATTTTTCTTCTGACACACAAGAACCCCTTTCATATAAGTATTAAACTCATGTGTATGCATGCCCCAGCTCTCACACAAGACCATAAGTTCCTTGCTTATAAGGATCATGTTTCTTGATTGCTCCCTTCCTAGCACCCAGCATAGTGTGTGGCCCATGATAGACACTCAACTTCTGTTGAATGAATGAAGAAGCAAAATAATTAGTACCTGAACGAAAGACCATTGCTAGTCTAGTACATTTCAAGTTTGGTGGGTACAAGGACCACCCACAAGATGCTGGGACTTTTGGATTTGGGGACAGAATCAGACTTTAGGAAATTTACTCCAGGATGAAAATTATAAAATTAGATTGGATCCTGGAAGGTCAGAACATCATCTGCCCACCTCTACTACTTTGCCAACCTAAACAGGACAAATATAGGCAAGTGACTAGGAATAGAAACATAACACCACTTTTCCTAGAACTATATCTGGAGAAATTTCCTTCTGTGGTCGCACTTAGAATTCATAGCTTAAAGTATATCATGCATTTATATATACTGTATCCTGCATATTATATAAGTTTTGAAAATAGTTACAGTGGGGCATATAAAAATGCTTTTATTTTATCTTGGCCCAAATTCAATAAGCATTTATTAACCACCATTTTTGTGACTAATAACATGATAGTTGTGTTCTTGGATTCACATGCAAGTGGGTTCAAAAAATGTATAGATTTGGGATTTTTTGTTTGTTTTTGTTTGTTTGTTTTGGCCGCGCCGCACAGCATGCAGGATCTTAGTTCCCCGAACAAGGATCGAGCCCGTGCCCCCTGCAGTGGAAGTGCAGAGTCTTAACCACTGGACCGCCAGGGAAGTCCCCCAAAATATATAGATTTTAAATGCCATAGTTTAGATCCCCCCTCCCTTGTTTTAATCCCACCACATTTCAATGGACACCAGAAGTCATGTGCACCCATCATCTAAAGCATCCATACTACTGTTCCATGAAAATGAGGCAGAATGAGTTATTGCTGATTTCGGTGTTCACCCCTGAATTCGCCACTGACTGGTCCCTGGGCAAAGGTTATTCAAATTCCACTGTCAGAACTTTCCGTGGAAAGGAGGTGGCTCTTCCAGTGTATAGCTGAGTGATGGGGAAACATGCAGGGTGGAGTGGGCTGCTGTGTGATGTGATTAAAGGTCATTTCCCTTTGGTGGTACTGCACTGTGGACTAATTTGTTCTATCTCTTGGACTATTGGCCTGACCACTGCTTTCCCGGTTCCTGTAGAAACAGAGTAAGTAGATTCTTAGTGTTTACTTCTTCCCATTAAACTTAGAATCATCTCAATAGCTCACCTTGTCTCAACAAACAGGCTTTCATGTCACCTGTGATTCTGTAAGGATTAGTGATTAACACTGTCTGTGGGCCATCAGTACAAGCAAAAAGAAAGGGAGGCATTTTGCAGAACTCTTTCACATCCTCTCCCATCTCTTCCCACCCTTAATTCTTACCGGATCTTTCACCCATCCCGGGTCATTGATTCTTGACTAAGAACCAGCTCAGGAGAGACAATTAACCATTGAACAAGCAATTGGAAGACCTAAAGTCAAGTTCTGGCTCTACCACTGACTGGCTGTGTGTCCCTGGGGAGACTTGGAGCCCCTCTGAGCCTCAGGTTCCTCATCTGGGAAATGTTAGCAAAGCCTACCTCATGTGTAGCTGTGAACATGAGATAGGCTAATGCACAAGAATTGCAGTGCTTGGTAGGTGCAGAAAGCAGTGACTACTAGTTCCCCTCCCTGCTTTTTGGCCCCCTCCCCTCAAGCTTTAGGTGCCTCTAGAGTTCCGGGTCCACTTCACTCTTTTTCCTTGCAGATCCATGAAACCCAGGCCTCACTGAGTTAATTTCTTTGCCCGAAGCGTTACAATGGGCTAGTGGCACAACAGAGACGGAATCCTCTGCCAACAGGCGGGCAGGTGGGCGCAGTTCTGTCCTCCTTGTCACATTGCTAAGGGTTGAGTGGTTAACTGAGCGTCCTGGGTCAGCAGGGCGGCTCCCTGAGGGCTTCTGTCACCTCCCGAGTCTACGAACTCACACTCCTTCTCCCTCCTTTCCTAACCCCAGGTTTTGGCCCCCACCCAGCTCCTCATCACAGTCCCGATGAGAGGCCTGGCCGGGTACAGGGAGGCCGGGCAGCAGCGCTGGCGCTACTACACCCTGCAGGGCACCCGGCTGCCCTGCCCCCTGCGGGACCCAGAGGGCCTGCAGCAGTGGCTGGAGGTGGAGCAGTTTCTGAAGAGCCTGTGGCAGTGGCATGAGGCAGATGTGAACATTGATGGAGACATTGTGCCCGCCAAGGTCCTCCAGGTGTTCCGGAAACTGGTCGAAAACGCAATTGAAACCTGTCACCTGTCAGGTGAGCCAATCAGGAAATGTACAAGGAAAATGTCTGGCATTTCCAATTTGCTCTAAAAAAAACCCCTCTGCTTGGGTGTTTCCTGAAGCTCACACCCCTAGACTGAGGATAAAATCATGTGCTTCTTTTCAATTTTATATTAATTTGTAAGTTCATATGTCTAATATCTGTCTTATTTGCTACTGTATACCCAATACTTAGCTCAGTGCCTGGAACCTGGGAGATCCTCAATAGTTATGTGTTAATTGAATAATTAAATGAATGAATGACTCAAAAAAAAAATCATGTGCTTTTTACATCTGTCTAATCCCCATAATATGAATTAGCTCTTTTTTATGCTGTGACACACAGAATGGAATTCATACTCACAACACACTTCCGTGGCCTCAATAGATTACTGCCCTGGCGTAGATAAGACAGTCTTTGGGTTATGCACCGTTTCCAAGATGTTAGCTTCAAAACCTGGGTACTTTTGCAAATTACTCATCAACCTCAGATCTTTGTTATTAACACACTTCCACTACAACACCCTCCAACTGACTGCAGTATTCCAGTGTGCTGGGACAGCACATCTGGGAACCACTGACATACCAAAACACAAAAAGCCAGAAGCCATAAGGAACTGATTATGTTTGACAACCCCAAAATCTTTTTTTTTCTTTTCTTTTTTATTGAAGTATAGTTGATTTACAATGTTGTGTTAGTTTCCGGTGTACTGAGTATAGTTCCCTGTGCTATACAGTAGGTCCTTGCTGGTTATCTGTTTTATAAGTAGTGGATGTATGTTAATCCCAAACTCCTAATCTATCCCTCTCTACGCCCCTTTCACCCTTGGTAACCATAAATTTGTTTTCTATGTCTATGGATCTATTTCTGTTTCGTAAATAAGTTCATTTATATCTTTTTTTTTTTTTAGATTCCACATATAAGTGATATCTGTCTTTGGCTTACTTCACTTAGTATGATAATCTCTAGGTCTGTCCATGTTGCTGCAAATTATTCATTCTTTTTATGGCTGAGCAATATTTCATTTTATATATATATACACACCACATCTTCTTTATCCATTCATCTGTTGATGGACATTTAGGTTGCTTCCATGCCTTGGCTATTGTAAATAATGCTGCAATGAACATTGGGGTGCATGAATCTTTTCGAATTATAATTTTCTCACAACCCCAAAATCCTAAGCTACTGTACAGTGTAGCATATGTGCACACCTGCCCACACACATGTTTCTGTTCACACAGAGTAAAAAGGTGAATTTCAAACTGGGAAAATGGCTAATTTCCTTAATTATAAAAGAGTATTTATAAACCAATAAGAAAAGCTATGAGCAGACCAATAGAAATACTGACCGAAAAGCACGACTCACAGAAAAAGAATGTAAATGGCTAGTAAAAATAAAAAATGCTCCATCTAACATACATTTCAAGAAATATACACTAAAACACCTAGTAGGCTGACATATAATCATGCTCAGTGCAGGAGTGAGTATGGTTAAATAGGCATTTTCATGCATTGTTCTTGGAAGTGTAAATTGGTGCCTCCTTTTTCAAAGGGCAGCTAGTCCATTTTTATTTTTGTTATGTGCTTACTTGGCAATTCAACAATTCCAGTTCTAAAGATACATTCCTGCAGATACACAAAGAAATATGCATGAGGCTATCTACTGAATTGGCTTTGTAATAGTAAGTAATTAGAAATCATCTAATGGCTAACAAAGGAAAACTGACTTCATCAATTATGCTACCTCTGCCTAGTGGACTATCATGCGGCCTTTAAAAAGCACAAGGTGTGTCGATAATGGATTGGAGCCCCACACCCCCTGTCTATGCAACACCATTCACACTCCATGTGCATATCAGGGTGTGTTTCTCCAAGAAGACTCGTGTTTGATTTTTCCTGGTACTCTCAGAAGTACCATCGTACCTAGGTGACTTGGGAATGTAAACATCCAGGCCCTAAACACTAGATGGTGACTAACGCCTTTGAAATTCTAGGGAGGAGGGAAGAGCTTGGTTTTTGTTGTTGTTGTTGTTTGTATTAAATCAACTATCCACTGGATGGTGACTAACACCTTTGAAATTCTAGGGAGGAGGGAAGAGCTTGGTTTTTGTTGTTGTTGTTTGTATTAAATCAACTATCCAGAGCCCACAGAAAATCTGTCTATTTCTCTTAGTTCATAATTTCCCTCAAGGTACAGCTTTTCCTGATTCCAGGTTTGTGAGGCTTACCACCTAGCATAAGCCCCAGGCTCAGCCCATTAGACCTCCTCTCTTCCTCTCTGTGCAGTTTCTATACACAGAAGCTGTAAGTACCGAGGCTTAACGTCATGAGGGTATTTTGGCAATTCTCCCACTTAGTACTTTCCTGGGTAGGTGTTCTTGCTTCATTGCTAGTTTCAAATGATTCTCCTACTTTCTGGCAGTCTCATTACATACAAATAATGTTTTTAAACTTTTGTATGTCTTATTGGCAGTGGGTTTGGGAATCTCCAATCCAACATATTACTTTAAAAGAAATCCCTCCTTTTCATTTCCCTTTTAAAATACTTTGTTGACTTTTGCATCTGCATATATTTCTCATTGGTGGAGTAAATTGAAGTAAAAGATACATTAGAATTAAAAAAAGAATGGGGTGTGTGTGGTGTATATATGCACACACAGAGTTATGAAAAATGCCCGTGCAACATAATTAAGTGAACAACCAAATTGCTAAATAATATGCAACTCCACTTGTAAAAAAAGAAAAGAATTTGCATGTACTTTTGCTTGTCTAGACAGAATAGTTCTGAAAGATTCTGTAATGGAAATAGCTTGTGTTGAATGGATTTTTACCATGTAGAGGGTGCGTTCATGGATTATTTCATTTAATACTCATAGCAACCCTGTTAGAGTTAGGATCATTTTTCTAACTGTTGTACAGACAAGAAAACTGAGATTTAGAGAGATTAAGTAACAGGCCAAAGGTCACACACTGAGTTAGCAGAGTAGCCGAAGCAGGGTGTGGGCCAGGCAGGCCGGTGCCAACATTTGCTCAACCACCTCACTCTGCGACACTGTTAACAGTGAAAGTGCATATAAGAGATTCAAACTGAGCCAGGTTGATGAGGTGCTTTCAGTAAATAATGCTGAAGTGCCAGACGTTGTCATGTTCCTGTCTGCGCAGCTCTGATGAGATGCAGACAATAAGCTCTTTATCACACCCCAGCCAAGGAGAGGAGTGTTTTCCTTTTGAACAGCCTAACACAATTAATAAATGAGTTTCCGTTTCCTTCTCTGAGCAAGGAAAAGCAAAATAGCAGATCCAGATTCAAGACGGCTCATCCTTATCTACGATGAAGGCAAGCAAACAAACAAAATATTACTGTGTATCTGTTGAAAGAAAGGGGAACAAACTGGAAATGAATTCTAATGTATGAGCTGGAAAACTTTCCCAGATCCATTCCTTTTCTCTCCCTCTCTTTGCCTGATTGGAAAAGACAGGGAGGGCTTCCTTCTGCTTACTTGACCATTCAAGCCAGCGGCTATGCCACACTTTGAAGTATTTTATGATTTCAAGGCTTATGATGATAAATCCATCTGAGGCTAGGCTGGTTAATGGGTGGTGGGAACAAATACCATCTCTGAGACTGTGACTTAGTAAAGAGACAGGTTAAGCTGAACTCCACCAAAGGCAAATGAATAAGTAAGGGGTCTGAGGCTGTCCTAAATGGGGTCGACATCTGGGTGGAATGGAGGGGTTATAGAAAAGTGCTTGGATTTCATCTTACAGTAGCAAAAGCTACACCTTTTCCTTGTATTCTCTGTCTCTTTCAGTCGAGCCTTCTGGAAAGAGTCTATTAATTTTTTAGAAAAGGTAGGGGAGGAGGATGAAAGAAAAAGTAAACCCCACCAACAATGAGATTTTCTAGCAATGTTTCTATCAATATTTACTTAGCTAATTGTCTAGTGTCGACATAAACACCCTGCCCTGGTGTGCTACTGAAACTCTGAAAGTTGCCCCACCAGTTACAAGGAGCTGGTAGGAGCCACAGCTCACAAATTCCTTCTTTGAACCCTAGTGTTGAGCCAAGCTTTGTCTTCCCATTGTCTGTCATTTACCACCAGGTAAGGTCAGCATGCTAATGGACCGCCCTGCAGTTCGAGTTGCCGTGGAAACCTCCACAGGTCGGGTGGAACTAGAGCTGACCCCCTCAGTGGAGATCCCCACCGCCTGGTCCAAGAAAGCCCGGTGGCCTTCGTGTCTGAAGCGCTGGCCTTCTGCAGAGAGAGTGCAGTGCATCAAGGTATTAGCCTTCAGGGTCCCGGCTCACCAGAGATGCTCTCACCTTAACCAAACCACAGCATCACTAACCACCAACCAGCTTCGGAAGGAAAATTGAAATTTCATTAGATCCCCAGAACCTGCAGCGGCACCTGGGAATCTGTTGTAAATGCAGATTCCCGGGCCCCGCTCTGGCCCTAGGGAATGAGACTCGGTGGGCAGGGCCCAGCAATTTGTGTTCTCACAGGCCCTCCAGGTGATTCTGGGGCAGGCTCAAGTTGGAGAACCACTGCCCAAGAGAAAGTGGACACAGCCTCCCCAGTTAATTGCCTGCGTGCAAGGGGCTCCCCTGAGGCTCCCTCCGTGTCCCCACGTGGGATGTGCTGCTCGCCCAGTGGCAGGTCCCCCCTCCTAGTGGACTGCTTCGGAGATGGCTTTCTCCTCAACCAGCATCATCCTTCTTGTTTCCTGCTGTTTTTCTCTTCCCCAGTCATTTGGGTTTAGCTTGTTGGCCTGTTCAAACTATCACTGGCAGCTGAGCTTCTTGCGGGCTGAACATTTGCTGCTGGAGCAGCTGGATGAAGACGGGGGCTGCCGCAGGAAGTGTCTTCAGGCCATGAGGCAGATGAAGGAGGACGTCTGGTGTCCAGGGAAAAGACCTGTGATCACGTCCTACCACCTTCAGGTGAGTGTTCCTCCCCGGCCTAGAGGGCCAGGGCGGCTGGGGCTGGGTGGGTCCCTCTGCGGCCTCTGCAGGGTCACCAGAGCCACTGACAACGGGGGTGTGTGTGACGAGTAGGAGGGGGCCTAGTGTCCATATTTGCCATCTCACAAATTTGTACTCCTTATGGAGATATACAGCCCCAGCTGCGTGCATGTCCACACCATCCCTGCCCAGGATCCCTGTCCTCCACCTCCTTTCTTCCCTCTTCCAGTTTCCCTCTTCCCTTTCTTCCTTTCTGTCTTGCCTTCTCTCCCTCTCCGTCTCCCCTCCTTTTATTTCACTCAACAAACCAACACAAGCGCCCACTATGTGCCAGAAACCCGGCTGAGGTTCAGAAATGAATGACAGCATGCAGTCTCTGCCCCTGAGAAATCTACAGTCTGGTGAAATCTTGGGAGTTCCTCAAACCTGAGATGGATTCACATTTTCCCTCATGTTATGACTCATTCATTCCCCATTCTAGCCCAAGTGCAGCCATTCATGCACACACACATACACACTCACACACGCACTCTGTGCAGAGGAGAAAACCAGGAAATGTTGTGGTACCTGACAAACCTGGCAGCAAACCTGAATTTCTGGGTTGCAAATCACCAGGCAAGGACTTACCATTAGACAGCCATACATGCATTCACTCACTCACTCAGCAAATGTTTATTGAGATCCCTGTGGGCCAGTCACTTGCCCCAACACCTGCTGTGTGCTCTACACCTGGCAGTACAAAGTGAACAAACGCAGATGTGGTTCCTGCTCTCATGGACCTTGTGGTCCAGCGGGGGAGACAGACATTGGTCAGTCAGTCTGCAGGTGTGCGTGGAATCGTGCCACGTGGGGGAATGCCAGGGTGGAGAGGAGTGTTGCCCTAGGAAGGCTCAGGGTAGCAGAACCTGACCTGGACCGGGGGATCAGGGGGTCCCCCCTGGGGAGATGGCCTTTGATCACACTCTCAGCTCCTTTCTCAAATTTCTGACCACCCATGGTTAACTGGATGCTCAGGTAATACTGCGTGCAGCACACTGTGGTGGGGGGAGGTATCAGACTCTTAGTAGCCCCAGCCCAGCTAGTATCCCTCCTGGAGCTTCAACCCTTCTCCCCAACCTACTACACAGGTAAGCACAGGTCCCTGGGGTGTGCGGTGCCTTCATTGCATGCTCCTACCTGGGCCTCGTCTCATCCAGTAGACAACCATTTCCCAACCCTGTGTTACTCTTTCAGGCCTAACACAAGCTATTTAAGGGCAACTCATACCGATCCCTTTGTATCTCTCCCAATGCTTTGTATGTAGTAGTTGCTCAGTAAATATTTGCTGATCATCTGAATGAATGACTTCACATTTTACTCCACTTTTCCCCCCAGCAAAATTGTTCATCTTTGCTTTGCTTTCTTATCTTTTCTGATAACCTGTTCTCCCTGACCTGCCCAAGAATCTGTTAACATCTCATTTGCACATACTGGGGCCTTTCTCTCCAGTTTCAACATTCTTAAAGTGTCCCCAAACATGTCCCCCTAAAAACACACACCTGTTCTCCTGGATCGAGGACACGTACTTTCTGAAGCTAGTCTAATTCATTTCAGGGATTTAGCTTCTTTCTTACTTGCCTTTCCACTGGCCACACTAGGAAAAGTCAGAGCTGAGAAGGAAACTCCAGGTGGTCTCATATCAAATCTCATACTTTTAACTAACCACTGACTTCACTGCTCCACAATTAGGATAGATGAAAACACTTTAAGTACCACGAGTATTTTAGAAAGGTTGAATAGGGCCACCACGGGCCTCCCAGCCCTTGACTGCTCTCAAAACTGCATTCCATCCAGGATTTACTTGTATTCCAGTGGCTTCTAAATCATCTAGAGGATTTCAGGGCAACTTCTTAAAGGTCCCCTGTTTTAGTCTTCCCTAACCCACCTACACGGCATAATAAAATTGTGCATTCTCAAGAATGAGCATTTAAAAGGGGGTTATTTGTTGAGAAATCGAAACAGTACTGACTGCCTTTTCCCCTCGTCTTCCACCCTTGTGCAAGGGTAGAATTCTCTCACATGGAGGCATTGGGATGGATGTGGCTGCTGGTAGTGTGGTATGAGATACCATCCTGGATGATGGCTTGAGTGTGCAGAATCCTTGCCAAGACTTTAGTCTGGGGAAAGTAGAAGACACTGGGTTGCAAAACAGCATCAGGAAAGATGTGCCAATCATGGGCACCTCCTAGAAGGTCTTTACCTCCTCCCCAAAGAGGCTTCTCCCCCATAGCAATTTCATGTGAAGAGCTTATCTTTCATTGGCTTATTTATTCCTAAACCTGCTCAAAGGCACAGAGACTTGCTTCTAATAGGCTTAACTGCTTCTGTTTGCTTAGAGAGAGAAAAGCTTAACTACAAGAGGAATTAAAACATGTTTTTTATCTAGGTTATCTTGACTAGCATGAAATTATCTCCAACTCATTTACTCAAAACAATGTACTCCAAATCAAAACACATTCAATATCTTGCTGTGAACCTAAAACTGCTCTTTTACTTTTTAGGAAAGTCTATATTTTCAAAATACTCAACATCTAAACCCAAACATTAATTATTTCACTCAGTCAATAAATGTCAATTGACTGCCTCCGGTGGGCCAGGCCTTCTGCTGAATGTAGTAACATCAGCGTGAATACAAATAGGTCTAGTCCTCTGCTCACATAGAGTTTGCCATCTAGTAGGGAATCACCTAAATACATAGGAAAACGACCACCACTGTTGTCATTGCTGCATATGAGAAGTATGGGATGAAGAGAGTGCTTAATGGGTGTCATAGGGAAGTTTGATCTGATGGATGAGTTTCCTGGACAAGTTGGGGAAGGAAGTACGCTCCATACGGAAGAAGTGGGTTGTGAAAGGCCCTGTGATAGAAGAGAGCATGAAACGAGGCCAGTGTGGCTAGAAGGAAAGAGCGAGGGAGAACACAGGGCGAGATGAGGCTGGAAAGGAAGGGAGGGACCAAACCTTGTCAACCAGACCATGCTAAGGATGGTATTTTTTAATTAACAAAAAATGGGAAGACTGTGAAGTATTTTAGACAAGAAGAAACATAGATTTATATTTCAAAGAGATCACGTTGGCTTCAGTGTGGATGACGACAGATAGGCTGGTGACAAGAAGAGGTGCAGACTGTGGCAGAGGTCCGGGTGAGACACGGTGGGAAAGGGTGATTGAATTGGGTGGATTGAAAAATACCTAGGCAGGAGGATTGGCAGGACTTGATTGGAGGTGGTGAGGGAGAGGAATGACTCCTAGGTTTGCGTCTTGCGTAACAGCCTGGATAAACAACCCTGGAAGCACACGAGGTATGTGGGGGAGGGTCAGGAGTTCAGTTTGGACGTATGGACTGAGATAACTTTCAGATGGCCAAGAGATACCAGGTAAGGAGGTCAGAGAAGAAGTGTGAACTGGAGAAAAGAAATAGCAAGTTATCTATATTTAGTGGGAGAAGAGGGCCTGGAATGGAGCCCCCAAAACTCCAGCATTAGGGCAGGTGGAGGGTGAGCACTCCAAGGCATAGCCACACTGCTCAGAGAAACCCACTTGGAAGCCAAGTGAAGAATGGCTCAAGAGTGAGGGTATGCATGAGAGAACCAGATTCCACTGGAAGGTCAGGTAGGGTGAGAGCTGGAAAGAGCCTGCTGGATTTAGCAAACATGGGGATCACTGGACCTTAAGGAGAGCAGCCTTTGAGGACTGATGGCAGAAGAATCCATGTTGGAGTGGGTCAAGGCAGGAAATCAGAGGAGAGGAAATGACAAATTATTAAGATGATTCTCTGCAGAAACGTGGATTTGCAGAGAGGTGAGAGTCAGGGCAGGAGGGAGATATGGCACTTGGGGAGCAGGAGAGCTTTAATGGATTTAAAAGCCAATGAGGAAGAAGAAACTCAATCATTTACAGCTCCTGGAAGGGGAGATCCCAGCCCTGCAGAGGGATTTTCCCAGGCTAGGGGGATGCGGAGAGGAAGATACCAAATGAAGGAACGATGGCTGGTTTGCACGCACGAGGTATTTTCCCTGTACAGGAGGCAAAGTCATCTCCCAGGTGTGGGGAATCGTGAATTTTAGGAGAGTGGAGATCATTGGAAATGCCAGTGGAGAGAGAATAAATTACCAAAGAGGCATAGGAGACCAGCAGGAGGAGGCTGAGAGCCCATCCAAGGCTGGGGATCATAAATCCACGGCAGACCCAGCTTGCCCCTGGGGCTCCTGTCTCCTCCTTCTAAGGCCACGTGAGCTCAGGAATGTTCCTGAAGACACTCTCCTTAATAGACCGGGACGATGTCTCACACCGCCTCTTCCTCCCACAGACAGTGCTCTTCTGGACTTGTGAGAAGTATCCCCACCCAAAGGACTGGCGGGTCTTCAGCAGAGCGTTCCTGCGCCTGGTGAGGAAGCTGCACAAGTGCGTGAGCCAGCACTTTCTGAAACACTACTTCGTGCGGAAGAGCAACCTCCTGCGGTATGCCAATTCAGGCGAGCTGGGGGCCCTGGCCCAGAAGCTGGCCTTCTTCCTGAAGAACCCCCAGATCAGCCTGCCCTGATGCTGCCCTGCGTGGGATGCTCTTGGACATTTCATTCAAGCTTGACCTCACTCTCTGTGGATCGTTCCTCAGTCAGAGGCCAGGATCCTGCCCAGGAGAGAAGCAACAGATGGCAGAGGAAAATTCCATCAACCCAGCAGCACTTCAGGGGGGAAAACTGTGCCCCAAGATGTCTGGTCCAGGCCTCCCTGCAGCCAAGCAAGCATTTCTGCCCCCACTAGCTACCTCTTTGGGAGACAGCTCTCATCAAGCTTCCCCGAGCCATAGTTTCCGAACTGATGGCAGTTCAGAATTTATTTTCCCTTGCTCAGGCTCTGGTTGTCTGTCAGGGAGGATGTAGAGAGAACCCCCGGAAGGCCAGGCGTCAGCCTGCTGCCCACGAGTGGTTCTCCAGCCCACTGACCACGGGCTCATTATTTTTCCATTTGTAAAATGGGACTGTTCATATGCCTCCCTCAGAGCAGGGCTGCGAGCTTACGGACTGTGCTGCTGCCCTTTCAAGGGGAAGGTGCTGGATCAACACAAAGTGTTACTCGTTGGTTTAGTGGCTGGTGTTTGCATTCAGGATCAGTATCTACACCACTGATTAAATGATTACGTCTGATGGGTTAGCATGACTGTGTTGCCCGTGTGCCCTCCAGTTCTCCTAAACTGTGGTTCAGGCTTGTGGATCTGCCTGCTTCCCTGGTGTTCTCTAAGAAGGGAGGAGTGGTTTTGATGACTGGTGCAGTCAAAGATGAGAGTGCAGCAACCCCAGTGACTGCACTTCCTTGCTTCCCATGCCGTGGGTCAGGGATGAGACATCCTTCTATTTATGGAATGAACTTGGTACTGTGATCTGCATTGAATGACTTTGGTGTCACTCACCTCTCAGTTCCTTCCTTTGCTCACTTAGTGGTTCACTTCCTCATTCATTGATAAATATATATGCATTAGGTACTGGGGATGCAGCAAAAGCAAGATGGACAAGGACTTACCTGATGCAGATGATGCCTAATGGTAAAGACAGGAAATGAACAACAGATATACACACTTGATTGTTACAAATTGTAGCAAGTGGCCTGAAGAAAATAAACAGAATATTGAAAGAGAGCCACAGAGAGATCCTTGAAGGATGAAAATGCAAACAGCTGAAAGAGAAGAAAAGGGGGCCAAGGGCAGACTTAGAGGGGCTGGCATGAGCCAGATCACTTGGCCTTGTAAACCTGGTAAGGAATTTGTATTTTACCTTAAAATCAGATGTGTGATATTTGACCTCTCCAGAAGCAGAAGGGTATTATGATTTGATTTGCATTTTAAATGCCCATTCCGGCAACTGTGTAAAGGGGGTCTGTGGACCCACACGAGGATGGGGACACTGAAAGCCCTTGAGCCCACTCATTTTGAATTTCACTGAGGTCCTCAAGGCCACACATCCTGTGACACACACACACCAGGAATTCTAGGAGCTCTCGGGAGATCCATAGTTTCTTCTGGCACTTATTTACGCTTCTCAATTCAAGGGAATCCTTTATTACTTAGAACATTTTCCCCAGATAAATAATTTCTAAAAGCAAGAACTGCTGATTCTTTTTTAACTAAAAGTCACATATGAAAATGAAAACAATTATTTTTACAAAAATACTGTAACCAAGTGGTGGGGTTATCCCACCACTTGGTTACAGTATTTTTTTCCTATGGACTATCACATAGGAAATCATGGTTTTAAAATGTTGAACAAACTTACAATCAGTCTATAGTTTTTGAAAACATGAAAGTATGAACAAACCAATATTTTATTAAGTCATCAAAACCAGCATTCGAATTCTCATATTCTTGGATCTTGAGAAACATCATTTTCGAGAAGGTGGCAGATATATATTTTTTAATGATGAAAACAGCTGACAATTTTAAAACAGCTGCACAGTCACGGAATGCCAAGTGAAAGTTGACTGTACCATTGATTTGAAATGTATGTATATGTATGGAAAAGAGTGGGACTGACATACTCCACGCTGCAGAAATACAAAAGATCATGAGAGATTACCACAGTCTGATTCCAGTAGATTCTTCCCACCTTTCCCTATGGATTTGTAGTTTTTGGATGAAGTAGGGCTGTCTGCACATTCCTGGGTGTTCCTAACTGCTGGCCAGCAGAGAGCAGTGGGGGACTGCCTATGAAAAGAGCCAGGTTCCCACCCATGCACCGCAGAGCCCAGCAGGTGTCGCCCTCCTCAGCTCATAATTTACACCGGGCTTCTCCAAAAAGGGAACCAGGGACTGAGGACTACAGCGGATGCTATGAGTTGTTGTCCTTTACTGCCATTTTGGCCAAAAACTACAGTCTTTTTGATTAAAGCTCAGATTTAAAAAGGGAGTGTATGAGAGGACAGTTCATCTATTCTGTTTCCAGGGACAGATTGCACAGCTCTGAAAGTTAATAATATAATAGTACTCCTTTATTAGGAAGATTTTTTTTTAATTCTCCAAAAGCCTTTTTTCATGCATCTCCACTCTTCTGGGCACCAGACTGTTTTTTAGCGGAATCGTTGGCATTCAGAGACTGCAACTGATCTGCTTGCATTCGCATCCCAGCTCTTACACTGTACATGCATGCCCTTGGCAAGTTGTTCAACCTCCCTAAATCTCCATTTCTTTATGGGCATTGTTATGGGCTGGATTGTGTCCCCCAGCCTCGAAATTCACATGTTGAAGCCCTAACTTCCAGTACCTCAGAATGTGACTGTATTTAGAGCTAAGGCCTTTAAAGAGGTGATTAAGTTAAAATGAGGCCATTAGGGTTTGAGCCCTAATCCAATAGGACTGATGTTCTTAGAAGAAGAGGTAGAGACCCCATGGGCAAGGGTGCAAAGGAAAAAGGCCATCTGCAAACTGAGCAGAGGCCTCAGGAGAAACCAGCAAGGCTAGCACCTTGATCGTGGGCTTGCAGCCTCCAGAACTGTGAGAAAATAATTTTCTGTTGTTTAAGCCATGCTGTTTAAGTCTGTGGTATATTGTTATGGCGACCCTGGGAAATGAATACATCATAAGAGAATATATACCTCACTGCTTTGATGGGGAGAATAAACAGAGCAATGGATGTACAAAACTCTTCGTTTAGACGTGGCATGGAGTAACTGTGGAATAAATGTGTAGCATTTTAGATGCCTACTCCTCATGTCCGTTTGTCCATTTGATAACTACCACCACCCCACAGATAAATTCTTCACAGAGAAATTAGAAACCATCACAAGGAAAACATGCCCAAAATACACCACATATTCCATAAACCCATCTTTTCCTTTGTCACTCTTGCTGCAATAGAGGAATATCTCTCCTGATTTCTCCACGTGCGATGGGCTGGCCCCCCAGCTTCTCAGGGCCGTCTTCCCTGTAGCATCCTCCACACCCTCCCCCAACCACCACCTGCCTCTCTTCCCCCCTTTCTATCCAGCTTCCTGAATTATTATACATGTGTCTCCACTTCCTTACCTCTTCACACTTTTCTAATTGTAAAAAATATCATACGTGCGAGAGTCTAAACTGTTTCAAGAATTATAGTAAAACAAATACCAATATACTCACTGTCTAGGTGAAAAAAATAACATTTTGCCAATACTTTAGAATTCTCCTAGGCGACCCTTCCGTTCCTTAGCCCCCTCTCTCCCTGAACATAGGTAATTGTGATCCCAAATTTTAGGTTAGTCATTCTGCTTTTCTTTCATTCTACCACCTATCATATTTCATTGAACCTAAGCCCCCAACAACTGTGAGATGCATTATTATTTCATGTCTAAGAAAGAAAAAGTGCTGCTAAGGGTAATTACAAAACACCACTGATTATAAGATGCATCCTAATTTTAGAGGATGAGATGCATCCTAATTTTAGAGATTAAAAGGTGAAAAAGTAAATTTTAGAATCAACAAAATGTGACCTGCGGGACTTCCCTGGTGGTGCAGTGGTTAAGAATCTGCCTGCCAATGCAGGGGACACGAGTTGGAGCCCTGGTCCGGGAAGATCCCCCATGCCACGGAGCAACTAAGCCCATGCGCCACAACTACTGAGCCTGCGCTCTAGAGCCGATGAGCCACAACTACTGAAGCCCACCTGCCACAACTACTGAGCCCACATGCCACAACTACTGAAGCCCGTGCCCCTAGAACCCGTGCTCTGCAACAAGAGAAGCCACCACAATGAGAAGCCTGCGCACCACAACAAAGAGTAGCCCCCGCTCACTGCAACTTGAGAAAAGCCCATGCGCAGCAACGAAGACCCAAACGCAGCCAAAAATAAATAAATAAATTTATTAAAAGAAAATAAAAGAAATACTGTTCTTGATAAAGATGCAGTCAGAAATCATTTTTAAAAAAAAATGTGACCTGCGTATATCCCAATTGTCTTTTTAGTTTTGCCTGTTTTTAAGCTTTATGTATATGGAACCATCCCGAACAAAGTCGTCTGTGATTTGCTTCTTATGTCCACAGTACACCTTTGAGACTCTCCCATGTGGATGCATGTGGAGTGGTGTGTTCCTTTTAGCTGCTGTATAATATTCCTCTGTAAGATTATGCCACTTTATATATTTATGTTACTGCAATTAGGCATTTGGGTTGTTTATAGTTTCAGTGATTTGAACTGTCTTTATGCACAGTTTTATATATGTCTTCTGATGCTCTCAAGTCTTTTAAGGGTACATACATAGGAGTGAAATTTCAGGTTCAAGGAATAAATGTGTGTTTAAGTTTATGAGGTAATGTCAACATATTTTCTGAAGTGATAACACTGATCTAAATTCTTCATTTTAACATAGGTGAATTTTCAGTGATTTTCTCCATTATAATGGAGCACATTTTGTGTGTTGTTTAAGAAATATTTCCCATTCATTTTTTTTAAGGTCATGGAGATATGCTCCTATATTGTTCTCTAAAATTTTATAGTTGTGCCTTTCACCAGGTTTAGGAAGTGCCCTCTATTTTTTCTATTCTATTCTATTTCATGCATAAATTATTCTTGAAAGTTTGGTAAAACTCACCTAAGATGCCGACTGGGCCTTCTGTTTTCTTTGTCAGAAGATTTTAAACTATTTATTTTCTTTTAGGGATAAAGGATATTCAGGTTTTCTAGTTCTTCTTGAGCAAGTGTTATCAATTTGTATTTTATTAGAAATTTACCCATTTTATCTAAGTTTTCAAATTTACTGACAAACTTGTTCATAATATTTTATTATCTATTTAAACTCTGATATATCTATACACATCTTTCTTGATAATCTGTTAGAGACTTATCAAAGAATCAGTTGTGAGTTTTGTTGATCTTATCCATTGTATACTTGTTTTCTGTTTCATTCATTTCTGCTCATATCTTTCTTTCCCTCTACTTTCCTCAGGTTTATCCTGATGTTCTTTTTATAACTTCTTAAATTAATGCTTAGCTCAGAAATCTTCAGTTTTTCTTCTTTTCTAACTATATAAATCTCCTCTTCACACCACTTTAGTGGAATTTTACAACTTTTGGTATATTGTGTTTTCATCTTTTTTCAGTTCTATTTATTTTCTAATTTCAGCCATGATTTCCTCTTTGAATTATGAGGTGCTTAGAAGTTTTTAAAAAGTATTATTTTCAAATTCATTGTGTTTCCTAATTATGTTTTTGTTACTGATTTCTAACTAAATTGAATTATAGTCAGAGAAAGTCTGAAAGGCCTCAATCCTCTGATACCCCTCGAGGTCAGCTTTTTAGCCTAGCATTTTTTCCTTATTTTGTGTCATACAAAGAAGGGTTGAAAGTTTAGATACAATGTTCAAGAAATGTCAGATCAAAAAAAAAAAAAAAAAAAAAAGAAATGTCAGATCATGCACTGCTCAAATTTTCCATGTATCACAAATTGCCTTTTGGCTGCATTTTCCAAAATTTACTGAGAGAGTTTTTTTTTTTTTTTTTTTTTTTGGCTGTGTTGGGTCTTCGTTGCTGCACACAGGCTTTCTCTAGTTGCGGTGAGCAGGGGCTACTCTTCGTTGCGGTGCGTGGGCTTCTCATTGTGTTGGCTTCTCTTGTTGCAGAGCATGGGCTCTAGGCCCACGGGCTTCAGTAGTTGTGGCACACGGGCTCAGTCGCTGTGGCTCGTGGACTCTAGATCCCAGGCTTGGTAGTTGTGGTGCACGGGTTTAGTTGCTCCGCGGCATGTGGGATCTTCCCGGACCAGGAATCGAATCCATATCCCCTGCATTGGCAAGTGGATTCTTAACCACGGTGCCACCAGCAAAGTCCTGAAAGAGTTATTTTTAAATCTTCCATTGAGTGTGGATTTTTCAATTTCTCCTTATCATTCTGTCAAACTTTTACTTAATACACTTTGAGATGATATTATTAGGGACATACAGATTTAGAATTTTTACGTCTTCCCAGTTAAAGATTCTGTCACTATAAAGTGACCTTTTTTAAACTATTATAAATGTTTTGCCTAAACATTGATTTTGTCTGGTCTTAATATAGGGACACCACTTTATTTTGCCTCCCTGTCGCCTCATATCTTTTCCCATCCTTTAACTGTTAACCTATTTGTGTCTCTGTGTAGTTGATAACTGTCTCTTGTAAATGGTGGATTTTCTAAAAAATCCCATCTGACAGTTGAGATCTGCAACTCTAATGCTTAATCCATGTGCATCTCTTCCAGTGAATAATGTATTTGGATTCATTTGTCTCTTGTTATTTACTTTCTACTTGACCCATGTCTTCCTCTGCCTCCCACCTCACCTTCTTGCCTTTTAAAACCTTGATTTTTTTTCTTTTTCTTTTTTTCATTGCTTTTCCCCCCTTACTAGTTTGGAAGGCTCATATCCTATCTCTGTCCTTTTAATAGTTACAAAGCCTATCCATATAGACTAAACTCTAGAGTCAAAAGTTAGCCAACACTTTTACTCTCCTCTTTAACAAGGAACCTAGAAGGCGTGGCTCCTGTCATTCCCCGTCCCATGGCACCTGCTGCTGTGAGCCAGGATTTTGGTTCTCACCTGTTGGCCATCCCCCCTGCTGCCACATACACACACATATGTAAAACAGAAATTTTATTTTTATTTTATAAATGTATTATAATATACGATTATCTATTTATATTATAAATCTTATAATATGTATAAAATATTATAAATTAATATTTAAAATATTTAAATATTTTTAAAATATAACTTTATATTACAGTATAAAATAATATTACACTATCATTTTATAAATAATACAAAGAATCATTATTATTTTCTTATTTTTCTCACATATTTGCCACTCTCAATACTCACCATTCCTTGAAACTCAAACTTCCTATTAGGGATCATTTTCCTTCTGCCTGGACTGTATGCTCTGATATGACCTATAGTGAGAGTCCACAAGAGTAAGCTCTCTGTTTTTATCTGTCTGAAATTGTCCTTATTCACTTTCATTCTTGACAGAGAGTTTCTCTGAGTGTTTTGTTTTAGGTTCACACAATTTTTCTCAGCACACTGAAGTATTTTCCACTCTCTTCTGGCTTCAGTGTTGCTCTTGACAAGTCAATCACTAGACTATTTGGTGTTTCTTTGTGGGGTGTCTGCTTTTTCTCTCTGGCTGCTTTTAATTTCTTCTCCTCCCCCTCCCCCATCTCTTCCCCCCTCCTCCTTCTTCTCTTCCTCCTCCTTCTCCTTCTTCTTCTTTTCTCTCTCTCTCTCTCTTCCCTTCCCTCCCACCTCCCATCTTTCTTTTTCTTTGGATTTGTTAGGCTTCCTGAGTCTGAGGAATTATTTCCAGTATTTCTGAAAAATTATCAGCATTTAATGCTAAATGTTGCCTCCTTCCCATTATCTCTATATTCCATTCTAAAGGGAAATCCAATTTACATGTATAGTAGACTCTATCATTCTACTCTCTATACTTTTATCTCCTCTTTTATAATTTGCATTTTTATCACTCAAAACTGCATTCTCAATAATTTCTTTGGATCTGTCTTCTAGTTGACTAATTCTTTCTTCAGCTGAATCTAGGCTAATGTTTAATCCATCCACTGAGTCTTAAATTTTTAGTGTTACAGTTCTTATTTTCAGTTCTCATTTGGGCCTATTTCTCAAGCCTGCCTGTTCATTCTTTAAAATCTCTTATTCCTGCTCATGTTTTTAAGCTGCTCTTCTATTTGTTTAAGCATATTAAACATAATTGTTTTATATTCCATATCTGAAATTCAAATATCTGAAATCTTTGACTGGTTGTTTTGCTGTCTATTTTTTTGTTTGTTTTTACTGATTGCCAGTCATAGACCTTGTTTCCTTGTGTGTTTTATAAATATTTAAGGTGAACTGTTCATTTTTTCTTAAAACTTTACCTGTGAGAATTGTTTGAGGTCTGGATTGAAGTTGTTTGCGGTACCTGGAAAGGTTTTTTTTTAAAATTCTGCCAGTTATCTGAGAGCACTACCAACCCAAGGCCATTTAAATTAAATTTAAATGCTTGAGATTTTTCAGGCCAACCGACAGATAAATTCAGACAGAAAATATTTGAGGCTAGCTCATGGCTGCAAATCCTGGGAGGATTCTTTTCCCTCCACCCAGTGCCAAGGTCAAGGCAAGCTAGTTGCCTTCTTCATGCCACATTTATTCCTTATGCGCCTTTATTCTGAGGATACAGCCTTTTGAGGTCCAGATTTATGCAGGAAAATACTATCCGACTTCCCACCTGGGGCAGGCCCTAAATGATCTCATTTGTCCCCTAGACTTGCACAGTTGCCAATGAAATGTCCAGATCTCTAAGGGTCAGCAAACCCTCAGGGTAAAAGCGAGTTTGTTCACTCACCTGCCAGCGTTCCTAGTTCTGCTTCATTTTCGAAGTCTATGGATTTATTACTTTCATTTTATCTCAGGGAGACATTTATAAAGGTTTTAAAAAATATATATATAACCCAGCATTTTAGCTCTTTCAAGTGCGGGGGGGAGTCATCCAGAATACCTAATCTGCTATACTACTGGCTACTTAGCATGACCCAAGGCAGCTAGAAGCTTCAAACATCAACTCAAACGTCACTTCTGCCCAACCCTGCATGCCAAATTGAATGCCACTTCTCCATTCCCATCTTGCACAACCTCTGGGAAGCATTCAGCACAGTCCACCTCTCCTCCTTGCACCACTCTTCTCTGGGTTCCTGTGACGCCCCTCTCTCTCCTCTCCCTCTGCTCCTTCCTAGTCTCCTTTCTGACTCCTTCTCTGCCCACCCCTAAATGTTGTCATCCCTCTCTTGAGGGCTCAGTCCTGAGCTCTCTTCTCTTCAGACTCTACACATTCAGCCTAGGCAACTTGACCCACTCCTATAGCTCCAGATACCATCTATCATCCCAGGATGTCCAAGTGCGTAGCTCTAGCCAAGCCTTCCTTGTGAATTCCAGGTAATTCCTACGGACCGCCTCCACCTGATACTTCACAGACTGTTCCAACCTAACGTGTTGCCCCCACCCCCAAACGTGAGCACCCTGACTTGGCTCAGGCAGAATCATGTAATTCTTATAGAAAACTCCTCAAGGGGATACTCAGAATTCTATGTCAGTCCTCAGCTCACAATCCTCCAGTCACTTCCCATCTCACTCACATGAAAATCCAAAGGTCCTGGATGATCTGGAGCCCCTGCCTCTATAAATCTATCTCCTCCTCCTTTTCCCCTTTCTCACACTCATCTCCAGTCATACTGCTGCCTTCCTTGTTCTTCCTGGAACACTCTAAATGTGACTTCACCTTAGGACTTTTGTACTTGCTGTTCCCTCTGTCTGGAGACCTTCCCTAACTTCCTTACATAAAATAGTATCACTAGTCCCCATCCCGTCTTCACCCAAGTCTTGACATGTTCTACCCTCCTTCTCTGCTTTTTCACCACCTGGATGCCCTATCTATCGATCTATCTATCTATTATCTATCTATCTATCAATCTATCTATCTATGTATCTACCACCAGAGGGAAAGCCCCATAAGGAAGGACTTTTATCTGTATTTTCAAGGTTGTATCTTTACAACCCTAGGCACATAGTAAGTGCCCCATAAATAATGTGTTGAATGAAAATGTTTGCAAAACTTTTTCAAAAATTAACCATTCAGGTCTCAAGTTTCTTGGACTTTGACATGCATTCAGATTTTTTTCTTTCCTTAAAAGCAATAGAATCACAAAATGTTCTAGCTTGAAGACATAGTGGAGGTCTTTACATTTACAGTAAAGGAAACTGAGGTTCAGACAGGTTGAATGACTATTTGGGCTCAAATCACAAACTTTGAGATAGTTTGTAATTCAAAGGCTAAAGTGCTTTTCCTTTCAAAAGCCCTTGAAACTTCTCAAGTGCAAACCTAAGAAATGTAGGAAATGAAGTGTAAGTCACACTGGCCAGTCATACATTTTTGGTGATTCTTTCTCATCTGTGCCCTCTGCTCTGATTCACTCCCTTCACCCTCCACCCTGTTTCCTTTTTCCTGGTTGTTAGGACAACAGCATGGATGGGAACCCTTGTGGGACACGAGACTTGCTTTTGTTCTCTCTCTTTATCTCTATCTCTTTCTCTCCCCAAAGAAGAGTTAGAAGAGTCCTGTCACTTCTTTTCTCTGAATTCAAAATATACTGGTGGGTTTAAAAGACATGAGAATGTGGAAGAATTAAGAAAAATAACCCTAATGACCACAGAGAGATCCTGGGGATCACGTGGGCATCCTCTTTATTTTATAGCTGAGAAGGCAGAGGCCAAAAGAGAGGATGGAAAATGATTTGCTCAAATTTATTATGTCCCAAATTGAACTCTCGAGTTCCCTTCTCAACCCTGCCCTCACCTCTGTAAATAGAATCATTATTCAACTACTTGCTTCAGCCAGAAACCCAGGAGTCATCCTTGAGCCCTCTTTCCATCACCCAAACCCTCAATCCACCAGCAGATCCTTTTGGCTCTACTTTCTAAATATAGTCCAAGTATGACTCCCCACACCCCCAAGCTGCCCCACTGCCAGGCCACTTCGTCCTCCTCTCCTTTCTAGACTCTGCGGGGTTTTCCTAATTGGTCCCTTACACCCACTCATGCCACCTCACCCCATCCCATAAAAGCCTCCTCCACACAAGAGCCAGAGTGGTCTTTTCCACACGCACATCGAATCATGTGTTTTCCCTGCTCTAATCCTTCCACCAGCTTGAAACTTCCTACCATGGCTCACAAGACCCACACAATCTGCCGCTCCCCTCTCTGCCCTCACCCGCTACCACTCCCCTTCACTCTGTGCTGCGGACAGGACACTGGCTCTCTTGTTTTCTTTCAAACACACCAAGTGAACGCCAAGTTCCTGCCCCAGGGCCTTTATACCTGTCTGCCCTCCTGCTCAGAAATCCCTTGCCCACTCCTCCCTGACCAGTCTAACAATTAGCAACCCATTCCTCTGCGCTTGCCCTGCTTTATTCTCCCCCTAGTGGGTTGGCTGGTCCCCTGTTAGAATGTAAGCTCTGTGCCAACAGAGGGTTAGTTATCTTGCTCACTGCTGTATCTCCTGCACCCAGAACAATGTTGGTGCATAGCAAGTGTTCGATGCATATTGGTTAAATGGATGAAGGAGTGAATGATTTTGCTCCATGACAGGCATCTGCTTCCTCGCAAGGCCTGGACTTGAACCCAGGTCTTCTGACTCTCGGGCCAGGCTCTTTCCCGCACAAAGTAACATTTTGAGGGGTTGAAGAATCACATCTTTAGCTTTAGAGAAAGAAGAATTACCTCTGGCTCCAGAAGCCTTTTTCCAGGAAGGGCTTGGTTCCTCTCTCGTTGCAGAGCACAGCAGTGGTGCAGCAAAGCCAGGATGCTCACTCATGCTGCAGACGCGACGGTGGCATCTCAGCCTCCCTCCACCGCCAGTGGGGATACGGGCACATATTTTTTGTAGAGTGTTTGCCAGATACAGCTACTCAGCCAGCATCCAACACATGTATTTTGTGACTGTAAGCCGCACACACACACACACACACACATACTTTGCATTTAAACAAAGCATGTCAGAAAGGCCCTCAGGCCCTCACCCTCCCTTCCTGCCAAGCGTGGCAACGAATAGTAGTGGCAGAAAGTCTCCGAGTCTAGACCATGCGTTTCCGCTCATTCAGCCAGCTTTATTTTTGGCTGTGTGACTTCTTTTGTGAACTTAGTATCTTCTGTGCTTGGACGTTGTAACCTGTGACTCTCCGGTCAGGACCTACCCCCTTGAGCACTGGTGCAAAAGACCAGTGAGAGTGCTCCTGTGAGAGAGAATGTGGTTGTAAATGAACAAAACGGCTGGACAGCCTAATGCAGAACCCTTCGTGATCACGTGAAATGTCACTTCCCTCTTCAGGGCACAGAGGGATAGTAGGGTATTGGGTCCAGCACCCAGGATATTGCGTGCTCGCTAGGGAGTGCCCCAACGCGTCGTTTGAGACCTGGGAGACCAGCCGAGCAAGCCAGGCTGCCCTGGGAGAGAAAGGCACAGCTGGGGACATTTGCGGGGGCGGGGGTGGTGGCAGGGGTCAAAGGGAGCTGAGCTCTGGCTCCTGCCCTGCGCTTATCCCCATCGCCACAGCCGCTCAGGCGGGGCCCCTCCTCTCCTCTTGCGCTTTCTTCTCTCCTGCCTCCTTCCGGGATGTTTGCCCACACGGTGAGATGCGAGGGGCATCAAGAATGCTCCCTGCCCTTGACTGTGGCCAGGGGCTACCATTAGTGACTGGTGCCCTTGGCACCCAGGACTTGGGCTCTTGAAGGAGTAAGGAGGAGAAGGAAAGAGGGTGGAAGCGGGCACCCTCGGCTCTGCGCAGGGCGGGCCTGGTAAAACCCTCCGCGGGCTGGGCTGCCCGGGGTCGGGGGCGGGGGACGGGGGACGGGGTGAGGTGGGTGATGAAAAGATAGGGATCTGTGGGGCGGGGCGGCCGTGGCGCTGCGGTGTAGGGCAGCAGGGGGCGCCCGCGGCTCCCTCGAGCGGACCCGCCTCCGCAGCTCGGAACCTGGGGAAATTCCGCCAGCCCAGAGCCAGCCGGCAGCGGGGACCAGGCCGGGACGCTGCGGACCTCGGCGCCGCTTGTCCCTCTCCAGCTGTCGGGAGCTTGCAGCACCCGCTCCCAGCGGCCCCACCCGGACCCTGCATCCACAGCTCACCCAGTGGCCAGCAAGGCTGTTCTTATCCACAGGGCGGGGCGTGCTCCCTGGGCCCCCGTTTGCAGTGGGGAGTGTTTATTGCACGAGGGGAGGCATGGCCACTCCAGCACAGACCTATCTGTGCCGCTGTAGGTCGCTCGCCCGCCTTCCCTGTAAGGTTGAAGCGGCCGCGGGAGAGGGAAGAAAGTTGCTGTGCTCCTGTGGTCCCCTTTTCCTTAGATAATGCCTGTAGGAAAAGGCGAGAGAAAAGTAGAAGCCCAGAGGCGTCCCGGTAGGAGGGTTGAGGAGAGGGTGAATGTTCCAGGATCGGAAAGGAAAGGACGTCCAACAAGACATGTGGACACTTCCATTGTGCCAGGCACATTTGCTGAGTGTTTTATGCTTTCTCTCATTTAATCCCCTCAATAGCTCTTTGAGGTAGGTAGGCATCATCAACCCATTTTGCTGATGAGCTGAATGGAGGCTGAGGGAGTAAGAGAAATTCCCCCAAGGTCACCCTGCTGGAGGTGAACAGGGCCATGTTTTGTGCACTTGGCCTAATGAATTTCTCACAGTGTAGGTGACAGTAGAGACACGTGGAGCAAAGCAGACTAGGGCCTGGGTTCCAAGTGGAAGCCTCTGCCCTTCCTGCTGGCTCTGCAGCCAAACCAGCCTGCAGGAACCAAGGGAGAGGGGCCTGGCAGGAAGGGACCCACACCCTCTGCTCTGGACATAGGACATGCCTCACATGGACAGGGGTCAAGGTCCTCAGGGAAGGGGGGATGGGTGGAGAGGATGGGAGCGATATGGCATGAGGATGGGAGAGAGAGAGAGAGCTGTTCTTACAATTTGCCCTGGGCTAAAATTTTCTAAACAGCACCTTTGAACGCTATGAAAAATCCTCAAAACTCACTTTCGCAGGAGTTAATCATTCACTCTCTCCACAGGCCAGATGACCTTTGCCATGTGGTTGGGCTTTTGTTTGCTTTTCTTAAAAATCCTGGATTTTGTAATTGGACCAATGTCCTTTCAGTGAGGAAGAAAGGAATTTGGGGTTCAGGACAAAGCTTGGTTTTCTTCCTTGCCTTCCATCTCCCAGGAGTTTGGAAACATTTTCTCAGTGAGAGGTTATGAATTCAGGACTCTAAGTTGATCATCTATAGCTGTGGCCCTGGGGGGAGGGGGCAGTGCTATATGTAGGAGACCCTAGGAGACAAAGCATACCAAAAACAAAAAACAAATAAAATCCAAGTCACCACCCATCCTGCACCTGATTCTTTTAGGAGCTTGCTCTTATCTGGGTGGCAGCTACGTTTACCCACAGAGATCCAATCAGCTTTGCACTTAGAGAGATGCAAGCTAGGGACTGTTCTATGTTAACATTTCAATCACCTTAAAGTTCATTGACCTCCTGTAAGAATTCGGGAGGCAGATTGGCTGTGTGACCTTGGACAAGTCACCCCACCCCTCTAGGCCTCAGATTCCCCTTCTGTACAGAGGACGAGTGAGCTCCAAGTTCCCCTCCAAGGCCAGTGCTCTGCGGCCCGTAATCCTGCAGGCTGCCGTCAAAGGCTCCCCCAGCTCTGTTCCACTGACTATTTTTGGCTCAGTGATTAGAGGGCTTGTCGGCCATACCCATATCTCTAACATTCTGACAGCTGACTGGACATTCTCACTAGACATCCCAGTGGGCCCTCTATCTTCAGATGCCCCAAGCAGACACATTGTCCCTCCCCTCTGCCCCTCTTGTCAGCCTAACTCCTCTGACTTCCCCTTTTCTCTTCCTGGCCCGGGAGCTGGGCATCTCAAAACCGTCTTTGCAAACTTGCTGTCCTTCAGCCTCCATAATTCCTTCAGTTGCTGAGACCTGAACAGGCTGTCTTATGTGACGTGCCCCTCTTCTGCATAGTCTCACGACTTCTACCCAGTTCAGGCCCTTGTTACCTGTCACAGGAGCTCTCACTACTGCCCTCACACCCTCAACAGCCCCCCTGCTTTCACTCTCCACTCCACCCATAGGAAGTGTCACTACTGGGTCACCACACTAATCCCCGGGCTCTAGCCAGCCTCTCCCCACTACAGACACTTGAATGGTTTCCTGTGGCCAAGTGAACAAACTACCACCTGCCCCCCCCGCCATGTAGGCCCAACCTGATGCCCCCTTCGCACGCCCCCTTTGCTTCAGCCAAACTTCGCGTCCCTCACCCAGCCTACTGTTCATTGTCCCCATGCTCTTCCTGTTCTGTTTGGAACACGGACAACTCCCGTACCTGCCTATAAAAATGACCTCTTCATCAAGGCCCAGTGCAAATGCTATGTTTTCCTTGAAACTTTCTAGGAGGCTTCCATGAAGGATCAGTTTCTCCTGGATTCATTCAGTCAGCAAGTATTTACTGAGTATCAACTGTGCCCCAAGTTCTGTTCCGGGCACTGAGAATTCGGGGGCGAATAAGGTAGGTGAATTTCTGCTCCCAGGGAGCTTACTGTTGAGGGTGACAGAACACACACAAGCAAACAGACAAGAAAATTATCAATTCTAATAAGTACGGTGGGGGAACTCTTGGAGTCACCAGCCCTGATTACAGTCTACTTGTAACGTGCTTCGTTGTCATCAAACGCTACCTGGTAAACCCTCTGAAGGAAGAATCTGAGTCTCACTTCTCTTTGGAACTTCCAGGATGCCAACATCATCCCATCTGTGTAGTGGCCCCTCAGTGTGTGTTTGTGAAAGGAAGGAAAGAAGGAAGGAAGGACAGGAAGAAAGGAAGGGAGGAAAGAAGACAGGGATTTGGAAAACATTTAACAAATACTTCTAGCCAGCAGTGGAGCTGAATTTCTTAAATTCACAGTATGTTCTTATCTTGCATTTGTCAACTTTGCAGTCCCTAGAGATGGCTTTCACTGAGAGAACCTCACTCCAGGTAGGAGAGGCGACATAGGGCAGGGCAAGGGTGCTGTACAAACTCAGGATTTCATCCCTGCCTCACCAAGTGACTCTGGAGAGTTTCGAGCAAGTTCCTTAATCCTCCGGACCCTTAGCTTCCTCAAAAGGGGATCATAAAACCTGCCTCACAGAAATGGAAAATCAAATAAGACAGCATGTGAAAAATTGTTTCTTAAACTAAAAATAAAGTACCCCATAATCTTGAAATCAGTTCAGGATTATTCTAGGGCCTGTACTGGCTTTCTTTGCAGAACACTAAGGCAGGCTATCTGACCCCCAAAGAAGAAAGCTTCTGGATATAGGGATAATTTAAAATATTATTTCTAAATCTACCTTTTTTTTTTTTTCCGACCCCACCTTGCGGGATCAACTTAGTTCCCCAATCAGAGATTGAACCCAGGCCCTCAGCAGTAAAAGCGCAGGGTCCTAACCACTGGACCGCCAGGGAATCCCCTAAATCTACCATTCTTGATTCTTGAGGAAGAAAGAGTCCTGGGTTCCCAGGATAACCTCAGGCTGCCTGAGAAGCGATTGGGTTCTCTCTTATTCGTCCTTAAAATATGTCCTCCTAGGGTTGTGCCTCCTCCAGCCATTAGGATTTGTTGCTTCAAGCACGGGAGCCACACAATTGGCTTCCCTTAAAAGCATGTCCCTGTGCCTCATGCTCCCAGAAAAACAAGGTGAAGTCGTCTCTTGCCCTTTGCTGTGATTTGCTAGTGCTGGTATATGAAATATGGCTTGCCCGTACCCTCTGCTCACAAAGCACAGGTTACAAAGACCCTGCAAACTTCTCCCTTAGCCTACTGCTCCCTTCCAACATAGCCTCAGACTCAGTTTGACATCTTCTGTGCCCTCCAGAATTCTCTCATCCTTGCAGCCCCCATGCCAGACTTACTCCCGTGAGGTTGGAATGGTAGGGAATGACTCAGCCTTGGGATGCTGCAGCCAGAATCAAGCCTGATGTACTATATCACTCGAGCAAGATGTGATTTCAATAGGGTGACCACTGGTAAATAAACCGGCCCCTTGCTTGTCCAGAGTTTCCTGATGGGTTCTAGCATTTTGGCAAAATTTCCTGCAGCGCCTTGAGCTGTGATTCCATTTTCAAATTAAGTCCTTTGAAAATGGCTTTTGGCCAGTAAGATCTACTTCTCTGATGAAGAAGGGATATAAGCAATTACTTGTATCAAATACCTCTCTGGATATTTGATAAATACTAATTGAATTGAAAGAGGGGAGAGATATACAAAAAAAAATGCAATCTCTCGTTAGCACGCTTCTCATTGGTGTGTTTCTGGCACATAACCCACTCCTCTGGACCACCTCAATCAACAAGACCCCAGGGGGTGTGCTTCCCCAGGTCCTGCTCTCTCCTCCGCACTTAACTCACGTGCTTTTTGAGGAGGGTGGGGGTGAGGAGTAGAGGGAGGATCTCTCAGAGAAGGGGTTTAGTGAAGTTGCAGGGAATTAGAGAAAATATTGATAGGATGGGATACTACGGCAATCTTCATTCTCGCTCCTCCACTCACACCTCCCGCTGCTTCCTTGGAACATGGTAGAATACCTTACCCTCACTGTAGGAAAGAAAATCATAAGATGAAAAAAAACCGCATGGAGAGCAGGCATTTAAAGAGTGGAAGGCTTCTCTGTTGCAGGTGAATTGAACTCTCAGGGGGATGGAGTTACCCGCCGTGGCCGGGAGCTAAGACCACAGCTTCCCTGCGCTGTGAGCTCCCAACCCCTTCTCCAGTGAGGTCCCAGCAGCCACTGCCCTTGGGCAGAATTGCTCCTGGATTCGCTTTCTATCCAGGGGACAAGGAATTTCACTGCCATCACCATCGGGTGGTACAAGCACAGAGCCAGGGGAGTCTTAGTGGGAATCTGGGCTTATAAGACCTTCCACTGAGGGTCTGCGCCTGTAGCTTGACTCTCCTCATTAATACACAGGAGGCCATTTCACCTAAGACTCAGATTCCCTGTCTGCAAAAATGAGACCGGTAATACATACCTCATATGACTGTAGTTGAGGGGATTTTGTGAAATGTGTTTGAAAGCACACTTTGTATCAAAAGATAAACCATAATGGAAAAGAATATAAAAAAAGAACGTCTCTGTGTATAACTGAGTCACTTTGCTGTACAGGAGAGGTTGCCACAGCATTGTAAATCAACTCTTCTTCAACAAAAAAATAAAGTATAATACAAATGCTAGTTACCATCACCACAAAGATAACATACACACACACCACACAATTTTTTAAACTTTACTGTAGAAATTAACATACAGTAAAATTGACTGGTTTGTGTGTGTGTGTGTACATTTCTATGACTTGCGATACATTTATAGATTTGTGCAACCAGCACCACAGTGAGAATATAGAAGAATATCATTGCCTCATTCATTCACTGAAGGACATTTAGTCGTGCTGTGTTATTATTGTATTACATCGCTGGATTCAAGTTGCTAATATTTTGTTGAGAATTTTACATCTTTGTTCATGAGAGGTATGGATCTGAAGTTTTATTTTCTTGTAATGTCTTCATCTGGTTTTGGTATCAGTGTAATTGTGGCCCCATCAAATAAGTGGGGAAGTGTTTCTTCCTCTTCTCTTTGCCCTTATTTCTTCTTGAAATGTTGGTTAGAATTTACCAGTGAGACCATATGGCCCTGGAGATTTCTGTCTTCTTTTTTCTTTTTGGCCACAGTGCGCAGCATGCAGGATCTTTTTCCCCCACCAGGGATCGAACCCCCAACCCCTGCAGTGAAAACACGGAGTCTTAACCACTGGACTGCCAGGGAAGTCTCAAGATTTCTTTTTCAAACGGTTTTCGTTTTTTTAATTAATTAATTTATTTATTTATTTATTTATTTATTTATGGCTGTGTTGTGTCTTCGTGGCTGCATGCAGTCTTTCTCTAGTTGCGGCGAGCGGGGGCTACTCTTCGTTATGGTGTGCAGGCTTCTCATTGCGGTGGCTTCTCTTGCTGCGGAGCACAGACTCTAGGCACATGGGCTTCAGTAGTTGTGGCACGTGGGCTCAGTAGTTGTGGCTCACGGGCTCTAGAACGCAGGCTCAGTAGTTGTGGCACAGGGGCTTAGTTGCTCAGAGGCATGTAGGATCTCCCCAGACCAGGGCTCAAACCCATGTCCCCTGCATTGGCAGGCAGATTCTTTACCACTGAGCCACCAGGGAGGTCCCCTCAAATGGTTTTAAAACTATTAGTTCAATGTCTTTAGTCATTATAGGACTATTCAGATTATCTATTTCATCATGACTGAACTGATAGTTTGTGGTTTCTGAGAAATTGGTCCAAGTTACCTAAATTGTCAGATTTGTGTGTGTAGAGTTGTTCATAGTACTTCTCTAATTATCTCTTTAATGTCTACAGGGTCTATAGTGATATCTCTCTTTTATTCCTGATATTGGTAATTTGTGTCTTCTGTCCTTTTTAAACTAGACGTTTATCCATTTTATTGATCTTTTCCAAGAACCATCTTTTGGTTTCACTGATTTTTCCCTATTGTTTTTCTGTTTTCAATTTTATTGATATCTGCTCTTTTTGTTTGTTTGGTTTTGAATCATCTCTTTTTAAAAAAATTTATTTTATTTATTTATTTTTGGCTGTGTCTTCGTTTCTGTGCGCGGGCTTTCTCTAGTTGCAGCTAGCGGGGGCTACTCTTTGTTGCAGTGCGCAGGCTTCTCATTGCAGTGGCTTCTCTTGTTGCGGAGCACAAGATCTAGGCACATGGGCTTCAGTAGTTGTGGCACGCGGCCTCAGTAGTTGTGGCGCACAGGTTTAGTTGCTCTACAGCATGTGGGATCTTCCCGGACCAGGGATCGATCCCGTGTCCCCTGCATTGGCAGGCGGATTCTTAACCACTGTGCCACCAGGAAAGCCCTGATATCTGCTCTTATTTTGTTATTTCCTTCTTTCTGCTTGCTTTGGATTGATTTTGCTCTTCTTGGTCTAGTTTCCTAAGGTATAAGCTTGGATGATTGATTTGATATCTTTCTTCTTTTCTACTATAAGCATTTAATCCCATAAGTTTCCCTCTAAGCACCGCTGTAAGTACATTCCATAAATTGTGATATGTTATATTTTCATTTTCATTTGGTTCAAAATATTTTCTAATTTTCCTTGAGACTTCCTCTCTGACTAATGGATTGTTTTTAAGTGTTTTATTTAATTTCCAAGAGTGTAGAGATTTTCTCACATATGCTTCTATGACCATTTAACCTAGGAATACTGCAGAAATCTTAAAAAGCTGTTAGTTTTCTTTTGTTTGTTTTGTTTGTTTTTTTTTGTGGTACGCGGGCCTCTCACTGTTGTGACCTCTCCTGTTGCGGAGCACAGGCTCCGGACGCGCAGGCTCAGCGGCCATGGCTCACGGGCCCAGCTGCTCCGCGGCATGTGGGACCCTCCCGGACCGGGGCACGAACCCGCGTCCCCTGCATCGGCAGGCGGACTCTCAACCACTGCGCCTCCAGGGAAGCCCCAAAAGCCGTTAGTTTTAAAACTCAGTAGCTTATTGAACACCTCATGTGTGCAAGGCACTAAGCTAGGTACTGTTTTGGGTCCAAGGCTGCATGAGATTTAATTCCAGCCTTCAAGGAACTGACTGTCTAGGAGGGAAGCCAAGACTTTGGCAAATAAGTGGGATGCATGGTGGTCGGTGATACATGCTTCTGCGTGGTGCAGAGCAGCACGGCAATGGGGTCTCTTCCGGCTGAGGTGGTCAAGGTCAAGAGTGTGAGGTGGACCTTGAAAATGGGTATAATTTCTATAGTGATGGTCTTAGGGAAGGCCATTTCTAGTTAGACAGAACTTTGCTTGGCAGTGGCAGTAGCTCCTGCCCTGTGGGCACCTCTCCTCCCGTGCCCAACTGAGCCTACTGCCACTTGGCACACTTGACCTGCTCAGTCCACACATATTTGGGGAATGGACTCATGAGACTCAGTAGACTGAGGGTCTTCTAAAGGTGGGAGGCAGCTCCCAATGCCTTTAGAGAAAGGGATATTGTGTGTTTTCTGGGCCAGTAGAGGTAAAGGTGGGGGTGATAAAAATAAAAACGAAGATCAAAAGAGTATTCTACCTCCCTCACATCCTGCAAACTCACAGACAGAGCTGGTCCTTCAGCTTTGTCAGAAATTGAGCTAAGAACGTGGAAGTCAAGGACTCGAGACAATCAAGTGACTCATTGGCAGATCCTGGAACACGCTGCCAGGTTGTGACCGTGAGTTAAATTACCTTTGGGATTCTGGCCTCTCTGGCCCACAGAAGCCAGGAAATACTGGAGTCGCTGAAGCCAGAGAAGAGTAGAATGACAAGGGGTGGGAAAGAAAACATTTGCTTCAGGCTGGAGGTCTCCAGCTCATTGCCTGAAGGAACAGAGGGGAAAATGTGAGGTGAAAGTAGCTCCCATGCCTTCCAGACACCTGAGCGGTCAACCAACAAGAAAGACTTCTGGAGAAAGTGAGAATTAACAGCCATAAGTCCCCATAACCAGGTCTTTTTCATTCTTCCTGAAGTTTCCAGTCATATTTCACTTCCTTTCCCATTTTTCTTTAAAAGCTGATTCGCAGGGTCTGCTTTCAGCACATAAAACCAAAACAAAACAAAACCAATGTTTCTGAAAATTTGGAATTTGCATTTTTTCCATCAATTTATTTTGCACTTGCATATTTTGTTTATACTAAAGAATGATTATACATGTGTTGGTGATATAACAAGAAGAAAATACTTGTTTTAAGTCTTCTAGCAAAGACTAAAATAACTAGATTTAATTTTATTTAAAAAAAATTGTCTTTAAAGAAAATGGTTAATTTCTCATTGAATTTCTGTGGGCAAGTTACTTAAACTCTGTAAGTCTCAGTCTCCTTATCTGCAAAACAGAGATAATAAAACCTACCTCATGGGGTTGCCATGACACGGGGAAGATAAGATAGCAATCTTAAGAGCACCTTGCACTGCTGGGCAAGTGTAGAACCAAGGTATGGATATGAACTGCATGAATAAATCAATGACAGAGTAAATCACCCCAATGCTTTATGAAGTCCTATTTTGGAACTTCCATATAATGCTATAAAATTGGAACTAATCTTGGTACCTTAGTATCTGGCCCCCAGATGAAAGGTCGACATGACCTGTTTTCTTGTGCAAACTAGTTTGTTTTAAAGGGAGGTAATTCTAAAGCAGCAAGAATTTTTATAAAGAACTAGCTTCTGATTTATGCTAAAACAAGATGTCCTGAGGGATTTTCTATTTTTTATGGCGCTTTATAGTTCATAAATGACCTTAACATGCCTCATCTCTTTTGCATTACCAAAATCACCCCCAGAGAAAAGGCTGAGAAGGGATCAATCACTTTGGCTTTACAAATGGGGAAGTGAAGACTCCATGAGAGTAAAGAACTCACCCATGGCTAATAAGGGCTAGAAGTAGGCTCAAACCTAGACTCTTATGCCCAATTCTGTCTCTATGGTCTAGAGGACTATGTTTAAAGCTCTTCAAAAGACGACTGAACCCTTTTGTATTTATTGGTGCATTTTTCTACAGTGCCTGCAAGCATCTGAGTAATAGTTTAGACTAATATTTCATTAGTGTTCATGATGACAGTATGTGAGATTTTACCTATGTTACTTAAGTTGCAACATGTGCTTAAACTCCAAGTATATAGTGGGATGAAGTGGGGGAGAAAGAGGGAGTCATGTGGGCTATTCCACAGGCTGCTCTGGGATTCCTGGATTGACCACTAACCAAGCCGCTGCACTGCATGGTTTCTGCCACTTGGTTGTCCATTTTCAATTCAGCCTGCCCTGTGAATTGGTACAGCCACTATGGAGAACAGTATGGAGGTTCCTTAAAAAACTAAAAATAGAACTACCATATGACCCAGCAATCCCACTACTAGGCATATACCCTGAGAAAACCATAATTCAAAAAGAGACATGTACCAAAATGTTCATTGCAGCTCTATCCACAATAGCCCGGAGCTGGAAACAACCTAAGTGTCCATCATCGGATGAATGGATAAAGAAGATGTGGCACATATATACAATGGAATATTACTCAGCCATAAAAAGGAACGAAACTGAGCTATTTGTAATGAGGTGGATAGACCTAGAGTCTGTCATACAGAGTGAAGTAAGTCAGAAAGAGAAAGACAAATACCGTATGCTAACACATATATATGGAATTAAAAAAAAAAAAAAATGTCATGAAGAACCTAGGGGTAAAACGGGAATAAAGACACAGACCTACTTGAGAATGGACTTGAGGATATGGGGAAGGGGAAGGGTAAGCTGTGACAAAGGGAAAGAGAGGCATGGACATATATACACTACCAAACGTAAGGTAGATAGATAGTGGGAAGCAGCCGCAGAGCACAGGGAGATCAGCTCGGTGCTTTGTGACCGCCTGGAGGGGTGGGATGGGGAGGGTGGGAGGGAGGGAGATGCATGAGGGAAGGGATGTGGGAACAGATGTATATGTATGACTGATTCACTTTGTTATAAAGCAGAAACTAATAAAAAAATTAAAAAAAAAAAAAAAAAAAATTCAGCCTGCCCACTTGCAGTTTTGTGCCTCCGCCAATTCAACAGGGGACAGGCCTCGCAGATGGATCTGGCCTGCTCAGGACCGATTATGACACAGTTTAAGGAATACCTGCTTCCGTTCAGACTCCCCAGGTGATCTTACCGGGACAACCTTGCTCAGGGCAGTCCTCGGAAGACACAGTAAGCTACAGCGGGTCCTGAGGTTGTGCCTGGGATCCCATGAAAAACCCAAGAGGGTCCTCGCCTCAAGGCATAGTCTCATTTCTCCTGTTTGTACTACCTAAACAATTGGATCTGCAAAGGAATTGGTTCTCTAATGCCTTTTCTTTCAGTGAATTCCCAACATTATTTCACGTTACCGGAAGCCATGAGAAAGAAGCATCAAACGGCCAGCCCGTGTCCCTTGGTGAGTTGCTGTCACATTGCCCAGGACCACCCTGAGCGTTGCCAGATGCTTAGCGTCCCGGGTGCCTGGGTACCAAGTGTTGCTAACCCCCCTCCCCAGTCATTGTGACAACCAAACACATCCACCTAACCTCCTCCTGCCATTTTGAAATACCCATATGGCCCTCACATGAAAATCACTGAATTAGTTTGACTAGTAATTTTTTTGTTTAGAAATATCTTACCCAATGACAGAGGAGCTGGCAGGCTGTGAACCGCAGGCAGAATTTATCCCATGGCCTGCTTTTTGGGGTGACTCTCAAGCTAAGAATGGTTTTTGTATTTTTAAAGAACTGGGAAGAGGAAGAGGAGAGGCAGCAATAGGGTCTGCATGCGGTCTGCAAAGTCTATATTTACTCTTTGGCCCTTTATAGGTAATGTTCACAACTCAGCAAGCAATGACCAAGTACCAAGCACGCTGCCAGGCGCTGGTGATCCCATGACGGATAAGACATCATTGTTGACCTGTGTGAGAGAAAATAAATGCACCTTCACAGCAAGTGCAGTGGGGTCATACACATGTTGCTAGGAAGCACAAATGAGGGTCACCCAGCTCAGCCTTGGGACTGAGGGCGTGCAGATGGGGGAGATTTCCAAGAGGGGGCAGCAGGTGAAATGAGTCTGGAAAGAGAGGAAGCTATTAGCCAGGCGAAAGTGGGGGGAGAGTGATGAGGTAGAAAACAGCCTAGACAGAGAGAGAGAGAGAGAGAGAGACAGAGGGGTGCAAAAGTTGTGAGCGGGACATGAGGTAGAGAGTGTCACGGGCTGAAGCTGGAGGGGGACGCTGAAGTCTGTGCCTCACAGCTAGATGCTGGACTCTACCAGATTCAGATGCTGGCCCTGTCACTTAGGACCTGTGTGGCTTTAAGCAAAGTATTTAACCTTTTGGTGCCTCAGCTTCCTCAACTGTGACATGTGGTTGGGAAGAGTACCTGTCCCATGGGGCTGCTGAGAGCATTAGATGAGACAGTACATACAAAGCATGCAGAACTGTGCCAGCCAGTAATGAGCCCTTGGCGAATGGTGGTGATAGTTGTTGTTGCTGAGGTCATTGCTCTTATTATGCTATCAGTGATAAGAAGGCACTGAAAAACTGTGAGCACCTACTGTGTACCTGCCTTTACATGAATCACCAGGAATACAGTGGTCTTACTTGTCTTATGACACCTGTACGAGACGTAGACCTCACAGAAATCCAGTGAAAAAGGGTTGTGACTATGGGGTTCCCTGGTGCCGATTGCTGGAGTGTTCAGGAAATGGTAATGATCCATCCATCCTTTGCTGAAGTTGCTTAGGATCAGCTGCAAGCATTAAGAGTGGGTATCTAAGAGCCCAGGGAGGCAGGTTGGCCAAAAGAAGGGCATTAAGAACTCCTCAAGGGCTTCCCTGGTGGTGCAGTGGTTGAGAATCTGCCTGCTAATGCAGGGGACACGGGTTCGTGCCCCAGTCCGGGAAGATCCCACATGCCGTGGTGCAGTGGTTGAGAATCTGCCTGCTAATGCAGGGGACACGGGTTCGTGCCCCAGTCCGGGAAGATCCCACATGCCTTGGAGCAACTAAGCCTGTGAGCCACAACTACTGAGCCTGCACGTCTGGAGCCTGTGCTCCGCAACAAGAGAGGCCGCAATAGTGAGAGGCCCATGCACTGCGATGAAGAGTGGCCCCTACTTGCCACAACTAGAGAAAACCCTCGCACAGAAATGAAGACCAAACACAGCACAAAATTAATTAATTTAAAAAATCAGAACATTTCCCGGTTGTGGTCAGAGGAAGTCCTGACTACTGAATAAAGGCACAGAGAGATGCAACATTGGTGCCATGAAAAAAAAAAAAAAAAAAAAAAAAAAGAACTCCTCAAGTCGGAAGCCACATGCTTCCCACTTTCTCCTAAAAGGAAAATACCAAATATATTTAATAGTGGAGAAAAGTATCAAGCCTTCATGGTACCAGACACACACTTGATCCTGGACAGCTTTTTTTTGCCTCAGTGGCCCTATCAAGTCAGCAACTCTCTGAAATTGCTTTGGCCTCACGGAATCCTTCCGTGGGTCTCTGCTTCTTCATACTCTCTCTGCGTGTAGTCCAATCCAGAGCTTGGACAGACACGGGAGGCCCTCACCCATGAGTTGTGCCCACCTGGGTTTCTCCGCCCTGGAGGTGGAGTCCACAACTCAGCCAGGGCTTGCGCTGGACAGAAGGGGAGTCACTTCCTGCCCTCCCTTGTGGAGCATCCCTCTAGCTGTTCTCCTCCTGGGACCTTCTCAGACACAAACTTAGCCTGCAAGAGAGGCGGAGAGGAAGTGCCAATTTGCTGCAGGCAGGCCTGCACCCCGTCAGCTCATTTCTCCTGCTGACAGTGCAGTGGGTTGAGAGAGCTCCCCTCCTTCTGTGGAGCCCTTCCAAGGCCTCTAAGCTGCTGGTGACCTCCAAGGTCAGTTGCCTCTCCGTGTGGGTTGGCCATGTGGCAGCGAACCCGCTGTGGGAGTTCTGAGGATGCAGCCCTCAGGTTGAGTATGGGGGTGGTGGGGTGTGTGTGTGTGGAGGGGTCCCCGGGATGCCCTTAGCCCATGTGCTGCCGTCCCCACTGCAGGAGCAGCCCGAGCTGGTAAGCCAGCAGCCTCCGCCCCGCAGCGCAGGGCCCGCGCTGGTCGGTCTCTGACTATGCAATCTCTAAGTGTTCTGGGTCCCTTTGAGAAGGAGGCATTTCCTTTGCTATTATTATATAATAATGAGACAGTGTTCCTGTTTTCTGAGGCTTTCTGGTTGAGTACACTGTACTCTGTGATTCCTCACAGAGTATGCTCTTATTTATTTTCTCTCCAGGATATCAAAGTTGACAGCACAGAGACATAGGTCTGTGGTCAGTTTCAGACCATTTACCTCTCCCGGTCCCACACTCCTCTCCTTATAGGCCACCCTGTCGCCTGCCCCTGGGCCTCCAGCCCTCTCACCCATGTACCACCTCTTTAGAGCACTCACAGTGTACAGCACTCAGCACTTTGTTCAAATGTACCCATTTAATTCTTACAATAGTCCTAGGAGGTAAGTATTATTATTGTTCTCATTTCACAGCTGAGAAAACCTGAGGCCTGGAGAGAATAAGGTGGCTCAGTAACTTGCACAGGGTCACGCAGCCAGTCAGCAGCAGAGCACAGATTCAAACCCAGGCCATCTGACTCCATCATTTGTGCTTTTAACTTCGTACTATTCAGCCCCCAGGTCTGGTGCTTTTTCTGTGTGGATCTACATACAGAACAAACTGGGGGTGCATGACAGGTGGCATCCAGGCCAGCGGACAGCGTGGAGCCGAGGACACAGTCGATCAGCGCTGACGACCACCCACGTGAGAAGAGGAGCCCTGTGGAAGCTTTAGGCCATTCAAAGTGGACAAAGCTCTCCTTTCTCCCTGAGATGTTCCCAGAGCTTCTCAGGTAACCCCAGCTGGTGTGCCTGACGTCCCTGTGGGAAGCCCAGCACCTCCAGAGCAATTCCTGGAATTCTCAAAGCTTCCTAGAACCAGACTTGGTTTGAGTAAATGAGCTACGGACAACTGGGTACTGGACGCCTGGGCTCTGGGACCAGCTGTCCGGGCACGGCCAGCAGTAGGCCACGGGGACCCTGCCCAGGAACACCCAGTGGACACATCTTGGAATCTGTCATGGTGTACCTCTGGGGCTGGACCTGTCTGTGTAAACAGACAAAGGTGTATTTCACAAGGGTGTGCTTCACTGACTGTCCCTTTGTGTCTTTATCGTCCCCCACGTGTGTGTGTGTGTGTGTCTTATGTCAAATGTGGGTATGTACCAACATGAGCATAAAGTGTGTCAAAGTCTGTGTGTGTGGAAGAGAGAGGCTGGAGGTATGTAGCTGTGCATCCACGTGTGTGCGAGTGGGCTGACTCTCCTAGAGGCTCTCAACACACCCCTAGTGGCTTATAGCCACCTTGGCATTCCTCCTGTGCTGCTCCAAGGCCCCCAGCAATGTTCCAAGACCATCTGGGCCCTGTTTCGCAGAGCAGGCAAGAACTGAGGTGGCTTAGTTCTTTGTTGGCTTCTGTTCCTGTAGGAACAGCCCTTCCAGCTTTCCTCTACTCCCACTGGTTTCTGCTCTCCTCTCCTGCTCTGGCCCACCCATGTGGACTGCCCCCATCAGAGGGAGCTGGCAAACATTTGGTTTGGAGGCAGCTTTTGAGCTAAAGAAAAGATAGTGCCCAAGAGTCCTCGGCGCCATGGCAGGCCCGTGTCCGTGAACCTCAGCATTCCACACTCCATCCCCTTCTGATCTGAGCCTCTCCCCCCAACCCAGATGGGCATGGGTGAGGGCCCTCCCCTCTCTAGTCATTCTGCCTCTGATTGGCTCCAGTGGGGAGCAGCATCGCCCTCGGGATGCCTCAGGGCTCCTCTCTCGATCTCTGAGGATTATACTCATAGCCTCCATGGTGCCCTCAATGCTGGGAGAACTGGGGACTGTGAGGGCTGTGACAACCTGTGACTATTTGGACTCTGATGGAGAGGGAAAGGCGAAGCTGCTGATGGGCTGTCAGGAGAGAAGTGCCAGTTCAAGAGGCAGATGTGGGAGATGGGTTCTGCAGCCTGGCAGGGAGAGGCAGCTCTTGGCATCGGCTGCCAGAGGGCGGATGCAAAGTCACTCCCTCTGCAGCAGTTCTCCTGCGCGATGTCGTGCGCTCCCTCCTCCTCAGCACCTGTGCCCCGGGCTTCCGGATGTGACTGACCACCCCCACCATGCTCTTTGGCAGTGGGGCTTAGGCAGGGTGCCCGCAGCTGGGGACTCTCTTAGGATGAGGGAAAACAATCAGAAAGCTCTGTGACGTCAGACAAAGTGCTTAAGCCCTCTGTGGCTGTTTTCTAATCTGTAAAGTGGGGATGGTAACAGGGTGATGGTGAGAGTTGAGTTACTGTATGGAAAGCACTTAGGACAGTATCTGGCCCGTAGAAAGCACTCAACAATTGTTTGCTACTATTAAGACAATGCCAGAGGTCAATCTGGCCTTTTCCCAGGGTTCGCAGGGCATGGGGGGTAAGGGAGGGTAGGGAGACCTGTCGTTTGTGGTGTCAAGCCTTGGAGGAAGGGAGCGTCAATGCCCTTCACCCCTGGAAAGGATTCACACTGTCCTGGAATTATTGGGTGCATCTAGGATGCCTGGTGGACCCAGCCCAGGGCCGCCTCCCTGTCAAGGCAGGTGATGGCTGCAAGCATGGCAAAAACCTACCCTCCCAGGACAGGACCTGCCTTTCCCGGCTCTTCTCTCATCTTTGAAGTCTTAAAGGTCAGTAAAGCAGAGAGACCCCTCTAGAATTCATCTCTGGTGATAAGGGCAGCAGACACGGGCTCTAAAAATAAACCTTAATAAGATTTTAAATACACACTTTCCACAACAATTCAGATCACGATTCTTGTTTCTTTCCTGGAGCAATGTGACCTATAGAGAAACCCATCCCCACAGAGGAGGAAATGTCAAAGGCTTCCAGAGTGTGGCACTGAATTTGGATAAGGCTTTGCTCTGGGGCCCAGCCTCACCAGAAGGCCCTCCAGTCTTTGCATTGAGAGGCCCCTTTCCAGTCCCACCCCAGGGGTGCAGCTGGTTCTCCCGCCTTCACCCCCACCCCAACTGGGGTGAACCTGAGCCCTGTGGCAGCATTTCTGTCCCCAGAGGCCAGCAGGGACAGGAGAAGCTGTCTCTGCTTTGTTACACTTCGCTCCCCGCGCCCAGTCCCCCCGCATGCAGCTCTCAGAGGTGGTGTATGGGGACCACCAAGGCTGACTAATTTACTGGGTCTGGGGCCAGCCTAGTGGGCACACAGGACAGTGAGGGTGCTGTGCAATGCGCAGGAGGAGGCTCGGGCTCCGGGTCTCCAACAGCTCAGCGGGCCGACTGGGACAAGCCAGCCAAAGCATGCTGCAAAGAAGTCTCTCCAATTCCTTCTCATAGCAAGGCGAGAAAAGGTCAGCGGGGTGCTGGGATCGCTATCAGGGCACCGGCCTTCTCCTGGGGCGTTCTAAACTGGGGGTGGAGGTGGGAAGGGAGGCTGCACGGGTGGGGGCGGGGTAAGGGAAGAAAGAAGAAGGCGGGGAGAAAAGGGGGGAATGGTACGGGGGAGGAGAGTAAGGGGAAGGAGAAAATTGGGTAAGAGAAAGGAAGAGAAGGTGGAGCCAGGGGAGGGGCGGGGAGAGGGCGACAAAGGCCGTACTGCGGCTGGCCCTCCCCGCGCTCCGATGCGCCCGCGCTGCAGCCGGTGGGACCCGCCATCCCCGCAGGGGCCTGTGGAGAGGGGGCGCGGGAACCGCGGGCACGGTTGAGGTGGGAAGAGAAGGAAGGAGCCGGGGAGGAAAAGGGGCGGAAGCACAGGGCCCGGGAGGTTTTACTGACGCCGCCCTGGGAGGTAGGGTGGGGAGGGCTGGCGTGGGGAGCGGGCCTGCTCCCACCTGCGCCCCCAGCGCCGGGTGGCTCCCCGCCGCATCCCGCCGCCGCCCGCTGAATCGCCTCCCACGTACTGGTATATTCTCCTAGCTTTCAGTTGAATGGTGGAATGTTTTCACCATTTCCTTCCTGGAGCTGAGGTTGAGGCCCACTGTCTTCAATGGTATGAAATATTATTGTTGTACCCTCGCTTCTGTCTCTGGTTTGGGATTTGAGGATGGAGAAGGTACATTCTCTCATAATTAATTTAGGTGGCTGTCACTGTGGTCACAGCTGGCCCCAGGCGAAGAGCAGAGCCTGAGAAACTGAGGCGATGGAAAGGAAATAATAACATGGCCTGGATGAGCCACAAAGAGAGCCTTACTTAACCTACTGCTAAGTGGCGGAGCCCGCCCGCGCTTCGCTCTCCTCTCTCCAGCACCCACTGTGCGTGAGCACTAACCATCTACTAAGCATTTGTTATACTGCCTCATTTAACCTCCAGAGTCACCCCGTATATTAGCTTTTACAGCCCCCTTTTACAGATCAGAAAAGTACAATTCAGAGGTTAAGTAATTTGCACTCTTCCAGCAGCAGGAAAAGCTCGGATGGGAACCGTGGTCTCTCCTGTGTACCAGGCAGCCCCTCCTGATTCTTGTCTTTGGAATCCCAACATTCCCAGTTTCCTCCAACCCCCTCTCTCTCCTTATTCCACCCACAGTGAGGTTTCAGGCCTGAAGTGTCCCCTTCTCGTCCCTCCCCAGGATTTGCCTTTTAAATAGAATCTAAGCTTCAGGTGAAAGAGCCATGTCTTAAGGGAACTGATTTAAGTGACAGCCAAGAAGGCAGAGCGGTGTTGTGGGTGCAGCAAGCCCTGCAGCCCTGCCCCCCCGGCCCCCCGCAGCCCCTAGAGAAGCCGGGCCCTTTCTATCCGTGGGCTCGGCTTTACAGGGAAAAGAGGAGTGGCTGGACCTTAGCTGAGAAGCTACTGAGTGCCGGGCACATTCTGCCGCACGCTTCGTAAATGTTACCCCTTGATCCCTCACAGCTACCCACGAGGTGGTTGCTACTCTCCGCATCTCACAGAAGAGGAAACGAGGGTCTTCTCAGAGGTGAAAGAACTTGCCCAAGGACAGGCTGCTAGGAAGTGCCTGAGTTGGAATCGAAACCCATTCATTCATTCCTTAAGCGTATTTTTATTCTTTAGTATTTTTGCTGTGTGCAGAGATATGGAGATGAGATATTATCCTCCCCTCACTGTTTATGCTCCCAAGCAGGCGAATAGACATTTCACTACAGTTAGGTGTTGTATGATAGTTGCCGTATGGGGTGCTGTGAGCGGACCACAAACGCTAAATCGTGGCCAATTCCACGTAGGCAGGCGGTGGGGAAGTGGAAGGGAGCCAGGAAGAAAAGAAAACCTTTTTGAAAGAGACCTGTTCAGCCTGGCGTTTTTCTTCCCCTTCCCCCGCGTTGCCTCCAGAAACCACTGTGATATGGGGGAGGGGAGCACCGGGGTCCCGGGCGGGGCCTCTTTGAATGTCCCTTGATGCCCATGCTCAGGGCCACCTGACTTCACTGCAGCTTTCTGAGGATTATTAGATCATTATGAAGTGCCCTGCATTTCATGGTATATTTGGGCATCCTAAATGTACAGGAATCATCTTTTTTCTTTCCCCCCTGCTTTCCCAGTTCAACAGGAGATGATTTTTAAATATGCTTGACTTGAAGAACAAGGATTAAAAAAAATGTGGGGAGCCTGAGGTAAAAATGGAAAAGAGATGAAACCCAAAGTATTTTCAAGGTGTCTTTCTCTGTTTCTATTTTGCAGGTTTTAAAAGCAGAATTAAAGTGTAAAGAAGAGGGAAATGGCTCTGATGCAGCATTTACATAAGAAACACATTCAGAAAAAGAGGCTGTGATGCTGAAAGTTTCCTTATTATACTGCACTAAAAATCTCCCTTGGGATCGGCGGAAGTTTAAATTAGCTGGGGAGTGGAGGAAATAAAATCCACCTTTTCAAATTGCAAATCTCTCCCAAACTGAACATTTCGCCTGAGGAAATGGCCACACTGTGTTCAGGAGCAGACAAAGCCCTCTTTGATTGAGGGCTCCACCTTCTCAAGCCTTCATTACAATTCCCTGCCTCGCCCTACATCCGCTGGACAAGTCCCTACACTGCGCCGGCGGGCTACGGCCTTGAGCGTCTCTCTCAAGGAGGCCCTTGTTTAGTGGGTGTGCAGTTTGCTCTAGAAATGTGTCTAAAAGCCATATAATTGACTCGAGAAATCAAAGTCAGTGGAAATAGCACAAAATGTCATCCACTTCCACAACCCCCTATTCTTTTTTTTTGTGGCCTCTCCCGTTGCGGAGCACAGGCTCCGAACGTGCAGGCTCAGCGGCCATGGCTCACGGGCCCAGCCGCTCCGCGGCATGTGGGATCTTCCCGGACCGGGGCACGAACCCGTGTCCCCTGCATCGGCAGGCGGACTCTCAACCACTGCGTCACCAGGGAAGCCCCCACAACCCCCTATTCTGAACGTGTGTATTCCTGTATGTTTTCTCCAACAACTGTCAAATATTTACACGTTAAACTGCAAAGAATTCACATAATGCCATCAACACAGTGTCCTGGCTGTCTATGGCTGCATGACGAACTACCCTAAACTTGGTGACTTCAACAGCAAACCGTTTGGTTACATTGTTGTGATTTTGTAGCTCAGGAAGGAGGGCGGGGCTCAGCTGCTGATTCCCCTGCTCCAGGTGGTGTCAACTGGGATCACTTGGTGATATTCAGCTAGTAGTGGGGCTGATCTGGAGGGTCCAGAACAGTTTTATTCACACATGTGGCACCTTGGCAGGGAAGGCTGGAAGGGTGGACTCCATGGGCCCCTCTCTCTTCCTGTAGACTCAAGCCCTCTCTGCACAGTCTCTCCAGCCAGGTGGCCAGACTCTACGTAACCGTTCTGTTACCGAGTCCAAGCTCATACTGCTCCCCGCATGACAGGCCAATAAATTGAGGACAGGTTATCGGGGCAAGGAATAGCGGCTTTATTTGGAAAGCCAGCAGACCAGGAGTATGGAGGACTAGGGTCCCAAGAAACTATCTTACTTGAGTTAGAATTCAGGCTTCTTTTATACTAAAAGAGGAGGGGGTGTGGGTGGCTCCTGCAAACTTTTTTTTTTTTAATTAATTTATTTATTTTGGGCTGCGTCAGGTCTTCGTTGCTGCGCACGGGCTTTCTCTACTTGCAGTGAGTGGGGACTACTCTTCGTTGCGATGCGCGGGCTTCTCATTGCAGTGGCTTCTCTTGTTGCAGAGCATGGGCTCTAGGCACGCGGGCTTCAGTAGTTGTGCCACGTGGGCACAGTAGTTGTGGCTCGGGGGCTCTAGAGCACAGGCTCAGTAGTTGTGGCGCATGGGCTTAGTTGTTCCGTGGCATGTGGGATCTTCCCAGACCAGGGGTCGAACCGTGTCCCCTGCATTGGCAGGCGGATTCTTAACCACTGTGCCACCAGGGAGGTCCCATCCTGCAAACTTCTTGGTGCCAGAATACTTTGTTCTGTCGGTGAGTCACAAGGTTCCTATAAACCTCCAAGAAGAGAATGTTATTCTCTGTTCTGCAACTTTTTATCTCTGTGAATGGAAAAGTGTTACACCTTTAAAGGTCAGAGCCTTGAGAATGGACTATCCCGTATATTTCAGGCTATAGGCAACATTCTTAACTTGTAGCAAAAGCAATAGAATACAAAGGTTAAAGTAAAAGAAACAGATCTAATACAGAGTCAGGTTTGTTCTTCCCTCTTACAGTTCAGATCTCTTAACGCCAAGGGTTCTGGGACTCCTAAAGCCCCAATTGTCAGTCCCTATTAAAGGTTTTTCTTTGGAGTCCCAATGCTCCCAGTTTCTTCCTCACCCTTTCCCTCCCTCCACCTCACCCTGACCCTGCTCAGGACAGCCACTTACTGTGCCCAGAACTGGCACAATGTCATGTCCACTGCAGTCTATTATTGGTCAAAGCAAGTCACAGTGCAGCCCAGAATAATGCGGAGGGGAAATACACCCTACCTGTCTATGGGAGGAGGGTCAAAGAATTTGTGTCCATCCCTAACCCAGTGGCCAACTACACCCAGTATCAGTAGGGCTTATGTGTAGACTTATTTTTCCAGGGATAAGAATAGACTATGCAGAAGCATAGAATCTGAGATTTGGAAGGGACCTTAAACATCATCTAGTTCCACATCCTAATTTTACAGATGATAAGCGAGGCTAAGAGAAAGCTAACAAACTGAGTCACACAGTCACTAGTTGCAAAGGCAGGTCTCAACCCCAGTTGTTCTAACTCCAGATTCAACAAGATATTTACTGAATGCCTACTAGGTTCACAGTGCAGCACTTACACTGAAGGAAGAGATACAAAGTTGAATCTTACGCAGTTCTTGGTATCTAAGAGTTTACAATTCAGGGGAGAGGAAGAGTCAAGAGATGAAGGTAATACAGGAAAATAAGAATTGCAAATAACATGCCATGAAACTCTACAGAAGAATAAATCTAATCCAGCAAGAGAGTTTAGGAAGGGATTTCTGAAGACCTGGGTTTGACATGGGTCTTTAAGGATGGGTGAAACTGTAGACTGGTGGCAGCATAGCAGGAGGCTGCTCCAGCCGGAGCACATGGTGAGCAAAAGGAGAGACAGGGGATAGCCAGGGAAGTGAGGACTTAATTCTTCATCATCCATACTCTGACCCAGTCACGCTGGAGACCCAGGGTGCACCCTGTTCAGATAGATGTCCAGACCTGCAAGGAGCCTGTTGTGGTTCACTGAGATGCTTTACAGTTAATTCTCCTATATGAGCAGGCTCAGCTTTCTGTTCCAGGCCAGCCATTCCCAACACTGACTACACAGTAGAATCTCCACGGATGTTAGATTCTCTGGGATGGGACTCAGGTCTTGATTTTGTTTTTAACTCTTCAGGTGATTTTAATGTGCTGGAGCAGTGGTTCTCAAATGCTAATGAGCATCAGAATCACATGGAGGGCTTATCAAAACACAGATTACTGCCCTGCCCCCTGAAGAGGTTCTGGTTTAGAAACTCTGGGGATGGGGCCCAAGAATTAGCCTCTCTCTACCCAAGTGATGACTATGCTGCCTGTCCCTGGACTAACCGCACTTTGAGAACCACTGCCCCAGACAGTTGACCTAACCACTTACCCCTGAATCCACCTACTTGGAAATTCTATCCTTGAAAAGAGAAGCAAAGTTGCAGACTGCATAGCCCAAAGCCCTGCTACTCAAAGTGTGGGCTGCAGACCAGGAGCACTGGGATCACCTGGGAGCTTGTTAGAATGCAGACTCTTGAGCCACACCCCAGACCCAAGGAATCAGAATCTGCATTTTAACAAGGCTGTCCAGGTAATTAGAAGGCACAGTACAGTTTGACAGGCTCTGCTTTTGAGCTAAGTTCTGAGTGTTAATTTCTCCTGGACACCTGAATCTTGATGGTCTCACAAGATGAGCAGAGGCCCCCAGGCATAGTAGCTATGATGACCCACTGGACATGGGCACAAACTGAGATGTTGGTAACACAGGAACTCACCTGAGCTTTTTAATACATAAACTATGAATTTGGATAATAGCAGCTAGATAACAAACACAACAGTTCTGTTTTTTGGTTGTTTTTTTTTTTTTGGTTTGGTTTGGTTTTGCCTTTTGCAGTTTATGAAGCACTTTTACCTACAACTGGTTCTACATCTGTTAAAAAATGTTGAAATACCCAACTCAAGCACAAGTAAAAACTCTAATCACTTAACTATCAGGAGGATCTATGACGTTAAATTCCCTTCACTCCTATCAGTGGGTGACCCCAGGCCATTTTCATAGCATTTGGCCCTATTCCAGACTGGATGTTTCTTTTCTTTTTTTTTTTTATTGTATTTTTTTCTTTTCTGAAGTTTCTATTTTGACTTCATGTATTGATTACCCCCTTCATACTGCTTTCAAAACTAAACGCCCCCAGCTAGCTCTGAGTTTCTTGCCTAAGGAGATTTTTCTTTCTTTTTACAAAGAGGAGAGTTAGTGATTCATTTGGCAAATATTTCACCCGTCGGTTTGGAATTTGCCTTATTTTCAGGTGGCTTGCTCTAAACCAGCTACACCTATGCTTTACCACTGGCAGGATACTGAAAGCCTTCCCCACCCCTCCCAGCATCCCAGACCTCTTGCCTTAGCTTCTAATCCAATTAGTTCAATTTAATCCCTTTCAGTGGAGGGGTGCAGCAGGGGTCAGGCTGCTGCCCTGTCTCATTCCCAGTTGAGTCCTTCTGTCTCCTTTTGCCAATCTCATGATCTGATGGATTGTTCCCAAATCTCTAGTGTGGTCTTTCATAGAAGAGAAAAAAAATCACCCTGGGAGGTCACTTCAGGTCTCTTGATAGTGCGGGCAGGTATTAAATGCCACGCTGGCAACGCTCCAACCCAGACAGTTCCTCATGGACATTCTTGCCATTTTCACAGGATGCTGAACTTTTCTGTTTTTAACAAAAGAACATCATTGTCGGGATGAGAAAAAGTTTTGGCTTATGTGAAAGAAGAAAGTCACATCAATGCCGATAAAAAAGTAAAGGATCCTGATAGAATACTTTGTTTACTTGTCAAGGTACAGGTGATTATACTGTGACGGGAAGCAATCACCAAAATGATCCTCATCCGGCTGATCAGGTGGTTTTTAAGGAGTGTATTATCTCGTGGCAGGAAAGGAGGGGGTGAGCTACGCAAGGTAGGTTTCTTTGTGGGGGCATACGTGTGTGGCCAGCTTTGGGGAAAACTATGTACAAAAATTAGTTGGTTGTGAACTTGATCAATCAGGGAGGGATTATCTGCTTGCCAGAAGAATTTGCCAGCAGTGTTTTTGGTTTTTTTTTGGTTGCGTCGGGTCTTAGTTGTGGCATGCAGGATCTTCATTGAGACATGTGGCATCGTTCGTTGCAGCACGTGGGCTTCTCTCTACTTGTGGACGTGGGCTCTCGGGTTGAGGCACCTAGGCTTAGTTGCCCCGTGGCATGTGGGATCTTAGTTCCCTGACCAGGGATTGAACCTGCATCCTCTGCATTGGAAGGCGGATTCTTCAACACTGGACCACCGGGGAAGTTCCTGACAGCAGTTCCTTTAAATACTAAAGGAACTGGGACTTGGAGAATCTGAGAGGAGATGGTGCTTTTTTTTTTTTTTTAATTGATGTACAATATTACATATGTTTCCAGGGTACAACATAGTGATTCACAATTTTTAAAGGTTATACTCCATTTATAATTATTATAAAATATTGGCTATATTCCCTGTGTTGTACAATATATACTTGTAACTGTTTTTTTTTAATTTATTTATTTTATTTACTTATTTTTGGCTGTTTTGGGTCTTTGTTGCTGCACATGGGCTTTCTCTAGTTGCGGCAAGTGGGGGCTACCCGTCGTTGCAGTGCGCAGGCTTCTCATTGTGACGGCTTCTCTTGTTGAGGAGCACGGGCTCTAGGCACACGGGCTTCAGTAGTTGTGGCATGCGGGTTCAGTAGTTGTGGCACACGGGCTTAGTTGCTCTGTGGCATGTGGGATCTTCCCAGACCAGGGCTCGAACCCACGTCACCTGCATTGGCAGGCGGATTCTTAACCACTGCGCCACTAGGGAAGCCCCTTGTAGCTTATTTTATACCTAATAGTTTGTACCTCTTACTCCCCTACCCCTATCTTGCCCCTCCCCCATCTCTCTTCCCACTGGTAATCACTAGTTTGTTCTCTATATCTGTGAGTCTATTTCTGTTTTGTTATATTCAGTAGTTTGTTTTATTTCTTAGATTCCATGTATACGTGATATCATACTGTATTTGTCTTTCTCTGTCTGACTTATTTCAGTTAGCATAATACCTTCTAAGTCCATCCATGTTGTTTCAAATGGCAAAATTTCTTTTTTATGAGTGAGTAGTATTCCTTTGTGTATATATATTGGGTTGGCCAAAAAGTTCGTTTGGGTTTCTCTGTAATATCTCATGGAAAACCATGAATGAACTTTTTGGCTAACCAAATGTGTGAGATATATATATATATGTGTGTGTATATATATATATATATATATATATATATATATATGCCACATCTTTTTTATCCATTCATCTGTGGATAGACATTCAGGTTGCATCCATATCTTGGCAATTGTAAATAATGCTGCTGTGAACATTGGGGTGCGTGTATCTTTTCAAATTAGTGTTTTCTTTTTTTTTAATGGATGTATACCCAGGAGTGGAATTGCAGGGTCATATGGTTGTTCTATTTTTAGTTTTTTGAGAAGCTTCCATAATATTTTCGATACTAGCTGCACCAATTTACATTCTCATCAACAGGGTACAAGGGTTCCCTTTTCGAAATGGAGCTCTTTTGAGGAAAGCCTGCTGGCCAGGTCTCTGAGTATGACAACACCTACAGAGAGATAATGTAGTCCAGAGTCTGTTTCTTGGCCATGCAGATCCAGAAGCTCAGACTGAAAATAAAGTTGACAGAGCTCTGTGGGACTGACTACCCCTAATCTAACTCACAAGAGTCCGAAGTATAAGTTAGTTGCTAGGGCTTCCCTTGTGGTGCAGTGGTTGAGAGTCCGCCTGCCAATGCAGGGGATGCGGGTTCGTGCCCTGATCTGGGAAGATCCCACATGCCGCGGAGCGGCTGGGCCCGTGAGCCATGGCCGCTGAGCCTGTGCTCTGCAACGGGAGAGGCCACAACAGTGAGAGGCCCGTGTACTGCAAAAAAAAAAAAAAAAAAAAAAAAGAAGAGTTAGTTGCTAATTTGTTGTTTTCTGTGGGAACTTGCCTTTCCATTAATAAATTCAAAAATTTTATTGGGTACCTGGTATGGGCTCAAACTGCCTGCCCTCATGCTGCATACATTCTAGTGGGGAGACATGATAAGCAGATACCTATAGAATATGTTAGGCATAAATTAAAGTCAGTTAAAGGGAAAAGAAAGTGTTGGGGTGGAAGTGAGAGTAGGAAATTGTTCCTATTTTATTTAGGGATGTCAGGGAAAGTCTTTCTGATCAGGAAACATCTGAGCAGAAATGTGAAGGAGCTAGATTCAGAGATTTCTGCAGGAGGAGTACCCCTGGCAGAGTCATAGCAAGTATAAGGTAAGCATGTGCTTGATGGGTTCAGGGAACTACAAGGCGGCCAGCCTAGCAGCTGAGAAGCGAGAGAAGGGAGAAGGGGAATGGGATGACATCAGATAAACTTCCAGGGCCAGATCCCTTGCAGGCCTTTGTAAGGATTTTGGCTTTTGCTCTGCGCGAGACTTTGGGCTGAAGAGTGACATAATCTGATTTACATTTTAATGGCATCTTTTGGCTGGTTATGTCAAGAATAGGTGATGGGGGTTGGGGGGAGGCAAGGGAAGAAGCAGGGAGACTAGTTAAGATGCTTTTGTAACAGTGGAGGCTGGACAGGAGCATGGCTTGGATCAGAATCAGTGGTAGTAGAAGCTGTGGTCAGGGGTCAGACGCTGGATACATTTTGAAGATAGATCCAATGGCATTTGCTGATGGTTTGGATGTGGTGTGGGAGAGAAAAGAGTAGAGTCGAGGATGACTCCAAGATTTTGGCGGGAGGAACGGAAAGAATGAAGTCCCCATTTGCTGTGAGTAGGAAGAAAAACTTGGTATATGTGTGCTGGGTTGCTGGGGAAGAAGCAGGAGCCCAGTTTTGGGGAATGTTCATGGTGACATATCCACTATATAAATGGAGATACATGCCATGAGGTCTATGTGTCTGGAATTCAGTGGAGAGATCTAGGCTGGAGATGTGAATTGGGGGAATCATGACAGGTAGGCAGCATTTAAAATCCTGACACTAGATGAAACTACATCCAGTGAGAATGTAGGTAGAGAGGACTGAGCTCTAGGACTCCCCAGTCTTTAGAGTTCAGTGAAACAAAGAAAACTCAGGAGGAAATACTGAGAGGGAACAGCCGGAGAGGAGAGAGGAGAACCAAGAGAGAGCAGTGGCCAGAAGCCAATAGAGAGGGTGGCTCCAAATGAGAGGTGACGAGCTGTGTCAGATGCTGCTAACAGGCTGAGTAAGATGGGCACTGGGACTTCAGTACTACTAGAATTAGGAACCAGGACATCATCATTAACCTTGACAAGAGCAGCTTCAACAGAAAGGTGGAAACTAAAGTTGGAAGGGACTGGGTTCAAGAGAGGATGAAAAAAGGAAGTGAGGAGAGTGAGAATGAAAATCTCAAGAGTTTCGCTGTCAAGGGAAACAGGGAATTGAGGTAATGGTTGAGGAGGGATTGGGGTCAAGGGAGTTTTTCTTTCTTTCTTTTTTTAAAATTAATTTTAATTTTTGGCTGTGCTGGGTTTTTGTTGCTGCGCGCAGGCTTTCTCTAGTTGCAGCGAGCGGGGGCTACTCTTTGTTGTGGTGCACAGGCTTCTCATTGTGGTGGCTTCTCTTGTTGTGCAGCACGGGCTCTAGGCACGTGGGCTTCAGTAGTTGTGGCTCGCAGGCTCTGGAGCGCAGACTCAGTAGTTGTGGCGCACAGGCTTAGTTGCTCTGCGGCATGTGGAATCTTCCCAGACCAGAGCTCGAACCCGTGTCCCCAGTGTTGGCAGGTGTATTCTTAACCACTGTGCCAACAGGGAACTCCAGTTTTTCTATTTTTGGTTGTGTTTTATTTTGTTTTGGGACAGACAATATCAGAGCATGTTTGCTAACAAGGGGAACACTTTTTGGAGAGATGTTCTTAGATAGGGGAGACGAGATGAGGTCGAGTGCGCAGATGTAGGGATTGGCCTTCGATATGAGCATGGCCGCTCATCCAGAGTAACAGAAAGGAAACCAGAGTGTATGAGTACCATGTTAGATGTGATGGTGGCAGCAGCAAGGTAGTCTCAATGAAATGGGCAGCAAGGTATTAGTTGAGATGGAGAAGCAAGTGGGGAGAGGTGTTAGATGTTTGAGGAAAAAAGATTAGAGGCCGATGGTGTTGTCTAAGACAGTAAAGGTCAGTGATCTAAAGCACTGGTTCCCAACATACGGTCCCAAGACCCAGAGCATCAGCATCACCTGAGAACTTGTCAGAGATGCAGATTCTCAGGTTCTACTCTAGACCTCCTGGACCAGACACGCTGGTGCCAAGTCTTGCTTGAACAAGCCCCCCAGGTGACTCGGATGCACACTCAAGTGTGAGAAGCACTAGTCTGGGAGTCTCCGGTGTGCTGCAAGGCGGCAATAAGAGCCTTCTTGAGGTGAGTGGCCATGAATTTAGAGTGGACAGTCAGTGCATCTCATCCCAACCCATCCTGAGAATGCATCTCCCTTCCAGCGATTCCATTAAGAATGGACCTATAACCCTATTCTAGCTCACGTGGCAGGAGGAAAAGTCTGCAGAGAAGGGCTTCCAGTGAAGATTCTGTTTATCTTAAAGATGAACTCAAGGAAGACACAATCCCTTTATGCTGCCGGGGTTTGTGGTATGAGGATGTGGCAGCTGTCTTCTGATCTAGGAAGACAGTCTGAGGACAAGGCCAAGAGGTGAGCAGCGTGGAGTGGAAAGATGGAAAGACCTTATGGCTAATGATGTTGAGCCACTGGATTAACCCAGAGCTTCCCCAACTCTGGACTTACTGTTGTGCAAAGTAATAGATTCACACTCAGTCTCATGGTCCTTAACTGTAAAATAGTAGAACTGATAATAATAGCCACCTCCCTGATTATTGTAAAGACCTATAGGGAAGATCATACCTTTGAAAATAGCTTCTAGCATTGTAAAGCACTATACAAATGCAAGTTACAAGTGTTATTTGCATTAGTGCATTTGTATTTTTTTTTTTTTTTTTTTTTGCGCGGTACGCGGGCCTCTCACTGTTGTGGCCTCTCCCGTTGTGGAGCACAGGCTCCGGACGCGCAGGCTCAGCGGCCATGGCTCACGGGCCCAGCCGCTCCGCGGCATGTGGGATCTTCCCGGACCGGGGCACGAACCCATGTCCCCTGCATCGGCAGGCAGACTCTCAACCACTGCGCCACCAGGGAAACCCGATGTGCCTTTGTATTTTAATTCAAATTATACACAGTTTGCTCATGTGCAGCTTTCTTGAAAGTGAGGTATAGTGCGGGTAGAAGCACCAATGCATTTGGTGGTTTCCTTGATGTTGCTACTCCAACATCAAGCAGCCTGTCCCCGTGTGAATCCTTTGTCTCAGGATACCAGGTGGCCTTGGACAGCACAGACACTGGTAAACACAGTCCCCCCTGCCCAGCTCAGCACAGCGGAGGCCCTCTGCAGCCAACTGGGCAGAACAGGCCCTGAAAGCAGGTGCAAAAGAGCAAACTCCACAACTGCCACCCCTCACCCCATTGAAATCTTTCACCTGCTTCTAAATTCCATAGCCCATTTCAACTCTCCCCCAAGATTACAAATTGCATCCTGAGGGCCTCTTTCCAAAACAAGCAAAACCACGCCTTTGCCATAGCAACCTTCCTTCCTGGATGAGGCACATACACACACACCTTCACCCTCCACATTGAGCCCTCATATGCATCCGACCAGAGTTTGATTCTCCAGTAGGGTCACCTTGTTTGCCCCACTGCTCTTCCTCCTCTCCTTGCCAGTTACTGCTTTTGGGGCCTTTCCCTTTGACCATCTCATGTCCCTGCCGTTCAGCAGCAAGAGATGTTTCTTTTACATCCTTAGTTACCTTTAAGGCTCACTTTTTTTTTAGTTGCAGCATGCGAACTCTTTATTTTCTTTATTTTTTTGGCTGCATTGGGTCTTAGTTGCAGCACTCACAGGGACCGCTGGGTATGCCTCAAGGGATCAGCTTGCTCTCCCACAGATTGTACCCTCAGTGAGATCATGAATGGCTAGGACCTCTAGCAGGAGCCACATTACCCAAACTGGGATCTCTATATAAACCAGGGTCCCAGGATGGATGGTCCCATGCATCTCTAGGAACACAGAGGACTATGTGCTTAACCTGTATGCTCTTCTACTGGACCCTGGGCCTTACAAGGACAGAGGCAGTGCATTATACATCAGTGGACCCCTGGGGATGAGCCCAGAGTCTGACTCACCAGAATATATTCTCACCGAAAGTTTGTTGAATCAAAGACCTACCCCTGGGATGAGCAAACTTTTCCTGTAAAGGACCCAGTGGTAAATATTTTAGGTTTTGTGGGCCATATGGTCTCTATTGTAACCCTATTTCAACTGTGATACAGCCACAGATAATATGTAAACAAAGGAGTGGGGTGATGTCCCGATACATTTTTATTTTATGGACAATGATATGTGAATTTCGTGGAACTTTCAAGTCATGAAATATTCTTCTTTTGATTTTTCAACCATTTAAAAATGTAAAAGCCAGGCTCCCTGGGGCACAGTCGTTAAGAATCCACCTGCCAACGCAGGAGACGCGGGTTCGAGCCCTGGTCCGCGAAGATCCCACATGCCGCGGAGCAACTAAGCCCATGTGCCACAACTACTGAGCCTGTGCTCTAGAGCCTGCAAGCCACAACTACTGAGGCCCGCGCACCTAAAGCCTGTACTCCGCAACAAGGGAAGCCACGGCAACGAGAAGCCCATGCACCGCAACGAAGAGTAGCCCCTGATCGCCGCAACTGGAGAAAGCCTGCACACAGCAACGAAGACCCAACACAGCCAAAAATAAAAAAAAATAAAATAAAAATGTAAAAGCCATTCTTAAGCTTGTGGGCTGTACAAAAACAAGCAACAAGCCAGATTTGGCCCACAGGTTATAGTTTACTGACCCTTGGCATCAAAAAAGGCCCACTTCCTGTTTTCAGTGGGAGTAAACCTAGATCTTCCATGGGTACTTTTGGGTCACTTAATAGCCATTGGGAGATACCGTTCCTCAACGGCTGGATCATCCACACTCCTCCCTGGTGTGGTGTGTGTGTGTGTGTGTGTGTGTGTGCACACATATGCACACACACACAGATCCATCTAATACATGGCCACTGTTCTGGACACCAGGGTGTGAGGGGGGCAGTCTCCGGGTCCATGAACATTGCAGCTGCACTCTTAGAAGTATTGTTACTTCTAGGTGAGAGAGAGCTGTGTAGACCGTCAGCAACCTGAGGCTGATTTATCTCCCTCCCCCACCCACCATCACGCCAGTGCACTTTAGGTCAGAGTGGGAGACCATAAATTTGTGTGAATCTGGGAGAGAGAGAGGGTAGCAAGGAAAGATAATAAGTGGTCAGGAAAAGGATTTCTAATGTTAGCAGTGATTCCTCTTGAAGTTTTACTTTTTTGGGTGCATTTTATCAGGCTCTTTCACACACTTTAGTTGACTTATTCCTTACAACCCCAGGCATGACTTCCCTAAAGAAATTATAGCCTGAAGAGCTTTGGAGTTTGCTTACTGTCACACGGCCTTTACGTAGCAGAGCCAAGACTCAGATACAGGTATTTTATCCAGAGTTTATTTGTTCATTTATTCAAGTTTTGAGGGCACCAAAGGTCAGGTGATGTGCTGAGCAGGAGGAATATAAAGATGAATAAGACCTGGTTCTTGTCCTGAGTGTATCAGCATCTAGCTGGGACTCTCAGCCATGAGCTGAGCATCCTCTTTCACCTCTGTCTGCTCAGGACTCCAGACCTTAGAGGACACTCCTTCCATCCAGGTGGTGGAGGTCATTCCTAGAACCAGGATTTAGTGTCAGGGTCTGTTAGGTGTTAGGTGCCCAGACATCTTTTAGGATGAGGACAAGCCTCAGGTTTCTTCCTGCATCACTCAGTGTTTGAAGTGAACTCACTGCAGAGGAATACAATGTGAAATTCACATTAAATTACTTAATATGTCATAGAACTCAGTTTCCTAATGTATTTTACTGACATATGATATTCAGGGGACACTTTCTGACTTTTACGTAAGCTTACAACATGTCCTTTTTTGTTTTGTTTTGCTATCCTCCCTTCATACTTTCAGTTTTTGTAGCCATCAGATAGATTCCATCTGGTGTGATCCAAAGTTGTGACTCTCCTGGCCCCATCCTTCTTCCTGGCCTCAGAGGAGGGGCTCTGCCCACCATCTCCTGACTGTCTCTGCTTTCTCCCTCCTTTGGGGAGGACATGGCCCTCTGCCTGGCCACACAGCTCAGAGCCTAGGCAAGGCGTTTTTCTTTCTAGACAGGGGGTTTCTGTCTCATTTTCATATATATATATATATATATATATATATATATATATATATATATATATATATATTTTAACCTGAATTAGCTGTGGTTTTATTTAATACTTAGATTTAAATAGTTGATTGCTTCAAATGGGCTTTGGAGTTATTTATTTTGCTTCTGATGACTCTGTCTTCTGATCTAAAGTATTAAATCCCTCTTTGTTTTGGGATTTACAGCCTGGCTACTCTAGGTTCACAAAGCTTTTCCATTAAAAGTCTCTCTTCTCTGCCAATATTTATTGCTAGAGTCACTGTTTGCCCAGAAGCTGTCTGCTGCATCTGGGAAATGAAATTTATGTCTCCTGGCATTGATGGGGGTGACATCACTGAAGCACTGATTACATCACCAAGTGGCATAAACCCAGAGCCCAAGTCTCCAATGCATGGCAAAGGTGGGACGTGGGAGCGAACAGAGTGGGTTTACATAAACCAACTGGTCTACCTCTTCCTTCCCCTCCCCCAACACAATCCCCTACTCCATCTCACCCACCACTTGTATTTATAGTATCATTATATAAGTAATCTCTTAAAATTGACACACCTTCTTATAACAAGTATTGAGGGGCTGGGGTCAATAATGTGGAGGAATAGGCAGGAAGGGGATGCCCAGGCTTTGTATGGAGGGTGTCTGCTCAAAGGGCAACAACCCTGCTTTCCCTCTGTAGCAAGTCACTCTCATACAAAACACACGACACATGTTTTGCTATCCTCTGCTGAGCTAATTAAGGCACAGGGACTCAGTTTTGCTAGTCCCTAGAACTGGGATTTGAACCTAGCTTTTCTGACCCAGGGCTCTCTCCTTTGCATCCAATGTCTCCTGGTTTGGTGGCATGGGCCTTGATAAAAGTGAGTGGAGCTCTCAGCCCCAGCCCCTCTCTAGCTGCCCTACATGAAAGTCACGCCCAGTTTCCAACACACACTGACCTAGGAGAGAGGGAAAGAAAAAATGCCTGGGCAGGGACTCCCTAGTGGTGCAGTGGTTAAGAATCCGCCTGCCAATGCAGGGGACATGGGTTTGAGCCCTGGTCCAGGAAGATCCCACATGCCGCGGAACAACTAAGCCCGTGTGCCACAGCTACTGAGCCTGCGCTCTAGAGCCCACGAACCACAACTACTGAAGCCCATGCACCTAGAGCCTCGCTCCGCAACAAGAGAAGACACCACAGTGAGAAGCCCGCAACGAAGAGTAGACCCGGCTCACCGCAACTAGAGAAAGCCCACGTGTAGCAACGAAGACCCAATGTAGCCAAAAAATAAAAACAAATAAATAAAAAATTTTAAAAAGTTTATTAAAGAAAAGGAAAAAGAAAATGCTTGGGCAGTGGTTTGCTGGGGACATGCAGCCTCTGCCCACTCTCTACTTTCTTTCCCTATTTAGCCATCTTTCTCCCACTGCATCATGTCTATTTTCTACAAGAAATGTTGGTGCCATCTCCACTTTCTCACCTCCCATTCAATCCTCTGCCTACTGCATTCTCTTCCGCTTCTCTCCTCCCCAAGTCACCTGAATTGACCAATGATCTCCCAACTGCCCAGCTCAGTGGGCAGCTTTGGGTCTGAGGCTGACTTCATGGACATGGTATAAATGCATTTGCACAGGGCCTCACACTCAGAAGGGTTCCACACTCAGAAGGGCCTCCGTGCTTGGTTTAATGCTTCACTGTTGTGGTTTTGAAATTCTTAATAATTTTTTTTAAATAGCTGGACTCTTTTTTTTTTTTAGAAGATGTTGGAGGTAGTAGTTTATTAATTTTATTTATTTATGCCGTAGTGGGTCTTCGTTTCTGTGCGAGGGCTTTCTCTAGTTGTGGCAAGTGGGGGCCACTCTTCATCGCGGTGCGCGGGCTTCTCACTGTTGTGGCCTCTCCCGTTGCAGAGCACAGGCTCCAGACACGCAGGCTCAGTAGTTGTGGCTCACAGGCTCCAGACACGCAGGCTCAGTAGTTGTGGCTCACGGGCCCAGTTGCTCTGCTGCATGTGGGATCCTCCCAGACCAGGGCTCGAACCCATGTGCCCTGCATTAGCAGGCAGATTCTCAACCACTGCGCCACCAGGGAAGCCCCTCTTAATGCATTTTGAATCGGGAATCTTAAATTCTTATTTTGCACTGAACCCCGTAAATTATGCTGCCGATCCTGCTTGGGTCATTTAAAAACGTAACATTTGCAACAGACAACACCCATTGTTCGCCCAACACACATTTGCCCTTCTTCCCTCCAACAGAATCCCATTTTTTTGAGTCACCATTGGAGACCACTTGACTGCAGGGGGAGGCCCTTTCTCAGCTGCAGGGAACGAATCTGATTAAAACACGTAAAACTGACCAGCTTAAACTGGTTTTGCCTCCTTAAATAGGTTGTTGATTAATCAAACCTGGAGTTGTTTCACAGAGGCAGCACTGCGCATGGGCAAGGTGGGAACTCCTGTCTCCAGGATGACCCGGAACCAAGACTCTTCAGTCTATGGAACACAAAGGGTGGAGATGTTGCCGCCAGAGCCCTTTAAGAAGCCAGAAGTTCTTCAGTGAGGAAAATGTGGCTTCCAGCAGCATGAGTAGCTCATGGACTAATTCAAGACTAGCCAATCAGCTTCCAAATTTGAAAGTCTCCTAACCCCTTAAAAATCACGCTGAACCCTGGATCATAGAGACAGGTTTGAGAGTCTTGCCTCCTGTCTCCTTGTCTCCCGATCTCGTCATAAAGCTCTTTCTTTTTTCAAAAGCTGCTGCTGTAGTATTGGCTTCTATGTGCGTCAGGCGGTGAGCCATAGCTGGGTAACACAATCTCAAGACTTTTGGTCAGGAATTGATCAAGAGGTGAGTATGTGACCCAGATCTCAACAAAGAAAGGAAAGTAAAAGCTTCTTCTGGGAAAGTTTTGGTGTTCCTGAGAAGAATGGACGGACTCAGCTGGCCTGCCCGTTACCCTTTTGCCCATGCCTCCTCTTGCTGCGGATGCGGACACACCTGGAGGTGCAGCAGCCATCTTGTGACACAAGAAGGAAGTCCAGCACACTGGGAAGGGCAGAGAGAAAGGAGCTGGGTCTCTGGCATCCTTGAGCCACTGCCCCATCTTAGACTACCTCCTGAACTTCCTGTCATGCACCAAATAACAACATCAAAAGCATTTTTTTTTTTTTTTTTTTTTTTTGCACACTGTGTAGCATGTGGGAACTTAGTTCCATGACTAGGGATCAAACCCGTGCCCCCTGCATTTGAAGCGTGGAGTCTTAACTGCTGGACCACCAGGGAAATCCCAAAACCATTATTTTTTTAAGTCATTGCTGTGGTATTTTTCTTTTTTTACTTCTAATCAACCATTTTGTAATTGCTACAACTTCTTGGCAATATTTAACACAATGTCTATTCCCTCCACTTAAAACATTCTTTGGCATTCGTGACGCTATGTTACTGGATATTTTGATCCCTTCTCATGTTCCTCCCCTTAGCTTAGTCCTTGACGGTGGAGTCTGGCAGGATTTAGTGGTTCATTCTTTTATCCATTGCTAGGTATTTACTGAGTACTCGTGTGCTACGTGCAGCAGATGCAGCCATGGAGACAGACGAGGCCCCTGCTCTCCTGAAGCTTACACTTGAGTCTAGCCCACTTCCTCAACCACTGTCCACAACTACTGTCCACAATTCTCCTGGACAATCTTATTTACTTCCTTGGCTTTACCCTGTGCAGCTGTTCCATCTTGCATCTTCTGATGCAGGGCTTCACATTGACTTATCCAATTAATCAACAGTCAACAGATTCTCCTCGAAAAGAAAGAAGAGGCTGAACAGCCCTTGGTGAGTCAGTCATGAAATAATTTTTTACTTTATATTCCCAGCCAAGATATGAAGAGAAGACATAAAAGAGTTGGCTACCTAAGCTCCAACTTTATTTTTCTGCAGCATTCAGATGTGTTAGAGGATTCTATGGCAGTAAATTTCCCTGACAGAATTCTGCCATGTGTGGAGATTTTCTCTTATTTCTCGTAAAAGGTAGTGAAAATTTCAGGTTTAACGATTATTGTACTGTCAGTACTGCCAGGCCCTCCCTCAAGCACAAAATGTGACAGAAAACAAGATGCACTAGGAAATGAAAACCTGTTAAATTCCCCCAGACCACTAGTGAAGGAAGACTGCTGCTATTGATAAGATAATAGCATTTTTTAAAAACATGTGCTGCATTTGGGAAAAGTTTAAAATGAAAAAGCTGAAAATAAAATGGCAGCACACTAATTTATGAGAATATTAATAGGGGATTTGACCTAAGGTTATAATTCAAATGACAGAAGATAATTGATCCATAGATACGCATATTGTTTATTTATGATTAAAATAATTGGGAAAAATATAACTTGTTATCCATGTAATTCACTACATTCTCTTTATTATTTTTTAAATTGAAGTGTAGTTGATTTACAGTGTTGTGTTAATTTCTGCTGTACAGCAAAGTGATTCAGTTTTATATATATATGTATATTCTTTTTTTATATTCTTTCTATAGTTCCCTGTGCTATACAGTAGGACCTTGTTGTTTATGCATTCTATATATGATAGCTTACATCTGCTAACCCCAACTTCCCACTTCATCCCTCCCCCACACTGCTCCCCTGTGACAGCCACAAGTCTGTTCTCTATGTCTATGAGTCTGTTTCTGTTTTGTAGATAGGTTCATTTGTGTCATATTTTAGATTCCACATATAAGTGGTATTTGGTATCGGTGTATGGTATTTGTCTTTTGACTTCACTTAGTACGATAACCTCTAGTTGCATCCATGTTGCTGCAAATGGCTTTATTTCATTCTTTTTTATGGCTGAGTAATATTCCATAGTATATATGTATCACATCTTCTTTATCCATTCATCTGTTGATGGACATTTTGGTTGTTTTCATGTCCTGGCTGTTGAATTCACTACATTCTTAAAGGAGAGACATGAATAATCATCTTGATAGATACTTAAAAAGTACTTATTAACCTCAATGACCATTCCTAATAAATATGTTTGATAAGCCAGGAATAAGAGGGAAGCTCTTAATTTATAAAGGGTATATATAAAAAAAAACCTACAGCAAACATTATATTGAACAAGGAGACAGAAAAAGCGTCGCCATGTGAGTCTGGTAAAACACCTTACAGATACTTTAGAGCTGGGACTATGGTTAGGTGAGTGATGAACTTACTTGAGGTACAAAATTTAAGAGCATGCCAAAAAACTCAGTAATCAGTAGAATAAATAGTATTTTAATGCAGTATTTTAAAAGCAAAATGCAAAAACTTGAAGAACAAAATATACAAAATAGGCAAATTTTGAATATAGACAGGCTCAGTATTTTTCCTGGTCTTTCCTTATGCCTCCAGCTCTGCTATGTCTATCACATTCAGTAAAGTATTCTGTATCTCAATTCCTGAGCTTTTTGGTACCTCCCTAAGTTGTGCCCCCAAGGCAAGTGCTTCACCTCATTCTGGAGTTTACTGAGATACAGATGAACTTCACTGTGGTCCTCTGTGGTGGTTTGTGCAGGACCATAACCCATCAGTAGAGGCTTGGTGGTCTTCACCCTTTTCCCCAAACCCCCTCATCCTTTAATCCAACCTCTGAAAAGGATCTAGAATAGGGGTTTATTTTCAGCATATATTTAATAGGCATCTTCTGTGTGTCAGCACCAGAAATACAGTGATGCACACACTTCCAGCCTTTGTGGAGGTTACAGTTGGCTGAAGGAGAACAATTAAACAAGCAATAATAATAAAGTATGGTATGCGCCATGATGGGGCTGGGGGTCCAGGGAGTTATGAGAGCACTTGGTAGGATTCTTGGCCTAGTTTACCAAGTCAGAGGAAATGAGGTCCAATCCCAAGCTTGAAGGTTGTTTAGGAGCTAAAGGGGCAAGGAGGGGGTGGGGTGGGGCTATGGAGAAGGATGCCATGTCCCAGATGGAGACAACTGCTTATGAAAAGGTTTATTTGAGAATGTGAAAGAATTACAGTATGGTTGGAGCTCTCAAGAGAGAAGTGTGGTGTAGAAAGAAATAAAACTAGAGAGGCAGATGGGGGCAGATTGTGAAGGACTTTGCAAACCATGTTTAGGAGTTTGGAATTGTTCCTAAGAGTAATGAGGAGACTTTGAAGCAGGAGAATGCCTGGATTGAGTTCGTGTTTTAGAAAGACCATTCCAGCTATGCTGTGAGGAATGCAAAAAGATAATACTGCATCCAGAAGACCAGTTAGGAGGTTGATATGGTGATTGCTATATACTGAATGTTTGTATCCCCCCAAAATTCATGTTGAAACCTAACCCTCAGTGTGAGGGTAATTGGAGGTGGGGTTCTGGGGAGATGATTAGATCATGAGGGTGGTGCCCTCATTAATAGAATTAATGCCCTTATAAAAGAGACCCCAGGGAGCTCCCTAGTCCCTTCAGCTGTGTCAGGACACAATGAAAAGGAAGCCATCTATGAACCAGGAAGCAGACTCTCAGCAGACACACAATCTGCCAGCACCTTGATCTTAAACTTCCCAGCTTTCAGAAGAGGGAGAAAAAAATTTCTGTTGTGTATGAGCTACCCAGTCTATGGTATTCCTTAAATAGCATCCCAGATGGACTAAGTAATCTAGGAGAAAATGTTGGTGGTCTGGTTGAGGGTGGTGGCAGGGGGGTGTTGGTACATTTTAGAAATATCGAGTAGGTATAATCAACAAGATTTGGTGATTGGTTAGATGTGGGAGGTACAGAGAGGAAAGAATCAAGGATGACATCCAGGTTTATGATGAGTGCATTGATGTTTTTTTATATTAATATCCAGCAACCTTGATGAACATTTTTTTCAGTTCTAAAATTTAACTGTAGATTTTCTACATAAACAATTATATTGCCTGCCACTAAGGATGGTGTTGTCCCTTACCTTCATTTATATTTATATGGCATCAGTCAACATTCAGTCAGGAAAAGAGAAACTGCTCTTGGTATTTCAAGCAGCGATATTTAATAGAGGGGATTGGATGCTTACACAACTGTTGCAAAAATGAGAGTAGGGAGAGCTACTGCTAGCTTTTAGGTTCACCGTGGCAGCTGTGGTCCTACAAATTAGAAAGTTGTTGTTGACATCCGGGTCAGGAAACTGCAGGAAGCTGCCACTGATGATCACAGCCATCCTACGGTAGTGAAGGGGGTAGTCGACAGGGATGCTTTGAGAACTCTGTAAATCCTTGTTTCTGCCAAAACCCAAACACACACACTGCCAGAGACAGAATGACACAGCTCCTTTCCATCCCCAAATATGAGCAAGTGCATCTCACTGGCTGACTGTTAATGGTGTTCAAAACCCTGGAGGTAAAGGAGGCTGGGATGAGTAGTTCCCAGGCTTCAGCCCCTGTAATAAACAGATAGTAGAAATAAAAGCTGGTTGCAAAAAGAAATCAAGAAAAAACAATATCCAGCAAAGCTTTCCCTTAATTTACTAGCCTATCCTTTTGTGTATAAGGTACCCAAAACACTTTCAAAATGAGCTAAATGCTCCAAATGCTTCCCTCACCCTTCTCCCCCATGTACACTGTATTCTAGGAGATGCATGAAATGACACGTAATTTTCCAAACACATTTCCATGTCTTTGCACTTGTCCTACCGCTCAAAAGTTACCTCTCCTCTGCCTGTGAAGACTCTTCCCATTCCTCCGCAACCCTACCCCTCCCTGCCCCATGCCTGCATCAGGTGGGATTGACCCGGATCGCTGCAGGGTTTCCCCTGCACAGTTCTATTATGGCAGCTTGTAGCAGTGAATTTCAACTTTTAGTCAAAGTATCCATTTTTCTTCCAGTAGACATAAGCATCCTAAGGTAAGGGACCAAGACTTATTTTGTGTTTATGTCCCAAGGACCTACTACAGTGCTTGGAACATAATAGGTGCTCATTGCAGGTTTATTGAATGTGTGAAGGACTGTGTCTACATGGTCCCTCAGGGTAAGTACCTGAGGTCGTACGAAGAGCAACTACCTTCAGAAACAGGTATGCCACTTGTTCCTAAAAGGGGGTCTAACGAGTGATAGAATCTTAGAAGGACAAAAATTCATCTTTATAAATTGCTTATTGATAACTAGCTTCATAGTCTAAATCCTTATTTTCTGTTAATGTTGACTTTTTCCTTTCTTTTCCAAGTTTCTACCATCTGTCCTTGCTTCTGAAGCTTGTAGCACTACTTTCCATTAAAATATAATTCCCATGTAACATTCTGGTTGCTCCCATCACATCAAATTAATGCCATGACACGTAAGCTGCTAGAAAAATATGGGTCATTACATGTTGCTGACAGTAACACTGACAGTGACATTGAAGCAGGGACAGAGAACATCTTAAGTGATTTTTTTATGCAAAATCAGAGAACTCTAGAGTTTGAAGTGTTCTTAGAGATCTAACCCTATTGTTTATACAAAAATGGAGATTGAGAATTTCCCATGATTCCTTAGCACAGTGGAAAATCGGTTAGCAAGTTCATCTCCTCCTTCAGGTGGGAGAAGCCTCTACAGTCAAACCTCTGAGACTCTCCAGCACCCAGTACAGTGTTGGATGCATAATAAGCAGTTAATCAAATGTTTTAAAATGTGTGTACGTATGTCCTACTTATTAAATCCCTCAAAGCCAACATCGTTTGGTTCCCTAAAGGACCATTTGCCCAAGGTAACCTGAAAAGTCTTCGTTTTTCTTTGTGGCAGCTTCTGTGGTTGACTCAGCATCCATTCCCAGCCTCATTTCTCTTGCCCACCTTGTTTATAAAGCCCAGGGAAGCTTTTCCAGCTTCCCTGCACTGGAAGTGACCAGGTGACAGATCTGGCATGTGCGATGTTAGCAGAAGCTGCAGGAATTTTCTATAAACATTTTGCTTTCCTGATGGAAGGGAAAGAGGAGACAGGTGCTGTCCTCGCTCCTTTTCCTGTCTAGAGGGTGAATGTGTTGGCTACGCCGACACCAGTCTTCCTGTGCCCACGAGGGAAAGGCCAAGAGAATCACAGAGATGTTGGCCCTGATATTGTTGAACTGCCAGACCATCACCAGCACCACCTACCTCCTGACTTCTTGTTATGTGAGAGAAACAAACCCCTCTTTGTTTAAGCCACTGAGTTTTTATTCCTTGCTCCTAAGTGCTTTTCTAATATTTGCTCTCTACCAGCCGCAGAACCTTCCAGAGTTCATTGCCCAAAACAGGAAAGACAGGTCCACATCATCAAATAGGACAGAGGTGGACATTACCATAAATTCACTTTATAAGTTGAGTTTTGTAACAATTACTTGTCACCGCATTAATCTATAAGAAAAAAAAGGTTCCAATGAATATATAAAATTTGAAAACAAGGGAAACCAATGACAGTTATAATCTTATATCAGCCTCATCAATGTATTTTTTAATTGATGTATAGTTGCTGTACAATATTATATAAGTTACAGGTGTACAATATAGTGATTCACAATTTTTAAAGGTAATACTCCATTTATAGTTATTATAAAATATCGGCTATATTCCCTGTGTTGTACATTATATCTTTGTAGCTTATTTATTTTATATATAATTGTTTGTACCTCTTAGTCCCCTACCTCTCTCCCCTTCCCTCTCCCCACTGGTAACTACTAGTTTCTTCTCTATAACTGTGAGTCACCTTCTTTTTTGTTATATTTAGTTTGTTGTATTTTTTAGATTCCACATATAAGTGATATCTTACAGTATTTGTCTTTCCCTGTCTGACTTACTTCACTTAGCATAATACCCTCCAAATCCATCCATGCTCTCGCAAATGGCAAAATACTGCTCAGCCATTTTTTATGGCTGAGTAGTATTCCATTGTGTGTGTGTGTGTGTGTGTGTGTGTGTACCACGTCCTCTTTATCCATTCATCTCTTGATGGACACTTAGTTTCCTTCCACATCTTAGCAATTTGTAAATAATTCTCATTCAATGTATTTTAAAAATTTGTTTTAGTTGCATAGTATTGAGAAAATCTTAATTCACACAAATAAATGGTTGCAAATATATCAGTTTTTCACCCTACAATTTCAGGTCCAAAAGTTTGAAAGAAGGCTATGAGGAGAATTTCCCTTCAAAGTGGAGTCAATAACAGCAGGTAAGATCTGCTCTCATTCCTTAACTGGCAAACATCCAGTCTGGAGGGAGGGAGTCAGTGAACAGCTTTTTCAACCAAGTAAATCTTCATTGTTTGAAGGAAAATACGATGTAGTGAATGAGAGTCCAGATTCTGGAGGCAAACTTTGTGGGTTCAAATCCTAGACTACCACTTGCTGGCTGAGTGCCTCTGTCTTGACTCTTCATCTGTAAAACGGGGCACAATAATTGTACCAACCTTACAAGGTTCGTGGTGGTTTAAATCAGTCAATACAGGTGAGACCTTAAAACAGTGCTGGATACATCGTAATAACAACCGTGAGCAGTTACGTCCAGTGATGTCTCAGCTTCTCCATTGCTTATCTCTGTCAGATATTTACTCAAAATTTTAAGATAGACAAATTTATTTTGCTTGGAACACTGAATATGTATTTTAGGTATAATGTCTTTGCTGACCAATTTTCTAGGATTAACCCAGAAGCTTTACCTTGCCAAGGTGAGCTTATTATCTTTAAAAGGAAGAGAGAAGCATTCACATTTTATAATAGGTGCTAAAACTATATGTAAGGTGACACAATCTTTGCACCACAACACCTTCCTAATTAGTTTTTAAAAACTTATACCATGATCACACAGGGGCTGAGAAAAGGTATATTTCACCTGACAATTTCACAGGGCCCATGCATGGTATATTTGATACTCATGTGTATAATTTTATGTAAACAGACATGGGAAGGCCTGCATTTAAATAATAATAATATAGAAAGAACCAGTACAGAGCTGCACATTCTGAATAAATGAACATTTACAAAATATTTATGTTAGGAACTGTATACACAGAAGCACAATTTAATGCCTGGGTTGTCTCCAGTAATAAGCATTTGATGTGTGAAATATTTAACTGTGATTTTTTAATTGAGGAATTTTAAATTGTAGAACACAATTCTAAATGAATTTGAATCAAACATTTGTAGGTTTCTAAAGCATCCCTGAATAACTATAGGGGTCTATTGGTCAGAATTTAAAAAATCACCTAAATTATCTCAAAAGTCTCTTCTAAAATTTGGAATTTGGGGTCATATAGGTTAATTCATGAGATCTTACCCAACCCCTCCTATTCTGGTCATTCATCCAGTTACACTGGCTCTTTATTCTCTGTAAGCCAGGTCTAACTCAAAAATAGCAAATGATCTTACTTTCAGACATTCCATAGAAGGAGTTCCATGGCAAGGGACTCATGTTAATTAGGATGCTTTTGCCAGCAAGTCACTGTCAACTCAATTCAAAATGGCTTAAACAATGAGGGCATTTGCTATCTCATATAACAGGATTTAGAAGGAGGGCAGCTCCTTGGTTAATTCAATATTTCAACAACCTCATCAAAGACCTAGGGTTTTTCTGTACTTTCTGCTCAGCCATCTTCACCTTGTTGGCCATTTTCCCTTGTGGCCACAAGACGGCTGCTACAGCTCCAAGGATCAGATCTGTGTGCAACCATGTTCAGAGGTAGAAAAGAGACCTCTGTACTCTTTGTAGTTCTTTAAAAGGTTAGAAATCTTTCCCAGAAGAGTTACCCTCCGATTTTGTTAACCAGAATTGAGTTACATGTTCCTCCTTCTAAAAAAAAAAAAAAAAAGATTTATTTATTTATTTATCTATGTATCTATTTATTTATTTAGTTATGTCTGTGTCGGGTCTTAGTTGTGGCACGCAGGATCTTCCTTGAGGCTTGCGGGATCTTTCGTTGCAGCTTGCAGGCTTCTCTCTAGTTGTGGCATGCGGGTTTTCTCTTCTCTAGCTGTGGCACACAGGCTCCAGGGCACGTGGCCTCTGTAGTTTGCAGCACGCAGGCTCTCTTAGTTGAGGTGTGCGAGCTCAGTAGTTGTGGTGCGAGGGCTTACTTGCCCCGACCCCCAACCCCAGCATGTGGGACCTTAGTTCCCCGACCAGGGATCCAACCCGAGTCCCCTGCATTGGAAGGCAGATTCTTTACCACTCAACCAGCAGGGAAGTCCCACATGTTCCTTCTTAAGCCAGTTCCTAGCAAGGGGGAATAAAATTACCATGATTGGTGAGATTATCAAGATTGATGTGCTGGGCCTGGGAATAGGGCCAAGTTCAGGAAAGTCCATGACCACCCTGAGGAAAAACAGACAAACTGGGATTCTGGGTGGGAAACCAAGAATGTCTGTTAAAGATGGTGGGCTGGAGGCTAGCATTCTAAAGAGGACCAGAAACATCATTTCTTGCCTGTCTACCTTCTCCCCTCCCCAGGCTGGGTGGTAAATGGGAGGAAAAGACACAGGGAACAGTTAGGACAAGAGAGAGCTAGGCTGTGTCTACACAGAGCCAAAACATTCCAATAAAATTGAAGATTCAATTGATCTGAGTGTTTTATGTAGCCCAATTCCAAATATTGGAATAATTATAAAGGGCTTAGTTTGGACTAAGTTTGCACTGGAGTGGATGGGGGTACGTGTTGGATGCAAAAGTGTTCAGCAATAGTTTTTCTTTTTATGATGTGCTGTTTAATGTATCATGAAAACTTTCATGAATCTGCTCAAACTGTGACCTCTCCCCCCCCCAGAAAAAAGAGCAAATATGCCCTCTTATGCAAATTCTGCAAATAATTTTAGGAGATTCACTGATGCCCTGTCACTCATTCATGAACTCTAAGTTATAGCCTCATGATAACCTTGATTGGTATAGTGAAAAAAATTATGTGTGAGGAAATAAGCAAAACAAAACAGCAAAATCAGGAAGTCTGATGGACATTTGTTAGCTGCGTGACCTTATTTGAATCTTTAAGACCTTGATTTTACCTCTATAAAATGGAACTAGCAGAGTTATTTCAAGAACCAAGTGGATAATGTATGAGATTGTTTTTAATTACACAGCACTTTACAAATGTTGGCTTAAAACTCAAATGGCAATAAATCCAAACAGCGTGATGACTCTTACTTCCCAATTTAATTTACTGAATTCAAAACAGTGCACCCCATGAGGACAGGCCTGAAAGTAGGCTTTGTGGTTTCAGGGAGCAGAAGTTTCCTTCTCCATAAGCAAATGTCCTCCTCAAGCTCATGGAGGAGCCCTGTACCGTTTTTCAGCAGCTGATTTGAGAAAAGGCACCCACTGAAATACCCCTAACCCATCGACAAGCACTATTCCCAGTAGGTGAAGTCGGGACATGCCAATGTAGCTGAAAGACCAGGACAGTCTTCCAGTTGTTTCTTCCTCTGCTTGTCCCAGGCAAGCACCCACCCCTGGGACTATCCCAGGCCATGATTGGTCCCCTCTGTGAGTCTGCTCCAAGTCCCTCAGACCCTTCAAGGCAGGAATGCCAGCTCCTGTTCCCTCACCGTGGTACCCAGCTCTCACTCTTCACCTTATACTCCTGCCCATCATTACTTTCTTTCAGTGTAAAAGACCCAGGTTCCTTTCCTGTTTCTCAGATTTTCATAGCATTCTTTCCTTGTCATGCCATACTGCCCTGGCAGCTGTCCGTTTACCACTGGATAGCAAAATGCCCAGTAGAGTTTCCCAAGGGATCCATCAACAAAGAGTTACAGAAGGTGGCAAACTGTCCAAGGTGCTGAGGTCCCAGGTGGACAGACCTGGCGCCTGTCTCCATAGAGTAGGCCGTCAGTGCATGGACTCTCCCCTGCCTCTCCCAGTGCAAGTAGACAGCTGACTGTGCAGGACCTCCAGATTCGCAGCACCTTGGGAAGAGAGGGAAAAGAAGGATCTATAGCAAATGGGCACCTTTCCCTCCTCTCATCCAATTGCATCCTGACTTAACGAACAATCCCAGAATGCACTGACTTCCTAGCTTGTGGTTACATGAATGCAAAGTTTATGATCTTAGCAACCACGTTCATCTTCAGAACCATTTTCGTGACAATGCACAGTCTTTGCAGACAATGATCTGATCCTTCACTCCATGGCCCTCTTCCCTTCCCTCTCCCTGTCTTGTTTTTGCACCAGATCTGGGATAAGCTGAAAGTGTTTAATTCCCTACACCATTCTCCTGGCCTTAACTTACAAGGGAGCTTCTGATTATTGGTTTGTCTGTCCTTCTCTATAGATAGCGTGCTTCACGTTGTTGTTGTTTGGTCCTTCTGGGGCTACATGGAACTTTCTTTTTTCCATCTCTGCTTCATTTGTGTGCATTTTGATTTAATGTGTCTAACAAAAACATCACTCCAACTTTCAGTTTGTGATGACCCTATTAATTTTCCCGTTTTTTCTTCTTTATTTCCCCTCCCCTCTCGATTTCGAGGACATTTTCAGGTTTTCTTAGTCCTGAGGTGTAAGTATAGGAGAAGGAGCACTGCTTTAGGGTCACTGAAGCCTTTGTATGTTCAGGTCCCACTGCCAGCTATGATGCTAAGTTAACCTTTATGAATAGGTGGTGGGAATAAAAGAATCTCTCTTTCCTCTCTTAGAGGGATGTCTTGAGGATAAAATGAGGATGGGTAAAAGAAAGTACCAAAAACTAGTATAAAGACCATATTAATTTCCACGTATTCAGAATTACTCTGTACCAGTCACCAGGCTGAGCTCTTTATATGCTACTGTGTTTCATCCTTATGACGATGCAGTGAGGGGTAGTGTCATTACTATCCATGTTTACTTGAGGCTTAGAGCTGTTCAGTAACTGGTCCGATATCACAGAGCATGTATAAAGGGAAGAGCCAAGATTTGAATCAAGTCTGTCTGGCACCAGACTGTGGCTCTTAACCACTGTACCATCCTGACACCGTATGAACCAGAGGTACCATCATTCAGTCGGATGCTGGTCATGTCTGTGTAATTCCACTCCCAAGAAATCAAGTGAGTCGGAGACAGTGGAAGTCCCAGCATACTCTGTGAGTGGTTATTCATGGTATGGTGGGCTGGAGAGGAATCCCCCACCGAAATTTTGCTTGAGTTTCTAGAATCAAAATTCACACCATTGACCAAGGGGCAGCATAGTGTCGAGGTCATTAGCATCGTTGTCTGCAGTTAAAGAGACCAAACTGTGACTTTGGGCAAGTCAGTCTCACTGGCCCCCTAGATACTCACTGGGAAGAGGAGGAGCTTGGATAAAAAAACCGTTAAGGTCTCTGTAAATCACAGTAATAAAAATAGCTAACATTTATTAAGTGCTTACTGATTGCCAGGGCTTTTTCTAAGTGCTTTATGTTCAATCTTACATAATTCTCACAACAACCCTAAGAGGTATTGCTATTGATATTATTCCCTTTTTTTAGGTGAAGAAACTGAGGCACAAGGAAGTTTGCCCAAAGTCACATAAAGAGGGGGAAGAGCTGAGAACCCACACACTTAACCATTCAGCTCTCTTTCCTCTCTAACTGATAGGAATTATGTTATTAATTGCCTTGGATAGATGGGCAATCACATTTCATCACTTCTTCATAGCCTGACCCAGCTTTTTCCTACTCTCGATAAAATATAGTGTATGTTTTTAAATACCCCATCACACTGCCTAGGACATAGTAGGTGATCAATAAAAATTCGCTTACCTGATTTTTTTGTCATTAAAATAATTGTATTAAAAAGAGACAGGCAGGGCTTCCCTGGTGGCGCAGTGGTTGAGAGTCTGCCTGCCGATGCAGGGGACACGGGTTCGTGCCCCGGTCTGGGAAGATCCCACATGCCGCGGAGCGGCTGGGCCCGTGAGCCATGGCCGCTGAGCCTGCGCGTCCGGAGCCTGTGCTCCGCAACGGGAGAGGCCACAACAGTGAGAGGCCCGCGTAACGCAAAAAAAAAAAAAAAAAAAAAAAAATAGAGACAGGCAAACAAACAAGCATAAACCAAGAAGTAGAGAATAATGAGGCTGTATAACTGAAATGATCTGACTCAGACGCCCTAATATGTGTTGGCTTATGAGAGAATAATCCAAAGATAAAACCCAATATGAGCCCACACAACTCTTATCTGCACGAAACAGCCACCAAAAAAAAAAAAAAAAAATTATCTCGGTTGCAGAAACTTGATTATTGACTTTGGCAGTCCTTTCTCCGCATCTTTGTGCCAATAAAGTTATTAGAATTGAATTGAGAGAGGCAGACACACAAGAAGAGCTGAGACAAGATGCTGAGCAGTTGAAATCAATGACCCGAGGAGCTGATCCCCTGCCAAAGGCTACACCAGCTCCCAGGAGGAATCCACCACTCTGGCCAGCGGTCCGGCACTGCAGAAGCTGCAAGTCAGGTTTCTGGAGGGGACTCCCAGGTGGCTGGGGACCAACAGGTGTAGGAAGGAGGAAAAAGGGGGTCCTTCCCATTACCAAGGGCCAGACAGGCCAGGACCCACCAGGGTTGAGAACAGCGAGGCTTTTCTAGATTCACTATGCTCCCCAGGCTGTGGAAAGAGAAGAGGAGGCAGAGGAGGAGGGTGGGAGAGAACACAGTGTTATTCACAATCTGTCGGGGACAGGAAGAAAGAGTGGCTTAATAACCCATAGCTAGATTAATGGAATATTCCTTCTCTCCCCTGGCAGAGCTGGTCCTCTGGTGCTATCACCCATAAAATTGATGGCCACCCAAGGAGACATGGAGCTAATTAACAGATCTGCCCCCAAGTGTGCCAAAACCCATTCCACTAGAACTGCAGAGATAACGACTGTTTAGATACCAGCTTAAATGAGGAAACCACTAGTATTCTCTGGAAGCCACCATGACCACTTGGCATTCCTTCTAGCCACTTCCTCCTTCTCAGTCAGCTGCCTCCCTACCTCTCCTAGGTTGGCCCCAAACATCTTCCTTCCACTCACCTTCTTTATCATCCACCCAACCATGAAGCATCAGAGCACCATTTAAAGTCTGTGTCCAGCTCTCTGAGAATGATTGCACCTTTGTGAATCTCTACGAAGATCCAAGCAAGGGTATTGGCTTTTGATTAGTTGAATTGTGTATATATTTGCTTCTCTGTGAATGTATTTTCTACAATAACAATAACAGTAGCTTTCAGAATAATAACAAGTATTGAGTACTTGCTTGCTATGTGTCAGGCTCTCTTTTAAACATTTAGAGTGCTTAGGGAATCTGTGTAACCTACAAGGGACAGAGTAGGAATACTGACACAGGAGGTTCTCCAACAATCCTACATTGCAGCACAAAGTCCAAAGCTTCACCCACTTGCCCAGAGTTTTCAATCAACTTAAAAACTTCCAATCAGATTAATAGTTCCACTCTCTTAATCATGAACAGATATCCCAATACTACTATCTGAGGAGAGCTAATAATATGGACAATAAACACCAAGACAAACAACAATTAAAAATAAAGTAGTGTATGGGTGGGGATTTCCCTGGTGGTCCAGTGGTTAAGACTTCACCTTCCAATGCAGGGGGTGAGGGTTTGGTCCCTGGTCAGGGAACCAATATTCCACATGCCTCGAGACCAAAAAACCAAAACATAAAACAGAAGCAATATTGCAACAAACTCAATAAAGACTTAAAAAAAAAAGTAGTGTGTGCGGGAACTGAGAACATGCAAGGAGAGGAGAATTAAAGTGTGTATAAATTACATCTTTACAGAGATAAGAGAACATATTGCATCCAAGAAAAAAGAACAGGGTGAAACAAAAAAGGAACATTCAGAGGCCAAAAAGGAATTCTTGGAAATTAAAAACAGCAGAAATAAAAAACTCAATAGTTAGTTTCTCAGAAAGTAGAGTAAAAAATCAAAGGGATTTTTAAAAATTGGAAAGAAAAGAAAGCAAAATTAGAAGACTAGTCCAAGAAGTCCAATGCGTAAATAATAGGAGTTCTAGAGAGAGAACAAGAAAAAACAGAAAACGGAAAGAAGATATTCACAAATGAAATGACTCCCCCAGATTTCCCAGAGATAAAAAAAGACAAAAGGTTCCCGCTTAAAACAATGCATCAAATACCCAACACGTTGGATAATAATAGATCCATATTAAGGTACCTCACTGGACATTTTCAAAAAATTGGAGGAAATAGAGTCTACGAGATTCTGGAGAAAGAAAAAAGTCACATACAAAGAATCAGAAGTGAGAATGGCTTTGGACTTCGCAATACTGGAAACAGAAAGAAGATGAGGCAATGCATTCAACATTCTGAGAGGAAATGCTCTCCAAACTAGAGGTCTATACCCAGCCAAATTATCCAGAAAGTACAAAGATAGAATAAAGACATCTTCAGACATGCAACATCTCAAAAAATGTATTTCCCTTGCAACCTTACCTGAGAAAGGGAAAGATATAACAGGAGCAGAAGTTTCAACACAGGAGAGAAGTAAAAGTATTTCTAGGAGGATGGTACAAAAAAATCCCAGAATACATATTGTTAGAGGCAGAATATACATAGCAGTCATTTTTCTCTGACAGTTTTCCTGTAGGAAGGCCTCAGAAGCCCATGTGCTCAAGAAATAGTAAAGGGGTCTGGAGAGAATATGGGATGAAAACTCTGCCACAATAACCAGTAGTATCTGCTAAGCCTATAATTGGTAGGAAGCTCTTCAGCAGCTTGAAGTGTGAATAGGAATTCAGCTTTTAAATGTTCACTTCCCACTCTCTCCCAAATGATGTTCAGCTAAGGATGCTCTAACTTGGATTCCAAGATCACACTTGCATACTCAGCTGCTATTTCCAAAGTAGGTCCTTTGTGCTGGCATAGTGGGTCCAGAGAGCAAAGCTTCTGTCCTTGGTTGCTCACTGTGCCAGAATCAGCACTCCTGTGGCAACCATCTAGGCCTAGCGTTGAGTTTAATGAGTTACTCTTGGGGATCCTTGGGCCCTTTACTGCCAGCCAACACCATCTGGAACCATCTCAGTAATTGGAAAGATTATAAGCATGTCAGGGTCTAGGACTTCTGGGTTCCCAGAGGTTCCTTGACTTCAAGCAAGGAAGTTTCTCCCTATAGGGGTTTTTAAAAGAGCAGGCTTTGTCAAACCCAGTAAGGTTCTTGTCATTTCTTTTCCCCTCTAGATAATGGGCACCTATGAAGCTTACATTGAGGGAACACTCAAGTGACTTGAAAACAAAGATCTGCCCTCAGGGGACTTGCTGTCTCCACTCAGACAGATAACTGACCTATCAAATGACAGTTTCTTTTGCTAAATTTCCACCGAAGTTGGTACGGCTCTGCTCTCATAGAAAAGCTTTCGATGAAGTATGAGGCTTGCTGACTTTCTCCTCTGCATTAAGTTCTTTGTATCCAAGACTTCTTATAGACCAAGTTCTTTGAGGGCAGAATCCATAACAGAGGATTCTTTATATCCCTCGCCCCACACCCCCCAGTGACTAGTACGGTGCCTAGCACAGAGTAGCTGCTCAATATATATTTACAGAGTGAACAAATGAATAAATAATTGAATTAACGCTGACTCTTGAGACATCCAGGATGCCTACGTCATGTTAGGATAAGGCAGTTCTGCCAGCTCCCAGAAAAATCAGATACATAATGGAGTATTAAAGTAAAATCTCATGGGCTTCCCTGGTGGCGCAGTGGTTGAGAGTCCACCTGCCGACGCAGGGGACACAGGTTCGTGCCCTGGTCCGGGAAGATCCCACTGGCCGTGGAGCGGCTAGACCCGTGAGCCATGGCTGCTGAGCTTGTGCGTCCGGAGCCTGTGCTCCACAACGGGAGAGGCCACAGCAGTGAGAGGCCCGCGTACCACAAAACAAAAATAAAGTAAAAAAATAAAATCTCATGGATCTGAATGTCAGGCAAGAAAGCTTTTTTAAAATTAGTGACAACAGTACATTATAGAAATTAATTATATAGAAATGCATTTATTTTATATTCGAGAACTTACCTCAATTCAAACTGGACCAACCAGGGGTTCTATGATAGAAGTCTTAGTGGTTAGGGAAGTGATCTGTTATTTACACAGTAATTGTTAACATATCAATAGATACTTCTGAAGTGTTGATGGTTCTTAAAAGCGGTTGTTCTTTTCAATGTTTTAATCATTCCTCATTGAATTGCATTTTATTTAAAAATACTATAGGGCCTCCCTGGTGGCGCAGTGGTTGAGAGTCCGCCTGCCGATGCAGGGGATACGGGTTCGTGCCCCGGTCCGGGAGGATCCCATATGCCGCGGAGCGGCTGGGCCCGTGAGCCATGGCCGCTGAGCCTGTGCATCCGGAGCCTGTGCTCCGCAACGGGAGAGGCCACAACAGTGAGAGGCCCGCATACCGCAAAAAAAAAAAAAAAAAAAAAAAAAAAATACTATAGGGCCAGAACACTCATACACTGCAAGGGACTATAAATTGGCACAAACACTTTGGCAGCATCTACTAAAGCTGAGCAAATATCAACCTATTACCCTTCAGTACCATTCTTGGACATACACCCAACAGAATGAGTGCTATGACCCCAATGTATGTAGCCAAGAACGTTCATGGCAGCACTATTTCTAATAGCCCCAAACTGGAAGAAGCCCTAGCATCTATCAACAGATAGAAAAACTGTGGTATGTATTTACACAGTGGACTACTTCACAGATAAAAAAAAAGAACTTAAGCCATTGCACACAACAAAAGACATATTGCTGAGAGAAAGAAATTAGATAACAAAGGACATACACCAAGTGATCCTACTTATAAGAAGACCAAGAACAGGCAAAACTATATAGCAGTAGAGGTCAGAATGATGGTTACTTCGTTGTGGGATACTGTCTGGGTGGGACCATGAGAGCCTTCAAGTGTGCTGAAAATATTTGTATGTTGGAATAGTGGTTTCATGGGTTTATACATATGTAAGAATTCATCAAGCTGTACTATCTTTGTGTCCAGTAATTTATTGTATGTAAGTTATGCCTTAATTTAAAAAATACTATGAAACTCAGTTCTATTAAAAAAAATAAAAGCTCCATGGATTACAACAAAAATGTTTAAGACAGGGTTCTTGCCCTGAAAGAGATACAAAATTAATTACAGAAGATAAGATATACACTCAAATAATCATAATGCAAAGCAGTGTCTGAAGACGGATGAGTGGTCCAAATGGATGTCATAGGGTTGCAGAGAAGGAATGGAACAGGGAGGGAAAATTGACACATGAGAGCTGAGCTCCACTCTGAGCATCTTCCTCATGCTTGCTCCAATTTTCTCTCTCTTACATCTCCTTAACAGTCTGTTTCTGATTATGTTCAAGTCTCCTCTACTGAACTTTCCTCCTTGGTTCATCCTCCAAGCTCTCTCCTTCCCTTCCTAGCTGAGTTTCTGGGTGGAATAGTCTACCTGCTGTCACCACTTCCTGCCTTTCATTCACTCCTTGACCCACTGCCTTCTGGCTTCTCCCCACATCTCCCACAGGATCTTCTTCCACCTGGTCAGCAATAAGGACCCAGGTCCTTATTGCCAGGTCTAATGGCTTCTCTTCAGTCCTTATATTCCTTGACCTCTGCATCGTTTGACACTGTCAAACACTTCCCCTTTCTTCAAAAAATCACCCTTCCTCTGTTTTCTGAGAAGCCTGTGTCTTCCCACCTCTTTGCTTGCTCTCCTTGGGGAGTTCACTTTCCTCTGCCCTCAGCGTTCTCTGGCGCAGCACCCTCAGTTCACTCCTCTGTCCACGTTTGGACTCTCCCTTGGCAAACTTTCATCTCCGCCTGCTGATGCCCCTGGGACTGGGAATCTCTAGACCACATCTCTCTCTGGGACTTGGATCTCTATATACACCAGCTGACGGGTATCTCAGTTTGACTGCCTCATACAGAAAGCAAGTGCAGCATATCAAACTTAATCGTTATCTACTCCATCACATTCTTCCCTTAGCATTCAGTTACCATTCAGTGATACCTCCATCCACTCAAAGAAATCATGAAGTCGTTCCCAAATGCCTCCTTTCTCTCCCTCCCCCTTATGCCCGTTGATCTTACCTTTGGCCCAGCCCCAGGGCTTTATTTTGGTCCCCAGTCATTGCTCTGCTGCAAATCACCTTACTCCCATCCTTGTTTCTAGCTTCATCCTCATCTAGGTTATCCCATGATCTCCCTACGGTTAGAATCTGATTATACACTTCCCAGCTTCCCTTCAAAAATCAGCGCCCCGGGGCTTCTCTGGTGGCGCAGTGGTTGAGAGTCCGCCTGCCGATGCAGGGGAAACGGGTTCGTGCCTCGGTCTGGGAAGATCCCACACGCCGCGGAGAGGCTGGGCCCGTGAGCCATGGCCGCTGGGCCTGTGCGTCCGGAGCCTGTGCTCCGCAACGGGAGAGGCCACAACAGTGAGAGGCCCACATACCGCAAAAAAAAAAAAAAAAAAAAAAAAAAAAAATCAGCGCCCCGCTCCTTAGCTTGGACCACCACCCTCAGTGTCTTCTTTCCAGACTCACTTCCTTCCCATTTGTCTCAGGTGGCCTGAGCTCCACCTGTAGTGACTTTGAGCATTTCAAATGTTCCACACTCTCCTGCCTGCGTGAACCCCTCTTCCCCTTCTCACATTCACCAGGGAACCCCTGGGGGCCCTTTGAATCCTGACTCCTGCAGATAGAGATGGATGGACCCCCTGTTCTTCCTGTTCCCATAACACCCACAACATGAGAGCTGTTTGCCTGTTTTCCCCACTGGCTAACCTCTCAGAAGACAGATATTTTTATGTCTTATTCATCTTTGTATTCAAAGCACATGGCTGAGTGTTAGTGCTCAAAATATTTGTTGCATAAATAAGTAAACGTTCAGTCCTCAGGTATATAGACTTTTTTTGCCTCAAAAATACATAGCTCAGCCACTGCATTTCTAGCATCGTCACTGTTTCTATTTCTGAATCTAATTGCTATTGCACAGAACTGTTCAGGGCAGAAACTGCAGTAAGTGGAATGGTCCAGCAACTCACTTCCAATGCAAACGCTCCATGCTCTTATGAAATTGCTGCAGTCTTAAAAGGGTGTAGGCCTTTGGAATTTTAGACAAGAAGAGAAATCACAGTAAGGTATGCTGCCTGGGAGATTCTTATGCCACTGTTGAAAGTCCCCTCTCTCCAGGATTGCTACCCCCTTTCTCTCCCAGTTCAGATGAATGACACTGAAAAATCACAAATCTAAGAAATTTAGGACAATCTCATGGGCATAGGAATTGCTGCACGGACCAGAACCCAAGGCCCAAGGGGACAGAGTTCTCCTTCTTTAAGTCCTGCCAAATGCTGGATGTCCTTCCTGGTGGCAAGGTCAGGGGACACCCCACACAGAGATCAGCCAACCATGAATTTGCCTGAAACTTCGTTTGATGTACTTTCTATGCTTACACTCAGCTCCCTCTTGGGTAATGAATTCTGTGAGTTTATTACTTGCTGGAAGTGAAATAGATTCCTTTCACGTAACCTAAAAGTCCTCTTGCTCCAATGTCACCAATCCCTTCCTGGACCTACGCTGCTGGGATTGGGTGAACAAGGACTTGCTCCCAAGCCCTCTGCGTCCCTGGGGACTTTATGGACCTCGCAGAAGCCCCTCTCAGCCTTCCACTTTCCAGACTGAAGGAAATATATAATGTCTGGAAGAAGGCCCTGAACATAATAAATATTGAATGATGATTATGGAGCTGAATGATAAAAGCTGCCTTTAAATGGGGATTCAGATTCTTGCCACGAATCTGAGATGTGAGAATTAACCATTGCCAAACAGAGTCGAGATCAAACAAATGAGAGGGCTGAGGTCCTCCTTGGTGTAGGGCAAGGTTCATTGTTCCCAGACCTTCCCCCAGTTGTTTCCGTTTCTAAGCAAAAACAGTCCCTTTGTGTGCGTGACAGCCAGCATTTGTGAGATGGCTGGGCACTGCTGAACCTTTCTGAGGATGGTACTCTTGCTTAGGGATGATTGCTCTCCCATTAGGAGGAGGAAGGAGAGAAGGAAGATCTGAGAGAGAAAGAGGTAACCTACTAAATGCCCAGTTCCTATTTTATGCCAGGCCGTGTTCTAAGTGGTTTGCATAGGTCATGTCCTTCAGCCTTCACCGTGATCCTATGAAGGGGACCGGTCTCCGTATTGTACAGATGAGGAAAGGAAGGCTCCAGGAGGCTGGGGAACCTGTCCAGGATGCTAGAAGCAGTAGGTCTGGACTTCAAAGCCAGGCCTGTTGGAGCCCAGAGCCGTTTGTGTTAATGGTACTGCCCTAGGCCCCCTACCTAGAGGACTGTGCGGCCCAATGTGACCCCTGCCCCCATAGAGGCATGGCTTTTGCCCCTGCTCAGGGCAACAGCCCAGTTCCCCTTCCTGCCTTTTCCATCTTCTGCAGACTTTTATGGCCGGAGCCCACCCAGGCCTGCAGGTGCTCCATGAGCCGGCCGGGTGCCCCCCCTTTGTTTTTCCTCCTCTTATCTCCTCGCAGGAAGCACAGGAACAAGATGGCAGCAGTGACTCATGGCTAGAAGAATACAGTCTTGAGTGGGGGCAGCCTGAGTGGCGTAGCTGGATTCTCTAACAATGGAAGAATGTCCCCTGAGCTTTTGAGGGGCATTACCATTCACTGCTATAAAACAAAGGCAGAGAAAGGACAGCAGCCAGCAGTAGGGGTGGGAATGCAGGCTGAGGAGAACAGGAATAGAGACCGCAGAACTTTCCAGGGTGAAACAGGAAGAATAAAGGGGATTGGAGACTTTTCTTTGCCTATAATTTGAGCTGTTGGTAATGATAGACAAATCCCAGGTGTTTGTTTAATTTTTATTGAAGTATAGTTAATTTACAATGTTGTGTTAATTTCTGCTGTACAGCAAAGTGATTCACTTATACATATATGTACATTCTTTTTCGTATTCTTTTCCATTATGGTTTATCACAGGATATTGAATATAGTTCCCTGTGCTATGCAGTAGGACCTTGTGGTTTATCCATTCTATACATAATAGCTTACGGCTGCTAACCCCAAACTCCCACTCCATCCCTCCCCCAACCCAAGTGTTTTTTATTTAGCAGATTAACCTGGCCTTAACACATGATGAATGGTCTCCACATTATAGGCCAGGCATGTGGAAGCCCCCAAGTTTCAATGGTTTAACCTGTGAAATGTATGAGGAAGTCTGCCCAAGGACAGACTTTAGAAGGTTGCTGTGTCCTGACCCCGGGTGGCCTCATGCTTCTGCTAAGTAACAGATGAGATTTGTCCCTCTGCTTTCTCTTCCCCTTCCTCCAGGCTCACCCAGGTCCTGACCATTGGGCTCCCCCCACAGACTGCTGTCCAGACAGCTCTGCCAGCCTGTGTTCCTGCACCAGGCCTCAGGGGTGCCCACCCTGCCCCTGGGTGATGTGGCAGAAGCATGACCAGATTCTAAGATGGGGGAAGGAGCCTCGGGTGGGTAGGCCAGAGGATGAGGCCTGAGACTTTGATTGGAAGGGAAGCAAATACCTCAAAGGGTACCATCATTCTTGAATGTTTCACTGTTTGACCACTGCTATGGACTGAACTTATCCCCCCCGACCCCCAAATTCATATGTTGAAGCCCTAACCCCCTAGTGTGACTGTATTTGGAGATAGTGCCTATAAGGAGGTATTTAGCATTCAATGAGGCCATGAGGGTGGAGCCCTCATCTGTTAGGATCAGTGCCCTGATAACAAGAGTTACCAGACAACTTGCTCCCCCTCTCTCTGCCATGTGAAGACACAGCAAGGAGGTAGCCCTGTCTGCAAGCTGGGAAGACAGCTCTCACCAGAAACTGAATTGGCTGGCATCTTGGTCTTGGACTTCCAGCCTCTAGAACGGTGAGAAATAAATGTCTGCTGTTTAAGCTACCCAGACTGTTGTATTTGTTACGGCAGCTGGTGCTGATTAATACAACCACTAGGGTGTCAGTTGCTAGCTGAGCAGGCTGACCCTCAGTTTCCCTCTGCTTCTGGCAATGAATTTTCACTCCAGTGTAAGTAACCATTGTGTTACAATATCACCTTGTAAAAATGATCGCAAAGGTGCCACTCATGGAGAATTTGCTCACGGGAGGAAATCCTCTGCCTTGTCCCTCCCAGACTGTGCCTCTGGTGAAGACTGGAAGCCCAGGTTGGGCTGAAGCAGACAAGTGGCTGCCCTGGGGGGAAAAGGGGTGCCCTGGAAACTGCCGACATTCTGGCCATGGCAGTAGCATCCCCTGGGACTCTGGCCCTGCCTCACTGCACCCCACTGTCCAGGCCGGTATTGTGCCAGCACTAGGGCACTGACAGTGCCCCCCAGACAGCCAACTCATGGGCCACCAACTTTGTGTCCCTCTCTGAAAAATCCTGAAAGCTAAGGCAACTTACAAGGATTCCACAGTTTCCTTAGGAAAATGCAGTTTTATCCAGGCCTTAAGGAACTCAGTGGATGGAAAAGCTAGCTTTCCAAACTGGGTGTGATTTATAAAAATACTCTCAACCGAAGTCCTTTCAATTAGACCTTCCTTCCTAACATAAATACAAGGCTTCAAAATTTTTGTATTTTTACTTGAATTCCTCAAACACATTCATCTTCTGTGAAACAAAGGTACACGTGGATTTGAAATAAGTATCGGAGTTGATTTCGGGAGGAGGAGTCTGCCTTAGGCCCCAGGAATGGCTGGATAGGGCCCCGGGCAACTAGCTGGAGAGAATGAGGGAAGGCTGGGAGTCGGGGAGGGTGGGGCACACAGGGAGCCTGACGCTCACCCTTTCGATTTCGTGGTTCTAGCGAGGTAACCCCTTGGTAACCTTCCGATGTCACTTGAGCCCCATGTCTCCAATTCCAGCAGTAACCATGAGTGTTTCTGACCACTCAGCAATGCTGAGGCCTTTCCCCAGCTTCTGCTTTTGGCCATTAACGTGCTAACCTGAGACCCTGATACTGCACTCCCATAGCCCCGTGGCCCAGAGGCACCACGCGACCCACCCAGATGTGTTCTGCTCACCTTCTCATCACAGAAGCACACTTGCAGAGACCCTCCCTCGGCCTCCGTGAGAGTGTCGTGTGAACTGGCACTTGGAACCCCGCCATTTTCTCCTTGGATCCCAGACACGAATAAGAATAAAGCCTGCTTGCATGCCTAGGACGTTTCTGAGCTCCAGTGCCCACAACATTTCTTGGGACTGAGAATGCAAGTCTGTCATAATGGTATTTGCAGAGCCAGAGACTGTATTTAAGTCTTCAGGAGGATGCTTATTATAAGCCTGTCTTGGACTATCATGCCAAAAACACTACATGAAGAGTCTTTTTCAAGGAAATTTGCCAGGGAAAGCAGAATGCATCTGATCACAGAGGAATTGTTTTGGGTTGGTTTCAAGCTGTAGAGTCTGGGGGAGAAAGAAATTTTCCTGGAGGCTGCCCTGGGGAAGAGGAGTCCACACAAAGCTGTGCGTTGTGTGACTCAAGGGGCTGCCATCCAGAAAAATTATGATGGGAATGGTACCCCCTTGGAGTGAACACTTGGCAGCCCTGATGCCACCCACAGGAAGTGGGCAACTGTGGAAGACCCTGAAACCTGAATTCAAGATTAATGACAGGGGAAACAGGTGCTTCAGGGGATAGCCGAGTGTTCTGAGCTCTTCCCAGGGGGAGAACGATAAAGCAATCAGGCAGACACCCAAGCCTGGCACATACAGCTCCCAAAGGAATCATGTTGGGTGGGAGGAACAGAGGCAGTTTCCCTCCAGTGAAGTTCCCATTTTCTAAAACCACTTTTAAACCCATTTTCATGACTCAATGGTCGAAAGTTATCCTGCCATTTTGAATTTCTCCTTATAATGCAATTCGAGAAATTGCATTCCACATCACTACTATCACTATTAATATTAATTGCCACATTTAAAAATACTTAAACCACTGTATCTTTTCCTCTTTTATCTGCTATTACTTTGCCTGTGGGGAGGAAAGGAAGTGACGTGCACACAGCCCTTTCTAGGAGGACTGTTCTGGCAGTGGTATAGGCATGGGTGGGGGAGAACCAGCAACAGTCAGGGAGACTGCTTGGTCAGCAAACATTTATTGGACACTTGCTATGTGTCAGCTGTATAAAGAGAGTCCTCCATGAAGCAGACACCAAAACAGAATGTGATGTGCAAGAAACTTACTGGGGGAAATGCTAATGAAAGCTAAAGGACGAAAGAGCAGGAGCAGGTGGGGAGAGTCTTCAGGCTTGATGCACGACTGACACCTGTGAAAGGAGAGCAGGAAGGAAGAGCATCAGGCGCCATGCAGGTCGGAGAAGGTCTCAGCCAGGCCGACAGAGAGCTTCCCGAGCCAAGACTGCCAGTTGGAGGAGCCCCATTTGGGGCAGGAACAGACCAGCCCCAGTACCTGCAGTGTACTCCCTGGCTGAGGACAGACTGGGAGAAACGGGAACGCCATGGTGGATATAAAAGGCAGCAGCTGGAGGCTGTCGGCCAGTTACATTTCCCACAGCAGGAGCTTTGGAAGGAGATCTGAGTGGAGCACCTCCATGGCCCGCACGGCCTTCCAGGAGCTCTCAGTTTAGGCAGATAAACATAGGCGTAGTCCAAACCCGCACACTAGCCCTTTGGGGTTAGGTGTCTGTTCCACGTTTGGTCAGCCACAGCCTGGGTTGTAGGCAAAACCCACGGTGTGGAGCTTAGCTGCTTAGCTGAGGAGGGCTGTGACGCATGGGTGGGCACCACCCACAGTCCCAGGCCAGCAGCGAGATGGTTGATATAACACAGTTAGTTACAAGATGCAGTGGCAGGAAGATGGGAAACTAACTGCTTATGAAGGAGAGGCGAGAGACAGGTTCAGGATACAGGGATGTGGCAGTTGGGTTTTAGGGCATGACTAGAATTTATCACGTACGCAGGAGGAGATGCAGTGGAATCTGTCTCATTGAAACCTGGATTCACATCCCGGCTCAGCCACTTATCAGCTGTGTTAAGGTAAGTCTCGTAACCTCTTTTAAGCCTCAGTTTCTTCATCTGTAAAATGGAGATAACAATTGCACCAATTTTACAGAATTGTTACGTTGATACACGTGAATTCATTAGCAGAGTGCCTGACCTACGGTATGTGATCAATAAATGGTAACAGTATCGTTACCATTGGTAACGATGTCATCAGTATTTCTGACATCCTAGACAGTGGGAACAGCTTGCCCAAAGGTGGGAGAGGATGAAAGGCAGCCAGTCCAGGGAGTCGGTGGTTCTCTGTGGCTGGGTCATCTGGCGAAAGGAAGGTTGGTAGAAAACAAGGTTGGGAAAACGGGCCCATCAGATGAAAAGCCTCGTGAGCTGTGTAAGATATTTCAGGTCTCACGCCAGGTGATGAGATGCTATGAAAGGACATTACACAGGTAGGGAAAGGATCAGATTTGCATGTTTAAGATTCCTTTCTGGCAGCAGGGCATTCGGTGGATTAGAGGGAGACGAGACTGGAGGGGGGAGGTGGGTTATGAGGCTCTTTTTTTAAAACATTAATTTATTTTTATTTTTTGGCTGTATTGGGTCTTTGTTGCTGCGTGTGGGCTTCCTCTAGTTGTGGCAAGCAGGGGCTACTCTTTGTTGCGGTGCACGGGCTTCTCATTGTCGTGGCTTCTCTTGTTGCGGAGCACGGGCTCTAGGCGCACAGGCTTCAGCAGTTGTAACTCACAGGCTCTAGAGCGCAGGCTTGGTAGTTGTGGCACACGGGCTTAGTTGCCCCACGGCATGTAGGATCTTCCTGGACCAGGGCTCGAACCCATGTTCCCTGCATTGGCAGATGGATTCTTAACCACTGTGTCACCAGGGAAGTCCCATGAGGCTCTTATATGAATCCAAGCAAAGGATCAAAGGACCCGAGAGGGAAGAGAAGCAGGTTTAAAAGATATATTTAGGAGGGAGAACCAATAAGCTATGGCAACAGTTTGTACGTGGTGGGGAGGGAGGCGTCTTGGGTAAGGAGGATGCTTGGGTGGATGGAGCCACAGTGCACAGAATAGCAACCCTAAGACAGGCGCAAGTGATCAAGGGTGGCTGGGGGGAGACGAGAGGTGAGTTGGGGGTGTTGAATTTGAAGGGCCTGTTGGACTTCCCAGTGGGCCTATTGGGCAGACAGTTGGATGAATGGATCTGGGGCTCAGAGGAGAGGTCTGGGGGGACTTGGAGACTGTGGCCACAGTCCAAGTGAGGCCTAAGAATGACAGTAGGAGGAGTAAAAAGAACAGGGTCAGGCAAGAACCACCACTGGGCCTGTGTGGTTTACCTGGGACTCTCATTGGAAACACATGGCAGCCCCTTGAATCCATGAACATACTGAAAGAATACATATCCAGCTGGGATTGAAAGCATGAAAATCAGCGCAGACTGAAAGAGAAAAAAGAATCCTCTAGTTAATCAGGCTGGGAGGACGCAGATAAAAGCAGCTGCAAACTTAACAGGTGACCTGGTTTCTCCCAAGGTCTTGTAGTGGCTGTAAAATGAGCAACCACCACTTTCTTCCCAGTGGTGCCCCAGACCCCGCTTTGCTAAACCCACTCAGTACTGAAGACACCCATTACTAAGCCGCTGTGGTCTCTTAACAGCCCTTCATCCCTCCACTTCCCCTGAGTCTGAATCAGAAGGCAACCAGTCCAGAGCAGAGCGCTCTCCCCTCACAGCCCCCTCAGGATCCTTCTGCAGGAACACACTCCCGGTGGAGGATGCTCCTCTCCTTCCTCTCGGCCACCATTCCTCTGGAGTGTCCTCCCTCACTGCAGCAAGCCAGGAGATCTGACTGTGGCGTGCGTGCGTACGTGTGCATGTGTGTGTCCGTCCCAGACCACAGTTGTCCCTGGTGGTCTTTGGCTGATTCAGTTTTAATAAATATGCACATCTTAAAAACAGAAGTATTGCTGAACATAGTATGCCACTCAGCAGGATCACTCAGCAGGGACCATGGAACCCCTGGCTAGAGTAAAGTATAAGAGGAACAACCAGAAATCTGGACTGGGAGCAGGCTTAGCTACACTTGGCTGGGAACTTGTCACCTAGAGAACTGCTCCTCTTCTGGGGCCGCATCTTAAGAGGGAAATAGGTAAATGGGAGCAGGTTCCAGGGAGGATGGTAAGTGCTAAGATAATTCAATATAAGTCACATGAGGGATGCTTGTATGAACTGGAGGGATTTGGATTCTTGAAGGGAAAATGCAAGGAAACTGTCTTCTATTATCTAAGAGGGCGTGATATTTAAAAGGGATTAAACTGGCCCATTAAGCCCTGGAAGAATAGAATAGGACCAGTGATTCTATCTTTGGCAGAATACAGGCTACTGGCAGATTCAAACTCAATAGAAGGAGAATTTCCTTCTACAGGCAGGGTAGACCACAGGTTGACTGGATTGCTTTGGAAGGCATGGGTACCTTGTCACAGGGGGTATTTAAAAAGAGGCTGGATGATGCTTTGGCCAGGCTGTGGTACAAGGGACCTCTGTCTCATAGGGACTTTGGACTAGATGACTTTTAAGGCCCCTCCTACTCAGAACCTGTGTCTGAAAGCAGAGTCAGTCCCTAACTGGGCAGAATAGGCCTCCTCATGCACCAATGCCTACACCTCCCTTTTCAGGGGGTTGGGGACAGGTGGGGGAGGTGGGAGTTATGGAACCAGTCCAAAGCCCTCTACTAAGGGACATTCCTTCATCAGAAGCCACTGTGATACCATGTGACTGTGACCATCTGGCTGTTGCTGTTTGGACCAGCAGTGGGCAAGTAATATTGCAAGAGATTTCTAGCCAAGCAGGAATGTGAACTGGAGGTTATGGAGAGAGGGCTGGTGGGTTTGGGGGCAGAAAGAGAAACTGAAAAAAATCCACAGAGAGTAGGATGTCAAGCAGGGCCATGGAGGCAGCAGGGGGCCTGATAGTATAAGGTTACAGATGTTCCAGCAGCAACACCAGGAGGAGGGGAGGGCGGTCTCCATAGTGACGTGGAAGAGCCCCTGGGGCCAACACTTGGAGAGAGAAAGTAGACTCTCACTGTCCTGGGGTCCTGTGGTTAGGACTCTGGGCTTTCACTGCCAAGGGCGTGCCTTTGATCCCTGGTCGTGGGAACTAAAATCCCGCAATCTGCCAAAGCCTCAGTTTCCTCATCTGTGAAAACAAGCACTTAGCATAGACCTGCAACAGAATAAGCTAAGTGTTGGCTGTCATTTACTGTAGTTCTGCATAAGCTTATAGACACAGGATTCAAAGACATTCTAAATGTCACCAAGTTTTGGAGTGCTTCAGCGCCTGGTCAAATGTGCCTTGAGAGGAGTGGGGTTAGAGGTGAGAAATCAAGAGGATCCACCCTCACTGCAACCAGAATCGCTCTGCATGAGTCAGCTTGATGGAGCTTTTATGGAGATTTTAGGGGAAAGGAAAAGGAAGTGTTTTCACTGCCAGAATTAATCCAAACTGCAAACTGGTGCCAGAATCTCCTCTTCAACATCCTGGCCAAATGGTTGTCCAGTCTTTTCTTAAACACATTCTCTCTGTGAGGCCCCAAACTCATTTGCTTAGTAATTTTCTTGCTCTTTAGAATATTCAGAAGCTCAAACAAATGACGAACAAAGTTTTATTGCCTTGTAAAAGTCCCGTCAGAACTACTTTAATGAAAAGAGCATTGTTCAAAATTAATTGAAGTGCAATACGCTTACAGTAGTGCCACAATACCCACCGCTAGCAATCTTGGCCATGCTGTTAGTTTGCTTAGCAGAGCTTTTTAATTATAGCGAGCAGAAAGATAATTTTCAGCCTGGACCCTTGTGCAAATTAACACCAATTCTGAATCAATGAAGTTTGAAATAAAAAGATTTTAGTGTTGCTATAGTGATGTTTTCCACTCTGTAGCACTGCTGAGTTTTCCAAGCATTTTCCTATCTGATGTCTTCCTTGAGCCAGTCCCTCTGAGTTGAGATGAGAATCAAATGAAATTCTACAGGTCAGCACGCTCTGTAAACTGTAAAACTCTGAAAAGGTTTGTCATGAATAAGTTATTAGACTGCAGGTTTCTTGACTCTGACTCACAGCCTGGCCTGTCTCCTTAGGCCTCGAGGCCTCTCTTGCTCCAAGGGGATGGAAGATGACTTGAAAGATATCCTGCACATCTGCATGCCTCTGTGTCTTCCAGACCAAGGAGGATGCCAGTGACTGGCCGGCGCTAACACAGATGGGTACACGGAGTGGGGAATGGGGAAGTGGGTATGTAGTGCTGTCAGGGAGGGGTAGCCAAGGAGTCCCTCATTCATGTAAAAACCTGTCCTTTGGTTTGCAGTAATCACTGCTCTTTGCTCTGCTTGCACTCGTCACCCCATTTCCATTTTCAGGTTTATATCCGCCTTTCAAGCCCAGGCCAGCCAGCACAAATGCCCCCTCCTTCAGGAGTCAGAATAATTATCTCAAGTTCAAGCCATCCCTCCTTCTCCTCTGAACTTTTTCAGCTCTCTGTATTGCTTCTTTCTGTACTGCTTTGTATTGCTACTAGGGAACAAGGTACTTTGTTCTCATGAGTTGACAAGCAACCTGAGAGCAGCCCCGTGCAATTGTCATCTTATCTAGTACCCTGCATGACGTCGGGGAGATTGGGGCAGACACTGCTACTGTACCAACTACCCATTCTCCCCTTCTTCCTTTTAGTAAGTCTTGGCCGAGTCCATGGCTGCCTGGCTAGAGCTGCCTTTCTGATTCCTTTGCAGCTAGGCATGGCCCTACCCAGTTTCTGCAAAGAGGTAAGAGCAGAAGTTAGGCGACCTTCCACTTCTCATTCCTAATAAGAGTAGCTTGTCCCTTTTGTGCTCTCCCTTTCCCATGGGCTGGGACACAGAGGTAGCAGAGATGGCAGAGCAAATAGATGGAAGGCACTTGGGTCCCTAGCAAAGCTCCCTAGCCCCTGAGCAGCTCACCCCAACATTTATATGAGAAACAGATACAGTCCTATTTTTCTTAAGCTATTCTACTTTGGGATCTCTTTATTAAAATTGCTTAGCCTGATCACTAATCAGTGTAAGGTGCTCAGTACATTTTAGTGTGTGAATGAATGGATGCATGAATTAATAAAAGAATAAAGAAAATGAGTGCACATATCAGAAAATGACCTGTTGCCAACTGCAGTTCTGCTTGAAATAACACCTGTCTAATTTTCCTAATGGCATCTCTGGTTTTCCTGGCAGAGAAAGAGCCAGGGAAGAGTTTGGGGAAGAGAGGGAGGACCTGTGCTTCAGAAGTGGGTCACCAGGGAGTGAAGTGATGGCTTTGCTACCGATTCACTCTCTGTGTGATGTCAGGTTCTACTCCCCAGGGACCTGCTATCTGAAAACTCAGAAGGGCGTTTTCTAGTGTCAGGAGTTAAGTTGAAATAGCTTGAGCTGGTGGTGTGCAAGGACTGTATCAGATGACAATAAAGGACATTTAATGAATCCTCCTGACAAAATTCTTTAAGAAATTCATAGTATTTTGCTGAATGTGCAACCAGCTACCTCTGTAAGGTGAGGCAGCATCATGTGGTGGAGAAAAATAATGTGTGATCTACACTCCTCACAGGATTATAGTGCAAAACAAATGACATCATGTGTGCGCAAGTGCTCTTTAAACTACTGAACACAGTAATGGGTGGCTGTTGTTTTATCTGCCAGGCAATTTCCTTTGATTATCTATCCATGTGATTCTGGATTGGCTGCTAATCACAGTCCCCTCTCTGGGGCTAAAAGAGTGAAAGTGACCCAGGTCTGGCCAATCATGGTCCCCAATTTTTTGGCACAGTGATTTGTCTAAGGGGTGAACACGTGACCCAGGCTGAGCCAATCAGAGCTCATCCCTAAGAAGAGATTGTACTGCCCTGTTCCCTTGGGCTACCAGCTAGGATGAAGTCAGCCTAGAGCTCTTTGCAGCCCTGGGTTCTGAATGGAGGAAGTGGAGTTCAGAGATGGAGAGGGAGGCTCGGATGGATTGTGTCTGAGGCCAGCTCCACCGCTGTCCTGCAGAAGTACCTGAGCGAATTATGTTTGTTATATGAAAAACTTCCCCTTTTTCCTTAAGTTGATTTGAATTGGGCATCTTTTACCTGAAATGAAAATAATCATGATAAGAAAATGTAACGTTATTCAAGAGACTTGTTCAAATGGCCCGTGAGAGCTTATTTAGAGATTCTAACCAGGGACAATGCTACTTGAGACTCTAACCACAAATGGCCATCCCTGGTCTGTAAAAGGCATCCTTTCCCACCAATCATATGGCTTCTAAGGGGACATACACATAGTGGTGAAGGTGGAAGAGGAACCCAACCAGCCAGTGAGTCCAGTCTAGCCCAACTTGGTGATCACTGGGACAATAGTTTTGCTTGAATATTTCTGAGGATGGGACTGTCACCTCTTCATAAGGCAGGCCACCCTATTGCTGTACACCTCTGAATCTCAGACATAAAACCAAATCTGGTCCCTTCAGACTTTTGTCTTGGAAATCCTAGATATCTAGGACTTCAACCTGCCCTACACCTACACCCCCAGCCCTTCTAAGTGGATGGCTCTTCAGATATGTGAAGATAGAAAACATGTTTCCTCAGTCTTTTCTTCTCTGGACTCTGACCTAATTAATGTATTACTGATAATTGTCTCTAGCATTAGAGAAAGGCCTAGATCAACAGGCATGGGACAGGTTCATTTGGTGGGTGGGATGAGAGGAGCAGCAGATGGGCCCTGCAGAGAGAAGATGAGACCAGCACAGGGGCCCTGAGTGCTTAGGGGCCTAGGAGCTTCTGAAGATGTGGAGGAAATTAGAACACAGTTTCGTCCCATTTGCCACTTAGCCAGGCAGGTCGCGTAGGGATATATGCTAGATTTAACCATTCAGCATGCAGTTATCTAGTGCTTGGTAGTGATAAGACACCGTGGGACAAGCACGGTGCTACAAAGACAGTCCCTGTGCTCCCAGCGTCAGAATCAACGTGCCCGCATCATGGAGATTTCAGGTACATCTTAGACTTTCCCAAGCCTTAGAGTCCTTGAACTTGGGTAGATGAGACATAGTACTAGACATTCTTAAGAGCTGGGGTGTGGGGCTCAGCTGAGCACATTTCAGGGGAAGGTTACATGAGACCCCCAACATGGCGAAAGGGGTAAAGGTCTGATGGAAGAATCAGGGAGCCTGGGGAGCACCGGGAAATTACTCTGAGAGACTGTTGACCTGAGCTTCCGTGGGGACTTTTCACCACTGGGGTTTGAAGTTTGAGTGCTAATATCTTTCATTTTGAACATTCGTGGGAAAATAGCATTTCAAAATCATATTTGTTCCATATGGCTACTGTAACAATATCCCACACTGGATGATTTAACACAGTGATAATTTATTCTCTCACAGTTCTTTCTGGAGACAGAAGTCCATAATCGTGGTGTTAGCAGGGCCAGACTTTCTTCTAAGGCTCTGGGAGAGAATCCATTCCATGCCTCTTTCATAGCTTTCAGTGACTGCTAACAATCCTTGGCATTCCTTGGCTTGTAGCCATATCAGTCCAGTCCCTGCCTCTGTCTTCACATCGCCTTCACCTCTTCCATCTGTCTGAAACCATCCTCTGCCCTTCTGTTATAAAGACCCTGGTCATCGTATTTAGGACCCACTAGATAATCCAGCATAATCTCATCTCAAGATTCTTAATTTAGTTATATCTACAAAGATCTTTTTTTCAAATCAGATAACATTCACAAGTTATGGAAATTAGGACGTAGACGTATCTTTTGGGGGGGCATCATTCAGCCCTCTGTAAGAATCCATCTTTTGTTAGTACCAAACCATTCTCTCATCTGAACCCCAAGCGGTGCTTTTGCTGCCAAAATCAATCCAGAATTGATGCCGGAAATGAACAGTATGTGTGTTACAACCTATGGATGGAAACCCAGCACAATGTTTACTGGAATATAGAGAAAACATACACACACACACACACACACACACACGCAAAGGAAACATTTTATCTTAAGCCCCTAACACCAAACACAATCTTATTCTCCTTAGATATATCATCAGCTAGAGTGACTATAAGCACAGTTTGTGTGTTAGTATGCGTGTTATGTATTTTAAAAAGTTACGTGATCAGGATCTATTATTATTTTTGTGTGTTGCTTTTGCTTTCAGCTAATAATTTAAAGACCCCTTTTCCATTTATCGTCAGGTCACTTCATCCTTCCCTAGTCTCTCTCTTGCACCAACCCCAGACCTTTGGTGTCCAGCAAAGAGATGATTCAGGGGCCTCCTCTTACCTGTAAACTGGACTCTCCTCACCATGTTTGCCCCACTCCAAATAGCTGCTCCCACTTTATTGCAGTTACCTCCAAGGGACTGTTGCTGCGCAGGTTTGTACTTGAGGGCCCTCCGGAGGAGGGTTGAATATGGTAGCAATAATTGCATAGGGCCACTGCTTGAGCAGTTACGAGTTAAATTCATTCATTCTTTCATCATTCATTCAAGCAGACCTCTCTGAGTACCTGTTACGTGCAAGGCACCATTCTAGGTCCCAGGAGATGGGGCAGGGGGTGTAAAGATGATCCCTGCCTCTAAAGCAGGGGTCCCAACCCCCGGTCCACACAGCAGGAGGTGAGCAGTGGGTGAGTGAGTGAAGCTTCACCTGCCGCTCGCTCTCCATCGCTTGCGTTACGCTTGAACCATCCCCCCGCCCCGTCCATGGAAAAATTGTCTTCCACAAAACCTGCCCCTGGTGCCGAAAAGGTTGGGGACCGCTGCTCTAAAGCACTTACTGCGATTCCATAACATCCCATCTTTCAGACTGAGAACTTTCAATCCAAAGTAAAGAAGATAATGTTATGTAAGTAGATGTGGAACGTTGTAAATGCCTCAGTCTTAGTTCTTTACCAGCAGCATTCACACACAACATCTCATTAGAACTGGTGTTATCACCCTGGTGACGTTGGTAACCTCTCACCGTTTTCAGAGGAGGCAGCAGAAGCTCAGGTGGTAAACTGGTTTGCCCCAAGTTCCCAGCCAATGAGCGGCAGAGCTGGGATGTGAGTCCAGGTTTCCTCTACTAAGTCTGAGGGATCCTTCCACTCTGCCATGAAACGCTTTGTCTTTTCTCTTTCCCACCTCAACTTCTGAGCCTTTTGCAGCCTTCCTCCTTTCTCTCCCTCGATGCTCCCAGGACCCCTGGCCCTTAGTGGTACCCTGTCTCCCCACCCTGAGATTGCCTGGGCTCCCCCCTCTTTATCCAAGAGCTTCTCAGTTCTCTAATTTGATAACTTATGCTAATGAGTGAAAATAGGTCAAACATAGCAAATTTCCAATCCTATTTTAAGCTCTGGGGAGATGAAGCTTTAATGGAAAGTGAATACAAAGACTAGTTAATGGACTCACTGGCTGAAGGATAAACAACCTCCATCATTATGCAAACGTTTACCCAGCACTTATCATCTTGGAGGAAATGAGCTGGGAAGTACATGGGAGGATGTGGTGTAGTTGTGTCCCCTGAGCCAAGGCAAAGAAAGCTCGGAGTTGGGGCCAACCAGAGTTCTGTTTGAGTCCTTGCTGTGAGACCCTGGGCAACCGACAAGCTCTCCGAACTTAGCGTTCAGTGAACTGGAGATAAAATTATCTACTTACAAGGTTCTTGTGAGGATTTGATGGGCTAAAGTATATAGACATGCCTGCCAGGGGTTAAGAGTTCAATTTTTTTTTTTTTTTTTTTTTTAATACGTTAGTTCCTTTCCTTTTCAGAGAGCTTACATTCCAGTTGGGGAGGTAAGCTCACTCATATGAATTGACTTGAGTTTAACTATATTCCAAGGGCTTCGCCCTTCATGAAACTGCAAAAGAGCCACACACTCTGGGGGAGTGGTAAGAGGATGGGACACAAGTAAGACGATGGGGCACAGGTGAGAGGACAGGTGTACAGGTGAGAGAATACGGACACAGGGGAGAGGGCATGGTGCACATGAGAAAGTAGGGGTACAGGTAAGAAGACACAGGCACAGGTGAGACAGCAGGGGCACAGGTGAGAGGGCAGGGGCACAGGTGTACTGCCAGGTGGGTAGGGCCAAGCACTTATGGGGCTTGAGGGCAGACAAAGGAGGTGGTAGCAGGAAATGCCCCTCCCCCCCGGTGGCATCTTGTCTTCCTTGCACTCTTTATAAACATGTTTGACTTACAAAACTCATACATACTTGTAAAAATAAAAAGTTCAAACAGTGCAAAATTTTCTAAATTCTTTACAAAATACTGTGAATGGCTTGTCTCCTTCCCCTAGCTCCACGGCACCACAAAGCATGTTAACGATTTGGTGCGGTCTTTCCACACCTTCGCCCAGGCCCAGGAGAACATATTTTATATATACTGCTTTTGATTTTAAAACAATGGTTCGCCCTAAGGTTGTTCTGAAACTTGCTTTTTGTTGTTGTTGTTTTTTACACAAAGTCTATCATGGGCCACTTTCCACATCAGTAAATACAGCTCTACCTTGCTGGTTTTTAAAGACATGCGTGGTATTACAGAGCATGGATAGAGCATAATTTATTTAACTTCTTCCCAAGAAATTGTCTCCAGTTTTTCACTATTATAAACAATGGTGCACTTTGTTCATTCAACAAATACGGACTGAGCAGCTACGTGCACCAGGTGCCAGGCTGTGCTTCAGAGACATGAAAATGAGTGAACAGGGTCACAGTCCCCACGGCTAAGGAGCCTGCAGGTAGTCAGGAAGCAGACTCCAGTGCAGTGGAGACACAGGTAAATGTAAAATTGTCACTGGGAGGCACATAATACACTCAGAGCTGGAAACAGGAGGGTGACCTCCTCAGGAGACAAAGCAGCACTCCCTGAGGGGATGGCACTGAAGCAGCAGGAGTCAGCCTGGCAAAGGAGAGTTCCAGTTCTCCTGACAGCCTGCAGTGAAAGGAGCTGAATGTGCCAGGGTTTGTGTGCCGGGACAGATGGTGGACCAGTGGGCAGAGCTAAGAGGGGCCAAGTGCAGGGATGCACAGCAAGGCCTCCTAGACCAGCTGGAGGAGCTTACCCTTCACCCCCAGAGCCACGCAGACCCACGGGCGGAGGGGCAGGGAGTTTCATCAGCAGGGCAGGACCGGGCCACCAGATTTCCCTGTGAGAAGCTCACTCCAGCTGCAGAGGGAGGACCAGATGGGAGGAAAGCAGAGGGATGCAGGTAGACCCAATAGGAGGGCTTTGCTCAGGCCAGAGGCGATGGGGCTTGGACTATAGTGATGGCTGTGAAGATGGAGGGAAGTGGAGATTTTTAGAAATATTAAGAAAATAAAATAAATGGGGCTAATAGGGTTTTGGTGACAGATTGGTTAGGGGAAGGTGAGATGTAAGAGTGACTTGTAGATTTCTGGCCTGTGTACTTTGCATAGTGAAGATGCTGTTCATTGAGATAGGGAACAGGAAAAGAAGCCACAGAAGGACAGGAGGGAAGGGAGAAAGGAGAGGACAGGACAGGGCTGCTGCTTTTGGTCAGACGTTTGCCATCACTCTCCTTACTACATACACCGAGTCGCAGCAATTATCTCACTTTGATGTGAGTGTTCTCTGTAAGTTTATTTTTCTTTTTTCACACTCCTCAAGAGTGGGATCCACACCTTTTAATCCTCAGATCCTCAATGGCCAGTGTAAAGACTATGGTGAGTGTATTAGTTTCCTAGGGCTGCTGTTACAAATTACTAAAGCTGGGAGGCTTAAAACCACGAAATTTAATCTCATAGTTCCAGAGGCCAGCAGTCCAAAATCAAGGTGTCAGCAGGGTCACATTCTCTCTGAAAGATCTGGGGGGAAATCTTCTTTGCTTCTTTCAGTTTTAGGAGCTCCAGGCATTCCTTGATTTGGGCAGCATAACTCCAATCTCTGCCTTTGTCTCCCTCTGCCTTTCTCTTAATACCTGTCATTGGACTTAGGGCCTGCTCTAAACCCAGAATGGTCTCACCTCGAGATCCTTAGTTACATCTCCCAAGGCCCTTTTTTCAATGCCTAACAAGTACCCCAGATCTTATTCTTTGTTTTTTAATTGAAGTATAGTTGATTTACAATATTTCAGGTATACAGCAAAGTGATTCAGTTACATATAGATATATATTCTTTTCCAGAATATATATAACATATATAATTCTTTTCCAGATTTTTTCCATTATGGATTATTACAAGATATTGAATATAGTTCCCTATGTTATGCAGTAGCTCCTTGTTATAACAAGTGCCCCAGATCTTATTCTTAAAACCCACTGAAGCCTGCTGATGTGAATGTAAAATGGTGCCACCACTATGGCATTTTCTTAAAAAATTAAACATACACCTACCATCTAATCCAACTATTCCACTTCTACGAATTTACCTAAGAGAAAAGAAAGCACAAGTCCACACAAAGACTTGTATGCAAATGTTCATAGCAGCTTTCTTTGTAAAAGTCAAAAACTGGAAACAACCCAGATGTCCACCAATAGGTGGATGTATGAACAAATTGTAGTGTATCCGTACAGTAGAATCTTTCTCAGCAATAAAAAGGGATAAGCCACACAGCAACATGGATGAATCTCAAAATAATTATGCTGAGTGAAAGAAGCCAGATAGAAAAAGAATGCATACTGAATAATTCTGTTTATATAAAACTCTAGAAAATGCAAACTGATCTGTAGTGACAGAAAGCAGATCAATGGTTAATTGGGGATAGGAGAGGTTGAGGGAGAAACTACAAAGGGATACAAGGAAACATTTGCGGATGATGGATGTGTTCATTCCCTTGATCATGGTAGTGTTTATACGTGTGTCAAAACTTATCAGATTGTGCACTAAATATATGCAGTCTATTGTATAGCAATTATACCTCAATAAAACTTTTTTTTTAAAAACACACTGGAGGGCTTCCCTGGTGGCGCAGTGGTTGAGAGTCTGCCTGCCGATGCAGGGGACACGGGTTCGTGCCCCGGTCTGGGAAGGTCCCATATGCGGCTGGGCCCATGAGCCATGGCCACTGAGCCTGTGCGTCCGGAGCCTGTGCTCCGCAACGTGAGAGGCCACAACAGTGAGAGGCCCGCGTACTGCAAAAACAAACAAACAAGAAAAAACAACAAAAAAAAACCACACTGGAGAATTTTTAATTAAGGTAGAGGCATGATCAGATTTTTAAATATCTTCCAGTTGTACAAAAATGGGAAGACACCAGAGATGGGGAAACCAGCTAAGGCATAATTATGTACATAGTTAGGTAAGAGAGGAAGTGCTGATTCATTGATTTTAATTGCTGTGTGGTATTCCATTGTGGCAATATGCTATAATTTATTTATCCATTTGCTCATGGAAGGATATTTAGGTTATTTCCAATTGTTTAGTATTACAAAAATACCTTAATGAATACTCTTGTAAATTTCTCTGAGTACTCACATGTGATTGCATCTCTAATGAAATACCTACAGGTGGAATTGTTAAGTCATACAGTGTGAGTGCCTTCAGGTTTACTAAATATGTCTCTATTGCTCTCTCCAAAGTAATTGCAAAAATATTCACTCCTGTCAGTATTTTATGAAAGTTCCCATTGTTCTACATTTTCATCAACACTTGGCATTATCAAAATTTTAAAATTTTGATGGGGGGAGTGGGAGGCCACCACGGGGGAGGTGCCCCGGGCAGCTGGGATGCCTGCGTGACCATAACCCGGTCCGGGGCCAGGTGGGACCACGAGGACACATGGCAGAGCCTGCTCCATTATCTCTGACTTTTGAGGGTGTGGCCGTTTATTTCTCAGAGCAAGAATGGCAGAATTTAGAGGTATGGCAGAAGGAGCTTTACAAGCAAGTAATGAGAACCAGTTATGAGATTCTTGTTTCTCTAAGGGACACGGGTTTGAGCCCTGGTCTGGGAAGATCCCACATGCTGCGGAGCAACTAAGCCTGTGCGCCACAACTACTGAGCCTGCACTCTAGAGCCCGCGAGCCACAACTACTGAAGCCCGCGCGCCTAGAGCCCGTGCTCCTCAACAAGAGAAGCCACCGCAATGAGAAGCTTGTGTACCGCAATGAAGAGTAGCCCCCACTCGCCGCAACTAGAGAAAGCCCATGGGCAGCAATAAAGACCCAACAAAAGATCAAATGGGTGTGAAGTGGTGTATTAATGTGGGTTTGGTTTGCATTTCCTTAATGGCTAATCATGTTGATCACCTTTTCATTTGTGTATATTCTTAGGAGAAATATCTATTCAAATACTTTGCCCATTTTTTTTTGCGGTACACGGGCCCCTCACTGTTGTGGCCTCTCCCGTTGTGGAGCACAGGCTCCAGACGTGCAGGCTCAGCGACCATGGTCCATGGGCCCAGCCGCTCCGTGGCATGTGGGATCTTCCCGGACCGGGGCACAAACCCGTGTCCCCTGCATCGGCAGGCGGACTCTCAACCACTGCGCCACCAGGGAAGCCCCTTTGCCCAATTTTAAAGTGGGCTATAAGAGTTGGGTTATAACAGTTCTCTATTTGTTCTGAATACTGAACCATTATCAGATATATGATTTGCAGGTATTTTCTCCGTTTCTTGGGTTGTCTGTTCCTTTTTCTTTTTTTTTTTTTTTGTTTTTCTCGGTACTTGGGCCTCTCCCGCAGCGGAGCACAGGCTCCGGACGCGCAGGCTCAGCGGCCATGGCTCACGGGCCTAGCCGCTCCGCGGCATGTGGGACCCTCCCAGACCAGGGCACGAACCTGTGTCCCCTGCATCGGAAGGCGGACTCTCAACCACTGCGCCACCAGGGAAGCCCTGTCTGTTCCTTTTTTGATGGCGTCCTTTGAAGTACAAAAGTTTTAAGTTTTGATGAATTCCAGTTTATTTTTTCTTTTGTTGCTTGAGCTTTTGGTGTCATATCTAAGAAGCCATTGCCTAATTCAGAGTCACAAAGATCCACTCCTATGTTTTCTTCTAAGAGTTTTATAGTTTTAGTGCATATATTTAGGTCTTTGATTCTTTTTTTTCCTTCTTTGGTCTATTTTGAGTTAATTTTGTTACATGGTGTGATATAGGGATCCAGCCTCTTCTGCATATGGATATCCAGTTGTCCCAATACCATTTGTTGAAAAGACTGTTCTTTCCCCCATTGAATTATCTTGGCACCCTTTTGGAAAACCAATTAACCATAAATGTCAGAGTTTATTTCTGAATTCTCGATTCTGTTTCATGGATCTATATGTCTAGCCTTATGCCAGTACCACACTGTTTTAATTACCATTGCTTTAGGATCAGTTTCTCAATTTCTGCCAAAAAAAAAAAAAGGGCAGATGGGGTTTGGGGAATATTGTCATCTTAACAGTACAAAGTCTTCCAATTCATGAACATGGGATATCATTTCATTTATTTAGTACTTTCTTTTAGGACTTTTAAAATTACTTTCAACAGCATTTTATGATTTTTATCGTGCAAGTCTTATGTTTCTTTAATTAAATTTAGTCCTAAGTATTTTACTTTTTTTGATGTTCTTGTAGATGGACTTGTTTTCTTTTTTTTTTCTTTTTTTTAAACATCTTTATTGGAGTATAATTGCTTTACAATGGTGTGTTAGTTTCTGCTTTATAACAAAGTGAATCATCTATACATATACATATATCCCCATATCTCCTCCCTCTTGTGTCTCCCTCCCACCCTCCCTATCCCACCCCTCTAGGTGGTCACAAAGCACCAGGCTGATCTCCCTGTGCTATGCACCTGCTTCCCACTAGCTATCTATTTTACATTTGGTGGTATATATAAATCCATGCCACTCTCTCACTTCGTCCCAGCTTACCCTTCCCCCTCCCTGTGTCCTCAAGTCCATTCTCTACATCTGCATCTTTATTCCTGTCCTGCCCCTCGGTTCTTTATAACCATTTTTTTTTTTTATTACTCAGCCATAAAAAGAAACGAAATTGAGTTATCTGTAGTGAGGTGGATGGACCTACAGTCTGTCATACAGAGTGAAGTAAGTCAGAAAGAGAAAAACAAATACCGTATGCTAACACATATATGTGGAATCTAAAAAAAGAAAATGACTTGTTTTCTTAATTTTTTCTTTTTTGAAAAATAGTTTTAAAAGATGCTGAGAGTTCAACCCAGATGAAGACTGAGAATAAGTGTATGAATTTATTTTTTTAATTAATTTTTGTTGGAGTGTGGTTGCTTTGCAATATTGTGCTGGTTTCTGCTGTGCAGCAGGGTGAATCAGTTATACATATACATATATCCCCTCTTTTTTAGATTTCCTTCCCATTTAGGTCACCACGGAGCATTGAGTAGAGTTCCCTGTGTTGTGCGGTAGGTTCTCATCAGTTGTCTGTTTTATATATGGTAGTGTATATATGTCAATCTCAATCTCCCAGTTCATCTCACCCCCCCTTCCCCCCTTGGTATCCATACATTTGTTCTCTACATCTGTGTCTCTATTTCTGCTTTGCAAATAAGTTCATCTGTACCATTTTTCTAGATTCCACATATAGGTGATATTATATGATATTTGTTTTAGGTGTCTGGATTTAAATAAAAGATAGTGATTCCTTTTTTCAAAAAAAATTTTTTTGATGGGTGTAAAATGGCATCTCACTGTTTTTCTAATTTTCACTTCCAGGATTATTAATGAGGTTGTGCATCTTTTCTTATTTTTCTTGGTCGTTGAGGTATCCCCCTCTATGAATGCTATACATATCCTTTGCTTGTTTTTCTAGTTGGCCTCTTGATTTATTTTTATTGATGTTATTATAGTCTTTCTTATAGTCTTCAATTCTAATTCTTGGTCAGCTGTATGAATTGCAAAAATTTTCTCCCAGTCTGTGGTTTATCTTTTCACTTTGTTCTATGGTGACTTTTGTTATGTGGTGCATTTGTTTTTTAATACTCCTGTAACAATATACCACAAACTTAGTGGCTTAAAACAACAAATTTGTTATAGCCTGGAGGACAGAAGTCCAAAACGTCTTTCACTGAGCTAAAATCAACATGTCAGCAGGGCTGCATTCTTTCTTTAGGCTCTAAGAGAGAATCAGTTTCCTCGCCTTTTCTGGCTTCTAAAGCCCACCTACATCCCTTGGCTTGTAGACCCTTCTTCCATCTTCAAAGCCAGCCACATATAATCTTCAAATCTCTCCCTAACTTTGACACTCCTGTATCCCTCTTATACGGACTTTGGGTCAGCCCAATCTATTAAATAGTCCACTTTCCTTACTAATGTGCTCTGCCGTCTTTATCATATAGCAAGCTTTAATAAATGCATGGGTTTGTTTCTGGGCTTGTTACTCTCTTCTTTCAATTATTTACTCCCTTACTTTTCAAAGTTGTGGTTCATGGACCAGCAGCATCAATACCACCTCGTAGCTTGTTGGGAATGTAGAATCTCAAGCCTCATCCCAGACCTTCTCAGTTGGGATCTGTGATTAACAAGATCCCCAGAGGATTCCTGGGAGCCTGAAAGTTTGAGAAGCACTAGTCCCTCCCATGCTTTTGAAATCTTAATTACTATAGTCTTATTTCAAGTACTGATGTTTGATAAGTCAAGTGCCCCTCTGTTCTTCATGTTGAATTCATAGTTTAATTTGGGGAGGATTGGAAATTTTATAATAATCGAAGTCAATTCATAAACTTTTTATATTTCACTTATTTAGGTCTTATGTTTTTCAATACACTCTGGTAATTTTATCCAGAGAGATTTTGCATATCCTTTTTGTGGGTTTTATTCCTAAGAAATTTCAGGTTTTGTTGTTATGGAAAATGCTGTTTTCTAATTGTTGTAGGTATATTGGAATGTGATCTGTATTTGCATATTGATCTCACAACTTTGCAGAACATTTTAAAATTAATGCTAATAGTGTTTCTAAAGATTCTTCTGTTTTTTCTTTTTTGTAGATAATAATATTGCCTGTGAAAAATATTAGCTTTGTTTCTTGTCTTTTCAACTTTTGTTTATTTTCCTTTTGTTAATCCACTAGCTAGGATTTCCAATATAATGTTGAGTAGAAGTAGTGAAGCAGTGATGGTCTCGACCCTGAACTTAAAGGAGATCATTTAAATCTTCAACATTAAATTAGATGTTTGCAGTTGATTTTTGATGGAATATACTTAAAAGGTTAAGGAAATGTTCTTCATTTTCCAGTTTGCTAAGATTTTTTTTCTAAAATTATAAATGACTTTCAAATTTTATCAAGTGCTTTTTATGCATCTACCAAACTGCCCAGTAAGCGTATAAAAAGGACTACAAGGGAATCCCCCCAAATGGCAATTATGTTGGAGTGGAGAGGTTCTAAGCCATTGCTCTCATCTACTTTCCTGTTTGTAATACTGTTATAATACATTTTTTCCTTATTTTAAATACTGGTTCTTCAGGGGATCCAGCGGTAGTGGTGCAGGACCCAAATGAAATATATCTTTCTGTTCCTTTTCAGGAGACTCAGGTGTTTCAGTGGTGTTAAGGGGAGAATGGCCATAAAAGTTCACATCATACAAGTACTCACATATTCAAAAAGTATTTGAGCACGTATTATATGCCAGCTAGAAGCAAGGATAAAAAAATTCCCGAATAAGATTGGGCTCTTTCCTCAGAGAGTGAGCATTGTGTGGAGTCTAAAAGTCCTAGAGTCAGGTTAATTTTTACAAGCAGTTAGTCTTGAGTAAATTACTTACTTAAGCTCTTTGAGCTTCAGTTATCTTATTTGTGAAATGGAAATAATAATAGAACATTCTAATCGATTTTGCAATGATTAAGATGCTTTGGGCTACAAGTAATTCAATTTAAACAATAAGGAAAATATATCTCCTCACATAAAAAGAAGTCCTGATACTTCTGGTTTGGTTACCTCAGTAATCAATGACACCATCAAAGACTCAATTACTTTCCATTTCTTGGTTCTGACATCTTCTTGATGTCTCCTTGTTCTCAAGCTAATTTCCCTCCTAGCTGCAAATGATTGCCAAAGTTTCTGGCATCCAGAAATTATTGAGAAGCATGTCCTTTTCTCCCACTCAGTAGACTTCTCTTCATTCCTCATGGCCAGAATTTTATTCCACGTCTATGCTGAAACCAATCACTCTAAGAGAAATGGGATCACAATAATTGGTTTAGGCCAATTGGGATATAGCTTTCCTTGAGTTACTTGGAAGAATGGTAGACACTCAAATGAAATTAGGGCTCTGCCAGCCATGAAGAAGGGAAGGGGTGGTTTGGTAGCTAAGAGGTACGGGGCTGTTGTCAATTTGTAATGAGATCATTTGTGTAAAGCTCTTGGAATGGCACCTGGTGCATAGCAAGCGCTCAATCAATGTTAGCTGTTAATATTTCTCATGTACTTCACAATTACATTATCAATCTAGGCAAGTTTTTTTCTTTTTAATTTATTTTTGGCTGCATTGGGTCCTTGTTGCTGCGTGCGGGCTTTCTTTAGTTTCAGCGAGCGGGGGCTACTCTTTGTTGTGGTGTGTGGGCTTCTCATTGTGGTGGCTTCTCTTGTGGAGCACGGGCTCTAGGTGTGTGGGCTTCAGTAGCTGTGGCGCGTGGGCTTAGTTGCTCCGCAGCATGTGGGATCTTCCCGGACCAGGGCTCAAACCCATGTCCCCTGCATTGGCAGGTGGATTCTTAACCACTGCACCACCAGGGAAGTCCCTGGGTAGTTTTTAAAAATTGTACTTTTCTCATGATGTCGAATGACAGATGTAAACAAAGTGGCCATAGGAGCACAAAGGATTCCCTAACCTGGTATGGAGAGAGGAATTGAAGGATGAGGAGGGGTAGAGTGTCCATCAGGAAAGTCTTCTCAGAGAGATGCCTTTGAGATGAGTCTTGAAAGACAAATAGGAATAAACAGATTAAAAAGGGAAGGTGGAGATAGAGTGGGCATGGGACTGGGGTAGAGACTTACCTGTCCTCCATGCACTTGGAAGTGCCTGGGAAGGAGGAGGCTGAGAAAACCTTTGTAGCTGGGTGTGCCCTGAGGGCAGAGTGATGTCAAGACCTTAAATGCCTTAGACAAATTGATCTTGAGTACATGTCCGAGTTTATTATCTTGCTAGCAAAGAAACCAGCAAGGAGACTGAAGAGTGTGCTGGTTCAGAGAGAAGTTATACAGTTGAGAAAAAGAATCTTGCACAGTAGCCAGTTTTGAAAGTGTGAAGAATGGCAAGGTCATTTCACAAGGTCATAACAATATCAAGTGCACATTGGTTGTACCAAAGGACAGTTGTAGTAGGACAGTCTAAGATGCAGGTGTGTTGACTGTCAGTCAAAAGAGAAAAATAAACAACACAACAAAAAGCCCTGGCACATTTAGGAAGCAAATGATAAGGGTCCATTTCTCTCCGTATTTGGAATAGCCAGGTTGCATCCCCAGCAGTGGTGTTTTATGGGGTCAGCTGACAGGTAAGCAGGAAATAGAGTCGATTATTCAGGGGGCTGAGCAGAAGCCGGAGTGTGAGGGGAAGGCCAAAGTGGGACTTCCAGTTCTGGTTGTAAACAGTCATCCCTGATGATTTGTTTCATTCAGGCCACAAAGATGCAAAATACAGTTTGTCTGCTGCTTGGTTTTGGATTACATTCCCCGCCCCACCTCCCCTGTTAGTAATAAAAAACAGACTGGGCAATGCTGGGGCAGGGGGAGGGGTGGTTTGAAATTTATTCTGCGAGTTGGAGGGAACCACTGCCGGGTTGCAAGGCTCACTCTGTGGGATCTAGGCCCCTCCTCTGGGGCCTAGGAAGTCCGACCATCACACCCAGAAGGAAGAGAAAGGAAGACAAGCAGTAAGCCCAGTGGTGCAGTTGTTTTCATTTTGAGAAGGCAATCTATCCGTGCCTTTAGACATCTGCCTGAAGAGCTCTGATGGGCTGAAACTGTCTTTCAATAAGAACCTGCAAGTAACAACTCTATCTTAAATAACAACTCTATCTTAAATAACCAGTTTTGTCAAGTCCTTGGCCTACCCCCTCCAGAATTAGTAACTGCAGGTTGCTCGCCGATTCTCAGCAGTCCAGCCTCTCTCCAAAGGCAGCAGCAGACAGAAAGCACCTGACTTCAGCAGCATCTACCTGAGGTCGCCTTTGCTCTAGACCAGAAAGGGCAGCTTCTTCTGAATGCTTTCCAAGAAGGGATGTCCTGCTATGACAGAATGTTCGAACTCTGCTATGCCCAGAGGATATAAAGCAACTAATATGTTTGAGAAGCAGTCATCAACGGAAGGAAAGTAAATAATTTTGTACTGCCTTGGTTGGCTGGAAGTTGAGAAGGGAGTAAGAATGCCCTCCTGGCCTTCCATGAAGCTGTGGGCCTTGGCCAGCCCTCTGTCCCCTGCTCTGCTGTGTCTTAGGTTCTCATAGCCTGACACACATCAGCTGCCCCTCTGAGCTCCTGGAGGCCACCGTCCTCAGTGAAAAAGGCCCCGCTGGGGTGGTGACCAGGGACTTGGATGGCAAGGCCTGGGGAAGGACTCTTTCCTCCCACCCTTCCTTCACCCCTCAAATCTATATCTTTTTTATTTTTTTGCGGTATGCGGGCCTCTCACTGTTGTGGCCTCTCCCGTTGTGGAGCACAGGCTCCGGACACGCAGGCTCAGCGGCCATGGCTCACAGGCCCAGCCGCTCCGCAGCATGTGGGATCTTCCCGGACCGGGGCACGAACCCGTGTCCCCTGCATCGGCAGGCGGACTCTCAACCACTGCCCCATCAGGGAAGCCCCAAGGTATCATTTATTAATTAAATGAGTCCTTATTAAATAGCTTTTTGTGTGCCCAATGTGGACCACGTGCTTGAGAAATATACAATTCATTCATACACAAAGCTTAAGATGACTATTCTTTTTTTTTTTTTTTTTTTTTTTGCGGTACGCGGGCCTCTCACTATTGTGGCCTCTCCTGTTGCAGAGCACAGGCTCCGGACGCGCAGGCTCAGCGGCCATGGCTCACAGGCCCAGCCGCTCCGCAGCAAGGTGGGAAGTTCCCAGACCGGGGCACGAACCTGTGTCCCCTGCATCAGCAGGCGGACTCTCAACCACTGCGCCACCAGGGAAGCCCAAATCTGTATTTTTTGACCAAAAGGTCAGAGTAGGAAAGGAAGATTAGAAGAAAGTAAACTGTGTGGCCGAGAAGTCAAAACCATCCTCCTGGGATGCCCCATTTCCTGCATCTCCTTCTTACATCTATCCCTTGGGCAACAGCAGACTCCTTGTGGCAGTCCACACAACCTGTCACTTCTCTCCTCTGGGTCTCTGTCCATGCTGGTCCCTTGGACCTTCAATCTTCTGCTGACACTATTATGAAAGCTGGAACAGGTGGTCCTCCCAGGTGCCATAGCATCCTGAATTTCCTTCACACGAAACACTTACCGCTCTGTGCGGAAATTACTGACAACCTGTTTCGTCCACCAAGCTGTGACCCTGTCAAGGGCAAGGATAAGTCTTTGGCATGTTGGTGTTCTGATACCCATTGTGGTGCCTGCACAAAGCAGGCCCTTAAAAGCCTTAGAGTAATCGGACGTGAGCAGGAGGGCGCTGACTCCGCTGCCAGGGCTCCCCTAGTGGCCCGGCCTGGCCCACCTGGCTGCTGCTACAGGCCTGCAGCTGGGCTGGGACCGCAGACCCAAGCCTGAGGCCAGGTTCAGAGGGCAGAGCTCGGCCTTTCCCTCCTTATTCTGCTGCTGAAGAGCAACATAAAAAAAGACTCTCTCTCTCTCCAAAGTTCCGACTACAAATGCTGGGGCAAAGCTCTCATTTCGCCTATTTTTGGGGGTTTTCTGCATCAGCCCCTCAAGATGCCACTTGGGAGAAGTAGCACTCTTCAGATTCCTGAACACAAAAGACTCTTTCCAGCCTTGGGCATGGCTCTGCTCTGGGTGGTGTATTGATTTGAACTCCTTTAGCAAATTATACCTCCCAGAGGCCTGCAGACTCGCAGCCAGGAGTGATTTCTCTGGGGGAAAGAAAGCACCTTACAGAGTAAATAGGGAGGCTGTGTTCCCTGAGCAAAAAGACACTTTTATGAACAGCTAGTGTTTTATTCTGTCAAGGCAATAAAAGCCTCTGTATCCAAAAGAGCTCAAAGGGGAGGAAAAAGTAACCCTGAACTCAAGAAAGAAACACAAAATCTCTAAAGTCTATAGATCCTGGTTATCTCCCAAGCCAGCTCCAGTCCCAAGCAGAGCCAAATGTGGAGGTCACCTCCATTGCTTCTCTTATTGCTGGCTGCATGCTTTCTATGACTATGGAAAGGTCCAACCTGTGGGCTTCTCCCCATCCCTCACTCCTTCCTTTCCAGCTGTCGTCTCCCTCCCTTTTCCTCTCCACTTACTCTTTCTTTATATTTATAATCTTTCCCTCTTTCTCTCTTAAGCTTGTGCATATGCACACATGTGCACATGCATGCACGCACACACACACACACACACACACAGCTTCCCTGTGACATGCCCTCACATCACATTTGCGTCTCCTCCACCCTGCCCAGCCCACATAGTCTCTGGACTCCAAATCATCCTCCCCCATCACACAATCCCCAAGCCCTATCTTCTCACACCCAGTGTGAATTCCTGTTCAGTTCAACTTACATTTATCTCAGTAGTTACTAAGCACCTACTATATATAAGGCCCTGGCCTAAGGGCTGAGGTTACGAAGATGAATAAGATGTTTGAGTTTATTTGGGAAGATATAGGTAGACAAATGCTTTGGGTGCACTAGGTAAGTTATAAGATAGAGATGTTCACAGATCTTGAGTGTCCAGAGTGGTTGCCTATCCTGGGAGTTAAGCGAAGGCTTCCAGGAGAAAGTGATACCAGGTGAAGAAAGATGGGAAGGAAATTCCAGAAAGAGGCGGCAACATAAGCAAAGGCACAGAACCAGGAAACTATGTGGCTTATGAGAGGAGCCACCAGGGAGCAGTTACATGGGATGCGACAGGAGATGAGTCTGATGAAGTACTAGGAGAAGGTCCTAGAAGGCCCTTGAAGCCAGGCTAAGGGCTTAGTCTCTGGTATACAAGCTGGGTAATGTATGAATGGTTTCAAGTGAGGAAATCACAAGACCTTCATTGGCTTCAGAGTGGAGGATGGACCCACGAGTGGCCAGGCTGGAGGCAGGGAGCATTGCGAGGGACGTCTGTGCTACACCAGTTCAGAAACGATGGGGGTGTGGGTGAGGCGGGGGGTGGTAGCGATAGGGAAAAAGTGGTAAATTTGAGATATAAGTGGTTTAGAAAAAAGTCATCACTATTTGGTGGTTCCCTGCAGTGAGGAGTAAGCAAGACAGAGTGCAGGGTGATTCCAAGGATTCTGGCCTAAGTCTCTGGGGAAGCAGTGCCTTCAGTGGCACATGGATGATCAGGGGTAAAGTCCTGATTTCCAGGGCAAGAGTAAGACTGTTAGAAGCTCTAAGCACTAAAAAGATTGTGTCGTCCTCCCCATGTATATATCAAAATAAAATCAATGCTAACTTGTAATTGTAATAAAGGCCAACAGAATTTTGATTTTCCCCAAGATATCATCAATTTAAATATCAGTGTTTTAATATACGTATACATATACATGCATACACCCATATATACTTTTATTATTATTTTTTATTTATTTATGACTGCATTGGGTCTGTTGCTGTGCACGGGCTTTCTCTAGGTGCGGCGAGCAGGGGCTACTCTTCGTTGTGGTGCACGGGCTTCTCATTGCGGTGGCTTCTCTTGTTGTCGAGCACAGGCTCTAGGTGCGTGGGCCTCAGTAGTTGTGGTGCGCGAGCTCAGTAGTTGTGGCTCGCGGGCTCTAGAGCGCAGGCTCCATAGTTGTGGCACACGGGATTAGTTGTTCCGTGGCATGTGAGATATTCCCGGACCAGGGCTCGAACCTGTGTCCCCCTACATTGGCAGGCAGATTCTGAACCACTGCGTCACCAGGGAAGCCCCTGTGTATCCTTTTATTATTACTTTATTTCTTCACAACACTTTGGCTCCATGGTACCCCGGGCACCTGTTGTGTTTGCCTGCTGCTGTGGCAGTGGTTGGTGGCGTTCAGGGGACCCGAGGGAGTGAAGAGGCAGCGTCACCCAGGACTCCAAGGAGGAGGGAAGGAGACAGGGAAGAGGATCTGAGGAGGAAGGGAAGTCTGGGTTTAGGGGAAGAAATGTGATTACACATATAGACTCAGGGGGGAAAACAAGAAAGGAGGGTGAGAGTGAAAATACCAGTGAAAGAGGAGGAGTGACTGGGGAACAGCCTCCAGGTGACAGGAAGTGGGAGTTGAAGAGCCTGGAAGCGGATAGGCCTGTGACAGAAAGGACCCTCCCTCAGCCTTGGAGGCTGGAGGAAGGGGGGATGCAGGTGTGGAGAGATATGAAGGTGGGGTGGGAAGCTGGTGGCCTCCAAGGTCTCAGGGAAGGAGACATGGTGAGGATGGGATTTAGCGGCCTTGGGGACAGTGAAAGGCTTGGCACTGGGATTGAAAGAGACAGCAGCTCATCTTCCACCTTTCCTCAGCTCCCCCCACCCCTTCTCCGGCAGCCCCTAGTCCTGCCTCCTCGTCCCCTCACTGTTTCCTCCCTACCAGACCCACCATCAACAACAGCTTACCCAGGAGGTCAAACCTGGGACAAAGGTGATGGCTGAGGGGGCCACTGTGGAGACAAAATGTCACACCCCCTCAACAGGGATCTCCCCACCCTTCCCTCTGCTCTGGCCCTGCCTCATTGTGAATTCTCATCCAGTTTCATATCCCTGGGCCTCCTTATGAGGTTCCCTCACCAAATGTGTACTTGTATGTCTTCTTTGCACCTTTCCCTCAAACTGGATTAGTTCTATTATAAGCTGAGTGCAATTTTCAAATACATATTTCATCGATTTCTGTCTGCTCAGATCTATTGAGCCAGGATATGCACACACACACACACACACACACACACACACACACATTGGGAATCCCTAGGCATAGTTCCAAAGAGCTCTCCCCATGCTCAAAAATTTTTTGAAGTTTCATAGTATGTCTTTTAAACTTATTGGAATATTGTATTCTCCTCTGTAATATATTTATTTTTGATATCATATAAATACATTTAAAAACATGTACTGGCAAATATAATTGGCATTCCAAGAAGACATTCCATGTTTGTCCTGTGGCTACTTATACTCCTTGGGGCACGGCTGAACATTCCTAGGGGCACCTGTATCTTGTCTGAGAAACAGATCTATAAATTATTGCTTTCTTCTTTCTTATTTGCAAGCCCACCAGTTCACTATCAACAGTATAGCTGATGTGTTCACGTTTGATTTAGGTGTTATTTAATTGCACTGGATGGATAGAATGTTAGCAATTGCAGGAATCATAAAGTACTGTTGGTCCATATGGAGCCCAGAGAGGGTAATGACTGGTCTGAGTTCCCAGAGCAAGTTGGGGGTACTGTTGGGGCTTGTCCCCAGGTGTCAACTCTCAGTCAGGACTCTCCATTCTTCCATATCTTTCTATATCCTTTGGTGTTTTTGAAGACCCCATCTATTTCTAAAATTATATAATTCTAAATAAGGGTACAGAAGTTAACTCTTGTGTACTCTTCACGATACCTTCTCTTCCTGAATCCATTACTCCTTATCATTCACCTTTGTCTGTAGACTCCAAGCAGCTTTATATCTTCCCTTCAAGACTGCATTTAGGTCCTAGACAAATTGAACTAATTAATAACCCAAATAAATCTAATCATTTTTATATATGATTATTTGTTGGTGGTGGGATTTGCACTAGTAGTTCAGATACCATTTTTAGTAAGATACACTCTTCCTCCAAAACCTGCAGTGGCTCCCCATTACCTATGGCATCAAAGCCTTTTCCCCCTCCTTCACCTGCTCTGGGATTCAGGGATTCAGGCTGGGCATGTTGTGTGATACTGCAGAGGACAGGTCAGGCCCTATTTGGCCCTTGCCACATGATTTGAAGACTAAAACAAATAGGGTGTTGCCAACGAGTGAAGAAGTACTTGTTCTCCATCAACCAATGAATGGATAAAGGAGATGTGGTATATATATTCAATGGAATACTACACAGTCATAAAAAAGCATAAAATTTTGCTATTTGCAGTAGCATGGATGGACTTGGAGGGCATTATGCTAAGTGAAATAAGTCAGAGAAACACAAATACTGTATGATATCACACGTGGCATCTAAAAAATACTAAAACTAGTGAAAATAATGAAAAAGAAGCAGACTCACAGATATAGAGAACAAACCAGTGGTTACCAGTGGGGAGGGGGAAGGGGGGAAGGGTAATATAGGGGTAGGGGAGTGAGAGGTACAAACTATTAGGTATAAAATAAGCTACAAGTATATACTGTACAACACAGGGAATATAGCCAATATTTTATAATAACTACAAATGGAGTACAACCTTTAAAAATTGTGAATCACTAAATTGTATACCTGTAACTGACATAGTATTGTACAGCAACTATACTTCAATTAAAAAAGAAAAAAGAAGTGCTTGTTCAAAAAGTAGGAAAGGAAATAGCAAGGGGGTACAGCTATGGGTGTCCCTGGGGGGTTGTTAACAATCCACTCCACCCCCTATCACCTAAATCCACCCCCACCCACTCTCCCTTCATCGTTGGCGCCTTTTCTCCTCACTCTGCAGACCAGTAACTGCCCAAACTCTTCCTGTGCGTTCTGAACTCTCAGCCCTGTTCTGTCACAATCTCTCCCTGTGAGGGCCTCCTACTCCCGGGCTCCACCTCTTCCATCTCCTCACTGCACAACTGCCACAAGCCACTTCTGTAAACTGCATTTTTATCTCCTCAGTCCCCTGTGTAAGGATCTCCTGCCTCTGCTTAATCTACGAGGTGCAAATGCCTTGGTATGACTTCAAACGCCTTGTGGTAACCATCCTCACATCCAGCAAGCGCAAGTCCCACTGCTCCTTCACATGCAGTTCTCCACGAATAAGATAAATCCTCTCACCACTGTCCAGTGGGCCTAACACTATGGGGGGTGTGGAAGATGAGAAGAGGTGAACTCTGGGAGCTGATGAGGCTTCATGGAGAATACGTTATACCACTCCCTAGATGCACTTTTTTCTTTGATAGGGGTTATCAAACTGTTGATCAGCTAATGGATATAAAGATGGTATATCTAGATTTCAGCAAAGCTGTTTTTTTCTCCATAATCTTCTGTACGAGATTGATGAAGCTGGTGAACTGGCTATACTATACTCCCACTTATCTGGTGCATGACTAGATTAGCTGGGGTAAATGTGTTAAGCCATGGTAACAAAGAGACTCCAAAGTGACAATGGGATAAATAAGAAACACACGGCAGTCTCAGTGGCCCTGTCTGTCAGGACAGCTCTGCCCCATGTTGTCAATCAAGGACCCAGGTTTCTTCCATTTTGTACTGCCTTCAGCTTCAAGTGCAAGTGAGGTGCTGCCATACCCACAATCCAGCCAGCAGGCAAGGGAAAAGAGGATATAGAGAGTTAGCAAATTCAGTTTTTAGGAAGTGAATTGGACTTTGCACATATCACTCCCACTCAGATCCCACTGACCAAAGTCTAGTCGCATGGCCCTCCTAATGCAAGGGAAGCTGGGAAACGTATTGGGCAGGCCAAAGGGTTCATTTGGTTTTTTCCGTAAGATGGCTCTAGTAACACTTAGTTGTCTTTAACTTCATTCAAAATAGCTTTGTTAGATTGTATGTGACAGCTGTCATATCAACGTGCATTTAAAAAAAGACATCAAAATTGGTGAATTTTTGTGTAGCCATTTTAATATTGAAGATGGGAGAAAAAAGCAATGTTTTCGGCATATTATGCTTTATTATTTTGAGAAAGGTAAAAACGCAACTGAAACGCAAAAAAAGATTTGCGCAGTGTATGGAGAAGGTGCTGTGACTGATGGAACATGTCAAAAGTGGTTTGCGAAGTTTCGTGCTGGAGATTTCTCACTGGACAATGCTCCACGGTCCGGTGGACCAGTTGAAGTTGATAGCGATCAAATCGAAACAACAATTTAGAACAATCAACATTATACCACCCGGGAGATAGCCAACATACTCAAAATATCCAAATCAAGCATTGAAAATCATTTGCACCAGCTTGGTTATGTGAATCGCTCTGATGTTTGGGTTCCACATAACTTAAGCGAAAAAAACCTTCTTGACCATATTTCCACATGTGATTCTCTACTGAAACATAATGAAAATGTCCCATTTTTAAAACAAATTGTGATGGGCAATGAAAAATGGATACTGTACAGTAATGTGGAATGGAAGAGATCATGGGGCAAGCGAAATGAACTACCACCAACCACACCAAAGGCCAGTCTTCATCCAAAGAAAGTGATGTTGTGTATATGGTGGGATTGGAAGGGAGTCCTCAATTATGAGCTCATTCTGGAAAACCAAGCAATTAATTCCAACAAGTACTGCTCCAAGTTAGACCAACTGAAAGTGGCACTCGAAGAAAAGCATCCAGAATTATAACAGAAAATGCACAGTCTTCCTTCATGATAACCCAAGGCCGCATGTTGCTTTGATGACCAGGCAAAAACTGTTACAGCTTGGCTGGGAAGTTCTGATTCATCCACCATATTCACCAGACACTGCATCTTTAGATTTCCATTTATTTTGGTCTTTATTTATTTATTTTGGTCTTAAAAATTCTTTTATTGGAAAAAATTTCAATTCCCTGGAAGACTGTAAAAGGCACCTGGAACAGTTCTTTGCTCAAAAAGATAAAAAGTTTTGGGAAGATGGAATTATGAAGTTGCCTGAAAAATGGCAGAAGGTAGTGGAACAAAAGGGTGAATACATTATAAAGCTCTTGGTGAAAAAGCTCTTGGTGAAAATGAGAAATGTGTCTTTTATTTTTACTTAAGAAACTGAAGGCACTTTTTGGCCCACCCAATAGTTTCTTTTTTTATGTTTTTTTTTAATTGAAGTGTTGTTGATTTACAATGTTGTATTAATTTCTACTGTACAGCAGAGTGATTCAGTTATACATACATATACTTTTTAAAAATAACTGTTATTTATTTGTTCACTTTTGGCTGCGTTGGGTCTTCATGGCTGCACACGGGCTTTCTCTAATTGTGATGAATGGGGGCTACTCTTCATTGCGGTGTGTGGGCTTGTCATTGTGGTAGCTTCTCTTATTGTGGAGCATGGGCTCTAGGCATGTAGGCTTCAGTAGTTGCAGCATGTGGGCTCAGTAGTTGTGGCATGCAGACTCTAGGGCACATGGGCTTCAGTAGTTGTGGCGCACGGGCTCAGTAGTTGTGGCTCGCAGGCTCAGTAGTTGTGGTGCATGGGCTTAGTTGTTCCACAGCATGGGGGATCTTCCCTGACCAGGGATCAACCCCGTGTCCCCTGCATTGGCAGGTGGATTTGTAACCACTGCACCACCAGGGAAGTCCCTATCTTTTTGAATTATAGTTTTGTCTGGATATATACCCAGGAGTGGGATTTCTGGATCACATGGTAACTCTGTTTTAAGTTTTCTGAGGAACCTCCATACTGTTTTCCATAGTGGCTGCAACAACTTACATTCCCACCAGCAGTGTAGGAGGGTTCCCTTTCCTCCACACCCTCTCCTGTGTTTGTTATTTTGTAGACTTTTTAATGATGGCCATTCTGAACTGTGTGAGGTGGTACCTCATTATAGTTTTGATTTGCATTTCTCTAATAGTTAGCAATGTTGAGCATCTTTTCATGTGCCTATTGGCCGCCTGTATGTCTTCTTTGGAGAAATGTTTATTTAGGTCTTCCGCCCATTTTTCAATTGGTTTTTTTGTTGTTAAGTTGTACGAGCTGTTTTGTATATTTTGGACATTAAGCCTTTGTTGGTCGCATCATTTGAAAATATTTTCTCCCATTCTGTAGGTTGTCTTTTTGTTTTGTTTATGGTTTCCTTTGCTGTGCAAAAGCTTGTAAGTTTGATTAGGTCTTATTTGTTTATTTTTGTTTTTATTTCTATGTCTAGGGAGACTGACCTAAGGAAACATTGGTATGATTTATGTCAGAGAATGCTTTGCCTATGATCTCTTCTAGGAGTTTGATGGTGTCATGTCTTATATTTAGGTCTTTAAGCCATTTTGAGTTTATTTTTGTGTATGGTGTGGGGTGTGTTCTAACTTCATTGATTTATATGCAGCTGACCAACTTTCCCAGCATCACTTGCTGAAGAGACTGTCTTTTTTTTTTTTTTTTTTTTTTTTTTTTGCGGTAGGCGGGCCTCTCACTGTTGTGGCCTCTCCCCCTGCGGAGCACAGGCTCCGGAGCACAGGCTCAGTGGCCATGGCTCACGGGCCCAGCCGCTCCGCGGCATGTGGGATCTTCCCAGACCGGGGCACGAACCCGCGTCCCCTGCATCGGCAGGCGGACTCTCAACCACTGCGCCACCAGGGAAGCCCGAGACTGTCTTTTTCCCATTGTATATTCTTGCCTCCTTTGTCCAAGATAATTGACCGTAGGTGTGTGGGTTTATTTCTGGGCTTTCTCTCCTGTTCCACTGATCCACATATCGGTTTTTTTGCACCAGTACTGTGCTGTTGTGATTACTGTAGCTTTGTAGTATTGTCTGAAATGTGGGAGGATTATGCGTCCTACTTTGTTCTTTTTCCTCATGATTGCTTTGGCAATTCTGGGTCTTTTATGGTTCCATATGAATTTTAGAATTATTTGTTTTAGTTCTGTGAAAAATGTCATGGGTAGTTTGATAAGGATCACATTAAATCTGTAGATTGCTTTGGGTAATATGGCCATTTTAACAATATTAATTCTTACAGTCCAAGAGCATGGGATATCTTTCCAAAGGAAATGTAGTTTCTTGATGGGTACCATGTGCTCAGTCAAAACTCAGCAGGAAGCAGGAGGCTCTACTATGAGGGAGAAGGGGAGAGGATATATACTGGGGACATAGCAGCCTCTGCCACAGCAAATTTTGACCAGTTATTTCTCCTCTTTAGCCCTCACATCCCCATCTATTACAGGAGGGCAGTAATATTTACCCTCCCTATCTCACAGAGCTATTTGGAGAATAAAATAAAATTGGGCACATGAGGGCTTTGGATGACTTTTTAAAGGGTTTTTTTTTTTTAAAGTGATGTGCTAGAATGCAAAATTCTGCAGCCACTTAAAAAAACCTGTCAGTTTCTTATAAAGTTAGACACTTACTCTATGATCCAGCAGTCCCACTCCTAGGTATTTGCCCAAGAGAAGTAAAAACATATGCTCACATAAAAACCTATATACAAATGTTAATAGTGGTTTATTCATGGAAACAATCCAAATGGATAAAGAGACTATGGTACACATCCATAGAATGAAATACTACTTACTCAGCAACGAAAAGGAATGAATTACTGAATATATGATATAACTTCGATGAACCTCAATGCATTACGCTAGGTGAAAGAAGCCAGACTCAAAAGGCTTTACGCTGTATTATTCAATTTATATGATATCCTGGAAAAAGTAAAACTATAGGAATAGAAAGCAAATCAGTGATTGCCAGGGGCTCAGGATGGGAAGAGCATTTAACCACAAAGAAGTATAAGGAAATGATAGGGGTGGTGAAACTGTTCTATATCTTCATTAGAAAGGGCACATTTTATGTAGTAATTTATACTTTAATAACCTTGACCAAAAAAGAATAAGTGCTGTGCTAATCTAAGCTATTATATTAATAATCATCTACCTAAGAGCTCAAATAATGGATTAAGTTCCTATTTGAATGAGATGATATAGTTCATAACTTCGTTTCCCATACATTTCCTCCCGTGAATCCCACAGCAGCCCTGAGAGGCAGCAGGGCAAACCTCCTTTTGCTGTTTATCAGATGAAGCTCAAGAGCCGTTCAGTCATTTGAGAGTATCATGCACCTAGTAAGCCATACAGCTGCCATTTTCTTTTTTTGATTTCTGCTCTTTTCTCTTTCAGTGCCATCATGCTCTTTAGGAATTTTGAATATTGTCAGATAAAGACCCCCTCCCAAAAAATCTACTGGTTTGGAGCAGGAACAACTTCAGACTAGTGGATTTTTAAAAATCCAGATCTGCCTTTCCCTAGTGTTTCAGGCAGGGTCCTCTAAAGCCTTTCCGTTTCAATTGTGGTCACTCTCTCTTCCCTGGGGAGGACAGTGTGACTCAGGCAGCAGGATGGGGCCTCTCTGGCTGTGGAAAGACAACCGAGAGACTTCCAGAACTCTGCCTTCTTGCAACTCAGCAACAAGCACGCTTCCCAGGCCACAGCAGTGGTGCGCCCAGCCACTAGAGCCCAAGGACCAGAATAAGCAACAGAAAAAGTCACATGCCGAAACCCGCCTACTCAAGGAGGGCTGTGATGGGAAAGGGGTGTGGGTGCTGAGCAGTTAAATGCTTCTTCGTCTTATACTGTGCATCAGAAAGATTGCCCAAACCTCGCCAGTTCATATCTGTCTCTTTCCATTGCATAAGTCATTAATATTTGTACTTCATTAGAATGAATGAAATGTTTTTACTTGTGTTAGGTGGTTTGATTCTCCCTACAGAGAAAATGATATTCCTATCATCCTTCTCTGCAGGTGAGAAAAGAAAGACCCGGAGAACCAAGCTGAATCTAGCTTTCTAAATCTAGCTAAGCTACGATCCAGCTAGAAATTGATGAAGCAGGACTTGATCCCACCTTCTGCATCCAAAGTCCACATTCCTCTTTTTCTTTTAATCCACATTCTTCCCTTATATCATTCTGTCTCTTATTCTTACACCCAGCAGACACAGCACCTGCCCTCACCATGTGCACAGGCTGGGGGATGCATCAGTGAGGATGTTGGCTATGACATTGAATTAAACGGCTCTGATGTGCTCCCAAACAGCTCCTCACTGGCAGTTTTTTTTTTTTTTTTTTTGTGGTACGCAGGCCTCTCACTGTTGTGGCCTCTCCCGTTGCGGAGCACAGGCTCCAGACGCGCAGGCTTAGCGGCCATGGCTCACGGGCCCAGCCGCTCCGCGGCATGTGGGATCTTCCCAGACCGGGGCACGAACCTGTGTCCCTTGCATCGGCAGGCGGACTCTCAACCACTGCGCCACCAGGGAAGCCCCTGGCAGTTGTTTTTAATAGTGTACCTGTCATTCATGAACCTTTTAAACCAATTTCTATTTATTTAAGCCCATTATACGTTTTGAAGAAAGTAAGCTCTTCAAATATTACCCTGCCCTCTACAAAATGCTATTTTTCGATTTATTTCTCTTGAACTGACCTCGTCCGAGTTCAAGTTGCAGTAAATGTTCACTAGTCCTACTCTTTAAGGTTATGGGAAGGAATCATTCTAATCAAGCCGTTCATGGTTTTATTCACCTGCTGTGCTCCATCCCAGTGTTCAGTGTACTGTGGGTCTGTCTTGGTCCTTGTCCAAAGAGGGTGACTGCCAGGAAGACCTCATTTCAATATAATCCCCAGGGCATGGACGCCAGTGATGCTTTCAGAACTAGGCACCTGCACAGGAGGAAAGGGAAGACCGTCAGAGGGTTTGCAGAGCAGAATGAAGTTTCCCTTTTAACTAAGGATTTTACTTTCTCAAAGGAGAAGGGGTGTCAAATGCAACAACTGTTTTATCCTTCAACACCTGCCTCCTATTGCCTCACATTTCTTCTGTGTTCACTGTTTTCCAATTCACCTCACCCTAAGTAACCCTGTTCTGTTTACCCTCCTGTGCGTGGGGGCAGGCCCCCTCCCAGAGCCCATAAGTGTTAGAGCTTCTGTGCTGCCTAATTACCTGCCCTGTGGCAGCGGGAAGAGACTGGCCTCAGCTGGAGCCCAGCTGTAGAGAGATGGAATATTAAGACATTTCCCTTTCTTCTGAGTCCTTGTTAATTCTTCCCGGTGGTGATTAGCCAGTTATTTTTAGCTGCATCTAAGCACGCTGGTTAGTAATCAGGGCTGGTTTAGACAGCACTGAGGCACACTCAACCTGTTCATGCTCTGATTCCAGTTGGTCCCATTGCAGTGAAGGAAATGAACCTGCAGGGCGGGCTCCCTCTCCTGCTTCTGCCTGAAGTGCCGGCTGCTGTCCAAAGGGCCTGCTGCTTTGGGGCCAGGGACAAAGTCTTATAGGAGGGGTCTGGAAAGTGAGCAATTTGGGAGCCATAGGAGGCAGATGGAAATAACACTGCACTGGGAATGAGGGAACCAAGGTTTTAGTTTGGACTTTGTCACCTGCTAGCAGTGTCACCCTGGGCACATTACCTGCATTTCAGAGCCATCAGTAAAACAGTGTGGCTGGACCAATTGGCCCCTAAGTCCTTTCTAGGACTAAGATCCTATTGAGTCACTAGGTCTAAACAGGAGCTGAATGTGAAGACACTGGAGCCTGTGTGTGGACATGTTGAGAATAAGATGCAGGTGCCCTTTTCTTTCTCCCTTTGATCCACCTGGCTTCCCTTTTCTAAAGCTAATCCTTCAGTGAAGTGGTTGTTCTCATTCCACATCCCTGCCTCAGCCTCTTTCCCCTCCACATTAATCCCATAGAACTCCTAGGGCTGCTGGGCCCTCTCGGGAGCCACTGTTGATGCAGCAAAAAGTGTGTCTGGGGAGGTTTGGGCGCCTCAGTGCAGTTCTGTTGACAAGATGGAGGAAGCCATTGGATGTAAGAAAGAGATCCAACTCCATCCCATTGAACCGGCCTAGGAATGATGAATTCTCAGTGATGGATCTTACTATACTTCCTCCAGCAAGTCTAGGCTCAAAGCCAATTTGAAGGGATGTGTGCATCACCATTTTCCAACAGCTCACCTGGCTTTGGTTTGATGGCAGGGCAAGCCCTTCACCTGGGATGCCGTTTCCTCCCTTCCTTGTTTGTAACATGGGGATAATAACTGCCTGGGTAATAGTCATAAGCAGTAAATATTATGAATTCATGTATATAATTTGGCCCAGTGCCTTGCACAGAGTAGGTGCCACTCTGCTTTTTTATTAACACTGGTTTGAAATTCGGTAATAATTTCCAGCTTTTCCGGAGTGCTCACTCTGGGCCAAGCAGTGTGTGGCATAGAAGCGTGTCCAGTGCTTTACAGTGAGGACCACTATACCCCTTTTACAGATTAAAAATTGAGAACTACAGGAGGTAAGCCACTTGCACAAGCTCACAGTGCACGTGTGAAGCTGGACTTGAACTCAAGCTCTCTGAGGCTAGGGTCTGAGCGTTCAACCATACGAATATACACATACAGCCTCTGAATATGAAGATGTGATCTTTTTAAAGCGTACATCTTAAGGGTTGCACTCATTTTAGAAATTCCCGCTAGCCCTGCACAAAGTAGATTTTAATAGATATTTTACTGATAAATTGAAACTGGCCAGTCCCTTCCTCACACCTTTAACCAACTACGTGTTCTGCCACCTTGTTTCTCTTGTACAGGAGCTCACGACAAGCTCCTCTACATCCCTAACAGCTCTGCCATTCCCCTCATCTCATTTTCTAGCTCATGGGCTGTGATACCTGTGCTATTTTTGTCCAAGCCTAATCAGCTGTGGACCCTACCAAGAAAGTCTCCTTTGGCTCCAAGACCCCTGGTGGGCTTCCTTCCGGTCGAAGTCCCAGGCCTTCCGCTCACTGTTTCCTTCCCGCTCCACGTTGCTACTGAAAGCTGGGCTTGCGAGCATCTTTTGGCCTCTCTCCCAGTTTTATTTGAGGGCACAGCTCTCACTGGGCTGACCTCTGGCCCCTCCGTGACCAGGTCACAGTATGACGGTCACTTCTGAAACAAGTCAAGAGCGTAACAGCCCTGGGGATGGTCAAGCCTTGCTAACCTATGGCTGCGAGGTAACGTCGGAGTACATGTGTATTCACCGATGCAAGGTTCTCACCGCTTCTACTGAGGCTGTGCCTTGACTGATCAGTAATCCCTCAGGGTGCGGTTAAGATACCCATGTCTGGGACAAAGACTTTCAGGTAGAACAAGCTGGCTGACTCTGCAAGCCTGGGTCAGGCAAGACCAGTTCTGTCCAGCTGGGATCCGGGGCAGCCTACCCTGCCTTACCTCCTACTTTGTCCCTCTGTACAGAACTTGGCGTATCTGAGTGACCCCACCCAGCCTCCACAGGGGGAGAGGTCTTTGTGCTGCTGTTTGCACAAAGGTTAGGCAAAGCCCAGCCCAGTGCATCGTATTTCAACGGCCCTCTCAGCAAGTACAGCGGCCATGGCTCACAGGCCCAGCCGCTCCGCGGCATGTGGGATCCTCCCGGTCCGGGGCACGAACCCGTGTCCCCTTCATCGGCAGGCGGACTCTCAACCACTGCGCCACCAGGGAAGCCCCGAAGGAAATTCTTGTAAATCCTCCAATGCTCGGACCGCAGATTTTATTGCAATCATAAACAGCGCTGCAACAGGTGCACCAGGAAGCTTGGTTAAATAATAAATGCAATCTGGTTTGTTTTCTATTCATCCAGCCTGGAAGGACCCTGAACAGCTGGGGGAGGGGCAGCTGAGCAGAACCTCAGGGTTGTATTGCTTCAAGAGAATCAGAGAGGGAGTGTTCTCACCTTGGACTCTGGAGTACAGTGTGGACGTTGACCCATGACAATTCTCATGTACCTCCATGGTGTGGAGCCCAGTTCAAATTCCAGTTTTTCAGCTGTGTGCCTTTAGGCAAGCTGCTTAGCCATTCTGATCTGTTTTCTCACCTGTGAAATGAAATTACTAATGTTTAGGGTAATTCTGAAGAGTAAATGAATTAAGGTCCCAGGTATGGGGCCTGGGCTCCCTCTGTCAAGACTCTGCCCGGTCCCCTGGAGCAGTGTTCGGAAAATCTGCTTCTGAAGCCTGTCCTTGGTCAGAGAACCCCTAAAGCCAGGGTTAAAGGAGAGTTATGGAGCACCTCACACCCGTTGGCAGGGCTATCATTTGGAAAAGCAGAAAACAACAAGTGTTGACAAGGATGTAGAGAACCCTTACACGTGGTTGGTAAAAATGTAAAATGGTGCAGCTGCTATGGAAAACAGTATGGCAGTTCCTCAAAAAATTAAAATAGACTTACCATATGATCCAGCAATTCCACTTCTGGGTATATACCGGAAAAAATTGAAATCAGGGTCTTGAAGAGATATTAGTATATTCACATTCATGTCAGCATTAGTCACAATAGCCAAAAGGTGGAAGCAACCCAAGTGTCTATTGACAGATGAATGGATAAACAAAATGTGGTCTATACATACAATGCAATATTATTCCACCTTAAAAAGAAAGGAAATTCTGACACATGCAACAACATGGTTAAAAGTTGAGGACATTATGCTAAGTGAATGCGCTAGCCACAAAAAGACAAATATTGTGTGATTCCCCTTATATGAGGTACCTGGAGTAGTCAACTTTATAGGGACAGAAAGTAAAATGGTGGCTGCCAGGGGCTGGGGGAGGGGGAGAATAGAGAGTTGTTTAAATGGTATAGTGTTTTAGTTTTGGAAGATGAAAAGTTCTGGAGGTTAGTTGTACAACAATGAATCTTTAACACAACTGAAATGCACACTCTAAAATGGTTAAGATGGTAATTTTTATGTGTTGTCAGCTGAAAAAATGCACAACCTAAAAGTTGAGAATTATGTTTTATTTGGCAGACAAAACTGTGGACTTAAGCCTGGGACACAGCCTCTCAGATAGCTCTGAGGGACTGCTCTGGAGAGGTGAGAGAGGAACCAGGATAGATAGGAGTTGTTGCAACAAACACCAGGTAGTCAGAACATCAAAAGGTTACTATTTTTTTCTATTAGTTTCTGCTTTATAACAAAGTGAATCAGTTATACATATACATCTGTTCCCATATCTCTTCCCTCTTGTGTCTCCCTCCCACCCTCCCTATCCCACCCCTCCAGGCGGTCACAAAGCACCGAGCTGATCTCCCTGTGCTCTGCGGCTGCTTCCCACTAGCTATCTACCTTACATTTGATAGTGTATATATGTCCATGCCTCTCTCTCGCTTTGTCACAACTTACCCTTCCCCCTCCCCATATCCTCAAGTCCATTCTCAAGTAGGTCTGTGTCTTTATTCCTGTTTTACCCCTAGGTTCTTCGTGACATTTTTTTCCCCCTAAATTCCATATATATGTGTTAGCACACGGTATTTGTCTTTCTCTTTCTGACTTACTTCACTCTGTATGACAGACTCTAGGTCTATCCACCTCATTACAAATAGCTCAATTTCGTTTCTTTTTATGGCTGAGTAATATTCCATTGTATATATGTGCCACATCTTCTTTATCCATTCATCCGATGATGGACACTTAGGTTGTTTCCATCTCCGGGCTATAAAAGGTTACTATTAATTAAAGAAAACCAGACATCTCAAGTTAATGAATTTAGCACTTTTCTATGTATGGGAAGATGCAAAAGTCTGGGCTTGTTGAAATCATTCCTTTGATATGCACCTCAGCTATCTAGGGCCAGAATCCTGTGTTTTCCCATCCTGAGTCTCCTCAGGGTACACTGTTGCGGGGTGCCTGCAGTGGCTTGATGGCAGGCATCCTGTTTCTATCATGAGTTCCCTGAGGGCTCACCTTTAGAGTGGCTCTAATGTGATGGCTTGATGGCTGCAACATCCTTTGTTTACTGATATGGCAGGCAACATTTTTCCACTCACAGTGTATTTTATGAGAGAGGGAATTATAGAGCAAAATGGTAGTGATGGTAGTGACTACTAACAGGGTTCTCCCAACCAGGGCAGGCACTGAAGTGCAGCCCTCATCATTCCAAACCAGGGCTGGTGGTCGGTGGTCAGCTTCGTTGGCATATGTGTGTGAAAATGTAGCCCTTTCATTTGTTTTGTTTTCTTTTTTTTTTTTAATTAATTAATTTATTTGTTTTTTATTTTTGGCTGTGTTGGGTCTTCGTTGCTGCATGCGGGCTTTCTCTAGTTGTGGCGAGCAGGGGCAACTCTTCATTGCGGTGCGCAGGCTTCTCATTGCGGTGGCTTGTCTTGTTGTGGAGCACGGGCTCTAGGCGTGCGGGCTCGGCAGTTGTGGCTCACAGACTCTAGAGCGCAGGCTCAGTAGTTGTGGTGCATGGGCTTAGTTGCTCCGCGGCACATGGGATCTTCCCAGGCCAGGGGTCGAACCCTTGTACCCTGCATTGGCAGGCGGATTCTTAACCACTGCGCCACCAGGGAAGCCCTGTTTTATTTTCTTGACAGATGTAGATAATGAAAATAATTACAGTAATAAATGCTATTGAGCGCTAACCTGGGCTTTGCGTGTATCACGGCTTTCAATTTTTCCAGTGATCCAATTAAGTAGATATTATTATCCTCAATGGGCAAGTGAGGGAACCAAGGTTCAGGGGCTCGAGTAAAAATTGAATGAGTTATGTCATTAGCTAGCTAGTGCTTGGCACATGGCTGCAGTGGTCACGGGGATGTGTGCTAGGCATAGGGGCATAGGTGTAGCTGGAGCTTCTCTGTGGTCTCTGGGTGCCCCCAGGACCATGGAGGAGACATACACAGTGAGAGAGGCTCAAAGTGGAGCCTTGAGGTACGGGAAAGGACACCAGAGAGACTCAGGGGTTCACGAAAAGGAGGGGGCAATGAACTGGAAGGAAAGGGGAAAGTTAAGGAGGCCTAAGTTCTAGGAGACAGGAGGTAAATAGTAGATGTAGATGGAAAATAATATTCATTAGTAGGGGAAAGGGAAGTGCAATTACAAACAAGATTACCTAGTGTGGGTAAGAGGTCATTAGGCTGGGGAAACCCTATGTAGAGATTGCTACTGCAAACCCATTTAAATCCACATAATATTAGCTAATATTTTTTGAGCCCTAATCGGTTACCAGGCTCTGTTCTAAATTCTTTACATACAATAATGTATTTAATCCTCACAACAAAGCTATGAGACAAGACTTATTCATTATACTCATTTTATAGGTGAAAAAACTAAGGCTCAGAAAAGTGAAGTGATTTAGTCCACCATCACAGAGCCAGCAGAGGGGGGCAGCAGAGCCAGGTTTCACATCCAGATAGCCTGACCTCAGAATCCAAACATGCAACCCCCATCATATGTGGTTTGGTGATGTGGAGTAATTATCCAACCAGAATTATTTGTATTTAGTCATAAGCATAAGTAGCAGTCTTGTTCGGTCAGAAATTAGTACTTTGAGACTGGTTGCTGATGTTCCTGTTTTGTACATTTGTACATATCACAGCACTCATAAAAAGCCTGGAGATGAATGTGGGGAGCTGTAAAGAGGGGGTGGGGCTGAGAACAGATAATGATGCTAAATGTTGTTTCCAACAATAAATCTTAACTTCACCCCTGTGGATTGTATATGCAGCACACAGCCAGCAGAGATCATGAGAAGAGCTTGAAGAGATCAGAAGGGACCTAAATTAGTCAGGAGCTGGTATTTTTAAGTGACAGAAGCCCAACTCAAACTAGCTCAAGGAAAGAGGAAAACCTGTTGGCTCTCCAGACAAGCTTCCAAAATGGCCCGGGGTGGAGTCAGCTTAGAAACACATCATGACCATCATTGGAGACCTCCGTAGGCGTCAGTCTCCAACTAAGGCACCACACTGTCACTTTCTTAAAATTTTGCCCAAAGTCATTTGCACGAGAATCACTTAGAGGGGTGCAGCGGAGGAGCATTCTAAAAATGTAAGTATCCGGAAGGGATTCTAAACCTACTCAATTAAATTCTCTGTGGATGTGGCTCAGGGATCTACCTGCTAAACAGGCTTTCTGGGTGACTCTCCCAATTAAAAATTTGAGGACCACTGCCTAGGTTGCAGCAACAGCAATAAAGCGTGTCATGTGATCTCCTTCTTTGCCACTTTGCTGTCTCATGGAACCCTGTTCCTTTCCTAATATCTTGTTGAGTAGTGTGATCACTTGATGAAAGTCATTCCCCTGCTGGACTGTAGGCATCAGAAGAGCAGGAAGTACCTGTGTAGGTTCAGTGCCCTCTGTCGGATCCCCATTGACTATGTTCAGTGCTGGGTGCATGGTGAGTGCTCAATAAATACTCATAGGATGAATGAATATAATAACTTATTGTCCACAGAGTACTCTCACGTACTTTTCTCATTTACACAACAGCCCCCTATGAGGTAGGTAGGCTAGACATTATTATTTCATTTTTCATGTAAGAAGAGTGAAATCTAGAGAGAAACTGCCCTGCTCCTGTCATGCCCATGGTAAGTGGTCTCTCAACTCCCATTCTCTGGCCTTCCGATGGGCTCATTCAAACAGACTGGTACGTGGGTTTGCAGGGTTGCTGGGCCATCATGAGGAGGTCGCCAGAATGACAGAGGTGGCACATGTGATCCCATTCCCCAGCCAATCCACAGACCTCTTTCCTGGACACTTTTTTGTATTTTATGTGTCTTTTTCTAGTGCGGCTCAACCTCCTTAACTGTTTTATATTGAACCAACTCCTCTTCTTTCTTATGGGTCAGGAAAAGAAATCAAAAGAAGAGAGGGGAAAAAGGAGAGTCCAGTTATGTTGTCGGAAGGGGGACCCCTTCCAGGGCCCCCAAGAGCAGGCTCTCGTCTAACACTCGGAAATGAATTGTCCGAGGAGACACACGTGCTGACAAAGCAAGAGACTTTACTGGGAAGGGGCGCCTGGGCGGAGGGCAGGAGGGTAAGGGAACCCAGGAGGACTGCTCTGTCACGTGGCTCACAGTCTCAGGTTTTATGGTGATGGGGTTAGTTTCTGGGTTGTCTCTGGCCAATCATTCTGACTCAGGGTCCTTCCCAATGGCGCACACATCGCTCGGCCAAGATAGATTCCATTGAGAATGATTCTGGGAAGTTGGTAGGACATATGGGCTGGCGTCTCCTCTCTCCTTTTGACCTTTCCTGAATTATTCCAGTTGGTGGTAGCTTGTTAGTTCTGCGTTCCTTACCAGGACCTCCTATTGTTAAGATAACTCATGCAAGTGGCTACTATCTTGCCTGGCCAGGGCGGGTGGTTTTGGTCAGTGGCTCCCCTAACAGTTACTCAGAGATCAGCAAACAATGGGACAAGAACATTACATCGAACCAAATATCCCCAGACCTGGTCTTCTGTCTGCGCACCCCGAGATGAGAACACATGCATCTAGCAAGGGAGCCCCAGACGGTGTGACAGTTATGATGATGGCAAATAGCAACAATCGTCTGTGAAGGCGTGGTGGATCTTCTGGGTGTTTTGTTCCAAGTATCAGTAGGTATTTACTGAGTATTTCTCATGCCCCTAACAGTCGGCTGGGCGCACAGGAGGGAAGACAAAAAGAACAGAGGGCTCAGACCCTTGCCTGGAGGAGCACATAGCATCCATTACGTTGGAAAGAATGTGATGTTATGACACAAATAAGAGAGAAATCAAAGAATGTGTTACACGCTGCTGTTAATGCTGTGGGAAGTCAGGAGCCAGCTGTTTGGGCCAGAGAGCATAGAAAGTGTCATGGAAAATGTGACTGGATACAGTTTCAAAAGGCTGTGAAGAGGGGGAACATTGCTGAGAAGGCAAGGATCTTGGCACGAGAGTGGGAGAGGGAAGAGGTTCTGGGAAGAGGGAAGGGGTTCTGGCTGGCAGGTGGAGGTCAGCAAGGTGGTGTCTGTGTGCTCCTTCCCCTCCAGACCCCTTTGGCTTGTCTTCTCCTATCAAATGGGATGGTCATGATGATTATAATAACAAATACTTTAAAAATAGTAAACATCACAATAATCTCCTTCCTAGGGTTGTTTTGTAAGGATTAAATGAGTTAAGATATGGAAAGAGCTTCTTAAAGTGCCTGGTTTGAATAACTAGTAGCTATTGTCATTCACATTCCTTGAGCTTCTGCTGTGTAACAAGCAGGCAATAGTGGTGGAAGATCCTTTCTCTCAAAGATCTCCCAGGAAGGAGAGAGAGAAAGCCAGGTAACCCAAACACAGCACCATTGCATGTGCTATTGGACTCAAAGACAGGTTGCTTCTAAGCCTTCCTAGAGGCATCCCAGGAAGACTTCTCAGAGGAGGTGATGGCAGTGGAATCCAAATTGAGAAGTTTCTCACATGAAGAGGGGAAAAAGAGAGAAGGGTGATGGAGGTAGAGGAACCACAAAGTACTAGAAGTACTAAATGTACGACAGGAGTGGAAGCTGTGGGGCATGAGGAGAATTGAGATTGGAGAGTTAAGTTGGGAGGGTCTGGAGGGGCCTTGGGTGCCAGGCTAAGGAGGTAGGACTTGGTAAGCCATAGGGAGTAATTAAAGGGGAGGCACAGGGCATGAGGAGGCTAGATCTTCATGTGTGGTCCCCTCACCTCCCTAGGCCTTGTTTCTGCATCCGTAAGGAAGGAAGTCTGCGAGAGCCAATCCCTGTCTTGCTCTGAAAACTGAGCAGCATCACACCTGTCTAGTGGGCCCCCTGCCCACCCCTCTCCCCCATTCTCCACCTTGCCTGCCAGATTTATGTAATCACCAGGCCAGCCGCAGTGCTGCAGAGAGGGGCAGGTTAATAGACATACCTGAAACGTTGTTAGCTAACTTATTGGACAGATATTTATCAAACACCTACTATATTCAGGCACTGGTGAACAAGGGAAGATGCCGAGGCCAGATGCCTGAGAAATGGGACAGGACGGGACTGTTGTAGGAGAAATGGGGCGCAAGAGGATGGTCATGTCCGAGGTCTGGGGTGAGTCCCTGGGATGGGCTGCCAAGCGAGGGTCCTTGGCTTCAAGCAGGAAAGAATTCAAGAGTGAGTCAAAGTAGAGTGAAAGCAGATTTATTCAGGGAGATATACACTCCATAGACAGGGTGTGGGCCATCTCAAAAGGTGAGAGGCCCCAGGGTGTGGAGATGGTTAGTTTTTTTATGGGCTGGGTAATTGCATAGGTTAATGAGTGGGAGAAATAGTCTAACCATCTTGGAGAAAAGGAAGGGATTTCTAGGAAATGGGGCATTGCCCACTCTTTGGCCTTTTATGGTCGGCCTGGGAACTGTCCTGGCACCTGTGGGTGTGTCATGTAGCATATGCTAATGTATAACAATGAGAGCATAATGAGGCTCAGGTCTACTGGAAGTTGAATCTTCCGCCATCTTGGGTCTAGTAGGTTCTAACTGGTTTTTGTGGTATCCTGTTCTTAATGGTTGTGTTATTCTTTTACTGGTTGTGCCCTGTCCCTTTCCTTTCTGTCTCAGGACCTGCAGAGCCCAGTCTGGCGGCCCCTCTCTTGCAGCTCAGGCAAAGACAGCGCTGTCTCTTCTGGGCAGAATGGAAATGGTTTGTGTGCAAGGGTATGCACCCTGGGGTGGGCTGGGGTGTGGCTTGCGGTAAGGCACTGTCTTTGCCCTCCTTCCTGCTGGTAGACGTCTGTCTCATCTATCAGCCTTCCCGTTAAGACTTGCAATGGACATTTCAGGACTCGAAATGGGAGCAGGCATGTACTGAGTCTGCGTGCAGGGGCTTGGCAGGATGAACTGGGAACCCTAGAGCAGTCCCCGTCTCCCGCCAAGACATGCATGCTTGAATAGTTTGTAGAAGTTTAGGTAAACACAAAGTCTCATGTTCCTGAGCTATACAAACCCCACTCCACAAATGCTTCAGAACCAGCCTGCGGGGCATTGTCCCATGTAAAGGAATGCTTTCTTTGTTAAATCTTTTAATCCTACTGTCTCTTTTCTTGCCTACTCCCCTACATTCCCACAGATTCCTAGGGAGCCTTCTCTCTGGTCTGACACAGATTTATCCAGCTGGAACCAGCTCAGGTCCCAGAACAATTGGAAAACAATGGGCTAGAGTGCTTTCTGTCAATTGCCCAAAGACAAACACTAGCCATGGGTGGAGCCTGGCTTCAAAGCTAGGTCCAAGGTTGGGGACAGAAACTCCCCATGGGCCACTCCTGGGGGCTGCTGGCTGAGACACCCAGCCCAGACTCTCCGTCAGTCCTAGGACCTGACCTGTCTGACCCCGGACCCTTCTTGCCTGCCACATGACTACCTCCTGGGTGTCCCCAAGAGGGATCCTTGATTGTCCCAGGCCAACCTCCTCAGGTGCCTGGGGTCTCCTCACCCTGCTGCCTGGGCTCTGCTTGTGAATCCTCGTATCACCCTTCATCAGCTGTGGATTTGGGGCTTTATGAAAAATAGGAACAGTATTTACTTCACATAATTATTGTGAAGTTTAAATTAGATAATACATATAAACCACATAGTAGAGGCTCAGTAACTGTTAGACTCATTCTTTCTTTTTTCTGGGTAGTCTGATGCTCAAAACAGTCAACAAAAATTGTATTGAGTATAAACTGTTGACTGAAAAAAATGCACAACCTAAAAGTTGAGAATTATGTTTTATTCAGCAGACATACTGAGAACTTAAGCCTGAGAGGCAGGATCTCAGATACCTCTGAGGGACTGCTCCAAAGAGGTGAGGGAGGAGCCAGGATATATAGGAATTTTTGCAAAAAAAAAAAAAATCAGATAGTCAAAACATCAAAAGATTATTGTTAATTAAAGAAAACCAGACATCCCAAGTTAATGAATTTAGTGCTTTTCTATGTATGGGAAGAAGCAAGAGTCTGGGCTCTTGAAATCATTCCTTTGATATGCACCTTAACTATCTAGGGCCAGTATCCTATTTTTTTCCACCCTGAATCCCCTCAGGGTATACAGCTGGGAGCAGCTGCAGTGGCTGATGGCTTGATAGTTGCAACATCCTTTGTTTACTGTTATGGCAGGTGACATTCTTCGTCCACACTACTATATGCCTAGTGCTATGTTAAGCACCATGAGAGATACACTAGAGGTTTCTACCTCTGAATCAGTCAACTAAATAATCAGAAAACCAGTGTTATGGGCTTACTCTGTGCCCAGTATAATAGTAAGAGCCATGACAAATTGCAGTTATGTATGACGCATGACACTGTCCCTTCCCAGGAGACTCTTGACTCTAGGCAGATGACGTTTACACAGAAAAAGTTAAATAACAATGTAAGACCTAACAATGCTGAAAGAACAAATACATGAACCACATGATGTGCACAATTCACTGCTAAATGGGGTGGAAGGTCTAGCAGAGCAGAGGAGCCCTCAGGCTAGACATTTGGGGATCAGGAGGCCACATGGAGAGGACAGGAAGGGGGCTGGGGATCGCCAGTTACATAACTGGGGTTTTGGTTGTTGTAGTTCTGGTCAAGAGAAGAGGTTAAAACATGTAAGGTGGACCACACTGTAGCAAAGGTGGAACACTTGGTGGATCAAGGGCCATGAGGTCCGTTGATTAGGTGAGACAGTCCACTCAACCCCTTTATTGCTGAGCCGTCGGGAGCAAGTGACTTAACTTCCCTAAGTCTCACTTGCTGCGAACAGGAATAATAGTGGTTTCTACCTCATGGAGTTGTAAAGATTAAATATTTTCATATACGTTTATTAACATAGCATCAGGCACTTATGCGTCAATATGAGTTAGGATTTATTATTATTAATAACATAAGGAGAAGTTATGGTATCGTTTTGGGGGAATGTAACTCATCCGAAGCCTGGGAAGTCTTCTTGTTTGCTAGGAAAGAGGTGATGTCTGCTACAGTGTGTGAATTAGAATTTTTAAAAGTAGTTTTCATATTTTATTTCCTAATGTATTTGATTTGGAAATCTAAAACGCCAGCCACTCAAGAAAGGAAAACTCTTGAGCATTTCATTTATCTCAAAACCCATTTTCCTCCCATCAACCACAAGAGACAGTCCTTTGAAGATTCTGAGCAAATACATACATGTATCCTAGGTCTGCAAGATGGGGCAGCATGGGGCAAGCCTGCCTTCTCAACCCAGCTAGTCACAGCCTGGGACCTGGCTCTGGGGGTGTGGATTTCAGTCCTTCTCTTTCTTCTCCTGGCAAGACTTAGCAGAGGGGCTCAAAGAAATCAAGGCAGTTGTCTCTTGTCCATAAGGGGGAATGAGATTAGCAAGAATACTTGAAATCCACATTCCACGCAACCTTCTCCTTAAACAAACCCTCCACTGTGATCGCTAACAGGCCCTAACATGGACTGATCGCCAGTCCTCTGCCTACTCCCGCTCTGGTGGGTGTCTTAATGAGGGGAGCCAAGAGGCAGCTGGCACAGGGTGGGAAGAGAAAGAGTGAGGAGGAGTAAGAGGGTGTACAGATTGAACCATTTATCTATGAATAATTGAGAGTCAACTCTATTTGAAAATTGACTTTGATAATGGTTTGGCCAGAGCTGGGCCCCAGGAGATTGCATTCTAGCCTCGTCATGGAAACCATGGGGCCAAAACCCAGGCCTGCAAGGTGCTTTTCTAAATGGCAACATCTGCTGCTATCATTACCCGCAGGAAGGTGTTTCAGGGGGACAGTAGCCCCTGTGCAGTCTTTCAGCCATATTGCCACGAGAAGGGAAAGGCTCTGGGACCAGGGCCCACATAGCCCCAGAGGACAGTGGTTTTCCAACAGTTAGATCCACCAACACTGGGAAGGACAAGTGAGCTGAGCCTTTGGCTTAAAGGCTGTGAATTTTGGAGCCTTGGAAAGGGGATTTGCAGCTTCCTTTGGTTTTTCTTTCAATCCTATTTGATAAACTTTCATGAGACTTAAGTTGAGGGCAGGGATGCTGTTTGCTGCATGTAGAGACTCACCACCTCTTTGCCATGGTGGCACAGAGCCTCCATTGTGAGTGAACCAGAGGGCTGGGTCACACTTATTTGGTATCGGTGAGGGTGGCAAGTTGGGTCTGACTGAACACTCAGTCTGCAAATTCACTAACTAAGGAGTTGTTTACTTCTTTAGTCTGTGGTGTCACCTTATTCATCCAGAAAGAGGCTGTCGGGGGTTTGCAGGAGACAGACTGGGGCTCTATTTAAGCTATGTGACCCTAGCAAGTCACCAAATGCCTCTGAACCTCAGTTCCCTCCTCTATGAAGAAAAGGGCAAAAATGCTTCCACTCAGAATTCTTGGGAGGAATATATAAGATCAAAATTCTTAGTGTTTCTCCTAGGACCTGACCACATCAGTCAATAATATTGTCTCCCCCTCACATACCCAGTGGTACCAGCATTTGTGATCTCTTGACAAGGGGGACTCGTCCCTTCTGAAGTGGAGAGTCTCCGGGCAGAAGCTGCTATTGGCATAAAATCATCTCTTGAACTTTGCTATTCTTTATTGTCCTTCATATCAAGTGGATGCCCAATATTTGAAGTCTTTGGGGCTTTCTCCTGAAGGAAGGTCAGAATACTTCTCTGCCTCTGAAAAAGAGCAGCTCAAATTCAAGGCAAGTGAAACCATGGAAAGCAACAAAATGCCACGGGAACCAGCTGGCTACTCCGATGGTCAAACCGTGAAAATTGGGATAAGATAGCATTTTTCTCAGTCAGTAGGAACATGAAGCCAAACAGAGCTTATGGGACCCCCAGAATGAAGAGTGATCATTCCAGCCAGTTCTTCTGTTGATTCATGAAGAGCCTGGATGCAGAGTAAACTTGTGAGAAGAAGTGATCAAGGCCTAAGTAGGTATATATACAAGGTTTGAGAGGGGAGGTCTTTCAGCCTGACCGACCTTTAGAAGATGCTCAAAAGAGACAGTGATTCAGGGCTGGCCGCAAGGAAGTCTCCCACTTCACAGATTTACCATCCTGAATAATAATTCAATTATTGTTGAATTCTTCTAGTCATTTGGCTTTTTTTTTTTTAATGAGAAAGCACCAATGCAGTTTATTTTAATTCTTCTAATTTATGAGAATAACTTCTTAATGCTACATCAGAAGTCAATTCATCAATACTGAATTTGGAAAGCACAATCAAGAAAACCCAAATTTTTATTGGGACTACACAACTTAGCATATACTAGATACCATGATTCTAGAACAAAATCAAAAGCAAAAATCTGAAATATGCATGACAAAAGTTCTTAAACTCCAGGGGATCCATGCACCACCCCAAACTGTATACAAAAGATTATGTAGTGCATGCATAGATTTTTCTGGGTAAAGGTCCTGTAACTTTAATCAGCTTCTAGAGGGGCCCAAACAGTACACGGTAGAATTCTGATTTCCTCTGTATTTTCAATAATGGAAGCTGTGGACCTTGGGAAGTTTACGTTTGAGACTCAATTTTCATGGCAAGAGGGTAGAAAAGAAAAATAAAAGTAACTTGCAAGGACTGGGCAGGGAAAAACTCCAAAGTGTTCTTTACTTCATAAGTTTTAGTAACATGTTCTGGTTTAGAGAGGGGAAATGGGGACATCAGTGGTAACATCATAAGCTGAAGCAAGGAGACTCCTACAGGGATTTTTCAGGTCCTTAGAAAAACCAAACTTTAGTAAGAATAAAGCAATAGCAAGAATGAAAAATGCAATTTAACTCAGGTCTAATTTTGTTTCTGCATATTAACAACTTATTTTAAAATTTTGAATATCACAAACTTCAATCAGAATACTTTAAAAAATATTATTCTGCATGCACTTAACAAATATGACAAAAGAGAAGAATTCAGTTGACTTGTTCACATATATTTAAAATCAGCCAATACAGATAATCACAAACACTTCACTGCATTGATCTAAGGGCATCCTACCTCTAGGCACACGTTCATGTAACACTACTAGTAATTACCCTGGAGCAGAGGTGAAACAGAGATGGAGGAATCACTCTACAAAGCAAGTTTAAGGGATTAAACATCATCATCATCTTCATCGTACTCATCACTACTGAGGATAAAGCTGCTGCCTGTGGACAGGGACCCTTCCTCCTTAACGTTCCCTGAATCATCCACAGTCCCTCTCTCATCGGAATCTTCAAACAACTTGTCACTGGCATCGTCATCAAATAACTTCTCGTTGGAATCGTCATCTTCGAACACCTTTTCATCTGTGTCTTCATCTTCCTCATTTTCTTTTCCATCTGAATCTTCAAACACCTTTTCATCTGCATCGTCTTCTTTGTCCTTTTCAACCACATCTTCCAGCCCCTTTTCTTCTGCAACTTCTTCGTCCTCTTTTTCATCTGACTCATCGTCAAATACTTTTTCATACACATCTTCCTCTTCTTCATTCTCATCTGACTCTTCGTCAAACTCCTTCTCAGAGCCTTCTTCATAAAACATTTTCTCAGAGCTGTCATCTTCGAATTCTGATTTTTCAGAGTTATTTTCTTCTACCTCTTTTTCAAGAATGTTTTCATTAAGTTCGTTCTCAGAGCCCTCTTCCTCAAAACCTTTCTCAAGGCCGTTTTCTTCTAACTCTTTTTCGGAGTCGTCTTCAAACTGCATTTCCGAGCACTCTTCAGACCCTTGTTCTGAGCTGCCATCTTCAGCCGCCTTCTGAGGGCTGGCCTCCTCCTCAGGCTCCTGCTCAAGGCCGTTCTCATCAGGATCTGTTTTGCATATCTTCTTTTTGGGCTCTCTTACTGCACCATTCTCTTCCGACTCTTTTTTAGGACTACCCTCTTCATGCTCTTTCTTGGGGCTGCGTTCTCCGGACTCTCTGTCAGGGAAGTCTTCTTCATGCTCTCTTTTGGGACAGCCTTCCCCAAACTCTCTTTTGCGGCAGCTCTCTTCAGATTCTTTTTGGGGACAGCCTTCTTCAGCCTCTTTTTCAGGGCCACCTTCTTTAGCATCTTTTTCAGAAGCACCTTCTTCAACTTCTCCCCCATCTTCTGTTTTTTCAAAGTTCTTTTCATCTATAGGTTCTTCAAATGCCATTTCAGTTGCGGCTTCTTGAACATTCGTTTGAGATGTGCAAGGGTGCTCTGAAAAATGCCTAACTCTAGAAGGCCCCACCCTTTCTGGAGCCCAGACAGAATCTGAACGCTGAAGGCCTCTGTTGGCTTTGGGAGTGTTGAGGAAAACCTCCCATCCTTTCAGCCTTTCCTCCCTTTCTCTTGTGGTCTCCTCCACCTGATAATCTGTAGTCCCATCCCACGCCTGGGCAGTGATTTGACGGCCACCAAACCACCTTCCATTGAGGGTCTGAATACAATAATCAGCTTCCTCCGGATCCCTAAAGGACACAGAGGCCACACCATCAGGGTGTCTATCAAAGAGGAGGAGCCTCCTAACTTGTCCAAACTTGGAACATTCCACCCGAAGGTCTTCTCTAATCTCGTTCAGCACCAGTGGCTCATGCTCAAAATCTATAGGATGAAACACATTTCTGATGATGACAACTCGCTCGTGGCGCATTCGGGATGAGCCAGCTCTTCTCTCAGGTCTCCAATCCAACTGCTTTTGTTGCATAGACAGCTTTTTCTTGTAGTCTTTGCACTTCCTCCTCTTCTTTGAAGCGTCATATTCCCCTTTCAGTTGAAACTTTGCCACCTCCACATGTAATTTGTAGCCTCTAATTTCATCGTCATCCAAAAGTTTTAATGCAAGATCCACAGATTCTCTCTTCAAATAACAGCAAAGTCCATCTCCTTTAAGATTTCCTTGATTATCTTTGTAAAGCTTGACCTTAAATTCTTCTGTTTGAGGATCTCTCATAATAATGCCAAACTTGGACATGAGCTGTATAAATTCATCCACTGTAATATCTGGAGGCAAACCAGAAACATACACATTTGTGTTTCTGCCTTCTTCAACATGAAACCATCCTGATTCAGCCTTTCTCTTTTCTCTCCTCTTTTTGGTATCACTGGGTTCGGGGGATTTTCTTTGTGGAGGTTCCTCTGCAGTCCTAGCACTGACATCTTGGACATTTGCAGTAGAACTAGACGCACCATCGTTAGAAAAGCCATAATTGGCCTGATATGTAGCAATAAAATCTTCAGTGATCTTGGGGAACCAAGCCTTCTTGTCCAGGTCCCACTCGTATGGGGTGTCAGTCGGCTGCTGCTGGAAAGAATCGTTTTCTCCACCGGGATCTTTCTCGGTGTCGCCGTCCTCAGTGCCTCCGTACACTCCTTGCATTCGCAACTGCTCATCAAACTCGTCGTTCTCATCCAAGTTGTTGCCGCTCATGTTGCCGACTTAGCCCAGGTGCAGTGTCCGGGAGAGCGAAGAGGCCGAAGTGACGCTGGCTCGTCCCGCTGGGTCTTGACACCGCCGATCCACAACGCGGCGGTAGAGGGCACAAGGTGTTTGTGCTCCCCGCCGGCCGATTCTAAGATGACTGCGGGCCCCGCCTCAACGTCTGGAAACCGCTTGACAACGGAGGCCAGCTCACGCTGACGCAGTCGCCACTGTTTGACGCGTCGCGACGTCGCGGGTCCCGCAGACACGCCCCCAGTGGCCTAGTCATTTGGCTTTTGATAGTTGTGGACCCCAGCCAAGAAGAGGCAGAGGAAACAGAACAGAGGGTGTTGCAGAGAAATGTGCAAGAAGTCCTGTCCACGAGGTCGCAGAGGGGCCATGTTGGGAGCTGCCCTTGCCCAGAAGATGGTGTCAGATGGGAGACTTGGGGTTCCTCAGACTCTACCCAGTGCCCTCCCACTCCCCGAGGTGCTGGTGAGGTGGCAGCCCCTCCTCCAGACTAGCTCCCCTTGGCCGAGCATCTGTCTCCCTAGGGCAGCCAATGGAGGTGAGCTCATTTCCAGAACCCAAGAGGCGGCTCTGACCCCGTCTTGCCAGCTATTGCTGGAGTTGGCCGGTTGAAGCCAGGCAGGACATTGTGCTGGCACCAGGCCGGCCTCGCATCGGGCAAATCTGCTGACTCAACTCCCTCTTCAGCTAAACAAGCCCTGGGAGCTGGCATGCAGGGAGCAGCGCTGAGGAATCCGATGGCTGATGGCATGGGCCACCTGGCAGGGACTGACCAAGGCAGGTGGAGCAGGGGGCGGCGGTTTTCTGCAGGAGCTGTCACCCACCTGCTACCCCAGTCCCACCTTCCGCTAACTGCACGGGGGACAGAAGTATGTGCTTGCCCAAGGATTTCGGGGCTTCTTTCACAAGTAGAAACAAGCATCTCATGGGAGAGAATGTTGCAACATGAGAAATATATACTTTGCATGAGAAAAATGGATCACTTGAATAATCTTCAAAAATTATGCTTGGCGTATGGTACAGCTTAGTGGCTTAAAAAGAAAGCCACATGTCAGTGTTTGAAAAATAAGTACAGAGAGGGATAAAGAATAAAACAGACATGGCCCATAATCTCCTCTTCCCCATCATCAAGTAATATCCGCAGACATTAAGGAAGACAAGTACTTGATTAGATAATCTATACATACAAAAATGTACAAAATGAAAAGTGTAATCTCCCATCCCCTTACTTAGCCCTCTCCCAAGGGTGCCACTTTTAAGAGTTTATTTTGATTTTTCCCAGGGGAAAAAATTTTTGTATATACCTACATATCTGCTTGTGCTTAAATATTATTAACACACCAAAATAGCCTGAGGATTACACAACTCTGTGGTCACTAGCCCCGCTGTGCTTTGTGGAGCCCTGATGGGGCTCCACAACGTGGATGGTGTCCACCAGGGGTATGCTGTGTGGTAAGAGTGTTGTTTCCACTTCATAAGACCTACCAGTGTTCTTTCCAGATCAACATAGATTTATCTCTCTTTTTTTTTTTTTAGTCTGACTTCATAGATCCCATCATTTGGATGTACCATAATTTACTCAACCAGTCCCTGTGGATGGATAATGTGTTCTCCCCCCACCCAATTACAAAAGTGCTTCAATTAATATCCTTGTGCAGATATCTTAGCAAACCTTTGTGAGTATCCACAGAATAAATGCTTATTGCAGGATTCCTAAATCCATGAGTACATGCACTTTAATTTTATAGATATTACCTACTCACTAACTTCATTATAAGTAACAGCTACTCCAAGGAACAAAAGGGTTTCCCTGATTTAATCCACCCCCCCCCCAAAGTAAGGTGAAAGGGATTGGCCTGACATTGGAACAGGATCCCCTTATTACTACGCGCAGTGTTGAATGTGTGTGCACACAGATTGAGTGAATAAGAGGGAGGTGAATTGATGAGGGAGAAGAATAAAAGAAACTCTTTGGAATTTAAGAAGGGCTGTCATCCTAACCACTGATAAGGAAAAAGGTAGACAAAGGGGTTATAAAGGCTGCATTTATAGTGTCACTCTATCTCAGCTAGAGCCTCCAAGTAGCCCAGAAACAAACTGAAAGTTCACTCTGGGCTCCAGATTTTGAGGTGCCCTTGTTCCATGTGTGTTTCAGTTACCTACTGCAACTACTCTAATGTTTTATTATGATCACTCACGGTTCTGGGGTTTCACTGGGCTCTCATCTGGGTGGTTCTCACTTGGGGTCTCTCACATAGCTGCATTCATATGTGGGCTATTGTTTCGATGGGAATTGCCCAAAGGAATTTGTAGTTTTTTTCCCCAGCTTCCTGTAGATCCCTATCCTCCTAAAGGGAGTAGGATGGAGGCTTGGCTATTCATCTCTGGGTCAAACTAACTTAGAGGAGTTTGTTGACTCAGGTAGCTGAAATGTCTAGGAATATTTTAGGAAGAGCTGGATCTAGTTGTTCAAAGAATGTCATTAGGAATTTGTTTCACTCCATCTCTCAAATTCAGTTTTCTCTCTCAACTTCTTTCTCAGTAACGCCACTAAGAGATTCAGGCTTAAGGTTAGCAACCCCAGGAGAAAGAAACCTTCTTTGTGGCAGTAGCTTTAGCACCATCTTGAAGCTGTTGTTGGCCTGACATGGGTCACAGCCATGTCCTGTGGGAGGGGAATAAATTACCCCACCCAGGGAAGGGCCAAGCTTGGGTCTGCTACCAACCTCTGGGTCTCAAGGTGGGATCAGACTCACCCAAACCCTGGGAACTGAGATGGAGGGTGAGGTAAGGTGGTTCCTTAAAATAAAAGTGGAAGAAAGGAGACGCTGGGGCCCATCGAGTCAGGTCCCCAGCCCAGTGACGGAGTCCTTTCCACACCACCCCTGTAAACACTTAGAAACGATCTGTGATAGGAAGTATGCTCACTGCCTTTGATAGCAATCTGTTCCACTATTAGTCAGCTCTAAGCCTAAGTCATTTTAAAGTAAAATAAATACTAACACCTTCAGTGGTTCCTGTGTGTCAGGCACTGGGCTATGTACTTTACAGGCATTTTCCAATTTCTTTTTATAATATTCCTGGGAAAAGATATACTATTGTTAGCTCCACTTTACAGAGGAGGAAATTAAAGCTAAAAGGCATTAAGTAACTCAGGTATTTCAAGGACAAAATCTTCGTGGTAAACCTTTACACTGTGAGGGCTTGCCACACTATATGCTTTTACTCCTTGACTGTACTTTGGCCTTTTGGAGTTATTTGGCTAAGCTCTTCAAATAACTAGACAGCTATGACATAACTCCTAAGACTTGTGTCTTCTCAGGGAAGCATGCCTAGTACCTCCTTATATTCTGAATGTCAAATAGCTTTCAGAGATTTCATTAAATGCCCTTCTCTGGGCATGCTCAGTGTCCCTCTTAAGATGTGCTTGAAACCAACCTGCTCCAATTGGGGTCTGACCAGTGTGAAGTACCTTGGGACCCCCTTCTCTGGCTACCCACTGTCAGCAGAACCTCAGACTATATGCGGGTCTTAAGGAGGCACATTCCACTGACAACTTGAACTTGGAGTCCTCTTGCATTCTAAGGTCTTCTTCATCTACACTTCTTCTGAGTCTGCCCCGGTTGTCAAGGGCAGGTAGCTTTTGCAGCCTCAGGGGCAGGGCTTTCCCTTTGTCCTTGGTAAAGTTCACCCTGTTCCTTTATTGTCCCAGACATTACTGGGGATTCTCATTCTGTCATTCTATACCTCACTCCTCTTGGGTCCTCTTCAAATTCGATGAGCATGCATTTGTCCAAGTCAGAAGTTAAAGACACATTTGACAAAACAGAGGCATGAATGGCAAATGCCACTGGAGACCTTCTTATGGACGTCCCGACCTAATAACAAATCCCACCAACCAACCATCACTCACCCTTCAGTTCTCCACTCTTTTCTACAAGAGTTTACAAGAGATTTTGTCAAATACTAAGGTGAACTGCTGATAAACCATGTCCAAGGAGCTAGTACTCTACTATAATATCTCAAGAGGAAAAGAGATTAGTTTCACATTCATTTATCCATTCAATTATGTAATATTTCTTGAGTACTACCTCACTATTTATTAGGTGAGAGGCCCTGCACAAGCTGCTTAACCCACCTGTTCCTTAATTTTCTAATCTGTAAAATGGGGATAATAACCTCACAGAGCTGATGTAGAAATTTAATGAGATAATAGACTAACTGACTTAGAACAGCTCCTGGCACATGATAAATGCTCAGTAAATCTAAAATACAGAGCCCTGTCATGAAGCCATTAATGCTAGTTTCCCTTGCTTCTTGGTTCCTGTGTCAAATCCACTTCCACGTTTGTATTTTGTCCTTCTTAGGCCCCCCTCAGGTTCCTTGTTGGTTCAGATGAGGATCTGGTGCCTTCTCTTTTTCTCCCTCACTTTGGTTATCTGAGGTTTTATCATCTTGGTGCCATTTTTAAGGCCCTCTTGTCATCCCTCTGGTCAGGTTTTCAAATCCTTCCTGGCAGGTGCCTGCAGTTGCCCCTCTGAAGGCTCGTGACAGCTGCCTGCCAGGGAATGCTTGGCAGTCTCCCACAACTGTTGGCCAGTTGTCAGTAGTGCCCTGAGGTGATTGCCTTACTTCCTCAAGACTCCTAAATGGGACCACAGCTCTCATCCTCTCTCCCTTTCTGTTAGCCTTGATACAAGGACTGAGGATTTCCCTGCAAAGATTTCTCACATAAATGGATTTAAAGTCCGAGTAGTCCACCCAAGTCTCTCGCAGAAAGAGAGGCTCCAGCTCCCTGATAGACTGCATGGGAGGAGGGCTGGCAGTCTTGCAATCTTCTTATCATTCCCAAGTGCTTTGATAGGGCAAAGGACTGCCCCCAGCCTCCCAGCCTCAGTCTCTTGGGCTCTCTCTTGACAGGGTACTTCTCACCTTAGAATCTGCAGCTCAGGAATCTGCCCCAGATACTTTTTCTCCAATTAAAAAAAAATTTTATTTATTTTATTCATTTATTTTATTTTTTGGCTGCATTGGGTCTTCGTTGCGGTGCACAGGCTTCTCATTGCGGTGGCCTCTCTCGTTGCGGAGCACGGGCTCCAGGCACGTGGGCCTCAGTAGTTATGGCACACGGGCTTCAGTAGTTGTGGCTCGTGGGCTCTAGAGTGCAGGCCCAGTAGTTGTGGTGCATGGGCCCAGTTGCTCCACGACATGTGGGATCTTCCCAGACCAGGGCTCAAACCTGCGTCCCCTGCATTGGCAGGAGGACTCCCAATCACTGTGCCTCCAGGGAAGCCCCCCATTTTTTTTTGTCTTTTGTTTTTCTCCATGCCCTTCTACCTGCTGACATTACACAATTTGTTTACTGTTTCCCTCCCTACTAGAATAGAAGCTCCTAGAGGACAGAACCTTTGCCCCAGAGCCTAGAACAGTGCCTGCCTAGCCCAAAGTAGCACTTGGGAAAAAGCCATTGAATGAATCAATGAATGAGTGACAGGGAAGCAACCCAGTCCCACTGAACGAGCTGGAAGGACTTTGGAGATGGCCTAGTCTTTCCGTCTGATTTTTCATGAAAGAGAACTGGGAACAGTCTGGAGATTCTAGATGACTTCTCAGATTTGACACTGGAACTGGACTTTGTGTTTTTCAAGGAGCTTTCAAGTCACACTATCCCCATTTGACTTCCCATACACTCTCTGAGGAATGTTCTCATGGTGAAAATGAAGGCTTAGAGAGGCTAAGTTGCTCAGGATCACACAAACAGAATTTAAACTCAGGTTTATCTGACTCCAGAACTCTGCTTTAAACCAGTAGGTTGGGGATGACAAATACATTTCATTTCAAGAGCCAGGTGCAATTAACTGGGAATGCTTACTGGGTCCAGCATTTTGAGGAGTCTGAGGCTACATATAGGTTCTGTAGAAAAGAGTGCACGATTGATTAGCAATGTCTGCCACAGGTGCAGGGAGGGGAGTGGCAGGGTTCTGCCACCCCTGGGACTGGATGTTATTGCAATATTATAATATTAGGCTCCTTATCCAGGACTCTTTCTTCCTTGCCATACTACTTCTGAAGCCAGTATTTCTACAGCTCCTGCCTCAACATTGAGAAGCCTTATGGGAAGGTTGTCAAGCACAGACAAGTTGAAGGCCAAGCATTGTTAGAAAGGAACTGAATGCACATTTGGTTAGTCTAAAGCCTTCTGTCCATCACACAGGGCTTAGTATCACCCCCGTGTGAGAAGGGCACAAGTACATTAATGACAGGAGACAGATCATCCAAAATTATTTATACCTACTTTTGGAGGGGTGACGTGACCTTTGAGCACAGACTTACTTAGTTCTCTTATCCTCTGAGTCCCCTGAGAACATGGAAACATCCCTGAAATGTGCTATGCCGTGGTGGGACTGGAGAAGCATTTGCTGCCAATGACCGCAAAGCAGAGAGCCCATCTGCAGAGGATGGAGCATGGACTATGGAAAGAAGGCCTGGCCACCCATGGCTGAGACACCCAGGAGTTAAATCAGTGAACCCACAAAGGCTTACTGAGTCATAAGCTAAGGCTGTAGAATGCCTTGCATCACATATGCCTGGCACAGGCACAGTGACGGGCATTTCCATTTTCTCCAGCTGCCTGGACATGTTCTGCACAGTGCTAATAACAGGGGGCTTAGACGCAGACCCTGCCTTCAAGGGCACGATGCCCTGGTTGGGGAGACCAGACTAACCCACCCCTTGCAAAGGCATGGAAAATTGGCCCGCATCCCTCTCGACCTCTATCTCCCTTCCCTCCCTCAGAAGCAGCCTATCTTGAAATTCCCCTGATATTTTGTGTTGTTTCACACCTCCATGCCTTTGCTAACTCTCCTAGGCTACCTGGCAAATAGCTCTTCATTGCTTTGCATCCCATCTGTGGTTTGCTGCAGCTATGAGGCCCTGGACAAGTGATTTAACCATTCTGTGCCTCTGTTTCTTCCTCTTAAAATGGGAATAATAATAGTTTCACCTCCTAGGATTGTTGTAAAAATTAATGATACAATATCAAATACATAGGAAGCAATTTGAAGTGTGCTCAGCACTTAAGAAGCATTAGACAGAGTTACTCATCGTTATTACTCATCTTTCAAGAGTTGACTTGAACCTCATCTCTACCAGGAAGCATTGCAAAAATACCATGTACAAAGTCAAAAGACAAAAGATTACCCGGAAGAGATGTTTGCAAAACATATGACAGGGGACTAATTTCCTTAATTTACAAGGAACAGGCACAGAACTGTAGAAAGACTACAGTTCAGTAGAAAAATGCCCACCGACAGGAACATGCCATTCACAGAAAAAGAAATACAAGTGTCAAGAAGCAAGAAAAGATGCCCAATTTCACTCATTATTATGCAGTTAAGTAGCAACTAGAGGGCATTTTTTGGCTCTCAGATTGGTAATGTATTTAAAGTTTGATAATATTCCATGCTGGGGAGGAGGGAGAAACTGACCATTTACACATAATCTTGGAGGGAGTATAGACTTCTGCAGCCATTCAGCAAGCATTTGGAAATATTTATCAGAACTAAAAATGCACATTTCCTTTAGTCCAGCAATTCTCGTTTACTCTATTGATATCCTCACAAAAGAACGATAATATATGACACTACTGTATGCTAGCTTTCACAGCAGTACCCGGCCTACAGAGATGCTCGACAAATATTTGTTGAATGAACACACGAACCAAAATGTTCATTATAGCAACGTTCGTAATAGAAACTGAAGACAACCTAAATGTCCAGCAACAGGGAGGCTTTAAATAAATGATTGGAGAATTCTGCAGCTGTTAAAATCAATGTCAGACATCTGTACCTTCTGGTTCAAGAATATTTCTAACACATAAGGTTAAAAAAACACCTAAAAACATCAAGATGCAGAACAATAAGCACTGTACATGATCATTGGTGTAAATAAGAAAGAGTATGCATGCATAAATATTGAAATATTCTAATATATGCATTATTTCCTGGAAGGATGCCTTGGAAGCTGTTTATAATTTATTTGTGGCAATGGACCAAGGATAGGGAGGTAGGCAGAAAGGGAGAATTTTATTTTTTTAAATTTATTTTTAATTTTTTTAATTGTTTGGAATATAGTTGATTTACAACATTGTATTAGTTTCAGGTGTACAAGGCAAGTGATTCAGTTATACATATGCATATATTCATTCTTTTTCAGATTCTTTTCTCATATAGGTTATCACAGAATATTGAGTAGAGTTCCCTGTGCTATATAGTACTTCCTTGTTGGTTATCTATCTTATATATAGTAGTGTGTATATGTTAATCCCAAGCTCCTGATTTATCCTTTCCCCCCAAGTTTCCCCTTTGGTAACCATAAATTTGTTTTTGATATCTGTAAGTCTGTTTCTGTTTTGTAAATAAGTTCATGTATATCATTGTTTAAAAGTTAGATTCCACATATGAGTGATATCATATGATATTTGTCTTTCTCTGACTTACTTCACTTAATATGATAATCTCTAGGTCAATCCATGTTGCTGCAAATGGCATTATTTCATTCTTTTAAATGGCTGAGTAATATTCCATTGTATATACATACAACATCTTCTTTATCCATTCCTCTGTCCGTAGACATTTAGGTTGTTTCCATGTCTTGGCTATTGTAAATAGTGTTGCAGTGAACACTGGGGTGCATGTATCTTTTCAAATTTTGGTTTTCTCTGGATATATGCCCAGGAGTAGGATTGTTGGATCATATGGTAGTTCTATTTTCAGTTTTTTAAGGAACCTCCATACTGTTCTTCATAGTGGTTGTGCCAATTTACAGTCCCACCAACAGTGTAGGAGGGTTCCCTTTTCTCCACACCCTCTCCAGCATTTACTTTTTGTAGAGTTTTGATGTTGGACATTCTGACCTGTGTGAGGTGATATCTCATTGTAGTTTTGATTTACATTTCTCTAATAGTTAGTGATGTTGAGCATCTTTTCATGTGCTTTTGGGCCATCTGTATGTCTTCTTTGGAGAAATGTCTATTTAGATCTTCTGCCCATTTTTTGATTGGATTGTTTTTTTTTTATATAGAGCTGCATGAGCTATTTGTATATTTTGGAGATGAATCCCTTGTCAGTTTCTTCATTTGCAAATGTTTTCTGCCATTTTGTGGGTTGTCTTTTTTTTTTTTTTAATTAGTTTCTGCTTTATAACAAAGTGAATCAGTCATACATATACATCTGTTCCCACATCCCTTCCCTCATGCATCTCTTTGTTTTGTTTATGGTTTCCTTTGCTGTGCAGAAGCTTTTAAGTTTAATTAGGTCCCATTTGTTTATTTTTGTTTTTATTTTCATTACTCTAGGAGTTGGATCAAAGGTGATATTGCTGCAATTTACGTCAAAGGGTGTTTTGCCTCTGTTTTCCTCCAAGAGTTTTGTAGTAATGTCCAGCCTTACATTTAGGTCTTTGATCCATTTTGAGTTTATTTGTGTGTATGGTGTTAGAGAATGTTCTAATTTCATTCTTTTACATATAACTGTCCAGTTTTACCAGCACCACTTATTGAAGAGACCGTCTTTTCTCCACTTCATATTCTTGCCTCCTTTGTCATAGCTTAATTGATCATGGGTGTGTGGGTTTATTTCTGGGCTTTCTATCATGTTCCATTGATCTATATTTCTGTTTTTTTGCCAGTACCATGCTGTTTTGATTACTGTAGCTTTGTAGTAGTCTGAAGTCAGGGTGCTTGATTCCTCCAGCTCTGTTTTTCTTTCTCAATATTGCTTTGGTGGGGGCTTCCCTGGTGGCACTGTCGTTAAGAATCTGCCTCCCAGTGCAGGGGGCATGGGTTCGAGCCCTGGTCTGGGAAGATCCCACATGCCACAGAGCAACTAAGCCTGTGCACCACAACTACTGAGCCTGTGCTCTAGAGCCCATGAGCCACAACTACTGAGCCTGTGTGCCACAGCTACTGAAGCCTACACGCCTACAGCCCATGCTCTGCAGCAAGAGAAGCCACCACAATGAGAAGCCTGCACACCGCAGTGAAGAGCAGCCCCTGCTTGCTGCAACTAGAGAAAGCCCACACACAGCAACAAAGACCCAATGCAGCCAAAAATAAATAAATAAATAATTTTTAAAAAAAGATTGCTTTGGCTATTCAGGGTCTTTTGTGTTTCCATACAAATTAAAAAAACAAATTTTCTAGTACTGTGAAAAATGCCACTGGTAATTTGATAAGGATTGCAATGAATCTGTAGATTGTCTTGGATAGTATAGTCATTTTGACAATATTGATTCTTCAAATCCTAGAACATGGTGTATCTTTCCATTTGGGTACCTTCAGTTTCTTTCATCGGTGTCTCATAGTTTTCAGAATACTGGTCTTTCGTCTCCTTAGGTAGGTTTATTCCTAGGTATTTTATTCTTCTTGATGTGATGGTTAATGGGGTTGTTTACTTAATTTCTCTTTCTGATCTTTCTTTGTTAGTGTATAGGAATGCAAGAGATTTCTGTGTATTAATTTTGTATCCTGCAACTTTACCGAATTCATTGATGAGGTCTAGTAGTTTTCTGGTAGCACTTTAGGACTTTCTATCTATAGTATCATGTCATCTGAAAACAGTGACAGTTTTACTTCTTCTTTTCCAGTTTGGATTCCTTTTCTTTCTTTTTCTTCTCTGATTGCCATGGCTAGGACTTCCAATACTGTGTTGACTAAAAGTGGTGACAATAGACATCCTTGTCTTGTTCCTGATCTTAGAGGAAATGCTTTCAGCTTTTCATTGTTGAGAATGATGTTAGCTGTGGGTTTGTCATATATAACCTTTATTATGTTGAGGTAAGTTCCCTCTATGACCACTTTCTAGACAGTTTTTATCATAAATGGGTGTTGACTTTTGTCAAAAGCTTTTTCTGTATCTACTGAGATAATTGTATGTTTGTTTTTTTTTAAATTTATTTATTTATTTTTCACTGTGTTGGGTCTTCATTTCTGTGTGAGGGCTTTCTCTAGTTGTGGCAAGCAGGGGCCACTCTTCATTGTGGTGCACGGGCCTCTCACTATCGTGGCCTCTCTTTGTTGCGGAGCACAGGCTCCAGACGCGCAGGCTCAGTAGTTGTGGCTCATGGGCCTAGTTGCTCCACGGCATGTGGGATCTTCCCAGACCAGGGCTCGAACCCATGTCCCCTGCATTAGCAGGCAGATTCTCAACCACTGCGCCACCAGGGAAGCCCAATCGTATGGTTTTTATTCTTAAGTTTGTTAGTGTGGTGTATCACACTGATTGATTTGTGGGTATTGAAGAATCCTTGCATCCCTGGAATAAATCCCACTTGATCATGGTGTATGATCCTTTTAATATATTGTTGGATTCGATTTGCTAGTATTTTGTTGAGTATTTTTGTGTCTATGTTCATCAGTGATATTGGCCTGTAATTTTCTTTTTTTGTGGTATCTTTCTCTGGTTTTGGTATCAGGGTGATGGTGGCCTCATGGAATGAGCTTGGGAGTGTTCCTTCCTCTGCAATTTTTGGAAGAGTTCCATAAGGATAGGTTTTAACTCTTCTCTTTGATACAATTCACCTGTGAAGCCGTCTGCTCCTAGACTTTTGTTTGTTGAAAGATTATTTATTTATTTATTTATTTATTTTTGGATATGTTGGGTTTTGGTTGCTGCATGTGGGCTTTCTTTTGTTGTGGTGAGTGGGAGCTACTCTTCATTGTAGTGCACGGGCTTCTTATTGCAGTGTCCTCTCTTGTGGCAGAGCACGGGCTCCAGGCACGTGGGCTTCAGTAGTTGTGGCATGCGGGCCCAGCAGTTGCAGCTCGCAGACTCTAGAATCCAAGCTTAGTAGTTGTGGCACACGGGCTTAGTTGCTCCACAGTATGTGGGATCTTCCCGGACCAGGGCTCGAACCCATGTCCCCTGCATTGGCAGGCGGATTCTTAACTGCTGTACTACCACGGAAGTCCTGTTGGAAGATTTTAAATCACAGTTTCAATTTCATTACTTTTGATTGGTCTGCTCATATTTTCTATTTCTTCCTGGTTCAGTCTTGGAAGGTTGTACCTTTCTAAGAATTTGTCCATTTCTTCTAGGTTGTCCATTTTATTGGCATAGAGTTGTTTGTAGTAGTCTCTTAGGATGCTTTGTATTTCTCTGGTGTCTGTTGTAATTTCTCCTTTTTCACTTCTAGTTTTATAGATTTGAGCCCTCTCCCTTTTTTTCTTGATGAGTCTGGCTAATGGTTTGTCAATTTGTTTATCTTTTCAAAGGACCAGCTTTTAGTTTCATTGATCTTTTCTATTGTTTTCTTCATTTCTATTTCATTTATTTCTCCTCTGATCTTTATGATTTCTTTCCTCCTACTAACTTTGGGTTTTGTTGTTCTTCTTTCTCTAGTTGCTTTAGGTGTAAGGTTGGGTTGTTTATTTGAGACTTTCAGTGTTTCCTAAGGTAAGTATGTATTGCTATAAACTTCTCTCTTAGAACTGCTTTTGCTGCATCCCAGAGGTTTTGGATCGTCATGTTTTCATTGTCATTTGTCTCTTGGTGGTTTTTGATTTCCTTTTGATTTCTTCAGTGATCCATTGGTTGTTTAGTAACATATTGTTTAGCCTCCATGTGTTTGTGTTTTTTACAGTTTCTTTTTCTTGTAATTGATTTCTAATCTCATAGCACTGTGGTTGGAAAAGATGCTTGATATTATTTCAATTTTCTTAAATTTACTAAGGCTTGTTTTGTGGCCCAGCATGTGATCTGTCCTAGAGAATGTTGCATGTGCACTTGAGAAGAAGGTGTATTCTGCTGCTTTCAGATGGATTTGACTGAAGAAAGGCAGAATTTTAGATTCATTTGACGGTTTTCTTTCTTTCAATAGATAAGCAGCAAGGATTTATTGCATAGCACAGGAACTATATTCAATATCTATAACAACCTATAATGGAAAATAATCTGAAAAATATGTATAACTGAATCACTTTGCTGTACACCTGAAACTAACACAATATTGTAAATCAACTATACTTCAATTAAAAAAAAAGTGTATCAGAGATAGATGATTTAAAAAGTATTTTTTATTCAGTCTTAATTAAGGGGCTCTGAATCCTATGTCACATTTCCTTCTCGTCTCTTTCTGCCATATTTCTTCAGCATTTTATTTCCCCTTAATTTCTTCACATCCTTGCCTACAAACATTATTCCCTCACCCCATTTTCACACAAGGATATGTTGCAAAATTTCTTATTTCCCCCTTTTGACTGTTCAAGTCATCCATTATTCATCTGCAGTTTTCTTTTGAAATATTTTTTCCCTCCTTCTCTCTTTCTCTTTCCTTCCTTCCTTCTTTCTTTCTTTTTTCCTTCTTTCTTTCTTTCCTTCCTTCCTTCCTTCATTTTTCTTTCTTTCTTTCCTTCCTTCCTTCCTTCTTTCTTCCTCTTCCTCACTTCCTTTCCTTCCTTTCTTTTGCTGTACACATATATTGATTTTATTTTAAAATATAAATAACTGAACATGCATTTTTGTCTTTTAGTACCTGCCTAGGCTGTCCAAGATCTGCCCTGCCTGCCTCTCAGTCTCCTTCTCAAACTCTCCTCCCAGGGCTTTGCTCTTGCCATGTGCCCCCTCACCCGCTACCTTCCCCTGTTCTCCCTCTCTCCCCCTGTTCTTTAAGTCATGCTCCACCCCCTGGCTAGGCTGGTGCCATCGCAGGGTCCCCACAGTACCCCACTCACATATCTATCTGTCCCTGCACCTCTCCATGCTCTTGTTTGGAAGAGGGCAGGTGTAAAATACCCTCAGGGCAGGATATACTTCGCTCATCTTCACAGTCTCAGCTTTTAGCACAGTGCATCTTACATAAAAGACTCTCAATAACGTTGGATAGATGGATAATGGGGGGGAAAGGTCTTGTCTGGAAAATTATGAAGAAACTCTTAAACTCTTTGATGACTGATACTAGAATCCTCACATAAAAAGAGAATAGAACCACTGGCAAAGCTGGGTATTTGAGTAAACAGAGCTGCTTCTCCACTAGCAACTTGTCAGGAATAGTTGATTCCAGCACCAAAACCAGGTTGAGCAGCCTTTTTCTGAGTCCCTCTTGCTCCTCTCCTGCTATCTTGGCTTCTGTCCACAGCTCCATCCAAGGCAGCCCTAGAGAGATAGCAAAGCCTTAGAAGGGAGAGGAGTTCAGTTGTTAATTCACCTGTGTACCGAGCACTTGCTGTGTGCCAGGCACTAAGCCAGCAGGCATCACAAAGAGGGTAAGGCTGGGTCCTTGCCCTTCAGGACCTAGTCTAATTGCAAAAGAGGGGGTTGGGGAAAGAAACTGAATTCAGATAGAAGTAGAGAGAAAAAAAATGCTGCCCATTACAGAGCCCAGAGCCTCCAGGTCTCCAAATCAAGACTTTGCTTTACCTAGTGATAAAATCCCTGCCTGGTGGGAAGGCCCTGGAGGAGCTGGTGAAGATTAGAAGATGCCATGAGAACTATAAAATGCTACTGCAAAGAATCTCTGGGTATCCAGGGAAAATGACCATCTGAGGCAGTGGATAGAGTCAAAGGTTTTAAGGCCAAAGATGCAAAACCAATAGAGTCAATGAAAGTTTCATGGCTGCCCTTAAAGTGATTTTTCTGTCAATTTCATGGGGGCTTAGTTCTCCCATGAAGGGAAAGTGTACGACATCTGGGTTAGATAAGCCAGGTTTGTAAAGTCCTCAGACATCTGTACTTAGAAGCAGGTGCTGTGGGAGGCTGGTAGACCAAGGGTAAGGTATGGGGGATGGGCAGGGTGAGCTTCAGACCTGCTTCTCTACTTCCTTGTTCTTTCCCATCCTAACCCAGCTCCCTCCCATCTGTTCTGGCCCTGACCTCTAAGGCACAAAGGTCACTGTAGCTTTGGCACCAACAGCCTGAGTGGTTTCAGTAATATGGCCCAGGAATTCAAGTGAGGCTCGGCATAAAGCAACAGAGAAAACATGTGCGCTAGAGGGATTCAAATAGGATGGTACCCAATCCCGGCTCTGCCATTAACCCACTGCATGACCTTGAGCAGGTAGCCCCTCTTTCTGTGGGTTAACTAGGTTTATATATCTGAGATTCCTTCTGCATCAACGTTCTCTATTGAATTCTCAACTTCACGTGTTTTCTTAGACTCTGAATTTCTAGAAGCACTAGAGGTTACCCAGAGAGAAAGATTTGCTGAATGAAGGAAATTCAGCACATACATCTTTCATCGCTCACCAGGGATTTCGAAAGCAATAATTGGAACATTTCACCACAGTTTCTAACTTAATCTCATTACGTTTATTAAAGGCTTATTACATGTTAAGCAATTGGGTTAATATTTTGGAACAAGTACTGTAAATAATATTAACAGCACTATTATGTATGTTACACTATTATGTGTGTTATATCCCTTAACTCTCAGTTCTGGGGAGGTAGGTATTATCATTGCCATTTATATAGAAGAAAACAGATGCTGATGGTTTAAGAAAACTGGCCCAGGGCATGTAGCAAGTAAACAACATGGTCAAGATAAAAACCCATGGTAGTCTCATGTCAGAACCCGAATGCTTTACTAAGATTTACTGACTCACCTGGAAATAGTTATAGGTGGCTTACAAAGAATGAATAATTACCACATGAACTGATATAACAAATCTGCTGCTGGTTAGACCTAAGTGGTGCTTTCTCTTCCCTCACCAGGTTTACCTTCCAACCAAACTGGAACTTCTCACCAGCAGCCCCTAACTCAGCTGTTTACCTGATTCCTGCTATACCACCTCCTGAGGATGGATGGACGGCTGACCCACCTAGTAGGCCTGTTTACCTAAACTCGTTAAGCTAGATTTATTCTTTATATGGCAATTGTCATTTTCACAGGAAGGGAAATGAACCCCCTTTACAATATTGACCAGAATGTGGATCCCACATCCTACTGGCCTAAAGAAACCTTGCTAAGAGTCCTCAGTGATATTTGTTTTGTGGTTGTTATTTAAACTGAAGGGCTGCTGAGCTGCTGGACCAGGCAAAGGGATAGATGACAATTTAACTTTCCACAGGTGTAGGTGGCAGGAACCAGGGAGCTCTTGCTCTGTGGCTGAGGCCTGGATCTCAGGGTAGAAGGAGAGTCTTAAGCCACTTTGGCTGGCTCTGGGGGCCCACTGGTCCCTGCAGAAATCTTGGAAGCCAACAGAGTACTTTCTGGGGCCAAGTGGCAGGAACAGAAGGAGGCAGGTTCAGTTTGGCTTTGTGGGTTCACAAACTGCTGATCTGAGGCCCAGAAAGAACATTCTGCTCACAGATGTGCGGCAAAGGAGCATAATTGATGTAAGCCTGTGGCAGTCACAGATCACACATCAGATTTTAACAGACTCAGCGAATGCAAAGCAACCCTTGAGAACAAACAGTATCAATAGAATTGAATACAGAGTAGAGAGAAAGGGCAGATCTCACAGACTGCTGGAAGAGGAGAGCAGTCTGGGTAAGTGGCACCCGAGGGTGTCCCCAGGAGTGAGGTGGTAGGGTTGTCTATTGAGATTTCCCCACCTGTTAAAGAATTCTAGAATTACCACTGCTTGAAAGACCTCAGCCAGCTTCCACGTTGTAGGTGAGGAAGCTGAGACCCAGGGAGGGGAGGTGCCTTGCCCAAGGTCACACAGCAGAGAGGGACTGGAATCCAGCCTTCCTGACTGCTGTCCCAGTGCTCTTGTCCTCTGCACTGCTCTGTCTCAGCGTTGGACTGCTTCTCACCCTTTGGCCCTGAAAACCGGTTTCACTGTTTCCCATTGTTTGTGCAGAACTGCAGTGACCATCTTGGAGGTCATTAGCATTGTATCCTAGGGATTCAGCCTGAGTGGTGGTGACAGAGCTTGTCATCTGTAAGTTATTTCTCATATGTGGAGAGTTAAAGGGCCTAATAAGAGGGTTTTGCCTGAAGAAGACTTCAGGCTGATGTGATACTGATGATCAGATACCTGGAAAGTTGTGTAAGAGGAGTCGTTAGACTCGCTCATTATTGCTAGAGAATATTGGTTCTCAAAGTGTGGTCCAGGGACCAGCAGCAGCAGCATTACCTAGGAACTTGTTAGAAATGGAAAGTCTTGAGCCTCACCCCAGACCTACTGAATCAGAATCTCTGGAGTGGCACCCAGCAAAGTATTTTATCAAGCCCTGCAGGTGATCCTGATGCTTTAAAGTCTGAGGCCCTCTGGCCAGAGTTGGGATGAACGGGTCATATTGACAGGAGGCAGATAAGGAGGGCTTGGGTAAGAAGGATGGACTTGGTGCGGGACATGGGGGTAGCTCCCCTGATGCTGGCTGCACTCACACAGAATGAAGGCCCACCAGCCGGGAGAGGTATAAGGGGGGCTACCCAGGGAGAAGAGTAGTGAACTAGGTCATCCCTAATGTCTCCAAGATACTGTGTTAGTTTTTGTATGATAAACAGGCCAGGAAACACAATTGTTTCCCCTTTCTAAGATGTAAGCACTGCAAAGACAGCCATTTTTGTGCCTTTTTTTTCTTCTTCTTCAGTACTATAACCCCAGTGCCTAGAGCAGGGGCATGATTCATGGGCTAAATCTGGCCACAGGCTGCTTTTGTAAACAAAGTTTTACAAGAACTTTGTAAACAAGCCATGCTTATTCATTTACATATTGTCTACAGCTGCTCTTATAATATAGCGGCAGAGTTGAATCATTGTGACTGACCACATAGCCTGTGAAGCCTAAAATATTTACTGTCAGGCCCTTTATAGAAAACGTTTAACAATCCCTGATCTAGAATCTTGCCTCTATCACAACAGATACTCAACAAATATCGAATGAATGAGTGAACTATTTTCTCTGTTGGTGTCACAGACTTTAGTTTAGAATATAGAGGTATAGAGGATGTGGGCATCGAAAGCAGAACTGGGCAGACCTGGCCTTGAATCCTGGTTCCACCATCTACAAGTGGTTTGCCCTTAGGCCTATTAGTTGGCTTCTCTGGGCTTCATAGTCCTCATTTGTAAAACAGCAATGATACTAGGCATTTATGATGAAAGAACAAATCACACGCTGCACAGAAAGCGCAGCACCTGGCTCACGTAGCTACTGAATACGTGTTACCTGGTTATCAATAACATCCAGAAGCCTTTGGTGAGAGAGGTTCAGCTGTGACCTTTTGGACACTGTGAACAGGAGTCGGCAGTCAGAAGATTCTTCCACCATGCATGAGCTCTCTGCAGGAGGGGAAAGGGCAAGTTCAGAGGTGATTATTAGACAGCTCAACATTTAAGCTTGTAGAAAGCTACTAATTAGCCAAGGTACATGTAATGATATTTAAGACAGTGTATGAATGGGCAAGATTTAATTGCTGTAGGCTTTCAGGTGTTTTTCCAATGGTGAAAAATAATGATCCATCCATATTTTCTCACGTATTCCCCTGATGACCAATTGTGCAAAACTGGCTTGAGTCAGGGCTGAGCAGCCTGAGGCGATGGGAACCCATGGGAGCTACCTGATCACAGAGGGACTGACCTTGGCCCTGTTCACCAGCTGGTGGCCAAGTCCCCAAAGAGGGAAGTGTTTTCTCATCTAGTGCAAGTGTGGCCCCTTTGTACTGTGGGTGGTGTTATTTTATTTTATTTTTTTTCTGGTAGGATGTCTTAATGTGTACTAGGTGTTCTGGAGGAAGTCTCCAAGCCCTCTAATTCCCCAGGTTAAGCCAGAAACAAAATAATCACGGGCAGGTGCAAATCCACACTAGCAAGAGGCTGAGTCAGAAACATGTTGTAACTCGGGACTAAAAATATCCATGTGGACGGTTTCCATGATTCTGAGATTTTGTAAATTACCCTGCATGCCTGGCTGCTGCATATCAGTTCAGCCTTTTTCTTCACTCGTGTTGGGAGAAACATGGCAATTTCTAGAACTCTTTGGGGCTATGCCGGCAAGTGCATTTTCATATGTGAGAATAGTAGGTGGAGACTCACCCACACCCTCATTCACATGCATCAAGCCCCAACCCCTAACCCTCAATTCACAGCTCTCATTAAGAACTGCTCATCTCCACTATGTGGGATTCAATTATAGATATCCTAGGGTCTGAGAATCTGCAGTTTGTTCTCACAAATAGAGGTTTAATAAAAGGGAAAGTGAAGAAATACAATCCAGACTTTCATTTCTTCATGTTTTTATTTTCTTATATATTAAGATCCAGGACACTGTAATCCACTCTCCTGGGAATCAATTGCCACCTCCCTGCAGAGAGAAACACTAAGAGTTTTCTGTCTCTACGTTTCTCTCCTGGGCTACATCCCTCTGACCTTCAACCACAAACAGCAACTATCAGCTGGTAACTAGACCACCACCTGCCACCAAGCACATTCCCAAATAGCCACAAATTTTCAGTGTCCCACTGGAAACTCAAACATGTTTCTATATCCTTCCTAAAAGCACAACATATGCCCCAAATGCTCCCATAATCATCCATAGACCGGTTTCAGATCATATGAGGAAGAATCCTTAAAGCTTAGGAGAGCTTGGGAGATGATGGGAGTGGGGGGAGCTTTGAGTGAGGAAGCCACGTTCCAGACTCAAGCACAAACTCATCATCCACCCTATCTTCCTTCTGTGATTCTTTCTATCCTCACATGGGCCACACTCTCTCCTCTCAAGCAATCCAACGTTGAGATATCTTAGCTCAATATTACAGTGACCTAGCCCCAAACAGGTGACTCCAGCCTCCAAATTCCCTGTTAATTGAAAAATGAGTCCTTGTTTCTCTGCAATGCAATAACAAAGTAGGCAATATTTGTTCAGGGGGCGAGAAACAAGAAAGGGGACTAGCAAGGACCAGCTAGACCCCACCGAAGGCATGAGTAGCCTTCAACAAGAAGGTAGCTTTTCTTCAGGAAGTGGGAGGCCCGTATATAAGCCTAGAGGGCTTAGTTAGTGACAGTGTATGGAACTGCAGGCTTTCACAGAGGCCTCCTATAGTACTTTGTGCAAAAGTCTCAAGAAATTAGCAGAGCCTTTCTGCACATAACACTATGCCTAGGATTTCAGGGCTGCTCTCTTCAGTTGCAGGGCTTGGAGTCTCTCCAGGTCGCGAAGGAATATTCACGCCCATGAATCTGAAGGTTAGCTCTGCTTAGCTGGACCCAAACCCCACCCTGTCACTGCCTAGGTGCAGGCAATGGCCTCATTGTTTATGGAGTAGAGCTCTTCCTCTCTGGGTAACACACCCCTCCCTGCAATTTCTTGCTGCCCTCGCCGAAAGCCAAATTGTAGGAACTGTGCCTCAGCCTCTCCCCCGGCACCCAGCTTGCACCTTGGCACTCTTTGGCTTTCACACTCTCATTTCCCTCTGTTGGCTTAGTCCTTTCTGTTCTGTGCTCACCTACCTCTTCTCCCAGGTCACCTGGCCAATTCTCTGCTTCCTGCCCTTGGCCATTCTAGTCACCTCCAGAAACACTTCCTCTTCCCTTAGGCTTTCCTGGGCAGGTGAGAGGAGAAGTCGTGTTTTCCTTGTTCCACTCCAGCTAACCTTTCAGACGCCGCTCCCAAAATGTAATTATCTGCGGAAAAAGCCAAACCAATTAAAAAAAAAAAAAAGACGGGTGGTGGAGTAGGGAAAGAGACCACAGACTTGCTAGGAAGGGGGAGAGGGGGTGCCTCTCCACCTTCCTGATCCACCCAAGCAAGGCTACGGGGGGACTGGGCTGAGAACCTGGTAAACTCTGGGAGGGTGGGAAACAGATGTTGAAGTATCTGAAATACCCCCAGCTGGAAATCCACACATTTATGTTCACACACATTTATTCACCTGGAAAGTGAGAGGTCATTATGGAATGCAGGCTTTCTTTTTGCCTGATTCCTGTTCCACTAAACCCCAGCCTAACACCCTTCCATTTTCTTTTTTCTTTCTCCCTACTTTTAACTCATAAGACTTGGTTTATTTTTTTATCACCACCAAATAAACCACTAGAGTACTTTCTAGAACAAGACAGGTCTTAATCGCATCTACTCAGATTCTCTTTATTATGTTCCCATCCATGCAAATAAACACAAATGTCCCCCTCAAACAACTAAGAACATATACAAACCGCACTGGGACCCATACGAGTGGCACACAGAGATAAGCATGAAATGAGGTGTGTGTCCACAAATAGCCTGAAATGTTCATTTGGGGGAGCCCGAAGATAGTATATTGACATTCACAGGTCCGTTCAGAACGCTGGGTGAGAGGGTTCCTGGCTTGTACTCTCTGGCTGAGAGCAGAGGTGAGGTCTGAGCAGGAAAGAAAGGGAGGGGGGAGGAGGAGAAGGATCCAGTGGGTGTAAGAAATACTGCATATGGTCAACCAAGAGACCCAGGGCTGTGCCGATTGATTAATATTATCATTATGATGGTCTTGAGGTGTCTGTCCAGGTTAGATTGTCTGTCTTAGGCTGTAAACCTCCAAAGGACAGGACTGGACCCACATCTAGTGCTGCCTGTGCTCCATCAGGCACGAAGGGCTCGTTGCTGGTAATGATGAGCGCTGGCAACTCTGTCGTGGGTTTGTTGACTAACTAAATGACCTGGCTCCCAAACCTGAGTGTCTTTAAATGCCTGATGAACTGCAGAATACTGTAAAATACACTTTCTCTGGGCTTTACGGAAACGGAGCCCTTCACCGGGTTGAAAGAGTTTGGGTGCTGTCCTACTGAAAGGCAGATGTGCTTACGCGAGCTGCCAGCGGCCTTTTCAGCCTTGGAATTGCTGTGATGAGATTACCAGAATTTGAAGATGCCATGAACTGACACTGTGTTTTCATTGATTGTTTCCATGTCTGCCTCCCTCAAGAGAAGAAAGGACTTGAGCATTATTCACTTCTGCATTTCCAGAACTTAGAACCATGCTAGAACATCATGGGCACTCCAGAAATACTGATTTCAGGGAATGAGTGAGCTTGAGCCTAAAGAATGGAGTTCAATTCACCTCCACCCCCAGAATCCACCCCCAACCCTCTTAGGGGCATCCCAGGCAGGTGTCAAGTCTCTCATTAAAGCAAAAATGCAGAACCCCTGGCTCTGGCTAGCATTTCAGTGTACAATCTCTATGGTGAATACTGTTATAATTCCAACTTGGGGGGTTCTAAAACTGAGGCCCAGAGCTGTTGTAAATGTTATCGGGGTCACATTGCTAGCAAAAGGTAGCACCAACACTGGTCTTCCAGACCCCAAAGCCCTTGTTCTTAACCACTGAGTTAATCCTTACACTCTTATTACTAGCTGCACGCCCATTGCTTAATCACTTGAGCACTCAGTTTGGAGTTTCCCTGTCTGTAAAATGGAAATAATGAAACCTACTTAAAATAATGGTGAGATTTAGACGATGTGTATGAAACAATAAGCAAAGAAATGTAGCTATGCTTTCAAGGGATTTACCTTTCAAATTTGAAGGAAAGAGGCACATGGAGAGTTTTCTTATCTAAACCAACTTAAGTAAGAAGTTATAGTCATATAGAACCTCCTCCTTGAACTAATTAAAGTAATGATCAATTCATCCATTTACCCTTTCACTCATTCAGCAAATACATCTCAAGGGTCCTCCACATACCTCTTGGTACCAAAGGACAGGAAAGCCTAGTAGGAAAGTGGGCTTTGACTCAGAAGGCTTAGACTGACAGCTTCAGTCCTCCCCCTATCAGCTGAGTGAATTAGGGCAAGCCACTTAATTGCTTGGCCCTCAGTTTTGTCATCCGTAAAATGGGATGATAACACCTAACCCACACAGCTGGGAGGTTTAAATAAGATTCATATACCAAAAGGACCAGGTCCAGTCTCTGATACAATGTACATACCTACAAAATCATAGCTACCATTTCTATCATTGGCCTACTAAAGGTGGGGCAGTGGGAGCAGTCCAGCCCAGCTTGACAGTAGCCACAGCAATTGTTTCAAACTTAGCATATCATTTACCAGGGGAGGGAAAAGATATTTGGTATTGTTTAGAATTGCTAGTGCATGGTAATCATAAAAAAGCAAACTGACTCTGAGTTCATTTTATTATTGTTTTAAATTCCCAACGACAATGCATTCCTTACTGCCTATACATGTACAGACCACACCCACCACCAGCTTTTGGGAAGCAGATGAATTGAATACTTGTGCCAAAGTATTCGGGTGGTAATCAGAATTACTTTTCTTGGTTATAAATGACATTTATAGTAACCCCACTTAGAGTCTGTGCAGGAAATCAATAGACTTTGTTAGCAGCAAACATCTTAGTTAATCCAATTTAAAAAAAATCTGTTTTTTAAAAAAAATTTTTTTGTAGTAGTATAATATACATAAAGAAAAGCACATATTATATAGTTTGCTGAATTTTCACAAGCAGAGCACACTGAAGTAATCAGAACCCAGATTAATAAACAGAACACTGTCAGTACCCAGAAGCCCCTTCAGGCTCGCTTCCAGTAACTACACCCTTTTGCCCGTTTTTATAAATAGAACTTTAATAAGTAATCACTGGTGTCTGGCTTCTTTCATTGAACATTATGTTTGTGAGATTCATCCACATTTTTGTGTTTGGTTGTAGATGGTTCATTATCATTTTTGTGTAGTATTCCACCGTGTGACTATACGGCAATGTATTTATCCATTAAACGATTAATGGATATTTGGGTTGCCTCCAACTTATAGTTATTATCAATAGTGCAACAATGAGTGTTTTAGTATATGTCCTTTGGTGACTATATGTATGTGCTTCTGTTGGGCATATCCCTAAGGATTGCTGGGTCTTAAAGAATGCATATGTTCAGCTTTATTAAATAATGCCAAACAGATTTCCAAAGTGGTTTTTCAAAGACATATTAAAAATTGCATTGTCACTTCTAAAACTTCAAAGTCCTTTGCATGGAGTGACGTAATAGGCTCAGAGAAAAAGGCACGAAATGGATGTCTGTGGTTAAATGAATCATGGGGCAGAGAACCTTCCAGCATTTAAAACAGTCACTTGAGCTTAGCATTCCGGGAACCTGCCTAGAACACAGAGCTTGGTTTCCCAGACTTTCTGCTTCAGAATAAATTCTCAAAGACTTTCCCCACAAGAGGTTCTAAGTCATCCTCACCTCTCTCTCCTGAGCTTCAGACCTGGGTCAACCACACAGGCAGATGAGTCTAGGCACCTTAGCATTCGTAGACTGCACCTGAAGCTCAGCACTTTTGCCCCCTCCTTGCTAAAACTCAGCCCTTGCTCCCCCTCACTCCCCCCATCCCTTATAACCAATCAAACTCAAGTCCTGTCGATTCTGCTTCCACTTTCCCCTGATCCCTTGCACTGTCACCTCCCACGTGGATGCCTACAACCCCCAACATGTCTCCTTGCCTCCACGAAGCCTTTCCTCGAACTTGTCTTCGCCCATATCCTTAGACATCTTTCTAAACTATGAATCTGATCGTTTCATCCCTCTATTTAAACGCTTTGGAAACCTTTGCAATACACTCAGATTCAAATCAATCAAAACTCCATAACATGTTCAACGAGATCATATGAGACCTGGCTCCTGCTTAACTCTCCAGTTTCAAATGCCTCTCCTTTGCCAGAGGCAAGGGGATCCAGAAATCCTTCAGTGATCCACCCTTGCCAAACATCTTTCTGTCTGCTGAATAAATTATGCTCTCTCTCGCCTTTATTTGGCTTTTTAAAAGCATATGTAGGGCTTCCCTGGTGGCGCAGTGGTTGAGAGTCCACCTGCCGATGCAGGGGACACGGGTTCGTGCCCCGGTCTGGGAAGATCCCACATGCCGCGGAGTGGCTGGGCCCGTGAGCCATGGCCGCTGAGCCTGTGCGTCTGGAGCCTGTGCTCCGCAACGGGAGAGGCCACAACAGTGAGAGGCCCGCGTACCGCAAAAAAAAAAAAAAAAAAAAAAAAAAGCATATGTAATAGCACCATTGAGATATAACTCATATATTATACAATTCACCCATTTAAAGTGTACAATTCAATAGATTGTAGTATCATCATAGGATTGTACAACATTCACCACAATCAATTTTAGAACATTCTCATCACTCCAGAAAAAAACCCAGTATCCATTAGCAATCACTCCCCATTTCTTCTCAACCCCCTTCGCCTTAGACAGCTAGTGATCTACTTTCTGCCGCTATAGATTTGCCTATCCTGGACATTTTATACAAATGGAACCATCCAATTTATTGCCTTTTTTGACTGCCTTTTTTCACTTAGCTTAGTATTTTCAAGGTTTATCCATGTTGTAACATCTATCAGGACTTTATTCCTTTTTATTACTGAATGATATACCATTGTATCAATATGCCATGTTTTATTTATCCATTCATCAGTTGATCAACATTTGGATTGTTTCCAGGTTTTTAGCTATTATGAATAAAGCTGCTGTGAACATTCATATACAAATTTTTGTGTGGACACATGTTTCCATTTCTCTTGGGTATATATCTAAGAGTGGAATTGCTAGGTCATATGGTAATTATGTTTAATTACCAGGCTAATTGCCAGACTGTTTTCCAAAGTTATAGCACCATTTTGTATTCTCCTCAGCAGTATATGAGTTTCAATTTCTCCATATCCTCTAAAACACTTGTTAATATCTGTCTTTTTCATTATAGCTAATCTAGTGAGTCTGAAGCAGTATATCATTGTGATTTTGCTTTTCATTTCCCTGATGACTAATGACACTAAAGCATCTTTTCATGCGATTTGTTGACCATTTATGTATCTTCTTCGGAGAAATGTCTATTCAGATCCTTTGGCCATTTTTTTTTTCTTTTTATTTTTCTTTTGTTTGCGGTACACGGGCCTCTCACTGTTGTGGCCTCTCCTGTTGCGGAGTACAGGCTCCGGACGCGCAGGCCCAGCGGCCATGGCTCACGGGCCCAGCCGCTCCGCAGCATGTGGGTCTTCCCGGACCGGGGCACGAACCCGTGTCCCCTGCATCGGCAGGCAGACTCTCAACCACTGCACCACCAGGGAAGCCCTGGCCATTTTTAATTGAGTTATTTGTCTTTTATTATTGACTTGTAAGAGTTTTTTTTTTAATGTATTCTAGATACAAGTCCCTTATCAGATATATGCTTAACAAATATTTATATAAACATAGAAAAATTGGGGGAACAAATACACTGGCTCTTAATTCAGTGCCAAGGTGAGTCCCAACATAGTGGACACAGTCTTAGAAGACAGAGCTGTGAGGCCAGGAGTAGTCAGGGGCATGTTAAAGGAAAGATGCACCTTGAATGATGGGTAGGCTATAAACAGTCAAGGAGATGCACTGCTGCAGTGCTGAACCTTTTATCATTAAATAATAAGATAAACCTTATCATTCATTCTCCACTACTTATTGAGGACCTACTCTATGCTAAGCATTCTTCTAGGAAGTAAAGATAAATAAGACAGTTCTTCCCCCTCAAGGTGTTTACAGTCCAGTGGGCAAGAAAAACACATAAACAAATATCAGTGTTTGCAATTCAAAGTACTCAGTGCAATTACGAGTATTATGGAAGCACAGTGAAGGAAGTTAGTCCCTTTTTTTAAATTGAAGTATAGTTGATTTACAATATTATGTTAATTTCAGGTGTACAACATAGTGATTCAATATTTTTATAGATTACACTCCATTTAAAATTATTATGAAATATTGGCTATATTCCCTATACTGTACAATATGTTTTTGTAGCTTATTTATTTTATACACAGTAGTCTTGATCACCTTAGATTTTCAGATGACTTGTTAAATCAGGGAGTCTTAATGTGGAGTCTTTGGATAGAATTCAAGGGATTATTAATTTGGAAGATAAAAAAATACATCTTTATTTTTAATACCTGAAATTGAAGTTTAACACTGTCTTCATTTATGTGTGTAAGGAACAAACCAGAGTAGTATTTGCAGCAACTATGACTTTGTCATAATAAAAATCACAGGTATTTATATATTTTATTAAGTTTGTTGTAGATCTTGGGGTGTTATTTATGCTCATCATTACATCAAAATCATGGTAGTTACTAGACCTACCACTAGATCTTGTTATTTAATGTGCTGATAAATAAGCGATATATTATTATTGCCAAATTGGGTTTACTAAATGTTTATTATATTTTTATATAGTTGGTTTCCTTTGTAATCCTATATATTTTATGTATTTATAAATTGAGAAGGCGTTCATGAGCTTAATCAACTGCCAAAGTGTAGATGGGACAAAAATGTTAAGAAGCCCTTTATTAAATCAATATTAGTTGAGGCTGGAGATTCTACCGAGCCTAGAAGACCAAAAGACAAATAAGCAGATAGTTTCAATGTAACGGTAAATATATAACAGAGGTTACAAGTACAAAGAACAATGAAAAGGACTAATTCAGAGACGGCTACAGGTGATATTTGAGCTGACCCTTGAAAGATGAATAAAGTTGAAGAGACCTTTGTTCATCTGGTCCAACCCTGCGTCCAGTCCCCGATTTACCTCTGCAGCATTCCATAACATGGAATCCGACCTCTGCCTGGAGGCATGCATCCAGACGTTGGCTGGAGCGGGAGGCAGAGGAATGAGGAAGAGAGAAATGCGACAGATGGAATCACTAGGCAAAGGGCAGGCCTGTGTTTATGCAGCCAAAGGAAGACAAGATGGAAGGAAAAGAGAAATAAGACCCCAGGGCCTGTGGGCTGGGGTCACACAGAATGAAAGAAAGACCCTTGACTTGGGGGATCAGTCAAACCTGGATTCCACACTCTAATATAATCTGTGTTACCTTAGACTACTATTTAATCTCTTTGAGCCTCCTTTGTCACATGTAAATATGAATTAAAACCCATATTTCAGGGCTGTGGGGATCAAGTGATAGAGCATGTGGAAAATTACCCGGCATCGAGTAGGCAGTTGATAACTGTCAGAGCCTCTTCCTTTCAGTTTGCCCAAAGCCAGCCTTGCTAACCTCTTCCCTTGGGTAAGAAGTTGACCTTGATTACTCATTGTCTGGGCCCGGTAATAATGACTAGATTTATTAACTTCTTATTATGTGCTTGACCTTGTGCTAACATTGTCTCTTTTCCTCCTTGCAACAACTTATGAACCTGGAAATCTCTATTTTACAGATGAAAAAACCGAGGCTCAGAGACATTAAGCAGTATCATTTGCCCAAGGTCTCACGGCAAGAAGTGGTAAAACTGGAACTTAAAGCCAGATAGGGCTGACATTAACGTCTCTGCTGTGCACTGTGCTGCTTCTAGGAAGCAGCTGGAGATGACTCTGTTAGGTAAACCTTTAATTCATGCCTATCAACATTTGACCAAAGCTCAAGAATGCTGTGCTTTAATAAATGATGCTTATAAACACCAAAATAAACAAAAGCAAAAAAAACAAAACAGTAGGTCAGACAAGTGAAAATCCTTAAAAGAAAGGTCCTCTAAATAAACACTTAACAATAATGACCGCAATCTCTTGGGCACTGGAGAATATCATCATTGTTCCCAGACAGCCGAAGGCGACAACTATAATAAGACTTGAGATTCTGCACTTCTTTCAGGTTGTGATTAAAGTCGCCCAGGATTGTGGTAATATCTCCCCTCATAATCTGTGCACCCTGACATTAAGTATGGAGATCCCAATCACAAAGACTAATATTTGTGTAGTGCTTACAGTTTAGTAAACTTTCTCATTTACAGGGTATCTGCTGACACAACCCTGGGAGATGTATACGGTCAGGGTCATTTGTGTTCTCATAATAGGAATGTGAGGCTCAGAGAAGCAAGGTGACTTGCCCAAGGTCAACAAGCCAGTAAAAGACAGAATCATGATTTAAACTCCATCTTCTGACCCCTTTCCTAGGGCTATATCCACCTCCACTGGCATTTCCATCCATAGTCCAAATTAGAGAGGAGATGGAGGCTCAAACTTCTAGACTCTTGGGATTTGTGTAAATTTTGGCAAAAAGGCTGGTCAGTGGATTGGAAGGAAATGGAAGATAGTATTCATGATAAAAGCAAAAATCTAGGATTTCTTGGAATAACTGCTTTATTGAGGTATAAGTCATATACCATAAAATTCACCCTTTTAAAATGTACAATTCAGTGGTTTGTAGTATATTCACAAAGTTTTGCAACCATCACCACTAATTCCAGAACATTTTCATCACCATTGAAAGAGACTTCATGGCCATTGCAGTCACTGCCCATTCCAGGTCCTTTCACCCCCTGGAAACTACTTATATATTCTGTTTCTGTGAATTTACACTATTGTATATTTCTTATAGCTACAGTCATTCAGTATGTGGCCTTTTGTGTCTGGCTTTTTCCACTTACACCATAATGTTTTCAAGTTTCATTCACATTGTAATATGTATGAGTACTTCATTCTTTTCATGGCCAAATAATATTCCATTGTATGGATATACTGCATTTTATTTATGCATATATCAGTTAACAGACATTTGAGCTGTTTCTACCTTTTGGCTATTTTGAATAATGCTGCTATGAACATTTGGGAGTAAGCTTTGTATGGACATATATTTTCATTTCCCTTGGTATATATCTAGATGTGGAATTGCGGGGTTATATGGTAACTGTATATTTAGCTTTGTAAGGAATTTCCAGAATAGGGCAGTTCTTTATTTATTCCTTTATTATTTACTCTACTGTTCTATTTATACTATGTTCAAAGTGGCTGCACCATTTTACATTCCTACCAGCAGTGTATGAAGGGTTCCACTTTCTCCACATCCTCCCAACAGGTGTTATTATCAGTTGTTTATTATTATCATTATTACCCTCCTAGTGGGTGTGAAGTGGTATCTCATTGTGGTTTTGATTTGCATTTGCCTGATGGCTAATGATCTTGAGCATCTTTTCATGTACGTATTGGCCATTTGTATACCTTCTTTGGAGAAATGTCGATTCACGTTCTTTACCCACTTAATTGGGTTGTCTTTTTATTGTTGGATCATATATTCTAGACATAAATCCCTTATCAAATATATGATTTGCAAATATTTTCACTCACTCAGTGGATCGTCTTTTCACTTTCTTGATAGCATCCTTTGAAGCACCAAAGTTTTTAAATTTTTATAAAGTCCAATTTATCTGTTTTTTCTTTTGTTGCTTATACTTTTAATTTCATATCTAAAAAATATTGCCTAATCCAAGATCACAAAGATTACACATATGTTTTCTTTTAAGAGTTGTATACTTTTAGCTCTTACATTTAAGTTCATGATCCATTTTGAGTTAATTATTATATATGGTGTGAGGTCAGTATCCAACTTCATTCCTTTGCATGTAGATATCCAGCTGTGCCAGCACCATTAGTTGAAGACTGTTCCTTCCCCATAGAATTGGCTTGGCAACCACGTCAAAAATCAACTGACCATAAATGTGAGGGATTATTTATGGACTCTCAATTCTATTCCACTGATCTCTATGACCATCCTTATTCCAGTACTGCACTACCTTGATTACTGTAGCTTTATAGTAAGTTTTAAAATTGGGATGTGCGAGTCCTCCAGCTTTATTCTTCTTTTTCAAGATCACTTTGGCTATTCTGGGTCCCTTGCATTTCCGTGGGAAGTTTAGGATCAACTTGTCCATATCTGCAAAGAAAAAACAAAAGGAACTAGGATTTTGTGTGGGGTTGCTCTGAATCTATAGATCCATTTTGGAAGTATTGCCGTCCTAACAATATTGTCTTCCAATCCATGAACCTTGAATGCCTTTCCACTTATTTAGGTCTTCTCTAATTTCTTTCAATGATTTTTATAGTTTTCAGTGTACAAGTCTTACATTACGTTTGTTAAATTTAGTCCTAAGTATTTTATTCTTTCTGATGCTATTGTAATGGGATTGCTCTCTATGATATTGTGATCTATAATATGAAATATAAATTTGGGCTTCATCCTCATTCCTGGTACACAGCTCCCCAAACCCTTGTAATTTCCTAAGTAGTTAGAACAATAGGGATATCTTTTGTTACAATAATTGGGTTTTGTCCTCAGTTCCTGATGTGGCTTCAGAGAGATAAGGGTAAAATGGGTATCTTGTTATTCATAACAAGCCCCTTTCAACCACTTATGTTAATGAGGGGACTCTTGGAAAGCCCCTTAGATGGGGCTGGTTGTCAGGAGAACCCACCATGATTAGAAGGCTGCAACTTTCAGTCCTACCCCGTACCCTCTAGGGGGAAGGAGGGACTGGGGGTTGAATCAGTCATCAATGGCCAATGATTTAAATCAACCATGCCTATGTAATTAAGCCTCCACAAAATCCCCAAAAGATGTGGTTAGAGAGCTTCCAAGTTGGTGAACACGCAAAGCTACTGGGAGAGTGGAGAGCTCAGAAAAGGCATGAAAGCTCCACACTCTTTCCCACATCTCTTCCAACTGGCTGTTCCTAAGTTGTATTCTTCTATAACAAGCAGGAAATCTAGTAAGTAAAATGTTTTCCTGGGTTCTGTGAGCCACTCTGGCAAATTAATCTAAACCAAGGAGGAGGTTGTGAAAACCTGTGATCTATAGCCAGTTGGTCAGAAGCACAGGTAACAACCTGGACATGCAATTGGCATCTGAAGTGGGGGAGGGGAGCAGTATCGTAGGACTGAACACTTAACCTGTGGGATCTGACACTATCTCCAGGTAGATGGTGTCAGAATTGACTTAAATTGTAGGACACCCAGCTAGTGTCACAGGATTGTTTGGTGTGGGGAAGCCCCTCACACACATTTGGTGACCGCAGGAGTCAGGAGTAGTGTGGTGATAGTGTGAGAGTAAAGGAGACACACAGAAGGAGTGTGTTTTTTCTTTACACTTTCCAAATTTGATTTTTGAGCTGTTCAGTGCTAATGTATAGAAATACAATTGATTTTCTATCTCATATCCTTCAACTTTGTTGAACTCATTTATTAGTTCTAATGATTTTTATTAGATTGGATTCTTTAGAATGTTTTATGTACAAGATCATGTCATCTGCAAAAAAAAAAAAAAAGGTATTTTTACTTCTTCCTTTTCTATCTGAATCCCTTCTATTTCTTTTTCTTGCTTAATTTCTCTGGCTAGAACCTCCACTACAATGTTGAATAGAAGTGGCAGTAGCACTTGCCTTGTTCCTGATCTTAGGGGAAAGATTTCAGTATTTTACCATTAAGTATGGTGTTTGCTGTGGGTTTTTCATTGAAGGCCTTCAGTAGATTGAAGACATTCCCTTCTATTCCTAGTTTGTTGAGTATTTTTATCATGAAAGCACATTAGATTTTGTCAAATGTTTCTTCTGCATTTGTTGAGGTAGTTATGTAGCTTTTGTCCTTCATTCTGTGGAATGGTGTATTATACTAATTGATTTTCATATGTTAAGCCACTTTTGTATTCTTGGGATAAATCCTACTTGATCATGTGTATGATACTTTTTATGTTGCTGGCTCAGTTTGCTAGTACTTTGTTGAGGACTTTTCCATCTATATTTTAGAGATATTGGCCTATAGCTTTCTTTTCCTGCAATGTCTGTCTGGTTTTGATATCAGTGTAGTAACAGCTTCATTGAATGAATTACGAAGTATTCCCTCCTTTTCTATTTTTTTGGGGGGAGAGTTTGTGAATCATTTGTGTTAATTCTTCCTTAAAGATTTGTTAGAATTCCCCAGTGAAGTCACCTAGGCCTCAGCTTTTCTGTGTGTGGGAAGTTTTTTTAATTAATAATTTAATATCTTTACATATTATAGATCTATTTAGATCATGTATTCTTGGTTTAAGTAATTTGTAACTTTCTAGGAAGTTGTTCATTTTGTCTGTGTTATCTAATTTCTTGGTATAAAATTGTTCATAGTATTCCTTTATATTTCTGTAAGATTGGTAGTGATGCCTACTATTTTATTCCTGATTTTAGTAATTTGAGTATTTTTTTCTTGGTCAGTCTAGTGAAACGTCTTTTAGTTTTGTTGGTCTTCAAAGAACCAACCTTTCATTTCCTTGATTTTCTCTAACCCTTTTTTTTATTCTATTTTTCATTAATTTCCACCATAGTCTTTATTATTATAAAATGTACTTGTTTGTCTCAGTAACAATTTTTGTCTTAAAGTCTATTTGCCTGATATTAGTAAAACCATTCCAGCTCTCTTTTGGGTACTGTTGGCATGTTATATCTTTTTCCATCCTTTCACTTTCAACCTATTTGTGTCTTTGAATGTAAAATGTGTCTTTTGTAGATAGCATATAGTTGGATTGAGGTTTTCCATCCATTTTTCCAACCTCTGCTTTTTTATTGGAGTTTTAGTCCATTTACATTTAAGTAATTACTGATAAGATTTCATTTGTCCTTTTGCTATTTTTTTTTCAGTATGCCTTATGGATTTTTTGTTCCTCTGTGCCTTCATTATTGCCTTCTTCTGTGTTAAATAGAAATTTTCTAGCACAAAACTTTCGCTTGCTCTCTCTCTCTCTCTTTCTCTCTCTCTGAGAAGAAGACAGAGAGACAGGAGAGAGGGAGAAGGGTTGAGAGACAGAGAGAGAGAGAAATACATAGATATATAAACAGATTTACATACATATATATGTGTGTGTATATTTTAATTTATTTTTTCTTCATGGTTGGCCTGAGGATAACAAGATCTTAACTTAAAACAACATAATTTGGATTAACACCCTGCATTTTTACAGCACATTCTCACTTACATTTTTAAATTTAATTCTTGGGAAGGAAAAAGTAAAAAATATGGGCTGGAAACTCTTCCTCTATCATGGCCTAAGTACCTGTTGGGAGCAGTGTTACTCATACATAATGTTTCTCTGGGGGCAAATTATAGCCACATGAGAAAGATCCCTCTGATTCCAGAGTATAGCTTTTCAGGGTGATCATAACACCTTTGCATGGACTTTCTAACTTCCAAAGTGCATTCACATACATCAGTGATTCTCAAAGTATGGTCTAAGGATCCCTGAGTTTTCCTGAAACACTTTCAGGTGTCCTGAAAGACAAACCTATTTTTGTAATAATGCCAAGATGTTATTTCCCCTTTTTAGCTCTCATCCTTTCACAAGAGTACGGTAGAATTTTCTAGAGGTTACATGGCATGTGATATCATAACAGATTGAATACAGAAGCAGATACAAGAATTTACTGTCTCCATTAAGTCAGGCATTAAAGATATTTGCAAAACTGTAAAGCCATGCTATCCTTCTCTCTAAGTTGTTTTTGAGAATATAGTGATATCTCATAAAATACGTCCTTTATGTTAACATATCATGGTTTATCATTATTAATTTTAAATGAGTTTTTTTAAATTTCCCAGTTTTAATTTATAATGTGGTAAATATTAATAGATATAACACATTTAAACAAAAGCTTGTTTGGGCTCTTGATAAATTTTAAGAGTATAAAGGGGTCCTGAAACCAAAAGTTTTTGAGAGCTGCTGATGCATTATCTCACTTAACCATCCCAACATGTGAAAAGTAAGACAGGTTCAGTCACTTACCACTATGGCTCCTTGGATGAGAAAACAGAGACTACGGACCTGGGACTATACCTGGAAGGACTGGCTTTGATGGGAAGGCAGTCGATGATTCTAAGGCCAGAACCAAACCAGTTAACTGGAATGATTGGACTGACACTAGTGGGAGCTCTAAGCTCTTGATGGCCATTGACGTGGTTGACCTCTCCCAGGCTTGAATACTCTCTCCACGTTGGCTTCCATGACACCATGTTCCTAGTTTTGCAAATGGCTCCTCTGCTTCAACCTGCCCCTTAACTATTGCTATTACCCAGCATTCTATCCTCCACCCCCTTCTCATCTCTCTCTGTAGTCTCCCTGGATGAGCTCACCCATCATTACATAAGATGATTCCCAAATGTGTCTCTCTAGCTTATATCTGTCTCTTGAGTTTCAAAGCTAAGTACTGGATGTGTCTACCTGGATATCCCTCAGATGTTTCAAACTCACGTGCTCAAAATTCTCTAATCACTAGGTGTTCAATACATTGTGCTAGGCACAGGTATTGTGACAGTGAATAGGACATAGTCCCTGTTCTTAAGGAAACAGCAGTCTAGTACAGTTGATCAGTTTGTCCAAAACCAACTTCTGTATTTTTGGGTCTGGTTATTATTATCAACACTGGCCCAGTTACCCAAGACTCCTCCTTCTTCCCCATCCCCTCCATCCAGTGAGTCACCAGGGTTTATGTATTCTATTTCTGTAATGTCTTTCCAGCCTTCACTTCTCTCCATCACTACTGCAACTCCCTAGGATGAAGCATTCCTCATCTCTCTTATGAACTATTTCAATAATCTCCTAGCCACTCTCTTCGCCTCCCATCTCATCCCCATCAAATTCACACTGTACACTGCTGCCTGAGTGATCATTTCATAACCTCAAATCTGCTCTCCTTGCTACCATGCTAAAACTCTTCAATGACTCCCTGTTCCCTGTAAAATAAAATCTGAACTCATTAGCCTGACTCATAAGTTTCTCCAGGTACTGACCTTTGCTTCATTTCCTATCACTCCTCTGAATGTATCCAAGACATTTCAAATGGTGTTTCTGATAGCAAGAATACTCTCCCTAATCACCTGGTCATCCTTCGTGACCCTTCTCAAGTATCTTCTCCTCTGTTAAAATTTTTATGACCTTCCTAAGAAGTCTTGGTCTACCACTATCTCTTGCACGGGTCTCTCTTCATTATAGTACTTATCACACTGTCTTATAATTTTTATTTCCACAGCTATCTCCCTCTCTGGACAGAACACCTTGATGGCAGGCACTGTGTCTTACTCACCTTGGTGCCACCCGTCCTGGCCTAGTGCCTGGAAGAGAGTGGGTATTAAATAAATATTTATTGACTTAGTAAATATTTGAAGGTCTGTAAAATATGGATCACATCAAAACTTCTTCCCATTTTCTAAGTTTACAATTCCTTTCCCATTTTCCACCCAATCACCCAAGCCCAAAACATGGGTGTCTCTATTAATAGATACCACTCTTCCTTATTCCCTATAGCCAGAGTCACCAAGTCCAACTTACTCTGTTTCTGTAATCTCTCTCCAGTGTGGCAGTTGCCCTCCCTTACCACATTTAGAGAAGTCCTCTATCCCTTATGAACACTGTACCCATATTTTCAACCTCAAAAATTGGGGCATGGAATTTTCATGACACCTCCAGATATGGGGTATTCTGAGAAACAGATGTAAATTCTAAACAGTTAGCATTCTTTAAATGTTTCAGTGATTTCCAGGGACAGCAGTAGAGAATATTTGAAATCACAATGCAATTAAGAATTCAGGTTGGGTGGTCATTTAGCCTTGATTGCAAGGTTCTTAGGCCTCTGTCTTAAGAGTCTCAGACCTTAAGCTATTGAACATCTGGGTGACAAAGGACAAATGCACAGGTAAGGAAAACTAAAAATACAATACTGTAAGTACCAAATAAGTGAAGAAGTAATTGAGAAGAGAAATACAGAGGAGATATGACCTGAGCTGGGCTTTAAGGTCATTGTTACAGAGGTGTGCCAGCTCACACCTAAATGTGCCCATGTGGAAACACCCCAACTCCAGTCCCCGCTGATGGAACTGGACCCTTGTCTACCAGCCAAGGTTGACCGACCTGACTGGAGAAAGCTGATGCAAGGGCAGTTCTTCCTTGAGCAAGCTGAGATCTATGACTTGGACCAGCATAAAAAGATAAGCTATGTCAGTTAGATTCCCTTCTGGAATCTGAAATTGGGAAACCAAAATGGGAGATCTGGCAACACAGGCAGTTGCTAAAAGACTTGCCTCAGGCGTTAGCTTCAGGTAAAGATGGGGCTGGAAAGTTCAGGGCAAGTCAGAGCCGTGTGTAAGCCAAAATTATGAGGAAATAGAAATAAGGAGCAGACAGAACCATCTGTCAGTAAAGGAGCCAGCACTCAAGGTAAGTGGCAACCGCAAAGGAAAACAGAAACCTTGCCCCGGGACAAGAGAAGTGAACCGGCTAATCCCTGAAGCCACCTTGGAACTTAAAGTCTTGTCATCTGCAGTCCAAATCTATGTTGTAACCTTACAGCCACTTCTTAACCTTCTTTTCCTGACGATTCGTTTGAATGCCATTCCTTGCAACCTGAGAGCTAAACTGAAATAGATTCAACCAAGCAGAGTGGAGGGGAAGAGAATTCCAGGAGCCCAGGTCAGTATGGATGGTGCACAAAGATTGAATGTCTCACGGACTACTCAGGGAAGGGTGGAAAGGGATTTTATTTTCTTAGGTGGGAGATGACAGTGACTAGAACATCTTCAATTTTAAATAAGCAAAATTGGTATCTGGCAAATGAATGAATGCATGAATGTAGGTTAAGGCCAGAAAGTACACAACTTGGAACAACAGGATCAGGACTTTAGACTTGATACCATCAGCATTAGGAAACCTCAGCAGTTTGGAACAGGAAAAAGACACCATTGGTATGGTGTTTGAAAAATCTTGAAGGTCTTGGAAGACATTCCATTTGCCAACATTGAAGCATGCTTGTCCCAGTCCCGCCATGATGGTTTGAACATGTATGGGTAACGTTTGGCTGAGAGCAGAACAGGAAAGCAGCCAGTGGCTGGGAAGCAGCACTACTGATTAGGATGGCCTGAGGGAGACTTCCACTCAGACAGCCTAGAAGCTAGGAAAGAGAGCCAAAGACCTCGGGCCTGGCACACAGCTGCACAAAATGCTGCACCTCTTTCTAACGGACTGGCAATAGCTATAAGATCAGTGAATGTCACCTCCATGTGCAAACCTATGCATGCTCAATTCTAAATGGGCCCATTATGACAAGGACTGCCAGGCCCCCGTGGACTTCCACGTAGAACCCAGATGTCAGCTGTCTCCTCATCCTCTCAACCAGCTGCTTGCAGCAGCAGTCTGTTTCACATTACGCCAACATGAGCTCAGATCTCAGCAACTCTTTAAGTGCACCAGCCCCTCCCCAAATCTATTCACATCACATTAATGAACAGTGGAGAATCTCCTGACAGTTTCGTGAGGGAATATATATTGCACACCCCATAGCAAACAATTAAAAAGAAGAAACAAACAACCAGACTTGAAAAGCCCTCCTTTGCTGGACAACCACCGGGGGTCTCTTTTTCAGCCCATCCCCCTGGTCTAATCTCCTGGATCCTCTTTCTCCTTCCCAGATTCCTCCTGCTCTGTTATGCAAGGTCATTCTGTCCTGACCTAGCTGCCATTCCCAAATTTGCATACCCAAGTCCAAAACACAGCTCAGATGGATAACCTGTGCTCCATACAGTCACAGGACCCACCTTCCTTGAAATGACAACTGAGGTTATAAACAAAGCGATTGTTGTTACACACGCGCGCGCACACACACACACACACACACACAGCAATAAGCATACAGATTAGTAGTTTCCAAAATGGAACCAGCTGTGTTTCCTTGGCCCCATCACTTTGCCCTCTGGGCTTTTGTTTCTTACTCTTTAATCTAAGAGGCATAGGTGGGACAGTCTGGGTGAATCCCATATGCAGCCCAGCTCTCTCCATTAAGAGTAAAGTGAAGACTTTCAAGATGGCGGAGGAGTAAGACGTGGAGAACACCTTCCCTCCCACAAATACATCAGAAATATATCTACATGCAGAACAACTCCTACTGAACACCTATTGAATGCTGGCAGAAGACCTCAGACTTCCCAAAAGGCAAGGAAATCCCCACATACCTGGGTAGGGCAAAACAAAAACACAAAGACAAAAGAATAGGGACGGCACCTGCACCAGTGGGAGGGAGCTGTGAAAGAGGAAAGGTTTCCACACGCCAGGAAGCCCCTTCGCGGGCGGAGACTGCGGGTGGCGGACGGGGAAAGCTTCGGAGCCACGGAAGAGAGCACAGCAACAGGGGTTTGGAGGGCAAAGTGGAGAGATTCCCTCACAGAGGATTGGTGCTGATGAGGACTCACCAGCCTGAGGGGCTTGTCTGCTTACAGGCCAGGGCGGGTGGGGGCAGGGAGCTGAGGCTCAGGCTTCGGAGGTCAGATCCCAGAGAGAGGACTGGGGTTGGCTGTGTGAACACAGCCTGAAGGGGGCTAGTGCACCACAGCTAACCGGGAGGGAGTCCAGGAAAAAGTATGGAACTGGCTAAGAGGCAAGAGACCATTGTTTCGGGGTGTGCAAGGACGGGATTCAGAGCACCGCCTAAATGAGCTCCAGAGACAGGCGCGAGCCGCGGCTATCAACGCGGACACCAGAGACGGGCATGAAATGCTAAGGCTGCTGCCGCAGCCACCAAGAAGCGTGTGTGCAAGTACAGGTTACTGTCCACACCTCCCCTCCCAGGAGCCTGTGCAGCCCGCCACTGCTAGGGTCCTGTGATCCAGGGACAACTTACCCGGGAGAATACACGGCACACCTCAGGCTGTTGCAATGTCACGCTGGCCTCTACCACCGCAGGCTCGCCCTGCACTCTGTACCCCTCGCTCCCCCCACCCTGAGTGAGCCAGAACCCCCTAATCAGCTGCAACTTTAACCCCGCGCTGTCTGAGCGAAGAACAGACACCCTCAGGCAACCTACATGCAGAGGTGGGGCCATAATCCAAAGCTGAACCTCAGGAGCTGTGCGAACAAAGAAGAGAAAGGGATATTTCTCCCAGTAGCCTCAGGAGCAGCGGATTAAATCTCCACGATCAACTTGATGTACGCTGCATCTCTGGAATACCTGAATAAACAACGAATCATCCCCAAATTGAGGCAGTGGACTTTGGGAGCAAATGTAGACTTGGGGTTTGCTTTCTGCATCTAATTTGTTTCTGTTTTTATGTTTATCTTAGTTTAGTATTTAGAGTTTATTATCGTTGGTAGATTTGTTTATTGATTTGGTTGCTCTCTTCCTTTTTTTTATATATAGATATATGTATTTTTTCCTTTTTATCTTTTTGTGAGTGTGTATGTGTATGCTTCTTTGTGTGATTTTCTCTGTATAACTTTCCTTTTACCATTTGTCCTAGGGTTCTCTCTGTCCACTGTTTTTTGTTTTTTTTTTTTAATAGTTTTTAGCACTTGTTATCATTGGTGGATTTGAGTTTTGGTTTGGTTGCTCTCTTCTTTCTTTCTTTCTTTCCTATTTTTATTCCTTTTAAATTTTTTTATTCTTAATCATTTTTTTTTTCCTTTTTAGCGGTACACGGGCCTCTCACTGTTGTGGCCTCTCCCGTTGCGGAGCACAGGCTCCAGACGCGCAGGCTCAGTGGCCATGGCTCACAGGCCCAGCCGCTCCGTGGCATGTGGGATCTTCCTGGACCAGGGCACGATCCCATGTGCCCTGCATCGGCAGGCAGACTCTCAACCACTGCGCCACCAGGGAAGCCATTTTTTTATTTTAATAACTTTATTTAATTTATTTTTTTCTTTCTTTCCTTCTTTTTTTCTCCCTTTTCATCAGAGCCGTGTGGCTGGCAGGGTCTTGGTGCTCTGACCAGGTGTCAGGCCTGTACCTCTGAGGTGCGAAAGCTGAGTTCAGGACATTGGCCCACCAGAGACCGCCCAGCTCCACATAATATCAGTTAGCGGCAGCTCTCCCAGAGATCTCCATCTCACCACAAACCCAGCTCCACTCAACAACCAGCAAGCTACAGTGTTGGACACCCTATGCCAAACAACTAGCAAGACAGGAACACAACCCCACCCCTTAGCAGAGAGGCTGCCTAAAATCATAATAAAGTCATAGACACCCCAAAACACACCACCAGATGTGGTCCTGCCCACCAGAAAGACAAGATCCAGCCTCATCCACCAGAACACAGGCACCAGTCCCCTCCACCAGGAAGCCTACACAACCCACTGAGCAACCTTAGCCATGGGGGGCACAGACCAAAAACAACAGGAACTATGAACCTGCAGCCTGCCTGCAAAAAGGAGACACCAAACACAGTAAGTTAAGCAAAATGAGAAGACAGAGAAACACACAGAAGATGAAGGAGCAAGGCAAAAACCCACCAGACCAAACAAATGAAGAGGAAATAAGCAGTCTACCTGAAAGAGAATTCAGAGTAATGATAGTAAAGATGATCCAAAATCTTGGAACTAGAATGGAGAGAATACAAGAAACGTTTAACAAGGACCTATAAGAATTAAAGAGCAAACAAACAATGATGAACAACACAATAAATGAAATTTAAAATTCTCTAGAAGGAATCCATAGCAGAATGAGGCAGAAGAACAGGTAAGTGACCTAAAATAGTGGAAATAACTACTGCAGAGCAGAATAAAGAAAAAAGGATGAAAAGAATTGAGGACAGTCTCAGAGACCTCTGGGACAACATTAAAGGCACCAACATTCGAATTATAGGGGTCTCAGAAAAAGAAGAGAAAAATAAAGGGACTGAGAAAATATTTGAAGAAATTATAGTTGAAAACTTCCCTAATATGGGAAAGGAAATAGTCAATCAAGTCCAGGAAGTGCAGAGAGTCCCATACAGGATAAATTCAAGGAGAAACACACCAAGACACATATTAATCAAACTATCCAAAATTAAATACAAAGAAAAAATATTAAAAGTAGCAAGGGAAAAGCAGCAAATAACATACAAGGGAATGCCCATAAGGTTAACAGCTGATCTTTCAGCAGAAACTCTGCAAGCCAGAAGGGAGTGGTAGGACATATTTAAAGTGATGAAAGGGAAAAACCTACAACCAAGATTACCCAGCAAGGATCTCATTCAGATTTAACGGAGAAATTAAAATATTTACAGACAAGCAAAAGCTAAGAGAATTCAGCACCACCAAATCAGCATTACAGCAAATGCTAAAGGAACTTGTCTAGGCAGGAAACACAAGAGAAGGAAAAGACCTACAATAACTAACCCAAAACAATTAAGAAAATGTGAATAGGAACATACATATCAATAACTACCTTAAATGTAAATGGATTAAATGCTCCAACCAAAAGATATAGACTGGCTGAATGGATACCAAAACAAGACCCATATATATTCTGTCTACAAGAGACCCACTTCAGACCTAGGGACACAAACAGACTGAAAGTGAGTGGATGGAAAAAGATATTCCATGCAAATGAAGATCAAAAGAAAGCTGGAGTAGCAATTCTCATATCAGATAAAATAGACTTAAAAAAAGACTATTATAAGAGACAAAGAAGGACACTACATAATGATCAAGGGATCAATCCAAGAAGAAGATATAACAGTGTAAATATTTATGCACCCAACACAGGAGCACCTCAATACATAAGGCAAATGCTAAGTGCCATACAAGGGGAAATCAACAGTAACACAGTCATAGTAGGGGACTTTAACACCCCACTGTCACCATTGGACAGATCAACCAAAATGAAAATAAATAAGGAAACAAGCTTTAAATGATACATTAAACAAGATGGACTTAATTGATATTTATAGGACATTCCACCCAAAAACAACAGAATACACTTTCTTCTCAAGTGCTCATGGAACATTCTACAGAATAGATCATATCTTGGGTCACAAATCAAGCCTTGGTAAATTTTAGAAAATTGAAATTGTATCAAGTATCTTTTCTGACCACAATGTTCTGAGACTAGATATCAATTACAGGGAAAAAAATGTGTAAAAAATAAAAACACATGGAGGCTAAACAATACACTACTAAATAACAAAGAGATCACTGAGGAAATCAAAGAGGAAATCAAAAAATACCTAGAAACAAATGACAATGAAAACACAATGGCCCAAAACCTGTGGGATGCAGCAAAAGCAGTTCTAAGAGGGAAGTTTATAGCAATACAATCCTACCAAGAAACAAGATAAATCTCAAATAAACAACCTAACCTTACACCTAAAGCAATTAGAGAAAGAAGAACAAAAAAAACCCAAGTTAGCAGAAGGAAAGAAAACATAAAGATCAGATCAGAAATAGATAAAAAAGAAATGAAGGAAACAATAGCAAAGATCAATAAAACTAAAAGCTGGTTCTTTGAGAAGATAAACAAAATTGATAAACTATTAGCCAGAGTCATCAAGAAAAAAAGGGAGAAGACTCAAATCAATAGAATTGGAAATGAAAAAGGGGAAGTAACAACTGACACTGCAGAAATACAAAGGATCATGAGAGATTACTACAAGCAACTCTATGCCAATAAAATGGACAACCTGGAAGAAATGGACAAGTTCTTAGAAAAGCACAACCTTCCGCGACTGAACCAGGAAGAAATAGAAAATATAAACAGACCAATCACAAGCATTGAAATTGAAAATGTGATTTAAAATCTTCCAACAAACAAAAGCCCAGGTCCAGATGGCTTCACAGGCGAATTTTATCAAACATTTAGAGAAGAGCTAACACCTATCCTTCTCAAACTCTTCCAAAATACAGCAGAGGGAGGAACTCCCAAACTCCCAAATTCATTCTATGAGGCCACCATCACCCTGATACCAAAACCAGACAAAGATGTCACAAAGAAAGAAAACTACAGGCCAATATCACTGATGAACATAGATGCAAAAATCCTCTACAAAATGCTAGCAAACAGAATCCAACAGCACATTAAAAGGATCATACACCATGATCAAGTGGGATTTATCCCAGGAATGCAAGGATTCTTCAATATACACAAATGTGATACACCATATTAACAAATTGAAGGATAAAAACCATATGATCATCTTAATAGATGCAGGAAAAGCTTCTGACAAAATTCAACACCCATTTATGATAAAAACTCTCCAGAAAGTAGGCAGAGAGGGAATTTACCTCATGATAATAAAGGCCATATATGACAAACCCACAGCCAACATCATTCTCAATGGTGAAAAACTGAAACCATTTCCACTAAGATCAGGAGCAAGACAAGGTTGCCCACTCTCACCACTATTATTCAACATAGTTTTGGAAGTTTTAGCCACAGCAATCAGAGATGAAAAAGAAATAAATGGAATCCAAATAAGAAAAAGACGATACAAACAGATGGAGTGATATACCATGTTCTTGGATTGGAAGAATCAACATTGTGAAAATGACTATACTACCCAAAGCAATCTACAGATTCAATGCAATCCCTATCAAACTACCAATGGCATTTTTCACAGAACTAGAACAAAAAATTTCAAAATTTGTATGGAAACACAAAAGACCCCGAATGGCCAAAGCAATCTTGAGAAAGAAAAATGGAGCTGGAGCAATCAGGCTCCCAGACTCAGACTGTACTGCAAAGCTACAGAAATCAAGACAGTATGGTACTGGCACAGAAACAGAAATATAGATCAATGGAACAGGATAGAAAGCCCAGAGATAAACCCCCGCACATATGGTCACCTTCTTTTTGATAAAGGAGGCAAGAACATACAATGGAGAAAAGACAGCCTCTTCAATAAGTAGTGCTGGGAAAACTGGACAGCTACATATAAAAGAATGAAATTAGAAGACTCCCAGACACTGTACACAAAAATCAATTCAAAGTGGATTAAAGACCTAAATGTAAGGCCAGACACTATAAAACTCTTAGAGGAAAACTTAGAATACTCTATGACATAAATCACAGCAAGATCCTTTTTTACCCACCTCCTAGAGAAATTGAAATAAAAACCAAAAGAAACGAATGGGACCTAATGTAACTTAAAAGCTTTTGCACAGCAAAGGAAGCTATAAACAAGACAAAAAGACAGCCCTCAGAATGGGAGAAAATATTTGCAAATGAAGCAAGTGAGAAAGGATTAATCTCCAAAATATATAAGCAGCTCATGCAGCTCAATATTAAAAAAACAAACAACCCAATCCAAAAATGGGCAGAAGACCTAAATAGACATTTCTCCAAAGAAGATATACAGATTGCCAGCAAACACATGAAAGGATTCTCAACACCACTAATCATTAGAGAAATGCAAATCAAAACTACAGTGAGGTATCATCTCACACCAGTCAAAATGGCCATCATCAAAAAATCTAGAAACAATAAATGCTGGAGAGGGTGTGGAGAAAAGGGAACCCTCTTGCACTGTTGATGGGAATGTAAATTGATACAGCCACTATGGAGAACAGTGTGGAGGTTCCTTAAAAAACTAAAAATAGAACTACCATATGACCCAGCAATCCCACTACTGGGCATATACCATGAGAAAACCATAATTCAAAAAGAGTCATGTACCACAATGTTCATTGCAGCTCTATTTACAATAGCCAGGACATGGAAGCAACCTAAGTGTCCATCGACAGATGAATGGATAAAGAAGATGTGGCACATATACACAATGGAATATTACTCAGCCATAAAAAGAAATGAAATTGAGTTACTTGTCGTGAGGTGGATGGACCTAGAGTCTGTCATACAGGGTGAAGTAAGTCAGAAAGAGAAAACAAATACCGTATCCTAAGACATATATATGGAATCTAAAAAAAAAAAAAAAGGGTCTGAAGAAACTATGGGCAGGACAAGAATAATGACGCAGATGTAGAGAATGGACTTGAGGACACGGGGAGGGGCAAGGGAAAGCTGGGATGAAGTGAGAGAGTGGCATTGACCTATATACACTACCAAATGTAAAATAGATAGCTAGTGGGAAGCAGCCACATAGCACAGGGAGATCAGCTCGGTGCTTTGTGATCAAGTAGAGGGGTGGGATAGGGAGGGTGGGAGGGAGACGCAAGAGGGAGGAGATATGGGGACATATGTATATGTATAACTGATTCACTTTGTTATAAAGCAGAAACTAACACACCATTGTAAAGCAATTATACTCTAATAAAGATGTTAAAAAAAAGAGTAATATGAAAAGACAGTGGGAAGTGAAGAAGCCAGCTATATAAACTCTATGTGTTGGGGGAGGAGGAGGTGGATAGTGGGAGGGGAGGAGAAAGGATAGGAAAGATGGGGGCAGGCAGGGTCGCAGTGGCAGGGTGAGTGTAGGGCTGCTCCCTCCAGCAGGCACGATGCAGCCCAAATGCAGGGCACGGAGGAGAAATGGCTTTGTCTCGGCGGCCGCCTACCCTCTGACTGCATTAAGCCTCACGCTTGGCCCACGATGACTTTTTGATGAAGGAGATGCAGCATCCTACAGGGGCCAACAGTCTCAGGGAAGAGAAGAGCTCAGCAGAAAGTGCACCCAGCTTTCCAATATGCTCTTCTCTCATCAGCTTTCTTTTTCAAGTGCATTTTCTGGATGCTATTTTCCTTCTAAGCTATCTGTAACTTCTCAGTAAGCAAGAAGTTGGGGGCGGGGAATCCAACAACAGTGACAGCCAAGTGGCCAGTTTCTGTGGGAACACCTATGGATGTCTACTGTACTGGGCAAGAAGAGAACAAAGTCGCTTTTATCTCCAGCTTTCCAAAAGCCTTTGTGTGCTTTAGAAGCTGGTTATTATTGCATTATTAAAGCCCCAGTGAGCCGAGCCAAGGCATGGATACGCTAGAGCTGTCCCAGGCAGCTTCAGCTAGTTCAGAGTTCTCATCCTGTGACCTAACCTGACTCCGGGCTTGCCATCCAGCGCATCCCAGTGAAGGGGGAGCAGGAAGGAGAGGCCAGGCCTTTAGAGAAGGTGCCTCGGGGCTTCCAACCAAACTGGTCTGTTCGGTTCCCAGGAATCATTTTGAGCATAGTCCATTTTGCCAATATTGTGTTTCTTAAAGCACCAGCAGTGTAAACTGGGGGGAGAAACTGTTGCATAAGGACATACATATCTCAAACCAGATTTTCCTGGGTTTCAGCCAGCAGGTTGTGCGGGGAAGGCTGGGAGGACGTAGTGTTCAGGTTTGTGTGTCACTGGGGTCTGGGGATGAGGGTTATGGTGAGGACAGGCTGGGGCATAGTTTGCTGAGCACAGATTTGCTCCAGTTTGTTGCAGATTGCTAATCACAACACCTATGAGCTTTGTCATCCGTCCCAACCCCTACTTTCGCAGAGGAGAGGAAGCCCAAAGAGGCAAGGTGACTTGTCCAAGGTTGCACAGTGAATCGGTGTCCTCCTGAGCTCTCCACAGCCTGGACACGTGCTGAGCATGTGTGGTGTTCATGCTCCAGACCTGCAGGTACAGGTGCCCTTTCAGTGGCAGTGCCAGTTTCACATTTCACGTTAGTGTTTGGGCAGAGAAGCCCCCAGAAAGCACAGACTGTCCATTTCACTGGGCCTTGTATAGCAAGCAGCAAGGCTCAGGCACAGGTAGGAGCTTATGTTTCTGGACAAACCCTGAAAAAAGATCAACGTCACATCCTCCAACCAGCTCCAGTGTGCTTATTCTCAAGTAAATGTGGCAAAGCAGTCCAGCTGGAGAGGCTGCAGAATGACAGAACAGCAGAGGGCTGCCATGGATGGTTGTGCAGACCACGCACTCCACAAAGGGCCTGGATGAGGGGCTGAGCAGTGGCCAAAATCCAGCCTGCCTTCCACTAACTGGGCCCTACCCTGGTACAGTGCTCCTAATCTTTCCCGTCTCACGAAGACTTCCCCTTTGAGTAGGAAAGCTTCCCTCTCTGCCGGCCCTTCTTCTATCCTTCCCTTCTACCTCATTCCTATTCACTAAAGGTTTCACTTTCTTTGTTTTTAATTTATGTTTTTCAGATTCACTTGTTAAGCTGTAATCACCAAACTAGTGATGAGCCCTGCTCACACTGCACTGTTTGAAACCACTGAGCCCATCTTCAGGCTGCCTGTTCCACCTTCCGGACATGGTCTTCCCATGGTGCATCTGACTACCTCTGTTCGTGTGCTGCTTCCTCCAAGAAGCCTTCCCTGACCATTTCCTTTTCCCCCACACATCTCACCTCAGGAGTGAGGTCTATCACCCACAACTTCCTAGGTACAACCTTGGGGAGCTTTCGATACATTGTGGAATGATCTATTAATAAGTTCATCTTCTCCTTAGATCTGCCCTGTCCGATATGGTAGCCACCAGCCATATGTGGCTATTGAGTACTTAAACTGGGTCTGATCTGAATGGAGATGTCTTGTAAGCTACATACCACATGTGAAATGCTTAGTATGAAAAAACTAACCTAAAATATATCATTGATAATTTTTATATCGATTACATGTTGAAATGACAATATGCTAGATAAATTGGGTTAAATTAAATGGCTGATTAAAATTAATTTCACCTGTTTCTTTTTACTTTTTAACGGGGCTACTAGAAAAATTTTAATTACCTATGTGGCTTGCATTATATTTCTGTTGGACAGCACTGCTTAGACTGTAAACCTCTCTAGGTCAGGGACCCTGTCTTACTTATCTTTGTACCCCCAGCACCTAATGCAGACACACATTTGGATGTTGAGAAAGTAGCAATACAGTTGTCACCTTGTATTGTCACTGTCACTGCCTACCTGTCTATCTCTACCACGATGCTTTGTGTGCCCTGAGCACAGAGACCGTGCCCCACCTAGCACAGCGTTCGACAAGAGGCAGATGCAGAAGAAATGTTGAAGAATAAGGTAAAGGAAGTATTTTATCTAAATATGTAAGAAGGGTTTCTTTTCATTTAATCTTGCTGTCTCATTCCACTTGGGGACCACAGACAGGATACGGCAACTTTGTAGGTGGGAAAGAGCCTGGTAGCTGCAACATCCTGACTGGATCTTTCTGAGTTAAGACAGGGGAAGTGAGCAGAGGAGGAGCTGGCACAGCCAGTGGGAGAGGAGCTGCACCCTATAGCCAGCCCAGTGGTCTGTTAGATGAGGGGCAAACGTCTTAAAAGTCAAGGATTAGAAAAACCATTCTGGGTGATGCAAATAAACAGAGGACAAAGGTCATGGAATATAGAGACTAACTTTCACGACCACATCATTTAATAGCTTAGCCTGTCCTCTTAGGTACTGACCAGTGGATGGTAAATTTTAAAAATCTTTACATATTTTTTGGCTATAGAAATAAAGCTGGCTCACCGTAAAAAAAAAAAAAAAAAAAAAAAAAGAAAAGAAAAGAAAAAATGGTTTTTGAAGCCAAAACCTCACAATTATATAGAAATGTTTCAAGTGAAAAGTCAAAGTCCTCTGTGACCCACTCCAAAGCAAAACCCAACAACTGCTAATAACACATTGGTATTCTTCCTTCTAGGCTTTTCCATTATGCAGATACTTTGCTTTGCTTTTGCTTTTTTGTTTGTTTGTTTTTTTCCATAAATGAGATTATATTCTAAATAACATTCTGCAACTTACTTTTCAAACATATAGCTATATTGTCCACGTTTCCTCATGTCAGTATATAAAAATCTATCTGTTCTTTTTAGCTGGACCAGAGTGTTCCATTTATTCAAATAACCCCCTTGTCACTGGACATCAGCAATAAAGACAAACACTTCTTTGCTCTTGCAAACAGGCTGCAGCAAACATCCTCAGACACATCTTGGCAACTTTTGTGTTTCTATAGGAACAAAAATAGTTTCATTTTTGTCCTAATGAAGATGGGGCTGCTAATCAGAATAGGACCGCCCACATTAAAAAAAGACAAAAACAGATTGGGGTGGAGGTACAGGGAGGAGATGGTGATGGTAATGGTGGATTTGGGGCCTGGTGTCAGTATTTTTGTAGTAGTGAAAGAAGAGTCCATTTAGCATGAATCTCATTTTCTAGCTCTAATTCTAAAACTGTTCCTTTTAAATTTAACCTGAAAGCTCAATTTTGGTTCAGCCTGTATGAAGTTCAAGAACATCCTCTTACGTATATCCCAGTTAGAACTGTAATTGGATATGTCCTTCGGTCTGGCATTCACTGGGTCAAGCTTCCACTTTTTCCTACTGAAGGACTTACGGGTTCTTTAATTACACAGGTAACTGTGGTTTGAAATTCAAAACAACAGTATGTCTCTCATAGTTCTCCTGAGAAAGAAAAATTCTAATGGTAAACAATGCCCTTAGGGTTTCATGTCCCCCACCAAGTGCATCTAGATGCCCTCCTGGCTTTACCTTATATACTAATAGGGCAGACAAGTCACTAATCTCTGCTGGCCTGTGACATGGTGCCGCCTACTTTATTATTATTGTCAGGAATAATGTATGAATCATTATAGTCAGGATTACAGATAGTGTATGTAAAGCACAAGAACAAGGTACACGTTCAAATAATGGCGACTAGTATTATTTTCAATTTAAACTACTAGGATTACATAAAAAACAAAAGAGATAAAAGTCAAAAGCAGTGAGGAAGAAGGAAGAGCCAAAGAATATTAGTAGTCACTTTGAACGTTTTTATTGCAGGAACTTTGATACCTCTTTTCCACAGTGCCAGGAACTAACATCAATTAAGGGAGCACTACCTGCCAAGTTCTGTGTGAGGGATTTTACATATATCATCCTACTTAATTCTCCCAACAGATTTGTGAGGTAAGTCATCTTTTCCCATTTTACAGGTAGAAAAACTGAGACCCAGGTTTACTGTTTAAACAGCTTTCTCAGACTTATCAGTGAAGTAAGTGGATAAGCTGGTATTAAAACTCAGAGCAGTTTGCTCCAAATCTACACTTGTCTGGGTACCAAGCTGCTGTCCACAGGATCGGACTGCCTCATGAAGCCCTAACATATGCTTATCTCCTGCACATCTTCCTTCACCTGACCCCACTTTGATCTGAGGCAGATCCAGGACTTCCCTCTTGCCTTGTTTGATTCTCTACTGTATCAGTCAGGACTCTCTCAGTTGCAAGTGACAGAAAGTCAAAGCAAACTGGCCTAAGCACATCAAGGACATGTGCTCATGCACATGAAAAGTCCAAAGATGGACTTGGGCCTCAGGCATGGCTGCACTCAGGGGCTCAGATAGTGTCAACAGGCTCTGTCTATCCTCCCTGGCCCTCTGGGTTCTAGGACTGGCTTTACTCTCAAAGGAGTCTCTCCTCGGGGCAGAAACCACAGCCCCACCCAAAAAAGAGGACCCTTCCTTTCTCCCAGTGTCCATATTGTCCATATATCAAACCTTAGTTAAACTTCACATGCCTACTCCTCAAACAGTCACCATGGCTGGAGGTATGGTGTATGCTGCTGGCCAGGCCCACCCCTGTGGCCAGGGAATTTGGGGTCACCCTTCCCTGAGTCACAAGGAATAGTTCCCCACAGAACATAGGGTTGGCAATGAAAGGAAGGGCAAAAGGAGTCCTCAATAGACCAAAGCCACAGATATCCTCTGGAGAATTCTTGTTCTTCACTCAGCAACAGCTCACAGACTTTGTCTTTTGCCTGGAAAAAACCTCATACTTTAGATATATGATTCCATAATGGGTTTTTTTTGCATATTTATCTTGCATCATTGTGTACAGTGTCTACAAGAGGTCTGCAAATCCCATTGGACATGTTGTATCCTGCCTCCTCTTTCCACCTAATTATCATAACAGCATTGTCATTTTTGATGCTTTGGCCTGAAGTTTGTAGAAAGCTCTAGTCAAAATGGCTTAAACAGTGAGGAAAATGTCCTTACCCACACATGAGGAAGTCCCAGGTAGGGCGACTCTAGGTTGACTGAGTCCACACCTCAGACTCTCTCCATTTCTCTCTCTGCCATCCTCAGGGTGTCAGCTCTGTCCTCTGTGCTCCTCTCCAGGTTACAGGATGGCCATACAGTCCTGGGTACCACACCCAGCTGAGATAAAATCCTGTAGAAGAAAAAACTGGCTGCCCTGTATTTCATTTGCCAGAACTGAGTCACCTGAGTTACCTGGCCTGAGAGGTCCAATAGATGTGGCAAGTGAAGTTTACATTTTAGTTCATTCAAATTTGGTAAAATCAGGGAATTCCCTTGTGGTCCAGTAGTTAGAACTCAGCGCTTTCACTGCCAAGGGCCCAGGTTCAATCCCTGGTCGGGCAACTAAGATCTCACAAGCTGTGTGGTTTGGCAAAAAAAAAAAAAAAAAAAGAATTTTATAAACTCAAAAGTACATCAATCACACTAGCCATTTTTCCATGATCAGAGACACTTCTATTGGACACCTCTCTATACCAGTCACTGGCAAGGAGAATACAATTACTATGATTGTCAAGTAAAACATCAATAGTGGAGTCAGCCATTGGTACCTACTAAGTTTCAATTTTGTGCCTTGACTTTGCACTGGGCTGGGAATGCAAGAAATGTATACTCTAGCAAGGGTGATAGACACATACACAGACCACCACGATGAAGGGTGACTTTCATAAATGCTAGAAGACTAGAACCAACCAAAGGGTTCTGAGTGTTCCACACAAGGACAGATAGCTCCTGGCAGGGGACAACAGGGAAGGCCAGCTTGAGAGCATTTATGTGGCAGCAGTGTATAGGGTAGATCTGAAAGCTTAATTAAGAGGCTGTTGCCATAGTCCAGACAAGCAAAAATGAAGATGAAGAAAGAATGGAAAACGGGACACAAACGTGGAGTGCTTTTCCTTAAGAGTCTGAGTTCCACTGAAAGTTAAAAGCCAGACTGACTTTGTAAAAAATCAGAATTTCAGAATATTTTAAAGATTGTTTTTCTTCAAGTTCATATTGTAAAACAAACCATGAAGATAAATTGGAAAGGGACCCCAGGACAACTATCCTTTGTGTGGGATCTGAGCCTTCCATGAGAAGTTTACCTTTATTTATTTAATTGGCTGCATCAGGTCTTAGTTGTGGCACATGGGATCTTCATTGTGGCATGTGGGACCTTTCGTTGCAGCACTCAGACTCTTCGTTGCGGCACATAGGCTCTCTAGTTGTGGCGTGAGAGCTTAGTTGCCCTGTGGCATGTGGGATCTTAGTTCCCTGACCAGGGATCGAACCCGTGTTCCCTGCATTGGAAGGTGGATTTTTACCACTGGACCACCAGGGAAGTCCAAGAAGTTTACCTTTAATGAGACATTCTCCCTTGGGTCATCAGACCATCTCCTATACTGGTTGACATCCATGGAAATACATGTTTGTTATGACGCAGTAGTCCAAATGTAGATTCAAATGTTACGTTTAAATTGGAACAAGAGTGATGGGTTTTTGGTGATGCCATTTCAGGGGATTACTGGGTTGCTTTGTCAGGGGTGGCTTGGCCCAGGGATGATGGATTGCTGTGGGCAGAAGACTGATTACACTGAGTTAACATCAACCAATCTCTTCCCTGAGCAGCCCAGTGTAGCAGCAGACCTACTCCAGCGTGTGCCACTGCAGTTGCTTCTGCTGGAAACTGTGGATGAAACTGTCAGCCTTCCCTTGACCAGGACTGGAGGGCTTCTCGCTTCTCAGTTGCCCAGATGACACCCCTACTTCCAACCTTGTAAGCACGTGCCACACCCTGTCCCCAGTGCTGAGAGCTGTAGCTCTTTCTTTTCCATGAACTGGAGACTGCCCTTCACCATGAAGTCCATGAAGCTTAACCTTCAGGGCCTCTCATTTGCATAGGCCCTTTCCACGGCCCTGGCAGGAGTCTCGCCAATGTGTTCACATGGTCTTATGTTTTTGTAAAACTTACCCAAGTAGTACATTTTCCTTGCAATTGATTAAGAATACTGCTTCTTGCAGTATTCTGAGTGCAGATACCCACTCCCTCACACAACTCTAGGTGGAGTAACATTGCAGGAGCCCCAGGCATTTTCAGAATCCAGTTAAGGGGAAGGTGAGTGAAGGAGAAGTTTAGTTTGGATTTATGAGGCTATATTTGTGTAGGTCACAGTCACTTCCATGTATAGTTGTATTACTGCCAGCCGTCCCAGAGAGGAATGACTTTCTGAAACACTCCTATCACCTACCCTGCCAACACCCTCACCATCTTAGTTCTCAGGTACAGCACCTCGGTCATATGGAAATGTGAACATGTCCTTTAGCCCCAGCATGAGATATACATGAAGAGTGGAGGAGAAATATGCAATCTCACTCCTGGCCATATATCCAGAGAAAACTCTAATTCAAAAAGATGCATGCACCCCAATGTTCATTTCAGCACTATTCACAATAACCAAGACATGGAAGCAAACTAAATGTCCATTGACAGAGGAATGGATAAAGAAGATGCAGTACATATATACAATGGAATACTGCTCTGCCATTAAAAAAAATGAAATAATGCCATTTGCAGCATTTTCTCTAGGATGGACCTAGAGATTATCATACTAAGTAAAGTAAGTCAGAAAGAGAAAGACGAATATCATATGATGTCACTTATATGTGGTATCTAAAATATGACACAAATGAACTTATCTACGAAACAGAAACAGACTCACAGACATAGAGAACAGACTTGTGGTTTCCAAGGAGGAGGAGGGGGTGGGGGAAGGATGGACTGGGAGTTTGGGGTTAGCAGATGCAAACTATTGTATAGAGAATGGATAAACAACGAAGTGCTACTGTATAGCACAGGGAACTATATTCAATATCCTGTGATAAGCCATAATGGAAAAGAATATGAAAAAGAATGTATGTATGTATAACTGAATCACTTTGTTGTGTAAAGTTTGAAATGCATTGAGCTAGAGATAATATATGGAAATTCTTCCAAGCATAAGATATAGAAAGTTGTTAAGTGGATGATTGAGTCCTTTCAACATCTAATCAGACTAGAAGTCCTCTTTTACCAGGAAAATGCCTGATGCTGTACTGTATACAATTACAAAGAAAATCAAATCTCCTTTGTTGTTATTGTTAATGGGAATTGTGAGAAATAGAATTTATGAAGAGTTCTATATTTATCAGGTGTGTGTTCCAAGCAAAATAACAAAAGCAAGTGTGTTTAGAATGGTTCACATACGATAGAAACAAGAGAAGTTTTCTCAGATTTGAATACAATCATACAAATTTACACGGCATTACCCATAACAAGTTGGGAAGCTAAAAGAAAAAATTTTTAAGTATTAAGTAATTAAGTAACCATTCTAGAGGCTTCCGGGAAGAAGGAAATGTTAAATTACCTTTTTCTTCTCCTTTTAGGTTCTGATATCACAAAACTGTTTTCAAGTGAAGAGGTAATGAAAGAGTTTTCAGACAAGGGATGCTCTTAAAAGAAAAAGACTCTAAAGAGGTACAGTTAATAAAAGGCAATAATAAGATAAATGATAAGGCCATTAATAAACTATTGTTATTTCTTTGGATTTGTGATATTTCTGGTATCAGTCAACTTGAAAAATTTTAACTTACTATGATTCTTCTCTCTAAATAAATGTTTATATTGGTAATAATTTTTTTACTCATAATTTTGATTCTTTTTCTGACAGAGAATCCCCCAAATCTAAAAAGCTTCAGGCCTCCCACAAAACCTGGATCCATGGTTGGTCAAGGGAGATTGTGAGGTAATAGTAAAGTTTACTTTTGTTTTACTCATAGCTGGTGAGTCTGTGTTTCTGTGTAAGTTTTCATTCAAAGAAAACGGGATTTGTTCCAGTGGAACTGAAGAAATAGCTTCAGCCAGGCCAACAAAAGAGGCAGCATGGAATGAATGACAACAGACAGTAGATTTTGGTGTAATTTTTGGCTTTCTGGTGGACTGAGAGAGCTCGGACATGTTATTTATCCTTATGAGTCAGTCTCATCACCTGTAAAATGACAAATTTGGCTAAGATGAGCTAAGAGTTCCTTTCCAGTGCTATGTTTCTGATTTTAACAGCTAAGTGTTGCTAAGTCAAGGTATTCCGTGACTTGCCTTGGAGAACATAGAGGAATGGCTCGTTAATTTTTAATTTGCAAACGACTGCTGCAAAGTTTGTGAAACCTGATCAGTCTCATAAGTAGGTTACATATCCCTCCTATATTATTTGCATTGTTTAATTATTTAATACATCCTTTCTTTCATAATAGGGCAAAGGTAAACTTTTGCACTGCCCCTTCTATATAGCCACAAATTCTGCATAAGTGGGATCCAGAGCAATTAACTTTTACTGTTAAAACTCTACCACCACCTTCATTTCTATATACTTCCTATATTTTTTTAAGCTATTCTTATAGATGTGATCCTATTTTATCACCACCAAATTCTTAGAGGGTACACGAAGTATGGATAGTTATCTCCATTTAGCAGATTTGGAAACTGAGATGGAAAAAGGCTAAATCACGTTTTATTAGTTTTAGTTGACTAGAGGCAGAAACAACTGGAATACGGCTCCTCTGATGCCCACTCCCCCTGTGAAGGTCAATATGTAGAAATAAACATCTGGGACAGAGAGGTGGACACTCTGGTTATTGGCATATATTGGCCAAAAGTCCTAGGATTTCATGGCAGTGAGAACATGGGTGGCAGCACAGTGCCCAGGCAGTGTGAGGACGTTTATCCACTGCTGGGGACAGATCTGGAATTCATTTTATTTTATTTTACTTATTTTTAAAATTTTCAGTGAAATATAGTTGATTTACAATGTTGGTTACAGGTGTTCAGCAAACAAAGTGATTCAGAGATAAATATATATATGAATAATAAAGATAAAGATAAATATATAATGAATAAATAAATAATAAATAAAGAATATATATAATATGTATGAATATATATTATATATACATATATTGTATACATGAATATATAATATATATGAATATATACATATATAGTGTACATGAATATATAATATATATGAATGTATATAATATATATGAACATATATATATTATATATATGAATATATATAATATATATGTTCATATATATATAATATATATATATTCTTTTTTAGATTCTTTTCCATTAGAAGATATTGAGTATAGTTCCTGTAATTTATTTTAAATATTAGAGGAAAGGCAATCGAGACTAGCCAGTCCCTGAAGGTTTAGTGGAACACTGTCCAGAACCCCCTGACAGCCCCAGTGCACAGCTAAACATGCTGGCTGAGCAACGTGCAACCATCAGATACCTCAGAGTCTGGAGAACAAGATAGCACCTCTGCGCACGGAGTATCTGGCTGGCGTTGGCTCCTTCCCCCGACCCATCCTCCACTGGGTTCCCGAGATTAGGCCATTTATTCCAGGCAGGGTTAGAGAGGCCGCGTGAAGAGGACACAGGTGCTTCCTGCAACTGTGCACCTCAGCATGCATATACCTATGTAGGGGCCTCTATTCAAATATTGATGACCAGAAGCTTCATCACAAAGGCCGCACAGCCACCCTCTCAGGGAAATGGGAGCTCCCTCTGAAGCAGCCTTCCCAGTCGAGAGCAATGTTTCTGAGAAGTGCCGCTCTCAGAGCTCAGCCTAGAAGTTAGGACAGCTCCCGGGTGCCGGAACGAGAAGCTTTGAGATGAGTCGGGTGATTGGTTGTCTTGCAATAGTTATTGACTATTTCCTTTTATATATATAAAAAATATATATACACACACACGCATATATATACACATATATGTATTGATATGTATATATGTATGTATTTATAGGTGAAACCATAGAGACAAACATTCTGAGCACATTTTAGACATGTAGGTCATATGAGACTGGGCTCTGGGCCTGAGCCTATCAGTAAGCTGAGGCTTGCTCCTGTCAGGACCATCTGGATTGTGTCCCACCTAACTGTCCAATTGCTGTCCCCCATGACTCCATTAGGCCACTGGAGACACTTGAAGTCTCGAATACAATCAAAATTTCAGCCCCCATTCACAGAAATAAAATCCAAATGTAAGGTGAGAATTGTAGTATCCAGCTGGTGATTCTGGCTTCTCTGAGTTTTAATGACAAAGAACACATCTTGGTTTTATTATCTACCCAAACATTGCTTTGTAAGGACTCTTCCTACCTAACACTTAATATCTCTGATAAAATTATATTTTTGTGTGTTCCCTGTTCATCTATGGCATTTCCTGGCCTGTGTTAATGGTAATCTACAGCTACCAGAGAGAAAGAAAGAAAGAAATGGAGTAGGAAAAGATAATTCATGCTTAATAATTGCTGTCTGAATGCCAGGGTCTGTACAATGTATACAGCTTTTATAGCTCCTTACAACTTTAAGAGGGCTGTATTAGAATCCCCATTTTACAAGTGAATAAACTGAGGCTCTTAAATGTTTTACAATTCACCCAAGTTTACATAGGAACTAGTCTGGCTTGATCAACCCCAAGACCACCCATCTCCAAAGCCCACATCTGAGAGCCATGTTTATGACAGCTAATTTGTCAACTCTCGGGACTCTTTGGCCCTGAGCAAATGTTATCCATCTGTATTTGTGAGTTGCTTAAATGTTCACAAGTCTGGTATTTCACTACAGGAAGGCAGACTCATCAAATATTTTATGTGGTAAAACTGCTGATAAAGGCTAGTCAGGACGCTAAGAACATTCAGTTAATTGTTTTTCTAACAGTTCCTTAATATTAATGGACCTTGGCCACTGTTTCAGTAGCAGCATAAAGAATCTGAGAATTTAAACCAAAAACTTGCTCTTCTCCTTGATTTTAAGATGATCTCAGTTTTGTCACTTAACTTTGCTGTGCTCTACTTTCCTTACCTGTAAAATGGTCACAACACATTATGCTGAAGGTGTAATGAGACTGTATACCTGAAAGCTGTTTGAAACTTTTATTCAGGTATCTTGGCTTCTGTCTAAGAAAGATAAGCAAGGTGTGAAATAGATGCACACTTGTATAATAATAGCTGATGTTCATTGGCTATTCAGTGTGCACAAGCACTGGCCAAGTGCCTTACAGCCATCCCAACGCTATGAGATGAATACTAGTATTATCCTCATTTGACAGATAGGAAAAACAGGCACAGAAAAGTAAGAAACCTTCCAGGTTCCATAAGTACAATAGAAAGTGGCAGTCAGGTGGGATTCCAACCCAGATAGTTTCCTTCCAGAGCCTATGTTATTAACCATTGTGTTATATTGCCTCCCAATTATAAGTATAATGAAATGACACTCAAGGCATTATGTAAACAATTAGGTTAATTATCAAAGGATAAACATTTGACCTCCAGTCTCTTGCTGGAAGATTCTAGTTCAAACATATCCCTGACTACGCTGGCACCCTGGAACATAGCCTCGTTAGTCCCAGCACCAACGGGTCATGTCCCAGTTCTTGGTGGTTCCCGACCAAGCTCTCCCTGTTTCTTCCCTTCAACCATCATGACCCTCTGGCCTTTCCCTCTGCTGATTCTCAGTGGCCTGCAATATCTACTCACACTGTTCCTCCTGCCTGACTCTCCCTAGAAGCCTTCCCAAACCCCAGGATTAGGCTAACCATCTGCCTTCCATTGGCCCTTAAATCTCACTGAGCTGGCCCCTGTCCTGGCATGACCTCATCTAGTGGAATTCTTTACTTCTGTGTCTATTTCCCTGTCATATGTACCTCAAGGGCTGCCCTGCATTTTAGTCATCTTTGTATGTTCTTTGTATCTTTGGCACTTCATGCTGGGCACATTCAAATTTGTCCATGGTGGGTCTTTAAAAATTGTTAGACAGTGGTGTCTTGGATTGGATCCTGGAACAGATGAAGGACATTAGAATGGAAAAATAGGTGAAATCCAAATAAAGTCTGTAGTTTGGTTCAAAGTGTTATACCAACTTTAATTTCCTAGTTTCAATAAATGAAGCATGGTTCTATCAGATGTTAACATTACAGGAAGCTGGGCCAAGGTTATATGAGGGCTCTCTAAGCCATCTCTGCAACTCTTCTGTAGATCTAAAATTATTGTAAAATTAAAAGTTTAAAAATCAATCATTAGATGGCTTTTAGCCAGTGTTCAAGACCATCCTTTTGGAGTCAGACAGACTTAAGTTAAAATCCTAACTAAACCATTTACTACATATACTAAGTGATCTTAAGCAAATTAAAGTCATACAGTCCCTCTGAACCCCACTGTTAACTGGCCTGGCGCAGTGGAAACAATAAATGGTAGTTAGTTTTGTTACACTGTTATATTCACAATAATAACGTATTATTACTACTATAACAATTTATCAAAAATATGGGCCAAACTTTTTCTTTCAAACATACTCCCACTGCATGCCTCCCAGCATCCCTACATACCTACACTTAAGCCACAAACACTTGTTTACTCAACAAATATGTTGGGTGTTCTGGCCACTGTTCTGGCACTGGATTTATAGCCAGGAATGAAACAGACAAAAAACCCTGCCACAAACAGCTTACATTCTAGTGGAGATAGGCAATAAATTAACAGCGCATTGGTTCTCAAAGTGAGTCCCAGAGCATCGCCTGGGAACTTGTTAAAATGCATATTCTTGGACCCCACCCCAGACCTACTGAATCAGAGTCCGGTTGTAACAGTTTTAACAAGTCTTCCGGGTGATTCTGGTTAGTACTCAGGTTTAAGAACCACTGATATAGTAGGTTGTGATAATCTGTGTTCTAGAGGAAACTAAAGCAGGAAACAGGGTGGAACACCAGGGTGGGCAGGGGGTTAAAAGTTTTAAATAAGCTGGTTACTCCGAAGGTGGCATCTGCTCAGAGACATAAAGAAGGTGAGGGAGTGGGCCTCCAGGATATCCAGGGAGACAGTGATTGATTGATTGATTTTAGGGGGAGAGTGTTTTAGGCAGAAGGAATGGCAAATGCAAAGGTACTGAGGCAGGAGCAGGCCTGGGGGTCTGTGCAAGGAACAGGAAGGAGGCCGGTACAGCTGGACTAAGGTGAGCAAAGGAGAGAAAGCAGGAGGAGTGGGAGAGTCATGGGGCTCCAGACAGCATAGGGATTTGTAAGCCATTGCAAAGAGTTTGACATTTATACACTGAACCATAGACACCCTACCTTTTTCTATATAGTCTAGAGCCCCTAACACTCTACAAATCCACCTGCCCTGCCTAACCTTCATGGTCCTAGCCAATCCCTTCTCTTCCTTAGGCTTCCCCATCCCACACTCTCAGGATGAGCCTCTCCCATCCCTACCTTTCATAGGCACGTTTGTTTATCCCAATCTACAATATAGAGTTTGCCTGTATTTTGCCCTATTGGACTGAGTCCCCTGAAGTGGAGACCTTGTCATTTTCCCCCTTTATTCCCACTACCTATCATAATGCCGGTGCATTGCAATGCTACATAAATATTTACTGAGTTTCTCTTAAGGCATCAGGATAGAGACCAACATATTATTGGCATTCGATGAATATTACAAATGCTGCCAATGATTTTGCAATTTCTTCTGTCAGAGATAATAAGAAAAGGAGCTCATAGTTTTATTCTCAAACCACCAGTGCTTTTTGGATGCATTTGCAGGATTCACCCAGAGTTTGACTAGAGCTATAGCAGAGTCGCTCCTTCTTGCCAGCTGCTTCCCTTTGTGCCTGATGGCCTAACTAGTTCTGTGCTGGCTTTGGCTCTGAATATTGCCAGAGCGTAACATCAGTTTACTGCTAGCCTTGGACCAAAATGGACCAGCGTAGGAGATGGCGTGAAAAGAAGATGGGCATTGGAATCAGCCAGGGCTAGGTTTGAATTCCAGGTTCAACACCCACAGGGGGCTCTTCTCTTTTTCCTTCCTTTCCTTTCCTTCCTTCCTCCCTCCCTCTCTCTCTCTCTCTCTCTTTCTCTCTTTCTTTCTTTTCTCATGAATCCCCTAGCAAAGAAAGAAAGTGGGTGTTGAACCTGGAATTCAAACCTAGCCCTGGCTGATTCCAATGCCCATCTTCTTTTCACACCACCTCCTACCCTCGTCCATTTTGGTCCAAGGCTAGCAGTAAATTAATGTTACGCCCTGGCAATACTCAGAGCCAAAGCCAGCACAGAACTAGTTAGGCCATCAGGCACAAAGGGAAGCAGCTGGCAAGAAGGAGCGACTCTGCTAGCTCTAGTCAAACTCTGGGTGAATCCTGCAAATGCATCCAAAAAGCATTGGTGGTTTGAGAATAAAGCTATGAGCTCTTTTTCTTATTACCTCGACAGAAGAAATTGCATTTCCAAGTATGAACTTTTCTAATGCATAAAATAAAATTATAAAATTAGAAAACATTTTACTGAAACATAATTGAAATTGTGTTGTTATCATAATATTTAAAAATTAATTTGTTACAGTAATATTTTTGCCTCTTTATTAGTACATTAAGCAACAAGATCCAGAGGCAGGTTCAATAAGTGCCAACATTTTGACATAATGATGAGCATAGAAGAGATTTGAGCTATTCACAAATGTAGTATAATATGAAATTATCTGCAATTCCTGTTACTGACATAATATAGGTACTGCTATCACTACAGTGGCTCGTGGTTTACATTTATGATTGAAGGAGATGCCAAATTTTAATTTGACTCTGACTCTAATTGTTAGAGGTTAGTGGGGGGAGGGATTTTTCTCCATCCTATTTTACTCTGTATACTATGCAAGACCGCTTCATTGCCCCAGAATATAAGTTGGGATAAATTACTTTAGCTCTCTAAATTTCAGTATCCTGGGACTTCCCTGGTAGTCCAGTGGGCAAGACTCCGTGCTCCCAATGCAGGGGATCTGGGTTCAATCCCTGGTCGGGGAACTAGATCCTGCATGTGTGCCACAACTAAGAGTCCGCCTGCCGCAACTAAGAAGCCCGCATGTTGCAGCTAAGAAGCCCGCATGCCACAGCTAAGAGTCCATATGCCACAAAGAAGATCCTGCATGCTGCCACTAAGACCCGGCACACTCTAAATAAATAAATATTTTTTAAAATAAATTAATTAAATTAAATTTCAGTATCCTTATCTGTAAAGAGATACTTAGATGACAGTTATTGTTATTTTTATTTTATTAGCAGCAGTGGTAGTAGTTAAAGACTCGTCTATAAGCTGACTATAAATTGATCCGTTTGGCAGTCATCTTTTTTTTTTTCGGCCGTGCTGCGAGGTATGTGGGATCTTAGTTCCCCGACCAGGGGTTGAACCCGAGTTCCCTGCAGTGGAAGTGCAGAGTCTTAACTACTGGACCACCAGGGAAGTCCAGGCAGTCATCTTTTTTTTTTTTTTTTTTTTTTGTCGGTACGCGTTGCAGAGCACAGGCTCCGGACGCGCAGGCTCAGCGGCCATGGCTCACGGGCCCAGCTGCTCCACGGCATGTGGGATCTTCCCGGACTGGGGCACAAACCCGCATCCCCTGCATCGGCAGGCGGACTCTCAACCACTGCGCCACCAGGGAAGCCCAGGCAGTCATCTTTTTAAGTTGAGGATTCCTACTCCCCAAATATCCCTTCTTGGCCTGAAATTTCACCTTTAGAGAAACATGCATGCTCTGGGGGCCGAGACTCCTTAAAGGTGAGTACTGCTGACCTGTCACCCTAACCTCCAGCCATGCCCACGTACAGTACTAAGTTAGGGAGTGGGACACGGTGTAGCCCAGCAGGAGGTGTGGGTGGTTAAGAAAAGAAAGGTGATACATACTTGGGACAGTCTTCCCTCGATTCATTCTATTTCCAGAGGACCCTTTTCAAAGTCCAGATTTTTGCCAAACGAGATCACATTTAGTCTTACACTCATGGTCTCAAAGAGGATTTTCCTAAAACTCAGCAGTAAGTTTAATTATAGCTTGCGTGTGCCTACATAACCCCTGTATTCTAATTCATTTCCCAGTTAATTCCCATCTTAAATTAGTATCTTTACTATCTTTGCATGACATGAAATTGGTTTTCAAGCACTTGAGAGAAAGGTGCTTATTTCTGGGCCATCCCCTCTGGAATTGCTCTCTTTGTGGACCCTGTGATTTCTTCAAGCTCTGTAGTGTTTTTCAAACTTGCGTGAGCAGCAGAATTATCTGAAGAATCCATTAAAGCGCAGGCTGCTGTGTCCCACCCCTAGAGAGTCCGATCAGTAGGCCAAGGGTGGAGCCTGAGAATTTGCATTTCTAACTTGCTCCCAGGTTTCTTTACCTCTTTGAGTCCAGTTTTTTTATTATTAAGCAAGGGCAATAATAGCTTCTTTACAGGGCTGTTGAAAGGATTAGAAAAAGATATGTAAATATACTCAAAAATACTAAGCCCCTAACAGAAATTTAATAACTATTAATTCCCATGATGGGGCATTGTTGTGGAGAGAAGGATATCTGGAGATGGAGATTTCTGGAGAGCAGCCTTGAAGAAGCAATAGAAATTGCTGGGGAGGAAGGGAGTGAGGGGAGTTCCCAGCATGAAAAACAGTGTGCAAAGGCTGGGGAGCGTGAAAAACAAAATAGCTAACTCAGAAAGTTGCCAGGAGTTACACTTTGGCTAAAGCAAGTTCATGGATCATGTATACATACGTGGGGAACAAGGGCATTCTGTGCTATTTTAAAGAGTTTCAACTCTCTTCTGAAGGAGATGGAAAACGGTTGAGGTCGTTTGAAGCAGGCAGTGACGTGAAGTAGGGATTGTGTAGGTGAGGAGGAATGGGTCCAGGCCGATGTCTAAATTTCTCTCTTGAGTTTCTGTGTAGGTGATGGCGATGTAACCCACCAGGAGAAGTACCACAGAAGAAAACGCTGGCTGGGAGAAGAAGATAATGAGTTACCCTTTGGATATGTTAAATTCAAGGTAACGATTAGACACCTGCATGGACATACTAAGTGGTAATTAGATACATGAATCTAGATTTTTTTTTTTTTTTTTTTGGCTGTGCCACACAGCTTGCAGGATCTTAGTTCCCCAACCAGGGATTGAACCTGAGCCCCGGCAGTGAAAGCGCAGAGTCCTAACCTACTAGACGGTCAGGGAATTCCCAATCTTGATTTTATTTATTTATTTTTTGGCCATGCTGCGTGACACTCAGGATCTTAGTTCCCCAACCAGGGGATCAAGCCCGTGTCCCTCTGCTATGGGAGCACAGAGTCTTGACCACTGGACCACCAGGGAAGTCCCTTCAAGAAATCTTGAAACATAGATTTAGAAGACCTCAGCACTTAGGTGGAACTTAGATCCACAAGAATAGATGAAATAGCCCAAGGAGTATATAGCATGAGACAAGACTGTAGGACTATATTCTGAAGAACAGCACAGTTTATGAACAATCTCTAAGGGACCTCAAATTGAGGTTAATGACAGTCAGCAGAGCCTGTGTTTCTTATTCTTTTTTTTTTTGCGGTACGCGGGCCTCTCACTGTTGTGGCCTCTCCCGTTGCAGAGCACAGGCTCCGGATGCGCAGGCTCAGCGGCCATGGCTCACAGGCCCAGCTGCTTCGTGGCATGTGGGATCTTCTCGGACCGGGGCATGAACCCGTGTCCCCTGCATCGGCAGGTGGACTCTCAACCACTGCGCCACCAGGGAAGCCCTCCTATTCTTGTATTATCTGTATACAAGCAAACTCTGGCTTCAATGGACATTGAGGTCAGCCTTGGTCAATGGTACCCACAATAGCCAACACTGCACTTAGGTGGTAGAAGCAACGTAAGAAAAACATCACCAACATGGTCCATAGGGACCCTGTAGGGAGTTTGAAGGAAAGGCAAAGGCTGATAATAACAGGAGATGAATGTGATCACCAGCACTGCCTCCTAGTCATTCTTCAGGTGCCACAGTCTGTAGAGAAGCAAGTCCACGAACAGCTGTCCCAACTGGTCATCCTCTAGAGATGGGTCTCTTCCCCAAGAATTTTTGCACGAGTGAGATCCCTAGATTTGTCAAAGCTTAGACATCACGTGCTGGGAGAAAAACATTGTGAAATGAGTCATCACAAAAATAAATACTATTTCCCTTCCTCTTCTGAAGACAAACAAGACACCAACATGAATCCTATTTCATGCAGCCAGAGCTATCCTGCTGGGCTTGGCCAAACTACCATAAACCAGCAGGATCCCACATCAGCCCAGCCCTGAGCACTCGCCTTTCCTGCCATGGGCTTCTGAACAGTGTCAGCCACGGGGAACACATGCAAAAGCCTGTCCCGCCAGCCCAGGTAGGAGAAAGGTTAAGGAAAGCAGAATACTAGAAGGGAGTCCAGGCTCTTTTTAGGTAGGACCAAACAGCAGGGGAGCAACCGCAAAAGTTCTCAGGGAGGGCTTCCCTGGTGGCGCATTGGTTCAGAGTCCACCTGCCGATGCAGGGGACGCGGGTTCGTGCCCCGGTCCGGGAAGATCCCACATGCCGCGGAGCGGCTGGGCCCGTGAGCCATGGCCGCTGAGCCTGCGCGTCCGGAGCCTGTGCTCCGCAACAGGAGAGACCACAGCAGTGAGAGGCCGCGTACTGCAAAAAAAAAAAAAAAGTTCTCAGGGAGAGGGAAACACTCCTCTTAGATAGGAGGTCTACAATTAGACCACAGTTCAAGCATATCCATCGTATCCTCATCTCCCCCTTAAAAAATTCAGTGCTTACAAAACTCCAAACCTATCAGGAAAATGGGTCAATTTCAAGTGTATTTTTCTCATTCCCCCACTAAAGAGTGAATTTAAGTATGAGTTCATACTCTCTCATTTTAGGAAATGCATTATGCAAAAAAAAAAAAAATGAGGCCCACATGCATGGGAGCCTAGCTCTCCCCCAATAATTAAGTAGCCTAGTCATCCTCAAAGACATTTCTTAGGAAGAAAACCTGTGGCCTAACCTTCGAAAGAACGGAACCCTCATCCTGATTTCACAGTCCTCGGGCCAGAGGTGTGGAAGTTCAGGAAGGGAACTGGGGCTTTGATAGGATTGTCACAAGCTAGGAAAACATAGGAAATGTTTAGTCAGAAGGAACAAAAACACAGCGTACGGATGGAAATGTGATCTCTGCAGACCTATCTTTATTATAGCTGGAGCGGGGTGGGGTGAGGTGGGGAGAAGCAAATCTAAAACCAGCAGACTCTTAGAACTGTAATGGGGCAAAAAGCCTTCCTTGAGACAGAAACCTCCTGTCCTGCACTCAGTAAACACCTGTGCCGGCCAAGAGCCCAGGCATTCAGGCTCTTAAGTACCTCGGGCTGGAACATATTATTCTCACAGGCTGAACCTGTGAACTTCCAGTTGGTGATGACTCCTGGGAATGTTAAGGCTTGAGCTCTGGGTCTAAAGAGACCATGTCCCAAGATAGTGTCCCATAACAAAAGAGAAGGGGGAGAAAAGCCATTACCGGCCTGACTCCAAAGAGGATTGGGGGGCAAGGGGAATGGGGGTTTAAGGGGAGTCTGAGCCCCACATTCCTTTCTGAACATCCTTCTGAAGCTCCCCGGGTAGGCATGACCACCCATCTGCCAATGAAAGGCTAAAATTCAAGGCCCGAGCCAAACAGCAAGAAAGCCTTCTTGACCATGTTATTTTGCAAAGTAAATACATCTTTACGGAGGAGAATTGCTCTTACAGGTCCCTGTCCCACCTGTGATGGAGGTGGAAGAGGAGCTGCTCTCTTCAGGACTAGATGCTCATTCTATCCCGATTGGCTGGATTAGGTAAGAATTCACTCGGGTGGGGTTGGAAGACTTGTTTTGTTTGTTTATTGGTTTGCAACGGATATTTCCCCTAAAGAAAACCTACTGGGTTGGCCAAAAAGTTCATTTGGGTTTGCCCTAACATCTTATGGAAAAAGCCGAACGAACTTTCTGGCCAGGCCAAAGACACTGGCCACTTTATACAAGCCCAGAAGCTCAGGCTGAATCAAGAGCCAGTGATCGTGGTTCCCTTGTCTGCTCGGCTCCTCCTGCCCCTCTGAGCCCTCCTCTGGGACACCTCCTGGGCCCCCCACGCTCCTCCACACTCAGTTGGGAAACACGGAATTGATCAAATTGTTACGTGTTGGCTTGGATTCCCCTGTACCCTGAGGCTCAACCAGCAGAGTGGCTGGGTTTGCAGCAGAGCCTAGCACATGTTAGCTGAATTGTCAGAGTAGGCCTTCTGCTCCACGGTGGCCTTGGAAGGCCTGTAAAAATATTCCCCTTAGTAAACCGGCAGCTTCCACACCAGGAACTATGGGTGGGTGTCTTGGTCTCCTCATCATACAAGCCCCAAACCAGAAAGAGCCTCTTTGGGCTCCCTCCTGACACTCCCTCTGATATTCATTGTCGGCAAGTATGAATAATGCCTAAATTACAGAATTACACATTGAACTAAATTAACCTTCTCTGGAATGAACACGTCCTTAATACTTACATCAAAAACTAATTAATGCATTCTGATTTGGGAGAAAGAGAAAAGGGTTACCTTATTTCCAAGCATCTTGTGTCAACAACCCACTTTAGGTTCTGTAATTGCCACTCCTGAATAATTAAAAGTCAAGGTCACACATGTCACTGAAGAAACCTATAATTAACGTCTAAGCATAAGCATTAGATTCTCTAAATCGACTCTGATTGTTATTAGAAGGATGGTAGGGGAGAGGGAGCTTGACCTAATATTTTTTAGGAGAAAACAGTCTTTCGTGTTTTCATAGTTTTTTTTAAAAAAGGAGATAAACACATGTTTAAGATAAACTTACTGAGTAAATGACAGCCATTTTATAGATGGATATTGCAAGGTTTTGAGAAAGTTGCAATGACCTGATCTACATGGTAGATAATAGAAGGAATGCCAGATATTATCAGATCCTATACCCGCATTCTTTCTACAAGTAAGGAAACTGAAGTCCAGATGGGTAAGAGAACTTTTCCTCACATTACACAGCTAGCTAGTAGGCAGACCAAAATGAGAACTTCCATGTTTATGGCTCCAAATGTAGTGCTTTTCCTACCACCTCATGTAGTAACAGCAAGGCAGTCAGTAAACATCTCTCAGGATTGCCATTTTGCTTACAGTGCAATTCAAGTAGTGTTCATCAGACATTATATGCAGCTAACAAGGAAAGCCAGCATCAGTTTATGCCCTGTACACATTTGTTATGAAAGGAACGATCCTTAGGCTTTTGGATGTCTCCTTCGCCTGTTGGGTCTCCGTGGACCAGCTAAATCAGGGTGTTTCTGAAAAGCCAAAGGCAGTGGGAGGAAGGGCAGAACACAGGGGTTGTACTGGAATGGGATGGAGGCAGTATGGTGTAGCCCAGTGGATCTCAGCCCCAGATGCACCAGAATCACTCGGAGAGATTTTTTTAATGTACCAGTGTTGGGCTATACCTCCAGAGATTCTAATTTATTTGACCTGGGCTGGGGGCCAGGCACTGGGCATTTTCCCAAGATGCCTTTGGTGATACATGGGTGCAGATGGGATTGAGAACCACTGGGAAGCAAAGTCGTGGTGTCAGACAGAGCTGGGCTAAAAATCCCCTACCCTGACACATATACCTATTTTCTCTGAGTTTCCCCTCATATATTTAAAAAGAAAGAAAGAAAGAAAGAAAGAAAGAAAGAAAAACATCCTATCCCGTTGAGGGGCTATAAGCATTAAATTGGATTAGTATATAAACCACAGAGTAGTTTCTCGATGAATTTGGCTCTTCTTTCTTTTCTACATTTAAATGGCAATAGCAAAGAAGTAGCCTGAAGTCAGCCAGTGAAAGAGAACAGGCACGAGGATAACTAGAGGGGCCTGACATTGTGAACAGTATTTGGTGCAGGATCAATGTATCTGAATTCTTCTCTGCCTTCTGCTGGCTCCTTTTTTTTGCTGTATAAATATCCATGTAAATCAATGGCTGGACACACTTAATCCCCCAGGAGGTAGGTCTGTCCACTCAGTGATTTGCATCGCTTGGTTCAGGTCGGGCAGCTTCCATGGACCTTGCATTTGTGTAGGTTTTCCGCTCGAAAACAGTAAGCTATCAAGGGAATCTTTTTAGGAGATAAGATAAAGGCAGGAGGAGATTGGCTAGGGGCAGAGACACGTCTCTTCTCTCTGTCAGATGCACTTTGTGCCACTTCTACACGCATGGTGGTTCTCTGCCAGCCCAGCCCTTGTAAGATGCCTCAATGAGTGTGTAGATAATTCCATATGGCCCCACCCATGGGCATCAGATACCATTTCTATTCTCATCTCTGAACACACAGCATGTGGAAAATTCTTGTGCCACAGGAAGCAGGGCATGGAGCTAGAATACGTAAATAGCAACAATCAATGCCTTTGATTCTTGGAGCCACCCTAGTGTCAGAAGCAAAAATTGTTCTCCATGCTTGGTTTTCTTTATTCCACTTGTACTTCAAAAGCTGCAGGGAGTAAAAAGAAAAAACAAACAAAAAACCCAGAGCTCTCACCTCCTGGACACCTGATCTTCTGCTGGCAACCCTGCCCCAGACCACTGTTTGTCCTCAGCCTATATCCAGTGATGACACAGTAGGGGCCCCCTCCAGCCAAGGAAGCCACCTCTTGTGCCTTATTCTGTGCCTGCCTTTGAGTAGAGCTCCTTCCCAGCTCTCTGGTTTGGGTTCTTTTCCATTACCCACACTGTTGCAGGAAGGGGGACCCCTTCCAGGGCCCGAGAGTGGGCTCTTGTCTAATACTCAGGAATGAATTGTCCGAGGAGACACACGCACTCTCCCCAGGGATCCCCCGCCCTTCTCTCTCCTCTCACCCAGGATTCCCAGGCCCTTTTTCCTGTAGTCACTGAGCACATGAGCCATTCAAGTGTGCAGCTATTTTTACTAGAGTGTGAAGGATTCTCAGGGTACAAACTATATTTAGCAGAGGTTAAAGTTCACATTACACAATCACTGGGGCACAGATTAAATCTTTAAACAGCCTGGTTTCGGTCTTCCTGCTTCAGTCCTCTACAAATGGGCTTTTCCAGTCCTAACCCTTCTCCTTTCAATTCAGCCTACAAATACTTCAAGGCCTTTGTTTCCCACAAGAAATGGAATTCTTTTCTTTTTAGCCCTCAAGTCCCTCTTCTACCTCAGACAGAGATTTTCTTACAGCCATCAGAACCTCTGATTTAGCAGGAATCTATAAGGAAATGTTAAATGGAACCCTTCCAGGGTTGAAAAAACTCTAGCCTAGAAATTCTTAAAAATGCAAACTACCCACCTAAAGGCTCAAATTGACGCTCATTGCCAACTGCAGTTGACTTTTCAGGCCAAGGTACTAAGAAGGGATTATGTCTGAGGGTTTTTAAATCAGCATGGAAAATAAAGAGGAGGGCTCTAAGCTAGCTCATCTCAAGAGAGGAACTGGAGACCAGGTTTCAGGACTGAGTGTGTAACGTGACACGCAGCCCAGCTGGCCCTTCAGCCGCTGGAAGCACTGTGTGCAAACAGCCTGAGGTGCCAGCCCTCTACCGGAAGGGCCTCAGCTGCAGAGTCACCTCGCTCAAGGTGACACCCCCTTCCCGGGGCAGCCTGCACCCAGTGACTGGTCAGGGTTGGATACAAAGGCCTAGTCCCTTCACCTCAACTCAAGACAAGTCTAGAGCTGCATCTCTGCTTCAGAGCTCCAGGGTTGAGCAGCCTTTTGTTGAGACGGCCTCCCTGTCCGGCTTCCCCTCTGCCTGTTGCACAGGTGGAAATCTCCAGAGCGCTTCCTAAGGCACTCCTGCATGCATCTCCATCTCAGCCATTGCTAGCGACATGTCTTAAACTATGTGACATTCTCCTGATAAATGCTCTTGGGTAGCCCCACGTTGCTACATTTCTGCGAAAGTGCTGTCAGCAGACCCAGCAGCATGGATACCCCAGGTGAGGGTATTAGAAATGCAAGATCTCGGTCCCATCCCAGAACAATGAAATCTGGATCTCTTTTTGAACAAAATCCTCAGATGATTCATATGTATATTAATGTTTGGTAAGCACTGGCCTGCATGATAATCAGAAGAGAAATGATGAGCAGGAATGTTTACTGCAAGCACAGAAGTATCCTGGCCCAATGGGAGCCATCTGTTTTTAGTTCAGAAACTATGTTTCCTACTAAAAGGAGTTTAAAAACCCATTACTTTGCCACAGTCCAATCACAAACAAAAGGGCAGAACATAGAGGCAGCAGGTCAATTGCTCAAGTTAGGAAACCAAGCTGCAGTATTAAGCAAACAAGGAAAAAGCTCATATTTAAAGTAAGTATGTAAAGTAAGTGCCAGCGGTCCTTAGAGTACAGAGGAAAGATGAAACACTTCCCTTGCAATACAACAGATGAACTTCAGACACAAGCAGGGACTTGGAACTTTCGCAACTGACCACTAGGGAACTAGTATAAAAAAGCTTCCCCAAGGGCAGGCACACACACACAGTGGGGCAACGGGATGAATTCACATTTATTCTCTTAGCCACACCATCTAAAGATGTGCACCAGGTCTTCAGTAAGAAGGAACTAATTTATGTTAGAATGGCAATAGTTTGTTACAGGGAACATGCTAAAATGTTAAGGTGTAATGAAATGTTTCCATGGTTCCCGTTTCATAGGGAGGATTCAGTCATTCTCAACAGATCCTTTCGTGCTTATAAAACACTGCATTAAGCTGTCTCTCTGGAATTCTTTATAGATGGATATCGAGACTGAGCTCGACCTCTATGTGTGTTTTCTGATAAAAGTCCTAGAAAACAGAGGAGGCAAGAAGAGGTAGGTGGTGCCATGAAGAATGTTGCTTCATCATGATTGGTTTACGTCTGGCTGTGGCCTGTTCCCATTGAAGGGCAGCAAGGAAAAGGGGAGCTTTCATGTGACCGGAACCCCTGAGGGAAAATGTAAGTGTCCTCAGATATCAAGGGAAGAGGCAGGGATCCAGTCCTGGATGAAATGGAGTAAACACGTGAATGCAGCTATAAAACCTGAACAGAACACAATGGACCAGCCTATCTGAGGACTCTGAAAAGTAAATGGTAGCAGGGGGCTTGGGAAGGAAGAGCAGAATTTGACGTGCCACTGAACCAGCACTCAGTGTCTCACTTGTCCTCCACGTCCTTGGTCCGGATGGGAGACAGCCCCAAATGCAGAAATGAGCAACAGGTATGGCTAAAAAGAGCTCCCTCTGGTTCTGGCTCCAGGTGCAATTAACACACAGAAACAGTGGGGAAATCCCCTGTTCATTTTCTTTCTTTTCTTTATTCTCCCAGCTGCACCCTCCCCAGGCAATCAGAGCAATGGCAGTGAGAATGGCAGTAGTGGAGCCCACAGGGGACCCTCTCTCTCTGTCTGGAGGAGGTGTTCCCCAATCCTCTTCTTCTCTCTCACTTCTCCCACCACCTGGCCCCTAATGTGAGTGCATTCACAGGAAGTGTGCAGCACAGCAAGGTGGATAGAGCCCAAGCTTTCCATCCAGAGGATGGATAAGGGGGGGCACAAAGTGCTGGAAAGCACTAGAGAGATCTCATAAAGGGAGGAACTCGGGCAAGGGGCCCCTTAAAGCTGTTCACAAACTCCTGGGTTCAATCCTGTGCTGTGTGGGTGTGAGTCTGCTCCTAAAGACACACCAAAGACATGGAGACTGAACTAAAGGGTGGGCCATCACTCAGGTCCCAGAATGACCCCCAATGGCACACGCACAGAGAAAATCTAAGTAGCTGCAAAGGCTCTGAAAACAAACCTGACATTGAAACTACGACTTACAAAAGGCTTACAGAATTTTCAGCCTGAATCCATCCAGGTTGATTGCCTGTTAAAACATAAATATTATAATTTACATAAGATGTAAATAAAACCCAGGCTCTCAAAACATAATATTCAAAATATCCAAGATATAATCCAACATTACTCAGTGTATTAGTTTTCTACTGCTGCTACAACAAATGACCACAAACCTAGTGGTCATTAAAATAATAGTTGATTTTGGGGGGGGGTTGTTTTTTTTTGTTTGTTTGTATGTTTGTTTTAAGTTCTATAGGTCAGAATTCCAAAATCGGCCTCACTGGGTTAAAGTCCTGGTGTGGGCAGGGCTGGCACCTTTTGGAGGATCTGTGGGGAAACTGTTTCCTTGCATTTGAAAGATTTGAGGGACTGCCCTCATTCCTTGGCTCGTGGACCCCTTCCTCCATCTTCAAAGCAAGCAACATAGCATCTCTCTAACCCTTCTTCCATTGTCACCTCTCTTTCTGATCATAACCAGGAAACATTCTCTACTTTTAAAGATGCTCATGATTATATATGTCCCATCAGTGTAATCTCCCCATCTCAAGGTCCACATCTGATAAGCAATCCTATTGCACCTGCAATGTTAATTCCTTTTACCATGTAACATATTCACAGGTTCTAGAAATTAGGATGCAGACATCTCTGAGAGAGACTTTATTCTACCTTTCACTCTCAGTGTATGAAGAACCATGAAATCTCAACTCACGTGAAAACAATTGGCAGATGCCAGCACTAAGGTGATGCAGATGTTGGAATTTTCTGACAAAGTCTTTAAAACAGGTATTATAAAAATATTCCACAAAGTAAGGGACAACAACACTCTTGAAATGAATGGAAAGAGAAAGTCTTGGCAGGGAAACAGAAAGTATAAAGAAGATCTAAATGTAAATTTTAGAGTTAAAACATACAGTAACTGACATTTTAAAACCTGGATAGACCAATTGAAATTATTCAATCTGAACAACATAGAAAAAAATTTTTTTAATGAACAGAGCCTCAGGAACCAGTGAGATTATACCAAAATGTCTTAACATTTGTGTCATTCAAGTCTCAGAGGAAGAGAAAAAAATACAGAGCAGAAAAAAAAAATACTGGAAAAAATAATGGCTGAAAACTTCCCATATTTGGCAAAAGGCATAGACATACAGATTTAAGAAGCTCAGTGAACTCCAAATAGGAAGAACACAAAAAATCCATGCCTAAACACATCATAATCAAACTGCTGAAAACCAAGATGAAAAAAAACCTCTTTAAAGCAGCCAGAAAGATGATATATTGCCTGTAAGAAAACAGTTCAAGTGATTGTGGATTTCTCATCAGAAATCAGGAATATGCAAATATAAACAAGCTGCAAACTTTTGCCCATCAAATTAGCAGAAATTTTTTAAAATTATTACTATCTAGTGTTAGGATGCAAAAGTATGTTAGTGGGAAAAGAAATAAGAACAACATTTATAAAACATAATTAGGCATCATCTACCAAAATTTTAAATCTATGTACCTTTTAACCCTCAATCCCACTTCTAGAAATTTATCCTACAGAAATATTTGTACAAGTGCTCAAAGATATTTATTGTGACCTTGTGTGTAGTGGCAAATAAATACATTAATAAAACATTATAAATAATTACTGAGAACTATTATTTAAATAAATTACAGAATCCCACAGTATGGAATATAATGTAGCTTTTAGAATGATTATATTGGAGCCAAGTCTAGGCATTGAAAGAACATATGATATAAATGTTAAATGTTAAAGACATTTGTCAAATATCACAAGCACACACATACACACAAGTTGGGTTTTGTAATTGTGTGTGTGATTATAACTGACTGGGAAAAAATCAGGAAAGATAAAAACCAAACTGATATCAGCAATTGCTTCTGAGGAATAAGATAAGAAGAATAGAAATGGTACTTGTGCTTTTTACTTTATCTATGTGTGAATATGTGTGTATGTTTTAACAAAGGACAAGTAGTATTTTTGACATTTTTTTAAAAAAATGGTAAAAGGCCTATCTATGTAAGTTTCATAGCACTCTCCTCCAGTGTTCTGATCTTAGAAATTAACTAGCTAGTCTTTCACTGTTTTCTGGGAATTGAGCATTTTATTCACTTCCCTTAAGGAAACCCAATCCACATGTTTAGCATCTCCTAGTGTATAAGTTTTCTACTGCGGCATAACAAATTACCTCAAAATTTGCCATCTCAAAACAACCAAAATTGCCTGATATAGTTTCTGAGGATCAGGAACCCAGGAGTGTCTTGGCTGGGTGCTTCCAGTCAGGGTTTCTCATGAAGCTGTAATCATCTGAAGGCTTGTCCAGGACTGGAGGATCCACTCACAAGTCCCTCACATAGCTATTGGTAAGAGAACTTGGTTCCTCACTGGCTATGGTCAGAGGCTCAATTCTTCATCACACAGGCTTCTTTGTAGTCTACTTACTGCTGGCAGCTGGCTTTCCCTAGAGTGACTGGCCAAAGAGTTAGAGTGGCCAAGTTGGAAGCTGCAGTGACTTTTATAACCTCATCTTAGAAGCGACTTACTATCACTTCTGCTGTAGTCCACTGGTCACACAGACTGACCTTGGTACAATATGGCGGGAGAATACACAAGAATTTGGATACCAGAAGTCAGAGATCATTGAGGGCTGTCTTGAGGACCCGCTAGCACAGTTAAATTTTTCCCCACTATGTCTCCTCCCTGTCTGAGTTCATAGACCCTTCTGGGGGCTAAAGTATACCTATGTCTCTATGCAAGAACAACATGAAATACTTCAAGGCACAGCATATCTGGGACTTCCCTGGCGGGCCACTGGTTGAGACTCCGTGCTTCCATTGCAGGGGGTGCGGGTTCAATCCCTGTTCAGGGAACTAAGATCCCACGTGCCACACGGAGCAGCAAAAAAAAAAGAAAGAAAGAAAGAAAGAAAAAGGCACAGCGTATCTGAGAATTTAGAAGAGAATTTTCTGATATATGGATATACCTGACTGCAAAAGATGTATATTGTATTCCTAGGAGTATATTTGAATGTATACTGTATAGCATAGGTTTAACCAAACATTTAAGTATTCCATAATAGGCTTGTAGATATGATAGAGAAATAAAAGAGTAGATTTATCATAGGTTCAGCAACCCTTATGCAACACATGTTGATTAAATCATTGTTTTCAACTGGAAAGAAGTTAACATGCCTCGGGGCTTTGAATTTGACCTTGTCTCCTTCAACACTTTTTTATAAACTATTTGGACAAAGGCAAAGAAAATGTACTTGTTGTATTTTCAAGTACTATCATGTTAGGAGAGCCAGGAAGCTGAATAATAAAGTCAGGATTCCCAAAGGTCTTCAAAAGATTGAAATGATAGGCCAGAACCCATGACATAAGAATGAGTGGGAAGGAAGTGGCATAAAGTCTGCCCAAGTACAAAATGAGACCTGGCACCATACCAGTTAATGCAGGAAAGCTTTAAGTGAACTGCAAATTTAATATGAGTCAGCAGCTTGCCAGTTCTGCCAAAAAGGCAGTGAAGAAAAATAGTCTGCATTGTAAAAGAATACAGTACTCAGAACGAGGGAGATCTTGATCTGATGAACCCCACACTGTGAATATGTGGATTCCTGGAACGATCGACAGATTCCTCTATGACCATGTGTATCTTCTAACTCCAAGATTGTACAGTTCTCTTTATAACACGCCCCGAGTGACCAATCTAGTAATTCTATCCCCCTAAAAAGGAAATGAGTTTGTTTATTCTGTTCTTCAGTGATTCAAACAATATTTATTGAGAAAAAAATATTTTCCAGGTACCCTGCTAAAAGCCAGGAACACAAAGATGCTTGGAACACACACACTTTTTCCCAGTTATTCATCCAAACACTAATATAGCTGCTGCTGTGATGGGATTTGGTCAATGTAGTCAAGGTTCCAGATCAGAACTTGAGTTAGATTATCTGGATGGACCTGACCTAAGCACATGAGCACTTTAAAAGCAGAGAGTTTTTGATGGCTGGTGGTGGAGTAAGTCAGAGGTTCAAAGCATGAGAAGGATTTGATGCACCTTTGCTGGCTTGAAGATAAGGGGGCCACATGGTAAGGAGTGTGTGTGGCCTCTAGGAGCTGAGAGTGGCCCCCAGCTGACAAGCCAGAAAGGAAACAGACTCTTAAAACCTCTAGGAAATGAATTCAACTGCAAGAATGAGCTTGGAAGAGGACCCCAGAGGAGACCCACAGCCCCAATCAACGCTTTGATTTCAGCCCAGTGAGACCCTGAGCAGAGCATCCAGCCTACTGTGCCCAGACGTCTGACCTGCAGAAACTGTGAGGTAATAAATCTGTGTTGTTTTACGTTAAGTTTGTGCCAACTTCTTATTCATCAATAGAAAACTAACACAGAGGATAAATAAACAGCGGCCACACAATAAGTGCTCTGATGGGGCAAAGCTGCAGTGTACATGGTTGTTGACTCCAGACCCACTTTTCCCTTCTTTTTCCCAAGTAAGTCTCAGTTTTATTCAGGTGGCCACTGCTCACTCATACATACATTCATGACCACTACCTGCACTCCAAGTGCAGGCTGATTAGTCTAAAACAGCTTTTCTCAATTTTGGTACTATTGACATTTTGGCCTGGATAATTTTTTTTTAATATTTTATTTATTTATTTGGTTGCGCTGGGTTTTCGTTGCGGCAGGTGGACTCCTTAGTTGCAGCTTGCCAGCTCCTTAGTTGCAGCATGTGGGCTCCTTAGTTGTGGCATGGGAACTCTTAGTTGCGGCATGCATGTGGGATCTAGTTCCCAGACCAAGGATCAAACCCAGGCCCCCTACATTGGGAGTGTGGAGTCTTATCCACCGTACCACCAAGGAAGTCCCACCTGGATAATTTTTATTGTGGGGGAATGTCCCGTGCATTGTAAGGTGTTCAGCAGCATCCCTGGCCTCTACCTACTATATGCCAGTGACACACACTTCTTTGACCCCCAGCAGTGACAATCAAATATGTCTCCAGATATTGCCAAGTGTCCCGGGCATGGGCAGGTAGGGAGCAAAATCACCCCCAGCTGAAAACGTGTGATTTTCATGTGCATTTTCCTGATGATTAGTGATGTTGAGCAGCTTTTCATGTACCTGTTGGCCATCTGTATGCCATCTTTGGAAAAATGTCTCTTCACATCTACACATTTTTTAGCCAGATTGCTTGGCTTTTTAGTATTGAGTTGTATGAGTTTTTAATACATTTTCAATATTGACCCCTTATCAGATATATGATTCGCAAGTATTTTCACCCAGTCAGTAAGTTGCTTTTTCATTTTGTTGATGGTTTCCCTTGCTGTGCAGAAGCTTTTTAGTTTGATGTAATCCCATTTGTTTATTTTTGCTTTTGTTGCCACTGCTTTTGGTGTCAAATCACATCACTCATTTGTTCCTAACACTACCCCGAAGAATGTACTATTACCCTCATCTTATGTCTCAGGAAAGTTAATGGTTTTCCATCGTTACAAGGATGAGTCAAGATTTAAACCCAGGTCTTCTGATGCAAGATATACTTTCCCCCATATTTCTTTGAACTATGACTTCTTTCCTATCATCCTCCTGCTCAAAAATCTTCAACATAGTCCATTGCCTCTAGGAAAAAGTTCACGCTTTTGAGCTAAGGATTCAAAAATTTCCATAAACCCACCTCTACTCATCACCCCAAACTATGTAACCTCATCACTCCAGCTAATCACTCCAGTTGGATCTTTTCTTGGGCTTCCCCCATTGACAGAAGTATAGATACTTGCTCTTTCTTCTCCACTTGTCTTAGTTCATCATTTTATAAATGATGAACTGAAATTATGCAAAATAGCCCAAGGTTTTGGTGAGGTTTCTTCCTTTTACCTCTTAGATTATTTACTAAGTGCATGTCATCCAGATGTCCTTCAGCTTCACCATATGGGGTGTTACTGGTAGTAGTCGTTATAAGAAAGTTCACTAGTCTGGTTCCCATCACCATACAACTTCTTCTCAGCCCTCCTCACTGAGGTCTTCCTTTTGGGGAGCTTCACCCCCATTCCTGAAACCCCTCTCACTGTGAGAACCCCAACGTCTGTAGCAAGAGTGCTGCGTCCTAATGCCCAGGGTCTCAACCCTCACAGTCCCCAAGTGTCCAGTTGTGGTGGTCCACACTGAAGAAGGAAGGATGCCTCTCCTAGTCTGGGTCACTCTTGGTTACCTGGAGGCCAAAGTGGCTTTGCCGGTGCCTTAGCTCATCCATCTCAGCCCCCAAAGACAGAGCCCGGCAAAATAGCTTCTTCAGCCTTCTTCTGCAGCTCTTTGCTAATGTGGCTCTGTTGGAATGGACACAGTCCCCATGCTGCTCCCTTTCTTCTTTGTCTCTATTTCTAGAAATATCAGCCACCAGGTTTCGACTGCTTACTCTGGGCCAGGCATTATGCTAAGCACCTGACAAGTTACCTTGTTTAATCCTCATCAACACCAGAGGGGACAGGGATCCTGATTATACCCGTTTTACAAAATGGTCTCTTATAGCTAAAATAGTTTAAGTGATTTGCCCAAGGTCACACAGTTTATCAGAGTCTCATTCTGCTATAGTCCTTGCTTAATTAACACATATACTGCTCTGAAGCTACCAAAGTACCAACCTCCTCCTCGGTCTCCGCTGGCCAAAATCAAAATCCCCTTAAAAATGAGCTCTTGCAAGTTTGCTTCACTAGCACCTGGTCTGCAGATGCACTCAGACATGGTACATATGGTATTACAAGTCATCGTTGACATGTACTGAGTGCTTACTATGGATCAGGCACTATTCTAAACACTTTGTATTATTAATGCATTTAATCCTCAATACAACCCTCTTAGCAAGTACTATTATTATCCCCCATCTCACAGATGGAAAAAAAGTGAAGGCACTAAAAGGTTAAGAAACTTGCCTGAGGTCACACAGCTAAGTGGCAGGGCTGAGACGAGGCAGTCTGGTGCCTGAGCCCACGTTCTCACACTCTACTGCTGATTACTGAGCATCTACTATGTGCTAGGTACTGGGTCCTCTGCACGTACTTTCTCTAATCTTCACAAACTTCCTGCTAGAGGGTTATGTCTCCAGGTTTCCAACCGAGGAAACTGAATGTCAGAGAGATTAAATACACTTGCCTAAGATCTTGGTTAGTAAGTGTCAATATCCAGGTCTATACTGAACTGTAGAGTCATTTGCCTTTTCATGTGCATGTTTCTCCTATAGCCCCAACCAGCTCCCTTACTCCATCTCCCCAGGACCTCTCTGAGAGCTCTAGATCAGGTCTATGTTCTCAGTATAAATAGGAGGAGGGAGAGAAAAGAAGGTGGTGGCTGCCAGCTGCTGCTTCAAACAAAATATATCCACACTTACAAAGGCACCCAGGCTGGTTGCCTAGCAACAACTTTCTGCCTCTCCAACCTGTTCCAACCCATCCTTACCCACCGCACATTACACACACCCTGTGGCCTGCAATGCCCTCTGAGACATCCCCCTTCAAGGCTGCCTTTGTTCATTTCAACCTGATTTGCAGGGCAAATGCTTGCAGCTTGCAACTTGCAGGAAGTCCAGGAATCACATAATTTGTATCGCAGATGGCCTTAGAGCAGGCAAAACAGAGTTGCTCTCCCTGCACAGCCCATACCTTGGCACTCACAGGGTATCTAAGGCTGTGGGAAGGAGAAGGTCTCGTTTCAGGCTCTTTGTCATATCCCTGAAGGTTTTAAAAAAGAGTTTTGTGTTTCACATATGTCAGGTCCTTTAAATAGTTCTTTGAAATAAAAGTTTGATTGGGATAGAACTAAAGTAGACTGTCTGGATTTCTTTTTTCATCTTATCTCCTGTGTTAGAAGCGGAGAGCCTCTAAAATTTAAACTTATCTTCAGTTCAACCAGTCCAAAAGGCCTTGGGGCTATTTTTGTCCTAGAGTCTTAAAGGGAGGTTGGACAGGGCAGAATACACAGTTCTCTGAGCTATTCTTTCAAGCATAAATAAAAAGGGACAACAGTAGTGCAGCCAGTGCAGCCCCTGACAAGCCCAGAAGCTTCAGCTTCATGGTGAGAAGGTGATGCTGACCTGAGAGCCAGGGCTGCAATATCCCTATCATGGGCCCCAGGCACTCTTGCCATCCTGGGCCACTTTGACCACAAAAAGAACGAAAAGATATTAACAATTGTATTTCACTATTATGTGGGTATAAAGACAAATATGATCCAGGATTCATTACTGTATATTCATTATTTTTATTATGCTCTATCCATCTTCTTTCTGATTAAAAAAAAAAAAAACATTTTCATGGGCCTCCGAAAGGCTTGTGGGTCCAGGCCACTGTGCCTGCGGTGCCTAATGCTGAGAGCAGACCAGCATGCACAAGCATTACTGGGATTGGTGCCCAGGCCTGTGCTCAGTCAGGAGGTTAGAAAAAATGTGAGGTGTTATGCCTGCACTCAAGGGGCGTCCAGCCTAGCTGAGCAGAAAAACAAAGGCAACAAGTATTGGGTTGGCCAAAAACTTCATTCGGGATTTTCCATAACATCTTATGGAAAAACCCAAACGAACATTTTACCCAACCCAATACAATCACTAAACCATAGAAACTCATCTTGACAGCCACCAGGAAAATCATCAAGGCCCCTTTCTAGCTTAGTTGCATTCCCATTTAAATAAATAACATTTTAAAAACATAGCTGAGGACTTCCCTGGTGGTGCAGTGGTTAAGAATCCGCCTGCCAGTGCGGGGGACACGGGGTCGAGCCCTGGTCCGGGAAGATCCCACATGCCATGGAGCAACTAAGCCCGTGTGCCACAACAACTGAGCCTGCACTCTAGAGCCTGCAAGCCACAACTACTGAGCCCGCGAGCCACAACTACTGAAGCCTGCACACCTAGAGCCCATGCTCCACAACAAGAGAAGCCACCACAATGAGAAGCCCGTGCACTGAAACTAAGAGTAGCTCCCGCTTGCCGCAACTAGAGAAAGCCCTCACACAGTAACAAAGACCCAATGCAGCCAAAAATAAATAAAGTAAATTTATTTTAAAAAAATGTTTTTAAATAATAAAATAAAATAAATAAATAAAAACATAGCTGATTGAGAAAAGTCCAGAAAGGTGGGAGGTGGCTCTGGCAAGCAGAGTATGATTGGATGTTGGGGATAAAGAGAAGTCAAGGAAGATCTCTGGGCTGGGGGGTTGAGTTGCCATCTACATATACAGGAAATACAGAAAGAGGAATGGATTGGAGGAGGCAGCAATGAATCTTTTGTTGGGCAGGTTGAATTTGAGATGCCTTTGGAGGCATAGTAAGAGGCAGAGACCAGGGCTGTTTTACTCCCCGCTGGAGTCCAATCTTCCTGCTCGTGGATATAGGTGGAGAAATCTAGTAACTAGTTGCTTTTATGGGTCTGATGCCCAGAACAGGTATCTGGGCTATAGTTAGACACTGGGTGTTGCAGCAGATGCTGACCCCTGACATTCACTCTCTACCCTATTTATAGGGTGTTTATTTATAATCAAATAAATAAATAAATAAATAAAAATAAACCCTATTTATAGGCTATTTATATGAACACGGGTAACTCCCTGCCTGTTCTGGCTTCAGAAATTGATTTGGCCCATACACAGGGCAAGCTGGAATTGCCAAAGAGTTAATGCCCCAGAGCAGCCCTCAACCAGTGATGGAAAGGAAGTTGGGGGAATTCCCTGGCAGTCTAGTGGTTAGGACTCTGAGCTTCCAATGCAGGGGCCCAGGTTTGATCCCTGGTCAGGGAACTAAGATCCCGCAAGCCACATGGTGTGGCCAAAAAAAAAAAAAAAAAAAGGAAAAGAAGAAGGAAGTTGGTAGATCAATAACCCAACTTCTTCATCCTTCAGTTGGGATAACTCTGAGGCATGGTCTATACAATCTCCCAGAATTCTCCAGTGAGATTGAGTTTCTAGAGCCTTGGGTGAGATTGAAGACACCCTGGTCACACCTTTTTTGGGTAAGAGGTTTCTTTAGATGAAGGACTGTGTAGCCAGCCCCAGGACCATGCACATCTGGAAAGGAATGGTTGAGATTCTTAACTGACAATAATCAACTTCCACTTGAATACTTACTGCTTACACGGAGAGCTTGCCAACTCAAAGACAGCCCATTCCATTTTCAGATAGATCTAGTTACTGGAAAGTTCTTTCTCAAAATGAAATAACATAAGTTTTTGACTTCTACATTTTGGTTCTACTTTTTTTTTTAATTAAAATTTTTATTTTAGTAAAAAAAAAGTATGCAATTCAATAGTTTTTAGTGTATTCACAGAGTTTTGCAACCATCACCAACATCAATTTTAGAATATTTTCATCACCCCAAAAGGAAACACTATATCCATTAACAATCTCTCACCAGTACCCCCTAATCCTCCCAGCCCACCCCTAGTCCTAAACAACCACTAATTTATTTTCAGTCTCTATAGATTTGCCTATTCTAGACTTTTCACATAAATGAACTCATATAATATGGGGTCTTTTTTTGAATGGCTTCTTTCACTTAGCATAATGTTTTCAAGGTTTATCCATGTTGTTAGCACGTATCAGTACTGCATTCCTTTTTATTGCCAAATAGTGTTCCATGATGGATAGATCATATATTTAATTTATTCATTCATCAATTTATGAACATTTGGGTTACTTCTACTTTTTGATATTCTGAATAAGGTTGCTATGAACATTTGTGTACAAGTTTTTGTGTGGATATGTTTTAATTTGGGGGGAGTATATACCTAGGAGTGAAATTGCTGGGTCATATGGTAACTCTATATTCATCATTTTCAGGAACTGACAAACTATTTTCCAAACTTACATTCCAATCAGCAGTGTGTGAGGAGTCTGCTTTCTCCTCATTCTCACTAGCAATTGTTATTTTATGTCCTTTTTATTACAGGAATCAATAGTGGGTGTAAAGTGGTATCTTGTGGTTTTGATTTGCATTTCTCCAATGACTAATGATGTTGAGAATTTTTTCATGTACTTACTGGCCATTTGTGTATCTTTTTTTTTTTTTTTTTTGGCCACACCATGTGGCATGCAGGATTTTAGTTCCCCAGCCAGGGATTGGACCCATATCCCCTGCAGTGGAAGCACGGAATCTTAACAACTGGACTGCTAGGGAAGTCCCCATGGCCATTTGTATACCTTTTTGAAGAATTGTCTATTCAAATCCTTTGCACACTTTACTTACTTTCTTTTTGGCTGCGTTGGGTCTTCATTGCTGTGCACGGGCTTTCTCTAGTTGCAGCTAGCAGGGGCTACTCTTCGTTGCAGTGCGTGGTCTTCTCATTGCGGTGGCTTCTCTTGTTGCAGAGCACCGGCTCTAGGTGTGCAGTCTTCAGTAGTAGCAGCATGCAGGCTTAGTAGTTACAGCACGTGGGCTCAAGAGTGCAGGCTCAGTAGTGGTGGTGCATGGGCTTAGTTGCTCCACAGCATGTAGGAATCTTCCCCAACCAGGAATTGAACCTGTGTCCCCTGCATTGGCAGGCGGATTCTTAACCATTGGGCCACCAGGGAAATCCCCCTTTGCACATTTTAAATGGGCACATTTGTCTTTTTTTTTTAACATCTTTATTGGAGTATAATTGCTCTACATTTTTCTGTTAGATGCTGCAGTATAACAGAGTGAATCAACTATATGTACACATATATCCCCATATCCCCTCCCACTTGCGTCTCCCTCCCACCCTCCCTATCCCACCCCTCTAGGTGGTCACAAAGCACTGAGCTGATCTCCCTGTGCTATGCGGCTACTTCCCACTAGCTGTCTAGTTTATATTTGGTTGTGTATATATGTCCATGCCACTCTCTCACTTCTTCCCAGCTTACCCTTCCCCCTCCCCGTTTCCTCAAGTCCATTCTCTACATCTGTGTATTTATGCCTCTCCTGCACCTAGGTTCTTCAGAACCATTTTTTTCTTTTTTTAGATTCCATATATATGTGTTAGCATATGGTATTTGTTTTACTCTTTCTGACTTACTTCACTCTGTATGACAGACTCTAAGTCCAACCACCTCACTACAAATAACTCAATTTCATTTCTTTTTATGGCTGAGTAATATTCCATTGTATATATGTGCCACGTCTTCTTTATCCGTTCATCTGTCGATGGACACTTAGGTTGCTTCCATGTCCTGGCTATTGTAAATAGTGCTGCAATGAACATTGTGGTACATGACTCCTTCTGAATTATGGTTTTCTCAGGGTACATGCCCAGTAGTGGGATTGCTGGGTCATATGGTAGTTCTATTTTTAGTTTTTTAAGGAACCTCCACACTGTTCTCCATAGTGGCTGTATCAATTTACATTCCTACCAACAGTGCAAGAGGGTTCCCTTTTCTCCACATCCTCTCCAGCATTTATTGTTTGTAGATTTTTTGATGATGGCCATTCTGACTGGTGTGAGATGATACTTCATTGTAGGTTTGATTTGCATTTCTCTAATGATTAGTGATGTTGAGCAACCTTTCATGTGTTTGCTGGCAATCTGTATATCTCCTTTGGGGAAATGTCTATTTAGGTCTTCTGCCCATTTTTGGATTGGGTTGTTTGTTTTTTTGATATTGAGCTACATGAGCTGCTGATATATTTTGGAGATTAATCCTTTGTCAGTTGCTTCATTTGCAAATATTTTCTCCCATTCTGAGGGTTGTCTTTTTGTCTTGTTTATGGTTTCCTTTGCTGTGCAAAAGTTTTTATGTTTCATTAGGTCCCATTTGTTTATTTTTGTCTTTATTTCCCTTTCTGTAGGAGGTGGGTCAAAAAGGATCTTGCTGTGATTTATGTTATAGAGTGTTCTGCCTAGATTTTCCTCTAAGAGTTTGATAGTGTCTGCCCTTACATTTAGGTCTTTAATCCATTTTGAGTTTATTTTTGTGTATGGTGTTAGGAAGTGTTCTAATTTCATTCTTTTACATGTAGCTGTCCAGTTTTCCCAGCACCACTTATTGAAGAGGCTGTGTTTTCTCCATTGTATATTCATGCCTCCTTTATCAAAGATAAGCTGACTGTATATGCGTGGGTTTATCGCTGGGCTTTCTATCCTGTTCCATTGATCTGTATTTCTGTTTCTGTGCCAGTACCATACTGTCTTGATTACTGTAGCTTTGTAGTATACTCTGAAGTCCAGGAGCCTGATTCCTCCAGCTCCGTTTTTCTTTCTCAAGATTGCTTTGGCCATTCAGGGTCTTTTGTGTTTCCATACAAATTGTGAAATATTTTGTTCTAGTTTTGTGAAAAATGCCATTGGTAGCTTGATAGGGATTGCATTGAATCTGTAGATTCCTTTGGGTAGTGTAGTCATTTTCACAATGTTGATTCTTCCAATCTAAGAACATGGTATATCACTCCATCTGTTTGTATCATCTTTAATTTCTTTCATCAGTGTCTTTTAGTTTTCTGCATACAGGTCTTTTGTCTCCTTAAGTAGATTTATTCCTAGGTATTTTATTCTTTTTGTTGCAATGGTAAAAGGGAGTGTTTCTTTAATTTCTTGTTCAGATTTTTCATCATTATTGTATAGGAATGCAAGAGATTTCTGTGAATTAATTTTGTATCCTGCTACTTTACCAAATTCATTGATTAGCTCTAGTAGTTTTCTGGTAGCATCTTTAGGATTCTCTATGTATAGTATCACGTCATCTGCAGACAGTGATAGTTTTACTTCTCCTTTTCTTATTTGGATTCCATTTATTTCTTTTTCATCTCTGATTGCTGTGGCTAAAACTTCCAAAACTATGTTGAATAATAGTGGTGAGAGTGGGAAAACTTGTCTTGCTCTTGATCTTATTGGAAATGGTTTTAGTTTTTCACCATTGAGAATGATGTTGGTTGTGGGTTTGTCATATATGGCCTTTATTATCATGAGGTAAGTTCCCTCTCTGCCTACTTCCTAGAGAGTTTTTATCATAAATGGGTGTTGAATTTTATCAGAAGCTTTTTCTGCATCTGTTAAGATGATCATATGGTTTTTATCCTTCAATTTGTTAATATGGTGTATCACATTTGTGTATATTGAAGAATCCTTGCATTCCTGGGATAAATCCCACTTGATCATGGTGTATGATCCTTTTAATGTGTTGTTGGATTCTGTTTGCTAGCATTTTGTTGAGGACTTTTGCATCTATGTTCATCAGTGATATTGGCCTGTAGTTTTCTTTCTTTGTGACATCTTTGTCTGGTTTTGGTATCAGGGTGATGGTGGCCTCATAGAATGAGTTTGGGAGTGTTACTCCCTCTGCTGTATTTTGGAAGAGTTTGAGAAGGATAGGTGTTAGCTCTTCTCTAAATGTTTGATAGAATTCACCTGTGAAGCCATCTGGTCCTGGCTTTTGTTTGTTGGAAGATTTTTAATCACAGTTTCAATTTCAGTGCTTGTGACTGGTCTGTTTATATTGTCTATTTCTTCCTGGTTCAGTCTCAGAAGGTTGTGCTTTTCTAAAAATTTGTCCATTTTTTCCAGGTTGTCCATTTTATTGGCATATAGTTGCTTTTAGTAATCTCTCATGATCCCTCTGTATTTCTGCAGTGTCAGTTGTTACTTCTCCTTTTTCATTTCTAGTTCTGTTGATTTGAGTCTTCTCCCTTTTATTCCTGATGAGTCTAATGGTTTATCAATTGTGTTTATCTTCTCAAAGAACCAGCTTTTAGTTTTATTGATCTTTGCTATCATTTCCTTCATTTCTTTTTCATTTTTTTCTGATCTGATCTTTATGATTTGTTTCCCTCTGCTAACTTTGGGGTTTTTTTGTTCTTCTTTCTCTAATTGCTTTAGGTGTAAGGTTAGCTTGTTTATTTGAGATTTATCTTGTATTTTGTGGTAGGATTGTATTGCTATACACTTTCCTCTTAGAACTGCTTTTGCTGCATCCCATAGGTTTTGGGACATTGTGTTTTCATTGTCATTTGTTTCTAGGTATTTTTTGATTTCCTCTTTGATTTCCTCACTGATCTCTTGGTTATTTAGTAGTGTATTGTTTAGCCTCCATGTGTTTTTATTTTTTACAGTTTTTTCCCCGTAATTGATATCTAGTCTCATAGCATTGTGGTCGGAAAAGATACTTGATACGATTTCAATATTCTTAAATTTACCAAGGCTTGATTTGTGACCCAAGATATGATCTATTCTGTAGAATGTTCCGTGAGCACTTGAGAAGAAAGTGTATTCTGTTGTTTTTGGATGGAATGTCCTATAAATATCAATTAAGTCCATCTTGTTTAATGTATCATTTAAAACTTGTGTTTCCTTATTTATTTTCATTTTTGTTGATCTGTCCATTGGTGAAAGTGAGGTGTTAAAGTCCCCTACTATGATTGTGTCAGTGTCAGTTTCCCCTTTTATGCCTGTTAGCATTTGCCTTATGTATTTTTTTTTTTTTTGCAGTACGCGGGCCTCCCACTGTTGTGGCCTCTCCCTTTGCGGAGCACAGGCTCTGGACGCGCAGGCTCAGCGGCCATGGCCCACGGGCCCAGCCACTCCGCAGCACGTGGGATCTTCCCGGACCGGGGCACGAACCCGCGTCCCCTGCATCGGCAGGCGGACGCTCAACCACTGCGCCACCAGGGAAGCCCCTGCCTTATGTATTGAGGTGCTCCTATGTTGAGTGCATAAATATTTACAATTGTTATATCTTCTTTTTAGATTGATCCCTTGATCATTATGTAGTGTCCTTCTTTGCCTCTTGTAATAGTCTTTATTTTAAAGTCTATTTAATCTGATATGAGAATTGCTACTCCAGCTTTCTTTCGATTTCCATTTTCATAGAATATCTTTTTCCATCCCCTCACTTTCACTTTGTATGTGTCCCTAGGTCTGAAGTGGTTCTCTTGTAGACAGCATATATATGGGTCTTGTTTTTGTATCCATTCAGCCAGTGTATGTGTTTTGGTTGGAGCATTTAATCCATTTACGTTTTTTTTGGTTTTTTTTTTGCAGTACACGGGCCTCTCACTGTTGTGGCCTCTGCCGTTGCGGAGCACAGGCTCCGGACGCGCAGGCCCAGTGGCCATGGCTCACGGGCCCAGCTGCTCCGCGGCATGCGGGATCTTCCCGGACCAGGGCACGAACCCGCGTCCCGTGCATCAGCAGGTGGATTCTCAACCACTGCACCACCAGGGAAGCCCTCCATTTACTTTTAAGGTAGTTATCAACATGTATGTTCCTATTACCATTTTCTTAATATTGGGGGTTAGTTATTGTAGGTCTTTTCCTTCTCTTGTGTTTCCTGCCTAGACAATTTCCTTTAGCATTTGTTATAATGCTCGTTTGGTGGTGCTGAATTCTCTTAGCTTTTGCTTGTCTGTAAAGGTTTTAATTTCTCTGTTTAATGAATGAGATCCTTGCTGGGTAATCATTTTGTAAGTTTTTTGCTTTCATCACTTTAAATATGTCCTACCACTCCCTTCTGGCTTGCAGAGTTTCTGCTGAAAGTTCAGCTGTTAACCTTATGGGGATTCCCTTGTATGTTATTTGTTGCTTTTCCCTTCCTGCTTTTAATATCTTTGTATTTAATTTTTGATAGTTTGATTAATATGTGTCTTGGCATGTTTCTCCTTGGATTTATCCTGTATGGGACTCTCTGCACTTCATGGATTTGATTGACTCCTCCTTTCCCATATTAGGGAAGTTTTCAACTATAAGCTCGTCAAATAATTTCTTAGTCCCTTTCTTTTTCTCTTCCTCTTATGGGACCCCTATAATTCGAATGTTGGTGTGTTTAATGTTGTCCCAGAGGTCTCTGAGACTGTCCTCAGTTCCTTTCATTCTTTTTTCTTTATTCTGCTCTGTGGTAGTTATTTCCACTATTTTATCTTCCAGGTCACTTATCCATTCTTCTGCCTCAGTTATTCTGCTATTGATTCCTTTTAAAGAATTTTTACTTCCATTTATTGTGTTGTTCATCATTGTTTGTTTGCTCTTTAGTTCTTCTAGGTCCTTGTTAAAGGTTTCTTCAGTTTTCTTCATTTGATTTCCAAGATTTTGGATCATCTTTACTATCATTACTCTGAATTCTTTTTCAGGTCGACTGCCTATTTCCTTGTCATTTGTTTAGTCTGGTGGGTTTTAACCTTGCTCCTTCATCTGCTGTGTGTTTCTCTGTCTTCTCATTTTGCTTAACTTACTGTGTTTGGGGTCTCCTTTTCACAGGCTGCAGGTTCATAGTTCCCGTTGTTTTTGGTGTCTGCCCCCGGTGGCTAAGGTTGGTTCAGTGGGTTGTGTAGGCTTCCTGGTGGAGGGAACTGGTGCCTGGGTTCTGGTGGATGAGCCTGGATCTTGTCTTTCTGTTGGGCAGTACTGCATCCGGTGGTTTTTTTGGGGGGTGTCTGTGAACTTAGTATGATTTTAGGCAGCCTCTCTGCTAATGCGTGGGTTTGTGTTCCTGTCTTGCTAGTTGTTTGGCATTTGGTGTCCAGCACTGGAGCTTGCTGGTCGTTGAGTGGAGCTGGGTGTTAGTATTGAGATGGATATCTCTGGGAGAGCTGCCACCAATTGATATTATGTGGAGCCGGGAGGTCTCTGGTGGTCCAATGTCCTGAGCTCGGCTGTCCCGCCTCAGAGGCTCAGGCCTGACACCTGGCTGCAGCACCAAGACCCTGTCAGCCACACGGCCAGGTACGTGGGGAGTTTCTTGCCTTTTGGGAAGTCTGAGATCTTCTGCCAGGACTTGTAGGTGTTTTGTAGGAGTTGTTCCACATGTAGATGTATTTCTGGGGAGGAAGATGATCTCCACATCTTACTCCTCTGCCATCTTGAAGGTCCCCCACATTTGTCTCTATATTATTGAATTGTAAGACTTCTTTATATATTCTAGGTGCAGATTCCTTATCAGGCAAGTGATTTGCAAGTATTTCTCCCATTCTGTGGGTTATCTTTTCACTTCCTTGATTGCACCATTTGAAGCAACAAAGTGTTTAATTTTGATGAAATCAAATTTATCTATTTTTTATTTGTTGTTTATTCCTTTGGAATTGTATATAAGAAATCATTGTCTACTTCAAGGCCATGAAAATTTACTTATGTCTTCTTCTATAATTTTAGTTCTCACTTTTAGGCCTGTAACCCATTTTGAGTTAATTTTGGGGTATGGTGTGAGATAATGGTCCAACGTCATTTTTTTGCATGTGGATATCCAGTTATCCAGGTACCATTTCTTTGAAAACTAGTGTTTTCCCCTTGAACTGTCTTGGCATCTATGATGAAAATCAATGGACCATAAATGTAGAGGTTTATTTCTGTACTTTCAGTTCTGTTCCACTGATCTATATGTCTGTCCTTGTGCCAGTACCACACTGTGTTAATTACTGTAGCTCTGTAGTAAATTTGGAAATGGATAAACGTGAGTGCTACAACTTTGTTTTTCTTTTTCAAGATCACTTTGACCATGCTCGGTGACTGGCCCTGCATTTCCATATGAAGTTTAGAATGCATTTGTTTATATCTACAAAAACAAAAAATAAGACCAAACAAAAAACCACAAGGGCATCTGAGATCTTAAGTAGGATTGTGATGAATCTGAAGATAAATTTTGGGAGTATGCCATCTTAACAGTATTAAGTCTTCCAGTTGATGAACCTGGGATGCCTTTCCATCTATTTAGATCTATACCCCTTTTGTTAAATTTATTCCTAAGTATTTTATACTTGTTGATGCTATTGTAAATGGAATTATTTTAATTTTTTAAAATCTTTATATTTTGGAAGTGTGGAATCTTAACCAGTGGACAACCAGGGAAGTCCCTGTCTGGTTGTTTTTTAAATTATTTTATTTAATTTTATTTATTTATTTGCACCAGTCTTAGTTGCAGCAGGTGGGCTTCTTAATTGTGGCTCGCTGGCTCCTTTATTTGCAGCATGCAGCATGCAGCATGCGAACTCTTAGTTGAGGCATGCATGTGGGATCTAGTTCCCTGACCAGGGATCAAACCCGGGCCCCCTGCATTGGGAGCATGGAGTCTTAACAACTACACCACCAGGGAAGTCCCCTGGAATTATTTTCTTAATTTTATTTTTTGGATTGATCATTTTTACTGTATAGAAATACAATTTAATGTAGACATACAATTTGTATATTGATGTTTTACCTGCAATATCACTTATTAGTTCTAATAGTATTTTTGTGGATTCCTTGGGTTTTCTATATACAAGATTATAACATCTGCAAATAGAGATAGTTTTACTTCTTCCTTCCGATCTGGATACCTTTTATTTCCTTTTCTCACCTAATTGTTCTTGCTTAAACCTTCATGTTGAACAGAAGTGGTGAGAATAGACATCCTTGTCTTGTTCCTGATCTTAGAGAGAGTTTTCAATTTTTGCCATTAAGTATAATGTTAGCTATGAGTGTTACATAGCTGTCTTTTTTCAGGTTGAGGAAGGTCCCTTCTATTCCTAGTATGTTGAATGTTTTTTTCATGGAATGTATTAGATTTTGTCAAATGCTTTTTCATCATCTATTGAGATGATCAAGTAGCTTATGTACTTTATTCTATTATTGTAGTCCATGAAATTAATTTGTTTTCATGTGTTAAATCAGGCTTGCATTCCTGGGATAGATCCCACTTGGTAATGATCCCTTTTAAATTATTGGATTTGGTTTGCTAATATTTTATTGATGATTTTTGCTTTTATATTTATAAGATATATTGATCTACCATTTTCTTTCTTTCTTTCTTTTTTCTTTCTTTCTTTCTTTCTTTCTTTCTTTCTTTCTTTCATTCTCTTTCTCTTTTCGTATTGTCTTTGGTTTCCTTATCAATGAAATACTGACCCTCATAGAATGAGTTGAAAGTGTTCCTTTCTCATCTTCTTTTGGAAAGAGTGTATGAATGATTCATGTTAAGAATTCTTTAAGCGTTTGGTGTAATTTGTCATTGAAGCCAATTTAGGCTAGGGTTTTCCTTTGTAAGTAGTTGCTGGGGTTTTTTTGTTGTGTTGTGGGGTTTTTTGTTTTGTTTTGTTTTTGAACTGATTCAATCTCTTGTTATAGGTCTATTCAGATTTTCTAATTCTTCATGAGTTAGTTTTGGTAGTTTGTGTCTTTCTGGGAATTTGTGCATCTCATTTAGATTATCTAACTTTTGGGCATACAATTGTATTCCCTTATAATCCTTTATATTTCTGTAAGGTTGATAGTGATGTTCCCTCTTTCATTTCATTTTCATTTTATTAATTGGAGTCTTCTCTCTTTTTTCCCCCCTTGGTAAGTCTAACAAAAGATTTGCTAATTTTGTTAATCTTTTCAAAAAACTAATTTTCAGTTTTGTTTATTTTCTCTAATACTTTTCTATTTTCTATTTCATTATTTTCCACTCTATCTTTATTATTTCTTTCCTTCTGTTTCCTTTGGGTTTAGTTTTCTCTTCTTTTTCTAGTTTCTAAGGTGAAAAGATAGGGTATTGATTTGAGATCTTTTTTACATGTGTAAGTTTCCCTCTAAACACTGCTATAGCTGCATCCTTAAGTTTCGGTATGTTATGTTTTCATTTTTATTCACCTCAAAGTATTTCTAAATTCTTCTGTAACTTCTTTGACCCAGTGGTAATTTAGGAGTTTGTTGTTTAATTTCCACATATTTAAGAATTTCCCAAATTTCTTTCTGTTATTGCTTTCTAATTTCATTCTATTGTGGCTAGAGAATATACTTAGTATAATTTCAGTCCTTCTAAATTTATTGTGGCCTTGCCTTATGGCCTAGCATATGGTTATCCTGGAGAATATTCCATGTGCACTTGAGAAAAATATGTGTTCTGTGCTTGTTGGATGGCGTGCTCTACAGAAATCTGTTAATTTTTTCAAGTCATTCTCATCAGCACATGGTATTGCCTGACTTTAGAGTTTTTGCCAGTCTGAAGATGAGAAGTAACATCTCAGTGATGCTCTATCTGGTTCTTCTCTGATTGCTGGTTAGGTTGAACTTTATCTCATCAAATGGTTATCAGACACTCAGGATTCCTCTTCTGTGACATATGCATATCTATTGTCCTTTTTCCTATCTTTTTATTGCTGACTTGCACTAATTCCATTAAATTCAAGCAAGATCCTATTTAAATTTAACCAAAAAAAAAAAAGAAAAGAAAAGAAAAAGCACGTATGAAATGATACCATTGTACAAAATTATTTTTCTCCCGTTGCCTAACTGACTCTCCTTCTGGTTGTCAATGTGCATAAAGAGATAACCAGAATGATATTCCCCAAGTGTTGGCCACGGTTATTCTGGATAATGGAATTTGGGAAATTTTGTTTATGTTTTATTTGTTATTGTTTTTTATTTTATTCTCTTAATTTTTTATGTTCCTTGAGTTTTTATTATATTTTTTGTCTTTTTCAATGACCTTACTGAGATATAATTTTTATACTGTAAAGTTCACTCATTTCCAGTCTATACTTCAATGCATTTTAGTATATTGACAGAACTGTAAACTATCACAACAATCTAATTTTAAAACATTTCCATCATCTTAAAAAGAAATCTTAAGCCCATTTATAGTCACTCCCAATTTCCCCTCCCTACCCTATGAAAACACTAATCTACTTTCTGTCTCTAAATATTTTCCTTTTTTGGACTTTTTGTGAAAGTTAAATCATACAATATGTGGTATTTTGTGTCTGTCTTCTTTCACTGAACATGTTTTTGAGGTTCACCTGTGTTGTAGCATGTACTGGTACTTTGGTCCTCTTTATTGCGAAATAGTATTTCATTGTAGGGATATATACTGTACTATTTATCCATTCACAAGGTTTTTCAATTAATTTTTCAGCTTTAATGAAGTATAATTGACAAATAAAATAGTATATATTTAAAGTGTACAACATGATGATTTGACATATATATAGTTTGTGAAATGATTATCACACTCAGGTTAATTAATATATTCATCACCTCACCTTTTTAAAAAAATTCATTCATCAGTTGATGGAAATTGTGTTGTTTCCATTTTTTGAGTATTGTAAATAATATTGCTATGTGTATCTCTGTAAACACGTTTTTGTGTGGATAGATATTTTTAGTTCTCTTGGATAAATACCTAGGAGTTAAATTGCTGGGTCATATGATAAGTCTATATTTAACATTTTTTTGTTGTTTTTAAAGAGGCATTGGGGCATCACATAGTTTTGTTGTTGTTGTTGTTGTTGTTGTTTTTGGCTGCGTTGGGTCTTCGTTGCTGTGCACAGGCTTTTTCTAGTTGCTGAGAGCTGGGGCTACTTTTCATTGTGGTGCATGTGCCTCTCATTGCAGTGGCTTCTCCTGTGTGGAGCACGGGCTCTAGGTGTGCAGGCTTCAGTAGTTGTGGCACACAGGCTTATTTGCTCCACGGCATGTGGTATCTTCCTGGACCAGGGATCGAACTGTGTCCCCTGCATTGGCAGGCGGATTCTTAACCACTGTACCACCAGGGAAGTCCTATATTTAACTTTTTAAGAAACTGTCAAAATGTTTTCCCGAAGTAAGTGCACCATTTTACGTTTCCACCAGCAAGTTATAAATGTTTTGATTTCTCCATATTCTCATCAACACTTGTGATTGTCCATCATTTTTATTATAGCTATTCCAGTGGTTGTGAAGTGGTATTTTGTTATGATTTTGATTTGCATTTCTTAATGACTAATGATATTGAGTTTTCTCCTGTGCTTATTGACCACTGGTAAATCTTTTTTGCAATATGTATTATCTTTATAACAAACAAAACTATCATTTAAAAAGACTTGGTATCTAGCATTGGACATAATCATCTGGATGACGTCTGACCAGCATAGAGTACAGTAAGTGTGGATGCCTATGACTTATGAGCTGCACTTTTACTAGTGCAGGCAAATATTGAGCAACTTTTGTAGAAGGCACATCATATTATAGCCTCAAATTAAGCCTGCACTTAACTAAATTCCCCAGATCCTGTTCTCACTGATTATCATAGAGCTGGGTTTCTCCCATTCTCTATTTGAGTAATTGATTTTATTGAGCTTAAATGCTGGAGCTGACATTTATCCTTGTTGAATTTTATCTTGTCAGTGTAGACCTAATGTTGCCACCTGTAAAAACATTTTATATTGTCTGTCAGATGACAGACTTTACTTACCTGGCAACCTCATTTTTTATGTCAAAATATCTAAAAACGGGGGATTTAAAAAAATCATTACATTTTTGTCTTTTCAGAATCAAAATGAATTCATACCTTCCATAAGCAATATGAAGACTCAATTCCAGTGCATGAAATTTGTTTAAAAAAAATAAGTACCTCAAAAATAAAACTAATATAGGAGATTAATAAAAATCTACATTTTTATTTTTTATCAACACAGGAACATATCTCTAATATATGAAAAGTTGTTAAAAGTAAGCACTGACATTCAACTTTGTTTCATAGTAGTAGCCACTTTTAATGAACGTATGTTTTTTTAAAAATATTTTATTTATTTATTTATTGGCTGCGTTGGGTCTTCGTTGTGGCGTGTGGGCTTCTCTCTAGTTGTGGCATGCAGGTTTTCTCTCTCTAGTTGTGGTGCACGGGCTCCAGGGCGTGTGGACTCTGTAGTTGTGGTGTGCAGGTTCCAGAGCACATGGGCTTTCTTGTTGAGGCACGCAAGCTCAGTAGTTGTGGCACATGTGCTTAGTTGCCCCACGGCATGTGGGATCTTAGTTCCATGACTGGGGTCGAACCTGCGTCCCCTGCATTGGGAGGTGGTTTTTTTACCACTGGACCACCAAGGAAGTCCCTGAATTTATGTTTTTAAAAATGAGATTGATTAGAAGAGAAAGATATACAATGTCACTGAAGTGCAAACATTTCATATATAGGGTATTCTATTATATTTTGAGTCTTTCTGATTTCATTTTTAGTGGGAATTTTTTTTCTGGAAATGCTGGAAGTAATTTGTTGCCACTTTATGCACTAATTGCTTTACCCCTAACCCACTCACATCCCACATCTTTCTTGAAAAGTCTTTTGGGTCTTCCCAAACCACTCTGATCTTTTCCCTTCTCTGCAGTTCCTATGCAGAACAGAATTCCTCATTCTCCTCAGTCCAAAGCATATCCTTCATGGTTTATCTTTATTTATTTTCTCCCTTTCACTCTCTTCTTCAGTTTCAACTTCCTTCCCTTCTCCAGCACCCCTCTGCTGCATGTAATGTGTGTCCTTCCAGTCTGACTCGTATATGTTTAGATAAATGTGCATCCATAAAAAACTGTTTATATGTCTGTTTTAAAATTACATAAATAATATTGTGCTACAAATCTTATTTTAGTTCTTACTTTAATCCTCCAACATGTGTTTGAGAGATAGCCATGTGCTACATGTAAACCTAGTATAACACTTCTGCCTGTTGCATACTATTCTATCAAATGCACATACAAAGTGTACTTACCTGTATTCTTCATGATGGACCCTCAGGTTGCCTCCAAAACACTTCCATGAACGTCCATGTAAATTGACTGTTCTTGCAGTGGTCTCTATGCTGGTCAGAGAAACTGTCCATAGAGAGAAATTTGCAGTTTCTCCTTATGGACTGTTTCTCTGAGGTATGTACCCAGGAGAGAGATTGCTGAGTCATAGGATCATGCCTACATAATTTCAGTAACAGTTGCCAGATTGTTCCTTACAAGAGCTGCAGTGGTTGACCTTCCCACACCAGTGGTGCAAAGGTTTGTTTCAGGTCATTCTCACCAGCACTTGGTATTGTCAGACTTTTTTGAGTTTTTGCCAGTCTGATGATGTGAAGCAACATCTCAGTGATGCTCAGTCTGGTTCTTCTTTGATTGCTGGTCAGGTTGAACATTTATCTCCTTGTATGGTTATTAGCCACTCAGGATTCCTCTTCTGTGACATGCTTTTGCATATCCATTGTCCTTTTTTTCTACCTTTGGTTTGCTGACTTGCATTAATTCCCTGTACATGCTGGCCGTTAATACCTTAAAGATTTTAGGTATTGCAAATATCTTCTACGCTGTCACCAGCCACCTGTCACTGTTAACTTTGTCTATGATGTCCTTCATTGAACTCAAGTCTTTCATTTTTTATTATTGTCATATTCATCAATTTATTCCTTGTCACCTCAAACTTATGAGGTTTTCTTTAGCAAGGTCTCTACCATCCAAGGGCTAACAGATATTCCCCAATATTTTCTTCTATTAGCTTTATAGTTTTACTTTCACATTTTGAGGGCTTTTTAAAATGGGTCAAGTTAGGGATTCAAGTTTATTTTTCTCCATATAGTAAGATCATTTTCTCCCAAATTTTCTAAATAGTCTATGCTTTTACCACACACTTGTCTTTATCATATATTTCTCATAGATGCATAGTTTCATTTTGAGACTCTTTATTCTTTCCATTGATCTGTTTTCTTGTTCTGCACCTAAATCTTATAACTTTAGTTACTATGTCTTTCTCAAATGTCTCATTTTCAAGTAGAAATGTTCCTTCCCTTTGTCCTTTTCCAAAGTTGCTTAGTTACTCAAGATCCTTACTCTTCAATATAAAATTTAAAATCAGTTTATCATAATCCCAGAAATTCCTGCTGTGATTTTGATTGGACTTACAGTATATGTAAATTATATCATATATTGATAGATATAATTTTATAAATTAATATTATATTTTCTATTTATACTCCTGTGGTCTCTTCAAGGTTGTATTTGAGGAGAGGCAGCCAATAGCTGAGAGAATATTTAATATATTCAAATGCACATTAAATGTCTCTAACCTAATGTTTCATTGGTGGCTAGTGGCCCCAATGAGATCATAATCTTCATTAAGATGGGTACCTGCCCATTGCATTTCACATTACCTTCCTCAAGATCTAGCTCAGTGCTGTGTATATATGCACATAGACAGAAGGAGACAGCTTCAGCCTCAGGGGCACACAGTGGACTTGGAATCCGAAGGCTTGAGTGTAATCCTTCCTCTGTCTCTGACTTTGAAGTAGTCCCTAATCCCTCTGAGTCTCTCCTTCCCCATTCCTAGCACAGGACTAATGAAGTTATTACAAAAAGTCAAAGAAGAAATGGATGTATCTTGCACAGAATTTGGCATGTAGAGGCAATACCTGCTATTTGAATCTAAAGGCAAAAAATACTTAAATCAGCTGTAGCCAAAAGAAGAACAATGACAGGAAAGAATTATTAACTCCAAAAACTGTTCCCAACAATTAAAAATTCCTACCACATTTACACCAGCCAAGGACATCAAAGACAATTTATAATTGTGTCTCCAGAAACCAAATGCTTTCATCAGAGGTTTTTAAAATTTGTGGCTAAAAGGAGAAGCTTCCATCCCATGAAGACCACCACTGGCCCTGGGCTTTCTAAAGAAGTCCAGAAAACACTTACTCTGAAAATCTGGTCTTTTAGGTGTAGGAGGAAGCTGCTGTGGGTGATGAGATACTCTTCTGCAAAGAGATAGTTTGAGCAGAATCCCAAATACCTAGAGTTATCTGTATTCAAATGCAGATGTTGCAGGTGTTTAAAGCATAGTTGAAACAAATAGGAATCCCTCTTTTTGCTTTGTTATTGTTCATCTTTTCCACTAGGCTAGAAACTCCACAAGAGCAGGGACCTGGTCTGTCTTGTAAGTGTGCTTAGACTGGTGCCATGCAGAGTGGACTCTCAATGAATGCTTTTTGAATGAATGAAGGGAGCCCAGATCTATCAGAAATGGAGCGATAGCTCCTTCTTGTTTCCTCACATCACACATGGGCATCAGCTGACCTTTGTGGCAGGAAGTGGAGTTGCTGGATGGAACTTGCTATAATAAGCAACTACTCAGTTAAGTGCTATCTCAGGAAGCACTTTGAATTGATCTGCCTGGAATTCTAGCATTAAGAAGGATGAACACACATTGTCCCTGACTTGACTTAACCCCTTGGTTCCATGGAATCCACACATTCCTGAGTTTATCTTTCAGTAATCTGAGATGTAGAGCCTATGGCAATGGTCTTGAATGAATGAGTAACGCAAGAAGTTACAAAGTTCTTAAAAGAAAGTTTGAGGATATGTCCTTATTCTCTTGGGCTTCTCCAGCCTCTATTCATTGCATATGGTGGGGGCCGGGGGGGAGGAAGGATTTATGTAAAGCAATAATCAGTTATTCTTTTTTTCCTTTGTTCCTACCCCTCTCACTTTATTTTTTGAGAGAAAGAATGAAGAGCATAGGACTGGAAAGGTGGCAGATTTCTAATGAAATCACAATATTTTTCTAAAAGAAAATGATAACACTACAACCATGAGGCAAACCAGTAGGGGGTATTAAAGATAAAATTACCACTCAGAAGTCAATGGAAATGTAGTTATAGGCAATTATTGCATGTTCTCTGTGTCCTTTGTAAGTGAATTGACCTTTAAAAACAAAATTGCTCTTGATTGTGTTTTATAAATCTCATTTTCTGTGCTTCTGAGATTGTTTCCAACTGTTATCTGTATATTTTTTAAATCTCCAAATATACTGTTATAAATAATAGTAACCAAAATTTCTTGGATTATTAACTTTCCCTTATATCTTTAAAATATTCATGTTGTATATCTCACCATGAATAAGCAAATCATGCTATTGCCATAAAATGGAATATTATGCAGCCATTAAATAGTATTTTTAAAGAAAATTTTAAGATTATGGTAATATAATCTTATATTAAAAAACAGGATAGAAAACTGCATATAGAGAATGTTCTTCAATTGTGTTTTGTTTAAAATAGTGATTGTGGGATTATGAGTGTGATTATGGGTAAGTTTTATTTTCTTAATTATATAAATATTTCTCTGTAATTTCCATATTCTGTTCGATAAATGTCACTTTTTTTTTTTTTTTTTTTTTTTTTTTTTGCGGTACGCGGGCCTCTCACTGTTGTGGCCTCTCCCGTTGTGGAGCACAGGCTCCGGATGCGCAGGCTCAGTGGCCATGGCTCACGGGCCCAGCCGTTCCATGGCATGTGGGATCTTCCCAGACCGGGGCACGAACCCGTGTCCCCTGCATCAGCAGGCGGACTCTCAACCACTGTGCCACCAGTGAAGCCCAAATGTCACTCTTATAATCAGAAAAAAAATTATTAAAATGCTCAGATATCTTTTCAATAGAATTTAATTTGTCTTTAAAGTATCTTTAGAGGTAGGTAGGGAATAGATACAATTTTTCTATTTTAAAGTGGATATACTGAGGTGTCATGAAGTGCCCTGCTTCAAATCATATAATTCATGACAGAGAACTGGAATCTAAAAGAGAAGCCAGGACTTCCCTGGTGGCGCAGTGTTTAAGAATCTGCCTGCCAATGCAGGGGACACAGGATTGATCCCTTGTCCAGGAGGATTCCACATGCCGCAGAGCAGCTAAGCCTGTGTGCCACAACTACTGAAGCCCACGCGCTCTAGGGCCCATGTTCTGCAACTACTGAGCCCATGTGCTGCAGCTACTGAAGCCTGCACGCCTAGAGCCCGAGCTCCAAAAAAAGAGAAGCCACCACAAATGAGAAGCTCACTCACCGCAGTGAAGAGTAGCCCCCGCTCCCTGCAACTAGAGAAAGCCTGCACGCAGCAATGAAGACCCAACGCAGCCAAAAAAATTTTTTTAATTAAAAAAATAACAGAGAAGCCAATCTCTTGAGTTTGTATAAGCTCCAGGGCTGGTCTCTCCTTGGAGCCTCTTGGTGGCTGGCTCTCGGGGACTGCCTTCCTCTCTGCACTGACAGCACCTGGAGGAGACCCCAAGGCTGAGCAGAGGCTCCCCTTCCCTGGGTCAGCCCTCTCCAGCCTTTTGCCAAGGGAAGGGAAGAATCCTGAAATGTATCTCTGGGTTACCACAATTTCCAAATAACTGGATGTACCTGGTTGAGGTCATTTCAGATATAAATGCTATCATCAGCAAAGGCCAACATTCCATGTTTTAAATTACTGGAAGCCTAACTTTAGAATCATTGTGCTCTTCTCACCTTGACCACCTCTTAAGAACGGGACTGTATGTATTCTTTTCCAGAGTCTCCTAGGCAAATTCCTCATACAGTGATATTACACTTGCCGTGGAATCTTTCTAAATACTCATTAATTCATTGACCATCAGCCTTAGAACATTGTACTTTGAGGGCACTAGATCGCATTCAGACTTGGTGGACAGTAGGTGCAATATGCAATGTCTTATTACCATGTGCGATGACTCATTCATCAGTGTGGGATCTCTAAATTTCCACTTGGAGAAGCAATAAATCTTATGATTTGCTTTCAGGTGACTCTTTTTTTTTTTTTTTCTGAAGTGCCAAATGACAGCTATTTCTTTCCTATGGTTATGGATCTTGACAAACAAACAAAATATATTGATTACCTGGGCTCACCTATAAAGATTTGGCTTCAACTGGGTGCCAGCGGGGCCCAGGCACTGGTTTGTTTGTTTGTTTGTTTGTTTGTTTTTTAAAACTTCCTTGATAATTCTAATGCTCATCCAGGGTTGAGCACTACTAATTTAAACTCTGAATCTTTGCCTCTATGATATATTTAGTATCTCTGATTTATCTGATGCCAAGTCTTTGGTCAAGAATGCAACATCCAATTAGAACACAGATTCCATGGGTAAGATCAGATTTAGGACTTTCCATGTGGTTTCCAGAAATGTACTGCAGCAACAACCAAGTAATTTTGGATATTTTATATTTGTCTAACACCCCAGTACCTTCAAAAGAAGCACCTAGGAGAGGCGTGTTTTCTTAAATCTATAGCTCAGTTTAGGGAGAATGACTTCTTTGCAATAGTGAGTCTTCTAATCCATGAACATTATTTATTCCTGCATTTATTTAGGTCTTGTATCAGTCAGGGTCCAGTGAATTGCTGAAAACCAGACCAGTACTTTGAACAGAAAAATTTTAATATAAAAAATCTTTTACAGCTAGTAAAAAGGTGAATAACTACTTAAAACGGTAGAAGATGCCTCTAAGGGGTACAGAAGGAGCCACTGCAGAGAGTAGCTGTGACCTCTGGGGCAGAGGGATAGCGAATGTGAAGATACTTGGAAACTTAAAAGGACTCCCTTAAGGGCTTCCCTGGTGGCACAGTGGTTGAGGGTCTGCCTGCCGATGCTGGGGACGTGGGTTCGTGCCCCGGTCCAGGAGGATCTCACATGCCGCGGAGTGGCTGGGCCCGTGAGCCATGGCCGCTGAGCCTGCGTGTCCGGAGCCTGTGCTCCGCAACGGGAGAGGCCACAACAGTGAGAGGCCCGCGTACCGCAAAAAATAAAAAAATAAAAAAAAGGACCCCCTTAAAAGGGGCTGAGATTCAGACTTCTTTGGAGGTGTGGCTGCCATAGAAACATGCAGTCCACCAGTGATGGAAAAACAGGAGGGTGTGAGCTACAGCTGAGTTGTAGGAATAGCCTGCCACTGAGTGGAGGGGAAAGTTGCTAGAGGCATTGGCCTGAACAGCTGGGCTCAGGACTTCTGTTATGATGGTAGAAGTGGTGGTAATGGGTAAGTCACTCATTCCCAACCTTAGGGTGAAAATGTTCAATATTTCTCCAGACCTGTTTTCTTGATGTTTTTTAGAGGCTGTGGGCAACACCCAGGCAAAATCACAATATGGTTCTACCACAAAAAGGCAAACTTTTATTATCAGTGAGGTGTGATTTATGGTAAGAAGGGCAGCTTTAAATAGGAAAATAAGGTTACCAGAGAAATCTCTGATCCCTGCGTTGAAAAAGGTAGGAAGTTTGCTGCTATACCAGCAACTCTTGCCCCCAGGGCACTGGGGCTTATAGGTCCCACCAGCCCCCTTTGCAAAAGGATCTAGAATCAGTACTTCACCATCCACAACCACTATTCCAAAGTGTGGGGATCTGATTTTCTGTACATTAAGCATGATCCAGATGCGGGTAGATGGAGTTCTGCTGATTAGAATTTTCAGAGGAGCCAGGAGGAGAGGCTGCTCTGTGGAAAGGCAGGGCTGTGGGTAGCTGGCTGTTGTAGCAGCAGAGAGAGAAACAAGAGTGGGTGAAGGAACAAGGAGATCTGAGACACTGTCCATCTGGCAAGAAACAGGAGAGTAAAGAGACAATAATGCCTTAGAGGCTATAAAATATTAGTGATTCTAGATCAATATCAAAAGAGCCCTATCAGACAGAAACTAGTTTTGAAGAGGAAATTGGAGCTTAACTGCTTCAGGACAGGATATGGTGGATGAAATAATCTTATGGCACCTTTTCAAATTTAAGCAAGTGCCCCTTTATTGGATTAAGAAAAGAGATCTAAGCCAGGCCAAGGGAGCAGAAGGGAGCCTGCTGGGAGTTGGACCAGGCTACTGGAGGCTGCTCTGGCTGCCTCAGACTCCCCCCTCAGCCTCCACTATCTGCCCAAGCCTTACCCCAGCTCCACTCCCAGGCCCTTGCCCCCATGCTACTGCCCTCCATGTTCTCTTCAGCATGCTCCTCCATCAGTTGGCAGAAGGAAGAGAAAAGTCTGTGGATGTTGGAGCCAAGAGGGCCATGGAGTGGAGCTGGTCACCCAGCAGCTCGAGGAAACCCCATACAGGTGTGATGCAGAGTCCAGGAAACTGTCATTGGACACAGAGCAGGCTTCCCAGGAAAGGAGTTAGAGGAGTCTCGTCCTGAGCCTGGGACCCCTGCAAGAGATTTTAATTTAATTTTACCTTCAAGGAATTCAAGGCTTCCTTGAATTCTCTCAAATTCAAAACAGTAGTGTGTGTATTTGTCTCTGTGTGTGTGTGTGTGTGTGTGTGTATGTGTATTCAGACGTAGCTCCATTGAGACATGAGTGAAAAGAGGTCGAGCGAGATTTTTAAGATGAACCTATACGAGTACCCAGAGGAACATGGAAGATTCTATTTTCAAAAAGTTGATCCTTTAAATTGCATGTTTTGGATAACCCTCAGTTCTTGGTTTGGAAGCAAAACATCTCTGTCCTTAAGTAGATGTTTCCGAGTTGTCCTAAAACTAAGGAAACAGCATGGTGTAGTGGAAAGAGAAGGGGCTGGGGTCTCGATTTGACATTAAGCAGGTGGTTTGTGACCCTGGGAAAAGCACATGCAGCCTCACAGACTCAATTCCTCTGTAAAAGAGGAGAGCAGACCAGGTTATCTGTGGTGTAGAATTCTCATTTCATAAGCTCAGTGTCCCTTGTAAAACCCAAACTGCCTGCGAGTGAGATTTCTGTCCAATGCAGAGCTCCCCTCCCAACTCAAGCATCCCATGTTGCCTGAGCACGGTTCCTAATTGTACTCAGTTCTAGACGTTTCAGATACAGGGAAACAGACTTGAAGGAAAGTACAAGGACTTGCTCAAGACCACCCAAGGTCCCAGCATTCTGCTTCCTTTTATATCTTGTCCTCGCCAACCATCCTGCTTGACACCAGCTCTGCTGTGCACGCAAACAGAAGGTGAGGCTGCGAGTTGTATGCAAAGCTAGTGACTCTCTTCCTGGCATGCTGGCATCTCAGGTCAGGGAACGGGACTGCAACCCCATTCGTGCTGCTTGATGGTGCCTCCCTTTGGGGAACAGGAGTGGCTGGCAACCATGAAGCCTGCTGAGAAGGGCTGGGCATGGCATCCAACCCATAGATGGACACCTGATATTCCTCCCAGGCTGCCCACCCCTCTTTCCACTATTTGAGGAGTTGGACACACTCAGACTCCTGAATCCTCTAAGAGAGCAAGGTGATTTCAGTCATACGTATTTCTATCACACGGATGTCCAAACAGGAAGACAAAGAAAACTGGCTTTTCATTTTTTGTTTTTTTAAGGCAGCATATGACCAGGAATGGATGAGACCAACATGACTGCTTTCACTCTAAATGTCTGCATTTAGAATCTACCTAAGAAATCGACCATGCATTGAGGTAACCTGATAGAAAACTGCTTTCCCTATTCAGGAATTAAGGTTTCTGTATTGTGCATGGACCATGAGCTTGCGTTTAGAAGTCAATGCAAGACTTCAGCTGACACTTCCATACCTGTCAGGAGCCACTGATGAGAACCAGGTGGGCTGCTTCAAGCAGAATTCAATTACCCAGATGGCAACTGTTTCTTAATTCAAAACTTTAACATCACTTTTTTTTCTTCCATTATGAAAAAAGCAAAGGGGAAAGAGAATACATTGAATTTGAGCACTCTGGTTGATAAGGTTAAAGGCATGAGAGGGAAGTGGATCCCTGGGCCCACCTAGCTCCCTGCAGCTCCAGTCTGAGCATGGTGCCTGGCAGACTTAGCTGCTTTTTCCAGGATCGGGAGTGATGGTCCCGAAACACAGCATTCTCTTGGGCCTGTTCTTAGGAAGAGGAAGAACTCTCCCTTGCCGATTAGCAACTGCATTAGCAGATGGTATCTTTCTTTCTTTCTTTCTTTTGTTTTGTTTTTTGTTCTTTTAAGTAAAAAGGAAAAAATAAGAAAAGGCTTTGATGGTTTTAAGTTGCACTTCCAAGTGCTTTCTTAAATGCTTTCTTTTTCCCAAGGAGGTTGTGCTGTATCAACCCCTGCAGTCCAGAACATGGATAGTCAAGCTTCTTATTCTTTTTTTTTTTTTTGCGGTACGCCGGCCTCTCACCGTTGTGGCTTCTCCCGCTGCGGAGCACAGGCTCCGGATGCGCAGGCTCAGCGGCCATGGCTCACGGGCCCAGCCGCTCTGCGGCATGTGGGATCTTCCCAGACTGGGGCACGAACCCATGTCCCCTGCATCGGCAGGTGGACCCTGAACCACTGCGCCACCAGGGAAGCCCAAGCTTCTTATTCTGAAAGTGAAAATTTCTCCCTGAGGCCAGTGCTGCAATGCTTTAGTGCAGGGCTTATTTCCATGGTCCTCACCTGTGGTTTGGTGATAACTAGACCAGTTCATATAGGTGGAGTGTTGCCCTACCCTTGCTCACGTAGCTCCTGCTCTCTGTACTCTGCTTTCTGCTACAAGCTGGCTGTGTCCCCGCAGACAGGCCCGCTGTTGGATACAGGAGGTTGGTGGGGGGAGAGGAAAGCCAGCAAAAAGCAGATTCTGTTCTCACTCCCTCCTCCTCTAGACAAATTTTCATGGATGCCTTCATCCTTCCTTGAACCTTGTTTCTCCCAGGCTGAGTAGGAATTTGAAATCAAGACAAGATCATTCCTTACACGTTTTGAACAGTTACTATGTGACAGGCCCGATGTTTCCTTAAGAGTATCATGTCAATTGACTCTCACGGCAGCCCGCTGATATGGTTACAGATAAAATAGACTCAAAAGCTTCATGTGAGGAGGAAGATGCAATTGCTTGAAGGAGTTATTCGATTGGGAGCCTGTTATTGGATCAGCTGTTTTGGGTCTTCCCCCTTTAGTATCATTGCCTCCCCTCCCCACCACCTCCGTCATCACCACCCCACCAGCATCTCCACCCTGCCTCTATTGCCATGCCCACTACCAGACGCGAAGTGTCAAAGCGACAGAGAGTTGTCAAAGAAATAAAGAGCTGAAATTTGTTGACACTGGGACACCTGAACTGTCTCGACCACGGAAGCCAAATTATTCATTCATTTGGCCTCTTACTCTATCATCACTATCCTTTAGATTGCTGGTCCTTATATGTGAGATGGGGAGCCAGGCAGCTTAAATTTTCTTTAATCAGTGGAACTGCATCAAGAACTGGTCTCTGAGGGAGACGCAAGAGGGAAGAGATATGGGAACATATGTATATGTATAACTGATTCACTTTGTTATAAAGCAGAAACTAACATACCATTGTAAAGCAATTATACTCCAATAAAGATGTTAAAAAAAAAAAAAGAACTGTTCTCTGGGAGAAGTGGAAGCCAACCAAGTCCTTGGTCTATTTGGAATTCGGCATAGCAAAAAAACATTAGGAAAACTGGGTAAACTGCTGGTACTGTCCCTGCAAATTGAACCATCTTCCAAGGTCAGAGACTTGTATACTAACAGATTGTTAAAATTATGTCCAAATCCCAGTTTTCCACTGTGTCCAGCAACTTGAAATCCTCTGTTTGGGAGAAGTGGTGAATGATTGGGATTATAATGGGGGATCAAGACATGCATGTGTGTACACAAAAAAGGAAGAAAATAAAATTAACATGCCATCTCAAAGCTATATGGGGAAACGTGGATGTCTTGAGATTCTGAGTTCAGTAATACCATCAAAAGAGCTTTGGTAAATGCACTGATTGTGAAAGCTTATCCCACGGTTCTGGTACTACCAGCGGAATATTTCCAAAGCACAAATCTGATCATGCCACCCCCCTGCTTAAGATCCTGCAGTGTCTCCCTGTGGCCTACAGGATAAAGTCCAAGCCCTTAGAATGGGCATCCAAGTCCTCCACAATCTGGACCCTGCTCACCTCTCCAGGCTTATCTCCTGCTGCGTTCTCTCTCACAGCCTACGCTCTAGCGATTTTAAACTACCTGCCAGTCTTCCAACAGGCTAAGTTTGTTTAGGTGCTGAGGGTCTTACCCATGCTGCTGCTTTTGCTTGCAACCAACCCCTGCTACACAAACACATACACACATGCACCCGCACGAGGCTCCACTTAATGAACTCCCACCCATCTTTCAAGATCCAGCCAAGGGAGCCTTTCCAGCTCCGCAGGCAGAACTGACCACTTCTTCCTTTATGCCCCCATGATACGCTGCATAGATATAGCACCTCTCACTGTGTTGCTAAGATCTCTTTGCATGTCTTTCTCTATGCCAAATGGTGAACTCTTTAAGGGTAGAGAATGCGTCTTAGTTGTCATTTTATGCCAGCACCAAACACCATGTCAGGCTCAGAGTAGATGCCCAGTAATGGCTATTCTTGGGGTTTTTCTGTTTTGTTTTTTGTTTTGTTTGTTTTTTTGCATGAACTAGCTCTTACTTCTGTTAAACAGTGTAGAGTGACAGAGGTAGGGGTTGGAGAAGGGAAGAAAGAGAGGGGACTTTCTTAGGGGCTTATCAGTAAGAGTTCACATGTAGAGGTTACCCATCAACCAAACGGCAGACTCCAGAGTAAAACCTAAGCTGTTAAAAATGAATTGAGCTGGTTACTATTTTCGTACCTGACCTATTTTGGGGTTACTTTCTACAAAAAACTCCCAGACTCTTGTAAATGAACCAAACCACTTTTGGATGGTTTTGTATTCTCTCCTATTATGGTGGCTTTTCACTCCGCTGAAGGGAAAATCTGCACAGTCCCTGAAACCCAATTTTAGTGCAAAGTCATCTATGGAAGAGTGCTGTTCTCAGTGGAACCAGCTTTCATGGAACTTTCTCGATCATTTTTCCATGCAAGATTTAAAGGCCAAGAATAGCAAATCTATCTACCCCGATGGTAGCACTCATTTCCTTAGTGCTCATGCTGTATTCCCCTGAGAACAAGAAGGGTTCGATGACAGTTATCTGCTGCCTCTTCCCTGCCTTCAGCTTGCCCATGCTGGCTTGTAAGCCTGCCTGAAGCCACATCTCTACTGCCTGGGCGCAGATAGGACTCTGGCAATAGACTATTTTAAGTTCCAGATCCCTTGTTTGTTGCCATTTAATTTTTGTTTGCAATGCCCCAGTGGTTGTTGATTTATAGAGAACAAGGGATGAGTTTTTACATTGAGTTTTACAAGGGATGAGTTTTTACATTCCAGGATATTGTAAAATTTAATAATGTTTTCCACTGGGGTGAGGGGTGTAGCAGTGTACTGTGGGGAGAGTGCTAGAAAAGAAGACTCAACCTGACTCTGAATTTCAGGACTCAGTGTAGAACACCTGGGGAACAACTTTATAATTGTTTCATTTACAAAGACTGCTATTAATAAGAGCAAATTATTTAAGTGGCAGTTGTATTAAAGGAATGCTGAGGAAAAGACTGAGGACTTGACGTGTTTAATAACAGCCTCCAAGACAGGGACCAAGAAAACGTTGACTTTTCTAAACGTCCAGAGGCAAAACCTAAGGGCTTCAAAAATCATTAACAGAAGAAAATATGTTTACAAGCGTACTAAAGAGCTTTTATAGGGAGTTAAGAGATGACTGGAAAACGGAGTCAGGGAGGAAAAGTTTCAGGGGTCAGAATTCTTTAGCTGACAGATTTCTGATGGTCAGTGGTCTGCCTAGAACTGTGCTTTTAAAGCAGGAGGTAAGATGTCTGCTGCTAGACAGGAAAAAAGAGATTTGCAATGGCGGAATAGACATTGGCTAGGAGGAACTTTGGAATGGTGACAAGGGGTGGCTTTAATACAGTGATAGTGGCAGCTAAGTGGCTTTCTGGGGTACCAAGGGAATGGTAAGAGATAAAGATGCATGCTTAAGATTGTTTCCATGCAACCTTTAGTGCAAGCTGGGCCAAAGAGACTTCTGTCCTTCCAGATCCCTAGCTCATTGATCTCGCAAATGTTTGCTTCCAGTGGAAAATGCTAACTTCACGTAGGTTCCAACTCTTATTCTAAAGCCCTTAATTGCAATGGCATGTTTATTCATTTCAGCAAGTACTTACTCAAAGTGCTAGCACACTTGGCTCAAAATACTGACTTGCATCATATTTTTCAGACATCTGCTGACTATTCACAATGACTGGGCCAACCCTCCATGGTGTGTCAAATCCTCCTCAAAGCCATCCACACTTGGCAGCCTTGAGGGCTGTAAATGCTGAGTCTCTGGACCAATCAGTTTAATTGTTTCCCAAGCTAGGAGCTTAATAAGAGCTGATAGAATAAGAGGTAGATAGAATAGAGAGGCAGAATTTGCCCCACCTTCTCTTCTGGAAGTTTCTTTTATCCTCAGCATTGCTCTGGGAGCTTGAAAAGATGCACAATAGTTCTGCCAGTGTCCTGGGACTATCCAGTGCCAATCACTCCCTGGGCCTCAGTTTCTTCATGTAAAATAAGGGGAATGTTTGCTCTCCAAGGTTCCATTCAGAAACCTCTCCCAAGAGGAGGAAAGAAGCCTGTCCCCCCAAAAGGATATTTCCCCCTTTGGTCACCTATATCCCAAAGCATCTCTCTCGCATCTGAGACTTCTGCACCTCAATTCTGGCCACAATGTCCCTTTTTTCTTAATTTTATAGGCGTGTTCAGGGCTCCATAGTACCACCTGGCAGGCGTTCTTTACATCATTCTTTCCCATAAAAAGTTTTCAGCTCCTGCTTCCTTATCATGTTTTTTCCCTTCACCTCTTAAAATTTGTCCTCAACACCTGGCAATAAATTTTACACCTAAAAGCACCCCTGAAAATTGCCCAGAAGTACCTAGACCATAACACTTGGCTGTAGCATTTGTAGAAACATCAACTTTAGAGGAGTAATAGCAAGGCCCTTTCTGATATTCTGACCCGTTTTTGTCGAATTATGTTTCTTTCAACAGGACTGCAATGAAAAATGGATTATCAAATGACTTGAAAATGGAATGGGATTTGCCTCTAGAGGTGGGATCAGGTGGGTCAGAACAGTGGTGGAGTGTTTGTTGATCTATATCAGTCATTTTTATAAAAGAAATGGTTCTCTGCCTCACGATGATGCACACAGTAGACTGATGAAGAGTAGTAGGCAGAAGAGGCTCTTGCCGAGAGGAGAGGCACGTGGAAACCCTCTCTCTGTGAGGACAGCCATGTTGAAAGCAATTAGTATTCTTTCACCAAAACTTCCCTGGTGCTATGCTCAGAGACCACATTTTACAAGCAGGAAGATGGGTTCCCATCTTGCAATTTTGAGGCCAGGCTCCCCCATTGCTAGCTGAGTGGCCTTGTTAGAAGAAAGTCCTCAAACCTCCAGTTCCCCATGCTGGAAAATGCGGCTAAAGCCCTTTACCTTTTGGACTTGTGAGAATTCTAGTGGATTTTATATGTAAAAGTGCTATGTGGAGGTGAAGACAAATTTTGGATTTTAATATTTCTTATTTTTATGCCTTTTCCCCTCTCTGGCATATAGCTAGAACTTTGAGGTCCTCCTGAAAGGACCTTCAGTAATCTTCAGCTACCAAATGAACAGCGGTAGAGACCAAGGGAAATGCCTTGATTTACCAGGTTTATGTTGTTGAATGGGGAAAAAAATGATAATTTTACTTATGAAGGGAGGAAAAGGTGATCCGCTAGCAGGAGAAACCTACATTGTTCAGACTTCTGCTCTCCACATTTTGTTGTTGTTCTTGCTGTGCTTTTTCCATTCAGACCAGGGCCCAAGGGATAATGAATCTCAAACAAGCTGAGAGATCTTTAGCAAGCAAGAGCCTCCTACAGGTTAGCGGTAATGGTGGATGTAGGGCATGTAAATAAAGCATTTCCTAGACCCTTGGAGACAGAGCCCTGATAACTCTTCATAAATTCCTTCTGTTGAATTAGCAGCATTGGGAACTCTGTTCTGGATTTGGGGGTTCTTTCCCCAGCAGTCACGAATTTGAATTCAGTTGGCAATTCCTCTGCTCTTCAGGGCCCGCACTGATTTAACCAAGCTTGAAGGTCGCTGGAGGAGGCACCAGCCCTTAATGCATTCTTGGGCAAGAGGAAAGAAACAGTTTCTTCTAAGGAGAAACAAGACTTAGGCTAATGGTCTAACTGATAACACAGTTGCTACTTTTTCCCCCTTTGTTTTTCTTTCTTCCTTCCCTCCTTCCCCGTTTCTTTCAAGTTTCACATCTTTACTCATGTTAAATTAATACTTGGGAGTTGATAGGGCCGGTTTTAACTTGCTTAGGAAGTTAATGTTTTCCTTGTTTCTAGTCAGAATTCCCAGAGACATGGAGTGACTTTCTCCTGCAAATCGTGCTTTCCCAGAGTATGCTTGACTTCCCCAAAACGTTGTTAATAATATTTCGTTTTTTAACTGTAGGAGACCTTCAGCCATTGCAGCCTCTGCAGAAGCTGTAATGGGAGAAAGCCACACAGCGCAGCCAGTCCAGGGCCCTCTGGGCCCCTCTGGGGGGTTCCTGGACTCCTCACCACACTCCAGGCCCAGGTCCCTCACAGCACCAAAGGCTGCGGTGAAAGAGGCCCTGCTGTGCCAGGTGGGGGGCAAGGAGAGGCATGAGACAGGCCCTCAAACATCTCCTCCTCGGAGGAGCCCCTTTTGCTAAGGATATGCATTCCCTTAGGTTTCAGTTATTCCTCCCCCAAAAAATGAATTCCCAAACTGGAAAAGCAGCTTTCATGAATTCACAGCAGGCCCTTTGGATTATCATTTGGGGGTCTTGAAGCAAAGGAGGGAGAAGGCACTTGGGACCTCCGGCAAGGCCAGCTCAGGCCCTGTGGGGATATGGATAACGGGGCTACCAAGACCACAGGTGGCATTCGGGAGGGCACCAAGAGGCTGGCCGGGGAGGCCATCGCAGGTGGGCGCGAGGGCCTGGACTCGGCAGGGGGGCGCAATCCCTCCTGCGGGCGCTGGCTGCAGGCACATCCGACCCCCCACCCCCATCCCGGTACTTCCCTTAGTCCCAGAGGAGCTTTCCGATGCCCAGAAAGGCCCCTCCGCGCAAGGTTTCTGCCCCGGGTCCGCGGAGATTCGGGGACCCAGTTCCGTGGACGTCCCCGCACCCACCGAGGACCTTGCGTGCCCTCCAAAACAGGCCGGTCACGCAGGGCGGCGGGAGGGGGGCGCGGGAGCTGCATGGCCGCCGAGTCCCCGCTGCCTAGCCAGCCGGCGCGCCCGGGAGTGGCGCGGCCGCGGCCTCCCAGGACGTGGGCACGCACGCCCCAGGGCCCGGCGCCCTCCTGCCGGGAGCCCCGACCGGCCGCAGCCGGCGCGGCCCCGGCCTGTGGGGTGGGGCTTGGGGCGGGGGCGGAGCCAGGCCCGCGGCCGGTGTCAGGTTGCTCCGGTAACGGTGACGTGCCACGGCGTGGGCGGGGCTAGCACGCAGGTTGCATATTTTAGGAAGTGAGGAGGAGGCGCGGGCTTGAGCTGCGGCTGGGTCTGGGGCGCAGAGCAGCGGCGGGAGGAGGCGGACACGTGGCAGCAGCAGCGGTAGCAGCCCCGGCAGCGGCGGCAGAAAAGGCATCGGCCCGAGCCGCCGGCCGTCTTCCCTCCTTCCCGCCCCGCGGCAGCCCTAGCTCCCTTCTCTCCGCTCCCCCGGTCGCGCTTGCTCGGCCGGGAGCCGCTCTCTTCGTTTCTCTCTGATTCTCAAGCAACAGGACCCGGTGCGGGGCACAGACCACCGCCAGTATGGGGAAGGGGGTGAGTGTCCGGGGAGCCAGGGGAGGGGCACGGGGAGCCCTGGAGGGGAGGAGGAGGAAGAGGAGGAAGTCAGGAGGGCGACCACAGCCAGCGGGAGGCGGAGGAGGAGGAAGCGGCGGGGCGCGGAATGGGTTGGCAGAGCGGCGAGGCTTAAAAGACGACGCACTTTGGAAATGGAGGAAGCGCAGTAATGAGGGGCGGGCGGGGGAAGGGAGCGCCGGGGGGACGGAGGGCGGCAGCGCCGGGCAGCGCTCACACCCTGGAGAGGGGCTGCGGGCCCTCGAGTCCGAGCGCGCCCGGGGTCCGGGCTCCTGGAGGCGGCGCTCGGGAGCCGCGGGCCCGGGAGGAGGTGGGAGGACGGCTGTTGGGCGGCCCCGGCAAGGAGCGGGCCGCCGGCGGCATCCCCAACCCGCTCCTTCACTCCCTCCCTCCCTCCCTCCGCCCGCCCTCACCTCGCGTCTCTCGCCTTCCTTTTTTCCTCCGCCTTTCTTGCCCCGAGGAAAGGCGTGCTCCTCCCCTTCCCCTGGGGCGCTCTGGTCGGCCCCTTCCCGGGCTGCCGTTCCCGCCGCGGCTCCGGCCCGGCGCTGGGGGGCTTGCGACGCGGGGGCGGCCTTAGGGTCCCAGGCTCCTTCTGGAGGCTCCGGGCTTAGCCAGTTGCCCGCAGAGGCGGCCGCCCTCCCCTAAAGGAAAAAATTGGCTTCCCCCTTACTGTGGAGCCGGTCGGGCAGGCTGGTGCCAGAAAGGGTGTGTCCTTGCCCTAGGATGGCCTTTAAGGTATACTTTTGAGAGCTTTAATGGGCCCCTTTCCATAAACATGGGATACGCCCGGGGCCGCTGGAGCAACTGGAATGGTTATCTTAGTGGTGGGGAGGGTGTATGTAGATTTTTTGGAGGGATGATCCAGGAAGGAGCACAGGCTGATCCACCAGGGTCTCCGGGTACTATAAACACGAAAAAGGACGGGGAGCCGGGGCAGTACGCGGTAGGAGTGCCGACCTGCGGAAGAGGGGTGTTCCGCAAGGAACGAGGGGGTCCCCTGGGCAGGAGAGGCGAGCGCTGTGGGGATACCAGAACGACGGCTGGTTCTTGCATTTCTGTAACTTGGAGCTGTGATAACCCATAGCCACGGCAAGGGACTGGGTGCCAGACCCCAACGGGGCCAAAGTCCAGTTGAGAAAAGTTTATACAAAAGAACAATCAGAAGTATCAGTTGATGGGATAAAATGACCAGGTCAAGAGAATACTGGTAGGAGAGAATCCGCTCCATTGTGTCCAGGGCTTGCACAGTGCCTTGGCGGTTAGTAGGTCTTTGAAGGTTCTGAGGGCTCCTCGGTGTGGAGTGAGTGATGGGCGAAGAGGGACGGTGCATTCTTCGGGGACTCTAAATGGATTTTGAAGGAGGTCATTGAAAGGCTTGGACCTGGTCGAGAAAGTAAGGAGAAGTGGGAATGCACAACTTGCATCTTCTAAAAGCACAAAATGTGGAGGGCTGGCTCAGGTCAAGTAGCTGAAAAGAGCTGAGTGCCAGCCTCTGTACTTCCAGGATGAAAACTGGGTTAGTGGCCTGTGCTTGTACCACACTATCAAACCCTAAGTCATTGCAGTAAACAAGCTCTTTAAAGCTCATTTCTTTGTCTCGTTCCCCTCAAAAAAAGCTTATTTCTTGAGCCTCACATTACTGACTGGGGGGCTGTAGAGATCATAGATGTGTACCCGGGGCCTAGGAAGGTGAAGTGATTTGCTCAAGGTCAAATGGTTGGTTAGTGACACACCAGACATTCCTGATTCGTGAACAGCCTGTGGTCTCCCAGCCTGAATACTCACTCACTCCTTAACATTGCCTGATACGCAGAACTCTCAAGTTATTTTTCAGATGAAACTGGGGTGTTTGTGAGGCTGGATTAATGGACCAGAGAGATGTTTGAATAACTAAGTTATGTCCATAGATCTATATGTCCCTTTCGTAACCACACACATGCACAGTGGTGGTAAAGAAAGCAACATACCTGGGTCGTGGAGGTTCAACCTAGATGTCGTATGGATTTTTAATAAAATGCCTAGTGGCTGGCAAACACAAAATTGAATTGTAACTGGTTAACACAGGCTGATACGCTGCTTATCTGCTGGGTTGTAGTTAGTATTCTGGGTACTCTGATAAATTAAACAAGGGCGGGTGGTGTGTGTGTGTGTGTGGGGGGTGACTCCCCTGGGATAAAGTTACCCCTTTGTCCCCAGTGACTTACCGTGATAGTCCAAATGTTCAGAAGGATATTTTATGCTCAAATGTTGGGATTTTTCCACATGGGGATTAAAATGTGGGTGGAGTGGTGACTAAAGCCCTGCTGATAATTGGTTAACTAGGAAGCCAGTGCTGGCAGCTAATTTTTAAGGTCATTGTTAATTTCTTCCCCTCCCCTTCCCATTACTGTTGGGAGCCCAGGTTTTGACGATATTTCAGGTGATTTTATTTCTCCTTAAAAATCGATCTCCTAAGCTTTTGGAAAAGAAATGGAAGAACAGCTCCTGCTGAATCATTCCTGGATGAAATAGGATTTTGTCCTTTTTTTCATAACTGGGCGTTTTTGCCAGTCACTTGGCTTAAATCCACAGCTAGGCCTACCACCCACAATCCTTTAGCTCACCAAAGGTATGCAAGAAACTTTCTTTTTTCTCAAGTTTACAAAAGATGAGGGGAGGGGAGATGTCACCTGCTCCTTCACTGCAGTTCTCCATTGTTTGAACATTAACTTAGTTACCTAGAAAAGAAACCATAGTTTATGGATAGTGATTTAAAGAGGAGCCTGGAAAAAGGTGCAGGTGAAGGTTGCACAAGGGATACAGATGTCAGCAGAAATCCTGATTGTATGGTAGCTCTATCAGCTGCCCTTTGGGAGCTCAGCTTGAAAGTGTGACTAAATTCCCTCTGGCTGCTATAAAGCTAGTACTTTAGACTGAAGACATCGCACAGCAGAGTCCTCAGAGTGGAAGGTTGCCCAGGCCTGGCCCGAGCAAGTGGAGTGGTTATGGGAGGAACTGGTGACTAGCCCTAGGGACAGAGAAGAAGGTCGGGGATGCATCACACCCTTTGCCCCCGTCAAGTGTTCAGTGTATGAGTGACGAACAGCCCCCAACCCCCTCGCCTTTCTGTACCCTGCTCTGAGGGTGTATTCTCTTTGGGTAACTTACTGTTTGTTAATTTGTAGTTTTCTCTGCCAGTAGGTTTGTAACACTCTGGTGACTCACCTTTGGGTGGGAGGGTAGGAAAGGGGGAGGTCTGCATCATAAGTCGGAGAAGATTGAGAGTAGGCTAAGCCTGACAACCCCCGTCCCCAAAAGGGGGCGAGGAATTTTTTAAAATCCAGTAAAATGTTTATTCAGGTGAGGAATAAAACTTGAAATATCCAGACCCCTGGAAGTGTTATTTCTAAATTGCACTTAAAAAAAGTGAATTCAACGTTATAAAGCCCAATAGACTGGATACCCATCCATTCTCCATCCCAGAACCCTTCTAAAGCATTGTTTTCTGATTATTTTAGCAACAAATGAACAGATAAGTGACTTTCTGTTCAGTCAGGCTATGTTCCTTTTTTTTTGGGGGGGGGGGGACTGCATTGGGTCTTCGTTGCTGCGCGCGGGCTTTCTCTAGTTGCGGCGAGCAGGGGCTACTCTTTGTTGCAGTGCGTGGGCTTCTCATTGCGGTGGCTTGTCTTGTTGTGGAGCACGGGCTCTAGGCATGCGGGCTTCGGTAGTTGTGGTGAACAGTCTCAGTAGTTGTGGCTTGCGGGCTCTATAGAGCACAGGCTCAGTTGTTGTGGCGCACGGGCTTAGTTGCTCCGTGGCATGTGGGATCTTCCCGAACCAGGGCTTGAACCCGTGTCCCCAGGCGGATTCTTAACTACTGCGCCACCAGGGAAGTCCAGGCTATGTTCTTTCACGTAGTATATCCAAACTTAAGAATGAAAGAGGCTTTAAGGAAGATAGTTTTCGAAGGATTTTGTATGGAAAAGTAAGTAAAATTAGTTTCTTTATTTAAAACAGAAAGTATTTTAAAGCCCTGAAGTGTCAGTTTCTCATCTGGCCCTTAGGTAAAATACTCACCCAAGTGAAAGTCACCTGTGTTCCGTTTAGAGAGGGTACAGGGCAAGTGTGAGTGGCAGCTGTTGTTGGGTTTTTAAAAGCATTTGGCGTTGAGAGATCTAATCTTTATAAACTATGGGTTTTTGCTGTTTGTCAGCCTTAAGTCTTTTCAAAACTAGAAAACGTTTTTTCTTTCAGCTGAAAAAAAACTACTGAAGATTGAAAAGAATGGGACATATTGAATACTATGAATTACACTCCGAAGGGAAGCTGAGTGGAAGTGTCATTGGACACTGCTGGGATGCTGTTGAACGGCATCTTCGGTTTCTCGTTTACTTTCACTTTCCAAGTAAAAGGCTTTACATTTTTAGAGTCTTGGTCAAAGTCTTGTGAAATAAAATGGGCTTTTCAGCCCTCCGTGAGGGACAGGAGGGTGAACATTTGTGCTGTGGTGCCTTCTTCTAGTCGCCCAGGGCGCTCTGCCAGCCAGCAGGCCAGAAGAAGAAACACGAGTGTCAGATCAGATGGGCTCACAGTAATCAGAGTTGCTGCTTTTGGCCAGCAGAGCACTGGGCAGAATGTTTCCCCATCCCTGCCAGAGCTGTCCAATTTTGGATTCCGCTGAAATTACGTGTCCAGTAAGTGATAATGTGAAGGACAGAGAATTTTAAAATCCACTATTTTTTTAAAACTCTCCTTCGTTTATATATTTTTGGAAAAGGAGCCATAACCAAGTCAGGTCTGAACTTTCTCACGTTGCTATGAATCGAATGTGTGTGAGAGGAAGTGTATTCTTTGGCTGTAGTCATAGAGAGACTGTTCTTTGCCTATGAGTCACCTCTTAGTTGTGTTTAAATCTGTTGTCAGGAATCCACAAGCAGTTCTTCACATTTATTTGACTAATGTTTCAGATAGCAGATTGTGTCAGTGAGAATAGAAGCACCCCTCTCTACCCCCCCCAACCCACCCTGCAGTTTTTCTCTCTGGTTTCATTTGGATCCTGAGCCAAGGGAATTTTGGCCAGTGGACCCCATTCCTTAGTTCCTTTGTGACTTTACAATGGATTATATCTGAACATTAATTATCTCTGTACCTGGTTTTATTCAAACCCTGTTCAGTAACAGCTGTTAGATGTTTTTGGTTAGTGATCTGAAAAGTTGATCCTTGATGGCTTGTGTTTTTGTCTTTGGGACCTGTATTGTTTGGGGGCCTGATAATCAGTGTGTTAAGGTTTTGTGGATCATTGGGACTTGGTGCTTGGTTTATCTTTCCAGTTTGTCATCATGGTGAGGGCAGGGCCTCCCTCACTTGGGGTGTTATCTTCTTGTGTTTTTCCTTTATCCTCCACATGATGCTTCCATGGTGCCATATTCACTTTATTGGTTTCAACTCAGGTGGCATTTCTCTAGGGCCTGTCACTGCCTTTGTCCTCTTCAGCCCTGCAGCTGTTTTACTTCCCACCCTAGGCTTCAAGGTACCAACTGAGGAGTGATCAGGACTTACTGGAAATTGATTCAGTCCCCTTTTAATGCTTGTGTTGGTTATTAAGCCAGGGTCTCTCAAACCAACAACTTCTTCTGAGTAGCACCAGCTAAAGAGTGGCCTGACAAAATGAAAGAAGGCATGAGGAGGGCAGCAAATGGGGGGAAACAGGCAGAACATTTTAACTCTTCATAACCTAGGCACCTAATGTAGAGGTAGAAAACCCCATTGAAAAAACAAGTTTTTTTATTTTAAATAACTGAAAAAGCACATTTTTAAAGAGGTCGTAAATCTAAAGTATATTGATTATTTAGATGTTTTAGAATCGTTTTTTTTTGTTGTTGTTGCGGTACGCGGGCCTCTCACTGTTGTGGCCTCTCCCATTGCGGAGCACAGGCTCCGGACGCGCAGGCTCAGTGGCCATGGCTCATGGGCCCAGCCGCTCCGCAGCATGTGGGATCTTCCTGGACCGGGGCACGAACCCGTGTCCCCTGCATCGGCAGGTGGACTCTCAACCACTGCGCCACCAGGGAAGCCCCATAGAATCGTTTTGAATGATCATGGATGTATACTAACTATTGCAGGTAGAGTGGACTGGTAGGCTCGTTGAAATTTCACATGCAGGCAGATTGGGGAGGAAGGTTAAGCCTTGTTCATTTGGGGCTGAGGGAACCCTCTGGCTAGAGCTGGAGCTGTTTTCTTTGCCCCCTGCTGGCTGATGGGCTGCAGCCCAAGTTTGGAGGGACTGAGCTGGGCTCACAAAGAGACCCACTGCTTTGGCCTGGCTACTTGATATTCCCCACCTCGCGGCAGGTTTAGGTGAGTGAGAGAAGGACTGTGAAGGCCAGGTGTCCCTCGGGTCACATCCTTTTCCTTCTCTGCCCTAAACGCTGCTCTGGGCTGCAGAGCCCTGCAGTGCCGTCCTCTTTCAGCCCCAGCCATCTCCACCCTCAGCTCCCTGGCTGGAAAATCCCTTGTACATAAACTAAACTACTTAATCATTTAGGAGCCATCGGAGGTGTGATGAACTGCGATTGGTCATGTCTTATATCTTTATAAGTTTCAATTGACGATGAAATTAAAAATGCCTTAAATGAGGTTTTTTTTTTTAATTCATAAAGACTTTTCATAGTAAGTGACGAGTGGCAGTGATTTACATGTTCATTAAAACCAAGTTATAATAACCTTTGTGTAGTGCTTTGCAGAGTACTTTCACATACACATTTGTATTTGATAATGATTAATAATATATCATCCCAGGGAGACTGGAAAGCCTACCCACGCCCCCCTTTTTACATAAAGGAAAGATGTAGCCCAGACTAGGCAGTGCCTCTAGGCAACCAGTGGAAACAGTGCTGTTTTTAGGAGTTTTGTTTTTGGATTTGATGGCAGCCCCTTGATTCATCTGACTATCAGAATGCCTGTCTAGAGTCTTTAGTAGTTACACCAAGTGTTGTTCCCATTTTAGGCAGCGAGGAAACTGAGGCTGTCTGTTCAGGGTCGTCTAGCTGGCACATGGCAGAGCTAGAATGACTTGGGACTGACTTAAAAGTACCATCCATAGTCCTGTCCAAAGGGTGTGGACATCTCTGCTTCCAAGTACCCTCCAGACTTTATCAGCAGCAATTTCTGAAGTCTGAAGACCTCTGACCTCCTGGCTGGCCACAGGGCATTGTGCTGATGTGGTGGGAGCTGTGGCCAGACATCACACTGCACAGTTGAGAAAGCCTCTAAGGCCTGACGGGGGCCAGTTGAGATGGGTCCGAAGGCCTCGGGGCAGCTTCAGATTACGCAGACATCAAGTGACTCACCTCTAGGATGGAAGCTGGTCTCCTAAACTCATTGCAGCTTCTTTGTGTGCCTTTATAAAAATTTTTGGGATGTTTCTCTGTACCTTTCAAGTCCGCTTCCCACTCCACCCACTTTAAATTGTTAATTACTGAAGAAGAGGAAGGAGCATCTCCAGCCCTAGCAGGCCTTGCTCATTGTAAGGATTTGGTCTATGTTTTTAAAAAAGTGAACGTTGGGGCCTCAGCCCTGGGGGCTGAGGGTAGGCACCTTCCCAACGTTGCACACCAGCCCCACTCTGTGTGTAAATTCACAGACAAACGTGAATGGATGACAACAGAGAATAGTGTTAGAGTAGTGGGAATCAGCAATTTTGCACAGGAAGCTTTGGGAGATGTTTACTGACTGTAGTCTCCCTGAAGTTGGGACAGAATTGAACAAATGAGGAGTTTGGTGCTTTGGAAAGTGAAAAAGCTGCTAGTGAACTCTTCTCCTCTATCAGGAGAAGTCACTGAAATTAATGAAGCTCTAGCAGAAAATCCAGGACTTGTCAACAGATCTTGTTATGAAGATGGTTGGCTGATCAAGATGACACTCAGTAACCCTTCAGAACTAGATGAACTAATGAGTGAAGAAGCATCTGAGAAATGCATAAAATCCATTGAGGAGTGAAAATGGAACCCCTAAAGAAACTAGTTTGAAACAACTAAAAAAAATAAATAATAAACAAGCGCACCTTGCTCCAGGTTTCAACCTTGGTTCCTCCTGTCAAGAATTTTCTCACCCCATCTCCTGAGCACCCTTTCCCTCTACCCAGATCAACTGGTGGCAAAACTCATAGTGAACCGTCGAGAGGATGAAATCCCCAGGAAGCACAGGGTGAAGTAATGACACTTTTTATTTTAGGCTGTGTCACACTGGGCAAGCCCCTGCCCTTGTTGTGACCTCCCACTTCCTAAATTAGAATGGGAAAAACAAATGTTCACAAGTGGCCCTTTTGGGGGGGTGGTATGACAGTGGCCTTGAGCCTCCATCGTACCCTTCCCCTTCCTCAGAGATGGCACAGCGGTGCCCAAGGGTGCTGTCGCAGGGAGCCCGGTCACTGCCCGTCTTCCATGGAGGAAGGAGAACTGACCTGCATTTCCTAATGGAAACAGTGGGAATTGTGTGCCCAGTGCCCAGAGGAGTGGGCAGGTCATCGCAGTAGATGTGGGAGACCATATTATCATTCCCCTTTTCATGACCTTTGTTTTTCCCAAATGCTTTTAAAAGAAATAATAAAGAAAATCCTGTCTACCCAATTTTAGGTTGTTCCCTGTCCTACCCTGCACCACCGCACCCCACCCCAAACACACACACACAGATTTTTTTTTTTGCTTTGAAACTAGTAATTGAGATTGGTAGGGACTCGAGTAATATTTGGTTCCCATCAAGATAAGCTAGTAGTATTGTTTTACTTGTAGGGAAGCACTGAATTGCATAAGCTGCCTGGTCTTCTGGACATTGCCTAGTGAAACAATTAAAACTTGAAGGAGAAGAAATATCACTTGTTAGCACTTCCCCTGTCTCTTTCACAGATATCCTGTTTTAAACCACCACCCCTTCTATGCCCTGAAGGGATGAAGAATGGGGAGGGTTATTAGGGAATCTTGATTTCCAGCTACCTTAACCATTGACAACTGAGAAGCTTCAGGCAGGAGATCTGTTTTGTAAATGGGGATAAAACTCTGGAACATGTCCAAGGTCTAGCTGCTCCAATAATTCTCTCCCCCTCTTTTGGAGTGGAAAATACTGAAAGTCGGAGAATAATCAAAGCCTACAGATGGTGAGGCAGAGGGCTTTTAACTCTGATTTTCATATATTGAAATTAAATATGTTTTAATGATACTCAACTTGCTTAATGAGAATTTGTGAACTGGATTTAAGAAATCAATACAAACGGGCTACGTGAGTCTTTTAGAGATCCCTAGTCAATGTCTTTAACATGATTTTTCAGTGTTGTGCTTCCTTATTAAATATATGAAGGAAGTCCCACTTTAGTTCCTCTCTGGTGGGAGCCCTGTCCTTTGTTTTGTTTGTCTGTTTGCTTCCAGTGTGTGTGATGATGTTCCAGTTTAACTCTGGCCCCAGGGCTCTCCCAGAGAGGCTCTCAGCAACGTGGTTGCTCCGTAGTGGAGAGAATGTGGAGAATGTTGACTATCTTTAGACTTGCTTCATTCTTAACAGATAAGATACAGAAACTAAAGAACACTCTGAAAAAGTTAATGGGCAGGGAACACTGTAAATGTGACCACACAAGTTGAGCAATGTGAATACTGTACATGTTCTCTGTGTTTTGGCAACACTAACTAACCTGGGGCCAGGATCTCTTTAGAGTCTTAAGAGGGTATTTTCAAATTCAAGTGAATATTGTATTTATTTGCAACCATAACAGCTATGACTGAAAGACACGTATATGCTTTGATTTTTTAAATTTATTTTATATTCAGCACAGTACAATTTTAATCTAGACGGTGTTTCTACTCGTTGCTCTAGTAGCTGGTGAGGTACTCCTGAAAATCAGAAATGATTAAGGGAGAGCCACAAATGAGTACAGATAGCACCGCATAGCATCCACTGTAAGAAAATTGCTAATATAATTGCCTTTCTTTGCCCTTCTTAGGTGATAGTGGCAGTTTGTGGGCTGGGGGGCCTCTGGAGTGAGGGGCGTCTTCTCTCCAGGGACTGCTAGCCTTGGGGGCACCAAGTTCAGGCTTTGTATAGCTGAGCTCAGGCATTTTCAACAGGAGGTGGGGGAGTGGAACAATCTAAATTTAAACTGTGGAATCAACGTTTTCTCTAAAAATTGTTCCAGTTTTCAAGAGGCGTAGGTGGATCCTTCGAATTGTGTGATAATGCACATGCTTTTTCCTACATCCTGCTTATGTCAAAACATTTCCAGGGACTTTCATTTGGGGGCTTTATTCTCAGGCTGCAGATTGGGGTGGGGACTCCCTTTTTTTGTCTTTCACTTGAAGAATTTGAAGGATCCTTGGGCTGACTTTTTTTTTTTTTTTTGCGGTACACGGGCCTCTCACTGTTGTGGCCTCTCCCATTGCGGAGCACAGGCTCTGGATGCGCAGGCTCAGCGGCCATGGCTCACGGGCCCAGCCGCTCCGCGGCATGTGGGATCTTCCCAGACCGGGGCACGAACCCATGTCCCCTGCATCAGCAGGTGGACTCTCAACCACTGCGCCACCAGGGAAGCCCTGACTTTTTTTTTAATAAGATGAAAAGGTCAGTGCTCTTAAGGCAAGCCCTAAAGATCAGAAATGACTTCTTTGCAAAGGTAAGAATTTAAACATCATAATAAAAGTCATTCGCATTTAGGTGTATATATCATTTAATCCTCTCAAACCTCTAAGGAGGTAGGCGCCATTAGCTCCATTCTAGGGAAGAGAACAGAAGAATTTCAGAATTAGTGACTTGCCCAAGGACACACAGCTATTAAGTGGTGGAGCCCAGGGTATGAACCTGTCTGATTCAGAATCCAAGTGCATAAGTACTATACAGTACTCTAAGTTAGTGATGTGAAGATAGTTTCATTCTTTCAGTGGGGAAGATGGAGGGCCATGGCATGGAAATGTTGACAGCACAACCCTCTCCCCCCATTTACTCCAAATGGAAGCAACTGGCAGGGCCATTCTGAGGCCTGACAGGACTTTCCCATTGGTCTTAATGCCCTAGGGTGCAGATGGCCTGACCTGAGCTAATGATGGCAGTATTAATCCTGGACTGCTGTTGAGTGTGCAGCATTAGAACATATATTTCCATGGATATTAGCCCAGTGACCCTTCAAAATGATGGCTCTCCTAAAACTGCTGAAAATCCTTTCTCCACAATCTTGAGTTTCGAAATGCTGTTCTGAATTCACAACCACACGTTTCCCACATTCCTCTGTAGGTTGGACGTGATAAATATGAACCCGCAGCTGTTTCAGAGCATGGCGACAAAAAGAAGGCCAAGAAAGAGAGGGATATGGATGAGCTGAAGAAAGAAGTTTCTATGGTAAAGTACTAGGAGGAAGATTGCTCTTTGTTCGTCTTAAAAATTATGTCTTACATCCTTTGAGTGTTATGGTACCCCTCCCCCCAGTCATCCTTCAGTCAGAGACTTGCTTCGTTTTTCAAAGTAAAGAGATTACAGCAGTTGTACAGATTTTACTGAATTGTAGAGGTTGCTATGGAAATTTTTCATTATAAAAGCCGTTAGAGGGTTGGACAAGTTACTCAACACTCCGGCATAACCAAAGGTCCACAGAGGAACTGTGGATGATATTATCGTGGGCCTTTGCTTTTGTGTTTCTGCATCATACTGAACACGGGGAACTTCCAACCTCTGCAGGCTGTGGAGGCGTCCACAGATGCAACCTGTCTATAATCTGCCTGGTCATCAGAGAAGGTAGATGAGGTCTTATAGGTCTCTAAGACTGTTGGGTTTCTCTGACGATAGGTGGCAGACAGTCGGGCTCCATCACACAGCTTGGGCCATTCTCCAGTGAAGACTATTCAGTAGGTAGCTGTATGGTTGCCAAGCCATTGGACAACAATGGTGAAAGTATACTAACTTGTGCACTGAAGAAAAACTTGTCTTCTGAGCCTCATGATAGGAGTGATGATATTGATGCTTTTTAAAATCTTTCTTCTTCTTTTTTTTTTTTTAATGGTACAGTGAGTGTTTAATTCTTTTCCTCTCTTTTCTCTTAGGATGACCATAAACTTAGCCTTGACGAGCTTCATCGCAAATACGGAACGGACTTGAGCCGAGTATGTTCTAATTTGTTGTATAGAATCCTGATTTTCCCTATCCTGTTTTCCCCAGTATCACAGGCCTAACCTTAGGGACTCAAGGAGAACAATGACAGCCACCATCTGAGTGTTTGCTACATGACGTGCACAAAGCTTGGGCCCTTTTTTGTTGTTGTTACAACATTGCTTCTGTTTTATGTTTTGGTTTTTTGGCTGCAAGGTGTGTAAGATCTTAGCTCTCTGACCAGAGCTCAAACCCATACCCCCTGCATTGGAAGGCCAAGTCTTAACCACGGGACCACTAGGGAAGTCCCAGAGTCTGGGCTCTTATATGCTGTTTACTATTTTGTTTCCCCTGAAACTTTTTGGAAGTGCATGTTATTTTCCCCATCTTGTAGCAGGTGACAGCCAATAGGTGGGAGTCCCACGATTTGAAACTGAAAAGCTCCAAAGCCATGCTCATCCCCTGACCTTGTGATGACAAATCTTCTCTTTACTCTTCTACATTTGTTAAATTGATTATTTCAACTAGTTGAATCTTGAACGATTCAGATTTTTGCACTTTTATCAGCTAGCTCATTGCTGTATGTCAGAGCCTTTGGTTTATTCTATCATTTATTTGAAACTTCTTTTTTGAACAGCTCAAAAAAACTTTTAAATAAAGTATGTATTGTGTATCCTTGTTACCGAGGGGATTTTGATATTAACTTTGCAACAAACAATATAAAAGTAAACAGTCAGGCGCAGGGGTGGAGTTTGTTATTTTCTAGACAATCACTAAAAAGTCTGAGGAATGACTAGAGTGCCAGCTAATATGTAGCTATTGTTTCAATAAATTATCAAGAAGTTCTGAGAAGTCTGAGGCCCTTAAGCTCTGAGAGGAGGCCTGACTCTTAAGACCCAGCAGGCAGTTCCTCTCTGAGCACATCACATGGGTTATCTCACTGAAGTTTTCATTAGATTCCTATGAAGTATGTTCTTTGGGACCCTAAGTTACTTATTCAAATGCTGTGGGTCTGTTTTCTTACTTGTAAAATGGGTTGTGGTGAGAATTAAACAATTGGAAGCACTGGATTGATTCAGTGCTCAACAAGTAGAGACAGCTCAGGTGGCTGGTGGTGGTGGTTATTCTGTCCAGGGGTCACATCATGAACTTGAGGCGGGGGAGGGTCCTACATAAGTCCTTGTTTTCCTTGAACCATTTGATGTTCTTTATCCCTTTCGCTATACTCCCTAGTTAACTCCAATATTAAAAATAACATGAAAACAAAATATATATACACACTTCAGGCAAAAATGTGTTTTATGTCTTTTTTTATGAGTTGGTATTCTATGATGAAAGTAATCACATTTTCCCCTCATGGCGGGAGCCTCATGTCTCTTGTCTGCTGTCATTGCATCTTGGTTTTAAGGCCCGTTAGAAAATAGCAGGGCCTCAGTACAGTGGATGCTTCTTCCAGTGAATACTTTTCAACTGACAGGTGTCCAGGGGGTTAGCTCAAATATGCACATATGTGAACCCTTCCCTGCCAGACAAGTTTTTTTTTTTTCTCCGGTACACGGGCCTCTCACTGTTGTGGCCTCTCCTGTTGTGGAGCACAGGCTCCAGACGCGCAGGCTCAGCGGCCATGGCTCACGGGCCTAGGCACTCTGCGGCATGTGGGATCTTCCCGGACCGGGCACGAACCCGTGTCCCCTGCATCGGCAGGCGGACTGTCAACCACTGCGCCACCAGGGAAGCCTCAGACAAGTATTTTAATTGCCGTCCAAAGAATAAAGTTCTATACTGAAGCTTGGCAAGTTAACCCAATAACAGGTTGGATTCTGACAGAGATTTTTTTTTCCTCCTTTGATATTTATAGAGTGATTCCTTTTTCCCCCCTTCCCTGACAGATTCAATACATAGGAAACTCTTAAGCTTTTAATTTGCAAAACTGAATCGATTAGTTAAGATTGATATCTTTTTGGTAAAAATGCAGTTTGGCATGAATCCCTTATCTAAAACTCGGAAGAGACCGGACCAGATTCCAGTCTGTCCGTGGATCAATTTTAAAATAATTTTAGTTTGGGTGTTGTAGGTTCCTCAGGAAACTTGGGCCGTTGTTTGCCTGAACCGTTGCGGACGTGGACGTGGGCAGGGGTTAGGCGGGGAATCATCAGAATTTTACAGCTTCTACATTGCCCTGGGACATTTAGTTTTCTCCTCAACTCTTTTATTGCAGCTTCCCAGCTGTCAGGTGGCTGTATTAGCTTGTAAGTCCTGAAGCAGTTTGTCTTATTTACGTTCCTCTATTTCTCAGGGCTTAACAGCTGCCCGAGCTGCTGAGATCCTGGCCCGAGACGGTCCCAACGCCCTCACTCCCCCTCCCACGACCCCCGAATGGGTCAAGTTCTGTCGGCAGCTGTTCGGGGGGTTCTCAATGTTACTGTGGATTGGAGCAATTCTTTGTTTCTTGGCCTATGGCATCCAAGCTGCTACAGAAGAGGAACCTCAGAATGATAATGTGAGTGCCATAGTTTCTCATTTGGATTATTAGGTATGCATAAAGTATCCTCTGTCTTTGCCACCTACTTATTTTCAGTTACCACTGATTACTTGATGGTTTTAAACACTGGGGAAAAGTAGCATCAGCAACGATTGCCTTCAGGGCCCATCTGTTCTTCCTTCTTCGTTTCAAGTTCTCTCTCCCATCTCCTGCTCTGTGTGTAGATGTTCTTCCAAGCTGGACATCTGCCCTGCGTGTTGTTTCTGTGAACAAGCAGCTCTGCTCAGGCCCTGGCTCAGGTCTTGCTGCCACTGAGTGGCAGAGCACAGCTTGTAATATTGGAATATTACACACATCCAGAAACGTTTGGTAGCCATTCTTCAGAAGTCACAAGTTGTTTTGAAAATATCTTTCTTCAATAAAGCAGGAGAAACTGATTCATGGAGAATATTTCCCAAAGTCTGTCAAGCTAGTGACCAAGCGCCAGTGTGACTCCATTTCTGACACTCCCGTACACCGTCTCTCAGAAGATAAACATGAAGACATGAGTTCTGTATTTCTGAAGGCTTGATCTCTGTTAAAAGTCTGGTTTTTATTCAGTCGAAAATTAACTGAATGTTCCCACTTCTTTACTAAAAGCCATGCATCCTAACTTGTGTGTTCTGTCCCAGCTGTATCTTGGTGTGGTGCTGTCTGCCGTCGTCATCATAACTGGGTGTTTCTCCTACTATCAAGAAGCTAAAAGCTCAAAGATCATGGAGTCCTTCAAAAACATGGTTCCTCAGGTACCTGCCGCTTTGTCCTTCCCCATCAGGTGACTTGACAGCCCCAAGAATGTGAGCTGGTGTGAGGTTAAGGTTTTCTGAATATTCAGTGGCTCCATCAGAGAGAAGGGGATGCCTTCTCCCCACACCCAAAACCAGATCTGTTTTTCTTACACCCCAAAAAGTGAGTGTCTTCCCTCTGAACGTACACAGCACGATGGCAACATGTGGACTGTCTCTTAGATAACTTGAGCAAGCTTTTGTAACTTGTATAAGTAAACAGATTAATATCTTTGCTATACATTCAGATAATTAGGATTACAGATCATTTTGTAATTTTGACACTACCTTCTTGCTGGTATTCGTTTTTATCTGATGGAATGGTGTAAACTGTATTCTCCTTCCAAAGCAAGCCCTCGTGATTCGAAATGGTGAAAAAATGAGCATAAATGCAGAAGAAGTTGTTGTTGGGGATCTGGTGGAAGTGAAAGGAGGGGATCGAATCCCTGCTGATCTCAGAATCATCTCTGCGAATGGCTGCAAGGTAGGTTTAAACAGAGTCTCCATAGTTCCGGACAGAGTGAGTTGAGTGGTCCAGTAGCCCGGGATGAGGCTTGTGTTGCTCACATGACGCGTCTTACTTTTCTCACGGGCAGGTGGATAACTCCTCACTCACTGGAGAATCAGAACCGCAGACCAGGTCTCCGGATTTCACCAATGAAAACCCCCTGGAGACACGGAACATTGCCTTTTTTTCAACCAACTGCGTTGAAGGTAGACCGTTTTCAAGCACTCTTCAGCACGGCGTGGCATTTGTCTTGGGCATTAACAACCACCACCAAAAAAACCCACGGCCACAATTTCTCTTTTTGTCTTATTGGCCCCATTCCTGACCACTTCAGTTAGGCACAGGGCAGAAGCAATTGACTTGCTGGCAGGAAGACCCAGGAGGCCTCGGGGCTGTTTTTTACCCTCTTCCCTCCACCTCCTGTGTGCCTCTTCTGTTGGCAGTGCTAAGCTAGCATGGGGTTTGGAGCCGCTGTTCTGCTCATGGAGAGAAATCCCTCTGCCAAAGTCCCTGTAGTTTAAAACAGACGGCGTATACCACCAAGGAGCTGGCCTTTAAAAACATGTGTGTTTCTGTCTCTTTTTTTTAAACCCTGCCAGGTAATTGTGCAGATTCTGCGGCTTCATTGGTAAAATTTAGTACAATTCTCCCTCCTCCTCCTTTTAAGGTACTGCACGTGGCATTGTCGTGTACACGGGGGACCGCACCGTGATGGGCAGAATCGCCACGCTTGCTTCTGGGCTGGAAGGGGGCCAGACTCCCATCGCTGCCGAAATTGAACATTTTATCCACATCATCACGGGCGTGGCCGTGTTCCTGGGCGTGTCGTTCTTCATCCTTTCTCTGATCCTTGAGTACACCTGGCTTGAGGCCGTCATCTTCCTCATCGGCATCATTGTAGCCAATGTGCCAGAAGGTTTGCTGGCCACCGTCACGGTAAGAGGCTTGGGGAAGGCGATGCTCGCTCACTCTGACAGCCTGCCTGAGTGTGAGACTCATCTGCTACCCTTTCCTCAGGGACTGCGGGGGCTGCCGACTTAGGTTTTTTTTGCATGTGGGTTTTCTTCAGAGCCACCTGGTAGGGTTAGACAGTGAAAAGACCTCAGCATGTTTTTATACGGAAGATAGTAACCCAGAAGCATACTTTTTTTTTCCTTGAATTTTATCACATGATCCAGAACAGTGTAGCACAGAAAGGAGAACTTGGGGGTAAGTAGGGAAAACAGACTATGGTAAATCCTGGCTATTTTCACTTTTCTTAATAGTCTGCTTTTTTGGGAGGGGGGAAGCCCCATATACACGTTACCATTATTATTTCCTCCAACTTCAGAGGAAGCTTGGAGAGATTTAATTTTAGGCAAATTTCTCCCATGTTAGGGGGTAGCCAGAGTTAGTATGGAATGGCCGCCTGGTCGAGTTTGAAGTAACCTGGCTCCAATGCTTTAGGTGTGCCTGACCCTGACCGCTAAGCGCATGGCCAGGAAGAACTGCTTAGTGAAGAACCTGGAGGCTGTGGAGACCTTGGGGTCCACGTCCACCATCTGCTCAGACAAAACTGGAACTCTGACCCAGAACCGGATGACGGTGGCCCACATGTGGTTCGACAATCAGATCCACGAGGCCGACACGACAGAGAATCAGAGTGGTAAGACCAGGGCCTGGCCCACACCTGAGCCTGCTTGCTTGCTTTTTATCATTTGGTAAAGAGTCAGGGTTTTAGATGGTTTGGGTTTTTTGTCTTTTGGGGTTTTGTTTGCATGTCAGTACAAACGTGGTTGGAAAATATCTAAAACCTGACTAGTTTTGTTCATTAGGAAATGAGACGCGTCACCTCACATTTCTGTGGGCCCTTAGTACAAAGCTAGTGCGTTATTTTCCTCTCTTTTTGCCTCCACCAGGTGTCTCATTCGACAAGACCTCGGCCACCTGGCTCGCTCTGTCCAGAATTGCAGGGCTTTGTAACAGGGCCGTGTTTCAGGCTAACCAGGAGAACCTGCCTATCCTGAAGGTCGGCTCAGCAGTTCTGTTAAGGTTGCCTTTGAGGTGTGCAGATGCCACCCAAGAACCACTACCTGAGGGTTCTCTTTAAATAGCACGTGATCTTTGGGGGCTGTAGAGTAACTGGGACACTTGGAATGGTCCATGGGATGCTTTGCTATGTGTAACTTGAGTTGTGTTGCCTGTAGACCCCAAACACTTTCAGTACCCTGCGGTCAGTATAGGTCAGTAAAGGGGGAATATACAGTAACAACTGACCAAGAGGAGTTGGGGGAGGTGGGAGGCAATCTTTACTGGTGAAAAACCTAATTAGTAAAATCCAGCTTTACTACTCTTGAGTTTATGTGATGATCACCTAACCTAGCAGACAGCGAGGGCTACTTTTGTGAGTTAATAACTGCATTTGCATATTAGGATACAGCAGATTCCAGTCAATCCCTTAAGCCATTTATTTTCTTAAAATAGCTCAGCTATTTCTCTTATCTTATTTGTTCTTAGCTGGCTACTAATGTTGCAGAAATAAGCTAAGCGTAGCCTCGTGGAATTTGCATGAAATTTGAAATGACTGAGAGATTTTTCTGTGTGGCTTAGTAAAGACTTGGTCCCAGAAAGGTCACGAGCTGCACAAGGTCCTTGCGGACAAGAGGAGCTGCATGGGGCCCTCTGGGCGGCTCCCTCTCCCCAAAGCTGCCTGTGGTGGTTCTGGGTCGAAACTGATTGTCGAAGAGAATGTGGCTCCGATGGAACCGAGATGGCTTCTGTTGTGAAGATAGGATTCCTTTATTCTTTAAAGGAGATTCTCTTGGCATTGAATTGATGTTATTTTGAGGAGGATGTTCTTGATCTTGGGATGAAACTTGAGATGCCAGCTTCATCGTTTTTCTTACCTCAAAGTGGAAATTTTCTAGGGTTTGAGCACAGGGACTCATAAGTATCCAGTCTTTGCTCATTTAAAAGCTCCAGAAAAGTAGCATGAGATGTTATTTCTAAGTTATTTCAGGGGGTTGGGGCCACGTTATATTAGTGGCATTATCAAAAAAAAAAAAAAAAAGACATGCAGCCCTATTCTACTTTAGTAACTGGCCTTTATTAAAGTGATCCCACTTATTTCATGCTTCTTACCAAACCTCGCCAGATTTCTTATTAAACAGGGCTACTATATTTGTAAGTGAGCATTAACTTGCTATCTGCACACGCGGCCTGGCATGCCAAAGTTCTAAAATGTTTATCTGTGTAAAAGTTGGCTGTAGCCGAAAATGTTTTTAGTATGTCAAAATATAAGTGTTACAGTGTATCACACAAAACATGTATCACTGAAAATGTATGCATTAACTAAAATGGGGGCTGATTACATTACCGTTGGAGCTAATAATAGCTTTCAGTTCGCATCATTCAGGCCCAGACAATCCTGCACAATTGAATTAGTTTAGAATGTGAAGTCCTGTTTTGCCCTTGACACAGACAGCTTGCCCTCCATCCAGAGAACCCAAGGTGTTTTCTCTTTTAAATTGCAGGGCAGTGAAGGGGACCGTAAATATTTACATTCTCACTCTGTATTTTCAGATTCATAACTAGAAATAGGTGGTTGGGAATGGTTGGCTTTGAGACTTCTCAGCAGGCCCAGGGAAGGTAAAAAAGGCCGGAGTAGGCTGGAAGAGTGTGTTGTGCTTCTCCCAAGTGTAGGTGACACCTTCTCGTGCCGGTTTGTCGGGGGGCCTCTGGGTGGGGCAGGAGGCCAGGAGGCCGACGAGGAGGAAGTTGGAATTTAGGGGCTGTGACGCCGTGGTCACTTGCCACAACTGTGCTCCTCCTCGCCAGCTCCCCTCTCCTCCTGACGGGTGGGAAGACATTCTGAGTCTTCTCTGGCTTTCAGGGATGCCTGGGTAGAGCGCTTTCAGGGTGACTAACAGAGGCGTCTCTGTTCACAGCGGGCCGTTGCAGGCGATGCATCCGAGTCCGCGCTCCTGAAGTGCATTGAGCTGTGCTGTGGTTCTGTGAAGGAGATGAGAGAGAGATACACCAAGATCGTCGAGATACCCTTCAACTCCACCAACAAGTACCAGGTCTGAGGGTCTGGGGACCTTGTGGGGGGCCCGAGGGGACAGAAGAGAAGGACATACGCTGGGAAAAGATCCATCATCCCTTTTGGAATTTTCCACGCTGAAATGCTTTCTAAAAACGAATGAGTCACACTCTTTATGAATGCTTTAACTTTACATCTTACCCTGACTCCGTATAGAAAATCCTAATTTATTTGAGTATTAGTAGGATAAATGAAGCCTCTTCTAATACGTTGTCCGGGCCCTTTTGAATTCTCATTTGTCGGTTGGAGTGGGTGTGGGCGTTTGGAGAGGGGGCTGGGTAGGGCTGCAGGTGCACACGTGTGCCAGTCCCTTTTCTGAATTTTCTTTGGGAAAACTGTGTACATGAACATGTGTGAGGGATGTATGAGCACCTCACCACGTTTGTTTTTTCTGTAGCATTCAAAGTGTGTTACAAGGTGCGAGACACTTCAAAGTTCAGAAATAGGGGATCTTGGATATTTTTGAAAACAAGTACTAGGGACTTACCTGGTGGTCCAGTGGTTAGGACTCCACCCTTTCACTAACGAGGGCCTGGGTTCCATCCCTGGTTGGGGAACTAAGATCCCACAAGCTGCGCGACGCAGCCAAAAAAAGAAAACAATTCCCTCCCTGGGCTGCCTGGCCCAGCCATCCAACGTTTGCATCTCCACCATCCTTCACAGTTGTCCATCCACAAGAACCCCAACACGGCTGAGCCCCGGCACCTGCTGGTGATGAAAGGTGCCCCGGAAAGGATCCTGGACCGCTGCAACTCCATCCTCATCCACGGCAAGGAGCAGCCCCTGGACGAGGAGCTGAAGGACGCCTTTCAGAACGCCTACCTGGAGCTGGGTGGTCTTGGAGAGCGCGTGCTGGGTATGCAGATAGCCTGGCAACTGAGCCGCAAACTAGTCCGGGAGACGATTGCAAGTTACTGGGTTAACCTCTGTTTCTTGTTAACTTCCCTTTATTTGCCCCCTATTGTTTTGAAAACAATAAGCGCTGAAGACACTGGGCAGCAAAATGCTGCTGGTTTGCTTCTGACTCAGACTTTGACCTTTGGTCTCATGCTGGTCAGTTCTGTTTGCTCAAAAAAAGAGGGGAAAAGAATTTTATTATCTGGCTTTTGTTGCTGTGCCCATGATCTGTAAACTTAATGAAATGAAAATGAATTCCCTAGGGCATCTAGAATAAAGCCACTTCCTGACTGCCACAGAATGGCTGTGAATTTACACGGGCACTTGTGCCGCCAGCTCATAAATTAGATGAACGGTAAACTCGGGGCCCAGGATGCCACCTGTCCTTCCTGCTCTGTCAGCCACCTCAGGTTAGAAGTACATTCACCCACTGTGTCATTGAGAAAGTGGCATTTATAATCGTGTAGGTTGACAGATAAAAATTCATTATTGATGTAATTCTTCTGTTCTTAGTTTGGGTAACTTAGAACTGGTGCCTTACTCATGTTCTTACCTGCTCTCGTCTAACTTGAGGTGTCTTAGGTCTCTATCCAACTGAAAGGTCGCTCTTAAGTGGTTTTTGTTTCTGCACCTCCCACCCCAGAGTAGAAGCAGCCTCTCTTATATGAACTCCACTCGATACCACTTTAAAGTACACTGTAACCTTCACACAACATTGAAAGAAATATCTTGAATATCATGATTCTTGTGTGAACAATAATACTAGATATAAACCCCTTGGGCAGGACGTGTCTGATCTGCATTTATCCTCAAAGAAGCTGGCACGATGGCCCACGTGGGTGCTTAGCAGTATACTTTGGTTAGATGAACAGTGAGCAGAGATGTGGCCTTGATTTTTCCCAGAGACGGAAGTGGAGACAAATAATGACATGATGTGCCATGTCTCAGTAACTGAGTGGGCAGGTCTAGGAGCCGGAAACCCTGGTGCCAGAGTCCGTCTGCTGTACATTGAACAAAGCCTCTTCCTCTGAGGCTTAGTGATGAATTCTGTCTTTTGTACAGTTTTTCTTCTAGGCATTCTGTGTCATTCATAAACGATCGATAAAACTCACTTGGTTATAAAAGTAGACTTTAAAAAACCTTCCAAACTAAGTGAATAATAAGCCGTTGTCCTGCTGCTGCCTCTGTCACTAGAAGCCCTCACAGGCTCTCTGCCCTCCTGCAGGTTTCTGCCACCTTTCCCTGCCAGATGAACAGTTTCCCGAAGGCTTCCAGTTTGACACCGATGAGGTGAATTTCCCTGTTGATAATCTCTGCTTCGTGGGGCTCATCTCCATGATCGACCCACCACGGGCTGCTGTCCCTGATGCCGTGGGCAAATGTCGAAGTGCTGGAATTAAGGTAATGCCCCGCCCCCCTTTTTGGCATCACCTCTCAGCAGCTCGGGGCGCCCTACTTAGTGACGTTGCCTTGTGGGATCCTTGTGGCAGCTGGTGTTTCTCACCCGGAGTATCAATTTCTCACCTCCAAAGCTTTTTAGTTACCACCAGAGAAGACCAAATGGTATTAAAATGTTGGGGTAAACTGCAGATGAGGGATTGAAAAAAAAAAAATCAACTTTTTAAGGGAAATGTAATGTAGCAAATTAAAAAGAGCAGAAGACTTGGTAAGTTTTTTTTCTTTTTTAAATAAATAAAATAAATTTATTTTAAAAGTAGTATGGTTTAACACATTCAACAAAACTACATTGGCACTTTTTTTTTTCTTTAACATCTTTATTGGAGTATAATTGCTTTACAGTGGTGTGTTAGTTTCTGCTGTATAACAAAGTGAATCAGCTATACATATACATATATCCCCATATCCCCTCCCTCTTGCATCTCCCTATCCCACCCCTCTAGGTGGTCACAAAGCAGCGAGCTGATCTCCCTGTGCTTTGCGGCTGCTTCCCACTAGCTGTCTGTTTTATGTTTGGTAGTGTATATATGTCCATGCCACTCTCTCACTTCGTCTCAGCCTACCCTTCCCCCTCCCTGTGTCCTCAAGTCCATTCTCTACATCTGTGTCTTTATTTCTGTCCTCCCCCCCCCTTTTTTTTAGATTCCATATGTATGTGTTAGCATACAGTATTTGTTTTTCTCTTTCTGACTTACTTCACTCTGTATGACAGACTCTAGGTCCATCCACCTCACTACAAATAACTCAATTTCATTTTTCATGGCTGAGTAATATTCCATTGTATATATGTGTCACATCTTCTTTATCTATTCATCTGTCGATGGACACTTAGGTTGTTTCCATGACCTGGCTATTGTAAATAGAGCTGCATTGAACATTGTCGTATGTGACTCTTTTTGAATTATGGTTTTCTCAGGGTATATGCCCAGTAGTGGGATTGCTGGGTTGTATGGTAGTTCTATTTGTAGTTTTTTAAGGAACCTCCATAGTGTTCTCCATAGTGGCTGTATCAATTTACATTCCCACCAGCAGTGCAAGAGGGTTCTCTTTTCTCCACACCCTCTCCAGCATTTATTGTTTGTAGATTTTTTGATGATGGCCATTCTGACCGGTGTGAGGTGATACCTCACTGTAGTTTTGATTTGCATTTCTCTAATGATTAGTGATGTTGAGCATCCTTTCATGTGTTTGTTGGCCATCTGTATGTCATGTCTATTTAGGTCTTGTGCCCATCTTTGGATTGGGTTGTTTGTTTTTTTGATATTGAGCTGCATGAGCTGCTTGTATATTTTGGAGATTAATCCTCTGTCAGTTGCTTCGTTTGCAAATATTTTCTCCCATCCTGAGGGTTGTCTTTTCATCTTGTTTATGATTTCCTTTGCTGTGCAAAAGCTTTTAAGTTTTATTAGGTCCCATTTGTTTATTTTTGTTTTTATTTCCATTTCTCTAGGAGGTGGGTCAAAAAGGATCTTGCTGTGATTTATGTCATAGAGTGTTATTTTGAAATATTTGCCTTGTTCTAAATTAATACGCTTCATGCAGTGAATGGCATGTGTTCTGTGTTTTCAGTTAACTGGTTTTAGAGGAATGTTTGGCGTACTCTATTGGTCTTAAGTTGCAGAGTATTGTTCAGGTACGCTGATACAGTGTGGTTCAGTGTAGTTCGTGTAGTCTCTCTCGTTGCTGGCTGTTTGATTCTCCGCTTTCTCATTCTTATGAGTACTACTGCCCTGAAAAGCTTTGTAAAAATTATTCTCCTACCACCTCGACTGTATTCTAAATATAATCTGGGGTCAAAAAGAGCAGTGACTGATTTGAATTCTTGTTACTTACTGCTTTCGCTCCAAGTTGGGCCAGTTTCAGGATGCTGACCCTTTACTCACCAGCATCAGATTTTTATCATTTTTTTTGTTGGTTTCAGTAAATTTGAGTATTTTTCTGTGATGGTGTAAAAGGACAAAGATATTGTTTATTCTGTGTGATTGCGTACCAAGATAAAAACTGGGTATTGCTTTGTGTCTTCTGTGAACTCATGTCTATATTTTGGGCTAGTTCATGTTTATCGGTTTTATATTTGCATTTCTTTCCCTTTGATATTCCAAGCCGAGTCATCCTTGACCTTTATTCTCGTGTACTTGTAAGACTTCTCAAGGTCATTTGCTTGGCAGCTGCATTCAATAAATTGTCCTCTTCCTTGTCACAGGTCATCATGGTCACCGGAGACCATCCAATCACAGCCAAAGCCATTGCCAAAGGTGTGGGCATCATCTCGGAAGGAAACGAGACCGTAGAAGACATTGCTGCCCGCCTCAACATCCCAGTAAGCCAGGTGAACCCCAGGTAAGGCAGGAAGGTCAGAGCACTGTTGCCTTGAATGTGCAGATGCTGGTAGTTGGGCATCTTCAGCTTGGTTCTACACAGTTTTCTTCTAGGCTTGCTCTGGGTTAGGGATGCCCCTCCAGTGCCAGAAAACAGCCTTGTTGTTCCTAGGGAGGGTTTTCAATAAGAAGAGCAGTCACCATAAGCAACACTTAGATGGTGCCTACTGTTCTAAGTACTTGCTACAGTACCCACGAAGGTAGGTGATACTCCCACCTTGCAGAGCAGGGAGGCTGAGGCTGAGCCACGCAGTACACTCAGTACACTCAGCAGTCTAGCTTCTGAGTTCACACTGTTAACCACTGCGCATACTGCCCTGCACCCAGCACCTTGTCATTTACAGGTCCACCCTAACAAAATAAAATTGGCAAGGCACAATTGTCCAGGTAGCTCAGGCCAGAAAGGGAGATTTTGGTAATAAAGTAAAATAGATAACTTGAGACAACTTTGTTTTTAATGTTTTGTTAAGGTTTAGGGCCACCCCCACTCACCCCCAGCCAAACCCTACTTTGGGTTTGGTTTTCCATCAGCTCTGTCGCCGCCTAAAACTTAGTTATGTTATTTCAATGCGTCTTATAAAGATGGGGAAAGGAAGATGAGAGACAGGCCTGCCCAGTGATTACTGTGAGTCTTGAATGAGATAATATATATGAAAATGCTTTGTAACCTGTAAAACACTGCACAGATAATACATAATGGGGACAGTTCCCTCTGGCTTTGTGGTGTTTACGAAGCGTTCTGCGTAGTATGGCAACATTCCTTCTTGGGGATGAGCATCGTGCTGGTGAAGTGACTTGTCTTTCGGTCCTAATGGTAGGGATGCCAAGGCCTGCGTGGTACATGGAAGTGATCTGAAGGACATGACTTCCGAGCAGCTGGATGACATTCTGAAGTACCACACGGAGATCGTGTTTGCCAGGACCTCTCCGCAGCAGAAGCTCATCATTGTGGAAGGCTGCCAGAGACAGGTCAGTGCACAGCCGGGGCCGGGCTCTTTCAGGCGCCACTGACCTCGGTGGTGGCAGTTCCAGTAGAAACAAAGCAACAGTGGTGGAAACATGAGCCAGTTTCTCTCAGTCTCAGTATACACGTGCCAGTAAGACGCTCCAGGCATAGAGAGAAGGGTGGTGACTGGATCACTGTTCAGCCGAGACATGAACTCCACTGTACAGGTCTCCGCTGTGGCCCAGAGTCGGAGCTTCGGCACTCGCCTGGAATAGCAGACCAGGGTCCTAATGTGTACACTGGAGATGTGAATGTCCAGGAGACTCACATCCCATACTTGGGAAAGACCTGGGGGGTGGGGGTGGGGGGCTTTCCAAAGCGCCACTCACCCAAGTCATGACTTTGAGTAGCCCTTGTGAACAAGGTGAGGGACACGTTTGCTGTCACTCCTGGATTCTGGCTGAGATGGTTCCGCGTCTCTGTAGAGTCTCACTTGGGAAAGGAGCGGTGTCCGTCTTGAGAGGCGACTGGAGGCTGCACCTCCCTTATACCCATCGCTAGGCTACACGATTCGTAACCCGCATCCCTCCTTTTTCTGGCAGGGCGCCATCGTGGCCGTAACTGGCGACGGTGTCAATGACTCTCCGGCTTTGAAGAAGGCTGACATCGGGGTTGCCATGGGAATTGCTGGCTCAGATGTGTCTAAGCAAGCCGCCGACATGATTCTCCTGGATGACAACTTTGCCTCAATTGTGACTGGAGTAGAGGAAGGTGAGGGTGCTGCACGTAAAGCGACCACCAAAACCTCATCCAGATGCTGCCGAGCCGTGTCCGTACGCCTAAGGGATGTGTGCAGCGTCTGGTCCCTCTCATTAAGCTCTACAGTAAAAACAATCCTTTGCTTTCGTAGGTCGTCTGATTTTTGATAACTTGAAGAAATCCATTGCCTACACCCTCACCAGTAACATTCCAGAGATCACCCCCTTCCTGATATTTATTATTGCCAACATTCCACTACCCCTGGGGACTGTCACCATCCTCTGCATCGACTTGGGAACAGACATGGTGAGTGACTGTCACGGCTTCCACACATCATCATAGTGTTAAGGCGTGGCATTAGCACTCACCGCTGTGCTCTCTGGGTCCCCGTGACCACTGTAAGGAAAAGAAATTCTCGGTAGTGAATTTCCAATGTGTGGCAGCCTCAGCATCAAAGATTGAGTGTTACCATTCCTCAAGACAGCTGACAACATCTATTTATCAGATAGATAGAAATCTTCCCTTTTGTATAATTTTTCCCCTTTTTTTTTTTGAAAGTGGGACTCGTAATATCTCATGTTATGAAAAACATTTTTTAAAGGGAGGGCAAGACTTTTAAAACAAAAGGTTCACAACATCAGCTTGCTGGTTTCTGATAACTTTAACTCCCTTCTCGCCCCTCCTCCCCAGGTTCCTGCCATCTCCCTGGCTTATGAGCAGGCTGAGAGCGACATCATGAAGAGACAGCCCAGAAACCCCCAAACGGACAAACTCGTGAATGAGCGGTTGATCAGCATGGCCTACGGACAGATTGGTGAGCCGGCAGATTTAAAGTGTCTGCAGGGGTGGTGTCTGCCTTCTGAGACTTCAAGTGTTGGGTGACTTTCAAATCTAGGATGAGCCATAACCTAGGGTGAGACTGGGGATTTTTTTTTTAGATTCCCTTCCAAGTGAGAATAAATCTTTTGCTGTCTGCCAAGAAACCATAGTTCTTTAGACTGGGCACCTGCGACTGAGCTCATCATCTGCCTTAGTACTGAGGATGCCCCTGCTCACAGAGCCTTTCCAGTGCCAGGCACAGTTCCTGGGAGCTGCACTATTAACTCAAAGGCGGCTTTTCCTGGGGAAACCTAGTATCTGTCACTCATTTGACTCTGCAAACCCTAACTCACTGTCCAGAGATTGCAGGTTTGGCTGATAGGTCACCGCCAAGTGGCTACTCTGCACGCCCTCTCTCCCCGCCCCCAGTGCTTGATTTCTGTTCCACCAGTGGCGCATGACCAGCTAACAGATGGTCTAGGTGGTGGGCAGTGAAAATACCCTTTGATCCTAAATCCTGTGCCTTCAGGAAAACTTGGTGAAGCCACCATTAGCAACTTGTTCTTCTGGAGTAATGGGTTGCATCACTGCGAACACTTGGGTAAAATGGGACAGATTAGTACATTGTGGAAATGTGGAAAAGATTGATTTGACAGTTGCTGACAACAAAGTAATTGGCTGATGGCCAGAAAGACCTAATTTTGAGCAGAAGGAAGACCATGTCCAGAGCGTGGGATGAAATCCCACCCCAAGAAGTTGAGGGCATAGTGATTGGATTGGATCCTGGGGAGAACGATCCTGAAAGTGGGGGAGGAGAAAGATTAGGTCAGAAAGTGCCACATTCATGATTTCCACAGTGGCTGGCAAAAAGGCGATGTGTAAAAATTTTGAGACGTGGGAGGGAAAGTCATAATTTTTCAGAAATTAAAATGTAGGGAAATGGATTTTTACCCCCCAAGGTCATGCCCTTATAGAAGCAGATGATCGAGTAATAGAGCTGGGTGTTTAAGAGCAAGGCCCGGGTACCGTCTTTTAAGCTCTAAAAAGTGACTCCTAGTGGAGCAGGCGTGAGCGAGGAGTGTGTCCCGGGTCGTCCTTCCCACCGGTCATAGCCTGTGAGTGATCAAGACCCCCTGGCATTCAAGTTGTCTTTCCAACCTCTCAGGTATGATCCAGGCCCTGGGGGGCTTCTTCACTTACTTTGTGATTATGGCTGAGAACGGCTTCCTCCCGACTCACCTGCTGGGGGTCCGAGTAGACTGGGATGACCGCTGGATCAACGACGTGGAAGATAGTTATGGGCAGCAGTGGGTGAGTGAGGGCTGCCCGCCTGACCAGTGCTGGACGGAGCTCCTCCCGCCCCAGGGGATGGGGCCACACGGCCTCCGGACACGCATGCTCATCTGACTGCCTTATGCATTTCAGACCTACGAACAGAGGAAGATCGTGGAGTTCACCTGCCACACAGCCTTCTTTGTCAGCATCGTGGTGGTGCAGTGGGCCGACTTGGTCATCTGCAAGACCAGGAGGAATTCTGTCTTCCAGCAGGGGATGAAGTGAGTAGGGCCCAGTCAGGGGTCCTGGCTCAAAGAAGGGGTCTGGTGACATCTAAACCCTTTGCCAAAAGCCCAGCACCTGACACACAGGGCAGAGTTTCTGGAAACTTATTTGCGGAGCAAATTGAGGAAGCAAAACGTTTTCTAGGTTTTTTCATCTGACCTCAATCAAGTTCCTAAGTACAACTAATAATACATAGACATCGACCTGCCATTTGACACGTAGCGTTAGAAGATACACTTCTGTTTGTGTTTTTTAACTTTTTCCCACTCCTTGTTTTTTTAGGAACAAGATCTTAATCTTTGGCCTCTTCGAAGAGACGGCCCTTGCTGCTTTCCTTTCCTACTGCCCTGGAATGGGTGTTGCCCTGAGGATGTATCCCCTCAAGTAAGTCCATCCTCTTCTAGCTCCAGAAAGTGGGAAATAGTAAGTGTGGCTTTTCCTGTCATGACACACGTTAGTAGCTGTTATTTTGGGAACTCTTGGGTGATGTGTACAAGAGTTCCTCTGGATTGGAAAGTGAGGAAAGGCTGACTCAGTAATGCAGACCAGCAAATCCACAGACTGTGCTTAGGATTTGCCGTCACTAGGGCCAGCCGGGCTCTGGCCCTTGGGCTTGCTCACCAGCCAACTGCACTGAGCACTCAGGTCCCCCATGGCCACAGCCCCGTCGTCTTGAGGCCAGCGGGGGATATCCTGGAGTTTGGGGACACAGGTTCCAGTCTTGACTGGCTCACCCAGTCACTGCGTCGCATGGCAAGCCCCTCACCTCTGTGGGCCTCTGACTCTTCTGCTCTCGAAGGACAGTGGTGGAGCAGATCTGAGGTCCTTTTACTTTACAGTCAAGCATGAGTAGTGTTAGGAGATCATGGGTGGAGGATCAGAGGAGGCTGACCACTAGTCTTTGGCCAGAACCAGACTGGCCTTAAACATGGTGAATGACTGCACTTTTGATAGACCTGAGTTTTCACATATAGGATTTGCCACAAACTCCAGTAGTGTTTTGAAGCATTGAGCGTGTTTGTGGTGTCTGCTAACTGGTTGAGGTTAGGCAGCTGCAACCTATTAAAATAGCTAAACCACAGAAAATGAGACCCTACGAGTCAAGCTTTTGATCTAAACATCAGTCTTCCCATGCTCGCTCAGACCCATATGGACTCTCTCGACTAGCCTGTTGCCCTTCACCTCCTCTCACTGATCTCATCCCAGAAGTAACCAAACCCTGTTGGCTTCCCTGACTGCCCATCTGTGGTGCGAGGGGAGCCTGGCATCCAGGGTCTTGTTACTGTGCCAGCCTGTCTTTCTAGCCTTATACCCATCCAGGCTTATGTTAGGTGAATTCAGTACTTCTCTTCTGCCTACATATTTGGGAAGGCTGTTCCCTTCTCACCCCATCAATCCCGATAGTTCTTCAAGGTTGGTTTTCTCAGGGCTTGTCCCCATGTGATCTCACCCTCCTGGGCGTGTGCAGCTGCAGCCCTCCTTTGCCATTGTTGTCACTTCTGCTCGCATAGATTGTTATTTTTCAGAGCGTGGACCACGACATCTGTTTTGACTTTGTGTCTCCAGCCCCCCGCACAGAGCTGGCACACAACAGGGGCAAGTCTTATCCAAGGTGAATTCTATCGTCTTGGGCCCTCGTTTGTTAAGAGGAGGCTAGGAGGATCAGAGCTCTCTAAAAGGCCAAAATGGAAAATCTCTGCAAAATCTCAGCCTACAACGGGCTGGTGGTGCCTCGGCATCTTTTGCTATGACTAGAGAGCTTGTTCCCAGTAGGTTCTACCCAGTGTGGAAGGTGGCTTAGTTACAAGGGTCCCCAAGTCAAACGAGGTCATCTTCTAGCATGTGGAGGATACACGAGACAGGAAGAGGAAGAGGAGATGCCAGAGCTCTCTCTGGGACAGTCATCCTCCAGTGGTTGCTGTGGGAAGCTGGTAGTCAAGAAAGCATCAGCCTCCTTTGGAGGCCGCCTAGGGAGCCTGTCTCCAGGCTGGAGACTGTGGCAGCAGCCCCTGGGCCCCCAAAGGCCTCGGATCTCTGCTAGGGTTCAGCTTCTTATTCCCCAGGTCTGGGACTCAACGCACTCCTGACTGTCCCAAGCCCCACTGTCAGAGACCACATTCAGGGAATGCTTAAACTGGTTGTGACCCACACCGGCAGTTCTTTACCTTCAGATGCCAGGACATCAGACAGATAAACTTGAGTGAGCTTCTTAAATACTTTAGAAATGGAAGAAAATGTCCAGTTGCTCTGGAATCATCAACAAAAAAAACCTAAGCCGACCTACAAACCAGTTCTCATGGAAAACCCAACTGAAGGTGGCAGTCCGCTTGCTTCTGCGTCTCCGGGCCCTGAGCACACAGCAGCGGGCTGTTTTTATCATGTGTTCTGTGTTAATGCTCGGCCAGCTACCCATGACTGTACTTGGCTTCTCCTTTCAGGCTGATTATTTCATTATCACAATGCTGATACGCAGTTTCTTTTTCCTTTGAGCTGTGCGTACACGTATAAGTTGTCACTTGATTCTATTTCCAGACCTACCTGGTGGTTCTGTGCCTTCCCCTACTCTCTTCTCATCTTCGTGTATGACGAAGTCCGAAAGCTCATCATCAGGCGACGCCCTGGCGGTAAGAACAGGCATTTTTAGTTGGGGGTGCGGGCTGCGGAGGGGCGCCTGTGGGTCTACTGGCTTTTGCTCTGTTTCCTTTGAAGTGTTTGGGCTCCTCCACACTCAGTCTGCTTGGCTAAGTCCTTTGGAAGCCAACTGTAAACTGACTTGAGTCACAGCCCGTCCTCAGAATGGAGATCTCAGTTGAGGTTTCAGAACTGACCAAATACAAACCAAATAGGATGCAGTGGAAACTTGGTCAGAAATCTGAACCATCTTGCCCATTAACACATTACTCTTAAGAGCATTTAAATAAATACAGTTGAGGGCCCAGATTGAGTTTGGGTCAAACACCCCCCTCCCATTGGCTTTGTTCCCGAGGTCCATTCTTTCTGTCTTTCCCTTTGCCCCCCTCCCGAGGAGGAAGGCTCACTGTCGCTTATCTCTGTCTCTTTCTATGGCCCCCCAGGCTGGGTAGAGAAGGAGACCTACTACTAGACCCCATCCTGCACGCCGGGGAGCATCACGCCACACACTCTGCACCCACCACCCACCCCCTCTTTGTGTACTTCAGTCTCGGAATTCGGAATTCTACCCTGGTAGGAAAGCACCGAAGCATGTGGGGAAGAAGCGAGATGTCCCGGAATGAAGCATGTAGCTCTATCGGGGGGAGGGGGGAGGGCTGCCCGAGAAACATCCGTCTGTGGGAACAACATCGGGGAAGGTTTTTATGTGCCTTTTTGTTTTTGTAAAAAGGAAAACTCGGAAAGACTGAAAGAATACATTTTATATCTGGATTTTTACAAATAAAGATGGCTATTATAATGGAATTGGTCTCATGCCCTCATCACTTCCACGGTCCAGATTTTCTTGTGTAATCAGTCTGGAGCCGTGGTTCCCAGCGCACGAGTCCCTGGCCAGGAGCTTCATCGGCATCACTTGGAACTTGTTAGCACAGCAAAGCCGGGGCCACTGAACCAGAAGCTAACCAGCAATCTGTTTAATAAGTCTCCAGGTGATTCTGATTCACATTCAAGTTTAAGGACCACAGATTAAGGGGAAACTTTCTGCCCATGCTTTTGTGGTCTGAGTAGGTGAGCCTACCTCCCCATTTTCCCGTGGGCTACTGCGGGTGGTATGGCTGGAACTCCCCCTGCTGCCTTCACATCTGCTGCTTGGCGGACACACCCGTCACGAGAAGGATTTTTCAGACCCTCAGGGGAGGGCCTCCTCTTCCCGTCCTGGTCACAGCCCCACCTGTGGTCTCTCAGATCATCACCGCCACCACGACAGCCTCAAGTTTCTCTAGACCAAGATCTGAGAAGCAGAAACCTACCTATACAGTCTGTTGGGACATCACAAAGTGCTTCCCTTGCACGTAACTTGTTCCTAATTTAGCATCGAATAGCTCCATTTCAGAGAGTGGTTATGTTCCAGAAGCTACTTAAGAAAAAAGGTGAAAGATCTGTTTCCTTCAAGGTCAAGTATACCTCCGACTTTCAAAGAGTTAGTGTAAAAGCTCCCCTCAAGTCCCATCGCTCAGTAATCCATCCTGTGTGCCGTAACTACCTGTACTTCAAAGCTGTCCTTGCTTCAAGCCAATGTGATGAGGAGTCCTTACTTCTGGCACCAATGATCATGGTCCGCCAGGTGGTCATAGATTGGGCTGGAGTATTTTTTCTCTGAAAAGCTTAATTCATTGCTCATGCCTCTTGTGCTCACTTCCAAGCTGTGCACGTGGGAAGGGAACGGCTGACGCCCACATACCAGCCAGTCATTACCCCCAGCCTCTCCTGCTAGGGGCACTGGGAGGGCCAGGTGGTCTGTGCCTTTTTAGTCCAACCCACCAGTCTTCCCTTCTTTCTCGGGGCACTTTCTTCCAGGATGATCTCTATGCCTGCAGGCAAGTCATTTTTAAAGAGACACTCGTTCAGCCGAACATAAGGAAACTAGGATAAAGCTAAGAACCAACAGAGATCTCAGGCTCAGGGCTGGTGGTTACTGGGTCCTCCCTGAGGACATAGCTCTGAGGGCAAGAATGAGGCTGCCCCGCGTGCTTAGACTGGCACAGCCTTGTCAGAGGCTCGCTGGCCTCTCTTCTACTCCCTACATGTCTGTTCTCTGGCACGCCTGACAGCTGACCAGTGAACATACCGCTGATGAAGGTCATGGGTATTCCCTACTTAAGAGGCATTTGAAGCAGCCTGAGACTGTAGACTCTGGAGGTGACCCCGGATAGCTTTCTGGCCAGGCCTCTGTGCAGCCCTGGACTTCTGGGCACACGGCGGGGAAGGCAGAGCAGGAGAAGGGCAGAGCGGAACCTCCCGCCGTCTTTCCACCGGAATACCTCTGCCCTTTCTCTGTTTGACAATCCCCTGAATAAAAAGTTTTACAAGCCAAGCGTTTGATCTAGAGACCGCAGATAAGCAGCAGGCAAAGCTGGCACCAAAGCCAGGCCTTCCAAAGGGCCAGATTTTTCCAAGCTTCCTACAGGCAGCAAGAGTAAGTGCCCGGGCCTCATCATACACCTTTACATTCACCCACTAACTTTAGCCCTGTCCGGAGGAGCTAAAATTTGCTCCAGAACAATGGAGACGGTCTACCCCACAAAAATGCAGCTGAGCCCCCTTGACTCCCACCCACCCCTCCCCTGCAATGCCCTCCAGACATCCCCAGGGTAATGCCCTCTTGGTCACCCTCTGTGATGCCCTCCTGACACTTTCGACCACCTGCCCCTTTGGCCACGTCGATATCTGAGCTCTTGCCATTTTCAACGTCCTTACAGCTTCTTTATCTCTTTAGCTCTCACCCTCCTTCCTTTGATGGACAAGCTTCTAAGGAGAGTGCCCATCACTTCTTCAGCCCTCTGCCTCCTGCCGGCTCCCATTAACACTGGGCCACCGAAGTTGTCCTGGTTGAGGTCGTCACTGATCTGACTGTTAATCCACTGGGCACTCCCTGGTCCTTCCTTGGCCTCTGCAGCACCTATGACTCCATCACACGCCTCCTGAAACAGCCGCTGTGTCTTTGCGACATCACCTCTGCCCTCTCCTCCTCACTTTTCCCCTCATCTCCACCTGCCCCTTGGCTGCTCGTTTCTTCAGGGAGGTCCTCACCCTCCCGCGCCTCATTCTTCCTGGGGTTTCACAACAGATCACCTACATGATGCTTTCCAACTCTCCAATCTGGTCCTCCCTCCTGAGCCCCAGACCCATAAATCCAGTTGTCTCCTGGACATGTGTATTTTTTCAGAAAGAGCACAGCACACTATAGAGTCTTAACCCCAGTGACAAACCGGAGTCTGAGGTCCCTCACAATGAACATGCTCTAGGCAAAGACATCTGTCGCCCTGTTGCCACTTTAGAACCCTGGAAGTCATGTGAGGCTTCTCTCCCCTACCTTGCTGTGGCCCTGCCACCCTGCCAGTCACCAACCACTGCTGGTTCCACTTTGGTGGCTGAGAGCATGGGCTTTGTGTCTTAACACCCTGGACACAGTGGCCCTGTCACTGACTGACCACAGGCACGGAATTTAGTCTCTGTGCTTCATTTACTCTAGAATAAGGGTGGTGTTTCAGAGTTGTTAAAAGGATTATGTGAGATTATATGTAAAGGGATTAGCACAGTGGCTGGCACTATAAATCCTTTTCTCTGCCACCACTGCCTTTCACATCTGGGCATCAGCAACAGCTTCCTGACTGCTCTCCTTACTTTCTGCCTTCCTCTAGTTCAGCTCTCAAAGTGTCATTTCTAGGTCAGCATCACCTGGGAACTTATTAGAAAGTGCATTCTAATTCAGACCTACTGAATCAGAAACTCTGGGGAGTGGGGAGAGAACCAGTGATCTGTTTTAATAAGCCTTCCAGGTGATTCTGATGCATGTCAAAATCTAAGAACCATTGCTCTACGCCATCTTCCAAACTCCACTTGGCTGCCTCTCACCATGCGTGTCTTCACCCTTGACCTCAGCACAGAAACCCATCTCTGCTCAGCCACCCAAACTCGTGGGCAGTACAAATGTGCTCCACCCTGCTTCCCCTGCCATCCTACAAGTCCCCTTGGCATCCTCCTTCCAACCCAACCTTGGCCCAACCTGCATTCTCCTGGCTAATCGACTCACCTTTCCAGATACTATTCAGGCCTTTGTTCCTTGGGAAAGGTTCAGTGGGCCCTCGTTTTTGCACACTTTACTGTTAGCCCCTAGGCCTCTGTTTATTGGTTTGTTCCCTTATCAGGGAACTAGAGTTCCTGAGTGTGTGGATCAGGCCACACCCACCCCAACATCTGGCACAATCAGTGCTTGTTGAATGAATCAAAGCATGCTCATTACCAGGCTTTTTTTCTGCTGCCCAAGCAGCCATATTTTTAACATTTCACCCTCATCTCTTGAGTCTCTGTTTTTGGATCAGAACTGATACCATCTAAAGGAAATCCATGCCCAGGCTTGCCAGAGATCTATGAGTTAGGGTCTCTCCCCATCTCTCAAGACTCTGAAGTTGGAAATCAGAGAGTATTAAGAACAAGTCATGGAGGGAATTAGGATGGCCAGAAATGGACTAGGATACCACGGCAAGTGACACAAGAAGGTAAACAAGGTGAGGAGACCTACACACAGACACTGAAAGAGACACAGGTCCTCGGACCTGCCTGGGTTCCAGAGCTTTCAAATCCCTGTCCTGAGCCTCAAATAATCTCACAAGAAACCCTTCCCACCCTCCAACTAGGTTGGAATCTCCTATTAGGTAGTTGATTAGTACTCTGCTTCTTCATAGAACTCACAGTTCTAACTATTTATTACTCAATTATGTAATAATCTAACATCCATTTTTGCCTGCTAACCTATAAGCCCTATGAGGTCTGGAAGCTGGTCTGTTCTTTTCCATTTTATCCCTGGTGCTCAGTTCAGTGCCTTAAAAAGAGAAGTTGGCACTTAGCACAGTGGCCAACACTCCCTATTTAAAGAGAAGGGCGGGTTCCGGCTCAAGAGGACAACGTAGGAAGATCCTGAATTCGCCTCCTCCCACAGACATGCCGAACCTACAGCGACATATGGAACAACTTCCTCTGAAAAAATACCCCTAAAAACTAGCTGAGCAACTCCTACACATCAGGCAAAGCACATTGAAGCGGAGAGGAAAGGCTGAGACACAATCTGGCCGTAAACTCTACCCTCCGTGTGATGACCCACAATCAGGAAGGAATCTAAAATCCAGAGCTTCTCCCTGAGGAGCAAAGGCACCCCAACTTTAAGACCTGCATCTGAGAGACAAGCCCGCAAAACGTCTAGCTTGGAAAACCAACAGGGCTTGCGTCCCCAAGACTCACAGGCTATAGTGAATGGAGAAACAGCTCTTAAAGGGCCCATATGTTTGGACTCACTTACCCCAGAGAACAGTGTGGAGCTGATTGAGAGGCGTCCAGACCTTATGTGAAAGAGGCTTATTTGCTTGCCTTAAAGCATCAGCCTGAGGGCAGACATCTAATTTAACACACATCTAAGGGCCTGCAGGGTTCTTTCTAGGGATGAAGGCTGCTGGCAGGCACCATCTGCGCTCTTCCTCTGCCTTGCTCCAGCTTGCTAGTATCTCCCGGGAAGGAACCTGTACCCTCATCCAACACCCTGATTTTTGGGGCTGCCACCCAAGGAACACCTTTAGATCACCTGGCTCTGGTGGCCATTGAGACTTACGCTCAAGGTCCCACAAAACTGTAACCAAGGGAGAAAGAGTTTTTAAACAGCCACCACCTCCGGGGCACGGCATGAGGCAACAGTCCAAGGAGCCCAGTCTTCCTATGAAAGAGGCCTATAGGCTGTGGCCTGAGGGTTCTAATTAGACACACATCTAAGGTCCTACAGAAATCCTTTCCAGAGATCTCAGAAGATGGGCACTGGCTTTACAGTCTCCATCTGCATACTTTAGAGCATCAGTATCTCCTGGAGGGGAGATTTTGCACATGACAGGTGCCCCAGGTTTTAGGTCTGGTGCCCAGGGGACACTCCTTGATTGCCTGGCTCTCATGGCCAGAAAGGCTTGCATCCTTGAGCTTCACAGGCCTATAACAATCAGAGAGAATGTGTTTGGCTGGCTACCACCCCATGGCACAGCACAAACAGCAGACTGAAATATACACCCCATCGCTCTGAGGAAGAGGCCTATTTTCTTGTCCTGGATCTTTAGCCTGAGGAGCAGACTTCTGGTCTGGCACACATCTAGGAGCCCACTAAGGTGCATTTGAGGGACGATGGAGGCCATCTTTGTGCTCTCCCTCTGCCTTGTTCCAGGTAACTGGTTTCTCCCAGAAAGGAACTTATACAATCATCTAGCACCCCCATTTTTGCAACGGCTACCCAGAGGACATATCCACATCGCCTGGCTCTAATGGCCAGTGGGACTTATGTTGGTAGTCCCACAGGACTGTATAGTATTTTCATACTTTAGAAGCTGCTGCCTGAGGGTCTGGCTTCCAGTCAGCCTGAATCTAGGTGCTGAGATCCTTTCCTTTGGGACACTAACAGGTCTTGGCATACCTTTAACTACTGGGAGCCACTAAAAATAGACTGCTTAGGCAATCACAGAAGTTTGAGAGACAACCGAGAGCTAGGGCAAGTTTGAACAATAAGTTCATCTCCTACACGAGGCCACTCTTTCAAGACTGGGAGAGGTGGCTGTTTTATCTAATGCATAAAAGTCAACAGAAAGTCAAGGGAAATGAAGGAACAGAGGAATATGTTCCAAATGAAAGAACAAGAAAAAATCCCAGAAAAAGTTCTTAAGGAAATAAAGATAAGTGATTTACCTGAAAAGAGTTCAAAGTAATGGTCGTAAAGATGTTCACCCAACTTGGGAGAAGAATGGATGAGCACAGTGGGAACTTCGACAAAGAGATATGAGAAAGTACCAGATAGAAGTCACAGAGCTGAAGAATACAATAATTGAACTGAAAAAAAACACTAGAGGGGTTCAACAGCAGACTAGATGAAGTAAAGAAAGGATCAGTGAACTCAAAGACAGGACAGTGGAGCCTACCCAATCAGAGCAGCAAATAGAAAAAAACAGGAAACAAAAACAACAATGGCTTAAGGGACTTATTTAGGGACTTATTGACTTAAGGGACTTATTAGTCCACTGGAAAACATCCAGTGGACTAATATTCACATTATAGAGGCCCAAGAAGGAGAAGAGAGGGAGAAAGGGGCAGAGAATGTATCTGAAGAAATAATGGCTGAAAACTTCCCTAACCTGTGGAAGGAAATGGACGTCCAGATCCTGGAAGCCCAGAGAGTTCCAAATAAGATGAACCCAAAGTGACCCACACCAAGACACATTATAATTAAAATGTCAAAAGTTAAAGACAGGGAGAGAATCTTAAAAGCAGCAGGAGAAAAACAATTTGTTGGTACAAGGGAAGCTCCATAAGGCTACCAACATATTTTTCAGCAGAAACTTTGCAGGCCAGAAGGGAGTGGCATGATATATTTGAATTGCTGAAAGAAGTACTTCTAAACAAGAATACTCTTATCCAGTAAAGTTGTCATTCAGAATTGAAGGAGAGATGAAGAAGAGTTCTTTAGACAAGAAAAAGCTAAAGGAGTTCATCATCACAAAACTGGCTTACAAGACATGTTAAGGGAACTTCTTTAAGCTGAAAAGGGTACTAATTATAACAGGAAAACATATAAAAGTATAAATCTCACTAGTAAAGGTAAACATATAGTAAAAGTTAGAATAATCTAATGTTGTAAAAATGGTGGATTAATCACTTATAAAGCTAGTATAACAGTTAAAAGGTAAAAGTAGTAAAAATGACTATAAGTACAAAAATTAGTTAAGGGATATACAAAATAAAAATATGTAAAATGTGACATCAAAAACATAAAATACAAGAGGAGGAGACTAAAAATGTAGAGCTTTAGAATGCATTCATACTTAAATTATTATCAACTTAAAATAGACTATTATAATTTTTGTATGTAAGCTTCATGGTAACCACAAAGCAAAAATCTGTCCTAGGTACACAAAACATAAAGGACTTTAAGCACAGCACTAAAGGAAATCATCAAATTATAAAAGAAGAGAACAAAGAAGGAACAGAGAAACTACAAAGCAGCCAGAAAACAATTAGCTAAATGGCAATAAGTACATACCTATAAATAACTCTTATAAATGCAAATGGACTAAATGCTCCAATCAAAAGACATTGAGTGGCTGAATGGATTTAAAACAAAAACAAGACCCATCTGTATGCTGCCTACAAGAGACTCACTTCATATGTAAGTGACTGAAAGTAAAGTGATGGAAAAATATATTCCATGCAAGTTTAGGTAGCTGTACTTGTGTCAGACAAAACATTTAAAAAACAAAGACTGTAATAAGAGACAAAGAAAGACATTATATAAAGAGGTCAATCCAACAAGAGGACAACATATTTGTAAATATTTATGTACCCAGCATAGGAGCACCTAAATATTAACAAACCTAAAGGGAGAAATAGACAGCAATACAGTAATAGTAGGGAAATTTAAATACCTCACTTTCATCAATGGCTAGATCATCCAGACAGAAAATCAATAAGGAAAGACTGACTTAAACAACATGTTAGATCAGATAGAGTTAACAAATACATACAGAACATTCCATCCAAAAGCAACTATCTTCTCAAGTGCACGTGGAATATTCTCCAGGATAGATCATATGTTAGGCCACGAAACAAGCCTTAATAAATTTATGAAGATTGAAGTCATATCAAGCATCTTTTTTGGCCACAATGGTATGAAACTAGAAAACAATTATAAGAAGAAAACTGGAAAATTCACAAATATGTGGAGATTAAACAACATGCCACTGAACAACCATGGGACAAAGAAGAAATCAAGAGAAATTTAAAAATACCTTGAGACAAATAAAAATGGATATACAACATACCGAAACTTATGAGATGCAGCAAAAACAGTTTTAAAAGGGAAGTTCATAGCAATAAATCACTAATCAAGAAATAAGAAAAGTCTCAAATAAATGACCTAACTCTACACCTCAAGGAACTAGAAAAAGAAGAACAGGGCTTCCCTGGTGGCACAGTGGTTAAGAATCAGCCTGCCAATGCAGGGGACAAGGGTTTGAGCCCTGGTCCAGGAAAATCCCACATGCTGCAGAGCAACCAAGTCTGCGCACCACAACTACTGAGCCCATGTGCCGTGACTACTGAAGCCCTCATGCCTAGAGCCCATGCTCTGCAACAAGAGAAGCCACTGCAATGAGAAGCCTGTGCACTGCAATGAAGAATAGCCCTGCTCACTGCAACTAGAGAAAAGCCTGTGCACAGCAACAAAGATCCAATGCAGCCAAAAAAAAAGAACAAACAAAGCCCGATGTTATTAGAAGAAAGGAAGTAACAAAGATCAGAGAAAAAATAAAGGAAATAGAGACTAAAAAAAAAAAAAAAAAAAGATCAATGAAACTAAGAGCTGGTTATTTGAAAAGATTAAAAAAATTGGTAAACCTTTAGCTAGACTTATCAAGAGAAAAGAGAGGACTTGGATAAATAAAATCAGAAATAAAAGAGGAGATATTACAACCAATACCACAGAAATACAAAGAATCATAAAAAACATGAACGATTATACTCCAACAAATTGGACAACCTAGAAGAAATTAATAAATTCCTAAAAATATAAACCTACCAAGACTGACTCATAAAGAAATAGAAAATCTGAACAGACCGACTACTAGTAAGGACGTTGAATCAGTAATCAAACACCTCCCAATAAATATCCAAGACCAAATGGCTTCACTGGTGAATTCTACAAAACATTTAAAGAAGAATTAATACCAATCCTTCTCAAACTCTTCCAAAAAATAGAAGAGGAAGGAATACTTCCAAACATAATTTATGAGGCCAGTGTTACCATGACACCAAAACCAGACAAGGATGCCACAAGAAAAGTACAGGTCAATAACCCTGATGCACATAGATGCAAAAGTCCTCAAAAAAATTTTAGCAAACTCAATTAAACAATACTAAAATGATCATACACTATGATCAAGGACGATTTCTTCCAGGGATTCAAGGATGGTTCAACATCCACAAATCAATAAATGTGATATACCACATTAACAAAATGAGGGGTTAAAACCATACGATCATCTAAATAGATGCAGAAAAGGCATCTGACAAAATTCAACATCAATTTATGATAAAAATTCTCAGTAAAGTGGGTGTAGAGGGAACTCTCTAAACATAATAAAGGCTGTATATGACAAGCCCACAGCTAACATCATACTCAACAGTGAAAAACTGAAAGCTTTTCCTCTAAGATTAGGAACAAGACAAAGATGCCCATTCTTGCCGTTTTAATTCAATATAGTATTGGAAGTTCTAGACAGAGCAACTAGGAAAAAAAAAAGTATCCAAATTGGAAAGGAAGAACTGTCACTATTTGCAGATGACATGATACTATACATAGAAAACTCTAAATATGCCACCAAAAACTGTTAGAACTGATAAACAAATTCAATAAAGTTGCAGAATAGAAAATCAACATAAAAAATTTTGTTGTGTTTGGGCTTCCCTGGTGGCACAGTGGTTGAGAGTCTGCCTGCCGATGCAGGGGACACGGGTTCATGCCCCGGTCCGGGAAGATCCCACATGCCGCGGAGCGGCTAGGCCTGTGAGCCATGACCACTGAGCCTGTGTGTCCAGAGCCTGTGCTCCACAACAGGAGAGGCCACAACAGTGAGAGGCTCGCGTACCACAAAAAAAAAAAAAAAAAAAAATTTGTTGTGTTTATATGCACTAATAAACTATCAGAAATAGAAATTAAGAAAACAGTTCCATTTACAAGGGCATCAAAAAGAATAGAATACTTAGGAATAAAATTAACTAAGAAGGTAAAAGACCTGTACATGGAAAACTATAAGACACTGATGAAACAGATTGAAGAAGACACAAATAAATGAAAAAATATTCCATGCTCATGGATTGCAAGAATACTGTTAAAATGTCCATAGTATCCAAAGCAATGAATAGATTCAATGCAATCCCTATCAAAATTCCAAGGACATTTTTTGCAGAAATAGAACAAATAATCCTAAAATTTGCAAGAAACCACAAAAGACCTAGTATAGCCAAAGGAATCTTGAGAAAGAAGAACGAAGTTGGAGGAATCATGTGTCCTGATTTCAAACTACATTACAAAGCTATAGTAATAAAAACAGTATGGTATTGTCATTAAAAACAGACGTATAGATCAATGAAACAGAAGAGAGAGCCCAGAAATAAATCCATGCATATATGGTCAATTAATTTGCAACAAAGGAGCCAATAGTATACAGTAGGGAAAGGACAGTCTCTTCAACAAATGGTGTTGGGAAAACTGAATGGTCACATGCAAGAGAATGAAACTGGACTACTATTTTATACTACACACAAAAATTAATTTAAAATGGATTAAATATTTGAAAAAGACCTGAAACCATAAAACTCCTAAAAGAAAGCATAGGTGGTAAGCTCCTTGACGTCAATCTGATTTACTGGATTTGACACCAAAAGCAGAGGCAACAAAAGCAAAAACAAACAAGTGGGACTACATCAAAGGAAAAAGCTTCTGCACAGCGAAGGAAACCATCAACAAAATGGAAAAGGGAAACTACTGAATGAGAAAATATTCACAAATCATATATCCGATAAGAAGCTAATATACAAAATAAAAAAAGAACTCAATAGCAAAACCACAAATGATCCAATTATAAAATGGACAGAGGACTTGACTAGACGTTTTTCCAAAGAAGACATACAGATGGCCAATATGTACTATTAAATGTACTCAACATCACTGAAACATCATCAAGGAAATGCAAATCAAAACCACAATAAGTTATCACCTCACACCTGTTAGAATGGCTATTATCAAAGAGATAAGAAATAGCAAGTGTTGGCAAGGATATGGAGAAAAGGGAACCTTTGTGCATTGTTGGTGGGAATGTAAATTAGTGCAGCCACTATGCAAAACAGTGTGGAGTTTCCTCGAAAAATTAAAAATAGAACTACCATATGATTCAGCAATTCCACTCCTGGGTATTTATCCAAAGAAAATGAAAACACTAACTTGAAAAGATAAATGCATAATCTTGTTCACTGCAGCACCACATTTGACTCTTGAACAACATGGGGTTTGGGGTGACAACGCTCCACACAGTTGAAAACCCGAATAAAACTTCACAATTCCTCCTCTGTATCCAAGGCTCTACGTCCATGGATTCAACCACCCACAGATGGTATAGTACTGTACACATATTTAGCAAAAATAATCCACATGTCAGTGGACCCACACAGTTAGTTCAAACCCATTTGTTCAAGGATCAACTTGTTAGGTAATATATGGAAACAACCTAAGCGTCCTTTGATATATACACATACACATGCACGATCGTACACACACACACACAATGGAATATGACTCCGACAGAAAAAAGAGTGGAATCTTGACATCTGCAACAACATACGTGGACCTTGAGGGCATTATGCTACGTGAAATGATTCAAAGACAAATGATCTCACTTAAATGTGGAATCTGCAAACCAAACCAAAACAGAGCTCATAGATAGAGAATAGGTTAGTGGTTGCCAGAGGTGGGGGAGGGGAGGCAGTGAAATGGGTGAAAGGGGTCAAAAGTTACGAACTTCCAGTTATAAAAGAAATGTCACGGCAACTATAGTCAATAATATTGTAGACCACATTTGAACGTTGCTAACCATATATCTGAAAAGTTCTCATCACAAGAAAAAAAAATTTGTAACTATGTAAGTCTAAATAAACTACTCATTGTGGTGATCATTTCACAATACATACAAATACTGAACCATTATGTTGTACACCTGAAACTAATAATATGTTTATTATACCTCAATAAAAAATAACTTAAATAAAATCATTTGATGTATCATAAATAAAGAGAAGGTCAGAGAGGCAGAGAGACTTGCCACGATCTCGTGCAGCTGAGAAGAAGGGGCAAGGCTTAGCTGGTGGGTCTCCTGCTCCCTGCCCTCCGGGAGGCCGACCCGGGCGTGCAGAGCTGCAGAGGTGAAGAGCCTCCTGGGTGGGCTTGCACTTGATTGTGGGGCTGCCTGGCATCTGGGCTCAGAGAGTTTCAGGAGCTGGGTTTCTTTTCTTTTCTTTCTGTTTTTTTTGGTTTTTTTTAAAATTAATTAATTTTACTTTTGGCTGTGTTTGGGTCTTTGTTGCTGCGTGTAGTCTTTCTCTAGTTGCGGCGAGCAGTGGCTTCTCTTGTTGCAGAGCACGGGCTCTCGGCACGTGGGCTTCAGTAGTTGTGGCACTCGGGCTCAATAGTTGTGGCACGTGGGCTCAGTAGTTGTGGCTCACAGGCTCTAGATTGCAGGTTTCAGTAGTTGTGGCGCACGGGCTTTGTTGCTCCACGGCACGTGGGATCTTCCCGGACCAGGGCTCAGACCCATGTCCCCTGCATTGGCAGGCAGATTCTTAACCACTGTGCCACCAGGGTAGCCCGGGTTTCTTTTTTATTCCTTGTCCCTCTCAGCCTGTGTGCCTAGAGAGAAGCAGTCTCAGCAATGTTTGGGAAGTCTGTTTCCTCAGCTTGTTAAATGGGAGATCTGGACAAGTAACGGACTTTCTCCAAACCTCTCTTTCTGCCTGCACAATGGAGGCAACTGCCTCCCCTACCATATGAGGGTGCTGTGAAGATTAAATGAGAAGAGCCCGACTCTTCATCAGCGTTCATTAAAGGGTAACTCACTTCCCATACTCGCCCACCAGCGCATCTGCACTGTGCTCCAAGTGTCCTCTGAAGACAAACCTAGGAGAGCAGACTTGGTGTTCCCAGAATAGAAATAGCTACATGGGCTAGGCAGTGGCCCATACTACAACCATTTTACAAATGAAAAAACTGAGGCTCAGAGAAGTGGAGTAACTTGCCTGAAGTCACACAGCTAAGAAGTGGCAGAGGTGGGCGAGTCTGCCTTGAACCCAGACAGTTGAGCTCAGAGCCCAGACTCCTAAGACTTTGTACCTGGCCCATATTTAGCAAGTGCTATGGATGTGTTGGCGTTGTGACAGAAGGCTAGTGCCGGGGCCAAGAACTGGAGAAGGGCAGTTTTTATGAAAAACAAATAATAGGGAAGGTTAGAGTTGGTGCTAAAACATAAGATCGTGGAAAGTTTCTTGGAAATTAAGCACACACTGTTGAACAGTTACTCAAATGGATTTGCCCCCAGGAGGTGCTGGGTGACTAAACCTGCAGTTTGCGTAACTGGGCAGCATGAAGGCAGGCAGCTCTAATCCCGGCCAGCTCTGTGCTGCCTCTCCCGTTAGGCTAGTGGCAGATCTGCTTCCCAGGCTGTGGCAGAACAGTGAGCTGAAGGATGGCGGGTCCCTTACGTCCTGCAGGCTCTGCGTTGATGACTGCTCTTCAGCGGTCAGGAGCTGACACTGCCCTTCCCAGCTCTGCCTTCTATAGAAAGGAAGGATCCCTCCCTTCCAGCATTCCTGGCTGCCCTGGTGTGCTTAATTTGTGCGCAGGAAAGCAAAGCTATTTAAAGAGGCTGTTGAGTAACGCAAAGAATCTTTTTGTAGTATAATTGCTCCCTTTAAAACTAGTTGCAGGGTTTTACTTTTTTCCTAAAATGACAGACATGTGAGGACATTATTGCCAACAAAATACTGTCCCAGAAATATAGTTTCATCCTTTACTATAATGAGTTCTGTGAGGGTTTCTCTCCCAAAGAACAGAGAGCCAGTGCTTCACTACAACATATGCGTGTGCCGGGGGAGAGACCCAGAGTCTCGGCAGTTCACCTGTTTCAGTTCCCTTATCTCTGGTGCTAACAGGGCAGTATTTGCTAAAGGAAAGGGAACTGACGTTTATGGAACAGATACTATACGCCTACAGCACTCTTTGGGCTTTATACTAATTTCACTTAATCCTCTGAAGCAGATAGATAGATACTGTTCCCACTTTACAGAGAAGGGACACTGAAGCTCGGAGAGATTTATCACTTGTAAAAGGTGGTTGAGGAAGGGAGCACAGGTCTGTAAGCCTTGACTCTTTCTACCACATCAGGCTGCCTTCCTCTAAGGACATAAAAGCACCCCATGTTGCCATTGGTCGTTTTTATCCAGACATACCCTAAAGCCAGGGACTCCTACACGCTCATGTCGGCTCACAGAGACTCGTGGATCCACATGTGTGGGCATCCCTCCAGGTATACTTGTTCCAAAGCAGCAGGTAGGAAGTTGTTATGGCAGCAACTCACTAGTTTTTCAGCAAACCATGCCCCCTTTCCTCCTGAGCTCCCAGTGAGACCACACTTCCCAGCCTGCCATGTGAGATGCAGCCAGGCTCCGATAGATCACTTCCAGGCCTGGCTCATAAACCCTTCCATGTAAAGTCCTCACTCTCTTTCCACATCCACCTGCGAATGGAGGAAGTGACAGTAAGGCCCTAAAGCAGTGGTTCTCATCCTTGGCGGCACAATGAAATTACCTGGAGAGCTTTAATGATCTCCAGGACCAGGCTGCCTCCTAGACACGTTCAATCGGGAGCTCAGGAAGTGGAACCCAGCCATCAGGAGTTGGGTGATCCCTCTCTGCAGCCAAGGTTAAGAAGTATTGCCCTAGAGCGGTGGTTCTCAGCATGTGTACCCTGTCCGGCAGCATCAGCATCACCTGGGAACTTGTAAGAAAATGCACATCCTCAGGCCCCATCCTAGACCTGCCGAGTCAGAGCTCTGGGGAATCACATTTTCACCTCTGCAGCTGATTCTGATGCACACTGAAGTTTGAGAGCCACTGCCCTAGAGGAAGGTAGCCGCAACACAGAAGGAGCCTGGGTCCTGAGCTGCTGTATCAGGAATACCCGTATTGGAGTATGAGTGAGAAAAACTTTTATCTGTTAAGCCACTGGTTCAATAGGTCAGTGTTTGCGTAGCTTAATAGAGAAAATGGAAGATTTGAAGGTGGGACCAAGCAGTGGCATGTGAGAGCTGGCTCCTGCCAGCTCACTTGATTGATCCATTTTCGGGAATTTTGCAAGTCTGGTGACTTCACATCAGTAGCTTGAAATTGGCAGAGGCTAGAATATTTACACCATGAAAGTCGTCAAATGCTGCAAACCATGGCTTGTTTTGCCAGAGAGCCAGCTGTTAAACATTAACCAGCACACTGTTAGGCCCAAGTATCAGCATGAGAAGGCAGCACGGTGCACCAACGCTGGGCTGTAATGAACCATCAAAGAAATGCCACCAACGTGTGAAGCTCCCTAGACCCAGCCAGCACTCGGGCTTTTCTGACAAACCCTGTCTTGGCCAAGTCCTTGTATTTAGAGCTTCTGGAAGCTGAGAGAGGGGGACTGTAGGAAGCAGAGGGGGTGAATGGTCAGAACTTTCTTACAGGTTAAGAGTGATTGATAGATTCAGGGCAGGGTTTCCCAACCTTGGCGCTGTTGACATGTTGGGTCAGGTCATTCTTGCTTGTGGGGACTGTCCTCTGCCCTGTGCACCACTGCATGTTTAGCAGCACCCCTGGCCTCTACCCCCTAGATGCCATCAGTCACACCCTCTCACTCCAGGTATCGCCAAATGTCTCCTGGAAGGCAAAGCCACGCCCAGTTCAGAAGCGCTGATTAAGAACAACCTAGAAATAGGGAGGGTGGGAGGGAGGAAGACGCAAGAGGGAAGAGATATGGGAACAGATGTATATGTATAACTGATTCACTTTGTTATAAAGCAGAAACTAACACACCATTGTAAAGCGATTATACTCCAATAAAGATGTAAAAAAAAAAAAAAAGACCTACCTAGAAGGGAAGAGGGGGGAGGGGGAGCCCCTCCCAAGGGGGAGGGCTGGGCTCAGCCTACCATCTCAGCCCCACAGCAATTTCAAGAAGATGCTCTTGGGTTCAACTGCAATCACGTGCTGGTCTCCCACCGCTGTCTTCAGCAAGCTCTTTCCCTTGGTTTCCCATCTCCCTAATCAGGCCCTTTCCTTCTCAACCATGCCTGTACCCCAGAGCCTTACCACCACCTTTAACTCTTGGTTTGGGAGTGTCTTCTGGTGCTTGCAAAGTGCTGCAGGTGTGTTTGCTTCTTCTTTTTTTTTTTTTTTTTTTTTTGCGGTACGCGGGCCTCTCACTGTTGTGGCCTCTCCCAATGCAGAGCACAGGCTCCGGACGCGCAGGCTCAGCGGCCGTGGCTCACGGGCCCAGCCACTCCGCGGCATGTGGGATCTTCCCACACCACGGCACGAACCCGTGTCCCCTGCATCGGCAGGCGGACTCTCAACCACTGCGCCACCAGGGAAGCCCAGTGTTTGCTTCTTGTAACACAAGTGGCCTCACTCTCTCCCTCAAGACAGTGTGGTACAGTGATTGAGGGTATTGGTTCCAATGGCAGATGGTCCAACTGGGCCCTGCTCTGCCGAGCTTTAGCTGTGTGACTTTGAACATGTTTCTTAACCTCTCTGAGCCTCCATTTCCTTGTTGACCAAATGGGGAAAGTACTATTTCCTACTTCATAGCGTTGTTTGTGAGCATAAAATGAGACAATGCTCAACAAGCCTTGGCTATTGTTTTTTAATAAATGGAAGTTGTAGAGTACACTTCTGTGGTGGACCCTGTACCACGTGCCAGGGATGCACAGGGATGCACTACTGTGCAAAACACAACACACAGCCCCACACCCTGTAACTCCCAGTCTGCTGGGGAAGACCATGCAGTCAGAAGATCTTAAGATGTTGTGAAGTAAGTGCCAGAAAAGACCCCTCCCCACTCCTGTGCCCTTGCCACCCGACCCTCTTGCTGCAGAAACTCACAGGAGGAGCCTAACCAAGCCTTGGCAGTTGGAAGGATGCCCCGTGAGGAAATCAGCATGGGCACTGTGCAGATCCTGCTGTTTGCCTGCAAACATACATCCGCCCCCCACCCACCCATTTGCCCTTATGCATCCCAGGCTCCACTGGGGGCATCCTGAGTTTTCTGGGCCTTCCTGATGGAACACCAAATAGTTTCTCTATTTTCCTTTCCCTTTTGTTCACCATCTCCAACTCCCATTCCTTTCTTCTGCCTTATAGGTACCATTTTAATGTGTATCTTTTTATTTCAATGTCTTCCCACAACATGGGTATTGTTTTTTTGTGTGTTGCTTTAAACTTTAATTATGAAAAATCTCTAAGATCCACAAAAGTAGAGATAATATAACAAAGCTCCACATAGCCATGACCTAGTTTGAACAACTACCAATATTTTGCCAAGTTTGTTTCATCTCTTTACCCCACTCCATGCTCACTTTTTTCTTTGAGGAGTATTTTAAGACAAATTCCAGACATCATGTCATTTCATCCAGATATACTTCAGTATGCATCTCAAACAGAAAATGACCTTTTAAAAAACTCACAGCCACCAGGTAGATTTTTTTCCCCCAAAATACACTGTTTTTAAGATCCACGCATGTTCCATGGATACCTCTGATCCATCACTTCTAACTGCTGCCTAGCGACTTGTTGGTGCACCCACATTTGACCTCTTCCTTCTCTCAGTGATGGACATGGGGTTCTGGACAACGTCCCTCCACCACAAGTAAAGCTGCAGGGAATACCCTCACACGTCTCCTCTCACAAAGTGGCCTTTGTGAGAACTTGCCTGGGAGTGGAATTGCTGGTCACGTGGTATGTGCATTTACATAATTTGACCAAGAAGACCAGACTGCCCTCCAGAATGGCTGCACTGGTCCACACTCCTACAGGCAGCGTGTATGGGTTCCCATGTCCCCACATCAACAACTGGAATTGCCCAGCTTTTTAATTGTTAATCTAATGTATATAAAAATTCATTTGAATTCATTTCGTTGGTGATTAGCAATGATTTTGAATATTTTGTCATCTGTTTCTTAGCTTTTAGTGTTACCTCTTCTGAAAATTGCATGTTCATATCTTTTGCCCATTTTTCTCTTGGGGTTGCTCTCTTTTTTCCTGGGTGTGTAGGAATTTCTTGTATATTCTAGAAATCAGTTTCGATATTGCAAGCGTCTTCACCCATTCTGTCCTCTGGTCCATGGTCAGAACGCTACTTTGATCAGGTAGCCACCCTTGCCTCCCATCTCCAGCTCCAGGGTGATATCCTGCTCAGTCTCTCTATTCGTGGGAGTCATATACTTCTTGCCAGTGATACATTTAGGAATACGGTTGTGACCAATTCCCCACTGAGCTAGAGAAGTCAGCCAGATTTCCTCACTCTTCAGAGCCACAAGAGCCATTCTCTGCTTTCCGTGATGTTCTCGTGATGTGACGTGAAGCTTCCGTAGCCATGTTGCTACCAGCCTGAGGACAACCAAACCCTCATGAAGGCTTGCCATCCTTGGTGGCACAGAGGAGCCTGAATCAAAGTGGATCCTGTATCCTGAGGCCTGCCCCACCTTTGGACTTCCTTTTAAGTGAAATAATAAATATCTTTCTTGTCCAAACTAGATTGAGCCAGGGTTTCTGATGCCTGTAGTGAGAAGGATACGGACAGATATAGCCTCTAAGCCAAAGGCTTTCAATTTTTTGAAATGACCAATGAGAATTCATTTCGTACACGTAACTGAAACAACAGGTATCTTTATTACATCTGATGTGCTCAGATGGTCTATGCTATTCCTTTTTTTTTTTTTGCGGTACGCGGGCCTCTTACTGTTGTGGCCTCTCCCGTTGCGGAGCACAGGCTCCGGACGCGCAGGCTCAGCGGCCACGGCTCACGGGCCCAGCTGCTCCACAGCATAGGGGATCTTCCCGGGTGGGGGCAAGAACCCGTGTCCCCTGCATCGACAGGCGGACTCTCAACCACTGCGCCACCAGGGAAGCCCTATGCTATTCCTTTTAATGCTGGGTGTGACCCACTAAATTGGTTATACAAGCGACTAATGGGTCATGACCCACAGATTGAAAAACGCTGCTCTAGGTCTCAGCCCTCTGAGCTGAGGCCTGAAAAATAAGCATTAGTCAAGTAAGATAGTGGGCAGGGAGAATGGCAAACAGAGTTTTTTCTACAAGGCCCCCAAGGGGAAGGGGCCAATCAGATACCTCCCTCACCGAAGGATGACCACAGAGTGAGCCCTTGATAAGCCTTTGCTGATTAGCTGTGTTCCCTCCCACGGCTCTCCTCCCCCAAGAATTCTGTGAATAGATGAGGCTGGAGCTCTTATCTCACTTCTGCCTGGCCCTCAAGATGCCCTGAAGCCTGCTAATTAGAGATGGCTGGGAGGATTACCAGGGCCCTGTTCTGGCAGCTGTGCCCAGCTCTAAATTCAATATCCAGTGCCCCACAGGGTAAGGGTTCACCTTGATAAGCCCCCAAGACAAAGCAGGGAGACAGACAGGGTTTGTTCTCAACAGAGCCCTCACTCTCTGAATACAGTTTTTGTTTAAGCCCCAAGGCTGGGAACATTCCATGGCTTGGCCAACTCCCCATCTTCTCAAGGTCAGTCCTTCCTCAGCATTCCTCTTTGGAGACATCTCCCACAGCTGGCCCTGCTCCTGCCCCCTGGCTTCGGGGGCAGTTATATAACCCTTAGGAAGACCTAGAAATGCAAGCATATGGTGTCCTCAATTCCCAGCACACATTGGCTGCTTCACATTTTTAGCTGCTGCTGAGATACTGGCTTCACACACAGAGGAGCACACACATACGCACGCATCCCAGACTCACCACCACATTTCTGCTGCAGAATTTAAAAAAAATTTAAATCCAACATCTGGAGCCACATAAAGGTGAAAGCATAGGACATTTTGTCCCAATAACTGGTGGGGAAGGGGAAGTGCATTCACTTAACAGGCGAATGGAGGGGCCTCTGAGGCAGGACCCAGGGAGGCCATATCAGGGTGTCATTGCAACTGCAGAGCCAAGGGGCCTTGTACCCCTGGATTTCGCTCTGAGGACTTGGCTGGGCAGCCGATGGTTTGCAGCTGAATTCCCTAACCAAACCCTGCTTAGCATGGGTGATCAATCATGGTGCTGAGCTTACCAATTCAGCATGCGTGTATTATGTGCTTACAATGAATAAAAGGTTAGTGAAGGAAGCCTGGTTTCAGCGGGTGAAGGAGAATCTAGAAAATGTGTTCTGCAAAAGACTTTATTAGAGGCCCCGAAAATGAAGCTACCGAAAGCATTTTATTTAAAGTGGAGAATATGGGTATACATTTAGAGTGGTGTAGTTGTTAAGAGCATACTGTTTATAAGTCAGCCCAATTCACATTCTGGCTCTACTATTTGCCAGCTGTGACCTTCAACAAGTCTCTCAATCTCTGAGTCTTAGTTTTCCAATATGTAAACTGGATAGGACATTGTGAGGGTGGTTATGAGAGTTAAATGAGATTACAGAGCAGTTAGTACAATGACTACAAAGAGAAAGGCTTCTATAAAAGTAGCTGGTACTACAATTCACTTTAAAGGCAAATGAAACGTCTTTCCTTTGGACAATGGAATAAAAGCATGCCAATTTTCTTTTCTCCAGTACCCTATAAAGTCTGATTTACTGCAGAAAAGGAGGGACTGACCTTGGCAGGCCCCTGAGCTGGCTATTTCCAAGAAGCTAACCTGGAGGGCCTCACTGACCTGGAGCTTACGGGACCTTCACCTGCTGACTTTGAGGGATACTGCCGTGGGTGTGTGCTGCACTCTCTGCTCAATCAGGACAAGCTGTCCTCGTGCTCCCTGCCTCAGAGAACAGGTGTGGGAACTGATGGGTGCAGCAAATGCAAACAGCAGGCAGGGCCCGGCAGAGAGCAGACACACTGCTGGGTGCCTGGGCATGGCTGTCTCCCCTCTGGCTCTCTCAATTCTCACAGCATCTGCCTTCTCGCTGCCCCAGCTCCCAACTCATGGGAAGCAGCTGTTAAGGGTGGGTGTTTCCAATGGTGCCGCTTGTGTAGTGAAAAAGGAACTGCTACCATTTCCTGAGGCCTAATTAAATGCAGGTTCTGTATGTGTATTTTCTCACTGCATTCTCACAGCACACCTATTGACTTCAGCTTACAAATGAGGAGACCCACCAGGAGGCTGTTGCAGACGTCCAGGTGTAAGCGGCAGTGGCAGCAGAGAAAATGATTTATTTTAGCATCAGCCACGGGGCTAACCCCTTTAGATATAATCTCGTTTATTCCTTTTCACACTCCAGAAGCATCATCCTTATTCTAGGGTAAAGGGATTTGGTATCTCTTTGGAGAGCCCACACTATCCCCTGGCTAGTGCCGGGAGTGTCCCTAACAGGGGTGCATCTGGAAGCTCCTCTTTAGGCTGGCTGCCCACATCGGGCTTGCGCACTGTGACAAGCACTTTACTACTGCATATGCATTACCTCATTCAGTCCTCACACGGCCCACGAGGTAGGAAGCCATTTTACAGATGAGGAAAGCAAGGTCCCGAGGCTCTAAGGATGCACCCGAGTCGCCCAGGTTGGTCCAACAGCGCAGCAACAGCAGCGCTCGGGATGCGCGGGGTCGGCTCCGCGCTACGGCGGCCGCCGAGGGTCCTGCCGCAGAGCCCGGAGCTTCGCGGCGGCTCCTCCGGCCGTGGCCGTGGCCGCGGGAACGCCGACCTAGGGTCTCCAAAGCCACCCCGGCCTCGGCCAGCGGGGAGTGCAAAGGGTCCTTTGTCCCCGCTCCGGGCCCTCGGATCCCTCGCCAGGGCTCCTGCGCCCACGGCCGCCACTTGACTTTGGTCGCCTCCCCCTAGAGAATCTGTTACCCGCTCCAGGAGTCGTGCTGGGAACCGACTGGCGGGAGAGTTCTGTGCGCTTGTGCACCAGGCTTAAAACCGTAGTGCAGCACAAAAGCATTCCAGTCATCACATCTTGGAAAATACTGAGAACAATAAAATGATTTTACGAGCTCACCTAATTCTACCACTAAGCAAATCACTGTTGCCGTTTACATATATTTTCGCTTCATTCTATTTCTATGTATATGGATTTATTTTTTACATAGCTGTGATAATGCACCTACTAATGTGTTTGTTTTCACTTTTATAACATAAATATTTTTGTTATGTTATTACAGACTCTTTCTAACTATAATTTTTAACGACAGGATATTTTTTCATTGGGTGGATATGCTAGCATTTACCTGAGCGACAAACGTTTAACATTCAAGTGGTTTCCAGAGTTACACCATTATGAATTATTTTGACGTTCTTGTGAACAAAGTCCTCTCAGTATTTAGACCAATTTCCTTAGGTTATATACACAGGAGTAGAATTACTAGGTCAGAGGGTATGAACGTTTGTAAGGGCTTTTTCAGTATTCTTGCCAAATGGCTTTGCATGGGAAGAATGCACCACTCCAGAACTGATGGATTTACCCCCTAGCTACTGGGGGTGCCTGGCAGATAGCCCTAGGTTGTCAGTCTTCTCTAGGAAGTCTCTCTGCAGAGTGAGAGGCCCCTTCAAGGTCACACCCTCTTCCTAGGGCAGTCCACACCCAACGTGTATATAAAGGTCTGGTACCCTTACCTCAGCTTCAGAGCTCTCTAAGGGATCAGCTGTGGCCTTTGTTGAGACTGCTTTGTAGTCCAACATCGTTCACTGCCCAAACCACCTTTCTCTCTTCCCGTCCCTTCCAAAGGTTGATACCAAGAGTGCTACCTAATAAATATCCTGCATGGAAATCTCCATCATCTGGGGGAATCCAACCTGTGACCGAATCCCACATGAAATATTCACTTACTACTCTCTAGGTCCCTCTTCAGTTAACATTATCTAGAAATAATATGAGGACAAGTCATAAATCAAAATAGGCTTATTTATGTCTCTGTAGCTTCTTTTGTGTCACTTCTCTTTTCTCCCATGACCTGCCATGTTGTGATACCTGTTTCTAGGTATGGTAGACAGAATAATGGCCCCCAAAGATGTCTGTGTGCTAATACCTAGGACCTGTGAATATGTTAATTACATAGCAAAGGGGAATTAAGATTGCAGATGGAATTAAGGTTGATAACTAGGTGATCTAAAAACATGAAAATTATACTGGGCTTAATGTAATCACAAGGATCCTTTAAAGTAGAATAGGGAGGCAGAAGAAGAGAGTCAGAGTGAGATATGACTACAGAAGAGGGTCAGAAAGATGCAATTTGAAAAGTACTCTATTCACCATAGCTGGCTCTGAAGATGAAGGAAGGGGCTGCAAGCCCAGGAATACAGATGGCCTCCAGAAACTGGAAAAGGTAAGGAAATGGCTTCTCCCATAGAGCCTCCTGAAAGGAATCCAGCCCTGCCGGTACCTTATTTTTAGCCCAGTGAGGCCTGGGTCAGATTTCCAGCCTACAAAATGGTAAAATAATCAATTTGTACTGTTTTAAGCCATTACATTTGCAGTAATTTGTTACAGAAACAATGGGAAACTAACACACTAAGCAATTCCACTTCTTTAGTGATCCCAAGGGGTCACTTATAGGGAAAGGAGGCCTCAGCAGGAACAATGAGAAGAAAGCAGCTGATACTGCAGGAATTACCCTTGGTCCTTCTTATAGACTGAATGTTTGTGTCCCTCCCACACCCCATTCATATATTGAAATCCTAAGCTCCAATGTGATGGTATTTGGAGGTGGGGCCTTTGGGAGGTTATTATTAGGTAGAGCCCTCATGAATGGGATTGGTGTTCTTATAAAAGAGATCCCAGAGAGATCCCTCATCCTCTTCCTGCCATGTGAATGTATGAGAAGATGGCCATCAGCAAGTCTCACCAGAACCTGACCATGCTGGTACCCTGACCTTGAACTTCCAGCCTCCAAAACTGTAAGAAATAAAGCCACCCAGTTTATGGTACTTTGTTATAGCAGCCCAAACTGATTAAGACAGCATTCTTGTCTTGGTACTATTATCCAAGGAGAGAGATTTTAGTATTTCTCTATAACCTACTTCTTGGAGTGAAATACTAAATCTGAGAACTTTAGCAGTAGAAGAGAGTGTAGGGTTCATCTCTCTTAATCATTTTCAAGCTTGCTTTTATCAGAGGAACTCTTCTTTTCTCAAGTAGGAAATAATGACATTTAATATCCAAGTCAGGTAAAAGTGGAGCTGTTCTGATTGAAGTCCAAGGTTCCTTTTCTTTCCCCTCACCTGAGGGGCTCCAGAAATGAGGATGACATTTGGAAGCCACAGACCTAGGTCACTGGGCCGCTGAGAGCAGCAAAGCAAAAACAAGAACTCAGGTCTGAAGCCTAAGCAGAGAAATTTACTGTGAGCCCTTCTAAGCATATTCCGTATGGACAGACTTTCCCTGCTGCCTCCAATCAATGAGATTTATATAGCAGAACATCTGTGAATTCCCTACAGGCAGATCTACCTCTTTATTTTCATAGTTTGGTTTACGTTTTCTTTTGTTGTTATGTACCGGGTCTTCTCACTCATGGCCACTCTGTACATGGGACGGGCAGCTTACTACACAGTGTGATTCATGTGGGCAACAAAAGTACCAACTGACTCCAACCTTTCTCCCGCCACCTGCCAAGGAGCCTGACACTCCACCATGGGAGTCACCAAGGCATTGCCTCAGGAAGGCTCCCTTCAAAATTCAATTACCAGGGGCTTCCCTGGTAGTGCAGTGGTTAAGAATCCACCCGCCAATGCAGGGGACACGGGTTCAATCCCTTGTCCGGGAAGATCCCAGATGCCGTGGAGCAGCTAAGCCTGTGCACCACAACTACTGAGCCCGTGCTCTAGAGCCTGCGAGCCACAACTACTGAAGCCTGGGTGCCTAGAGCCTGTGCTCTGCAACAAGAGAAGCCACCACAATGAGAAGCCCGTGCACCACAACAAAGAGTAGCCCCTGCTCACCGCAACTAGAGAAAGCCCACGCGCAGCAACGAAGACCCAACGGGGCCAAAAAAAAAATTCAATTACTATATATCATTGAGTCTAAGGCTCAGATAGTGCCATATTTAAACATCTTTAAAATCAGGACATAACTTAAGATCTCTAGAGTCTTGCAAGTGTGATTGTTTTTTCTTAACGGCACACAAACTAATGGAGCATCTTCCAATCGATGACATCTTAGATTTGAACAAATATGGTATGGGACCTGGAAGATGCAAAATAAATTAGGCCATTAGTACTCTTGAAGGCTGAAGCAGAGATCAGAATGCACAAAGAATAGACCACTTCAGAGAGGAACTTAGTTAAGGGAGAGAAGAACAGGAAAGACTCTGTGTGTATAAATAGGAGTTTGTGTGCATGTGTGTGCACATGTGTGTGCATGTGTATGTGCAAGGTAGAGTCTCCACAGTATGCAGAGGGGCCTGAGCAACCAAGAACAATCACGAGAGGCAAGGGGATGGGGGCACGGAGGGGTTCTCTCGGGCTATATAAAGTTTCTACCCTGACATAAGAAATTAAGTAAATTAATATCTTCATTTGTTCTTAGAAGCAAATAAGATTCCAAAATGATTCATAGGGTTAGGTTACAATGACATTCCTTATTTCAGTCTGTAAATAATCAAGTAAGTATAAAATGTATAGTTTCAAGCATAAATCTTACTCCTTCATTCTATAAAATGGACATACTGTCATTTTTGTGTACCGGCTAAAGGCTAAATGACAGCTGATGTCAACCGTAAAGAGTAAACATTAGTAAACTGGGTATCTGTTTGCTCTTCCAGCCCATTAAGTTAAATGAACTGTTAATTCGTTTAACCAGAGTCCTCTGCCTTAATCAAAGGTAACAGCCCCCAAGGATTTTCCAATCCCAGGATGACATTTAAGATCTAAAAAACAAAAATATACTTTTGAAATACAGACGTACTCTCATTAACTAATAAGTATGATTAAGGCAGGCGTTTGTTATTTAAACCATTTTGTTTGGGAACAGAAGGAGAAACCCAAATTGCAATTCAGGGACTTGTTATTTTGTCTTCCTTGCTGCAAAAATTAGCTAACACTTGGTGTCCAGCCAAGGCCGTGAAGTCCCACTTTGCTTGCCTTTCATTATAAATTTGGAGATGTGCTCCTCTGGAAAACAAATTGGCACCAACACATGATAAAATTCAGTGCAAAAGGACAACAGATCTTTGAAAATCACACAGAGGAAAAACAACAGTTTTCTACTGAAAGAATCGTTGTGTTACTCTCTGCAATTCACCAATATGGATGCAAACATTTTTATGTTTGGCAGAAAAGCATAAAGGTCTAAAGAAGAAATACCATGATGGCTTAACTGAACAGAACATATAGAACTGAACATCCCTCAGCTTTAGCAACTCTCTCGCCAGTTCTTACAGAACACTCAGCGCTGCACAAACCCTGTTCCCAGGGCACTCTGCAGAAGCTGCTGGCATTTCTCAATGTACTTGCTGATCTGAGGGAAGGTACAGGGAGATATGGAGATGCAGAAGTGACCACTGAACATAGCCCTAAGTCAACAAATGGGCTGAGGGAGCTGAAAATTCTGCAAACAGTTTCCACCTGCGAAATCAGTTCCCTGAGTGTCAGACTCGCTAACAGTGAATTCCTGTACGCTGAGTTTCTGCAGAGCACAGCCCATCCGCTTAGAAAAATGCCATGCCATTCCAGCAGACGTTTCCTGAAGGCATACTATGGGCAAGACATTGCATTGGGCACCCAGGAGGATACAAATTGGCATCACCTTCCTGAAATGTCCATGACAGGCAGATGGGGTGGTGCTGTCACCCAGCCACAGAGGATCGCGGGGTTGGGTGGGAGTCACAGAGGAGGGGGAGATATGTTCTGATGCTTGACGGCAGGAGGAAAGCAAACAGTGTAGGAACACACGGTAGGTGGAGGAAGATGCATTTGGTCCCCATCTTGAAGGAGGAGTGGGGTCTTAACAGGGAATGATGGAGAAAGAGCATCAGGGCAGAGGAAAGAGTATGAACAAATGGATGAAGACCAGAAAATAACGGGGTGTTTGGAGGAAGGGTGAGTTGCTTGGAATTATAGTGCTAGAAAAAGGGAGGCTGGGGCTGGGTTGAGGTGGGGGCCCAGATGTTGCTGCAGCACTGTGAACTCTGGGTAGCTGTGAAGCAGAGGGATATCCTATCAGGTCACATCATCTGTCCTTGCCTCTAGTCCCATACTTCAAGGACTCTGCAGAGGGAGGAACGAATGCCTATTGTAGCCTGGTTTTCTAACAATTAGAGGAATCGTTGCCCTGTGTGTGGTCTGACCTTAAGTTTTAGCCTTCGTCTTCAGGAACTAAGGTTTTGTTGTTGTCTAGCAACCACTGCAATGAGCCTGCTTGGAGTCAGGCCACCCCCTGGACCACCAAAAGGAACAATGAAGTCAGAGCCCAGCCAACTGAGTGACGCTTCTACTACCTCCCCCTCCCCACCCCCAGTCTGGAGCTGGGTTCTTAGAGGTAGAACCCCATTCACCTCTGCACCATGATTAAGTTTAGAACATTTTGTCACCCCCCAAAAGAAATTCTGCGCCCCTTAGCCATCACCTTCCTCCCCTTCCTATTACCTCTTCAACCCTAGGCAGCCACTAATCTACTTTCTGCCTATAGAAATCTATAGGGATTTGCCTGTCTGGGCATCACATGTAAATGGAATCACGCAATGAGTAAGACATTTTGTCTCATTCTTTCACTTAGCATAATATCTTCAAGGTTCATCCATTCTGTAGTATTATCAGTACTTCATTCCTTTTTTATGGCCCAATAATATTCCATTATGGATATACCCCATTTTATCTATACATTCAACACACATAGGACATTTGGTTTGTTACAACTTTGGGGCTATGATGAATAAGGCTGCTGTGAACACTCACATACAAGTTTTGGGATGTGTGTTTTCAATTATCTTGGGTATATACCAAGATGTGAAATGGCTAAATCTTTTATTATTCATCTCCATTTCTCCTAGCAACTAACATGAATAAATATCTGTTGAATGAATGAATATTTGTTGAAAAAATGAATGAATAAAAGCATCTCATTTTCTTAGAAGGTGTTTTCCGGGTTACTACAAAATACACCAACTTTAACAACTACTACGGGCAGTTAAACCTGATCACAGTTCTCTTAGTGGCTTATTTAGGTTGAGGTGAGCGTGGGGTCCATCAGCTCACCTGCCCCAACCTTCCTGGGAAGCTGAGGAAGCTGGGGTGGGCGGACAGAATGAGTGTGCGCCTCCCCAAGTCATCCAGGAAAAAAAGGCTTATCTTGACTCTGTGGATTCTCAGAGCAGTGAAGGCCCTACAGTCTGGCTGACTCACTCCAGAAGATGGAGCTGCCAGGAGCCCATCAGACAAGATGGGGCTTCACAAGGACGGCTCATCTGAGCTCAGCTGCAGAACCAACCGGGGGGCGGGAGGGGAGAGGGGCTGCATTCCATTGACACGTCAATCTAAGGGATGCTCGGCGGTGACGAGTACAGGGCCTGAATGTAAATGTATTGGGGGCAGGCAGGTATGGGGTGGTAGCCTGGGCCTCATGCATCCCATGTGCACTTAGTATTCCAATGAGCATGTTGCCCGTAACCCGAGTGTATTATCGGTAATAAAGAACCACGCAGGGATTTGGAGCTCTCATCCTGATGTCAGATGCCTCAGCATCTGAGGCCTCTGCCTCCGCCCATACCTCGTGCACCACCCACGCTCTTGGCCTGGCTGGCACTGGGCAGCTCAGCCAACAGCACAAGTACAGGGCCAACTGCTTTGGCAGGTATAACCCAGATTCGTGAAGGGCAGTGGGCAGGTGGGCAGGTGCCCTCCCAGCTGGTGCTAGGCAGGGCCGTGCTCTCCTGCAGGGTGCCCCGATAGCACGCCCACCCAGATCAGGTTTCTCACAGATGGCCTCACAACCAAGGACACAGCTGTACAGGGCTCACTGGTCTGAGCAGAGTTACAACAGGCGGCTTGGATATCTAGGGCGGAAGCAGAAGAAAACACCTCTTCCCACCTAGGCTGTCTGCTCACCCCTTCCTGCCTCCCCCTGGCTTTCTGACTACCCTTCGAGGCCCAGCCGCCTGCTGGCGGCATCTTGCCACCTCATCACTGTTGGACTCATGCAGACACGCCCTCCTTTTTCCCTGTTCTCTCATGCTTTGATGTGGTTTTTTCTCCCCAGTAAGATGAAAATGCTTAAGGAAGAGAGTATTTCTTTTTCCATGACAGCTTTCCTGAAACCTTCAGAACACAGCCCACGATTCAGAAATCAGCAGAAATATTTTCTCTGCCTTATGAAATCATGGTCATGTCTAATACCATATCCACAAGCCTGGCCCTTACTCAGAGCCTCCCTGGATATTTAACATGTAGCCAATATTTCAGGCGAAAATAGAATTTAAGTGTTTTATTTTAAAAACAACACTTGTTCAATGTAGAAAATAAGAAAATCATACAGAAATAAGAAACCCATATATAACCCACACCCAGAAGTAAGTAACTCCTGAGAAATGTTGATATATGTTCTCCTGCTATTTTATGTTTATGTTTATTACTTTTTTCAAGATTGCCATCACAACGTACATGTTGTTTTACAACCTGCTTAACATGTTATGAATATATCATAATGCCATAAGATAATTTTTTGCAATTTCAATGGCTTGTATGTATAATAGTCTATCACATGGACTTAATGTATTTTATTTAATTAATGCCCAATTCTTCCTTCTATCAACTACTTTCAATTTGTAAATTTATAAAATGGTGTCACGATAAATAATTTTTTTTTTTTTTTTTTTGGACACGCCACGCAGCTTGTGGGATCTTAGTTCCCCGACCAGGGATGGAACCCGGGGCCCTCCACAGTGAAAACTGAGGCCTAACCATTGGACCACCAAGGAATTCCATGATAAATAATCTTGTACAGAAATATTTTTGCACATTCCTGAATATTTTCTTAGGCTACATTTCTAGAAAGAATAAAAAATTATGAACATTTTAAAAGCTTCTTTAACTCATTGCATAATTGTCCCTCAGGAGGGATATATCAGCTTACACTCCTACTAGATTTGCCTACAGCAACTTGTAATAAGCTTGACTTCTGATTGGAGGCTTCAAAATACAAAAAGAAGACAAGTACTGCAATGAGCAGGCCCAGTGACATCAAAAGGCAGAGTAAGAAAAACTGATAAAAGAGGTCCACTGCTGAGCGGAACAGAAAGACATGTGCTCACCAAGGTACCTTTATTCATCAAGAAAATGTTACACCACAGCACACATTCCCCACCCCCAGCATCCTCTGCTTCAAAAGGTAGGCAAATATGTAATACATTTTAGAAAGAGTTCCTTCCAAAGCCTTCACCAAAGCAAGTGGCAGCACAGTGGAGCAAGGGGCATCAGAAGTCTCAAGGCCCACCTCACCTGCAAACCCCACAGAAACACACTGAATCAGTTGCCTTCTCTGGTCCTCAGTTTCCTCCTTTGTAATTAAGAAGAATATTAGAACCCACCCAGGAGGGTTCGTGTGAACCTCAATCAAGATCAAGCATGTCAACGTACTTTGTAAACAGTCAACTGCTGACCTTATTGCTAAGGCTGGGAGCTTGAAGGAATAAGCACAGCTCTACTGAGAGTGGAAGGTGTAATTCCCTGGAGATGCAGGGGAAAAGGGAGCATGTCTGCCATTGTCTCCTGTTCCCACAGCACCTGAGAACCTCTGCCCAAACTTCCCATTAGCACCTTCTTTCAACATTGAGGAGACTGCAAAAGATCCACTTTCTGTGAGTCGCAGGAGGAGAAAGGAAAGGTCTTCTCCTATTTAAATCCTGGTCCACAAGGGTTTGCTCTACACATGGCCAACTCAAGGCTTTTCTTGGTCCTACACGTCATGGGAATTTCACTGTTCTACATTTGCGGGAAGCTTAATTGGCTCCTCTGCTAGAGGATCTGCTCCTGCCATTTTCCTTTGCATTCGTGGCAGGCCTCAGAGGAGAAGCTGGAAATAATAATGTCCCAAGGTGAAATGAGGTGATGTGCTAGAAATAGCTTGGAAGAGGATAAAATGCTATGCAAAGGTGAGCTCTAATCCTCATTCAGTTGTAATGGAAGGACTAGCTATGCAGGACAGCCTGTGTAGCACAGAATCAGAAACGTGAATTTTGGTACAGATAAGTATGATGCTGTGTCCTGACTTTGTCCCCTACTACTACATGACATTGAGCACTTTATTTGTTCCATCAAAACCGCATTTTCTCCTCTTCATGGCACTTGTGACCTTCTGAAATTGTCCTCTTTATCATGTGTTTGTTGTTGGCCTCTTCCCAACGGAAGGTGGGCTCCTAGTGAGTGCAAGGATATAGGTGGTCTTGTTCATTAAGACAAAGACAAAGCTCTCTAAGACAAAGAAAAGTGTCTACCTTCAAGGTCTTTGTTGAGTGAATGAGTGATTCTGGCATTTCCTTAAGACACCACCTCTAGGGATTCTGCTTTGTCCCTGTCCCTCCAACCACTTCAAGGGCAATAAGTATAAGTCAGGGGTGTTGGTGGCAAGAAGCAGGGAAGGAGGGGGTACCACTGGAAGAAGAATTTACCTATATGGGTACAACAGCATCTTCCTTTAGGAAACAACCCACTCCTTTTTTCAAAAAATGTAACTGCTGAAGAGATTGTGATCTTAGCATGTTCTAAGTCTCCATGGGCAGTAATTACTCCTAAAAAGGACTATTAATTTGAATTGTAAAACACTCCTTGTCTTTGAAGTACATACATTCAATAAAGATCATTTTCCCATCCCTACCAAAAAAAAAAAAAGTTATTGACTAACTCAAAGTCAAAAATCACCATACAGGACAAGATATTCTCTTCATCAGGATAGCACTTCTTTCTTTACCACTTCCTTTATCTCTCACCCGTGCCTCCCTCCTTGACCTGCAGGGTATAAAGGAGCCTGTCTTTTTTGATAGAAAAATCAGGTGCTGCAAGTGCTCAAATCTGGGCTCTTCTTCCCTGCTGGGGTTTCCACAGTAACCAGTAGCTCCCCACGGGGTGGGCAGGGCTCAGGACTGGTTCAGCTCTGCATCCACATTCCCAACATGTTGAATGAGTGAAGAAGGAGGAGAAGCTGGCTTGAATGAATGAATGTGTACTGAGAGCCATCTACCTGCCAAGGACTACAGGAGGCACTGTTACCGATTTCTCCATCATCTTCACAGCAATGCTGTGACGTTGGAATGACCAGTCTTATTCGAGGTGAGGAAATTGAGGCAGTTTGCCGCCAAAGAACTGATCCAGTACTCAGATCGTGGTGTGGAGCTAACAGATGGTTGTTTAAAGCTCAATTTGTGGCTTTATATATAAGGAGTTTATAAGTAATTTAAGATTTGTTTTTTTAAAGGTTGGAGTGGATGAGTTTTGGCATGATTATCTTAAACTAGAGAGGGTCTCTTGGCACTGCCCTCCTGGCCCTAAGCTAATCAACATCTGGAATGGAGACTTAGAGAGTATGTCATAGGATCTGTAGTTAAAAAAATAAACAAAACTTGAGAGAGTTACTATACTAAATGAAAGGATCAGGGTCCAGAAGATATTGAGGGTTTAAATGAGGGACTAGATCTAAAATGATGCCCTCCCTCATTTATTCAAGTTAAGCCAATTCATTTAAAGTCTTCTCAGATTCATAAATCCAACTTTATAAGGAGCAGAGGGAGAACTTTCTTCTTAGTGATTCGTGTAATTAATTGGCTATGTGATGACACTTACCCTGTTGTATTCTAATTACTGAAGAGAAGGAAGGACAGGAAATGGTCATGTCCAAATGTAAGGGAAGGAATCTAGCTGTAGGGCAGTCTCAGGCCAGGGTCCAAGCTACAGTACACCTCCCTTTTACTAGGTATCTGGAGGAAATTACAGAAGTTATGTGGAGGTAATTGCAGTTCTTACCAGATCATAGTTGTTCCTATCTTATAGAGATATGGTCAGGATTTGATAATAAATATAAAGAATTTAATGGTGCCTAGTACATAATAAGCACTTAATGAATGAGTCATTGTTATTATTTTCAGTTCTTCCTTATTATAAATTTCTGTGTTTTCCTTTATGTGAAATATTTTCCCATTTAGGTTTATTTTCTTTAGCTAAATTCCCAAAAGTTAGATTCCCAAATCAAAGGGTATAAACACCCTTCGATCTCTTCATACTTCATGTGTATTGCCAAAGTATATTCCTAAGGAATTATAACAGTATCTACCACAACCAGACACAAGGAGACCAGATTTTCAGTACCATCGCTAGCACTGAGTATTATTGGGTTTTATAACAATTGGACTGGTTTTTAGAGTTTATCCTTCTACAAATATTCATCCAGAGAATGAGTGGGCTGGGTTTAGCTGGGAACTGGGCAGGGCCAAGCAACTTGGCTGAATGAACCCAAAGGCAAGAAAGGACATCTAAGGTCAAGAAGGGCAGAGATAAGGAAACCAACAAAGGCATAAGTGTTCCCAGGTGCTCACAGCTGCAAGAAGTGGGGCTGCAGAATGCACTTTGACCCTCCAGCAGTGCTGCAGATAAAGCATGGATAAGACAAGAAATCTCTGAGGCTTGAGTAACTAGCTAGTGCTGGTGGAAGAAAGCAAGGGCAGGTGACAGGTGGGGAAAGCACATGGAAGCCCAGCCCATGGACCCTGACAGTCAGTGGGTGTAAGAGTGATAAACGGAAGGGTCCCCTAAAGCAAACCTTTCCATGGAGAATTTAGAAGACACCTCTTTGGAGATTTAGAATGCCAATATCCTTATAAGGAGGAGACAATCCCAAGATTGAAAAGATGTAGTGCTATATGGTGTGTAGAGAGAGAAAGCAAGAAACTGAAATTCCTAACTTGGAGGTCCCAAGAAATTCTACACCTGGTATACTGTTTTGGGAAAGGTGATATATAGGCACCTGTGCTTAGCTAGGCCAGAAAGCACAGGTCTCCCAGAGCTCCCATTGGTTCAGAAGTCTGTGGTCCTCACACATTGTTTCTAATCCAGACCGAGACTCAAGTTCTGATATGTAGGCGTATTCTTAGAGAATTAGTACAAAGCATGTAAAATTGGAACTGACTAGGAAATGGGGGACCTGGAGTCAGTCATCTACTCATGGTGTGAGGAAGCAAAACAGCAGGACCCTGTGGGGCTCCTGGGCATGGAAGCCTTTCTGTCCCCCTTTCTTCTTTGTAGGGAATAGACCCCAGCCTCCGTGAACTTCCCTGAGTCCCAAAGGGCAGATTCAAACAGTTGCTAATCAGGGAAGGTAGAGAATGCCGAGACAAGGGAGGAGCAGTCAAGAAACAATAGTGCAGCCTTGGAGCAGGATTCTGGTTCCACCTCAAGGGATACATATAAGGGTATCTTTTGAGCTCTTTATAGAACTAAAACCCCCAATAAATGGAAGATGTCAGCATTCTTCATTCCAGAAAAGACCATCTGAAGACAGATTAAAAGGAACCAGAGAAGCTCATCAAGAGATTACCTGAAACCAGATTAAAGGAGTGCAGGCCCTGCACACACCCTTATCTTATCAGCAACCCCACCCTTGAACCATTGCTATAAAACTCTTTACCAAATCCTTCTGGGTGGGACACACAGTTTTTGAGGGCAGGAGCCTGCTGTGTCCCCCTTTGCCTGGCAAAGCAATAAAGCTATTCTTCTCTACTTCATCCAAAACTCTGTCTCTGAGATTCAGTTCAGCACTGATGCACAGAGGCTGAGTTTTTGGCATCAGAAGTGATTTTCAAATTTTAGAAGGCACGAGAATCACATGCGTGTACTGGCATATGTTGTTGGTTAAATGCCAATTCCTAGGCCATCTCTCAGAGATGCGTTTGGGTAGGTCTGAGTGAAGTCCAGAGATCTGTGCCTTAAACAAACATTCCTGACGATTCGGCTATAAGTAGTCAACAGGCTGCCCTTTGATAATCATTTGTGCTGTGTGTTTGGTCTCTGTGAGACTGCTGGATAGGCTGGCGACCCTAAAACGTGAGTTTGACACTCACATACACCTGACGTGGAGCTCCTAGGAGGGACCTGGCCATTTCCAAAGACTTAGTGCCATGCAGCGATCTGAAGAGGTATGTTTATGACTGGCCCTAAGAATGTAGCTTGTAGACTTCCAACTACTAGAGCATAATTAACCAAGGGCCCCAGTGGTACATTTGGAACCAACAGCTACATTTGCACCAAATCACTTTTCTCATGGGCTGCTCCCTGGCAGTGACTGAGCACATTGGGGATACTAAGGCAAACCCAATCCTGGGACACCCAGACTCCTCTGACAGCTGACTTTGGCTCGAGGACCTGCTGATGGCCTTGCTGAACCTTCCTTAGACTGTAGGGTTGTCCAGGATTTTTCCACTCAATCTTCTTTCTCTCTCTCCTTCACTTGGGGTCAGGCATGCAGCATCTGATGGCCCTCCAGCCTTATCTGACTTCCTATCTATTTATTTCACAAAGGCATTTCCCCTGCTACAATCCTTGCAATTTAATCCCATCTTGCCCTCTGCTTCTCAGAGGACCTGCACTAACAATGGCCCAAAACACGCCCCTGAAATATCCATTCCATGGATACTACCTGGTCAGAAAACAGGCCATGTTTCCAGAAGGCCTGTGTGGCTTGACCCACATAAAGGAGGCCCAAGCCATATTGGATGGTATTGTTTTATGATATGGCCCTGAGCACTGGAGCTTGGAGGGGCACCTGGGGGTAGGAGAGCACCAGAGACAGAGCCCTGGGGGGACAGTAAAAGGGGGAGTTCCAGAGTCCTGGGACCAGCCCTCGGAATGATGGGAGGAATCATATCACCCAAGCAGAAAATCTCAGACCCTCAAGAAAAGATACCCCTTTCCCAAAACCACAAAACGGGATCTGGGAGAATAAAGCAAGAACCTTGGCTGGTCCCACACCTTCCTGTGCCAGCCTCCTGTCCCAGGAGGCTGCAGCCCCAGGGGCGATGGGTGGGCCTGGGGGCAGCTCCAGCCTGGGGCTGGGCTCTGCTTTCCTGCCCTGCTCTCATTGCTTCACCCTCAGGCTGGCAGCCTGACAGGACAAGTCAACCTCAGAGGGAATAAAAAGCAGGGTTGCCTCCAGAAACTCCCTCAGAAGAACAAGGAGGGACTCATTTGCAGGCCAAAGGGTATAATTTGAAAGGAGAGGTGGGGGAAAGGGAGATAAATAAAAACAACCAAAACAACTCCAGGCAGCGGTGGTACAGGCTGGTCCCTGCAACACAAGGGCCACTGGCTCTCCTCAACCACCAACAACAATACAGCCTAGGAAACTCTGTTCCTCTCACAGACGTGTGACATGCAATCTGTGTGTTTTCTGTGCAAATGCCAGTTGTTCTCTCTGACAGCGATGGGCTGGATTGTGTGAAGTGCCAACTCCACTGTGGGCAATAAAGGACTTGCAGATTATATGGCAGTAAGGGAAAGATACCTCTTCCTTCTGTGGGTGTATTTTCCCTGAGGATTCTCATTCCTTCTAAGGAAATCTGTGTGTGTGTGTGTGTGTGTGTGTGTGTGTGTTTCCATGCTTGTTAATAAGTCTACCTTGTGCTAAGCACTGCTTGATGCCCATGGAAGGTTCTCAACAACCCATGGGGTAAGAACTATGGTCCTCATGTTACATAAATGAGGAAACTAAGACTCACAGGGGTTAAGAGCCTTGCCTATGCTAGTACAAGCCAGAGCGTTGGAGTCCATGTTCACATCCCAGGCTTTCTGACTCTGATGCTGCACGGGCTCTCCGCTGAGTATTGCCAGGGGACTCCATCTGGGAGAGAATGCTCCTAGCCCAGTTTCCTATGGATCAGGGTGGGGGACCAGGGCAGCTGCCACTCCACCGCCCAACGAAGGCGTTCCGCTGCGCCACGGCTGGCCACTGCCCAGCTGGTTATCTGTCAAGTGTCCAGGCTTGGCTCCCCTGGCAGTCAACTGGGTCCAGATCACCCTGGATCTGCCACTCACACGTGTGCCGGGGAGGGTGAGAGAAAGAGAAGACGAGAGAGGGCAGTAAATGAGGGCAGGGAGAAGCAGGCTATTGAAATTCTAGACTTGCCAGCAGCCAACTGGGCCGGGAGGCTGGTGTCACTGGCTGTGCTCAGCGGGCACCCAGTGGGCAGAGATCCCATTGCCCAGCTCTCCTGGGGTGGGGTGGAAGGGCAGACTGTAACTCTGTAGTTGTATTGTGATGGCGAAGGAGGAAACAAGAGCAGCTGATCCAGCCTGGATCGGGAGTGCCCACGTGCGCACAGTTAGGCCTTTGTGTCCTGGACCCAGACAACAGGCGGCATTCTTCCCCCACCTCAGTGACGTCCTTCACGGACATGTTCCCAGAGCGCATTTTCAAAGGCTTAATCAGCTATGGATCAGATGACACGGCATTCCCTCCACTACCCGCTCTTTGCTCAGGCTCCACCTTCTCTTTGTTGTCTTGAGCACAGAACTGGTGGCGAACCCCAGCCCTGCCCTTGGTCTGCTTACAGTGCTCCCTGCACAGAGGCAGACCTCATGACCTCAGGCATGGGAATCTTGGAACACAGGAGCTGGATGGGCCCGAGAGCAAGTCCAACCCCAGGTTTTAAGAGAAAGGTGATGGATGGGCTTCCCTGGTGGCGCAGTGGTTGAGAGTCCGCCTGCCGATGCAGGAGACATGGGTTCGTGCCCCGGTCTGGGAAGATCCCATATGCTGTGGAGCGGCTGGGCCCGTGAGCCATGGCCGCTGAGCCTGCGCGTCCGGAGCCTGTGCTCCGCAACGGGAGAGGCCACACCAGTGACAGGCCTGCGTACTGTAATCAATCAATCAATCAATCAATCAAATAAAATAAAAAATAAAAAAAGAGAAAGGTGATGGAGTCAGAGATGCAGCCACACTCAGACCCAGCATCCCTGCCCCCAGAGCAGTGTCCTTTCTGGTACCAGGGCTAAGCTGCCCCAGGACCCTGGTGGTTACAGCAGCCCCGCCTCAGGGCCCAGACCACCTCCCAGAGAAGCCCGAGGGGGAGGGCTTCTTCATGAAGATACACTTAACTCTAGGTTGACTCCTAGTCCTGCCTGATTGCTTTCCAAAGCAAGTGGCTTTACTTGCCCAAGCCAAGTGCAGGAAACAGGAAGCACCCCAGGATGTTGCTTGTCCTGCTTAACTACACTGTGAGTCTACTGAGGGAGCAGTTACCTGTAAAATGCATGCTCTCTGGATGTAAAATACATCCCTGAAATACTAATATGGCTACTGCTATGGACTGAATGTTTGTGTCTCCCCCAAATTTATATACGGAAGCCTTAACCTCCAATGTGATGGCATTTGGAGATGGGGCCTTTAGGAGGTGATTAGGTTTAGATGAGGTCATGCGGGTAGCGTCCCCATCATGGGATTAGTGCCCTTGTAAGAAGAGATGGAGGGACTTCCTTGGTGGCGCAGTGGTTAAGAATCCGCCTGCCAATGCAGGGGACACGGGTTCGAGCCCTGGTCGGGGAAGATCCCACATGCCGCGGAGCAACTAAGCCCGCAAGCCACAACTACTGAGTCCGTGTGCCACAACTACTGAAGCCTGAAACAAGAGAAGCCACCCCAGTGAGAAACCTGTGAACCACAACAAAGAGCAGCCCCCACTTACCACAACTAGAGAAAGCCTGCGCGTAGCAACAAAAACCCAACAAAGAAGGCCCAACGCAGCCAAAAATAAATAAATAAATTTATTTTAAAAAGAAAAAAAAAAAGGAAGAGATAGAGACCAGAGCTCTCTCTCTTTACCAGGTGAGGACAAAGTGAGAAAGTGGCCATCTGCAAGTCAGGAAAAGATCCCCCTCATCAGATACTGAAACTGCAGGAGCCTTGCTCTTGGACTTCTAGCCTCCAGAACTGTGAGAAATAAATGTCTGTGGTTTAAGCCACCCAGCCTGTGGTATTTTGTTATAGCAGCCCAAGCAGATTATGACAGCCACCTTCCCTGCTTCTCTAGGCCTTGCTTTCAGAGTTGGAAGACCTGGGTTCTACTCCCAGGTATGGCAACTTCAAACTGTAAGGTCTTGGAAAAGAAGACACCCTCTCCACCCTTCATGTTCTCACCATAAACTGGAGCTTATGATCTCTGCCCTTGGTCCCTCACAGACCACTGTGCAGATGAAATAAAACACTGCAATAGTGAAATACTATTAGGCGGGTGACAATGACTACAACTACTACTGTTATCACTACTACGACTATTGCTACTGCTACTACCAACGGCAGTGACCAAGCACTGAGCAGCTGCTTCATGTGCCAGACATCTCTCACTGATTTCCAATATTTTCAAGTATAAAGACTCTTTATACTGGAAAATATATAAAAGCATAAAACTAATTTTAAATTATATATTTTTATTTTATTGGTTACAATAGTGTTTAAATACATTTTAAAATGGTCACAGTGTACAATTTATTTTCTATCAAAAAACGCTTGGCATCCTTCTGGATTTACAGGCCTTCTGCAAGAACTCTAGGTTCTCTCATGCAATTGAAGCCTCAAAATAACTCTGTGATGTGGGTAGTTTTCCCATTTTACAAATGAAAATAATGAGGATCAGCAAGATCACACACTTAGGAAATGGTAGAGCCAAGATACAATAACGGACTGACTCCAAATTTTGTCCCCTTTCCACTGCACCACACCGAACGTCTTCTAAACCTATAAAAAGTTAAGCACGTCTTCAGCTTAGATGATTGATTTGAGGCTCTTCTTCTTTTCTAATGTATGCATCAGTGTTATAAATTTCCCTGTCAACATTGCTTTAGCTGTATCCCACAAAACACTTTGTTGCATTTCATTTTATTATTTTTGTTTGTTTGTCTTAAGTGCTTTTACTGAAGTATAGTTGATTTACAACACCATATTTGTTTCAGGTATACAACATAGCAACTCAACATTTTTATAGATTATGCTCCATTTAAAGTCACTACAAAATAATGGTTATATTTCTTTTTGCTGTACAATACCTCCCTGTAGCCTATTCACTTTATACATAGTAGTTTGTACCTCTCAATCCCCTACCCCATCTCACCTCTCCCCACTGGTAACCACCAGTCTATTCTCTGTATCTGTAAGTCTGTTTCTGCTTTGCTATGTTGCATTTTAATTTACATTTAGTTTCAAGTATTTTTAAAAATTTCCCTTGAGAGTTCCTCTTTGACTTATGAATTATTTAGAAGTGTGTCATTTAATTTACAACTTTTGGGCATGTTCCTTTTATCTTTCTGTCATTGATTACCAGTTTGAGTTCCCTGTGATCAGGGAATACACTCTGCATTATTTCAATGCTTTTTAGTCTGTTATTTATTTTATGGACCAGGATAAGACCTAATTTTGTCCCATGGACAATTGAAAAGAATACGTATTTTGCTGTTACTGGGTGGAGTTTTCTACAAACACTGTGTCCTGTTTTTTGATGGTGTTGCTGAGTTCTATATCCTTTCTAATTTTATGTCTAGTTGTTCTATCAATTGTTGAAAGAAGGGTGCTGAAATCTCCAACTATATTTGTGAATTTGTCCATTTCTCTTTTTAGTTCTATCAGTTCTTGCTTTGCATAATTTGCATCTACATTGTTCGGTGCATATACATTTAGGATTTCCATGTTTCCTTCCTTGGTAGATTGGCCCTGTTATTGTAATGTCCCTCTCTGATTCTGGTCATTTTATTTGCTCTGAAGTCTACTTTATCCTATATTGATACAGTCATTCCTGCTTTTTTAAAAATTAATGTTTACATGATAAATATTTTCATATTATTTTGCTTTCAGCCTGTCTGTATTGTTATATTTGAAGTGAGTGTCTTGTCGACAGCATGTATTTGATTTTTTTTACTCCACTCTGCCAATCTATCTTTTAATTGATGTATTCAATACATTTACATTTAATGTAATTAGTATGTTAGGACTTAAGTCTTCCATTTTATTTTTTGTTGTCTGTTTCTTCTCTCTGATTTTCATTTCTCTGTTTTCTTTTTCCTGCCTCCCTGTGGGTTACTTAGCCATTTTTTAGATTTCCACTTTTATTTACCTATCTTGTCATCAAGTGTATCTCCTTATGTAGCTTTTTTAGTGGTTCGCTCTTGGTATTATACTATACATATGTAACACCACAGTCTACTGGTGCCATAATTTTACCAATTCAAGTAAGTGTAGAAACCTTACCCCCTTTTACATCTTTTTACCCTCCCTTCTTTTCTTAGATATTTTCTCTACATACTTAGAACCACATCAGAAATGTTATAATTTGTGTTTCAATCATCAAACCTAATCTAGAAGACTCAAGAGGAGTCTTTGCCCATATTTTTCTTATCATGTTCTTTTGCTCTTCCTGATGTTTCAAGATTTCTCCATTTATTGTTTCCTTCTGTTAAAAAAACCTCTTTTAGTCATTCTTTTAGAGTAGGTCTGCTGGTGACAAGTTACCTTAGTTTTAATTCATATAAGAATGTCTTCATTTTCCCTTGATTCCTGAAGGATATTTTCCTTGGATACAGGATTCTGGAAAGATGTCTACAGGACATCTTTCTGCACGTGAGAAACGTGTCACTTCCTTCTGACCTCCATGGCTTCTAATGAGAAATCCACTGTCATTTGAATTGTTTTTCCACCAGAGATAAAGCATTGTTCCTATCTGTGCTTTTACGATTTTTTCTTCATTTTTAGTTTTCTGAAGTTTTACTAAGATATATCTTGGCATGACTTTTTTTGGTTTTAACCTGTTTGGGATTCACTTACCTTTTTGAATCTGTAGGGTTTTGTATTTTGCCAAATTTGGGGAATTTTCAGTCATTAGTCCTTTGAGTATTTTTTCAGGCTTACCCTTTTTCTCCTCTCCCATTGGGACTTCAGTGACACAAATCTTTGATCCTTTATTATGGTCCCACTAGTACCAAGGTTCTGTTTATATTTTTTTTCTCAGTGTATTTTACCTTTTTTTATTTAGAGTGACACTAATTTGGGTGGCTTCTGTTGTTCTGTCTTCAAGCTCACTAATCCTTTCCTCTTTCCCTTCCATTTTCTTGTTGAGCCCATTCAATGAGCTTTTATTTTAGTTATTGTATTTTTCAGTTCTAAAATTTCTATTTGGTTCTTCTTTATACCTTCTATTCTTTTGCTGAGACTTTCTATTTCTTTACTGAGACTCTTTGTATTTTCATTTGTTTCAAGCATGTTCATAATTGCTTTTTTTATGATGGCTGTTTTAAAATCTTTGTTATATAAAACTAAAAATTTCTGTCACCTTAGTGTTGGCATCTATTGTCTTGTTTCATTCAGTGTGAGATCCTCATGGTTCTTGGTATAATGAGTGATTTTTCTATTGAAACATGGGCATTTGGGGTATAGAGTTGGGAAATTCTGAATCTTATTGAAGCTTTCTGTTTTAACTGGCTTTCTGTGACACTGCTGCATCATGGAAAGAGAGGGTGAGTGGGCCACTTCATTACAGTCACCTATAGGTGGGTATAGAAGATGGTCCCCTGCTTGGCCTCTGCTGACACTTGAGGGCAGGGGTTCCTCATCAGTGCTGGGCAGAGATGGGAGCTCCAGCTCCTCACTATGTCTCCACTGATACCTTCCTGGCTGGGAGAGACTAGATTGTTTCATTACTGCTCCCCACATGGCCACCACAGGTCCCTTGGGGGTGGGTGGCCTCTTTACCATTGAATAGTGATGAAAGTCCAGACGCCCCACTAGTTCTGACACTACCGCACTGGGAAGCAGGAGGGGCACCTTGTTACAACCTGTTGGATATGAGAGTTTAGGCTCCACATCTGACATTTGCTGTTGTGGGAACTACAGTTTTTGCCAGGATGTCGGAAGTAGAGCAATTAATTCCTAAAAGTCTTCTCTCTTGCAAGGTTGCCCTTTCCCTTGTCATTTGGCTAAGAGAGCAGACTTTTCTTAGAGCTTGTTTGGTCTGCACCCACTGGCATATCCAGGGTGCCAGCTTTTCTAGCACTCATTCTTAGATATATCAGGGGGAAAAATCCCTTCTCTCAACTCTCAGAGAATCTTTTTATGTTTCTTTTATATATAATTTCCAGGCTACTTCTTAGAGGAATAGGGGAAAGTACTCCATCTTCCCAGAGCAGAAGTTGCTATGTAGCCTTTGAGACTGGCTTCTTCTACTCAACATAAGCCCTTTGGGATTCATCTATGCTGTTCCATGTATCAATATTTTGTTCTCTCTTTTTTTCTTTTTTAAATTGCTGAGTATTCTATTACATGTATCAGTTTGTCTATACATTCATCTTTTGAAGGAAATTTTGTTTTTTTCTAGTTTGGGGGCTTATGAAAAGAGCTGCTATAAATATTCATGCACAGATTTTTGCATGAACACAAGTTTTTATTTTTCTATGGCAAACACCCAGGAGTAGAATTGCTGGATTGTATGTTAAACTTTATAAGAAACTGCTGGGCTTCCCTGGTGGCGCAGTGGTTGAGAATCCGCCTGCCAATGCAGGGGACACGGGTTTGAGCCCTGGTCCGGGAAGATCCCACATGCCATGGAGCAACTAAGCCCGTGCACCACAACTACTGAGCCTGTACTCTAGAGACCATGAGTCACAACTACTGAGCCTGCGTGCCGCAACTACTGAAGCCCACGCACCTAGAGCCCGTGCTCTGCAACAAGAGAAGCCACTGCAATGAGAAACCCGCGCACTGCAACGAAGAGTAGCCCCCACTCATCACAACTAGAGAAAACCCAAGCACAGCAATGAAGACCCAACACAGCCAAAAATAAATAAATTAAAAAAAAAAACAACAAAAAAACACCTGCTAACCTGTTTTCCAGAATGGCTGTACCATTTGCATTCTCACCAGTAGTATATGACAGTTCCTGTTACTCCACATCCTCACCCACACTCGGTGTTTTTATTATTTTTATTTTAGCCATGCTAATAGGTGGGTAATGGTATCTCATTGTGGTTTAATTTGCATTTCCTTAATAGCTAGTAACACTTGACACTTTTTTCATGAGCTTAATTGCCATCAACACATCCTCTTCGGTGAATTGTCTGTTCAAGTCTTTTGCCCATTTTTCCCACTGGCCTGTTTGGTTTTTTCCTGTTGAATTTTGAGTATTTTTTATATATCCTGAATACCATAACAACTTTTGAATATTATAAAACTAAAGCAAAGAGAGAGAAAGAAGAGAGGAATAAAGCAATCTAATACAGCTGTTACACCATAGCTTTCTGCCTGCTAAGTACTCCTCCTGAGCTCAAACATGTAACCTTGGCCACATTAGGACTATTTTATTCCACCAACAGAAGTCACAGCCCACTTAAAGTTCACATTAAAAAATGTGGAGTCTCTTCCCATGCCCCATTCTCTTCATGACTCAAAAAATCCAATAAAGTAGGACACTGGGCTTGGACATTTGATGAGTACTTGGTTTCAGTTGTGATCTCCTAGATAGTAGGGACTATGTCTACTTCATTTTGCTTTCTTCCTAGAACCTAGCACTTTTCTTCATTCATTCAAATAATATTTATTTAGTTCCCATTATGTGTCAGGCACTGTGCTCTGTCCTGAGAGTACAATAAAACAGAAATTGTTCATGGACCCATGTTGCTTTCAGAATAAAGTCTAGAATATAGTAGGTTCCTGTGCCATGCTTATTTTTACATTTCCTTTCTTTTTTAAAAATTTATTTATTTATTTATTTATTTGGTTGCACCAAGGTTTTGTTGAGGTAGGTGGGCTTCTTAGTTGCAGCTCAAGGGATCCTTAGTTGCAGCTAGCCAGCTCCTTAGTTGCAGCATTCGAACACTTAGTTGTGGCATGCACATGGGATCTAGTTCCCTGACCAGGGATTGAACCCAAGCTCCCTTCATTGAGAGCCTGGAATCCTATCCACTGAGCCACCAGGGAAGTCCCTACCTTTCCTTTCTTGTTAAAAACTTCTCCCTGGGGCTTCCCCGGTGGCGCAGTGGTTGAGAGTCCGCCTGCCGATGCAGGGGACGCGGGTTTGTGCCCCGGTCCGGGGGGATCCCACGTGCCGCGGAGCGGCTGGGCCCGTGAGCCGTGGCCACTGGGCCTGCGCGTCCGGAGCCTGTGCTCCGCAATGGGAGAGGCCACAGCAGTGAGAGGCCTGCGTACTGCAAAAAAAAAAAAAAAACTTCTCCCTGGAGTTAACTGCCTTTAAAATTTTTTTGGTCTATCTATTTCCATATTGTCTCTTTTAATTAAATTCTCTAACAATTATACCAAATTCCTTTCAAACTTTTCATATGCTCAAATGCATCCATTCCATTTTTTTCCTGGATATTTCTTAAACCTAAGGAAAGTCCTCTATATTCTTTTCCAACTGGACTAGTTGCTCTCCAGGACTGTGACATGGTTGTTATTCTATGACTTCCTTTCAATGCTCCCCTATGTTATAGCCCAGGTTCCTAGATACCAAGTATTTTTCTTTTTAATTTACTCCTCATTTTTCTGGAGTGCATTCTCTGGTACCTTTTTAAAAAAGAATATGTGTCAAGTTTTTTTCAAATCCATTGATGTCCCAATTCTATTCTCATATTTGATTAATAGTTTAGCTGGATATAGAAACCTAGATTGAAAATAATTTTCCCTCCAAGTTTTTAATGCATTTCTTCATTGTATTCTCGCTTCTAGTGTTGTTGTTGAGATGTCTGATAACTTTCTGATTCTTGATTGCATGGACCTCTTTTTCTCTCCAGAATAATACATGAGCTTCTCTTTATCTGCTGTGTTCTGAAATTCAACAATAAAGTGCATTGGTCTGGGATTTTATTCATTCATTGTAGCAGACATTCCAAGGCCTCTTTCATTCTGAAGACATGTGCTTCAGTTTGCAAAAATGTTCTTATACTATTTTTTTTTTATCATCTCCTCTCATCTGATTTAATTCTTCTCTCTTTCAGAAACTCCTATTAGTCTGATGTTGGAGCCTTTTATATAATATATACCTGGATTTTTGCAGAGAAGGGAGGCAACATGCCAACAAACCAGATCCTGGCTGGATTTACCTCTTTCTCCCTCCACTCTCCATTGCTTTCCTGAGTCACTTCTCAGCAACAGCCATTTTATTTATTTATTTATTTATTTATTTATTCATTCATTCATTCATTCATTTATTTATGTCTGCGTTGGGTCTTCGTTTCTGTGCGAGGGCTTTCTCTAGTTGTGGCAAGCGGGGGCCACTCTTCATCGTAGTGCACGGGCCTCTCACTATCGCGGCCTCTCTAGCAACAGCCGTTTTAAAGTGGAAGTTATTGCAGCCCCACCCCCGTGGCTTGATGTCAGATTTGTCCAGTTCAGATGATGTGGACATTTGTCCTAACATCCTTTTGTCTTCTGATCATTTGGTTAGGATTTTCTTTAGGATAAATTCCCTTGAAGCATCCTAACAATTCAGAGTGCTCTGAGAGAAATCATCTTTCCAGGGGCCAGCTGGGAGTGGAGGATGGAAGTGGAGAGTGTGTCCTCAGTGATAGTGACCAGCAGGAGACCTCACCCAGAAGTGGGCAGAGGCATGAAAGGGCACCCTGAGAGGGTGCGTGTGAGGCCATTGTGCCCTCCTGCTTCTCTGCAAGGTGGCCCCCAGCCTGTAAGTTTGGATGAAGAGACCTGGCCCTTTTGAAAACAGGAGGTCAGCACTGACTATTAAAAACTGCCCTGTGTTGCACTTCCTTGATGGCACAGTGGTTAAGAATCTGCCTGCCAATGCAAGGGACACAGGTTCAAGCCCTGGCCCAGGAAGATCCCACATGCCGTGGAGCAACTAAGCCCGTGCGCCACAACGACTGAGCCTGAGCTCTAGAGCCTGCAAGCCACAACTACTGAGCCCATGTGCCACAACTACTGAAGCCTCCATGCCTAGAGCCCGTGCTCTGCAACAAGAGAAGCCACAACAGTGAGAAGCCCGCGCACCACAACGAAGAGTAGCCCCCGCTCACTGCAACTAGAGAAAGCCCGTGCGCAGCAACGAAGACCCAACACAGCCAAAAATAAATAAATAAATTAATTAATTAAAAAAAAAAAACTGCCCTATGTGTCCGCCATCCTGCCTGACCTCAATCCCCGAGTTTTGGATCATCCAGTCTCTTGTCTCCTCCTTAGCACCTGTTCCAACAACCCCTGTAATAAGTTCCTTCAGGAAACTTTGTGTCCTAGATGTCCAAGTACTTCTTTCCGGGGAAGGGCTCTGAGGGCCGTAGGAGAGAGCAAACTGGGGGAAGGGCAGGCTGAAGTTCCCCTGAGTGCAATGTGTGCCTTGAGTTGTTCTTTGATTCCCCTCCTTCCCAACTCAAAGCAGAGCTCTCTTACTTTCTTGATTGCAGATGGCTAAAGAAATCTGTGCTAATTGTGGACTCCTTTTCTAGATTGGCCCCAGTCTAACTCAACACATGAGAGGGTTACCCAGAATCTGGGGTCAAGGCTGTGTCCCTAACCACCTGGAGTATATTTTGGCAAAAGTTCTAGAAAGGATAGGCAGTGCTCTCCTGACCCACTGTGTCCTGTCCTTGGCTGGTGGAAGACTCTCCAGCAAAGAGACACCCCAAACTCAGCCCAGTCCTAAAGCTGACCTCTAGCCTGCTCCCAACAATAAAACGTTCAGACGTGGCTTACAGAACCCTGGGTCATGCTCAGGATGGGCTGAGCTTCCTGTAGTGACTGAGCTGAGTGTGGTCACAGGCCAGGGCTACAGATCAAGGCCTATGTCTACTCAGCCGGGCTTTGCCATTAGTTTGCTATTCAACCTTGGGCCAAAAACCAAACCACTCACAGCTTCAGTTTCCTCATATGAAAACGAGGGAACTTTCTCCCTACATTCTGGTTTGCAGTGAGGCACATAATCCTGTTTGAATCTTAGCATTATTACTTATTAGCTGTGCACCTGAGGATGGATTATTCATTTCCTCATCTGTACAAATGTAGAAAATAAATACAATAAATATAGAGTTGCTATAAGGAGTAGAATAGTATTGTAGGCTCTTAACACAAGGTTGAAATAACCACTGTTACCCACCTCTGGGTGGCTCTAGCCCTCTTCCGTCTCCCCACCCCACATCACTAACCCATATATGCTCCTCTTGGATCTAACTTGACATATGACTGTTTCCTGGCATATATTTAGTGAATTGAAAGGAATAAAAAGGCCAATATTTTTTCTCAAACTCTAACAGTGAATTCTCAATATTTTGTATCCTTTTGATTCTATCTCTTACATATGATTCAGTGCTTGGAACAGTGTCAGATATATATTTGGCATTTAAAAAACATTTGCTGAATGAATAAATGGTTTAACAAAGATATGTAGAGAAATTGGGGTGAAGTTATTATAGATAAGTTAATTAAACAAAAACATGATGTTACTTTTTCTGCCCCCAAAGTTTGCTCATGCCTGTGGAACAGGCACAAGCCAGAAACCTGGGTATCTTCCTCGGGTCCTCCCACTCCACTGCCTTCCATGGCCAACTGATCAACACATTTGGTTCCTTCTGCCTCCTAATTATCTCTCAAGATTGTCCTCCCCACTCCAAACCCTGTGCCACATCCCAGATCAGGCTGGGGCATCTCGTGTCTACTGCCACAGCCTCCTCATTAAACAACCTACATCATCCTTCGAAACTCAAGTCAAATCCTCCCACTCCCTTGCTTATAATCCTTCAGTGGCTCTCCACTCTATCTATAAAATGGTTTCCAAACTCAGCTAATTATCAGAATCCTTTGGGAAGAACTTTACAAAACTCAGATCTCTGATGGTGGGTGCTAGGATCTGTGTGCCTTAAAAGTTGCCCAGGTGACCTTGATGATCAGTCAGCTTTGGGACTAAAATCCCAATGCCTTTGCATGGTATGGAAGGCTGTCCATGATGTATCTCCCCCTGATTTCCTCTCTGGTAACCTTTCATGCCCCTTCCCCCTCTTGAATGTTATGCTCCAGCACTGCTGAAAGCTGACAGTTCTCACACATGCTGTTATTCCATTTCTGCTTTGAGCATACTACCCCTTCTTCCCACAATGCACTTCTCTACCCTGCCCCCTGATGAATTCCTATTTGTCCTTTTAGCTCTGTCTCAGTCATCAAGGAGCTTATGTAGAACGGCTCGATTTACACAAAGTTCAAAACAAATCTATGCTTTAGGGTCACGAGAGAGGCTACTCCTTGGGGGCCAGGGAGGGAGGCGGCTAGCAACGGGGAGCAGACAAGAGTGGGCCTTCTGGGATGCTGGTCGTGTTTCTTGATCTGGGTGCTAGTTCCACAGGTTTATTCCAATTGTGAAAACTCATCAAATTGTATAGTAATGACGTGTGCAGTTTTTTGTGTGCTGAAACTCACATGGGAGCTCAGCTCCAGGAAACCTTTGTGGATACCCTCCCTTAGAGTTAATTCTGCGCCTTTCCTGTTGCCACTCTGCCTGGTTCAATCTGCTTTTCTTGGTGTTTAACCCTCTGAATTATCATTCCTTTATTGACATACCTGTCTCCCCACCTAGACTGTGAGCTACGTGTGGATGAGATTAGAGAATCCCCAGCACATTCCCAGTGCAGTTACATGGAGAAACATCTATGGACAGAATGAATGAAGAGAAAGTGAGCATCAGTGCAGTGGCGGTTACTCCTTCTACTTTTTTCCTGCTGAGAATACAAAGTGCTCTGCTATTAATCTGCTCTGAAGTAACCAAGGCAAGAAATTTAAATGACTCTCACCTCTCGTTGCTGAGAAAGACTGCCTGTGCCCTGCAGCCGGGGCTCCAGACTCTGCAGCTCCTGCATGCACTCTGCACTCCTAGTGCCCGCCGGCCGGTAGCAGCTCTTCAGATCTCATCCCATGTAAACACCACTGCCCAGAACAGTTCCCAGGGGATCACCGAGTTGGCATTTGCTCACTGTCTTCCATTACTGCTTATCTGGAGAAAATGCTCCAGGCAAGTCATAAACAGCAACAACAATATTTTAATTTTTTAAAAAAAAATTTTAATTAATTAATTTATATTTGGCTGTGTTGGGTCTTCGTTGTTGCACGCAGGTTTTCGCTAGTTGCGGCGAGCGGGCGCTACTCTTCATTGCAGTGCGCAGGCTTCTCATTGCAGTGACTTCTCTTGTTGTGGGGCATGGGCTCTAGGTGCACAGGTTTCAGTAGTTGCAGCACGTGGGCTCAGTCGTTGCGGCACATAGGCTTAGTTGCTCCGCGGCATGTGGGATCTTCCCGGACCAGGGGCTCGAACCCATGTCCCTTACATTGGCAGGCAGATTCTTAACCACTGCACCACCAGGGAAGTCCCCCAAAACAACATTTTAAAAAGTCTTTTAGGACTGGGGGTGGGTTTCTGTGGCCACTTCTGAGCTACCAGCAGACTCACTCCTTGGCAGGGGTGTAAAGCTGGCAGACCTCTCCTACACTTCCTACATCTTCTCTACCTCCATTCCTCCCCTGCATCTTTCAGGAGACCCGCTACCTGCAGGTACCTAAGTTCTAAGGCTGTGGACGTCTCTTCCTACCAGCAATTCTAGCTTTGGGGATAATGACCACTTATAGCTCAGTGTATGTATATGAGTAAGAAGCAGTTCTGCTATAGTGAAAGAGTTCTGGACTTAGAACCATAAAATCCAGGTCTTAATTCTATCTTTGTCACCTACTGTCTTTGGTGACACATACAACTCTACTTCTCTTGCTCTCTTTATATAAACTGAGACATGAGCAGGGCATACCTCACAGATTGCTGTGAGCATTCACAATGACATAAGGTAATGCAAATGACTTACACACTGTAAAGTTCCACATAAATGTGAGGAGTAGTCATAGCAGTGTGACTAGGAGTCCACATTTTCAAGGAGCAGCTGCATTTTAAACCTTATATCTTAAAGGAATTTCAAATACCACTGACCAAGCTGGCAGGGGTAAGCGCAGGTGGAGGTCAGGGGACTTTCTAGCAAGAGCGCTCCAGGACCAAAGGATGGTAGTATGTGAAAGGTCACTCACCTCCTTCAGGGGACTATATTTCCACATCTGGAGCATCCTGCCTCACTGGCTTTCAACATATTCAAACCTGAGGTCAGAGGACCCCTTTCCTATGTAGGAAGGCCTATTCCCCAAAGAATAATTGAAGCTCCAGTCTCTTTTAGTGGATGCCACTGAGGGCCTGTCCCTGCCTGCTGTCCCTCTGGGAGAACTGGTGCAGTTCCCTGCAAACATCTATTCCACAGGAGCTCAGGCAAAGCCAGATGGGCAGGAAAACACATACCTCAAAAGGCCATTCATAAAAAAAAAAAAAAAAAAAAAAAAAAAGGCCATTCATAGCTAAGGGCCTTCAGCTCATCAAAGAGGAAAACAAAAACAACCCAGCACCTAATTTTTAAAACAGTCTCAACAAAGGATGCTCTGAGCTTCCCTCTGAATTAACCATTACAGAGTGCGTATAGGGTGTGTCCAAGGAACCGCATGTAAACTCATAGTGCGATCGAGTAAGAATATCTGATGGTGTGAGGACTAAGATACATTCCTGTGAAGTTAGCCTATTTGTCCCTTAAGCATCCAGAGAAGCAGAAGATGCTCATCCTTGGATACTCACGGCCATTGACACGGCCCCAGTAAAACAGTGGTTATGATGAGAGGTTTTCGTGTTTGATAGGCTTAGGATGGAGTCCTGGTTCAGCCATTTAATCACCATGTGACTCTGGGAAAGTTAACGAGTCAAGCACCATGAATTCATGAACCATTTCTTCATCTGCAAAATAGGAATTAAAATGCCTACCTCCTAATGGTGCTTTGTGAATTAAAGGAAGATGATGCGTGCAAAGTGTTTATCAGTGGCTGACAGATAAAAGCTCAACAAATGACAGGTTTTTTTTTTAGTGAAGTATAGTTGACATACAATATTGTGTTAGTTTCAAGTGTACGGCAAAGTGATTCAGTTATATTTGCATCGTTTCATATTATTTTCCATTATAGGTTATTACAAGATGTTGAATATAGTTCCCTATGCTATACAGTAAATCCTTGCTGCTTATCTATTTTACGTATAGTAGTGTGTATCCGTTAATTCCATAATCCTAATTTATCCCCTCCCCTTTTCCACTTTGGTAACCATAAGTTTGTTTTCTATGTCTGTACGTCTGTTTCTGTTTTGTAAATAAATTCATTTGTATTATTTTTTAGATTCCACATATAAGTGATATCATATAATATTTGCCTTTCTCTGTCTGACTTAATTCACTTACTATGATATTCTCTAGGTCCATTCATGTTGCTGTAAATGGCAATATTTCATTCTTTTTGTGGTTGAGCAGTATTCCATTGTATATATATATACCACATCTTCTTTATCCATTCATCTTTTTTTGGACACTTAGGTTGCTTCCATGTCTTGTAAATAGTGCTGCTATGAACACTGGGGGTGCATGTATCTTTTCAAATTAGAGTTCTCATCTTTTCTGGATATATGTCCAGGAGTGGGATTGCTGGATCATATTACAGCTCTATTTTTAGTTTTTCAAGGACCTTCCATACCGTTTTCCATAGTAGTTGCACCAATTTACATTCCCACCAACAGTGTAGGAGGATTCCCTTTTCTCCACACCCTCTTCAGCATTTACTGTTTGTAGACTTTTTAATGACGGCCATTCTGACTGGTGTGAGGTGATACCTCATTGTGGTTTTGATTTGCATTTCTTTAATAATTAGCGATGTTGAGCATCTTCTCATGTGCCTGTTGGCCATCTGGATTTCTTTGGAGATATGTCTATTTAGGTCTTCTGCCCATTTTTTGATTAGGTTGTTTTTTTGATATTGAGTTGTATGAGCTATTTGTATATTTGGGAAATTAAGCCCTTGTCAGTCGCATCATTTGCAAATATCTTCTCCCATTCTGCAGGTTGTCTTTTCATTTTGTTGATGATTTCCTTTGCTGTGAAAAAGCTTTTAAGTTTGATTAGGTCCCATTTGTTTATTTTTGCTTTTGTTTCTTTTGCTTTGGGAGACTGGTCTAAGAAAATATTGCTACAATTTATGTCTGAGAATGTTTTGCCTATGTTCTCTTCTAAGAGTTCTATGGTAATGCTAGTTATTTTAAAATTCTGCTTCAGAACTAATTTTCTAGCAAATGGTCCTTTACATGAAGACTCAGACATGGGTAAAACACAAGCATAGTTGCATTCTGTTTTCATCCTCCCAAGATCCATTAGGAAAGAGAGGGAGGATATCCAGACAAAAGGTGAATTAAGGGATATGGTTTCCTATCATCCATTCAGGGTGTGGTACAAGCTGAGGTGAAAAGTGTGTATGGGGGTTCATTCCAATAGCCTGAGTCCCACCCCAGGAAACTATCTTTCCAAGTTGGGGAAGAACAGAACTTCCAAAGATTGATCCAACCTAAGCAGCCCATACTAGGTAGAGAGGGGTCAGAGGCTTCAGCCTGTCCCAAGAAGCAGTCACACTGGCCATCTCTCATGCGGCCAGCTGGTTATCATCTGGATTCTTAATGAGAATGACCATCCATTCAAGGACTGGGCTGCCCATGCACAAATAACTCCCCAAACTTTCAAAAACATTTAGCTAAAAGAAATTAGGCTCTTAACATTTCAACCACAGCATAGTCACTTAACCCCACCTACCAAATTATTGGGGATATAATCACTCTGCATCAGCCAGTTTCATAGTTATGCCTAGAAGTTTCAACTACTTTAAGGAACAGTCAAGTATTGATAACAAAGGACAGTCTCTTTATAAAGTGGACTCTGCTAAGGAGCTTCCAGTCCAGAAAAGGGATTATTCGGCCAAAACCCTATTATATAGTACATAGTCCATAAATATTTACTAAGCAACCGACTGGTTCATTGATTCCTTAATTAATTTATTCAGCAAATGTATACAAGTGAGCCTCACTCCCGCAAGGCTCAAAGGCCAGAGATGAGTAAGACACAACTCCTGATATGAAGAAACTTAAAACCCAGTGGAAGATTATAAAAAGCTGACTATAATACCAGGAAGAATGAAATAGGTACTTTAGATGAGCTTCAAGTGAAGTGTTATGGAAGCTCAGAGGGAGAGTGGTTGTCCAGCACAGAGCAGACAATCAATAATATGTGGGTATGTGAAGTCTGATGCATATGATGAACGATGACAAAAGGTGAACTGCTGGGCTCCTGACACAGTCTGAAAGGCAGTGTCCTTTGGCCCATTCCACAATTGCACTCATCTGCCCACTGCAGACCCTCACCTGAGGCTCTGCAGTAGGCCCAAGAAATCAGGTGTCTGGTCCCTCCCAGCATTCTTGTCTCTGCATTTCTCCACTGAATTCAGGCCAACCATTGATTCTCCAGCGTTGCCAACATGTCACACCACTTTACAAAGCCAGCATCTTACGGGCTCCGCTAATACCCCCCTAAGTGGATCTTAGGAGTCTCAGCCTGCAGGAAAATCAGTTCACTTCTGAGCCCTATCGTGACGAATATTTTTCCCCATTTATTAGATAGTGATCTTGTCGATTTGGGAGATTCTTTTGCTCTGCCTATGAAATAGAACAGAGAGAGAAAGACCAGAGGGCAAAAGATAAAGGAGTGAGATATATATTGGCATCAGGGATTTTGTCGAGAGACATAGTGCCCAGGAGTAGACAGTTTTCCTGTTATACAAATGGAATAGCTTGATGACTTAATACAAGAAAATCCCAAGAGGATTCTGATTTTTCATAATCATAAAGTCTGGGACTTGTCAGTTTTGAGGTTCCCAAAGTGTTAGTCTGATGGCAAAGTGGAACCAAAGAGGAGCCTTTTGAAGACATGATGTCATCAGCTAGGGGCTGCTCTGGGTCGGGGAGCACTGGAGTGGCCCAGGAGATGGAGGAAGTGGAGTAGCTATGAGGCACTGTTAGTGACAGAGGGAGGGCTGGGGTTTGCAGTAGAGGACCTGAATTGGGTTCCTGGCTCTCTAGATAACCAGACATGAGGCTTTAGATAAATCACTTCACCTTCGTGAATCTCAGTTTTCTTGTCTTCAAAATGGGAGTATTAATATCTACTCTGGGGCTTCCCTGGTGGCGCAGTGGTTGGGAGTCCGCCTGCCGATGCAGGGGATGCGGGTTCATGCCCCGGTCCGGGAAGATCCCACATGCCGCGGAGCAGCTGGGCCCATGAACCATGGCTGCTGAGCCTGTGCGTCCAGAGCCTGTGCTCCGCAACAGGAGAGGCCGCAACAGTGAGAGGCCCGTGTACCGTAAAAAAAAAAAAAATCTACTCTGACAAGATGGGCCAGAGACTCAAACACCATGAAATTCTTTTTCAGACAATAGAAACCTGTCCAAGGAGGATTTAGACAGTGAATTTGCAGGGCGAAGACCACAGATCTAGAATAAGGTTAGCACACATTAAGAAATCTGCTTTTCTTTTCTTTTTTCTTTTTTTGAGAGTTGAATATTCCTTATTTCTTAGAACTTCGAGCTCCCTCAAATGAGCATTAATTCTAATTATGCTGCTAATTACTAATACTGCTTATTGAGCCCCTGCTCTGGACAGATTAGCTCTGTGTTACCCTCTCTATAGGTATTATCTCACGGAATCCTCAAACCATTCCTATCAGATAGGAATTTTACAGATAAAGAAGGAAAGAGTCAGAGAGGGGAGTTATCTGTCCAAATTGGTCACAGAGCTAGGGGCAGAGACACGATTTGGATCCAGAGCTAAATTTTCCTCAGGGCGAGCATTGGTTCTGAAGACAAGGGCACGAGGATGGCTAATTCTGAACCAGTGTGACTTTCCTAGGCCATAAGGGGCGGAACCCTAAAGCATCTCTCTTCCTAGCAGCCTTGCCAGAAGGGAGTGGAGAAAAACCAAAGCTTTGTGAATGCCATGGCTCAGTGCTAGGCGGGCAGCAGGCTAAAGAAGGGTAATTATGATTCCAGCAGCCATATTGATGGAGCAGTTACTACTACTTACCCCCATCTCATTTAACCTGTTTGTCCTGCTGTAAAACTTCCCCACTTTACAACTGGGTAAACAAGATTGATGGATACTCCACTCTCCAAGTCTTACACTAGAAAGCTTCATGACCCCTCTTGTTTCTGCTGCTTTCTCTTGAGACTCGAGTCCAGGGATTATGTAAATGTTGCCTGTGTCACCCCCAGCGCCAAGGCTAATAACTTTGCAAGAGAGCTGGTTTCTGCAAACTCACCTCTGGCAGCCTGCAGCATACTTTGGACCTGTGTTGGTCTTTTCAATTGCTTGAGATGAGCTGAATTTGGATCCCTCTCCCTGGTGTGTTTATGGCGGTGGGGGGGCACAGCAGTGGAAGAGGAGGAGAGATAGTTTTCTGCCACCGGGGAGTGGAGAGGAATGACTTGTGGCTGTGTAGACCTGGAGGCCCCATAACCTGCCTTCAGGCCAGAGAAGCATCTTTTCTGTCAGGACAGACTCACTCAGCAGCAGATTCGTGAGATTCCACGTGGGGCTTTTTTGGGGAGCAAAGACTGCCCAAGGGTACACCTCACCCCTCACCAAAGGTGCCCATCTCAGCCGAGGCCACTGCGCTCACTGTCTTGGCTGCTTGCTTGGGCCCAGCCCTCAGTGTGGGCAACCCGGGCAGGAGGTACCAAAGGGGGAGGGAGGAGGGACAGAGAGGGCAGGAGGGACAGGAGAAGAGGGGAGAGGGCTTCAGAAGGGGTGAGAAGAGAAGGGTGCAGGCAGCACAAACAGACACCAAATGAAGATAGATGTTCAGTCTGCCTGCCGTGGGTCTCTGAGGCCCAGGCTGGGCTTGAGAATGTGTGGGCCCAGTTTGGGGATGGAAACTAGAGGCAATTCCAGAGGGGTGAGTCTTTAATATAGTCAGAAATGAAATAGGCAGGCCTGGACCAAACACCAGGTCCAGACAGAGCAGGAGAAGAGGCTCCAGCCAAGCTCAGAAGCTGGGACTATCCAGACTCGGAGTGCTCTCTGTGGAGAAGTGGGGAGGGTCGGGAGGACTTTGGGTGGTTAGCAAGCAAGGCCAAGTCAGAGACCTTCCCCGAGGAACTCTTCTTATGGGGCTGAGCAGGGATGTGCCCTAAGTGGGGAGCCAGCATTTTCTTTCACTGTCCCCGCCCTGCTCCGGCCTCTTCCTCCTCAGGGTGGGCCTGCCTGAGGCCAGCACCAAAGCAGTCTCCATCCTTCCTCCCTACCCTTCAGCCCCTCTCATCCATTCTGCATGACTGTCCCTAAGAGGTTTCTTCTCTGGTCCCAGGCCCACTGTGGACTGTCAGACCTCCAGAGCTTGCCTATGAGCCGCCCTAAACCTGCCCCAAAGGGACATCTAGAACCATGCTTCTATGGCCACTCCACTAGGAAGGGTGTCGTACTTTAGATCTCCCCATGCTCAATCAAACAAATAAAATAAGTTCTGAAGTGATGGGAAAACAAACAAAAGCAGAGTCTCAGAGTACCAGAGACTGATTATTTAGGTCAAAACAAACAATCCTTGTTTACTGCTCACAGAACATGGCCTGGTTTTGAGCAAAATGGCAAAGGTTGTCTTCAGCCTCTTTCCCTCCCACTCAACCTCAATACACAGACACACCCTTGGTGACCCACATATTTGACCTTCATGCTGGCAAGTGCCCCAAACCCACATGCTGCTCTAGCTGTCTAAGGTGCCTCACCCTGCACAGCGCCCCATGTTCCAGATTTCCTAAACCCCTACCCGCTCCATCCAAAATTAACCCATACTTCCCTTCCCCCACTCCAGTTGAGAGAGGAGGGAAGGGGGGCAGGGCACAACCATTAAAAGCATGACATGGCCCGTAGCCCTTGAGGATACGACATAAACTGGTTAGAACTGATTAGGCTCAAGATGGCGGAAGATTTGACTTCCAGTAGCCTCATTATATGCTCACTGTAATACATTAGCATATGCTACATGACACACCCACAGGTGCCAGGATGGTCCTGACCATAAAAGGTCAAAAAAATGGGCAGTGGCCCAATTCCTGGAAATCCCTACCCCTCTCCCAAAATAGTTGCAATAATCCTCCCACCCGTTAGCCTATGAAAACTAACCACCCCATATTGCCTTCTGAGATGGACTGCATTCTGTCTATGGAATGGGTATCTCTCTCAATAAACTACTTTCATTTTACTAAGGCTCACTCTTGAATTCCTTCCTCCGCAAAGCCAAGGACCCTCACTTGGCAGCCCGTCCCAGGGACTCACCCAAGACCTGGGCCACAAGCGTCCTCTTTCGCCTCATTTTTCTGCAACACCATTATCCATATTTCAACAGCCAAACTGTGAGTCCTTCAGAAGGGAAAGAATATTAACTAACTGATCAACTACATTCCAGTCACTATACTAAGCACTTTACAAATGGCATATCATCCACCTTATAACAACCCTCCAGGGTAGTTGTTGATACCACCATTTTGTAAATAAGAACCTGAAGCTCAGAGGTTAAATAATATGCCCAAGGTTACACAGCAAAAAGTACAAGTGCCAACATCCCAAAGCCTTTTTTCACTTGGCTGCTCTAATTTTTAGTATTCTAAAGCTAGAGGGGGACAGACTTTATTCACTGTTGTATGCCCCAGAGCTGACTTAGTGCCAGCAAGTAACAGGTGCCAAATAAATGTTATTGAATAAATAAATAAGTGAATGAATGAAAGAATGAGAGAAATTGAAATGAACTTTGATGGCCATAAACTAATGGGTTAGTCTTCTCAGATAACACCCTTATGCATTTGGATTCTGAAGACATTTCTGAAGCAATGGCCCCATTTTAGTGTGTGCCTTTCTTACCATTTCTAGAAAAACTGAAGCTCGTTAAAAGGAAAATATCAGGATTGAAAGGAGATCCCAATGACTTATCATGAGTAAGAGTCATTGAGACTACAAGAGAGGAGAATACTTGGTGTTTAAGTATTTGAAGGCTGAGTAGAGGGTACATGGACGAGGAAGTGGGTTGTTCTGTGCTTCTCCAGGCCATTAGAACTAGGATCAAAAGTGGTACTCTGATGGGGCTGATTTACCATCAGCATATTCTATTCTGTGCATACATTCAACAAGCACTTTTGGGTATCACCTGCAACTAAGGCACAATAGAAGCTGTCTAAAGAAGGAATTGTATGTAAATTTTTATGCCTCTTTAAGAAAAGGAGTAAGAAGTTGCTTGGACTTCTCTTAGGGCCTTGAAAAAGGTGTTTACACACAAGGGGTCCTGAAGCTTAAGTTTTATTACCTTTTCAGTCAATCCTCCCCTGATTCAGTCCCCTCTTCCCTGTCCACTCTCTCCTCCATTAGTAATCTTTTAATTTATTTAATGATTTATGTTTCCATTAAAAAATAAGCAAATATGTATCAATATTCATATCCTCCCTTTCTTAGATAAAAGAGAAAATGCTGTACATTGCTCTTTCTAACTTGAGTTAACATTGTATCCTGGAGGTAGCTGCACAGCAGTACATAGAATCATCTGCATTCCTTTTCACAGCTGCATAATGTTCCACTTAGTGGATATACCATAGATTATTCAACCATTTCTCTACCAACAGACATTTGATTCATTTCCAGTCTTTTACTCTCTTAATGGGGATTCAGTGAGTGGCCTTGAGTATCACATTTAAATTTTTTGCCAACACATCTTTGGGATAGCATCCTAGAAGTACTATTGCTGGGCCAAAGGGTCAATGCATATGGAATTTTGTTGGATACTGTTGAGTTCTCTTCCACAGGGCCTGTAGTTAAAGGTGTCTCCTAATACCAGCCTCTCCCCCATCTGCTGCTTCTTCACGCACTGCCCAGAAGTGTGGCCCAATGACTCCCCTTAGAGTTGCTAGTATCTAGGGACAAGTCAAAGAAGAGGGAGAGGGCTTCCCTGGTAGCGCAGTGGTTGAGAGTCCGCCTGTCGATGCAGGGGATACTGGTTCGTGCCCTGGTCTGGGAAGATCCCACAAGCTGCAGAGCGGCTAGGCCCGTGAGCTATGGCCGCTGAGCCTGCGCGTCTGGAGCCTGTGCTCCACAATGGGAGAGGCCACAACAGTGAGAGGCCCGCGTACCGCAAAAAAAAAAAAAAAAAAGAAAGAAGAGGGAGCATCTCAGGGTCACGTGATGGCAGATTGGGAAGGGCCCCGATGTGAGACATCTAGTGTGCAGAAACATTTCTAAACCCCCACCTATCCAGGGCTGCCTGGAGTCAGTAGACTTTTACGATCTACCTTTGAGTTGCGAGATGATTAATAACAATATTAACATTAATAATTTGAATGATAATATGTGAATGGGTAAGGTCGGTAGCTGTACCAGATGTGCCTCCACAAGCCAAGGGAGCGGGGGAGAGGGCCTCCAGACCACAGGGCCGGAAGAAAAGAGCCTCAACCCTTCTCTCCAGGGAGACCCTGCCATTCCTCATTTCTCTCATCCAGTATGTTAACACTCACAGACAAAGCCAGTAACTTGGACAGCGGCTGCCGGGAGACTTAGCTTATTTATAGCACAAGCTACTCTTACCCTCACCCTTGTGAAAATTGTGTGAAGAGAACAACTCAGCAGGATGGGCCGCTGGGCCATCTGCGACTCTTTCCACTATAAATACCTCACAGCTGCATGTCACCTGCTGAGCTCCCGTCAGTGCTGCTTGGGCACTTGAGCAGATGGCATTCAGGGTGCAGCCGGGGCAAGAGCAGTGGAATCCCAACCCTCTGTCACCTCATCCCTTCCCAGGAACAGCCTGATGCCCAAACAACCTTGGAAGTCACCCTATGTGCTCCTGAGAGAATAAAGAACAGTTCCGGGACTTCCCTGGCAGTCCAGTGGTTAAGACTCCACGCTTCCACTGCAGGGGGTGCCCGTTCGATCCCTGGTCAGGGAACTATGATCCCGCATGCCACGCAGTGAAGCCAAAACAACAACAACAACGAACAACAACAACAACAGAAGGAACAGTTCCATGACCAGAGTCTGCAGCTCATGAGGGTACAGATGGCCCTGAGGCATCACCGGCAGGTACCTCCATCTCTGAGGTTCTTTTAAGGCTTGCAGAGCCCAGAAACACAGCAGGAAGTGGCAAATTCCCACTGCAGCACGGAAGTACATGGGTGAGATCCATCAGAAACAGGGCAAGTACACTCCAGAATAGGCCTCCCTCTTGGAAAACTCAGAAGACCAATTTTATGCCCACATTTTGCCACTGATTCAACTACTGAATCAGGCCAATGCTATTTTTAAAATTTTAGGGTCATCCTCCATTGTTAACATGAAACAAAACAAATTGTTAAGAGCAGTCATGCCCTTTGTTCAGATCTGCCCATCTTAACTCAGGCAGCCAGGAGTCTCGCCCAGGCACTTGCAATCAGCCTGGGAGCTGTGAAGAAAAGGTAGCCAGTGGATCCCACCTTCCATTGGTCCTACTCTTCCTCCTGACCCCAGCCCATCGCAGGGTTTCATGGGGTGATTTGTCCATCACCCAAGAGGAATTGATTAGTTGCAGAGGCTTTCAACCTAAAAAGAAACTAAAAAGAAACCATCATTGGGACATCCCTGGTGGTCCAGTGGGCGAGACTCTGTGCTCCCAATGCAGGGGGCCTGGGTTCGACCCCTGGTCGGGGAACTAGATCCCATATGCGTGTGAACTCCTGCCTGCCGCAACAAAGATCTTGCATGTCGCAACTGAGACCTGGAGCAGCCTAAATAAATAAATAAATAAATAGAAAGAAAAAGAAACCATCATTGCTACATCTGGAACATGGCTGACAATGGTGATGGCAGCTATAGCCCGGGAAGGGAGGGCGGTGTTTAAAATCCCCACTCCTTCAGGTGTGAGAGCCTTGGGAGATAGAAATGTGACTTGAGGATTCAAGTAGTTACAGTCAGGATGGAAAGCCCAGGTAGCAACATCTCTTTCTTCTCAGGCTGGGCCCCGTGGATGGAAGAGTGCAGCTGGGGAGCTGAGGGACTGGCCTCAGGAGATCCCCGGCTTTAGGCTCTTTGCCGAGAGCTCAGCTGACCCATCCATGAACCACGCCAGCTGAGAAGGGCACTCCTCTCTTGACTCTCAGCTCACTTGGTGTTTGCTCTCATCTCCTGGATTTTAAATTCCTGATTTTGTACCCAGGATCTTTTATCTGCTCCTGTCTCCTTTGATTCGGCAAACCACCCAATTCTAGCCTTTTGGACTTAAAAGATCTCAGCTCAACCCACAGCAGTCCCCATTCCAGCCCCCAGAAATGAAGGACAGCATCCCACCCCGACAGCTCGGCTCCCCTGATGCCCCTCCCCAAAAAAGGCAGATGGGGGCGTCCACTCTCAGGTCTTTTGTAGATGAGACCTGTGCACTGAGATGTTGGAACTCTGGGTCTGAAACCGAGTGCCCCTAACACCGAGCGACCCTGCTAAATTTACGATTAACCTCTCTATCCAAAACTTTATTCTCTTTCTTGTCCTGCCCCCATTTCCCCTCCTGATTGAGAAGTATCAAAGAAAAGGAGGAGATTAAAACTGAGCAGGACCTTGCAGGGCCTTCCCAGATACAAAAGCCTCTCCATGTCCCCTGTTTCTTGTTTGTAGAAAAAGGCTTTAGTCTCCTAGACCTTCCCTGAGTTCCAAAGAGTAGATTCAAGCAGTTACTAATTAGGGAAGTGAGGGAATCAGAAACAAAGGGAAAGCATTCAAGAAAATAGTTCAGCGTCCTCAAGGGATATACCTAACAATCTGACGCAGGTCTTTGAGTTGTTCTTCAGGAGCTAACACCCCCCACACCCAGGCAGAGGATGGTGACTACATGCTGACCACAAGCATGGAGACATCAGACGGGTTGGAACCAGAAGACTGGTGATTAAGATTCCTGAAATATCAACCTGTTACCTCACTATCAAGCAATCAGAAGAAAGTCATGCCCCCTGCAACCCTCACCCCAAATGCTGCCTTTGAAAGCCTTTCCTTGAAAGCCACTGGGGAGTTTGTGTCTTTTGAGCGTGAGCTGCTTGTTCTCCTTGCTTGGCAACTGCAATAAACACTGTACTTTCCTTCACTACAACCTGGGGTCAGTAAGTGGGCTCCACACTGTGGAGAGGACCCAAGTTTCATTCAATAACAGGACCTCACGCTACAGGGTAGAAGGGGAGCATCAGACCCTGAAGAAACCAAGCCTGGAGGGATGGGCTTCCTGACCCATCCTCAGAGCAGACTCCTGGACCTTCAGATCTCAAGAGGCTCTAAGATCAGGGCTAAGTTGGACTCTTAGCTCTGCAGTGAAAAATTCATGATGTCCGTGATGGCATCCCTCTGTGTGGTTCCCTGCCTCTGTGTGTCACACTTGTGGAAAGGGAAAGTTGCCTGCCATTCCAGTAAACAACAAATGTTGCCCACCATCAAGCCATCAGCCTCTGCAATTACCCTACCCACCCACCCACCCAACACAGTGTGCCCTGAGGGGAATTCAGGATGGAGAAAAGCAGGAAATACTCTGTGCTCTGGATACTGGCCCAAGCTAGTTACAATGCATATCTAAGGAATAATTTCAATGAGCTCAGACTCTCAATGACTAAAATCATTACTATGGGATGTCTGTTTTCTGGGATTAGCAGTAATCTTTTGATGTTCGACCACATGGTTTTCTTTTTCTTGTGTTTTTTTTTTCAGCAAAAATTCCTATATATCCTGTCTGTCTCCTCCCTTACCTCTGAGCTCAGTACCTCAGAGCTATCTGAGAGGCTGCCTCCTGGGCTATAGTCCTCAGTTAAGGGCCCCAAATAAAACTTAACTTGCAAGTTTTAGGTTGTGTGTTTTTCTTTGGTTCCCTTCCAGGCCCCTCTCAGGGAAAGCCAGGCTCCCTTTCTCCTCCTGATCCCTCAGCAGCCAGAGAATACATACTCCAGACCCTTAGTACCTCCCATGTGCCAGCCTCTCTTTTAAGCACTTGACACATATAAGCTCCTTTAACCCTCATAACAGCCCTATGAGGCAGACACTGCTCATATCCTTATTTTATAGATGAAGACACTGAGCCACAGAGAGATAAAGTAACTTTTCTAAGATCATCCAACTGGTAAGTTGCAGTCAGGATTCAAACCCAGAAAATTTAGCCACTATGCAGAGTCTAATGGAAAACACCTGGCATATAATAGGTGTTTGGCAAATGGTATCAGGATTAATATATTACCTCAGCATAGCCTCAACTCTTCTACCTTTTTACTATGTAACATTGGACTGTGAAAAAGAGGTCACTTGGTAAATGGCCAGTTCTAGTCAAGTCAGGGTCACAGAACTACACAAACTGATTCTGAGTGCCTGACCTTTGGCATTCCTGTATTTCATATGGGCTGGTCTGTCTAAAGACCCATAACAGATAGTAATTTCTAATTTCGCTGAGGCACAAATATGATTCAGATCTGAATCATAGATACTATTTGGAAGTGAATTTATGGGCACTGGTCTCTCAGTTAGTGAGTGAGCTGAGCCACCTGCTTGGTACCTGCATCACATCACGGGTTTATCATCCTTTATCTCCTGTTGTTCACATAGAGCCTCTTGTGATAATAAAAACTGATGTTTCTCTCTGGAAAATAGATGCCACAAGAGTTACAACTGCTGATGCCAGTGATGGAGACAAAGAGATTTTTAAAAATTATCATTCCTTCCTCAAAATAAGAGCTATGAACAAATTAAGGAGTAGGAAATCAAGTTGTCAGTGACTCGGGTCTGTGCCATGAACAAGTTCACCATAAGCTCTGTATAAAACCTAAGAATAAGCAATTTGTGAATCTCTACAAATATCTGTCTGGAAAATTGTGTGAAAGATGAAAAGGTGTAGCCTTGAGGTGTGAGAAAATGTAAAGGGAACAGGAGACCTGATAGAAATGATATGCCATGGATATCTTTGCAAGTTTGAGAATTTACCAAGATCTGGGGATATAAGCTTTGTGAATGCAAAGGGTCTGCTCAACTTAAGTACAATGCTTAATGGGATGTCAACTGAAAGAAAACGCACAGCTTAAGAACTGTGAGTTAAGTTTTATTCAGAGAACTTACGGAGGACTATAGCCTGGGAGACAGCCCCTCAGACAGCTCTGAGGAACTGCTCCCGAGAGGTAAGGAAGGAGCCAGGATATACATAAACATTTTTGCTGAGGAAAACATGTAGTCAAGCGTCGAAAGATTACCACTAATCACAAAGAACAGACATCTCAAGTTAATGATTTTAGCGCTTTTCTATGGATGGGAAGATGCAAAAATCTGGGGTCGTTTGAAATGTTTCCTTAGATACACATCTTAACTATCTAAGGGCCAGTATATCCAAAGTACAGAATGGTTCCTGTTTTTCTCCACCCTAAATTCCTCTCAGGGTGCACTTGCACTGTCGGTGTTGACTACAGCAGCTAATGGCTTGATCCTTGTAGAACTGGAATGGCAGGCAACTTTTTTCCTTTACACATTTTTCTTTTCTTTTCTCTTCTTTTTCCAGGGAAGAAAGCAAATGGGAGGATTTGAGGGTCCCATGATGAAGTATCCTGAGCTAAAACATTTCATATCCCTTCCCCTGACACAGCCAAAGAGTCAGTCCGACCCTCCTCCCCAGCCTCCCACATGCCCAAGGTAGTTCGGGAACCTCTCTCAGATTGTCAAGTTCTAGTTTGATTGTTCTATAATGGGCTTCAGTTTTCCTGAATCCCCTGCCCTGCCTTACCCTCTGCTCTCCTACCTTCAGTGTTTCTATGGGCATTTTCTTTCTTTCTTTTTAAATAAATTTATTTATTTATTTTTGGCTGCATTGGGCCTTCGTTGCTGCGCGCGGGCTTTTTCTCTAGTTGTGGTGAGCAGGGGCTGCTCTTCGTTGCGGTGCACGGGCTTCTCATTGCAGTGGCTTCTCGTTGTAGAGCGTGGGCTCTAGGCACAAGGACTTCAGTAGTTGTGGCACGCGGGCTCAGTAGTTGTGGCTCACGGGCTCTAGAGAGCAAGCTCAGTAGTTGTGGCGCACGGACTTAGTTGTTCCGCAGCATGTGGGATCTTCCCGGACCAGAGCTCGAACCCGTGTCCCCTGCATTGGCAGGCGGATTCTTAACCACTGCGCCACCAGGGAAGTCCCTATGGGCATTTTCAATATAGAAGGGGACTTATCAAAGCAGCTTCTAGTCAGGTCTGATATTTAACTTTCTGAGGACCAATATTCACGGCATTAAGGAGGAACAGTAAGAGCAAAGGCATCACCAAAAACGAGGACAATCAGCGAGCTATTATACACAAAACTGGTCCCTTTGCCATTCTCACCAAGCCAAAAATAAATATCCTGAAACCATTGACTAGCAGTCAATTAAGTTAAATATCTAATTAAAACAGAACTTGGGGCTTCCCTGGTGGCGCAGTGGTTGAGGGTCCGCCTGCCGATGCAGGGGACAGGTTCGTGCCCCAGTCCGGGAGGATCCCACATGCTGCGGAGCGGCTGGGCCCCATGGGCCATGGCCGCTGAGCCTGCGCGTCCGGAGCCTGTGCTCCGCAACGGGAGAGGCCACAACAGTGAGAGGCCTGCGTACCGCCAAAAAAAAAAAAAAAAAAAAAAAAAAGAAACAGAACTGGAACTGTTTTAAAATCAAACACTTCAACTATTTGCCAATCCGAGCATGGTGAAATTGGGGGCTCTAACAGAGTAGCAGCAGCAAATAAAATATTTACAGGTCTCAGCAGAAATAAATGCAGAAAGTCTCATTTCTAAGGAAAATGCACATACGGTCACTTTAAATCCACCCTGGTGGATGCATGATGCTTTGAAGCTGGAGACAGTGCCCGGAGCGTAGATCGTAGGAGAGGCACCATTGTTCAGAAGTGGGCTAGCACGGCCCAGTGTTTCCAGACGTGGTCGGTCCTGATAGGACAAGGAGAACGTAGTACGTGGAATTCAAGTAGGGCTGCCACAGGACAACAAATTTTCTTTTCAGTTTAAATATGTCCCAAATATTGCATGGGACATACTTATAGCAAAATTGTCTTTGCTGTTTATCTGAAATTCAATTTTAACTTGGCATCCTGTATTTTTTGCTCAATTTGGCAACCCTAAATCCAAGATATGCAAGTAACCCCCACGGCCCAGAAGAGTAGCTGGGAGACAAACAGAAGGACATCCTGGAGTGGCTCAAGTTCTGTGAGGGTGTTGTATGAAAATCTGGGTCCCCGTTTCTTCATCTGTAGAATGGGGAGATGGACACTTGCTGTGCAGAGTTGTTGTTAAGTATCGTCAGCGGAGTCACAAGGCACCGGACAGTCACTTTTATGTATTCAGTAAATAGTAGCTGTTGGGCTTCCCTGGTGGCGCAGTGGTTGAGAGTCCGCCTGCCGCTGCAGGCGACATGGGTTTGTGCCCCGGTCTGGGAAGATCCCACATGCCGCAGAGCGGCTGGGCCCGTGAGCCATGGCCACTGAGCCTGCGCGTCCGGAGCCTGTGCTCCGCAATGGGAGAGGCCACAACAGTGAGATGCCCATGTACCGCCAAAAAAAAAAAAAAAAAAAAAAAGTAGCTGTTATGACATGCAGAGGGTCTGTAGCCAGTGAGCAGCACACAGTAGGCCCTCAATATGAGTTCTTATCTCTAAAGGAAAGAGAGCTGCTAGGTAAGCATAAGCATCATTTATGGGTACCTACTATATACCAAGTACTTTATAACATTTTCTCATTTCAGCCTCATCATAACCCTACAAAATAAGTATGATGATCACCTTTTCAAGGGTACGGACACTGAAGCTCAGAGATTTAATTTAAATTTAAATTAATGTTATAGGTAACGCTACATAGGAGGCAGAGCTGAGCCCCAAACCTGCTTAACTCCAAATCCTGTACTCTTTTCTCTGTATCATCCTGTCCCACATCACTGGATTCCAGGCAGGCATAATCCCGCTAGAATAACACATTATCCTATTCGCCACAGAACTGGCCTCTTCTTAACCTCTTCACCTGAAGAGTTTTCATCTCCAATTATTGAAGGATTTCCTTTTCCTGTGGGAACACAGCTACAGTCTCATGTGAGGCCAGTGAGAAACGGATTTGGAATTTTTGAAACTCACTTTACTGTCAACCTCACTGATATGCCTCTTTTGCATTAAATGACAGATAATTGTAAAATGTTAAAATCAGAAAATAACATAATCCATTTGGGTGGCTGGCAGGAAATTAAAGAACTATGGATCCTTTATGTGCTTCTCTCATGTCCTCACCACACACCCCCCTCCCTGTTTTCTAATGAAACCAGGAAGGCCTCTTGCTCCTTTCTGCTTAGGAGATTGACTAGTGAGAACAGAAAATAAAATGATGAGCAGGAAGGCTGCAGAGCTGGAAAAAGAGGTGTTTTAGAGGGGGACACTCAGAAGTCAGTGTCTATTTTAGCAACACAAGGAATCCTAGTTGGAGGTCCCACTCAGGAAGGAAGAATCCCTCCCTTTGAGGGCAACCACGATGTGGGGAAAACAGGACTTAGGGTTATTTCTTGCAAGACTGAAGGCATCAGAGACTGGGAGGAATACTTAGGAGCAAGTGACATGCCAGCCATGCCCAGAATGGGAAGTCAAGACCCAAAGCCGAAGCAGTCCATAGGAGAGAGAAATTCCTATCGATCACATTTAAACTACTTCTCCCTTCACTGACTTACCAGTTGCCTAAAGTATCAAGATGTGGAGACGTGGGCTCAGCGACGGCCAGGTTTTTTCAGTATGTGCTTTTCCAGTCAGATTTTACCTTCAACATCTTTTTTTTTTTAATTGATCAAAACACCCCAGTGCTTTGGGATTGCACCCTAAATCTACTGAATTTTTTATTGTAATTTTGACCTGGCAGACAAAGAAGAACATTTCCCCCCCGTCCCTTATGACAGTAAGTTCCTGGAAAGGCACTTGACTGTCTCACTTGGCTTTTCACTGAAACTTACCCTTTCCCTCTTTTCTTCTGTCTGCCTCTCCAATCTCTTTCTTTTTCACTCTCCTACTTTGTCAGTAAAACTTGTCTTTACCAGAGCAACCCCATTGGACTACACATTCCCTTTCCAAGCCATGTCCGAGTTGGTTCCATCTTCTCACTGGACCCCCTCTTTCATATCATTCATCCTTGGCTCACTAATGAATCAGCCAACGTCCTGCAGCCCATCTCTGGGTCCCACTCCTCCGGCACAGGTGGAGGCTCAGCCCCTCTTCTGCACTCCTGGATCCGAGATCTGGTCACGTGAATGCTGAGTTTATGTCTGAATGTCAGTGCAGAGCTGTTTACATGTCTGCAGGCCCAAGGGGGCTTATCTGCACAGAGCTCTGACCTAAGCACAGCTGGTTACAAACCCCAGGGGCCCCCTGAGGGCATCCTAGGCCTCCCCAGTTAGGGAGCTGTGGAGAACCATGGTTGCCCAAGTCAGGTTGCAGCTTCCAAAAACAAGCCTTCTGACTTGCTACGAAGCCTTTCCCCTTGTTTATGTCAGGAGGTTCTTGAGTCGGAGATTTCCTGGTGGGGCTAGAGCCTTCGCTGCAGAATTTTATTTGTCATGTGTCTATGAGTGAGGCAGGTTCTGAGGCACCCTCTTAGACCACACCTCTGAGCTCCCACTCAGAGCCAGATGTGAAGAGACAGATCGGCACCATAATGTCTGGGGCTTACCAGACACTGCTTTCTTTAACCCAGTGATTCTGTAGCTGCCCCAAGGGTGCATGAAGAAAGCTGAGTTCGCTTTATATCTGTTTAAAGGGATTCTGAAGCCATAGCAATTTGGCACCCGGCTTGTTCTTTTGCAAAGGTTGCAGTAAGGAATTGTAATTCTGTTTTTGTTTTTCTGTGGGCATAATGGGTCTACTTCATGCTTCCAAAGTGTGGCTGGTATGAAAGGGAAAATATCTAGCACAGGACATTGATTTGGGTTCCTTGGGCTGGGAGTGGTGAGGAGTACCGTTCACAAACATTGAATAGATAATATTAAATTTCTCTCCATAAACAGGTGATGGTGGTGGTAGTGGTCCTGGTGCTGGTACTGATGGGGATGAGGTTGGTGGTGGAGGAAGAAGTGGAAAATGAGGATGATGAGGAAAGGGTGGGGGGGTAGAGGGAAGGACACGTTTCTGTCATTATTGCTTCTGATTCTGAGATCTTGACTGGAAGTTTGCCCAAAGAGCATTCCCTTCCACTAGCTGCCCCATCAACTCTGATTTTACTAGCATTCAAAATTCTCAAGTTTTTGTGGACAGTGGCTGGATCTGAAATGAGACAAATACAGTAATTTCTCACAGAGCCTCCTAGTTAACAAGGTCACTTGGAGAGAGTTAGATCATCTGTAGGTATCATTACTCTTTAGCACACTTTGTCACCTTTAGGTACAGAAAGAAATACCAAGGAGGACTAAAGAGTTTGTAAGCTTATTTACAAAGCAGAAACAGACTCACAGACTTAGAGAACTAACTTATGGTTACCGGGGGGAAGGGTGCAAGGGAGGCATAGTTAGGGAGTTGGGGATTGACATGTACACACCACTATATTTAAAGCGGATAACCAACAAGGACCTACTGTATAGCACAGGGAACTCTGCTCAATATTCTGTAACAACCAAACTGGGAAAAGAGCTTGAAAAAGAATAGAGACATGTATATGTATAACTGAATCACTCTGTTGTACACCTGAAACTAATACAATATTGTTCATCAACTATACTCCAATATAAAATAAAAAGTTAAAAAAAAAATAAAAAGACAGACAGAAAGAAAGAAAGACCAAGGAGGACTACAGAGCTTTGTACCCAATACCTGCTGGCAGAGAAAAAGCATGGACTTTGGAGTCATATAGATGAGAGTTCAGATTCCAGGCTTTCATTTCCTAGTTAGTCATACTCTTTAAGCCTGACTTTCCTCAGCCATGAAATGGGAATAATAACACCTATCTGATGGAGCTGTGCAGATTAAATGAGACACGGCCTGACACATAGTCAGTTTTTTTTGATGCTCATACCATTTCCAGCAGAGGGTCTAAGGTAACATAAAGACGCTCCCTGGAGGCAGTTTTATGCTAACTTTCTGCTTCTCCTCCTACTAGCTCTCAGCCAGAACCAGTAGGCACTTCCTGTCCCAAACATTTTTCACGAGCCATATTTTCACTTATTAAGAATCATCTTAATTCCTGTGACTTAGGAATAACAAAGCTTCAGACATCAAAACAACCATTTTTAAAAAAGAGAGAGAGAAGATTTAAGCTCTCAATTGGTTGTTTTTTCAAATGCTGCCCAACTGTTTTTTTCCACTGAATGGACTGATATTTTGGTTGACTTAACCATGTGAAGTGATTCTATAACAGTTTTTTTTTTACACTGTCGGATGTTTTCCTTGATGTCCAGCCCAAGTTCTTTTTGCCTATGTCATTCCATTACTCCTACTTACGCCGTCTGGTACCTGAATAAACATCTAGATTCCACCACTTGAATCTGTTCCTTTCAAATATTTACAAACCATCGTCATGACTTCATGTAGTCCAATCCTACACATATTTAATTTTCCTTTATAAACAAGCCCTAGTTTCCCTACATCATTTATTTCTTCTTCTGCAATCTTTCCAAAGTTGCTTTTGCCTTAAGGAGATGCCTCTAAGTGGACTCTTATCAAACAGACTCTAAAAAATAGTTGTTCTGGAACCTGGGGTATGTCTTAAAAGTACAGATTCCCTGACCTCATTGCCAGTGCTTCTGATTCATGGTTCTGGGATACGGGACCCTGGAATGCGCATTTTAACCACCCATACCTACCCTTACACAATCTCCAGGTAATTTTGATGTGGGTTCCCTGTAGACCCCCTCTTGCAAGCAGTGTCACATCATAGTTGATACAGTAACGTGACATATAAGCCATTAGGTTCCTGCTTTCTGATTTGCAATCCCATTCAGGCCTATCTTCCTTAGGTTACACCAAGATCACTCTGATTAGTGTTGGAGTATTCCTAAACCCTTCAGTCAAATACATCATTTTGCCTTACAACTGCAGATGGCTAAGCATATCCGTTAGAGACAGATTTTACCCGTTTAAGTTCTAGAGGTTTCTCCCATTTCCCTGCTCTTCAGGTTCTGGGTTGAAGGGCAGGAAATCACGAAGGGTGGATTTCACTGCCACCACCATGTTCTAGAAATCTAGCAAGTTTGCATCCCGTAGGATTACTATTCAAATCTCTTTTTTTATACAACTGTGACTCCAGTTAATAATAATAATTCTTTATTGTCCTCATCCCCCTCACTGTCCCTTACATGTCCCCCATCCGGCTGCAAGCACTTCTAGGTCAGGCCTGTGTAACTCTGAGTCCCCTGCACCAAGCAATGCCCTTCACATAGGAGCTTGACAAATATGAACTGAACGCACAAATGAGGGAGTGCCCCTAATCTTCAATATCTGGTTGGTGAGGAAGTAGGAAGCTGAACATATACAAAAAAAAATTTGCAAACAATTAGGCCCAAGTCAGTATTTCAGTGCATAAAATCATGCAGCGTTCCTGCCCCCTAGATATTTACACCTCCTTTTCCCAGCATACATACTCCTGAGGGTCACAGACTGCCCTCACCAGGCATAAAACGTGTGTACATGTGGTATGTGTTTAATCTTCCCTAGTGAGAAAAGTATCTGAGAATTACTTAGGACCACTAATAGTATTACTCCACCCCAGTAAAGACTAAATCATTCTGGAGTTACTATGGGTAGAGTCTCTCAGACATGTGGATTGAGTAGGAAAGTTTCCCTCAAAAAGCTGCTCAGTTGCTGGGGGAAAAACCACGAAGCCAGGATTAGAGGAAGGCGAGGAGGCCAAGTCACACAAGTGCAAGGTCAGATTGTGTCTTTGTTTAAATTTTTGATCATTTGTACTTATTTTTCATGAATTTTTATTTTTTTTAAATATTGCATTAATCCTGAAGTGGCTCTCCTTAGCATTTACCAAAAGGAGTTGAAAACGTATGTCACACAAAACCCTGTACACAAATGTTTATAGCCGCTTTATTCATACCTGACAAAACTTGGAAGCAACCAAGATGACCTTCAGTAAGTGCTGGACAAATAAACTGTGGTACAACCAGACAATGCAATATTATTCAGCCCTAAAAAGCACTAAGTTATCAAAGCATGAAAAGACATGGAGGAACATTTAAATGCATATTATTAAGTGAAAGAAGCCAATATGAAAATGCTACGTACTGTATGATTCCAACTATACGACATCTGGCAAAGTCAAAACTACGAAGATGGTAAAAAGATAGAGGTCGCCAGGCATTAGGGAGAAGGGAGGGATGAATAGGTGGAGCACAGAGGATTTCTAGGGTCATGAAACGACTCTGTATGATACTATGGTGGTGGATACATGTCATTATGTATTAGTCAGAACCCCTAGAATATTCAACACCAAGAGCAAACCCTAATGTAAATTATAGACTTTGGGTGATGATGATGTATCAGTGTAGGTTCATCAGTTGTAACAAGTGTACCACTCTGGCAGGGGATGTTGATTATGGGGGAAGCTATGCATGGGTAGGGTCAGGGCATATATGGGAAATCTCTATACCTTCTGTTCAGTTGTGCTGTGAACCTAAAATTGCTCTAAAAAATAAAATCTATTTTAAAAATTGCTATGGGATATCATTTATTTTGATTACTGAAGCTTCTTTTGTTTGTTTGTTTTTTGCTACCCCTCCCCCCCAAATTTTATGCCTACTCCTATTGCCAGAGGCCCTGGGGGGGCAGGGTCTGTCTTCCAGTACCTGTGTTGCAGGGGATACTCAGAGTCCCTCTTCAGCAGCTTGACATCAGTTAATATCTGGGCTGAGTAACTGCTGAGCCTTAAGGCTCACTCCGACACTTTTTTTTTTTCTTAAATTCCATACATATGTGTTAGCGTACGGTATTTGTCTTTCTCTTTCTGACTTAGGGGTAAGACAGGAATAAAGACACAGACCTACTAGAGAATGGACTTGAGGATATGGGGAGGGGGAAGGGTAAGCTGTGACAAAGCGAGAGAGTGGCATGGACATATATACACTACCAAACGTAAAATAGATAGCTGGTGGGAAGCAGCCGCATAGCACAGGGAGATCAGCTCGGTGCTTTGTGACCACCTGGAGGGGTGGGATAGGGAGGGTGGGAGGGAGGGAGACGCAAGAGGGAAGAGATATAGGAACATATGTATATGTATAACTGATTCACTTTGTTATAACGCAGAAACTAACATACCATTGTAAAGCAATTATACTCCAATAAAGATGTAAAAAAAAAAAAAAAAAAAAAAAAGGCTCACTCTGCTTCCCCGGTTCTCCTGCCTTTCCAGTTTTGCCTTCCCCTCCCTCTCTAGCAGTTTGAGCACCCTGCATACTGCTCTCACCACTGCTCCTCTCTGATATCTCTCTCTCTCCTCAACACCGTCTCACCCCAACATCCACCCTTGGGCCGTGTTGTCTGCAGTCTGCTCATCTCCCTCCTCTCTCCCCTCCACTCACGGCTGCCTTGCTTTACAATGGAAGAAGCTCTTTAACACTTGTGAGATCCTGTCATCTGGGCAGGGAAGGACATGCTCATTGGCTGAACCGTCAACACAGCACCCCCATGGAAAAAGGTCCCAAATCCCCTATAGCTCTCTTTTCTGTTTCCTTCTCTCAAAAGTGTCCCCTGGACCCCGCAAAGATGCTGTAGAACAAGAATTTGGGCTGCCTGCCCTGGCTGACTGCAGGGCTCAGACAGTCCCATCCCTCATGGCTTCCCACCCACCGCGTGTTGGGCACACACTCAAAGCCACTAGCCCTGATGATTGCCACACGCACATCTCTGTGCTGCTCGCATACGACAGAGAAACAGAGGCACTGGCAGATGATGTCAGATCAATCAAACATATAATCAATCAGGGACAAAACCGAGGTTAAACTTAAGTTTTCTGACCTGCAGTCCTGCATTCGTTCCATTATTCCATGAACTCCACCCTTTACCGCCCCTGACCCCCTCACACCCACCCCCTGAAAAGTCCCTTCAGCCCCTGATCAATTGGCGTGGGTGGGCCAATAGTGATGTTTGTAAATAGCAAATTTTAGGCTTGATAAATTCAAGGCACTCTTCAGGGCCCCATAGACACATGCACCCACTGATAGAAAAATTCTCTCCCACTTTTTCCCTCTAGTCTGAGTTTCTTAACCAACTTTTCTCCAGCTCCTCTATAGAGCCTTTTACAAATTCCCACTTGCAACACTGCTGAAGGATGAAATGTATTGATGCACTCTCTCAGATGGTGCTGTGAGCTTTAAAAACACAGACATGACACCAGTGAGTATGTGCATGTATCATATTTCTCAGCTGAACATCCTCAGAAGCTGGGGAGGTTACTTTTCCACTCCAGCCTGCATGCTCTGTGGTCCCTGAGCTGGTGGGAGGGCAGAGTCCTGTAGAGAGGCCATTGTTTTCCTTGCCTTTGCTGAGAGCATGAGATCAGCTAAATGATGATGGCTTATCTCCAAGACCAAGTGAAAGAGCAACTAGGGGTACAGTAACGGGAAGCTGTAAATTGTAGAAGATATTTGTAATCTAACCAACATAAGTCATGCCTTTCCTGGGAAATTGAAGTACTGATTGCTTACGAGCCTAATGGGTTTTGAGGTCCCAGTAAATGTGTAGGGGTGGATGCCAGGAGCAAGCAATCATTGTGACCACAAGCCACCCTAATCCATATCTGAGATTCCCACTGAGAATGACTGGAAAGGCTCCAGGCTCTGGCAGCCCTAAAGCCATTCAGATTTGGGAGGGCTTGGGGAATGCCGTCCTCGGTGTTCTCCCGGTGGCATCAATTACAACACAACATTTTCTCAAACACTGATATAGGTACTTTACATATGTCGTCTCGGTGAATCCTCACCACCACACTACTGGGGCGGGTGCTATTATGCCCCTAAAAATGGAGAAACTGAGACTCCAAGAAATTACGATCATGCATCTATTAAGAGGTAGGGCAAAATCCAAACTCAGTTTTGTCTGATTACAAAGCAAATGTACTTAACTACCCAACTCTGTTGGCATCAGGGCTCTTGGGCCCCAAATACACCAAGCGTCCCTAGCTAGAAGTCACCTTTCCTTCATTCATTCAATATTCAATAATACTTAGTGAGCATCTACATCGTGCCAGGCCTTTTGCTACGTATTCAGGCTTTGCTGATGAAAGAGACAGGGACCATACCTTCGTGGAACTTGAAATCTAATGGGTGAGTGCCAGGACTGCACTTAAGGTTGGACAGATTCGGCCCTGCCCAAAGGCTCTTGGCCAAGGGGGGTGAGTGGGTACTGAAACCCAGTTTACATTCCTCTACATACCCACAGAACTGCGTCTTCCAGAGGAAGCAATTTTTAACTATATTCCCAAAGCATTATATGGGCTATCTGGAAGTGCCCACCTTCCCTACACGTTTCAAGTTCATGTCTCTCTAAAAGAGCCCCATGACAACCTTCAGTGCCCAGGGAACGTGAATCTGCACGAGGCCAGATTCTGGACAGTAAGGAGGTCAAACAGTAAGGAGCCTGATCCACGTGACCCCCACCAATGAAGCCCACACCTACGTTCAGGGAATCCTGGCTAATCAACCATGACTTGAATTAATTCCCCCAAGAAAACTGCCTGGATGAGGAAATCTTCGCACAATTCCCAAAGATATTACCTCCACCTCTGCAGAGGACTGAACCTTTGCTTGGCCCTGGACCTACAGACCTTCTGCCCACAGAAGGCCAGGCCCAGGGGAGCTGTAAGGAAGTCTTCCAGAGATACTTTTTGCAGGGAACAAACGCGAAGAAAGGTCAAGGTGACATCCAGTCCAAAGCCCAGTAATTGGAGGAGAGTATCCCTATTAGCAGAAACAGAGGCTAAAGTGTGTGCCAACTTTTCAGTTATAATCATATAAGGGTTTATATTTAAGGAAACTTCATGTATGAGATATTGTAATTCTTCCAAAAACCCTGATATGGTTCCCTTTTGATAGATGAGGAGCTGACACCCAGAGAAATCATTTGGCCAAGGTCACATAGCCAGGAAGTAGAGCTAGAATGTGGCAAGTGAGGGTCCACTTGACTCAAAGACACCTGATTAAGTTGTGTTCCAGCTTCGAAGGAGTTGTCCTCAGCCCTAAGATAAAGATAAGGGAAGTGAGATAAAGGGAATGAGGCCAAGCAGCAGTGAGGCCAATGGAGAGAAGGGAAAGAAGAGAGAAGCAAAGGTAGCAGAGGGCGGGCCCTAATAACTTCTCATAGAAGAGAAAGAAATACCTTATTACAAGTAGCTACAAATGGAATTCACTGGTCTCAGCATCCAGGGCAGAAAATGTCCAAGCAGGAAAGGACCTTTGAGTTTTTTGGGGTTTGCTTCTGTTTTAAAATTATTTATTTATTTATTTGGCTGCACCGAGTCTTAATTGCAGAATACGGGATCTAATTCACTGACATGGAATCAAACCCGGGCCCCCTGAACTGGGAGCATGGAGACTTAACCACTGGACCACCAGGGAAGTTCCCAGAAAGGAACTTCATCCAGTCCCTCCTTTTACAGCCAAGGGAACAGAAGCCCTGAGATGACTAGTGTCTCCCCCAAGGCTCCCCAGGCTATCCCGAAGGCAGAGCCACGGCCTGGCCTGGCCCCGGGTCTCTTCGCTCTCGGGTCTGATACTTCCCATCACCCCCTGCATGGCCGAGATTAGTATCACCAGTGACCAGGATACTACAAACAGCTGTGGTCACCCACTGTCCACTTCCTAAGCACCTGCCACCCTGGCACCCATCTTCATTGTGTGGCTTGCAGAAAACACTGCCCTGGTCATGTGAGCTTCAGAGGAATGGAAAATTCCAGGTCAGTGAACAACCCTCCCTCCAGGTATCCTTCTTCATCAGCCCTGCCTTCAGAGGCTCCCAGGCCCTTTTGTCCCACCACCGGTTAATATTTCACTTTGGTGAGACTTAAGGGAACAAAGAACACGAAGCTGGCCTTGAGGGGCCAAAGGTAGGCAGCCAATGGTGCCTGATGGGGCTCGTAAATAAGAACAAATGTACTTTGGATGAGAACATGACTCGGCCTCCCGTGGAACAGCTGGGGAGGCTATTCATAGGAAAGCAAAGCATGCTATTTGCGTCTGCCTGGCATTTGATTTAGGCTCCCTTAACTGCGGCTGCCTGGCCCACAGATGTGAGTCACAAGCCTCATTCACCAGCAGGGAGTGGCCTGAGGCAAATGGGACCTGCCTCTCCAGGGCAGCTGAGGGCACTCTAGGGGCCAGGAGGGGCGTTTCCAGGGATATCTCCTGCCCCTGCAGGAGGACTTAGCATCCAGAGCATGCATTTAGTAGTAGTAATATCAGCCTGATTCCTCTCCACATGGGAGTCATGTGTCCTTGGACCCTTCCTAATGGCCACCTTTGTCCAGGCTCCAAAGCAAACACAGGAGACCATCCACAGCCCTTCCCACCCCCCAAGGAGGCCAAGGCCCCCACCAGGTGGCTCAGGCTGTGCTCTAACATCTTGGGTAGGAAAGCCAAGTGGAGCAACCATGGAAGGGCAGTTCCCAGATGTCACACTGAGCTCCCAGTGCCACCTGCTCCGGCCACCATATTACAAGCTCATGTGCTGCGGACTACAGAGCTGAGGTTGGGTGCGAGGCTGTGTGTGAGCTGAGGTGCGGGCGATTCTTCCCCATCCTTAGCACCGGCCACCCTGGAGAGGTCACCCTCTGGTCCTAAATAATATATGATATCACTTATATGTGGAATCTAAAAAACATTATACAAATGAACTTATTTACAAAACAGACTCACAGACATAGAAAACAAATTTATGATTACCAAAGGGGAAAGGGAGGGCGGAGCGATGTATTAGGAGTTTGGGATTAGCAGATACACACTACTATATATAAAATAGATAAAACAACATGGTCCGGGCTTCCCTGGTGGCACAGTGGTTGAGAGTCTGCCTGCCGATGCAGGGGACACGGGTTTGTGCCCCAGTCCGGGAAGATCCCACATGCCGCGGAGCGGCTGGGCCTGTGAGCCATGGCCGCTGAGCCTGCGCGTCCGGAGCCTGTGCTCCGCAATGGGAGAGGCTGCAGCAGTGAGAGGCCCGAGTGCTGCAAAAAGAAAAAAACGAAAGCAAACAAATAAAAAAAACCCAACATGGTCCTACTGTATAGCACAGGGAACTATATTCAATATCTTGAATAAACTATAATGGAAAAGAATCAAAGAGTTATATGTATATATATATTAACTGAATCACTTTGCTGTATGCCAGGAACTGACACAGCATTGTAAATCAACTATACTTCAATTAAAAAAAATTTTTTTTAAAGAAATTATACTTTTTACTATTCTTTGTGAGCAAAGATGATCCGTATGTGGAAGACATAGTGTTTAGGCTGTTTTCCCAATAAAAGGGCAGGGCCTCCTGCTAAATCATACCTTCATTCAACATTTACGGGCACCTACTCTGTACTAGGCTGGGTACTCAAATTAAACAAGGCACAGGTGGGCCCTGCATGGAGGGCTCCCAGTCTAGTGGGACCAAAGTTGTATTTACAATGAACATATTACACTGGGATGGGCGCTGCTGAGAATTATGGCCTAAGCTCTCTGGAATGAGGATTCTTCCTGGGGTCAGAAAGGGAGGATGGAGCTTGAGAAGGTCTCCCAAAGGAGGGGCCGTTTGAAGGTTGGATAGATCCAGATGGACAATAGAGTGCTCTAGGCTGGAGGATATTAAAGGCATCCAAACCTGACCATGATTTGGGAATGGAATCGTCTCCCCCGCTGCTATTACGGGTGATGGCTTGATGACAATGCAAGTTCAGGTGACGCCTTTGGTTAGGGAATAGGGCACTTGCTTCTCTCTAGTAAGTCCGCTTGTCTCAAGGACTCTACCTGTCTGAAAATCGCTGCCTGGACCCACTTCTCCTACCAGTCCCAGCAGCTAGAGTTGGATAAACAGGCTTTCTGACATGCAGGGAAGAACTTGTGGCTGGAAAGGGGGACCCGCAGCATGACAAAGGACAACCTGGGGCACCTGTCAGGAAGCCATGCCTGACCATACCTGAGGTCTAACCAGCTAAGTTTGGACAGACCCACTCTCATTCTTTCCCCCTCATGCGACTAAGAACCTTATCACAATAAAAGCTGTAAAAAAAGCCAAACTTTAACCTTATTAAAGTCACACTGTTCTCGTCTTGGCCACCCTAATGGGATTTTACAACTCAGCCTCTACAACGAGAGTCCTTGAATAGCCCAAGGTCTGCCAGAGTCCGTGATGGGTGACTAATGTCTTCATGGACTGCAGCCCGCCACGTTCCCAGCCTCCCCTTGCCAATCCCCAACCCGGGCTCACTGTGGCTTTCCATAATGGCCTCCTGCTTTGTGACAAATGGAAAGTGAGAAATTTCCACTATCTTGGACCCAGGGAAGAATGTATGAGTGAACCCTAGAGCACTCATCAGCTAACATGGTGTTTTTCTCTGGATTAATGAAGTGCAGTGGAATTCTTAGCTGCTGTTGTAATGACTTATATATCAAATCAATATCGCAGGAGAGGTGATCAGGGAAGTGATGTCAGAGTGAGCATGGGGTCGGTGGGAGGTGGGAAGGGAAGAGAGGAGGCAAAACCAGAGAAGGAAAAGGGAAGAAAAAGAAGAAAGGGAAGGGTGGGGAGAAAGGGGGCAGGTGGCTGGCGGGCCTTTCTCCCATGGGCTGTGTTGGCTCAAACAGGCCTGAGCACATTTAGCGGGGGCTCCTCCTGCCCTGGGCCACATTGGTGGAAAGTTGGGTTGAGTCAGTTCCTAAGGAGAGGTCTCCTGGGAGTGATTATTAGCAGAAGGTTCTGCTTATGTTGTATTATGGGGAGTCATGGGCCCTGGACGATTGGAGGACATGTTTTCTCCCCAGAACAACATGCACAAAGAGAGACTGTACAATAGTGTCCAGGGACTCACTAAACCTCTAACCATCATAAAAGACCAAAACAAAACAGCCCTTCATCAAGCTGATGGTGTTTCAGCAGCTGGGACTGTCATGTCTCTCAGCACCCCTCTGCAATGGGGGGTGGGAGCTTCTGGAAACAGGTTTGGGAAGGTGACAGTGGCATCAGTCGTGTGCTTCCTTTCTGCTGAGCCTCCTCCTTGTCCTACAAGACTATGACCCTCTCCTCCCACCCTCAAGCCCATGGCTGATGCAATCCCCCAGGGGGCCTCACTCGCTGGGTCCTCTCGCCCAAGCTAGGCCATCCAGATGTCCCCACAAGAAGGGGTGTCCACCCTGTGCATGCTCGCGCTCTGGCCCCTTGAGACCAGCACACAGATGGGCTGAGGGATGGTGGCCAAACTGCCAATGGGAAAGATATTTGAAACTCAAATAAGTCCTCCAGAGCCAGGCTTTTGCCTCTCCTGCTCATTATTTTTATCAGGATGTATTACAATAATTTCATATTCTGTATAATCAAGAGCTGGCTCCTTGAAAACACCATCGCCTTTATTGAAATCACCTGTCAGTTTCACCAGGTCTCTGAAGTCTCGTTCCTGTTCCTTAATCTACTCCTATAAATCACATCATGTGCCAGGTGATTCAGGTTTATGGAACCCCATGTGCTATCCTGTGGACCGTCACACACAGTTGCTTCCCTAAAAGCAGAGGGGACAAAATCAGGTTCTGGATGCCCCGTAATGGTTAAATTATCTCTGTGATTGGAAAATAGTACAAAGCTCCACTACAAATGCTGGTTTACGTACCCAGCATAGGGAAGAATGAGCTAATTCACAAATTTTATTTCTGATTATATTTTGACACCTAATATTAATTATCTGTTCAGTTCTTCGTCCACATTAAGACCATTGGTAAGTGGACTTGACTCCAACATGGCCACTACAGGAGCGGTCATCCCAGGAGGGGCTCACCAGTGGGTACTGAGCCCTCACCCACCCATCTAGGGGGCTTTGTAGACACTGCCTCTTTGTGTGGGTCCCAGACTGTGTTTCCTTAAAGAAAGAGGTCCTGCAGGGCAAGCGGTCCAGCCTGCTGACCTTCACCTGTGGGGACCCAAGTGGACAGGCAGGATGATATGATGGGAACGCCATCAGTCAACAGAGAAGGCACAGACTCAACAACCCCCCTTCCCCACCCCACGTGCCTGGGTGGCATCATGGGAAGAGGCAGCTGGGGCTCCTCTAAGGAGAAAGGTAACCATTGTTTCAAGATGCCGTGTTTCCAGTTCTCAGAGGGGAGATTTTATATTTCCGTCACCCACTGTAGCACGCCCACAATAGCTGTTCCCTGTTTCCTTGACGGTGGATCCCAGCAGAGCATAAACTCTCAGCCCGTGTGCCTAGCACAGTGCCTGATAGCACTGTAGGCGGTAGTGGTCTCGAAGCAGAGAAGCCAAGTCGGGGGGATTACAAAGGGTCACCAAATGTGGCGAGCAAGATGTCATTTAACCGCCCTGTCACGTCAGCTCTCTGACAACGGGTGGGAGCCAGGGTTCATAAGGGAGGAATCAAAGAGTCCCTTTTCCTTTTTCCTCCTCACTTCCGACTCTGACTGCCCTCCCCCTCCACACCCACCGGCTGCCTCCCAGACTCTGGGACAGAGCTCCGTGTTCTGCTCAGGGTGAGGCTTCTTCTTACAGAAAAGCCAGTGGCAGGGGAGGTGAAAAGGGCAGGCTGGCTGGGGTGCTGGGGGAGCTCAGGCTGTCTGGGGACTCTTCAGGCACAGACAGGAAAGCAGGATTAAGACTGCCCGAGGGGATGGTGGGGACCAACACAGGATGGAGGAGCCTTTCCCTCCATTTTCCCCTCCCTGCAGCCATACCTTCACTTCCCAGCTTTTGACTGCTCACCCTGGGCAACCTGGAAAGTCTACATTTTTAGATAATAGATGGAGGCAAAGAGCAGCCATGACCCAACGTCTCTAAAACTGCCTTGAGACCCCAGACCCTGGACCTCTTCCCAGAAGCTCAGCTTCCCCCTTTGAGGAGGATAAGGGGAAAGTGGCTAGAGCTAGCCTGGAAAGGAAGAAGTTGTAGACACTGCCTCTTTGAAAAGGATAAAGGCCATTTAAACCCAAGGATCCCAAAGGTGACTGGTTCATTAGATGGACAAGGCACACCAGTTTCCATGGGAATCATTTCAGGGCTCAATATAGCATCAGTGAGAAGCTGGCACGAGCATCTCCTCTGTGCTTGCATCCCTACCAGGTATTCTTCATGTACCTTACATTGGGTTCAGCTACTATGGCCCCTCTGGAAGAGTTAAGATTCCTCTAGCCCTGCAGATGAAGGGGAGGCCCTTCTTTGACACCAGTAAGGGCTCTCACCAACCCCCTGAAAACTTTGGAGATTTAAAGATGTCCATGCCTTAATAACCAGAGTTGCTGTGCTCGCTATCTAGGATTTGGTTTACCTGGCAAACGCCCTGTCACAAACCCAGCATTTCTTCAATAAACCCCATATTCATTTATCATTATCATATGGCTGAAAATAACTCAAAAATCCTGCCCTTTGTTCTTTAAGGTGAAAGATTATGCCTATTAATAACAATCACCAAGTCCTAAGAGTCCCTATTGAGACCCCGGTGTTAATTCAGGCTCCAGCAAATCCAAATATTGGCTGGGAGACAGAAGTCAGCAGGATCTCACCTGCGTGGCCAATTTTTATCTAGAACAGGGCTATGCCTGCATTAGTTTGTCACCAGTGGAAAATAAATGTGAACCCACCGAGAATGATAGATTTTGACATGAGGAGTGGTGGGTTATTCAGAAATTTTGAAACAAAAGCCCCATGAGAAGTCTGTATTTCTCAGCACCGAGGGGCCAGAAGAGCTGACACCTGCCACGTTGAAAGCGTCCTCCCTGCTCTCCCTGCTCCCCAGTTTGACGATGTGCTCCCTTCTCATCCTTCCCATCAAAACTTCAATTTCACCCTCTCACAGTGGCTTCTAGGACCACCCCATCAAAGCCAGATCCCCCCTGCTGAGGCAGGACAGAGCGTGGCATTTTTAGGGACTGGCGGATGTTCAGGGTGACTGCCACCGTGAGCGCTGGGGAAAGCCGCACGAGATAAGGTTGGAGAATTGACAGGGACCTATCTGTGCAGAACTTGGGGGCCACAGTGAAAGGTTTGCCCTTTATCCCGATGTCCAGAGCAGGGAAGAAGAATTTGAAAATGTCTTACATCGGTTTCAGCAAAGCTTTCTGCCCTGATTCAAGCGGTAGTGCAGGTTGGTGTGTGTGGAGCCTGACTCTCCTGAGCTAGCCACTCAGAATAGAAGTGAACCATCGAGAGGATTCAACGAGACAAAGCAGATCAGCCACATTACAATGAGGCTTGAGCCATAGGAGGAGAGAGGAATGCCCATGGCCCTGCCCGGAGTTGAGGGGACCAGCCGAGGGCTCCAGGGAACCTTGGGCTCCTCTGGGCAGCTTTCACCTGTTCCTCCATTTCTAGGGCGGAAGATCCTCTGCCTGCCTCACCCCTCCTCCGGCCTGCCCGCTTCACCACCCCTGCCCCCTTCCCCAGAAGCCGCCCCACCCTCCCCTGGAACATGGAGTTCTCTGCTGTGGACTATGGGAGGGCCCTGGACCAGGTACAAGATGCAAGCTGTGCTGCTGCAAGGCGGGGCGGGAGGAAGGAAACCAGGAGGGAGGTCAAAGATGGAAGGGAGAGGGGAGAAGAAAGGGACTGTTCTGGAGTTTCCCCCTCACACATTCCAGACGTTTCCTTTGATAAAAAGCAAAGGGAGGAGGTTTTTTAAATGAAATGAAATCAAATTCTGTCTGTTGGATTTGGTCGGCCCCTGTGATCCCACTCAACTGCCGCTTTGCCCCTCTCTTTCAGGACCACCATCTGCAGTGGTTACCACAATATAAAGTGCCTACTGTGTGCCAGCTTGGCACTCTGCATGGACTCGGCCTGGGAGTTCTGGTGGCCGACCGTCATATTTGCTGGTACTGGGAGCTTCCCAGGACATGAGACTTTCAGTACTAAAGCCAGGACAGTCCCAGGCAAACTGGGACAGCTGGTCACCTAAGTAGGAGTTGACCATCCTGTAGAGTCAATGATCTAGTAGTTAAATCACAGCACAGTGTGGTCTGTGGGCAGTGACAGGTAGGAATAAAGAGTTTCCCCCACAGAACTGGAAACACCTTCTTGGCACTTAGCTCCCTTCCTGAAAGGACCCCAGTGCCTGTTTCCATGATGCCAGCCCAGGCGGAGCCTAAGCCCCTAGGATGGGCAGGAGGTGGTGCTGAGACTGGGCTGTCTCTGTCGTTTGCTAAGGTGACTCTCATTATATGAAGCTGCGGGAGCCTGTCCACTGGCTCTTTAGGCGAAGGTCAGTTAAGGACAAGCGATTAGCTTGCCCCTTTGGGCCTTTCTCTTGGTGACACCGCCTCTGGTTCAGAACAAAGGCCCCTCATTTTGCTTGGGAACCGAGTGTTGAATGCCAGAGTGCTGCCATCTGCTGGCCACAGGGGCTGTTTTCAGAAGGTGAGCTGAAGCCTCCAGAGGAAAGCTGACGGGCAAGCCAGGAGCTGCTAAGCCCGCGAGCCACAGCAAGGTCTCCCGGAGTGCCCAGGGCCAGACCTCTAGCAAGAAGCAGCCAGGGACCCCCTCAAAGGTACACCTGGAAAAGCACTGGAAGCCCCCTCAGTGCCTGCACTCTATCAGTCCGGCTGTGGATTCCAAGAATTCTCAGCTAGCATGGGCGTTATTTTAGCTACAATACAATCCTCTGGGCCCCAGGGGTGCGCTGGAGCGGGCTGCACCAGAGTCCATAATTAAATATTCAGGAATTTTAAAAGGTGCAGATAGAAAGCCCAGAGATAAACCCATGCACATATGGTCACCTTATCTTTGATAAAGGAGGCAAGAATATACAGTGGAACAAAGACAGCCTCTTCAATAAGTGGTCCTGGGAAACCTGGACAGCTACATGTAAAAGTATGATATTAGAACACTCCCTAACACCATACACAAAAATAAGCTCAAAATGGATTAAAGACCTAAATGTAAGGCCAGAAACTATCAAACTCTTAGAGGAAAACATAGGCAGAACACTCTATGACATAAATCACAGCAAGATCCTTTTGGACCCACCTCCTACAGAAAGGGAAATAAAAACAAAAATAAACAAATGGAACCTAATGAAACATCAAAGCTTCTGCACAGTAAAGGAAACCATAAACAAGACCAAAAGACAGCCCTCAGAATGGGAGAAAATATTTGCAGATGAAGCAACTGACAAAGGATTAATCTCCAAGATTTACAAGCAGCTCATGCAGCTCAATAACAAAAAAAACAAACAACCCAATCTAAAAATGGGGAGAAGACCTACATAGACATTTCTCCAAAGAAGATATACAGACTGTCAACAAACACATGAAAGAATGCTCAACATCATTGATCATTAGAGAAATGCAAATCAAAACTACAATGAGGTATCATCTCACACCAGTCAGAATGGCCATCATTAAAAAATCTAGAAACAATAAATGCTGGAGAGGGTGTGGAGAAAAGGGAACACTCTTGCACTGCTGGTGGGAATGTGAATTGGTACAGCCACTATGGAGAACAATATGGAGGTTCCTTAAAAAACTACAAATAGAACTACCATATGACCCAGTAATACCACTACTGGGCATATACCCTGAGAAAACCATAATTCAAAAAGAGTCATGTACCAAAATGTTCATTGCAGCTCTATTTACAATAGCCAGGACATGGAAACAACCTAAGTGTCCATCATCGGATGAATGGATAAAGAAGATGTGGCACATATATACAATGGAATATTACTCAGCCATAAAAAGAAATGAAATTGAGCTATTTGTAATGAGGTGGATGGACCTAGAGTCTGTCATACAGAGTGAAGTAAGTCATAAAGAGAAAGACAAATACCGTATGTTAACACATATATATGGAGTTTAAGAAAAAAAAAAGGTCATGAAGAACCTAGGGGTAAGACGGGAATAAAGACACAGACCTACTAGAGAATGGACTTGAGGATACGAGGAGGGGGAATGGTAAGCTGGGACAAAGTGAGAGAGTGGCACGGACATATATACCATACCAAACGTAAAATAGATAGCTAATGGGAAGCAGCTGCATAGCACAGGGAGATCAGCTCGGTGCTTTGTGACCACCTAGAGGGGTGGGATAGGGAGTGTGGGAGGGAGGGCGACGCAAGAGGGAGGAGATATGGGAACATATGTATATGTATAACTGATTCACTTTGTTATAAAGCAGAAACTAACACACCATTGTAAAGCAATTATACTCCAATAAAGATGTTAAAATAAAATAAAATAAAAAATAAAAGCTGCAATAGGTGGTGGGAACATTTACACTATGGAAATTGGCAAATGCTACAAATGAGAGCTCTCCCACCCCCTCCAATGCATCTGTCAGCACGCCACTGCAAAGCCCCTGTCAAGCTTCAAATATTGTCACCTGGGAGATGGACCATATCGGCCCGTTAGCAGGGGTTTTCTCAGATAAACCACCTAGCATGAAATCAGTATCAGAGAAAAGAGAAATATTCTGATAAGAGGAAGGTTGTGGGAAAGACATTTTTTTAAAAACTCCCTAAGAACAATTACTTAATAGTTAATGGCCCAGGCATCAGAAACACCTGGATTCAAGTGACAGCTCTTCTACTTGTGAAGAGCTGTAGGACAACGAAGCAAACGGCTTCACCTCTTTAGCTCCCAGTTTCTCTATCTTGAGTGGGGGTAATATTAGCAGCTCCTCAAATGGCAGTTGTGAGGTGATGCAGTTCTAAATGCTTAGAACGTTGCCCGGCACAAAGTAAGTGCTCAATACATGTTAAATACGATCAGTTATTGATTAGAATCACAACTCAGCAGGCTTGGAACTGATCCTGCCATCTCCTTGTTAAATCAGTTTCACCTCTAGGTGTCCTTCACAGGGTTGGGAGGTGGGGATTGGTTCCTCCATCCTCCCCAGCAGCTACATTTTGACACCAGACTGACTTTTTGGCTATTCATTTGTACATGTCCCCTGCAGTTAGTACGTAAGACAAGGGATCCCCTAGAACATAGAAATAAGGTGGTAAGGTGAATGTAAAAGCATTAAAGATACAAACAATGCACACCAGCAGAAGTGCAGAAGACTTTCTGTAAATGGGTTCCTGGCCAGTTAAGGCATCCAGTATGTAAGTTCAGAAAGGGCAGGATTCAAATCTGATTGTAACAACAAGACCCGAATCCTCCTAAGTCGTATGGCCTTCTGGCCAACAGGAAACCAAAAGTCTGACGCTTCTGATTACAGGTCAAATGTAGTCATGTGACCACAGCTAGCTGCAGGAAAGGTGGAAAGGGTCTTTGTTCAAAGTGGGGGTAGGAGGCATGTGTCTAACTAAAAATTAGGGGCTCTATTTTTAGGAAAGAAAGAACAGATATTGCGGGGGGGAAACCACAGACTCTACCACAGTAGGTCAGTTTCTCTAAGCCTGTTCACTTCTTGACTTCAGGGCACTTCTGCATGACAGACCCCAGGATAAGCTGCCGTGACCCCAGACTGGGCAGGTGGCTAGATTCCCTCTGGAACATTCTCTCTGTGGTCCTCGGTGAGACTACAACTCCCACATCCCCTCAGGCACGGAGCTCCACTCTGTTGCCTCTACAGCTCCTTCCCAAAGTTTCCCTCCTTTCCGGCCCCGGTCTCCCCACTGGAGTTCGGGCCTCCCTGACCACCAATCTGGGTGATTGTAATAATCACTTTGTTCTTTCTGCCTCCACTCTTGCTCTCCTTCAAGCCCTGCAGCCGACAGATCACTCTTCCTAAAGCACAAGTCTCACCATGACACATCCCTGCTCAAGAATGTCCCAGAACAGTTTCCCAGTTCCTTTCCCAAAGTCCAAATTCCTTAGAATTCTGAAGACTTTCTATGAATAAGCCTTTGTCTGAATTTCCCTCACGCATCTGAAGCTCCAGCAAGAAAGTGCTGCTCACCCTTCCTGGGATATGACTGTGCCCTTCTGCCCCTCTGCATGGGCTCCGCTCTGCTGGCATCTCTTCCCTCCTCAGCCTGTCTAAATCTTACCTATCTCGCAAAGCTCAGGTCCAAGCCTTCCTCTTCCATGGAGCCTTACCCAAGTTTGAGCTACTCTCACCCTCCCAAGCATTGTCATAGGAGTTTATGCTTCTATTAGGCTTGACCTGAAAGTATTTCTGCATTCCCTACTAGGGCGTAAGCTTCCACGGGGCTGGGGCCATGCTTGCTGGCATCTGGCACTAGAGCCTGCCATGTCGGTGACTCAGAATAAATGTTTGTAGAATGGATTTGCAGAGTAGGGCTAGTGCTCCATGGAAGAGGGGCACGTGGGGACTGGGTGTGAATGTGAACAGCTCACACAATGACCTGTGAGCCTGCTGGAAGCCAGAAAGCCAGGGTGACCATTTACACCACTCGGGGAGCCAACATTTTGGCTCCATCTGAATTTACAAATGTCGGTACAGACCTTCCACAAAAGGGGAGCCCCTTCGGGGCTTGTGTTTGAGGGGCCATGTAAGGGAATGGAGTGGGGCTAGTAAGGATGCCTGGCATTGCTCCCTTCTTTTTTTTTTTCAGAAGGATCAAAGTATGAGTAGCCATGAACATCAAAGCTTTCTGGGGGGACGAGGCATTGACAGGAAACTTTAAATTATCTAGACAAAGCTTTCATTTCTCAGTTGAGGAACCTCAGTCCCAGAGCAGCAAGGTGGCTTGCTCAAGATCACATGGCCAGAGTGTAGGGTGGCACTTAGACTGTCCCAGTTCCCTGGTTACTATTTTTCTGCTCCACTGCATGAGCTGTCCAGGTTAAAGACACCATCGATTCCCAAGGAAACCTCAAGTTTTGGGAAATACGAGGTCATAGAGATTACACATAGATTTGTGTGTTTATTTTTATGCTAGCCATCATAAAATTATTTTATGCTTATACAACCAAAGAAGGAAGACATGCCGTCAATTTTCAAAGTTTAAATTCTATATGTCTTTACATTTGCTATTTAGATTTTCCCCTTCTCTGTTCATTGTCACCTTTTTTCCTTGGGAAAGTATCAAAATGGCTTTTCCTTACAACCTACTATATACAAAATAAACAACAAGGTCCTACTGTATAGCACAGGGAACTATATTCAATATCCTGTAATAAACCATAATGGAAAAGAATTTGAAAAAGGATATATATATATATATATATATATATATATATATATATATATATATATATATAAAACTGAGTCACTTTGCTCTACAGAAGAAACTAATACAACATTGTAAATCAACTATACTTCAATTAAAAAAGAATTTTTTTTTTATTGGCTTTTCTGATTTTCCGTTGGGGCTGAGAAGTCTTACTAGGAGCACCCATTCTCAGTTCAGTTTGTAACTGCCTAGATTTTAGTGCAATAGATAAGACTTGGGACCACAGACTATTGAAAGGCCCTTTGTTCGTGGATTACAAGGGGGTCACTCAGTTTATCTCATTCATTATGCGACCCGACTTTTGAGTTGCCAGGTTGAGGCCCGGGGCAACATGTTGATGGAAGGGAACATTAAGCACCAAGTTGTTCTGTGTTTGTGTTCATTCCAACCCACTTTCACCTCCCTTAGCCGGTGAAGGTTATGACTATGGCCCAATTCCCTAGTGACTCACTCCAGGAAAAGGACATGTGACAAGGACCTGGCTCTCATGGGACTGCTTGTCAGCAGTGCCAAGACAGAGATGGCATTGTTCAGGGAAGCCTCAGGAAGTCAAACATCCGGAGACAAGTGTGCATGGTCAACTCACCCCACAGGCTGGAAGAGAACATATTCTCCCCCACTGATCAATCTGTGTATTTACCTCTGCAAGGGCACTCAGAGGACTTCTGGAATGTTTGTCCCCTTCAGTCTCAAATGTAGCCTCTCAATGGGCCAGGAAGGAAGGTACCAGTGTTCCTGGAAGCCTGCTAAATGCTGGGTGATTTACCTGTTGCCACATTCAATTCCATCCCCCCAACAGCCCTTTGAAATAATCATTATGGCCATTCCCGCTTTACAGGTGAGGAAATTTAGGAGGTGGGCGGCCAGGCCCAGCCAGCTACTAAATAGCAGACCCAGGAATCAAACCTGGGTCTAGGTTGACACTGAAGGGTATTTCCAATGCCAGAAAAGAGGGTCCTTTCCATGCTGGTGCCCAGACTTTTGATAAAAGAAATTTTCACATATTGAGCTATAGAGAAGTCATTCTGACTTATACATGAGTTAACTTGAATTTGATGCTAACTACAATAGACTCTTTGTGGCCTATCAAACATATATTGTACATCTGCTTTAATTGTTAAAGAAAAGGGCAAACTGACCAGAAGTAAAGAACATCCATGTTAAAGATTAAATGCCCCCCTTCATTTGATGATAAGACTCCCTTCCCAGGTGCCAAGGCCACACTGTACGTGTTGTACGTGTACGTGTTGGTCTGTTTTTTTTGAAACCTTGAAGAAATGTAGCCCTGACGTGTTTAATGTTTTTTTTCCTGTCCAGATATAAAACTGTGCTGAAAACCCTGCTTCTCTGGAGCAGTTTCTCAGAATAATCTGGAAAACTGGCTTCCGGGCTAGTCCTCAGTTTGGCTCAAATAAAACTCTTTTCTATTCTTATTATTGATTGTTTATTGATTATTTTCGTCAACACCTCCTCTGAGACAAGTAAGAGCAGTCACTGACCGGATGCTTCTGGAAGCTTTGTCTCTCCGCTGCCTTCCAAACACAGCTTTGTTCTGACCTCTTTCTCTCTATCTCTTTACCCTTCAAGATGCTTGCAAATGCCACTTTCCCCATGAACAGTTCCTGAGCACACAGTTCCAAGAGATTTCTCCCTCCTTCTCTCTTGCCCTCTGACCCTCTCAGCCTGTGATCCATGCTCAGCCCTCACAGGGACTATAGCTCAGCTCATTTAAACTTGCACATGCATTTGTAAACTCCCAGGTGGGCTCTAAACTCCTCAAGGGCGTGGACACTGGCCTTGTGGAGCCCTGAGAAGGCTTAGCATAACAAATAATAACAGGTACTGAATGATTCCTGGTGAATTTTTAGGAGAGGCTATGAAAGTCCCTGTGATTCTTTTAAGTAGAGAAGCACGGAAAACTAAGACAGGTGGTTGCTATCTCTGGCTCTTTAGCCAAGATTCACCTTTGCACCAGAGTCCATAATCCTCTCCCCAACTTTCTGGGGGTCTCAGAGGAGACTGCCATTGCCCTGCACAAAATCCATGCCTTCAACCATCTGCCAGTCCTGGGCAGGGGCACCGTGTCGTGGGGAGCACCCTGCCCACTGGGTCCAGGGGGCTCGGCGAGAGTGGTCCAGGCTTTCCGGCAGCCTTGCCTGTTCCCTTGGTCTTTTCCCAAGTCTGGGTGCTCACGCCTAGCCCCTCCCCAGGGACTCCATGATGATGGCCTAACCACACTGGCCATCAACAACGCCTCGCCTCTCTCTAGGGACACATCCGCCGGCACAAACCCCAGATCTCATTTTCTTTCCCCCTGGGATTCTGCCTGTTTTCTTTCCCCTTAACTTACTGTCTTCCCTCTCTGAGCGGCCTGTTTATCTCCAGCTCTGTCAGAAGAACGATGAGGTCTGAGCACCGACGCCCACATAGCATGCCTGTTCCCACCTCTCCCCCCGCCCCAGGTCCCTGGTCCTTTGGGGTCAGCACTACCCCTCCACGCAGCTTGCTTACCCGCCTCCACGCAGCCTCCCGCCTCTCATTCCAGCCACACATGGGGCATGGAGAGAACTGCAGCCGCACCCACAGACGCCCTTCCCGGGGCCCCCTTGGGCCCCATCCACACGCAGAGGCCAGCCCTGCCCCTGGGCCTGAGCGTGCACCAGCCTGTCTCCCCCACTCAGCTGGGAGGACCCCAAAGGCATCGCCACCACTTACCTTGATTCCTGATGCCTGGCCCTGTGATCGCCACGTAGAAGGTGCTCAGTCGGTGTTAACTGAAGGTGGAAATGAATGGCAAATGAATAAATGGTCTTGGTTCTGCTCTATGAAAGCACTCAATGCAGCAGATCAATCTTACATTCACAGTTCAGTCCCTGCCAGGAGGTCCCTGCACTAGACAGGACGTGGAAGCATGGACTAGCATAGGTGCTGCATCTGGAGGGCCTTAAGTCTACAAGATGAGAACACAGACAGGGAAGTGACTTGCCCAGGGTCATGCGGTGTGAGTTGTGGATCAGACTGGCCCAGACTCTCTGATTCCATGACAAAGGCACTGTCTCAGTCATGACTTCAGAGTAATAATACGCTTGCTTTGCTCCTAAAGGACCTTGTAACTCAGACTTAATTTTCTCCCAGTGATTTCTAATTAGTGAGGTTTATTCTTGGGCTGCTAACCGTAGCTAGCATTGATGAAGCCTCCTCGGAAGAACACGTGTAGGCAGTCAGGGATCCTGGGATCCTGTTAGATCCTGCTGGATTCACGACCGCAACAGTTCTGCTTTCCCAGCAAAAGCACTAGGAATGTGTGCCAGATTGAGACAACACACCTACGGCGTTGCTCTCCACCTCCCAGATCTGGCACTGTGAATCCCCGCCCTGCCGCCACCCTTAATCTGCAGCTTGATAGAGACTGTTCTGGCTCCCTCTGCCCCCATTCCCCACCCAACATCGTTTTTGTTGAACCCATTAGGTAGTTATTATCGTTTGCAGCAAACAGCTGATGCCTCCCAGAAAATTTAGCATTTGCTCTTCCCTTTTCCATTCATCTTGTGGTTTGTACATTTTCTCTTCTTTGTTATTAGCAGGGGCACTTACTGGAACACTAGGTCTCTGTCGCTTAGTGGTTTCATATGTCCCTTCTGTTCAGAACCCACCTGGAGTCAGAATCGTGTCTCTGTGACAGAACAATTGGTTGCTATGGAAATGACTGTACCACCCCGGGCACAGGCCTGCCTGCAGAGAAGCTGAGCACTGCATGCAGGGGGTGGCGGTGGAGGAGGGAGGAGGGGTCGCAGCATCCCGGGTGTGACCTGTTAGACTAGCGACTGATTTCTCTAGGCCAGCGTGGTCCCTCTGTTCCTTTTCCTCCCCAAACTGTGTGTGTATGTGACTTCTCTTATCCACACCCTTCCCTCCTGCCACCGCCACTAACAGCTCCACCCAAAGAGGAAAACCTTCCCCTACCTTCTCTCTTCGACCTCCAAGTCCAGCTTAGAGCTCGCTTCCCCCTCTGGAGTGAACCACCCCTGACCAATCCCTTCTCCAATCGAAACCTCCCAATTCTAATGAGTTTGCATTAATGTATTTGAGTGGAATCACTTGCTTCGTTTCTCATTATGCTTTTTTTTTTTCCCCGTCTTATCAAGCTCCTATACTTTCTCTTCCCAATAGTACTGCGGCCCCATGAGAGCACACCTGGGCCAGTGGGGTGCATCGTCCCACAGATCCCAGGCCGGGCTCTGCTGACCACAGGTCCTTGGTAAATGCTACTCCCTGACTCCCAGAGATGACAGACTCAACCTCCAAGCCTGTCCAATTAAACCTACTCAATCTTACTTCTTAAGGATCAAAAGCCTGGAGCGACAGGCAAATCGTATAGCTCTGGATATCATTTTGAACATTTGACAACCGAAAGAGGGAAGAACTCTAAAGCTTCAGTTGCCTGAAATACCCTCAGCTGATAAAGAATGAAAAAGCAGTGCTTTGTTATTTAGAAGTGTTTTATTTTTGTGGGTATTAACTCAGTTTCCTGTTTCAAGTTTTTCTTTAGTCTCATTTGCCTGTCACTTGGGACAAACCCAGGGAAGCGTTTACCCCCAAGCCCCATGACCCCCTTCAGTTAACGTGACCCAGAGACCCTCTTCTGCATTTTCACATGAAGGGCTATGCGAGACCGCCCAACCTAAGGGCAGCTCCTCGTGCCTGGGAGAGGCTGGAGCCATTCCAGAGAGCTCTTTAGGGCAAGGTTAAGCTTACAAACATGAGGTGTAGATTTGGGGCCTTCCCTTTGTCCAATGGGCAACGTCACATAGAGCCTGGGAGTGCAGGGCCGGTGAAGTCCCCTCTTGCTGTGTGTGGCTGTAAGCAAGCCGAGCTGTGCTGGGCCACAGGGTGAAGGAGGCAATGTTGGTTTGGGGGTCCCAACCTCCTTTTTCTGGAACCTGCCCTCCAGCCCCCCGAGGTGTGAGTAAACTGGTAGAAGTATCCCACTCAGGTGAGAAGGGCGCAGAAGTCAGGGTGCCTCCAGGGGAGAATCAACCTTGGAGCTGGACGCCACTTCCCAGAGACTCTCTGCAGGAAGCCCCGGGCATGCAGGCCAGAGCTGCCCCGGGAAGGCACGCTGGGCCCAGCAACGAGAATGTGGCTCCCCCCAGGACTCAGCCCAGGGCTGGTCTGCTTATGGAAAGGGGTCCTGTGCCTGGGAAGCCTGACACACCAGAGAAGCGGGTCTGCTGTGGGGACGTGTCGAGCTGGGAGAGAGGACCCGGATGTGCAAGGGGCCTGCCTTTTCCCACCCTCAGAGCTGCTTTCATTTGGCGGGGGGTGCCCTGAGGCCTGAGGAGGTGCTGGCAGGGCGTCCTCACCAGGCAAAGGCCCAAAACAAACACCAAACCTGGATGCCCCTGGCAGGGGGGCCGTGGAAGAGCTGGCTTTGGTCCACGGCGGCTGGGAGACGGGCCTCAGTCGGGGACACCCCCTTGTCCCAGCCTCGTCAGCCCAGTGCCTGTTGGGAAGCTTGTCCCTGCCCTTCCCAGAGTAGGTGTGGTGAAGGCCCCTCACCAGTCTCAGCCCTTCTGCAGCCCCAGCTTGAGGCAAGGCCTCTGCTCCCCATGGGATGAGGATTTGGACAGTGATGTTGAGGTTCCTTCTAGCTCTGCCCTGACTGTAAAAGAGAAGAGCAAGTGCCCCAGTGGCATCACCCGTGGGACAAAAGACCTTCCCCCAGCGCTCACTGCTCACATGTATTACCGTTACCCAAGGAGTCAAGGGCCCTGTCCAAAACTCACTCACTGCTCGAAGGAGAGGCCAGAATTCAAACTCAGGCTGTGTGGTGGCCACAGAGGGCTCCTTCTGAGTTGGCTGCTCTGGAGACAGAACCACAGTCCAGCTTTAGAGCCCAGTGGCCCTCAACCCTCATGTGCACAAGGGGGAACCCGAGACAGCCAGCTTTCACATGTTCCTTGAGCAGCTGGGTGACATGCTTGGTCTTTTCCAAAGAAATAATCTCGATGAGTTCTTCCCAGGAGAGAGGAAAAACAAAGCTCAAGCACCAGAGTCACAGAAATAGCCTGAGGCTGATCAGCCCTGACTGGCCGGTAGCTGTGGTCTCCCACTGACAGCCTCTTCTGAAATAATAGAGGAGCCATCACAGCCCCTTTGCAAAATATGTTCCTCATGCTCTGTCAGCCCAGATCCAGGAGTCAGACACCAACGCCAGATGGCTGCTTCACAGGAAAGGAAGGAGGGAAGGGAGGAAGAGAGAGAGAGAGGGAGAGAGAAAGAAAGAAAGGGAGGAAGGAAGGGAAAGAGAGAAAGAAAAAGAGGAAAAAGAAAGGATAGGAAGAAAGGAAGAAAGAAAAGAAAGAAAGAAAGGGCATAGAGTCTGGTAGAAAGGGGGACACGCAGCCAGGAGAGGAAAAGAACAGGGCCGACAGGAGCACCTGGACCAGGTCTGGCTGGAGTTGGAGGTGACTGCATTATAGGAAAGATTGAAAGGTTAATATGAAACCAGCCGATGCTGAAAGAGAACAATTAGGAAGGTTAAGGGGCTTAATACTAGATTAATGGCTGCTGGAGGATAAAGTTCACAGCTTCCAGGGAAGAAGTCTGACTCAGAGAAATCTTTTTCGTTGATGGTTCTTGATCTGATTTTGCTGATCTATTTTTTTCTTCCCGGTAACTGAGAGAAAATGACTGTTCGTTCACATGCGATCCAATCTCCCCTGCCCTCCCCTGCCCTCCCCTTTCTTCTCTCTTTCTGTTTGGGAATGTCTGATTTTCTTCAGGTCCTGGAGTGAAGTTTAGGGTCCCACCTGTTCAGCATGCCATACCCCACCTGTAAGTTTTCCCCTCAGTGAGATCTGTGATGCTCTATAAGAATATTTTCTTCAGTGTTGGTTGTATTCTGGGGATATTTCAGGCCAGTAAGTGGTTTCACAGATCAATAGCTCAGCCCAGGAGAGATGTTCTGAGATAAGATAATAAAGAGTGAACCCAAGTATGGGTAGCCGGCCGAGGAGACTGGGGCAGGGGGTTCCCAAGCTTCCCCAACCCAGCAGCAAATCGGTTCCCCCCACCAGGGAGCTTTTAACATACAGACTCCCAGGCGCCACCCGGGCCAAGTGAATTAGAATCTCTGGAGGAGCCCTTTGGGAGTCTGTATAAAGTTCCCCAGGTGACCTCAAGACCAGCCCAGTTTGGGAACCACTGGCCCAGGGGCACAAGGAAGAAAGGCAAGGGAAGGGGGCCACAGACCCTTTACAGTATACTTAGGTCATTGGTGTGACTTCCTAGCTCCCATCCCAGCTCGTGAGTTTCTTGGGGCAGATACTTTGTTTACTCATCTTTATAACCCCTGCACAGGGCTGGCCACATCCAGTTTTCAAGGTCACATTTTCAGAAGCCTGGATGGTAGAGACCCGGCCTGCACAAGAGCACAGGAGCCCAGAGACTCTCCAGTCCAGTGGTTTGCAAACTGTGCTCCTAGGCACCCTGGGGTTCCATGGGGAGGGGTTTCAGGCTCCCGTCCACCTCTCCCTTTCACTCAGGGCAGCCCCCTCCCCTTGTACAACTTTGTGTTACCATTAAAGAGGAGAAAATGTCACCCCAAAATATGCCACCTTGACCTATTGGTCATTTTGAATTAAAGGGACTTATGAAATAGCCGGTGTAAAAAACACCCTGACCCTCCTTTGTCCTCCTGAAAGCAGGAGATGAATTTCCCGTGCAAAAGGACCCTCCTTGTAAGAGGAGGAAGGAAGGCATCCTTATCACCAGAAATTTAAATTTCCTTATCACAGGAAATTTAGGGCCCAGAAGGCAGTATAAACAAACCCTGTTACCTCTTAACATTTACTCCCTTGTCTTGTCAATCCTTCACAAATGTATTGTTTCTTTGTCTAAAAGGTATAGAAGCTTCCTGCTCTGGTCACTTCTTCGGGTCTTCATTCTCCTGTGAAGACTTCCATGTACATGTAAAAAAATAAATAAAATAGGGCTTCCCTGGTGGCGCAGTGGTTAAGAGTCCGCCTGCCGATGCAGGGGACACGGGTTCGTGCCCCGGTCCGGGAAGATCCCACATGCCGCGGAGCGGCTAGGCCCGTGAGCCATGGCCGCTGAGCCTGCGCGTCCGGAGCCTGTGCTCCGCAACGGGAGAGGCCACAGCAGCGAGAGGCCCGCATACAGCAAAAAAAAAAACAACAAAAAAAGTATATGCTTTTCTCTCATTGATCTGTCTTTCTCAGTTTAATTTTCAGACCCAGCCAGGGACCCTAAGAGAAGGAGAACTTTCCCCTCCCTACACTAGTGCAATCACCTCTCTGGCTTCCCAGTTTCCACCCTTGCCAACCCCCAGCCCCAGCCCTTGTCTATTTTCCATCCAGTGTCCAGAATGATTATTTCAAAGCATAATGCCGGTCAGGTAGCTCTTTTATTCAAGAGCCTGTGTTAGATTTCCATTTCACTCACCCACTATCTATCTGAGGTCCTCACCACAGCCTAGGAGTCCCCACATGTCCTCGCCCGGCTTCCCCCTTACTCATCAGCTCCAGCCACACTGCCTCCTACATGCCCTAAACACACCAGGCAGGCTCCTGCCACATTCTGTTCCTTCGGCCTGAAATGCTCTTCCCCAGATGCCCGCCTAGCTGCTTCCTCTTTTCCTGACCACCTACCCAAAATGGTGCCCCATTCCATCAGCCTCTAGTCCCTTCCTCTACTCTGCTGAGTGTCTCCTCTACTAGAATAGAAGCTCCAGGAGGAAAAGCACTTTGTTTTGTTCATGCAGTATCCCCAGCACTGAGAACAGTGCCTGGCATATAGTAGATGCTCCATTAAATACTTGTTTACTGAATGAATCATGTTGGTTTTCCATCTAAAATCGTTCTGTACATTTTCTTCTTTACCCATGACTATATCTCCCAAATTTTCTGCAGTAGCTATATATCACTTTTAGTCACAAAAAGCAATAAATGAAGTCTTCTCCAGGACCATTCTCTGGGAGACCCTCTGGGGTCTGAGTGGCACCAGGTCTGTCCTGAGCTCCTTGGAGCCATAAGGATACTGGAGGAGCCTCCAGTTTCTGATGGTGGATGGGGAACTCAGTGGTGACAAGAAGCCCCTGTTTAGCCACCAGCATCTTGTCTTGGGATCAGTGGTGGGGAGCGCTGAGGAGGGGAGAGAGGATTGAAAACAGAACCAGCAACAGCTGTGACATTCACCCTGTTCTCCTCTGCCTGGTACACATGCAAACATAAGCACTCCCAAGGATCCAGGCTCCCAGGCCTCCTCCAGAGAAGGCCCTGCTGCTGTGGGCCATGGTTTCACGGGCACAACCAGCTTTCCTCCCTCAGGTTTTCGCTCTCTTTTCTTTGGGGACTGTCTCTGGGCCTGGTACCTCCTGGCTCTGCTCAGTTGAGTGACTGAATCTACAACAAAGAAGCAACATCATGGCTCCAGGGGCAGGTCTCAGGCCTGACGGAGCCCCTCATCTGGTCTCTGTGTCAGAGCCCCTGCCTCCCCAAGTGGGTGGAAATCCCGGGCTCTCCCGTGACTCAGAGTTCCTGTTCACAAGAGCTCAGCAGTTCCAGATGACAGCACAGCCTCGCACACTAGAAACAATTCAGGAAATGAAAGCACCTTGGACTTGATCATTTTCTGAAGGAATCTTTTCTGAGCCTCTTGCATAAAACCCATCTAAAATAGACATCGGAAAAGAGAACTAAGAGGCCTCGTTTCCCCTCCCTCCTCCAGCCCCAGAGCTTCCCTTGCGGGAGTGACTCAGAGTCCCAGGCCCTGGCTCCTGCCTGTCTTATTGTGACGTATCACCAGGTCCCATCACCCCCAGGGACAGAGCTGCTGTCTCCTGGGCTAAGACAAGCCTGAGACACTCAAGAGCAGGGGTTGGACACCTTCTATAAAGAGCCAGGTGGCAAACACTTTAGTCTTTCTGAGCCATCTACAGTCTGGTTTCTGTCACCTATTTTTTGTTTGTTTCCTACCACCCTTTAGAAATGTAAAAACCTTTCTTAGCTCACAGGACTTACAAAAACAGACTGTAAAGGTGGGCAAGGTACAGCCCGTGGGCCAAATCCAGTCCACTGCCTGTTTTTGTAAAATGAAGTTGTATGGGAACACAGCCATGCTATGTACTGCCTGTGGCTGCTTTCAGGTTGCAATAGCAGAATTGAGCACTTGCCACAGAGACCAGCAAAGCCTGAAATAGTCACTATCTGGCCTTTTACAGAGAACATTCGCCAAGCCCTGCTTCAGAGTAGTAATATAAATGACTCACTGGCATTCCAGCTTTTAGTGCTGCACACACCTTCCTATTTCATACTGGAAACATTTTTGGAGATTAGTATTTGTCCCATTTTATAGATGAGGAAAGTGAGGACCAAAAGGTTAAGGCTTAACCAAGGTCACACAGCTAATAGGGATTTTGGACCAGGCAAAGCTGCTCTGGAAAGGGCAATCCCTGAAGCCTGGAGTCTACCTCTTGTTCAGCCCCATCAGGGAAGGAGGCAGCAAGCAGGTCCCTTGGTGCAGCATCAGAGAGAGACACCGGGTATGGAAAGCAACCAGGCTGACCTGTACAGGCACTCCTAAGATTCTCATGAAATGCTTGTGTGCTGAATATCTCCAAGGGCTTTCTGTGCACAGGAAAGGCTACTGGCTGACTGGCTGGCAGGAAAGCGGTCCTTTCAAATCCATGTTTGGCTTCTGTAAAGATTAAACAGGTAGTCACATAACTGTGAAGATCAGGGAGCCACAGCAATCCTCCCACAGAGATATGGAGGACCTTGCATCCCGCAGACCTGAGGATGGCAACGCCATCACTGGTGTGAGAGAGACCCCCAGTGGAAATTAGTGGTATCGCAGCTCCTAAGAGTCTTTCTAGAAACACCCTCAGGCTTCCAGGAGCTCACTTCTTGGGCTGGGAGTGTAAAAGGCTGGTGTCATCTTTGAGTAATTGTCCCAGTACGTGAAACTAAATGAGTGTTGTCCTCCTCAAAACCCTCCCTGAGGGAGGTTGGTGTCTGCAGGCGCTCACAGTGCTGTCATTTCACAGGACGTGTTAGGAGTGCCTCCTAGGCCTGCCTTCATGGCCTTTCCTGTGCTTTTAGAGTCTTATCTGTGGGGCACATCTGACTCCTGAGAACGGTTGGCCTTTGTGAAGCTTTGTTTATGCCTCCTTCAGTCTAACTTTGCTCCAGGACCTGTTTAGTGTGTCTCATAAGGTTGTTAGTTTGGGATATTGCTATTGTTTGTGGGGTTTTTTTAAATTGGAATTAAATACCACACTCATAAATTAGGATTCCTAGCATTTCTGGAAAAGTCAGACAACGCTGGTTCTAAGTGTTGAAGCCAGTGGTTGAAGCTGAGGAGCTGCCACTCCCTTAGAAGGATTCTCCAGTTTGCCACAGTCTTCACTCCTCCCTATTACCTATTATTGCCTGCCCTGCTGTTGATTACATTACCTTCCTTGTCTCTATGGAAGCGTTATAGTTATATCACATATACGGAATAACTGCCATAATAATAACTGTTGCCACAGGACCAGACACTATGCTAAGCATGGCACGTACATTCTCTCATCTAACCCAGTGCATTAGTACCATTGTTCTCAACTCACAGATGCAGGAACTGGGCTTCACCCTCCCCTAAGCGACTTGCCCAGGATCAAACAGCAAGTATCTTCCCCATGCAATTAACTGCTGTGGTCAGGCAAGCAGGCAGATCTGGATTTGATTCCATGAGATAGTAGAAAGGTTAAACAGATATAAAATATCTTTATGAGCCAGAGGGTTGAACTGAATTTCAGTTATGGACATACGCATTTTACCTTGTCAGATAACGGCTCCTTCCATTGGTTTAGGGGGTGTGTCTGGCTCAGCAAGGCCCCAAACAATCACTAGGTTTTCCTCTTTCTCTACCCATAATGTATTCAAGAATGGCTAGCCCTGATCCCAATTATGAAGCAGGCTAAGTATCTCTGGTGTTAAAGACAGCGGACTCTTCCCCCTCTCTTCCTCAGGATACCTGTCTTGACCCTCTTCTGATGCCATGTGCCCAGTGCCCTGAGGTCCTGACAAGGGGCCTGGGGACCCTGCTGTAACACAGTGTCGAGGCCTGAACTCTGAGACGTCACCTCACCTTCCAGATTTTCCCTATGCCCTTTGTCTAGCAAAATATCCTCCATCAAAACATCCTCTTCTGTGTCCCAAATGTTCAACCCCTTCTAAATGACTGACTGCTTAATCTGATAAATGAATGGGAAGATGAGGTGCTAAGGGACTTGGTCACTCTTCCAAAAACGTTTAAAACCATCCCAGGGCTTCCCATTGCTCTTTGGAGACTGAAGACAAAATCCTCAGCAAGGCCCAAAAGGCCCTTCTGTCCACCAGCCTCTCCCCCACCCCACTCTCCACCCGGGCATTCCCCCCACCTTCTCCCAGTTCCTCCCACACACCTTAGTTCCCCACTACTGCTGGGTCTTTACACTGATCCTGTCCTCTGCCTGGAAATCTCTTCCACCCCATCTTGGTCAGTGGCTACCTCCTGTCCTTCAGATCTCCATTCAGCCATGACCTCATCAGAAAGCATCCCCTGACCTCCCCAACTAGGTCAATCCCACCATTAGACTCATGCAGGTACCATGACCTTCTCCGTCACACCACACATTCCTCAAGGATGGAATTCTGCACGTATTGATTTACGGTACTTGTGCCTCATTGGACGATGAGTTCAATGATACCATCATGGAGGTATTTTATCTGTTTCTATTCATTTTTATATCCCTGGTGCCTAGATGCCTAATTCGTGTTTGTTGAAGGAAAGTGGTAGCCAGGGGGAGAGGGAAGGGAAGAATTACTAATGACTTTTCTACAGTTGAACCAGAGAGAACCGAAATGACTTGCTCAAATTCACAGAACTAGCTAGTGATGCAGCAGAAAGTTGGACCCAAGTTTCCAAGGCACATTTCTTTTCCACTCTATCATTCTTTGCTCTGGGGCCTCTGCGGGCCTCTTCAGGCTGAGATGGATAATTGCACCCTGAAAATTATGGCTTTGGAGGTGTGCCTGGCCTGGCTCCAGATAGAGGTGGTGAAATAGAATCAGGCTGCAGCTGGGTCCCTTTGTCATATGCAGGGGCAGAGCAGACCTCTGGGCCCCCTCCAGGTGGGCTCCTGGGGCACTATGGCTGCATTTAGTGGGCATGTAAGACCCGGGATGATCAACATGCTGGAAGAAGAAAAGTGACCGTCTGCCGTGCTCTTAGAATGTGCAAAACCCTGTAAGGGACACTATTTAGTTGATTCTGACATGAGCTCTGCCAAAGAAATGTTATTCTCTCCATTGACAGATGAAGAAACAGGTCCAGAGACTGAGCTTCCAAAAGTCACACAGCTAGTCAGTGCAAGAATGGTTTTTTAGACTGAATATGTGAGATTCCTGAGCAAATTCATACATCATGATGTAGCACAGCCTTGATGAAGAACAGACCTTATTCCTGTTCAGAATATGAGAAATCTACATGAGAAGAATGAGAGAGCAGGACCTAGGACCCAAGGGGGAAGGGCTGGCTGGGGGACAAGAAGCTCAGAATGCACAAGTCGGGGAGGAACTGGGGTTGGGCAGAGAAGGACCGAGATGATGAGCCTCGAGCTCAATGCGCTGTCCTACTTCTCCAGGCTGTGCCCTGCCTTTACCCACCAGACTTCTTAGCAAAAGCGTTTTTTATTTCCACTGTCTATGGAAACATTAATTCCTCAGCAATCAGATGTCCTAGATCTGGAAGAAGAAAGTGGTGGTCCAGTGGCCTGGCTGTCCAGTTCAAAGGAAAATGCAGGGATGCACCCCTGTCCTTAGTGTTGAGTCTCTGACCCCTGCTTCAGAGAAACGGGCACAGGAGGGGAGGGAGAAGAAGCCCCGTGTACCCCCGTGAGGTGGGGCTCAGGGAAGGCCACGGGGCTGGCCCTCAGGAGCTCCTGCCTCCCCCTGGGTGACTTTGGGCTGTTGTTCTGGAATTCAGTTTCCTCCCTCTAGAGGGAGGGGATGGATGGGATGGCCTCTAATACTCTGTGGTTTTATGCTTCTCCAGCCTAGGCCTGGGGTGCAGGTGAGGGAGATAAGAACAAGCACAGTGGTGAGCAAGAGTCATCCAAGAGAAGATTTAATCAGTGACCGCAGAGCCATTGAACAGCTAGAGATGGGGTTTGAAACTTCTCAGCCTTTGTTTTGAACCTTGAGGTTTTCTCATTGTCAGCGAGAAAAAATGATTGTAGATTTGAATAGATTGTGGGTGCTGTGTTATCTAAATGGCATAGGTTTGGGTGTCAGGCCCAGTTCAAAAGTCCGGGCTTGGGTAGACGGAGGACCCTCTCCGAGCCCCAGATGCCTCGTTTGTGAAAGATGCACACCTCACGGGGTGGCCGAGAGGTTAGATGAGTTTCCATAGAGAGAGCATCTAGCATAGGACCTGGTAGAATTCCTACAGATCATCCCCCTCCTCCCACTGGGGAGGGAAAAAATGAAAGCGGAGAATGGAATTAAACTGAATCCAAACTCAGCAAGTGTTTATTGAGCCTCAAAGGTGTTTTGCCCGACTCTTTCATACATTCATGTATTCACAATGAGGTGACTATCTAGTGCTACTCCACCACTGTACAGAAGAAGACACTGACGGTCAGGGAGGGCTTCAGCTCATAAATAGAACTGAGATCTGAATGTCTGTCTGCTGCATCCAACCCCAAAGAGTCTTTTCACAGATTCCCAGAGACACCTCTGGGACAGGTGCTCTGGGGCACAAGTCCACTGGGAGAAGATTTAGCTTGGGGGTTGCTCTGGGAGGCCCCAGTGTTCTATAGTTGTGTTTAACATCCTCGTATTCTTGGTGGTGTGAGGAGGGGCTGGAACAAGGGCCCTCTCGCCCTTGGTCATGGCTGGGATGGAGCCAGCCTTACATCCACCTGGGACAAGGGGATCTCTCAACCGCTTCCTACAGTCAGTCAAGGCTTTTCTGGTACTGACACTCGTAAATGTTACTATTGACATAGTGCCTTGATGTTTTACAGTGATTTCACTCACCCGCTGTGAGGTGAGGGAGAGTATCATTATCCTTATTTTTCGGGTGGGACCAGGCTCAGGACCTTCCCTGATTTGCTGGAGGCCACGCCTCCCACGCCCACTGCTGAGAATCTTTCCCCGCATCACTGTGCTCTGCATCTTGCCAAGGCGGCTCCTTGCCAAGGGCTAAGGGGGTCTTGTCACCCAGAGGCTGAAGGGAGGGAAGGGCACACAGTCAAAGCACTTGTGAATTCAGTGGTAACAAGGGATTGAGTCAATAATAGTTCCTTAAATATGCAAATCCTTGGGCTTCCCTGGTGGCGCAGTGGTTAAGAATCTGCCTGCCAAGGCAGGGAACGGGGGTTGAGCCCTGGTCTGGGAAGATCCCACATGCCGTGGAGCAGCTAAGCCCACGCGCCACAACTGCTGAGTCTGTGCTCTAGAGCCCGAGAGCCACAACTACAGAAGCCCGCGCACCTAGAGCTTGTGCTCCGCAACAAGAGAAGCCACCGCAATGAGAAGCCCGCGCACCGCAGTGAAGAGTAGCCCCCGCTCACCGCAACCAGATAAAGCCTGCGCGCAGCAAGGAAGACTCAACACAGCCTAAAATAAAAAATAAATAAATTTATTTTAAAAAATACACATCCTTCAACTTGCTATGACGATGACGTTCACTTCTCCAGGAATTACTTACTGCTGCCAGGAGTGTGACGTGACACCGGGGTGGGTGAGTCACTTCATCTGGTTGGTGCTTACATCCCAGGCAGCGTTCTGTGGCGCTCATCAGCCCTGCCTGCCCCAGAGCAGGGCCTCAGTCAGTGTCAAAGTGCTGAAGCCTCTCCTCAGTGCCCCTCTGACCACACCAGTTCCTCAGGAAACTACCCCATCAGGCTTCAGCTTTTTGACTTTGCCCCACTTGTGACCCCTTCCTGACAAGCTCGGAACCCCAGTGTAGGCCCAAGCTCCTAGATGCTGGCTTTGTCCACACCATTTGCTCCTGGATAGTTCTCAGGTCCTGTCATCTATCAGCTAAGGTCTTGGGGTCAGGCAGACCTGGGTTCAAATTCTGGTTCTACCACTTATTAGCAATGCAAACTTAACAATGTTGCTACACTTCTACAAACCCGTTTTTCTATTGGTGTAATGGGAATAGTAGTACTACCGACCTCCTAGTGAGGGGTGAGATGCAGCAGGCAATGCACTTAGCACAGTGATTGACTCATAGCAAATGTTCAGTGAATGACTCTGTGTGTGTGTGTGTGTGTGTGTGAATGTGTGTATCTCTCCTGAGCACTCGACTTTACTGTGTTTTTTTCTACCACATACCAATTTGAGCACCACAGGGCTAATCATTTCTATCTTCTCAAGCATCCTGATATCTTATTTCATCCCTCCTTTTGTCTTTGGTTCTAACCTCTTCTATACCATTTTTTTTTTCATAACCTTTAGCAGCTTTCATGTCCTCTGTCCATTTTTAAAGGTTTATAATAGCAACATATCAACATTTATAACATTTTTCAGTCTTGTCCAACAGGATAGAGAATGGAAACTGATGGACTAGCTGCAAAAATTAATTGAAGCAATGAATTATTTTTTTTAAGAAAAAAGAATGAAAATTTGCAAAGGATGCAAAGAGGCAATTCACAGAAGAGCAATTCCATATGATCAAAAAACATATGCAAAGGTTTCAGACTCTAGTAATCAGGGAAATATAAATGTAAATAGCAATGAGCTGCTTCTTTACTTCTATCAGAATGATCAAAATTTCAAAAGACTGATAATACCAATTGCTGGTAGGGATGCAGGGGAAAAGTTTACTTTAATCATTGCTCTTGGATTCCATAGCCTTTTGGAAAGCAATCTGGCAACATCTATTAAAATTAAAATTAAAAATACATAAAACTTTTGGGACTTCCCTGGTGGTGCAGTGGTTGGGAATCCACCTGCCAGTACAGGGGACATGGGTTTGAGCCCTGGTCCGGGAAGATCCCACATGCCATGGAGCAACTAAGCCAGTGTGCCACAACTACTGAGCCTGCACTCTAGAGTCCGCGAGCCCCAACTACTGAGTCCGTGTGCCACAACTACTGAAGCCCGCACATCTAGAGCCTGAGCTCCACAACAAGAGAAGCCACCACAGTGAGAAGCCTCTGCACTGCAACAAAGAGTGGCCCCCACTCGCCGTAACTAGAGGAAGCCCATGTGCAGCAACAAAGACCCAACGCAGCCAAAAATAAATAAATAAAATAAATTTAAAAAAATTATTATAAAAAATAAGTAAAAATAAAATACATAAACCTGTTGACCTAGCAGTTCCACTCCTGAAAATCTACCCTATAGAAATAAAGATACCCGAATGTGTGGCTATGTGCACAAATATGTAGAATGAATTGTTTATGGTGGAAAGAAAACAAAACCTAGAAATAGAGAAAATGTCCTTCAAAAGGGGTATTGTTGAGTATATTATGACATGCCAGGGAATATTCTACAGCCATTAAAAAGAGTAAATTGGAGCTATATCAGGTGCCTCACAGGGATTGCCATGAATAATTGATGAGAAAAAGCAAAGTGTAGGAAATTGGTTATAAAATTTTAAATCATTCCATTTGAAAGAAGAAATAATGCCACCCTCCCCACCCCCGGTCCCCAATGTGCATGTCAGCCAACGCACATGAGCACGGAGAAGTGCATGGCAGCATCCCGACCCAGTGGTCACCATGGTTTTTTTGAGGGAAGGACTGTCCTGTGGCAGGAGAGGGATGGGAGAAAGGGAGGGAGGGCCCAATCAGAAGAAAAATGAAAAGAAAAAAGACTGCATTGAAATTAATACATATATATGTATTAATATATATAATATATGTATAATATATATATTTATGTATTAACATAAAAGTATCTGCGTAAGCAGATGTAAGAAGAAAATTCTAAATTATATATACATATTTTAAACATTTTTGTTAACCTAAAGCATCCAAATGTACATTCCTTCACCAATAGTTTGACAAACAGCCAAGATCTTTTCACTGAGAATAAGTCTGTTTGGGGGGACCAGTTCTGCCCCACTCTGCTTTTTGTACAAAAATCACACCCTTAATGCTTTGTCTGCAATTTCTAATTTTAGTTTCTGTAGAGTCGAGTGAGGACTCAGACACTTGGAAAACAAGTTTGTACAGGAATCTTTCAGATATTATGCTTCCCCCCCAACTTATTCAGTTGTCTTGCCTACACCCAATTCAACAATAATCTTATTTTAGGATCTCTCCTTTACTGTCTTTCCAAAACTGTCAACTTGGTTCTTACAGAAAAAATAATTCTTTTTCTCTCATATTCACATTTCCTCAGTTTATGTGACATTTTGTTAAGGTACAACTGGCATTAAACAGGCTTGGGAATAAATACATCTCAGTGTTGACATTCATGTCAACAGGTAGATGTCACTGTATATGGCATCCCGGAAGGTGTGGGCACCCCCTGGTGGCACATTCGGTGCCCCCCACTCCCCGCAAGGGAGCAGCAGTCAGTATGTTTCACCGAGAGAATGCACACGGTCATGGATCCTGGCCGGTCAGTTACAAGAGGTAGAACTTCATTGAAAGCCCTTATGTGCTGTGAACTGGTAACCCCTGTTGGATCACATCCAGCTCTCGCATCATGTGACTCTGTCGATTATTCTATGATCGAAATATCTAAGGTTGCAAGTGGATGTGAGAGTGAGGAAGCATGGAGGATTACAGCCTTCTTTTTCAATACATCATGTAGCATTTTGGCTAACATGGCAAAAAGTCTGGGGCAAGTAGCCTGGCTGAGGAGGACAGACCTCATGCTTATAATCCTGTCTCAGAACAGGTGATGCAGGGCTGGTTAAGGACTCTGGCCCAGCTTCAAATCCCCTAACCTTCTGCATAACTTTGGGAATGTCATCTTACATCACTACATCTGTTCTCTTGTCTGCAAAATGGGGTGACACTGTCTAATTCACAGAGTTCTTTTGAGGCTCACATGAGAGGAATGTTCTTAAAAGTATTCGTCACAACGACAGGATCATCTGGATTATTTTCATATGTGTACACCCTAGATAACATTTGTCACAATGGCATGGGGTGAGGGACTCCATCCCTACAACAAGCAGCAAGGTTTACAACAAGGAACCTACCCTTTGGAGGCAGATGTATGGGATCCGGATGCACTTTCACCAGGAATTCACTGCACATCCTTGGGCAAGTCATCAGCTTTGTCATCTGAGACATGGAGAACAAGAGTGGGAAAATCACACTGAGCTTGAGCAGTTACGGTGAGAATTAAGTAGAGGTTAGAGTCCAAAGTTGTCTGGAACATACGAGAGGCCAGGTAGATATCATTCTTGTGGAGGTGACTCTTAGTCCACAAGCTAAGATCTGAAAGAAATGTCATGTCCTTTAGTTTCTATAACTCAACTTATTTCTGACTCTGAGTTTTCATTTCTCTTTGTTGGTGGAAAACTTCAACCCCAGTCCTTCCTGGGGACCACCCCCCACTTTGGCACCGTGGACTGTGATTTGATGTGGTGAAGGACCTGGGGGTGGAAGGTCCTTGACCTTGATCTTTCACCCACACAGGTTGGGCTGGATGTCCTTTGCCCTATCCATTTGTCCTGTGGCTCTCTATTGCTTCTAGGACATAGTTAGAGCACATAATTATCTTTGTGGCTTGGCGCACAAATGAGTGCAATACAATAGGGAAGAGTAGGGCCTGTGGATAAAGCCACGCCCATCTAAAAGCATCCAAATCCAAAACAAATGTTTAACACTGTGAGTGCCAAACAAAACACACCTGTGGGCAAATGGGCCTCTTTACTGCTCTGTGGCCACAATCGGCATTCCCTCACCTCCACCTCTGCTGGGAACGCTGATCCTCAGGGATCCATTTTTCATATTCTCAGAGCTCTACCAGCAAGGCTCTTCCTCCCCACTTCTGGTGTTCCCTACCCCTTCCTCACTTTATTCCTCTCTATAGCCCTTAGTACTGTACTTTCCTTATTTATCTTGTTTAGTATCTATTTCCACCCACTAGAATGCAGGCCCGTGAAGACAGGTTTTTCATCTGTTTTATTGTTACATCCCAAGTGCCCAGAACAGTGCCTGGCACATAATAGGCACTCAATAAATGTGTTGAATGAAAAAATGGATGGATGGATGGACGGATGGAAGGATGGATGGGTGATTGAGTGACTTCACTGTTGAATGGATGAATTGGTTTCCTTTCTTCCCTGATACTTGTGCTTTCAGAAGATTCTCGTCTGGGCTGCAACTAGGGTGAGATCAGTGAGGCACTCACCTTGGGTGCAAAATTTAAGGGGACACCAAGAAAACTTAGTAATCAAGATAAATGATATTTAATGTAATAGTTTAAAAAATCAAAATTAATGCCAAAAAATCTGTGATGAACAAAATCTCAAATTTTTAAATAAAGACATGATCCTAAAGAAATTGCAGTGAGCTAAAGTTAATTGAAAATTATTTAAGATTGCCACTTGGTCAAGGGAAATTCTCAAATATGGCAATGTTCTGAACTGAAAATAAGGTAAGCAAAGAAGCAGACTTTGAAACTTTATTAATGAATTTCTTTCATTAATAAAGTTACAGTCTAATAGGAAAGTAACAGTCTAATAAATTCTGGTTTTTTGGTATAAATAAAATGTTTAAATGTAAAATAATGTTGTGTTTTAATATACCTACTTCTCAATTTTTCATTTTTTAAGCTATTTTAATGTTCTGGAAAAATATGACCTATTAAAAAAAATACATGCATATATATATATATATATGGAAGAAGTTGGAATCTTGCCATCTGCAATAGCGTGGATGGACCTTGAGGTTATTATGTTAAGTGAAATAAGTCAGACAGAGAAAGAAAATAACCTATAATTTCACTCCTATGTGGAATATAAAAACAAAACAAACAAAAAACAAAATAAATGAACAAACCAAACCAAACTAAACACGAAGATACAGAGACTAGAGTAATGGTTACCAGAGGCGAGAGGTTTGAGGGGAGGGGGGAGGGCAAAACAGGTAATGGGGATCAACTGTATAGTGACGGGTGGAAATGAAATATTTGGTGCTGAGCATGCTGTAGTGTTTACAGAAGTAACAATATAATGTACTCATGAAACTTATGTAATGTTATAATCTGATATTACCTCAATAAAAAACATGTTTTAAAAGGATAAATATTAAAAAGATAAAGGAGGAGGAGGTGAGGGGATTTCAGGAAAATGGTGAGCAAGGTGGTCTTGATTGGGGCACTTTTCAATGATTCCCAAATCAACACACATAGGCCTATTTGATCACTAGCTTTCCCTCTGCAGGAAAGGATCTTGAGAAAGAAATCTTGAGGAAGAAAAAGAGATCAAGAAGAGGAAGAGGCTGGCAAAAGAGGAAGGGCTTTCTTATTCCCCAGGCATCAGACATTAACACAGGCAGCCCGGGCAACCCACACACTTGCTCACTTTGCTTTCACTTCTGCCGTTCCGAACCAGGGGAATGGGTACCACCCAAGATGGCTCGCACCACAACCCCTCAAGGGGGGCTGAGCTGAGCCAGGCCTCCCACTACGTGGTCCCAATAGGCAATGCTGTGCTTCCTCGGGCTGGTGTACAAATCTGACACTTGGTCGGGGGTTAAAACCGAAGAGGCTCAATTACTGAAAAGTCCTGAGGTTCTGAATCAAGCCGAGTATTTTTACTCAACATCGCAAATTATGCACCATGCTGGCTGAGGCCAAAGGTCAATGTTACTACACTGTTTTCGGAGGGAGGGGAGCAGCAGCCAGTCCATCTTGGGGTTGTAAGAAGCCCCTCACATACGTAAAGGTCTTAGATGCACAAAGACAGACTTTGGTACTGAAACTAAAGACCTCATGTACTCAAGAATCTTCACAGGGACTTCCCTGGTGGTGCAGTGGTTAAGAACCCACCTGCCAATGCAGGGGACAAAGGTTTGAGCCCTGGCCCAGGAAGATCCCACATGCGGCGGAGCAACTAAGCCCGTGAGCCACAACCAATGAGCCCGTGAGCCACAACTAATAAGCCCGTGAGCCACAACTAATAAGCCCGCGTGCCACAACTACTGAAGCCCGTGTGCCTAGGGCCCATGCTCTGCAACAAGTGAAACCACTGCAACGAGAAGCCCGCACAGCACAACGAAGAGTAGTCCCCAGCTCACCACAACTAGAGAAAGCCCAAACATAGCAACAAAGACCCAATGCAGCCAAAAATAAATAAATAAATAATAAAATAAATTTATTAAAAAAAAAAAAAGCAAAAGAATCTTCACAGCTTCTATTGGACATATTTTCTTTTTAGGAATGAAGGAAAATTCTCCCATTTTTGAGCTATTCTTTTATGTCAATTCTACAAAATTGCATGTAACTTTATAAATATTTTTAAAAGATATAGTTTTGTAAGTATTTAATATTCTGCTAATTTGATTTTGAATTGTAAATGTCAAGTATTCTGTTTTGGGGGTTTTTATGTTTTATTATACTTTGTTAAAAAGGAAAAATTGTACATTTTTAGAATGTTTTTATGAGTAAGTTTAATGTACTGAAAATAAAAATTAAAAAAACCCAAAAAACTGACGGTGGATGTTGGGAGGCACCCTGGTGTCAAAGGAAGGCATTGGAGACGAGGCCAGGATTTTAGGGCTTCTGCTTCTGGGCATTTCACTGGACTAGCTGTGAGTGCTTGGTCCAGTTCCCTTCCCTCTCTAAGCCCCAGTCTTCTCATCTGTCTAATGAGACCTCTGAAAACCCCTCCAGCTTTGAGTCTAGAAGGTAGAATTCAGCATAATATTGGTGCCTTTGATCCATGGTCAACACAAGTGTTTAAAAGCAAGCCCTCTCTCTAGAGAATACCTAAAGATACACTCTTCCTTTGAGTAAACATAAAACAAAACTTGGAAAAGCATTTCTGAGGACTTCCAACTATATGTGGAAAAATAGACCACACACATCTATATTATCACAGTGTGGCATGGTGGTCGAGAGGCCACTGGGGCCACACTGCCTGGGTTTGAATCCTGGTTCTGCCACTTATAACTGACTGACCTCGAACAAGGACATGTCAGTTTTCTCATTTGTTAAACAAGGAGAGTGATAGTGCCTGCTTGTCCCTTGGAAAGGGCTGCCAGTGGAGACAGAGTTTTTGGGGAGAAGGGCCAGGGGATGCAGAGATGGGTGTGATTAAAACACAAGGCTGAGGGCTGAGGCTGCAGGGTAGACTGTTGACGGTTGAAAGGAGGTTCCAGTGGCTTTGCACGAGGACACCCACAGGAGGAGAGGGGCAGGAAGCATGGGGCAGTGTAGAAATGGGTGGGCAGAAGAAGGCAGATGACTGGGGGATGTGTACACTGGGCAGAGCCTGGCTAAGAGGGGAGGAGGGAGAAACACAATGGGACAATCTGTCTCAAGTTTCTAAATTAAACTCTGGTTTAAAGGGCTTTCATAGACTCACTAGCTAGCTTCTGAAGCTAGTTCTTTGCTCAGACTTCCAAACAGAAAGTCGCTTTTTGACCTGGTAACTTTCAGCCCCACATAGAGAGGAGAAATGAAGTCAGAGTCCTGAGGGGAAGGAAGTTGCATACATAGCCTTTCAGCCTCCAAAGAGCTGAGAGCTGAGCCTGGGCTGAGAAGCTGATGGGGAAGGCCTACTTCAGGACGGGGTGCCAGCCTCCTCTATAATTCTTTTCTTTTTTCCCTTTTGGCCATGTCACGCAGCTTGCGGGATCTTAGTTCCCCCACCAGGGATTGAACCTGTGCCCCCTGCAGTGGAAGCGCACAGTCTTAACCACTGGACAACCAGGGAAGTCCCAATTCCTTAGTTTCTTTTTTAGTAATAACAGTTTTCTTAGGACAATCCATAAACTATAGAATCCACCCATTTAAAGTGTACAATTCAATAGTTTTAGTGTATTCAGAGTTGTGCAATGACTGCAATCAATTCTAGAACATTTTCATCATCCCCCAAAAGAAACCTTGTACTCATGAGCAGTCACTCCCTCCCCCCACCCAACATCCCCCTCCCAGCCCTATTCTGGAAATTTTGTATAAATAAAATTGTATAATATGTGGTCTTTTTTGATTGGCTTCTTTCACTTAGCATGTTTTCAAGGTTCATCCATGTAGTAGCATGAGTCAGACTTTCATTATCTTTTTTTTTTTTTAGTTTTAAAAAATGTTTTTTATTTTTATTTATTTATTAAAATTTTTTTATCTTATACTTTTTAAAATAAAAGCATGTATTATTTATATAATGGGGGGAACCCCACAATATTTTCAAGGGAGAGAGAAAAAAATCTGAATTAGTAAAATAGAAACTTTGCATTCACGATCTATTCCAGGTTTAGAATACCAGTAGAGATTGGCTGACATCCTAAAAGATTGGTCTGTTCTCTAACTTTTGGCCATTTAGCACCAAACTCAGGAAAATCTTCAGCCTTATTCACAGAAGAGAATGGGCAATAGTAGTAGCTACTGTTTATAAGCTAAGCCTTGTGCTTAACGATTTGTATCTGTCATCTCCAACAATCCCGTGTGGTAGATGCTATTAGCCCTGTTTTATACATGAGACCAAGAGAGCTTACATAACTGAGTCCAAATCTGCACATAAACCCTCCTCCAATAACAGGAAAACCATCTGAAGGGCAAGTGACACTGAAGGTTGAACGAACTACCGTCTTGGTGGAACAGTAACAAATTACAATAAACTCTGACCCAGAAACTGCTGAAGAACAGGATCTAAGAATAATTACTGGTGAAAGATAGGTGTTCAAATATGACCTATCTTCTATCGTTGCCTTAAATAATTAAATGCTAGCTAGTTATAAATTCAGTGCGAAACTCATTCTATGCAGATATAGGTAGGTTTCTGTTATCTAGATGCAAATCTAATTAGGTTTGAAATCCTAAAAGTAGAACATTAAGCTAAATGATAACTCTCCCAATATTTTTTCAGTTTTTGTTTTTTATTTTTTAATGGCACCTCATGGGAGCCTGGACACAATGTCCAACTTGAGAATTACCTCTGATTTTCTTTTTTTTTCTTTAATTAATTAATTAATCTATTTATTTATTTATTTTTGGCTGTGTTGGGTCTTCGTTGCTGCGCACGGGCTTTCTCTAGTTGTGGCGAGAGGGGACTACTCTTTGTTGTGGTGAGCAGGCTTCTCATTGCGGTGGCTTCTCTTGTTGTGGAGCACAGGCTCCATGCGTGCGGGCTTCAGTAGTTGTGGCATACCGGCTCAGTAGTTGTGGCTCACGGGCTCTAGAGCGCAGGCTCAGTAGTTGTGGTGCATGGGCTTAGTTGCTCCATGGCATGAAAAATGTTTGTTTGTTTTAATTTTAATTTTTAGCTGAGTTGGGTCCTTGTTGCTGTGCTGCACACGGGCTTTCTCTAGTTGTGGCGAGCGGGGGCTACTCTTCATTGCGGTGCGCCACCAGGGAAGCCCGAAAAATGTTTTTTAATATTATACGAACACACTAGAGTATATTCTCTCGTAGGCACTATGTGGGTCGAGAAATAACAATGTCAACTCCCCTGAAGCCCTCATGACCCTTCACAGTCAGTATTCCCTCCTCCCCCATCATTTAGAGTATGAATGACCTTTTCTTTACCATATATCACCAAACAGTATAGTCTGCATCACTAAAGACCTTCATTACTTTTTATACTGAATATTATTCCATTGTACGGATAGACCACATTTTATTGATCTGTTCATCAGTGGATGTATATTTGGATTATTTCCATTATTTGGCTGTTGTCAATAATGATCTATGAACATCCGTGTACAAGTTTTTCTGTGGACATATGTGTATATTTTTCTTGGGTATACACCAAGGGGTGGAATTGCTGGGTCATATGGTTATACTTCCTTCATTCTTTGCATACACTTCCATTTTAGGATATGGTATACTCCTCACAAGTGCTCACAGGTCTGCTTGCCCTGTCATGCTATGAGCTTCCTTCGAATACCCCATGGAAACTAGCACCTAGAAAGCACTAAACAAACGTGTGGGGGGCCTTCCACTGCTTCAGATGATGCTTACAGACAGAGTAAGACGAGGCCTGGGAACTGACCATTGGATCTTACAATGAGGGGGTCATTGGTAAGCTTGGCAAGTAGTGGGGGTGAAAGGCTGATTGAAGTGTGTTCAAGAAAGAATGGGGGGGACTTGCCCGGTGGTCCAGTGGTAAAGAATCCGCCTTCCAATGCAGGGGATGTGGGGTTCAATCTCTGGTTGGGGAACTAAGATCCCACATGCCGTGAGGCAACTAAGCCCGCCCACCTCAACTACTGAGCTCGCGCGGCTCAGCGAGAGAGGCTGTGCGCCACGCACTACAGAGCCCACGCGCCCTCGAGCCCGCGCCACAACTAGAGAAGAGGAAACCTGCACACCACAACTAGAGAGAAGGCTGCGTACCCCAATGAAAGACCCCGCATGCCGCAACGAAGATCCCACGTGCCGCATCTAGGACCTGATGCAGCCAAAAATAAAAATAAAGTCAATAAATAATAAACAAATCTTAAAAAAAAAAACTAAGAATGGGTAGAGAGGAGTCAGAAAAATGAAGTACAGGGCTTCCCTGGTGGCGCAGTGGTTGAGAGTCTGCCTGCCGATGCAGGGGACATGGGTTCATGCCCCGGTCTTGGAAGATCCCACGTGCCGCGGAGCGGCTGGGCCCGTGAGCCATGGCCGCTGAGCCTGCGCGTCCGGAGCCTGTGCTCCACAACGGGAGAGGCCACAACAGTGAGAGGCCCGCGTACTGCAAAAAAAAAAAAGAGAAAAAAAAAAGAAAAATGAAGTACAGATCATTCTTTTGAGGAACTTTTCATAAAAGAGAGCAGAAAAATGAGACGAGCTGGAAAGGGAAGTGTAGTCAGGAGTATTTTGGTTTTTTGAAGATATGAGAAATGACAGTATGTTTGTATGATATCATTGAAAAGTAAAAGTTGATGATGTGGAGACAGGTGGATAAAGACAAGAGTAATGTCCCTACACAGATGAGGGGAGATGGTGTCCTGTGCATAAGCCGTGTGAATGATTCGTCCCCTAAAATTCACGTTGAAACCCTCACCCCTACTGTAGCTGTATTTGGAGATAAGGCCTGCGAGGAGGTGATAAATGTTAAATGAGGTCATAAGGGGAGGTCCCCAATCCAGTAGATTGGTGCCCTTCTAAGAGGAAGAGACACCAGAGCTCTTCTCCCTGCCGTGTGAGGACACAGCCAGACAAGAAGAGCTCTCACCAGGAACCACACTGGCCGGCACCTGATGTGGGACTTCCCGGCCTCTAGAACTGCGACAAATACATTTCTATGTTTTAAGCCAACCAGTCTACGGTATTTTGTTATGGCAACCCGAGCACACTAAGACAAGTGGAGATTGGTTTTAGAAGCAAGGAGATTTCATCCATGGTAACAAGAGGCAAAGCACATGGGTGCCGATGCAGCTGGGTGAGGAGATGTGTGGTGGGAAGGTGGGAGGTAGGTGGGAGAAGGGTTCTCCTCAATGCTTTTGTTTTCAGTGATATGGGAAGCAAGGTGAGCAGTTGAGAGTTGTTAGCATTGCAGGTCTAAGAAGAGCAATGAGGAGGCAGTGAACAGACCAGGGCAATGCGACGAGGACATCTGAGAAACACTGTGAGTCCCTTTGAGGTCTGCGGTCATTGAAATCAAACTTGTCAGCCAGGTGGTGTGTTTATCTCCAGGATGTTCAGCAGTTTGGATGCAGGGAGGGAACTAGTAGATGCGACTATAACCACAGTTGGGGTTTGGCCAAGTGAGGGGGTAAAGAGTGAGGGTAGCGGAGTGATTACACTGATGGACACTGAAGACCCCAAACAGTGAGAACGAGGACCCCGAGCAGCTGAAGGCCAGGGAAGAGGCAGGATGGCTGGCTTGCGGGTCCTGGTGGGGTTGCAGGAGTTTGGGATTCGGGGCCCTCAAGGGTGTGGTGTGGAAGATAACAAGCAGAGAGGGCATGCTTGTAGCTGAGATGGTGAGGGACTGCGGGCTTTACTGATAAAAAGGTCAGGAGCAGGGCCAGGGTGGTGCTGGGAAAGGAAGAGCCCTGGGGGAGACCATGATTCGCAGGTTTTGAAAACAGATTCTGAAAGGAGCAGCGTTAAGGGAGAGTGATTTCCACCTGGTACTAAAAATCTTTACGCCACAAGGAATAAAAAGGATAACTTGGAAAAGGGCTATCAGGTGGTGGTGATCTGCTGGTGTGAGCATCAAAGCTGGGGAAGGAGCAATGGTTTGGAAGCAGGAGCCGGGAGGATGCCCCCCTCCCTCTGGGACCAGCATACAAGGCGCACAGGAGAGGAGAGCTTCCCCTTGAGAGGTTGCGGGAAACAGCAACCTAGGGGAGAGCCAGGGTTCATGACAACAGAAAGGGGACATGAACATTCGTTGAAGAGGATACTAGGAATTTTACTGCTGACTGATGGGGTCAGAAAGGGCCAGAGAGAGCGTATGGGGGCCAAAGTACGGAAGACACATTTCGTTAGACAGCTAAGCCACCTGAGGCCAAGGGGGGCTCTTCTCTGGGGTGCGCAGGGCTTCCAGGCCTCGGTCACCCTCTTGCTGACGCTGTGGGGAGCTGGATGCCACTGTGTCCCGGGGCCCCTTTGCAAACACCCACCTTGGAGGGAAGAAACATCTCCTTTCAGGCTGAAGACTCTCAATGTGACAGGAACTGCAGGGAGAGTGCAGGCTCAGGATTGAAGGCCTTTGCACGGTGACTCCGGGAATCTCGGGTTTCTATGATGGCTGCCCAGGGGAGAGCTGGGGCAGTTCACCTCTTTACCCGGGAGAAGCTGCTGCTCTGCATGCATGTAGCAGAGGTCCCCAACCTTTTTGGCACCAGGGACTGGCTTCCTGGAAGACAATTTTACTACAGACCGGTGGTGCGGGCAGTGGGTTGCGGGGGCGGACTGGTGGTGCGGGCAGTGGGTTGGGGGTGTGTACGGTTCAGGCGGTAATGAGAGCGATGGGGAGTGGCAGGTGAAGCCTCGCTCACCACTCACCTCCTGCTGGGCGGCCCCATTCCTAAGAGGCCGAGGACCGCTACTGCTACCGCCCCGAGGCCCAGGGGTTGGGGACCCCTGGTGTATATCGCTTTACACTTTGTTTTTTCGTTTGTTTGTTTTGGGTGCTGATCAAGATACAGATTTTAACACCCAAAGTATTTTATAACTTTTCCCATTTTTGCCACTTTAAAGTATGAATTCCAAGAATAATTCATTTCTCACTTAAGACTGATTGCAGTTAGGAAAGGAAAAAAGTAGATGAAGAATTTTTTCAGGTTAGTATTTTCTATTGAGAGGAGACAGTGCGCGTAAGACTGAAGTTATTTCAAACATATACAATAGTACATATATTGGTTACTTAAAATTTAAAGATTTGGGAAGAACATGAAATTGTTATTTATAGTCTCATAATTTACAAATAATGCACATTGTACTACAGAAATGTATTTTTTAATGAATGATACGCTTCTGAAACAAATTCTCTAAATATACAATTAAAATTTTAATTTTCTTTTTTTAAATTAATTTTTATTGGAGTATAGCTGGTTTAAGAGTTCTCTGCTGTTTACCTCCCAATGTGACAGCTAACATGATAAACTACTGTGCTACTGATCCTGCAATGAACTGTTTTTCCTCTAAAACGAGACTGGATTATAGATTTTAGTAAAAAACCTTCACCTCCTGAGTCATGTGACTATTTTGTTTTACAACCCTAACAAGAAAAAAAGAGCCACTTAGTCACATATATATATATACATACTTACATTATTTACAAAGATTTACATTTCTCCAAAAATACAATTTATAATAATTATGGGTCAAGATAGTAACTAGTGATACTCAGTGTTGGTGACAGAGTAGAAACTAATGCCTGTTGTTTGTTAGTCCTTGTTTCTTCCATGAAACATTATTTTTTGTTGTTATAAATTTATTTATTTATTTATTTTTGGCTGTGTTGGGTCTTCATTGTTGTGCACGAGCTTTCTCTAGTTGTGGTGAGTGGGGACTACTCTCCGTTGCAATGCGCGGGCTTCTCATTGCGGTGGCTTCTCTTGTTGCAGAGCACGGACTCCAGGCGTGCAGGCTTCAGTAGTTGTGGCACGCAGGCTCAGTAGTTGTGGCTCGTAGGCTCTAGAGCGCCGGCTCAGTAGTTGTGGCGCACAGGCTTAGCTGCTCCGCGGTATGTGGGATCTTCGCGAAACAGGGATCGAACCCATGTGCCCTACATTGGCAGGTGGATTCTTAACCAGTGCGCCACCAGGGAAGTCCTGAAACATTGCTTCTTATGAAGGGTCCATTCAGGTTAGACTTCCAAAGTTTCCTCAAGGATGAGGTAATACTCAAATGGTAAATCAGATGCCTTCTCAAAGTGACTGAAATAACGTTAATTAGCATGCGTTTGACTTCATCTTCTATTACCAAACAACAGGTGCTATAAAAGAAATATCTCATATTAGTATAAAAGTCGGTCAGTCTGTGCTGCAGTCTATGGGTCTAAATTACCCTCCTATTCTAATGCGGGTAGCCCTTTTGTAATAAACCCATCAAAAGCAAGGGTTCTAGGGAGCAGAGATGGAGGGAGATTGGTCTTGGGCTCTCATGAGATGGTAGCTGGAGATCCACCAGAAGTGCTACTCTCAGTGCACAGCACTAATTCACAGTCCCATCTTCTCAAACCAACTCAGTCTTTGAGTATAACTGAAATCTCCAAACGACAGAGCTGGGCTCTTAAGACCCATAAGTAAACTGTCACCCCTTCTAACAGTCATCTCCTTCTTTGCCACATGAATCCCCGGGCGTGGTTTTCTTCTTTCAGCTTCTCTTTCTGATTATTCATCTCTGTGGTGATGACAGAGCACCCTTGGGTAACTCAGAGGAAATCAGCCCAAACACCCAGCTACAGCCTTGCCTGACCAAGTCCCTGCGAACTGAGATTCCATTCCATGGCTTTTTTTGTCTTCCCCACAGTCTATATTTCCATAGGCCAGATCAGACCACAGCTCCCAAAATATCTGCATTCCTTTGGTAACAAGAATTCATAAAAATTTAGTGCTGGGGTCACAGGGGTTAGGTAAAGGAAATAGGAGTTTTCCTTACGAAGAACCCTGTAGAACATGAAAATGGGTGCTGTGGATTTCTGAGGGGGATAAAGTGGGCAGCAGCTCTCCATCTAGCCCTGGCAGCACAGGCTCTTCCGCAGGGACTTTCTCACCTTCGCCCACAGCCAGGTGCATCCACTGCCAAAGAATCAGGCCTGCATCTCCAGTTCTCCTTCAGGCTGAGGTAGCATCTGCAAGTCTTTCTTCCCAGAGAACTGGGGGACTCTGCTCCCTGTTTAATTTGGTTTGCTCTGTGGGTCTGTTTTCCAGACATTTACCAAAAGTGAATACCAGCACTCCCAGAAACTGTCTAAATCGAACTGTCTTGGTGAGAAGTGTAATATCACACCCATCTTCCCTCAGATATCTGATATTTACTTGGTTGCCCTCAGATTTGTGTGTGTGTGTGTGTGTGTGTGTGTGTGTGCGGTACGCGGGCCTCTCACTGTTGTGGCCTCTCCCGTTGCGGAGCACAGGCTCTGGACGCGCAGGCTCAGCGGCCATGGTTCACGGGCCCAGCCGCTCCGCGGCATGTGGGATCCTCCCGGACCGGGGCACGAACCCGTGTCCCCTGCATCAGCAGGCAGACTCTCAACCACTGCGCCACCAGGGAAGCCCCCCTCAGATATTTTTAATTGGGTTTAGCTCTTCCTGACACTGGTCTCACGGAGATGTGACTAGTTCACATTTCTTCCTGGTTGTGCTTGCCCCTCCCCAGCTCCTCCCCCAAGCCCTGCCCCTCCATCATATCTGTAACCCTTTAATAACTGAGTTGAGGGAACTCCTCCCTGCAGCCACAGTGGGCTCTTTATATCTAAAAAGTATTATTAAATAGGGTAGGAAACACACAAAGTACAAAATCTGAATAGCAAACAAAAATACGCCAAGAAAAGTAAGCTCCTCTCCCACACCCAACCCCATCCTACCTAGGCTTCTCCCTGGGATGTTACCTTAAGAAGTCAGTTTTTGGGCTTCCCTGGTGGCGCAGTGGTTGAGAGTCCGCCTGCCAATGCAGGGGACACGGGTTCGTGCCCCGGTCTGGGAAAATCCCACATGCTGCGGAGCGGCTGGGCCCGTGAGCCATGGCCGCTGAGCCTGTGCGTCCGGAGCCTGTGCTCCGCAACGGGAGAGGCCACAACAGTGAGAGGCCCGCGTACCGCAAAAAAAAAAAAAAAAAAAAAAGAAGTCAGTTTTACCTTCCTAGCTCATCATGCCAAAGCAATGTTTTTCATGCAAAACTCTCCTGCTCCAGAACCTACAATGACCCCCTACTCCCATATCACTTGATTTTAATGCCCTTGACTTCCAAAAATTTTCTTGCAAATATTGTCTCTTTTGCCGTTTCTTCAACTTGATGCTAAGCAGGTTGACGTCTTTATCAAACAACCACGACAGGCTTCGTTCCCCTCCATGTCTCTGCTGATTCTCCCAGCTGGAATGCCTTTTCCACTCTGCTCTCGCTTTGAAGATCTAGTTCACATCGTACTCCTTTCAAAGTCTTCATGATTATTCTGGCCTCTTCACCTCCCCCTTGTTGGTTGCCCAGCCCTGACCATCCATTCCGGCCCATCACCCTGTGCTTCTTGCCTAAGTCTTTCTGTTTCTTACACACTCATCCATTCTCCCCACTGTGACCATAAGCTTCTCAGGGTAGGAGCCTTAATATATGTTTTCTCTGAATCCCACACAATGTCTAGCCTTACTGGGTACATTGATCTCAGGCCATGGGCTAACACAGTGCCTGACATCTAGTAATCTCCATAAGTTATTTGCAGAATGAATAAAGGAGCAAGGTAAAGGAATGAGTTCTGGGATACCCCATCACCTTTCTCAGTGGCCCGGGATGACAGCGCTCCCGTGAACAACATTCCCCGTCACTGTTTGTGATGGCCATGCCTCCACTGCTACCATGTGGATCTCAGCAGAGGCACTCCTCCAATCTCACCGTCACCTGCCCTCACACACATGATTTCAAATCCGAAACGCCCCACCTCTGACCATAACCCCCAGGTCTTCTACCTCTCCCCACACTGCTAGCACACCTGCCCCTCACCTCATCCATGGCTACCTGACTCCTCTCCACTCCCTCTCCATGGGGCCTCCTGGACCATCAACCCCTCGCAGACTCACTACCCCTGCCCACCCTGCACCCTGAAGCTGGCTGAGCTGTCCCCTAGAACCCCTTGCCCCAGGCCTTCTGCTGCCGCTGACTTCCCGGGTGACCTGGTCACTGTCCTGGCTGGCAGCTGGGGAGAAAGGAAGCCTCCCAAGCCCACCCATTGGTCTGACTGCCCCCAGGCCCTCATTGCTGTGCTGCGATACCTCCACTCCAACCACTCACCCAGGGGCTTTCATGAAAGTCAGCAACTCGTTCAACCAAGCCAAGGGTCTTGACCGCCGCCTCCCACTTTGCCTCCTTGCAGCTCTAGCACGTGGCCTCCCCCTTGGACCCCTAACAGGGCGCCGCTTGGGTCTTCCTCCTGGCTCCTCTGCCTTGCCCACCACTCGAAGGCCTTCAGCTTCTCTTTCTTGGTGACCTCAAATGCTGGGGGAATCCATTACTGCTCTGACGAAGATGCTCCCCAACCTGTAACCCCAGCCCCTAAAGCCACTTCTCCAATTATACACTGGACATCCCTATCCACGTGATGTGCCCACACCCCAAACTCAGCCTGTCAGAGCACAAATTCACCTTCCCAAACAAGGGCCCCGCCTGAGTCCTCCGCTGTGCCTGCCATGCTGCCAAGGGTAAGAATTCCTGTTCCTTTTGGCTCCTTTCTTTCTTTTTTAAAAAACTAATTTATTTATTTATTTATTTATTTTTATTTTTGGCTGCATTGGGTTTTTGTTGCTGCACGCGGGCTTTCTCTAGTTGTGGTGAGCGGGGGCTGCTCTTTGTTGCGGTGCGTGGGCTTCTCATTGCGGTGGCTTCTCTTGGTGCAGAGCACAGGCTCTAGGCGCAAGGGCTTCAGTAGTTGTGGCTCGCGGGCTTACTCACTCCACAGCATGTGGGATCTTCCCGGACCAGGGCTCGAACCCGTGTCCCCTGCAGTGGCAGGTGGATTCTTGACCACTGCTCCACCAGGGAAGTCCCTTGGCTCCTTTCTTGAAGAAGAATCATAACCATAATAGCTAACATTTACTGAGCACCATTATGAGCCCGTCACTCTTCTAAGCATTTTGCTTACACTAACTTATTTGTACATATTTTTTCTATGCTATTATTACCTACACTATCATTGTTATTTCTATACTATTGTTATGCCCATTTTCCACAGAAGAAAACTGAGGTGCAAAGAGTTTAATTGACTTGTCCGAGGCCTGTGAGAGAGAGAGCTGCCATTTAACCCCAGGGAGTCTGGCACCAGACTACACTCTCCGGTGAGACTTTGTTCATACGATATCCATACTTTCTCTGAAACCTAGCCCCTCCTTCATTTCTGCCATGGCCACCCCGATTTGACCTCTCTTCTGCTTGGCTGGATTATTTTATTTATCCACCAACCAGTGTCCCCATCTCTAGCCTCTTGTCTATTAATTCACCCTATGCTTTACCAGCAGAGAGATCTTTCCAAAGCATAGCTCTGCTCAAAAATCCTCAGTGGGGACTTCCCTGGTGGCACAGTGGTTAAGAATCCATCCACCTGCCAATACAGGGGACACGGGTTCAATCCCTGGTCAGGGAAGATCCCACATGCTGCGGAGCAACTAAGCCCATGAGCCGCAACTACTGAGCCTGCGCTCTAGAGCCCGTGCTCCGCAACAAGAGAAGCCACCGCAATGAGAAGCCCGTGCACCGCAACCAAGAGTAGCCCCTGCTTGCCGCAACCAGAGAAAGCCCACACGCAGCAACGGAGACCCAACACAGCCAAAAATAAATAAAATCAATCAAAATCAATCAATCAATCCTCAGTGGTTTCCCAGAAAAAAATTACCCAACCTCTTGGCAACTCTCTCTCAATATCTAGGCCTGGCTCAACCTCTATCCCACCAACATATGCTGCCCCCAAAAGGGATGACTTGCCACCCCCTACCCTGCCTTTTACAGCCCTGGGCCTTTACTCTTCCCTTCATCTCTCAAAGGCCGGCTCATGGGCCCCTGCCTCCTGACCACGGGGACTCTGCCAGGACGGGGCCCTCTGGAGCCTTCTTACGGCAACTGACTTCACCCACTGCCACCGTTCATTGTGTTTGGATCCTATCTTTTGTTCATGATATGGGCCCAGCTCTGACCCTGGCTCCTGAAGTGAGCCCTATCCTTGGCTCAATCTTCCTGGGATGGGAGAAGGAGGGAGCAGATTGTGGTGGGTAACAGGATAACTCTTGGAGTCTGAAGACATAAATTTGAATCCCAGCTCTACATTTATGAGTGATGTGACTTGACTTCTCCGAGTCTCACATTTGCTGTCCCTAAACAAGCTGTAAAGATACCCCCCTTGCAAAGCTCACTGAGAGGGTTCAATGAGATGTTACATGGAAAGGGGCCAGTTGGTGCTTAATGAACTGTGGTGAGTATATCTGCTGATGTAACTTATTACTGTTCAAGGCAACTAAGTGACGGATAAGTAGAATCTGGCTCCCCAAGGAATAGGCCCTCTACATCAGGCTGTTCTGCTTCTAGTGCACGATATACAATGTACCCACTGAGCAGTCTACAGGATACTTACCTAGTTCTCCATGTTTATCTGCTATGGGCCTCCCCATCCCAGAAAACCTACAAATGAAGACATTTTCATCTCAATTAAAGAGCTGAAAAGAAAAGCTGGAATCTGGAGTTGCTGGCTAGAGGCCTGAACTGGGAAAACTCTAAAGCAGAGCCCTGTCGAGCTGATATTTCCTACTCTCCTAAATGCTTACATCAAATTGGCCACAGAGTTGGGCCGAAGAGTTGTTCAAAAACTGGTCATCAGATGACAGAAAAACAAAAATTGTTGACGCATGTTTTTTTCTATAGCAGCTTGTGCATAAAGCTAAAGATGGAGGGAAGGCTGAAATGTTCTGGACCAGCGCTGCCTGATAGGGGTATAATGTGAGCCACGTAAGTAATTTAAAATGCTTAGTAGCCACATTACACAGTAAAAAGAAATGGATGGGGACTTCCCTAGCAGTCCAGTGGTTAAGACTCTGTGCTTCCACTGCAGGCAGCACGGGTTCAATCCCTGGTTGGGGAACTAAGATCCCGCATGCCACACAGCACAGCCAAAACATTAATAAAATAAAATAAAGTAAAATAAATAAAATAAAATAAAAATAGTAGTAGAGCAATTATATTTTAAAAAAAGAAATGGATGAAATTAATTTTCATGATACATTTTATTGACTAGCCCAACATATCAAAGATACTATTTGTGTGTGTGTGTGTGTGGTACGCGGGCCTCTCACTGCTGTGGCCTCTCCCTTTATGGAGCACAGGCTCCGGACGCACAGGCTCAGTGGCCATGGCTCACGGGCCCAGCCGCTCCGCGGCATGTGGGATCTTCCCGGACTGGGGCACGAACCTGTGCCCCCTGCATTGGCAGGCGGACTCTCAATCACTGCGCCACCAGGGAAGCCCCAAAGATACTATTTTAACGTGTAATCAATATAAACATTATTAATGACATACTTTACATTCCTTTTTTTAATAAGAAGTCTTACAAATCCGGTGTCTATTTTATACTGATGGCACATCTCAATTTGGACTCTCCTGTTTCAAGGGTTCAACAGCCACATGTGGCTCGTGGCTACCATTTTGGACAGCACCGGTTTGGACGTTAAGATACGGTCCCACATGTATGCATCAGTTTCCTCCCCATCGAAGGCATCAGCTAGCCTGGAGCCATGCTAATGGTCCAGAAGCCAAGTCCACAGCCTTGACTGAGCTTGTAAAAGTGTCAACTACAACTAGCTGATGGAGCTGTTTACATTCAACTCTCTCCCCTTCTGAAGGCTCCATGCCAAATGCCTCACTTTCCCAATTAATGGCTTTAGGGTTGAGATGCTTGCTGAAGTAATTATTTTTTAGAACAATTTTTTTTCAGGTTATACGGTGCTACCAGTACTGATCACTGGTGTAAATTTCCCTCCACCGAATAAACATTTTTTTTTTTTTTTTTTTAGTAAGTTAAATCAGCCAGTTGTTTTAAATAAGTTAAATCAGACAGAAAAGTCCTCAGTGCTACTTTTCTTCGGTTCAGGAGTTCTGGTGGTAGACACCCGCCCTCCCTCCCAAGAAAAACACATGAGTGGAAAATTATTTTGGTTTCTGGTGACCAATCTCTTAAGGAGATGATTAACTATAATACTGCTATTTGGGGATTAAAAATAACTTTTTAAAAAGAACACCTGAGCTCCCCAAATGTTTTACTTATTGGTAATGATGGCTTAAAACTTTCTTCAGCTGATTTTTTTATAACTTGTTTGGAGGAGATTCAGTTGACTGATAATCTATTACTTAGGGATCTTTGTGGTATTTGAAACCTATAATATAGAAATGGTACCTTTGGGAAATCATATTCTAGTGCCAATACCCCAAAACAGTCTAGGTCAGCACTGACCAACAGAACTTTCTGCAATGATGGAATTGTTCTCTATTTGGTCTCACATGGTAGCCACTAGCCACCTGTGTCTACTGAGCACTTGAAATGTGGCTAGTATGACTGAGAAACTAAATTTTAAATTTTATTTAATCTTCATTAATTAAAATTTATATTTAGATCACTGTACATGGCTAGTACCCACTGTATTGAACAGTGCAGGTCTAGGGAAACTTAAATCTAGTCTGTGAACTTGATTCAAGACATGACTGTGAAATGACATGGACCCCGGATGCCACCACCTTGCAGAAAGCTTCCTCTTCAACATTCCCTGTGAGAGTGACAAACCAGTCTCGTAAATTTCCTTTTGGCAAAGGCTGATATGGAAACTGATGGGGCTTCAAGAACCTCTATTCTGAAATTTACAGCCTAGTCAACACCCTGGGACTTGAGGAGGGGTTTCTTGGCACCAGGAAAGAACAGGCTAGGATGAGGTTACCAGTTCTCCAGGGCATATGGGTTCCTTTCTGGAGACTGAGGAAGGCTCAGGTAGGCAACACAGGTAATACCAGGTCATTTTGCCCACTCCATGTCACCTGACTCAACAAATGCTCCTTCCTACCTGGGACCTCCTTCTGGGCTATAAGTCATGAAAATTATGACCATGGCAGCCAAGAGTAAGAGGTTTTTTGCAAAATCTGGCTTGAGACCAGAAGTATAACTATATGTTGAGGTGGGCCAAAGATATGAGGCTGTGGAACAGTCCTAAGTATATTCGGCTGTGTTCCCACTCCTGTACAGCTCTCTACGGCCCAAGGATTCATTCCACCTCAAGATAATGCAGAACCTTGGGGAACCTGACACACTCAGCAACCCCAGACAACAAGTACAACAAAAAAGGTTTTGTTTCTTTCACAACAGTTAAAATTTCAAACTTTGTTTTCATCTTCAAATTAATCATTTTCTGGCCTTTGAAAAACCAATTCCAGTTTGAAAACTTATTTTTTTTAAAAAAAGAAAGTATACATACGTTTTAAAAACAGCAAACCACATATTAGTGCTGGCAGTATGGCGAAAAGCACAAACCTGTGCCTTGTATTGTCTGAAAAAAAAAAAAAAGAAAGAAGGAAATACAATTAGCTGGAACTGACCAAAACAGAGATACAGTTGATCCTCTTTATTTGTAGATTCCGTATTTGCAATTTATCTACTTGCTAAAATTTATTTGTATTCCCCAAACCAATACCTGCAGCGCTTTCACGGTCATGCGCTGACATGGGCCACAGAATGGTGAAAACTGGGCTGCCTGATGTACACATTCCCAAACTGAGGTTCAAGGCAATGCTCTTCCCTTGTGTTTTAGCCCTGGTACTGTAGACATGTGCCCTAGTTGTGGTCTATTTAGTGCCATGTGTTTCACATTTTTGTACTTTTTTGTTGGCTATTTCACTGTCTAAAACGGCCCCCAAGCACAGTGCTGAAAATGCTGTCTCGTGTTCCCAAGCATAAGAAGGCTGTGTGTGCCTTACAGAGAAAACACACGTGTTAGATAAGCTTCATTTAGGCATCAGTTATGTTGCTGTGAATTCACTGTTCATGCGTCAACCACATATATTAAATAAGGTGTCTTTAAACAGAAACACACATAAAGCGAGGTTCTGTATTGATTCCTTGCCAAAAATGTTGTGACCGGAGGCCTGCAGGAACCTAAACCTATCTCCCCTGGGAGCAATGGTTCAATATGCACTAATTCTGTGTTTACAGTGACAATAAAACATAACTACCATGAAGAGAGAATCAACTGTGTTTCTAAATAAACTTATATGCACAAGGTTGACACACATCAGGCCCAGTGCTGTTTATTAAAAGCAGCAAATAGTCCACTATTCAGCTGTCCTGTCCTGCCAGTGGGAGCACAGCTTGGGATCGTGTGCTTGGCAGGGCAATGCGGCAGCCATGCATTGCAAGCCTGAGAAATGTTCATCATACAGCCGCTGACACTGTGCTAAATGATGTGCCTACAGGCTCACCAAATCATTGTGACAACTTTGGATTAGTGCTCTAACCTCTCAGTGCCTGTTTCCTCTAGGGGATCACTATAAATGGAACTGATAAATATGCCTCCTAGGGTAACTGTGAGCATTAATTGAGTCAATACACTTAAGAACATCTATTAGCTGTTGCCATGAACCTATTGAGTTGATGCTATTGGAATCTCTACTAACGTCCTTTGATCCTGCAATTCCATTTCTAAGATATTAACCTACAGAAACTATCAGTTATGTGCCCCTTCCCTCCCTCCAAAAAAGGCACAAAGATATTTACCACAGTCTTACAATATCAAAAAGCTAAAACAACCGAAGTGTCCACAATAGAAAAGAATGATGTGTTCATGAGGTGGACTCTATCCACCTACTAAAAATCTAAGGGCAGAATACTGAGGATATGGCAAAAGGATCACCACACGTTGCTAAGGGAGAGGGTGGAGTCACTCACAGCAGGTACAGCATGGATGAGAGAGAGGGGAGAGGAGGGGAGGGGAGGGAAGGGGAGGGAAGGGGAGAGAGAAAATGAAAGAACGAATGAGAGTATGAACACACACCCTCTCCTCTTAGTAGGAACACAGGTGGGTTAGAGCAAATAGGCAATGATCCATTGGTTTGATTTGAGAGGCCCCTGGCCAGAAACTGCTAGTTAGTTGTTCCCCATACCCATTCTCCCCTCTTTAATAAAAGAATTCAGATTTTCAGCTGGGCATACCACCACTCCCCTAAAAGATTAGTTTCTCAGCCTTTCTTGTAGCAAGGTTTAACCATGTGGCAAGTTTTGGGCCGTGAGATGCAAGAAGGGTTGTGTGGTATTTCTCAAAAGTCTCCCTGAAAGGGGTAAGACACACCATTTTCCCCTCCCTGGGTCCCGCTGCCTGAGATAGCAGGGAAGGTGCAGGAGCTGCACCACACAACTGCATAAAGTAGCAACATGCCCAGGGCTGCCTACCTCCAATTATTATTATTATTATTATTTAGTTGAGAAAAGTTAATCATTTATCCTTTTTTTAAAAAATTGAAGTATAGTTGATTTACAATGTTGTGTTAGTTTCAGGTATACAGCACAGTGATATACCTGATATATTTTACCTTTTCTGTAAGATGTTACGGAAAAACCCGAACAAACTTTTGGGCCAACCATATACATATATATATATATATATATATACACACACACACACACACACACACACAAATATATATACACACATATATATATTCTTTTTCAGATTCTTTTCCATTATAGGTTATTACACGATATTGAATATAGTTCCCTGTGCTATACAGTAGGTCCTTGTTTATCTATTTTATATATAGTAGTGTGTATCTTTTAATCCCAAACTCATAATTTAGCCCTCCCTCCCCAATGTTTTTTTTTTTTAGCATGAAAGAAGTAATCTACATTTTTAAGCCACTGATACTTAAAAAAATTTTTTTAAACAGCTGAATCTAATGCTACTTGATACAGTCCCTTCCAAAATCCTTTCTCCCACGGGATGATGCCAGATGCTGTCATCGCTTTGGGACAGCAGATATTTAGGGGAGATGAAACAACGATACAAGTTCTTAATTATGTTCTTCCTTCTTGACCTGGCCAGTGCACTGACAGTTGCTTGCTCTCTCTTCACTCGGCTTTGGAAATACCAAGTTCTTGGGGTTTTCTGCCTTCCTCCCTAGTGATCCTCTTCAGTCTCCTTTGCTGGATCCTCTGCCCATAACAGCCCCTACATGCTGGAGTCCTCAGGACTCAATCTCAGCACCACTCTCTGACGACTGCTTCCTCCACATGATCTCTTCTAGTCCCAAGGCTTTAAATGCCTACTGTACTCTGATTATGTCCAAATCTCTATCTCCAGCCCTAACCATTCATGAGAGACCTAGACTCATAAATCAGAGCACCGTATTTGACGTCTCCATTTGAAATCTAATGGGAATCTCAAACAACATGTCCCAAACCAAACTCTATTTCTTCCACACACCTGCTGTTCCCTTGCTTTCCAGTCTAACAGCAACACAATTCATTCCGTTGCTTGGGCCAGAAATCTAGGGGTCATCTCAGTATTTCTTATTAGGTACCTTTCTTCCCCACTCAAACCATTAGAAAATCCTGTTTCTATTTTCAAAATGTAGCCGAATCGGAACCACTTCTCCCAACTCTACTAGTCCAAGACACCATCTTCTCTTGCTTAGACCAAGAGTTTCCAAATTAGGCACATAACCCCAGGGAGAACATAAGATGACCAATGAGGTGCAAAAAAAAAAATTAGAACCTCTATTTATTTTTACTACTTATGTCATTCTTTAAGTTTTTTAGATTTTGTATATGTTTTAAAATTGTATGAGTTATATTCATTTTGTAGTACATTGTGGTAGAAGTATCTGTTGTTCCCCAATAACCAATCTCTCCTTTTCACTCTGGGAAGAGAACCCCTGTGTTTTAACTGGGCACATGGCCAGCAAAAGATGGCACTTCTCAGCCCCCCTCAGCTAGATGTGGCCATGAACTCAGACTGGTCAAGGGGGTGTGAATGGAAGTGATGCATGCCACACTTGATCTTTAAAGGGGAGGATCAGGCTCCACCCCACTCCTTCTCCCCTCCCACTTGCTATGGAGCAATTAGAGATGCGAGCCCCTGTCTGACTCCAGAGAGCACAATTTTTAAGCTATAAGCATTTCAGTATGTACTTCCGAAAGATAAGGATTCTTTGTAAAACATAACCATGGCATCATCAGACTTAAAAAATTGTGTTCAACATCATCAAACATGGAATCACTGTTTAAATCACTGTTTCTTACTCTTTTCTGTTTGAATCAGGACCTAATAAGGTCCATACATTGCAATTAATTGATAAGTTTCTTAAACTTCCTTAAACTTTAAGTCCCCCCATCACCTCTCTTTTTCTTCCCCTTATAATTTATTTATTGAAGAAACTTGATCTTCATCTTCAGTCCTATAAAATCTTCCAGTCTGTACTTTCATTTAACATGGTATGGTTCTCACTAGCTAATTCCTGTGAATCAGTCCAAACAATTTTTTTAAATTTGATTTATTTTGAGATATATAATATAAAGAGTCAGGAGGGTGTCATGCAAAAAAACTCCAGAAATCGGAAGACTTAAATTTCTATTCTATTTCCATTACTTAAGTGACCTAAATAAATATTTTAAAAAAAAGAAAAAAATTTATTCACAGAATCACCCTACCCCAGCCCAAGGAGACTCACATTTTTTATCTGCCCTAGAATCCTGTTCACACCTCACAATTGTGATATTATCCTGAAATACAGTATTTACTATTTTCATCTCTTATGCTTTAGTGAACCACTTTCAAATTACTGATCCATCTGTTTATAAACTGGGGGTATAATGTATAAAACAGATAAGAAGAATTGCAAATTACAAATATGCATGATACTTAAGCAACATAAAAAGATCATAGCCGAGACAGATTGTCATGCTATTAACCGAGTGTTAGCCTAGACAAACGTATTGAATGCACTTAAAAAAAAAATTAATTAATTAGGCTGTGCCGGGTCTTAGTTATGGCACACAGGATCTTCGTTGCCGTGTGCGGGATCTTTTAGTTGCAGCATGAGGGCTCTTAGTTGTGGCATGTGGGCTCTTAGTTGTAGCATGTATGTGGGATCTAGTTCCCTGACCAGGGATCGAACCTGGGGCCCCTGCATTGGGAGCTTGGTGTCTTAACCACTGGACCATCAGGGAAGTCCCTGAAGGCACCTTCCTGTTGCACGTGTGCAACCTTGAAGAACACAATGGTAATGAAGAATATTAGGAAGCAGTATTGTGAATAATTAAGAGCATGGGCTCTGAAGCCAGATGGCCTGATTTCAAAACCAAGCTCTACCACTTACTGGCTGTTGACCTTGGACAAGCAACTTAAACTCCCAACTATGTCTTGGTTTCTCCTCATGAAATAAGGATAATTACTAGATTGCGTGGGGATGGAATTAATTAACATATGTATTAGAATGGTACTTGACACAGAAAGTACTAAAAAATATTAGCTTTATATCTGTAATAAAGTGTCTGTGAAAACTTTAACTCAATTTAAGTTTCAAATTTATGAAATGTATGTTAGTTACTGCATGTGTGGTATGAAATTCATGAACCACTACTTGTATGTAGGTCCATGAAGCCCACTTGTATATAGGATCTCTACCATGACACATGCAGTCACTTACCACTTGGGACACAGGTTGACAAAATGATTGATGTTGTCCTTCTGAATAATGGATTGCTAACGATACACTGAATTTCCTGTGAAAGATCACCTTCCTTCGTAACATACGCTTCAGATGGTTTTGAGCCACTCTGACACTGTATTGTTGAAGGACAGTCCCAGGAGTACTGTATGAGTTCTCGATGGGTGTCGTAAGCTTCCAGGATCATGCACTGGAGTGTAATGTTCCCATCAGTCAATGAGCAAGACAGTGCTGGTGATGGAAGAGACTCTGGGAAAAAAAAAAAGTAATGTTTAGTACAGAAAAGAGTAATATTTAGATTCCTCATCTGCAAATTCAGAAAGAGCTTCCAGGGACTTCCCTGGTGGCACAGTGGTTAAGAATCTACCTGCCAATGCAGGGGACATGGGTTCAATCCCTGGTCCGGGAAGATCCCACATGCCACGGAGCAACTGAGCCCGTGTGCCACAACTACTGAGCCTGAACGCCACAACTACTGAAGCCCACACACCTAGAGCCTGTGCTCTGCAATAAGCGAAGCCACTGCAATGAGAAGCTCGTGCACCACAATGAAGACTAACCCCTGCTTGCTACAACTAGAGAAAGCCTGTGCGCAGCAACAAAGACCCAACACAGCCAAAAATTTAAAAAAAAAAAAAAAGAAAGAGCTCCCAACTTCCTTATGAGCCTGAAAAGATGGGCAGTGCACCCCCTTGAGCACCAAGGGGAGAGAATTCTCTCTTCTTCTGGGTCAGATCTATTTGCTCAAATTCAGCATAGATACAGGCCCCAAGTCCCTTATCCTCAATTCTGAAATCCAAAGAGTTCCGAAAGCCAAAAGATTTTTCACAAATATTTATTACCATGTTTGTTTGCTTTTTTGTGATACGCGGGCCTCTCACTGTCGTGGCCTCTCCCGTCGTGGAGCACAGGCTCCGGACGCGCAGGCTCAGCGGCCATGGCTCACGGGCCCAGCCGCTCCGCGGCATGTGGGATCTTCCCGGACCGGGGCACGAACCCGTGTCCCCTGCATTGGCAGGCGGACTCTCAACCACTGCGCCGCCAGGGAAGCCCTACCATGTTTTACTAAAAATATTTACGTGCTTGAGTAAGCGGCTCTCCGCAACTAAGTGAAGTGCTTCTTAACACACACAGAGGAAATAGTTTATATCTATTGCCTTTCTAAAATCTGAAGAAGGCTGAATTCCAAAGCACACCTGACTCAAAGGATTTTGCAAAAGGTTCTGAGGAGCTGTACTGTGGGCTGGCCCCGCTCTGAGGTAGAGGAGGGCATGGCACTTGTCACAGACCTGTCGGTCTAGAGGCCTCACCCCCAGGTTTATTCTGGAAGAACTTCAGGCTGGCTAAGGCAGCTGGAGTTGCAAGGATGGATAAGACAAAAGTCATGACACGCCATTATCACCCTCTAAATTTAACCTCAAAGCCAATCGGCTCACCCCATTAGTCAGTGGTTTATTAATTCATATACCTTCTTGCATCTCTCCTTTCCACCAAAAAGTAATCATAAGAGATTTGAGAAACATGTAAAAATATATGGAATATACAAAAATTGGTCATGGTAGCATTTGGATAATAAAATTTCAATACCTTGCAAACATCTACTAAAAAGCGAATTAAAGTTCATCAAGATGATGTGATACTATGCTGTCATTTAAAATATTTTCTAAGACAAAGGAACACAAGCTCCACTTGATAATCTAAAAAATAAATATGTTCAACTCATCTTGCCTCCCTCTTCTCCTCCTGACTTCTTTCTGGCTCAGTTAAATAACACACCCAGCCTGTCTTGTTAGACCTGAGTCACACACGACTTCGCTTTCTGCTTGGCGTTTCCTCAAGTTTTAGGTTTAATCTAGCTCACATAATTCATTACATGCTGCCTTGAAGTTGTGTTCTTTAGTTAAAAGAACTCTAAGACACACACACATACACTCACACAAGTGTGTATTCACTGCAGACTACCTGCTATCAGTAAGCAGGGTGACGAGTGGTGAGTCGTGGCAGAGGCACGCACCAACAAAGCTTGGTTTCAAGGGAAAAGGGATAAGGAAGGTGAGGGGACACTTGGAAGGCCCAGAAGCCATGCTTCATGATTTGACCAAGAACAGATCCTGAGCAGAAATGACTGCTGAACCCAGTGCTCAAGTAGCAACTTGGAGCCTCTTCTAATAATCACTTCAGAATCCCATGGTCTACTGGAAAACTACAGATAATCCTAACCATGATCATTCAAAATCACATTTGGGGCTTCCCTGGTGGCGCAGTAGTTGAGAGTCCGCCTGCCGATGCAGGGGACACGGGTTCGTGCCCCGGTCCAGGAAGATCCCACATGCCGCAGAGCGGCTGGGCCCGTGAGCCATGGCTGCTGAGCCTGCGCGTCTGGAGCCTGTGCTCCGCAACGGGAGAGGCCACAACAGTGAGAGGCCCGCGTACCGCCAAAAAAAAAAAAAAAAATCACATTTGTACTCAGCCTTAAAAGAAAGGAAATTCAGACACATGCTACAACATGGATGGACCTTGAAGATGTTATGCTAAGTGAAATAAGCCAGTCACGAAAGAATAAATCTTACACGATTCCACTGATAGGAGGTTCTTAACAGTAGCCAGATTCTTAGAGACAGAAAATAGAATGGTGGTTGCCAGGGAACTGGGGGAGGGGGGAATGGGGAGTTCGTGTTTAATGGGTACGGAGTTTCAGTTTGGAAGATGAAAAGTTCACCTGTTCTGTTACAGATTCTAGTTTATTGATCTAGTTCAGCCAAAGTCTCACTGCCCATGACGGGACTTACCACAGCTATAATCTAACAAATATTAGTTACATCTGTGCTTTAAGCAACTGGCAAGAAATGTGCCTACTTCATCCCTAAGACAACTTAGTCAATTTATAATTAATGAGTTCAGCTCATTATTCTGTAAGAAATGAGAATTTCTTATACATATCTGATGACATTTGTATATTTCCATAAACTTTAATAAAAAGTCATATGCCAGTCCAGACCTTTTAAGGATAGAGCAGTTAATTCTACTTACATGAACATCACCAGCCTCCATGCAATAAAGGTTATAAGAGGATGGGCAAGGACTATTAAACGCTGATGGTGGAAATTTTTAAGGGGACTTTGAGCGAAGGAGGAAAGCCAGATGTTCACTTACACAGAAGGACGTAGATGCTCTGAACTCAGAGGTGCCAGGAAATCCCCCTGTCTAAAATATCCTTTCTGAAAGGGTCTGGTGTCTCCGGAAGATTACTGAGTCTTATTAGTTTAGTCTTAACATACACTCATGGAAGTATGACTTCCTCATTTCTAAAAAAAAAAAGTATGACTCCTCATTTTGACATTCAGGTATGTATTTTTATAACCAAAATCTAAATCTTATTAACTCTTTCTTGGAAGTGTCTTCTGATTCTTTCCTTTCCAAACATCTACTACTAACACCTCTATCTACCTGGATGATCACAGTAGCTTCCAACCTGGTGTCTCCTTTTTCTAATCCACTGTAAATACCTCCCATCTGATTAACCTTCCAGAAATATATTTCATCAAGGCACTTCTCTGCTCCAGTATCAGATACAGTGGCTCTCCACTCCCACAGGCTAAAACCCAGATTCCCAAACCAGAACTTGAAGTCAACACATTAACGGCCAATATCACTCATTGTCTCCTGATTGAAACTCGCCTCCCCTGCACCTTGCTCCTCTGCAGGCCTTTGCTGAGCTTCCTAAGGACTATCCAGTTAGTCTAACTACCAAAATCAAGCACCTTTGTTGAGTTACCATGGAATTTTTTAAATTAAATTATTTTTAAGTTATTACTTTTAAACATTTCATCAAGTTTTAAAAAGAGAAACTTAAATGTTTCGAATTCAGTTTTACAAACTCTATAAAGGGGCTCGTAAAATGCATTCTATTCTAATTTAAATTCTGAATCAATCTTTTTGTTTGCTTGCCCTGCAACTGCCAAATCTCCAGCTTGCAGGTTTTAAGGATTTTGCTTCTTCAAAGGCATTGACTGATCCTTCTAACAGGATGCCTGCACACCTTAACAAGCTTCACTTATCTAAAAGGAGTTCATCATCTCCTGGACAAACCAGTCACCCAGTCTGAGAGCCCCGCCATTACTGTAAATGGTGCATCCCACCTCCCAATCATCCAGATCAATTGCTTCCATATCTGCCGAGTGCCCATTACCTATTCAAATCCTTTGCTGGGCTCTGGGGGTACAATGGTGAACAACAGAGAAATTCTCTCTTCCCCCCACTGTCTCCGATACTGGGTAGCTGAACTGGTGAGGGACAGCTATTCACCCAGCTATATCCTGTTCCACTGAGACCACCTCAAACAGCTCAGACTTGAACTGCTATATTGCACTCTGCCTCTTCTCTGTCCCCTGGAAACCATCTTACACAGTTTGCCACCAGCTGGATCTTCCTAAAACACCCTTTAACATAGAGGAAGTAGGCCTAGAACTATACCCACATCTTGGATAAAACAAGTGAAACTGTGACGCAGCAGAGGGGACAGGTGGGTACAGGTTGAGTTGTGCTGGGTGGCGGCACAGAAAAGGCAGCTATGAGGCAAAAGCATTACTAGGACATCTGAGAAAAGCAAGGGGAGGTCACAGGGGCCAGATCTCATATAGCCTTGTAGGCCACTGTAAAGATTTTAGCTGTAACTCAGAGTCAGATGGGGCCACTAGAAAGTTCTAAGTAGAGGAGTGATGTGATCTGACTTCTGTTTTAAGAAGACCACTCTGGCTTCTGTGTTTAAAATTAAACTGTAGAGGGGCAAGGGTGGAAGCTGGGAGACCAATTAGCAGACTATTGCAATCCTCCAGGTGAGAATGAGGCAGTCCTGGATCAGACCAGAGGACAAGATGAGAGGTGGTCAGATTCTGGTTATATTTTGAAGGCAGAACCAACAAAATTTTCTGGTGGGGTGAATATGGTGTTCAAGAGAAAGAGAGGTGTCAAGGATGATACCAAGGTTTCAGCTGAGCAACTGCAAGGATGGAACTGCCATTAACCAAGAGGGGGAAGGTTTGGGGAGGAATAGGTTTTGAGGGAAAGGTCATGAGCTAACTTCTGGACATGTGAGATTTGAGAGGCCACTTAGATATGAGTGGAGACAGAGTAGGCAGTCAGATAAACATCTAAGGAGCTCAGTGGAGGTCTGGGCTAGAGCTCTAAATCTATGCATTATCAGCACTGAACGCTATTTAAAGCCCTGACATGTGATAAGCCCACCCACCTGGGTGTGAATGCAGGCAGAGAAGGGAAGAGGTCCAAGGCTTAAGCCTTGAAGTCTCCAATGTTAAGAGGTTGGGGGAGGGACTTCCCTGGTGGCGCACTGGTTAGGCGTCTGCCTGCCAATGCAGGGGACACGGGTTCAATCCCCGGTCTGGGAAGATCCCACATGCCGTGGAGCAACTAAGCCCGTGCGTCACAACTATGGAGCCTGCGCTCTAGAGCCCGTGCGCCACAACTACTGAGCCCGTGTGCTGCAGCTACTGAAGCCCGCGTGCCCTAGAGCCTGCACGCCACAACTACTGAGCCCGCGTGCTGCAACTACTGAAGCCCGTGTGCCTAGAGTCTGTGCTCCACAACATGAGAAGCCACCGCAATGAGAAGCCCACGCTCCGCAAGGAAGAGTAGACCCCACTCACCGCAACTAAAGGAAGCCTGCATGCAGCAACAAAGACCCAACGCGGCCAAAAATAAATTTAAAAAAAAAAGAGGTTGGGGGATGCAAGCGGATAAGGGAACGAACCAGCAAAGGAAACTGAGAAGGAACTGTTAGTGAGTTAAAAGGAAAATATAGTCGGGTGGTGCCTGGGTGCTAGGTGAAGGAGATGTTTCACAGAGGAGGGAGTGATTAGCTGTTTCAAAAACTTCTGAAAGAAAGATGTGGATGGAGAATGAGTCACTGGATTTATTCATGAGGAAGTCATGAGGAGTTTGGGTACAGCAGTGGGGATGAAAGCCTGTTTGGAGTAGGTTAAAAGTGAATAGGAGAAAGGGGGTACGTAGACAGCTCTTCCAGTAGATTCTCTATAAACTGAAGGCAGAAAGTGCGTGGTAGGTGGAGGAGTAGAGGGGCCAGAAGAGGGCTTGCAATGATGGTACAGATAATCGCTTATTTGTAAGCTGATGGGAATGAGCCACTATCTCGTGGAGGAAATTACTGTAAGGAGAGAGTGGGTAGAATTATAGAAGTGACATCCCTGAGTATAATGAGAGGAGGTGGGATCCAGGGCACAAGTAGAGGGTTTGGCTCCAGATGAGAACTCAGCAAGCTGAAAATAAGAACTGCCAAACAGGAATGGTAGAGAACAGGGTATATAGGGTCAGGCACAGGTAAGCAGATAGGCTGGTGGTGAGAGCTTGTAGTTCTCTTCTGGTTGCTTGTTTTCCTCAGTGAAAAAAGAAGCAAAGCCTTCAGCTGAGGAGTGGGTCTGGAGAAGGAGGTGTTCAAGGTTTGAGGAGAGGAAGGGTAACTGCTGGGAGTGGGTGAGTGAAGACACTAGGAACATATTGGGTTTAGGTGCAGTAAATAATCAGAATTTTAAAGTGTGGGACTCTGCAAGGTGATGTGCTTTTCTGCAGCTACAAGGCGTGAGCACAGAACGTTGGATTGAACCTGGCTGGACTGGGCTCGTCCAACCAAAGTTCAATCATTGAGCATGACCAATCAGAAAAGGAGCAAAGAAGCTAGGTGTGTCTGCAACTGAGTGAGCCCAGGGAGTGAGCACGGACGGCACTGGGGCTGCAGAAGGAGGGCAGGGAGGACATCAGTGGGGGAAGGACTGTCAGAGTTGGCAGAGCAGAGGAACTGAGCTTCCAGTAGAGGAAGTGGAACTGAGATACTGAGGTGATGGAGGGAATGGAATCACTGGTAAAGACAAGTTCTACATTACATCTGTGGGGAGAGGTAAGACAGAGTGAAGGAGAAGATCATTACAGGAGAGGAGAGCAAGGACTATGAAGTCAGGATATTAGAAAGAACTTTTATTTAAATATTACAAGCACCAAGAATTATGACAGCAGGAACATCAGAAACAGTGAAAAGGAACCACGCACTAAAATAATCAGGAAATATTGGGGTGATGTTCTTAGCAGCACTATTTACAATAGCCAAGACATGGAAACACTGTAAGTGTCCATCAACAGATGAAAGGATAAAGAAGATGTGGTATATATAAATGGACTATTATTCAGTCATAAAAGAAAAGTGAGAAAATCCTACCATTTGTGACAACATAGATAGACCCTGAAGGCATTATGCTAAGTGAAATAAATCAGACTGAGAATGCAAATACTGTATGATCTCTAAAAAGAGAGAACTCTCTAGAAATCTTTTTAGATTTAGTGGAATCTAAAACGAAAAAAAACAAGCTCATAGAAAAAGAGATCAGACTTGTGGTTACCAGAGGTGGAGGGTGGGAGGAAGGGGATTTGGAGGAAAGTGGTCAAAAGGTAGAAACTTCCAGTTATAAAATATATAAACACTAGGGATACAATGTGCCACATGATGACTATAGCTAACACTGCTGTATGGTATGTAGGTAAGTTGTTAAGAGAGAAGATACTAAGAGTTCTCATAACAGGAAGAACATTTTTTTCCTTTTTAAAATTTTTTCTTTCTTTTCTTTTTATGGTATCTATATGAGAAGATGGATATTAGCTGAACCTATTGTGGTAATCATTTCACAATGCATGTAAATCAAACCACCATGCTGTATGCCTTCAACGTGTACAGTGATGGATGTCAATTATTTCTCAATAAAACTGGAGGAAAAATGAAACATTAAAGTGTACCCACATCAGCCTCTGGATGACTGCAACAAGGAAAGTGCTTCAGAGATGAGGGAAGAAGAATAACCTGGAAGCATCAGCGAGAAGCACAGAGGAACCTGTATCCTATCCCCAGTTCCAGTTTAAAGTGATAGAGGAGGGAAAAAAAATCCCACCTCCTTTGTGAGCTGCGAGGGGAAGCAGAAACTCTAATTTATAGAGCACCAACTATGCATGGTTCAGAGTTCTGAGCTCATTGATGCCACTACATCCCTTTCCAGAACATTCCCAGCAAGACAAGGGATGCTGCTGCCAGCAGCTCTGCCCAACTTGTGCTGTTCTCCTGACCTCAGTCACATTCTCTCCTCACCAAGAGGATGACAAGGGAGCTGAAAGTGGCTCCTGTGTACCGGAAAGAGAGGAAAACCCTGACAACAGGTGATGACTAATTTTTATTTCTCATAAACCAATGATTAGTATTAGTCTCTTAAAATAGTTAGAAATCTGCCATTTGAACAAACCAATTTATAGAATACTCACCGATGACTTTGAGGGTGAACTTGCTGTTATTTCTAACACTTGGGGATTCAATTCCATACTCATCTTCGTCTGATCGTGTTAAGTTTTTGATTGTGAGGTTACCCGACACAGTGTCTAAGTGAACTCTACCTTTAAAAGATAGAAAAGCTCTGACTGAAGATTGGTCATCCCATTCTACAACTTTATCCTTTCCTCTTTTCCACACAATCTCCTTAAAGGGTTTAAAACTTGATGCGTATAAAGTTACACTCTTGTTCACAGCTCCATATATTACTTGGGAATCACAGCTAATGAAATCTAGGAGAAAAAAAAAGAAATTGGTTAGGGAAAATAACATGACTTGATCAAAAGCAGAAAATTATCTTCCAAGATGCCTTGTGCGGGGAAAATGATTAAATTTAGTGGTAATATTATTCGTCAGCTACTTTTTGTACTAAGCTGATAAACTGCTGATAAAAAGTATAGGAATGAGAACATGCTTGACCCTGTAAGAGTTTATCCTTCAATAGGGAACTGGGGCCCACATAAATCCAAGAAATGGATTCAACATTTATGGAGCACCAACTACGTGCCAGGTACTGTGGGCAATGCTGGGAATATGGCGGCAAACAAGACAGGTGTCACTCCAGGCCCTCAAGGGAGGAGACACTGAGCAGACAAGGAGAGCCACCCAGGCAAAGGCCTTTCCTAGGAAATCACGCTGAAACTGACACAGGACAGCAAACCACCGGAAGATAAGAGGAGTCTGCAAGCTGACAGCTGGGTGAGGAGGGGAAGGAGAGACGGCCAAGCAGACAGAGGAAGCAGCCCCTCTGAAGAGGCAGGCCTTAAATCAGGAAGGCGCTTGGTGTGTCTAAGGAAATAAAAGCAGTTCCAAAAGGCTCGAAGGAAGAGAGCAAGGGGGCAACGGGTGGGGAATGAAGCTGGAGAGGCAGGCAGGGGCCAGACCACAGGGTCTGTGAGTGAGGGGCTGGGCCATGTCCGCTAAGATATGCTAAGCTTTGGAATTTATCCTAATGGCAAGGGAAGGTCACGGACAGGTAAGACCGGCATGACATAATTTAAGTTTCAGTAGGTTGACTCTGTCTGCAGGGTGGACACTGGTCGACAGGGTAAGGATGGAGGGCAGAGAAAACCCAGAAGAGCAGTCAGTGTGGTAGCAGTGAAAGAAGGCTGGACCGGGAGACCAGACCAGGGTGCCGGCGGTGGGGATGGATAAGTGGACAGACTCTACATTTGAGAGGGAAATGAACAGGATTTAGTGATTGGATGAGAGGAGTTAATGGTGACTGCCAGGCCTCTCTCCTGGCTGACTGAGGTGCCATTAACTGAAATCAGAATGACCAGGAAGGAAGTCAGCGAGTGTGATGAAGATTAAGGTCTCAAGACCTGGGTGCGGCGGTGGCGTGTTGGAACCAACTGTTAGCCTCTCTGCTGGACTCCGTTCAGTGAAGCCTGGCGAGCTTGGAGTGCACCACAGTGGGAGTATTTATAGCAGAGAAACTGACTCATGCTTCAAATCAGAACCTCCCACCTCCTCCACATCAATCCAGTTGTTAAACATTTACTATTACTACTAGATTGGGATATTCTTGATACCCCAAAATGGGCTTCAACGCATCTTGCTCCAGACTTGACTTAAAAGAGAAATTAGATCACATTACTCCTCTGCTTAGAACTTTCTAGTGGCCCCATCTGACTCTGAGTTACAGCTAAAATCTTTACAGCGGCCTACAAGGCTATATGAGATCTGGCCCCTGTGACCTCCCCTTGCTTTTCTCAGGGTAATTGACAGAGCACAGGAAAAATCAGAAATATTAAATAGACCAATTGCAGGCAATTGTGTCCAGTAATTTCAAAGAAGAAGCAAATACGCCCCATTTGTCTGTGTGCAAGGATTTTTAGAACCCACCTCCCTTAATCCAGGGAGGCTGCCTGCAATACACCACCATCCTTCTGTGGCTTTCCTGACCATGCACTGTTTCTCCCAATCAACAAGAGCCCATGAAAAGGCATGAAAAGGAATAAGATTTGAGGGGTGAGAGTCTATCCACACACAATAGTGGCGGCTCGAAATGTCTTGTAAATGAATAGATGAATGAACGGATGAGAGTAAGTAGGGTGGTGGAGGAAGAGAAGAGGTCTCAGTTGAACTGCCCCTCCCTGGCTGCGTAAAGCTGGCTTCTGTCTTTCCCAGGGAAAGGTGATGTTTCCTGGGCTTGAGAACAGGAAGAAGAAAAGTCTGGAATGGAGCTAACGGTGGAAAAAGGGGGAGACCAGTTCAGAAAAAATCATAGTCATTTTGAGCTGGAAGAAACTCCAACAATTAGGCAGTCAAATTACCGCCATTTCACAGGTGAAAGGACAGGGCACCAAGAAAAATGGAAGATGTTACTGAATGCTTACCCTCTGCCAGTTACGTGTTCACGTACTTGTGTCCCTTTTTAATCCTCTCCACATCCCTGTGCAGTGGTGTTGCTAACTCCATTTCTCAGATGAGGAAACAGGCCCCGGGAGACCTATCAATTGCTCAAGGTCACCCAGCAAGTTTATGGTAGCTGAGGAACCAGAACAGACCTGACATGGCCCAGCCCCTCACTCACAGACCGTGTGGTCTGGCCCCTGCCTGCCTCTCCAGCCTCATTCCCCACCCGTTCCCCCCTTGCTCTCTTCCTTCGAGCCTCTTGGAACTGCTTTTATTTCCTCAGACACGCCAAGTGCCTTCCTGATTCAGGACCTGCCTCCTCAGAGGCGCTTCTTCCTCTGTCTGCTTGGCCGTCTCTCCTCCCGCTCCTCACCCAGACGTCAACTGACCGATGGATGCTAAGCATTAGCGGCCTGTAAGACATCTGCGTGGAGCTGTCCAGGAGGCTGCGGGGTTCACAGGTCTGGGGGTTCCCAGGGGAAGATACAGATTTGGGATTCATTACATTTGTAGATACTATGTCTATCATTTCCTTCCTATAGTAAAGTCTTTTCTGTTGCACCTCCAAGAACTGATCCTAAGGTAAGTTACCAATATGACTGTTTCCAATGAAAAAGAATAGGAGAAAGGAGAGTGAATTTTTTTCTCAAGGTCACACACCCTGAACGAATGAAAGAATGAGCAAACAAACAGCAGCTAAGGAAAGGAGTCAGCAGTGAGTTGGTTACTTTGCTGATAACAGTGAATGGTCAGAAAAGGGACCACAGGGATGCTACCTTACCATGCCAGAGGGCAGAATGAAAAGGGCCCCGACCTTCAGGGAAGATGCGCCCAGGGTGAACCTTCAAAAGTTCTCACCACACTAGGTTTCCTCAGTCTAAAAAACATATCATAATGCCTGCCACAAAAGATTGTTTTGAGGGTTGAATAAGACTGAGAGTCTTTACACAATGGCTGAAATGAAGTAGGCTTTCAATGGGGTTTTCCCTCTTTTCCCACTGTAGGTGATCCTGGCTGTGTGAGAATTGGGCATAGAGTGAGTTTTTGTTGTTTCAAAGTAGAGAGAGATAGAGGTGGGGGAAAATGTATCAGTGATCGCCTAAACAGATATTCTGTGCTAGACAGAATTTTTTTAACTGTTAGAGGTTTATTTGTTTGGAAGACTACTGAATGATCTTTTCTTTTGAAAGATATGAGGGTACCTAATACCTGTATGTACTGTGTTCATTTCCAATTTCAAAGACTCTTGCAGTCTTACAAAGCATCATCATTATACCCAGTTTTGATAGCTCTTCTCACAGGGCTTGAAGTCCAAAGTGGAACTCAAATATTTTGCAGACAAAGTGACCTGATTTTTGATTTAGAAAATATGGTAACTGTAACTATTGGGTTAATGAAATGGAACCTCTCCCAACTCCCAGCCACAAATTCCTCTGCGCATTTTCACTTGAGTTCTGGGATTTAAAAAAAATATATTTATTTATCTATTTGGCTGCGTTGAGTCTTAGTTACAGCACGCAGGATCTTTCATTGCGGTGCGCAGGCTCTTTGTTATGGTGCGTGGGCTCTAGAGCACACACGCAGGCTCAGGAGTTGCAGTGCACAGGCTCTCTAGTTGTGGCATGCGGGCTCCAGAGTGCACGGGCTCAGTAGTTGCGGGACGTGGGCTTTCTAGTTGTGGCGTGCAGTCTCTAGAGCACGCGGGATTAGTTGCCCCACGGCACGTGGGATCTTAGTTCCCCAACCGGAGATCGAACCTCCGTCCCCTGCACTGGAAGGTGGATTCTTATCCACTGGACCACCAAGGAAGTCCCAGGTCCTGGGATTTAGACTGACTGCTATTTTTAGTTTATTTAATCAAACACTTATATAGCACTTACTATCTATTAGGCAGTTGGAAGAACTCTACAAATATGTATTCAGCAAATCCTCTCAAAAACCATATCAGGACTTCCCTGGTGGCGCAGTGGTTAAGAATCTGCCTGCCAATGCAGGGGACACAGGTTTGAGCCCTGGTCCGGGAAGATTCCACATGCTGCGGAGCAACTAAGCCCGTGCACCACAACTACTGAGTCCGTGCTCTAGAGCCCGTGAGCCACAACTACTGAGCCCGCATGCCACAACTACTGAAGACTGTGCTCCTAGAGCCTGTGCTCTGCAACAACAGAAGCCACCACAATGAGAAGCCCGTGCACCACAACGAAGAGTAGCCCCCACTGGCTGCAACTAGAGAAAGCCTACATGCAGCAACAAAGACACAACGCAGCCAAAAAATAAATAGATAGATAGAGAGATAGAAAAAAAAAAACTTAAAAAGAAAAAGCATATTAAGCAGCTGTTATTTTTAACCCTATTTTGCAGATGAGGAAACTGTGACACACAAACGTTAACTGACTAGCTAATTAAGTACTGAAACTGCTTTCGAACCCAGACAGTCTGACTTTTAACCATTACTTCTTATTTGGCTAGCTATGTGGTATATGGCTATTAAAGACAGTGATGTGATACAGGGTATGTCAGAATGCAATTTCTAGAACATATGGGAATAGCAGATGTTGGGAATGAGAAAGTCAAACCATTCTAGTCGGGAGTCAAGCACACCTCTGAAACCTAGAAGTGAAGCATAAGCTCAGTGGTCACCAAGTCACTGAATGTCAGGGCTGGACAGGTCCTCAGAGGACCCTGGCCCGCCCCACACCCATCCTCATATACATGAGGAAATTGAGAAGATTTGATTGAGCAAGATAGTGATGAACCCAAATCTCCAAAATGTTACATGGGAACCCAAATTTAAACCTAAGTTTCATAATGCTGTTGTTTTTTAAAAAATAATTTTAGATGTTCAATGGGAAATGAGACAGGGTTTCATAATTAAAGACCAAGAGAAACTAAGTTGAAAGTAAGGTCTAAGCATTTGCACTTCTCGTGTGATGGCAAGTAATATGTGACATGTGAAAAAGTAAGAGAGGGTAAGGGGACAAAAGAGACTCAAATGCAGGAAGGAAGAAAAGCTGGAGCGGGGTGTGTGGGGAGAAAACAAGGGGCAAACAAAGAAGTAATAAGGACACAAAATCACAGAAGCAGCTGAGAAGCCTGTGAGAACTAGCAAATGAAGCCCTGAGATAGAGACCAGCCATTCAGCCAACAGAGGAGCCACAGATGGGCCAGGTGTGACCTAAAAGGGAGCGGTGGAGGCTGCAGCTCTAGTGAGTCTGGCTCGCCTAGGGAGAGGCCCCTCAGCTCCTACCCACGTGGACACGTGCAAATTGCCAGATCTTCTAAGTTTCCAAGAAATGCTGGACGTTCAAATTTTATGTGAACACAAAAATCAAATTTTATGGAATTAGCTGGCAATTAATTCCAATCTGAGCGGAGGGGTATCCCCTAGTCAGGCCAGCCCCATGAAGACAAAGACAGGGTTGTTCTCCATCTTTGCTGCATCCCCACTGCCCGGCACATGAAGGACATTCCATAAATATTTGTTGAGTGAATTAACTAAACTGATTTAAATACAACTTAAATGTAGTCTAAAAGGCAGGGCTTCCTGACAGAATTACAATATTTGATAGTCACCCCAAACCCTGAGCTTTGCAATACCTCAAATCACTGTGGAAACTGGTTGAAGAACCATGACTCAGCAAGGAGAGGTGGAGCCGTTTAACTGAAGCTGCAGAATAAATGGCCTGGGACCCCTCGTATGCAGTCAGAAGAGAACTCTTTCCTCCTCACTGCCTGCCTCCAGAACCAAAGCAAGACTGGAGGGTCTGCTGGCTCCCCACTCCCCATCCCCTTCAGGTTTAGCTAGGTTTCACCTACCACATGCTGTGGGCTTCAGGGCACTGCACCAGATAAGCTTACACCCACTCAGGATATCAGCCCTTCATCGATGTTAACACCCTGTCTGAGATTTGAGGAGATGCAATTTTTTCACTGATGCCATTGCTGAGAGACGAGCTAACCACTCTTCTGGGATTTGGAGGAAAGGCTTTTCTGGAGTTTTTTCTTAGAAACGAACGATGTGATTTTAAAATACTTCCTTCTCTTCCTAAAATTTCTTCAAGGTTCCACATGGCTGCAGATTTTAGCAGTTAAGGCAAAAATTCATTTGATGAAAAGAAAAAAAAAATCCCCTGAAAGTTTCAGTACCCAAATACATAAATCTTGGTATTTTTTCCTGTGTGTCTGACACCATAACGACAATTCGGTTAAAGCTGGATTTCTCCTGCAGACAGGGGCTTGTGACCACGACCTTGTTCCTCTCACTTCAGCATCACAGCACACTTTCAGTTGACACCCACTTGGGGTACTGGAGCGGTGGCAGCCCGCGAAACTAAGTCTCTGGAGGCACAAACACACATGCTCACAGTACGGAGAGCAGCCACTCTCCTCACATGTCTAAGTCAGTATTGGTGTCAAACAATCTGTCCTGTTAAGTCTACAGACATTCTGTTTGTCAGCTCACATGTCCCAGTTTTGGCATACGAAATATGCTCACCAGGTACACGGATAATCAAAAGAAGAGCACACAGTCTTTTCACTCAAGGCAGTTTAGTGTAGCTCGTTTCTTTAACCTAGCTCTTAATAAATCCAATCCAAATGAGCCCTAGACCAACTCAGCCTCAATAATAACATTCAACAACAGCAACGGCAGCAGCACACTTCCTGAAGGCTCACTATGTGCCAGGCACTTGTTCCAAGAGATAGATAGATGGATGGATGGATAGATAGATGGATAGGCTCATTTATTCCTCAACTTAACTCTATGAGGTAGGTCTTATTATTCATTTATTCATTCACCAAATATTTGTTGAGTACCTGCTATGTCCCAGGCACTGTACTAAGCAGTTAGGATACAACACTAAACAAATCAGACAGAATCCTACCCTCTTACAGTTTACATTATTGGGGAGGGTGGGGATGCGGGGCAGAGAGGAACACATTAAATGGAAAAGTATCACAGGTGATGTTAAGTGCTATTGAGAAAAATAAAGCAGTGTATTGGGGAGGATGATTAATAATGAGAAGGGAGGTTGCCATTACATGTGAGGTGGTCCCAGCCGGCATGTGAGCAGGGCCCAGAAAAAACGAGGGAGTGAGCTTGAGCATATGGGGAAGAGCATTCAAAGAGTGAGAACCACTAAGTTACAGTTGAGGAAACTGGGGCTCAAAGAGGTTCAGAAGCTGACCGTGGTCACTCAGCTGGTCCAGGACAGAGCTGGTGTCCAGACACAGGTGGCCAGCTCCAAAGCCTTCACTGTTAGCCACAGTGTGAGACGCCTTGGTCCTTCCTTGTCAATTCCACCTGCATCCAGTCCCAGTCAGTGATTTCTGTTTCCATGAGTGCTAAAGACAGAAATCTACTGGTCTCAGATATGCCACCATGGCTTCCCTGTCTTCATCTATTTCAGACTGAAACTGCAGCCCCCTGATTCCCAACAGACAATAAACCCCCTGGTTCCCCAATCCCAGAAACTCCACAGAACTCGCCTCACATATGCTCTCAGTTGTCAAGCTATTCCTTGTCTCCTGGATGAATGCATCCAGAATTAAGATGTTTGTTCTTTAAATCAACTTCCTTTTGAACTTCCCTGTTTCCTGTCATGCTAAAATACTTGCCTTTTTAAGCCCTTATTCTTGCACTTAAAAATCCTTCTTTCACAAGACATTTCCCTCTCAATCTGTACAGTCCGATTCAGTAGCCACTAGCCAATGTGGCTGGTGAGCCCATGCCACGTGGTTAGTCCAAATTGAGATGTGTTGTTAGTATAAGATACACACTAGACTTTGAAGGTCAAGTATGAAAAGGGGAATGTAAAATCTCTCATTAACATTTTCTATATCAACTACATGTTGAAATGAAAATACTGTGGGTATATTAGGTTAAATAAAATATATTATTAAAATTAATTTTACCTGTTTCATATTATATTTCTATTTAACAGCACTACTCTGGCCGGCTCTTTCAAGATACCCATATCACATCACGCTCAAAAGCCACATTTGCCTTTGACTGTTCTTGTCTTAGATAGGATATATCTGAGACCTACAGCATGCTTTGGAGAATAAGGCTCTCACTAGAGCTATTTAATACTCTGCAAGTCTTTTTAAATCTATTCTCCAAAGTCTGATTAAAGGTATTTTAATACGCTATCGATCATTTCATTAAAAATTTCTTTATAATCCCTATTATTTTCTAGTTACTCAGTTCATAGTTGAGAAACTCTATTACAATTAATTTATGATGACATAGTCTTATTAGTTTCTTATTAATATGAATTTCTTATTATTTTCTGAATGTGTACAGTAAACTTCATTTTTTTTTCTAGTTTTTAACTGTTACATGGGAAAAACATTCAGAAACTACAGACCAGAGAGGTTGATGGAAATTCAGACACTGTTCTTAACAGACATTCAGGGGAACATTATGAGATGTGAAGGTCACTAGGAACCAAAATGGGTTCATTTCCTCAGAACAAGCCTATCAGAATAATTTGGTTCCCTAAGATGGATACCTGCGAAACAGAATAGATCAAGGTCACAAAGGATAGAACTCTGAACTAATAACTTTCAAATGGGGGCAGAGAGCAGACATGATTTCTTACAGTGATTCTGGGCAAGAGGTCCCCTCACTTTCACTGGTTTCATTTTGAGCCCCAGAGTCCTTGGGCTAAGAGCTCATCAGCAAAGGCACGAGCAGCATTGAGAAGGAGAAGGCCAATGCGCACAAGGGAAAGGGACTGAAAACAAGAAAACAAAGAGGCCAAAGGAGAGAATCCCATGCCCATAAAGTAGCTAAAAGACACTTTCCTTTGAGTCTGGTAGATGGGCACTGAAACTTATCTCCAAAGAGGAACTGCTAAAATGTTTTCCACACTTTTTTGGGGACGGTATCACTATTTTAGTCACACTTCATATTAAAACTTGTCTGAGCAAATGGAAAAGGCTGTATCCAGGTTTCACCTTCAATCCTGAGATGGAAGCTTTTATCTGTGACTGCAGAAACTAAGGTTCTGTGTGCCCTTAAGTAAAAACTTCAAAAAGCCTTCTGTACTCAAGAGAAAACAACATGAGAAGAAATCAAAGGACACAAAACTTGTGCAAACAAGGGCTGATGTATGCTGGCAAACTTTCTGCTTTTAAACAGAGAAAGCAATGCCTACCATCAAAGCCTATATGAATTAAAAAACATTAGAGTGAGACATGCTGGGACCCAGCCCCACCCCCCAGCAGGCCAGCAGCTTCCACACCAGGTGGGGCTGGCAGCCAGTGGAGTCAGGGGAGTCAGTGGAGTCAGCTGCCCACAGTACTTGGCTCTGCCACAGCAGAAGACTGCATGCAGCCCATATCGGGGGCACCCTAGAGCATATAACTCTAGTCACCAAAGGGGAAGACGAGAGTCCTGCTGGGCCCCACAGGACATCTCTTACATAAGGCCACTTCTCCAAGACCAGAAAACGTAACCAACCTACCCACTACATAGAAATAAAGATAGAGAATTAGACAAAATGAGGAGACAGAAATATATAACAAAGGAACAAGACAAACCCCCAAAGAATAACTAAGTGAGTGGAGATAAGCAATCTAACCAATAAAGACTTCAGGTAATGATCATAAAGATGCTCAATGAACTCAAGAGAAGAATGAATGAACACTGTGAGAAGTTCAACAAAGAGTTAGAAAATATAAAGAAGACTCAAACAGCTGAAGAATACAATAACTGAAATTTTAAAAATACACTAGAAGGAATCAACAGTAGATTAGATGACACAGAGGAATGCATCAGTGAACTGGAAGACAGAGTAGTGAAATTCACCCAAGCTGAACAGAAAAAAAAAAGAACTTTAAAAAGTAGGGATAGTTTAAGAGACCTCTGAGACAACAACAGGCATACTAACATTCACATTATAGGGGTCCCAGAAGGAGAAGAGAGAGAGAAAGGGACAGAAAACTTATTTGAAGTGATAACAGCTAAAAACTTCCCTAACCTGAGAAAGGAAACAGACATCCAAGTTTAGGAAGTACAGAAAGTCCCAAACAAGACGAACCCAAAGATGTCACACCAAGACACATTGCAATTAAAACAGCAAAAATTAAAGATAAAAAGAGAGTCTTAAAAGCAGTAAGGGAAAAGCAACCAGTACACACAAAGTAACTCACGTAAGACTTTCAGCTGACTTTTCAGCAGAATCTTTGCAGGCCAGAAGTACATCATGATGTACTTAAAATGATGAAAGGAAAAAAACTTACAACCAAGAATATTCTACCCAGAAAGGCTATCATTCAGATATGAAGGAGACAAGCAAAAGCTAAAAGAGTTCAGTGTCACTAAACCAGCTTTACAAGGAATGTTAAAGGGACTTCTCTAAGCAGAAAAGACCACATCTAGAAATATGAAAACTAAAAAAGGAAAAATCTCATTGGTAAAGGCAAACATACAGTAAAGGTCAACCACATAAAAAGCTAGTAGGAAGGTTAAAAGACAAAAGCGATAAAATCATCTATATCTATAGTACAAAGTTAAGGAATACACAAAATAAAAAGATATAAAATATGACATCAAAAACATTAAATGTGGGCTTCCCTGGTGGCTCAGTGGTTGAGAGTCTGCCTGCCGATGCAGGAGACATGGGTTCGTGCCCCGGTCCGGGAAGATTCCCACATGCCATGGAGAGGCTAGGCCCGTGAGCCATGGCTGCTGAGCCTGCGCGTCCGGAGCCTGTGCTCCGCAACGGGAGAGGCCACAACAGTGAGAGGCCCGCGGACTGCAAAAAAAACAACAAAAAACATTAAATGTGAGGGTGGGGTGGGCAGCAAAAACACAGGATTGTTATAATGTGTTCAAACTTAAGAGATCATCAACTTAAAATAATCTCGTAAAATTGACTCATTATATAGTTATATATGAACCTCATGGGAACCAAAAGCCTATGATAGATACATACACAAAAAAGAGAAAAGAATCCAAACATAACACTAAAGATAGTCATCAAATCACAAGAAAAGAGAGCAAAAGAAGAAAAAAGGAACAAAAAAGAATTGTAAAAACAACCAGAAAACAATTAACAAAATGGCAATAAGTACACACCTATCAATAATTACTTTCAATGAATGGACTAAATGTTCCAACCAAAAGACACAGGGTAGCTGAATGGATTTAAAAAAAAACAAAAAAAAACAAGACCCATCTATATGCTGCCTATAAGAGAATCACTTCAGATCTAAAGACATAGACTAAAAGTGAGTGGACGGAAAAAGGTATTCATGCAAATAGAAATAAAAAGAAAGTTGGGGAAGCACTACTTACATCAGACAAAACAGACTTTAAAATAAAGACTGTGGGGCTTCCCTGGTAGCGCAGTAGTTAAGAATCTGCCTGCCAATGCAAGGGACATGGGTTCGAGCCCTGGCCCAGGAAGATCCCACATGCTGTGGAGCAACTAAGCCCGAGCGCCACAACTACTGAGCCTGAGCTCTAGAGCCTGTGAGCCACAACTACTGAAGCCTGTGTGCCTAGAGCCCGTGCTCTGCAACAAGAGAAGCCACGACAATGAGAAGCCCACTCACCGCAACGAAGAGTAGCCCCCACTCATCGCAACTAGAGAAAACCCACATGCAGCAACGAAGACCCAACACAGCCAAAAATAAATAAATAAATAAATAAATTAAAAAATAAAACAAAGACTGTAACAAGAGACAAAGAAAGAGATTACCTAATGATAAAGGGACCAATCCAACAAGAAGATAAAACAATTGTAAATATATATGCACCCAACATAGGAACACTTAAATACATAATGCAAATATTAACAAACATAATGGGAAAAATTGACAGTAACACAATAATATTAGGGGACTTTAATGTCCCACTTACATCAATGGACAGATCATCCAGACAGGAAGTCAATTAGGAAACATTGGCCTTAAATGATACATGAGACCAGATGACCCTAATAGATAGATATATAGAGAACATTACATCCAAAAGCAGTAGAATACACATTCTTTTCAAGTACACATAGAACATTCTCCAGGACAGATAACATGCTGGGCTACAAAACAAGTCTCAATAAATTTAAGAAGACTAAAATCATATGATGCATCTTTTCCAACCACAGTGCTGTAAGACTAGAAATCAACATAGGTAGTATGCTTTGTTTACATCCATCTTAGTAATACTTTTTTGGATCTGCCTCCTCAGGCAAGGGAAACAAAAGCAAAAATAAACAAATGGGACTATATCGAACTGAAAAGCTTCTGCACAGGGAAGGAAACTATCAACGAAATGAAACAGCAGCCTGACGAATGGGAGAAGCTATTTGCAAATGATATAACTGATAAGGGGTTAATATCCAAAATATACAAAGAACTCATACAACTCAATAGTAAAAACAACAACAACAACAAAAAAACCTGATTAGAAAATAGGAAGGGGACCTGAAAACACATTGTCCAAAGAAGCCACAGAGATGGCCAACAGGCACATGAAAAGATGCTCAGCATCATTAATCATCAGGGAAATGCAAATCAAAACCACAATGAGATGCTACCTCACACTTGTCAGAATGGCTATCATCAAAAAAGACAACAAATAACAAGTGTTGGCAAGGATGTGGAGAAAAGGGAACCCTCATGCATTGTTGGTGGGAACATAAATTGTTGCAGCCACTATAGTATGGCAGTTCCTCAAAAAATTAACAGAAACTGCCATATGATCCAGCAATTTCACTGCCATATGATCCAGCAAATTCACTTCTGTGTACCTGAAGAAAACAAAAACACTAACTGGAAAAAAACATATGCACACCAATACTCATTGCAGCATTATTTACAATAGCCAAGATATGAACGCAACCTATGTGTCTATTGATAGATGAATGAATAAAGAAGATGTGGTATTTATATACAATGGACTATTACTCATCCATAAAACATGAAATCTTGCCTTTTACAACATGGATAGATATAGAAAGTATTGTGCTAAGTAAAATCAGTGAGACAGAGAAAGCCAAATACCATATGATTTCACTTATATGTGGAATCTAAAAAACAAAACAAACAAACATTCAAAACAGAAATAGACTCATAGATACAGAGAATAAACGGGTGGTTACCAGAGGGAAGATGGATAGAGGGGGTGAGTGAAATAGGTGAGGGAGATTAAGAGGTACAAACTTCCAGTTATAAAATAAATAAGTCATGGAGATGTAATGTATAGCATAGGGAATATAGTCAATAATATTGTAATAACTTTTTGTGGTGACAGGTGGTAACTAGACTTATTGTGACCATTTTGTAATGTAAAAAAATATTGAATCACTATGTTTACACTTGAAACTAAGGTATCGATAATATTGTAAGTCAATTTAAAAAGGAAAAAAAATAACAACAATAAAGTGTAAATTCAATTTTTTTAAATTACAGTAAAAAGATGGCAATAAAACCAATTCCTAGATCTAGTTCTTTAAAAGTAGTTGTCTTTTTCAAAATTCCTAAAAGATACCTGTCAAAAATAAAAGCAGCAACAAATGCAAAAATGTGAAATTTCATTAGATCCTGGTATTTAAAAAAAGACATCCTTGTGACAATTGGAGGAATTTGAATAAGAGTAGCAGTTAAGTGATATTATGAGATTATTGTTAATTTTTTTTTTTTTTTTTTTTTTTTTTTTTTTTTTTTTTTGTGGTACGCGGGCCTCCCACCGCTGTGGCCTCTCCCATTGCGGAGCACAGGCTCCGGACGCGCAGGCTCAGCGGCCATGGCTCACGGGCCCAGCCGCTCCGCGGCATGTGGGATCCTCCCAGACCGGGGCACGAACCCGCTTCCCCTGCATCGGCAGGCGGACTCCCAACCACTGCGCCACCAGGGAAGCCCTAATTTTTATAAATATTATGTTATTGGGCTTATGCCAAAGCATTTAGGAGTGAAGTGTGGGTGTATAAAGAAAGTATAATTATGGCAAAATGTTAATAAATGAATACATAAATAAACCCCCATTCTGAATTCTATGGCCCAAAGAAGGTTCCCCCACCCCTCTACTGTAGATTACGATATTGAATACAATCTATGTGATTGGTAACTTGCTGTCTTATATAATTTCACATGCTTTAGCAAAATTACGTTGGACAATATATATGTTATATATAAGAGATTAACTATGGCTGCACCAATCAACAAAAAGTTGCTTACCTATTCTTGGGTTGGGAATACATAGACTTTAAGTCAAATAGACCTAAGTGCTAGCAGGTTCTACCACTTATTTGTTGTGTGAACTTGGACAAGGTACTTAACCTACCTCAACTTTGTTCTCCTCCTTAACAGTCTCTACCTTATAAAACTGGTGTGACAATTGAAAACAAAAATCTAAAACTCTAAGCACAGCACTTGGTACAGAGCATGTGCTTAATTCATGGCAACTATTAGATACACCCTATTATAATACTGGATCTAATTTTTTGAGAGGAAAACACAACACTATTTTGATTTGGATTACCTTTCATAAATAAAACCTCACAGGCTCTCTGAATCTTAATTAAGCAAAGCATATGAACAAGTCTCACATAATAATGTGAGATAATAATAATTTAAAATGGGGAAATGTTTGACCAATACTTTATCATCTAATGTCCAGATTTAACAATTTGTATTGTTAAAAATATTAAAATTTAAAAAATATATTAAAATAAATCAATGAAAGAAACTTTATATGACGTAGTATATGACTTGGTTCCTGCGTACAAGGATCTAAAATCTAGTTGGAGAGACAACTGGCGAGATAAAGGATCCATAAAAGGTCAACCACAGCAGAACAAGGCAGGCTCTGCTAATGAGACCTAACTAATACAACAGTTCCTATTTTTGAGCTTGCTACTTGCCCAGCACTACCTAGGTCCTGTCCACATGTTACCCCACTGATGCAAACCAGTGCCGAACCCTGCCAGCCCTACCTTCAAAACACCCTGCTATCTCCAATTCCGCACCCCAACCCCAGTCATTTCTTACCCACCCCCACCCTGTCATTGTTCCCGCAGCCTCCTAACTGGTCTCCCTGCTTCTCTTTTTTCATCAGCAAGGACTATCCTGCACCCAGCATCCAGAATCATTCATTTAAACACTCAACTCATCACAATTTCACTCCTGTTCATAACTCTCTGAGACTTCCTATTTCATTGGGAATAAAAAAAAGTTAGTCTTGGGCTTCCCTGGTGGCGCAGTGGTTGAGAGTCCACCTGCCATTGCAGGGGACACGGGTTCGTGCCCCGGTCCGGGAAGATCCCACATGTCGCAAAGCAACTAAGCCGGTGCACCACAACTACTGAGTCTGCGGAGCTCTAGAGCCCACGAGCCACAACTACTGAGCCCAGGTGCCTACAGCCTGTGCTTTAAAACAAGAGAAGCCACTGCAAAGAGAAGCCCATGCACCACAATGAAGAGTAGTCCCCCGCTCTCTGCAACTAGAGAAAGCCCACGCACAGCAACGAAGAGCCAACGTAGCAAAAAATAAATTAATTAATTAATTAAAAAAAAAAAAGGGGCCCACAAAACTTTATTTCTAGGGTTCAGCCCTGACTACTTGTACAACTTCATATCCTATTTACTCTCCAGCACAGTGCTCTCCTCGAAGTTCTTTAAATGGTTGAAGCCTATCTCAGGGTTTTTGCTGCTGTCCTCTCTGTCTAGAATACTACTCTCCCAGACGGTAACCTGGCCTGCTCCATCATTTCCTTTTAAGTCTACACTCAACTGTTTCCCTTTTAAAGAGACCCTCCCCTGACCACACTATATAAAATACTAACCACCAGAGAGTGACAATGAAATATCATACCTCCACCCCATGGAGCACTATGCAGCTGTAAAAAAAAAAAAAAATGAGGATGATCTCTATGAACTGATATGGAATGATTTTCCAGACATATGGTTAATTGACAAAAACAAGGTACAAAAGAGTACACAGAGTATGTCACCTGTTGTTTAAAAAAGGGAGTTAGAAATAAACATATGTATCTGTTTATAACTGCAAAAAGAAACAGAAAGATAAAACTGAAACAAATTATATGTTATGGGGGGAGAGGAAGGGGGGGAATAGAATTTCTGAGCATATTTTTTTATGGTATCAGTATCCACAGGGAATTGGTTCCAGGTTCCCAGTGGATACCAAAATCTGAGGATGATCAAATCCTTCATGTAAAATGGCATAATATTTGCATATAACCTATGCACATCCTCTCAAATACTTTAAATCATCTCCAGATTACTTATAATACCTAATACAATGTAAATGCTATTTAAATAGTTGTCAGAACGTGGCAAATTCAAGTTTTGCTTTCTAGGACTTTCTGGAATTTTTTTTTCCTGAATATTTTTAATCTGCAGGTGGTTGAATCTGCAAATATGGAAGGCCAGCTGTATATGGTTTTGATTTGAACCATGTTAATAGTTTACATATTTAAAAATTAAATCAAGGTGGGGGAAACCCTAAAACTGAATAGAAAGAGAAGCAAATTAATGCAACTATGTATCACTTTGATAACATAACCACACAGAAGAAAAATTCAAATAACTTGAAAATACAGTGTTCTATACATATTTAATGGGAGATATGAAAGAATAAAAAGAACTGCTAAGAAATCTTGAACTGTATTTAGTAAAGTTTGTGCTTGGGAGTAGTATTGGCATAGCAATTATGGAATTAGTTTGTGTTTAATGTAGATTAGGAAAATATACTAATGCTACTAAGAATAGAATTCTCGCCATGGGGAAGGGAGGTACTAATACGGAAGGGAGGTACTAATACGGAATGGAGAAAAAGGAAGAAATGAATTGTTGGATTAGCTTTTGCGGTAACAAGATAAATGCCTGACTTTGTGAAAACTATTTCCTAGCACTGAAAACTGACAGGGCCTAGAAGCTATTTGGAGCCATAGCTTCTAGGCCCTGTCAGTGGCTCCAAGAGTCTTGAGCACACCTAGCACCCAGGTCTTAATTTCTAAATACCATCCCCCACTAAAAGGAAAAAGGAATCTAATGATTCCAAGGCTGAGTCAGGAAAAGAACAAAATGAGTCCAGAACACCCTTCTACACCAGAAAGTAAGGAAGTGCTCAAAACTGAGGGAAACATGGCAAAAGGACACTGAAAGTTGGAAGGGTTCCCACTTGCCAAATACAGAATCACTGAGCATCAAAATGAAAAATGACAGGAATGCCATCTTAAATAATACATGAGTCCTTACTAGTACTAAAAAAAAAAAAAAAAAAAAAAAATTAAAAAGGGAGGTGCAGTGGGCTTCCCTGGTGGCACAGTGGTTGAGAGTCCGCCTGCCAATGCAGGGGATGCGGGTTCGTGCCCCGGTCCAGGAAGATCCCACATGCTGCGGAGCGGCTGGGCCCATGAGCCATGGCCGCTGGGCCTGCGCATCCAGAGCCTGTGCTCCGCAACGGGAGAGGCCACAACAGTGAGAGGCCCGCGTACTGCGCAAAGAAAAAAAAAAAAAAAAAAAGGGAGGTGCAGAAGCTCTTTGTTACTGAAGAATGTCAATAAAGTATAAAGAAAATAGGGATAAAATATTGCTATCGACAAACATTTTAGTGGGAAGAATCACCACTGGGTTGTAAAACATTGGGTGAAAGATTGTTGGAAAACAGGATATTCACACAATCTCAAAGTGTTACATAATGAATCACGTATTACAGACATACCCATTTTATTGTGCTTTGCTTTATTGTGCTTTGTAGATATTGTGTTTTTTTACAAATTAAAGTTTTGTGACAACTCTGCACTGTCAGATGGTAGTTAGCATTTTTTAGCAATAAAGTATCTTTTAATTAAGGTATGTACATTTTTTTAGACATGCTATGGCACACTTAATAGACTACAGTATAGTATAAACATCACTTTTAAATATACTAGGAAATCAAAAAACTCGTTATGTCTTGCTTTATTGCGATATTTCCAGTGGTTTGGAACTGAGCATGCAAAATCTGTATTCACACGCTTGTATTTTCTCCTCTACAATGGAGAAATCTGGTGGACCTCACCTTAACCAAATCATCAACATTAATGTCTCCAATAATGAGACAAATGGACTGCATCTGCAGCCTGATGAGATGCACACCTGTGAGAATTCCTGCCCAGGAATGTTTACACCAGAATCTAAGCATGTACTTCAACACTGAGGAACGTTTTTATTAAAAAAAAAAACAACAAACTAGTCCAGACCCCTTCAAAAAGGGCAATATCATAAAGCAGAAAAGAGAAAAAGAAAAAAAGAAGCTGGCAACAGTTTAGATTTTTAGATTTAAGGGGATTAAAAAGGAATGACTACCAAATCTGGTGTGTGATCCAAGATTGGCTTCTGGACCCTATCTGAAAACAGAATTGTATCATGCTGTATTTCCTGTGATAATGGTGCCAGGGCTTAACTGCAGACATATTATTCTTAGAAGACCTATGTTGGAACTTCCCTGGTGGTCTAGTGGGTAAGACTACGTGTTCCCAATGCAGGAGTCCCAGGTTCAATCCCTGGTTGGGGAACTAGATCCTGCACACATGCCGCCACTAAGACCTGGCACAGCCAAAATAAATAAACAAATATTAAAAAAAAAAAAAGAAAACCTATGTTGAAATATTTAGGGTTAAATTGTCATAAGAACTGCAATTCTCAAATGATTTAACAACAACAAAAAAGTTAACTGGGTGGGTGTGGGTGTATATAGAGAGATGTAACCCAAATGTGATAAAATGTTAATAAGTGGTGATTCAAGAAGAAAGGTGTGTAAGTGTTCACTTTACTATTTTTGCAACTATTCTAAAGATTTTAAATCTTCCAGAATTTTAAAAAATTAAAAGGAACTATTAACCACTTCCATTTCCCTTGCCTCTGCACTAGTAATCTCTATATTAGTAAATGTTCACCACCACCCAACAACTACATATTTACTGCTTTATTTCCTTACTGTCTCTCCCCCACTATAATGTAAGCTTCCCAGTGCTGACACATAGTTGATAGTCCATAAGTACATGTGAATGACTGATGCTCACAATCATTTTATTAAGCAGATATTATTATTATCCTTTCTCTCATGTGAGTGGCGCTCTCTTTAAAGGCAAAAGTATGGAGGCACACAGAAGTAAGGTAACTTACAGAAGTTTTAACTGTGAGGAGCGGGGCCAGGTCAGAGGCCAGGCATCTCTCTGGGAGCAGATATTGTTCATCACTGTTAGGCAGCTTCCCCTAGTGAGGTGGGCTTGGCCCCCAAAGGGCTCACTGCAGACCTACACAGTTTCCCTTAGCGCAAAGCCTATTCAGAGAAGGCGATATTCATGCTTGCGGAACGAAATGACCTCTGAATAAATAAATGAATTAGGTGGGAGAAACCAGCTAGTTCAGAGAATCTTCCTAGAGGAGGTATGGCTTGATGGGTAAACTGGGTTTTCAGCTGAAGAGAGAGCATAGAGAAGGCAGTAGTGACCAAAGGCGCATTCTGGGACCAGGGAGAGACCTGTACCTCTGGAGGAGTTACCTTATCCCTTCAACCTCTGTATATGCCTCTCCCTCCTGCCCATAGCCACCAGCATATGAAACCCTCACAGCTCTTTGGGGTCTGTGATGGTACCTGCCCTGGTTCCCCACCTCCAATTCCTCTCAACTACAATCATTTCTCTTTACTACTGCCAGATTATTCTTCTTAAGTGGATGGCTCTGATCCTGTCAGGCCCAGAAAGAGGTCTCCTTTGCCTGCAGAAGAGAATCCCAACTCCCAAAGGGAACATTCAGGGCTCCCCTAGGGAGCCTCAAGCTCCCGTGGGCACTGCAACTCTCCAGTGACACTGATGACTCCCTACTGCCCAAGGTCACCCTCTACACCCTGCTCCCCTGTCTTTCTTTCCTGGTCTCCTGCTCTTGGAATCTTTTCCCACATCATGGCATGTTCACATACCACCTGTCCTTGGAGGCCAGGTTCAAATACCCTCCCTTCCATGAAGTTTCTGCTTCACAAAAGATATTTGATTTCACAAAAGATGTTGCTGTCTTCCCTCTGCACGCCCACAGCACTTTACTTTTACCTCTCTTACAACATTTACTTCTGTGCCTTACACTGTAGGTTCTTTTGAGTGTATCTCAACCCCCCATTCCGCAGGCTGTAAGCCATAGATGCATGCACCCCAAAGGCACCCAATAAACGCTGAACGTTGGGCTTCCCTGGTGGCGCAGTGGTTGGGAGTCCACCCGCCAATGCAGGGGATGCGGGTTCGTACCCCGATCAGGGAAGATCCCACATGCCGCGGAGCGGCTGGGCCCGTGAGCCATGGCCGCTGAGCCTGCGCGTCTGGAGCCTGTGCTCCGCAACGGGAGAGGCCACAACAGTGAGAGGCCTGCGTACCGCAAAAAAATAAATAAATAAATAAAATAAAATAAACGCTGAACGCAGAGTGGAGCGGGGAGGTTCATCAGGGGTGTGGGCTAAAGGGCCGGTGGCAGGAAATTCCAAGGATAAGGGGGTTGTTACTATGCTTCAGGGGGTTTGGTTATGACTTAACTAGGGACCTGTGTGGGGAGAGGTTGATATGGGTGGGGAGGTAAAAAAAATGGAGACAAAGATAACTATTTCATGGGCGCTGTCGTGACGATTTGGCTGAAGAAGCGTGAAAGGGATGAACACAGTCCTAGACACTCACATGTTAGTCCTTTCATGTCCGGAAGGGAGGGGAAAGGGGACCAGCCGACACTCCTTAGGAATTCTGAATTGAGGCCCTAACCTTCTCGCCGCAGGGCAGTTCTGAGCTGCCGCCCTCCGCGCGGGCGCGGGCGGACTTGGCTTTGGCCGCAGCGCGCCCACCCCCAGCGCGGAGGCCGGCGCGCGCGCAGATAGCGCGTTCCTTGGCCAGGGAGGCCCGCCCGAAACAAGCTCCCGGGCTGCGGAAGCAGTGAACAAAGTTCACCTCAAGTTCTGCGCTACGGCGCCTCCGGCTGGAAGCAGTAACTTAGTCACTTGAGTCGCACTGAAAAGGCACCCCTTCCGGAGGAACACGAGCGGGAATTGGGGATCGTGGAGGTTAAGAAGGCTCCCCAGAGGGAGGAAAGAGCGCAGGGGAGGTGAACGAGACGGAGTCGCGTCCCTCTTTTTCCCAAACAGGCTTCAGAGCCTGGAGGTTAAGAAGGCTCCCCAGAGGGAGGAAAGAGCGCAGGGGAGGTGAACGAGACGGAGTCGCGTCCCTCTTTTTCCCAAACAGGGCTTCAGAGCCTGCGGTCCACGTTTCCTGCTGACCACCCTAGGGAGCCCTGTGGGTGACACGACCAAGTCCCGGGCGCGGGCTGCGTGCCCCGTGCCCCACGCCAATCCCACCATCCCACCTTGCAGCGGCCTCGGGCCGCACCCGTCCACCCGGCCCCGGAGCCCTGGGGCCACTGACACCCCGCGCTGCCGGTCCCCGCGGGCTCCCGGGGGAGGTCTCCACTCACCCAACCGGAGCAACAGGCAGACCACTCCGAGGGCCCCCACGGCCCATCCCGGCGCGCTTCCCGCGACCATAGCGGACGGGCCAGCTTCCGCGACAGGGACACAGCCGGGCGTCGCCTCGGCTTGCCGGAGGGAGAGAGAGCCCGCCCCGCGGTGCGCCCCGCCCCCGCGCGTCCAGCCAGGCCCCGGATGACATCTTGGCGCGCGTTTTCTCCACCCTCCCGAGAACGCGATCTGGGCCCAGGGTCCTTCCTGCCATTCTGCCGCCCCCCGCCCTGCTGTGTGGAGCTCTCCCCCAAAAGCGGCTTGCGTTTTCACAACCAGGTTTATCCTCGGTCCTCCCGCACCTCCCGCACTTTTCCTTGGCATTTGGAACGTGATGGAGGCGCCCCCATAGCCGGGGGTATCGGACCGTCGCTCCCCGAAAACTGCACCCCACTCGGCTGGAGGTGACAGCAGAACTCTGTGCCGGGACAGGGAGGTTCTGAAGCGCTTTATTCCTTCAGCGCTTTCCAGCAGCCGCAGTCGCGCAGCCTCGCTTTTCCTGCCTGTCACTTCGCTACTACGACCCTGGACAAGACAGCTTCCTCAAATATTAAGACAAAAGGAAACGGGCAACATTCTAGCCGACTGCTAGACTGTGTGGGGTCCCCTGGTGCGGCCCCAATCCCCGCCCCCCAAGTGCCTGCTTCTCATCATTCAAGTGCAGCCACCTTCTCGTTAAGACGGACCTCACCCCAACACTCCCTCACTGGAACTGGGATTTCCAGCCTTGGGTTTCTCCTTTCTCCGTTTCCTCTTTGTTTCACTCTTCCTCCATCTCTACTGTGGACTCGCCCTCAGGCTAGGGAGTCAGGGCTGTTCACTCCCTCGCCGTTTGGCCTCCCCAAACCTCTCTCCCTCGTGCTGCAGCGGGCGCTTGGAACTCCCCATCTTATTGGCTAGTCCTCTCCCCTGAAATCCATCTGATCCCAGACTCAATTACTACTGTATTCCCAGAACCAGCTACTGGCATCAGCCTCCCGGTCAGCCCCCATTGTTTCAGACAGTGGCACCAGAATGATCCCTGCTCAGCCATTGCAGTTCAGTGAACTCTTCGTTACCATGTGAGCAGGAAACTCCTTCCATGAGCTGGACTCATGAACGAGACTCTCTGATGTCCCAACAAACACCAACATGTTGGCCAGTTGTGAAGCGGTGGAAGTGTGCTTTATTGTTGCTGTCATTACCATCATCCTCAGGTGGGGACCTCCAAACCACTCAAGACACTTGGACTGCCCTGTACGAATTCATAAATTATTTCTTACATTAGCCATGAAATTGTAAGAGGTGTCTATATCCGTGAAATTTCTGAGACTGATGTTCTGTACCATGAGCTTAGACATTCCCTATCATCTGAAGATATCGGGAACATAAGGCAGGTAGAGTGTGTAGCACAAAATGTGAGAAGATCAAGTTTCTCCTCTGCTCTGGGCTGGTAAGAACTCGGGCTAACTTGGAAAGGTAAGATGGGATCAGACCTTTAAACACTAGGGAGCCCCTAAAAGTTTTTGAGCTGGGAAGTGATGTAACAGCAAACATCTGTTGAGTCCTTACTATGAGCCAAGCCCTGTGTTAAGTGCATTACCTGCATTAATTTAATCTTACTGCTGTCCTTGTTTTTACAGATTAGGAAACAGGGGCTCTGAGGAGGTAAATGACTTGCCCAAGGACACAGAGTAAGGTGCAGAACTGGGAGTCCAACCCAGGGTAAGTCCAAAGTACCACTCTTACCCTTTCATACAGGATGGGCAGCTATACTGCTGTTTGGACTGGCCAGCAAAAGCTGTCAACCCCCTCAAGAGCAGGGCTGAGGAAAGGACTGCCCAGTCACCTGGGGCTGAGAAGTATTCCCCAGGTCATGGTCTCCAGGTATCAGGTAAGGAATGGTTCAGTAGGTCTTCCTTGATTGGCTGCTTCTCTGGCCAACGAATGGTGCCAGCTCTTTCATCAAGAGAAATGCTGTGCTTCCAGCAAACATTTTTAGAAGCCCTTATATGCCTGGTCTAGCAGACTTCATTAGTCAAAAGTGGCTCAGAAAGGCTGGACCTGCAATGCATTAGGCACATGGCCCAAAAGGCCCTATCCATATACTGAGGACTGGCCACCAAAAGGAGGGCTGGATGTATTTTACATCCTGTGACCAGTGTTGAGAGGTCCAGTTTTATCTGCTTGTCACTGTAAAGAATCATGGACTAGAAGGGAAAAAAGGAGGGCTCGTTCAGTCTGCTTATGTGGCGTGGATGGGCTGCTGCTCTTCCCAGCACGTCACTCTAGTTCTCTGGCTCTAGTTCTTGCCAAGCTTGGAACTGCACCCAAGGAGCTTGGGAATCCTAGAAAGACAGAGCAAAACACTGATTCTAATCCTGCATATGTGAAAATCGTCCTTGCCCCATACGGAAGTGTATATTCACTTCATTTATATAAACCCTGGGCGGATTTGCACCAGGGGTGTGTGTGGGGGGTAATCTTTATTCCATAATACTGTTTCCCTTTTTAAAATGCTCCCTGGCAAAAAGAGAGCATTTGGGAAAAAATTAGGCAAAAATAATACATAAGACTTAACATGGAACCATTCTGGGTACCCAAGAGATAAACAGTCACATTTCAACTCTCGACCAAGCCAGCAGCTGCAAGAAGTTGATAAGGATGCAGCGCATGGGGCTGGGGAGCAGAGGAAAGCACATACTAAAGGCTTTGAAAGGCTTGAGTTTTAAAAAGAAGAAGAAAAGGAAGTACCCCCTTTGCTTTTTACCTCCATCTAGTTCCTTTTGCATTCTGTGAATTTTAAAGAATTACAGATGGGTTCTGACTAATCACATGTCGCTGCTATAGCTTTAATCATTCTATCATTCTTCTCAATTTGCAGATGTGGTGAACTCCCCCCAAAACCTCCCAGCATTTGAGTTGTGCAGGGAACAGAGATGGGTGTGTTCTGTGTGCTCACTGCACAGGAATGCACAGCTCCTGCGCTTTCCTCCATCCTGGAAAAGGCTTGCTGAGCATTTCACCGTCAGGACAATACTACAGAGTTTGAAGAAGATGGTGTGGTCTTGCTGCCAAGACCAAGGAGAACGCTCTCCCAGGTTCCTGCTCTCCTCCTCTATCAGTCTCCTCTCACTGCATCCTGTCTCCCCACCTCCACCCCACTCCCACCCAAAAGAAAGCTAGATTCTGAACTGGCCTGTCAGGCCTCCAGGCCTGTGTGTTGAGCGGTGCACGACTCTGGCCTTGACAGTCAGGGTAGATGTGTGTGTATTTATGTATGTGTGATATACATACATTTTCAGCAGCTGGGAGTAAAGTGTCTTGAGAAAGGGGTGGTTTTTATCACTTGTACAAAGGTGCCACTTGCACTGGGGGTGAGGCGTGATAATAGAAGCCGCAATTCACAAACCCTGAGTTTAGCAAGCCAGAGTCAGGGGCAGGACTCCAGGCCCCCAGGGCACAGCTCCGTACTCAGAGTGGCAGGTTAGTGAGGAGAAAGAAGGACAGTGGACTCTAGTCAATGTAAACAGCCATATTTTCAACATAATTTACTACAGGTCTCTGAAGTGTATATAAAACATTTTAGTGCAACATCTTACAAATAGTTTTCCTTTAAAAAAACAAACAAAAACAAATCAACAGCTCTCTACATCATGCATGGGTAGTTTGCCTACCCTACCTCTTTTTTTTCTTCTTCAAAAGTTAACGCAGAGAAACCATTGTTTGAAAAGAATATGAAAACTTGCTACAGAAACACCCTGGGGAAAGAGGGTGTGGTCATATCCATGTCCTGGAACGGGCCTAGCACAGTGTCGTTTTTCATTAATGCAACATCGTAGATGTAGATAAGTCAAGAGAGCAGTCGGCAGTTTTCCTCTGCGTGTCTCTCCTGTAGGCAACTTGCAGTGAGGTTTCCCAGCCACTGGAGGCCACCATTATCACTCATCTGATGCCACATTTCCATAGAAATGGCCAAAGAAAGAAGGTCCTGGGGATTTTCATAGAAAGCTGAAAAGCTCACCCTTTGACAGTATCCCCTGGCCCGATAGAAAACGCACAGAAAAAAAAAGTTATTAAAATACTGGCTTCGGTTTCTTTTTTTCCTTTCAAATCTCCTGCAAGTGCTTCACTTACTTATGTGCAGCACTGGCTTTTCTTTCTTCTGTGAACCAATTCAAACTCAGATCTTCATTATGCGTCCCAGTTCCAGCCAGCCCTCCGGCATCTTTCCTTTCAGACAGAGGGAATGTACATCATCTTCTCGAGTTGACTCTGTCTACGAATTAAGGGCCAGCAATTTCCCACTGAAAGCCCACACCCTGAAATGAAGAAACTGGGCCAAAGACCGCCTGATTTCCTCAACACTGCGCCTGTTGTGTACCTCTACAGCATTGATGCAGCACAAGAAATGGGGATGAGCACGAGGCATCAGTGGGATTCAGGTGGCCGTGCCTACACAGTCTCACAGGAGAGGACTGGTGTATCTGGGAGGGAGAGAAGGCAGCCTATGTAAGCCCCTCAGAAAATGGTTGGGCAGTTGCCTTGCTTCCCCCTTGGCTATGACACATCAAAGCACCTGCCGAGCACCCAGGCCCCCTGCACACCCGCAGACGCCAATAAGGATCAGCACCCACGTGGCCTGGAATCCTAGAGCCCTCCCCTGGAGTGTGTTCTGTCTCAGAACAGGGTTTCACACTAATCTCTCTGGTTAGACTTAGTTCCAGAATCCCTGGAGGTTTTTTCCAAAGTGGGAAGTCCCTTGGGATTCAAGCTGCAAGTTCATAAGGAAGGGAGATGGAACTTTTGGCCAGCAAAATATGAGAAAGCCAGGGCAGAAAAACATCTTCATGGAGTGGGCAAAAGGAAACACTTGCAACCAATGATGCTCTGGAGCCCGGCATCTTGCCCAGCAAGTGTAAAATAAAAGGTGACACTGGCCTTCGCCAGGCTTTACGGGGCATTCAAATAAAAAGCTGCCATGACAGTGAACAACCAAATCACCTAAAGCCACAAACAAGATCTAAGAAAGGGAAAGATAAAAAATCCACAGACAGGCATGTGATCACTTTCTGCTGAGATGAGGTAATCCATAAAGATTACAAAGGGCTGTGTCTGGGCCTCACCTGGGCAGATATTCTTATGGCAGTGAGATGCAGGTCAAACGGCGAAGAAGAAAGACATCAGTATCTTTGAGAAAAACCTAATTGGAAGGAAGAAGGAAAACCTAGTCTTCATATCTCCAGGGAGGTAGTTATTCCTCCCTGTTCTACAATGGCTGGCTCTGGAAACCCCCTCACCGCTGGCTGACTGTCCCAATGTTCACGAACTTTAGCTGTCAGACAGCCCCAGTGCCTCCCGACAGTGTATGTGGGGGCTGCTGGGCCCTCTGCAGGCACACTGGCCATTTTCCCTTAAGAGTTTGGCAAAGCACCTGAAAATAGAAGCCCACCTGCTCGCAATTATCAGTCAGCGACTGCCCTTGCAGAACAGACCAAGCCAACAACCAGTCTTGTTTCCTTCTTTCACTAATCAGTGACTTTGATCAATCTGAAAGTCAGTAGCTGCTAAAAGCAGCCCTCTGCCCACTTTAACTTGCAAAGCGTGTGCTGTTTGGAGCTTCTGACTTGTTCTCCAACAGAGTCTGTGCATTTTTTGGCAAGGTTGGGATGAAGCCTATTGCCTCCCCAAAGGATAGGCTAGGCTGGGCGCTATCTACTCCTAGTGGGGTTATGCAGGATTTATCTTGTACATACAGTTCTTTGAAGCAAAATTCAATGCTTTCATCTTGACTACAAAGTAGTTCCAACAACTCCAGCTGAGAGAAAATATAAGATACAAATTGGGCCCACACTACACATAATTTTCAAGTCTCATTAAGGAAGTAAAAAATGTTTGGGTATATTTTGATCCATGGGTGGCATTTTCAAGTGTGCAAAAATGAAAAAAAGTCTTGGAAGAGATTCCTTTGCGCTATAAAGTTCGTCCTTCCTGCTGCCATCAGTTGTATTTAAGAGTAATTTGTCCACAACATTACGGAATCCAAAAAGCGTAAACCAAAGGGGTTGAAAAAGCGTCCCTTACAAAGAATAAGAACCCCTGTAACATCTATATCTGAGAATACTATATAAATCGGTGAGTAGACGTGGCACCGGGAGCTACTCACCACTTTACCGAAAACAGAAACAAGCAACCTAATTCGGCAGGATGGCGCCATCTGCTCGAAAATAGCTAACCAACCAAGACTGCCACCTAGAGGCAGTCTGCCTCTGGCTGAGCGACGACTCGGAACACTTCTCAAGTCCGACCCTGTTCTGTGAGAGCGCCCCAGAGGTCCGGTGCTGTCCACTGTCTGATCGCAGAGCAAGAGGCAGTGGGGAGAGCCTCAGCTCCTCCGTGGCTTATGACCGCCAGGGGTCCCCTTAGTCTATGGCTCCTGGGTGGATACTGAGCACAGGGGGCTCCAGGCAAGTGGGGGAGTAGTTGAGGTGTGGTTCCTTGATCCACAACAGGGGCACCCCATTCTTCCCGTCGGAGTTCTTGCTGGAGTTCCGGCTCTTGAAGCGCACCAGCAGGATGGTGATGATAAGGATGCCAAAGATGGGGAAAGGGTAGAAGAAGACAAAGTAGAAGAGCGCGTCGTTGGAGCAGATGATGGACTGCAGGGTGGAACCTGAAAAGGACCGAGAGGGTGACAGGACAATGAGGGCTGAGAACCTGGACTCTCACTCACTCCTGAAGACCCCACCCAACTGCATGGATGCAACTTGGCAGGACTCCTGCATCCACCCTGTCTTTCCCCTCCTGCCACTACTGGAAGGCAGACTACCCTGGTATTCTTGTTTTCACAACCGCATCTCTTCCAACACAGCTGGAAGTTCAAACAAAGCCATGCCTCCATTTCCCACTATGAGTCAGTTGTATTGCTTGGAAAGCCACACAAGAAAGTGTAATTTATTGATTGTGAACTCAACTGTATCTGAGGTGGTGAAGACGCTGAATCCACTTCAGCCTGAAACTCCTTCCTGGTTGTATTTTACATGTCCCTTTGCACTTAGTTCTGCTGCCAATGTCCTTCTTTGGAACAGAACGCATTCTCTACCCACCAGCTTCTGAGAGCAGTTTTACCAGAAATGATGCTCATTTGATTAATGTTATCAGTTAAAAAGTCATTATGGACCACTTACAAATGTCTGTAGTGTATCTGTGGCTGCACAGAACACAGTGTTAGTTATTCCTGGAAACAGAGGAGAATGAAACCTCACACCCCTGACCTCATCAAGGACTGCTGCTCTGTGACAGGGCTCTGGGAGGCTGCATTTTCTCTGTAAAATAAGGCTGCTGGATGATCTCTGTGTGCTATGAAGTTTACTAAGTTTGGACAGCCACAGTGGGCAGAAAAAATGTGGTCTAAACACCTTCCCTTGTACTTTTGGACAGTGGGTTATTCAGCAGATCGTTAGGGGGTCTAAGTATGATTTAGGGTTTTTTGGGGGGTTTTTTTGGCTTTCCTTTCTACTGCATAGCTGTTGCTCATTAGTATTATTAAGAAAATTTAACACACACTTACACTTATTAGATTTCCAAGGTCTATGAGATTGGTGATATCAAACACTTTTGACCAACGAAACCTCAATTTCATAAGGTTCTATTTAATAAACAGGAGGTTATCAAAGAAAAGAAAAAGCTGACAAAACTCAAAATGATCTGATAAAATGCTGTGATTGAGAAGAAGTTGAAATTTTTAGCCAATTTTTAATTTCTGTATCATAGGCTAATTCTACTATAACAAACACCATTTTCAGTCTGATAAATTCCACATTTTGACAGAAGGTCAACCAAAAGAGCTCCTCGTTAGAACTAATAATTCAGGTCAGCAAAAATTTCCTCCAGTCTCTGTTCATGAGTCCCTTGGTATTATAAAAACATTGGGTTCTGGATCATTCTGTAGCAACAGCTGCTGGCTAACAGAGCTGCTGCTAAGCTCTTTCCAGATGCTCTGTAACATCACTGTCCTTCTAGGCTGGTCTTCCCAACTAACATGCAAAATCCACCTAATCCTCCAAGTTGCCTCCAAAATAAAAATGACTCAGGAACTTGAGAAAAAGGGAGAATGGCAGTGAGGTAGTCAGACTTCATTTTATTTTTTCTTCCTCTTCTGTTGCTGATTTGCTAAAAAGAGACTAAGCTGGATATTCTAACAAGTAACAAGGTAACATCTACCAATACACTTGTATAATGAAATCCAACTAAAATTGAATCTGGTGGAGCATCAAGCTTATTATAAAGATCATCACTTCAATGATCACTTTAATTCCTATCTCTATTTTTCCCAAGGGCAATCAAGGGTCAGTTATATGAACTGGTTTGTCAAATCCTAAATGCCCACAACAGGCAAGAAAACTGCTTAGTAGTCCACCATCAAGCTCTGATTTTATCTTCCGGACAGCTGGAATCAACAGTGACATCCTCCCCCTGAAAACTGGAAAAACTCACTTGTGTCCAGAACCCGGATGCCGATGGGGGCCGACTCTTCCTCTGTCAGCCGGTACCATTCCTTCTGAGGGCTGGGCAGCCACTCCTCCACGTGGCAGGAGTAGTTGCCCGTGTCCTGAGGGCTTGCCTGCAGCACTGTGAGCCGGTAGAGTAGCGGGGAGAGCCTCTGGAAGCGAAGCCTGCCCTCCCAGGGGCTGCCCTCTGGGCCAAAGACAGCGTCTGGGCCCACGCTCAGCAGGGCTGTCCGTTCTGTGGGGTCCTCTTCCTCCTCTTCCTCCTCTTCTTCCCCCTCCTCCCCCTCCTCCTCCCCATCTTCCAGGCCAGGGCTGCGCCTTTTCCCTCCAGCTTTAGTCCTCAGGGAGTACCAGGCCACAGCGAAGCGGGAGTCCTGGCTGGAGCGAGACACGATGTTACAGTCCAGCTGGAAAGCTGCCTTCTCGGACACCGTGGCGTTGGGGACCACCGTGTCCACCTGCAGGGCGGCATCTGGGGGAGACAAGGCTGTTTTAATTTCTGTTCAAAACAACCTAAATGTCCACCACTAAATATGTTCTAGTAATATACAAGAGGATTCTATGTAGCTACTGAAAGGAACAAAGGGGCGTTGTGTGCAGAGAGGTGGAAGGAGATTCAAGAAAAATTGTTAGAGTACAGCACAGTGTGTACTCTATGCATCATCGAGTGGAAGAAAATAGAAAATAAGTTTTATACTGACATAAGAATCTGTTTATATTTGCATGGAATATCTGTGGAAGAATGCACAAGGAGCTGGTAACATGGATGCTTATAGGAATCCAGGGAGGGAGGGACACTTATTTTCACTGTAACCCCTTGTAGTGGTTGAATAGTGTCCCCCCAAATTCATGTCCACCTGGACCCTCCGAATTTCCTTAACTGGAAATAGGGTCTTTGCAGATGTAATTAGTTAAGATGTACTCATATACTGATTTGGGGCAGGCCTGAATATAAGAAGAGGAGAGGACACAGAGAGACACACAGAGAGGAGGACACGGGAAGGCAGAGGCAGAGACTGGAGTGATGCAGCCACAAGCCAGGGAACATGGGGCCGTGAGAAGCTGGAAGAGGCAAGGAAGGACCCCTCCCTAGAACCTTCGGGGAGCAGGGGCCTGATGACACCTTGATTTCACACTTCTAGCCTCCAGAACTGAGAGAGAATAGATTTCTGTTGTTTGAAGCTACAATGCTTGTGCTAATCTGTTATGGCAGCCCTTGGAAATGAATTCACCCCATCAGCAGCTTTTGAATTTAAACTGGGTACATGTAGATTATTGCCTATACCACAGGGAACCAACCCAAGCAGGTAAAAATTCTCCAAGGACTGAAGCTAAACAACAGACAATAAACCTGAAAGGGCCCCTCACCCTGAGTATGGACCCCCAGGAGGATAACACAGACAGCATCCTGACAGAGGTGGGAGATGCAGACTAGCCACGGAGAGACACCTGAGCAGGTAAATCACAACCCACAGACATCACCAGACAGCTGTATCTGTTTCTTTCCTTCGCGGGTTTTGGCTCACTGGGGTAGGTTCTAAACAAGTAATTCACTCCCTACCTCCTCAAGGGCCTCCCTTTGGCTCTGTTTATGAAATGCTCATGAAAGATGCCAATGTGGCATCAACGAAAGTAGAGAGACCAAATCGGATTCTACTTGGATGACAACCAAATAGGAACATTTCCCAAGTACTGTCCTGGGCTTTCAATGAAGTGGCTGAATCGGCGTGCCAGTGAACACAAAGCTGGTTACCACTGCTTCCGTGGGGCTCTGACAAGCCCCTCCCCGACCCCCTCAGCATATCTGGAACCTTGTGTGCACCACTGGACACAAAAACTTAGGAGCCAGCTATAGGTGGCAGGCACGGTGCATCAGCCCAGCTATCACCGGGGCTGGGGAGAGATGCTGGAGGGTGGAAAGCGGCAGGACAGGAAATCAGTTCACAGGCAACTCAAACTCCCTCACTCATCGCCTTATCCCTCCAGGGAGCAAGGCGGACGTGCCAACAGAGAGAGATGCTGTGCAGTGAGGCAGTGGACCCATCATGGCAAGGTGGTCAGGGACCGTGGGACATTCAGTTCCCCAGAAGGGCCTCTTCCCATCTACTCTCTCTTTGCTGTCTTCTTGTCTAAAGCTCACAATTTTTCGGGGCCCCTTCAAGTGCCTTGTCTCTGTTAATGAATTAAGTTTTTGGTTTCCCTGTCCCCTTGTAGAAGAGGCCAAAGTATCTCCCTGGTCAGCCTTTGACACTCTTTCCTTCCTTTTCCATGTGTAAGCTACAAGAAAAAAGTTCGTCCCTGCCCCTCCCCGAGGTCAGGCTGATGCTCCCATGCTGTGACCTTGACCAGTGACTCTGGGCTGTGGGTGAGGAATGAAGTTCTCTCTCTTCCCCAGTGAGCCAAACACAACTACTAATCTACTCAGCTACAATCTCACCCAGGGTAGTCCTTCAGTTTATATATTTCGTACTATGGTCGCCCCTAAGCAATGCAAGGCGATTCTTAACCCAACTTTTAGAGCTCTTTTATTTCAAGTCTTCTATATGTTCAACTTATATCTCAGAAAAAAAGCTTTGAGGTACATCTACATAATGAATGTTATGCAACCAGTAAAAATGGTGGACATGAAATGCTTTCAATGACATGGGGAAAGGCTCACAAAAGAATGCTGAGTGGGGAAAAAAAAATCACATAAAACAATAAGATCCTGACTTCGTTTAGAAAGAAAGAGAGAGAGAGAGAGGGAGAGAGACAGAGGGAATATGAAGATATGTAGGTAGTGAGATTACACATAACTTTTTGGTTTTTTGGCTGTAGAGCATGAGGGATCTCAGTTCCTCGACCAGGGATTGAACCTGTGCCCCCTGCGTTGGAAGCGCGGAGTCTTAACCACTGGACCCCCAGGGAAGTCCCCACAGATAAATTTTCTTTTCAAAACTGTATTTTTCTGTTTTCCAAATGCTTTGTTATTAGCATGACCACCTTATATAATCAGGGAAGAAAGGAAGGAAGGAAGGGAGGGAAGGAGGGAGGGAGGGAGGAAGGCAGGCTACTCAACTGACTGAACACAAGGCAGCCTCAGGGCTGCAGATTCAGGGGTCACATTGTGAGCACACAGTGTGGCGGGAGGGAAACTTGGGTTACCACCCAGTCTGCTCAGAGTACTGGCTGTGCGACACTTCTCTTCAGGCTTCAGTTCCCTCGACAGTAAAACCCACCACTTGAGGCTGTGGTGAAGACTGAACATAAACAGCCTCACTGTGGCTGGGACGCAGCTGGCTGCCTCCTCCCACGCTGCCTGGGGCCTCAGTGTGCGGATCTCCAAAATGGGTGGGAGGTGTAGGAGGAGAGTGCTCAGCTGCCGTGTTTACCATTTACCTTTGGGAAAAGACACGCAGCAGCTTCTAAGCAAGGGGGACGGGGGAAGAAAGCTCAGGGGAAATATGAGTGACTCAAAGTAGAGGCAATTTCCCCTCCAGCTTAGGCAAGACACGGAGGAGAGAGATAATGTCCCTCTCCTGTAACAAAGGCTGTATGCACTCCCCGAAGTGTGTTCATTGATGTGTGGGGCGGGCACAGCCGTGAAGCTCCAGGATTCCACCAACAAAAAGAGCTGCTCTACTTAGATGTGAAAACATTATGAAAGCTTCCAACAGTGCCCACCACCACAAACAGAACCCCGGATGCTCAGAACACAAGACAAAGCATTCCCCTGGATGGAGGTCACAGTGCATTTCTGCTCCATGTCCTTCAGGGGATCACTGACTTTTTGCTCTGATATGAATGAATGATGATGTGATGTTTCTCAGGACACAGGAACCCTGCACATCTTTGCTTTAATTATGTGTTTGAATGTGGAACAATAATTCTACCCAGTAATTATATGCATTTGGGTACTTTAGAAGCAACAATAAAGAAAAGCACAAGGCCACATAGAACAGTCATTAGTACCAATAAAATTATTAGGAAGTGAGAGTATAAAGGCTGCAGTTACTTCATTTTCCATTTAGATCATATGAATCAATTCTTTTCCACTGAAAATCCACAAGCTGAATTTTCTGAACCACATGGCTACTGTTTCAAGATTTTTGCCACTTGTCTGAATCTGAATGTATTCTTTAAAAAGAAAATATTCTAGGCTCTGCAATAAATAATTGACAAATGCTACTCTAGTTAAGAAATAGAATCACCTTAGGCCAAAGCCAGATGTGCAATTTTCCATTCACTAGGGGAAAAAAAATCTCAGACAACCGTGAATGCAAATGTACAACGTAAATGCTCATATACTTAACTTCAAGTAACTAATTAATTGGGTTAATTTAATTAACAATTAGTTCACTTTAAAATTAACTAATTTTATGCAGTGCATAAAATATCACACTTAGAGGGGAACCACCAAAGAGAGCGGAGGCCTGGGGACATTAACCCTCACCTGGTCGCATGACTCGAACAGCCGTCTGGCCAGCAGTGTCCTCTGCCCGTCTGTACCACGTGCCGCCAGGGCTGGGCAGCCACTCCTCGACGCGGCAGCTGTAGGTTCCGCTGTCCTGCACCGCCACATTCTGGATGAAGAGCCGGTACACGCCCGGGGAAGGGCTCTCCAAGTGCAGCCGGCCCTTCAGATTGTTCTTGGCCGCCTGCTCTCCGTAGTGGAAGGTGGCGTCGCGACTCAGGCGGGCCAAGGTCTCCCGCTCTGGGTGGTTGGGCTTCCACACGAACCACTCCACCAGCAGCTGCGAGGCCGCGCTCGTGCGGTTCAGGACCACACACTCCAGCTGCACCTGCCGCGTCTCCAGAACCGACAGGTTGCCCTGCGCCTGGCTGAGCTTCAGGCGGCTGTCTGCAAAGGCGAGGAAAGAGATGTTGCCAACAAGAAAACAACGAGCCACGTGCATGCACCCCTTCCCAGCAGACGTAAGCAGGTGCCTTCCAAACGCAGGAGGACAGCAGCACGCTCAATCAGCAGAAGCACTGCTCAGGCGCACACCCTGAACGTTCTGAGCTCTTGATCACGGGTCTGAGTGCCTGAGTTTCATGGAGTTCAATGTTACGGTAACAGCGGCCCCCTAATTTATAACTGTCATCGGTTCAGATGCTTAGGAGAGGACAAGCGTGCATGGTAGGTGACTCCACGTCCAAGGGACAGCAGACCACAAAGAGTATGGTCAAGGGGAGGGGGTGGCTGGGAAGGGACAGCAAAGGGCATGGTGAGAAGCCTGCTGGGAGAGCAAATTTTTAAAACTGACCACATGATGGCTAGAATGTGCTGGGCTGCCAGCCTCAAAAGAACTGCAGGGGAAAGCCACATCAATACATTCACCAGCTGGACCTAAGAATTGCGGTTCTTACTTTCTTTACCAAAAAACCCCACACGGGTTCCCTCTCAAGGTGGAAGCAGAACTGATCTGACATCAGTAAAGAAAAGACTGATACGGATGGTTGTTTGAAACCTCAGCCAATCAGATTCTCCTCCAGAGAAAAAGTGTCATTAAACGCGGTGCTCTCTGATCACATACAATTTCATAAAGGGCCCAAAAGCCTCTTTGGACCAGAGGGGTTAAAAAGCTATGAAACTGTAAATGCACAGAAGCCCCTGAGAAGGACACCTCCTGAGTGATATCTGAGGAGGGAGGTACTTTCACTTTTCACTTTAATAATGTCAGAATGTTTTATAATGCACATTTATTTCACCTTCATAATAAAACGTCAAAAAATTTAAAAAAACAACAGAAAATATATTTCAAATAACCAGTCTCCGAAAATATATACTTGGGAAGATATTAACTCTGCCCTTCTCTGGGTTGAAAGATTATTTTCTCCTTTGTGCTTTTTTAGTATTTTCCAAAAGCTCTATAAATGTATGCTTTCTTATAAAAAAAAGCGGGGGAGGGGGTGGGGACTAGACGAAGTGAGGCGGGGAGGGGGGAGAAAAACACACAAATTAAAAATCTCAACAGAAAAGGGGGAATGTGTTGTTTTAATCTGTGTCCTGTGAGTTTTCTGTTTATAGTGTTAATGTTCCCCATAAGCAGGGATTTCACTGTGTTTTGACAAGAACCCCTACGGCCCTAGTGCACTGCCCCAGTTAGCTTGCTGTGAGTCTGTAATCTCCAATGGGGAAATACCCTTGATAAATTTAGGACCTACCAAGAACCTCTTAGTTTCAGCACAAATGAGAAAAGGGAAAGGCAGAATGATGACTAAGAGGAAACACGGTGGGGGAGGGGTGACCATGACCTCCCAATGGGGAAAACAGTCAGAACTGAGAAAAGACAGGAAGAACAGAAACCTGAAAGAACATCTGTGGGCCTAATGGCAACCTTCAGTTCTCAAAAGCCCCAGGGACTGGCCTGAAGGCAGGATGTAGGTCACTGGAAATACCAACAGGAATCACTTAGACCAGAGCTTCCTATTTTAGGCACCAGAAGGGTCGGCACGAAATGTCATCGTGGGCAGACCTGAATCCCTGGATTGAGAATCCCCGGATTGGGGCAGAGTGTGAAATACAATATCCTGAGGAAAGGAGGGGACAAGCCCCATGGCGTTCAGCAAGGGCCAGGCCACATCTGGACTTCTGCATCTGGTTCCATTTGATCACAGAGCTTTTTTTTTTTTTTTTGGCCATGCCACGCCATGAGGGATCTTAGTTCCCTGACCAGGGATCGAACCCGCACCCCCTACAGTGGAAGCACGGAGTCTTAATCACTAGACCACCAGGGATGTCCCAGAATAAACTTTTATTGAGGCCTCCTGGGAGACAAGCCGTGAGGATAGCATGGTAAAGAGAACAGGACCTGTGCTCACTCATGGGGCTACCCATCTAGTGAATTTGAATACATTAAGAGTGAACAAGTGACAGTGTTCGCTACAGTGAACATAATAACCAATGATAAATGAATTTCCATGAGTATAAAATCAGAACAGGTAGTTCATAATTACTCATATATGAATAGGTATGCCAGGTGGTAACATGTGCTATGAAGGGGCTGGGGAAAGGGGATACAGAGTGACTAGGGTGCCATTTTAGTTAAAATGCGCTAGGAATGCCTCCCTGAAGAACGAGATAGATGGACATCTATGGTCAACACGTTCCAGGTTACGAGAACAGCAAGTACAAAGGCCCTGGGGTGTCAAGGAAAGCAACCATTCATTCCTTATTCAACCAGTATTTATTAAGGGTGTCATGTCAGTGGCTGGAGATACAAAGACACAGCACCTGTCCTCAAAATGCTTATGGTATAGTGGAGAAGAAATGAAAATAATTATTACATTATGTATTTTATACAGAACCCCTGGTGATATAGGAGAAATCAGGCAAGGCTTCCTGGAGGTGGTGCTGAGTAAAGTCTTAGGAATGGGGTGAAGACAGGGGAGAAGCCACAGGAGGGGTGCATTCCAGGAGGAGAGGGTAGCATAAGCTAAGGCATGGAGCTCGGACTCAGGGTGGCAACACAGCATCCCACAGCTCATCGGGCACCAGAGGTAGGGATAACAACTAACTATAGGGCACGCAGGAATGAGGGATGGAGAGGGAGCTTAGGGCCACACTATGTGAGAAGTTCAGAGAACTAGAGCTTTTCAACAAGGAGAAAGGGCTCCCTCCCTTCACATGTTTGAAAGGATATGACTCAGACTAATCTTGGGTTGTTCTCGGGCAGACCTAAAACCTGAGAGGGAAATTACAGGGAGGAGGAACTTTTCAACAACCAGGGCTGCCCAAAAGTGGAACTGAGGGCTGTGGAGGCAGTCAGCTCTCCCTCCTGGGAAGTGCTCTGGCAGAAGTCAGACGCTATCTGTCAGGGAGCCGGATATAAACGGAATAAAGGCTGCACCCACAGGGTCTGAGAGGGGGCCAAAGGGTGGTTCTGTTCAGAGACAGGAAGGGCTCATCCGTGGGCTGTGCGTGGTAAGGAAGAAGGGGAAACCAGAAAACGCCCTCCAGGCAGGAATCCTGGGTATGGAGCCGGCACCAGCCTGAGATCCAAGGTGCAAACTGCAAACCCAGAATGAGATCCAGGCGCTGCCAGGGATCCTGCCTTGCCGCACCTTGCGACCCCCAGCTGCCCCTCGGGCCTCTCCCGGGTGAAGATGCTGTGTACAACAGCAGATACTGACAGAGGATGCTTCTCTGAGTTTGCCATCAGCACCAGGACCCACTAGGTAAAGTGGGTGGGCCTGCAGTGGACGAGGATGATGCTCTGTACCACACGCACATCCATCATGGACCCCGCAGAGCCCTGCCACACCCCCAGGCAGTCTCTGCCCTCAGCCTACTGGCCCAGGCTGGCTGTACCCCCGTCTGTCCTTACCTGGCTGCTTCACAGTGACTTCCGTGCGCCCCGAAACCTCCTCTGCCAGCTTGTACCAGGCGTAGTTGGGGCTCAGCAGCCACTCTTCCACATGGCAGTAGTAGCTGCCGCTGTCGCTGACCTCGGCTCTCTGGACAGTGAGGCTGAACAGACCCCCGGACACGTGCCTCTCAAACTGCAGCCTGGCTCTCAGGCCCTCCTCCTCGGCGTAGGTGCCGTACTCAAAGGCGGAGTTGTGGGTGGTTTTGAGGATGAGCTTGCCGTCGGCGTCCGAGGGCTTGTGGACGTACCAGAGCACAGCGAAGTGGGAGTTCTGGCTGGTCTGGGACTTGACTGAACAGTTCAGCTGGATGGGCCTATTTTCCACCAGGGTAAGGGTCCTCTTTGATTTGCTCACCTGCAACTTTGTCACTGCAAAGGAAAAGGGGGTGCTTCAGCAGAATCACCACACACGCCTGGAAATGTGGCCCAAGTCCCACCTCCAGGCTCCCCGCCTGGTTTTGTCCAGCACGGCTCCTAGAGAACCAGACACTGATGGGCTTCCCCCAAAGCATGGCTCGGCGTGAGGACAGCAGAACAGAGCCAATCGCGCCCCAAAGAACCCTCCGCTGGCCTCCTCCTTGCCTCTCCCTGGCTCAGGTCCTCGCCGTCTCTCCTGCCAGCTCTCCCTGCCATCATATGGCCGCCAGGGGGATCCGGCAAAAACACACCCAGCCTGTATCAATTCCCTGCTGAAGAAGTTTAATGGCTCCCAACTGCTTATAGACAAGAAAAAAAATTCCTTTCACGTACAAAGTCCCTCCTGGATCTGGCTCTCACCCCGCTGTCCTCACTCACCTCCAAGCCTCGCCTGTCACACCCACACCACACCATACCACACCTTCCCATGCCGCTTCTCCCTGAGCTCGGTCTCTGCTCAGCCGTCCTCCCTGCCTGTCTCCTACCATCTCCCCTCTGACCCTTCTCCCTACTCACCTTCTAGTCCTCCTCTCCCTCACTCCCATCCCGCTGGGTCAGATGCCCCTCTTCTGTGCTCCCATCAGCACCCTTACGCATCTTCAGCCTGTTTTTCCTTACGTCCCTCCCATGCTATCCTTGAGCTCCCCAAGAGCAGAGATCAAGCTTATTCCATTTGATCTGCAAATATTTAGAGTGTGCCCACTCTGTGCCCCTCATGAGGCTAAATGCCGGGGGTGCTCTGAAGAATAAGACGGTCCTGCCTGGAGATGTTCTCATCACCGCACCCCCGGATTCGGGCTTTGGAGAGCACCCACTCAATCAACGTTTGCTGGGATGTGTGAGTTACTGAGTGAGTGAGTGGGTGAGCGAATGAGAGTGAGCTGGAGAAATACGGTAGCAGGTGGCTGGAGGATGCTGGGGTGCTCTTCCTGGAGGATGGAAAGAGAGAAGGCAGAGAAGAAAATGACAAACAACGGGACAGAACAGAGCCAACTCCGGCCTCCCCTTCCCCTCACGATCCTGCTGCAAAACCAGAAGGGACGGCAGACTCCAGAGGGCCACCCTACCTGCTAATTAATGACCGTGCTCTCCTTTAAGGTGGCAAGAAGCCACGGTCTAATGAAATATATCTTATGAAGGTAATTTGAGATCTCACCCATTCCATCACTATTATACTTGTCTCTGCTTCCCCTACCCACCATCCTCCCCCTACTGAAAAAGAGAAAAAAGGAAAAAGTCACAATTCCAAGTTCCTCTTACGGAGCTAATAGTAAAAGCATCATCCCACCCTCACCTTTCTCTTTACACTTTACTTGTCGAGGACTAAATCACTCGTCAGCTGAGAAAGGAACCCAGGACAAGGCACAGACCCTGACAGGGAGAGCAAGCTGGGCTTCCTCCAGTGACCCTGCCCAGAGGGGAGGCCAGAACAGGTTGGCCTGGGCCTTTCTCCAGCACCTCTGCTGGTCATCTCTCTTGATCTAGACACAGGACTGAGCCCACTGGTCGTGCCTGGGCCTCCCCTGTCAGTGCTGGCTAGCTGGCTCACTTAGAGCTTAGTGTGGAAAGACAGGATCAAGGTCTGAGTTCCATGCACCAAGGCAACTGAAACTTCTGAAAGCCCCAGACTGTCACCTGGGCACTGCGGTAACCCACAGACAAAGGTTCTGAGTGGCTGAGAGGATTCAGCGAGCTAAGTACGGTAGAATCGGGTGCCGTACCCGATTCAATACCATGACTACAAAAGCAACTCTGAGGCTGTTTCCCGGTGCTAAATCAGGGGACACTCTTCACAAAAGAAGCTGGATTCACGTACCTACAGACATTCTCAAGCCATCAAGAATGCACGCGGCACCCGTCTGAGAGAAATCCCCTGGCCCATGACCATACCCTTCTGGTTTCATCTTTTTTGGGGAACAAGCCCAGTCTCCTGCCTTCTCCCTTCTTCAAACGCACGAAGTCCTCCAGGGCACTGGAATCCAGGGCAGGCTTTACCAGCAAGCACCCAAGCTCTGGAAACTAGATTCACCTTAGGTTGCCAGTCGACTTTTCATATCCGCTGCCTCTAATACTTGCAACAACCAGTTCCCTTTTCATTCCTTTCCAACCTGATTCACCGCACGCAAATGATATCTCTATCAGAGCAAATGACACCACCTGAATTATCTGGTTCTGGGCCCAAAAAACTGGGTTGTTCAGTGTAGAGTAGAAAGAGCTTTAAAATGTATTATTAATTGGGGCCAGATTATTTTTGCAACTGTTACTAAGGAAACCTCCATTGCTATAGTAACCGCATATATTAAACTGGATGCCTATGACTAAACTTCCTCTCAGTCACATGGTCTGAGAACAAGAATCCAAGGAAGAGAATTGTTTCAAAGCATTTCCATTTTTTTCCCTCCTTCCCACGTCAAAATATTGGGAAGTGTTGAAAAGCTGGAAAGAGAGGCATTTTTGAAATTTGGTGCATGTCTGACAGGTAGGCAAGGGGTCAGCTCCTTTTCTACGCTCTGAATTTCCTCCAGCTTCTCAAGGACAGGGAGGACCTTTCCTGAAGCCCAGGGGAGACAGCAGCCTGCACAGCTAATTAGGAAGCACTCACACATCCTGCCCAGCACTGCCCTGGGAGGTGTGCAGCCTGCTGGCACCACCTTCCTCCGTGGGGTCAGGAGAGCCCAGCCCCCTTAAGAACCGTAGGTATTCTCATCTGCAAGATGAGAACAATCACAGCATGTACCTGAGAGGAGTGCTATGCAGGTTAAAAGCAATACTCTACAGTAAGAGTTTAGCACAGAACCTGCTCTATAATAAACACACAGTACATTTTCACTATCCCCCTTTCTTTTCCGTTTCCGGGCTCAGTCCCATGTTCAAAGCTCCATATTAGATTGAGAACTGCCAAACCTAAGTGGCAAACTTGCTACTGAAAGTATTGTCCACGGACTGGCAGCATCCATGTCGCCTGGAAGCTTGTTAGAAATGCAGACTCTTGGGCCCCACCCCAGACCTCCTGAACCAGACTCTGCCTTTTAACAAGACCCCCAGGTGACTCAAATGCACCTGAAAGCCCGAGAAACCTTGGACTTGGCTGTGTGAGTGAATGGACTTAGGCAATAAACACAAAGGTGAAAGACAAGATGCTGAGGACTTGGTTGATCCCCAACAGTGAGTCAGCAGGAGGAAGAGGCAGGAAGAAGGGTGTGAGGCTGCGGGCCAGGCCCCACCTTTCAGCACCCCACCTGCGAGCACAGACTCCAGCACACCCAGCAGCTGCCTTCTCAGGTACCTCACGACTTCCAGAGCGGGGCTGTACCCTGCTGGAGGGAAGGGCCCTTTCTTTCTGCATCTGGAGAGTTTCCCTCTGAGGCCTCCGATCCCCTGTGGCCGAGCAGCATCAGCACCACCTGGGGTGGAGACGCTGCCTCACAAACGCCACAGGTGAGGCCCAGAGACCTGCGGGCTCACGTGCCCTCCAGGTGATTCTGATGCGCTAAGTTTGAGAAGCCACAGGTGTGGCAGTGAGGGGGCCACAGGTAACTCTAGAGACAGCAGTTTCTGTGCAATGGTGCAAGCAGCAGCCAGAGGGTAGCATACAGGCAGTGAGGGAGCAGAGGGAGCAAAGGAAGCAAAGGAAGACTCTGTTCTTTATTATAGACCCGTGACAGTACTCAGTCATGTTAGGTGGAGAGGGGGCCAGTGGCTAGACAGCAGAGATTTGTCAAACTGAGGGATGCAAGTCAGCCAAAAGACTGGGAGAGAATGAAGGAAGAGCTGTGGGGCAAGTGTGTGTGTGTGTGTGTGTGTGTGTGTGTGTGCGTGCGTGCATGTCCATGTCCCACCTGTCCTCATAGAAGGAGGGTTACTGCCTGCCTGTGTGTGTGTGTGTGTGTGCGTGCGTGCATGTCCATGTCCCACCTGTCCTCATAGAAGGAGGGTTACTGCCTGCCTGTGTGTGTGTGTGTGTGCGTGCATGCATGTCCATGTCCCACCTGTCCTCATAGAAGGAGGGTTACTGCCTGCCTGTGTGTGTGTGTGCGTGCATGTCCATGTCCCACCTGTCCTCATAGAAGGAGGGTTACTGCCCTGTCTGCCTTACCCATCTGCAGACACAGCAGTGACCCTTGCTCACTGACTCCAAATAGGTGCACCTGGTGTTACCATGACAACGAGGCCTGAGGTGGGGGGAGGGGTGGGGACTCCTCTAGGGCTCCTGCTCTCATGCTCACTCTATCTGTGAACAGCCAGCGGGCAGAAGCCACATGCACCCGGGATGGAAGGAGAACCCCAGGTTCTCCTGAAAGAAAGGAGGGGCCAATGCCTCTGAAGGATGGGGCAGCCTGTCACCTACTGGACTGTGACAAGGAGAGCCACTGTCACAAGCCCTGGACTCCCGGAAGTCAAAGAAAAAGCCCTCAGCTCTGCCAATCTGCCAGGTCAGCAATAAGAAATTGGAGAGAACGGATTTGGCAGCATCCAGAGGGTACTGAATATTCATCCTGACTGCCCATCAGTAAAATCCCAGCAGAATACACCCACTGACAAGTCAGCTTTCTACACCGGAGGCTGTCCTCCTGGAAGCGTGTTTATTGCTTCGTCAATTTTAACGTGCAGTATTTAATAGCCAAACCAAGATACGGTTGTAAATATCTGGAATATGAGTGCTGACATTTCCCTTATTCCTCTGCATTTAGGGAGATGTAATTGGAGGGTGTTTTGGGTGCTAAAGAAAATCAGAAGGAAGAAAAGCAATGCTTCACAATTAAAAGAGAAAAGAATTGATTAGGAGCTAAGAATCGAATATGTTGAACTGGCTTAAAGGCTTGCCTAAATGCCCCTTGTGGGGTCACACTCCGCCATCGATGGCAGTAAGGCTAAGCCAGATCAACAACAAAACAGGAGGGATGGCGTTCCTTGAAGATGACCTTAGGGATGTGCATTTGGAACAGGAAGTCTAGAATGGTCAATAAAAGATCCACAACACATTCATCAGGCCATCCAGCCAGAGATTTTAAAGAAACAAATACCCGTGATGTGGTCAGGTCAGCAAGCGGCTCTGGCAAAAGGACTGGTCTGGGGCAGAGACCACACAGAGCCTTCTTGGAAGCCGGTGACATAAGCTGTGGAGGGCAGATAAATGGACTGGCATGAGCGAGCCAACGGTCCCTGGGTTTCTGCTTCATGCTGTTGGAATAAGAATATTGGACAAAATCATCTTCTGAAAGGGTTGGGGGGGCTTCCCTGGCGGTGCAGTGGTTGAGAGTCCGCCCGCCGATGAAGGGGACACGGGTTCGTGCCCTGGTCCAGGAAGATCCCACATGTCGCGGAGCGGCTGGGCCCGTGAGCCATGGCCGCTGGGCCTGCACGTCCGGAGCCTGTGCTCCGCAACGGGAGAGGCCACAGCAGTGAGAGGCCCGCGTACCGCAAAAAAAAATTAATAATAAAAAAATAAATAAAAGGGTTGGGGGCAGGGGGAGGGCGATGATATTCCCGTGGAGAACACCAGAACAGGGATAAGAATCCAGTTTTGAGGGGCAAGATATGGAAGGAGAGCAGAAAGAAGCCAGCACTGGGTTGAGCTCTGGTGCCCCCCAAGCCTTAGAGCCACCTGGTGGCAGAAGTTAGAAGAAATAGAGGCATTCGAAGAGGCACAAAAACTCCTACACCATTAGCAAATCGTGTCTTGAGGAACCTCTACAGCGACCTTGTGACCCCAACTTAAAAAGAACAAATTTAAGTATTTGCTAAAGGGGCTCAGGGATGGTAAACCAGAGAGAGCAGGGATTAAATCAAAGTATATGGTACCAAAGAGAATTCCTGAGGAAAAAAAAAAGCTACCATAATAAAATAAAATGAAGAGCCTGGACTCTGGAGCCAGACTGCCTGTCTGGATTTGCATCTTGCCTCTGCCGCTTATTATGAATCACTGGAGAATTTATTTATCCTCTGTGTCAGTGTCCTCACCTATAAAATGGGTGAAGCTAGCACCCCCTCATGGCCTTGCATGAATTAAGAACGAAGAATGTTATTGTATATAAAGCATTCAAGGTGGTAATGGGCATGCTACAAAAGCTCAGCAAAGATTAGCTACTATCGTTACTGTTGTTACTTCTGCCGCTACAGGTTCTGAGACGCCTCCACACAGCACTCTACAAAGAGAAACCGCTTCTGTAAATGATACTATTAACTGAATGCTGAAAGGATAATTTTTTTCCCCTTTTTTTGGCTGCGTCGTGCAGCATGCAGGATCTTAGTTCCCCAACCAGGGATGGAACCCGTGCCCCTGCAATGGAAGTGCAGAGCCTTAAACCACTGGACCACCAGGGAAGTCCTAGAAGAATAATTTTTTATGATATGGCCTTAAAAAAGGCCGAAGTCTTCCTCTCATCCACCCCAACTGCTTTTTAATAAAGTTCATACCTGGGTTCCCATCCCCACTTCGCACTCTCTATTTCTTGACTCCGCCAAGTCCCAACCTCTCTGAGGCTCAGTTACTCCATTTATAAAATGGGAAAGCAGTAGCTTCTTCCCAGGGCTGCAGCAAAGGTGACTGAGGTCATCTGCACCAAGTGTCCAGTATACTCTCCGGCACGCGGTCAGCCCTCTGGTATTTTTCCACTTCTACTTCCCCCAAATAAAAGCACCAGTACCAACCAGGGTGTGCGGGTAAAAGAGTAAAAATGAGCATGAAGCCCTTTGGAAAATATTAAGTGCTCAATGCATAAATATTTAATCAGGAGAGATTGTAACACTTAAGGAGGATGCACTCTCCCTGGTGCCACAGCCCTTCCCAGGGCCCGCGCCCGCCCAGCCTCAGCAACCCCCTTGCTCTCTGCGGCCTCCAGAGGGCCAGCCAAGTGCATTACCATGCACCTCTGAGGACAGGCCAAGCACCCTGGTGCTCGTTCCCAAGTTTCCCACGCCAGCCGCTGCTAGTTCTCGCTTTACAGTGAAATCACAAACAAACTGACTCAGTGTAAGCCACGGGAGACGTGAAGTCAGTCCTCAGAGCAGATCCTGGGTCCCCTAACTATTCTCCAGGGGGCAATAAAATGATGTAATGGAAAATAGAGATATATGGACATCAGAACGACCTAGGCTCCAGTCTTGTTCCACTCTGTTTTTCATCTGACAAGCTGGTTTGCCTCCATCAAGGCTCCTATACACTGGGAGCCTGGGTTTCCTCACTAGCAAAATGGGCATAAAAGTATCTATATTATTTCATTGCTGGATAAATTTAAAAAGAAAACAGAGGTGCTAAGCACAAAGCCTGGCACCCAAGACGTATTTAATACATTTTTGCCCCTTTTCCCCTTTAGTAGCACCATGAATTGATCTGAATCCAAATAACTAGAACCTTCAATGACCTAACTCCATTTTCTTCCCTGAGGCACTCCAGCCTTAGATTCTAAGTCGTAAGACAAACAAGCAAATAGTAGGGATTTATTCAAAAAGGCAAGGCTAGGCAAGGTCCCGGGGTCAGCACTTCCTCTACCTTCTGTAGCTGGAACCACGTGACGGGCACCAAGGAGGCTCCCAGCCCGACCCTGAGGCCAGAGGAGACCACAAAGGGTGCAATTACTCAGCGAGGCAGGCAAGCGAGTCCCTCGGCACTTTCCACAACAAGGGTTCACACGAAATGGGGTCTCTGCTTAACCTTCCATTAACCTGAAAATCCACTTCAGTAGAACAGCCTCTTCCCTGGCATCTCGTTGTCCAAGTTTAGGCTCTAATTGGCCAAGGAACTGTCCCATCATTTATACAGTTCACTTGTTCCAAACTGGTTCGATACAGACTCCGTTATGGGGTTAGAAGAGGCGAAGGATAAGCCCAGACATTGCCATTTTGTAACCTCGCGTTGCTGAAAATAACAAGCACTGTGACCATCTGCAGTGGTGGAGCAGACCGGGTGGGGCACACATCATGGCTGTGAGCAGGCAGAAAAAATCCTTTTTGCAAGGTGTTCAAACCATCTTTGCAAAGTGCGTGGGGCAGAAAGTCAGAAAAAAGTCTTTGCAAAGTCACCTCCCATTCAGCCCCCACCCTTCGTTGCATGCATGCCTGTGCTCTCCTGCTTGGGGCCAGGCAATGGAGGGAAGCAGGAGCCAGGGCCGGGGTCAACCCTCCACCTGCTTCCACCCTAACCGGAGACAGGCACAGACACGGAGGAAACCACAAGAGCAGCACTAACTTACCCTCTCCCCCGCGTTAGGGGAAGGGCCTGATGAAGGTGAGTGTTTGCAGAACGCCCCCTGACTAAGGCTCCCCAAATGAGTGCATCCTTATCACCTGCTGCGAGAGACACTCCGCCTGCCTGCTCTCATGCGCTCAAACCCAGGGCAGGGGGACAGGGTCTGGGTCAGGGAAAGTGTCGAGGAAGGAAGGACAAGGATTCAAACCTTGGCTCCATTCATCAGCTAGGCAACCCTGGGCTGATCACTTAATCTTTCCTGAGGCTGTTGTGAAATTCTCATAAAATAATCAACCCTAAGCACCTAGCACAAAGCAAATACTCAGTAAGTACCTGTTATTTTCCCTTTTGCCTCTGAGGTTCCTTGTCTGCAAACGGGGGTTGGGGGACGACGACAGTGGTACCTTGTTCACATCACTGTTGCAAGGATTATAGGAGATGACATTGAGAGATGGAGCTTTCTGCAAAACAGTCTAGTTGGCCTGCACACTTCACAAATATCAACGTCTTCACACACATGCACACGCACGCGCGTGCTGCTGGGGAACTATTCTAGATTAAAGGAGTCTAAAGAGACATGACAGGGACTTCCCTGGTGGCACAGTGGATAAGACTCCGTGCTCCCAATGCAGGGGGCCCAGGTTCGATCCCTGGTCAGGGAACTAGATCCCACATGCATGCCGCAACTAAGAGTTTGCATGCTGCAACTAAGGAGCCGGCGAGCTGCAACTAAGGAGCCCAAGAGCCGTAACTAAGACCCAGTGCAACCAAATAAATAAATAAATAAATTTTAAAAAAAGAAAAGAAACTGCCAAATTATTAAAAATAAATAAATAAATAAAAATTTAACAAATTTTAAAAATTAAAGAAAAATAAAGAGACATGACGACTAAATACAATGTGTGACCCCTGACTGGATCCTAGAAGGAAAAAACACTATAAGGGGTGTTTTCGGGACAACTGGGGAAATGCTGGTACTGTCCTATAATCACGTCAAATTCCCAGAGTCTGATTACACTGTTGTGGTCAGGTGGGACAAAGTCCTGATCTTCAGAGATACAGACTGAAGTATTTAGAAGGAAGTATCCTGATGTTGGCAACTTACCCTCAAATGGTTCAAAAACAACAAAAAATTACACACAGAGGGAGAAACAAACGTGGTAAGATGTTAACAACTGGTCATCACGAAAAGGGAATACGAGTCTTGCGACCTCCTACATATCTGAAATTTCTCAAACTAGAAAGTTGGGAAATAAGAGCAGCCGGGCCGAGGGCTCAGCACACAACACTTCCTGCCTCTCTGCGGCCCTCTTCAGCCGGGGCAGGCGTGGGGGACCCCGGGACCCTCACCTGGCTGCAGCACCCTGATCTCCAGCAGGTTGGAGGTCCTCTCGGCCAGCCGCGTCCAGCTGTTGTTGTAGTTCCTCCGCCACAGCTCTGCCACACACTGGTACTTGCCCGCCTCCGTGTCGCTGGCTCGGCTGATGCTCAACCGGACGTTGTTACTGGACTCAGCCTTTTCAATGGCCGTTCGGGTCCGGAAGCTGGAGGACCTGTCTCCCCACTGGACTCCTCCATCCCGGGTAAAGGTCACCAGGTCATGGAACTCGGTGGTGCCCACCGGCTGGAACCGCCACGTCACTGACACGGGGACCCGGGCGGGGTAATGGGGTTTGATGATGCACTGCAGGTCAAAGGAGTCACTGTAGGTCACCCCCGGCGTGCGGGAGATGGCAGTGACTGCAAAGCCCGTTTCTGGAGAGAGAGCAGAGAAACTCAGGCCAGAGGAGACACTTGGCTTTCTCAGGGCCATGTGACGCGGTGACAGGGCTCCTGGCAAAAGCTAGCAGGACAGAGCAAAGGCTCACACATGGGGCTCTTTGGATGCCCAGGCCCTGTATTACTTTTGCTAGCGTGTTGACACACAAACCCAGCAGTTCACAGGACCCCACAGAAAGAGGCCGGCGGCAATCCTCCTTAAGCAGCACTAGCAAACCCTTCCAGATGAACCCTCATGTGGATTTGTGCTGGATCAGTCCCACTCACAGGGACTGAGTGCATGTAGGCGGGGCCATCCCTAGATATCTTGGGATTCCGCGCTGAAACAGGAGAAAAGAGCCCCAGGGCCGATTTCCTTCATCACACTCAGGTGGATGCACCCTGCCCCAGCCTGGACAGCCCCTGTGCCTGGCCCACCACTGCGTCAGTGCCGGAGCAGGGGAGGCAGGTGGAGCAGGTGCCTGTGCTCCCCGGGCTGGGCAGCGCCGGCTTGCTCTCCAGTCCCTCTTCTACCCAACCCCCCACGGAATCCAGGGCAAAGAGGCAGCGAGGGACCCACAGCAGGAGGGACTGACCTTCACCAAGTAGGACCTGGGGTGAGGTGGGGCCCTGCAGGTGCACTAGGCTGAGTCTCTCTATATTCCAGCATCACTAATCTCCAATACTGACTCCTCAGTAGAAGTGATCAGAGTCCCTTCAGCCTTGAAATACGACTGTTAACACATTCATTATGATCATAAAACTGAGAGCAGCCAGTATTTCCTGAGCACTACGGGCCAGGCATGGTGCCAACTGCTTGGCTTTCATCACACTTCATTGAATCCATCACCATTTTCTTACAGATGAGGAAACTGAGGCCCAGAGAGGGTAGATAAATTGTCCACTATCAAGTTGCCAGCAAATGGCAGTCACGCTACAAATCTGTGTGCCACTGATTCTGGGGGACTTATTAGGCTGCTTTACTCCCAGGAAGCATAAGACAGTGGTTAAAGGCACAGACCCTGGAGCCAAATGCCCAACTATGTGATGTTGAGCAAGTTACTTAACTTCTCTCTGCCTCTATTTCCCCATCTGTAAAATGGGTCCCTGTGAAGATTAAATGAGTATTTATAAAATACTTGGAATAGTACCTGACACACAGTATACACTATATTTTGTTAAATATGTAGTTTGTTTTTAAAAAATAGACATAAAGGAAAGTACTTTAAACTTCATAGGTAAAAAACAAGGCACCGAATGAATCTTTTGGCAAAGCCTGGCCAGAGCCCCTTGGTAAGCTCTGGCTATGGGAACCACAGACATACGGTGAATATGAAAAAACTCAGAGGACAACGTGATGCTGTAAAATTACTTCTAACCCTAACCACCCCTCAGACATTTCTAGCCTCACAGGATGGGAAAGACTCCCTCTGCCGGACACCCAGGATTTTCCTCACACGTTCCATTTCCACGTGTCCACATAGGATACTGAGCAGAGAGAGACATGGGGAGTGAGCTGACCTGGAAACTCAACCACTGGATGAGGTTTCCAGAGACAGAAATCTGAATGGGATGATGAGTGTAGAAAGCAGATCAACCTTTTGGATTAAGCTTATGGAAATTAAAAATAATTCTAATCTGGGGTGAAAAAGGACTTTGTTGGGGGCAAAACCACTTGGTGTTGCCATCTTTACTGGGGTAAGATGGTCCAAAGCACCACCAGCCCTACCTATGAGGAAGGTGGCAGCATGGTCCCAGGGGTGGGATGCAAAGTCACTGAGGACAACTGATGTCACAGTCTCTTAACAAACAGAAACACCTAACATGACAAGTTACCTCCCCAGCAAAGTAGCAGATTGGTCTTCTAATATACTGATTCTATTAGGCAGATAAATGTTGATAGAAGCCTCTTTACCCTGTGAGAAGCAAATCTAATATTCTTTGGTTTTAGCAAATTCCAAGGTATCTTTTAATTTCATGCTCATCAGGAAATGGCTTTCTTTAGGAAGAGCCTTATAGAGGAAAAGGTAAAAACACAGGCTTTGAAAAAAAAATTTAAGACAGATTGCTGGTTTCCTGGGTTCAGATTGTGTGTCTGTCACTTAAAAGCTACAGTCCTGGGCAAATTAGCCAATTTGTCTCACTAGGCTCCTTGTAAAATGACAGTGTCTATCTGTAGGCTAGGTGAGGATTCCAAGGGACAATTAAGCTTAAGTGCTTACACTCAGCCAGGAAGGGTAGTAAGGGCTAAATAAATGGCAAAAGGTGATTTTCTACCCTTCTCTGCCCTGCTCTGAATTTTTGGGAGGGCTGAGCCCCTGGACAGGAGGGCCCGGGGTGCAGGAGGGAGAGGATTTGCTCTCGCTCTTCCAGGTTAATTTTGGCAGTGGCCTTTGTTGCTCCACCTGGGGCCACCACTCCCCTGGCCAGAATCCTTACAACTTCACTCCTACCACCCAGACCAAGGAGTAGTAACAGCACTCAGCTGTTGCCCATCCCCAGGGCCCACCACGGAGAACCACTGTTGGTTCCTGGAACCCCATCCACACTCCCATAAATACTTTCTTCAATCAAACCCTTTGGAAGGTGCCGTCTATCTCCTACAAGAGTCTTGACATGGGAGCATCTCCCCAACGGTCCCACGAAAAGACTGCCGAGCTTACTTACCGAGAGCCGTGATGGACACGAGGGTGCTGGCCCGGCGTTCCCCCACGACCTGCCACTCGCCATCTACTGCCCGCACCCATTCGGTCACGTGGCATTCGTACTGGCCCTCGTCCTCCCTCCTGCTGTTGAAGATGCCCAGGCTGAACGAGTTGGGCTGCACCTGCTCCATCTGGACGCCCCCAAAGCTGCTGCGCTCCCAGTAGGACGTGCCAGGCTGCACGGTGCCGTCCCGGTCCAGCCACATGATGTTGCTGCGGCGGTTCTGCCTGTCCACCAGCTGCCAGATGACGGAGAAGCGGCCTAGTGGTCTACCTGCTGTGCGGATGCTGCAGGAGAGGTGTAGATTCTCACCCTCCAGGACGACGCTGGCATTGCTGGCCACCTCCACCGAGATGCTGCTCTCTGTGCAGAGGGAGACAGGGCCACGCTGGGGCTTTCTGGGCTCCACTGAGCCCTCCCCACTGACATCAAAGGAGGAGGGGTACAAATGTCACTCTATTCAGGTACAAGGGGACCTTGGAGGACGCAAGCACTCTGACACTTGCTGCTGCTCCAAGCCCTGCCTGGTTCTGGGTTTCGCTCCCTGTGATTTTAGAGCTGATAACCTAGGAGGCCCTTTACTGGATACAGAGATAACGTGTGGGATCATGAGCGTCTAAGACCTGAGACTGAATCAGAACAGAAAGACATTACCCTTAGGGCACAAAGCAATTCATCAGGCCCTCCATATCCACCACTTCCACATCCATGGATTCAACCAACCATGGATAGAAAATATGCCAAAAAAAAAAAAAAAAATTCCAGGAGGTTCCAAAAAGCAAAACTTGAATTTGCTGCGCACTGGCAACTCTTTACATAGCATGTACATTGTATTAGGTATAAGTAATCTAGAGACGATGTGCACAGGTTATATGCAAATCCAACGCCATTTTATATAAGGGACTTGAGGAGCATCTGCAGATTTGGGGCAGTCCTGGAACCAATCCCCCTCGGGATCTGAAGGATGACTGTAATGTGTTCAGTAGGGTTCAAGAATTTTTGACTTGGATTTTCAGTAAGTTGAATACCTTGAAAATTCTCCTTCACCGAATCTTCCCATAATTTAGGGCTACAGCAGTCAAATAAAAGCTGAACATCCATACATGCCATTTGAGTCCTTCAGGGCAATATCAGGAGGTAGAAAAAAAAAAGTGACAGGAAGTATTTGGAGGACAACACGGGCTTGCTTGGGTGTGGGCAGTAATGGAGCACAGATGGCCTCACTGCACAGCGTGTGTGGGGAGCAAGCTTTCATACTTTCATTAACACACAGGAACAGACCAAAGCCGGCGGCTCGCCTTCCTGCTGCTGTCCACCTTCAGCCCTGGGGTTCCACTGCTCTTGACCTTGACTTTCTGCCAATCAAACTCTGGGATAAGGATTCCTCTCTCCTTAGCTCCTCACTTAGCTATAGGAACTCCCTCAATGGAATTATTTAAGCTCTACATGCCTTCTTCTATGAGATAGGGAGAGTGCTACATTGTGCAGTTTTTCAAAGATTAAAAAGTAAATGAGACAATGTCTATAAATCACCTAATACATAGGTTTTCAAAAACTGGTTACCATGATCATAATTAATTTTACTACTCCCATTAACTCTTTGTTTTTATAAAGAGTGTGGATACTTTAATCTATCTTAATTATGCATAGATTATTTTGTATATTTATCTATAGAGCTCCAAAAGCCCTTAAGTATTAAAAAACAGAAAGTACCAGACTAATTCGGCTCCAATTTTCTGGGCACCATCCACATGGAACACATACATCAATTTTAAATCAATCAGTAAATCAAATCCCAGATTAAGAGGCACACCCAATTACTGAGGGGAAAAGCATACCTACGACCATGCATCTGAATCAATCTTTTCTCCCATGTGTTTCCCCCACAGGCAGAAACATGCAAAGATGAGCACTGAGCCCAGGCATGGAGCTCTTGCTATAGTGAACATGTCTGCCACCCATTCCGGATTGGCTTGTTTCACATGAAAAATGGTCCGGACAGACAGGGTGGGGAATAGGAATTTTCCCAGGAGCCATACCCAGATGAGTCATGGAGATGACGGGGCTCCTGAGTAGCTACATCTGTAGCAGGAGTGGCTGAAAGCAAGGATTTGGAGGCAGGCAGACCACGCTCAGGCCCAGGTCTACTGCTTCCTAACTCTGCAGTTTTGGGGCTCTTACTTAACCTACCCAAGCTTCCATTTCTTATGTGCAAAATGGAGATACTAAGAGTCCTACTTCTTAGGGTCACGACACTGAGAGTATTAGATGGGGTGATTATTTTTCATCATACTCATTAATAATAACAATATTCCTCTTCAGATTAAAGACTCATTAATGACTCACTTCCAGCGTTATCAATTCAAAGCGAGGAATTAAAGAAGGGCAACTTCGGCATCAATGGGAAAAAAATCCCTTTGCTTGCCTTAAGCAGAAGAATGACTTACAGGACATCACTCCCAACCCCTACTGTCACCCCAATGGGCTCTATCTTCTATAAGCCCTGGCTTGTTTGTTACAAGGGCTGCTGTTTGGTGCTCTGTTACTTGAGCAAGCCTGGAAAAACCACGCAGTTAGATGTGAAACTACAAGAAGCAAAACCATTCCGCAGCCCAGGCAAAGGCAAATGCAGACACGGAGCTGACTGCCCGTTAAAGACTATTTACAAGTGTTCTCAGGCCTGAGGAAAGGCAGCCAACAATTTAAAACTCTCTGGATTAAGTGAAAACTAGGACAGAACTAATGAGAATCTGAGTGCACGGTTACAAACGAAATTTCAAATCAGGAGGCTGATGACGGAGCACAGGCTAAGCGCAGAGCAGTGAGTCTGGAGTTAGAAGCAAATACTTCCCATGCGATGCAAGCTCGACCGACCGCTATCAGACCGGCTCAGCCACTTCCCTGTATGGTGCTCTGGCCTCTTCATTCACAGGATGAATAGAATACTGGCCTCTCCAAGGATTGGAGGGGTGGGAGTGGAGAAGAAGATGATACACGCAGAAGCACTTTGGGCTCTTGAGAGGAAAAGCGCCATTAAAATCCGAGTTTTTATTATCACCATTACCGATGTGATCACTGTTGTTCTTTGGTAGACTTACCCAAGTGGCCTTGGGGCAGGATCTGGTGGTGCTGGGGGACTTTAACTACCCAGTTATCTGCTGGAAAAGCAATATAGCAGGCCACAGATCATCAAACAAGTTCTTGGAAGGGGATGGGGGAAATCTCTTAGTACAAAAAAATAGGGAAGTACACAGTGCGGCTGCCCTTCACGGGATCCTTATAGAACAACGAGGAATTAGTTGCAGATTTAAAAGTAGAGAGACCGTGGTTAAGGCAGGTGCAGTCCGACAGGAAAATACTGAAGAGAGTGGGCATCCAGTTTAACAAATTCCATTCTACAAATATTCAGCAAGCACCTACCCTACGCAAAGCACCATGCTAGGCATTGCAGGGGGAAACAGTCTAAGAAAGAAAAGAATTTCAAGATGAGATGTGTGTGAGAGAGATTTTTAAAAAAAAAAAAAAAGCACAAAGGAAAGTCATCCTGTTGGTGAGAAAAGAAAAGAAGAGTGGCAAGACCCCTGTTGTCTGTTTCCTTTCTTCACACTTGAAACTATATTAAATATGTAAAAGTGTAAATAAAAATGAAAAGGGAATCATTACAGGGCTAAGAGAAAGAATAGCTTGAGCAGTGGAGAAAAAGGTTAAAGGTTAGTTTAAAAACTTCACCATCTTGCTTAAAATCAGGGCATTCTAAGCGTTCTCAGTTTACTAAAAACAAAACTATGAGAGAAATGAGATATTAATGAGAACATCCTGATACCATGGATAATTAAACCCAACATAAGCAAACACAGGCAGTCCCCCGAGTCTCCAGTCCTGACTGATACCCACCCAGACAATGCCAGCTAGAAGGAGGCGGGGAGCCCACCTAAGCAGCCTTGGAAATAAGCTAAGCTTTAAAAGGCTGTGCTCCAGGAAGATGTGAGAGGTCCCATCCACTGACTTTTAAGAACCCAATTCCGATAGGGGATAGACAATTAGGGTAATGCCAATCCCTATACCTCCAAAACCCAGAGAGCAAATCTTTCTTAATAATGCACTTTAGCATTTAAAATCCTCCCATAAAAGACCAACCCTCTTAAGTGAGATTTCAAGACAGGCATCCACCCACTTCTTCTGGGACTTAATTCCCACACAGGAGCAAACAGCTGTCCTGGATTCCTGGTTGGCATCCAGGCTGAGCTGGCACTGCAGGCGTTTACACGGAGCTGCTAGCGCTAGGATCTGCCATGCCCCTCTCCAGCCCGCAAACATACACCCGACGCTCTGCCTACCAGGGTGGGGGGCGGGGGTTGCTAAGCGTGGGCAGGTGAGCCGGAGAAAGGAGTGGGGGGTAACAGGTTTTCTCTGCCAGCTCTGACTGAACCCGCCCCGCCCTGCCCTGCCCTCCCCATAGCTCTTCTCCCCTCCCCCGACTTCTCTCAGATGGTGCTAGCTACTGAACCAGACCAGCGGGAGGAGAAGGAAGCAGCACATCTCTCCACTTACTGATGGGGAGGACGATGATGGGGATGTTCTTGGGACGCTTGCTCTCCTTGTCGATGAATTCCCCGGTGACCGTTTTCTCTCGCTCTGTCACGCGACAGTTGTATTTCCCACTGTCCTCCTGGCGGAGGTGGTAAATCTTCAGCACGAAGACACTGTCGCTCTCCTTGGCCACTTTGAGTTGGCCCCTGGCCTCCCGATGGGTGAACTCACTGTTGAGGACCGGCACAGCGTTCGGCCCCATGCTGGCGATGAGCGAGCTGTTGAAGGCCCAGGAGACGGCAAAGTAACGGTCGGGAGTGTTCTGCCCCTCCAGGATGCACCTGAACTCCACCGGTTCACCTACCGTGTACAGCCGCTTCTCGGTCTCCAGCCGAACGGTGAACTCTTTGTCTGAGAAAACAAATAACAAAACGGATGCATTCTGGGTGACCGAGGGCCCCAGCTCTCCAAACTGCATCAGCAAATTCCCACCACCCACACCTCCTCACCAAGCTGACTACTGGGAAGGCACCTCCACACTTGTCTTGAGAGAAAAACTCTGGAATATCACAGACAGAACTCAAAGGGAGCCAGACCCAGAGAGTCTAAAGGGCTTGCTATCCCAATCAAGTCGACAGGGCTCTGTCTGCAGTGTATAATGCCCTAGGTTAGACTCTGAGAACAGCAAGCAATATCACTCCTAATTTCACTTGCACAGCAGATTACAAATGTCCATCCTTGATCTATATGCCCAGAACTCCATTAAAACATCAGGATTACAAATATTTTCAGTAAATATTATAGACATGACCCTGCTGAGGCTTGTGAGACAAATTACCCAGTGCCCCAGGTGCTGATCCCAATCCAAATAAACATTCTATCTATCTATCTATCTGGAGAGAAAGATGTCCTCCACCCCCAGCTAGCTAGCTAGCTAGCTAGCTATCTACCTATCTATCTGGAGAGAGAGAGAGAAAGATGTCCTCCACCCCCAGGTGAATACCAGAAATAAGACACAGGTAAGACAGTCCCTAACAAAACTGCATAGGAAAAGTGAAAACTAATGTTTTTCACTAATCTATCACCTGTCAGATCAAATCTCTAGAAAGATGGAGTGGGAAAGTACCTACTTCCAAGGACAGCCAGATGACCTCTGAAATGGTCAATGAACCCAAGCACCCTTCAAAGAGCTGGGAGTTGAACCAGGCATGGGGGTGGGGTGGTGATCAAAGAAGGGCTCATCGCCACTAACTGTCCCACACACCATGTAACGGTGCGTGGTGACTGTCGATGCCGTGAGACAATGATCGTATCTCACAGGCACCCGTGGCAGAAGACAAAGGAGTGAAGGGTCCTGGAAAACAGAGTCACAGAGCCTTGGGTGGGAGAGGCTGCAGTTGTAAGTACTGCCCAAGTCCTGCCCCTCCCAGTTCTAGCTCTATTCCTCTAAAGAAAACATTGACTGGAGAATCGCATTTACAGGGATATTTGAATTCCTTGTACATCCATTAGCTCCAATCTCGACTGTCTTCCCCACACTGGCATTTCCAAGCCGTTACCACTATCTTGAAGTGGTATCTTATCTCTAAGGCCCTTGCCCCATTCTTATCCCCCTATCCCATGCACTCTTCAAGCAAATGAGAATCCTATTTCCCTAAAAAACACAGCAATCACAAGAGTGCTGCTTCCACATTCCTATTCTCCAGCTCACGTTTGGCTTTGTACCCACCTGTTCCTCAGGCTCTCCCCTCCCACATGAGCCAGTGTCTTGCCCCCAATACCCATTTTCTCTAGTGAATCAGCTTCCTCCTTTATTACCCAAACTTCCTGATAAAGCGAATTACCCTCAACGACTCCAAGGGCTCACTTCTAAAGTGACAGCTGCTGCCTCAGCTTCCCTTCCCAAAAGAACAAGCTGAGAGACCTGGGTTTCACTCTGCCAGCCTCTGCCTAGATGCATACACCCATGTGGGACGGAGCCCATGTCATTTGCCAGATACTGGCTTTCTGGTCAACCAGATTACAGTAATCTATACCTCAACATCAGAGATTTTAGAAAAAAAAAAAAAAAGCACCCCTTCCACATAAATGCCACTGAAGACATGCAAACAGGTGCCCTGGACCTCAGACTTCCCAATTCCTCAGAGTTAGGCTGGCTGCAACAGTGGCTGTCTTCTTTTGGCAGCCAAAGAGTCTTCTGATCTCACAGGAATCTCCCCATGGGGCTTGGTGAAGCTTTCACATTCCCAGGTTGAAGACGAGATTCAGGGCAAACCATACTCTTTTCTGCACAGCCATTTGCCCTTGTTATACCCAGTCAATTAAACCTCCATAAATCGATTTATGCTTTTTCCAACACCCCCTCACTCCTCAGCTCATTGAAATTTGGCTTTGGGCCTTCTCCCACACTTCACTGACCCAGCAAATGTCCCCAATGACACCCCCTGCCCATCACAACCAAAGGCGTTTCTCAAGTATGTTCTAGCCTCTGGACCAGCTCTCCTCCCTTGGGTCCATGACACCATCTCTCCTGCTTCTTCTCCCGCTGGCCTGACCACTCTGTCTCTCGAACCTGCTCCCCTGACCACCTCTTACTGCCACAGTTTTCCTGGGCCCTCATCGCTCCCAAGCTCAGCCTCTGAGTGCCACGTCTGATGACATGCTGGGTGCTTCACATGCTGAGCATCTCTATGAAGGTCCGCTTGCGGGATGGGACTCCTTGACCAAAATTTACAAGAACAAATGCAAAGACACCCAGTGCTGCCACTGAAGGGGAAGCAGAGGCTCTCAAGCAAGACTTGGCACATTGCCTCATCCCTCCTTATCACAGTTCCAGGTATCCCCCCGAGCCCCAGCATCCGATTCCTCCTTCCACAATACTCTCCATTCTGTTGCCTCGAGCACCCACTGCCCGCTTCCTAGGTCACTGCCACTGAGCTAGCCCTGGCCTTATCAGCCCTTCCCTACCTGGTCTCCCAACTTCAGACCCAACCTGTTTAGTCAACACTAGGTGGCCTCCACGGTTGTTCCCTTCTAAAACCCAGGCCTGATTGTGTCACTCTCTGCTTAAAAATCTCTATTCCCTCCTCCAAACGTTGGCAGCAGTGGTTTTCAAGCTATGCTCAGGCGGGGTGGTAGGGGGGAGACCTTCCTTTCCTCATACAAAGTCTTTTGCTGCCCAGTACAGAAAACATTTGGTTCAGGCAAAGGGGGAACACCGCGGCCCTCATACACCCTCCTCAAGCACCCCATGGCGTGCACCCATGCACATGAACACACACACATGCCCACCCACAAGCGACCGCTCAGTCACCTCTACAGGACTCCTAAGATTCTAAGGAGAACAACTTGAAATGCTTGGACCACAGGGTCAAGGCCAAGCTCACGTTCCAGCATGTGGGCTTCAGGCCACCTTTCCTATCTCCTCTCACCACTCCTATCTGGAACTCAACATCTGCTCACCCTTGACTTCTCTGTGCTTGCCAAACAGGTCAAACAATTCTGTACCTTTATGCTTCTCCTCCTGATGTCTGCTCAAGCTTCAAGACTCAGCTCAAGTCACCAAATGTGTTGGTTTTCCTGAATTTTCCTCAACCACCCCACCCAGGGAAAACATTGCTGTAAGAACACTTTACATTCACCATGTTCCCAGGGCACCCTTCACTCAGCCACTGGCTTTCACATCTGTAGTTCCCTGAGTGCAGGGACCAAGCGTTATTCATCTCTGAATCCCCGATGCCTATCGCCACACCTGCAGTGTTGCAGAGACTTACTAAGTGTTGACTGAAATCAACTAAAAGAAGGACAACACTGGGGCTACAACCACTGAACCAGAACAGCACAGACACAGAGTGAAGTCATCAGCTATTTTTTCACCTAGTTTTTTCCCTTTGCTGGCTTCGTCTGGATACATTTGCTGGGCAAATTCAAATAAAATCCTCATTCCAAATTGGTAAGATTAAAATAAAGAAGATTAACTGATGCAACTTAATTTGAAAGCGCTAAGACTTAAAATTTGGCCCAGACTTTTGAAGCTGCTCTTAAAACCATCCAGGAAGGGAAGAGATAAATATGAAATAAAGTGCCTTCTGTAGGTTTAGTACTGGAAGTTCCAGAAGCTGTTAAATGCTCTGGGTCCTACAGAGCAGATAAAGTGCTCCCAGCGCAGGAGCCCAACCCTTCTTGTAAAAGCCCTCACACCCATTAGATGTCCAGAGGATCGCTTCTGCCCTTTTACCTCTAGATCTGCGCCTGACAAAGCATAGACAGTGGAAGTGTACTGAAAATCCAGCTTCCCAGGTCCCACCCCAGAAGCCTGATTCAGGAATCTGTACTGCCTGGGCCTGGGAATCTGTGCTATTAGGTAAGTTTGAAGCACACCCTTAGGATGAAAAGAACAGGTGGCAGGAAAGCTATGCAAAGACCAAGACCACCACCACCTGACTGGAGCAAATGGGATGGGGTGGGGTGGCGGGGTGTCAAACTACAGGTCCTGAAGGGGGCCCCCCACCTGTGCCTCAGACACCCCAGCTCACCTCCCACAAACCACACCCCCGCTCACCAGGACAATGGCAGCCCCTCACTGAAGGTGACCAGCAACACAAGGAAAGGCCCTTGGGCACTTGCTGCAGCTCCATGATGGCACACCACCACCTTCCAACCAAAACCAGGGAACAGAAGGCCCCTGGAACACCTGCCCCCAGCCCAGCTGAGGCAGCCAAGCAATCGCTTTTGGCTCTGGTCTAGAGCCCAGCTGGACTCAGGGGTCGGGGGAGTGCAGCCTGAGAAGGTCAGGGCTTGGGATACCTGGGCCCTATGTACCCCGAGTACTTGCAGAATCGCCAGAAGAGTCTGCACAGCCTTTCTGACCACCCTCCCTGCCAGACAGAGAGTGGGGACGAGAGACTGACCGGTGGGCTGGACGTTGACCACAGTCCCCTCGGAACGCTTTCGGGTCATCGGGTACCACGAGCCGTCTGGGTCCTGGATCCACTCGGTGGCCTCGCAGTAGAACTCGCCCTGGTCGGAGGGCTGCAAGTGGAAGACGGTGAGGCGGAAGGTGCTGCTCCCCAGCTTGTCCAGGCGCACCTCCCCCAGGCTCTGCCTCTGCGCGTAGTCGCTGCTCGACTGCAGCACAAAATCCCGGCTCAGGGCAATGACCTCCACCGGCTTCTCGCCGCCCCGCTGCCGTAGCCAGGCCATGGACAGGTGGCTGTGCTGCAACGTCTCCGTGGCCACCTCACATGTGAGCTCTAGGGGGTCCTGCTCCACTCTGTGCAGAGTGTGGCGCACAGCAGTGGACTGCAGGGAGTCCGGGATCACTGCAACACAGGAACAGCCATGGGACACGGTCACAAAGCCACAGATCTTACACTTGTGGGACTGAGCTCCCACCCACCAGCCTTCAACAGTCCCTGTGTGGCCATAGAGGACCCTAGATGGCACAGAAACCGAACGAATTTTCTGCTTGGATTTGGGCTGTAATTTTTTGGCGCTTACACTTACCTGGTTGATACCTCAATAACACTCAGATAAAAAGTGAGTTGGGGGCAGAGGGATAAATTCAGAATTTGAGATTAACAGATATATACTACTATATATAAAACAGAAAACTACAAGGACTTACTATATAGCACAGAGAACTATATTCAATATCTTATAATAACCTATAATGGGAAGCAATCTGAAAAAGAATATATGTGTGTATAACTGAATCACTCTGCTATACACCTGAAACATTCTAAATCAACTATATTTCAATTAAAAAAATACATAAGTAAAATATGTTTGCAGACTTAAAAGAAAGTGGGTCATATTTCAGTTTACATAATAAATGAACTCCCTGAAAATAAAATGTAAAAGGAATTCTGTGTCAGGTCAAATAAGATTTTGTTGTTCACGGTAGTATTGCTTCCAGACATTTTAACTTGGCTTCTCACTAAACTTCAAACAAAAAGAGTTCCTGGAACTTCGAGTTTCACATTTTCTATACAACTTGCTCATTTGCTCCCTTCTAGCCACCCCACCCCCATGTCAGCAATGCAATACTCTAGGAAGGTTATTTCTTCTTTTTTTTTTTTTTTTTTTAAAAAAGGACTTCCCTGGTGGTGCAGTGGTTAAGAATCCACCTGCCAATCAGGAGACACGAGTTCGAGCCCTGGACCAGGAAGACCCCACATGCCACAGAGCAACTAACCCCATGCACGACAACTACGGCGCCTGTGCTCTAGAGCCCACAAGCCACAACTACTGAGCCTGCGAGCCACAACTACTGAAGCCCATGCTCCTAGAGCCCGTGCTCGGCAACAACAGAAGCCACCACAGTGAGAAGCCTGAGCACCACAACAAAGAGTAGCCCCCGCTCACCACAATTAGAGAAAGCCCATGCACAGAAACGAAGACCCAAAGCAGCCATAAATAAATAAATAAATAAAGGTTGTGGTAGAGAGAAGCAGCAGCATCCTCAATTTTTTAGTAGGTTTAATTTTCATATTATTCATGTGCCAACATGTGTCATATTCGTGCGCTGGAAGGAAGCCATGGTATGGGGATGAGTCAGGCAAGCGATGAGATTTCCCCTGTGGTCACCTGGTCAGCAGTTTCCTGCAGAGAATAAACACGACCCCCTCTCTGATGTGAAGGGTCGAAATCTTAATTTCTAGTTTTTATTATCACAATTAAGCCTGGAAATTATGACGTGGACAGAAAAACAGAACAGCCTTGATATTTCTGATCCTTCACATTGGCAAACACTGTGGCGCAGAGCCGTCCACAATGAAATCCCTCTCCCTTCTCCTCCAGCTCCCTCCATCATCCGGGGGCCAAGGGAGACAGCTGGTGCAAAATTCCTCACTCTGGAGCCAAAGGACACACAGACCCACTTCAGGTCTGAGCACGGTCCTGCAGCTGCATTAGCTTCCTGACTCAACAGTGCCCCAGGCAGCTCAGAGCCACGTTCCAAAGGCCCATCACTGAGAGCAACACCCAGCTCTACCCACCACCAGCCCCTCCCATCAGGAAGCTTGCACAAACCTCTTAGATGGCCTCATCCACCAGAGGGCAGACAGCAGAAGCAAGAAGAACTACAATTTTGCAGCCTGTGGGAGGAAAACCACATTCACAGAAAGATAAACAAGATGAAAAGGCAGAGGACTTTGTACCAGATGAAGGAACAAGATAAAACCCCAGAAAAACAACTAAATGAAGTGGAGATAGGCAACCTTCAAGAAAAAAATTCAGAATAATGATAGTGAAGATGATTCAGTACCTTGGAAAAGAAGGGAGGCAAAGATCGAGAAGATGCAAGAAACGTTTAACAAAGACCTTTTGGTTTAGAAGAATTAAAAACCAAACAAACACAGATGAACAATACAATAACTGAAATGAAAAATACACTAGAAGGAATCAATAGCAGAATAACTGAGGCAGAAGAACGGATAAGTGACCTGGAAGACAGAATGGTGGCATTCACTGCTGTGGAACAGAATAAAGAAAAAAGAATGAAAAGAAATGAAGACAGCCTAAGAGACCTCTGGGACAACATTAAATGCAACAACGTTCACATTATAGGGGTCCCAGAAGGAGAAGAGAGAGAGAAAGGACCCGAGAAAATATTTGAACAGATTATAGTAGAAAACTCCTCTAACGTGGGAAAGGAAATAGCCACCCAAGTCCAGGAAGCGCAGAGAGTCCCAGGCAGGATAAACCCCAGGAGAAACATGCCGAGACACACAGTAATCAAATTGGCAAAAATTAAAGACAAAGAAAAATTATTGAAAGCAACAAGGGAAAAACAACAAATAACATACAAGGGAACTCCCATAACGTTAACAGCTGATTTCTCAGCAGAAACTCTACAAGCCGGAAGGGAGTGGCATGATATATTTAAAGTGATGAAAGGGAAGAAACTACAACCAAGATTACTCTACCTGGCAAGGATCTCATTCAGATTTAATGGAGAAATCAAAAGCTTTACAGACAAGCAAAAGCTAAGAGAATTCAGCACCACCAAACCAGCTCTACAACAAATTCTACAGGAACTTCTATAAGTGAGAAACACAAGAGAAGAAAAGGACCTACAAAAACAAACCCAAAACAATTAAGGAAATGGTCATGGGAATATACATATCGATAATTACATTAAACGTGATTGGATTAAATGCTGCAACCAAAAGACACAGGCTTGCTGAATGGCAAAAAAAGACCCATATATATGCTGTCTACATGAGACCCACTTCAGACCTAGGGACACATGCAGACTGAAAGTGAGGGGATGGAAAAAGATATTCCATGCAAATGGAAATCAAAAGAAAGGTGGAGTAGCAATACTCATATCAGATAAAATAGACTTTAAAATAAAGAATGTTACAAGATACAAGGAAGGACACTACATAATGATCAAGGGATCAATCCAAGAAGAAGATATAACAATTATAAATATATATGCACCCAACATAGGAGCACCTCAATACATAAGGCAACTGCTAACAGCTATAAAAGAGGAAATCGACAGTAACACAATAATAGTGGAGGACTTTAACACCTCACTTACACCAAAGGGCAGATCATCCAGACAGAAAATTAATAAGGAAAAACAAGCTATAAATGACACAATAGACCAGATAGATTTAATTGATATTTATAGGACATTCCTTCCAAAAACAGCAGATTAAACTTTCTTCTCAAATGCACATGGAACATTCTCCAGGATAGATCACATCTTGGGTCACAAATCAAGCTTCGGTAAATTTAAGAAAATTGAAATCATATCAAGCATCCTTTCTGACCACAGTGCTATGAGATTAGAAATCAATTACAGGGAAAAAAATGTAAAAGACACAAGTACATGGAGACTAAACAATATGTTACTAAATAACCAAGAGATCACTGAAGAAATCAAAGAGGAAATCAAAAAATACCTAGAGACAAATTACAATGAAAACACGACAATCCAAAACCTATGGGATGCAGCAAAAGCAGTACTAAGAGGGAAGTTTATAGTAATACCAAGCCTACCTCAAGAAACAAGAAAAAACTCAAATAAACAATCTAACCTTACACCTAAAGGAACTAGAGAAAGAAAAACAAACAAAACCCAAAGTTAGTAGAAGGAAAGAAATCAGGAAGATCAGAGTAGAAATAAATGAAATAGAAACAAATAAAACAATAGCAAAGATCAATAAAACTAAAAGCTGGTTCTTTGAGAAGAGAAACAAAATTGGTAAACCTTTAGCCAGACTCATCAAGAAAAAGAGGGAGAGGACTAAAATCAATAAAATTAGAAATGAAAAAGGAGAAGTTACAACAGACACTGCAGAAATACAAAGCATACTAAGAGACTACTACAAGCAACACTATGCCAATAAAATGGACAACCTGGAAGAAATGGACAAATTCTTAGAAAGGTATAATCTTCCAAGACAGAATCAGGAAGAAATAGAAAATATGAACAGACCAATCACAAGTACTGAAATTGAAACTGTGATTAAAAATCTTCCAACAAACAAAAGTCCAGGACCACATGGCTTCACAGGTTAACTCTACCAAACATTTAGAGAAGAGCTAACACTCATCCTTCTCAACCTCTTCCAAAAAACTGCAGAGGGAGGAACACTCCCAAACTCATTCTATGAGGCCACCATCACCCCAATACCAAAACCAAACAAAGATACTACAAAAAAAGAAAATTACAGACCAATATCACTGATGAAAACAGATGCAAAAATCGTCAACAAAATACTAGCAAACAGAATCCAACAACACATTAAAAGGATCATACACCATGATCAAGTGGGATTTTTCCCAGGGATGCAAGGATTCTTCAATATATGTAAATCAATCAATGTGATATACCATATTAACAAATTAAAGAATAAAAGCCATATGATCATCTCAATAGATGCAGGAAAACCTTTGACAAAATTCAACACCCATTTATGATAAAAACTCTCCAGAAAGTGGGCATAGAGGGAACCTACCTCAACATAATAAAGGCCACATATCACAAACCCACAGCAAACATCATTCTCAAAGGTGAAAAACTGAAAGCATTTCCTCTAAGATCAGGAACAAGACAAGGATGTCTACTCTCACCACTATTATTCAACATAGTTTTGGAAGTCCTAGCCACAGCAATTAGAGAAGAAAAAGAAATAAAAGGAATACAAATTGGAAAAGAAGAAGTAAAACTGTCACTGTTTGCAGATGACATGATACTATACATAGAGAATCCTAAAGATGCCACCAGAAAACTACTAGAGCTCATCAATGATGAATATGGTAAAGTTGCAGGATACAAAATTAATGCACCAAAATCTCTTGCATTCCTATACACTAACAATGAAAGATCAGAAACAAGCCCATTCACCATTGCAACAAAAAGAATAAAATACCTAGGAATAAACCTACCTAAGGAGGTAAAAGACCTGTACTCAGAAAACTATAAGGCACTGATGAAAGAAATCAAAGATGACACAAACAGATGGAGAGATATACCATGTTCGTGGATTGGAAGAATCAATATTGTGAAAATGACTATACTACCCAAAGCAATCTACAGATTCAATGCAATCCCTATCAAATTACCAATGGCATTTTTTACAGAACTAGAACAAAAAAACCTTAAAATTTGTATGGAGACACAAAAGACCCTTGATAGCCAAAGCATTCCTGAGGGAAAAAAACAGAGCTGGAGGAATCAGACTCCCTGACTTCAGACTATACTACAAAGCTACAGTAATCAAGACAATATGGTACTGGCACAAAAACAGAAATATAGATCAATGGAACAGGATAGAAAGCCGAGAGATAAACCCACACACCTATGTTCAACTAATCTATGACAAAGGGGGCAAGGATATACAATGGAGAAAAGACAGTCTCTTCAATAAGTGGTTCTGGGAAAACTGGACAGCTACATGTAAAAGAATGAAATTAGAACACTTCCTAACAACATACACAAAGATAAATTCAAAATGGATTAGAGACCTAAATGTAAGGTCAGACACAATAAAACTCTCAGAGGAAAACATAGGAGGAACGCTCTTTGACATAAATCACAGCAGGATCTTTTTTGATCCACCTCCTAGAGTAATGGAAATAAAAATAAACAAATGGGACCTAATGAAACTTAGAAGCTTTTGCAAAGCAAAGGAAACTACAAACAAGACAAAAAGACAACCCTCAGAATGGGAGAAAATGTTTGCAAATGAATCATTGGACAAAGGATTAATCCCCAAAATATATAAACAGCTCATGCAGCTCAATATTAAAAAAACAGACAACCCAATCTAAAAATGGGCAGAAGACTTAAATAGACATTCCTCCAAAGAAGACATACAGATGGCCAAGAAGCACATGAAAAGCCGCTCAACATCACTAATATTAGGGAAATGCAAATCCAAACTACAATGAGGTATCACCTCACACCAGTTAGAATGGGCATCATCAGAAAATCTACAAACAGTAAATGCTGGAGAGGGTGTGGAGAAAAGGGAACCCTCTTGCACTGTTGGTGGGAATGTAAATTGATACAGCCACTATGGAGAACAGTATGGAGGTTCCTTAAAGAACTAAAAATAGAATTATCATATGACCCAGCAATCCCACTACTGGGCATATACCCAGAGAAAACCATAATTCAAAAAGACACATGCACCCCAATTTTCATTGCAGCACTATTTACAATAGCCAGGTCATGGAAGCAACCTAAATGCCCATCAACAGATGAATGAATAAAAAAGATGTGGTTGATATATACAATGGAATATTATCCAGCCATAAAAAGAAACAAAACTGGGTCATTTGTAGAGATGTGGATGGATCTAGAGACTGTCATACAGAGTGAAGTAAGTCAGAAAGAGAAAAACGAATTTCGTATATTAACGCATATATGTGGAACCTAGAAAAATGGTACAGATGAACCAGTTTGCAGGGCAGAAATAGAGACACAGATGTAGAGAACAAGCGTGTATGGACACCAAGCGGGGAAAGTGGCGGGAGGCGTGGTGGTGGTGGTGTGATGAATTGGGAGATTAGGATTGACATGTATACACTAATATGTATAAAATAGGTAACTAATAAGAACCTGCTGTATAAAAAATAAATTAAATTAAATTTAAAAAAGACAAAGGCCCATCGTTTCCTAGAGTTTTGGCCTCTCTTCCAGCTGATGTCACCTGCTTAGTGTTCCTCATCAGTTCTTCAGCTTATCAACCACAAATGTCCTTGCCTTATATTTTTATATCCCCTTTCACCAGCTCGAGGGTCAGTTAACCTTCTCTGAAATTCTTAACATCTGCATTAGATCTTCTTTAAGTTTTAGCTTCAGCCTACTATTTACAAGTGAACACACAAACTTGGTTCACTTATGCTACCTGTTGACCTCTAAAATATTTGGGGAGCTTTGGATTCTCCTTTTAAAGTCAAATAAAACTGCGCTATAAAAGAAGTGACTCAGTGTTATGAATTGAATGTTTATGTCCCCCCCCCCCAAATTCCTGTGTTGAAACCTAATCCCCAGTGTGATGGTATCTGGAGATGAGGCTTTGGGGAGGTGATTAGGTCATGAGGGTGAAGCCCTCATGAATGGGATTAGTGCCCCCCACCTTTTTTTTTTCGGCTGCACCACACTGCATGCGGGGTCCTAGTTCCCAGAGCAGGGACTGAACCCGTGCCCACTGCAGTGGAAGCCTAGAGTCTTAACCACTGGACCTCCAGGAAAGTCCCTGGTATTATTGCCCTTATAAATGGACCCCAGACAGCTTTCTCCTTCCCTTTCTGCCATGTAAGGAGACAACAAGAAGTCAGTACTCTGCAACCCTGAAGAGGGCTCTCACCAGTACTAACCATGCTGGCACCCTGATCTGGGACTTCCAGCCTCCAAAACTGGGAAATAAATGCTTGTTGTTTAAGCACCCAGTCCAGTCTATGATAATTTATGATAGCAGCTCACACTGACTCTGACACTCAGGCAGGACAGCAGCCATGTGAACACAGTTATCTCCTTACCCACGAGGTTCATCTTGGCACTGTAACTCCCGAAGTATCGCTCGTCGGTGTTGGGCGTGTGGCATTCATACTCCCCAGCATCCCGGGCCTGGAGATCGGTGATGTGCAATAATGCCGAGTTCCCCTGGACCCTCTCCACGTAGATCTTCCCGCTGCGGACACGCTGGGTATAGATGGCGTAAGGGAAGGAAGAGTCCATGGTGCTGACAATCTGGACCTCGCGCTCAGGGGCAGAGGGCAGGTAAATGGACCACTGGAAATTCTGCTCAGAAGGCCCCTGGTAGCCACTGACGTTGCACCAGATGGTGATGTGGGAGCCCTCTGTGCGGTACAAGGGTCCTTCCTGGATGGCGACTTGCCGCTGTGCTGACACTACCCCTGTGGGGGAGACACACACAACAGGCTCACTTACTTCTCAGACCAAAATGCAAAGCAGGCAGCAATGTTCAAAGGTTTTGTTATTCGTGTGACATGGTAATAATATAAGTAGCTTACTGGCCCTTTCTGAGGCGCTCTTTGATTTATAAATATTAATTAAAACACTGTGGTAAAGCACTGTCTCTAATTTGCATATATGGGATTTGATCATGCAAGGACATGGTTCTGTTACTTATTCAATGGCTGACTCTTGGGAATTTCATTTAGTCCCTCTGTCATTTATGTGGCAGTTTTATATCTATTTATTAATGCCCTTTATAAAGTTTTTTAATAAAATGAGGAGGAAAAGTTGAATCCTTGGCACAAACTCAGAGGAAAACAAATAAAAGCAATTGCCTTGCAATCTGGCTGAAACTAAATAGATGCTCCTTTCTTGATTAGAGGGCTGGTAGGAGGGAGTCCTGGGGCCCTTTCTTTGGTGCTGCACCCTTACTTGCAAGAGGTAGCTACTCCCGTGACACCACGTAGAGCATTCGTTACACCCTCTTCCTTCCATATGCGGAGGCAAAGCTGAGCTCCTGCAGGCCGCTCTTCTGAGTACACATGAACAGGAATGGGAAGGGCTGATGCACATCCCTGACGCCCAGATGCCCACACACCGCCGATGGGGGCAACTGACGGTGCCCCCCGTAACAAGGAAGTCAGGCTGCTCTGGAGACTGAGCTCTGATTCACCACCGGCCGCCCCACCTTCTGGCTGGGATATGCGTCTCCTCCTGGCCTCTGCCTGCCTTCTCTGTGTTCTTAACATGGTCTCCCCTCGCAGACTCAGGGGCGGGAAATATAGTGAGTTTGCGTCCTCATTCCATGCCAGCACAACTGATACTGCCTGAGCCACTGAGAAGGTGGGAGGGGGACACACCCCTGTGGCCTTCCCCTTGACAGCAGTGGGGGCACAGCACTGTGACAGAAAGAGCAGGGGAGGGCTAGTCACAGCTTTGCCAGGAACTGGAGCTGGCTGTGCCATCTTGGACAAGCTGCTTTTCCTCTCTTGTACCTTGATCTCTTCATCCACAAAATGATTTCTAAGAAGGCTCTGGAGTGGACTAGCACGTGTGCCAATGCTGGCTTTGTCACTTATTAGATTAGTTGTGATCTTGGATAAGTTACTTAACCACTCCAAGCTTCAGTTTTCTCATCTGTAAGATGGGGATAATCATGTGTGCCTCATAGAGTTATCAAAAGACTGAATTAGATAACATATATAAAGCCCCTAGCATGGGACCTAGCCCATAATTAGTCCTTAAGAAAGAGCTGCTAGCTAGGGCCTCTCCGGGCTGGAATATTCTGTGGCTCTGGATCCAGAGAGGACAGGATTTTGGCCAGTGATCCCTCAAGGACATGCCAATGGCCTCTTGACGATGACACCATTTGTGGGGTCACCCACCTCCACCCATAGCTGCAGCCCACTCCCACTCCCATGAAAGCTTCTCCCACTCTCCCTCCAAAAGGCAATCACAGCTGCCCCAGCTTAAACTTATCTGAAATAGATCCAGCTGGGGAACAGCCGGGACAGCTCAAATCCTAGCAGGATGCAGCTCTAAGCCCAGCCCAGGGGATGCTTGAGCCTCAAAGCAAGCTGATCTAATCTAAAACAGACGCTACAAGGAAAGGCCTGTGGCTTATAAACTTTTATTCATGCACAATCTTTTCTCCCAAACAAAATCTTACATGGAACCCCACCTTGGCTTAAGCAGCAGAAGCAAGGAAAGTGAAAAGGGGGGTGGGGGAGAGGTGGCAAATCAACAGATGGAAGTGGTACGTGAATTTATGTGATACATTCTGGTTGACAGCATTCACAACTATATTGAAGGTCATGGAGAAGACAGCTCATTAGTTATTTTCAGTATGTTAAAATTTAGTGTGTAACATTTTTACTATGTGTGCTACAACAATTTAAAAATATATATATATGTATATAATGACACTTGAACCAAATGTTTGCAGTACTCCAGAAATGCAGAACTTTGAAAACAATGTAACTACATTCATAACTTTTAGGTCTCCCTGCATTTCAATGTTCTATGACAAAACAGCCACAACCACGCCCCACCCACTGCAAAGAAGGCTGGAAGCAGGTCAGGACCAGCCAGCATCTTTGTTAGGACACTACTTCTCAACCTTAGACCCACACTGGAATCACCTGGAGAGCTTTAAAAAATAACAGGGCCTGGGCCCCACCCCATGTAAGTGGTCTGGTGTGCAGAAGCCTGGGCATTAGGAGTTTTAAAAACTCTAACGCAGAGCAGTGTCGAGAGGTCTTTATCTACAGAGTGCCAGCCAGGTGCCCAAATTAAAGACCAGATCCTGATTTAAGACTCTCAATAGCTTTGAGCTCCTCCCTTTGCTGATTTGGGTCAAGAAAGTTTTATTCTCCTCTAGTGAATGGGCAGAAGAAAGCAGCTGAGGCCCATCAGATACTGGCTATGATGATGCAATACTGAGCTCACCTAGAGTGCATTCTATTTACAGACCTTACAAAAGCACTAGATCGGGGGATCATACACATTATTCCCCTGAAAGGTAAACAGTGTTAAGTGGCCTGAATGAGCCAGGGCATCAGGGTCAAAACAACTTGTCTTGAGTCGGGGAAGCCGGTTATAAACAGTCCTGACAAATAAACAAATAAATAGATACTAGATTGTACTTTAACCATACACAATCAGCTGCACCTGCTTATTAAATATCTTCTGAATTCCCTTCTGACCCCACAAAGGGCCTCTGACCCTTGAAAACAATGCTGCTCTTAGGAAGTGGACCTTAACATAGAAGTAGAAATTAACTTTTTCTTCTCAGCAGTTTAATTCCCATTCTATACTCCACCTTCCCCATTTCCTTCTCCTGGCACTGCCCCTGCTGTCCGGATCTCCTTTTCCTAGATGCTGCTACCTTCAAAAAGACAGAGCCCCGGGCTTCCCTGGTGGCGCAGTGGTTGAGAGTCCACCTGCCAATGCTGGGGACGTGGGTTTGTGCCCCGGTCCGGGAGGATCCCACATGCCGCGGAGCAGCTGAGCCTGTGGGCCATGGCCCCTGGGCCTGTGCGTCCAGAGCCTGTGCTCCGCAACGGGAGAGGCCACAACGGTGAGAGGCCCGCGTATCGCAAAGAAAGAAAAAAAATTTTAAAAGACAGAGCCCCGACCCTGGCCAAGGCATCTCCTGACCCCACTGTCCCTTCCATCTTCCCTCTCAGCCTACAATAGAAGGTTCCTCTGGGCAGGGATCAAAAATAACATTTTTTACTTTAGACATTTCTGTACTCTTTGTTTTGCAATAAGTAAGTATCACTTCTCTAAATTAAAATGATCCAAGTATTATATATAACTGTATAAAAAGGACTAGACGCAAAAGACATAAAAAGAGTGGGAGACAAAAATAGGAACAAAAAAAAGGGCAACAAAAAATAGTAATGAATATGGTAGATATTAATCCAACTACATCAATAATCACTTTGAATGTCAATGGTCTAAATGTACCAATTAAAAGACAGAGATTGTCAGAGTGGATTAAAAACACTACCCAACTATATCTTGTCTACAAGAAACCCACTTTAAACATAAAGACAAAAAGGTTAAAAGTAAATGAATAGAGAAAAATATACCATGTTAACACTAATCAAAAGAGCTGGAGTGGCTATATTAATTTTAGACAGACTTCAAAGTAAGGAAAATTATCAGGAATGAAGAAGGACATTACATAATGATTAAAGGAGTCAATTCTCCAAGAAGACATAACAGGTCTTACTGCATATGCACATAACAACAGAGCATCAAACTACATGAGGCAAAAACTGATAGAACTGCAAGGAAAAAAAGATGAATCCACTAGCATAGTTGATGATGTCAACACCTCTCTCTCAGAAATGGACAGAATCATCAAGCAGTAAATCCATAAGGACATAGTTGAACTCAACAACACCTTCGATGAACTGGATACAACAGACATCTACAGACTATTTCATCCAACAACAGTAGCATACACATTCTTCTCATGCTCACATGGAACATTCACCAACACAGACCACATTCTGGGCCATAAAATACCCCTTAACAAATTTTAGAAAATAGAAATCATATAATATCTGCTGGTAGACCAAAATGGAATTAAACTAGAAATCAATAATAGAAAGATAACTGGAAAATACCAAAATATGTGGAGATTAAACAACACACCTCTAAATAACACACGGGTCACAGAAAAAAGTCTCAAGAGAAATTAAAAAAAAATACTTTTAAACTATCAATAAATGAAAATTAAAATATGACCTAGCAAAAGCTATGATATGCAGGGAAAGCAGTGCTTAGAGGAAAATTTATAGCACTGAATTAGAAAAGAATAAAAATCTTAAGTCAATAATTGAAGTTTCTACCTTAGGAAATTAGGAAAGGAGGAGTAAAGTAAATCCAAAGTAAGCAGAAGAAATAAGAATTAGGGTAGAAATCAATGAAATTAAAAACAGAAAATCAACAGAGAAAGTCAATGAAACCAAAAGTTGGTTTTTTGAAAATATCAATAAAACCAATAAGCCTCTAGCCAAGTTAACAAAGAAAAAAAGAGGGTACAAGTTATTAATATCCAAAATGAAAGAGAGGAAATTATAAGATTCTATGGAAATTAAAAGAATAATAAAGGAATCCTATGAACAACTGTATGATCACAAATTTGATAACCTAGATGAAATGGACCAATTCCTTGAAATATACAATCTGCAAAAACTCACACAAGAAGCAAAGATGATCTGAATAGGTCTATACCTATTAAAGACACTGAATCAATAATTAATAACTGTCCAAAACAGAAAGCACCAGGCCCAGATGGAGTCACTGGTGAATTCTACCAAACATTTAAGGAAGAAATTATACCAATTCTCTACAATCTCTTTCATAGGATGGAAACAGAGGGTATACCCCCTCCTAACTCATTCTATCAGGCCAGCGTTACCCTAATACCAAAATCAACAAAGGTATTATAAGAAAACTACAGACAAATATTTCTCATGAACATAGGTGCAAAAATTCTCAACAAAATATTAGCAAATCGGATCCAAAAAATATAAAAGGAATTATATACCAGAACCAAATGAGATTCATCCCAGGTGCAGTTGTTCAACATTCAAAAATCAATCAATGTATTATATAACATATCACATCAAACTAAAAAAGAAAAACCACATGGTTATATCAACAGATGCAGAAAAAGTATTTGACAAAATTCAACACCAATTCATTAAGAAAACTCACAGTAAACTAGGAACAGGATGGAACTTTCGCAACTTGATAAAGACTACCTACAAAAAACCTATAGCTAACATCACACTTAATGGTGAGAAACTCAAAGCTTTCCCACTAAGATCAGGAACAATGCAAAGATGTCCCTTCTCACCATTCCTTTTCAATAAGGCGAGAAAAAGACTTAAAAGGTATACATATTGGGAAGGAAGACATAAAACTGTCTTTGTTTGCAGGTGACATGATTGTCTATGTAAAAATGAAAAAGTTTTTATTGACAAAAAAACTCCTGAACTAAGAGATTACAGCACGATTGCAGGATACCAGAGGTTAATATACAAAAGTCAACTGCTTTCCTATATACCAATAATGAATAAATAGAATCTAAAAGTAAAAGCACAATACCATTTACATTAGCATCATAAATATAGTCAACTGATCTCTGACACAGGTCAAAGGAAAAACAATGAAGTAAAGATAGTCTCTTCAACAAATGCTGTTCAAACTACTAGACACATAAAAAAAAATGAATCTAGATACAACCTTACACTCTTCACAAAAATTAACTCAAAATAGATCACAGACCTAATTGTAAAATGCAAAACTATAAAACTCCTAAAAGTGGACTTCCCTGGTGGCGCAGTGGTTAAGAACCCGCCTGCCAATTCAGAGGACACGGGTTCAAGCCCTGTTCCGGGAAGATCCCACATGCCGCAGAGCAACTAAGCCCATGTGCCACAACTACTGAGCCTGCGCTCTGGAGCCCGCGAGCCACAACTCGCATGCCATGAACCCGCATGCCTAGAGCCCATGCTCCGCAACAAGAGAAACCACCGCAATCAGAAGCCCATGCACCGCAACGAAGAGTGGCCCCCACTCGCTGCAACTAGAGAAAGCCCGCGTGCAGCAACGAAGACCCAGTGCAGCCATAAATAAATTAATTAATTTAGAACTCCTAAAAGATAACATAGGAGAAAACCCAGATGACCTTGGGTATGGTGATGTCCTTTCAGCCACAATACCAAAGGCATTATCCATGAAAGCAATAAATGATAAGTTGGCCTTCATTAAAATATAAAACATCTGCTCTGCAAAAGCCAATATCAAGAGAATTAGAAGACAAGCCACAGACTGGGAGAAAATATTTGTAAAAGACACATTTGATAATGAACTGTACTGTAAAACATAAAATGGACTCCTAAAACATAAAGAAAAAAAAAACAACCTGATTAAAAGATGGGCCAAAGACCTTAACAGACACCTCACCAAAGAAGATATACAGATGGCAAGTAAGCATATGAAAGGATGCTCCACATCATACATCATCAGGGAAATGCAAATTAAAGCAAAAATGAGATACCACTACACACCTAGTAGAATGACCAAAATTTGGAATGCTGACAACACCAAATGCTGGTGAGGATGCAGAGCAACAGGAATGCTCATTCACTGCTGGTCGACATGTTAGGGGAAGCACTGACTGAAGCTGCCCACCCTGGCCAGGCAAAGACAGTAACAATTTGCATGAGTTATTTTACAACAGGAGATCTGGTAAGGAACACAGAACTAACAAGCCACCAACAACCGGAAGAATTCGGGAAAGGTCAAAAGGAGAGAGAAGACGCCAGTCCACATGTCCTACCAACCTCCCAGAATCCTCCCCGCTGGAATCCATCTTGGCTGAGCGACATGCATGCCACCAGGAAGGACCCTGAGTCAGAATGATTGGCCAGAGACAACCCGGAAACTAATCCCATCACCATAAAACCTGAGACTGTGAGCCACGTGGCAGAGCAGTCCTCCTGGGTTCCCTTACCCTCCTGCCCTCCGCCCGGGCGCCCCTTCCCAATAAAGTCTCCTGCTTTGTCAGCACGTGTGTCTCCTCGGACAATTCATTTCCGAGTGTTAGACGAGAGCCCGCTCTCGGGCCCTGGAAGGGGTCCCCCTTCCTGCAACAGAAATGCAAAATGGTACTGATGCTCTGGAGGACAGTCTTGTGGTATCTTGTAAAAGTAATCATATTCCTACCATACAATTCAGCAATTGCACTCCTTGGTATTTACACAAAGGAACTGAAAACTTCTGTCTACACAAACACCTACACATGGATATTTACAGCAGCGCTCTTCATATCTGCCAAAACTTGGAAGCAAATGAGATGTCCTTCAGTAGGTGAATGGATAAATAAACTATGATACATCCGGACAATGGAATATTATTCAGCAGTAAAAAGAAATGGGCTATCAAGCCATGAAAAGACACGGAGGAACTTGAAAATACATATTATTAAGTGAAAGAAGCCGATCAGAAAATGCTACACACTGTATGATTCCAAGTAAATGACATTCTGAAAAAAGCAAAACTATGGAGACAAATCAGTCTCCATAAAGGTCAGTGGTTGTGGAGGGCAGGGATATGAATAGGGAGAGCACGAAGTATTTTTAGGACAGTGAAAATACTCTGTATGATACTATCAATACAATGATGGATATATGTCATTCATTATACATTTGTCCAAACCCACAGAATATATAACACCAAGAGTGAACCCTGAGGTAAACTATGGACTTTGGGTGATTATGATGTTTTAATACAGTGCTCGCTTCAGCAGCACATATACTAACTCTAAATGACAGGATTAGAACTTCCAGGTCAATGTGCTGGGAGTGTGGCACACCTGGAGAGGGCCTGGAAGCTACTCCCCCATACCTTGCCCTATGCACTGAATACAGCTGACCTGTGTGACCAAAAGGAAATGCAGAAATGATGGAGTGTGACTTCCAAAGCTAGGTCATAAAAAGACACTGGGGTTTTCGCCGTGCTCTCTGGGATCACATACCCTGAGGAAAGCCAAATGCCATGTCATGAGGACATCAAAGCAGCCCTGTGACCAGGTCCACGTGAAGCCTAGTGCCAACAACCAGCATATAACTAAGCCTCCTTGGAGCTACTTCCTCCAGCCCTGGCCAAGCCTTCAGACGACTGCAGCCCCAAATGACATCTTGACTGCAGCCCGCTGGGAGCCCCAGAGTCAGAGCTTCATGGTTAAGATGCTCCTGAATTCCTGATCCACAGAAACTGTGAGAGATAATAAATGTTAACTGTTGTTTTTTTGGTTTGGTTTTGGGTTTTTTTGTTTTGTTTTGCTTTAAGAATTATACTCACAATTGCAGTAACTACTGGTTTAGCAGAACACAGTTTCTCCAATCAAGATTTTTATTTTAGGACAATTTTTATTTTAAGAGCAGTTTTACGTTTGCAATAAAATTGAGAAGAATTTACTGTTCTTTTAGTCTTAAGTGTTGGAGTAATTTGTTTTGTACCAATATGTGTCTAATATAGACACCTGTGGGTCCTAAGATTGAATGAAAAATTACATTACATGCACTTGTGTGTGTTCTTCTAGAAAAAGAGTCCATGAACTTCAAAAGATAAAGATATTCAAGACCCAGAAAAAAAGATTAAGAATCATTGCTTTAGACAATAAATGGTCAGTGGGAAAGGCTACATCCTTTTAGATTAGTTTTGGCAGTCTCTAATCCATAAACACATGATATCACTTAACTAGTTTTTCAAGCTATTGCTTGTCCAAGTTTGCTCCCACTTTTTCCTTCATGATGGGTCCTAGACAACCTGGCTAGAGGCACTGTGATTCAGGAGTTAGTGAGCAGGGAGGTGTGGCTGCGCCTGTGAAAGCCAGCTTCCCATGCATTTTTGGAACATGCCTGGGCTCAGGGACACACATCTCTAAGCACGGAATCCAATTTCTGAGTTCAAGATGCATAAGTGAGCATGTCAAAGTGTCAGAAGGATCTAGCTCACCATTCCACATCTCCTGCTCCAGTTGTGACCTCTATAATCCTCAGAGCTCAAACAGCACACAGTTGTTACAAATTCTGCATGTGCCTCGGCCACACTAGTATATTTTTTAATCTGTAAAATGGGAATAATGTAAATGCACTGTATATCAATCTCAGAGGTAATCCTAGAGATCAAATAATACTGTGAAAGTCACCAAATGAAAATTTTAAAATTTCATCTTGTTTCTACCAACATGAGATACTAATCCAAAAACAGGAAAAATCTTTGTTAAGTACAAAAGCATTAAAGAGAAGATTAACGTTTGAATTTCAGTTAAAAATGCAAAACTGCACACACAGTAAATTTATGTTAAAAAAAAATACTGTACCTAGAAAAATAACCAAACAAAACATTAATGGGGCTTCCCTGGTGGCGCAGTGGTTGAGAGTCCACCTGCCGATGCAGGGGACACGGGTTCGTGCCCCAGTCTGGGAAGATCCCACATGCCGTGGAGTGGCTGGGCCCGTGAGCCGCGGCCGCTGAGCCTGCACGTCTGGAGCCTGCGCTCTGCAACGGGAGAGGCCACGACAGTGAGAGGCCCGCGTCCCGCAAAAAAAAAAAAAAATGCCAAACAGACCAGCCATGGGATGGAAACCAGGCCACCTAACGGCCTCACAGAACGGAAATGCTCCCGAGAGAGCAGTCAGGAAGGCCACTCCAGTGACAAGGCTGGGGATTCTCACGTTTTAGCCTTCAGCCAAGGGAGGACAAGAAGGGGCATGAGCTAAAACGAATCCTCACTTGATCCCTTTCTGGGTCAGGGGACAGACAGACACAGAGCTTGGTCCTTACCATCAAGAGCCAGCAGTTGCTGGGCCCCAATCAGGGACAGTAAGTTATGTGTATTAACATGTCAACGAAGCCAGGCTGGAGACGCCCACACTATGGAAAAATACCTTAACAAGGAAGGCCCCGTGAGGTCAATGTCACTGCCTTCCAGGGGCAGCCTGACCAAGGTCCACACACACAGGGGAGCCACAGAGCCAGGACAGCTCATGGCTCAGATTCCCCAGACCACAAGCACAAAGACCTGCACCCAGGTCTTTACTTCCATCAAAAACATCCCTTGAAATAGCCATCAACACTCACGTGATATGTGCAGTGGCACAACACAGCAGCAGACCTGAAGGATGGAGCTAATTCTGGAAGCTTCTCCCTCTCTGACCTCTCACAGCACAGGCAGTAGCTGGAGACCCTGGCTGGTCACTTAACCTCTCTGTGACTCAGCATCCTTATCTGTAAAGTAATATAATCTTCACAGTATTGTTGAAGGATTAAATGAGCTTAAAACCCTTAGGACCTGGCCCACCATAAGTGCTCAATATGCATTAAGCCAGCAACTGTAGTTGTAGCAGTAGTTGTAAGTGATATTAGCTCTAGCTGTGGAATTAATCTCTCCCACACACCAACCATGGCAGTTTGTATTTTCCGAACATGGCAGTAACAATATCTCCTGTCCCACATGCTCTTCTGCATTGTGACCAAGAGATGGAGTTTATACCCCTCCCTTTGAATCTGGGCAGGTTTGTGACATGGTGTGACTTTCAAGGCTCAGCCATAAAATGCAATGCGGCTTCCACTCTGCAACTTGATGCCACCATGGAAGAAGTCCTGAGGCTGCCATGTTGTGAGGGAGTCCAAGACATGGAGAGGGTGCTCCAGTCCACAGCCCCAGTAGAGCTTGCAATCAGTAGCCAGCCAAGGGCAGGAACCAGCCTCATTGAGCTGTGAGCCGCCTCCCAGCCTTGGGATCCTCTAAGCTGAGGCCCCCAACATCGTAGAGCAGAGAGAAGCCACCCCTGCCAGTGCCTGCCCAAATTGCCAACCCACAGATTCTGTGAGCCTAATAAAATGGTTATTTTAAATCACTGAGTTGTGAAACAATTTGTTACACAACAAATGTAACTAGAACATGTGTTATACTTTCAGCCAACATTTTTTGAATACCTATTGTATGAAGGGGACCAGCACAGAAACCATGAAGGAGAGATGAATAAGACGTAGGGTTTTTTTTGTGTTTTTTTGGTTGTTTGTTTGTTTTTGTGGTACGCGGGCCTCTCACTGTTGTGGCCTCTCCCATTGCAGAGCACAGGCTCTGGACGCGCAGGCTCAGCGGCCATGGCTCACGGGCCCAGCCGCTCCGCGGCACGTGGGATCTTCCCGGACCGGGGCACGAACCCGTGTCCCCTGCATCGGCAGGCAGACTCTCAACCACTGCGCCACCAGGGAAGCCCAATAAGACGTAGTTTTATCCTAAGTTGACAATCCCCAAAGAAATACTCATAACTAATTAATACTATACAACAGGATGTGATAGCAGTGAGGTGCAAAGTGCAAGGTTAAGACCTCTCAAAAGGAGAAAGTAAGGACAAATAGGCTTCACAGAGGTAGTAACATCTGAACTGGGTCTTGAAGGAAGCAAGGTGAGGTACATGCCACGTGAAAACATTGTACTATGTCCCAGGATTAGCAAGAAGTTTGCCAAGGTCTCTTTTGTCACGTGACTGGAGGGCACATCAGTGCCAGGTGGGAAAGGGCACTGAAAGGCATGCAAATAAAATCAAACTCCTCCTCTGGGACCAGGGCAGCTGAGAAGAGGCAAGCAGGAGACAGATCAGATTTGTGTTTCTGAATCATCACTCGAGTGGCAGGTGGAGGACAGAGTAGAGGGCAAGACTGGAAGCAGGGAGACCAAATTAACAGTCCGGTGAGACAAGATGAGGGCCTGACCTGGTTTTAAGTTCAAGGACAAAAATATCACTCATTTAATCCTTCATTCTTTTTTTAGTTTAAATCTCCAGTGGTACCTAAAAGAGGTGTTCTAGAGACAATGATGAATAAATGTTAAATTATTGATGCTACTTCTAAGGTGTGAATACCAGCTCCAGAACCAGCAAAGAGGGCTGCAAACAAATGAATCACTTCGTCCCAAACTGGCTTTGATCTCCATGATGTCCGCTGAGTCACTAGGTGCCTCACCATCCCAGGACGTTTAGCTACCAAGACCCTGGGCTGGGTCCCTGCTTCTGAGCTGTTGTCTAATTCACTCATTACTAGATGTTGAAGCTGCCACCTTAGAGGACTGCTAAACTATGACTTCAAAAGTTTTTTAAACATTCTAATACTTACTTGATTTAGACAAAAATTTTAAAAATTTTTAGTTAAAATATTACAAGCTTTTAATCTCTTCTGACTACTAGCTCTAATCCTGCTTCCCCCTCCTTTCCCCAGAGATTGGTACAGGTAAGACTTAGGGATAGATCACTCCTGACTTAAAAAAGGAAAAAAAAATATATATACAGTAAATATATATATATATATATATATATATATATATATATATATATATATAAAGCCATTGAAAATATACACAATTGATCAGCATTTTTTTTTTTTTTTTTTTTTTTTTGCTGTACGCAGGCCTCTCACTGCTGTGGCCTCTCCCGTTGCGGAGCACAGGCTCCGGACGTGCAGGCTCAGTGGCCATGGCTCACGGGCCCAGCCGCTCTGCGGCATGTGGGATCTTCCCGGACCAGGGCACGAACCTGTGTCCCCTGCATCGGCAGGTGGACTCTCAACCACTGTGCCACCAGTGAAGCCCGATCAGCATTTTTTTAACGTAAACATCATCCTTTCATACAGAAATGTTCCTTAGTTTTCCTCCTCAACATTTTTGAGATTGAATATAATTCTGGGTCTTTCCTTTTATACAGCTGTATAGTATTCCATAACAGGACTACACCACATTTTATTTATTCCCATATTGGTGGATATTTAGGTTTACTTTTTTCTTTTTTTGGGAGGGTGGGGGCTATAACAAACAAGCCCTTCTTTTTTCACATGCCTTCAATTTCTTGTTCTTTTCTCACCTGAATTTATGAAATCCTCCAGCTCTCCTGTCCTTCACTATTTAAACCATAGGGAAGACCTGGGCACTTCCAGGGTGTCCATGGCTCTTTTCATCCCATGACGTGCTTGGCACGAGGACCAACCCAAAGACCACACCTCCCTGCTCTTCCACCTCAGCCCCTCCTCTCCTATCACTCACCTCTTGCCACTACTCTCCACTCCTTTCCCTGAAAAGGCAGGGATAACACTCCAGAGTCCTACCCACCCCATAATATTCCTCACCCGTATTCCCCCTCACCCCCAACCTAGGAATGTCATGGAAGCAACATCTGGAAGGACAGGCAGCCAAGGGGGAGTCCTGCAGCCCTGCCAACCATGCCCATGGCTATGAGATAGACCCTTCTCTCAGCTCCACCAGGACTCAAGGCAGCAAATCTAATGGAAGATGATCATAATTGAATATAAGTACCAGTATTTGCCTTCTGTTTTCCAGAGGGGAAAAAAATTAAAAGATAGAGTCACATTACTTGCCTGTAAATGCTCTCGCTGTAGTTACCCTAGATCTACTGACCACTGTTTCCTTCCATCCGGTCTCAAAGATAACACAAGTGGGCTGAGTGTCAGGCTGAGTCTCTTTAGTAAGAAGGTGGCCTCATGGCACAGCAGTCCCTGCCAAGTCCAGGGGCCTAGGAACCACAAGCTTACAGTGACTTCTAGTAAAAGGACCATCACTCAGAACCAGCAAATGCCTTGGTCCTTCTCACAAGCATACATTTCAGGACTGTTGACACTGCTGCTCATTTAGGCTGCATTTCTGGACCTAGGATGTCTCGGTTGCTCCAGATTCTGAGCCAGATCAAGAGGTGCCTGCTGGGCTTTACAACAGTCTCTTTACTGTCTGCCCACCCTCCCGGCACACGAGGCAGAACAACTCCTCCGTGGCTGCCCTCACACTCAGCCGTCCTGTTCTTCCTCCTGGAAGCTGGCCAGTCCCGTCAGGAAGAGGACCACTGAGCCCAGGTCCTTCCTGAACAATCTCAAAGGGCTTCTTTGGGCAGCATAAGGATGCCGGCTCGCCGGGGCAGCAGAAGGAAGCAGAAGACCTTCCGGGGCTTCCCCAGTGACATCAGGAACAAGACTTGACGTGAAGGGGTCCTTGACACACGCCCCCCGCTTCTGCCTCTCAGCACCCAAGCCTCGGAGACACAGAGCTAGAAGGTGGAGGCTGCCTTGCTGCCAAGGGGCGCCCAGGTCTGAACGGGTAGTCTGCAGGGGGCCTCAGAGCAGTTTCCCACTCCAGGTGCAGCCCTTCCAGCTCCGACCCAGTAAGCCTCCTTGTGAAAAACACAAATGCTCTTCTGAACTCCATCCAAGGCCCCTGCCCAGAGCCTTCTCCTCTGGTTCCCCGGCCATGCTGTGACTCTCAGGGCTGGAGTCACTAGACAATGACCAACTGTGTCCCTCTCTGTGCGGCTCTGGGCAGAGCTCAGCGCTGGGCTTATGAGAGACTTCAGTAAACATTATTGATGGATGGGTGAATGAGTTTGATGACTCCAGCAGGGCACTGGCTCCAAGTGCTCACTTCCCTGAGGTGAGGAAAAGCCCTGAACACTCGCATTTGGTTCCAGAGGTTCCCGGCCAGCTTCCTGTGGGAAAGGACAGGTGGCTCTGGGAGCTGGGGGCTGGCTGCACAGGGACAGTAAGGGCAGCAGCTGGGCGGGCAGCAGAGATGACCATTCTCCTAGACCACAACCATCTCCAACACATGTGGGCTGTCCTGTTGGATGGTGACCAGATAATCCCAGGAAGCTGAGCCCATTCAACTAGCTCAAGTGTGTGCTGGGGAGGAGGGTGCAGAAGGGGGTACAACTCAGAGTGGAGGTTCAGAGCAACCCGAGAGTACGACCACAGCACAGCTAAGCCTTGGAAGGCCCAGAACTGGAAAACCTGCATGACCTAGGCCCCCTCCCCACAGACAGCTCCACTCCACTCTTCAGGGATGTGCTTGCTGCCCTTGGCCTCAGTCTCTGGGCTCCAAAATCGCAGCCTACACGTGCCTACTGTTGCCGCTGCACTCACCTGCAGCTCCCCGCTCCGTCTCTTGGTGCAAATTACCCAGACAGCAAGCTCAATGGTTGAGCAACTCTTAACCAGCCCTCCCAAGCTGTGGACTTGGGGGCCAATTAGGATGCACACTTCACCCCACCCAGGTCCAGCCAGACTAGACCAGCTGGGCATCTGTACTCCATGACCTGGCATACAACCACTTAGGGCAGCAGGGACCACCCGAGGAGGGGGCCACTTTGCTTTGAGTGTGGGCGGCCAGTAATAAACTACCAATGTCTACACTCAACTAAAACTTAAGAGTCAAGTGCACTGACACGGCTCCTGGGGATTTTCCCAGGCACGTGTTACTCAGAATAGCAATCTGTGGCCCTTCGTCCTCTCTCAGCTTTGACTTTCCTTGTTGGTGGTTCAGCCTCTTGCTCTTTGCCCTCCTCTGTGGGCAGCTCTGGGGTTGTATCTTTTTTTCCCAATTCAATTAGAGGAACATGCTTCAAGCATGACTGTGAACAGGTGATAGGCAGTGGGCCCTGCCTGTTCTTACTGGGGGTCACAGGCACGGAAGACAGAACCATGGTGGCAGAGATTAACTCTGCAGCAGCCCCGAGCAGAGAACTGAGGAGAAGGAGTCTGGACACAGTACTGGAATGTGGACGGCTGTGCTGGCAGAGAGTACAGGAACCTTCCAGAGGGAGGTAGAAGAACGAGCAACACACCCCTGGGGCATCCCCAGAGCAAGGAGAGTTCCGCCGGGAGACTCGGTTACATAAATTACAGCACTTCCCCGTGCGGTGAAATACTATGCAGCCATTACAAATCACAGAGAAAAACATTGATGAACACCAACACTGCTGAAAGCGCATTACTAAGTTAAAGGAGGAAAAGGCTCTAAAAGGGTTTGAACGTGTTTTTTGTTTTTTGTTTTTTTAAAGGAATTTTGCCTTTTCCTTTTTTAAAATTTTATTTATTTATTTATTTATTTATTTATTTATGGCTGTGTTGGCTTTTCATTTCTGTGCGAGGGCTTTCTCTAGTTGTGGCAAGTGGGAGCCACTCCTCATCGTGGTGCGCGGGCCTCTCCCTGTCGCGGCCTCTCTTGTTGCGGAGCACAGGCTCCAGATGCGCAGGCTCAGTAATTGTGGCTCACGGGGCTAGCTGCTCCGCGGCATGTGGGATCTTCCCAGACCAGGGCTCGAACCCGTGCCCCCTGCATTGGCAGTCATATTCTCAACCACTGCGCCACCAGGGAAGCCTTGAACGTGTTTTTGTGAAGAACCCCCCCACACATACCCACACCCACACACATGGGTGGGGAAAGTTCTGAGCGAACACACGAGAGAATGCTAAAAGGCAGTAAGGTAACAAGTGACTGTTTTCTTTGCACTTAGTGTTTTCCAACCATTGTGCACTCTGCGTGGATTACTCCTGCAACGAGGACAAATGGTCCCAAGTCATTTCTCAGACCACCTTCCTCCTCACTGCCCCCCAGGAAGGAGTCAAGAGGGGTGAACACTCTGGTGCAGATGAGTCAGAGGTTGCGTAAGTGGCGGAGGGGGGTGATGTGAAATAGGGAAGGGGCTGAGAGAGGAACTGATGCCAAAACGAGCTGGGGCCAGGCTGGCCGAGTGGCCCAGCAAGTGTGTGACGTGTCACGTGTTTAATCAGTTGCCTTCTATTTGAGCTACCTACTGCTCAAGGACCTGGTTGAACAGGTTTCACCTCATCTCCATTCTTTCAAAGCTGTTTAGTCACTTCCCTAAAACTCCTTTTTTTCCAAGTTATTAAACTTTCAATTCCAGGTTGATCTCTCTACCACATCTCCCCTGCTTCTTCCAACTGGATGCCTCTGCACGGCATTAACAGATACCATGAGCCCTGATGAAAATCATCCTTCCAGGATACAACAAAGAAGGCACCTGAGTGACAGATGGTTGGAGAAATCCTGAGAAAGCAGAAGTCCAGGCATTAACAGGCAGGCTGCCACTGATTTACACAGGGCCCAGGACACGACAGCCCACACAGGGCCGTTTCTCAATCCCTACTGACAGCCAAGCGGGCACACCGTCCAAGGCCCTGGAGAAACTTGGACAAACAGGATTTGGGTTCTGAACGTTTGCTGAGGCCTCCACAAAGTGAGGAGGGTTCACACGCCTTTGCCCCCTGGTGGCAAACCCAGCCCTCCTGCTTTAAGGCACTCCCAGGCACACACCCCACCCTGAAATAGGGGCAAGATGAGAAGCCCTTTCTGAGAGGAGACAGAAGCACAAGGTAGTGATGAGACTCATCACCCCGAAATTGAGACTTCCTCCCCAGCTGTCAGCTGAAGTGGGCAATAAGGACCGAGTCCCTGCTCGGCTCCAGACACTCGCCAAATCTGCACCACACTAGCCTTTTCCCAGGTGTCTTCTCAGTTTAACTTCACAGCCATCTCGTAAGAAGAGTGTACTGTCCCCATTTCACAGATGAGATGAGCAAACTGAGGCTCAGAGAAATTCAGTGTCCTAGTAGATGCAGAGCCAGCACCACAACCCACAATCTCTGACTCTGAGCTCCTTTCTCATCCATCCTACAAATACTGGTGGTGCTCTTCTTTGCCAGACGTTGTGCAGACCCAAATCCCCACAGTCTAGGAGGGGGAGATAGATGTGTAAATGGAGGCTGCAACGTGCCTGTGGCGCGGTCAAGGACGCTTGGAGGACATGGGGCAAGGGTCCCCTCTAACCGGGGGAAGTCAGGAAAAGGCTTCAGAGAAGGAGCTTCCTTGAGCCAGGTTTTAATTGAGAGGAGTGGGCATGCGTGCTAGGTGACGGCAGGAGGACATATCGCAGGATCTCAGCACAGAGCAACCTGAGTGTGCGCAGAGCTACAGGAGAGAGCCAGAGGGGCCAGAGTGCTGTAGCGGTTTGCCATTGACAGGTGAGGGGAAAACGGAGGGGTAAAGGACGACCAGGAGGAAGCAGCAGAAGGGGGCAGATCAGGGTGTGGCTTGGACGCCACGTGAAAGAAGCTTCGGCCCATGGACCACAGGCAATGGGGAGCCACTGAGGGGTGTAAATAAGGGAAAATCTACCTATCTATCTATGTATCTATCTACCTATCTTCTGAATCAGGTCTCGGGAAGATAGTTCTGGCAGGAATGTTGGGAAGGGGGCCCCAGCAGAAGGCTCCGGCAGTGATCCAGATGAGAGCTGCCGAGGCCCCAACTACAGCAGAGCACAGGGGGTGGAGGGGGTGTGGTCTGGCAGGAGAGATGCTAAGGAAATGACATCAGGAGTCAAGAGCGCACGGGGGTGTCTAGGGAGCTGTCAAGAACCCCCAAATCTTAGGCAACTGGGGTCGGGGAGGGGGGCGTGCAGAATGGAAACAGAAGAGGGGTAGGCTTAGGGGGAAGTGGATGATGTCATCATTGGACTGAGGATTGATTCCCTGGGCCCATCCAGCTCTCTAGACCACCGCATCACGTGCAGCCAGAACTCATCTCCTCCAGCTAGCCCTTGGCAGGACAGAGGGAGCAGAGAACAGTCACACAACTGATGGATAGCAAGCATTCAGACAAGAGCGGCCTCATAGGCCACAATAAACCATCGATCCATTTGAGAAAGTTGCCAGAAGACGGTTCATTTCCAAGCTGCTCCCAAATACTTGGCATTCAGTCCTCCAAGTCTCCATCAGTTGCAGATCCCACAGCTCCCAAATGGGTATTGTCACCACAAAGGTCAAGACACAGCAGAAGTCAACAAGGGCAGAGCCCATCCCTGGAAAGCAATCAAGGACTCCAGACTCACGCGACCTAACCGAGGAAGGCTTGATTGAGGAAAGAGAGGAAAGACAACCAAGACGTTCAAAACAGAAAATGATCCCAGTGATGAGGGCTCTGATGATATAGCTGTGGTTATCGCTTGGCTAGAGCTGCACCTTGAAAATACCAGACAACGATGACTATCCCCAAAGGTCTCCAGCCCACCTAGTGCTGAGAACTGGAATTATCAGTTGCCTTTTGTGTTGGCCAGATGAGATGTGGAGCCGGTGTGGGGCTGGGCAGGGGCTGTCAGCATCTCTCAGCACAGCAGACTGTCATCACATGGTGACACATCCTCCAGGATTGAAACAGCATCTCCAAAACCACTTTCAAGACCACTGTGGAATAACTAACCACATGCTGAGTGAGGAACTCGGAGGTGGGAAGGAGAGCAAACCCGGAAGGCAACGAATGGGCACGTGGATGCTGAAGGATTAGTTTTTAATCCTGCCCTGCAATCCTTTTTCAGCCATATATTTCTGTCTCTCCAAAGTTAGGAAAGACTTTTAAAAAAATCCATGCTCCAAGGGGGGGAAAGAGAGATTGTACTCATTAACTCAGAGCTGCCCTTGTCCGACAGGATTAACTCACCAGACCTGCAGTGCCAAGAGAACAGGCCCCAGGGCATGGTGGGGGGCACTTTTGGGGGGCAAAGGAGCTGCTGTTTAAATGCTTTTTACAGAACCTCCAGCCAAATCCAGAAAAATAAAGGGCTGCAGTGAGGAACAGGTGAGGCAACAGATAGAAAGGGGCTTTGAAAAAGTTCTAACTCCCCATGGGTAGGGACTGTGACATTAGCGTGTTTACAGAGTATTTGATTCACTTGCCAAGGCAAAATTCCAGAAGTATGAGGCCCTGGGACTGGAGTGGAGCATTTCTTCACTGCAGCTATCCCTGACAGCTCATTGTAAAGTAATGAATTTTGTGGACACGCAGAGAGAAAAAATAGACTCGAATGCTACGGATCAATGCTGTGCACTGCAGACACAGCCTCAGGTTTCTAGGAGCTGCATTAGGGTCTTGGGCAGAGCTCAGCTGCAATCTGTTCCCCTGAAAGCCAGCTAAGGAGAAGTCAGCCCCAGGCCTGGACACAGCACCAAACATCCCCACACTCGAATCATCTAGAATATCCCGGGTTCAAGCATTCCTGTCCAGAGCTGGGCCAGGTACTTCCACCGCCGGCTCCAGGGAACTGGGAGGTCTCAGCAGGTCACCATCCATCCCAGGAAGTTTAGCAGAGTTAGTCTGGGGTTTTTTGTTTCTTTTTTTTGGCGGGGGGGAGGGGCTTTAGACAATATTTTAGTTTCCTGTCTAGTGCTGAATTCCCTATATGCAAAAAAAAAAAAAAAAAAAAAAAAAAACCTTTTTAAAAAAACATTTTAAACCCAAACAAAAAAACACAAAAGGGAAAACACCTAGACAAGCCTTAAAGTCCCTTTTCAGATTGTGTGATTTTGTGATACCAAAATTCAGAGCCCCAGGACTCCCCTAATTATATATATTTTCCTCTTTCAGGAAATTTTACATGTAAATGATAGAATGAAACCAAGTATCAGAATCACCATCTTGGGAGTAAAAGAACACTTAGAAACCATACAAAGTAGAAATGAAGAACCACCATGAAAGGAATCTGACCTGAATTAAGAAGCAACATTTAAAATTACAGGTTCAGAAAAGCTTGAACAGAATCCAGGGCTGAAGTCAGCCCTGAGCCCGCAGGCCCTGCCTTCCTGCAAAGATGGGTAGATTCTGGTCTGCAGAGGAGGTGCCAGCTAGGGAAGTGCCTCCACCCCCATCCCATCCCACCCCACCCCACCCTACCCTATGCTGTGGAGGCTGAAATGGAGGCCAGAGAGCAGGAGCCCACAGTCAGCATCACAGCAGCAACACAGAGAGAGAATTCTTTTTGAAGGAAACATGTGAAACTGAGAACACCGGTGACCTCTGGGGGGATGGGGTGAGAAGCAGACAATCTGCACAGTCTACCTCCTAAGTTATCCTTTTTAATTGCATTACCTATTCAAAAATAAATGAATAAAATACATGGCATGCCAAAACAAAATAGGAAAGCAATAAAAAAGACAAAGATAGTTTAAAACTTCTCCTAATGAAATGTTATTTCAAAATCTAAGGGGGAGGCTTCCCTGGTGGCACAGTGGTTGAGAGTCCGCCTGCCGAGCCAGGCGACACGGGTTCGTGCCCCGGTCTGGGAAGATCCCACATGCCGCGGAGCGGCTGGGCCCCTGAGCCAAGGCCGCTGAGCCAAGGCCGCTGAGCCTGCGCGTCCGGAGCCTGTGCTCCGCAACGGGGAGAGGCCACGACAGTGAGAGGCCCGCGTACCACAAAAAAAAAAAAAAAAAAAAAAAAAAAAAAAAATTTAAGGGGAAAATGGGGCTAGAGGAGGCGGATGCAGAGGGCTCAAGCTAGTGAAGAAAACAACTTGATAAACAAGAGCCATCGTCCTGGCCAAGCCCACCACTCTCCGGTCCTCACTGTTCACATCTGCCTCAGAGCTCCCACAGCAAGCCCAGCTCTGCAGCCAGAACACCTGGCTCTCCTCCTCCATCCCCGCCCACATCTCAGTAATTGGTTATGTCCCCTCCTGCCTCCTGCCCAGAGACTCAGGTTGCCCACCAAACCACAGGAGGTGCCCTCCACTCTCCTCTGCTGTAATCATACCATTAGGGAGTTCACCTGTTCATACGAGCTCCCCACCTGAGCCCAGGTGTATTTCCCAAAGTTGCCTGTAACGCGATCTCCCATCCCGCCAGCTCTGCCTACGTGACTTTGACACTGTTCCCACCAAGAAAAGGGATCTGTGTTTCTTCCCCTTGAAGCTGGGTGGGCTCATGACTGTAAGAGTAGTGACCCTCTGTGACTTCAGTTGGAGCTCTGAGAGCCACATAAGCAGCCGGACTGCTCTGAGCGCCCCATGCTGAGGAACCCAAGTCAGCGCCCAGGAGTGACCCCGTGAAGACAATTAAATGGTGGCCCTGCTGTTCCAGCTCACCAGTGGCCCAGCCCCAGCATGAAAGACACTGAGACACAGCCACCAGCCAAACCCTTCCCAGAATCCTGAGCTACAGAGAATTCCTGAAAGACAATAAAATAATTTTTAAGACACAGATTTGGGATGATTGCTTACAAAGCATTTATTAATTATTTTTTTAATTAATTAATTAATGAACCTGCCTCTAAACAGCAGAATCCCAAAGCCCCATCTCAAACTCACCTTAGGTTCCCACTTCTTACTGGTTTTAAGGCACTGAGCTTGACAAAGCCCTCGAGTCGCCAGCTCCAGAAATTTGTTTAAATAAATTCATTGTGTCTGCCCATAATGCCTATTCCTCCAAAACTGTCCCGCTGATGTCTACCTTACTCGGTTCTCTTCCGGGAATAGAGGAGTCCATGGTCTCCTCCTCTCCTTGGTTAATTTCACGCCCACTCATGCAACTGTCCCTAAACTCTGCGTATTCATAGGAACTCCGCCCGGATCCTTTCTTGCCTTCCTGCGCTCACATCTCCGTCCACTGTCCTAGGCCTCTGCGCCCAGGGCTGTGTCAGTCACCTCGCTGCCCCTCAACCTTTCCAACTCCCCACATGCAGAACAGGAAAGACTATTCTGTTTGTTTGCTTTACACCCCGATGTTTCAGAAAAGACTTGAGGCAGCTTAAGCACCAAGAATTCTCATCGTCAAACACAGGGGTGACCATCCCCTTGCGGGGGCCACTGAAGTCGTATATCCCCCAGCGAACCAAGAATCAAATGAACAACATCTGGGTACGGGGTCTCTGGCCTCCACTCACAACATGAAGGTAAACTCGGGAAGATTTCAAGGCTCCTCCCCTGCAATGGCCTTTTCTCTACCCCACACCCAACCAACTCCTAGTCACACTTTGAGGCCCAGCTCATTTGTCATCCCTGCTGGGAAGTCTTCCTCGCCCCCTTAGGCTGTCAGTCACTCTCTCCCCGTGTGGTGTGCCTGCCCGGCACCAACAATTATCTCCACACTCGCCTGCCTTGCAGACTCAGGGCACCTTAAGTCAGAGCCTCACCTTAACTCATCTCTGTGCGCCCTCCGCACTTCGGACGGTAGGTGCCCAGTGAGTGCTCGTGGGATGAACTCAGTTGGCTGCTCTCTGGGAACCCCCTTTCCGTGTACCTGCCCTCCTCACAGAGGCAGACATCACCCCTCACCCCACTCTGAGGCCTCCCTCAGCCTCTCCCTGAACAAAGCAGGACCCTTCATCCTGCTGAGAGCCCCACTCCACAGCCATCTTTCCTGGGAAGAATGCCCCACCCCAGGTTTACGATTCCTTCCAGGCTGGAAGGTGCCTCTAGAAGCATCTGTTCAGCTATCCAAGCCTTCGTGGCTTGATCTTCATGCACTTCTGAGTCAGCCCTACTTACCCTTTAGGTTTCAAGCACATCAGCTGGAAGGCTGGTGACAACTTCCCCCAGCTCAGAACAGTTTTCCCACATACGGTTCTTATGCCTGAAGGAAATGCTGCGCTCTCCAGTAACATTAGTAAAATGGACGGTGATGTTCTTAGCATCCTAGGTCTTAGACTAGAAAAAGCACTAATACTGCTGAATCCCCGGCTTCAAGAATGGTGTCTGGGGCTTCCCTGGTGGCGCAGTGGTTAAGAATCCGCCTGCCAATGCAGGGGACATGGGTTCGATCCCTAGTCCGGGAAGATCCTACATGCCGCGGAGCAACTAAGCCTGTGCGCCACAACTACTGAGCCTGTGTTCTAGAGCCCATGAGCCACAACTACTGAGCCCACATGGCGCAACTACTGAAGCCCACGTGCCTAGAGCCCGTGCTCTGCAACAAGAGAAGGCACCACAATGAGAAGCCCGTGCACTGCAACCAAGAGTAGCCCTTGCTCGCCGCAACTAGAGAAAGTCCGTGTGCAGCAACAAAGACCCAATGCAGCCAAAAATAAATAAATTAAAAAAAAAAAAAAAGAATGGTGCCTGGCACTTAATAGGAGCTCAAAAATACTAGCTGAATGAATGAAAAAATGAACAGTCACCTGGCCCAGACCTGACGTGGAGAAGCTGTGGTCTGCCGGGCCGCTCCACACCAGGCGCCAAAGCTTGAGAGGTTGTGCAACTTCCCCAAGGTCATGAGCAAGCCAGCAAGGGAAACTGGAACCCCCGTCTCTTGCCTCCCAGCACATGGCCCTCCTTCTGCCCAAGCGGGCAGCTTTCGCACCACCCACCCCTTCCACATTCCAAAGACAGCATCTCCACGAGAAGTTCTGGATGGCATCCAGGAGTATTTTTCTTCCTGGCTTTAAAACAAATTGTGACAAATGGCTCTGCAGATCTACTGGGCCGTGAAGCCAAGCAGATGGCACTGCAGTTCACACTATTAACTTAAATTCTACTCGATGCTATTTCAAATTAGGGCATTTTACCTAGAAATTGTAAAAAGCACCGTTTTGGGGACGGGGGTGTGTACTTGTAAGTAAATTTGCCATCAGATTCGTTTACAAATCTACTTGCTCCTGGCCACCTTCAATGATTACACATCTTTACCCACTCCCCCTTCCTCTCCTCCACCAAAAAGTCCTGACTCATGTAAACAATGATAGATTCTTGGGGCCCACTGGTCTAACCACCCACCTAAACTTGACTGTGCCTGTGGACACCCTCCCGGCAGAGGCACATTGCCGCTGATGGCAGCCCAGGCGGGGAAGCTCTACTGGAAAGTTCTTTACTGTGAACTGAAATCGGGCTCCAGGGTCCTGGACAAACCCAGTCTCTCATTTATCCATTCAATGGGCAATAATCAAGCACATTCTAGGCACTGGACACTGAAGCAGACACTGAGGCTACAAAAGACACACAGAACGATCTTGAACCTCAAGGAGCTCGCCATCTAGAAGCTCTGAAGCTTTTCGTCTCCAGGCCGAACAGCTGGAGATCTTCCGTGGCTGTGCATGACATGGATTTGGTTCCTCTCCCTGTTTCTTACAAACGGGCTCCAGTTTGCCTCTGTCCCGCCAAGCGTGTCACCCAGAACTTTGCGCTCTTCCCCATGCGTGGTCTGGTCAGCAAGGAGCGAGCAGACCACTACCCCTCGGCTCTAGACACCACATCTCCTTTAGTGCACATAAGACAGATTTGTTTGGTGGCCACATCACATGGTTGACGCCGGCCAGCTAAAACCTTCCATCCTTCCGCCACCTGCCCCTCCCACACTTGTGCAACTGGAGTCAGAACCTTGCACTTATCCCTGTCCGTCCTAACAGGATCCAGACCATCGGCCCACCTCTTTCTTCCTTATCAAGCCACATACTTGCTGTCCTTTCTTGTTTTAAAGTGATGTACATAACTTTAAATGATTTGGAGGAGTAGGACCTCTACCTTCATCAAAACGGACTAGAAAAATGCAGAAAGGTCGAGGACACAATCCTACAACACCTAACCCAGCCAGAGAACTCTGACAACGATGCTCGGGCACACTGTTTCCCCGCTCTTGTCCTGCCTGTAAGTGTATGAGCTCATGGTGTCTCTAGCTGGCATCCACAGCAGGTATTCTCAACAAATACACCAACTGGATGCCAAATCCTAAGCCATTCCACACGTATTAAAACTAAAAATAAAAATTAAAAAAAAGTTATCTCTGCTATCTTCCCTCTTTTTGTAGCTTCCTGCAGCCTAACTCCACCCCTTTACCCAAGCCTGTTCCTTCAAGCTCACCAGAACCCCTCCTGTTCCTCTGCCACCATCAGCAGCCCTGTCCAGCTGTCTTCTCTTCAATCTTAAAGGTCTTCAGCATATTTGAATACTTGCCTCCTTACTGCCACTCTCTCCTTCCGCCCCAGCCAGTCTACCCAGTAACTTACTGCCACTTATGTCCCCCACGGCAGTTTCCCGCCTCAGGCACAATGGCCCAGGGGCTCCACTTTGCCAATCCCTTCATGTCCAACTCCTCCTCTTGGTATTCTGGCTCCCGGATTCTGGCCTCGCTCTCCCATCCATCTAATCTGATTCCTACCAGTCCTTCCACAATTTGCCTTTTCCCCCCCAAGCCCGCCATGACTCATTCCCACCTATAGGTTTTGCTTCCAATGTTTTCCATCTTCCGGTGTTGAAGAGCTAAACAAGAAGGAAAAAGAAAGAGGAAGGAGGGAAGGGAGAAGAGGAGGAAGAATGAAAAGAAAGAGGAAGGGAATAAAATGGAAGAATGACGACAGCAGCACCAGCTAACTCTCGCAGAAGTATCCTGCCAGGCCCTGCTCTAAACGCCTCATACACGTGACAACATTTAACCCTGACAACAACAACAGGAGGTAGGTGCCATCCTTATCCTCATTTGCAGATGAGCGTGGCCCCGAGAAGTTAAGTACTCTGCCCAGGGCACACGTGGAGTCTGTACTCCGAACCACTCCACTTGCACGACAGGTAGGGAGATGAGCATGGAATTAAGCACCGGCCACACACAAGCAGCCAGTGGTACAGGTACTGGGGGAGGCGGGGTCAGCCTGGGGAGTCAGGGAGGGCTTGCCACGGAGGGCACCTTGATCTGAGCCTTGGAAGCAGGAGTCAGGCAGGCAGCCCAGGAGCAGGTACAGGCACTCATGCCACGTGAGAAGACAGGGCACGGGCAAAGCCAGAGGTCGGAGAACCAAGGATGAGTTCACTCCCAGGGCTGGTGTGGGCTCTGGCTGGAAGGGGAGCATGAATGGAGGTGGGCAGGGAGCAGAGGTGAAGATGGGGGGCAGGGACTAGGTCTTGAGGGGTTTGTCTCACTATAGATGGGCCCTCAACCCTGTGACATATCAGGTCAACCACTTCTCATTATCTAAACCCTCCCTCTTCCAAGGCCCATCCACCCTATTCCAGTGCAAACGGGTGTTAACCAACTGCAGATGAAAGGGGAGAAGCTGCATCTAGGACCAGTCCCCATACAGGCAAGACAGGATGCCCTCCTCAGTCTCCCCTCTTCACACTGTCCTCACCCTCTCCAACAGGAAAAAGAAAATACAATGCAGTTGCTTCTTCTATAAGCTTGTTAAGTCAAATCCTTAGGGCTTCATTACTTGGCTTTTGCTAACTATCAATATGAGCGTCTGGAAAATACGTGGAGTCATGGACTTCTAGGAATCCATTAAATTTAGGGGGAAACTGTGATCTAATGTCATTAGATGACAAAGAAAATAAGCATTTTCTCGGGACTGGACAAGTCTTTGAGCTTTGGTTTAGATGCTGACAACATCATGTGACACAGTGACCATCTCAAGCTCGTCAGAAGATGAAGAACAATTACACATTTCTTAAATTTACTTCTTGAATGAGAAAGTATTTAAATATATAGAAACGTATAGAGAATAATAAATACCTGTATATATCCAAGACAGTCAAATCCTCATTTTTGCCACATTTGTTTTAGATTTTTTTTTCAAGAAAGAAAGCATTATGGGACTTGCCTGGTGGTCCAGTGGTTAAGAATCTGCCTTCCAATGTAGGGGACATGGGTTCGATCCCTGGTCGGGCAACTAAGATCCCGCACGTCATGGGGCAACTAAGCCCGCATGCCCAAACTACTGAGCCTGTGCCACAACTAGAGAACCCACACGCCACCAACTACTGAGCCTGTGCCACAACTAGAGAACCCACACGCCACCAACTACTGAGCCTACGCGCTCTGGAGCCCACATGCCTCAACTAGAGAGAAGCCCGCACGCCGCAAGGAGGAGCCTGCATGCCACAACGAGAGATCTCGCATGCCACTACTAAGACCCGATGCAGCCTAATTAATTAATTGCGAAAGAAAGAAAGCATCAGACACTGATCAAATCCCTATTTCACTCCCTTCCCAATTCAATTACCCCTACCCACCCCAGAAATAACATTCTGAACTTGGTATTTATCACTCTCATGCATTTTTATGCTTTTACTATATATATGTATCCAAAAACATATTAATAATTTTTGCATGATTTAAAACTTTGTAAAATGGCATCACACTGTATGTACTCTTTTGCATCTTTCTTACTTGACAAAACACTTTTGAGAGTAATCCTTGTTGACATATGTCACTCTAGTGAATTCATTCTGATTGCTGCAGATCACAGTTTATTGTAGGAATATTCACCACCATATGTATCACAAATTTTAAATTCATTTTCCTGTTGATGAATTTTTCAGACGTTTCCAACATTTCACTGCAATAAATATTCTTGAAAATGTTTGTCTAGGGGTATCTTTGGTCACAGGAGACATTGCCCAAATGACTCTGCAACCCTGGTACACCAATTTTATATTCCCAAGGTCAGTGTTTAAGTATTCTTTTTGTATCTTCATCATCTCCTGGTATTGTTCGACTATTACACTGTCACCAATCTGATGGGGATGAAATGTTATCTCCTTGTTATTCTGAAAATTATTTTTAAATGAGAAAATACATTACTAATAAATGCAGCTTAGTGGGCAAGAGTTCTCAACGACACATGGGAATAGAATGGATTTTCTGGAAAATAATACAGAAAGGATACGGAAGTGAGCAAGGGTACACATAAAACAAGACTGGCCATGAGCTGATAATTGCTAGAACTGGGTGATAGATGCATGGGGGTTCATTATCCTATTTTCTCCACTTTAGTCTATATTTGAAATTTTCCACAATAAAAAATTAAAATAAGGAAAAGCAGCAGCCGCATTTGGAGCAAAGAAAATGCAACAAAGAGGAGCCCCTGTAACAGTGGAAGGAAGGCAACCTTCAGAACGGGCAGAGCCTGGAGCCGCAGGTAGAAGGGGACAAAAGGAAGCTGGGAGAGGGGGCTTTCCAACCGTGTTGTGATTTAAGCCAGAAGAGTGAGGAACATTATTTCTCAAATTGGCGTTTCTGATGACCCTTTACAATACTGTAGCACCTAATAAGATGTTATCAGATTTTAAACGTATGATTGATAGAATGATCACCATTCAAAATCACTCAAGTTTTTGTTCCACGAAATTTTACTTCGGATTACAGAACGTTTGTTTTCATACTCCCAAGTTTGTTGTTTAATATGTGCAAGAATTACCTGTTAACATCATGAAAAAAAAAAAAAAACTTTTTAGTGAAAAAAAAAAAAGGTCCTTAGGCTTTTAAGTCTGGAATGACTTCAGGAAGGATAAGAGGTCATACTGTATGCTTTTGAGTGAAACTGTAATCGTCATGAATCATATTAGAATTCTGGATGCCTCCAAGCAGGTAGGACCTGAGTCCCCGCGCTTACAGGGCAGGGGTCCAAGCAATGGAGTTGGTCAGGATGCCTGGGATATAAAAGATAAACCCCAAAGAAACACAGTGGAATTCTAGACAGAGCAAAATTTGACCTGAGAGGGAGCTAAAAATTCCTGTCACATAGGTAGAAAAAGGCAGATTAGCTCAACTGGATTAAGAAAATGTGGAAAAGGGAAAGACTCAACCAGAATTATAGCCAGTGGTTTTGAACTGGGACGTAGGATGTCTGAAGTGTACTGAACGGCAGGGCGTGGCAGCGGCAGGTGCAGGTGCAGGGTAGAGGCTCGGCTGCAGCGACATCAATTACGGCTCCAGCGGGCCTTGGGAGCTCAGGGTGGCAGGTGTGAGCAGGGGGCCACCAGGGCCACCCGCCATCGAGCTTGCAGCAAAAACCACTTAGCAAGTCGTTTCCAAGTTCCTCGGAATGCTGTTGCCTAAAGTCATCTCACACACGTGTGTCCCACACATCTTCGCTCATAGTCGTCACTCGCCCACCTCTGCCCCTGAAGCAATTATTCATTAACCACAGGCATCTACCAGCCAGTAACAAAGCCCACAGGTCCGCAAAGCACAGTGTGAACAGTGAAAGGGGCCGTGGTTGTGGCGCCAGCTCCTCTGCAGAGGCAATGCACTCCAGAGCTGAGGTCAACCTGTCCAAGGTCACACGACCAGTTCCTGACAAAAGGACTTAGAGAGGCCAGGTCTCCAGATTCCCAGATCAGTGCTCTCGTCTCTCCCATGGCACCATGCGGTTCTTAGTTCCCCAACCAGGGATGGAACCCACGCCCCCTGTGGTGGAAGCACGGAGACTTCAACCACTGGACCACCAGGGAAGTCCCGCGCCTCCCTCTTCTAAAGCATCCTCCTGGGCCACTGAGATCTCATTTGGATGGACACTCGTGGCAGGACCTTCAGGGGCCTTGACTCGCTCCCCTGCAGTCCTTTGTGTCCTCGACTCTGGGCCGCTCGTCAGCAGCTCTGTCTTCTTTTGTGCATCTATTCCTGCTAGTCTAAGGGAGCAAGCAGGAAGTTTCCAGGCCGGGTGCTCAGAGGCTGACCGTTCTCAGCAGACGTCACCTGGTGCCGGCCTGCCCCAGGGGCACCCATCCATGCCTGGTCCTCCTGGGGGCTGCTGGGCAGCAATCAGATCCGGGGGAGAGGAAGGGAGGGGAGCTGAGGCCAGGTTATAGCCGCAGGAAGGGATTTCACGTACTCAGGAGGATTCCCCGTGGGCAGGGCGGTTGGCATCCAAGTCCCTGGGCAACGAGGATGTTGTTCCTACTCCTCGGTGAGGAGCTAAGGGCCAGGGAGTCAGTGACTCACCCAAGGTCATCAAGTCAGCAGGAGTCAAGGAAAGGGCAGCAGCCAGGGTGTCCCTCTCCGAGGGCAGGGCTTGTCCTGCCCCCACAGGCGGGTTTGCCAGTGGGCTCTGACCTCCCCAAACCAGTGGCCCCAGTGTGGCGAGGCCCCTCCACGGTCCACGTGCTGCAGGACAAACAGCTGCGCACTCTCACTCCGGATATCACTCCTTTAGAAAGGATGACCTGGTCTTCCCTGGTGGCGCAGTGGTTGAGAGTCCGCTTGCCGATGCAGGGGACACGGGTTCGTGCCCCGGTCCGGGAGGATCCCATATGCCGCAGAGCGGCTGGGCCCGTGAGCCATGGCCGCTGCTCCTGTGCGTCCGGAGCCTGTGCTCCGCGACAGGAGAGGCCACAGCAGTGAGAGGCCCGCGTACCGCCAAAAAAAAAAAAAAAAAGGATGACCTGTGCTTCCTTCCATACTGACCCCTACCAAGAACACCACTAAGGAAATGTTGCCACAGTAAAGAAAAAAGTACACCCAACCACAGGTCCTCACACTCCTCTCCATTTCCCCCAGAGGCCACACCAGGGTGAACTGCATCCACCGCTACCATTTACGGGCTCTGTCAAAACCTCGGCACAAAACAGGAAAACAATCCAGGCAGTCATTGGGTGCTTGTTCAGGAGCATCCTGAGCAAGTTCCAGCCCTGAGATGCCCGTGAAACCGCGGCCGCCAAACAGCTGCCCAGGCCCCAGCAAAACGCCATCCAGCGCGGAGCCTGCCCACAGCTCCCAGTGGCTGCTGCTCCTGCCGTCGCTGGGGAGAGGGCATCTCCAACTCCAGCTCTGGCCTGAAGCTAGTCCACGGGGCCATGATGGCTGGGGGAGGGAACAACGCATGTGTAGAATGTTCCAGTGTCCACCCTGCAAGAGGGCCCCGGTTACAGCAGCGCAAATCCACGGGTGACTCTGAATTGTGAACCGAGGTGACGGCCAAAGGGAAAGCCAACAAAGGAGGACGTCCATGGAGTACATGGCCGTCAGAGGAGAAGGCTGCCCTGACTGGCTGGAGGGCACCTCCATAAACCCTTCCCAATATCAACTGGCTCCAAACATTGAAACCTCTCCAGACACCCACTCTTAGAACGGCCGGCTCGGGACTCGTTAACGTAACTATCAGCCACTAAAGCCTCAGCAGTGAGTGACACTACAGTATGACCAGAAAGGTCCGAGATTAGAAGTCAGATGTACCGGGTCCCTTTCATTCTCTGCTGGTGGGAATGTGAGACGTGTATCACTACGGGAAACGATCTGGCAGTTTCTTATAAAGTTAAACACACTCACCATTTGGCCCAGCAATCCCACTCCTGGTGTTTACACAAGAGAAATGAAAACCTATGTCCACACAAAGACTTACACACAGAAGAGCAGCTTTATTCATAATAGCCCCAAACTAGAAACAGATCAAATGTCCATGAGCTGGGGAGTGGAGAAACAAACGGTGATACATCCATACAATGGAATACTACTCAGCACTAAAAAGGAATGAACCAGACACATACAACCACATGAATGAATCTCGAAAGCATTTTGATGAGTGAGAGAAACCAGATTCAGAAGACTTCATACTGTAGGATTCCATGTGGATCACATGCTGGACAGGGCAGAACCGCACTTACAGAAATCAGATCAGTGGTTGTTGGACCTGGAGATGTGGGGAGGGAGCTTTTGGGGGTGATGGGAGCATGCTACACTTGTTTGTGATGGTGGTTTCCATGACTGTTTACACTTGTCAGCACTCAACGAATTATACACTTAAAATGGGTGAATTTTGTTGTATGTACATTAGACCACCATAAAGCAAATTAAAACAATACTAGGTTCCTTTTCCTTAACTAGAGTTCAGAGAAGTGACCCGTGCTGGCTGTGACTTGGAGAAATCACATAACCTTGCTGTGCCTCAACTGTGCCATCTGTACAGGGGCTGCCTCACGGTCCCCTGGCTCAAAACGACAAGAATGAAGTCAGAGGATGTGAGTGAATGTACAGACCTGGCACCAAGTGGGGGTCCGTAAGCGTCAGCTTCTGCCCACCCACCCTCCCCAGTGTAAGTGAGGGACTCTACTGATCCATAAGCCTTCAACCAGCCGGGGTCAGGGATGAGCTGGAGGACCCAGTGAGGAACTGAAACACTGCGGAGGGTGAAGGACAAAGGCCACAGCCTGGGTGGGGAGGAGCGGGTGTGGGGAGCTCACGGAGGTGGCTGCTGGGGAAGGGGCTGAGGCTGGGGACAGCACAGAGGTGGGTGGGACAGCCCAGCGCTTGACCATTTTGCTCAAGGCCAGCCTGGCTGTGGCCTCCAGGTCTCTCATTTCCTCTGCTTTAACGAGGGGTCACAGAAGTGCTTTCCCACAACTGCATCATCTCCCTATAAAGTCGTCAGCTTAAACACAGAGCCGAGCTGGGGCAGGACAAAGTCTCCTTTATGACACATTGTGGTTCGTCCCCACCCGTTTGAACCCTTGGGCTCTGCGACACAGAACACAAGCTCCAGCCACTCCCCGTCACTTCCCGCAGGCGCCAGGACACAGCATTCCTTTCCCTGGCTTCTGGTTAAATGCCATCGTCAGTATCTTTAGGAGGAAGCGGGGGGGACTTGGGGGGTGGGTGGGGGTGGCGTCAAAAAGAGAGAATGGATCCAAAGGACTTCTAGGAACTTTAAAAGGCTTGGAAATTCATGGTGCCAGTTCTTTACTATGTCTAATTTTACTCTGAAAGTTCCTCTTAGCATAAAACATATTCCAGCCAAGACAGGGTTAGTTTGGGCTCATAAATAACGAAGGCGAGGGACTTCCCTGGCGGCGCAGTGGTTAAGAACCCGCCTGCCAATGCAGGGGACATGGGTTTGAGCCCTGGTCCAGGAAGATCCCACGTGCCGCGGAGCAACTAAGCCTGTGCGCCACAACTACTAAAGCCCGTGTACCTAGAGTCCTTGAGCCACAACTACTGAGCCCTCGCACCACAACTACTGAAAAGCCTGTGCGCCTAGAGCCCGTGCTCCGCAACGAGAAGCCACCGCAATGAGAAGCCCGCTTACCGCAACAGAGTAGTCCCCGCTCGCCGCAACTAGAGAAAGCCCACATGCAGCAACGAAGACCCAACACAGCCAATAATTAAATAAAATTTTAAAAAGAAATAAATTTAAAAAATAACGAAGGCAAGAATTTCCTCAGTTCTCTGAATGCAGCTTGAATGAGGCAGAAAGCGGCCATAGAAGAGAACCCACAGGAAACTAAAGTTGCCAGAGGCAGAATCCAGTGAGCTGTCAGGGGTGAAATGCAGAGAGGGCATTAGCTGCAGACAGCTAAGCTGGGCAACAAAGGAAACTGGGAACAAGACTGCGGGTCCTTCGGGAAAGCCTGGTAGAGCCTTCTTCCCTGTTAGATGCCTGTGTTTCAGGTGACACCAAGTCAGGTAAGGCTGCTATCTCCGCAAACCCTCCCTGCCACCCAGTGATAAACCACTCCCTTTCTCCAGAACAGTCTAATTACATCCTTATTGCTTGACACTCACAGGGCCAGTGCAGGTTCTCTGGAGTAAAGCCCAGTACGGTACACAGAGGATGTCAGCACCGCTCCCTAAAGTACCGGGAGAGAACACAAAACGAAGGAAACCTTGAAGAACAGGCAAGAGACAGCAGTGTTGACAGGAACAGGTGCTGGAGGAGATGGAGAAGAAGGAATAATGGTTGACACATTGGAGGACATCAGAGGCGGAGGTGTGGCAGGTGGCAAAAGAGGTGACTGCTGGGCTTCCCTGGTGGCGCAGTGGTTGAGAGTCCGCCTGCCGATGCAGGGGATGTGGGTTCGTGCCCCAGTCCGGGAGGATCCCACATGCCGTGGAGCGGCTGGGCCCGTCAGCCATGGCCGCTGAGCCTGCGCGTCCGGAGCCTGTGCTCCGCAATGGGAGAGGCCACAACAGTGAGAGGCCCGCGTACCGCAAAAAAAAAAAAAAAAAAAAAAGAGGTGACTGCTGCAGGGCAGGGGAGACCCAGGCAGCACCACCCAGACCATGGGGGAAGGACCCCTCAGAGCCACCCGATGCTGTCAGCATGAGAGAACACCAAAGCTGGGGAACGCCCAGGGGCCATTTGGTCAAAGGCTCAGAGATTTCACCCACAATGGCCTCGCCAAGACTGAAACAAGAACAGCAAGATATCCCGAGGGAGGTGACAATGTGGTCCAAAGGTGGTGCCTTAATGGCTCAGCAGTATGTACTGTGGCCTAAATCCAACCTCCAAATGACCACGCATCTAACTAAGGCAACCTGAGGCCGTCAGCTGACTAGGGTGGCACCCTGGTCCTGAACAACAATGACGACAACTACCACTTACGCAGCATCTCCTACATTAAGACTCTCCCCGATGGTTCCATTCAAGTCTCACGATAACCCAAATGAGTGGCTCCTGCTATTTTCGGATAAGGAAATGGGCGCTTAGAAGAGTTAAGTAACTTGCTCCAAATCACACCGCTGGCTGAATAACCAATGCTTATCGAATGGTGGTCGGGTGGACGGATGGATGGATGACTGGATGGACAAAGGAAAGCCAGGCTGACAGACAGCTCCTCCTGGGACTAGACTTGGCCCTTCTGGGCCTGTCAGAGGAAGCAGGGAGAGCGGTGGGTAAAACGAGCCCATGAACAAGACAGCATCGACAAATATATATGACAGCCCTATTTTGCTGAAAGTGGGGGGAAAATAAAAACACCAACTCTCCATGAGAAACAGGAAAAAGAGAAACAGTCTCTCCCTGTCTTTAAATTTTCACATCATAAAGAAGAGCCCCAGTGGCCCATGCCAGCTATCCCCAGGTCTGAAGGGTTTTCCTCTGAGTATTTATTTGCAGAGTCAAAGTTCTCAGTTAGAGGAGAAACAGGACACAGCAGAGATTACATCGGAGCAGGAGAGGCGCCGCACAAAGGCCCTTCCTTTGTGTCTAACTCTGCTTTGTTTAAAGCAAGATCAGATTCAGCATCTGCACTTTTACTCGCTGCCTGACGAAAACCAGATGCCAAATGCCTCCCAGCACTGCGTCAGGGCCCCTGCCCTTCGGAAAACAACTTGAGTCAGCCAGGCGAAATGCACACGGCACTGAACAAAGCGCGCCATGCTCCAAGGGCCGAGATCCGCGCTCCTGAGCCTTTAAGAAAAGGCACATTCGGAATCTTTTCAGGCTAGGAAAGGTGAAAAAGATGGGCTTCGTACCTCATTCTTCGTCTAGTCTAGAGGTCTGGAACTTTTTCCTGAAGCTCCACCTATAGCTGGATGATTGAGATGCTCAAGCTGGTCACCAGTGGATACCAGTCACCAAAACATTCCCCTCTGCAAGCCACTGACATTCTGGTGACCGATGGGAGAGAGCAGCCATCTTGCTGACATGGCTCAGGGACAAGAATCCCCCTAAGCTAAAGGGCCTTGGGGGTGGCAGTAAACTCACCCTCCAAAAATACTCAGAGCCCCAGAGAGAGAAGAAACATCAGCCAGCAAGCCCTAGCTCCTTCAACACAGATCTCTGAGCAAATTAAGTCAGAAGCAAATGGAAAAGTGTAACCTGAAGACCACTTATCTATCACCTGGATCACAAACAGCAGTCAGCAGCCCCACCCTGTTACAGCTCCGGACCTGGCTTCCACAAGGATCCCCAGCTAAAGGTGGAGCAATCCAAGTCGGATTCTGGAAGGATGGCACTCCTCCCTTTGTGGCCACACCCCCGGCCCCTGGCCCTGGGCCCCAAGGATGTTGTGGCAGGCGAGGACAAAATGAAGGAATACAGGCTCTTAGCTGCCTCGGCCAGGAGATGACACCTGTCGCTTCCTCACCCATTTCACTGGCTCACATTAGTCACACAGCGTCAAAAAATCTGCAAAAATTTGGAGGAGTGCGTGCACATCTGGTGAGCTGCTGTCTCTGCCACATCGTCTAAGTCCTAAGACCTCTCATTCCCAAGGTCAAGCCCCTATTTTCAAATGAATTCAAGGTCTCATCACTTAGAGCTTCCATCATTACCTCAAAACCCCAGTGGCAAAAACAGACAGCATCTTCCTAAATTCGGTCCCATCTTCCAAATTTCCATTTTATGTCAAGTCATCACACTCAAACTCCTACAGTCATCTTCTAGATGCAAGATTCAATCATCTCTTCATTCAATCCTCCCTTCTTTTAACAGTTACTTTCCTTTACAATTTTCCTTTGATATTTTCCCCCATTTCCTACTACTTTCAACTCAAATCTCACCACCAACAACTGAATTATTCCAGGAGCTTAAACTGGTCACTCGGCTTTTATTTTCTTCCCTTCCCATCGACCTGGTACACGGCTGCCTAATCCTCCCTTCCAAGGTCCACTTTCTTAGTTTCTCCCCTGCTCAAGGGCCCACAATCCTCCCCACTGTATAAATCAAGGGTCACCTTCTAAGCCTGCAATTTGCAGTGCTCTAGAATCTGCCTGTGGAATTAGGCAGGACATAACCTCCCTGTTCTCTGCCACAGCCATGTCCACTCCCATCTCCACAGGTCTGTTCGTGCCACCCACTCCTACTCTCCCTATGCAAATCCTAATCCTACCTCATGATCCATTCCGAATACGACCTCCTCACCTGAGTCCTTCACACTAACATACATAACCTCTTTCTCTTCTGGTTTTCCACAGGGCTAAGCACTGTCTCTGCCTAGTGTGCATTCTGATGAGAATCTACATTGTACTGTTTTACGAGTATAAATCCTATTTCCTGCTCCTTTGAGGGAGTGTCTAATAATATAGGTTGCCTTCAACTGTATGTAGTGGAAAACATCAATTCTCTCACCCCAAAAACTGGGTTTGCCTCTTGGTGGGTGTTGAGCCAAGAAAGACACAGCCAAGCCAAAGATCAGGAGAAGGAAGGATTTATCACTTGAAGCAAGTCAGGAGAACACTGGGGGTCTTTCACAAAGCAGTGTCACCCCGAACAGCAAAATTAGGGCAGTTTTAGGCTCAGGGTACATTCATATTCATGGAGGGGCTTGGGTGGTTGAGAGTCTAAGCTTTAGTTGATTGAAGTCACGAGGGTCAGAAAAGGTCAACAACATCATCCCTTAGGTTCCAGTTGATCTGGTGGTTGAGTGCTTTAGGCTAATCTTTACTACTGAAAGAGAATTGGAAGTCTTTATAACTGATCTATTATCTTTGTTATATACTTACTATCTCTAGCCTGATAACAGTTCTTCCATTCTTTTGTTCCCTTAAGATTATTAACTACTGAGGTCTGTTCAAGGGCAAGCACTGTGGCCAGGCTCAGATCTCAAAATAACTTAGGCCAAAAATGGCTTCTCTTATGTCAAGAAAGCCATGCCTGGTTCCTTTTCTCCAGGGACTCTTTACTCTAACTGCTTACAATTCCTTTGGCTGAAACAGTGATGACAGAAAGTGCAAGGTCGGCCTGCTCAGTCTTCAGTGCGTCTATCATCAAGGACCCTGATTCTTCCCATCTTTTCCCCTCTGACGGCCTCAACAGATTTGCTTTCCTCATGGTGACAAAATGGCTGCCTCATTTCCAAGAATCTAGTGTATGGAGCTGTCCCTTCTGTGTTTCCTTTTAAGAGAGAAAATGTCTTTCCCAGAATCCACTCCCCGCCCTCCCCAGAGAACTTCTCATATCTCATTGGCCAAAACGATGTCACATGCCCATATCTAGACTATGGGCATCCATGACTGGCTTGGATCAATCAGCTTTTACCATGGAGCTTAAAGCAGAGTTACCTTTCCTTGAGTAGTTGGCAGGGAGGCGGGGAGGGAGGCATGACATTCAAAGGAAATCAGGGCTCTGCCAACAAGAAGAGAAAACAAATGGCTGTTGTGCAGGTAACCAACAGTGTCTGCCACAGGCAGGGCCCAGTGTCATGCATCCTTGCGTTTTCCCTCCCTTGCCACACCCATCCTGCACTGGCACATATGGATGCTCAACAAATAGCGGTGGAATTCAGCCAAACTAGGAATTATCCTGTGGGTGTGAGAAAACAGTGGGCATTATAATAGAGTGGCACAATTGGACATTTGTGCATAGAAAATGGAAAGAGGGCCATGAAATCCAAACAGATGCAAAAAAAGTACTTAGCAGAGGAGGTTGGGAAGCTCTGGTCCAAACCCTAGGCTGGGCCTGACTCCCAGTTCCACATCCAGGGAGCGGGCCCCAGGCCAGAGGACTGGGCCTCTCCCAGCAGGGCCCAGCTGGGCCTTCTCCTCATTTCAACCCTTGCCTCCACTGGGCCAGGGGTCTACATCCAGCCCACAGCCGGTCAGGCACAAAGGAGGTTCCCAATGAGGCCTGCCAGTGCCTAGCTGGTCTCTGGGCACATCATGGGCACCACAAGTCTGTGGACCAAGAGTACCTTAGCACAGGAGGTCTGGGCTCTGAAAACAAGTCCTCCCTTCACTCAGGGTCAGGGATGGCTCCTTCAGCTGGGCTCACAGGTCTCTGCACCCTCATTCCTCTTCAGGCCACCCTGTTCCTCTACTTGCCTCCCAGCTCAGCTTTCCAGCACACTCTCCCAGATTCTTTGGGCTACGGACAGCAGTCCAGACCCCAAAGGCACATGCCTCCACCCTTGAGTGGAAAATGCACAAAGAACTGTATAGAAAATATACTGAACACAAGGCTCTGAAGTCTCACAGATGCCCTACATCTACATCACAGGTCCATGAGTTTTTACCTATTGGAAGTTTTGGAGTTCCTTTTCAAATACTGTACAGCTGGGATTTCACTGGCTAAAGAAAACTGTGTTGAATGCAGCCACTCTCGGAACTCATCGATTATGACACGTATGCAACATTCGATACACAGTGACTAGAGCAATATTAGGTTGAACTGTATGACACTGTTGATATTTGACCGTTTTTGACCTACGAACACGGCAATGTCACACAGTTCAACCTAATATTTACTCTGTGCCAGGCAACTGGCTTGGGACACCATGACCAACTACACAGCCATAATCCCTGTCCTGATGGAACTTACAGTCTAGTGCATTAAACCATTAACTAAAAAGTCATCTCAGTTTTTAAAAAAAGAAAAGAAAGGAATACACAGTTTAGCTGCACTATTATAATTAATTATATGCGTATTTATGTGTTTACTGCCTGACTTCTTTGCACACCTATAAACCACAAGGATGGCTGTGTCTCCTCTATATAACACACAGCCAAACACGTAGCAGAATGCACTAGATATTTGTTAAACTTATTAATTCATGTTACAGTAGACAAGTGCAGGTGCTGTGGAAGCGTTTGGCAAAGTGATCTAACTAATTTGGGGACGAAAGTGTCAGGGACTTCACCAACTTGGAATTTCTAACATTGCTGATAAGGCTGAATTAGGTCCTCGAAAAACAGGTCCGTATACCACACAGAAACTGCCAGCAGCATAAGTACATGGGGTTTCATGGGGATTATTTAAAATACTTAATAGAACAAACTGTTTTTAAGCACAGTCTAGTATTTCAGAAACTCCATTTATATAAACAATTGGTACCTTAACTGCAAATCATTCTTATTTCTCTCCTAAAGCAGGATGTCCCAAGGATCTTTATTAGGTGCTCTATTAGCCTAGTCTGAGTTACAGTATTTACTTAAAAGTACTACCAGTGAAGTTCTGGAGAAATATTTGGTAACTCGAACATTTTTCTAATTCAAACTCATCTTCCTCATTAGTCTACGTTGTTAGGGATTTTACTATCCTATTAAGACAAAGTATCAAAGGCTGCACTTAGAGTAATAGTCACCAAATTCTTTTGCAGGACACTTCTGGCAGCGAGAACCAGAGCTAACATCAGAGAGCAGGTGGGAAAAAAAATAAAGAAATGACAATTTGGAGAGCAGCTGTAATCCAATTCAGCCTAATACATGACACCTATATGAAGTCACATTCAAATTCCAAGCAAAGCACGTAAAAACTTTAGGCCCCGCACCCTGATCTTTTGATTGACCTGACGTAATTTCATGAAAAGCATCGGTGAACAGCACTAACCAGAAGTCCTCCTATCTATTTTGCGGCAGCCACCCTTGACACACAGCAGAGACATCAATGAGCCTGGACAGTATCTTCATGCGTGTCTGGCCTGTCATTGCTCGCTGCACCAGCATAGAGATTTGGTAAAACACTGGTCACATTCATGGAACGTCTTAAACTCTCTTGACATAGCAAATGATCAGCAGGCCCTGTCCCCATGCCAAAGGCAAACAAAACTCTGTCGCCAGCAAGGAGGACACCCGGTCTCTCCGAAGGACGCCAAAGTCCCTGTCCTGCCTCCTTTGTGGAACCTTGCCAATCTCTGGGATGCAGGCATGATCAGGGGCTAGGGGAGATTATGCTCTGAACGTCTTAAGCGATTAGTTACTTAAAATCCTCCATCTGACTTCAGTCATTCCCCGTTACAGATGACAGAAGAAAAGCCTACTTGATTAAAGCTGAATGCCTATACATTTGAAAAAGGGAAAATATGCAGAAGAAAACAAGAGTCAGATTACTGATGGGCATAGCACCAGCCCCAGGACATCAGGGGCTGCTGAATAAATTATGACAAGGAAGCACATACATTAACCATGGATTCGCCATAAATACCTCAGCCCTTCCGGCTCTCACAGTTACTTGCTTTCCCCCAAAGCATAGATTGAATCTGGCCTTGTCCTCAAGTGTGGCCTGGCTCTCCCTAGATTCCAAATAAGGGAAATTACAGCTCTTCTGTGGTGGGGTAAGAGTGGGAAGGCAAAGTTTGTGTTGCTTAACATTTTAATTAAAACAAAGACGACGTACCCAGAGTCTCTCTCTTCTGCTGGGAGAGTTTTCCAGGCCTCCTTCCACTCTCTCCCCACCCAGGCCATCAGTCTTTTCCTCACCTCCAGAATAATTCCCCTTTAAAATAAGGGGATTATGGGCTTCCCTGGTGGCGCAGTGGTTGAGAGTCCGCCTGCCAATGCAGGGGACATGGGTTCGTGCCCCGGCTCGGGAAAATCCCACACGCCGCGGAGCGGCTGGGCCCGTGAGCCATGGCCGCTGAGCCTGCGCGTCCGGAGCCTGTGCTCCACGGCAGGAGAGGCCACAACAGTGAGAGGCCTGCGTACGGGGGAGGGGGGGGAATAAATAAATAAATAAATAAAATAAAATAAGGGGATTATGCATAATGAGATCTGCAAAGAGTCTTCTAAAATAAATTCAAGTCTAGAGCCACATTCGTTTTCATCTACTTTCAACCTTCTTAGAAATCTACCCTTGGGCGTGGGGGGTGGCGTGGATGGACCTGGACTCGGAGTGTGAGAGAGAAAGGGGCTACTACGGATGCTGCTTCCCCCAGCCGGGAGGTGCGGGGACACCCAGCTAAAAGTCATCCCCCATCCTGACACAGGGAAGGAGAAAGACCTGGGCCGGTGCTCCGAATGCAATCTTGCTTTTTTGTAATGCAATACCAGTAGACAGATTACAAAACTCTCCAGCAAGCTACCTTACTGTACTGAAACATCAGAAGACCTTAAGAACAGCAAATCATCTCTGAACAGGGTCACGGAGGGTTGTCTAGCTTGGGGATGAGCCGAGAATAAACCTATCCGCACAGTCCCTCCTCTAATAAACCAACAGACGTGTCCATCTGCAAAGCAGAACCCCCCAACAGACCATCCATCTCCAAACCGAAACAAAACCACCGCGGAACAAAAGCACTGCGGAACACCAGAAAGGCCTCTGAGGAGAGCTGCTCGTGGGGAGAAGGCTGGCCCTGCGCACAGGCTCCTGGGAGCAGCACTGCCTGCTCCGGGGCTCAAGCCATCGCCACCAGGTACAGCTTACAACCTGCCTGGGACCTGCAGACTTAGGGAACGTGGGTGAGAGGGGAGAAATACCAGGGACGAGGGAGAGGAGCGCAGATCAGGGCTTCTTAGGGTTCACCCCAGGTCGAGGGAAGGCCCCTGGGAAGGTGCAGACCTGGAAGAGTCCGTCAGTGTGTCCCGTGCCACCCGGCTGAGCTAACCCAGCAGCTTCCGGAAAACAACCGTGGTGAGAGCCTTGGGCTCCGGACAGGAGTTAAGGGAGGCCAAGTACCACGTAAGGGTGATCAGCCTTAACACGGTCCTGAGCAGAAGGCTGGCTGTGGATGCTGTCTCCTATCTGATGGCAAAGTATGTGACTATTCTAGGTCTCCTTTGTTCTGACTTCCTAGAAGTTCAGAGCTAAGTATGCAATTCCCAATTCCAATACAACATCCCCAGCAGTTAATAAGCACGTCTCTTACTCCTATAGGCCCTTCACCAGGCCTGCCCAGGGCATGTGTAATTCATGGCTGCTAGTGAAGAGCTGAGAACAAAACAGGAAGAAAAGATTTAAGAAATAGCAAGAAGAAAGACTTACCTTAGGAAAAGAGTTCCCTTACGTCAGAGTGTCTTTAATTAATCTTTCTATTTATTGAAGATTAAAAATACCTATCAGATGACTACTTAAAATGTTCATTATGATTTTAGCTTTTAGTTCTTGGTATTTGAGATAACAGAATAATGACTGCTTGTAACAGGCACTCAAATATTTGTCAAAGGAACAGATGGTTCAGGAAAGTACTGTAAGGAGATTCTAACACAACAGTGGTCTCTGGATGGGTGGTAGCCAGGTCAAACCCTGATGTTTAAGAAGGCTTGGCTGTGATATGTGAATCCCACAACCATCCCTCCAAAATAGCGAATCTTTTAAAAATCAGGTCTAAAGGTGAACCATCCAAGAAACCTGCTTTTGCCCCCAGGGTTTTAAAGAAAGTCACACCAGTGAACCTGAGAAGTACCCCCAACACTTTGAAATGATAATCTTTTTACAGCAATAGTTGCTCCTGCAGGGTTAAAGAAAAAAGTTCTCTTCCTTTGGGTTAAGGCCTCAAAGGTCTGGTAGCCAGCAACATTAAAGGTTATTCCAGTCCAGTTCACTCTAAATGGAAGAATCATTTGGGAGTTGAAAACGCAGGAAAACTTCTCATTTTTTTCCTAGTCTATGAACAAATAAGAACAGCTGATTGAACTGGATACAAAATCCAGTATTTACAACTGTCCTCTTAACAAGTTTTGAATGGGCTTTATTTTAATTCAAGATTATAACTAAGACAGTCAATAAAATATGTGCGTGCTTAATTTGCTAAATTTATGTGTTTCTAGAGAAAATATTCACAATAAACAAGTCAATTATTTCTCTTAAGTACATTAAAACTTAAGGGTAGTGTTTTTATTATGACTCTTGCTCTTGATACAGCAAGATAAAATTATTCTGTTATATAGCTGTTGAATAAGGCTCACTACTCCCCAACGATTTCACCAATTACAGCTTCTTCTAGCTATAAAATAACCAAATCAGTTCTGATATGGCCATAAAACTAAGACTGAAAAAATAGTGGAATAAATCACCCCTTTAAAATCAAGTTGTTGAACAATACGTTCTGTATGAGTCCATTTATGTCAAAAAAATCTATATTTGTGTGAGTATATGAATAGAAATTATAGAAAAAAGCCTGAGAGAATATAGTGTATCAAACTGTAAAGAATATATTTCAGACTCAACAAGGGGCACAGGGCAGAGAGGGGAACTTTCACTTTTTACTTTCTGTCGATACTGTTTGGATTTTACAACAGAACTATATTCACATGTCACTCTGTCCAAAAATTAGAAGTCAAAGAAATAAAGCAAGCAAATATAAGCTATCTTGTGAAACTGCAACTAACAGCTCATCACCTTTCTTTTATGTAACATTTTACCCTGAAGCACTTTATTTGTTGTTTTAAATTATGACAAATCTTCAGTGAAAATCGAGATTTCCTTCCTGATGGGGGTGCTACATCTAAGAGGTTGTGAAATTTCATTCTCTGGAAGTCTTTAGAAAGGGTGGGTATGTCGGGTGGGGAAGTGGTAACTGGCCAGGACAGGGAAGGTGTGGTTTGCCCTGAAGCAGCGATGGTTACTCACACACAGGTCTCTGGTTCCTCCTCCTCCTAAAAGCCCTTCCTAGCAAAGTCAAATCAAGGTTGCCAATGCAACCAGTTAATGGGCAAAAACCCCTAAGTAAGTTACGCAAGCTCCTTAGGTCTCTCAAAGTAACACTTGGGGTGAGGAAGCTGGCCACGTTACAGGTTTCAAAAACACCTCACCATGATACCACTTTTCCTAAGCTGCAGACACAGGACTAAGGGTCCTAATGGGTCCAGGCTATGTCTCCTTTGGTCACTGGCAACCCAGAGCACCAAACTAATTTTGCTTTAAAACTGGACTACTGTATCAAATGTGAGGGGTCACACTGATTATCACGTAGAAAAAACAGATTAACACTACTTAATAAATGCTGCCTGGCTGGGAGACAGAAGATTTCAAATTTATGGGGCTCTTGGAGGAAGGGGAGTTAATAAAGGGGTCCCTGAGAAGGAGGTAGGCAGCCCATCTCATGACATGGCTCCGTTACCAACATAACACAAGCAGGAGCCAGTGCCCAGCTGAGAGCAGAGAAGGTGTTTGCAGAGGCTGCCATGGAAAAGGAGCAGACCGTACCCCAGAGTAGCAGAAAGTGGGTGTTACAAGCAAAAGCAGAAACAAATACATGAAAATAACACCAACTTAAGGCAATTCTGAACATACTCCACTATATCAAAGAATCATAATGGGGGACTTCCCTGGTGGAGCAGTGGTTAAGAGTCCGCCTGCCGGGCTTCCCTGGTGCCACAGTGGTTGGGAGTCTGCCTGCCAATGCAGGGGATGCGGGTTCGAGCCCTGGTCTGGGAAGATCCCACATGCCACGGAGCAACCAAGTCCGTGCGCCACAATTACTGAGCCTGTGCTCTCGAGCCTGCAAGCCACAACTGCTGAAGCCCGCGTGCCTGGAGCCCGTGCTCCGCAACAAGGGAGACCACTGCAATGAGAAGCCTGCACACCACAACCAGGAGTGTCCCCCGCTCCCCGCAACTGGAGAAAGCCTGTGCACAGCAACAAAGACCCAACACAGCCAAAAATAAAAATGAAAAAAAAAAAAAAGAGTCCGCCTGCCAAAGCAGGGGACGCGGGTTCAAGCCCTGGTCCAGGAGGATCCCACATGCGGCGGAGCAACTAAGCCCATGCGCCACAATTACTGAGCCTGCGCTCTAGAGCCCGCGAGCCACAACTACTGAAGCCCGCGCACCTAGAGCCCCGCTCCGCAACAAGAGAAGCCACCACAACGAAAAGCCCACGTGCCACAACAAAGACCCAACGCAGCCAAAAATAAACAAATAAAATAAATAAATTTATATAAAAAAAGAATCAGAATGGGAAAGAACATATAGCTGGTATCAGATTTCTTCCCTCTGTTTTAATAAAGGGAAGGTCTGGGGACTTGTAAGTTGATGGGAAGAGGTCCCACGAGAAGACTGGACACCAGTCTCTCTGAGTTCACAGTTTTGTTAGAATGTCTTTGCTCTGATGATGTTTTGATGGACACACAAAAGTTCTTCCTTCGGTACAGAAACAGGTCCCCTTCACTTCCAATCTGGACCTCCCCACGTCCAGTAATGCCCCCTGCCCTCCCTGCCACTTCTCCCGCTGGTCCTCTAGGACACCCACCTACAGCTCTCTGGTATCTGCCATCTATCTCTGATCCAAATACCTAGACCTCACACCAACCGACTGTTCCAGTTCTTCCCACCAGCACCTCTAAGGGCCCAGGCCCACTGACACTCTGGGCTTCTCCACCCCTTTAGAAGTCTTCTCAAAACAGCCCCTTGTGCCCCGGTGTCCTCCACCCCACAATTCTGCCAGGACCTCACTCTCCTATTACTTAAAAAAATGCCTAAAATTCCCACCCATCCAGAAAGCCCTTCCAGACTGACCACTCGAGGGTTACTCCAGTCGCATCCCTCTCCTGGACAGAGCATTCCCTTCACTCCTCCTGCTAAGCTGAAAGCAAGACCAAACTTGCCTCGCCTCTCCTTCCCCAACAAGACAACTGTCCTTGGAGAGCACGTGGTATATCACTGTCTCCTTGTCCACTTGCAAAGTGATTTACCACTTTTTTTACCCCAGGCTTTAGATTATCATCCTAGAGGGGAGGAACGTGGTTGTGTTCCAGCAAAGCCTGGATCACCGGGATGAAGGGAAATAGGGTATTCGGGTGAATTTCATAGAGGGTTAATAGAGGGTTAGGCAGAACCTTTTTTCAACTCTCATGATCATAAGGCCTATTATAAAGCTTTTTAAGATACATCTGACCACTTCCCAGCCTGAGTAGAGTTAATATAATTTAATCTTTGATTCAGAATCTTGCAGTGCCCCCAGGCTCATCATTCTCTCCTGCTAATATAATTACAGATGCGGAAGATGTAGAGACTGGGCTGATGGTGGCCTGGAAGCCAATTTCTAGAATCAATCCCTGCTACTACATCTTGTGATTTTCACCTTCCTGAAAGTGCAGCTCAAAAGTAAAAACAAAATCCCACTTAGCTGGGATGGGATTCTAGTTAAGGGAGGCCCATTGCCATGGTCTTTGTTAAGTGCCTGCCACTGTGGCCCACAATTAGTCACTTAATAAAGGGGTCTCAATGAGGGAATTTGGCAACATGTGATTTTCTACAAATATAAGCTTGGTTTTGATGCAACCATTCATTTCTTTGAAAAATCAGGGTCATTCACACACAGGTGTCCTAAATTTCCTTAAATTAAAATCCAACCCTTTACAAGGAATAGCTGTGCTCACATCGAAACAGCAAAGGAACAGGTGTCCAATCACGGCGAATCAGGAACTCCCAAAGGAACCTACAAATAATAATCAAGGAGCCATAATTCAGGATGCACAAGGCCAGGGACCATGGGAGGCCAGTAAGTGGAGCCACTTCATCCAGTTCCCAGGCTAGGGCTCAGTGGAAGTGGTCTGCCTGGGCTCCACGGACCCAGTCTAAGCCCAAATCCCAAACTCATTACAATCTGAACTAATTCTCTGTGTCCAGCATCATCCCACACGAACTGGTCCCTAAAACTACTGACAGTCATTTATCCAATCCCTAAAGGGCCACTCTGCCACCCCTATGACTGCTGACTCCTCTGCATTTGCAGGACTCTCATGGGAAGAGAATGCCCTCCCCATCCAAAGACTGCCCATTTCTGAAAGCCCAGCCCAAGCCCTCACGCATAGGTCTTTCCCAGTGACCTATGAGAAACAACAACCAGTGACTGCATTGAACTTTACCTTGAACTTCCCGGGAGTCCATGGACAGATTTCAGGAGGTATGTGAACTTGAACGGGAAAAAAAATTACATCTTTATTTTCACGAACCTCTAAGTTAACTGTTCCTTAATTGTGAATGTAGGCAAACATCATGGTAATGTTTCCAGGACCTGTGACTGTCACAGTACAAATCACACATACTTTCATATCACATCACAGTGGATGCAGATACCTCAAAATATTTTCACCCTTCACTATAGCAAAATTACATAATTGTTAGATCTGCTGGTAGATCTTGTTATTAATGTGTTATTAAAGAAGCACATTGCTGTATCATAAATTTTTAAAAATATTTTGATGGCAGCATTTCAATATAATTGATTTTCTCTGTTATCCTATGTTTTTATTTATGCATTTGAGAATGTTATCCTAAGAAGGGGTCCATAGGCTTCACCAGGCTGCCAAAAGGATCCATGGCACAAAAAAGGTTAAGAACCCCTGGTCAGTGGGGTAAAAGCACACGCTCTATAGCCAGACAACCTGGATTCAAATCCAGGCCCTGCCAATTTCTAGCTCTTTCCCTTTGAGCACAATGATTTGAACTCCCTGAGCCTTGAATTTCCTCATCTTGATCGAGGGAGTCAATACAGAAACAACACCTACCTTGTGAAACCATTCATTCATCAAAAATTTAACTGAATACCTACTTTGTGCCAGGCACAAGGCTGAGTTCTGGGGCTACAGTAATGAACTGGACAGAGATGGTCCCTAAGCACTTTATACAGAAGATCATGCTATATAAAGTGTTTGGCAGTGACTGGCACATAAGCATTCTATAAACACTACAGTACCACTGTTAAAACCACAATATTGAGCATTCAATTATATGCTGATTTGCGTTGCTTCCCATGTAACAAGTGTTGGTTCATCTAGCTCACGCCTTCCCAACAAGGCTTCCTGGAGGCCCGGGGCGGGGCCTCATACTCAGAGGGGCAACTTGTTAGATGCAAGAACACAGGAATTGAACCAAATGGTCCTGATTTCAAAACCCTGTTCTGCCACTTCCTAGCTTTGTAACTGTGCCAGAGACCAAGAGCTGTCCCCCCAAAATTCTTTCCTCTCCTTCCCCTACAATAATAGAACCCCAGTTTTGGCTGGATACTTAGAATTAAGGATGACATTTCCCAGCCTCCGTTGCAGCAAAGTATGGTCATGTGATCAAGTTCTAACCAATGGGGATATAAGCAAAAGCGATGTGTGCACGAGGGCATGCCCTTCACCAACGCTTTTCCTCCTTCCTAATGGTTGGAGCTAGCACAGTCATCTTGGACCATGAGATGACCTTGGGAATAGAGGCATGCACTTGGAACAAGATAGAAAGGACCTGGGTCCCCACCCCTGTGGAGCACCATTTCAAACTGGTACAGTCATCTACCTCAGGCAAGTTCCTTAACCTCCCTGGGCCTCAATATCCCCATCTACGAAAGAATGATAATATAAGGTATCTAGCTGGCAAGACTGTTTGAGGATTTAATGAGATAGGACTTGCTTCACAGTAAGGGCTAGAGTTAGGAGAGGTGGTAGTACTACTGTTCTCTTGCTGCAATGACAAATGGAGGGGACTGGGACATCTTAACACAGCCCTGGGTGCCCAGGGGTGGCTCAATCATTCACACAGTTGAAAGGCATCTTAGCTAGCCTAGTCCTGACAAGAATTCCCTTCTCTGGAACCCTTGTCAAATGGTCCCCAGAAAAGGGAAGGGCACTGCCTCCGGGACAACTGTTGGGACAGTGGTGTTTGTTCATCCGTAAATCACGATCCTCATCCTCTTCTGTCAGAACCCTTCCCCCGACTACCCCAGGCCTCCTCGCTGCTCTCCACTTCCTCCTCCTTCTCCTCTGCCTTTGATCACCCAGTCCTGCCTCTGAGCTCACTCCCCCCAGAACATCAAAGTCCCTTTCAATCTCTTTTGGAAGCACCCTCTGGCTTCTCCCCTAAGAAGCCTTCCCTAACTAACTGGGAAGGTCGTGATCGCTTCCTCAGTCCCAACCTATTCAAACAAGAGGCTTTTCAAACTCTACGAACGAATTTCTCTCCCACTGGAGAACACAAATGACCATCTGACATCTACAAGTTCTCTGTGTTGATCCAGGGATGTCCCAATCACTTACATTTTTCATTGCTAACACTTCCAAAGCTATTTCATCTTGTTTGCAACATCAGCACTGGTCTGGAAGGCCTAACTCTTCATGGTTACGCAAAATCGAAATCCGCTTAATGTGCCTAAAGCTTATGTTCAACTTTCCTGATTATTCCCTTCCTGCTCTTGCAGACACAAATGCTATTGTCTCCCCCACGGTGCTGTCACCTTTCCATGTCCCTGTCACTCACACAGGCTGCTCCCTGCCCCGGGCCTAGGCACAGACACAACCACCCTCTTCTCTCCTCATTCCCTCTTTCACACTCAAGCCACGTCCACACCAGCCCCTGTTCTCTCTCATCTTCTGCCCCTCTGGCTCCATCCATTCTCAGTAGTGGAGACTCTACTATCCTCTTGGCTCAACCAAGCCCACGCTTAAGACGGCTTTAGAACTGGAATAAGGGTGGCCATGGCAGCCGATGGTTCCCTAGTTGGGTGGGGCACCCAGAGCTGCAACAGGATGAAACAGGACACGGTGGTCAAGAGGGCAGGAATCGGTACCCAAGCAGGCAAAAAGGAGGAACCTGATCCAAATCCTAGACATCGGTAAAGGAAGGGAGCGGAAAGCACGGGTCTGATGATGTCGAGGGAGTCACAAGCATCTCAGATTTACCCTGTATGCCCCTCACATACTGTCACAGGGTTTTCTCAAATGGCCACTTCTGGAGGCTGGCAGCACCTGTATCAGTCTCACTTTGCAGAGCACTTAAACTGGTCCTACGTTTTACATTCGAAATTTTATTCCAAGTGTGTGACCCACCTGGACACAAAACCTTGAGAGTCTTTGCTATTTTCAATTCATATTACGCATTAATTTTCATTACACAGCCAGAATGCTGACACATGAATCAGATCACAACAGATTGCAAGCAAGAAATAAGACCCCAGCCTGGGTTTTGCTCCCTCCACAAAGACCTTCTAGTCTCCAAGGTTAACAAAGTAGTAGCGAGGCCCCCTCCCTGCCAGTCATCGAGTGATAAGAAAAGGTGAGATTCCACCAGTGGGGATCAAAAACCCAGGCATGTCCAGAGTTCTAAACCTCCCCACTCTCACCCAGGTGTGCTCTTCGGCCACCGTTCCCCTTTGACACCACCTTGACACTCATTTTCCTCCATGGCACCTATTTATGCTTGAGGCTGGGAGTGGAAGACAGATACTAGTGCCCAGTGCCAGGGCTCCACTCCAGAGTGGCCCAGAGGGTGAACAGAAGGGGAACCAGCCAGCAGCCTTACATTTCTGGAGCAGCCAGGAGAAACAAAAGGCACAAAGGTCACATTGCCTTGTTTGCCCACTGGTGATTCCTTCTCCTGCCCTGGGCCCCACCCTTCCACTCAGCCCTCTTTCCCGCCTTAGCCACACCATCAACCCCATGCCCAAGCCTCCCGGAGGGCTCGCCTGTTTGTCCTCTTGTATCCACATGAATCACTAATTACTGATTTAAACCCACACACTAAGTGAATGACAAATACCAATACAATGCTTAGGATTGGCAAATGGAGAGCTACCTGTCTTCTTGACTCTGCCTGAGCATACAGGAGACACAGAGACACTGTATCCCGACCCACACCTGAGCAGAAGACTGACTAAACTTGCTGCCAGACTGCGTGTCCCTGTGAGTGTTGAGGAGGGGAGGGCAGAGCTGGCAGTGATGAACTCACACACCGGTTCTCCAACCCAGCTCCACACTGGAATTGTCTAGGAGAGCTAAAAGACTCATGCCTGGGTCACCTTCCCAGAGAATCTGGTTTAATTGGTCTGGGGTCACTGCCTGGACATCGGGATTTTTTAAAGCTCCCCCAGTGATTCTAACATGCTCCCAAGTTTGAGAGCCACTGACGGAACATACTTACGTGCTCCCGACATTTTTCAAAGCAGCCAAGACCTTTAGAACACCTTATAGCCTTTAACTGTCAAGATAGCCCTTGGGGGTACACCCCGTTTTACTGTGATTCAGACGTCAATCATAGTCAGGTTGAGATCTGAACTCAGGTTCTCCACCGCAAAGTCCACTCTCTTTCCACTCTCCTGTGAACTCTTGCAAGGGTGTAGACAACAAGTGAAAGCAATCTCCACTGCCAATAGGTCACAAGTAAGTCCCATAAATGCAAGACACCTAGATGTGGAGATGCAAACACCACAAGCAGCAGTGATGACCTCTTCTGAATGCAGGGGACCGAGCTGAACCCAGAGGGCAGCGGGGTGTGCTCACGTGCGAGGTCTAAGGCAATGGAGGGAGAGGATGCATCAGATCCTGGCCAGGGAGCTTATCCTAGACCCAAGATGTGTCCGGAGATACCACACTTAAGAGTAAGACAGCATTCAGTGGCATGGAAAGCACTGTTGAATCGGAGAATGTCGGGCAAAGGGGGGACTCTTCAATGGGAGGGAATCTTAAGAGAGGTGTCAAGGGTTCACCTCTCAGGCCACAGTTTCTCCATCCTGATCTAACCATCCTAACCTTCTGTGGGGTCACAAAACCCAATCCTAGCACAGCCCCTACCAGGCACCACTCCTCCAGTCTCTCTTCCCCCCAGAACTACCATCTGAGCTTCTTTGGTGAGGGGACATATGACTAGACCCTCAAACAGTTTTAGTCTACTGATCACTTAGGCAGGGCAAAGCATCCCTTCAACCCCTATTCCACCCATGCTTACTTCCCCCTCAAAAAAAAACAAAAAACAAAAAAAACCACCATCGTTATCACCAAACCAACTTTCCTGAGAGTGGGAATGGGAATAACGTTGCCACTTCGGATCGGACTAGGAATTGATGTGGACTGACACAGACATGAAGACGCTGAAGCACCATGTTTATAAAATACAAGAAACCAATCCACGATCCACATGGAGTCCCTAAAGCGTCGACATAGATGGGGGACCCCATGGCGGGGCCCGGGACAGACACTAAGGACAGCAAATGTTCCTTCTTAAAGACAACAAACGATGTGCCACCTTTCCTCCTGGGTCAGAAATGGGGCTCTCTTCCAACCTGTGCCACACACCGCTGCCTCCCGGGGTCCCCCAAAGCCGAGTGTTGATGGGAAAGAACCACAAGGAATTACAGGAACCAAGAGCAGGTTAAACTTTCACATCGATCGTGCTGATAAGCAGCAGCCACTTACCCAGCACAGCCAGACAGCTCAGCACTGGGAAAAAGCACTTCATGTCGGCAGCTGAGAGGAGACACAACACAGGGCGCTTCCTCTTCTCCCAGCACTTAATCTCTCATTTCTGGCAATCCACTTATAGCTCCAGAAGACAGGTTTGGAAACAGAACTTAACTCAGGGAATGAGAACAGGTTAAAGAGCTCAGCAGGAGGGAGTGGGGGAGGGGCAGCGGGTGGCAAGTGTTAAACTCCCCTAGGCTAAAGGAAGGGTCCAGAACAATTCGGACGGCGCTGGAGGCTCCTGCCACATCCTGTGCCTTGTGGTTTCCACTGTAATTGTAGGTTGCGGTGGATTAATCCTCAAGGAAAAGGAAAAAAAGAGTCTGAGAAAATCCTTTCATCCACTGATTATACAGAAATGTCCTTGGCTTCTCAGTGAAGGTGTCTGTAATCTCCCTCATTCAGATTCCCCAAAGGGAACAGGGCAGGTTTTGTCAAAACCCTTGACAGCCAAATCGCCCTGGTCGGCATCGACTGCTCTGGGTTTCTTCAACAAAAAGTCCGTCTCCATGCATGATGGTGAATCACGGGGCTGCCACCTGCCCTAGACCTGCCCGCAAAGCACGAAGCAAGTTGGCGTTCGTTCGGCAGCCCTGAAGCGGTCCCACAATGCCAGCAGCTTTCTAAAACAAACACAACAGATTTATCAAAGGCAAGCACGGCCGCCGCAAAAGCGAGAGGGGCTGAGCGCCAAGCTGGTCCGGGCACCTGGTCCTGGACCAGGACGGTCAACCTTTGCAGTCTGACCTTGGCCAAGTCGCCGCCTTAGCCTCCACTTCAGTTTCCCCGCACAGAGCCGATTGTTCCTGCAATACTTTCACCAAATGCTTCACTCCTGGGAATTCCTTCCGCCTCCCACCGAGCCCCGGCGCCGCGGGTAGCCCCACCCTCCGCGGGGGCAAATCGGGAAGAGGCTCCGAGGTGGGGCCGCCACTCCCCGTTCCACCCCCGGCCCTCGCCCCAACCGTGGGAGCTCGGCGCGCGCCGCGTCCCAGGTGGCCCCGCTATTGTTTTACCTTCCCGGGTGTTTATTTTTCGCTGATTGGAAAGAAAAGAGAAGGAGGGAGAAGGGAGCCCGGGGCTCCGCTTTCACTGCCAGGGGAGGGGGTCTCAGGCCGACCCCCGAGCGGAGCCGCCGCCGGGCCCACCGCCGCCCCTCCCACCACCCTCCCCCTGGGCTCCGGCTCCCCTCGCTGCCGCCCCTCCCCGCGCCGCCCGCGCGGTCGCCGGATACCGACCTCGCCGCCGGCCCTCTCCCTTCGCGCGCCGGTCCGTCGGTCCGTCTGTCCCGGCGCACGCCTCTAGGGACGCACCGCCTCCTCCCGCTGCTCCGGCAGCGGCACCAGCAGCCGCTCTCCGGCCCCTCCCCAGTCCCCGCCCCCTCCACCCGGCCCGTTGCACCCGGGCCAGCCGAGCGCGGGGCGAGGGCGGTGGCCTCGGCTAGAGGCACCGCCCCCGGGCCCGCCCCTTTCCCCCAACCCCGGGGGCCGGGCGGCCGGGCGGGGGCTCCGGGTGCGGCTGGTGGAGCCCCGCCCGCACCTGCGGGTAGCAAGGGCCGCCCGAGGACCTGGGCGCAGCTGGCGTGGGGGCCGGGCAGCGCCGAAAGTTAATCAGGGGGCTCACACGCAGACTAGCTGGCCGCCGGCTGGACGCACAGGCCCTTCCCAAAGCCCAGCAAAGGACCCCTGAGCCTGGAAGAGGGCGGACCGGGAGCGCGTCCCCTCTCTGGGAAACAAAAACAAAGCCTTCTGCAGGAGCCTTGAATCTGTTCATATAGTAGAACCCCACATTGCACTTCACTCTAAGACAGAATTTCCTAGACGTTGAGACTGAATTGGACTCTGGAAACAGCCTGGCTTCTAACCCCGGCTCCTCCACTTCCCTGCTGCGGACCTTGGTCGAGTGACTCAATAGCCCTGTGCCTCAGTTTACCCACCTGTTATATGAGGAAATGGCCTATGCTTAATAGGGATATATGAGATGTCCATGGCACACTTGTAAAACACTTAGGATGGTGCCTGCTACATCTTAAATGTAAATGCAAGCTGTAATTATTTTATGAGGAACACTCGTATCCAAGCAAGTGCATTTTCATTCATTCAATACTTGTCTAACATATGCAGGTACTGAGTAAGCACAGACCCGAGGTAACCAAGGTAGAATAGGACAGTCCTGCCCTCCTGGAGCTTGCAGTCTACTAAGGAAACCATAAAACAGGTATGGAAGGAAAAGAACAGTGTTGAGGAAGCACATGCAAGGCCTCCGACCCTGTGTTGTGGGGTCAGGGCATGAGGAGGAGGGGGGTTTGATCAGATCAGGCCAGGTGCCGGGAAGGCTTCTCAGAGGAAATGAAAACTAGGTAGAATCCAAAAGAGCAGAAGGAGATACCAGGGGGAGAGAGAGGAGGAAGGGGAGGACTCACAGGCCCTGGAATCAGTATCCTTGAAGGCCCGGAGGGGAGAGAGTGGCCCAGGTAGGGGATCAAAAATCTCTGTTGGGCCCAAACTAGTCTATAAGGAGGAAGTGGCAAGAAACGAGCAGAGAAGAAATCAGGTGTCAGAACCTGAAGGACTTTGTATGATGTGTTAAGGGGTGTGGACTTTAGCCCAGAGCCATAGCAAAGCCCCTGCAGATTTTGAGTAAGGCAGTATTGTTATCAGATGTACATTCTAGAAAGACCACTAGCCTAGAAAGACCACTAGCCTAGACCTCTGGCCTAGGTGTGGAGGATGGATGGGAGGGGAGTTCTACAGGAGGCTCGGCATCTGCAGACGAGAGATGGTGGTGACCAGGACCACAGAAGTAGCAACAGGGAGGGAGAGGAATGAGCAGGTCAGGAGCTAGGCTCTGTGGAATGCCAGGTTGAGGGTGAGGAATGGAACAGAAAAACCAGTGCAACCTCAGCAACTGAGATCACAATACATAGGGTCAGGTTGGATGTATTGAACTTGAGATGCTCAAGAGACATGCAAATGAAGATGTCCAAACTGTAACTGGGGTGGGCGTGTAAGCGTAGAGCGGAGTTCAGAAGTCAGAAAGGTACTACGGCTTTGTAAGTTATTTTTCACCCCATTGGACCGTGTGATGGTGACGGTATTTAGTGAAGAAATAGTCTGATAATTCACTGACACCAAAAAAAAAAAAATGTTAATAACCCCCTCCCCTCACCAGGGTGCAGGGCAATGAAGGTCATGCTACGGGAATGCAAAAATAACTAAGGGGTCTTATTTGCCCTCACCCCTCTCTCTTGGCTATAAATTTCTTGTGGGCAGGATCTGCCCTTTAATTATCATTTACCCCAAAAAGCTCTTGACATTGTGATCTGCATACAATAATTACACTATTAATACTTTGACCGAATTGAATTAAATATTTATCACATCTGCCAAGTATTGTATTTAAAATCTCTTCTTGTGTTAAATGTTACCTCTTTCCCCCAAGACAACCCTGACTCCGGCATCTCTCACTTCTCCTTATCTGCTAGACCCCTTCCTTTATTTATTGAGCGTCTATTACGTGCCAAGAAAACTCTGCTCTCGTTCGTGGTGCTTACAATCTCATGGGAAACACAGACAATGAGACAGAAATATATGGCATAATGTGACGTATTCTGAGGAAAACTGGGATAAGGGAATATGCATGTATGTGTGTGGGGTTAGGAGGAAGATTCTGCTCTAAGTAGGCGGTCAGGGAAGGTCTCACAAAGGCAGTGACATCTGAGCTGAGATCAAATTAGAAGGAGTGAGCGAGCCCCGCATATTTCTAGAGGAAGAGCATTCCAAGCTTAAGGAACAGCAAGCACAAAGCCCCTTAACATGCTCTGTTAATAGAAGGTATGTTAGTGTGCCTGAAACGGCATAGGAGGGAAGGAGAAGGAGAAATATGATCACGGAAGTTGCAAAGGCAAAATCCTGTAGGACTTTGCAGGCTTGGGGGCAGTCTGGGTTGCGGGGAGGACTACAGTGTTGGGAGATAGGAGTGGAAGAGGCACACTGAAAATGTGAGAGAGGATAGTGGCTCAGACTAGGGTGGTAGAGATACAGGTTGTGAGAAATGGGTGGCGTCTGGAAGCATTTTAAAAGTAGATTCAATGGAATTTTCTGGAGAACTAGATACGGAAGGGGCGAGAAAGAGGAGAGTCGAGGATTCTTCCAGAAGATCCACCTCAGCCTGCAATGGAGCTCTCAGCCCCACCAGGCTGCCCAGCCCCTTCTGCAAGACCACGCTTCCCAAGCATTCAATCCCCAGTCCTCTGCCCAGGCCACTTCCTCCATCTTTGAACCCTGTACTCAATTATCCCTTCTCAGTTCTTTTCTTCTCAACCCACCCCACCTCCTACCACCTAGACCCCTGGCATCCCTCTGGATGATCTGTCAACCCTGGACTTCCATCACCACCCCAGATACGTTATGGCTGGTTCCCAGCCTAGTATCTTTCCTATTTCCACATTGATATTCAAAGAGCTGTGCTGTCAGGCGGGGAGAGTAAAGTACAATTAAAAGAATGCCTCTGCCCTTTGGGCAGAGGAGCAAGTACATGAAGTAAGTGCTGAACAGTGGCCCTTTCAGGAGATCATCCACAGGCCGAGAGAGACTCAAGTCACAAGGGAGGGAGAAGCATCCAAGGAGAAGAGGGGACAGGAGTCCCCAGTCAGCAAATGTCTGGTACCCAGGCTGAACATTAGCAACTTGCTTCAAAACACCTTACGTTGGATTGTTGAAGCCTCTCCTGGACTGGTCTGGAATCGGGTGGATAGTTTGAGTGTTTTGGAAAACTCAATCTTCTCCCTCAGGGAGTCAAACGAAGAAGCCTACAGAAGCACAGCTCCAGCAAAATGCTGCACTCGGGAACAAAGGTCCAGTGTTGCCTGATTTTCCTACTTTTCAGGAAAAGCAGGAAATCCAGACGTTCACTGAATTCTTCCTAATTTTATTTGTTGGAAGCTAGTGTTTAAAAATTAACACTCATTTGTAATGAGGTGGATAGACCTAGAGTCTGTCATACAGAGTCAAGTAAGTCAGAAAGAGAAAGACAAATACCGTATGCTAAGACATATATATGGAATTTAAGGAAAAAATATGTCATGAAGAACCTAGGGGTAAGACAGGAATAAAGACACAGACCTACTAGAGAATGGACTTGAGGATATGGGGAGGGGGAAGGGTAAGCTGTGACAAAGCGAGAGAGTGGCATGGACATATATACACTACCAAACGTAAAATAGATAGCTAGTGGGAAGCAGCCGCATAGCACAGGGAGATCAGCTCAGTGCTTTGTGACCAACTAGAGGGGTGGGATAGGGAAGGTGGGAGGGAGGGAGGTGCAAGAGGGAAGAGATATGGGAACATATGTATATGTATAACTGATTCACTTTGTTATAAAGCAGAAACTAACACACCATTGTAAAGCAATTATACTCCAATAAAGATGTAAAAAAAAAAAGAATTAAAAAAAAATTAACACTCTTGGGGAACAACAGCACAGAATTTCTTCGTGGATAAATATGGCCAAGTGGTTCTATCTGTTTTGACATCTCCAGACCTGTTGTGGCTGCAATCGAAAGACTAATATAAAACCACAACTGACAGAAAGTTCTATTTTTTAAAAAAGGAAAAAAAGGAAGGGGGCATTAACCTAGTTCTCTTTTGTCAGCTGAAAGAAAGTAGAGGGCAAGGCATTTTGCCTAAAGATAGCTTGACACTGCGTGCTCACAAGCACTGATGTTAATTGCTCCTAATGCATCTTGAAATGCTGGGTGGAAATAGCAATGCCTTCACTAAACAGCCAAGTCAGAGCTCAAAGTGCCACTAAACAATCTTCCTGGTAGAAGCTTCCTTCTTGGTGATTACTCTCCTGCTCGGGCGAGGATCCCCAGAGCTGAAGACTAGGAATAGCTTACTCAGGATACCATCTGTCTTTAAAAAGTATAGAGTTGACTCTTATATCTTGAGATGGTGTGGTGAAGGGGTAGACCCCTTAAGCTTTCCCCACACGTGGGTGCCCAGAAACCAAGGGGTGCCATCTAGCGTTAGAGAAGGGTCTGGACTTGCACCCACCCGCCCATGGACCTCTGAAGGCTGGTTCATTCGGGATGAAAAGTAAGATTCATTCAGCGAACATTCTCCTTCCTCCACAAAACCCCACAGCTGTGCTTGCTTATTCTCCGGCTGACAGAGAACAGTGGACCTGGAGAAGGATGCCTGGGTTTGTATGATCTGCACCTACTGACACTCAACTCTGGTCAAGTTACTTCACCTCTTTCACCCTAGGTTTCTGGTTTGTAAAAAGGGATCGCAATAGCACCTGCCACCGCAAGGAGCTTGTGAGGATTAAATGAGCTGATATGTAGAAAGAACTTAGCAAAATGCCTGGTACTTAGTTCTCAGTACTCATTAGCTATTCTCTTCACTGATTATAAACCTCACACAGTCCAAGGAGCTGGGAGCGAGGAGCCAGAAATTCGAGCTTTCAGTCCAGACTCTGCTGCTTATGCTGTCTTTTGACCTCTCTGGACCCAAGTTTCGTCTTCTGTAAAATGGGGTTGGTCAGATGAGTCAGAAGGTCCCGAACTGCTGTGCTTGAATTACTCCAGAAGCATTAAAATACAGATTCCCAAGCCCCATCCCAGAAGATTCAGTTTCCAAGCATCGGTGTGAGACTGGATTAAATGAGTTCTAAGGGCTCTTCCAGCTCAAAATTTTATGATGGATCTTTCCATTATAAATGGAAATTCAAGATCCATCTCCTCTATCCAAGTCCATTTCTGATTTTGATTGGGAGGACCCTCAACTACAATAGCATGACACCTAGATCAAAAGAATTAGAAGAACCCATCATTTCCACCACTATTCCATTCTAAACCTAGTCCTGACCATGTCAAGAGGCTAACCATCCTTCCCACCCCAAGCCTTGAGCATTTCATTGCTCTTCATTCCTCCTTTCCAAAATCTCAGCAAGTCCTGATTTTGTTTGTTTGTTTGTTTAAACCCAACAACAGCCTTAGATGGGCTTCTTACACCCAACTCTGGCTCACCACCTGTGCTCTTCTCTCTCTGCTCTCCCTCCTTTTGCTAAAGAATGGAAATAACCCAGAGCCTCTGGGTAGGCAAGGATTTTGAGCTCAGGTTGAACACCGTGGCACTTGTCATGTTGGAGCGATTCCTCTGAGTTAGATTGGCTGACCCCAATCTCTCTCTCACTCTCTCAGTGTCCCAGGGCAGCCGGGCTGGCTGCCAGGGCTGGCTGCCACTTTCAACCATGCTGTTGCCCAGGTGGAGGACTCTTAAGAATTTGGCTTGGCCTCTCTTGTAAAAAAAGAACATTAGTTTGATCATAGAGCCTCCTACAGGGGAAGGTGTGTCACCATAGACCTAAGATTCTAAGGATTAAACAACCATGAGCTTAGAGCAGAACAGAGCCTTCTGGATGTGGAGGTGCTCTTTCTGAGACATCTGTTACCCCACTGATCACCCAGTCTGTCTGGCCTGATCTGGCTGGCATGTTGCCTATTCCTATAAAAGAGTGCAAAGACATTGGCCAATCTCACCCAAATATATATGGTCCCGGCTGACAGTTTCCAAAAGTTCACTTTGAAGTTAATTATTTGGAACTCAGAACATAATTCCCCATAAGAGTAAGATAATAAATGGTGATTATATTTCCAGACTGACACACAAGTCTATTTAACCCTTTATATGCTTAAAACACTACATATTTAAGAGGAAAAGAGCAGTCAGCCAACAATACACTTGAAACACCAGTGATTAAATAATACTGAAAAATAACATTGGGACAGGATTTTTTTTAAATGTAGCAAATATTTAGTTAACATAAAGTACTGTTCTATGCCCTGAAGTGCTGGAGAAAGCAGGCATGCTTCCTATCCTCGTAGAATTTGCACTGTGTTGATTTTTCTGTTCATTGTCTGTCTTTTCCTGAGAATGTAAGCTCCCTGTGGGCCAGAATCTGGTCTGCCTTGTCCTCTAGTGTATGCCAATGCCTAGCAAAATGGCTGGCACAAAGACTGTGCTCAGTAAATAAATATTTGTTGACTTGGCTTCAAGTCATCTGGATGCGACAGGAGACCTTGAGCCTAGAACTTCCATGAAAGGAGTTGCAGACTGGGAGCAGTACCAGGCACTTTCTAGAAGCAAATGAAAATCTTTTCAGGAGGGAGATCCTATTATTATTCTACAATGAAATTTCCAGCATATAATTATTTATAACCAGGAAATAAGACAGTATGAGTGAGAACCAGCAGAAACTGCAGAAAACTAAAACAGGCCCACACATCCTTAAGATATTGGAGTTATCTGACACAGCCAATAGAATAACGATGCGTACTAAAATTCAAACTGGAAAATTTTGTCAGAGAACTGGAAGCTGTAGAAAGATCTAGAGGAAGAGTATTCCAGGCTGAGAGGAAAACATGTGCAAAGGCCCTGAGACACATTTGAGGGAGAGAAAGTCAGTGTGGCAGAAGCAGAGTGAGCGGGAGAGAGAGAGAGTGGTGGAAGGTGAGTTCAGGAAAGAAGGCAAAGGCAGATCATGTGGGGAGGGGAATTTGGGTTTTATTCCATGTGTCAAGGCAAACCATTGGATGGCTTACAGCATTAAAATGACATGACTTACTTTACTTTTTTAAAAGGCCAATCTGGCTGTTGTATAGGAAATAGGCTACAGGGAAGCAAAAGTAGAAGCAAGAAGACGAATTAGTAGATCATTGCAAGGTCCAGGTGGGAGATGATGGAGGCTTAGACTAGGGTGGTGGTGATGGAGGTGGTGAGAAGTGAATTCGGGATATACTTTGAAGGGAGAGCTGAGAGCTCTTCCTGATGGATTGGACATGGGGTATGGGAAAAAGGTCAGAATAGCTCACTGCCCCTGTGTACTCTCTCTATGACCCCATTCTCTCCCAGTCCCCACATGGTCTCTACTTCTCTCTCAGGAGACAGCTTCCTAATTGTAATTTTCAGCCCAGTCCTTTTTTCTGAGCTTTACCCCTATGGAGCAAACCGCCTTTTGAAATGTTCTACCTGGGTGTCATCAGACCTTAGACTAAACATGCCCAAAACTTAGCTCATCATCTTTCCCTCTAAACTTTTTTTTTTTTTTTTTTTTTTTTTTGCGGTACGCGGGCCTCTCACTGTTGTGGCCTCTCCCGTTGTGGAGCACAGGCTCCAGACACGCAGGCTCAGCGGCCATGGCTCACGGTCCCAGCCACTCCGCGGCATGTGGGATCTTCCCGGACCGGGGCACGAACCCGTGTCCCCTGCATCGGCAGGTGGACTCTCAACCACTGCGCCACCAGGGAAGCCCTAAACTTTTTTTTTTCTCCTCAATTTCCTATCTCAGTTAATGATACCACTTTTCACTCGACAAGTCAGAACCTTGGGACTAAGTTTAGACTTCTCACTTTCCAGGTCCAAGTGGTAACAGGGACTGGCGATTCTACCTCCTTCCTTAACATCTTTCAAAGCTGTGTGCTCCTTTCTGGTTTCATGGCTTCTGCCCTTGCTCAGGCTTCATCACCTCTTTCTAGACTCTTGAAGTTGTTTCTCACCTGGTCTCTCTCCCAGCCCATGCATCCTTCTAAAGTACACATCTTTCTAAAGTGCAGGTGGAACCCTTCTGGAGCTTCCAATTGCTTACAGAAGAGTCAAACCCCTTAGAATGGTTTACAGGCCCCTCTCCTCCAATACCCCCATCCCCACGTCCACCCTGGAGCCATCTCCAACTTCTCTATGCCCTTGATTCTTCCCACTATGATATGATCTGGTCTCACTCAGTTACCTATGGCTTCCTGGACGCACCTTTATATATGCTGTCATCTGCCAGGTATGCCCTTTCTCCTTCCACTACCATCAACTTGGCAAACGCTCAACCTTCTGGTAGGAACAGTTGAAGCATCAGCTTCTCTATGAAGCAGACTTTCTCCCCTCTCCTTGCTTGCCTCCTCCTAGCACCGAGTTCATCATCTAGCAAAGCTCTGTGTAGACCTCTAGGCTAGCGCTTTTCCACTGATTAAGGTTATGTGTTTACTTGTGTATTTTGTCTAACGAGTTTCTTGAGGTCAGAGACTGTCTGATAGAACTGTGTCTTCCGCTCCCTGCATTGAGCCTGGCACCTGGCCGGCGCTCAACTAAAGCTCTAGTGGCTAGATGAAGGAGTGGTTATGTGAATACCCTGGACTGTATCCTCAAGCCCACGGAGTGGACCCCCAGCCCCTGAGCTCCGGGAAGCCACGGCAGCCAGGGGTTGGGGCATTTCATGAGTTTTACTCTGGGTGACTTCACGCATGACATCTGCTTCTCTGCCCAGCTGCTCTGTATGGATGGTCCATGCAGACAAGTAGGAGTTCAAATCTTTTGTTCCTACTTGTGCCCAAGAGCCTTCCTTTTTAGTTCCATCCACAAAGTCCCCAGGCAAGGGACATATGCCCTCTACCACCACTGCCCATCTCCCTGGGATCCCCAAGTTCCACCCCAGTCCACACCTCATGGCCCTTGGGACTTAATCAGAGACAGCATTTCTACTGGGTGGCTTTGGGTAAAGCTGACAGTGTTTAGGAGCCCACAGTGTGCCTTAAGTTCACAGCACAAATGACCGTACATGGATATTAACAAGCTTCTTTCATAATCACTTGTGGTTTCTATAACACTTCTCTGACACCACCCCCGGTCCTCTTTCCACTCTTTTCCTCACTTATAATTTTCTATTTATGGAAAAAGTGGTAGGGAGCAGCAGAAAGGGAAGAAAAGAACTTGGAAAAGAGAGAATGAACCAAAGAAGAAAAATGAGGAAGGGAGAGGAATGAAGGAAGGAGCAGAGGGAAAGAAAAGAAAGAAGGAAGAGAGAGAAAGAGGGAGACAGTGAGAGAGAAAGAGAGAGAGAGAAGAAAGAAAGAAAGAAAGAAAGAAAGAAAGAAAGAAAGAAAGAAAAAGAAAGAAGGAAAGAACCTTAAATTAAGTAACCACACATGTGTCTAAGAAACATATCTGAAGTATCTCTACTTAAACAGCAGGGACCTCGTGGTAGATATTACACATTTAATTGACTAGAGAAACCAATCATAGAACAAAGCCCCTTTCTTTGTGAGCTGTCATATGATAACCCAAACACAGTAGTTGCTAGTTTTCTCCAGACACTACCAACCACAGCCGTCTGTCTTGGTCCTAGACTGTTTAAAAAAGAAGAAAAATTTTTAAAAAAAAATATGTGCATGCGTGTATCAGTCACAAGACCATCGCAACAATGGCTGCCCTGTGGAATTCAGCTGGGCTGTCCCAGCCCACAGCCCACTCCTGGCCGCCAGATGTCAGCCAGCCAGAGGTTCCCTTTCATCCTCACCCACCGCAGAGCCATTTTGGTCTGTGCAGTGGTGAGGGCTGACAACCCTCTCCAAGCTCCACCCCAGATCTGAGAGAGGCCTAATCTTGCCTGAGGCCAGCTAGGGGTGCAGGGTGACGGGGTGGGGAGGGTGAAAGCAAAGCCTCCTGGGAACGGAGATGGGGTGGCTCAGGGCTGTTCTCAAAGCTCAGCAACTGCTGCTTATTAAAAGGCTTGTTTTCAACCTAGGAATCCAGTCGTGACCATCAGGGAAAACCAGGACAGACCTCACTGCCAGGGTTTGAAAGAAGCATCACGAGCTGGGGTGTGTGGTGGGGAGCACACACGAGTCCTCCTCCCGTGGGTGCTTCCCGGGTGGTCCTGGGTCCTACTGTCGAGGCAGGAAGCAGCTGGATGGCTCCAGACCCCACTACTTCCACCACTTCCTCCGTCCCTTTCTCTCCCAACGCTTTCTCCTTCTCTTCTTCCTCCTCTTCCTTCTCCTCCTCCTTCTTTTTTCTTTCACACTGCAGATTTGGAACAGCAATGGAAGTCCAGCAAGGCAGTCGGAAGGCTCACCACACAAAGATGTCGCCCAGAGGGCCCCAGAGCTTCCAACCCCACCTCTGGGCTGTGAGAGAACACCGTAATACAGTCCAGCTTTCGGGGAAGAGCTTCTTCCTTCACTGGCTACGTGACCTTAGATAATTTATTTACCCTACCAGCCTCAGTTTCCTAACCTTCAAAATGGAGATAATAGCACCTAGTTCATGTGAGGAGGTATTGGAGTGCTTGGTTCACAGAGTTAGCACAGGGAGCTCAGGGGTAATACGGTGGGTAAAATCTGTAGCACGTAGTAAATGCTTAAAGAATTCAGTCATTTAATGAAAATGATTAACACCTACTAAATGTCAGTCTGTGTTCCAGTTGCTGGGAGAAAAAACAGACAAAAAGAAAATCCCGATCTCATGGAGTTAATATTCTAGGAGGGGGAGACAGACAAGAAACAAGTAAATAAGTAAAATAGGTAGGATGTTAGATAATGAAAAGGGCTGTGGAAAGAATAAAATCAGGGAGGGGATAGGAGTGCTGGAGGAGGGGGGATGTGCAATTTTCAACCCAGTGGCCAGCACTCCCTGGAAAGTGACATTTGAATAAAGAGCTGAAGGAGGTGAAAGAGCCCAGCCTGCAGATGTCTGAGGGAAAAACCTTTTGGGTAGGGTGGGGACAGCAAGTGCAAAGGCCCTGAGGCGGGAGTACACCAGGTGGGGCTGAGAAGCATCTAGGAGGCTGGTGTGGCTGCAGCTGAGTGGGGGTGGGAGAATAGTTGGAAATGAGGCCAGAGAGGTAATGGTTCACATGTGCAGGAGGGTAGGGTGGTAACAGGGAGTGCAATCATGTAGGGACTTGTTGATCATTGTAAAAACTTGGGAGAGTTTTAAGGAGAGGAGTGGTATAATCCAATTAAGGTTTTAACAGGAGTGCTCAGGCTGATGGGTTGAAGGTAGACCACAGGGGTCAGAGTGGCAGCAGGGAAACTAGTTAAAGGCCAGTGCAGTAGTAGTTCAGGTGAGAGGTGGTGGTGGCCTCCATCAGGCGGAAGAAAGGAGGTGGTGAGAAGTGGGTTGGAGTCAGCATATGTTTTTTAAGGAGGAACTGACAGAATTTGATGACGGATTCCATGAGCAGTGTGAAAACAAGAGAGGATTTCTAGAATGTCTGTGAGATTTTTGGCCTGAATGAAATTGCCATTTAGAGTAAATGCTATGAGTTCTGTTTTGGATATTGTGAGCGACTGTTGCCTCACTAGCCCCCAATGACTCACGCACTGGGGCTTGTACCCTGGGACTTGCCCTCTTAGAAGGCTGCCTCACCCATGTGAGAAACACAAACTGTCCTGCTGGAGAGGAATATGGAGGACAACCAAGAGCTCCAGCTAATGGTCCGACATGTAAATGAGGGCATCTTCAACCATCTGGTCCCAGTAAAGCCTCCAGAGCATTTCAGTCTCATGAGTGATCCAGCTGGTCCAGCCCAAAATGCCACGAAGCTTTAGGGTTTCTGATGAGCAATAGATAACTGGTACAATCATGTGAAATTTGAAACGTCTTATGGGCATTCAAACTGGGATATCAAGTAGGCAGTTGGATGTATGAGTCTAGAATCCAGGGGATGTCCAGGCTGCAAACACATCTTGGGAGTCATCAGCATATCAATGATAGTTAAAGCCATGAGAGTGAAAGCACCAACGCTGTGAGTATAGGTACAGAAGAGGAGTCCAAGGACTGAGGCCCAAGACACCATAACATCTAGAAAGGAAGAGAGATTGCAAATGTGACCGAGAAGGACCAGTCGGTGCAAAAGGAGAAGAACCAGGCATGTGTGGTGTCCTGGTACCAAGTAACAGTCTGTGTTACTGGTAGAAAGAAGGAATCAATTATGTCAAATACTGCTAACGGATTCAATAAGATGAAGACTGAGAATTGACTGCTGGATTTAATCCATGAACGTTTTTAGTTAGCTTGAGAGGAACAGCTTTAGTGGAGTGATAAGAGTGGAAGCCTGCTTACAAGGAATTGAAGAGTGAATGTGAGGAGAGGAACTGGAACTATGGCCATAGAAATCCCCTTTGAGGGACTCTGATATAAAAGAAAAATAGGAAAATGCACCCATAGTGGTAGAAGGATGTGCAATCAAGGAAGGTGTCTTAAGGTTAGGAGCATGTTGTTTATGGATGGGAATGATTCAGTAGAGAGAGGAAAATCAAGTGATGCAGGAGACAGAAAGGAGATTCTCCGGATGACATCCTTGAGTTGAGTGGAAATAAGACACAGGGTATAAGTGGAGGCACTGGCCTTAGCTGGGAACAAGAATGGACCATACATAATGTGGGAGGAAAGGCACAATACATGGGCACTGATGTAAGCTAGTGAGTAGATGTCGGTAGAAGCATACGAAATTTCACTGCTTATGTTTTCTTGGCAAGGTCATTGGCTGAACTTGAGGATAAGGTAAGGGGTGTTGGAAGGTCAAGGAGGAAGGGATAGAAATGAATGGTAGCCATTGTATGATCTCCCTGTGAGAGGTGAGCGTTCCCATCCTACACATTACTCTCCAGGACTACCTTAGGACACTGGTATAGCTTTGTATAGCCTGTAATGTAGAGTGACTTTGGTAGGCACTACTGAGCCTAGACAAAGCCATTTCTTACTTCCTCCTTGACACAGAACCCAGTTTTGTTCAGATACACAGTGGCCGTGTGCTTAGGGGAGTCTGGGTCTCTGACCAAGGCTGTGAATCTTGATTAGTGTGAGCTGATCAAGATAATTCTGGTCCCTCTGCCAGCAATTGTTGTAGGCCTGGACGTGTGTTGCAATTCTGATCAATAACATGTGAGGGGAGATCTGTTGGCAGTCTCTTAGAAAAGATTTTCCCTTATGATAAAAAGAGAATCACAGAAAGGATATTTCTTCTCTTAGCTCCCCTGTGTTATCTGTGTATAGAACCTAAGTCTGAAGCAGCCACACTGTAGCCAGGTCTAAGGGGGGCCCACATGGAATAAGGAAGGTCTTTCATGACATCACTGAGGCACTGAATTCAACCCAGGAAACTCCCTACCTCCTGCCATCTTAGTATGTGAGATATTATCAACTATTTTCCTTATTGATGCTGCCCTTTTGTGTTGGTTCATCTGTGTTTTGCAACTGAAAGAATTTTGATACCCAGAATATCAGCAAAATAGATGCAGAATTTAGCTTGGCTTTATTGAGGACACCAATTCAATTCGATGCAACATAGATAAAATGAGAACAACGTGCCAGGCATGGTATTAGACACAGATGAAAAAAACTCCCTTACCATAAATTACTTATAACAAATCTATGTATGTTTGTATTGGGGGATGGGAATAATAAAATATAAAATTACTCTTCTAGAAAGCAGAATATGTTAAGTGCCTTGAAAGAGATACAGGAGGTCAAAGAAGATAGTGACAGCATCCATTGGGGGAAAGTGGGCTAGTCTCCATGAAGGAAGTAGAATAGAAGCCGGGTCTTGAAAAGTAGGTAGGATTTTTAGAGACAGAGTGAAAGGCTTTCCAGGTCTAGAAACTAGGAATCTGTACTAGGAAAGGCAGAATCCAGAAAGTGGACTGGTCTGGAAAGCCAAGTGGAACATCCAGTTCAGCTGGCGTATGGAAAGTGTGTAGAGGAGGGGTGGAAATAATGTTGAAAAGTTACACTGGGTCAGGATTTGAGACACCTTAAATAGCAGGCCAAGAAATGAGGGTCTGCTTAGGTTGCAAATGGCGGCCCCTGGGGATATTCTCAATAGACAGGTAACAGGATCAGAGCTGAATGTGGGGAGATCCATCTTTAGTAGACGGACTGAAGCTTGTTCTTTTTTACCAAATAATAACTGTTTTAATTATTTGCCACACCCTCAACACACACAGACATTAATATAGATGCACCTAAAGCATCAACAAGAACAAACAAGAGAGAATTACATTCTCAGACCCAAGCCATGGGAGGGAGGAACAGGGACAGATCATATGCCCCGGCCTTGTACAAACCTCTCCAACCCTTCTTCCTGGATTCCGCTTCCCCCCCTTCTTTTAGGCTCCCTATAACAGAAAAGAATCCCCATTCTGTTTATTGATTTATTATTTTTGGCTGTGCTGGGTCTTCGTTGCTGTACGCGGGCTTTCTCCAGTTGTGGCGAGCGGGGGCTACGCTTCTTTGCAGTGCGCAGGCTTCTCATTGCTGTGGCTTCTCTTGCTGCGGAGCACGGGCTCTAGGCACACAGGCTTCAGTAGTTGTGGCACGTGGCCTCAGTAGTTGTGGGTCGCGGGCTCTAGAGCTCAGGCTCAGTAGTTGTGGTGCACAGTCTTAGTTGCTCCGTGACATGTGGGATCTTCCCGGACCGGAGATCGAACCCGTGTCCCCTGCATTGGCAGGCGGGTTCTTAACCACTGCGCCACCAGGGAAGTCCCCCCCACCCCCCCATGCTGTTTAAAATCTGCCCCCAGAGCCCACATTTGCACCAGGACAGCAGTTCTCTATCTTCTAGTCTCTAATGTTTTATATAGTGGAGCTCCTATCAGTCACGGTACCCTTTGCAGAACACCATAAAATATTGATATATTGAAGTCCAAAATACAGCCTATGATTTAGCACAAAATTAGATATTTAGCTACTGTATGCTTAAGTTGCTTAGAAATGTTAAATTTAATTAAATTTACAGACACTAACACCCAATATAAAACCAGAACCATAAGCCCAAACACCTGTCCATAGAAAAAACAAGCTGTCAAACTAAGTACCGGCGGCTATGTCTGGGTCCATTAATATTCATTTGCTACTTGCTAATTCTCTCTGTCATCTGCTAGAACTGGCCAGTGGACAAGCAATAGCAGGTGCCAAAGATTTAATAAAAATGTAGAGAGCAAAAAACAAAAAACTGGAGAAATTCTATCCATTAACTTAATTTTCTGGGAATTAGCCTATTTCTTCATTCATTCAACAAAGACTGATTGGGCAGTTACTGTGTGCCAGGCACCGTGCCAGGCAGAGGAGACACACAGAAGTAAGGTGCAGGCCTGCCTTCCAGAAGATGCCTAGTCATGGCTACGGTCGAGAAAAAGCTAAGAGGATGAGAGGAAGTGAATGCCGTGGTGGAAACAGTGGGGGGACCTACGGAGCCTAGAGCTCAGGGCCAGGGAGGGCATCCTGGAGGATGAGCCATGAGAGGTAAGTCCTGAAGATAAGCTCGGGTAATCTCAGCCAGTGCTGGTCAGAGACCAGCACAATGTTCACGGCATGGTTGGGGAGGGCAGGGCCACTACTGGGTCACCGACGTTTACATTTTGTGAGATAATGATCATACAAAATATCATCTGCCATTATCATAATTTTATAGATGAAAGGCCTTTTAGTACCTGAAATTTAAAAAGAAAGAAAGAAAGAAAGCGAAATCAGGAGTACATAACTTCATTACAGATGTAGAAAACAAACTTATGGTTACCAGGGGAAAGGAAGGGGAGGGACAAACTGGGAGGTTGGGACTGACATATACACACCACTATATATAAAATAGATAACTAATAAGAACCTTCAGTATAGCACAGGGAACTCTGCTCAATACTCTGTAATGACCTATATGGGAAAAGAATCTAAAAAAAGAGTGGATATATGTATATGTATAACAGATTCACTTTGCTGTACACCTGAAACTAACACAACACTGTAAATCAACTATACTCCAATAAAAATTAAAAAAAAAAGAAATACACAACTTCAGAAACAAGGACTGTCCTGTACTTGGTATAAATTTAAGTTTGTGAAGAAATCATCACATTGTTCTTATTTGTCTCATTTGGCTGCAGATTCATGAAAACATGAGTCCTAGAGCTGCAGTGGGGAGAGAAGCTGGGGAAGGCGCAACAGCAGAGCAAAGGAACGTGGACAGAGGTGGACAGAGGTGCTGAGGCGTCTGGGACTTCGTCTTTCTGGTCACCCTGGATTTGGGGGAGGAAGGAGAGTAGAGGCAACTAGCCCCCAGGGCTGTGTCATGACCTTCCAGGGCATGCTTTCCTTGGGGGGCGGGGTATAGGGAGCAGGTCTTCTTCTATAAAAATATTACAAATTACATTTTATGACTATGTTGGAATAAAGAATGTAATCTTTGACCCTAGCAGCTCATTTTTCCCCCTTTGATGTTAAAAGAAATTAAAACATTTTTGTGGGCCCCTAAAAGTATTGTGGACCTAAGTTTCTTTGTTCTCTATGCCTAAGGGGTAAATCAGGCCTGACGGTCCTAAAACTAGGGGCAGCATCCCGTGAGGTGGGGTGCCAGAGGGCCTCTGTGTCACCATCAGGACCTTGCTGGTCCTGCCTGTGGAAAAGTCGGGCCCTGCTTAGGGAGCAGGGGTGTACCAGAGGAAAGTTGAGGAATGAAGTCACAAGACAGCCAAATACCATAGAGGTGTGTGGATCTGGTAAATGAGCACAGCCAAGACTGGATACCCCAAAGGACAGAGGGCCACTTGCCAATGGCCAGTAGGACAGCCTGGCCTCTTCCGGCTTCAGGGACAAGACACAGCAGGGACCAGCCCTTCCTAGAAATTCTGCCAGATGGTCTAGCATCCTGGGCTTGGCCTGATCTACATTTTATCAGCCAGGGCCAGACCAAGCCTTTCAATTCAGAGCCCCTCCCTCTACCACAATGCTTCCCCAAATACCACCTCTGCTGTGGACTGGATAAATCAAGGCTAAATTTTAGTCCAGCTGACCTTCTGTGTCCAAGTCTCAGGTGTGTGTTTATACAAGGTAGGCATTGGGGCTGTGACTGGTGCTTTTTCCCTTGCTGCTGCTCAAAGGAAGCCTTGTGTAGGGTACACAGGGCTGGAGGGCAGGGACCAAGGTCATTTAAATGCATAGGGCACTTGAGGTCGCTGATGGGAAGACATGAGAGGATAGAAAGAGAGAGAGAGAGATGAGGCACAGAAGGAATACACAGCAGGAGCCCAGATGATGTTTTTGAAAGAATGATGTATCCTTACAAATATATGTGCTCTGATACATTACCCTAATTTTTCTAATTTAGCCTAGGTAAAAGGATTCCAAAGACAAATGCATAATAATAAAAATTGAGGGAATCAAAATGGACAAAATGTAAATGTCTAACTAGAATAGTGTCTAAATAAGTAAATAGGATTTTCATGCTCTCTGCTAATGTCTTTCTGCCCAGTATTTTAAAGTGAAAAATTCAAAGCTACAAAAAACTTGAAAGAATAGTGCAGTGAATATTTTTGTACCCTTCCCCTAGATCCACTAGTTCACATTTTGTCACTTTTGCTTTTTCTGTGTATATGTGCACCTGACTGTTTGTTGTGTGTGGTGTGTGTGTTTACATGAGTGTATTTGTGTCCGTATGTTTTTTGTAAACTATTTCAAAGTAAGTTATGGATATCAAGACACTTCACTATGTAACTACTAAGAATAATGACACTCTCCTAAAATATTGATATCACACTGAAGACATTTGACATTATTGCAACAGTATTATCCAATATATAGTCCAACTATCTAAAAAATATATTTTATAGCACTTTTATAATCTGGGATCCAATTAAGTTCATTCATTGCAGTTTGGTTCTTATATCTTCTTAGTTTCCATTCATCTGAAAGAGCCCTGCCTTTTGACTTCTTTTTCTTAATGACACTGATATTATCAAAGAGTTCAGCTGGTTATCCTGTGGAATGTCCCACAATCTGGGTTTTGCTGATTGTTTCCTCATGATTATATTCAGGCTGAGTGTTTGAGGCAAGAATACTACACAGGTGAAGCCGTGTGCATCCCACTGCCCACATCAGGAGGCCATAACGTCAGTTACCCTCATTGTCTGTGATGCCAAGTTTAAAAAATCGGCTAAGGGAATGTCTATCAGATCCCTTCATTGTAAAGACAACTTTTGACCTTTGTAATTAATAATTACACTGTGGGTGTTAAAGTCTTTTTTTTTCTTTAGGGGCCAAAAATCATCTACTTTTCCTGAAAAAAAAAAAATCTTCCCTCCGTTGTCCTATCAAAAACCTCACCAACTGGGCTTCCCTGGTGGCGCAGTGGTTGGGAGTCCGCCTGCCAGTGCAGGGGACACAGGTTCGTGCCCCGGTCCGGGAATATCCCACATGCCACGGAGCGGCTGGGCCCGTGAGCCATGGCCACTGGGCCTGCACGTCTGGAGCCTGTGCTCCACAACGGGAGAGGCCACAGCAGTGGGAGGCCTACGTACCGCAAAAAAAAAAAAAAAAAAAAAAACTCACTGACAGTATGGTGTGCCTTAGAGCCCATAGGCATAGCAGTGTGCCATAGCAGCTCAAGAGGCTGCTCCTACAGCAGGAAGCTTCATGATTGTAATAATGAATACTCATAACATTTCCTAAAGTTTTTGTAGCATCTCACAGTTTACAGAGCATTTTCACACTTATTACAGCTTTTTATTTTCCCCTAATTTCCTTTTCCTTCTATAAGAAGGGAGACTGTTTCTAATCACTCATTCATTCATTCACCCACCCATCTCTTCATCCCACCCACATTCAGGCACTGAGCTAGAGGCAGGGGGCTTTCGGAGATGAGTGAGGAGATCAGGTCTAGGCGAGGAGACGAACACACAAACTGCAGTAGAGAGACATGCTCTGGTGAGGAGAATATGGGGAGAAAAGGGACCCACCAGGAGAGAAATCACAGGGAAGTAGAAGCAGAGCCTCCAGCCTGCCCTAACCATGGCCAAGTGAGAAAACATCTTTCCTCCTTTTTAAAGTCTTGTCAGTTGGGTTTTCCCTTACTGCTGCCAAATGTGTGCTAACTGATACAGTAGCCTCACTTGCAGATGAGGAAATTAAACCCCCAGAAGCAAAATAGTTTTGCCAAATGACACTCAGCTAGTAAGTACCTGAAGTGCTTCTTGATCCTGACGGCCTGATTCCAAGCCCCACGTGTCTCTGTACCCTGTGCTGGTCCCCTAGGGGAAGAGATAATGGAATTCCCTCTAGTCTGAGCCTTGGTGTACTCCCTGACACCCCTTTTCTGCATGCAGAGCGGAGATGGCCAGACAGAAAGGAGATGCCCAGGAACACTTATTCAGGTGGCATGAGCGTTGGTCACTTCCTCCCAGTAGGCTGAGTGACGGGCATTTCAGAATAGGAAGCAATTTCCTTAAGTTCACCGGTGTTCATATAGACAGATGGGGGCGGGTACACAGTTAATCAGCCCACACGTAAACAGACTTTCTGAAGGCCACAGAGTGCCCCATGTAAATAGGAATCCAGTGCCTAAGTTTCAGGGAGCCTGATTGGGTGTGTGAAAGACTGAATGGCTCTGGGAACAGGAGTTAATGGGTGGGAGGAGTCTATTGGACTTGGGGTTGGAGAGTGGGCACATTGTAGCAAAGAAGGAGCCTCAGCAGCCAGCTGTGAGTTTGAAGTATGGGGGCAATTAGGTGTGAGCTATTTGCAGACAGAGAGAGAAAAGGTGAGCTTAGCGGCTCAGTTCTAGGTGCAGCCTTGACGCTGAGGACTGTCACCCTCAGTAGAGGCTGTGAAATGATACACAGGGTTATCCTTGTAGAGGGGAGGGCCCAGAGTCAGAAACATTTAAAGTACATCTTTTCAGCGTTAAAAGAGGCACCATATATATAAACATGAAGGTCAGGAATTCTAAACCCTTAACCGCTAATTGTCCCGCTTCACCTTAAGTAATTTGGCTAGAGTATGCTGATGCAGCCTGTATTTGCTGTGGGGTGCGGGGTGGTGTGTGTGTGTGTGTCTGTGTAGGGGAGGTAGTGAGAGGGGGAAAATGTGGCGTTTTTGCCAGCATTTGCTTTTTTTTCCTTAATTTTGGTCTTTTTTTTTTTTCTTTCCTGCTTTTCTCCACCCCTACAATAAGCTGAGGCAGTGTAAGTTACAATTTATTAGCTGGTTGCTATGGGTTACACCAGTGCTCCACAGATACTCCCTTCAGAAATAGTAACATTTAATGTAATGTAAAACAGAACTACCTCATCACCACTTGGTTGGCTTCTGCTGGCTTGTAATATTATATCCTTCCCTGCTGAGATCGAAGCCTCAGGAAATTAGCTGGTGCCATTATTTTATTATGATGATGGGTGTCTGCCATACCCCTTGTTTCGTGAAAAAGAGAGTTTGCAAACCAGAGTGTCTACAGGATCTGGGGTGCTAACTTGCAGGGTCCCGCAGTGCCTGGAGCCGGAGTGTTTGTTTCATCTTCCTGTTCATTATTTAAGGCAGTCTTCTTAAAGCCTAGTCCCTGTGAGCCAGAGGCCACTTACCATTTCAGGGAGGCTAGTCATAACTACTGATAGGTTTTATTTATTTTGCCATCTGTATAATATTTGTAGCAGGCTGATTAACAAAGATGTGTGGGCTGGTAAATTTTTAGGATAATATTTAGCTGTAAGGGTGATGTAAAAGAAAATGGTTAGGAGATGGCAACCCTGACTATAATCATGCAACTTAATATAAACCGTGTGTAAGAGAGATAGGCATTTCCAGGTCACCTACATTCTCCTTTCTGCCCACCATCTCCGTCAACCACCCACCTCACCTCTACCCCACCCAGAGCACACCTTCTGCCAATTGCCTCTCACTCGCTTCTCTCTGCTGCTCATGGAGCCGTGTCTCTTCCACATGTGGGTCACCGGGTCAGACTACAAATGTGTGCTTGCTGGGTCCACTTCTGTAGGAAGAGTGCTGGGGGGGTAGAAAAAATATGGGATCTGGAGCCAGACGGCCCATGTTCAAAGCCTGACCCTGCCACTTTCTGGCTGCATGACCTTGGGTAAATCACAACTAGTTGGAGCCTCAGTTTCTATACTGTAAAATGGGTTAACAGTGTTTGCCTTGAAATGCATATCCTTAGGATGAGAGGGGAAATGTATGTTAAATCACTTAACACAGTGCCTGGCTCATTGTAGGTGTTTAAAAAGTGGTCCCGCTTACTCTTTTACTTTTCTAGAACGGGGGATATTATTGTTCCCTCTGCCAGCTTGTCCATCTGGGCAACTCCTGTTTTTTGTTCAAGACTCAGCTCACACACAACCTCTTTTGTAGTCACCCTCCCACCTCCTGCTTTCAGACACTTGTTTCCCCTGCTCTCGACTCCACGTGGCACCTCGCAGACCCCTGTTGTAACAGGCGCCCTCCGGATTGCCAGTCTATTCACAAGCTTTCCTCCCATGGGTTCTGGGCTCCTTCAGGGCCGGGACCTTGCCTCATCCATCTCTCTTTCTAGCACAGATGTTTTCAGTGTAGTTTGCTGGATGTACAGATGAGGTAAGGAAGGAACTAGTTCATTAATTCATGTTCACTTAACACTACACCCCGGGGATAAAAGCCGAGGCTCCAGTCTACCAGCCAGGGGCAGCCGCTAGGACTAAGGACCAGCATATGCCGTAGTCTCTATGGTCCAAAAGCCTTTGGCAGCAAGGAACAAAAGATGCCGCTTACAATGGCTTAAAAATGGGAACATTTATTATGCCCAGAACAGGAAGTACTGTTCTTCAGTAACGCCATAAAGGACCCAGGGTCTACAGCTGCAGTCAGGCATGGTATCCAGATCAAATGGCAGTAACTACTGCTCTTTTTACGACGGGAAAACCTTTTTTAGAACCTCTGACCCTCACCTAGTAGACTTCTGCTCATGGTTCTGGCCAGAATTCTATTACTTGTTCTTTCTGTAGCCACTTACTAGCACAGGGAAAGGGACATCATGATGGCTCATAACTCATGGTAATGAGTAGGACAGGCTGCCAAACAACACTGAGTTTCTGTGAAGAAGGGAGAAGTGTGGGGGTAAGTTTATCATGGCTGCTGTGGCGTTCATTCATTTATTTATTCATCCAACATACTTGTTAAGCGCCTACCATGCACCAGGCATTGTGCTGGAAGCTGTGGACAATTGTGAATAAGAAACAAAAGACCCCTCCCCACAAAGAGCTAACGTTCCAGTGGGGAATGGGACAGTGAACATGTCAACAGGTTAACAGGAGAATTACAGAGTGTTGGGAGTGTCAAAAAGGAAATAAACAGGGCAGTATAGCAGAGAGAGAACAGGGGCTACACTAGCCTGGGTGGTCAGGGAAGGCCTCTCTGAGAAGGTAACATCTGACGGAACAGGGAGCACATGTCAGGTGAAGATCAGGAGGAAAAGTACTCTAGGTAGAGGGACAGCAAGTGCAAAGGCCCTGAGGCAGGAATGAGGTGATGGTGTGGCTGGAGCAGAGTCTGTGCCTAATGACTGATCAAATGTTGCTCCTGGAACCCAGCCCAGCTCCCACCCCAGGCTGGAAACAGATGACTGGCAACAACTCTGGCTTCCCAAAGCCTCTCCTGCCCAGACTTGCAGCCCCACCCAGGTCAGAGGCACAGCTGCTGAGGCCACAGGACAATAGGCAAGCTGTGGGATCAGCCTGTGAAGAGAGGGAAAGCCACCATGATTCTGACAAAGGACCCACACATTGGGTCAAAGGCTTCTGCCTAATCTGTGTAGCAGAGATTTCCTCGGCCACAGCTACCTGGGGGTATGAACAGACAGGTGCAAGGTAACCATGGAACTGCTTTCTGTGTGTGTCTTTCTGTGTCCCCCATGGGCTCACAGGCTCCCCCATCGTGCCAGGGCAGGCCCAGCTGCTCCTCCTTTGCATGGAAGCAGGGCAAGGCCGCTGCTAGGTGTGACAGCTCTGCGGGTTGAAGAGGCAGGGCCTGAAATTCTGGGCTGTTGGTGTAGGAATCTCTCCCACCTTTCTGTAGCCCAGTTTCTAGGTGGGCATGAGGATGGATTGATAGATGTGGTCCCCAAATCTCATTCCATTTCAGAGACTGGTCATTCTTCTTCTTTCCTCGTCTTGCCAACAGTGAAAACCTCTCTGGGGATTTTCACCTGCTTCTGCCAGGTTCAAGCCCGTCACAGCCCGGCCAGGCCAGAACAGTGTGTCCTCCTCCCCCTTCCTCTGTCAGCTGTGATGGCAGGCGTGTTCACGGGGCTTCCTCTGGAAGCTGGTGTTTTTGCCTCCATCTTCCAGGTGGCTACCTCCCCAGAGGTAAACTAAGTAAACTAGTGTAGGCTCGTGGAGTGTCCAAATGAGGCCACATTAACATCAGTACCCTGTCCCTGTTCACTGCCCCAGGACACCCACCTGCCTGGTGTGTCTCATACCCACAGCTTTTCTGGAAGTCCCTGGGGATGTCTCAGCCATGTCTGCAAATCGCTTTGCCTTCCTGGACCTTTGGTTCTTGGCAGTCAGTTTGAGAGTAGAAGAAGGAACGGGCTTCCCTGGTGGCTCAGCGGTTGAGAGTCCGCCTGCCGATGCAGGGGACACAGGTTCGTGCCCTGGTCCGGGAAGATCCCACATGCCGCGGAGCGGCTGGGCCCGTGAGCCATGGCCGCTGAATCTGCACGTCCGGAGCCTGTGCTCCACAACGGAAGAGGCCACAACAGTGAGAGGCCCGCATTATCACACACACAAAAAAAAAAAAAAGAAGGAAAACACCTCCCTGCCCCCAGTGTGACAATACTACCAGGCCCTAGAACAGGGTCGCTTGGCATCCAGGGGGCTGGGAGGAGGGTGAGACACCCCAGCTGTCCTCTTGCCTCCAGTGTGGTTGGTTGCCGTAGAGACTACCACACTGGCCCCAGGACCACTGATTCCTCCTGACTTGGACCTGTGCCGCTGAATCTGCCAGGCTCTGTTCTCCTTGAGGTTAAACCATCTCTTAGGAGCTTCACATTTGACTTTTGTCACCAATCTCCCTACCTCCTTCCTCTCCTTGTCCCAAGTCTGCAGGCAACCCCAGCTGGGGTTCTTTCTCTGGAGCTCCGGAAATCCAGGTGGGAAGATGTCACTCCATCATTCAGACGTACCTGAATCTTAGCTCTAACCCAGCCTGTTGTAGAATATTAACAGCAAAGGGAGTTGGGGAGGGTGTCCCTAAGATCAGCTGCCTCATTCTGCAGATGAGCCAACGGAGGTCTAGAGAGGGGAAGTGGTTGAACTCAGGACATGGACCACAGAACTCATGGCAGGATGGGGCTCACCACGTCTCCTGACTTCAGTCTGGGTCTCTGTTTACTGGATCATCTGCCCTCTCCCATTCAGAATTTTACAAAAGTCTTTCTATCTTGGAGTACCTCCTCCTTCAGCCCTCCACCAACTTTGTATGACATCTGAAAAGGGGCCCAGCCACGAGTGGCATCGGTGGTCTGTCTTGAGGATGAAGACCACCTTTGACAGTCCCTCTCCTAGGCCAAGTAGGAGAATCAACACATATTTATTGAATCAGATTAGGGAATAATTTGCTATTTTCTACTTATTCTATAGTATATTAATAGGACTCCTGTGAAAATAAGAATGCATATATTCTGCTCAAACAATTAGATTAAACAAATTATGATTATTATTACTGCAGGACTTAGAGCTTCTGACTATGGCCATCCAATAGGAACCTATAATAACTCCAGAAACTGTGCTCCGTACCACATTTTGGGGAATGCTGCATGAGGGAAGAGGCATGGAAAATCTGAAGCTCCCTTGCTCCTTGAACAGGGTCTCCTGGCTCCCTAAGACAGCCAAACCCCTAATTACTCTTGGGAAATAGTGTTCCTACTCCCGGTGAAGCTGCCTCTCTGTGGCCTCAGGGCTGCTGCAGGGCAGGGTGGAGTTCAGATCACCCCATTTGCACAGGTGGGGCTTCTAGAGTGGCTGAGATGCTTCTACTCCTTGCCCCCTGTTTCTTGGAGCAGAGTTTAAGGAAGCCAAACAGGCTTTTGGCCCAAGAGACCAGACATGAAATGAAACCTATTTTCCAACGGGCATTCTTCTGGCTTTTCCTCCAAGTGGGATTTTTGACTGTAGGATTGGGTTTAAACATTGAATTTCAATTTTGTATACACACACCAAGAGGTCCCCGGGGCAATGGGGACATTTTAAATGAACACCAGCCCAAGTCCTCTACCTGCCAAGTGTTCCCTTAAGCTGCTTAGGTCTGTTTCCACCATCCTGTCTTTCAAATATTTATGTGGCAGATTATAGGCAATCTTCAAAGGCAAGGAAATGCAAATCTGTTCTATAAATCAGAGAATAACACAGCTGCTGTCTTCCTCAGAGTGACAGCTCACGAATGCCAGCATCTCTGCCTGCGGAAGGGGTGGTGGGAGGTAGGCTTCTTGCCCTCAGACAGGCCTGGTGTGTGTGTGTATGTGTGTGTGTGTGTGTGTGTGTGTGTGTGTGTGTGTAGTGAAGGTGGGGAAGGGAGTGGGAAGTTCTTTGCCTTTTTGTAGAACAGCAGGTTTTATTTTTTGTTTTTTTAATTTCCCAACAGTGAAGGAGTTAACTTATTCCACGAACTGTAACAAACTGCCAAGGGATAGAACCTCTCCAGGGATCTGAGGCACCCAGGAAACTAGAGAAGAGGGTGACTTTCAGTTTGGGAGGAAATGTACCCAGAATGTGAAGTAAGGGTGACGGGAGAAATCAACAAGTAATGACTTTGAGAATTCCAAAATGAATTTAATTTAGTCGAAATGAGTAAAAAGGAAATTGTGCCTTGCAAATACTCGCGCACATTAAGCTCTGGCCCAGGGTCTTAACAATCTGTCAGGACAGGCCCAGTGGTGCTGAAGATTATACTTTCGTGGGCTCTTTTCGCCTGTTGCCGTGAACACATGGATTTGGTACACTGGTGTTCAGTGACACATGCACATCCACCAAGACCAAAGGTGGAGTTTCTGGTCCTTGTCAAGCAGCTGGTTCTGGCCTAGTGTCACCCTGTGGAAGCACCTGGGGAAGGCTTTAGTCAACAGGGTGCAGAGGCCCTGGGAAGTGATGTATACGGGGAAACGTGTTGGGAAAAGATTTGCTGGGTGTTAGTCAGAATTCTGCTGAAAGTGACTCATACTCACTTAGGCAAGAGGGGAATTTTCAGGGTCACAGAGGGAGTGTTGAATAACCAAATTACGGGGAATAAAAGGGCATATAGTTGGGCTTGGGAATAGCTGGAACACCGCCAGCCTCTCTTCCATCAACTGTCTTTAATTTTCCTCTGTGCTGGTTCTAACATGGCTGGCAACAACTAGCAGATTCTGTACCTAACACCTTCACCACTACAGAAACTATTCTGTACTGAACAACTTTTGTCATGATCAAGTCCTATTTCAAGTTATCCTAGGAAAGAACTATGATTGGCCAAACTGGGATCAGGTGTTCATGCCTGGACCAATCAACCGTAGGGCGGGAGGGGGCATGGGGTTATATAAAAACATGGCAGCCCTTATGGACCTCATACTGATAAGGAGAGGCCATTTTAGCAAAAGGAGTGGGTAAGCTTTGGACAGACAATCCATCAATATCTACTACAACCAAGACAGGACCTGAAAAGGGACCAGGGAAGATAATGTGATGAATGAATTATATATTGGAATTCCACTGACCTCCTCCTTGAAACTCAGTATTCCATAGGATTCCTTAATGACACTCAATTCACCCGGTTTGTCTTTTTCTTTTCCTGACAGCTCTTATTCTTTCTCCTTGACTGCCCTGGATCCTCCTCTTCTCTGCTTTAAGGATCTCCTCAAGATTGCAGGCCCTTTACAATCTTGCCTCTGGAGGAGACCAATAAACTTTTTCCTTCCATGCATAAAAATCACTCACTGTTACAACCTTCCCCTTATCTTCCAGAAGAAACCTACACTTGAATTTCTGTTAGCTACTCAAAACGTGCTCCTTGAATCAGCCATGTCAGAATCACCTGGAAACTTCTTGGAACTGCAGAAACTTGGGACTTGTCCCCAAACTACTGAATCAGTCTACATTCCAGCAGGATGACCTGGCAAGTTCATTAATCTGAAACGCATTGCTTTAAGCAGTTGCAAATTGAACTCATAGCCTTTCTGCTCTTGACAGCTAAATAAGTATTTCTTCACAATCTTCCCATGAGGTCAAAAGCAACTACATCTAAAAACTCAGACTCCAATAACCCTCAGAATTACTTTTTTCAATACTTGTCTTCACTACCTATATCCAATCCATCACCAGTTTGTACCTATTCATCCCACTGTCTCATTGGTCTGCTTTTCCTAACCACCTACAGCAGGCTCTAACAGATACATTTGCCACTCATTTATAAAACGAGCCCAGTAGTACTATGCCTCATTTACATATTTACATACAAATTTAATGTGCAATTATATTCATCTTGCTAGGAGCAGTTTTCAACCATGGCTTTGTGAGCAGTTGTAAGGGATATTGCAAACAATATATTATTAATTATAAGGTATCATAATTTATGAACAATTTATATTCTTAAATATATTAGTTGGGATTAAAGATTATTTCTAAAATTATGTTGACTAACCTGCATTCTAATACGCTATAATGAGCAGCAGAGAAAGTGGTAGAATAATACCTTTTGGGCCAGGAATTGTACATAAGAGTATGTCTTATATATAAACATCATCTATCACAGGGGTCAGAAAACTCTGTAAAAGGCTAGATAGAAAATATTTCAGGATTTCTGGGCCATATGGTCCCTGTCACAGCTATTCAACTTAGCCATTATAGTGAGAAAGCAACTACAGACAATATATCTTGGTTACAGTAGCTTTAAAACAAGACTTGAACTCAGATAGTTCAAGTCCTCCAATTTTGAATTTCTTTTTCACAATTATTTTGGCTAATATAGGTTCTCTGCAATTCCATATAAATTTTAGGTTTAGCATGACAATTGCTAAAAAATAATCTGCTCAGATTTTGTTTGGGATCATATTGAATCAATTTATGGAGAATTGCCAGCTTAACAATACTGAGTCTTCCAATTCGCAAACAGGGTATATCTTTCCTTTTTTTTATATAAATTTTTTTATTCATAAATATTTTCCAAAATGAAAATAGGTTTACCAAAAAATGTCCCTTACTGGGGAGGTCGGGGACAGCCCTTGCTCCTGGGCCACCAGGATGGGAAAACTTCGGGGCCTGCTCCCTGCTTTCTAAAGGGGGGCGGGGAGTCCCATCAATCTTCCAGGGCAGGGCCCTCACCTGGGCAGAAGGATCAGCATGCCAGGGAGAGGGGTGGGGTGGAGTGAGGGGCCAGTGCACTCAAAGGTGAAGTCTTCCTTCTTCCATGATCCCCACTTCTCCTAATTAAAATAGATTTAGGTGCCCTACCCCAACTGGACGGTGGTGGCCTCGGGCTCCTCGTGCCTCTGGAAACATATCATGTATCTGGTATGGAACTGCCACGACTGTTTTTTTTAGGGCTTTGGCTGCCTGGTACTGTACCTTAGTGCCCTCCAGATAGAAGAAGATGAAGGAGAGCGTCTCTGTCCACAGACGCTGGTAGAACTCTGCAGTGTGCCAGTGTGGGGGCAGCACCTGCTGGTGCTTGGGGATTCGGACAGGGGCTCCTGGGGAGGGACGGCTGGATGCACTCACAGTCTGAGCGGTGAGGAGTGTGGTGCCAGGCGGCCTCCTGGTTGAGCTCTCCTTGGTGAGGGCCACAGACCCCAGTGGACACACATCTAGTAGTGGAACTGCCATGGTGCTGCTCAGGATGTTGTCTTGCTCAGTCAGGTGCAGCATAGGCAAGGGGTCCTCAGTGCTAAAGCTGAAGGCTGCTGGCTCTCCCATGGACTGGAAAGAACTCAGAGGCTCGGGGCCTTGATCTCCAGGGTGGTGCTGAGCTGCCTTGGCCTTGCTGAAGCTAGGCTTTGGGGAGCTGGGAGGATTCACAGGTAGTAACACCAGGAGCTATGCCCCCACCCCCAGGTGGTTCCCTGATCCTGGGATCACACAGTACTGGGTTCCTTTGAGGTAGGTTGTGGGTCCAGAAGGGGGACCCAGAGCCTGGCTATTGGCATTTTTGCTCCCACTGCTGCTAAGGGCAGGGTTTGTGTGTGTGTGTGTGTGTGTGTAGTTTTTAGTGTACAGGTCATGTATATGTTTGGTTAAATTTATTCTTAAGTATTTTGTATTTTTGGTGCTGTTGAAAAATTCCATTAAATATTTAGTTTTCCATGCTTATTGTTAGTATACAGAAATACATTCAATTTGTTTTGTATATTGATCTTGTGTTCTGCAACCATACTAAACTCACTTATTATTATTTTTTCTTATTAGTTATCCATTTTATACACATCAGTGTATACAGGTCTATCCCAATCTCCCAATTCATCACACCACCACAATCACCCCACTGCCGCTTTTCCCCCTTGGTGTCCATACGTTTGTTCTCTACATCTGTGTCTCAATTTCTGCTCTGTAAACCGGTTCATCTGTACCATTTTCTAGGTTCCATATATATTTGTTAATATACAATATTTGTTTTTCTCTTTCTGACTTACTTCACTCTGTATGACAGTCTCTAGATGCATCCACATCTCTACAAATGACCCAAGTTCGTTCCTTTTTATGGCTGAGTAATATTCCATTGTATATATATACCACATCTTCTTTATCCATTCATATGTCGGTGGGCATTTAGGTTGCTTCCATGACCTGGCTATTGTAAATAGTGCTGCAATGAACACTGGGGTGCATGTGACTTTTTGAATTATGGTTTTCTCTGGGTATATGCCCAGTAGTGGGATTGCTGGGTCATATGGTAATTCTATTTTTAGTTCTTAAAGGAACTTCCATACTGTTCTCCATAGTGGCTGTATCAATTTACATTCCCACCAACAGTGCAAGAGGGTTCCCTTTTCTCCACACCCTCTCCAGCATTTACTGTTTGTAGATTTTCTGATGATGTCCATTCTAACTGGTGTGAGGTGATACCTCACTGTAGTTTTGATTTGCATTTCTCCAATAATTAGTGATGTTGAGCAGCTTTTCATGTGCTTCTTGGCCATCTGTATGTCTTCTTTGGAGAAATGTCTATTTAGGTCTTCTGCCCATTTTTGGATTGGGTTGTTTGTTTTTTTAATATTGAGCTTCATGAGCTGTTTATATACGTTGGAGATGAATCCTTTGTCCAATGATTCATTTGCAAACATTTTCTCCCATTCTGAGGGTTGTCTTTTTGTCTTGTTTGTAGTTTCCTTTGCTGTGCGAAAGCTTTTAAGTTTCATTAAGTCCCATTTGTTTATTTTTGTTTTTATTTCCATTACTCTAGGAAGTGGATCAAAAAATATCTTGCTGTGATTTATGTCAAAGCGTGTTCTTCCTATGTTTTCCTCTAAGAGTTTTATAGTGTCTTGTCTTACATTTAGGTATCTAATCCATTTTGCATTTATTTTTGTGTATGGTGTTAGCGAGTGTTCTAATTTCATTCTTTTACATGTAGCTGTCCAGTTTTCCCAGCACCACTTATTGAAGAGACTGTCTTTTCTCCAATATATATCCTTGCCTCCTTCATCATAGATTAGTTGACCATAGGTGTGTGGGTTTATCTCTTGGCTTTCCATCCTGTTCCATTGATCTATATTTCTGTTTTTGTGCCAGTACCATATTGTCTTGATTACTGTAGCTTTGTAGTATAGTCTGAAGTCAGGGAGTCTGATTCCTCCAGCTCCGTGTTTTCCCCTCAAGACTGCTTTGTCTATTCAGAGTCTTTTGTGTCTCCATACAAATTTTAAAACTTTTTGTTCTAGTTCTGTAAAAAATGCCATTGGTAATTTGATAGGGATTGCATTGAATCTGTAGATTGCTTTGGGTAGGATAGTCATTTTCACAATATTGATTCTTCCAATCCAAGAGCATGGTATATCTCTCCATCTGTTGGTATCATCTTTAATTTCTTTTTTTTTTTTGCGGTACGCGGGCCTCTCACTGCTGTGGCCCCTCCCATTGCGGGGCACAGGCTCCAGATGCACAGGCCCAGCGGCCATGGCTCACGGGCCCAGCCGCTCCGCGGCATGTGGGATCTTCCCGGACCAGGGCACGAACCCTCATCCCCGGCATTGGCAGGCAGATTCCCAACCACTGCACCACCAGGGAAGCCCCTCATCTTTAATTTCTTTCATCAGTGTCTTATAGTTCTCCACATACAGGTTTTTTGTCTCCTTAGGTAGGTTTATTCCTAGGTATTTTATTCTTTTTGTTGCAGTGGTAAATGGGAGTGTTCCCTTAATATCTCTTTCAGATTTTTCATCATTAGTGTATAGGAATGCAAGAGATTTCTGTGCATTAATTTTGTATCCTGCAACTTTACCAAATTCATTGATTAGCTCTAGTAGTTTTCTGGTGGCATCTTTAGGATTCTCTATGTATAGTATCATGTCATCTGCAAACAGTGACAGTTTTACTTCTTCTTTTCCAATTTGTATTCCTTTTATTTCTTTTTCTTCTCTGATTTCCATGGCTGGGACTTCCAAAACCATTTTGAATAGCAGTGGTGAGAGTGGACATCCTTGTCTTTTTCCTGATCTTAGAGGAAATGCTTTCAGTTTTTCACCATTGAGAATGATGTTTGCTGTGGGTTTGTCATATATGGCCTTTATTATGTTGAAGTAGGTTCCCTCTATGCCCACTTTCTGGAGAGTTTTTACCATAAATGGGTGTTGAATTTTGTCAAAAGCTTTTTCTGCATCTATTGAGATGATCATATGGTTTTTCTTCTTCAGTTTGTTAACATGATGTATCACATTGATTGATTTGCATATATTGAAGAATCCTTGCATCTCTGGGATAAATCTCACTTGATCATGGTGTATGATCCTTTTAATGTGTTGGTGGATTCTGTTTGCTAGTATTTTGTTGAGGATTTTCAACAAAGGATTAATCTCCAAAATATATAAACAGCTCATGTAGCTCAATATTAAAAAAACAAACAACCCAATCCAAAAATGGGCAGAAGACCTAAATAGACATTTCTCCAAAGAGACATACAGATGGACAAGAAGCACATGAAAAGCCGCTCAACATCACTAATTATTAGAGAAATGCAAATCAAAACTACAGTGAGGTATCACCTCACACCAGTTAGAATGGGCATTATCAGAAAATCTACAAATAGCAAATGCTGGAGAGAGTGTGGAGAAAAGGGAACCCTCTTGCACTGTTGGTGGGAATGTAAATTGATACAGCCACTATGGAGAACAGTATGGAAGTTCCTTTAAGAACTAAAAATAGAATTACCATATGACCCAGCAATCCCACTACTGGGCATATACCCAGAGAAAACCATAATTCAAAAAGACACATGTGCCCCAGTGTTCACTGCAGCACTATTTACAATAGCCAGGTCATGGAAGCAACCTAAATGCCCATCGACAGATGAATGGATAAAGATGTGGTATATATATACAATGGAATATTACTCAGCCATAAAAAGGAACGAACTTGGGTCATTTGTAGAGACGTGGTTGCATCTAGAGACTGTCATACAGAGTGAAGTAAGTCAGAAAGAGAAAAACAAATATCGTATATCAACGCATATATGTGGAACCTAGAAAATGGTACAGATGAACCAGTTTGCAGAGCAGAAATTGAGACAGAGAAGTAGAGAAAAAAATGTATGGACACCAAGGTGGGGAAAGCGGCAGGGGGTGTGGTGGTGGTGTGATGAATTGGGAGATTGGGATTGACATGTATACACTGATGTGTATAAAATGGATGACTAATAAAAAAAAATTAAAAAAAAAACAAAACAGAAGGTGAATTCTGAAAACCATACATGGTAGGCCACCTGGATCCTGGGTAGTATTTATGAAAGAATTGTTTAAAGGGAATTTATCAGTACCTATAAAAGGAAATAGTGATTACTAGGAGCCAGTATAGATTCACCCATAATGTTAAGGTGTTGTAACCATTTTCATTTCTTTTTGAGAGGACTCTTAAGGGGATTCTGAGCCAGTGTCTGTGTTTTAGGAAGAGAGCAATACTGTTCACTCCATCTCTGACCCCATAAATTAGAAGTTATAAATTAGTAGCTTGTGGTTCCCTTTGTTTGTTTGGCTCTGCCCACATTTTATGATGCTTTTGGTGCAGTTGCCAACGTTTAAAAAGAGGGGGCTTCCCAGGTGGTGCAGTGGTTGGGAGTCCGCTTGCCGATGCAGGGGGACACGGGTTTGTGCCCCGGTTCGGGAGGATCCCACATGCTGTGGAGCAGCTGGGCCCGTGAGCCATGGCCACTGAGCCTGCGCGTCTGGAGCCTGTGCTCCGCAACGGGAGAAGCCACAACAGTGAGAGGCCGGCGTACCGCAAAAAAAAAACAAAAAGAAAAAGAGGAAGTGTGGCGGATCATATTCTTGCCCCAATTACCCTCTGTCCTCCCACCAGTGGCCACGTGAACAGCTATGTCTCCCTGTGTGGGGGTGCGGGGGTCGGCACATACCCTCCTCAGTCGCTCAGGTTTGGCCAGGGTGCTTGCTTTGGTGGATGGGATGTGAGCAGAAGCTCCCTCTGACACCTGGCAGCACATCCAGGATGGGGTCTGCTCTTCAGTCTGGATCCTGGAAAGAGAGGAACCGCAGAGCAGAAACATTGCTGCTGATATGTAACAGGAACAGAAATGAACCTTTACTGTTACAAGCCAGTGATACTCTGAGGGCTACTTGTTACCACAGCCTAACCTAGAAAAAGTGACGGATAGAGGAGATAGCCCATAACAACCTGGACCTTGTCCTTCTCTTAAAGAGTCAGAAGATCTGATGACACCGGCCTCCAGAGCCCCATGGCATCAAGTGGCTGGAGATAAAGGGCGGCTCCCCCTTTGGATGGAGACCAGTCACCACCTGCCCGCTTTACTCATCTGCAGGGCTGTGGGCCCTTGTAAACGTCTAACTCAAACTCCCATGCCACCCATGTATAACAAGAGTCACAGAGAGCTGTAAAAGCCAGTCCTGGGCAATAATGCCTTGTTTCAGGCACTCGTCATATGTTCCACATGGTTTCCTCTGTTTCCAACCTCACTGACACATCCACCGCCTGTACTCCTCACTTCAGCCTGGCAACTTCTCCAAGTTCCTTGAACACAGAAGGCTCGCTCACAGCACAAACCATGTGAGAAACAAGGGCTGACCTGACCACCTCCAAGATTTCATGAGTCATTGCTGGAAGCCGTGACCCCTGCAGTTCACCCACTGCTCAGCTACAACCCTGGGAGACCCTATCCACCCTCCTCCCATTCCTGGAATCCTCAGCAAGTGCTCCACGGGAGGGTGAGCTCAGGACATGATGGAAATGAACGTATCCAGAGTTCTAGTGCTGTGTGGCCACTGCCATGTGGAAGCCATCAAGTGCCTGGGAGCAAGCCCAGAGTCTTGAAGGGTTACTGCTGACATTTGCATGGTTGCAGCTACCCCCTGCTGACATCCCCCCAACTTCCTTGGCCTCTCCTAACTGGAGAATGCCAACCCCACTCATGTGAAATGCAGTTGCATCATCTAAATATCTCCTCTCTGGACACCCCTCAGGTGCCAAGACCCTAAACACTTAGGTTACGACATGGCAGATCTGAGTGCCCGGGGCCTCCCAAACATCCTCCATTCAGCTGGACCCCAAGGCTCTCGGCATATTCATAGGCACTGGTTTGTGGCAGTGATACATCAGGGTCCACCATCCCTGCAGGGTCCCTGCTGGATAGTGAGGGAAGGTGGAATGCAGTAAGGATTCAGAGATGCCACTGCTTGAAGTCACTGCCTTTTCCTGGAGCCCATGGTTTTATGAAACTAGACCCAGATGGTGCCCAACCCGTCACCTGGAACAGGGAGGAAGAAAGTAGAAACAGATTCCCAGGCTCCCATTGCCCAGAGCTAGGCCGTGCTGTTTGTGTTGTCTGCCAGCAGAGAGCAGTGGGGACCCTGGCCCACCCCAGGGCATCTCCATGTAGTTGCCTCACGTAGCCTCTAATCTCACGTCCTTGCCAATCCTGTTTACAGGCTGCTGCCAGAAAGAGCCTCATACAATGCACCTCTGATTATGTCCTCTCTTGCCTGGTTCCCATCTGTTTCAGGAAATAGTTCAAGCTTCTTAGCATAGCAAGCAAGTCTGTTCATGATCTGGCCCCACAGGCCTTGGTGCCCACCCTTACTCTCACTCCCCACCTGCCCCAAATTCACGCCGCATCAGAGTGTTCAGGGCTCGTCTCCTGCTTTCCCATATGCCGGAATCTCCTCTTCTGGCTTCTTCTCACAGCCAGTTCCTTCTATGTGTTGTCTCCTTTGGCCAGCGTCCCTTGACCCCACAGGCTATTTTGATGCCCATCCCCTGAGCACCCTGGGCTCCCTGTGACAGAGCAGCTCTCACGGTATGCTGCCACCTGTGCCCACACACTCAAGAGAGCAGGTGCTCCAAACGCCAGGTGTCGGCACTGCCTTTGGCATCAGATAATACTTAACGTTAAACATTGCAAAAGGAATCATCCCACATCCTTTCTTCTCCCCACCCGACCATCTACTCTAAATCTTATTATTTTCCCCACTAATCCTTGAGATTGTTGGTCCATTCATTCATTCATTCATTCATTCATCAGACATTTATTGAACCTCTACGCTGTAGCAGGGACTGTGCTCAGCCCCGGGGACACATGGGTGCTTACATTCTGGTGGAGTGAGAAAGACGGCACACAACTCAGGCACTGAGCCATGAGCTAGTAAATAGAGCCTATGTCAGGTGATGGTGTGTGCTATGAAGCAAAATAAAACAGTACAGGGTGGATAGTACCGGGGTAGCAGGTGATTTGCTCTCTTTTATTTAGGGTCATCTGGGAAAGTCTCAAGGATAAGATGGCATTTGAACAGAGACCTAAAGGAAGTGAAAAGCCATACAGATATTTGGGGAAGAGCCTTCCAGGCAGAGGGAACAGCAAGTGCAAAGGCCCTGTCTTAGTCCAGGTAATGCTGTCATGACAAACAAATCCTAAAACCCCATAATAAAAGGATGGCAACAATGAATGTTTATTTCCTGTTCATGTTCCAGTCCACTGTTAAGCTGCTGGTGATGGGCAGTCTTCATTTGGGTCCAGAGACTCAAATGCCTTTTATCCTGCGGCTTTCCTGTTTCCAAGGGCCTCGAAGACCTCTCCATTAAGGGGCAGATGGGGAGTGGAGAAGGCACAGACGGTTCTGAAGACCACACCCCCAGCGGAAGTGACAAGCACCGCTTTCTGTTATGTTCCATTAGTGAGAACCAGTCAGGATGGCACCCTTGAATGCCAGGGGTCTGACTGGGTTGCTACTTCCCAGCAACAGAGCATTCTGTGGACAGGCATTTTGAGGGCCAGCTGGCCCCCTCTGCCTGTGAGTGGAGACAGGGCCTGGTAGTTCAAGGCTAAGTAAGGAGGCTGCTTTGGCTGGGGCAGGGGAAGCCAGGTGGGGCAAGGTGGGTGGTGGGGAGGTGATGGAGGGGCCTACAGGTCACCCTAAGGACTTCGGACTTTACTCTCTATGAAATGGAAGCCCTTGGAGGGCTTTGAGCAAGGCAGTGACAAGAAAGGGCTTATGTTTCAAAGGGGCACTCTGGTTGCAGTGACTAGACCAGTCACTGGAGAATAGAGAATAGACTGCAGGGGACAGGGAGACACAGGTAGACAGGAAGTAGGCCAGGGCAGTCATGCAGGGGTGAGGTGATGGTGCCCTGGACCAAGTGGGAGGGCAGGGTCCATGCAAACCCTCCAATAGAGACACCCAAACAGGACAGGACTGAGACCTCTGATCTACCCCAACTCCTGCCTTCTAAGCCAGGGGCTGGTGAAAGGGCAGAGGGTATTTTAGGCTTTACAGGTGGAGTCCATGGCAACTACTCAGCTCTGCTGTTGTAGCGTGGAAACCACCGTAAACAATGGGTAAACCAATGAGCATGACTATGTCCCAATAATGCTTTATTTGCAAAAACAGGCAGTCAGCTCACAAAGCTTCCTGACCCTGATAAACCAGTCACAAACGACGCTGGTCTTCTCTTATCACACTTTTCCAGCCCAGGCACAGGTGTTGGTTGCAGAACATGGCTGAGAACTCTGTCACTGCTTAAAGTTTGTGCGACAGTGAACCGAATTTTTTATAGCAACACTGTGGCATAAGAATGAATCATGGCTTCTCACTGTCTTTGAGCAAGTTCTCTCTTGACAAAGGAAATGGCTTTTGGCAAGACCTCTTTATGACAGTGCAGGCTCATCAGCTATTCTTCTATAACTAAGTACCTTTATTATATGTAATTAAGGCAGCAACTGAGAAAAGATGCAAATGTGTTCTTAAAAATCTGACTTCGCAACAGCTGGGAGCTTTGCAAATTTTTAAAAGAGCAGGTTTAAATGAAAGCACATTTGGCATGTGCCAAAATGGGATAAGGAGGGAGGAAGAGCTAAAGAAAGGAGGGGAAAGATAAGGGGGCTGCAACTTAGTGTTCAGGAATTCAGGCCAGTCTAGTGGCCACCCTGTGAGCTGAGCTGACTGTGAACTGCAGGGAACATCCTCCACCCCAGGCCGGCTCTGCCCTCCACAGTGGCTCCCCTGCCCCGAAGTTAAGTACTGTAGCAGCACAAATAACACACGCCACCGCTTTTCCAACTTTCACGGGTATTTTCTTTTTTCAGAATTTCTTTCATCTCTTTGCACGGCTGAGCTGTATGTGTAACAAGATGGGGCTACAGAAACGGGAAAGGGGGCCAGAGAAAAGAAGAGAATATCTCATCACCTCATGTATGATGAGAGCTGGAATCCAGGAATGATCCTTCCATGTAGCACAGGGTGGTCCAATAGAACTGTCCGTGATGTTGAAAATGCTCTATATATTCGCTATCCAATATGGTAGCTACTAGCCACGTGTGGCTACTGAGTCCTTGAAATGTGGCTAGTGGGACTGAGGAACTTCATTTTTAATTTAATTCTATTTAATTAATTTTAATCTAAATGTACATGTGGCTGGCGACCACCCTATGGGACAGCGCGGCTGCTATGTGTGTATGTGTATTAGGCTCAGAGTCAGACAGACCCTTTAGGTTTTGACCCTGCTTTCCCACTTACTAACTCTGATCAGACAAAATGCTTATCGCCACTAATCCTTGGTTTCCTCAAGTGTAGTCTGGGCACATTTGTGCCTACCTCATGGAGTAGCTGTAAGAATGAGGTGAGAGAGCGGAGATAAAACACTTCGCACAGCACCTGGCAGAAGGTAAACACTCAACAAATGTTCACTATTTTTGTTATTCTCTAGGAAGCTCCTCAAAGGACCCATAACCACCTTCCAAGCATTTCAGAAAGGTAGCTCCTAAGGCATCTGTGCTGGTCTTCCCCACTGAGGCTTCCTTGATCTTAAGTGATACCCATAAACCGAACTGCAGAGAGCCGATGGGCACCAAATGAGACCTCTGCCTACCTCTGATCACCTTGAGAGTTCCTTGGGGAGGAAAAGACTGCTAGTTTCCCATTCAATATTTGGGTGGCAAAGTGCCCAGCTAAAAGATCATATACTTCCCAGGCTGTCCTGAAATTAGAGGTGGTCAATAAGATATAAGCAGACATTGTTAAGTACAACTCTCAGAAAGTCTTAAGAGGGCAGTTTGTATGTGCCCTTTTGCCATTTGTCCCTTCACTGTTCCTCCTACTTCCTGTCTGGAATGCAGACATGATGGCTGGAGCTCCAGCAGCCTTGAGGAAGTGTCCCTGTGTATAAAAGCCTGAACTACTAAGGATGGAAGAGCAAAAATAAAAGAGACCTGCGTTCATGAACACTATGAAACTACCATACCAGCCTGGGACTGCCCATCTCCAGATTTCTTTTATGTAAAAGAAAACTCCATATCATGTTTATGCTATTATTCCTTTTGTTTTCTCTTATATGCAGCAGAACCTAAAATTAGCTACGGCTAATTACTCCTGAGCAGTGATTAATTCTATAAGTCCAGGTTTTTATGACATATACAGTCAGTGCAAGGCAAATTCCACAGCCACAGGTTCTGCATCTGTGTGTTCAACCAACCACGGATCAAAAATATATATATTTTTAAATTCCAGAAAGTTCCAAAAAGCAAAATTTGTATTTGCCTTACACTGGCAACTACTTACATAATATCTGTACTGTATTTACAGCTATTTACATAGCATTTACATTGTGTTAGCTGTTATAAGTAATCTAGAGGTGATTTAAAGTATATGGAAAGGGGGCTTCCCTGGTGGCGCAGTGGTTGGGAGTCCACCTGCCGATGCAGGGGACACAGGTTCGTCCCCGGTCCAGGAGGATCCCGCATGCCGTGCAGCGGCTGGGGCCGTGAGCCATGGCCGCTGGGCCTGCGCGTCCGGATCCTGTGCTCCGTAATGGGAGAGGCTGAGACAGTGAGAGGCCCGCGTAACGCAAAAAAAAAAAAAAAAAAAAAAAAGTATATGGAAGGGAGGATGTGCGTAGGTTATATGCAAATACTACACCATTTTATATAAGGGACAAGAGCCTCTGCAGATTTTGGTATCCACAGAGGGTCCTGGAACCAATCTCCCTTGGATGCTGAGGGACAACTGTATTTGATGAAACAAAGAGCTTGAGAAAAATCAGTTCAGTTCTTATTCCTCTATCTTGCCTGCAGGGGGCACCGAAGCCTGGGAGTGACATTAGAAATCATCCTTTCTGATCAATTTTTTTTTTTTTAATCATCAAGCATGTTCATTACTTTTTTCTTCTATGGATCCAATGTTTCAAAATAAATTTTTCTCCCATCAATTAAGTTCTAATTGGTTTACTCATCATGGCAAACATTTAACAACCATAGTGGACATTTGCCATTTTGGGGGCTGTCCAACAGCTGATTCTCTTTCTATATTTGGGGAATTTTCCTAATACAGTAGAGTCTCTGAAGAACTGATACTAGAAAGTAACCAGCCAGTATCCTTGTCCTCCAGAAGCTGGACATGAGCACAGAAAGTTTAAGATTAGCCCACTAGATGATCACCTGAGACTTTGCATCTGGAGTGAGGGACACAAAGCAGCCACCATGGTTTGGAATTCATCTCACTGGGCAACAGCATCCTATGCCCTAGAGTGGTGGTTCCAGTGGGTCAGTGCCTGGTGTCCAGTGGCAACCCCCCACTGGGCTGCTCCTTTGATGGGACCTTAGCTGAGTACCTCATTGCTCAGCTTTCTCTGCTTACTGCCCATTTCCAGAGCCTGTTCCTCTTGCTTTTCCATTTCTTCTGGAGCTAGCTGACATCTTTCCAATGCACTTATTTTTTGTTTTAGTCAATCAGACTTGGTTTCTGTTCTTCACAACCAAGAATCCTGACTGGTGCACATGTTGAGCGACATGACTGTACCTGTGATACTGCACAGAAGTGACATCATTCCAACTAGATCAAGTGACAGGGTTTACATGAACCAGTGTAGCCATAATTGGGTAGATGCACACTTTCTTTTGAACTCTTAAAAACATTCAGAGTAGTTTTCTCCTTTTCTCCATTTCTCCCACTGTGGATCCCTAAAGACTACGATCTCCAGCCTGGAAACCACTAATATCATTGTATTTCCTCATTTTACAGATAAATTGAGAATTGAAGTGACTTTCTCCTTATGTCAGGCTGTAGAAGAGCTTCCCAGGGAGGGTCACTAGCCCGTCATTGACGCACTGTGTTTGGCCTGTGGGCGTGCGTGGCCTCTCAAGGAACTCAGAGTCAGGTAGGAGAGATGGGTGATTCGAGTGAATGCAAAATCCCACCCTTCTGGGGAAGAACTTTGGGGAAACCAAAAAGACTCAAATAACAAAAAAAATAGCAAGTAAAGATGTTCAGAAGCAGACGTAGATGATAGTGAGAACAGAGGAATGTGACTTACGTGTCAAGAACTCAGGCTTGCTGAGTAGAAGCAGACTTGGCAAAGCAGCGGCTAGCCCTGCAGATGTTAACCTCTGTTATGGACCAGGTGAGAAGGTCTGTCAGAACAGGGTGGGGTCCAGAGGGGAGAACCCAAGACAAGTTTGGTAGAAGCTTCCTAAGTCAGTGAAGGAAATCAATGTTTGCTGCGTCCTGCTTTAAGGACGTGTGATCAGAAACGTCTGAACTTGCAAAATAGATTTTTGAGAAGATTATTTACTTTAAAAAATGATTCTCCACTTTAAAGAGAGGAAGATGTATCTATTTCCTGAGTTGCAGGGATTTTGCTTTGCATAGTTACTTTATTTATTTATTATTTTTGGCTGCATTGGGTCCTTGCTGCTGCGCGTGGGCTTTCTCTAGTAGCGGCGAGCCGGGGCTACTCTTCGTTGCGGTGCGTGGGCTTCTCATTGCGGTGGCTTCCCTTGGTACGGCGCATGGGCTCTAGGTGCGGGGTTTCAGTAGTTGTGGCACGTGGGCTCAGTAATTGTGGTTCACAGACTCTAGAGCGCAGGCTCAGTAGTTGTGGTGCACGGGCTGAGTTGCTCTGTGGCATGTGGGATCTTCCCAGACCAGGAATCGAACCCGTGTCCCTTGCACTGGCAGGCGGATTCTTAACCACTGCGCCACCAGGGAAATCCTTGCTTAGTTATTTTTTTCCAACAACATTTTGAGGCGGCGTTATTATCTCCATTTCGTGGATTAGAAACAAAGGCCCACATAGATTATGTAACCAGTCAAGGTTACATAGCTTGTAAGATGCAGACCCCGATCTGGGTGGTTTCGTTTTCTCGCTCCAAAGGCCCAGTGTTTCCCATTCTACCAGGCCACCTCCCACAGAACGCCTCAAAATGACACTCGGGCTTCCCTGGTGGCGCAGCGGTTGGGAGTCCGCCTGCCGATGCAGGGGACATGGGTTCGTGCCCCGGTTCGGGAAGATCCCACGTGCCACGGAGCAGCTGGGCCCGTGAGCCATGGCCGCTGGGCCTGCGCGTCCGGAGCCTGTGCTCCGCAAAGGGAGAGGCCACAACAGTGAGAGGCCCGCGTACCAAAAAAAAAAAAAAAAAGACACTCAAAATGCATTTGGAAGGCACTTCTAATTGAAGAGACTCAATTTACAAAGATTAGATCTGCACACAATTTTGAGAACACATCCATCACAAAAAGCATTATGCAACAATATAAGGATAAATAGCATGGATCCCATACAAAAAAGAGGAAAATAATAGAGGAAGTGTGGTTAATTAATGCAGTAGGAACTGAAACAGAAGCAGAAGGAGCAGAAGAACATGCACTCCCGGAAAATGGTACAATAAGCGGCTTCATTAGGAAGACAATTTATGTGGTAGGAGAGATAATAGCAAGAAAGGAAAATGTGAAAACAAATTAGTCTACTAGAAAACACTGATTTGAAAATATTTTACAATGATTGATTTGTAAGAAGCCTCTTGGCAATAAACATCCATGGAATCCTTGCTTTTAGAGATGTTAAAAAATAGGTCAGCTTCTCTGGGTTGGATAGGTTTAGGTGTGATCTCTTCAGGGAAAGGGACCAGCTGGGTATTTTCAAAGGCTCCCCTTTGGTTTATGATTCTAAGGTTCTGCTTATGGGCGCTTTCTATGACTGCCATTTTTTAAAGCTGGTTAACTCAGTGGCTTTATTTTTTTCCCCTCTAAATTCCCCACAGGGCTTTAATTAAATCAGACCACATTTGGAGTCTTGTGTCGCCTTCTGGGCACCACATTTTAAAAGGGACATCGACCTGCTCTGCCTCCAGAGAATGGAACGAAGACAAATGGGTGGAAGTTGCTCAGAGATAAATTCCGACTGAATGCAAGAAAACCCTATCTCCTGCTATCAGAGCCCTCTGACAATGGAGCCGGCTGCTTGTTCAGAGAGTTTGCCCCCAGCAATTGGAAATGCTGAAGCAGGGGGTGTTTTAACAGCTGTCAAAGTTGCTCTGGAAGAGATTGTTTTTTTCTTTCACTAAGTTTTTTTTCAATTCCAACACCGTATGGTTGATTGATCGTGTAACTTCTTCCGTATGTTTTCCCAAGTCGATAGCTCCTTTTAAAGTTCTTGTCTTCATCATTAGACTCTTGTCTTCCCTCTAGAGGGGGGAGCAAAAAAGTTGGCAAAAACAATATAGCCACAACTTCAAGGTCTTATTGTTGTCCGGCTGTGCCTCTCTCCCTCCACTGAGAAAGCAGGACACCTTGTGGCCTATTGATGATCAAAGGAGAGGTCTGGAGGCCCATCGGGGCGACGGTGACAGTGCTGGCACCTCCAAACGGTCCTTGGCAAGGTCCACGCACAAGAACAAAGGGAGCTGAGGCTTAGTAAGGCCACAGTCCTCTTCTAGGGTCCCCATCTTTGTTGATGGCACCTCTGACCATCAGATATGCTATGCCTTCCTCTCCCTACCCGCCCCCCACTCCACCATATTCAGTCCATCACCACATCCTGCCCGCTTTCCATCTATCTTCTGTCATCTGAACCTGAACCCACACCATGTGGCTCCCTCCAGTTTATTTTACACAAATCAGAACCTGTCCGGTCACCCGCTGCTTACACTCTTCAGTGGCTTCCCATTGCTGTTGGGATAAAGAATCCCAGCCTCGTCCCTGCCTGTTCTGGCACCTGTGTACTTCTCCAGCTCAGTCTTACTTCAAGCCCCTGCCCCAGCCCCTGCTCTCTCAGTCCTCGGCACGCGACCTGCCTTCCACCCACGAGCCCTCCCACCATGGGCCTCTGCTCCGCTCTTCTCTCTGCCTTGGGGACTGTTCTTCCCACCCCTCTTAGTCTAGGTAAGGCACCTGTCCTGCCCATCCCAGGTTAGTGGAGCTTTCTCAGGGAGGCCTCCCCTGGTCTTCCTGGCCAGATCACACTGCCTGTACCACCCCCGCCCCCCAATTCAGTCCAGTCCACGGTCACAACACCCATGCCTCTCCTTCCCAGCACTTCTCCCATTGGCAGCTGTCCATTCATTTCTGTGATGATCTGAGCCTCCTGCTAGCCTCTAGTCTTTGGGAGGGCAGGAGTCGTCTGTGTGCTCAGCATGGCACCCCTTGAACAAAAGAATGAGGAGAAGAAGGTGTGTGAGGTGCTGTGTGCTTCCAGTGTCTTCCAGTGGCCTAGGGGCCATCTAGACAGAGCAGGTGGTCATCAATAGGGTGCTGTCCAGCCCTTGAGTCCCTCCCCGACCCCCTGCAAACCTCCGTAACCACCAAGTCAGGAGGTCTATTACTTGGTTAAGCACTGTCCTTAACCAAGTCTTTGAGTTAGAACAGCTGCTGTTCTAAGAATTGGATATACAACAGCAAACTAAACAGTCCAAGTTTCTCATAGGATGTACATGCTAATGAAGAGATACAGATAATAATAGCCACATATATATGCAATCTGTCAGTCTTTTTTTTTTTTTTTTTTTTGCAGTACGTGGGCCTCTCACCGTTGTGGCCTCTCCCGTTGTGGAGCACAGGCTCCAGACGCGCAGGCTCAGCGGCCATGGCTCACGGGCTCAGCCGCTCCACGGCATGTGGGATCCTCCCGGACCGGGGCACGAACCCGTGTACCCTGCATCAGCAGGCGGACTCTCAACCACTGCGCCACCAGGGAAGCCCTTTCAGTCTTTTTTGTAATGCAGTTAAGGGAGGTGAGAGTGTCCCAACACTTGAGTTTAGCCAAAAGTTTAATCTATTCCTAAAACACTCTCTCTAGCAAGAAATATTTGTTACAAGAGAATGTTAGGCAGCTGGGGGATGGAGACATTGGAAAGATTTAGAAATGAAAAGGGAATGATTTACATCCTGAAGGCCACACGCTGTTGGTGCCTCTTGGCCTTGGCACTCAGGGTTCCCGCTGTCCGAAAAGTGCTCCTATGCCACGTGTCAAAAATCCCAGGCATCTGTCAGAATCTAGCTCAAGAGACCTTTAGAAGCCTTCACTGGTCCACCTGAGCAGAGTCGCTTCCTCCTCTGAGCTGTTGGGGCACCTCCTCCAGACGTTCACCCTGATTGCCTCCACCGCACAGTACTGCAAAAAGTTGTGTATGTGTGAGGTCTCTCCTACGGGGCTGTGAGCTCTTAGAGAGCAGTGCCCTTATCTTCATACCCTTGTATCTCCAGTGCCTGTCATAGAACCTGGCTGGGTAAGTCAGGACTTTTGGTTACAAGTTGTAGAAATCAACTTGATCTCCTCACTTAAGCAAAAAAGGACAAGCCACTCTTGCTTGGTCAGCACGCTTTAGCCTCTCCGTTTCTCAGAAACAGGACAGTCTTGTGGGTGGGCTCTTCACAGGGAAAAAGTTCAGAAATGTGCACTAAACACTGGATAGTAAGCCCTGAGGCCGGAGGTCCCGAGGCAGGGCGGGAAGAATGGGAGGGGAAGGGCCACGCTGAAGCCCAGCTGAACTCAGTTCGGGGTCATTATGATGGTTCCAAACTCACCATAGCATAGGAGCCTCTCCTTTCCCTTCTCACTCTGTCTCTTTCCTCAGCTCCCTCAGATCATTAGACTCAGGAAAATGAGAGTACCCCACCCACCAGCCCAGTGCACATGCTGGGCTGCAGCTGACACATGAGCCTTGTGTGTCAGGTCCCAAAAAAGTGCCTGAAAAATCTGAGGACCACGGAGGTAGACACCTCCTCCCTGCCGGCAGCTGTGTCACTCTCTTCTCAAGTTGTCCTTGCTTTTTTCTTTTTTAAAAAATACATTTATTTATTTTTGGCTGCGTTGGGTGTTTGCTGCTGCTCACAGGCTTTCTCTAGTTGCGGCGAGCAGGGGCTACTCTTCCTTGTGGTGCGCGGGCTTCTCATTGCAGTGGCTTCTCGTTGCGGAGCACGGGCTCTAGGCTCACGGGTTCAGTAGTTGTGGCTTGCGGGCTTAGTTGTTCCGCGGCATGTGAGATCTCCCCAAATCAAGGCTCGAACCTGTGTCCCCTGCATTGGCAGGCAGATTCTTAACCACTGCGCCACCAGGGAAGCTACTGTCTTTGCTTTTTAATTGCTCAATTTCTTTTCTTTGTTTTCCTACTTAAAGGCTAACAAAGAATGAATCGGTCTTTCAGCCATTTGTGGTCATCGTTAATTTCATGGTCCTCTGCATTTATTAAGTCTTATTTCCTCCTCATAATCTCCTTTCCCCCGATATTTGTGAAAGCACATCTTATTCCCCTTAATTGCTTTGGCTGGTGTGATCTAATTCTGATTTTTCACCACTCTTATCTTTTCCCAGGAAGCTTTAACTGATGCAGCATATTCTCGTTTAATTCTCTCCCTTTTTCTCCACAGACAGGAGTGGATTTCTTTCTCTGCAGCTCTCTCATCAGTCTTTGGAGGAAGCTGCACTGATTGTATTTCGCTTCCCCTTTAGAAGTGCTGGGCTGGGCTGGGCTTTAATTATGGGTGGGCCCCCTCCTTTGCCACCTGTTTCTCCCCTGAAAACCACCCAGGTTTCTCAAGTTTTCCATCTGTAGCCAAAGTGCTCTTTGCCCCTCAACTGCAGGTGATTCTTCCCCTGGCTGTTTCGCTGCTGGTACAGAAGGCTGTGCCTGAGGGAGAGGGAAGCCGGGCAGTCAGATGGGTACCTATTAGCAGCTCGGGGCACAGACTGCTGGAGAAGCTAACAACTGAAAAAATGCTGCACACTTAGCGGGGCCAGCGGCCCTGGATAATTAAGGGCTCGTTATCAGTGACAGTGAAACGCCACTCCTGGTCTGTCGAGAGCCAGACCTAAATGTCTACCTGACTGTGTTGTCCTTCTCTCCATTTCTGACCTGCGGGCACCACAGTTAAAGCTTCCCAGGTGTATTTTGCTTAGGCCTCTCATTTAACATCTATTTTGTTCTGCCTTGACTCGTGCTTAGTCATTTATGTGTCTCTCACATGGCAAAACCTAACTCATCATCTCACCCCGTGGCAATATAAACATACTTTGGATCCCACGGTCCTCATTGCTGTTAACATATTGCCTAAATTATTCTAGAATTATCTCTGACCTCCCTTCTCCCTCAACCTCCACACACAATATTTTGCCAATTTGCATCTTTGGTGTATACCTCTTTCCCTTTGCCCTGGCTGCCCTTGCTAAAGTTCCCCTGGTTGCCGTGCACATGGCGGCGGCCATGCCACAGCCAGCCCCCTTCTCTCAGTAGCCACTCTTGGTTTTCTTTCCTTTATCTCCTCCCACGCCAAGTGGAAGCTAACTCTCCCCACTGCTCTAGAAAGGGGTCATGTGGCTTAGCCTAACCCAGTCAGTGTGACTCCATCCCCTGGCCATTCTCATTGGTTCACTGTGAGTACAGGACCCTGTTCAAACTGATGAGACTAGAGAGGACATCTACTGAAGACTTTGGAACAAATGCTTCCTTGCCCTTCTGAGAGGGCTTCCCGAAGTAAGTCATAGGGGCAGGTGGTCATCTTTACCACCATGTGGAAGAGCCCACCCGAAAATGAAGCCAACACAGAAGAAAGCAAAGCCAAGAGATACAGAAAGGCTAAGAGTCTTGATTTTAATATTTGCACTCATGTATCCAGCTGTGCTGGAACCACCCTAGAACTTTGTGGTAACCTACACCCTACATCCAAGCCGTAAACACATCCCACTAGCACTGCCTGAGAGATACATCCATAATCCAGCCCCTCCTTGCATGTCTGCAGCCACCTTCCTAATCCTCAGGCTCAGGCTACTGTAACACCTGCATACTGGTCTCCCTGGCTCCACTCTCTTCCCTTATGCACTATTCTCCACAGGGTAGCCCAAGAGATCCTGTTAAAACCATAAGTCAGATAATACCACTGCTCTGCTTAGAACCCTCTGAAAGCTCTCTGTTCAATTCCAAAATCCTTCCCTTGACTCAGAGGCCCTGCGTGACCTGCCTGCTCCCCTCTGACCTCATCTCTCACCACGCTCGCCCTAGCTCAGCTCACTCCATCCTCACTGGCCTTTGACTCCCACCTCAGGGCCTTTGCACGTGCTGTTCCCACTCTCTGGAATGCTCTTCCATCAGACTGCTGCATGGTTTGCTCCCTCTTTCTTTCTTTTTTTTTTTTTTTTTTTTTTTTTTTGCGGTATGCGGGCCTCTCACTGTTGTGGCCTCTCCCATTGCGGACGCGCAGGCTCAGTGGCCACGGCTCACGGGACCAACCGCTCCGCGGCATGTGGGATCCTCCCAGACTGGGGCACGAACCCGTGTCCCCTGCATCGGCAGGCGGACTCTCAACCACTGCGCCACCAGGGAAGCCCTCCCTCTTTCTTTCAGGGCTCTGCTCAGCTGCTGCCTTTTCAGTTAGGCCATCCCTGGCCAGTCCTCCTTAAAACAGCACTTCCTTGTCACTCTGTGTCCCCTTGCCTTGCTTAATTTTTCTTTATATCACTCACCACTACCTGAAAAATTACATATATATGTGGCTGTTACTATCTGTATCTCTTCATTAGCATGTACATCCTATGAGAAACTTGTACTGTTTAGTTTGCTGCTGTATATCGAATTCTTAGAACAGCAACTGGCACATAGCAGGGACTCAGAGTATTGTCAATTTACTGTTGAATGAATGAATAAGTGAATGAACTAATGACTTCCCTATTTTGAGTAAGGTATTTTCATTTGGCTTTATGCCACCTGTAGACAGAGTGTCCTAATACAACATTCAAGTAATAGTTGCTTAAAAAGTGGACAAATGAATAACTTAGCTGTGGTCAGATTGTAAGTTACATCTTCATATAATAACAATACCTGGCCTGTGACAACCACTTTTGTGTCCCAAGTCAGTGTTATATATGGTGCCCCTTTTACTCACATTGGTTTTCCAAAATAAACAGGGCAAATCTTGCCCTCCCCTCACATCACAGGCAAAGCGTGGTTCGGAAGAGGTAAGCAACAGACCAGGGACCAAAGCCCACATTTCCTTGCTCCCAGCCACAGCTCTTCTTAGTTTTGCATTTCTGTCTGCAGATCTGCAGCTTCATAACATGACGCTCATCCACAGCCCTGGGGGAGTGCTACGAGATTCTGGTCCACATGGTCTCTATTTAGCTAACATTTCCAATTCCCTCTTCTCCGAAAGCCAATAAAACTCTGAATTTTTCCCACATGAGATCGTGGGCTCTTTGGGGAAAAGACAAGCGAGCATATGGTCTCAGGAAATCAAATCTGCCTTGTGAGATAAAAATTTTTCTCCCTGTAAGTCAGCCCGTGTGTAACATTCTGTGCAGCTGCCTTTTACACGTTGGGGGTGCGGACAGCAGACGTGTGCTCCTGCCTGAGTGGCCGTAACACATGGCAAAAAAATCCTTCGGCAGCCCTTCTCCTCCAGAGCGGGTTTTTCCCTCCCCCAGCTATTCCCCACAGATGACATTAGCTCCCTTTTTAATTCCTTTCCCCTCGCTGCACACTCTGATGTTACTCATCAACTCCCAGTGGACACGTGTAGACTTATTCGGTTTCACGTGTAATAGATAAAACAGCAGGGGCTTCTAATCGGAAAACGTTTCCCAGGTTGAAAAAGGCTGCAGAAAACCACAAAGCTGCCAATATGGTTCAGGGTTTATTAATACATACTTGGCACAAATTTGGTACCCGACACTGCCCCGTCCCCCGTGGGGAGGGAGGAGGGATTAGTTGTATGTTTACAGACACAGCCCACAGTGGGAAAAGGCCTAGGATGCAGCCGCCTTTCCAGGGCCCTTCTGGAGAACTGTTCTTTTTCTTCTTCTTTTTTTTTTAAACAGTTTTATTGATGTATAATTGATATGCAAAGAACTGCACATATTTAATGTATACAATTTGATGGGTTTAGACATATACCAAGGTCCATGATACCACAATCCAGGTAACAGACATATCCAGCACCTTCCAAAGTCCCCTTGTGTCCCTTTGTTTGTTTTTTTGTCATAACAACACTTAACATGATGGTACAGCCATTGTGGAAAATAGTATGGAGGCTCCTCAAAAAATTAGAAATAGAACTACCATATGATCCAGCAATTCCACTTCTGGGTTTATTTCCAAAGGAAATAAAAACACTAACTCAGAGATCTCTGCATGCTGTGTACATGGCAGCACTAGTCACAATAGCCAAGACATGGAAACAACCTAAATGTTCCTCAACAGATGAACGTTAAAGAAAATACATAATTCAGCCCTAAAAAAGGAGGAAATCCTGCCATTTGTGGCAACATGGATGGACCTTGAGGGTATTATGCTAAGCAAAATAATTCAGAGAAAGACAAACAAATACTGTATGATCTCACTTATAGGTGGATTCTAAAAAAGCTGAACTCAGGCTTCCCTGGTGGCACAGTTGTTGAGAGTCCGCCTGCCGATGCAGGGGACACGGGTTTGTGCCCCGGTCCGGGAAGATCCCACATGCCGCGGAGTGGCTGGGCCCGTGAGCCATGGCCGCTGAGCCTGCGCGTCCGGAGCCTGTGGTCCGCTGCGGGAGAGGCCTCAGCAGTGAGAGGCCCGCATACCACAAAAATAAAATAAAAGCTGAACTCATAGAAACAGAGAGTTAGAATTGTGGTTGCCAGGGGCTGGGAATGGGGGAAATGGGAAGATTTTCATCTACAAACTTTACTCATCAAAGGAAAACGTTCTGGGGAATCTAATGTACAGCATGGTGACTATAGTTAACAATGCTGCTATGTGCTTGAAAGTTGCTAAGAGTAGGTCTTAAATGTTCTTAACACACACACACACACACACACGAAGATAATTATGTGAGGTGATGGAGCTCTTAACTAACTTTATTATGGTAGTCATTTTGCAACATACACTCCTATCAAATCGTTGGGTTGTAAGCCTTAAACATATACAATGTTATATGTCAAGTATATCTCAGTAAAGCTGGGGGGAAAAGAACACAACGTGAGATCTACCCTCTTAACAAATTTTGAGGTGCACAATACCATATTGTGAACTACAGGCCCTGTGTTGTAGAGCAGATCTCTAGAACTTATTCGCCTGGCATAACTGAAACTTTACATCCACTGAGCAACAACTCCCCATCTCCCCTTCCCTCAGCCCCTGGCAACCACACTGTATTCTCTGCTTCCATGAGTTTGACTATTTTAGGTACCTCATATAAGTGGAATCATGCAGTCTTTGTCCTTCTGTGACATAGCATAATGTCCACCATTATCTATGTTGTCAAAATGGTAGGATCTCCTTCTTTTTAAAGGATGCAAAATATTCCATTGTATGCGTATACCACGTTTTCTTTATCCATTCATCTGTCGATGGGCACTTGGCATGTTTCCATCTATTGGCTATTATGAATCATGTATTCCCATGTTCATTAGAGCTCGTTCTTTTAAAGGCCCAGAGATACACAGGCAGTAGACCTCTTCACGTGAGCATGGTGTTAAAGGTAACTTGTGTCTTCTGTCTGATTTTTTTTAAATATAAATTTATTTATTTATTTATTTTGGGCTGCATTGGGTCTTCGTTGCTGCACGTGGGCTTTCTCTAGTTGAGGCAAGCAGGGGTTACTCTTCGTTGCGGTGCGCGGGCTTCTCATTGCGGTGGCTTCTCTTGTTGCGGAGCACGGGCTCTAGGTGCGTGTGGGCTTCAGTAGTTGTGGCACGTGGGCTCAGTAGTTGTGGTTTGCAGGCTCTAGAGCGCAGGCTCAGTAGTTGTGGTGCACGGGCTTAGTTGCTCCGTGGCATGTGGGATCTTCCCGGACCAGGGCTCGAACCCATGTCATCTGCATTGACAGGCAGATTCTTAACCACTGCGCCACCAGGGAAGTCTGGTGCTCTGCTCTGACCGGCCTGTAGACTGGCCTCGGGCCTCAAGGTTCATTGAGGTGGTGTTTTAAAGAGGCTGCTATTATTTTGATATGCTCCCCATCAGGACATGGGGCCTAGTCGCCCCTGAAATCTGAGCTCTGTGACTCCTTCAGCCAGCTGAGTGCATGGGAATGATGTCTGGGACTTCTGAGGCTAGGTCATAAAAGGCCAGGCCCTTATGCCTGCTCTTCTTGGAACCCTGGCTCTCTGGTAGCCCCTGCCTCTCGGAAGGAAGCCACCACACTGCCGCATAAAGGGCCACGTGGGGTCCCCCGGCCCACAGTGCTGCAGCCCCCCAGTGCAGGCATCAGGCCTACGAACAGAGTCAACGTTGGATGTGCCTCCCCCAGGCCGAGCTCTCCCAGCTCTCCCAGCATCCCTCCAGCCACCTGAGCCTTCCCAGTGGAGGCTACAGACGTGGCAGGGCAGGGAAGAGCCGTGCCCACGGGTTCTGTGAGCATAATGGCATGGCGGTTGTTTTATGCCACTACGTCTGTGGTGGTTTGTTGTGCATCCCAGGCCCCCCTGGCCTCACTTCCCCACACCCCAATCAAATCTACAGAGCCAGGCTGCAGAAAAGGCTCCTTTCACATTGCTTTAAACTCTGCAGAAAGAAGGAGATTTCAAGGCAGGCAGCACTGAGTTGCTTCTGCTCGGAACAAAGCCTCCTATGACTTCCTACCGCCGGTCCCTCCTCTGCCTCCCTGACCTCTTCTCCTCCCAACACCTGCCCGGCCCCACACGTCCCCACTGGAACCCCCCTCCCCAAAGGCAATGCGCTGCGGCCCCACCTCAGGGCCTTCGTGTGCTCTGTTCCCCCGCCTGGAGCACTCCTCCCCGACACGCTACACACACACACCCCACTCCCTTAGGCCTTTACCCTGAGCCACTTCCTCAGTAAGACCTTCGTGGTCACACTCTCTAAAGGTGCAAACCCTCCACCCCGCTTGCACCCCTGCTTTAGTCCTCATTTTTCTCCCTCATTTTCACCATCGAAATGCTTATACGTTACTTATTTATGCTGTAGATTGTCTGTGTCTCCACTAGTACGTAAGTTCATTGTGGGGAGGGGAGGAGGTAGCATACATCCCAGGGCCCCGGAGAGCGCCTGGCACAGGGAGATAGGCAGTCGATAAATATTCATTGAATAAATAAATGAATACTATGTGACAAATTGTTGGTTTTGCTATTATCCTTAGAAACAAACTGAATATGTGCCTGTCACAATAAATATTTCTTAAAAGAGTAGGTGGAAAACATGAAGAATGGAGGGCCCTTAGAAAGTAGTGTGAATGTCATCCTGTCCCCAACCCCTCCATGTCCAGCATCACTGCCCACTTCTCTCTTCTGCCAAACAGGAGCACCTCTTCCCCTCGCACTGAAGCTTGTCTGCATCTGTGCTTCCCTCCTGCTGGGCCCTCGGCCTGGGATGTCCTTCACTGACCGCTTTATGAACTTGTATCCTGTTAGTCTTTTAAGGGTCAGCTCAGGCTCAACCTCTCCCAGCTGGAGCCTCTTTGCTCTCCCATGAATTCCACCTGAGCGTGTCTGTGGCACTTCTCATGGGTACCGGGGTCCCTGGATGCCTGTCTCACTTCCCTCATGAGTCTGAGATCCCTGGGAGGACAGGGGCTGCATGTGCCTTGCTCATCTTTGTAGCCACACCACCCCTGCTCACAGGTGGCCTCGGATACAGATGGGGTATCAGGAGTTTGGGACCGTGGAGGAAGGATGGGGTAGGAGAAGAGGTAAGGAGAAGCCCATGCTCAGATTCTGAGACCTACTATAATAGTGCCAGAAAGAACGCAGTTCTTGGATAAAAGAATCTGGGTCATCTCTTGGCTAAGTCTCCACAGAAATTCATTTAACTTCCTCAAGCTTTGGTTTTTTCACCTACAAAAATGCTTATACTAGGGCTTCCCTGGTGGCGCAGTGGTTGAGAGTCTGCCTGCCCATGCAGGGGACACGGGTTCGTGCCCCGGTCTGGGAAGATCCCACATGCCGCGGAGCGGCTGGGCCCGTGAGCCATGGCTGCTGAGCCTGCGCGTCCGGAGCCTGTGCTCCGCAAGGGGAGAGGCCACAGCAGTGAGAGGCCCGCGTACCGTAAAAAAAAAAAAAAAAAAAAAATGCTTATACTATAAGGATATTGTGTGGGTGAAAGAACATGGGTTTTTTTTTTTCGGGGGGAATGTAAACAAAAACACTACACAAATAGTTTGTATGCAAAGGTTAAGCGTTCTAACCACCTCCAGTGCAATTAGCAAGGGTGCAGTTCAGGTTGTGACCAGAGGGTGGCAGCAGCAGCAGCAGGCGGAAACTTTGCCCCATGGTCCTTTGAAATAAAGCAGTCCCGGGAGCTGCTGGATTGTCCTGCGGTGATCGGTGATCTTTTTCTTTTCTGCTCAGCTCACCTAACTCGGAAGAGATTGCCCTCTCTCCTGCAGTGGGATCTGGCTGTGCCTGCACTAAGCCCAGAAACCTCCCTTTGATGATTTCCTCATAAGTTTTTGATGGCCACTCTCACTGTCACGTGTAAGTTTCTCATCGGTTACCTTATCTAGCTCTCACCACAACCTTCTGAGCTAAACTGAGCCAGCAGAATTGCTGCCCCTCTCTTACCTCGCCATCCCAGACTCGATGAAACTGAGGCTCACAGAAGGACTTTGAGGGGCACACAGCTAGCAAGTGGGAAAAGTTAGAACTCACTTTAAACCTGGGTCTTCCAGCTCGAATTCCAGCATACCACCACTTCTTTTACCTTCTCTATTCAGTTGTTCACGCAACCAACATTTACTGCATTCTTGCTGTTTGTGGGTGAGTTACATGGACTTCCAGCCACCGTGGACCCTTCTCAGGGCCTAGGCCAGCTGATGTCTCCATCCTGTTCTTCTCAGGTGCTGGCCCCCAGTCTTTTCCCCTACTCTGCAGCCAGGACCATCTTCTTGTGCCCTGGGCTCATGTCCCCAAGCCTAGCAGCTGAGAAGCGCTCTGTTTCACTGCTTCTTCTATCACCAACTCACAGGTCCTGCTGGCGTTCTAGCTCAGCAACCCCGAGAAATTAATACGGGGAAGAAGGCTACAAAAATAAAAAGCAGAGAAAAGCAATATGTGCCCTAAGAAATCTTATAGTTTCCGAGCTCTTGTTGGCCTTAATCCCCAACTTTCTTGCTGGAAAGTATTCTGAAACCCTGAGAGCCTCCAGCTTTCCTGGCTTATTTCTGAAGGCAAAGCTTCTCAATTTTGTCCCCTCCCCTTATTCTCTTAAGTAGACCCGTTTATCAGGAACATAGTGGCAAACAGGAAAGCTGATGTTTGTCGAGGATCTCCTCGGGGCCAGGCACTGCCCTAGACACTGGACACACATCACTTCATCTGACTCACAATAAGCTTGAGAATGAAGTCTTTGTCCTCTTTCACACACGTGGAAACTGAGGCTCACAAGCAGAAACTGCATGCCTAGATCTGTATAACTAGTATGTGTGGGCCAGCTCTGTTTGGTACAAATCTCTTTTCTCTGTAATCACGTGATTATACAACTAGTGACATACATAGACATAGTGTATCCCTTCTCTCAGAGGCATTTACGGCCACCCCCAGCCCCCTCCCGACCCCGTGGGGGACTTCCAGGCTGAATGACTCTCATTTCAGGTATCCAAACTTCACACAGGAACTGTCTCTGTGGGTTGATTCTCTCCTGCCTGCTGTGTGGGTGGGAAACACCAAAGGAAAAGAAAACTCAGTTCTTGCCTCAGAGGAGATAACACCTGGCAGAGGACTTGGCGCTCAGAGATGGAGGCCTCCCTACGTGGAATATGCATTGGCGGCTGACTGCATGAGGCTGCCAAGCTGAATATCAACAGGACCAGGCTACAAACACACACACACACACACACACACACACACACACACACACACACACACGGTGTGGCCTTTCTGATCCTCACTGAAGCCACAGCATACTCAGTTTTTAGTATAAAATGCAACCTGCTGGGCTTCCCTGGTGGCGCAGTGGTTGAGAGTCCGCCTGCCGATGCAGGGGACACGGGTTCGTGCCCCGGTCCGGGAAGATCCCACATGCGAGCGGCTGGGCCCGTGAGCCATGGCCTCTGAGCCTGCGCGTCCGGAGCCTGTGCTCCGCAACGGGAGAGGCCACAACAGTGAGAGGCCCGCGTACCGCCAAAAAAAAAAAAAAAAAAAGCAATCTGCTTACCTCCTTTTTCGTGTTTCTCACCTGAGCTTGCGGGAAGGTATAACGAGGGCACAAGCAGAGGTACCAAAGAGAGGAGATGGATGTTAAGTAGGAAGGCGAGGCTGGACTTAGTGATTCGTAAGTTGAGGGAGCACACGAGGGGTGGGAGGCAAAGATGACCCTGAGGTCTCAGTAGGAAACAGACAGTGTCCCAGAAGCTGGGCATTAGGCTGCTGACTTGGACAAGGCGACCAGACACACCCCAGAACCTCCCTGAGCTCAAGACCCTCAGCTGAAATGCAGAGAGGAGACCAGATCGCTTCCTGAATTGCCTGCTGCTCTAAAATCTGACAGTTCAGGACATTTGGTTGGGCGTGAACTGCTGCAGCGTGAACACAACCTGAGTCTCTCTCGAGCGCATTACCTTGACACAACTTGAGGGAGGCAGGAGTGAGGACCAAAGGTATTTCAGTAGTCAGGGATAGGAACGGGTCCTAGAGCGAGATCTCTGGAAACGTCTTCTTCCGCCCCCTCCTCGTCTGCTTTTTACTCCCTTCCCTCTTAGACTATTTCCCCAGGAGTATTAGTTTGGGTAAGAAGAGTCAATGAAGACGGAACAAGAGACAGCCCCTAGAGAGCAGTGAGGATGGAGAGGGAAAATTTGGAATGAGTCATCAGTGGATTTTCCCCGGAAGCTCACATACAGGAGGGCAGGAACTGCACCCGCCCTCAGTACTGGGAGGTTTTACCTAAGTGGGAGGCCCACTTAGAATTAAAAAGAAATCAATTGAAAAGCAATATATAGTCAATTCGGAAATGTCAGAATAGCAGCAACAACCAAGGACAACAGAACAAGAGCCATTATCCCACATGCAGAGACCAACACCCTGGTGGACATCCTTCCAAAAGACACACACCCAGCACACACTTTTTGAGAAACAAAAATGGGATAACATCGTTTGTCATGACCTTTTTTTTTTCCATATTCAGTTTTTGTCCATATCATGATTTGTTTAACAAATTTCCTCCTTTCAAATATTTAAATCATCTGCAATTTTGACTTATAAAAAATGCTACAAGATACAAACTTTCAGCCAAGTCTTGTAAGTCTTTCATTATTTCCTTAAGATAAAATCATTCTTGTGGACTTGCTAGGTCAAAATATGAATATTCTTGATGCTTCTGATTCACACTGACAAACTGTCCACCAGAAACTCTACACCTGTTTGCATTTCTACTGTCCATATTCAAGAATGTCTGTTTTTACCATCATTAACACTGTATAGTTTAATTTTTTTAAAAAAGATGAAAAATGCATCTATGTTAAAATTTATGTTGCTTTATTAATAAATTGACTACATTTTCATAGACTTATTCACTTGTATTTCTTTTTTTGTGAATTGTCCCTTTGACAACCTTAACCAAATTTAATATCAAGGTGTTTTTTCTACACTTTCATTCTACATTTACATAAAAAATTTAATTTTAAGGATATTAACCTTTGTTATATATCTTGCAAATAATGTGCCCCTTTTAGTGCTTTGTCTTTTAATGTTTTTTAGGGCTTTTTATGTACAAAATTTTACATAGATTTATCGATCCCTTTCTTTTTCAGTTTCTGCCCTTGAAGTCCAGCTCATTCATCATTCAGAATTAAGAAAGATGTGAGAGGAGCAGGATTAATGTTTTAAAAAGAACAGAAAGCTGCTCTCCACTTGCTCCATGAGAGCCTAGGAAAACTATCGGGAAAGCTGAAGCAGGTAACACCATGGCTGTCACCACATCGTCTGGACCAGACCTTGAGAGGCTGGAGTTGGCAGCTGGCCAGTGAGTTAGCCACTTACAAGCAAGGAAGCTAGATGATAATTACTTCTCAGGATCTGCATATATTTTCGAGAAAACATGTGTCTTAAGCACCCTCTATCAGAAAAACTTTTTATTACAAAATTAATGTATTCATTATCAAAATTTCTAACTTCACAGATGTTGATAAAGTAAAAAGTAAAAGTTTCCTTTCTTCTGCTTCCAAATTTTAGTCCTGAGAGGGGAAACACTGTTAAAAGTTTGGCATGAGTCCTTACAGACTTTTTCCTATGCATACACTATTACATGTGATATAATATAATAATGATATAATATAATATATTCTTACTTTTAGGGCTACTTCATTCTATTTTAACTGTTATTCAATATTTCACAGTATGAATATACCATAATTTTAGTTGTTTGAAAATTTTTATTACAAAAAAACACTATAACAAACATCCTTGAATAGGATTTTTGCACATTTATGCAAGTATTTGTGAAGGATAGATTTCTCACATTAAAATACTAGGTAAAAAAATATATATATATTTTAAAGTTTAGTGAGAATTTCCAAATTCCACCCCATGGGAGGTATGGCTTTATATACTCCTTCTAATATTATATGAAGGTGCCTGTTTCTCCTTACATTCGTGCCAATAATGTAAATCACTATCTTTTCTAACTTTGTCAATCTGATTGTGAAAATGGTGTTTTATGGCTATAATATATATATATATATATGTAACATTAGATGGCTTCTCATACATTTATTGACATTTTTTTCTATAAAGTTTTTCTTCTATAAGCTGCTCATTTATATCCTTTGCTCATTTTAAAAACTGAATTTCATTTGTCTTTTTGATTGATAGGAATAATTTATATACTTTGGATATTAATAATTTTTCATATATATTGCAAATTTTTCTATCATTCTTTTCATTTTGTTCATCATCTCTTTGCCTATACTTCAGTATTACATTTTTACATAGTTGTGTCCATCTTTTCTTCATTAATACTTTTGGAACCTATAGTATATGTAGGTAGGCCTTCCATACTCAAAGGCATGAAAATATCCTTCTATACTGTTTTTTTGTAGCACTGTGTTATACTTTTAACATTTAAAAATGTAATCCAACTGCGTTCTATTTTTGTGGATGATGTGAATTAGGGATTTGCCACACAATCGTGAGGTAAATATCCTATTCAGGCTTCCTTTTGCCCAGTGGTTGAGATCCATTGTTTTGACTTACTTTCATTTCCTGGGCAACTTTCTGAGACAGGACATCCATAGTTGCACCTAAAGTTGAAACAGAAAACAAGCACAATTTTTCAGATTTTTTGCTCACTCTATCCTAAAGAATCATAAGGCTAGACTTTTACATTGGAAATCTGTAACTGGGTGCTCCTCTCTCTATAGCTGGATCTCTCTGTGCCTCTTTTTCTGGTTGTGTCCATCAGTGCATCTCTGTTTCTCTCCCTGTCTCACACATTTCTCCTCTTTCTTTCTCCTGTCCTCTAGCACTTCTCTTTTTTCTCCTTATCTCTTCCTTTCCTTAACCATCTACAGTGTTAACCATCTTAAATGTTTCTTGGATGATTTGTTCTCGTTGTTTAATAGCATTTCACAGTCTCAATGCATTTTTGTTTGTTTTGGAACAATTTTTTATTTACCTATCTGTGAATTTCAATATAGTTATAAAATGTATGCTGAACATAAGATTTGGGGATTTCAAGCATTTACAGCTGAGACTCAATTTATATTTGTTTCTTTTTATCACATAAACAGTCTTAGAACATTTAAAATGCCTTTTGAGAAAGAGAAAAAAATCCACTTTCATAATTGTTTAGTATGTATACATTTTCCAGTATTTGTAATCATGGAATAAATGATTGTATTCTGCTAGCTATTTGCTTATAAACATTTACCTATATTTCTATGTGGTCCTGTTAGGGACATTACAGGAGAACGGATAGAAGATGGGCCGTATGGTTGAATTTAACTCCTTGTTAACTAAAGGGTGATCCTGAGTGATTTATTTAGCCTCTTAGTTCCTTTTCTCTTCAACAGGAATAATAAAACCCACCCAAGGTTGTAGTGAGAATTAAAATGTTATAAGAAGACATACACTCATAAATATACCTGCTTTGGCAAAGGAGCACATCAGCCAGGTTTTGTATGCGTGTGCGCGCGCGCGTGTGTGTGTCTGTTTTCTATGTCACTGTAAAGAAGCAAAAAGGAGAGGCACGTGGTTAAGCTCTCAGGGGGTGGATTCCACTGGTGTTATTTCAGTTCCTTTTTAAAGAAGAGCTCAGAATCACAAGAAGGAAACTAACCCCAAAGATGAGCCTCACGTGTAAAATCTTAGCCAGCTTCCTTCTGATTTCCTCTGTTTCCACCAAAGGTAAGTTGGTGCGTGGGTCTCCACTGTTACCATTAGAAGCTTCTTTGGCAACCCTGAAGTGAATGCAAGAGTCAGAGAGGTCACAGCCCAGCTTTCCTTGGCAGTGAGCTACCTCAGTAACTTTCTTGCTTTTTGTAGGTGAGGTCTCTGAAAATACTAAAGTCATCTGGGGTCGCCTGGATCATGACATCAACCTGGACATTCCTGGTTTTCAAATGAATGATGGGATAGCAGATACACGATGGGACAAAAACAAAATCAAGATTGCACAATTAAGACAAGACAAGCCACCTTACCAGATAAAGGACACGTATGTGATGTTAGAAAATGGAACTCTGAAAATTAAAGCTCTGAAGAGAAATGATAGCGATGTCTACAGAGTATCTGTATATGATTCGAATGGAAAAAACATATTGGAGAAAACATTTGATTTGAAGATTCAAGGTAAGTCTTTGTCCCCTAAATTCCTCCATCTCAGTATGGGTGCTATTTAGCAAGTCGAGGAATAGCATTCATGAAATGTCCCCAGCCCTGACCTTGGCCTTGAGGGAGCCCTAAAGGAAATCGAATGCATCCCTCCTGCCTCGGTGCAGGCTCCAGTCCTGTGAGAGGGATGGAACCCACAGCTAATAGACCCTCAAGTCTACATACCTCAAACTCTCTCTTCAGAGGCTGTGGGGATGCAGGGTTGAGTGAAGGATCTGGATTAAGATCCTGCGTTAATCAAGAAGAGGGGAACAGGTGGGCAGAAGAAAAAGGTGGCCATTCCAGGTGGATGATGAAGGGCAAGCTAGGTATGAGACTGGGAAGGGGAGGCTGACTGGAGGGCAGTGGGTCTTCCATCCAGAGAGACAATTTCAAGCCAGGATGTCCTGAAGGAGTAATTGTAAGGCAGAAAAGGGCTGGAAATGATGAATTTAAGGATGAACAGCCCTTGTTTCTAATCATCTCAACATCGGCATGATCAAAGGTGGAAGATGATTTTTGCTGATATCTGTAGAAAATACACAAAGTGTGGCTTTGTATGTCTATGCGTGTACTGTGAGGGCAGTAGTAGCTATTGAAGATGGAAGCTTGAAACCTAGCTAGGAAGCTGCTGCTTTAATCCAAGTGAAGTAGGGAGGGGCTGGTCGGTGACCCTCAATTCAGGTTTCACATTGGAATCAGCTGAGGTGTTATTAAAGTTACCGGTGCTAAGTCCCATCCCAGACCAATTTAATCAGAGTTTCTTGGTGCAGGGCCTGGGCATCGTAGGTGCTAAACTCCCCAGGTGATTTTTTTTTTTTTTTTTTTTTTTTTTTTGCGGTACGTGGGCCTCTTGCTGCTGTGGCCCCTCCCGCCACGGAACACAGGCTCTGGATGCACAGGCTCAGCGGCCATGGCTCACGGGCCCAGCTGCTCCATGGCATGTGGGATCCTCCCGGACCAGGGCATGAACCCATGTCCCCTGCACCGGCAGGTGGACTCTCAACCACTGCGCCACCAGGGAAGCCCTCCCCAGGTGATTTTAATGAGCAGCCAAAGCTGATAACTAGTGGCCTAGACTAAAGGGTGCCTATAAAATGCCTAAAGAACGATTACATTGGGGGTCATGTGTGGAGAAAGGATGAACAAACTGGCTTGAGTTTGGGAGAGAAGGAAGAGAAAGTACAATAGAATGGAAGTGACAATGAAGTCACAAATCCAGGGGTCACTTGGCTGGGTGTGGATAAAAGTGAGAAGAGGAAGCTGTACTTAGCTTGGAGAGGAAGACAGGAACCCCAGCATGAGCACAAGCCAGAGATTCAGTGAGCAAATAAGCATTTCTGTGCTTTGCACAGGAAACGCTGCCAAAGGAAGGGCCCCCTCCTCCTACCTAGAGTCACCATCCAGCCCTCTTCTTGAGCACTCGGACCTGGTAGCAGCCCCCCTCCAACACTCACAGACATTGTCAGCTCCTCTGCAAATGACAACTTTCCATACCTAGACCTGCAACAGGACGGAGGGTACATTCCAGAGATGGGGCGAGACAGAATGGAGCCAGAAGGGACCTCTGCTTGTGGGCTCTGGGAACCACAGATGTCGTGACTCCTGCCAGCATGGGCTTGGGTGTCCTGTTTTGAACTTGAGCTTCACATTCGTGTTTCCTTTAGTACTGCAGTGGTAATAATGGCTACCAGTGAGATGTCACGTGCTTTGCTACATGATCTTATTTAAGGTTCCCAACAATCCTGAGAGGTAGCTGTTATTATCCCCTTACTATCTATAAGGAAACAGAAGTGGCTTGACAGGAGCAAAGTCAGGAGCCAAACCCAAGGCTAGTTTTAGCAAGGATGGTGACATTCCCCCACCCACCACCCCAAACAGCTTTATTGTGGTATAATTCACATACCATAAAATTCACCCATTTAAAATGTATGATTCCATGGCTTGTAGTATATTTACAGAGTTGTACAACCATTACCGCAATCAATTTTAGAATGCTTTCATGACCTCAAAAATAAACCTTCACTCCTTTGCCAAAAGACAAAGATCTTTCCATGACACAACAGCCACCTCATTGTGTGTGTGTGTGTGTGTGTGTGAATGTCACACAGCATGTCAATTTGTGGGTCCGGTCACCATTTCCTACCACATGACCTTGGGCAAATTCTCTGTTTGCTCTGAGTCTGATTTTCATAATAATAACTCTATCGGCTATTCAGTGGGACAAGGCTTCAGGGAGACAACTAAGCATAGGTGCCTTGGTCACCTGGGACACAATACCTGCTTCCTCAGTACTCGTGCTCTCCCCATCTCTTTGTTCCTCCATGCTTCTCAGTCTCCAACTTTGGAACCCACATCTCCTTAAGGAGGGGGCTGCTGCTGCCAGCTGGGGAAACAGTGGAAGGCCCCTTAAAGCAGATGTTAGTGGAGAGCGTTTGTCCTAGCAACCTGGAATCAAAGAGCCTCATCTGTGAGACGTGCCCCACAGGATCCAACCATGCCTCTTGTATGAAACTATCTTACAGACAGGACGTATGCAAAGATATGACTTTGAGTGGCTGCTCATCTCTGGGTGGTTCATATCAGTGAAATACTGGAAAGGATCTTAAAGTCCCCAGCAGTTAGGAATGTATTAATTAAATCAAGAATAGATCATTTAAAAAGATGATGAAAGTGTATATTTATTGGTATTCCTAAAAGAATTTCATAAGAGATCATTAAAGGAAAACAGGCAGACTAAAACATATCTATGATCCAGTTTTAGTTTTTAGAACACTATTTATATGTGGTATGCATGGCATAGAAAACATTTGTTAAAGGGATGCATCGAAACATTAATAATTATTGACTCTGGGTAGTAGAATTGCAAGTGGTTTTTAATCTTCTTGAAACTTTTTTGGTATTTTATCAATTTTTACAGTGATGTGACTTACTGTTATAAATTAAAAAAGAGTATTTCCATTTTGAAAACACAAGCAAACTCCTTGGCTCAACCCCTAGAGTATGCACTGACCCTGTCTTGTTGTAGGGTGATGTCTTTCCATCCTCTTCATTCTGGGTCACACCGAATCCCTGGATGGGAAAAAAAACCCTTAATTTCTGCCTGCCTATATTTTGGGACAGAAATGAAATTTGGTGAGAAAGTTCATGGGGAAGATATTATTGTCTGGGAGGGAGGAAATCAGAAAAAAAAAAAGCTATCCATCTGCATAATGAATGGAAAGATGCTGAGAGAGGAAAGTGGCAAGTCTGAGGAAAGAGAGGGAAGGATGAGAAAAAGGGCAGAAGTTGGTCACACGGCTTGCAAGTGGTGGAGTAGGATTTGGACCCGGCCCAACTGACGCCAAGGCCAGGGCTTTTTCTTTCATGACGCAGCCTTCGAATATTATCCTGTCAGAAAAGGAGAGGCAGGGCGTGTATGATTATGATTATAACAACTACCACCAATATTGTCAGTACCTGTCAGTGTGCCAGGGCTTTGTCACATGTCATCCCTGCTGTGACAGGTGGGGAATGTCTTTCTTATTCTTCTCTTGCGGATGAGGTCCAGTGAGGTCCAACAGCTCTGGGAAGCTGAAGGCATTCTCTCCCTCCAGAGCTTGAACTGCACACCTGGCCCCCTGCTCCCAGGACCTGCTGCTTCATTTGTGACCAAGGCCCCAGGCTACACATGTACCAGTCCTCCAGGGACAAGTTCCCAGCTGCTCTTAAAGCATTGCCCCCACCCCGCTATCCTTCACAGGCTCCTGAGTGTATGGGGATCAGGATGTGGTAAACCTCTTATCCATACTACTGAACTTGGATTTGGAAGGGTGAGCTCCTCTCCTGATTTGCCATTTATTAGTGGGTGCCCTTGGACTGTCCATTTAACCTCTCAGAGCCTTGGGCACTTCATCTGTAAACAAGAAGAAAAACATCCGCCTCTCTGTTTGTTAGGATGAAATGATATCCTATATGTGAAAACATTTTAAGGTATAAAACAGCACATAAGCCTGTGATATGATGTATTTTTTACTGATATAATGTATCTATAAATACCAGAAATAAATTTGTTCTGAATGTGCTGTATAAATAAAATGAAGTAGAAATGATTTTTGAAAATTGCTAGGGGTCTTTGAAATCTTTTCTGGTCCCAAACTAACTCAATTTCCCCTCTATAAATAGGTATGTCTTTTACAATCAGTAAATGGCCTAATATGAATTGGATCTTTCTTTTCTTTTCAGAGATGGTCTCAAAACCTGTAATTTCCTGGAGTTGTACCAACAGAACCCTGATCTGCGAGGTAGCAAAAGGAAGTGACCCTAACTTAAAACTGTTTTTAAATGAGACCAGTATCAAAGAAAGTCATCAGAAGGTCATCAGACACAAGTGGAACAGCAAATGGACTGCAACATTCAGCTGCGTGGCGAGTAACAATGTCAGTGCCCAAACGAGCACGGTGACCATCAGCTGTTCAGGTGCGTGGTGGGCACTGGTCAGACACCCCAAGTTCACTTCACAAACACAGCCTTTGAGGCCCACAGCAGAGGACTGGTCCAGGGCCTGGGTGCTTGGGCTGGGAGGCATCCTTGGCTCAGGATGAGGACTGAAAACATACCTCTTTTCCCTGGAAATCTTCAAGGGAAATCTTAGAGGAGAGAGGAGGTAGTGCTCTATGGTTGCCCATCTTGGGAGTCTTCTCAGAGAGCTTGGTATAACCACAGGCAATGAAAAAGATTCTCTTCTAGGAGAAAGCATTGCCGAGTTGAAGAGATAAAAGGAGCTGTAACGGTGATCTCACACAGACCGCCACTTCCCAGAGAGGCAAGCTGACTTGCCCACGATCCACCCCTTCAGCTAATCAGTGACCATGACTGTGGCTCCTAGGGCAATAATGGAGAAGGAAGCAAAAAAGATTCCTTTCTGGAGGGGAGATGGCTGGTACCTCCTATCAGGGGCAGGTGCAGAAGGGCTGTAGAAACTCTGGGAGTTAGAGGCTTGTGGGGAGGAAGAGCTCAAGGCCAGGGAGGACCATGAGCACATGTGGGCAATGCTCTTACTGCCTCAGAGCAGACAGCCCAGCACCAGAAAGTTCTGAAACTTCAAGAGTCTAAGTTCTTCCCTGGACCACCAGCTTCATGTGACCCCTAGAAGTAATTTTTTTTAAATAAATTTATTTATTTTATTTATTTATTTTTGGCTGTGTTGGGTCTTCGTTGCTGCGTGCGGGCCTTCTCTAGTCGTGGCGAGCAGGGGCCACTCTTTGTTGTGGTGTGTGGGCTTCTCATTGCGGTGGCTTCTCTTCTTGCGGAGCACGGTTCTACGTACGTGGGCTTCAGCAGTTGCGGCAAGCGGGCTCAGCAGTTGTGGCTCACGGGCTTTAGAGCACAGGCTCAGTAGTTGTGGTGCACGGGCCCAGTTGCTCCGCGGCCCATGGGATCATCCCGGACCAGGGATCGAACCCATGTCCCCTGAATTGGCAGGCTGATTCTTAACCACTGAGCCATCAGGGAAGCCCCTAGAAGTAATTTTCGAAAGGTGGCCTGCTCCAGGAGCCAGGGGTCTTGACTTCTAGTTTGGGTCTGTCCAAATATATAGGGATGACCTGGACAGAGTTCCTTCCCCTTTCTGGGCTTCAGCCTCCTGGTCCACAAAGAAGATGAGCCCTGTGATCCCCAAGAGTCTACTCATCTGATACTCTGGGATTATGTCTCCACTGCTGTCTAGTCAACCCCCTGACAGGAAACTGAGCACAAAAGATAGTTATTTGGCCACAGGCCCTGAGTTTCTATAGTGAGTATGGCTGGTCAGTGACCCTAGGAAGCAGCCCTGAGCTGGCGTGAAATCAGAAGTGAGACTTTTTAATATACCTTTTGAATTAGTTATCAGTTGCTGCATAACAAACAACCCCATATTTAGTGGCTTAAAACACAAGCAGTTATTATCTCACAGTTTCTGTGGGACATGAATCTAGGAGTGACTTAACTGGATGTTTCTGGCTCAGGGTCTTTCATGAAGCTGTAATCAAGACACAGGCAGGGGCTGCAGTCATGTCAGTCAGGTGCAAGCACTACTGGGGGAGCATCCATGTCCAAGTTCACTTACGGGGGCGGCATTGGGCTGCCTTACAATATGGCAGCTACTTCCGTCAGAGCAGCCTAAGAAAGAGCAACAACAAGCGCCCAAGGCAAAAGCCGTGGTCTTTTTGCACTCGATCTCAGGAGTGATAGATGTCCCATCACTGCTGAGGTATTCTATTCATTAGGAGCCTCTCAGTAAGTCCAGCCCACGTTTAATCAGAAGGGGTCTCACACCAGTGGGAATACCAGGAGGCAGGGCTCAACGGGGACCATCCTAGAGTCTGCCACTCACACGGTCAGACCAGCGTCACTTCACCTCCTATGAAGTCTATGTCTGCCCACCAGCCGTCCCTCCGTGCCCCCCATCACTAAGGCACAGTGAGTGAAGTCGCCTCTCCTCGACTTCACAAGCTCTTATCCCCTTTTAGGAGGCTCTTGATTAGAGTTGCCAGAGTTAGCAAATAAAAAGAGACAGTATAAATGTGTTCCAAGTGTTGCGTGGGACATACTTATACTAAAAACTATTCGTTGTTTATTTCAAATTTAACTGGGCATCCGGTGTTTTATCTGGCAGCCCCACTCCACGCTTATTTTAACTAGATCCCAGCAGTATAAAAATGTGTGTGCATGAGGGATGGAGCGAGGGAAGAAGGGCTTTGGGGGAAGCTGAGGTTTGAAGACTGGACCATTCCTGTCCCTTACTCTGTGGTACAGAGTGGGAGCCAGTCTGGGAAAGGGCCACTAGAGAGACGGGAGGAATACCTAGGGGGAGACTGGGGAGGACAGGGCTGCTCTTGAAGACCCTAAAATGGATCTGGATGTTTCATCCTAAAAGGCCAAGGCAGAGAGGAGCAATGACAAGATTAACCACTTGGCTCAGAAAAGATGAGCATGTACTTAAAACCAAAATAGTAGGAGGGGCTTCCCTGGTGGCGCAGTGGTTGAGAGTCCGCCTGCCGATGCAGGGGACACGGGTTCGTGCCCTGGTCCGGGAAGATCCCACATGCCATGGAGCGGCTGGGCCCGTGAGCCATGGCCGCTGAGCCTGCGCGAACAGAGCCTGTGCTCCGCAATGGGAGAGGCCACAACGGTGAGAGGCCCGTGTACCGCAAAAAAAAAAAAAAAAAAAAAAAAATTGTAGGAGGAAGGAGCAGGTTTGGACACACAAGAAGGACTCCACCACATAAACTCGCAGGCACATTATCTCCAAGAGGGAGTGCAGGAAGGAGTGTGGCTGGATTTAGTGACTGTGAGGACATAGCTTTGAATGACACAGAGCCACAGCTGCCTCTGAGACACGCTGGAACATTCCCTGCAGAAAGCCCCCAGAGGCTGTGCTGGATAAAACTGTGAACAGACTGTGTAAGACGCTCCTACATTCCCAAGTGTGCCCAGATAGGGGCATGCTTGCCCTGCCTGAGGACTCTGAGAAGACAAGCTACTGGCTGCATGGTTTAGTCCCTGCTCCCCAACTGGTCCTAGGCCCATGCCCCCACCTCACCCAGGTCAGACCCTGGGAAGTCCTTGGCTCAGCCCAAGGTGGACTCCAATAGCCCTGGCCCTTCCTCCAAGCAGGCAGAGCCTAAAGGACCCCCCTAACTTTCCCGGTCCAGTTTCACAGCAGGTTAGGATTATGCCTGCTTTTCTAATGGAAGCCCCTTCATCCACAGACCATAGAGAGGCTGTGTAACTGGCAGGCAAAGAATGGGTCAGGGAGAGACTTAGGAAAGAAAACAAGGATTAACAAACCACCGCAGTCTGGAAACCTGTTTAGTTTCATTTCTGAGCCTCTGGCTTGCTCCTGGGGCCCATCCTGGGCTTCATGTACAATAGTATCTTCCCAGGAATGTTTGGCTAGAGAAGGGTTTCCTTGTGATGCTGGGCTTAGCTCCATTTGTTCTCCAGATGTACGAGACCCCTGAACCCTGGCCCCAGCTGCTGCCTCTGTGACTGCTGTTGACTCACAAAAGGGCAGATGGCCCAGTATCCCTCCCGGGAAATAGCTCCCAGAAGCACCGGTGCACAGAACTGTAGTCAGAGCAGACCCTCATCTTTGTGTGTAGTTTTACAGTTTACAAAGCACTTTCACATCCATTATCTGATTGACTTCCAGCAGCCACCTGTGATATAAGTTCCTTATCTCCATGTTTTAAAGACAGGAACAGGCTCAGAGAGGTGGAGTAACTTGTCAAAGGTCATGCAGCTCTTGCCTAGAAGAGCCTGCACTCAAACCCATTTCTCTTACCACAGTCGTTGTTTTCCTCATTGCATGACAGCAGCCGAAGGTCTGTGAGCTGAAGATCAAGTCCACTGCTGCTTCTAACTCACTGTGTGTTTGAGTTTCTCTCACAGTCCAGGAAAAATCTGGGACGGGGTGCTGCCTCTGAGGTCAGAGAACTGGGTTGGACCCGTGAAACATGTATCCTGTCTTTAGAAACTTTCTGGTCAAGAGGGTGAGAAAAAATCATAACGTGGGAGGGCAGCCAGAGATGAAGCTGGAAAAACAGTGCAGAAACATGGAGACGAGGGGCTGCTTAAAGGAACCACTCAGGAATGGATACGGTGTGGCCTCAGGCAACTCATCCTCCCTCTCTGGGCCTTGTCTGTGAAACTAGAGATTACCCTAGATTTTCTCTAAACTCTTTCTCAGATCTAAACTTCTGTGACATTCTCCTTGATAGGGGACAGTGCTTGGTACGTGAAGAATCAGGCATTTGTGGTTCAGGAGAGCAGTTCTCCAAGAAACGTTCTGAGAGGGCTTATCCTGGACCCTGCACCTGCTCAGGTATTGACCCAGTTCACCAGCCTCCATGAGCTTGGCTTCCCTGAGGTTGAAAAGTCCCACCAAGCTTTTTTATCTGAAAGATAGGAGGCTGGAGTCCTCAAGTCCTTGGCCAGAGCAACGAAGTGGCCCCTCTTCCCAGGACGCTCCCATCCATCCCACGTCTGTTCCTCTTGCAGGGAAAGGTCTGGATATCTATCTCATCATCGGCATTTGTGGAGGAGGCACCGTCTTCCTCGTCTTCGTGGCACTACTCATTTTCTACATTAGCAAGAGGAAAAAACAGAGGAGTAGGAGAAATGGTAAGCTCCCTCTCTTCCGTCCCACCGCAGGCCTGGGTGAAATCCCCGTGGAAACACCTCATGGGTCTGGCACTTAGAGTCTGGAAAGAAAATAATGGAGATGGGTAGTTTCAGAATGTCAGGGCTGTAACCGGCAGTTACAGTTTGTTCCATTTTGTGGTTAGCTTGATTTTTGAAAAACAAATTCTCAGTGGTAACAATGTGGGAGCTTTGAGAAGCTCCATCCAGGCCGGCCTCATTGGAATCCACCACCTGAGGCTGACTGGGTATAAAGCTGTGTGGACGTATGTTGAATGAGCCACATATATCTATGTAGGTAGAAAGATAAGCTTCGAAACACCATTTCTGTGCGCAACCATTTTTTGTCTTCTCCTGAGGGTGTGGCCAAGGTGGGTTCAAGACCAAACTCCTAGGAACACAGGTAAAATTTCAGGACATCAGGGACTCACAGGAACACACTTGTTCTAAAACTGGATGTTTATATCCCCTTTCCAATTCACTGTTCCAAGGGGAGGGGTTAAGGCTGTGAGTTGTTTCTTCCTTGAATCAGGCCTGACAACTCACCTAGGATGAAAAAGTTATGCTTGGGGACGTCCCTGGTGGCGCAGTAGTTGACAGTCCGCCTGCCGATGCAGGGGACGCGGGTTCGTGTCCCAGTCCGGGAAGATCCCACATGCCGCGGAGCGGCTGGGCCCGTGAGCCATGGCCGCTGAGCCTGCGCGTCTGGAGCCTGTGCTCCACAATGGGAGAGGCCACAGCAGTGAAAGGCCCACGTACTGCAAAAAAAAAAAAAAAAAAAAAAAGTTATGCTCATAAGGGAGGAGCTGGCTCAAGGAGCGTCCAGGACACTCAGAGCAGTGTGGGTGACTTACAGCAGAACTGGCTGGAAGGCAGATCTAACGGAGAGACCCATCCAAAGGCAGGGAGTGACTAATGTCTTCTCTGACTACTCAGATCCTATTACAAGGGCTCTAAGCCTGAGGTGCTCTAGGGCATGATCCCTGGGATGACTCAGAGGCAGGGCTGGGGTCTGAGTGCCCTCTCTGCTCCCTGGAGACCCAGGCACAAAACCATCCCCCACTGGTCTCTAAAGCCCTGAGCTCTCCCTCTATTTTTCTGGTGGGCATTTCTGTCTCCCCTACCCGCCCAAGGCCTGGAATCTCTAGAGGGTAGAGGTGGCTTCTGCTTCCTCATCATATCCCCCAGAGCAGCTAGTGTGACATCTTGTACACAGGAGGGGCACTTAATAAATAGTTACATTGATCTTGATTGTATCTTGCCAAGAAAACTCTTCAGAGGTTTAATTGTTGCAGATGAAGAGCTGGAGATAAGAGGGAAGAGAGTGACCCCTGAGGAAAGGGGCTATAAGCCCCACCAAATTCCAGGCTCAACTCCTCAAAATCCAGCCATGTCCCAAACTCCTCCAATACCTGGTCATCGTTCCCAAGCACCTGCTCATCGTCCCAGGCCTCCTGGCCCCCGTGTCCAGCACCAGCAAAAGAAGAGGCCTCCTCCTACCCTGGGCAAACAAGTTCACCCGCAAAAAGGCCCTCCCCTCCCCAAGCCTCGAGTTCAAACGAAATCTCCCTGTGAGGCCGAAGAAAACTCATAACTGTCTCCTGACGCAGCTGTCCTCTTCCTCTAATTAAAAGAGATTAAAAACCGTCCTTTCCCATAAACGTCACTGTGGAATTTCTCCACTCTAGGTGTGCATGCCCACACTTCCATCAAGTGTGCTCTACAAGCAGACAATGATCAGTCCCCCCAGCCCAGGAGCTGCAGCCGTGTCTGTACCTTCCAACTCAGCCATGTGGTCTGATGTCTGGAGTCTCTGGCCTCCTCACAGATCTCCACTTCAGCAGGAAGGGAGAAACAATAAAGGTGCACACATTAGGATGATGGGTGATCAAGCACAGAATCCTAGAGCTCTCCCACCCTCCCTCTCAGAGCACGTGCAAGTGTCAGATGTCAAGCAGTCGCTGTGGTCATGTCTCGCTGCAAGCAGCTTCCTGCTTGAAAGACCCTTGGTTTTCTTAGGAGGACACTTGCTCACCGTATCGGGAGTACAAGTGAAACAAGAGCCGTGACATGACCCCAGCATCTACTCGTTGTAGAAAGGAGCCCAGCATCCAGCTGCTGAATGAGAAAGAGGCTAGTGGGTAGGGTGTGACAGCAGGACCAAATTTGGCCATCCCAATTCAACGGGGCCACCTTAATCCCACCAGAGCAACCAGAATCCACTCCCCAGGTCTCAGCTGCAAAGCTGGACCCACAACCTATTGGTAGATTTATACAGTGAAATGAAATCTCTGTGCACAAACTTCAAGAGACACCAGAAAACATAATCTCATTTTGGGTTTCACTTCCTTGACTCTTCAGACATGGTCACCATGATCTGTAGAACCATCCTTGAAAAGAGGGGAATCCATGAATACTGAAGGTGCCATGAGCCTACCAGACAACATGTAAGAGGGCAGGCTAAGAGACAACTTGGCTGAAGCAAATCCCAAGTCTTAAGGGACCATTATTAAAAGTTCAGGCCCCACCCCCAGCTAGCAGTCATGCTAGCTGTACTTTGAGGGAAGTGGGAGAGAAAAAAACAGTTTACAGTTAAGGTTCTAAAACAATAGGTGGTGAGAAGGCACCTGCTTTGAAATGTTGGTACCATGTTGTTTGTGGTCCCATCCGCCCACCTTCTCCCAGCTTCTAAATCTTGTCAGGCTCTGGCAGGAAGCTCTGAGGTCTAAACCACAAAGTCTATGTACATTCAGGACTTCCTGTGAGAGCTCACGGAGGGTTGAACTGCTCTTTTCTCTGAACCTGAGCATCCATTGTTTTAGCACCCAGAGTTAATTGTTAAGAATAATGATGAATGGAAGCCCGTAGCCTGAATTCCTGAAATTCAGACATGAAATCCAGTCAAGTAACAGTCGTCTCAAGATCAACCTAGGAAGAGAAATGAAGGTCTTAGCACTGCCCCCTTTCTCCTTCCTCATTGCAGTCCTGAGCTATTCCATCGGCCATCCTGCCAGAATGGCTCCTATCTATTTCCTTCCTGAAGCCCTCTCTGGCCTTGCCAGCCCACGCTGTGCCTTTCTCCTGAAATCTTGTGGCATTATATATCATACAGAACATGTATTGCCTCTGACTATTCAATCCTTCATCATTTACTCATTCAACAAACATTTATTGAACTTCTACTACATACCAGGCTCTGTGCTAGGTACTAGGGACACAGAGGTGTACATGGCATCTTTGCTGTCAAAGCGCTCACTGTCTAGTTGGGGGAGGGGTAGACTAATTACAGGATAAATGTAACCGTGTGATAAGTATAGGTCAGAGGCCAATACAGGAGCCCAGAGGAAGGACTTGGAATCTGGATTGAGTGGTGGGACTGGGGTGACACAGAAGGCTTCCTGGAGGAGGTGGCATTTGAACTGAGTTGTAATAGATGAGTAGAACTGGTGAAGCAGAGGTGCAGAATTACCCATGTAGAGGGAGCAGCAAGAGGGAGCTCATGCCGACTGCCTATTTATATAAATATGTTATTACTTTTTCAACTGCTATGTTTCATCCATTTGAAGATACCATTGATTTTTTTTTAATTTTTTTATTAGTTTCTGCTTTATAACAAAGTGAATCAGTCATACATATACATCTGTTCCCACATCCCTTCCCTCTTGCGTTTCCCTCCCTCCCACCCTCCCTATCCCACCCCTCCAGGCGGTCACAAAGCACCGAGCTGATCTCCCTGTGCTATGCGGCTGCTTCCCACTATCTATCTACCTTACGTTTGGTAGTGTATATATGTCCATGCCTCTCTTTCGCTTTGTCACAGCTTACCCTTCCCCCTCCCCATATCCTCAAGTCCGTTCTCAAGTAGGTCTGTGTCTTTATTCCTGTTTTACCCCTAGGTTCTTCATGACATTTTTTTTTCTTAAATTCCATATATATGTGTTAGCATACGGTATTTGTCTTTCTCTTTCTGACTTACTTCACTCTGTATGACAGACTCTAGGTCTAGCCACCTCATTACAAATAGCTCAGTTTCGTTTCTTTTTATGGCTGAGTAATATTCCATTGTATATATGTGCCACATCTTCTTTATCCATTCATCCGATGATGGACACTTAGGTTGTTTCCATCTCCGGGCTATTGTGAATAGAGCTGCAATGAACATTTTGGTACATGTCTCTTGTTGAATTATGGTTTTCTCAGGGTATATGCCTAGTAGTGGGATTGCTGGGTCATAGATACCATTGATTTTTAACTGGCACCATTATTTACATACCATGAGAAAGAAAAAACACTCCCAATCACACTGTAACAAATGCTAAAGATACAATCAATTTTAGGCCCAACCCCATTCTTGATGTGTTAAAATGTGAAAAAAAAAAGTGCATTTTAGAAGCAATGAAATGCATGGTTAATAAGCCTCCTGAGGACGTTGACCATTTCTCAGCATCGCCCGTACCACTTTACTGAAAATTTCACTGGCCAGTTGACTCAATGGGTGAGTACAGTCTTGATGAAAGGAAGGGAAGTGAACATCCGTGGCATCTACATACGGAAGATACACTCCCTGGCCTGCTGGAATCTCCACCATGAGGCGGAAAACACAGGCCTTACTCAAGATCTGTGCTGCGGTCACCCCTGCTGAGGTTGTGTGATCTCCCACTGAGCCTGTCCCAGAGTGTGGACTTTCTGAGACGTGGTCAGGCCAGCTGCAGAATAGCTTGCTGAGCTTGTGAGAAAAAAAAAATTGATGATTCAGTAGCTTAGGTTGGGGCCCGAGGCTCTGTTATTTTCAACAATAACAATTCTGAAGGGTTTTCAAGTGGGGAACCACAGGTCTGGTAGTCCAATACTGGTCCTCTAATTACTAATCATCAGTGACTTTTCAAACCTGAGGACTTTATAGATAATACAGCATTGTAAGAAAAACAGTGACAGTCCAGTTAAACAATCCTCTATGGGTAATGTCCACTACAATGAATTCATCCTGGCTGGAGATATATTTAGGTAATTTGAGATACTGGAACACCCTAGAGTGTCACATGAAGATGCAAAATTCCGGTCTTTTTGATATCCTCCCTGCTCTCCGTAAAAGCAGTCTGATCCTAGCAACTGGGTCAGCCTAGCTCCAAGGGGACCTTGGCTGCAGACTAGCAATTTCATCTCAGTCTTCCTTCTGCAGTCTCTAGGGTGAGCTCGCCTGGGCTGGCTGGGCTGCAGCCACACAGTTCCTCAAGCTCACCCATGTGTTCCCCACTGCAGGACCCATTGCACGTGCTGACCCCACTGCCCACCCTCCTCACGTGGCTCTTCACCTGTCCACACTCTTCTTTCAGGACTCAGATTGAGGGTCATGAAAGAGGCCCTTCCTGACCCCTGAACTCTGCTGACATGAACTTTGTGAGACCATCTCATCTCTGTGTCTCATTCTGTGGTCCTCTAGTTTAAAGGAGGACGAGGCCCACAGGTACTGCAGCCAGAAGGTTCTGACTCTCTCTCACTGGCTTTGAAAGCTTGAATAATTTACTCAGCCTCTTTGAACATTGGTTTCCTCATCTGTAAAATGGGGATAACACCTCACAGGGTTTAAGTGAGGATTAACTAGAAATAATGTCTGTAAATGTAACTGGGATGCCCTGGTGTACAGCAGAAATCTGAAAACTCTGAGCTTTCTTTCTGGCTTGATACCTGAGAATGAATACCCTGGATAGCAGGGTACAAATGGTCCAGTATTGGAAAGAGACACAACCCATTTTAAATTAATAAATAAGCACTCTGTAAGTTGACTTAGTGTGCTGTGACTTTGAGTCACCTGAGTTAGTTTCCTAACATCTGGCCACATGGGACAAATTGATAAAATCCAATGCCAGATATATTAAGAGCAAAGAACAGACCTCTGAGGCAGCCCCACAAAGCCTGGATTGAGCCACCAGTATGCTGACACCTTCCTGGCCCCATAAGCAGGGCCACCCTGATGACACATTTGGACATCACTCCACAAGATGGAGGTTGAAAACCACAAGAAGGTGGTTTATTCACAGCAGTACAGAGCAGGGGAAGGGGTGGCAGGGGAAGTTCGGGTCTTTCTGATAGCCTGCCTCTGATAGGGTGTGAGATCTTACCCACTCGTCAGGGCTGGCATCGGGAAGGTGCTTACAGCAGATGTTGGGAGGGGCAATCAATCTCATGGATTTTAGCAAACAGTCAAGCAGTCCCGGAGGTCCCACATGAACTGGTGCTGCAGAGCCCAGCCACATGGACTGGGGAAGCAAAACCTGGATTGCAGGGAGCTGTCTTCAGGGAGAGAACAGGGCAGGGGTAACAGTAAGGCAGGGGAGTTTCTAGTTAAGGGTAGCAGCTTAACTCATGCGTCAGCCTTTACTCCCTTCTGAAACCCAACAAAAATAACATTAAACTTAACAAAAATAAAACACACGAACTACAAAGGCAAAGAGAACAGAGGGAAACAAAAAACACTAGCACAATTAAAAACAGAGGGATTAAATACAAGTTCTCTACTGAATGTTGGGACTGTGCTCTTACCCCACCCAGCTTGCAGAAATCAGGCAGAGTATTCATGATATTTTCAGGCAGGATATTGGGATTTATCAGCTAAAGAAAAATCTCATCTAATGGGCTTCCCTGGTGGTGCAATGGTTGAGAGTCTGCCTGCCGATGCAGGGGACACGGGTTCGTGCCCCTGTCTGGGAAGATCCCACATGCCGCGGAGCAGCTGGGCCCGTGAGCCATGGCCGCTGAGACTGCGCGTCTGGAGCCTGTTGCACCGCAACAGTGAGAGGCCTGCTTACCGCAAACAACCAAGGTTTCCCAGTAAAACCACCCAGGTTTCCCAGTAAAACCACCCAGCTAGTCATTAAACCCCTCCTGCTCACAGAGATTTTGGTCTTTACTCTTCCTCCATCTCCAAATACGGTCACACTGGAGATTAGGGCTTCAACATATAAATTTTGGTGGAAATAATTTAGTCCATAACAGTGTTGAAGTGCTGGTGTTCCTAAGGGCAAGAAGGCTCTATGTGTCCTATGGAAAAAACCCATGTGTCAGATAAGCTTCACTGAAGAATGAGTTATAGTACTGTTGTCCGTGAGTTCAATGTTAATGTATCAGCAATGTATACTAAATTAGGTGTCTTTAAACAGAAACACACATAAAACAAGGTTCAAGTTTCTGTACTGATCAGTTGATAAAAATGTGTGATCAGAGGCTTCCAGGAACCTAACCCTGTATTCCCCCTGGGAGCATAGTTCAGTATTTGCTAAGTCAGTGTTCGTGGTGACTTTAGAGAACACAACCACTATGAATAATGAGAACTGACTGTATATGCTTTTGTTTTTTCTTCTGGCACTGCCTTCAGATTAGCTCCCCTCACTCTCTCTGCCACCACCAAGCTGATGGGACTCTTGCCCAGGATTGCTGTGGTGATGAGGCAGCCCAGGCAGGGAGGAGAGAGCAGGGATGGTTTAAAAGCTCTCCGCTGACCTACCCTCTTCTACCCCAGGATGTGGGCATCCATCCCCTTGGGTCCCCTTGCTCACACTCCTACTCACAAAGAGCCTTCATTCTTCTCAGAGGGTCCTCAGTTTTATGTTAGTTTTTCATATCCATGCTTTTTTCCCTTCAGTAGTTCTGTAGTTTGCCAAGAGTTAATTTTGGAGGAAGGGACCAGCAGCATAGCTGGTTCATTGGCTTGTCAGAAACTCGATCAGGGAGGATATTAGTAATACGATGCAAGAACAACCAAGTGGAAATATCAAATATGAAAAATATAGTAGTTGAGGGCTACTCTGGTGGCGCAGTGGTTGAGAATCTGCCTGCTAATACAGGGGACACGGGTTCGAGCCCTGGTCTGGGAGGATCCCACATGCCGCAGAGCAACTAGGCCCGTGAGCCACAACTACTGAGCCTGTGCGTCTGGAGCCTGTGCTCCGCAGCAAGAGAGGCCGCGATAGTGAGAGGCCCACGCACCGCAATGAAGAGTGGCCCCCGCTTGCCACAACTAGAGAAAGCCCTCGCACAGAAATGAAGACCCAACACAGCAAAAATAAATAAATTAAGTAAAAAACTCCTACCCCCAACATCTTAAAATATATATATATATATAAATATATATAGTAGTTGAAGCAAAAGACATAATAGCTGGGATAAGTAGCAAGATAGATACAGTGAAAAAATGAATTAAGGAGCTGTAAAATAATCCTGAAGACTTATTCCAGAAGGCAGGGGAAAATATAAAGAGATTTTAAAAAGTAAAAGAAATACTAAGAGATATGAGGGATAAAAATACCAACATTCAGATAACAGGGATCTCACAGGAGAAAAAAAAAAAAAACGGGAGAAAATGAAGGCTATGATGCGGAGGCAAACGGAAGAGATAGAAATCCCCAAATTAGACACATTACTATGAATTAAAATCACTGAAGACTAAGAAAATTCTGAAATGTTTTCAGAGAGAGAAAGAAGCTCACATACAAAAAAATAGGCATCAGATTTACATTGTACTTCTCAGTAGCAACACTGGATGCAAGAAGATAAAAAAGCAATACTATTTTTAAAGTGTTGTACATAGAATTTTATATTCGGCCAAATTGACACTGAAATGTAAGGATATAATAGAAAATATTCTGGATATTTTCTGACATAAAAAACCTCAGAGGGCTTCCCTGGTGGCGCAGTGGTTGAGAGTCCGCCTGCCAATGCAGGGGACATGGGTTCGTTCCCTGGTCTGGGAAGATCCCACATGCCGCAGAGCGGCTGGGCCCGTGAGCCACGGCCTCTGAGCCTGCGCGTCTGGAGCCTGTGCTCCACAACGGGAGAGGCCACAACAGTGAGAGGCCCGCGTACCGCAAAAAAAAAACACCTCAGAAACTATGCTATACATAGACTCATTTTGAAAAACCCTTGGAAGAAATATTCAAAAAAGAGGAAAATGAATCCAACATATGCTGAGGGGAAATGTAGAGTTAGGGTGATCAAATAACCTAGCAAAACTGTTGTGTAAAAAAAAAAAAGTGAAGTTTACAGAAAAAAAGCAAAGGGAAAACTATATTCATAAGAATCCAGAACTAAAATTTGATCTAGGCTATATCAGTTTCATGTGTATGTGTGTGTGTCGTTTTCACTGTTGTGTGTATTATGTGTGGGACGGGAAGCAGAGTCCAAATAGGTGAGACAACCTGTTAAACTACCTGCCTTGTCAGGGAGAGGAAATAGATATTGATACATTTAATAAGTCAGGAAGAAGAAATAAACAAATATGTATCTTAAGGTAAGGGCAGCCACTATAAGAACAAAAATTAAATATGTTCTTTTAAACCAGCAGAAGAAAATCACATCTACTCAGTGAAGAATAAGAAGGTTAAAAGAGAAAAAATATATATATCAGTAATGGAAACTACAAAATAAGATGGCAGAAACAAGTCCTAATATAGAGTGGTTATGATAAATGTATATAGATTAAGTCACAAATCAAAAGGCAGAGCATCTCAAATTGGACATTTTAAAAGATCCAAAAATATATTGTTTACAGAGGACACATTTACAACAAAAGAATATAGAAAGGCTGAAAATAAAAAGATATCAAGCAAAAAAGATGAGACAGCAGTCTTAATATGTGACAAAAGAAAATTCCAGGGACAAGGGAGGAAATCATATGTTGGTAGAAACAATAATAGAGCAAACACATATGCATCTGAGAATATTACCTCAAAAAATATAAAATGACAACTGATAGAGCTTGATAAGAAAGAGCCAAATTAATAATTTTAGTTGGAAGTTTTAACATTAAAAATTATATAGGAGAAAACTGAGCCTTCAGAAATGAATAGGTTAAACAGAGAAAAAAATAAGCTGTGATGTAGAAGATCTGAATATTTCAATCAATAAAGCTCAATTTATCTATACCCAATACAGTACATATTCTTTTTGAGTACACATAAAAGAGTTTAAAAAATTAATGACATACTAGGCCACAAAGGAAATTACAAGAAAGTCTAAAGAATGACTATTATTCGGATTACCTTTTTCAATCATAATGAATTAAATTGGAAAATTTTTTTAAAAAAGATAGTGAAAAGAGTGCTTCACTAGTGGCGCAGTGGTTAAGAATCTGCCTGCCAATGCAGGGGACACGGGTTTGAGCCCTGGTCTGCGAAGAGCCCACATGCCATAGAGCGACTAAGCCCATGAGCCACAACTACTGAGCCCATGTGCCACAACTGCTGAAGCCTGTGTGTCTAGAGCCCGTGTTCTGCAACCAGAGAAGCCACCACAATGAGAAGCACACGCACAATGACAAAGAGTAGCCCCGGCTCGTTGCAGCTAGAGAAAGCCCACACACAGCAATGAAGACCCAATGCAGCCAAGAATAAATAAATAAATAAATTTATTTATTTATTTAAAAAATTAGTGAAAAGAAATCTATGTCAGATTACTAGAAAACATTACTTTTCTGGAAATACATTATTTCTAGAAAAATAGAAAACATATAATTAAGTAACTCTTGGGTTAATAATAAAATCACCAAAGAAGTAAATGTATAAAACCAAATGATAACGAAAGTACTACATGTTAAAATTTGAAGACTACATCTACAGCAGTACGTATTGAGAAAAAATATGTAGTTTTAAATACATTTATCAAGATATAAGACAGGTTGAAAACAAGCAAAGGATAATATTCAGGAAGGTGGGAAAAGAATAAGCAAAGAAACAGAAAGAAAAGAATAATAATAAAGGTGGAACAGATATCAATGAAATCGCAAATCACAACAACAAAACTAGAGAGTATTAACAAAATCATAAACTAGTGTTTTAGAAAGACTAATAAGATAGACCTGTGGTGAGACTACTTAAGGAAAAAGAGAGAGGATGAAGATTCAAATAAGAAAAAAAATACAGAATGTAAATGAGGGGATAACTACAGATGCAGCAGAAATTTAAAAATTCATAGAAGAGTATTATGAATAACTAGCTATGCACTAATATATTTTTAACACTAAGGAAGTTTGCTATATTTCTTGAAAAATATAAAAAGCAAAATTGGCCCAAGAAGAGGCACAAAACGGGAATAAACTATGAGGTGTTAAAGAAAGTGATATATTATCAGAGATCTACCTTTTAAAATATCTCCAGTGCATTTTACAGGTGACTTTTATGAAATGTCCATTGAGCACTAATTTCTATCTTATACAAGTAATTTCAGAAAATAGAGAAAGAGTGAAAACTGCCCAGTTCAATTTATGAGGTTAATATAATCCTGATTCTAAAATTGAATAAGAACAATGTAAAAAGGAAAGTATGAGTTCATGTCACTTATGAATGTAGATTTTTAAAATCCTAGATAAATATTAACAAACAAAGCCAACATTATATTTTTTAAAATACATCATGATCAAGTAGTGTTCATCCAACAAATTCAGGGAAACATCAACATAAAAATAATCTATCAATAAAATTACAAAATAGCTGAAAGGAGAAAAATCATGATTATATTAGTGTACAAACAAACAACATTGGATTAAAAGTCTTAGCCTAGTAAGACTAAAAGATCCAGCCATGGTTGCTAATTGGTCCCCTTCTAATGATAACAGTTGACCTGGATAGCATGGTTGCCAAGGTAAAGACTACATTTCCCATCCACCCTAGGTGACTAGATGTGGCCAAGTATTTAGGCTCTAGTCAAAGGGGTGAGTTCTGAGCCATCTGGCAGTGCAAAGTCAAATCAAGAATTCATAAAATATTTGACCTGACAAATCTATCCCTGGGCCTATATATCTTAGAGAAATACCTGTACAAGCCCCTTATATCTGTTCTTACAAAGAATTGTAGGTAATCTAGAAGGTGACCAAGAGAATGGATAAGCATATTTTGGTGCTTGTGTAGAATTTTATGCAATTAGAAACAACAAGTTGAATGAGTACACAGCAACAAGGAGACATCTTAAAAACAGTACTGCTAACGAATTATATTTGCCAGGGGGAGCAATTATAAAGGGATAGATGAGAGAGTTCTTCATGGTGATGGAACAGTTCAGTATTTACAGATTCATTAAATAGATCTGTACAAGGGACCCAAATGCATAGAGCTACACACACATATATACATACATACACTCAAAGTTCATGTGAAAATCAGATAAAATCTGTGATTTAGTCAACAGGATTGTACCAATATCTATTTCCTGGTTTTGATATTGTAACACTGTTATATAAGATGTCACCATTGAAGAAATCTGGGTGAAGAGTTTATTGGACTCTAGATACTATTTTTGCAACTTCCTATGAATCTATAATTATTTTACCATAAAAAAAAAACTAGAAGGAAACTTGGGTGGGTAAGTCTGTTGACTATTCCAGAACAATGAGCCATTTTTGCAGATAATTACAAGACGAAAGGAGAAACAAAGGCAGGCTAGCAAGAACCTTCCATACAAATACTATGCAATCAGAGTCTGGAAGCAATTGCAGAATTAAGGGCAAAGATGTCAGGGATGTCGTTAGATCTTTGCTCCTCTGCTGTAATTTCATTTCCTGACCAAGAATATTACGATATACTTGTGTGGCAGGAGGTTATTTAGCTCATAGGTATGAGACTGTGGAGAACTTGGTGCTCAGGCACGAATGCTCTGCTCTGTTACAGTAGTGAATAAATCCTAATCTTAAAAAGAAGTTATAAAATACTAGTGCTGCTTAAGAGCCATCTTATTTCCATGTCCTCTAAAAAAAAAGGCCCAACTTTTTTTAACTTTTCATTTTATATTAGAGTATAGTTGATTAACAATGTCGTGTTAGTTTCAGGTGCACAGTAGAACGATTCAGTTATACATATACATGTATTTTTTCCAAATTCAAAAAAGGCCCAACTCTTTACTGCCACTTTTTGAAGCACCTCCCAACCTGACTTCCGCCTGCCTCTCAAGCATCTCCTCACATCTACCTCCATCACTAAGCTCTAGGTGTATGAACTTTATTTGGTTCTTTAAATATACTTAAACTCTCACTTCTAGGCCTTTGCATATGCCAGCCCTGCCGCCATATTTGGCAAACTCCTATCTGTCCTTCAGGTTCCAGATTAAATATCATTCTTCTTACGTAAGACCCCAACCACATTCCCTAATAGACTAGAGTACGAGGCCCCTGTCCCAAATCCCTCACAGCACCATGACCATCCCCTTCCACAACCTTCCTAACATTTTAGAGCAGTCAGTTGCTTAATGCTGCCTTTTGTGCTGGGCTATGTATCCTGGGTCTGTCTTGTTTGCCTTGGAGTCACCCGTACTTAATATGGTGCCTGAAACGTAGTAGGTGCTCAATATTTTTAAGCAAATTCACTGATTTAATCATTAATATATATTTGTGTGACTGGTTCAAGGAGCCAGAAGCCCGCCTCAGGAACCACATCCCCGACCAGAAGTACGACGTAATCAATGTGTAGTTTTTTTCCCACGACAGAAACAGGATGGACCTGGTCAGGACTCATCTGAGAACTGGGACAGGGTTGTGTCTACAGATGAGGAGACGACCAGGACCATCTGTGAGAAGTGGGCAGGTGGCAGCCAGGGAAAAGCCCAGGGACCCGAGGCAGGTTCTCCACTCATGCTCCTTGGCCCCAGATGGAATGAGCTTAAGAGAATAGGGAAGCAATTTCCAGAAAACAAAAGCACCAGTGTGGATATTTTTGTCTTTTTCACCTTCACAATCACCAGACTGAAAATTGACCCTCAGAAGACTTTGGGAGAAGGCAGGTGGTCTGAAGAGGTGGGTTTCCTGCCAGAGGAGAGCCCACAGAGACTCTAGCTGCTTCCTTTTGCTCCTGCCTCAAGGTCAGGCCACTGAGGTTGACTTTATAAGATGCTCTTGGGGCAAAGCTGGTGGCATGTGCCTTAAGAGTGCTAACAGTAGCAATAGCCTGACGACAGCAGAGCTACCTGAAGTAAGAACACTGACGAGCCAGTGTTTGAATGAGTAGGTCCTACATCAGCATGTCCATCAGGGGAGGCAAACCCTGATGGGAAAAAGCAAGGTATCTGTGACCTAGATTGGTCACTGCATCAACACCTGCCCTCACAGAGCTGATAAAGAGATTCAGTGTGACGGTTGGTTACACCATAGAAACACGTTTCCCTAAGAACGTGAGGGGAACAAGTAGCAGAGATTCCTGCTTTGGGAGCAGGCCTGTCACCAGTGTGTCCTACCGCTCACCTCCCTGGAGCAGGGGTCTTCTGCGAGGCTGTAAGAAGGTACAGGAAAGTCCCTTCTATCTTCAGAGATCCATGTCTCAGGGCCAGGCCCAAGGAGAGCCCACTGGTGTGATTTCTGAGAGGCCGCTGTTCCCCCAACCCCCAGATGCTGCCATCCCACTGGCTGATAACTAAAATCCCACTATTAAAGCTTCTCAGTGTGGAGCAGTAATGGACAACCTGAGGACTCAGAGCTACGTGTGAGACCATCAGGCTGCCCAGTGATTTCAGGATGAACTTCCTAACTTTCTAATAATTAAGGAGCCCTGTCAGTTTCCTCACAGACATTCTTTTATTCAGTAAAGTAGGTATTCCAGGTCCTGAGATTACCCTTTTTTTATTTTCATATTTACTACAATGGGAAGCAAATGGGGCCTGTGTGCACTTTATTTTTCCTGAGTGTGGGAAAGGCCACCCGCCTCTGGCTTAAGGGTTTGAGCCCTGTTAGAAGGTGAGTCCTCCCAGAAGAGTGCAGCCTTTTTGTGCGGAAAGAAAGGCAGGTTGACACTGGGTGCTGAAGGTGTGGAGACGGTAGAATGAGGTTGGGGGACTGAGTGTGTAGCTTAGGGGTAGGAGAGTAATACGGGGAGGGGATTGGGGCAACTTCTATCCCCTCAGAACTCTGCCTGAGGCCAGCCCTGCTCAGAGCACACTGGACCTCGGAGCCCAGAGCAGAAGGACGGTGCTGGGCAGGCAGGGCAGCTGACCTGGGCTCTCCCCAGCAGCTGTCAGGCCCATGGAGACCACTGCCCCCTGCCACGCGCCCGCCCCTGGTAGCCTCCAAGAGCTGCCTGGAAGGTGAAAGAGAAATCTGTTCTCTTCTAAGGAGGAAAGTCCCCCGTTCTAGGAGACAGAGTGTTTCCTCAACCCAGAGCCCAGGGGAGAATCTGTAGGGAAGAGGCCGGAGGAGCCTTGCTCCGAGGAAGCCATCCTCAGAGAGAAGCTGTCCTCAGGGAGATTCCTCAGGGGAGTGCCTCTCAGGTGGAGCAGTCCTGAGGGGTAGCTCTCCTCAGGGAGAACTTTCTTTCCCTTCTACCCTTCCCCGTCATGTGGATTCTGGCAGTCTCTCAGAGTCAGATCTGTTTCTGCTTTCTCACAGGACAGGGTCATACACCATCATTTCCACCCTTGCTGAAAATGCAGTCACATACGTTCACAGCAATGCTTCCCCTCAGCCGGCCATGTGCAATGTATGGAGAAACCTGGTGCCCTCTAGGAATTTCAGCAAGTGTGCAAGCAACATGGCAAGGACTGTGTGAGAGCCCTTCTCCTTCTACCTCAAACCATACTATGCTGTGGCCGGTCCTGGAGTGTAGCATGTCTTAAAGGCTCCTGGAGAGGCTGGGGATGGAAAATCAGCCCTCTCTTCCACCTGCTGCCGTGGGATGTGGGAGCACATGGCTTGGGTCTCAGCACAATGAACTGTCGTAACTTCAGCCCAGAGACCTGAACCCTCAAGTTGTCAGCAGCGCTCAAAAGCACCCACCATAAGAGTGTGTGATACAGCAAAGGTGTGGGGGGAGCAACTCTGTGACCACACGAGTACGACCAGACCTTGCAGAGCGGGGAAGGAGGGCAACATGAGGCAATTCTGAATTATCATTGGCATTAATGGGCATATAAAATCGCTTAGAATGTTCAGGAAATTGCTCAGACCCCTGCAGAAGCTACCATGCCTCCTTCCTCTTCGACTTTATTTTTTGTTGGTTTGTTTGTTTGATTTTCAGCTCAGAGAACTGGGAATAAGATGTGCTCTTCATTTAGTCATTCATTCAGCCATCCATTTCTTCAGTAGTTTTCTATGTGAATATCTATCAGGCCAGGTACAGCATTAGGCCCTGGGAATAGAAGGATGAAAAATATTATAGCTGGCCTAGAAAACTCACCATCCAGTTGCGGCGTGCACACCTTTATTTCCCTAGTCTCATCAGCCTTGGGAATGAACAAGGGTGGAGTGACAGTACAGTGGTATTTGACTTGGACCACCCACAGCAATTGTTAAACTCCAAGCCTCCCACCCCCACCCCCTGCCCAGAGCTACAGCTGTTTCCCCCCTTTTGCCTCATTTGTTACTTCCCTCCCTCCCTCACCTCTGCATCCCAGACAGAGCCCTGCCGCCTTGCTCCCGCTTGCTGCACGGGGAGCTTTGGGTGGGCACTTTAAGTCGTTTCTGTTGAAACTTCCTGTTGTGTCCTTCGAGATTTCCAGGCTCTCAGATAAAGTTCTGTTGCTCTGGATTTGCTTTTTATCTGGGCTGTCACACTTCCACGGTATCTCAAAGACAGCATCTACAATTTTTCTGAATCATCTAGTTATCTCACCTGAAGCAATTTCAGTGAAAATACACACACTATCAGACCTTTTCCTGTTTTGCAAGCAAGTTGAGAGCAAGAAAGCGCTGACTGGGGTGGAAGAGGAGGGGAGATTCCTGGAGGTTGGGGGACAAAAAGGAGAGCCAAGGTCAAACTCTCTCTCCTCACACCCTGCCCAGGGCTAGCCCTGCTGGGCTGCAGCAGGCAAATAAAGGCTGTGGGCATCCACTTCCACGCCATAGAGAGCGCCTTAGGTGGGTATAAATGTCTTGACGATTTAGGTCATAACAAACTTGCCTCACCTTAAAAAAAAAGAACCAGTCATTCGAAGACATAATATGTACCATCAAAATCAGAACATGACACTTTCTCTGCTAGGTTAGTTCTACAGTCCATTCATCCATTAAACAAATATTTGTTGATCTATCTGTACAAGGACTGAGGAAGGTGTAAGAAAACAGCTCGTTCTCTCAAAATGCTTAATTTCTAGCCAGAGAGGTAATTGGAAGGATGGGGTGTTCTTTTCCTCACCATCCCCACCCCTTTCCAGAGAATAAACCTCCCAAGGTTACAATAATAAAGGAGGTCGTTTTGTTGTTGTGAAATCCAGGTCTTGGAAAGAGACAGTCTTTTCATACAATGAGATACAGGACATACGCGGATAGGAGGTTAACATTTGCCTTCTGAGAGATCTTACATTAATTTTAAATATTCCGGGCTTCCCTGGTGGCGCAGTGGTTGAGAATCTGCCTGCTAATGCAGGGTACACGGGTTCGAGCCCTGGTCTGGGAAGATCCTACATGCTGCGGAGCAACTAGCCCCGTGAGCCACAATTACTGAGCCTGCGCGTCTGGAGCCTGTGCTCCGCAACAAGAGAGGCCGCGATAGTGAGAGGCCCGCGCACCGCGATGAGGAGTGGCCCCCACTTGCCGCAACTAGAGAAAGCCCTCGCACAGAAACGAAGAGCTAACACAGCCATAAATAAATAAATAATTTTTTTTTTAAAAAAGGAAAAAATATTTTAAATATTCCAGCTCATGATCAGCCTCCCATGAGGGTTCCTTTCTCAACTTTCTTCTACTCTAGCATTCAAAGTTCCCCTTCTCCCTCATCCCAGAGTAGAAGGAGATGAAGCAGAGGGTAACTGACAAGGCATCTGGAAGCTTAGACACAAAGAGAGGTGGGACCTGGGGGTGGTGCTGTGGAGGGAAAGGGTTAAGATAACTGCCTGGGAGGGGAAAAGTGGGCAGCCGAAGGAAGATCTGGGGAATGGACCCTGCCACGCAGAGCAGTCGCTCGATGTGGACCCCAAGGTTGAACAGGGAGGCCTGTGCCCGTGAACCGAGGTGGGAACAAATTAAAAGGCGAAGTAAACTAACCACTGGGACCCTGAATGCTTTGGATTATAAGGCTGGAGACAGAAATAAGGAGCTGGTTTTACATCCTCTGTGATTCCGTTTGTGTGTTTGACTCCATGAGACCTAGATGACGTCACCTTTCCCATTCCCACCCACCTCCCACCCTTCCTTCACCAGCACGCTCCTGGGCCACAGAAGGTGGCGAAATGAAGATGGTCACTCCTGGATCCGACTGACCAACAACTGAAAGACCATTCTTGTTTGGCTCTACCACCTTCCACAGGAGGGATGCTGCCAGGTTACAGACATATACACGAATAGTAAGTAGAACTCAATTCCTCTGGCTGTGATGAAAGGAAGGCTTGATGAAGGAAACAGCAGGAAAAGGGAGCTTTAAAGGACAACTATGATCTAGGTCTGCAGAGACAGAGGGGAGGGAATTCCGAGCAGAGGTGAAATGGGAATGGAAATGAGATGTGTAGTCTTTATTTATCACGGGTGTCATAGGATATCATGTGGAAAATCATTGTGATTATTTATCTCAATGATGCTGACCTCTTCGCATCTTTGTAATAATAACCTTGTCAGGAACTTACATAAAATCCCAAATGGAAATGAATATTCATTTCTTATTTTTAACTAAACCACAGATCAAACCAAACTTGCAACACACACACACACACACACACACACACACACACACACACATACCACTATACTCCTAAATTTGAACCAGACAATAGAATTCTGTATAATTTAAAAAGCCATTGAACCAAAATTGTTAAGAAAGGTATATTTTTAAATTCTAAATTACTTTTCTCTTCTAAATACAATATCACATTTATTTTGGTAATCTGAGTTTGTAAGCCTTCTCTTTATTAGCACACAGAAGTCAATGAGGCGGAACTGTATGCAATGATATTGATTTCTGCATGTAGCTTGCAGAATTAGTCTTCATAATTAAACCTCTTTACTTTGCTATATCCAAAGGCTATCAGTCAGAGTCCTTAATTCAAAACACCATCACCCACTTAGCTATTTTGAGCAAAAAAGGGAATTTATTAGAGGCTATGAGGTAGCACACAGATTGTCTGAGAGGGCCATTCGGGCTTGGAAGCTGCACATCCCAGTGTACAACTCATCACAGGATTGTATCAGAAAGACCACCCTGAGTAGCACCATAGTGCCCACCGCCGATGCCAGGCACTATACATCAGAAGCTCTGTCACTGTTCCCCCCAAAAGCAGCCATTCTGCTGCTCTTCTGGCCAAAAGGTATCCCCATGTGTTCCTGCTCTTCATGTTGCTCTTTTCCAAATCCAATTCTTATATTGGGGCATTGGATAGGCCGAGTCTAGATAGCATGCCTGTCCCCTACACCCACATGGGAAGATGGGGAACTGAGTTCTGGTTACCACCTTAGGAAGTGCAAGTCCACACTTGCACTCAGTAATATGGGAAGTTTGCCAAACATAGGAAGCTGTTCAAATAACATAAGGTGGTCACAAAGCATTGCGAAGTCCACTACACATGGATATAGTACCATGTGCCATGGTGCTATGTCAATCAATTTTATTGACATAAAAGTCTCTGTGTTCAATTTGTTTAGCATTCTGGAGATTTCTGTTTCTGCCAATATTGTGAAAGAAATGTCCTGAGAAAAATATCCCACTACAAGAAATCTAGAAATCCTGGACAAAATATATCAAATCTCCTCTGGAAGTCTTTACCAATCTTGGCAAAAAAGGTAGTGAAATACATACCCAAATGAAGCTGAAGCTGGAAAACTTAGCAATGAGTTGACTCTGAAGCTGCAGCTGCCCTTTGGAGATTTGCTGATTTCCATAAACCAGAGTTTTGAGTATAATGGTTGTGTAAGGACTGAAGTTAAAGCCTCAGGCCCATCCCAAGGTGAGAGTTGGAGGAGAGAACCCCGTAAAATGTTGACATAGTTAAAGAGACTCAGTGAGACGGTATCTATGGAAAAACTGCTCAAAAAGCAAAGGGATAACTTTGAGGGAATTTTTTCAGCCTGTGCTGAAGCTGGCCATGGGAAAAGTCTCTCCTAAAACTTTGAGTTTAAGACTTGACTCAGCACTACTGGTGTAGCGCAAGAAGACACAAGCTGAGAAATTTAGTGAAGTGCCTCCATGTTTGTAGTGTACGTGGTGACAGGTAAAAGCAAACACTAATTGCCCCAAGAAGGCATAGCCTCAATCCAGGGCTCTCAGGATCCCCACAAATACAGTTCAGCCAAACACAAGATCACATCATGAAATTATAAAAGACATAAGGAAACAAGCTACCACAAGCAAGAGTCAGCAAAAATAACACAGTCGAATTAGATCATATAGGACCACAGATACTAGAATTATGGTACAGTTTAAAATGCTGAAAGGGAGAAAAAGGAATTGGAAACATGAGCAAGGAAAAAGGTATCATCAAAAAGGGATGGGTCACACAATAGAGTATATACAGCTGAAGAGAGAATTAGCGAACTGAAAGAAATACAAATGTAAATTTTACTCAGAATGCAGAAAGACTAAGACAGAAAGATGGGACATATGAAAGGAAAGTTAAGAGAGATGGGAAATAGAATGAGGTCTAATATATGATAAACTAGAATTCCAGAATAAGGAACCAGAAGGCTTCAGGGATATTGGAGTTTAAGGGGCAGACCAATAAAGTACACTCTATTCTCCACTGTGTTTGGAACCAATTGAACAATGTACATTGGATTCAGGTAGATGGAGATAAAATGCCACATTCATTACTGGTGAACTGTTGAATAAATATGTGTTAATATAGCCTTCCTAATACTGCATCTCGGAATTCAGCAAACTTACCCACCCCACCACAGGCAGTGCTGAACAGCTGAAGCCTTGGTCCCTTTCTCCCATCCTCAACAGTACGTGCCTTGAAAAACTTTAGCACAGAGAAAGAGGGAGGAATATGTTCTAAGCCAATTTCAACTCTACTGACCGTCAAAACGTTCTCTAAGAAAAATCAAATATAGGACTTGTCATTAGGATAGACCTGGAAATGATGGAATGACCAAAGAAACTAAATTTACATCTTCCTGAATTTTATGCTTAAGCTAAATAGAGTTTAGGTGTACAGGACAGGACTATGAGGGAGAATAAGAAGAATGAGGGAGCTGATATTTAAGTGATTAAAATGATCTTCTCAATATAAATCCTATTTTCAAAAACATTTGTGTTACATAGTACTGTGTTCTCTGAGGGCTCTCCTCCCTCTCCAGAAGGTGCAAGCCCAGGGTGGTAAGGATGAGGAAAAGGGAGATGGGACAAGGACAAATGTGGAGTGTGATGAAGTGTGAGGCAATGAACTACCAAGGTGGCCATCTTCAGAAGGAGCCAGGAAGAAAACACATTCTCAGGTGGAATTTCCTCTGGAAATGTTGCAAGAAAAATCCATGCCTCTGTGTATTGTATAGAAGGGAGAAAGGAAGAGAAAACATTATCTGCTGGCTCTCGACATCTCCTGATTCCCATTTGCCAAGGTTTACCCCAGGACTGAATTCAACCCCTGTGCTTTTGGGTGACATCACTTGGCTATTCAGAAAGCCAGATCCCATGCCTCATGGTATACCATTTCATTCAAGTTCCAGAGTGGAAACATGACATGGAGGGAATAAGCCTTGGTGTTTGAGATGTGCGAACTATGCCGGTCTTAACCTAGTCTCCAGCTCAGAAATCTCGGTAGGGTGCCAACAGATTGGTGATGGTGATGGTAGAATTGGGAACACAAGCAATGCCTTTGGAAAAAGGGAGGCAATCAAGGGAATCTGAGAAGGCACACAAAGTTTGAGTTCTATGGACTACTAAAACAGTTTTTCTCTCCATTAAGTTAACAATCTGCATGGAGATTAAATCTATGTTCTTAGCCTTTTTAGAACTATTCTCTAACTAAACCAAATTTTTAAAAATTTTGACTGAAAATTAAAGGAAAAAAATCAAACACTGTACCAGTCAGGATAAGATAGGTTGTGCTCTGATAACAAACCATCTAAAGTCTCAGGGCATAGCATAGCAAAGGTTTAGTCTTCATTCATGCAGCATCCATTAAGGTCTCAGGTGACTCTTCAGGGCAACAATCCTCCATGAGAGGCCTCAAGGATCCAGGCTGAGAGAGGCTCCTCCATACTTCGCTGTTCTATCTAGGCTTGTGATAGAGCACAAGCTTGTGGAAAGTCGTGCACCTGCTCTTAAAATCTTCCTCCTGGAAGTTAGACCCATCACATTGGCCGACAGCATTCTTCAAAGTTAGTCATGTGACTCTGCCTAACTTCTAAGGAGTGGGAAACTGTAATATCCATGTGTCTGGAAGGGGAGGAGAGTCCTCGGAGAAGACAGTAATGTGTACCACAAACGCTTTTAAAAATAGGATTTATGTTGAGGATGTCATTTTAATCATTAAAATATCATCTCCCTCATTCTTCTTATTCTCCCTCATAGTCCTGTTCTGTACACCTAAACTCTATTTAGCTTAAGCTTAAATTTCAGGAAGATGTAAATTTATTTTCTTTGATCTTTGCATCATTTCCAGAACTATCCTAATGACAAGTTCTATATTTGATTTTTCTTAGAGAACATTTTGATAGTCAGTAGAGTTGAAATTGGCTTAGAACAAATAGATTGTTTTCGAATTGAAAAGGACTTTAGAATGTTACAAAAACATGTTTTTAAGAGAATCAGAAGAAATCTATATTGTCAAAATAAGAGTGTGATTTTAATGTCAATCAATACTCTTTCTGGCACTTCTGTCGGTATCACCATTTTGTCCTTTTCCACTGTTTTACCCTAATGTAGACTCATCATCTCTCCCTGGACCAGTTAATTGCCACTTGACAGTCTCCTTGCCTCCCCAGTCCCCATCTAACCCATGTCCCAAGATGAGACCTGATCTTGACACTCATTTGCATGCATCTATGGTTTTAAATATTAGACACTGTCTCTCAGATTTTCTCATTATTTCCTAAGTGTGTTCTGTCTCTGTCAATACTGAAAGCTCCTGAGGATTAGAAACATTTCATATATTGTGACATATTTTCTCCCATCCTCGTTTCCTGCCTTTTCCAGCACCTGGCCCTGAACACTGTGTGTTCACAGTGCGCTCAATAAATACTAGATGAATTGAATTCTCTAAACCATACTAATTATTCATTCTGCTCAAGTCCCTGTGTCTATGTAGAATGATGGATTTCCAGACACCAGGACTGAGGGTCAATTCAAATCTCTTGAGAGCCTATTGGATTTACAGTTCCACAGCACCTTCCCCTTTTCCCACTGGTAAATAGAAGGCACAGGATGATGCTGCCCAGGATTTCTAGGCAGCTGCCCTGCATTTTATGCCATCTCTAGAATTAGTCTTAGTGGCAGCATGAAAATAAACCCACTTTTTTCTACGTTCTGTCAACAAAAGGGCCAATGAATGTCAAATTAATGACTCATTGAAAGTCCATTGCATCCTGTGTCTGACTTTTTGGAGGAAGTAGACCCCAAGATTTCTGAGAACACTCTTAGCAATTTCACCACTAAGCACTCCTTTCAGATGTTTGCATGAGTGACAATGTCTCCATTATTGTAAGTCTAAGACTCCTGAAGGCATTCTGTTGTGTGATATTTAAATATTATCATAGTTTATTTCTAGTTTGAATTGAATAAGTGGCTGAGAGGAATGCTGTGGGTCTCACCTTTCTGCTTGTTCTTTTGTAATGTAATCTTACAGGTACAAACAAGAAAGATTTATTACCTAACAGGAGACGGCACTCCTAATTGTTGGGATCAATTTTAAAACCTCTTCAAATAAGCAGTGCCGTAGAGAGCAAAAAGTAATAAAAAAAACTGCACAAGCCATAACACATACAAATGTTGCCGCTGAAATGTGTTTGATGTCTCACTATGTGCCACAGGGACATGCAGGAACTTCTATGAAGATGCCAGAGTCTTCCAAGTGTTGGCTAATTCCACACAAATAGTCTGACCTGATTAAGGTATAGTATTTAAACTGTGGACTTTTCAGCATTGTCTGTAATGCTGTGGACTGTGAGTACCAAGTTTTCATTTTTCATAGTGAAGTTCAAGACAGGATGTTTGTACAAATAATTCAGATGAGACAAGAAATCCCTCTGGGGAGGGTGATAAAGAGATCCCATTCGCTAAATATCTCTGCAATATAACATGGTTGTACAAGCCTGTATCTCTTACTAATTTTTAGTAAATTCAGTAAAATTGTGGCTGTGTACAATAACAGTGTCACTGGGCTTATAACTACAGAGAGTATCAGAGATGAAACTGAAACAAGTGTGGAATCAATATGAAAAATAAGTTAGATTCACTGCTGTGCATTGGAATGCACCTCTATCAAAGGCAAGAACTCAGTTGTATGAAACTTTGTAAAAGGTCATAAATTGAAACATCCTGGTATCAAAAGTTACCATACGATTCAAATGTATTTTCTTCCAAATAGTGGAGACATATTATCCGAGGGAGCCATTTATCCATGCTCTCCACATAGTCTAATAACCAATGAAAGAATGACAAGCACTTATTAGGTATTGGTAATGATTCAACTTTGAAACACAGTCACGAGATACTATTCCCTCTTCAAGCTTCTACTATAGTTATTTAAGGAGCATTGTTAGATTTAAAGCAAGCTATTTTTTAAAAACTTATGTTTTGTGATTTCTATTTTGTGTAATTAGGATTTTCTCAATGTTATGCCTTCAAAACAAAACACAGAGATCAATTGGCTAACATGAGATTCAAACTGTTATCCATAACTTCTGATTTAAAGTCATTGTGTTCATCAAAACAGCCTCATTTTTGACTGATTTCTTTAACAACAAATAAATGGTATAAATTTGAAGTTTAAAAAAACCCAAACAAACTGGTAAAAGATTAGGGATTCTTACCAAGAATTTAAATTTGATAAAAATATTTATTGGTGATAACAATATTCTTTAAAAATTTAAAACACTTTAGTTATGAAGTCTTTGGGGTTCTAGGGCCATAACTATATCATACTGGGACACTTTATGTGTAAATAATAATTATGTGTAAATAATTATGTGTAATTATGTGTAAATAACTATTGTTTAATAGGTAGATCTGCAGAACTCTCAAACTGCATGATAAAACAATATTCATGATTCACATATCATTTTACATTTGCCAGAACACTTTCACATTTGTTAGCTCACATAATCTTCAGAACAATCCGATCACATAGAAAATAGCCTTTTAGGGCTAGGTGGACAGTAAGCAATGTGCCACAGGACTCAGGATTTGTGTTGGATTACTTCAGAGCAGATGGTCAGAAACCAGTGGATTTGGGGAGGCAAGACAGAGCAACTGGGGAGTGAACAATAATAATGGGGTCAGTGGGTTCCTTGACTTTTGTACAGGATCATTCTTGAGGGGTGTCATGTGGGCGTAGTAAGGAAAGGTGAAACTTGGGGAGTCATTCTTCATTCTTCAACCCTGGGGGAGTTGCTGTGAATGAAAGCAAACCAGAGACACACGGAGGAAAGCCGCTGGGAGTCGCCCACTGGGAACCCACTCAATGCTGGTTACACTGATGTGGTTTCTGTTCGTAAAGGACACATCAAATAGTTTCACACCCAGAGCTGGGGAAGCTGCATGGCCTCTTGCCGATAAGTGCACATGAAGAGTAGCAGGAACTTCTATGTAGCTAAGACAAACTATGTGAAGGAAATGTTTAAAAACACCTTGGAATAGAACACATTTATTTTAATGCAAAAACAGGGTAGGGGAGGCTGAGTGAGAAGTAAAGGATGAAGTCTAAAATGGAGAAAAGAGTAGGCAAAAATCACAAAATTGTAGAAATCAACATCTCCTGAACACCTATTTTTTGTCTACTATCCTTCAAACTTTCCATTAGCCCTATGGAGAAAGCAAGTCTCAGTCTCAGTTTCTCTCCCAACATCACATGACCACTAAAGTGGCTTGTGTGAGACTTGAACTCAGGTCTTATGACTGGCTTCAGTCAGGGGTCTTTCCAGTTCTCTCAGCTCTTTTCTGCCATGTTGTAAGAAAAACTGTAAAAACTTTTAATGTTGGTGCAGAAAAAAAGAATTAATATAGCAGCCTAAGATGGCTATCCTTGGAAAGACCTGCTTTGCAAGGTAGGCTATTGGCTGGCATCTGGTAATTTGAATGGTAAAGAGTCCCATAGATTGATAGAAAACTTTCCCCAAATGATAAGAGTGGCCCAACGTACCTAAACTCTGTGTAAACAATGTGGCTTATGTTGGTCACCTGCTTTCCTTCTGGGAGTCTGGAATTTCACTATGTGCTAGGCAGAGTGACCAGCCCCCAATAAACACCTTGAACTCCAAGTCTCTAATGAGCTTTCCTGGTAGACGACATTTCACATGTGCTGTCTCTAGTCATTGCTGAAAGATTTAAACGTGGTTTGTGTGGCTGCCCTGGGTGAGGACTCTCAGAAGCTTGTGCTTGGTCTCCTCTGGAGTTTGCCCCAAGCTCCTTTTCCCTTTGCCAAATTTATTTTACATCCTTTAGCTGTAATAAAGCATGAGCACAGCTATATGCTGAGTCCTATGAGTCCTCCTAGCAAACCACCAAACCTAGTGGTGGTCTTGGAGACCCCCAACAGGATGGCTCATAAATAACAAAAATAATAGTGATGGATTTCAAGTCATTGAAATTCTATGTCTTCACATATAGTTATTGATTCACATAATACTTGCACAGAATATTAAAATTCAACAAGTATTAAAATTCATCAAGTAAAGAAGGGCAGTTTCTTGCTTATGTCTTCCTTATACCCCCAGTTTTACTCCTTATAGGGAACCATTTCCCACTTTTTCAGACATTTCTTCTGATATTTATATCCATATTGATATATGTGCTTATACTTAATATTTCTTGATTTTTCAAGTTTAGGTATTATCTATTGCCTTCCTACTATAGAGAATGAGGATTTAACTATCTTACAGCCACCAACCCCTCCAACACACCTCACACAAACTTTTCTCTTTCTCCATCCTTGTAGTATGTTTTTTTCCAAGCATGATTTTTGGTTAAAAATCAATATTCAGTGTTAGTATTACTATGACTACCTATTATTCACAGCTAAGCACAAACTGTACTATAATTAATTTCCTCTCTTCTATAACTTTTTAAAAAATGGCCTGGAGATAATTATTTTATATTTTCATTTGCTCTATCACTAACTGTTCTTCTAAACTCTCTGCCAAAGTTTTAAAACTCCTCTTAGCAAGCCAAACAAGTATGGTAACCTATCATTTTCATTTATTTTTCTGAGATATCCTCTCCTGCTAGAGATGTATCGTCTGGAAATTCTCTTTGCTTCCCTCCTATGTTGGATGCCCTGTTTCACAGCTCTCATATTGTCCTCTTTCTTGGTTTGATGAAGCACATTCTCCAGTAATCTCCCAGAAATGGCAAAAGGGAGTGAAACGTTTGAGACTTGCATGTCTGGAGATGTGTTCATCCTACTCTCACACTTGGTTGATAGCTTGGCTGGGTATAGAATTCCAAGTTGGTAATCTTTTCCCTTCAGAATTGGGCAGTCATTCCATCACTGTATTCCAGTTTTTAGTGTTGTTAATTAGAAGTCTAGTGATTTTCTGATTTTAGATCTTATCTTTTACCCAACTGTCTAAAATTTTACAATGATGTGTCTCTGTGTCCTTGTTCTTGGAACTCAGCATGCCATTACAATAGGTAAACTCATGTCCTTCAGGCCCAAAAGATTTTCTTGTATTATTGTCTTGAAAATTTTCTTACTTAATTTTCTCTGTTGTCTCTTTCTAGAATGCCTCTTAGTATAATTATTCTTCTTGGATTGATGCTCTAATTTTTATAATTTTCCATATCTCTGTCTTTCTGGTTAATTTCTAGGGGATTTCTTCCACTTTGTCTTCCAGTCTTTTGTTGAGCTTTTGATGATCACATTTTTAATTTCCAAGAGTCCTTTTCCATTTTCTGAGTGTTCACTTAATAGCTTTTTTTTTCTTTATGAATGTACTATCGCATGACTTAGGTGATATTAAGCCCAGGGTGTTTTCTTTTCTTTTAATTCATTTTTTTTTCTGCGTCTTTGTCACTAAAATTTTGTTACTAAAACTATCTTTTACAGTGAAAAGTTTCCTCAGACTCCTGGTAATTCTCAGCTATTCATTCATATTTATAAGCAAGGAGCAGAAAGCTGGTTACATACAGAGATGGAGCTTTCTGACTGATGGGCTTCACTGCAGGGCTATGAGGTGGGACCTGGCCACTTTGTTGCAGAACCTCAATGCGTCAGTGATGTAAATCTTTTCTCTTGGGTCAGTCAGTTTCTCCCTGGAGGGATCCTCCTGCCTGAGGGATATAATCCCATATGCTAGTGTTTTGGGAGCCAAGGAAGGAAGGAAACTGTGGATCTCACTTTCAAATATGAGGATTTTCATTTACTCCCTGTTCTTAAACCCTTGCACTATATCAAAAGACAGAAACCACACTAGTAATTCAAACAGAGGAAAATTTAATGTAAGGAAATATTAACTAGCTAAAAGTGGTTAACTACTTAAAAAAAAAAAGCCTCCACTTCTAAAAGCTCCAGAGGTAGAAAAACTGTTACTAGCTTTAGACTATTTAGATGGAGGCAGAGTGGGCCGTAAAGGAAATGGGACTAGGAACTAGGAGAGGCACACTGTTTCCCCTCCCCACCACACACAAGCTGAGATTAGATCTCCTCAAAGAAGGCACAGTTACTACAGGAACATGCAGCCTACCTGTGGCAAAGAGACCTTCCAGAGATAATCTGTAGAGGTGGCCTTCCACTACAGAGGTTGTGGATGGGCTGAGCCACTGTGGAAATGGTGACTAGGTGGGAGCAGTTTCCTGAGGGCCTAGCTAGAACTGCCATGGAAGTGGCAGCCGGGCAGACAGCATGGGCTGAGTGTGGCTAGAGCTGGTCATGAGGGTCACTGAGGTAAGTACCGCCAGATCATCACTGGCTCCCTCACTGAAAGAAATGGTAGGAGAAACAGAACCAGGAGGGAAGCAGGCACTTTCCTGCTGCTACCACCCTGTAGTGTCACTCTAGAACCTTCTACTGACAAGGCCTAATATCAAGCCAGTCAGCAAAGAAAAATGTTCACAGGGTCCAGCTCCCATATCACAAATCAGGACAACGAAGCATAGATTTGGAAGTGAGAGACAGTAAATGGATAACCGCACACCTGCGCTGCACTGGCGAGGTATCTCTGAGTTTAGAGCCTCTTTGTCAATTTCAAGAACATTAATCTTCTATCTCCTGGTGGCATAGGAGAAGAGAGCTGTGGTCTGACTACTGCTTATACAGACTGTGAATCAATGCTCCTCTTTTCAGCCCCCTCTCCTCCTCCCTAAATTCAGAGGTTTCTGGCACCTCTGATCACCAGGCCTCTATGAGGCTCACGTGAGCAAACTTCCCATTATCACTTTCCCCACTGCACATGGAGATTTCTGCTTCCTCCACACCACGACATCATTTACCTCTTGTCTGTCTATGACTTCCAAGATTTTGTCATTTTTCTTCTAGTGTCTTTTCTCCTAATTGTCTTTGTTCTTGTGGGTTTATGACTTTTACAAAAATCCATCCACTGTCATTTTATTGGAATTTCAGGTGAGATAAAGATAACTATGCTCTTCAGTTCCCCATGTTTAATCCACCCATCTTTTACTGAAAGTTTAAATATTTATTTATAAATTAAAGAAAGCTAGTTAGATTAAGCAGTGATTAACAAATAATTTTTAGTTTGGAAGGTATTGAATTTATATCCACGGGTAGGTACTTCTTCAAACCTTACTTTATAACTGTCAAAATGAGTCCCAGAAACAGAAGCATCAAAATCAACTTATCGTATCTGTTGAAGATGCACATTCTTTTTTTTTGCGGTATGCGGGCCTCTCACTGTTGTGGCCTCTCCCGTTGCGGGGCACAGGCTCCGGATGCGCAGACTCAGTGGCCACGGCTCACGGGCCCAGCCGCTCCGCGGCATGTGGGATCTTCCCTGACCGGGGCACGAACCCGTGTCCCCTGCGTCGTCAGGTGGACTCTCAACCACTGCGCCACCAGGGAAGCCCTAGTTTGTATTATTAATGAATGACAGAATACTTTGATTCAGTATTTTGATGAAAAGCTACATTATATTAGGGAAAAGACCACTAAAAAATGACTCTCAAATAAGTAATATCTTCTTCATTTGCTTGCTTTTTAGCCATACCTGGGTAAGCCTTACTTGTTGGCCTAAACAGCCATACTTTCTGAAAGTACCATCATTCACCTGTTCACTACCTGAAACTGAAGGGAAAGACCCTAAGGATTCATAGATTCCTATGGACCAGGCCCACAGATTCAGACAAATGAAGGTGACAGCAAATGGCAATGCCTCCATTAGACTGTGGATAAAAATGAATGCATATTCCAAGGCCTTGATGAGCTTAACCCATTATGCAAAGTGAAACTCTACATTAGTCTTTTGTTCCATTCCTAATCTCTAGCTGAGTGTAAAGTGGGAAATCAACCTCCAGGCATTCCAGGAAGGCCTGAAGCAGGTAATGAGCAACCTTCACCCTTTTTTCTCCAGGCCTTAGCCACACAGCGACAGGTTTTGCTCTGTAGCAAGGCACTTTGTACTCAAGATTATTTCCTTTTCTTTTAAAATAGTAACATTTATGTTCTTTCTGATTGTGAAAGCAATATGTGCTAATTGAAGAAAAATTAGAAAACTAAGAAAAATTGAGAAGAAAATAAAATTTACCACAATCCCAAAGATAACCAGTGTTAATATGTTCGTATATTGCTGTCTAGACTTCTTCCTGCACTTATGTATTTTACATAGTGAGATAAGGCCTTGCAGTTGTGTACCCTGCTTTGTTCCTCTTAACATTTTGTAAGCATGTCTCCACATAGTTAAAGTTCTTCATAAACCCTTTTAAAAGTTGTATATTATTAGTTGTATATCTATATATTCATTTAGCCACTCCCCAACTGCTGGATATTTACATTGCTTCCAACTTTTTACTGTAACAAATAATATGATATGAGGCTTTGCATATAAATTTTAGCCTACATTTCTAGCTTCGTCTGAAGGATTCATTCCTAGAGGTTATGAATATTTTAAGACTCTTGATAACTGGCACACAATTTCCCAGAAAACTTGTCTCAATCCATACTTCTACCAGCAAGAAAGGAGAGTACTCTTCTCACTAAAGTTTCAACAATTCTGGATATTACAAATATTTTTTAAGCAAAATGATATATGCATATTGTTTTAAAAAATAAATATTATCAAAAGACATAATAGAAAACACTAGTCTCCTGGCTCCCGGTGCTCCCTCCTGTCCACAGCCCAGGGGCAACCCACTAACTTTTAAAACTATTGTTTGAGGTGCTTACCACCAATAATACGTTTATTCTATAATTTCAAAGTTGTAGACATGAGTCACTTACTGCTGTGACATGTTAGGATTTAACTCATATACACCAACAGCCCCTGCCCCACTTTTCGTTCCCACATCCTTCCAATAAACATATAGCTATGTTTAGTTTAGCCAACACTAAGTCAATAATTAATTATTAAGTAATATAACAATAATATCTCATTGTGATTATCATTAATATATGATTAATATAATAATGAATTATTGTAACTCCATAAATACTATTCAACACAGACCCTCGCTGTATATTAACATTCCATTTACTTTCCCATTCCTTTTGGTTTGGGCTGTCATCTCTAATTGTCCTTTTCTTTCTGCATTGTCTTCTTTGTCATTGTTCACGTTTTTAAAAGTCACCATTATATCAGGTATTCTGTTGAAGATCTCTATGTCCAAGTTCTTCATAAGCCTGCTTCAAGATGGATCAGAAATCAAATTATTCTCTAAATGGACTTCCAACTAATCGTCTGGGTTTTAATTCTCCAAGTCTCGTCTGTCCCTTTTGGTGTCTGGAGTTTCTAAGCTGAGAGGTGCTGCAGGATGTTCTGCATCCTACGGTGGCTCAGTGGGCACATTAAGCTTTGGCTTCCTCCAGTCTGCTACATCCAACATCATCTTCAAGAATATTTTTGAGATTCTTCACCCTCAGATAGCCCTTGTCCATTGGTTCTCAATTGGGGAAAATTTGCCCCCCAGGGAACATTTGGCAATATCTGCAGATGTTTTTGGTTGTCACAACTAGGGATAGGCGTTGCTACTGATTTCTAGTGGGTAGAGACCAGGGTTGATGCTAAACACCCTACAGTGCACAGGATAGCTCCTACAACAAAGAATTATTTATCATTTTAGTAGCATAGAGAGGACATCAACATATATATTCAAACCGACATCTTTATATCACTCAATCTCTTAGAGATTCTTTCTCCATTCATAAAATAGGATTGATACTTAGGACTATTTTAGGATTATTAGGACTGAATGAGATAATGTATGAACAGGGTCCAAAGCATAAAAATTCTTCAAAACTAGTCAGAAGTTAGTTAAAAATCAAACACAAATGGAAACCAACTTGAAAGTTAACCGAGCAGACAAAATCAGTTCAGTTATACAGCAAAGCTTAATTTAGCTTATTTTGCAAGACAAGTCAGGGTAACGACTTTGGCCACTTCTTGCTTATGCCTCTAAAAATCATAAGCGAAACTTAAATTGTTCCCCCATATTTATATGAGCTAAGCACTAACCAATTCCCCTTCATTTAAGAAAATTCTAGTATTGTAACCAATCACTGTGAAGAACAGACATTCACTGTCTCCACACAATGCAAGCTGCTTGGTAACAACATACCTCTGAGCCTCATTCCATATTTTAGTCTGAGTGCTCCCGGTCTGCAAACTCTTTTTGGTGTGTGCACGATAAACTTTTACTAACTATTACTTCAGTGATTCATTGGTTTTCCTTCTAGTTTTTCCAAACTTTTGACAGGTTATAATTTAAAAATGTGATAGCTTGACAGATTTTTAAATGCTATCTTGTTTACATTTCTTTGTACAGGTAAGGCTGAAATATTTTCATAAGCTTATTTTGCAATTTGCATTCATTCTGCTGTGATTTGCCTGTCTAAATCCTTTATTAACATTTATTGACATTCTATGTTTTTAATAACTGGAGGACTCTCTCCCCACCAACTTGTGACTGTAAAACAGAGTCTCATTTACTATAATACCCAAACTATTGCTATTATTGTTAATTATTATTAATAATATCCAAATTATTACTCTAAATCACTATATCTCAAATTAATAAGAAATCTACTATGTTCCCTGAATTATTTAAATGCCTCTCCTCGTCACTTGCTGCCCCCTGCTGGGAGAGCAGGAACTTACACTCACCCCACGCCAGAGGGGCGGGGCGGCACACCTACTGCTTTCACGTGCCTCCCATGCTACCATTCAGCAGCCCCGGGTGGCTGCCACTGGTGTACAGGATAACATGACAAAGCCCTGAAGGCCTGCAGAGATAAAGCCCAGCTGGGCACCTCCCTCTACCTCTGCCAGGACTCTTGTTAACACTGCCTCTGGTGCAAGAATTGGCCAGCCGTCCCACGTGGAGATGAATGGTCCAGATATGATGAAGCCTTCGGTATTCTTGTTGCTAATGTCACATTATCTCCATTGAATGAGTCATGTTTTTTGAGATTCCTGTGAAAATTTTCTAGGGCTGGGACCTGTGTCTGCCCACACAGAAAAGTACAAAAATTAAATCTTGATCATCTGTTTCCCCATTTCAATCTGAGTTTTGCCCAGGAGAGAAAATGCTCTGTAAGTTTCAGGCTTATCTAATAATAGAAAGACCTTAATGTGATTATGAGAATCCCTACCATTTTAAAGTTCGTATTTAAATTCACAATTTGATTGGGTCTTGATTTTTTTTTTTCTCTTAAAAGCAAAAACACAAAACCAAAAAGGCTTCCTTCAAAGTGAGTGGGCACTACCAAATCACATGTGTGTCTGAGATAAATCTGAGTCAGTACAAATAATGAAGCTATTCCAACACATGGGCAGTGGACACCTTGCTCCACTCAGAATTAAGTTGCAATCAGCCAGAATTGGTTATATTTCTATTTCATTCTGACATGGGCGTAAACTAATGTTCTGCATTCAATTTATAATTATTATTCTAAGCCACCATCATGAATTTCTTTTTTCATTTTTATCACTGTCATCATAATTATCTTTTTTAAAAATTTTATTGCAGTATAGTTGATTTACAATGTTGTGTTAGTTTCAGGTGTACAGCAAAGTGATTCAGTTACACATATACATATATTCATTCTTTTTTAGAGTCTTTTCTCATATAGATTATCACAGAATATTGAGTAGAGTTCCCTGTGCTATACAGTAGGTCCTTGTTGGTTATCTAACTTATACATAGTAGTGTGTGTGTGTTCATCTCAAGCTCTTGATTTATCCCTCCTCCTCCACGTTTCCCCTTTGGTGTTCTTTTTTTTTTTTTTAAAGAAGATGTTGGGGGTAAGAGTTTTATTAATTAATTAATTTATTTTTGCTGTGTTGGGTCTTTGTTTCTGTGCGAGGGCTATCTCTTGTTGTGGCAAGCGGGGGCCAATCTTCATCATGGTGCGTGGGCCTCTCACTATCGTGGCCTCTCTTGTTGCGGAGCACAGGCTCCAGACGCGCAGGCTCAGTAGTTGTGGCTCACAGGCCTAGTTGCTCCACGGCATGTGGAATCCTCCCAGACCAGGGCTCGAACCCATGTCCCCTGCATTAGCAGGCAGATTCTCAACCACTGCACCACCAGGGAAGCCCAGTAAGTTTGTTCTTGATACCTGTAAGTCTGTTTCTATTTTGTAAATAAGTTCATTTGCATATGAATTTATTTCTTAATGCTTATTAAAGAAGGAGTAACCTTTTGGTCCCAGTAAGGGTGACTTGACAATTTTAAACATGGGAAGGGGGTCTATCTAATTGTAAGTTGCTGCAGACAGTGACAATGTCTATCACATCTTTGTACCCTCATGGCTCCTGCCACCTGGGGCCTGGCACATAACAAGCACTCAATACATTTCATCCTTGACTTTCTCTCTCTCTCTCTCTCTCGTTTGCTTTCTAAAATAATAGAAAGTATGACAGGACCAGAATAAATTTGGGATGTTTAAAATGCTGTCATAAAAGTTACATTGAACCCAACTTTTACTGTTAATGACGTGGAGGGATCATATAGTATTTAAAAGCATAGAAGATATATTGGATTTTAAATGTACTAATGACTAATGAGTAGGCTGCTACCTAATCATTTATCTTGGCCTAGTTAATTTAATCTATAAGCTGCTTTTGAGCACATGTCTTCTGCTTCACACTAAGGAAACTCCCTCAATCCCATGCTCTTGAAGTGGTTAAGACCTATTAGGACACTTCCCTCTCTTTTTCGGCTGGTCCACATATACCTGTTACTAAGATCTCCAAGCTTAGAGCAGAGACGTGGAGGAGACTAAGGAACAGATGAGGGCAGCAGGCCAGTCTGGCAAGAAGGCTGTGACATCATGGCTAAGAGAGGCTGCGCTGTGGTACCAGGCAGTGCGGGGGCCCTTCATAAAGACTGACCAGCCACCTTCTATGTTGCAGCCACCTAAGTCCTATTCCTAAAGACTAAATTATGAATATTTCAGTTCACATCTTACCTTCCTCTCTAGACACTGAGGTTTTTTAAATCAGAGATTGTTCCTAAGTGCCTTCCATCAGCTGCGCCCATCCTACAGGGAGTCGATACTTAATAATGTTCACTGACTATCTTTAAAGGCTGGATGAAAGGTTTTTCAGTAAAGGAGAAATGAGAACTCACTGCCCATTCCCTGTTCCTCTGCCCTCCCCAGGTCCTCGCAGCTGTGTGCACCCAGGTTGCCCCCAGTGGCCTCTTCTGCCCCAAGTCAGCTCCTGACAGGATGCCCATGGGTCAGAGACCTCAGCCTCCTGGGGAAACTACTCACCCCCTCAGACCTTAACTCAGGAGCAGACATTGCTCCTCTGTCCCTGCCCACTTTCTCTCCTGTGGGCCCTGCCGGGCTTCTGGGCTGCGTGTCAAAAGCCCAGGGGTCTGGCTCCCCTGTTCCACACTGAGGCCAGGTCTGAGATTTTACTGCCCCTGAGGAGGAAGTCTCTCCCCACACCTGTCCACCTCCCCTGTCTCACCCTGTGGATACTCAGGGAGGAGGGCCAGTCTACAGTTTTGGAACCTGGCTCTTAGATCTGACTGGTTATGCCTCCTGGTACCCTGACCCCCGTCTAGAACCAAAGTACCAGCTGGGGGTCCTAGGTGCCCTATTCTGTTGCCATGTGGGCCTGGACACCTATAGCCCATGCACGCTCAGATCTCTGAATGTCATCTGCCCATCTACCTGAGCATGAGGATTGACAACTGTGGCATCTCTGGTTTGGCCACCCATTCTTCCTGAGTCTAACTACTTTTTTGTTGCTGTTTTGTTTTGTTTTTTTTTTTGCGGTACACGGGCCTCTCACTGTTGTGGCCTCTCCCGTTGCGGAGCACAGGCTCCGGACGCGCAGGCTCAGCAGCCATGGCTCACGGGCCCAGCCGCTCCGCGGCATGTGGGATCTTCCCAGACTAGGGCACGAACCCGTGTCCCCTGCATCGGCACTCAACCACTGCGCCACCAGGGAAGCCCAGCCTAACTACTTTTGGTCATGCCTGAACTCACTCTACCCTTCAGGCATTGTGACTATTTTTTAAAAAAATATTTATTTATTTAGGCTGCACCAGGTCTTAGTTGCGGCATTCGGGCTCATCGTTGCGACACGCATGCGGGATCTAGTTTCCCGACAAGGGATCGAACCCAGGCCCCCTGCATTGTGAGCACGGAGTCTTACCCACTGGACCACCAGGGAAGTCCCCAGGCATTGTGACTTTATTTACTTACTCACTTATTCCTGCAATCAGCCCATTTCTCCTACCCTGGTACCAAATCCTGGCCCCTTCCCTGCTCTGTTCCATCCTCCTCCAGTTACCCCTCCTGCCTGAGCCCCAAGTTCTGATGTGGACGATAATTCAGTTAAAGGGATTCTGAGGGGCTGGAATAACCAGGCCCAGAGAATATGCCTTAATGGATTAATGTGTGAATTCCAGATTGGGATTGAAGGGACCAGGCCTTCTTCATCTTTGTAACCTGAGTCCTTTGTGCATTCACTGGATAAATTATTATTTATTTGGTGAGTGGTTGTACAAACAAATGAGCAAGCAAACCTGAGGGAGCTCCCCCATAGAAGTCTCCTAAACTCTCTCCTTGGCCCTGCCCAGTTCAATGTTTTCATCAGTGGTTGCATTCTATGAAAACCCAGTAAATGGTACTATGGAGGATATGTTTATCAAATTGTAAATGACAGAATGTGAGAGATTATTAATACCATATTTCACTAAATCTAAGATGCACAGCCTAACATGTCTAAAATCAAATGTATCACACAATCAATTGCATGTTATAGTTTACTTGGCAGTATTTTTTCTTTGTGGTAATTTTTTTTAATGGTGCATCTTACAATTAAAAGAGCCATATTCAATGAAATACGGTATATTGGTTGATGTAATGCAAATCAAAAACTATCAACAGGATAGAACAAATGGGAGTGACTCTAACAAGATGGAATTTTGTAGTGATAACAATATAGTCCTGCACTTAAGTTCAAAAAATCAATTGCACAAGTAAAAGATGAAGATAGCTTGGCTTACATTCAGTTCCTGTCACAGTGGCAGGAGTGAGTTTGAGTAGACCGCTAACAAAGAGTCAATAACGATGACACTCTCCCAAAAGCTAATGCAATTGTAAGCTACGTTAATAGAAATATAGTTTCCCCAAACAGGCAGAAATATCTCATTGTAATTTTCTTTGGTCAGATTGAGTTTGAAATGTTTTATTGTCATATTTAAGAGGCACATTAGCACACTGGAGTGTCTGCTTTTATTGAAATTGTGCTTTGGAATTAAGACTTAGATCTACATTGAGAGATAACTTTCTGAGAGACAGCCCACGTAAGTGTATTATTGAATTTATCATAAGAAAATTGTTGGATGTGTTTTTCAGGAGGATACAGAAGATTTTCTTTCATTTCCAGTTACAGGCATAGCTGTGTTTCCTATTTACTCTTAAGGACACTGAATTGTATAACTGCCCATATTTTCCTTTTTGGTTTGGTTGCCAGTAAGTTCAAAGGGCAAATTTAGAGACTACCTCTGGCGAAGTTCAGAGAACTGTATGGCATATGTCTGCGTACTATGCCTACCTTGGGTCAGTATCTCCTGCATTTATTTTCCCTACACTAACATCTCTATCGCTTTATAAACCTGCTGTATCATTTATGCCTTGTAAGCTTCAAGTCTCTTTTGGAATAAATTGGGAATATGAATGAATAAACAAGAAAATAATTAAGTGAAAAATGGATACATACTGAGAGGAGAGCAACTTGGAAGGCAAGTGATAAGGAAAATGTTCCTGAGAGACAGGAGTGAAAAACTGGACCTTTTTAGAAAGCAAAAGACTTATTGGGAAATGAGAGGAATCCTACAAATGTTTATGTATTGGAATACTATCTTGTCAGAAAGCTGTCGAATGTATTCTGTGCAACTCTAAGTAATATCAGTGGAAGTTAGAGGGAGATAGATTTTTTTTTCTTGATGTAAAAGAATAACCTGCTAAAAATAAGCCAAAATTAGAACAATTGCATTGTGAGGTAGTGTGCTCCCTGTTTTTGGAAGTGCTCAAGTCGAGGCTGGAGGGTCACCTGTCAAAGATGTGAAGGGTGGGATTCCCAAAGGATCTCCATGTCCCATCTACCGGTGAGTCAGCATTTTGGGAAATGGGGGAAGGGGCAGCCAGCCACCTGCCAAGGGACGGGGCACAGCCAAGAACCTTGCCTTGTAGGCCAGGATTCAGGGAGGCATTGGCCTGTAGGGAGAGAGGCCACCTCCCAGGGAGGGCCGTCCCTCTGCCCCGTGGGGACATTCTTCCCAGCACACTGGAAACTGCACAAAAGGAAATCTGGAGCACAAAGGTTAACACCGAGCTGCACAGGCCCCAGACTGGCCTTCCTGCTCTGTGCTGTCCTCTCACACGGTGTCAAGTGGGGCACAAGAATGTGGCACTCTTAATTCCCCAGGGGTCTTTTCTATTAGCATTCCTCAGTTCAAATTCCATTCTTCACTCTGATTGGCCCACAATTACGTCATCGTTCCCTCACTTGTCAGAAAGTCACATCTGCTCTCTGCCCCCCTCCTTTCCCAATTCCTCTACTCCAGAATGACAGAAAGTATTTCCCTGGCTGTGTATTCTCCCCTCAAGTTCACAGCTCCCCATTGTCCTCGACCTGCCGTCCCAGGGCTCTCAGCCATCTCTGTCCTGACTTCATTAGCCATGCAGATTTATGCAGCACTTCTCTCTGTCCTCTGCAGTTTCCCTGCTAGGCTGATATTCAACGTTTCCCTTCTCTCCACTCTGCTTTCAGCAGATCATACTCCGAACTGCCTCAGACCCTCTCTCCCAGCTTGGTGGGGGCAGCCAAGGTGGGGACAGAGCTGGCCGAGAGGACAGGAAAGCCCCTGGCCTGCTGCTGAGAGATGGAGCTAGGAGTAGGAGGAGAAGAATGAGCCAGCCCCACCAGCAGAGGATAAAAATTGACCTGGCTGGGCTTCCCTGGTGGCGCAGTGGTTGAACGTCCGCCTGCCGATGCAGGGGACACGGGTTCGTGCCCCGGTCCGGGAGGATCCCACATGCCGCGGAGCGGCTGGACCCGTGAGCCATGGCCGCTGAGCCTGCGCATCCGGAGCCTGTGCTCCACAACGGGAGAGGCCACAACAGTGAGAGGCCCGCGTACCGCAAAAAAAAAAAAAAAAAAAAAAATTGACCTGGCTGCCTCTGAAGGTTCTCAGGATTAGGACCCTCTTCCTCTTTCTCCATTCCTGCCATCACTCCAAACTAGCCACACTGCAAATCACACAGCCCTGTGCATCTCTTCCTATCAAGGCCACTCAGGATGTTCATCTTAATGTGCTTTTGACAGACACAAAGAGAAGGAGGAGGAGGAAGCCCACAGTGCTATCTGTCCTTCTCTCTACACCCACCTTGAAGGGCGGCCTGAGCCCAGCCAGCAGGATGTACAGCTCTGGGATGATTTATAGCCTGAGACCTCAGAAGGCTGGCCCCAAGCCAAGGCCATAGACTTTGTTCAAAGTGCTGTTTGATAGTTTATGGTGAATGGCAGATGCCACTTCCTGACCCCGGGCCCGTCCTTTCATTACAGAGCACCCCTGTCTGCTGCTCTTCTCAGAAGGTTCACAGACGTGTGGAGCTGAACTACAAATGGTGAGTAGACATGGTTCCTGTGCCCTGGGTCCTCATGCACCCAGTCTTCATTCAACCTGGTCCTCACACACCCAGTCTTCATTCAACCTGGTCCTCACACACCGAGTCTTCATTCAACCTGGTCCTCAAACACCTAGGTTTTCTAATGCCCAGGTCCTTACATGCCTGGGTCTTTACATGCCAGGGAATTTTGGCACGAAAACAGAGGACAGGGTCATAGAGTAGGCATGTAAAGCCCCAGTATCTCCTGTGTTGTCAAGTTCTCTCTCCAATGGGACTTTCACATCATACTTTTGTTTCATCTTTAAAAAGAAAAAGACACATGATAAGATACTCAGTATCATTAGCCATGAGGGAAATGCCAATCAAAACCATGATGAGACACCACTTCACACCTACTAGAATGGCTATAATCAAAAGGATGGATAATAAGTGTTGGTGAGGATGTGTGGAGAAACTGGAACTCTCCCACACTACTGGTGGGAATGTAAAATGGTACAGCCACTTTGGAAAACAGTCTGGCAGCTCCAAAAAAAAAGAGCTAAATGTAGAGTTATTTCATGACCCAGAAATTCCTCTTCTAGGTATACACCCAAATGAAATGAAAACAAATGTCCACACAAAAACCTGTACATGGATTTCACAGCAGCATCCTTCTTAATAGCCAAAAAGTAGAAACAACTCAAATGTCCATCAGCTGATGAATGGATAAATCAAATGTGATATATCCACACAAAGAATATTATTTGGAGTAAAAGAAATGAACTGATGACACATGCTACAACATAGATGAACCTTGGAAACTACGCTAAGTGAAAGAAGCCAGCCACAAAAGGCCCCATATTTTATGACTCCTCTTATATGAAATGTCCAAATAGGCAAATCTATAGAGATAAAAAATGTAGATTAGTTGTTGCCTAGGGATGAAGGAGTTGAGGAAAATCAGGAGTGACTGCTAATGGGAATGGGGTTTCTTTTTGGGGTCATGAGAATGTTCTATAATTGATCATGGCAATGGTTGCACAACTCTGTGACAATACTAAAAGCCACTGAATTATATACTTTAAATAAGGGAATTGCATGGTATGTTAATTATATCTCAATAAAGCTGCTATTCAAAAAAAAGGAAAAGAAAATCTTCTTTGAGCCCTCATTCCCCTTCACCTACTGCCCCATTCTTTGTTCCCCTTCAGAGCAAAACTTTTTGGAAGAGTTGTTTTTACCTACTACCTCTACTTTCTCACCTCCTTTCATCATTTATCATCATCATCATTGTTATTATTATTGTAATAAAATTGCTGTTTATTTATTTTGGAGCCACAGGTGCAAGGTGTTGAGTTATTCCTATTGCTCAACGGGTGGGTAGCATTCAGTGTGGACAAGGCCCCTCTGTGTTGTATTTTTTTCTCTTCCCTTTGTTACTGGTCCCAACTCTCCTTTCCCTCTCCACCACATGCATACACACTCAAATTAGTTTTGCCCAAGTACCTGAAGTTGCATTATTTTTTAAAAACATTGGTATTATACAGTATTAAAAACAGTACTATACCATTCTCACTTAGAGACTGTGAGTACGCTGGTGAGAGTGTGGTCTTGGAATCCCAGCCCTGCCACCTACTCACGAGGTGACTTTATGCAAGTTATGTAACCCTTGGTGGTTCCATCCCATGTGCGTAAAATGAGGACTCATTCGACAAAGTTTCACAAGTATTTATTGAGGGCCTTCATGTGCCCAGCACTGTTCCAGGTACAAAATCCCTGCCCTCATGAAGCTTATATCTATAATTGCTGTGAGGATTAAATAAATTAAAACATGGAACTCCTATATATATAATGTTTTCTTTTTTGCTTTTTACTTAGCATCATATTTTAAAATATCTACATATTGTATGTATCTCCATCTTCCAGATAACGGCTGGCAGTGTTCCATGGTTTTCATCCCCCACATTTTACTTGCTTATTCTCTAGTCATAGAAACCTGGGTTGTATGAGAAGACTCAGAGACAAGATTATTTAGAAAAGAAAAACAGAAGTTTACCTGTAAAGAAGTAGTGCAAAGGAGTCTGCATTCAGAAGAACTGCTTTTTCAAATAAAAACCACAAGAGGTATCTAAATGGAAAGGTACAAAGTTACCAATGTTACCAAGCTCTCATTCATCTGTTCACTGTGGGAAAAGAGCATGTGTTCTTTTCATATGATTTTCCTATCCATGAAGGCGGTCACCAGCCTTCAGACATCAACATGGCCAAAGTCAGGGGTAGAGCTGTTTCCTTTAGTCAGTCAGTAACATATGGGATATGCTTATAGCTTTCATTTATCTTGGAGAATAAAACTAGAGAGTTAAACCTGTCATTTGCCATAGTTGTTGTTATTGCTGTTTATCTCAGTGTGCAAAATGTCCTGTCCTGAGATGGTGGGAAATGATGCACACACTCATAACTCCACGAGGACAGAGAAGCAGTTTTGCTTCCACAGTTTCTTCCAAATTCCTGCAACAATAATACTATGATGTACATTCTTGCACATGCCCTCATGGACCTATGCATGAGTTCTGTGCAAAATTACTCAGGAGTGGAAATGCTGAGACAAAGAGTAAAAGATATAGTAAGCAATATATTTAAATAGTACCTAAGTATACATATAAACTACCTAGTAATAAATTTAAAAGGAGCATAGAAGTGGCAGGATAAATATACCAGAATATATTACATAAAATTCAATGGAATAAATGCTCCAATTGAAAAAATACAAAGATTGTCAGGTTTAATAAAGTATTTTGGATAGACTGCTTAAACTTAAGGCTACAGAAAATTTGAATGGAAAAAGATGAAAAAAAATATGCTATGTAAAAACTAACCAAAAAACGTTAGTGTTACATGTTAAAATTACACAAAGTGAATGTTAAGGCAAAAAGCATTACTAGATACTAAGAGATACTCTTTATAATGATAAAAGAGTCAATCTACCAGGAAGATATAGAATTTTAAGTTTGCATGCAGCTACAAAATAGCCTCAAAATGTATAAAGTAAAAATTGACAAATGTAAAAAGAGAAATAGACAAACTTACAATGATAGTTGAGATTTTAATACACCCTATCTCAGTATTGATAGAACAAGCAGATTAAAAAAAATAGAAAGAGCTTAGAATATACGAAAAGCAAGTATCAGCAAAACTGACCTAATTAACATATATAGAGCATAGCACACATATCTGCAGAATACACATTCTTTTTAATTGTGCTTGAAACGTTTAGAAAAATTGACCATATGTTTGGCCATAAGACAAGTCTCAACAAATTTTGATGAACTGATATCTTGCAAAAAGCGTTCTCTAGTCACAACAATTTAGCTAAGTTAATAACAAAAATAAAGCTAGAAAAACTCCCCAAATGTTTAAAAATTAAGCAATTTGATTCTAAATAACCTATGGATAAAAGATGAAATCACAATGAAAAATATAAAATATTTAGAACGAAATAACAATAAAAATACTACACATCAAAATTTGTGGGGCAAAGCTAACATCATTCTTAGAAGGACATTTATAATTCTTTTTTTAAATTTATTTATTTATTTATTTATTTGGCTGTGACAGGTCTTAGTTGCAGCACACAGGATCTTCATCTTCCCGTTGCAGCATCCGAGATCTTTAGTTGCGACATGCGAACTCTTAGTTGCCGCCTGTGGGGTCTAGTTCCCAGACCAGAGACTGAACCTGGCCCCTGTGCATTGGGGGCATGGAGTCTTAGCCACTGGACCACCAAGGAAGTCCTGAGAAAGACATTTGTAATTCTTAATGCATATATTAGAAAAGAGGAAAGGCTAACATTCATCCCAAGAAAGTAGAGAAAGATCAGCCAAATGAACTCAAGGAAACTAAAGCATGTAAAATAATAAAGAGCAAAAATTTGTGAAATGTAAGACAAACATACAATAGAAAATGTCAATAAAATCAGAGGTCTGTTCTTTGAAAAGATTAATAAAATTGTTAGATACTGGCAAGATTGATTTTAAAAGAGAGAGAGAGAGAGAGAGAGAGGCGATATAAATAAACAATATCAGGAATTAAAAGGGATATCATTATAGAGAGGGAACCAGGAAGAAATACCCTGACTTCACTCCCCTCTTTTCTCTGAACTTCTGTGAGAGAATCCAAAAGAATTTAAGGTAAATTATTAGATAATGAGAAGACATTATGAACAATTTTATGCCAATAAATTTGAAAATTTTGATGAACTAAACTCCTAGAAAAATACAAAATACAATCTACCAAAAGAAAGAAAAAATTCTAATAATCATAAATTATTACAGAAATGGAATCCATAATTGAAAATCTTCTCTCGAAGAAAACTCCAGGCCCAGATGACTTCACCAGCAAATTCTGCCAACCACTTAATGGGGGAAAATGTCAATATTATATAAATTCAGAGAAGAGAAAATTGGGGAACACTCCCCAACTCATTTTGTGAGGCCGACATAATCTTGGTCGTAAGGTTGTTCAGCTAGTAGTTCATAACAAGAAAGGACAATATTAGGCTGATCCCACTTATGAACACAGATGTAAAAATCCCAAACAAAATATTAGCAAACCAAATCCAGCAATATATAAAAAAGATACAGGACTTCCCTGGTGGCGCAGTGGTTGAGAGTCCGCCTGCCGATGCAGGGGACATTGGTTCATGCCCCGGTCCGGGAAGATCCCACATGCCGTGGAGTGGCTGGGCCCGTGAGCCATGGCCACTGAGCCTGTGTGACCAGAGCCTGTGCTCCGCAACGGGAGAGGCCACAGCAGTGAGAGGCCCGCGTACCACAAAAAAAAAAAAAAAAAAAAAGGTACAACCTCATGACCAAGTTGGGTTTATTCAGGAATGCAAATTGGCTTAGCATTCAAAAATTAATAAATGTAATTAATAGAGAAAATGGGAAAAGTCATATGATTATCTCATTTAATTAAATTCAACATATGTTTGTAGTTTTTGTGTTTTTTTTAAAGCTCCTAGCAAACTAGGAGTAAGATGTAACTCCTTTAATCTAAAAAATATTTTAGGGCTTCCCTGGTGGCGCAGTGGTTGAGAGTCTGCCTGCCGATGCAGGGGAGACGGGTTCGTGCCCCGGTCTGGGAAGATCCCACATGCCGTGGAGCGGCTGGGCCTGTGAGCCATGGCCGCTGAGCCTGCACGTCCGGAGCCTGTGCTCCGCAACGGGAGAGGCCACAGCAGTGAGAGGTCTGCATACCGCAAAAAAAAAAAAAAAAAGTTAAAAAAAAATATTTTAGAAATTAACCACAGTGTAACTAGAATAAGAATGTTTGCTATCATCACTTCTTTTCCTTTTCTTTAAGATTTATGTTTTTATTATTTAAAAAAAATTTTTTCATTTATTTGGCTGCACCGAGTCTTAGTTGCGGCAAGCAGGCTCCTTAGTTGCAGCATGCACGTGGGATCTCACTCCCTGACCAGGGATTAAACCTAGGTCCTCTGCGTTGGGAGTGCAGAGTCTTTACCATTGTGCCACCAGGGAAGTCTCTATCCTCACTTATTTTCAACCCTGTACATGAGGGTCTATCCAGTATAATGTAACATTGAAAAAAAAGTTGAAAGAATTGGAAAAAGGAAATAAACTGTCATTATTCACAGGTGACATGCTGTGTACAGAGAGAATTTTTTTGAATTTAGTATAAACTATTAGAATTTTTAGGGAAGGTTAGCAAGGTTGCTAATTTAAAAAAATTTTTGCTTGTCTATATTTCAGCAACAGAATTAGAACATGAAATTTTTTAAAGGTATAACTTAAAAAAATCAAAATATACAGACTTTCTAGTTATAAATCTAAAAATGCTATGTAAGATTTGCATAGAGAAAACTATAAACATTTTTGAGAAAAATTAAATGCCTAAATAAATGGAGTGGTGTATACAATATTCATGGATAGGAAGACTTGACACTGTAAAAGTGTGTATTTTCCCCAAGATGATCTATGAATTCAATTCAACCTTAGTAAAAATTCCAAGTGTATTTTGGGAATTTTTGGTGGAATTTCACAGACTCATTCTAAAATTTATATAGGAATGCAATGGCCCAAGGATAACCTAGACTCTCTTGAAGAACAAAGGGTAAAGATTTGCTCTGCTTGAAATCAAGACTTATAGTGCTACAGCAGTCACGACATTATAGTATTGCTTCAATGATAGAAAAGATAGGCCAGGAACAGACTCATATGTATAAGACATTTGCTATGACAAAGGTGGAAACTCTAGGTAAGTCAACTCAGCATCTAAATGTGAAATGTAAATAATCTTCTAGAAATTTATAAAGGAGATTATCTTCATGACCTCAAGTTAGCAAATATTTTTAAGATAGAAGAGAGTACTAACCACAAAGATTTTGATAAATGAGACTACATTAAAATTAAGAATTTCTGTTTATCAAAAGACACCATTAAAAGAGCAAAAAAAGACCGCCACACAGTGATGTGATATTGTGATTTATAATAATAACTATATATATAATATATATTATATGTATATACATATAATCTACCTATCTATCTATCTATCTATCTATATATATATATCTTTTCTTCACCCCATTTCTGACACAGAGCTCCTAAAACCCTTAGAATTTCCTAAGTGATGAGAGTAACAAAGGTGTCTTTTGTTATGTTAATAAGGTGATTTTCAGAAAGCACCCAAGGATGAGGGCTGGAGCCAACCATGTGATTAGAGGGTTGGAAATTTCAGTCCAACCCCCTGACCTCCTGAGAGGGGAGAAGAGGTAGGGTCCAATCAATTGCCAATTGCCAATGATTTAATCAACTCTGTCTATGTAATGAAGCCTCCATAAAAACCCAAGAGGATTTGGTTTGGGGAGCTTCCAGGTAGGTGAACACATGGAAACTTGGGGGGAATAGAGCACACAGAGAGGACATGAAAGCTTTTTCCCCATACGTCGCTCTATGTATTGATATCTTTTCCATTTGATTGTTTCTGAGCTATTCCTTTTATAATTACTGGTAATATAATAAGTACAATGTTTCCTGAGTTCTGTAAGCCACTCTGGCAAATTAATTGAACCCAAGAAAGGACTGGTGGGAAGCTCTGATTTACAGCCAGTTGGTCAGAAATACAGGTAACAACCTGGACTTGTGACTGGCATCTGAAATGCAGTTTTATGGGACTGAGTCTAAACCTGTGAAATCTGATGCTATCTCCAGATAGATAGTATCAGTACTGAGTTAAATTATGACACCCAGCTGGTGTCAGAGAACTGCTTGGTGTTGTTGAAACACACACACACACACACACACACACACACACACAGATGTTGGCCTGTGTGTAGAATCCTTTACAGTGGAAAAAGATCTCTGCAACATAAATAATTGACAAAGGGCATAAATTCAGAATATTTAAATGCCTACAAATCAACAAGAAAAAATACCAAAGTCCTGAATAAGCACTTCTACTGACAAAAAAAGAAACTCAAATAGCTAAAACTACATGAAAAAGATGTTTGTACCAGACTAGATGTCTTCTGTTTGCTCCTCCACATTCATCAGATACCCATTCCTGTGAGGAGTCCCACAGGAGTTCAGAAAAAGGAGGGGTTGAGGACAGGGTATTTATCCCTTGTTTCCCTCCCTGAAAGCAATTGCCTTGACTAGCTATATTCTTCAAAGGTCAGTGCTCCTCTGAAGGTGGCCTGCTCAATGGAACTCTACTTCCATCTTTTTGACCTAAGAGTAGTAACCGATTCATGGCTGCTAGCCTTGAGCTTCTGTATTATCTCCAGTATTCCCTATACACCTATATTAAACTACTCTACACACACACACACACACACACACACACACACACACACACACACACATCCTAAGTCGAGTATGTTGAGTATGCTATCTTTTTCCTGTTGGAGCTCTGTCTTATACATTGCTCAATCTCATTATTACAAAGTGAATTGCAAATTAAAACCATGACAAAATACCACTTCATACTCACCAGAATAGCTAAAGTAAATAGAGACAAAACCAAGTGCTGACAATAGTATGGAAAATCAAGGTCTCTCATACAGAGCTGGTAAAGTTTAAGTTGGTATAATCATTTTGGAAAGCAGATTAATTTTGTCTAGCAAAGTTGAACATGAACCCAGCAATTTCATTCCTAAAGACATAAGGTTTTCAAACTTTACTTTGCCATTAGCACACCTTGTTAAAACTGATTACTTTGCCATTAGCACACCTTGTTAAAACAGAGGCTTGATAAAACTGATTGCTGGAGGCCTCTCCCAGCATTTCTGCTTCAATAGGTCTGGAGGGGAAGTCAAGATTTTGCATTTCTAACAAATTCCCAAGTGATCTGACGCTGGGACCATACTTTGAGAACAACTTCCCTAGAAAAATTCTTGCATATGTGCATCAGGAAACATGTACAAGAAATTCCATAACACCAATGTCTTAATAACAAAAAATTAGAAATAACTCAAATGCCCATGAACTGTAAATTGGACAAATAAATTGTGGTATTGTCACCAGCAAAACCCATTAGCAATTCCTGGGAAATAAAAATAGAATCTTGGTAATAAAATAAAATCAAACATTTTTTGTTCTCTTTCTTTTCCTTAGTGCTTAGTCAAGTTTCACTTGTTCATAGGGTGCCACATGCAGAGGCTCTGTATCCAACACTTCAGCCCACTGTTTCTAGTGCTAAATGGCCACACCCAGTACTTCAGCTAAGCAGCATATGCAGAGATGCTGTGACTGGCAGCACCATGAGCAGTACAGCTGCAACCGATCTGCAAGAACTCCACAGCCCATGCCACTGACAAGAATCCTGTAAAGCAGCCCTGCCCATAGCCTTTCAGGGAGGACGTATACTCTAGAGTGTGAACTTATACCTCTTCATTCTTTGATCAAAGAATAAAACTTTGTTTCTGAACTGAATTTGGTCTCATTCTGTTGGCTCAAACGACACTGGGCAGGAGGACCCTTTTTGGGGGCCCAACTCAGAAGTGTCAGTAACAAATTTTGGCAACCCAGATGGGGTGGACCATGGCTTTTCACTCACACCTATCCACCAGGCTGTGGGCTCGCTCTGGCTCCAGTGGGAGGACAACAGAGACTTTGGGAGGTTCCCATGAGGATGACTAACTCTGGTCTTTAAGTATACTCTGATGGGACAGAACAGTAGCAGCCTTTGGCCAAATTCGGAGCAACTCTGACCAGCAACCTGATACCCAGGTGTGGTACACACACAGCATAGCCTCCAGAATGATCTGGACTGTGCCCCCTTGAGGGGATCATACTGTGGCATCATAGGGGATGGAGACTGAAACTCACACATGTCTGCCCACTGCCTCTGGCTGGCCTTCCCATAGTTCTGGATGCCCAGGGATGGTGGGGACCTGTGGATGAGCTGGAGCCATGGCAGACTTGCCTGCTGTCTCACCAGTAGTGCTGTCCTCTTGACCCCTGTACAAGGCAGTAGCAGCTGCACGAGGACTTTTTGCCCTCCTTGCTGACCTCTAGGGGTCAACAGTAGCATCTCCATAGTTACGTTTGTTTTGGTAAAGGAAAGTGGCCAGCCCCATGAGCCAAGAGGTGAGATCAGCAAAAGACCTAGGTAATGAGGACTGCCTGACAAATCGGAATGAGGACCCTGGAACTGAATTCAGGAAAAGGCACTGGGGGTGCCTGTGTGAAAAAGGATCCCAAGGAAGTTTTGCAACCTGTGACTTGACCTCTTGGGGTCAGCACTAGCTTCTCATAAGACCAGGAACCCCACTACTGGGAAGCCCTGTGAGTTGCTGGCAAGAACAGGAAACACTCACCACCTGACCTCTCCTTCCCCCTCTGCTTGTGAGGCAAACCTTGCGTGATTCTTTACCAGCTGAGTTTCCACAGTAAAGAAACTCCCGGTATCAGCACAGAATACCAGCTGCCTGAGCGATCTGGTGAGTACCTTGTGGGAATTCCTTGTGCTTTTAGCTCTCACCCAGCAGGAAGTCTGAAAACTCCTCCTTTTCTGCTGACTCTTCCCCTCTCTCCGCCCCCTCAGGTAGCTGTGCCACTCCCTAATGGACCAAGTTGGTTAGGAACTAATGTGGCTAGGCTGCTCTGGCCCAGAGGCAGTCCCATCTAACATCCTATGGGCCATTCTGACTGAGAAGGACTAACTATCTCAAGCACGGGCCATTACAAAATTCAAGGGGAACCCTCAGTTATATCAGAGTCCACGTCATTTGAATGCCTCCTATTTTGGGCTTTTGAGGAATTCTTTAATAGTTTGGTACTGGTTCAAATTTCTCGAACTGGAAATATTATTTGGATCAAATCTTGTGATTGGTGTCCTCTTAGACAAAGGGCACAAGATGATAATTTAATGGCTGAGGACAAACCTCCCCAGACAAAGCAAGTCGACCTCTCTGGAGTAAATCCTGGGCCCAGGGACAGGTGGGACAAGCCATAGGAGCCAGTCCTGTGATAGTCCATCTACAATCCAGACAAACATGGCCCAATAGAAAAGAGTACCCTCTCTGTTGAGAGACCTTATTGGGCATTGCCCTTTTATTCAAGGCCTAATTGACCAGAGCCTTATTAGACCATGCCCATCAGCCTGTAATACCCCCATTCTCCCCATAAAGAAACGAAATACAGAATACCAGATGGCATGGGACCCCAGGTCAGTCAATGAAGCCACTGTGGATATACATCCACTAGTCCCTAATCCCTACACTCTTCTGGCCACTCTACTGTGGACCTGCTATTCTGTATTAAATTTAAAAGATGTCTTGTTCTGTATTCCATTAGCCCCAGAGTCATAAAAAATTTTTGCTTTTGAGTGGCGGGAACCAAACATGCAACAAAAACAACAATACTGGTGGACAGTCCTGCCCCAAGGGTTAAAAAATTCCCCCAACATCTTTGGGGAAACTTCAGCTAAAGGGCATGAAAGATCTACTTTGGGAGGAGAGAACTCTCCTCCAGCATGTAGACAACATTCTGATCTCCAGCCTTGCTAAGGAGACCTCTGACGAAAATACTGTAACCACTCTAAACCACCTAACTGATAAATGATATAAGGTGTCCAAGAAGTCTCAAATACCACAAACTAGGGTGACCTACCCAGGTTTCATTCTCACAGAAGGTCAGAGAAGCCTGTCCCAGGAAAGGAAAGAAGGCATTTGCAGCCTCACTCCTCCTAAAACTAGAAGACAGCTTAGGGGTTTCCTGGGGATGGCCAAGTTTTGCTACATCTGGATCCCTAACTATGGTCTAATAGTGAGGCCTCTTTATGACAAATTGAAAGGTAAGGATTATGATCCTTTTTAATGGAATTCAGAATGCACAGGGGCCTTTCAAGAATTGAAAAAGCAATTACTTAAGTTCCCTGCCCTGGCCCTCCCAGACTTAGCTAAACCCTTTGACCTTTACATTCATGAGAAAAGGGAACTCGCCTTTGGGGTTATTAGCTCAAAAACTGGGACCCTTTACTCAGGCGGTCGCTTATTTCTCTAAACAATTAGATCGAACCGCTAAGGGATGGCCTCTTTGCCTATGGGCAGTAGCAGCTACTACGACCCTGCTAAAGGAGCCTGAAGAGTTAACATTTGGTCAGCCAATCACTATATGGACTCCACACCAGGTTCAGGCTTTAGTAAGATCTAAGGGAACAGAATGGCTGTCCCCTGGAAGGTCGATTCAAGTTCAGACTATGCTTTTAGACAACCCAGTGGCTACCACAAAAACCTTTCGCATGCTAAATCCTGCCACCCTGCTACCCACAGAAACAGGGTCCTTGGAGCATGATTGTATAAAAACCATAGACCTGATCTATTCCAGTCACTCCAAACTAGGAAATGAACCTCTCCCAAATGCTGAAGAGGAATGGTTCACAGACAGGAGCAGTTTTATGAGAGAAGGAAAAAGCCTGGCAGGATACACAGTGACCTCCCAGACCCAAGTCTAGAAGCAAGAAGCTTACCCCCAGGGACTTCTGCCCAAAAGGTAGAGCTGATAGCTGTCACCTGAGCCTTACAGCTCAGGACAGGGAAAATCTGAAATGTTTACACAGATTCCCCATATACATATGCCATCCTATATGCACAGGGGGCTATTTAGAAGGAAAGAGGTATGCTTATCACAAAGAATAAACAGGTGAAACATGGCTTAAGCACATTGAAGCTCTTAGAAGCAGTACAGCTTCCAAAATATGTGACAGTGATTCACTGTAGGGGTCACCAAAAGGGGAATGCAGAGGTGATAAAGGGAAACAATAAGGCAGACACACCTACCAAAAGAGCAGCCCTAGAACCAGTAACTTGACAACTACTCCTCATACCTCAAAGGCCAGACCCATCCAATTATTCCCCAATCTACACAAAGGAAGAATTAGACAAAGCCCAAAAATGGGGCTTCAATAGAGATCTGAGAGGCCATGTGTAGCTAGTTAATGATCATGGGCAATATTTCTTTCCCCAAACTGAAGCCTGTCAAGCCATCAGGGTGGCTCATCAAGGAACTCACTAAGAGAGGGAAATCCTATATAATTGGTTAGTTGAGGTCATGGCAATGCCTGGCATGAAAAGTATAATCAGTCAGATAGTTGAGACCTGCCCCATCTGCACAATGAACAACCCCAACACCAGACCACCCCCCCAGAGAGCCCCAGATAAGGCCCATTCAGACCAGAGGGACATATCCTGGGGAAGATTGGCAGATTGATTTCACTTCATGCTGAGTGTACTTCAGATATCTCTTAGTGCTAGTAGACACATTTTCTGGGTGGATAGAAGCATTCCCTGCTAGAAATGAACCCACAGCTGAAGTGGGTACAGCATTACTAAAAGAAATAATCCCCAGGTTTGGGCTCCCAGGATTCCTACAAAGCAATAATGTATCTCAAGTGACAAAAGGGTAACGAGTGCCCTGGGTATAAAAGGGACCTTGCTCTCAGCCTGGAGACCCCAACCTTTGGGGAAAGTAGAGAAATGCAATCAGATCTTGAAACAGGCCTCAGCCAAGCTATGTCAGGAAACTCAAGAAAATAAAATTAAGTTGCTTCTGATTGCCATGCTCTGTATCCAGTTAGCCCCAAGGAATAAGTTAAAGTTAAGTGCATTTGAACTCCTGTATGGTAAACCGACTCCCCAATCCCAAGAGAAGGGACTCCTTAGCCCCCTTGAAATGGAACAATTCATGTATGCCCTCCAGGGAGGAGAAAATGTAAAAGCCCTCACTGCATCTGGTAACCAGGTGCTGCCTGCGCCCACTGACCTTGTGCTGTACCCCTTCCAGCCAGGAGACGGGGTGAACCTAAAAACCTGGAAAACTGGCAGCCTCAAGGTCAGCTCACTCCTAGGTGGAACAGGGCCCTGGTGATCCTAACCACCTACTCTGTCCTGAAGTTGCAGGTATCACTCTGTGCGCACATCACACTCGAGTGAAGAGGCCCCTGATACCCAGCCTCCAGAGAGACAACCTGAGGCACTGGACCCCCTTGACTATTCATGGGAACCTCTCTCCAAACTAAAGCTTCTCTTCCTAAAAACAACAAAGTGTAAACAGGGCTATTCAGACCATGGCAGTGAGTCTCCAGTTCAGGGCATGCTTGTGCCTAAAGGCAAAAGACCTGGAGACCTGCATTTTCTTCCTTTGTCTCTAAAAGTTTAGACAGTTGGTGGTCACTCAGGGATACGAACAGACAGGGCTGAGGCCTGGTGACCATCAAACACATCTAAAGGCAGCTGGGGAGAAGTTCTGCTCCTCTACTTGGGGTTATGATGACACCAAAAATCAACAGGAAGTAGTTACAGAAGACAGACCTGCACTCCTCAGCGCCGGTCAAGAATGAGGAACAGGACAAAAGACAGAGGAGGGATTTGTCACCGGCAAAGCCCATTAACAATTCCCTGGAAATAAAAATAGAATCTGGGCAATAAAATAAAGTCTAACCTTCTTTTCCTTTGTGCTTAGTCTGGTTTCACTTACTCGTAGGGAACTGCATGCAGAGGTCTCACACCTGGCATTTCAGGCTGGAGTTCCTAGCACGGAATGGCTGTGCTACATACCTCGACTCAGGGCGTGTACAAAAGCTGCACATGACACTCAATTCAAGAGGGTGGCAGCGGGCCGTGTGCAGAGACCTGAGCCCGGCACTCTGATCTGTAGCCTGAGCAACACGCCTATGCCTGCCCCACTAGAGCTCCACCCCCTCCCCTCCCTGCTGATGAGATCCCTATAAAGCAGCCCCACCCATGGCCTGTTGGGAGAGCATGGACTCTAGTGCAAGAGCTCACACCTCTCTATTTTTCAATCGAAGAATAAAGCTTTCCTTTGCTTCTGAGCCAAACTCAGTCTTATTCTATTGCCTGCCCTATACGACACCAGGCAGGAGGACCCTTGTTGGGGCCCAACTTGATCAGATCAGTAATAGTATACAGAATGCTAATGCACCAGAAAGGAACGAAACACAGTAACAGACATCAACATGGATGAATCATGAGTAAAAAGAGCCAATCAAAGAATGATAGGGCTTCCCTGGTGGCGCAGTGGTTAAGAATCTGCCTGCCAATGCAGGGGACACAGGTTCGAGCCCTGGTCTGGGAAGATCCCACATGCTGCGGAGCAACTAAGCCCGTGAGCCACAACTACTGAGCCTGCGCGTCTGGAGCCTGTGCTCCACAACGGGAGAGGCCATGACAGTGAGAGGCCCGCGCACCGCGATGAAGAGTGGCCTCCGCTCGCTGCAACTGGAGAAAGCCCTCGCACAGAAACAAAGACCCAACACAGCCAAAAATAAATAAATAAATTTATAAAAAAAAAAAAAAAAAAAAAAAAAAAGAATGATACATAGGCTATAAGTCAATCTAATTAAAGTTCAAAAACAGACAAAACTAAGAAAATGGTCGTTAGGGACACACAGATGTTAAAACTATAAAGACAAGCAATGGAACAATAATCATAAGATCATCTTACTGGTTCCATCTCTGGGAAAGAGAGAAGCTGTGATTGGAAGACAGCAACGTACTTGATCTTGAAATCAGTGTTCTTTTCTGACTGCTGATTGATTGATTACAGAGATGTTCATTTTATAATCATTCTCTAAATTATTCTTTAAATCTATCCTTGGATCAGGCTCTGAGGAACACTGCCCTAGAGGCTCCACATGAATCCATCAAAACCTAAAAATTCTACACCAGTACTTTGCCCACATCTGGTTCACTCATTCCTGGAGTGTGAGTGGGACATAAATAGTCTAAACTGTGTCTCCAGCTCAGAGTGAAGGCAGGCTAGCCTGGTCCCCACACCATCCTCTGAATCTCTCCTGAGGAAGAGCTGAGACAAAACACACATTCACACCTCCACAGGGACAAGTCATAATATATAAATATTGCATGGACTCTAAATCCACACTCAGGAAAGACATATTTTTCTCCTGGAAAAACTCAATTAGTAGAAATACAACTTTTCCTACAAAAAATGAAAAATATTTTTCATTATTAGGCAATGCAGTTTAGCTCCTGAGAGCCAGGGTCTCAAACCTGTCATTCCAGAAAAGGGTCATTGTCTTATATTTGCATTACCAAAGGTTCTTTAGGAGTATTTTTCCCCCAGAACAATGAAGCAGTCCACCTCAAAATTAACTCAAGGCAGGAAACTACTCCCAACCTCCAAATGAAACCAGAATGTGTTGTTATTTCTGTATAGAAGCCTCTGGTTTTTTTTTTTTCTTTCTTTCTTTCTTTCTTTCTTTCTTTCTTTCTTTCTTTCTTTCTTTCTTTCTTTCTTTCTTTCTTTCTTTCTTCTTCTTCTCCCTCCCTTTTCTTCCTTTAAATCAGCAGTAACTTCCTTCTTCACACCAGAGTCACTTCCATTTATGGATACACTTTGCCCTGTTAGAAATTTCTTTCTTTATTGAAACATTTCTCCCTGGGAGCTTTCAGTCAGTTGGTTCTTATTCTGCCCCTTGGGGCCAGAGTTTAAATCTAATCCCTCTTCAACATGACAGCCTTTCAAATAGGTTAAGACAGTTACCACATCTTCCTGGAATTTACTTTTTCTCTCAGTCTCTTGGCCATCTCCCAAAGGGAAGTTTTGAACCCCTTTTCCATCCTGGTTGATGTGTTCTTAGGCTCCACTTTGTCTCTCCCCAGCACAAAGAGGGGAGCCCAGACCTGAAGTTAAGTTCCAGTTGTAGGCGAGGAAGAACTGTTTTTCTTCTACCTGTCTTACGTTCATTGTCTGGAGCTCTGCAACTCAGACTGACAAAAGACAATTTAACAAGAGAAAAACAAAGAGCAGTTTATTAGCATGTGCGCTCCACATACACATGGGTGTGCTCAGTTATGAGTAACTCAAAGTGGTGGCTAGAACTTGGGCTTATATAGCATCTTAACAAGAGAACAATAAACTTTTAGAGAAGTAACAAGGAAAAGAACTTTGAGCTTCTAGGGCTGGGAAATTGCTGGAAGGCAAATAGGTAGGGAAAGTAATTGTAGATAAGGTCTGGTTTTAGCAGAAGTTGTTATGTAGATTTTTTTAGCGCTGGTCTCTGGGCTGATAAGTGTCTCCAGTTATCTCTGGTGATTAACTTCCCTTTCCTAGTAGGGAGGGGAGAGGGGACATCTTTTTAAATTTGTGTCCATCTTTGGGGCAAATAGAGGGAAGACAAAGTGATTTCCCTTTATCTGCTTCTTCTCAATTGTCTTCAGCTCAAATTTATCCTTGTGCCAAGGGAACATATTTGGGATGGCATATTCTGCTACCCTTCACAGTCATAATGTGACCAGCCTAGACTGTAGCAGGGTCATCAACCCCCACGTTCTAGATATTATACGTCTATTAATGCCATGGTTTTAAGGATGATAATGTGGGTAATATCAGAAGCAATTTTTGACTGATTCCAAGTGTAGGTTCTGGAGGAGGAAAAGAGTAGGAAATTAGTTTGTCTCTTAAAAAGCAAAAGCTATTACAACCACTTTTGTGAAATGTTTATTATTGATGCCTAGTTGTCATGCAGCACAATAACAGCTGATGTCAAAACCTGAAGGGCTGCCAAACAAATGAGGGATTTGTCAGATTACATTTGCCATGCATTGAATTTGACAATAGCAGTTAACTCTAGATAAGTGGCCTCTTCATATTGTGGAGCTCATTGTATTAGTAACAGATAAACCCTCAAGGCTCAGTGATTTAACACAATAAAGTTTATTTCTTGTCTCTTTTTATCCAAAGTGAGGCTCCTGTATGGGTGACTCTCTGCTAAGCAGGGATTCAGGGATCCAGCCTCCTTCTCTGCCATTGGCAACAGGCTGTTCTCAAGGTTGCCCTGGGGATGGGAAGCTGGGGGAAGGGGAGTCTATTTTATTCCAACCAGCCAGAGTGGGGAAGAACATGGATGGTCACCCATGGGAGGACTTTAGGGCCAAGTGTGGGAGTGGAGGGCATCACTTCTGCCGAGTGCCTAGAACTCAGTCACAGGGCCAACCTAACCACAGGGAGCCTGCAAATATACTCTAGGTATGTGCCTAAGAAAAAGAATTTATTTCTTGTCTCTTAACAATCCAATGTGGGAGCTCCTGTGTGGATATAAAGAGCATCCTAATATTATTGTGAAAATTGTTTTGACCTTATGGGCCTCTGAAATGGTCTCAGGGGTGTCCAGAGGTCTCTGGACCATACTTTGAGACCACTGCCCTAGAACATCAGATGACTCTTAGGTGGGCTGATATCACAACAATACAGTATGATATTAAAGGGATATGCAGTAATCTTTCACATATAAAGATATAAATATTTCATATTTAGAGTTAAAATGTCCTTCTTCAGGTTTCTGCCTTCCCCAGGCCCAATTCTAAGGGACTTGGCTAACTGCCTCCCCTCCACATTAGGGACCCCTATTACTGGCCGAGACTTCTCAGTCCTTGATTATCTCAGTGCTGTGCTCCCGTCTGTTCCTTTCAGCTCCGACAATGTACGGCTCTCCTGGGGCAGCTTGTCCCTGCTGAGTCAGTTCCCACCTCTCCTCCTTGAATATGACTGACAGAGGAACAGCCACACTCCCCTCTGACTCCCAACAGGAAGTCCACCCGACACCCCTTAGAACAGCGTCCCTTCTCCTGGGCTTTCCTGACGGACACTGCCCTCCTATTCAACCCAGACAAACTGGGCTGGTCCCCTTCCTCACCAGTCAGTAGCTCATACAGACCCCTCTCCCCTCCTCATGCCCCCCAGACAGGAAGCTCCCCAGGCTCTCAGGCAATTCTATTTTAGATGCTGTTCCTCCAACTCCTTCTGACTGGGGATAAAGACAGGGGCAGACCTGACAGCTCCTGCACTGTTGCTAGAACTTCCAGAACTCTCTTTCTCCTCTCCTGTCAGTGTTCTTCCTCTACGTGTATGTCTGGGGGGAGGGGACCCTGGACAGAAACCTGCTCTGCCTATTTGTACTTCAGGTCCCTCAGCCTCACTAGAGATGGTGCCTTTTGAACCCCATCAGGCAACTTTTCACAGGTTTTATCCTTGCCTGACAATGCCCGCTTGGGGCAAATCGCAGCCTCACATCTCAATGCACAAATGCCAGTGGTGGTGGAATAGAAATACAAAACAGGGTGGCTAATGTCTCGAGTTACGGGTCTGCTGTGTACTAACATGACTGTGAATGGGTTAAGTGGTGTCTGGGCAACAATGATACTTAAAGGCACTTCTGAGAGAGAGAATGACTTATTCCAGAGGCATGGCTTTAAAATGAGAACTTTGCGGTTGTTTGCACCAGCTGCTGGCGGCCCATGGGGCCCAGGGGCAGGGTGTTTGGAGAAGACTAGGAGAGAAGTAAGCAGTGACTCTGAACATGCCCTGTGGGGGCAAGGAGCAGCACTCAGTGCCTTCCATGCCATTTTTATCTAGAAAATTCTTTTCTTCCAGTCCCAGCTCCTGCCCTCAGCTCCCCATTTTGCTGAAGCCCAAGCAGGCCTTCTTCCTCCAGTCCTCTGTCCTGGTGTTCTTCTTTAATCTTGACAGGAACATGGCTGTTGGGTAGAGAAAAATCAGGTAACAGGAAACGCAGAGAAGGACGCAGCCAGCACCACTCTGTCCTCGTTCGTCACCAGGGCTCAGGCCCAAGTCTAGCAGAAGTGCCAGGTCATGTTTTGTCATGATGTCCAGATTTTTGTACACTGATCAACACCTGCTTCCTGACAAAGACTCTCTCTCTGAACTCTTTTCTCAACTGGGGCCTGATTTGGGGGCTTTCATATTCGTCACTGCGCTGCCTAATTTGAGCAAGAATCCTACTAAGTCAGCTTAGCAAGAACGCACACCCTCGATATCTGATCATCCTCAGTATCTGATCGGGCTCCTCCCCGCCCACCATCCCCCAGGTGATCTCCCATCACCCTGGCCTGACTTCAGCAAGAATCCTGGTGAGTCAGTTTAGCCGGAATCCGCCTTTACCCCTGATGTTTCCTCATAGCAATTCTTCATGCACTGACCCCCACCCTACCCCTTGGCCATAAATTTCCACTTTTCCTCTCTGTATTCAGAGTTGAGCCCAATCTCTCTTTCCCATCGCACCAATCATGACATTCCTCCTGAATAAAGTCTGCCATATCATGCTTTAGTAAGTAAGTGTCATAAATAACTTTTTTCTTTAACAGAATAATACGTTTTGTTTAACATCTCATACCTAAGAGCTCACATGCAGGAACGCTGAAGGCTAGAGGCTCCTAAGGACTCCCAGGGAATGTGTAGATGAGCTCAGAATAAGTCCTCTCTGAGACAGTAGGTGAATGATGCATCCCCTCCCCGAGTCTTGGGTGGTTTATTGTGTCCAGTGGCAGGACACCGGCTCTGCCTTCCCACCTCCTGGCCCCATGAGGAACAGAGGCACAGGAGACCCTGTGAAGATGTTGGGAGGTCACAAGGGCTGGAGGGAGGATGAAGTCAAAACAAGTACAGAGTCAACCATGTGGACATCCCTGCTGTGTGCTCCACACAGAAGGGAACTCCAAGAGAGTAGAACTGGGGGAGGGATAAATGGGAGATTGGGACTGACATATACACACCACTATATATAAAATAGATAACTAATAAGAACCTTCAGTATAGCACAGGGAACTCTACTCAATACTCTGTAATGGCCTATATGGGAAAAGAATCTAAAAAAGAGTAGATATATGTATATGTATAACTGATTCAATTTGCTATACACCTGAAACTAACACAACATTGTAAATCAACGATACTCCAATAAAAGTTAAAAAATTTTTTTTTAAAAAAGAGCTTAAGAACTTAATGGAAGAGGCAGGAAAAACAAAAAAAGAGAGATTAGAACTGAACATCTACCCGGATGCCATTGCAGTGCCATGCACCCTTCCCAGTTGTGCCAGCAAACAGATGCTTGTGTAAAATTTGGTTCTGATACAGCTGACTGTGTGTTCTAAAACAGCAATGATATGTGAGAAGGAATGTTGAGTTGAACAGGCAGTGGGATATAGAGTAGAGTTGAGTACAGTTTGCAGCAAAAAGAGGCAGAGGGCAAGGTGGTGATGAAGACAGTTTTCTCTTTGGCTAAACAATAGAGAATGTTGCCTCCTGAGGAGAGGAGTGTTCAGCCAGGGCAGTAAAGTTGTACTCAAATAGAGGCCCAAGTTTAAAGGATATCCAAAAGACCAGGGGATTGGCAGTAGATACAAGTGAATTTCTTCTTACGCACTAATAAAATCCTAGTATTTAAAACATGCCAGGATGCAGGTGAGGGCATCACAGATATGAAAACATTGGAATGATACAGAGATCATCACGGCCCCTGCACCAGATGACTTTCATCTTCTTGAAGCACTCCGTATTTGGGGGCTCTTTTCTGTATGATTGAAGACTTTCTAATTAATACATAGCATTTCTAAGTTTTTCCAAAACAACCAACAAAGTGGTTTAAAAAAAAAAGGACTGGAAATAAGTAAATCATGATGTAAATGGTGGTAATTCACCTTTGTGAAAATATGAATGGTTGTTCTTTTCTTTTTTTGGATTTTTTAATTTTTAAAAATAAAATGAAAATGTATAAAAATAATAAAAGAAGCTCAAACAAGCTGGTTGAAGCCCCTATGTTTTCATAAGTGCAATTTTATTTAATTCTCCCAACATCTTTGTGGGATACAGATTATTTTTCCCATTTTCAGATGGGGAAATTGAAGCTAAAGCTGTTAAATAATTTCCTCAAGGTCACACAGCTAGAATGTGAATGAATCTGGACTTGAACCCAGGCCTTTTGACCCTAGATTTCATGCTCTTCCTTCTACATCTCTCTGTCTCTCAAGAACAGTACACTTTTCTGATGGCTAAACCAACAGGCTACTTTAGAAGAAAAGTGAGTAGTCCTCTCCTGCTATCACCCAGAATGAGTGACAGAGCTGCAAATGCCTGGGAGTGACCAGGAAAGGGTACTGGCCCATCAACTAGGAGACAGGTGACAGAGACATAATGTCTACAGAGGAATGACTACGGCTTGCCCATGGACTCGAGGAATCCTCAGATCAGAGCTTAGAAGTAGCCCCCTTTTTAAAAATCACCTCTGCAGCTTACCTATAATTCATAGGCCTTGTTGACTGAAGAAAAACGCACAACCTAAAAGTTGTGCGTTATATTTTATTCAGGGACATTACTGGGGACTCTAGCCCAGGAGACAGCCTCTCAGTCAGCTCTGAGGAACTGTTCCAAAGAGGTGAGGGAGGATCCAGGATACATAGGAGTTTTTGCTGAAAAACCAACCAACCAACCATGTAGTGGAACATCAAAAGGTTAATACTAATCACAAAAAACAGACATCTCAATTTTAGCACTTCTCTATGTATGGGAAGAGGCAAGAGTCTGTGCTCATTGAAATGATGCCTTTGATATACATCTTAACTACGTAGGACCAGTACCCTGTTTTTCTCCACCCTAAATTCCCCTCAGGGCACACCGTCCTGAGGGTGGCTGGGTGGCTGACGACTTGACGGTGGCAACATACTTTGTTTACTGAAATGGTAGGTGACATTCTTTGTCCACAGCCTACACACAGTCTTGATTTGTCACCTGTGTAGGAAAGGCCTTCTAGGCCTTTATTCCAGTTACTCTTGTGGAATTACAAATTACCCCAAAACTTGGCACCTTAAAACAACCATATCATTTTACTTAAAAGGTCATGGCTGGGCCATTCTCACTCAGGGTCTTTCTTGTGGTCACAGTCAGATGTTAGCTGGAGGTGTGGTATCTGAAAGCTCAACTGGGCTGACCGTGCAAAATGGCTCATTGACATGAGTGGCAGTTGACTTTGGCTGAATGAGCTGTCCAGTAGGAAGCCCACACATGGCCTCTCTGGTTTGGCCAACTCAGGGTACTAGGACTTCACTCCTGATGTCTAGCTTCCCCCAGGACAAGCATCTCCAAAGAACCAGGTGGGAGCTGCAAGTTCTTCTCTGATCTAGCCTCAGAAGTCATGTACCAATCCCATGGCATTCTATTGGTTACAGATGAATCATTAGACAGAGTAGACTCAAGGGAAGGGGAATTAGGCTCCACCTCTTGATGAAGGCATGGCAAAATCATATTGTAGAGAAGCACATAAGGTGAGAGATGTTTTAGCCAACTCTGGAAAATAAAATCTGCCTCAGGCATTTAATCCAATGCTTCCCAACATTTGTCACCTCATAGCACACACAGAAAACATAATATGTGTGTGGTTCATGACACACCAACTGGGAAGTTCTGATGGCCTCACTATCTATGATCAACAAAGCTTCCTTTCCCTACTTTATGGCTAGTGCACATCTGAGGACAAGATTTCCCACATGCTTCAGGGCCTTTTTTATTTTATTGAAGTACAGTTGATTTACAATGTTGTGTTTAATTTCTGCTGTGCAGCAAAGTGACTCAGTTATACACACACAAATACATATATATTCTTTTAATATTCTTTTCCATTATGGTTTATCACAGGATATTGAATACAGTTCCCTGTGCTGTACAGTAGGACCTTGTTGTTAATCTATCCTATATGTAATAGTTTGCATCTGCTAACCCCAAACTCCCAGTCTTTCCTTCCTCCACCCCCCTACCCCTTGGCAACCACAAGTCTGTTCTCTATGTCTGTATGTTTTTGTTTTACAGATATGTTCATTTGTGTCATATTTTAGATTCCACATACAAGTGATATCGTTGGTATTTGTCTTTCTCTTTCTGACTTACTTTGCTTAGTATGATAATCTCTAGGTCCATCCATATTGCTGCAAATGGCATTATTTCATTCTTTATAATGGTTGAGTAATATTCCATTGTGTATATATATACCACATCTTCTTTATCCAGTCATCTGTTGGTGGACATTTAGGTTGTTTCCATGTCTTGGCTATTGTAAATAGTGCTACTTCAGGGTAATTTTTGAGGCAACAGAAAAGAAACTTCCCAGCTCTGACTCCACTCTGCTATAGGTTTCTATGCTATACGAGTTTTTGTCTCCAAAAGCTTTGAGATAGTTTTCCATCTTATCTTTTATAAACACTAAAGGAGAAAACATGCATTATTTGTGCATTGTATCTGCTTAAAATATATGCTGCCAGGGCTTCCCTGGTGGTGCAGTGGTTGAGAGTCCGCCTGCCGATGCAGGGGACACGGGTTCGTGCCCCAGTCCGGGAAGATCCCACATGCCATGGAGCAGCTGGGCCCGTGAGCCATGGCCGCTGAGCCTGTGCGTCTGGACCCTGTGCTCCGCAATGGGAGAGGCCACAACAGTGAGAGGCCCGCGTACCGCAAAAAAAGAAAGAAAGAAAAAAATATATATATATATATGCTGCCAAACAAAAAGAATTGAATCGGAACGTCAAAATGTTAAAATTCATAAGTTTATAATGGTTTTAAAACAACAGTGACCACAATAGGAATCATTATGGCAGTCTTTGGAGGTTTCCAGGGCACTAACTCATTCAGAAAACTGGATAATAAATGGAAAGAACAGAACACTTATTCTGCCTTTCCTATATGAACTACATTTCATGACATGTCTGTTATCATTGTATCAGCTCTCAACCCACCCTTCCTGGCTCTGTGCTGTGATACTGGTGCTGGACCCTGTGAATATTTCTCCTAGGGCCAGCAGTGTTAAGCTTTCGTCAGTAGAGGCCACTGGAAGGACACTGCAGGAGGAAGGAGTTTCTCTTTCTGGCTCCAGTATGTTCTCCTGCTTGTTCCTGCCATCCACAGTGGTCAAGAGTATGGAGGACATCTCAGTGAGTTTTAGCAGCACACCAGTGGATGGCTTCCTATGGAGCTTTGTCAGCATCCCAGTGGGAAGTTTTGCTTGCCAGCCATGGCCTAAAGTACTTCCATGAACTCCTCCACCATCCAGTGGGCTACAGCCACACTCTCTCCACCCTCGGGGATAGGGAGACCCTCTTCCAGTTTGTCACGACCTTGGGTGCTCTGACTCAGCTCAAGAGCTATGGCTATTCCCTGTGTCTGCTATTCCTATATTCTTTAGAGTTTCTTAATCCCTACTGGTTAATCCTCTATTACTATTTAACAATTTCTTATATTAACATTTTTCTGTTCAAATCACTGTGTGGTTTCTGCCTCTTGTCTGGACCCTGACTGAGTCACATGGTAACCAAATCATTAACATGGGACTGTTCTTTTATATACAAGAAGACCAGGTCATAAATGTGTAAGGAATGACAGAATTAAAATACGTAACAGTGAAAAAACCAGATCTAGGCAATGATCATGAATGATGCTCGGCCGTTCAGTAAGGTTGATGGGGAACCTAGTAATGAATGAAACAGGCTGATTTCAACTGAATCCAGAGGTGGATTTACCCTGAGCTGATATACTGTAAGTTTCAGCACCCCTCACTTGCATGGTCCTCTTCAAGACCTCGAACCTAATTTTATATTTGTAATTTATATTTCTTCCTCTTAAAGAAAGCTCCTCAAATTGGACATTTTATTCTCCGCACACCTGGATCTCTGTGTGAACTTATTGATCAACTTTAAGATCACCAAACATGATATGCCTCCTGCTGTGATGGAATAGGAAATAGCACCATCCATGAAATGCTTCTGCCAACAGTTTACAAATTGATCAAGCATCAGATATAATCACTAGTTTATACAAACCAATGGGGATACAAGAACATGTAAAAGATACCATGAGGATATAATAGCCAAATCCAAAACATGGGAGATTTTATAGGACAAATTACCCCAATTTTTCAACAAATAAATTGCAAGTAAAAAAAAAAAAATGGGGGGTGGGGACAGGGTGGGATGTTGTCATATAAATTTAAAAGGACTTGAGAAATACCAGCAAAACTGATGTGCATACCTTGTTTGGACTTGATGCAGATAAAATAACTGTTTATGGTATAATCAGAATCTTTATACTGACTGAATACTAGATGGTATTAGGGAATTATTGTTAATTTCTTCTAGATGTGATAATGATATGATGGATATATGTTTTAAAGAGCCCTTATCTCTTAGAGATATATGTTTAAGTATTTTTGAATGAAGTGATATAAACTCTGGGGTTGTTTAAAAAATAATCTAGCAGACAGTGGGATAGTAGAGGTTATAAAGTGCAATTGGTCTTATGTTGATAAATGGTGAAGCCAGGTGATGGGCCCATGGAGGTTCATTATAAATATATTCATTATTTTCAAACTCACTTTAGTGTATGTTTAAAAATGTCATCATAAAAAGTTTAATGAAGTAAAATACATGTTAACACAGTTGATGTGTTATCTGTATATTAACAACAACCAAGTTCATTTCATAAACTGCAGTTCACAGAACACTTTTCATGCATAACAACATAATCCTAACCTCAAGCCTATGAGATAAGTTTTATTATCCTCTTTTCACAGGGAACAGTTTTAGAGTGGTTAAGTCAGTGGCTCAGAGGCCTGGAGCTAGCAGGAGGCAGAAATGCAATTCAGATCCAAGTCCTTGATTTCTAAATCCCATGCTCCACATGGGAGAGTAGAAGAAATGCTGAATCTTCCTGGTTAAGTCATCTAACTCCTCAGCCTTAGAAAAATGGGAACCTGCCTTTTTCTTAGTTGTTGGGAAATTCAAGTCTGAAAATTTCTAGAAAAGTGCTTGGTTAATTGTCAAGTGCCCTCTAAGTTTAGATTGTCATACATAGACTAGTTTTCTAGCAGGGGCCTCTGTAAAAGTGGAGGGCTCTAGGGGCTGGTCTCAGGCAATGCAAAGCTTACTCTTGGCCTCTCTTGTCTCCCCTTTCTGTAGACCTCCTCATATTCCAAAATCCATCCCTTACATCACTATTAACTGACTGTGGTTTTTCCTAGTGGCACACTTGAATGCTTGCCCTTGTCCCGGTGTGCTTTATTGGTTTGTAGCTTGTGGAAGCAGAGGCTCCACAACAGCTGTTTGTAACTGAAAGTTTTATGGCTTGTTTTTAGGCTAAGTAAAAATGAGTATGAAACTGCATAGTATTTTCTGGTGTTGTCCAGAATCCTCTATTATATTATTTATACTAAGCCGTTGGTACCCATGAATTTTCATCAAGCAACACTGGAAAACAAATGAGACACTTTTGATTCTCCAGGAGGAAAAATAATGAAGTGCTACAGCTAAAATGGCTGACATTAAATAATAACAACTACAGAAACAAAACACAAAAACAAAACTCTCTGAGGACTTGGTAAACAGCCATGACAAAATGGCTGCATGCAAACGACCACTTTAAAACATCTCTCTCTGAAACACACATTAATGATTGCAACGTAATTCTGCCAGTGTATTATTTAAACACTAAGAAGAGCACTTAAATATAACTATTTATTTTGTTTTAAAGATATAAGCTATTTCATTTGTAATTGTTTCTTTTATAATAACAGTTTTAGCTATAAATCGCTTTGGAAGTCCCGTTACCTCTTTGTGTCTCAATTTTCTTAGCCCTAAGTTAGGAACAATAATAATGTCTATTTCATGGGTTGAAAAATTAGGCGATCATATGTGTGAAAGTACCTTGTATCTTGCTCAGGCACAAAGCAGGTACTAAATATTAGTATCTCTTTGAATATAAGTATTTATTAAATTGTGTATTTAAGTCTATTATTGCCGCAGAGAGAGTTTTGTGGCCACCAGGACCAGCATGGATGCTGAACACCCATGGTACTGAAAACAGGAGGCCTGGACATGTGACAAAACAGCGTAGAATGTCAATGTTACAATCTCAGTGCTGAGTATATGGCTGTTCACTGCACATTTTTTTTCAGCTTTTCTGAATGTTTAAAAATTGTTCTAATAAAATGTTGGGAGACAAAGTTAAAAATAGGATCTGGTGGCCCTTCTGTGCCGTCATGGCCATGAGCAGCCTCAGAGGAGTAAATGGAGATGAACTGTCCAGATGTATAAACGCGCCAGGGAGGTAGAAATGGAGGTACCAGGAGCGTTGAGGAAGGTAGAGGAAGCAGCTCTTTCCTGATGGGTGGACACGGGACAGGAACCCCAGCTCACAGAGGGTCTTTCTCCTGCAGCCAGGAAAGTTTGCATCACTTGGAACATCAATGTAGGACTTCTCCCGCCAGACAAACCATGATCATTTCCAGTTCTGCTTCCAGCCTGCCTGGGGCAACAGCATTACAAGCAATGACTCTGCTTTCAAAATGGAAAATTTCCGTCCCAGGATTTCAACAGGCACTTCTGCAGTTCGGGAAAGGCACCGCCCTCCTCAAGAGTTGAATTAAATGGGAAAATTTCAGAACTGCTGTAAAAGTGAGTCTCAAATGCCCTGAACATAGTATATACATAACTACTAAGTATTGTGTGGGTGATTCATTGGAACTCAAATGTCTTGTTTCGGTTTAATGGATCACTCAGGACATTGCTTAGGAGAATGGTGCAGTATTTAGGCCAAACACAGAGTAGAGGATTACTGTCATAGTAGTGGTTCACAATTAACTGAGTTATGGTTCCCCTAACATTTAGTCAAATGAGAGGATACATGTATATCTTAACTCTGGACGAAGGTTTAAATATTTTAAATATTATTAAAGCCAATAAACATCTGTCAAGCACCTATGAAGAAGTACAGCAAACACTCCTTTTTCTATAATGCATGAATTGTGTAATTTCAGGAAAGTGTCATATTCAAACCTTTGCAGGCACCATCTCTTCACCTGTACTTCTCTGTAAGAATCATTGGGTGGATGTCTTCACAGTCATCCAAGTATCAGATCAGGGGAAAAGTTGAGACTCTATTCAGCTGGCTAGGAGTTGTCATTATTCTCCAGTTGTATTGTCTGAGTGATACAATTTTAAATAGTTTTTAAAGTGAAAATGCCAATGGTTTGGAAGGATGTGAACTGAAAATTAAAGTCCATCTCCATACAACATCCCCAGTCTCGCTTCCCAGAGTTTACCCTGATAACAGATTTTTGCATACACTTCTAGAGAATTTTTACACATATGCAAGTACATATGTGACCCAGATGTTGGCTGTCTACCTCATCTGTATGGCTTGACTCTCTTTTGGTCCCATGCCATGCTTGACACAAAACTCAGCCCCTGGTCAAGGGGCATTTACACGAAACCCAATCATACCAAATATATTTGATGTATAAAGTATTATTAAAGATTGATGGGGGGCTTCCCTGGTGGTGTAGTGGTTGAGAATCTGCCTGCCATTGCAGGGGACATGGGTTCGATCCCTGGTCCAGATGATCCCACGTGCCATGGAGCAACTAAGCCTGTGCGCCACAACTACTGAGCCCGCGCGCCTAGAGCCCGTGCTCCACCACAAGAGAAGCCACCGCAACGAGAAGCCTGTGCACTGCAACGAAGAGTAGCCCCTGCTCGCCGCAACTAGAGAAAGATCTCGCGCAGCAACGAAGACCCAACACAGTCAAAAATAAATAAGTAAACTTAAAAAAAAAAAAGATTGATGGGGTTGGGGAGAAGGGTCACGTTGCCTGGGATCAGCCTCTGCCTCTTGAACAAAACAAAACTATGTTCAGCATGCCTCTCCTCCATGGTATCGCCAGCCCATACTGGGCATTCTCCTCTTTGGTCAGTTCACTGTATCCTGCCAACACACACACACATACACACACAGACACACACACACAGTCTCAGTAATTCCAGTCATGCCTGTTCCAAGGCCTCTGCATCCCCAACCCAACCCTTACCTTCTCCCAGCCACCCCAGCTGAGTTGTAAGGATGACTACATTTTATTTAACCAGTCCCTTTTTGATGGACATTTAGGTTGCTTCTAGTTTTCTTTTGCTGTGTTCAACAATGTGATAATTAATATCCTTAAAGATACATCTTTGGATACTTATGAGTTTGTTGTAAACTCTTAGAAGTACAGTGTCTGGGTCAAGAACACGTGCCTTCACAATTCGGATATATTTTGACAAACTGCTCTTTAAAATATGACATGAATGTACATTCCCATAATGCCTGGGAGCACCTGTTTCCCACACCTTGGCCAACACTGGATGTTACTAAACTTTATCATCTTTACCAATCTAATAGCAAAAAATAGTACCTTATTATCTTTTTAATCTGTACTTCTATAATGATGAGTGGGATTAAGCATCTTTTCATATATTTATTTGCCATTGTATATTTTTTTCCTGTAGATGTCCTCTAGGTATTGACACCAACAAATTCATCTCTTCTTGAAATGAACTTTTTCCTTTGCTTCCAGGACACTTCTGTCTTTTGACTCCCTGGCACCTCTTTCTTGTTCCTTTGCTGGCTTCTGCTTGTTTACCTACCTCTGGAATGTTGCTGTCCTCCAGGGTTCCAGCCTCATCCTGCTTCCTTTTCATTGTACGTGCTCTCCGCCTGTGAGTTCATCTACTCATCCAGTAATAGTTACCTTTTATTGACCATTTATTATGTTCTAGACATGCTACTAGGTATTCTAAATGCTTATTATAACTCTATGAGGTCGGCATTATCATCCCCAAGTTTACAGATGAGGAAACTGAGGTCACAGATTAACTTGCTTAAGATCACACGTACCACCAGTAAATAATGGAGTTGGGGTTTAATTCCAGAGCTGTTCCTTTCTAGTGCACAAGCTCTTTCTATCACTCACTTGCCGTGTCCTCATTTATCATCTATAGGTAGAGCATCCCAAATCTATATTCCCACTCCAAGCCTCTCTCCTGGTCTCCAAATCCAATTCCTCAGTGGAAATCTCTACCTCGACATCTGCAGGAACCTTAGAGACAATATGCTTCCCCATGAACCTGCCCCTCCAGTGATTCCTTTCATGGTTAGTGGGGCCTTCCAGCCTCCCAGATTCAGCTGATCAATCACCACGTCCCATAGAAACAGCTCAGACATCTGAACTTTTCTCTCCTTCCCTCTGCTGCCCCTTAGCTCAGGGCCTTGCCATTTCTTGCCTGGAATGTTGCATACTTCCTAAAATATTCTCCCTGCTACCAGGCTCTATGCATTCTAGTTTATCCCCTACTCTGCTACCAGAGGTAGCTTTTTTCAATAAGCACAATAATCCATAAACGTTGATAATATTCTTTATCTCATAAGCCTCTTATAAGGAATAAGTGAAGCAATCTATGTAAGATATGTAGCTCATGCTAATTCCTCAATAAATATTATCAGAATTTACTTTTTCCTCCCAAAAAGTAAAGTCTGGTAACACAAATTCTTTTGGCCTGCATTATAAGGTCTAAAGGCCCATTGGATTCCAAGGGCCTGACCTACCACCCTCTCCTCTGGCCTCACACTTCTGCTCTAGTCAACAAAATTTCTCACATTTCATGTCTCTGTGCCTTTGCATAGACTGTTCCCTTTGCATGGAATTCTCTTCACTGCACTTACTCCATTAGTGAGCTTCTTTGATTCTTTAAGATCTAGCTCAAAGGGCACTTTCCTCATGATGCCAGCCCTGAATTCCTCTGATCAGTTTCCTGGGCCCCCCCTTTTTAAAAAAAATATTTATTTATTTATTTGGCTGTGTCGGGTCTTCATTGTGGCACATGGGATCTTTTGCTGCAGCACCCGGGCTTCTCTCTAGTTGTGGCATGCGGGTTTTCTCTTCTCTAGCTGTGGCGCGGGTTCCAGAGGTCATGGGCTCTGTAGTTTGCGGCACACGGGCTCTCTAGTTGAGGTATCCGAGCTCAGTAGTTGTGGTGTGCAGGCTTAGTGGCCCCGTGGCATGTGGGATCTTAGTTCCCCAACCAGGGATCGAACCCACGTCTCCTGCATTGGAAGGCGAATTCTTTACTACTAAGCCACCAGGGAAGTCCTCCTGGGCCCTTTCTTTGCACCCCTTTATTTACTTACAACATTGCATTGCAGGTACGGCCTGTCTCTATGACAAGGCTGAAAACAAGGGCTGTTTCTTATCCATCATCATGTCCTCAGCATGTGGGACACAGGAAGTGCTTTCAAACTGTGTGTGGAATTAACATGCTTCTTTTTTTTTTTTTTTTTTGTGGTACGCGAGCCTCTCACTGTTGTGGCCTCTCCCGTTGCGGAGCACAGGCTCCGGACACGTAGGCTCAGCAGCCATGGCTCACGGGCCCAGCCGCTCCGCGGCATGTGGGATCTTCCCGGACCGGGGCACGAACCCGTGTCCCCTGCATCAGCAGGCGGACTCCCAACCACTGCGCCACCAGGGAAGCCCTAACATGCTTCTTAACATGTGTTACGAAGCACCAGTCATACCCTCCCATCTGGTAGAGCTAGTGCTCTGCAGGCAAGAGGTCCAGGCCCAGCCTCTTCAGTCCGGGCCCTGGGCGTGAGGCTAGATGAGTCACTTAAAGCCTCTGAAACCTCATGTTTGGACTTGTATAGCCAACCTCAGCAGTCCCCCAGACAAGAAGGTCAAAGGTCATACATGAGAAAAGCCAGAATGCAGTCAAGATGCAAGATGTTAGAACTGTCAGCCAAAGCCAGGGGAGGAATGATTGTTTTAGGAAATGGAACGATACCTGGAAAGAATGCAGGCATTGGAGGCAGATAAATGTAAAGCATTATGTTATCCTGTGCTCACACATTAGCCCTGAAATATCACTAGCTTCATACAGCAAAGGGCTAGTCCCATTCAGTACAAGTCCATGATGGGGACAGGCATCTGCTCTGCTCAGTCCTGGACCCATACTGATGACGTGTGGCAGGTTGGGGTCCCCGAAAAGCAGGCTCGGGAAGGAAATTAACGTGCAGGAGGTTGTTAGGGAGTGCCCTTGGGATCAACGCCTACATAAAAGTACAGCAGGAGGGTTTCCCTGGTGGCACAGTGGTTGAGAGTCCGCCTGCCGATGCAGGGGACACGGGTCCGTACCCCGGTCCGGGAAGATCCCACATGCCGCGGAGCGGCTGGGCCCGTGAGCCATGGCCGCTGAGCCTGCGCATCCGGAGCCTGTGCTCCACAACGGGAGAGGCCACAACAGTGAGAGGCCCGCGTACCGCAAAAAAAAAAAAAAAAAAAAAAAAAAAGTGCAGAAGGAGACAGGATTGTGCAGAGGGAGGAGGTGAGCTGCAGTGCAGGCCTGGCAACAGCCTTGGCCTAACCCCCGGGGTCTCTGCAGCTTGAACAGCCCTGTAGCACTGTCTGGGGTTGGACCAAGATTGCTGGATCCTTATACCTCCGTGTCAGTCCCAGGGTAGACCACAGGCAAGGTGGCTCTCTGCAGCTGAGGCGATCCCTGCAGGGACTGACTGTGGAAAGCTGTCTGCAGACAGCTACTCCAGCCCCTGGGGCGACGAGTCTTTCCTGGAAGGGGACGTGAACAGTGCACGAGAGAGCCATCATGTAGAGGATCCACATCACAGAGTAGCTGCATCCTCGGAACACACACCGAGGTACTCAACTTGGATTTTCTTCCAGAGGCTGATCCTCAGCCCAGGATGTGAGTGCAAGTAGCTTATTTGGGCACATGGAAGTGAGACGGGGAAAGAAAGGAAATCAATGTAGAGTGCTTTGTGGAACAGGATGCTGCTGGATGACCCTGTGAGACAGAATAGAACATGTCTGGAGTTATCCCACTCCGGGGGCAAAGAAGGGGTGGCACTTATCCACCGAATCCTGCGTGTCATTATGCAAAGCCACTTCCGGAGGCAGTCACTTCCTGGCAATTCCCACCTGCCTGGCCCACTTGAGCGGAGTTACGGTGGGAAGAAGCACTGGCAGGAATGGAGCTGTGAGCACCAGGGGGATGTGGGTCGAGCACTAACAGAACCTGCCACACCAGGCAGGAGAGAGCCTGGGTGATCTCCCAGGAATATTATGTTGCCTCAGCCCAGAGTGACACATTCACAAGCCCAAGGGCAGAGTGAGTGGCCTGGCACATCTGTGATCGGGACTGGAGGAGTCTGCCTTTCCCCCAGAGAGGGAGGGCGAAGTGGGTATTGCTGTACCCTGATAATGTTTACCTCCACCACTCCTACCTACCAGCTGTGTGTGATTGAGAAGTTGCTTTATCTTTCTGAGCCTCGATTTACTAATCTGTAAAATGGAGAGAATGACACCTATGTCGTAAAAGTGTGATAGATGGAACTAATGCACATAGAGAATCTACCACAATGTAGCAGTACTGGTGATGTTCTGGGTCCCCATCTTGAGTCACGTGGTAGGTTCATTTTTATTCATTTTATCGTTATACGTAATAACACACATATACTACCTATACTCTTTTTATTTATCAAATGTAACATTAAAATAATAAAGGACACTCTCTTGACATTATGTATTGTTGAAATTCTAAGATGAATTTCAAATATGTAAATATTTGACTATATAAATGTTTTAAATATGCATTTATATATTTCTAAATAGTCTACCACACTAGGGCGCACTTAGTCAATGGTATCTATTATTACTTGGGAAGTCCTGACAATCAATCTCATTAATCACAGGCAGACAATGGATCTGGAATGTGAGTCACCCAGATAAAGAATCAGCTCAAGGGTCTGCTTGGAGAGAAGAGCTGACCTAGGCCTGTTGACTCACCATGTAAACACAAGTCATGGTAATTTACTAACAGCAAGACCTATTTCCTGCTGAGAATTCCAGCCCAGGCTCCAGAACTAGACCCAGAGGTCAAATATACTCGCATGGAACCTGTTTCCCTTTCCACTAACTTCTGAGTGATGAGACGCTTGCTTGTTGCAATGTCATCAAAAACGAGACATGGAAATTTCTCACCTGCCATAAGCTAGACAGAGCTTTTGACATGCAAACCATATCCATTCTCAGAGGAGAGCAGTGGAATGGAAGAAAGTCACTTTCAAAGAACCATCCCCCTGCCTTCCCCCTCTATACACATGCTAAGCACACAGCTTTTGCAATCTGCCACGAAAACAGAATTTTAAAATAAACCCTTATCTGTCTGCTCTCTCAAATCAGAATTTAGAGGAAAATGGATTTTTGTAGGGCGAATTTGTTCTCCCAAATTAGTTTCATTCACACACACACACACACACACACACACACACACACGTCCACAAAATGAGGCATTCATTAATAGGCCAAATAATGGATTGAGTGAGTTCATCCTCAGCAAGACATTCGATGATTATGAGGACAGGCTTGAAGCTGCATAAAAAGTAAAACTCACAGAAGCCAGCAGATGGCACTTAATCATAATTTTTCCTGTGATTTCTATTAATTGTTCAATACTCTTCATTCTGTCTTCCCAGTAAGACGAATGATATACTAATATGGCATAGTAAGTAATGTTTTCCCTTTAAGATATTCAATAGGCTTGTTACATAAAATTCCCCCACCCACATAACTAGCCCAAGACCCATTTTTCTCATGCATATATTTATCATATCACAGTATGCATATGCATGCCCATGTATCTGTGTGCTTCCAAGTATGCAGCTCATTTGATAAATGTCTGAGGTAAAAGCTAACACCTTCACTTATCTCCAGAAGCAAATCCAAATCAAGGAACTGTTGTTCCTGAAACAGTCACACAAAATCATCTAAACTACACTGTCTGCCAGAAATAGAAATGTAGAAATACCTCCGGGAGGCCGCTTGGCAATTTCCTTCAAGGCTCCTATTACAGGCATTAGCAAGGTGAATGACCCCTTCTAGGCTGTTCCGCCTCACCTGCCAATTCCTTTACTTTCTCTACCCCCCATTTTCCCCTCCTCTGTGACTTTCCTCCCCTTCCTTCTCCCGACATTCATTCGCACAATGGCCTCAGCCTTTTCTGCTGCCTAACTCCCTTTCTTTATTCTGATTCTCCTGCTTTCTTTGATCTCTCCTTTTCCCCCTTCAGTGCTGGCATCAGTCTCCTAAGTCTTGAAGGGGGACAGATGCTGTACCAGTCAGTGTTCTTGGTTTCTGACACCAGAAATTGACTCTGTTAAGCAGAAAAAAAAAAATTATTGGAAAGCCATCAGGTAGTTAACAGAATCGACAGGAAGCCTGGAGAATCTGGCTGGCCAACAAGCAAGAACCGAAGGAAACTAGCACCAGAGAGGACAGCCAAGGTCACACCACTGAAAACCACTCAGCTGGGACAGTGCCATCAGCACCACGGCCTCCAGCCACTAACGGTCACTACTGCCACTTGACTCTGCTGAAAAAGCGTGCACTCGCTCCAAGAGCTCGTTTTCATTTCCTCCAGATTCCCTGTCTAGCCTGGAAGACCCAGTGCCAAGGCTGGGAGGACAGGCCTCATGAGCTGCTTTCCAAGGGCAGAGCTGAAGTTCTGGCTCAAGTTAGAGTGAGGTGGAGTGGTGCAGAGCCCAGGTGCTGCTAGCCTATTGAGAAAGCAGATCTCAGGAAACACTTGAGATTAGGAGTACCAGCTGTGACATCACTCATTTAAAATCCTCCCCGCTCCTGGTTTGCAGAAGGGAAGGTCTGTACTTGCAAGCTGAGTGGCAATAAGTGGGGGAAAAGGAAAGCTATTGAGCTGTTTAGAAATCAATTACACCAATTCTGGAAAAACAAAGTGAAGTTCATCTGATGCTGTAGCCCTGCACAGTCAACTCAATTATTTCACACATGCTTTATCCTAGACAAATCGAGGAGCTGTAGTTGCTAGTCTGAGCACCCTTTGCTTTCAGGGTCTATTTAGACAACTAAAGTCCCAGCTCCTAAGCACTATTCTTTTGACCTCCCACATCTTAACCCTTAATGGAACAAGACGAGCTCCTTTCTAGGGATGAAATTTGTAACATGATTCCTGGCTTGGTGCAGGGGCCTCATCTCTCATCCTGCCAGCTGGTCCCAATTATGAGCTGGTTTGGGTAATTTGAGAGTTTGGAGGGTGTCTGTGCAGTAGCAGGAGGGTTTCCTAAGCACTTAGTTTCCCTTAGGATATTGAGCCCAGCTAGAAATAATGGATCCTTAATATTCTGAATTATGAGGTGATTTTTGCTGGTTTTCCAAAAAAGGGAAATAAAATATATAAATAAAACCACCTGGTGGCGTGTCTGATAACCACTGCCAATGCAGAGTTAAAAATGAAGGCAGCTGTCTGTATCATTCAGGCAAAGCTCCAACTTCGCCTACAGATCTTGGGTGATTGCCTCAATTTTTCCTCAGTGTTTTAACAAAGTGGGCCTGTGTTGCCTCAAGTTTCTTTTGTGATAGGTGACACCCAGGCAAGTCTTTGGGGGACTCCAGCCCAGTTTTAAAGGGCCACACAAATATCTAAGTTTAAGGTGACTTTTTTTTTTAGTGTAATATTTATTGAGCATCTATTCTACTGAGGTGCCACAAATTCTGGGAAATCAAAACTGGATAAAGATTACTATCGAGTAAGATGCATCTCATCCAGCCAGTGGCATTCCAAGGTGGTGGAGGGTAAAAGAGTCAGCCCTTGGCTGGGAGGAGCATTTTGTCAGTGACATTATTTAGAACTGCCATGGTGCATGGTGATAATACAAACCAGATGGTTTTTACTTGGTCTTAATATTACTTTTAAACTCTCTACCGACTAATACACGCCTTATTGCCTGCACCTGGACTAACTTTTCCTGCTGGGCCCCTCACCATAATCTTCTGCTTTTAACCACTCCCTCAGTTTAGGCCATCATAGGCACTCTAAGTATGGGCAGGAGAAAAAACTCACATTTGAAGATGTGAATGTGGCTGGAAAACTAGCTCCCATAGCTGCATGGTCATGAGTTTTACTGGCAGGTCAATGCTAATGTTAGTTGCTTAAACTTGATCTTTGTGGGGTCTTTTGGGCACGTCCCTCACCCCCACTCCTTGAGTCACATTATCAGCATTTGTAAGCCAGCTCTTTTTTCTCACTAAGTTATTATTACATGTGTTTGGGCCCAAGTGTCCTCATGTGGAGAGTATGGATGAAAATAGTCTTTCCTGGAAGGATTGTTGTCAGGATTAAATGGGAGAACACATGTGAAACAAATGTTAGCTGTTATTTTATCATTATTCTATTAGAAGGTATTACAACACGGTCCTTAATTCCAAGGAACAATTTTTAAAATCTTTCCATAAAATTTAGTTCAAGCTTATGAATTAGAAAGGTCATAAGCGATAAGGAAAGAAACAAAGCCAGGAGATAGAGAGGTGTGCAACCGGGCCAGTTATGCAGGTGCAATTCTGAGGGACCCTTGCCTGAGCACTGCCACCCACACTGATCTAGGAATGCCCAGGAGATGCGGGGTGCACCCTGGGCCCTTTCCTCACCCCAATGTTACCAATATTCACCACCACACATCGATGTTTCTTGCCTAAATTATTACACTGATGATTGCCAAATGGTGACTTTCTAATATGATTATTTCTTCTGCATTTATTGGTTGACTTTCTACTGTAAGATATAATTTCACATTTATTTGTTCATTTCTATGACTATCTATAGGGACTCATAGGCTTCTATTTTATTCAATGAGTTATCATTATTCATTTTGATCCTCAAATTATCCCAGATTTGGTCAATAGAAGCCCCTTCAAGATTTTTTCTGTGTCCTTTTGACATGTGCTCATCATTCTTGGAGAAATTCCTTACATTCTGGTACAAGATGTTTCAGGGCCATCTTGTTCTTTCCCAGCCCCAGCCCTGGAATCAGCCATTTGTCTAAGGAAACCAAGGTTCCTTGTGTGGGGAGTGGTGTTGAGAACCAAGATCTGAGCACTAAGTATACTTGTTGCTACTTGGGGTGTCAGTCATCTTAGGTTCTTTCACTGGACAGAGCTAGAAAATATATATGTGTATGTATATACACATACATTTACATCTCTTTTCATCTATCTATCGATCTGTCTATGTATCTAAACCATAATTTACACTGATAACTCCAGTTTCAATCCAACAGCATGAGGTTTAATTTTGCTTCCCCCTTGCCATATTTGTGCCTTCCTCTCCAACAGCGGTAACCCTGTTCCCACCATCTCAATATACCTCTATGTAGCCAATTTCTTACCCCACTGGATCATGCCCCCGCCTCATCCCTTCTCCATCTTGCATCCTCCAAACTGGCTACCTACCTCGTTCAGACTTTTTGATAAAGAAAGAAAGGAAGGAAGCCAATAAATATTTTCCAAAGACAGGAAGAGAAAAGAAGGGAAGGGAATACAAATGAGAAGGAAAAGAGCTGGGTTACATTTTGATTTGCTTTTTTTTTTTTTTTTTTTTTGCGGTACGCGGACCTCTCCCGTTGCGGAGCACAGGCTCCGGACGCGCAGGCTCAGCGGCCATGGCGCACGGGCCCAGCTGCTCCGCGGCATGTGGAAACTTCCCCGGTGATCTTCCTGGACCGGGGCACGAACCGCGGACTCTCAACCACTGCGCCACCAGGGAAGCCCTTGATTTGCATTTTTAAAAGAGCAATTGGGCAGATTTGTAGAGAAAGAATTGAAAGGGGAACAAGAATGGATTCTCCTCTTACTCCTCTTGGCATTCCTAGTATCTGGTAGCATGCGTTGAGAAAGGCATTAAGTAAATGTTTAGAGAAGGAAGGAAGTGGTGGAGGGGAGAAGACAAAAAGAGGGAGGGAGGGAGGGAGAGGCGTCCCCAGAGGGATACACCATAGATTAAACTTGTGCTTTTCTTTTTCTGCAGTAGGAGCTGCTTCTCTCTATAGTCAAGGACAGAAAATTGCACTGGTGTGTGTCTTCCCTGTTCTGTGAAGAACCTCTAAGTGGCTTCCTGCATTTGCTTCCATAAATGTAGGAGTGTTGGACCCATTGTCTTCTAGAAGAATTGTCCTGAAGCAGATACTCCTTGCTCAGTGACAAGTCACTCACAATCTCCCTTAGTTGTATAAATGTAGGACAAACTTTGTCCTGGGAGAAGTTTTAGTGGGTTGTTTTCTTCCCCCCTCCCTTCTCTTACCTCCTTCCTGGTAAAAACCTTCCCCATTCTTTCATATGCAGATTTGGACCTTCTGGAAGTAGAGGACCTGTTTACCTGAGAGTTCAATGCCTCCTGGGAGGGGAAGGATTAAAGTTTAAGTCCCTGATCCCTGAGTTTCAAAGTCAGGAGTGTATCACATGGTGGCATGACTCAGAGGCTGGGCAATAAAGTTCCCAGGAGGCAAGAGAGCAGTTGGCATTCCTAGCACTTGGTAGAAAGCTTTACCAGATGTCCAGATCCTCATGAAGTCAGATGGGTCCACCAGGTGACAAAGGCTGGCACCAGTCCTAAATTTACCTGGTGCCAGCTTGACACCAGGGAAGTGGCTCTGTGTGTGTGTGTGTGTGTGTGTATACAAAAGAGTTGGCTGGCAAGAGCTGGAAACCAGTGGTGTTCTGGAACTGACAGAATTGATGGTTAATTTTTCAGGAATTTTCCAACTAGTTGTTAAATACAGCCATTATTAAATATTAAATTATGTAAACTTTTAATTAAATAATTATATTAAAAACAAAGATAATAAATTCTCAAAACTCATCACTTACTAATTATTTTCTCACATTTTACTATTATCTATGCTCTGGAGGTTAGTTACATCCATTGTAGCTGTATGGTGGGAATTTTGTACATAACGGTGAGCTACTGTGCATTCCCAGCTCTGCGTTCAGTGATGTCACACTGGTAGCTTGAAATCAGTCATGGTAAGAGTATTTATACCATGCGAATTGGCAAACTCTATTAATCAGCGCTTCTTCCCACACCCCACCCCCTGAGGGAGCCGTTGTTAAACATTTAGCAGCACACCCCTGACTGTAACCCTTGAGACTTATTCATTCATTCTGTCTTTACTGGCTGAAGCACATGAGGTCCTCATGACTGAGCACACTCAGAGAGCACACACTGGAAGATCCAGAGCAGCAGGCTCAGGCACTACCACTATTCTCCAGGCTTGAATGATTCTGGAATTGCTTCAAATTTCTGAATTTCTTACCTTCCATCAGAGAGACTCAACCACTGATCCAACTTATCTTCTACCAAGTTGCTAAGTCACCATGTGGAAAAATCGCTCCTTAGCCCAAATCTCTGCTGTTGTGCATCCATGAGATGCCTACTACCTCTTGGGGAAACAACAGAATGAGGGACCCCAGGATCTCTCTTCTGATGCAGTCCTGGCAGTTTGGTTGAAAGTATCCATCACTGAGCATAACTCTGGTGAGTGGGCTAGCCCTTGGAAATATGCTTTTGCAAGACAAGCCAGGCCATCTTAGAACCAGTGGCTGATACGAGAGGAAAGGACTTTGCACACCTTCCATGTTTTGAATATGACTCATGTTGGCCAAGCTCTACTCAGCTGCCAGCATCTCTCTGCCAAGAGAGCATACTAAGAGAGGCCCAGACTGGACTGGACACTTGTTTGCACTCTGAGATCCCTAGACATAAAATGGTGGCTACAGATTTGTAGGGGGAAAGACTGGTTTCTCCCATTGGACTTCCTGCTATTGCCAGTATATGGAGTGAGGTGCTCTGAGAACTGACTGGGCACATTATTTGCATCTCAAACTAGGTAGAGAGACATCCCACTTCAATAGGAAGGAATAAAGGAAGGAGGGAAGGAAGGGGGAAAGGAAGGGAGGGAGGGAGGGCAAAAATTAGGAAATTAATAAAGGCACCAAATATTCTCCCTCAGACAGCTCCTTCCATAGTATCCTCCATCTCAATTCATAGTGTCTTCATTTTCCAGTGGCTCAGACCTTGGTATCGTGCTTGATTCCTCTCTTTCTCTCCCAACGCAAATTCAGTCCATCATCACATATACTTTCAAAATAACCCAGAATTCAACCTCTTCCTCACCATTTACCGTAGCCACCACCCAGAGCCAAGCCGCCATCATGTTTCTCCTGCATGGTTGTGTACCACCCACCCTCTTTAACCTCATCACCAGCCACTTTTCCCTGGTTCACTCTGTCCCAGCTACTCTTGCCTCTATGGTTCTTGACTTTCCCAGACACGCTCCCACTTCAGGGCCTTTGCAGTGATGTTGGCTCCAGGGACACTCTTCCCCAGGAAGCCACATAGATACTCCCCCCTGCTCTTACTTCATGACTCAGAAATCATTTTCTCAGTGAGCCTTCCCTGGCAACCCAAATCAAACCTTCCTATCCCCCCATACTTCATACTCTCCTTTACTACATTATTTTCTCTTATTGGATTTTATTATTATTTGTATATTGATCATTTTCATTGCCTATCTCTCCCAGTAGCCTGTGGGTTCATGAGGGAACAGATTTTTATTTGTTTTGTTTGCCTCCATATTCTAGAACAGTACCTGGCTTATGGTAAATCTCATTTCAATGATCTATTGATGCATCATAAACCATCCTAAAATGTAGTGACTTAAAACAACAGTTCATTATAATCTCACTATCCCATGGGCTGACTGGGCTCAGCTGGGTGGTTCTTCAGTGGGAATCTTTCACGTTTGCAGTCAAATGACATCTGGGGCTGGTGTCATCTGAAAGACATGACTGACACGTGATGCTGGCTGCTGGTTAGGAGTTCAGCTGTGTCTGTGGTCCTGAGTGCCTACACATGAGCTCTCCGAGTACATCAACAGCTCTGAAGATTAGCTGCCACAGGATTCAATAAGTATTTGTGGGAGGAAGGAAGGCATGAAGGGACGGGAGATGGTGGGAGAGAAGAAATTAGAAGCTTTAGAAAGAAGGAAATGAGGGGGGGAAGGAGGGGGAAGGAAAGGAGAGAGAGGGGGAAAAATGGAACTCAGCTTCTATTTCTGCACAATAGAATAAAACCCGTCCTTCTCCTGCCTAACTCTCCTTTCCCCTCTCTCTCAAGTTGCACAGTAACCTGGCTTGGAAGCAGAAATTCATCTAACACTGCATATCAGAACTGGAGTACTCTTGGCAGAATCTTTTACAATTTATACCCCAAGTTCAAATTTGAGCCCAGGCATATTTCCAAGGGAAGAACAACACAACACTTTATCTTGATGTAGCTCCTTCCCCTTAGCAATTTCAAAGCAGTTTTATAAAGAAGCACTATTTTTGTATGAGAGGAAATGGAAGGGAACTAGTAGTATTTAGGTAACCAGTAGCAAAATCATTGAATCAATGTTATACTGAAGTGATTAAATAATGATGTGACATCAGAGGAGTTTGCAACTGCATCAAATTAATAAAATATAATTTGGAAGAAATCAAATATTAAAATTTCCACGCAAAAACTGAAGTCAAAGGAGATATTAGGAGTTAAGAAGTAAAAATAGATTTATACCAAACTAGATGGAACAAAATTTAAACAGTTGTTGGGATATTAAGAATGGATTTACTTTTTAAACAGTTTGGAATCGTTGAGTCATTTTCCATAGCCACAGATATTCTTTGCCATTTCGGCAATTTTTCCTAAACCAACCTGGCAGACAGTTGTCTAAAAAGGGGGTTTTGCAGACAAGCTCTCTGGCTAAAACCCAGAGAAGTAAATGAATCTGGTTTCCAAAGCTCCAGTGTCTCAATACAGAGAGATAGGTACAGTTCTCCCCTACTATCTGAAAATAGAGAGTTTCTAGAAGTCTTCCTAAGTCAAAATGGTGTGAAGCAAAAATTATTTTACGACACATCTTGCTAATGGATGCACAAAATGAGTTGAGATACGGCACAGATGCTCACAAACACAGTTCACATCCATGGTGGCTTGATGCTGAGATGCTGAGCATAATTCCCAGGGAAGGAGCTTGGTGGCACCACTCTTGCTGCTATAGGTGCACACTGCCTCTAAAACAGCTCACCACAAAATAACTTTTCATAAAAGCAAAAATCCTCTTCAGATTTCTTTTGGTTAGTGAAAACAGATACTAATGTAGGTCTTTCTTAAAAGTAAAGTGGTGTAAAGAGAATTTTTGAGACCAAGGGATACCTGTATTAGTGTCTCCTGGAGATACTGATGATGTTGTAAATTGTGGTATAAAAGAATATGAACACCCTGAGCATGGGATCCTCCTCTAACTTATGTATCATAGTACAAGGTGGCATTATATTTACTTCAATTCATGGCCTCTCTGAACCATTTTTGGTCTTCAGCCTCCAAAATATGCTCATTTCAGGGAAATTGGGATAACCAAGAAAGCAACTTCTCATGTATTAGTTAAGTTTCAGAGCAGCAGATTGAACTACTCTTACCCTTCTCCCCTGCCCCCAAACAAACAAACATCAAAAAAAAACACAAAAAACCGAAACCAGTGGCTTAGACAACATAGAAGTTTATTTCTCTTTCATATAAAGTTGGGTAAGTAGTTCACAGATTGTAAAGTGCTCCACAGTATCAGGGACTCAGATTTTTCTTCCTTAATCTTCTGCCTTACATAATCTCCAGTTCTCAAATCATCTCATGATCCAAAGTGGCTGCTTTAGCTCCAGCCCTCACATCCCCATTCCAGCCAGGAGAAAGAAGACAAAGACAAAGAGAAGAGAACATCTCCTCCCCTGGCTAAATATTAAGTGTTCTAATGCTTCTAAGTTGAAGAAAACTAATGCTTTGGGACAATTAAGCAGTCTCTACCATAGTTTACCCCTTTGACCTCCTAAAAGTATATGTGCACCCTTCTTTCCCCTCATAGGACACACTTTGTCCCCAAAAGAAGGAACACCCAAATCTTATCTTGGGACTGTCTCCAGCTCAAAATCAAGATCTTTGGGTGATATGTAGTCACCCTGTTTGAGTCCAGATGTGATGTTATAGGATCTTGCAAACCACAAACTAAAAGACGACTTATCTGCCCCCTACCACACTACATATAAAGCGTTGGAGAGTAGGAGAACCGAAATTTAAACCACCATTCAGAAAATGGGAAACCCTCAGAAATCACAGTCTAAAACAATGATCAAATCCTGCTGAGCAAGAATAGAGGAGACTGTCTTCTGAAACAGAAGAGGTCAGCCAACTGTCCTCTGGGAGGTTCTTTTGTGTCCATTACCCTCCATGGCCATAGCTGGGGCAGGAAGCAGTGAGTGTGCCCTTTGAGGGCTGCATGGCTTTCAGAGCCTATTTCCTGCTGATGAAGATTTGGAAGCACAAGAGCTGCTTTAGATATTGAATAGTCACAGGCTTTTGCAGGTTAGGCTGATGGTGTCTTTGGCAATGCAATTCCCTTAAAAACTCAGTAGGCATCTCGTCCATGTGCCTTTTATTAGTTCCATGTACAAGTAACAACAGCCAAAGATCTTGTCTAAAAATAGTTTTCAAACCTGAAGACTAAGGTCTTTGAATTGTAGACCTTTGTCCTCTGCCCACTCCTCCCCGAGTTTAATGGCAGTTAGTTGAGGCTATCTGAAACTGTAAATTTTGGACGAAAGCAACACTTTTAATTGGATATTAACAGCTAAGCTATCACCAGTGTCTGGCAGAGAACTTTTACCGGCACTTACCTGAATGGAACTTACTGCAGCTTTAGAGCCACTGCCTATAAATGTGTCTTTGGGAGGCATCAGATGAGTTGCCTTTTTCGCTTGTAAGTTCCCAAACCACTGGACTGCTAGTCAATTTAGATGGCAGGCCAAAGGCAGAAAACACGCTGGGAGCTACTATGAGCTTTGCACAAACCTGGGTTCAAATATCCCCTACTCCCGTTATTTACTACCTCTATGACTTTGGGAAAATTACTTCACATTTCTGAACCTCAGTTTTCTTAACTGTAGAATACAAATTAAAAAACAAAACTACCTGTTGTACAGATATGACTATATACACAAATATACATATATGTATATACATATATATGTATATAATGTGCATAATAATTTTATAATGTGTATATATATATATATATACACACACATAAAATGTTTGGCATTTAATAAGTGTTTACTAAATGGTAGCTGTACTTATTTAGGAGCATGTGCTTAGGATGTTAAAACTTAGGTCTTAATTTGGACAGATCTGGGTTTGGATCCTCACTTGGCGCCTTGCAAGTTGTGTCACCAGGGGCAAACTCTCTCCTTGTCAGTTTCCTCTTCAGTTAAATGAGGATCATAATACCTATCTCAGAGTGTGGTGTGCGAATTATACACAAAAGAACAATTAGCACATAGCATAGTAATTAGCATATGTCATTTAATATGAGGTTATCATTTAAAAAATATTTTTCTTTATTTTTATCAAAGTTATACATGCAGATACACTAAAGAGTCTCATGGTTTTACAAAGGATGTTGTGAAAAACAGCAGTTTCTTATCATCCCCTCCCACCCCGCAAAGAAACCAGTTTAGTCTATTACATTGGCACTACCTTCCTGTCTCTAAATAATATTCATTATATTACATTTTGTAATAATAATGTTACATCGTTTTCCCCCAGGGGCACAACATAGTGATTTGATGTTTCTATACATCACAAAATGATCACCATAATAAGTCTAGTTATTATCTGTCCCCATACAAAGTTATTATAATATTATTGACTATATTCCCCATGCTGTACAATTCATTCCCATAACATTTATTTTGTAACTGGAAGTTGGTACTTCTAAATCTTGCTCACAGATTTCACTTATCCCTCCAACCCTCTCCCCTCTGGCAGCCACCTGTTTGTTCTCTGTATCTATGAGTCTGTTTCTGTTTTGTTATGGTATGTTTGTTCATTAGTTTTGTTTTTTTAGATTCCACATATAAGTGAAACCTTATGGTACTTGTCTTTTTCTGACTTATTTCACTTAGCATAATACCCTCTAGGTCCACCCACATTGTTACAAATGGCAAGATTTCATTCCTTTTTATGGCTGAGTAATATTTCATTGTATTTATATATACCACATCTTCTTTACCCATTCATCTATCAATGGACACATATGTTGCTTTTATATTGGCTATAGTAAATAATGCTGCAATGAACATAGGGGTGCATATATCTTTTCAAATTAGTGGGTGTCTTCCCTTTGGAAAAATACCCAGAATTGGGATTGCTGGATCATGTGGTAGTTCTATTTTTAACTTTTTGAGGAACTTCCCTATTGTTCTCCATTGTGGCTGTACCAATTTACATTCCCACCAGCAATTCATGTGCATCCTCGCCAATACTTGCTATTTGTTGTCCTTTTGATGATAGCTATTATGACAGGTGTGAGGTGATAACTCATTGTGGTTTTGATTTGCATTTCCCTGATGATTAATGATGTTGAGTATCTTATATGCCTGTCGGCTATCTGTATATCTTCTTTGGAAAAATGACTTTTCTGTTGCTCTGCTCATTTTTAATCAAGTTCTTTTTCTTTCTTTCTTTCTTTTTTGATGTTGAGTTTTATGAGTTTTTGTACATTTTGAATATAAAACCTTTAATAGATATACCATTGACAAATGTCTTTTCCTTTTAGGAGGCTGCCTTTTTGTTTTGTTGATAATTTCCCATGCTGCTCAAAAGCTTTTTAGTTTGATGTACTTTCCTTTGCTTATTTTTGCTTTTGTTGCCCTTGCCTAAGGAGACAGATTCAAAAAAATATTGCTAAGACTAATGTCAAAGAGTGTACTGCCTATGTTTCTTTCTGAGTTTTGTGGTTTCAGGTCTCATATTTAAGTCTGTAATCCATTTTGAGTTAATTTTTTATGTGGGGTGAGAAGGTAGTTCAGCCTGATTCTTTTGCATGTAGCTGTCCAGTTTTCCCAACACCATTTATTGAAGAGGTTGTCTTTTCCCCATTGTCTATTCTTGACTTCTTTGTTGTAGACTAATTAGTCCACATGTAAGTGTGGGTTCATTTCTGGGCTCTCCATTCTCTTCCACTGAACTATGTATCTCTGTGCCAGTACCATACTTTTTTTTTTTTTTTTTTGGCGGTACGCGGGCCTCTCACTGTTGTGGCCTCTCCTGTTGTGGAGCACAGCCTCCGGATGGGCAGGCTCAGCGGCCATGGCTCAGGGGCCCAGCCGCTCTGCGGCATGTGGGATCTTCCTGGTCCGGGGCACGAACCCGTGTCCCCTGCATCGGCAGGCGGACTCTCAACCACTGTGCCACCAGGGAAGCCCCCATACACTTTTGATTATTGTAGCTCTGTGGTATTGTTTGAAATCAGGGAGTGTGATACCTCCTGCCTTGTTCTTTCTCAAGTTCGTTTTGGCTAGTCAGGATCTTTTCTGTTTCCACAAAAATTTTAGAATTATTTGTTCTAGTTCTGTGTTAGGATGCCATCGATATTTTGATAGGGATTGCACTGAATCTATAGATTGCCTTGGGTAGTACGGTCATTTTAACAATATTAATTCTTCCAATCCATTAACATGGTATATCTTTCCATTTGTTTGTGTCATCTTTAATTTCTTTCATCAATGTCTTATAGCTTTCCGAGTTCAGGGCTTTTACCTCCTTAATTAGATATATTCCTAGGTATTTTATTATTTTTGATGCAACTGTAAACGGGATTGTTTTCTTAATTTCTTTTCTGATAGTTCATTGTTAGTGTATAAAACATAACAGATTTCTGTATATTGATTTTGTATCCAGAAATTTTACTGAATTCATTTATTAGTTCTAATAGTTTTTTAGTAGCATCTTTAGTTTTTTATATATGGTATAATGTCATCTGCAAACAGTGACACTTTTACAACTTCTTTTCCAATTTGGATTCCTTTTATTTCATTTTCTTGTCTGAGTGCTGTGGCTAGGGCTTTCGACACTATGTTGAATAAAAATTGTGAGAGTGGGCATCCTTGTCTTGTTCCTGATCTTTGAGGGAATGCTTTCAGCTTTTCATTGTTGAATATGATGTTAGCTACAGGCTTGTCATATATGGTCTTTATTATGTTGAGGTATGTTCCCTGTATACCTACTTTGTTGAGAGTTTTTATCATAAGTGGATACTGACTTTTGTCAAAACCTTTTCCTGCATTTGTTGAGATAATCATATGATTTTTATTCTTCAATTTGTTAATGTGGTGCATCACAGTGATTAATTTGCAAATATTAAACTATCTTTGCATCCCTGGGACAAATCCCACTTGGTCATGGCATAGGATCCTTTTAATGTGTTGTTGAATTCAGTTTGCCAATATTTTGTTGAGGAATTTTGCATATATGTTCATCAGTAATATTGGCCTGTAATTTTCTTTTTTTGTGGCATCTTTGTCTGGTTTTGGTATCAGGGTGATGCTGGCCTCATAGGATAAGTTTGGAAGTGTTCCTTCCTCTTCAACTTTTTGGAACAGTTTGAGAAGGATAGGTGTTAATTCTTCTTTAAATGTTTGGTGGAATTCATATAGGTATTCATATATTCATATGATCTAATGTGTCATCAAAGGAGAGTGTTTCCTTATTGATATTCTCGATGATGTGTTCATTGATGTAAGTGGAGTGTTAAAGTCCCCTACTATTATTGCATTACTGTTAAATTATCTCTTTAATGTCTGTTAATATTTGCTTTATGTCTTTAGGTACTCCTATGCTGTGCACATATATATTCTCAATTGTTATATCTTCTTGCTGGATTGATCCTCTTATTATGTAATGTGCTTCTTTGTCTCTTTTTTTCTTTTTCTTAGATTTGAATTTCATTTTATTTATTTTTTTATACACCAGGTTCTTATTGGTCATCAATTTTATACACATCAGTGTATACATGTCAATCCCAATAACCCAATTCATCATACCACCACCCCCACCACCCCACTGCTTTCCCCACTTGGTGTCCATACGTTTGTTCTCTACATCTGTGTCTCAATTTCTGCTCTGCAAACCGGTTCATCTGAACAATTTTTCTAGGTTCCACATATATGCGTTAATATACAATATTTGTTTTTCTCTTTCTGACTTACTTCACTCTGTATGACAGACTCTAGATCCATCCATGTCTCAACGAAAGACCCAATTTCATCCCTTTTTATGGCTGAGTAATATTCCATTGTATATATGTACCACATCTTCTTTATCCATTCCTCTGTTGATGGGCATTTAGGCTGCTTCCATGACCTGGCTATTGTAAATAGTGCTGCAATGAACATTGGGGTGCATGTGTCTTTTTGAATTATGGGTTTCTCTGGGTATATATCCAGTAGTCGGATTGCTGGATCATATGGTAATTTGTTTTAGTTTTTTAAGGAACCTCCATACTGTCCTCCATAGTGGCTGTATCAATTTACATTCCCACCAACAGGGCAAGAGGGTTCCCTTTTCTCCACACCCTCTCCAGCATTTGTTGTTTGCAGATTTTCTGATGATGCCCATTGTAACTGGTGTGAGGTGATTGTAGTTTTAATTTGCATTTCTCTAATAGTGATGAGCAGCTTTTCATGTGCTTCTTGGCCATCTGTATGTCTTCTTTGGAGAAATGTCTATTTAGGTCTTCTGCCCATTTTTGGATTGGGTTGTTTTTTTTTAATATTGAGCTGCATGAGCTGTTTATATATTTTGGAGATTAATCCTTTGTCCATTGATTCATTTAAAAATATTTTCTCCCATTCTAAGTGTTGTCTTTTCATCTTGTTTATGGTTTCCTTTGCTGTGCAAAAGCTTTGAAATTTCCTTAGGTACCATTTGTTTATTTTTGTTTCTATTTCCATTACTCTAGGACGTGGATCAAAAAAGATCTTACTGTGATTTATGTCAAAGAGTGTTCTTTCTATGCTTTCCCCTAAGAGTTTTATAGTGTCCGGTCTTACATTTAGGTCTCGAATCCACTTTGAGTTTATTTTTGTGTATGGTGTTAGCGAGTGTTCTAATTTCATTCTTTTACATGTAGCTGTCCAGTTTTCCCAGCACCACTTACTGAAGAGACTGTCTTTTCTCCATTGTATATCCTTGCCCCCTTTGTCATAGATTAGTTGGCCATAGGTGTGTGGGTTTATCTCTTGGCTTTCTATCTTCTCCCTTTGACCTATGTTTCTGTTTTTGTGCTAGTACCATATTGTCTTGATTACTGTAGATTTATAGTATAGTCTGAAGTCAGGGAGTCTGATTCCTCCAGCTCCATTTTTTTCCCTCAAGACTGCTTTGGCTATTCGGGGTCTTTTTTGTCTCCATACAAATTTTAAGATTTTTTGTTCTAGTTCCGTAAAAAATGCCATTGGTAATTTGATAGGGATTGCATTGAATCTGTAGATTGCTTTGGGTAGTATAGTCATTTTTACAGTATTGATTCTTCCAATCCAAGAACATGGTATATCTCTCCATTTGTTGGTATCACCTTTAATTTCTTCCATCAGTGTCTTACAGTTTTCTGCATACAGGTCTTTTGTCTCCCTAAGTAGGTTTATTCCTAGGTATTTTATTCTTTTTGTTGCAGTGGTAAATGGGAGTGTTTCCTTAATTTCTCTTACAGATTTTTCATCATTAGTGTATAGAAATGCAAGAGATTTCTGTGCATTAATTTTGTATCCTGAAACTTTACCACATTCATTGATTAGCTCTAGTAGTTTTCTGGTGGCATCTTTAGGATTCTCTATGTATAGTAGCATGTCATCTGCAAACAGTGACAGTTTTACTTCTTCTTTTCCAATTTGTATTCCTTTTATTTCTTTTTCTTCTCTGATTGCCGTGGCTAGGACTTCCAAATCTATGTTGAATAATAGTGGTGAGAGTGGACATCCTTTTCTTGTTCCTGATCTTAGAGGAAATGCTTTCAGTTTTTCACCATTGAGAATGATGTTGGCTGTGGCTTTGTCATAAATGGTCTTTATTATGTTGAGGTAGGTTCCCTCTATGCCCACTTTCTGGAGAGTTTTTTTTATCATAAATCAGTGTTGAATTTTGTCAAAAGCTTTTTCTGAATCTATTGAGATGATCATATGGTTTTTATTCTTCAATTTGTTAATATGGTGTATCACATTGATTGATTTGCATATATTGAAGAATCCTTGCATCCCTTGGATAAACCTCACTTGATCATGGTGTGTGATCCTTTTAAAGTGTTGTTGGATTCTGTTTGCTAGTATTTTGTTGAGGATTTTTGCGCCTGTATTCATCAGTGATATTGGTCTGTAATTTTCTTTTTTTGTAGTATCTTTGTCTGGTTTTGGTATCAGGGTGATGGTGGCCTCATAGAATGAGTTTGGGAGTATTCCTTCCTCTGCAATTTTTTGGAAGAGTTTGAGAAGGGTAGTTGTTAGCTCTTCTCTAAATGTTTGATAGAATGTGCCTGTGAAGTCATCTGGCCCTGGACTTATGTTTGTTGGAAGATTTTTAATCACAGTTTCAATTTCATTACTTGTGTTTTGTCTGTTCATATTTTCTATTTCTTCCTGGTTCAGTGTTGGAAGGTTATACCTTTCTATGAATTTGTCCATTTCTTCCAGGTTGTCCATTTTATTGGCATAGTGTTGCTTGTAGTAGTCTCTTAGGATGCTTTGTATTTCTGTGGTGTCTGTTGTAACTTCTCCTTTTTCATTTCTAATTTTATTGATTTGAGTCTTCTCCCTCTTTTTCTTGATGAGCCTGGCTAATGGTTTATCAATTTTGTTTATCTTCTCGAAGAACTAGCTTTTAGTTTTATTGATCTTTCTATTGTTTTCCTTGTTTCTATTTCATTTATTTCTCCTCTGATCTTTGCTATTTCTTTCCTTCTGCTAACTTTGGGTTTTGTTTTTTCTTCTTTCTCTAGTTCCTTTAGGTGTAAGTTTAGATTGTTTATTTGAGATATTTCTTATTTCTTGAGGTAGACTTGTATAGCTATAAACTTCCCTCTTAGAATTGCTTTTGCTGCATCCCATAGGTTTTGGATCATCGTGTTTTCATTGTCATTTTTCTCCAAGTATTTTTTGATTTCCTCTTTGATTTCTTCAATGATCTCTTACTTATTGAGTAAAGTATTGTTTAGCCTCCATGTGTTTGTGTTTTTTACGTTTTTTTTCCTGTAATTAATTTCTAATCTCATAGTGTTGTGGTCTGAAAAGATGCTTGATATGATTTCAATTTTCTTAAATTTACTGAGTTTTGATTTGTGACCCAAGATGTGATCTATCCTGGAGAATGTTCCATGCACACTGGAGAACAAAGTGTAATCTGCAGTTTTTGGATGGAATGTCCTATAAATATCAATTAAATCTATCTGGTCTATTGTGTCATTTAAAGCTTCTGTTTCCTTATTTATTTTCATTTTGGATGATCTGTCCATTGGTGTAAGTGAGGTGTTAAAGTTCCCCACTATTATTGTGTTACTGTTGATTTCCTCTTTTATAGCTGTTTGCAGTTGCCTTATGTATTTAGGTGCTCCTATGTTGGGAGCGTATATATTTATAATTGTTATATCTTCTTCTTGGATTGATCCCTTGATCATTATGTAGTGTCCTTCCTTGTATCTTGTAACATTCTTTATTTTAAAGTCTATTTTATCTGATATCAGTATTGCTACTCCAGCTTTCTTTTGATTTCCATTTGCATGAAATATCTTTTTCCATCCCCTCACTTTCAGTCTGAATGTTTACCTAGGTCTGGAGTAGGTCTCTTGTAGACAGCATTTATATGGGCCTTGCTTCTGTATCCATTCAGCAAACCTGTGTCTTTTGGTTGGAACATTTAATCCATTCAAGTTTAAGGTAATTATCGATATGTATGTTCCTATTACCATTTTCTTAATTGTTATGGGCTTGTTTTTGTAGGTCTTTTTCTTCTCTTGTGTTTCCCACTTAGAGAAGTTCCTTTAGCATTTGTTGTAGAGCTGGTTTGGTGGTACTGAACTCCCTTAGCTTTTGCTTGTCTGTAAAGCTTTTGATTTCTCCATCGAATCTGAATGAGATGCTTGCTGGGTAGAGTAATCTGGTTGTAGGTTCTTCCCTTTCACCACTTTAAGTATATCATGCCCCTCCCTTCTGACTTGTAGAGTTTCTGCTGAGAAATCAGCTGTTAACCTTATGGGAGTTCCCTTGTATATTATTTGTCATTTTTCCCTTGTTGCTTTCAATAGTTTTTCTTTGTCTTTAGTTTTTGCCAATTTGATTACTATGTGCCTCGGCCTATTTCTCCTTGGGTTTATCCTGTATGGGACTCTCTGTGATTCCTGGACGTGGGTGGCTATTTCCTTTCCCATGTTAGGGAAGTTTTTGACTATAATCTCTTCAAATATTTTCTCGGGTCCTTTCTCTCCATCTTCTCCTTCTGGGACCCCTATAATGCGAATGTTGTTGCATTTAATGTTGTCCCAGAGGTCTGTTAGGCTGTCTTCATTTCTTTTCATTCTTTTTTCTTTATTCTGTTCCTCAGCAGTGAATTCCACCATTCTGTCTTCCAGTTCACTTATCCGTTCTTCTGCCTCAGTTATTCTGCTATTGATTCCTTCTAGTGTAGTTTTCATTTCAGTTTTTGTATTGTTCATCTCTGTTTGTTTGTTCTTTAATTCTTCTAGGTCTTTTTTAAGCATTTCTTGCATCTTCTCGATCTTTGGCTCCATTCTTTTCCCGCGGTCCTGGATCATCGTCACTATCATTATTCTGAATTCTTTTTCTGGAAAGTTGCCTATCTCCACTTCATTTAGTTGTTTTTCTGGAGTTTTATCTTTTTCCTTCATCTGGAACATAGCCCTCTGCCTTTTCCTCTTGTCTCTGTTTCTCTGAATGTGGTTTTTGTTCCACAGGCTGCAGGATTGTAGTTCTTCTTGCTTCTGCTCCCGTCTTTGTCCTTTGTTACAGTCTTTGTTTTAAAATACAAAGCTGGGGTGATTTCCAGTATTCTGTCTTCCAGTTTGCTGATCCTTTCCTGTGTTTCATCTAATCTATTGTTTTTTCCTTCTAGTGTATTTTTTATTTCAGTTTTTATATTCTTCAGCTTTATTTGGGTCTTCTTTATATTTTCTCTTTGCTAAACTTCTCACTGTTTTCATCCATTCTTCTCCCCAGCTTATTTAGCATCTTTATGATCATTGCCTTGAACTCTTTATCAGGTGGATTGCTTATTTCCACTTCATTTAGTTCTGTTTCTGCAATTTTATCTTGTTCCTTCATTTGGAACATATTCCCTCATCACCTCATTTTGCCTAATACTCTGTGTTTATTTGTGTGTATTATGTAGGTTGGTTACATTTTTTGATCTTGGAGAAGTGGTCTTATGTTGATGTTCTGTGGGATCCAGCAGAACACTACCCTCTTGTCACCAGAGCTATATGCTCTAGGGGTCCCCCCATGTGTGGTGTGTGCGCCCTTCTGTTGTGGAAGGTCTGACTACTGTGTGTATGCTGGTAGGTGGGGCTGGCCCTGGCCCTGTTGGCTGCCAGGCCTTGCCTGGTACAAGAGCTGTTGGCCCACTGGTGGCAGGACTGGGTCTTGGCATAGCTGGCTGCACAGCCTGGGGTTCCTGGGGCCAGTGTCTGCCCGCGTTTATCATTTTTGTTTTTATTTTTTTATTACTTTCTGATTAATAAGGCAATGTATGCTCAACTACGTTTAGAAAATACAAAAAGTTAGGAAGGAGAAAATTAGTCAGCTGAACTCCCACTACTTAGGATAACACTGTCAGTATTCTATCTTGATGATTTCATTTCTTTTTCTATCAGACTATTATTTTTAAGGCTGTGGACCACAGGTTACCTTTGATTCTACACACAGGCCTTTTCCCACTCCATGCTATGAAAGGGAAATCAGAAGTCTCTACCAGTGTAAAAATAACTCCCCCATTAGATACAAAGGACTCACTTAATATATAACGTGTTTCAAGGGAGGAGAGGGTAATCCTTCCTAAATTACTCTGGATTTGTTGCCACCTCAGAAAGAACCAAACCTAGGGAGCAGGAGGTCCTGGGATGATCCATGGGAGTGGGTGAGTCTAGGGCTTCTGGAAATTATGGGCCAATTCACAATCTTGCCTCAGGCTAATTCTGCTGGGGAAGGTCCAGTGCTCATTCCAGTCAATAGGATATTTTAGTCACAGAGGGGTTGTGAAATTTGGAGACGAGCACAAAGCAAGAAATGTAGACAGAAACACTTAAAAATTACAATTTGGCATGGGGTAGAAATAAAACCCCAAACTCTGTATTCACATATTCTGACATACCCAGTCAAACTGGAACAAAGATCCCAGGTTTAAACTGGACAGCTACCAGTCAGGACTTATTTCTTCCCCAATGGGCTATGTAGAATTCCCACTAGAGGACTATTTTTTATGATAATCAGTGCTAATCTGATAACAGAATAACAGACCAGTTTGTCATTCTTAATTTCTATACCTCCCCTTACCATTATCACTGCCCAGACATTTTGCATTCGTCTTTAAAATGTAAATTTACCTACAGCTATTCATTCTGCCTGTTCTAATGCCTGTCAAACAGAGATGAAAGAAAACTGTACCAAGGCAAGTCTGAGATCTTCGTCTCAATCAGTAAAATCTTCTGTGGAACCTTGCACTACTCAAGCAAGACAGATCTGAGCTCTTGATATGTTTAGAAAATGTGACCTACTTTAAAACCCAGCAGTGTGTGTGTGATGAAACGAAAGTGAATTGTTTTCCTGAAATCTGACACTAAAAATAGGGCACCGGATCCTTTCCCTGCTGGAAAAAAAAAAAAAAAAAAAAGACATTTAAATGAGTGTGTGTCTGTATGTCTGGGAATATGTCTCCATAGCAACCATTGTCCCACCTCCCTATCAACAGCATTACCCCTCTCTACAGAAGGAGGTCATATGAATGCCTTTCCCAGCACCCCTCCCAATCCCTTACTCCATGAAATCTAATTAAAGAGTGAAATGAATTTTAGTGACGGTTCTAGAGGCTGGGAGAAGTCCAAGGTTGGGGGGCGGGGTGGTGAGGTAGGATCGCTGAGGGGAGGGACAGCGAGACCGGCCCTTCCACACTGGAGCAGCAGCTCGCAACTCTGTTCTCATTTTTAAAAAAAGCCACAGCTCCTATGCTGAGGAGCTGCAAGGGAGTGATAAACCTGCCATGCAATGATGTTATTACTTTAATGGATACAGGACTGGCTGAGCACTTTATTTCCACCAGGGCTTTTTACGTTGTCTCTTTTTCCCTTTTCACAACATCCAGGTTTCCTCAGACACACCCCCTCTCCTTTATTAAGGAAACTTGTCCCCGTTTCTAATCCCACTCTGGTGAAAGGGAAAGGAAGCATTACTTGAGATAATAGGTCTGTCTCCAGAGCAAGGTATGTTAGACAATCACACGTGTGAACAGCCCCTCCCGCCAACCTCCAACACTCTTTTTTGTAAAGATTAGAAGCCAGAAAAGAATAGGGGGTGTGGAGTGGTAAGGGTTGAGGGAGATCCTCTGGGGAGATTGAAGCTGGTTTTTGCAAATGAGCTTGAGGGTTTTCTTAGCATCTGCTAGGGACCTCCCTTCTTCCTTTCCAGCAGCTGCCTTCCCTGTCCTTCCTTCTCCCTCCAGCCTCGGTGTCCAGTCAGCAGCAGCCTCAGGCACCTGCCCCCCACACTCCAGCCATCCCTGCCCTTGGCTGTCTGGGCATCTGTTCCTCATTCCTGAAACCAAATGTTTTCTCCAGGTTGGATGTCTGTCTGGCTTTGCATTGCATGGGGTCCCAGCTGGAGCAGAATCGTCCTCACGTGAGGATACAGTCAAATCTGGGCTTGTCCCGCTGGCAAGTGGGAGGCGGGTGGCAAGAAGGCAGCTGGGGCCTCCTGGGAAAGAGGGGCGAGTCAGCCAGCCACACACAGTCTTCAGCTCGGGCCCTGACTCAGTGCTGGAAGGAGGGGCTTTGTGAAGAGCAGCACAGTGTTGTCACTCAGACTTGTTCCTGTCCCCATGGACTGAGGGTGAGTGGTCTGTATACATGTGAAAAGGGAGAGCCATGCTCTCCCCAGGACAGGTGGCAAGGCACAGAGGAGATTGACATGGGGCAGCTGGCATGTGACTCTGGGCATCCACAGGATTCGGCACCAGCTGCAGCATCTGCAGTAGTTGCCACCTTGACCGCCAGCCTTGCACCTTCAGCAGCGGGTGCCCCTCCGTCTTTGGGAGGGATAACCAACCCCTCCATGGAGGCAGTGGGCCTCCAGCTAGCGCGGTTGCCTTTTTTCCAGCCAGCTGAGGCAGTGAGGACCCCTCACTTGCCAGATACCCTTGAAGCATCCAGGAAAAAATCAGAGAAGACCTATGAGTATGGGTCATGGTCAAGCCAGAGGAATTCCTCTGACTTCAGCTTTCTGCCCAGGTTGATGTGGCTTAGATCCACAATATAATCATGAGAGCTAATATTTACTGAGTGCTCGTTCTGGGCCAGGAATTTTTTTCTAAGCACTATACATACACTAACTCAGGGAGACTTGCAATCGCCTGTGAAATAGACGCAATTCTTTATTCCACTTGACAGGTGAGATAAGAATATGCTCAAGGTCACGTAGCTAGAAAGTGGCAAAGTCGGGTCTCAACCCAGACAGTTAGAAGCCAGAGCCCACACTCCAGCCTGTCAGAGGGGGGTCTACACATTCACTGAATGACACAAATCTCCAACCTTCATCAGATCATCTTCATTTTTTTCAAAGTGTTTAGGAATTTTTTAAATGTCAATATCATTATATAAACAACATCATAAAAAGCATGTTTAAATGAGAAAAAAAGTCACCCATAAACTCACCACCCCCGTGCAACCAGTTTTACGTCTGCATGTTTCTTCTGTCCATTCCATGCACTCACATATTTCACATAGTGAACATACAATTTTGTATTCTGCTTTTTTAAAGTGTAACACTATATTACAAAGATACTTCCAAGGGTTATTTTCTTATTTTAATTGCTGTATAGCATTCCTTCAGGTTGCTGTACCGTAACTGACTTAGCCAGTCCCTTGTTTGGGATATTTAGATTGTTTCCAGCTTGTCACCATTTCAAAAGGAAGAAACAAAACAAAACAATCTTTGCTTCCAGTTTTTCCTTTTATTGAATACTTCAGCTGTGTTCAGACAGACAGAGAGCTGCTTAATCTGTGCATTTGGAGCCATTTTGATACCCTTTGACCTACCCTCAAGGTTGACTCAAAGGTTAGAAGTGTGTGAGCTGGAAGAATTTCATGAGGTGCTATTCTTTACTGAAGGACCTGGAAGGAATGAAAGAGCGAATGGAATTACACTCAAACTGTTGCTGCCAATAGGCTAGAAGCTGAGCAGGCAGGCAGAGCAGCCAACTTGTAGAAGGAACATTTTTAACTCGGTAACAGATGGCCCACTGGTCAGAGGTCAAAAGACTAAGGCTCCTTAAACCAACAGGATGCAGGCATATGACTCAAATGCTCCCACAAGCAGAGGAACTGCCACCGTCCACTTACCAAGGGCCATGATGATGTGTGCAAATGCAAGAGACATGAATTATTTCTCCTCCCCGAGTCTCTGCTATTTCATTTTCCTAGCCTAGATAGAGACTTTCAAAACTCTGAATCACCATGGGCTACATTCCCAACTCCATCTGGGCTCAGCCCTTCTGGACTAATGGGAAAACCTCAGAATCTGGTATACACTTAGACCAGATGGGATTCAGCTTAATCCCTGGTAAAAGTGATCCATCTCCCTATATCTCAAAAGCTCAATCCTGGGCACTAAGTCAGTCTAGAGAGGAAAGGGGGCCCCTAGAGCAAGGCAAAATTTGAGGAGACATCCCTCTCAGTTGCTGGCCCTGCACGTGGGTGATGCTGAGACTGATACCTCCTCAAGCTTTGTGCCCTGGGTATCTCACTTGTCTCACCCTAGTCTGGCCCTAGAGTCACAGCAAGGCTCTGGCTTGATCATTGCCACCCATCTCAAGCCCACTTCCCCATTAGACTGAAAAGCTAGTTAAACCTGGGTTCCCAACCTCAGCCAGTAAAAATAAATAAATAAAGAGGCCACATCCACTGAAAGGTAGCAGTAATGGAAGGGGATAGGCTGACAGGCTTTCCATGACCAGTTGGAAAGTGCAAGCCCATGGACTCCAACCAACTGCCAGCCCAGGGTTACTGACAAACAAGAGGACCAGACAGCCCAAAGCGTGACCTCAGGGCGGACTGGTACTTTTTTTTATTTTTTAAGATTTAATTTTATTTATTTTTGGCTGCATTCAGTCTTCATTGCTGCGAGGGCTTTCTCTAGTTGTGAAAAGTGGGGGCTACTCTTCACTGCAGTGCGCGGGCTTCTCATTGTGTGGCTTCTCCTGTTGCGGAGCACCAGCTCTAGACATGCGGGTTTCAGTAGTTGCGGCTCGCGGGCTCTAGAGCTCAGGCTCTGTAGTTGTGGCACATGGGCTTAGTTGCTCCGCAGCATGTGGGATCTTCCCAAGCCAGGGATTGAACCCATGTCCCCTGCATTGGCAGGCAGATTCTTATCCACTGCGCCACCAGGGAAGTCCCTGGTACTTGTTTTAAAGCCTGCCAAGAGAATTAACATTCGATAGCTGTGCGTATTCACACTGCTGAATGTGTATTACACAATATTATCCGATATTCTCCTACGCAGAGCAGCAGTATTGGCCCACCGGGTGATTCACAAAGTTCCAACACAAACCGCCAAAGAAAGGGAGCTATCAAGATTTTGGTGATGAGAGAAATTGTATCACATGGTAACAGAGCAAGGCAGACCGGATATCTTTTCAGGCTGGGTCAAGAAAAAGCTTTGACAGAATGAGACATGATTTTCCTCTATTTGAAATGTTGCAGGTCTACAGATCTCCGTGCAATTTGTTCAGTGGCTGGAACAATGCAATAAGTATTCCAACCCTGAACAGCTGGGAAAGGAGAGAGATGGGAAAAGTGAGGAGGGAACCTGGTGATTCCCCTCATGAATAATAAATAGATTCTCTTGGTAACAAAACCACGGAGAGGGTTAGGGCCTGCCCAGGTCTAGAGATAACAAGCACCTCTTGCTTGAGTCTCCACCAGCTTAGATTTCCTCCTGTGCTACCTTGACCATGCCTCTGCCGGGGGCAAGAAGACCCTTCAAAGCTTTCTCGTTGTCTGAGCCAGTGACCTCCAACATGAGATGTGTGTGCTGATCTGTCAGGGTACAGAAAAAAATATTAGAAGTATCTTTAATAATTATCTGGCCTCTGCCTTAATTCTATCCTTGAAAAGGTTGTATAATGTACATCATATATTAGTGCAGACATGATGAGTATTCATTTCAAGGAGTGTTCAAAAAAAAAAAGTCCTACTAATGTATTGCATGATTAAAAATGTTCGGAAGCGACTCGTCTAAATAAGAAGATGAAACCCCTTAGCCTGATGTTCAAGGTCCTCTGCAATTTACCTATCTTAGCTCTCGTCCCACTATTTCACTTCTCTGGCCACCTGCTGCAATAAAATGGATTTGGTCATCCAGAGAGTCCTAGGATTATTTTGGTGTTTTTTTGTTTGTTTGGTTTTGCTTTTTAACACTTTCTGGCTTCTTTGTCTCGGCTGGTAGAAAACCAGCAAATGATGTCATGTATACCTGGATACACTGAGCCTCCAACCACTTTACTAAGAGAAATTCCAGTCCTTTCCAGGATACTCCTTCCTAAACAGGCTCTCCACGGGTAACTATTTCCTATGTTCGTAGTTCTCAATGAAACACGGCCTACTGGGGAGAGGTAGCGACTCCAGTGTAATCAAGTCTCATGGACAAACACTATAACTACTGCCCCCCTCATAGCTGCCCCCACTTGCAGCTTCCCACAATGCTTGGTCGACTGGAGACCATCACATCACTGGAATTATTACTAACTGTGCACCCAGCTGTGCACACAAGCCTTGGTGATAAGACCTTAGCAATGCAAGGTAAAAATTATTCCAGGTGGTTCAGTATGGAGATCCAGAAAACACTCCTTCCCTCTGTAACTCACTCAGTCAGGGGTCCCCCAAAGCAAAACTGATGGGGCCGAGGTTGCTGCATGTGTTTCTGCAGTTGGTGCACTGCACGATGGGCCCAGCCATGCAGTGGGTAAAGCCTTCAATCTGTGGACCTTTTCCCAAGGTACCCCCAGGCAGATTGCCTTTTCCAAACATGGCAGCCACAATACCTCCCACCCCTCATGCTCTTCTAACATTATACTCTCCTTCCATCCACTGGTGAGGTCAAGTTCCCCTCCCTTTACTTGGAGATCTTTGGGACTGCTTTGATCTATATAGTAGGGCAGAAATAATGGTAGAGGTCATTTTAAAATGCCATGCACTTCTGCAAAAATCTCCCTAGATATTTCTTCATGATCTGTGGAACCTGCCATGGTATGGGCCAGATGAGCTGTGTGGTTGTGGACAAGCTGACTAAGTTCTTGGAACCTCAATTTCCTCGTCCATAGAATGAGAGTAATATTAATGCCTATTTCATGAGGATTAAAAAAGGCAACCTCTAAAGTGCTTACTGATATGCCTGGTATATAGTAAGCACTCATGGTTAGCCATTATTATTATCAACACCTGGCATTTAGTAGGTGGCGAGTTAACATTTGCCCACCAATTAATCAAATTGCGTTGTGCACAGACTGAAAAGATGAAGATGCGATTCCTATCCAAAGGCATAGAAAGCTCCTGGTGCGTGTCCTGGTTCTGTTAATGTCTCTAGACTCAAGGCTTCTTTGCATCAGGTGCCCTGTGGGCTTCAGCACCACGTCACATCCCCTCCCCTACTATTCCCTCTCCCAACCCCCCACCCTTCTCTGCATTTTGCCTCAAGCCTCCATAGCATGTCTTGACATATGCTTTTGCAATTCTCTCTTCTTTAAAGATGCCTTTCAATTTCTCATTCCTGTTTCAACTAATTTTTGCCGGTAATTCTGTTCTCAACTACAAGAGCGCCCCTTTGGAAGCCTTTCCTGACCTCAAGATTAGATAAAGTCCTCCTCTCCCCCTACCCTATCATGGTGGTAGCTCACTGTAAAACACCTGCCTGCTAATTTCTCTTGTCTCCCCATCACCCGGAAGCACTTGGAGGACAGGATTTATGTACTGCTCACTGTTATATTCCCAGGGGTTAGGAGTGTCTAACCAATACTAGTTACATACAAAACACTTGTTGAACAAATGGTTGCAAATGAATAGTAACTTAAAGAAAGGCTACATAATGTTCAGTACCATCATTTTAAGAAAACAGAGAGCTGCATAATACATTTTGAAAAGGTTTCCATCAAAACAGATTCAAATAAATCCTTGGCACTTATGGAGTAAGTAAGCTTCAATTATCTGGAAAAATAATTTGCTTGCAATGCTTTAACAGAAGATGTTAAATAAATGTGAACAGTTTTATTCACCTGTTTTTTAAATAGATAAGCTCTTGGGAGGATGGGGGATGGGAAGAAGAGACCATGTAACGTCCACAGTGCCAGGAATAGAGCCTTGAATACTTACTTGCGCAATGGGTATTTGATTACAGACTCATAGAAATTTAGAGCAGAAAGGGATCTTGATGACCGACTGAAAGTTGTTTGATTGACAGCTGAACCGTTTAGACCTTGAGGAGTGGACCGCAAGACAGCTATCACTGCCCAGGAGAAGAAGGGAATACCTCTTTTGCTCCAAGGATCTGGCCCCAGGTGTCTGCACCGAATGGCTTTCCAGGAACCCCAGCAGTCCCTGCCAAGATTGCATTTTCTGGTTTCACTGCTGAGGCTTTCTGTGTGGAACACGGAAATATCTGCAATGTTTTTTGTCCAAATGTGATTAGCACAGCACTCTGTAGGATTCCTTCCCAAGGAAAGCACACCCTACCTAACCTGGAAAACCACCCAAATTTTCCACTGTGATAGGATCCACCCGGGTGAGGCTAACGGTGATTTCCAACATAATCGAGGCCACTTTAATTTCTTACGGAAGGCTTTCTACCATTCAAGTCACCAGCTTGGTTTGTGTGGCCAGAACCTGTTGGAGCACTGCATGCTATAACCTGTGCTTCTCCGTATGTTGCCTGTCTATTATCAACGAACCCAAGACCATGACATAATGGCAATAACTACAGAATACTGAGTGAGCCTCCTCCCTGCCTGGGAAAGCCCTCTTTTAGACAGGATATGACATGCTGGTCTGGGAAATCTTGTGTAAATTTTTTTCTACCACCACCCAGGATAATACGGAGATAGGCATGTCCGCTCAGAGACTATGCCCGTTGCTTCTAACTCTTACTTAGTTTCTTTCCCCCCAGAAGATACCAGCACTGACAGTCCTGTCCAATCAAGTCTAGTACAGGTGATTCAAACACACAGTCAAGTTTTAGTACAACACGAAGCGACATGGGGGCGGGGCAAAGAACCTGAGCTCTCTGTCACACAATTCCAAGGAGCACCATTCACACCCAGCTTCTCCGCCAACAAGCTGGAATTGGCTATCTCATAGCATTTCTTTGTTCTCTTGGCACAAATGTAAAATCTCTCACTTTGGGATCCTAGGTGCCTAGTCTACAGCCCTTTCTCTTAGGCTGTGACCTTGGGGGTTGACTCTCTTCTGGTTAATACCTTACTTCGTTTATAGCCAACAAAACATTTTGAAATACTTTATATCACACGAAACTCAATCCTCTTGGGAAGGGGTTAGGCAGTTATTATTGTCCTGTTTTACAAATGAGGAAACTGAGGATCAGAGAGGTCACTGAATGCCAATGGTCACCTAAGCAGGAAAAAGCAAAGGTCCTGACTCCTAGTTTATTGTTTATTTCATCAGAACAAATGAGCATAGGATATAAATAGACTTACCCTAATAGTGTTATTGCTGGCTCTCTGATCTTATTTTGGGGACCCCAGGAAGGCTCACTTGTGCTCATGGACAAGCCCTTCCAACTGCCATGTGACATCCTCCATCCTCCTCTCTTCTTCTCTGGTCCCCATTGGTCCCCTGATGCTCTGCTGCTGGTGCCTGCAGTGAGGAACACTGAACTTGCTACTCCTCAGTGCCAGAGCCACATTCTGGATCAGGTCCACCCTTACATAGTGAGAAGAGGAAGGGGGAGAAGCCAGGAAACATTCCAAAGGCCCCTGCTGTTGTCCTAGGGCAAATGGAGCTGCACGAGAGAATGGGAAGTGCTGAGACAAGTTTGTGGGGCTGAAGCTTGAGGATGCCTCTTTTTCCCAATAGTTCCTTCTTCCCTGACACTCCTTGACCCTTCATGCAAATAGTCTCCTGACAGCTTGTCCCTTTAATCCTCAAGATATGCCTAGATGTATGGAGGTTTCAGTCAGAGCTGGATTAATAAGATCCAGCCAAGCAACTGCCCAGGGTAAGAGAACACCACTATTATAAATGGGAACAATTGTCACTTAACTTAGATTTCCCCTAAAGTCATGAGCATAGGATATGCTTTGGTCTGTCTCCACAAAACACACAGCACCCTTGAGTAGTAAATTTAAAAACACTGTCAAAATAAATAAACAACAAGGTCCTACTGTATAGCGCAGAGAACTATATTCACTATCCTGTAATAAACTGTAATGGAAAATAATATGAAAAAGAATATACGTATATAAATATATATAACTGAATCACTTTGCTGTACACCAGAAACTAATACAACATTGTAAGTCGACTATACTTCAATTAAAAAACCAAAACAAAACACTCTGCCAAATTGACCTATCTCTGTGGATTGTATGCAGAAGTGCCACATACAGGTGCTTGATGCCACCATACCTGAAGCTAGAAGTCACAATTAGATGAATTCTGAACCTAAATAAGGGCAACATAGTGCTTAATTAAATTGTAAACCCTTTCATATTCCCATCATGAAGTTGTCTTGTTTAGAAAATTGTAAAAGAAAATGGAAGTGAGAATAAGAACAACAGAAAAAGGAAAATATTTTTCCAGGTTTTCTTGGTACCCAGACTCTGTTTTGGCCAGTAGGAATAAATTAACAATAGGATCTGTTTCTATATGCAATTTTTATTAACAGAAGACCAGTTAATTCTTGGAATCCTATATAAGTGTTGAACAAATATTTAAAAAATAACAATTTGAAGGGTTACCAACTCATTAATCTGCCAGGTGCTCACAGTTTCTGTCTAGCCTTGATCCTAGGGGCCAAATCAGCTCAAACTTCTCCAGTCTCACTCGGCATTTGGTTTGCTCTCCTGTGAGATGAAGGAATTAATGCAGAAGCTTAACAAATGTTCGTTAACTGAATACCTTTAAAATCATAGCGTGAGAGTAGCATTGACATATATACACTACCAAATGTAAAACAGATAGCTAGTGGGAAGCAGCTGCATAGCACAGGGAGATCAGCTCGGTGCTTTGTGACCACCTAGAGGGGTGGGATAGGGAGGGTGGGAGGGAGACACAAGAGGGAGAGGATAAGGGGATATATGTATACATATAGCTGATTCACTTTGTTATACAGCAGAAACTAACACAACACTGTAAAACAACTATACTCCAATAAAGATGTTAAAAAAAATACTATGAATCTTTGAAGTTCTTCCTTGAAAGAAGTAGAGAATCAGCTGGAAAGCAGAAATCTTTACTATGCAAGGGATTTTACCATGTCGGTTTTGCTGTGGTAATAAGATTTGACATGAGGAAGTAGTAACTGTTCCATTGTGCTGAATGGAACCTTAACCAGGCTGGCTGGAATCCTCTCTATTACAGCTCATTTTCTTCTACTTCTTATTTAAATCCAGTTCAGTCACCGTTTAGGAGGAAAGTTGTGGGTGAGACTAGAGACAGATTGAATAATCAGAGGGGACGCTTCCAGAGGCTACCAATTAGGGTCTCCTTAGGGGGTGGTCAGACCCCATAAAATGTGTGTGTGAACACACACACCCAAATACATGCTCACCTTCCACATATATTAACCTCTAACCCCAGGTTTCTCAAATTGGAATGTGCACCCAGATCAACTGGGGGTCCTATAAAAATGCAGATTCTGATTAAATAGGTCTGGGATGGGGTCTGAGAGTCTACATTGCTAATAAGCTTCCAAGTGATGCTGACGCAGCTGGTCCTCAGACCACACTTTGAGTAGCAAGGCTCTTATCCCACATTCTCTGTCTGACACATGAATACAGCATTTCTGATGCTAGGGTCTAGGTACAGGGTGAATCAGGGAGATCAGTCTAGAAGATGAGACAGATATACAGGCCAGTGATTACATTATGATGTTTTAAGGGTTAGTAAAGGTACATAGGTATGTATAAGTACAGGGGAGAAAGGGACTGAGTAGAGGGGGCTAAGACTTGAAAAAAGAAAAGTTCTGGCAGAAATATATGGATTTCTATCTATGGATTCCCTTAACAGTGTCTAGGAAGGAAATGAGTCAAGTTTGGCAAGACTGTATTTGGCACTTTGGATGGTGACCTCCCTGGGAGCAGTAATATTTTTTACTCTCTTTTTGTATTCTGTCTAGTACAACACTGGCATATAAGTTCCTCATAAATGCTCGTTGACTAACTGAATTACTAAATTACTTAATACATTTAATTTAATTTTTTTTTTTAATTTTTGGCTGTGTTGGGTACGAGGGCTTTCTCTAGTTGTGGCAAGCAGGGGCCACTCTTAATCGCGGTGCGCGGGCCTCTCACTATCGTGGCCTCTCTTGTTGCGGAGCACAGGCTCCAGACGCGCAGGCTCAGTAGTTGTGGCTCATGGGCTTAGTCGCTCCGCGGCATGTGGGAATCCTCCCAGACCAGGGCTCAAACCCGTGTCCCCCGCATTAGCAGGCAGACTCTCAACCACTGTGCCACCAGGGAAGCCCCATTTAATTTTTGTTGTAGTAAAATAGACTTAAGTTTACCATCTCAACCATTTTAGGTGGACAATTGAGTGGCATTAAGCACATTCACATTGTTGTGCAATCAGCACCAATATCCATCTCCAGAACATTTTCATCTTCGCAGCTGACACTGTGTATTTATTAACTCTCCATTCCCCACTTCCCCTGGCAACCACAATTCTTCTCTCTGTCTCTATCACTTTGACTACTCTAGGTACCTCATATAAGTAGGATCATAAGATATTGGGTGGGCCAAAAAGTACCTTCAGTTTTTTAAGTAAAAATAAAAGATACATTTTTCATTTTCACCAAGAACTTTATTGAACAACGTATTCACCCTTTTGTTCCACTACCTTCTGCCACTTTTCAGGCAACTTCATAATTCCATCTTCCCAAAACTTTTTATCTTTTTGAGCAAAGAACTGTTCCAGGTGCCTTTTACAGTCTTCCAGGGAATTGAAATTTTTTCCATTAAAAGAGTTTTGTAAAGACCAAAATAAATGGGAATCTAAAGTTGCAATGTCTGGTGAATACGGCGGATGAATCAGGACTTCCCAACCAAGTTGTAACAGTTTTTGCCTGGTCATCAAAGAAACATGCGGTCTTGGGTTATCATGATGGAAGATTATGCGTTTTCTTTTTCTTTCTTTTTTTTTTTCTTGCAGTACGCCGGCCTCTCACTACTGTGGCCTCTCCCGTTGTGGAGCCCAGGCTCCAGACGCGCAGGTTCAGCGGCCATGGCTCATGGGCCCAGCAGCTCCGCGGCATGTGGGATCTTCCCGGACCGGGGCACGAACCCATGTCCCCTGCATCGGCAGGCGGACTCTCAACCACTGCACCACAAGGGAAGCCCCAATTATGCGTTTTCTGTTGACTAATTCCGGATGCTTTTCATCAAGTGCTGCTTTCAGTTGGTCTAACTGGGAGCAGTACTTGTTGGAATTAATCATTTGGTTTTCCGGAAGGAGCTCATAATAGAGGACTCTCTTCCAATCCCACCATATACACAACATCACCTTCCTTGGATGAAGACTGACCTTTGGTGTGGTTGGTGGTGGTTCATTTCACTTGCCCCACAATCTCTTCCATTCCACATTGTTGTATAGTATCCACTTTTCATCGCCCATCACAATTTGTTTTAAAAACGAAATGTTTTCATTACGTATCAGTAGAGAATCACATGTGGAAATATGGTCAAGAAGGTTTCTTTCGCGTAACTTATGTGGAACCCAAACATCAAAGTGATGAACATAACCAAGCTGGTGCAAATGATTTTCAGCGCTTGATTTGTATATTTTGAGTATGTCGGCTATCTCCCACGTGGTATAGCGTTGATTGTTCTCAATTGTTGTTTTGATTTGATCACTATCAACTTCAATTTGTCCACCCAACCGTGGAACATCGTCCACTGAGAAATCTCCAGCACGAAACTTCGCAAACCACTTTTGACACGTTCGATCAGTCTCAGCACCTTCTCCACACACTGCACAAATCTTTTTGTGCGTTTCAGTTGCGTTTTTACCTTTCTTGAAATAATAAAGCATAATATGCCGAAAACGTTGCTTTTTTCTTCCATCTTCGGTATTAAGAGGGCTACACAAAAATTCACCAATTTTGATGTCTTTTTTTAAATGCAGGCTGATGAGAAAGCTGTCACATACAATCTAACAAAATTGTTTCAAATGAAGTTAAAGACAACTAAGTGCTACTAGGGCCATCTTACAGAAAAAAACCGAATGAACACTTTGGCCCACCCAATATTTGTCCTTTTGAGTTGTCTTCTTTCACTGAGCATGATATCGTCAAGGTCCATCCATGTTGAAGCATATGTCAGGATTTCTTTCCTTTTTAAGGCTAAATAATATTCCATTGTTTGTATATATCACATTTTTTTATCCATCCATCTGTCAATGGACGTGTGGGTTGTTTCCACCATTTGGCTATTGTGAATAATGCTGCTGTGAATGCAGGTACACAAACATCTGTAAGAGTACTTGCTTTCAATTTTGGGGGGTAAATACCCAGAAGTGGAATTGCTGGGTGGTATGGTAATTTTTAATTTTTTGAGAAAACTCCAAGTCATTTCATTTAATTTAAAAGTTAAAAAATTTAATTAATACAGGAGATAAGCAATTTAAACATCTAAATTGCTGGGAGAAAGGGGGTGGGACCTTCAAATCTGGTGATTTGTAAAATGGGTTAGCTTGCTGAACCTCCCCTATGAGATGCCGTGAAGGTGGAGCTGGACCACAGGCTACATGCCACATCGTTTTACCTGGGCTGGATGGACCACTTGGCATGGGGACTGTCAGGCCTTTGTACTCCTTGATCGACCAGCCCAGGCCTTCCAGCAAGTCTCCCTGCCCACCCTGCAGCTGCAGAGAAGAGAGGCCCACTACCTCCCTGTGGGAGAGCCCGGGAAGGTGAAGCCAGCAAGGGTCCTCATGCCAAAGGCAAGATGTCGGCTGCAACTGGTGACACTGGCAGTAACATTTTCCAGGGAGCCGATCTAACTCCGTCAGAGACAGCCAAACTTCAGGGAGCACAGACTGCCCAAAAGCAGAGCGTTCTGAGGGTGTGGCCAAGGCTAAGGCCTGGGTGGGGCTGGTCTGGCAGCTGGAGGCCATTAAAAATGTGGCAAAGGCTCCCTTCTTTGTTCTCAGGATCAATTTAAAGTGCTACCAGCCCCTCCGGCAGGGAGTCAATTCCAAGACAGGGACTCCAGACCAAATCCTGACTCAAACAGAGGATTGCCATTTTAAAAAAGCTATTTATTGAAATAACAGACTTAAAAAAAAATCATCCATAATCCTACCCTCTCCCACCAGCAAATTCACTGCTTTCATTTTTCCATGTTCTCCTGCATAGCTAATGCAAGCTTTTTTTTTTTTTTTTTTTTTTTGCAGTACGCGGACCTCTCACTGTTGTGGCCTCTCCCGCTGCAGAACACAGGCTCCGGACGTGCAGGCTCAGCAGCCATGGCTCACGGGCCCAGCTGCTCCACGGCATGTGGGATCCTCCCAGACCAGGGCACGAACCCGTGTCCCCTGCATCGGCAGGCAGACTCTCAACCACTGAGCCACCAGGGAAGCCCAACTAATGCAATTTTTATTGCTCTTTTTACTCAGTCTGTCATGCCTAGATGTCTCTTGTTTCCTCCCCACTTCTGAAGGCAGTTCTACCCAAATTATTGTCACTTTCAGGTTTCTTGGGACTGGGGAGAAGGGTGAGTCTCCGTCCTTCTCTCTGTCTTGTGGCTCACTCCCCTCAACACACACACACACACTCCCTCCAACCCTCCAAGTGCCCTCTTTTCTATTGGTGACTCCATGACTCACTCCAGTTTATTGCCCAACTCTTTTGGAAAAGGCACTAGTTAGGAAGAGAAATGTGCTTTTTCAGCCTCATGCCCGTTCTTTTTTTTTAATATTTATTTATGTATTTACGTATTTTGGCTGTGCCGAGTCTTAGTTGCGACACATGGGATCTTCACTGCATCATGTTTAGCTGCGGCATGCACATCGCGGGCTTCTTAGTTGCGGCATGTGGGATCTAGTTCCCTGACCAGAGCTCGAACCTGGGCCCACTGCATTGGGAGTGCGAGTCTTACCCACTGCACCATCAGGGAAGTTCTTGTCTTTTTTTTTTTTTTTTAATTTATTCATTTATTTTTGGCTGTGTGGGTCTTTGTTGCTGCATGCAGGCTTTCTCTGGTTGTGGCGAGTGGGGGCTACTCTTCGTTGCGGTGCTTAGGCTTCTCCTTGAAGTGGCTTCTCTTGCTGTGGAGCACAGGTTCTAGGCACGCAGACTTCAGTAGTTGTGGCACGTGGGCTCTAGAACGCAGGCTCAGTAATTGTGGTGCAGGGGCTTAGTTGCTCCGCGGTATGTGGAATCTTCCCGAACCAGGGATCAAACCCGTGTGCCCTGCATTGGCAGGAGGATGCTTAAGCACTGCACCACCAGGGAAGTCCCCCACCCCCTGTTCTTGTCTTGAGTCTGCCTAGAGTCGATCACTGCAGAAGGATCGACTGGATCCAGTGCAGTTGACCCACTGGAGACCAGCTCTAGGCTTGCTTCCCTGCTTCAGTATTGTCCATCTTCTTGCCCTCCTCCTGAGTTTTTCTCTCTGTCTCTCTCTTTCTTCCTCTCTGCTGATAGCAGCTCTCAGAAACTTCATTTACACTAAGTGACTTAGGAAAGAGTTTCCTAAAGGATTTACTCTATTTGTATACCACCAGAATGCAGTCCATTTTTTTACATCCCTCAAAGTTTTAAAACTATGACTTTGGCATTCCTAGCACAGACAGAGTAAGCTTTAAGGATTGTGGCTCTTTCCAACATCTCTAAATTAGCACCATTCAGGTTCCTGATAGCAGGGCCATGACATGGGACTTGGCTTTTCCCAGCAACTTCTGTTTCCTACCTGCTGTGTCCCTGCCTCTGACTTGAAAACTTCCCTCAACTCAGGTGGCCCTGATGATACTCCCTCGCTGCTGTTTCAGCCTTGCTGTACATCTGGATCTCTAGCTGCTGGGGACCGAACTCTAATTCCCAGGTGCTCGCTTGCTTCAGGTGGTCTTTATTCTGATTAAGCCAGCTGTGCTGACTTAGCAGAAAGCAGCCAAAACTTTATCCTCAGAAATGGGCAGGCAGGGGAAGTTAGGACCCAGGACTAGATTAGAACTTTCTCTCCCCCAACTGAGCTAACATTTGGGTGTCCTGGATTCCCCTCTTGAAAGGTACTTTTATCATTGATTGGTTTTCTCCTTTTTAATGAAAAGAACTATGGTCTAGATTAAGTTCAGGGACTTGAAAACCAATATTAGAAAGACTAACAGTGTAACTTTGAAGTCAGAGAGGCCTGTGATTAGATCCTGGCAGTGCCACAGATTAAATCTGTAAGCTTGAAAAATGTGCTTTTCTCTCAGCCTCAAGTTCTGCATCTGTAAAATGGGGTTTGTACTAACTACCTGCTAGGTTGACCATGATATTAAGTGAGATAATATACATAAATCTCTCAGCACGTGAGCTAGGTAGCACACAGTGCTTTACAACTGTATTTTTAAAATTACTTACTAACAATTACTGAACATTAGCTATTTTATTAGTACATTAATTTGTATTAATTAGGATACTTTTGACATCAAATAACAAAAATTTCAAACCGACTGGCTTAAAACTTAAGAAAAAAAGTTTTTTTCACATAGCAATGTGTCTCCAAGGGGGCGGGGAGGTGTTTCCAGGGTTGATTAGTTCAGTGGATCAACAATGTCACCAAGGACCCAGGTAATTTCCCTCTTTGTCCCTACCATTCTCATCATATTGGCTTTGTCTGCAAGCCAGCTTTTCTCACACCTATAACTTGGCTAACATAACCATCATCACAACCAAGCACAACAGCATCCAAGAAAGAAGACACCACGTGTGTATGTGTTTTGCTTTGTTTTTTTAATAAGAAAAAAGAGACTTTTCCATTTCTGGCCATCAAGCTGTAGCCGATACTGGAATTGCCTTCTGTCATAAACAGCTATCAAACTGGATAAAATATATGAAAAAACTGTTTTCCATCATTGTTCACAAGCAGTGCAGGGTGAGCCCCAAGATAAGGGAAAAAAATTAGATGAGCCCCACCATTGCTTTGGCTTTCTTCCTGCAGACATTTCTGGATTACAGAGCAGGAAGGGGACCCATACAGAGCAGGCAGCCGCTCTGAGCTCGGGAGACACAATCAGAATTTAGGGATGTGGAGTTTGGAATGGGGGGGCAGAGTGCTAGAGAGACTAAAGCTACAGAGAGAAAGAACCTCTCGTGATCTTTTTAAGCGGAAACTTTGGTCTTTGGTCAAATACTAAGCTGTATAAACTCAAGAGTAAAACTGTACAAGGCTGGACAATAAAACAACCCATGAAGCTGCACAACTCCCAGTGTTCACACAGGAATGACAGCTGTTTGTATTCAAGCCAGCTAGAATGGAGGGTCTCCTCTGTATACCTGAGTAGAGATTCCAGAAGGGTCATGCCTTAGTAGTAAGGCTAGTAGTAAGGCTAAACTAACCCTAAAGGCTACCTGCCTTAGCAAAGGTTAAAAAATCCTCAAAAGAATCAACCTGTTTTCTAAAAATATATATGTGTGTGTGTGTGTGTATATATATATACACTCATGCCTCATGCAATATTTAGGACATACTTGTTCTAAAAAATTGCTCACTGTTTGTCTGAGATTCAAGATTAACTAGGTGTTCTGTGTTTTTATTTGCTAAATCTGGCTGGCAACTCAAGATAAAATGTACATGCATACATCAGAGATATTTCAGGTTAAGTTGCAGACCACTGAAATAAGGCGACTATCACAATAAAGCAAGTCACATGAAATTTTTGTTTCTCAGCCCATATAAAAGTTATGTTTATGCTATTCTGTAGTCTGTTAAGTGTGCAATAATGTCATGTCTAAAAATATATATATACATAACTTAATTTAAAATGCTTTATTGCTAAAAAATGCTAACTATTATCTGAGTCTTTAGCAAGTTGCAATCTTTTTGCAATAGTAACATCAAAGACTCCTGATCACAGATCACTGTAACAAATATAATAATAATGAAAACATTTGAAATGTGAGAATTACCAGAATGTGACACAGAGACACGAAGTGAGAAAATGCTGTTGGAAAAATGGCACCAATACACTTGCTCAATGCGGGGTTGCCACAAACCTTCAGTATGTAAAAAAATGCAATATCTGTGAAGTGCAGTAAATTGAAGTGCAATAAAGTGAGGTATGCCTGTATTGTGGTTATGGAAGGTGTTAATATCAAGGGAAGCTGGAAGAAGGAGACACAGGAACTCTGTGCTACCTTTGCAACTCTTCTGGAAATCTGAAATTATTTCAAAATAAAAGGCTAAAAAAGTTTATAAAAGACTTTTAATAACATGAGAAAATGTAATGTAAAAAATGCAGGAAACAGAGCTGTGTATTCATTATAATATTGTTTATGTATTTTTTTTAATGAAATTTATCCTTAAGGGGTAAAAAACATTGAAAGGAAATATATAAATATTAACAGCGGTTATTGCTGGATAATTATATTCTGTGTTGTTTTATTTCCTTTTTTTATACTTTTTAGACTTCCAACTTTTGTATAATAAGCATACATTACTTCTAAGAATAAAAAAAAGTTTTTAATAGTTAAAAAAGAAAAGAATCAAGCTTATCTGAAGGTAACTTAACTGCCTGCCCATATAAAGCCTATCAGTCCTTAAAGGAAGATGACAAAATCCAGATACTCAACAATATAATGCTCACAATGCCTAGCGTCCAAGTGCTACTGAACATGCAAAGAAGCAGAGAAATGTGCCTCTTAACCAGAAGAAAAAACAGTCTGTAGAAACAGATTAAGAATGACATCAAGGTGGAATTTTCAAAAAAGGAATTTCGGGGAATTCCCTGGCAGTCCAGTGGTTAGGACCCCATACTTTCACTGCTGGGGCCCAGGTTCAGTCCCTGGTCAGGGAACTAAGATCCTGCAAGCCATGTGGTGTGGCCAAAAGGAAAAGCAAACAAACAAAAATTTAAACAGCTATTATAAATATGTCGAAGAATTCAAGGTAGAACATGAAGATAATGAAGCAATAAATGGAAACTGCAAAAATAATGAAAAGAAACCTCTAGAGCTGAAAATACAATATCTGAAATGAAAAATTTGCTGGATGGGCTTACCAGCATAATCAATGCTGCAAAAGAAATGATCAATGAACTTGAAGACATAGCAATAAAAGCTCTCCGAATTGAAGCACAGACAGAACAATGTTTTTCAAACCATGGGCAGAGCCAGTGACCTATGGGGTAATATCATGACTAACATACATATAATTGGAGTTCAGAAAGACAAAAAGGGTAGCAGGGGCAAAAAATACATTTGAAAAAATAGTGGCCAAATTTTTTTCAAAATTTGATGAAAACTATAAGCCATGGATCTTAAAAAATTTTAATAAACCCAAGAGAGGATAAATACAAAGAAAATCTCAGCAAAACACATCTTAATAAGATTTTTGAAAACCAATGATAATGAGGAAATCTTTAAAGTAGCCACAGAAAGAGATACATAGTATACAGGAAAACAAAAATAAGGCTGACAAGGCTGACTTCTTGTCAAGGAAGCCAGGAAACAATGAGTGACATCTTTAAAGTGCTGAAAGAAAATGAAAACTTACAATCTAGAATTCTACATCCAGGGGAAATTGTTCCTTCAAAAAATGAAGACAAAATAAAGACATTTTCAAGCAAACAAAAGCTAGAGAATTTATCACCTGCAGTAGTACACTTACAAAAGATATTAAGGAAGTTTCTCAAGTGGAAGGAAAACAATACCAGATAGAAATTGGGAACCACACAAGGAAATGAAGAGCTCTGGAAATGTAAGCATGTGGATTAATTTGAGATATTTTAAAATTACTTTAAAAGGTAATTGATTGTGTAACCCAAAAACAACAATAATATAGTCTGAGATTTATAACAAATGTAGAAGAAAATTAATGAAAACAATAGCACAAGGGAGGAGAAAGGGAAATGGAAGTAGTGTTGTAACCTCTTCTATTTATATGAGGTAGGCTGTGGCAAGTTAAAGATGCAGACTGTAAACAGAGAAACCACTTTTAAAAAGAATAGCAAAGAGGTATACCTAAAAGCCAAAAGAAGAGATAAAATGGAATACTTAAAAACAAAATAAAACTCAATCCAAATAAAGACAGGAAAAGAAAAGACCAGTTGAGATGAATAGAAAACATAGAAAACATAGGATCATAGAATTAAACTCAACCATAGTGAAGTTGCATTAAATGTAAATGTTTCAAACAATCCAATTACAAGGCAGAGATTGTCAGGACAGATTAAAAACACAACCCAACTAGATACAATCTACTAAACTTGCACTTTAAGTAAAAAGTCACAGATAGGTAAAGGTAAGAGGTGAAAAAGATATACCATGCAAACATGAATCTGAAAAAAATATCTGCAAAACATGTATCTGGTAAAGGACTTGTTTTCAAAATATATATTGAACTTCTATAAGCTATTCATAAGAAGAGAAACAACCCAATTAAAAATGGGCAAACCACTTGAATAGACACTTCACCAAAGAAGATATTCAGATGGCAAATAAACACGTGAAAAGACACTCCACATGATTAGTCACTAGAGAGATGCAGATTAAAACCCCATTAAAATTATACTACAGACCCACTAGGATAGCTTAAGTTAAAAATGTCTGACAATACCAAGTGTTGACAAGAGTGTAGAAGAAGAAACTCTCATATGTTTCTGGTAAGAATGCCAAATAATATATTCCAAAATGTTATCTGGAAAACAGTTTGGCAGTGCTTTATAAATTTAAACATAAACCTAACATATGATCCAATAATACCACTCCTAGGCATTTTCCCAAGAGAAAAAAATGTATGTCCACATAAATACTTGCTTGCCAATGTTCATAATACCTATATTCATAGTAGAAAAAAACTGAAAAGAACACAAGTATGCATCAACTGATGGATAACAAATTGTGTTATATCTATAATGGAATACTGCTCAGCAATAAAAATGGATGAACTGCTGATACATATAATAACATGGACGAATCTCAAAAGCATTATGCTATGTGAAAGAATCCAGACATACAAGACTATATCTGTATGATTCAATTTATATGACATTTTAGAGAAGGCAAAACTATAGTGATAGAAACCAGATCAGTGGTTGCCAGGGACAGGGTATAGAGGGAGGAGATTGACCTCAAAGGAGCATGGGAAACTTTGGGGGAGATAGAAATATTTTTTATTATGATTGTGGTGGTTGTGATTATGTGACTGTCTAGATTAGTAAAAACTCATCAAACTGTATATTTAAATTGGTGAATTTTATTATATGTAAATAACACCTCAATAAAGCTTAAAAATAATAATAAAAAGAAAATCAAAACAAAACAAAAACCCAGTAATGGTAAGAAAGCTAGAGTAGCTATATTTATATAAGAAAAAGAAGACCTTTCCAAGAACCCCTCCCAGAAGACCTCCTTTAACCTCTCATGGGCCAGAATTTGCTCACGTGTTCATGCTTAAACTAATCACTGACAAGGGAATAGAATTTATGAAGCTTAGCCTTGGAGCTTTAGAGAGCTCATGTTGTAGAGCGATCTGGAATTACCCGCTGGGCCAGGGGATGGAGGCAGTCTCCCTTGAGCTACATGGTTCATAGAAGTGGGTGGGCTTCTCAACAACAATGAAGTTCTGTTAGAAAAGAGGAAGGGAGGTATATTAATTAGAGTAACTGTAGCAGCTGTAACAAGTAAGCCCTCACATTTCAGTGACTGAACACCTTCCTAGCTAATTTCTCCCTAGCATGACAGGACAAGGCAGGTGTTCCTGGTTGCGGGCAGCTTTCCTTCATGTAGAGATTTGGGGACTCATGTTTCTTCCCCATCTCGTGGCTCTGTCACCTTAGGTGTCTGCTTCCACCTAGCAGGTGGGGGAAAGAGACTATAAAGAAGCCACAGGACTACTTCTTAACCTGCTTCCCTCAAAGTTACACATGGAATTTCTGCTCATACTCACTCACATCTAGATGGAAAGGGAGTGGAAATACAGTCCCCAGCAGGAGAGTTGATTCTCAGTGATAACTCCACACTGTGGAATGGGACACACATTCTGGTGGCAGCTGGATGTCTGTCATGGTGGAGGTAGAGGTGGGGGCACTCACCGTTGAGTGACAAACCAACAGCTTCTACCACAGAAATGTGTAATTTACCATTGCTCAGTTATCCCGCAAACAATAGTATTTTTGTCGCCACTTTACAGCTGTGGAAAAAGACCCAGAGAGTTTAAATAACTTGGGTCAGGCCAGAGAGCTTTTGTCAGTGGCAGAGCCTGAATGTTTACCTATGTTGTGTGACTCCAGTTCAGGTCTCTTAACTTTTATCGTACATCACCTGAAGAAAAACAGCACCATTGCTTTCTTCATCATTTGATTTTTGGTGCTTCTGGCCTAGATGAGTGTCTAAAGGAAAGCTTTTAAGAATGGGCCACACAGATGAGGAGCAGGTGTCTGCCTTACACTCACCAAGTTCTTTTTTGTTTCTGTCACAGTGTCCTGGACCATGGAAATGCTACACCAGCCCCTCTTTTCTAGAGTAATGTTGACCCATGTCTGGGCAAATAAAAGTTTAGTACGAGTAGGTCTGTTCACATAAATCCTAACTCTCTTATTTGGCAGGAATGACTAGTTCTCACGACTCACATGACAACCCCCCTCCCCACAAAATAATGGGTTTCAGGTTTTTTTGTTTTGTTTTGTTTTGTTTTTAATACTAGCATGCAGTGAGAAGTGGTCAAATCTTATTTTTCTTGTTTTCATCATAACCTTTGACCACCCCTGGCATTCTGTATATCAAACATGTGCCCAAGACAGCAATAGAAGGATGGTCTAGAGGTAGGAAGGGAGCATGGGCAAAGGCAAGGGCTAGCAGAAGGCTTTTCCAATTTACTAACATAGTAGTACCATTCACACCTCATTTTTTATTAAAAACAAACACAACATTCTTCCTATAGCTGCCACTGTCAGATGAACAGCCTGGTGGAAGGAAATGCTAAATGAGTTCCTTCTGATTCAAAGTCCTTGGTATGTTACCTGAAAATGTGTTTCCAGAGGATGAATTTCTTCTCCTAGAAGAGAGAGCCTCACTCGAGCCATTCACCTCTTTAATCAGATCCCAAGAACGTTTCAAGCAAATTTATTTTAAGCAATTTCCTCCTGGAAACCCAGAACAGAGGTGGTCATACCCTCCGTTTGAAGTGCTAATAATTCACACTGTAACTCCAGTTGGCTCCCTTGTCTGCATTTGGCATACTTGGTGAAATCATTTTAATACTCCGTAATCACTTTAATATACTGTGATATCGTGGACAAGTTACTTGGGCTCTCTGGGCCTCAGATGCCTCATCTGTAAAACGAGGGGGTTAGAGTAGATAGTGGTTTGGGATTATTTTTTCCTCAAATAAAATTTTATGTGGCACTGCAATAGATAAGGGAAAAAATTACACTAACATTAGTTGGAGTGGAAGCATTTACTAAGCAGGTCTGCTATGTGTCGAACACTGTGCTGGGTGCTGGGTGAGTGGAACACAGCTTCTACTCTCATTCTGGTGGGGGAGACAGATGTAAATACAGGACAGTTGTGCAACTATAAGACACATGCATTAAATACAGAGCTAGAGATATGCACAAGGCGTGGTGGGGACAGCAGCCTGGGGAAACAGGGAGGGCTGTAGCCATAGTAGATGCCCCGAGGCACAGCCCTGGGCCCCTCCCATGGTTTCCACACAGCCAAAGGGGACAGTTCAGTGCATGCTGCCAGTGGCCCAGCCCAAGCACACCCGTGTCTCTCCACCTGCCTGCATCAGGACTCTGGGCCCAGAAGCTGTGGACAGAGGCGTGGAGGAGTTAATGTCACTGGGGGCCAACCTCAGCTGTTGAGACATGACAATCAGAGGGCCAATGCCTGAGCCTTCTGTTCCTGGGGGACAGTTCTGAGGCACATGGAACACAGATGGCCCCCTGGAGAACACACTCTTTATTCTCTCTCTTTCCTTCCCCGACTTGCCTCCCTGCTCCCTCAGGACTGCTTTCTGAGATCACTTGCCAAATCAGCCACTCACACCCAAGTCAGGGTCTCAGGTTTTGCTTTCAAGGGAACCTAACCTAAGGGGTGGCTACATGTAACAGTGTGAGGGGCACTGCAGAGGGAGGACAGGATGGCAGCAGACGCTAAGAAGTGAGAAGCAGCAGAGCAGTTCAGGGCTGGCAGGACCGTCACACTGAGCTTGAGCTGTTGCCTGCATAGACTCTGGGGTCAGTTACCATCCATCTGCTCAGGACACTCTCAGACCACTCCAACCCTCCAACCCCTGTGTGCTTGGAGAGAGCGAGCTCTTTCTCATATTTGCTAATCAGTGAAGACGAAGGAACAGCACACTTTTCAAGGGTTAGCGGAGGAGAGGCCGCTGCCTGCTGCTCTTGGAAACGATGTGCTTTCTCAGAAGCTCCGAAGACTCTGATGGGTTTCAGTGCCCTCTTCATCCCACCAGTACTCGAGGTCAAGGGTGGCTGACACAGGCGAATCACCTTCCAGCCTTTCCCTGGAAGCGGAGTTCGTTTCTTGTGATTATGAGCTCATTGTATTTAATCTGCAAATGAGGAGTTAGAATTTAAATGTCTCTTGAAGGGCTGGAGGTCTAGAATAGAATTTTATAGTAGGGAGGATAGGAAACTGCTTCCTACGTTGTGTCACTGCCTGAACATAATAAAAGAAATGCAAATGAAAAAAGATAAAATGAGGGAAAGGGAAAATTATAGTGGCAAGGGAAGGAGGAGCTGGAAGTGAGGTAATTCAAAATTATGCTGGGGCTTCCCTGGTGGCGCAGTGGTTGAGAGTTCGCCTGCCGATGCAGGGGACACGGGTTCGTGCCCTGGTCTGGGAAGATCCCACATGCCGCGGAGTGGCTAGGCCCGTGAGCCATGGCCGCTGAGCCTGCGCGTCCGGAGCCTGTGCTCCGCAACAGGAGAGGCCACAGCAGTGAGAGGCCCGCGTACTGCAAAAAAAAAATAATAATAATAATAAAAAAATAAAATTTATGCTGGAAGTCCTATTCCTTTCTGCTAGAGGAAGGCCACAGATTTGATCATAAGCTTTCTAACCACTACCATGAAAAGAAAAACTGCCAGTTATAATATTTACAAAGTCCATAAGGTAAAAAGAAACCAGTCGCTAAGGAAAAGCACAACTCTTTGTAGTACTGAGACCAGAGTAAAATTTCTCCCTGGGTCCTAAGTAGAGAGGCTGTTGCCTAATGTGATGAAGAGGGTCTGTAAACCTGTCCTTAGGACTGTTCCTTAGGACATCCTTCAGTTCAGACTGATGGCACATCATGACAAAATGCAATTCCATGAAAGCAACTTTATGGGGGTGCCGATAGGATATAGCCAGATATCAAGCTCACTGATGGTCTACTTAATTCATAATTCAGGGGTAGATCTCAGGGTACCTAAAGAAACGTACCGACTGCACTGAAGCCGGTAATCTTCCATAAATACTGCTCTAGCCATCAATCAGCCCACCTGGAGCAGCTCTGACATCCTCCTGTGAGAGGCTGGGGCCACAGGAGCACACCCACCATGGCTGGGAAGCAGACCGCCAGGGTTTTCGTGGGCAGGCCGCCAAGATTCTCCTCAGAAAGTAACTTTGCATTCTTTCTAACTTAGAGGCAAATGGGTGATCCAGGCCAGCCGCAGAGGCTTTATGTCATAAAGCATGGAGACAACAATTTTAGGCCAGAAAGAATTACTGAAGCAGGGGCTACAAACCGGCCTTTACCCCAGGGAAAGGAAAGCCATTCAGCAAAGTATCCCTGAAGTGGCTGGCTTGCAAAATGCCACGCGCCAGGTACCTTCCAGGAGAGACAAAGTTGCAAAAATGTATCGTACCTTCCAGGAGAGACAAAGTTGCAAAAATGTATCTCTCTGCTCAGTGACTTGCTGAGGGCTATTATGAGCTACAAAATGGATAAAAACGGGGAGATATCTACCAAAAATGGTAGCTTGGTTTTGCAATCATTAATCTGAGTCCCCTGCGGTAGAGTACGTAGGTAGCAGGGGTATTATCCTAGTTTTCCATACAGCTATGACATCTGACCGTGCCCTGTTCTCTAATGCTGCAAGGGCACTCACCAGCCCAGCCCAAAGGGGTGGAAGTTCAAGAAAAGGAAACAGCAGGGACAAAGACTTAACTTTGGAAGAGGAACTAGAAATGAGAGTTGCCTGGATTTAGATAAATCACAGTCTTTTTTTTTCTTTTTGCCGTACGCGGGCCTCTCACTGCTGAGACCTCTCCCGTTGCGGAGCACAGGCTCCGGATGCGCAGGCTCAGCGGCCATGGCTCACGGGCCCAGCCGCTGCGCGGTATGTGGGATCCTCCCGGACCGGGGCACAAACCCGTGTCCCTTGCATCGGCAGGCGGACTCTCAACCACTGCGCCACCAGGGAAGCCCAATCACACAGTCTTGAGGTTGGAAAGGACTTTCTTTGAAGGCAGCTAGTCTAGCGCCCCACCCAATACAGTAATTCCCCCATGGCCCCCCTTACAGGTAGGCATGTAACCTTTCACTGAATGCTTTTTAGAGAGGAGAGGATAACACCAAATAACATAGCTCCTGTCATCACTGATGACTAACTGGTAATGACAAATGAGGCCAATTCAGTCTCTTAGCAACTTTTACCCAGTGACTCAACATAACACCCAAGCAAGTCTATTCCTCCTTTAAAACGCAAAACTTCACCATAATCTGAAGATAACTATTCAGAGCTCCCTGTTGTCTTCTCCAACTCTTCCAGAAGAACCTATTTCCATATAAGGTAACTCCTCTCTGGATGAGGGTTGCCAGACTTAGCAAATAAAAATGTAGAATGTCCAGCTGAATTTGTGTTTCAGATAAACAAGGAATACTTTTTCAGTTTAAGTATGTTTCATGTGATATTTGGGACATATTTATACTGAAAAAGTATTCTTTGTTTATCTGAAACTCAGATTCAACTGGGCATCTTGTATTTTAGCCAGCAGCTCTACTCTGGATGCATTTTAGTTTGCAAGTGTTTTTAAAATGTAGTGCCTAGAACTTAAGGCATTGTTCCATTTGAACCCTCAAGTAGAGCTCAAGTTGGGTGAGAATGGCTGGTGGAGGAATGGTCAGGGGAAGGAAGGGGGACACTCCCACCCCCACCCATGCTTCTGTGTGAATACCAGGGTAAAGTACCTTCCAGGGAAGGCAGAAAGCCCCCTCCCTGGCACACCAGCTCGGGGCCAGGGCACAAGTTCAGGCCAGGTGGGCACCTTTGGGTACATCACATTCGGCAGCCCTAGCTTTTGGTAAATCATCTCCCCCAACATCCCGAGCTCCCTCTATTTCCAACTTCTGTGATGTGGCTGCACTTCCTTCTTGTAATGGACTCTGCTGTCTCTATTCATTGTCGGAGGTATTTTCAGCCCGGATGATAGTATTTTGGCACAATACTACACACAATAACCGGTGCCTCTCTAATCTACTTACCTCCCTTTCAATTTCCTTTGCTCTTCTGGCATCAATCTTCTCCCCTTCCTTTACAGCATTCCAGGTCTTTTGATACATTAAACTAGATTATAAACTCCTCTAGGGCAAGGGCTATGCATACGCTTAATGTAGTCATAATGCCTCACTTATGTAGAACGCTTTTATTGCAAAAGACTTGTCTCATTCCATTTTCTTATTTTTCTTCTCACATTTTCACCCCAGTGTCCCTGCAGGAGTAAATGCTTGGAAGTCACTTCTGGCCAGGACTCAGGGGCAGTTCCAGGCATCTCAGGACACTTTCCTCACTATCTCCCATTTTGGTCTTTGAGGCCAGAGGTCACAGAGCACAGCCCTCGCAGGACCATGCTTAACCCATTTCAGACAGATAAGGCCCCTTACTATTTTTGAAGTTTGTCAGATGGGCATTCCACAACTTCCCTCACAGCCTCACCAGCACCAAATGACTCTCACTCATCAGGAAATGAAGGCTTCCTCTCACTACCCCTCCCTTTTTAACTCTTAATTCCATTCTCTAATTCCATGATTAAATCTTAAATTTCTTTTTGAAATTTAGTAATTACTTAGTAATTACTTTTAGTAATCCCCTGTTTAACTTCAATAAGGGAAATAGACACCTGGAAACAATTCAAGGACAATTTAATGAAATTGATTAGTGTAATGAAATGTCGCCATTGAACACACGCCTTTGCTGGCCATTCTGCTAAAGTAGCATCCAGGTCATCTGGAGAGACAGAGAGAGAGACAGAAAGAGAGAGAGAGAGAGAGAGGGATTATGGGCTGGTGGAGGTGGCAAAGCTAACACACAAGGTCTGGGTGAATCTTAGGACAATCGGCAAAATCGGCAAATTCATTCCATGGGACCTTTTAACATTTCCATGTTCAACTTTAAACAATGTGATTTTACTGATCTCAGCAGGAAAACCTGTTAGGAGTGAGTCTGTGGGACCCTCATGGAGTTTTCAGGGGTAATGTCTGCAGACAGATCCGTGTAATCAAGAGACAGTAAGGCTGGCTGTTGTGACCAGAGCCTCTGAGGGTCTCTGTGATCTGGCAGGAAACTCATGGAGGCGGGACTCACCTCCTTGGGGATGGGTGTGGGTCAGAGTTGCTGGAGAGTGAGCCTTCCTGCCCCAGGCAAGCTTACAGACTAAGCAAACTGAGAATAGTTCGTTGGGGCAGAAGCCTTACCTGTATAGGGGGTTACTTACTCTGGCAAATAAATATCTTTCATAATAAAAGCATCATCAGATTCCAGAGTACCTGGAATTTGACTTAACAAACTGTGCTGGTCTGCTTCAGGTGCTATGTTCCTTTAGTTCGAAACATATTTTATCCTTTGGTAGTCAGGGCTATGCAAAGGGTGTGGTGTTATGACCAAGCATCTGGAGTTATTAATTTAGCCTCATTTTCTGCTACAACACACAGCTGTCTTGGGCTGACTTTCATGACACAGTTAACTGCCCACCACCAACAGGCCACCCATTTTTAGTCCTCAGTCTACTGGCCCTGCCTGGACAGTCTTATTTCTTCTTTCCATTTCAACTAACCACTGTTGTTTCCATGATTGTAAGATGCATCATTAATTTAATAATATCTAGGTGTGGGGAAGGGAGGGGAGAAGAATCACTATCATATTAAATATACAACATCTATTGTAAGATCACCCCTCCACCTCACAGCTAAAGACCTGCTGATCATTCAAGACTTGGTTCATAGTCATCCCCTCTGAGCTTTTTTGGACAAGCTTCCCCAGGACTGACAACTCCCTTGTGTCACAACTGCAAATGCTGTCACACCTACTAAGTCAGGATGCACAGACTGTAAGCACCTCAAGGGCAGGAACTGTTATATTTACCCCTGTATTCCCAGGCTCTAGCCCAGTGCCTAGCATTAATTCATTCTACAAATATTTACTAAAGACCTACCATATGCCAGGCACACGCCCAGACTTGCACTTTGTTAAACAAAAGAGTTTTTAGCAAACATCAACTCTGCAGTGATGTGAGAGATATAAAATGAGCATGTGACAGTCTCTTCAGCCCTTCCATTATTAGACAGAGATGGGAGCAATATGTATGTTGTTAGCTTGGGCTGATATAACAAATATCATAAACTGGGTGGCTTAAAACAACAGACATTTATGTCTCACAGTTCTGGAGGCTGTGAAGGCCAAGATCAAGGTGCTGGTCCATTTAGTACCTGGTGAGGGCCTCTCTTCCTAGTTTGCAGACAGATGCCCTCTTGCTATATCATCACATGGCATAGATATAATCTCTCTTGTGTCTCTTCTTATAAGGGCACTAATCCCATGCATGAGGGCTCCATCCTCAGGACCTAATTACTCCCCAAAGTCCCCACTTCCAAACACCACTGGGGATTAGGGCTTCAATATATGAATTTGAGGGGGGGGCACAGACATTCGGTCCATAGCATGTGCTAAACCAATCGCGACCAAGTGCCAGAATGTGTGCTTCAGACATTAAGCACTGTGTGTAGTTAAGAAAGGGAAAGATATGAGCTTCTGGAGAAGCCAGGCCTTACTCTTCTCTGTAGTTCCAGCATCTCCCAAGGCCTAATATTAGGCTTGCATTTAAGGTTGATTGAATTAAATTGAAAAATTTGCCCGAGAAATTCTATGAGATGGGAAATGGAATGGAATTGTAAATGGAATGAAGAAAGGCTTGGTGACAAAAATGAATTGAAAAGAATTTTTTTTGGTTTTCCCTGGTGGCGCAGCGGTTAAGAATCCGCAGCGGTTAAGAATCCGCCTGCCAATGCAGGGGACATGGGTTCGATCCCTGGTCTGGGACGATCCCACATGCCACGGAGCAACTAAGCCCGTGTGCCACAACTACTGAGCCTGCACTCTAGAGCCCGAGAGCCACAACTACTGAGCCTGCACGCCACAACTACTGAAGCCCGCGTGCCTGGAGCCGGTGCTCCGCAAAAGAAGCCACCGCAATGAGAAGCCCGCGCACCGCAACGAAGAGTAGGCCCTGCTCACTGCAACTAGAGAAAGCCTGCGCGCATCAGTGAAGACCCAATGCAGCCCCCCCAACAAAAATAAAATAAAATAATAAAATTTTTTTATCGTGTTAAAATACATATAACATAGAATCTACCATTTTGACTGTTTTTAAAGTGTACAGTTCAATGGCGTTAAGTACATTCACATTATTGTCCCACCAGGTATGAATTTTTAAGTCTCTTGCAGAAGGGTTCATACCTGGCTACATTTAGGCATTTTTATTAGTGGAAATAAGAAACACTTGTTAGTGGAAATAATGATTATCAGAGTAAAAGCAATGTTCCTCTCCCCGTTTGGGGCAGTTTTCCATTAACATCTGTGATTTGTTTTGCATATATTAATGAAAGGCTGTGGTATTGGGGGGGCACCAGTTCTGCTCCCTGTATGTTTGAATTATCCTTGTGAAGTTTTAAACAATGAACACTAATTTTTTTCCCCCAATACTGGGCCTTTTGTATTCAAATCAAAGGCACAAAGCCCCATTATGGGGGGAAGAAAGAATCTTTATTGGCAAACAGTTGTGTCCACTTAAAGCAATAAATAAAAAGTCTAAAGAGTACATTCCATATGAAGTACTGTAGCTATTAATACACTTCGGTTCCCAGGGTCTGCCCCCCTCCCCCCATGGGTCTATTTTTGGGGAGTGTTGATCAGTATCATAGGCACCCCTGAGAAGGAAGGAGGTGGGTGAGGAGAGGCGAGGCAGGCCCACCCAGCCTCAGGGCAGTGATTAGAGCCTGTGAGATCTGGGTTCTGGTCTTGACACTTCGATGTGAATCCCAGGGCAAGGCACCAAACACTTAATAAGGCCTCTGCACCTTGGAGGCTAGAATCCCCAGCCTTTAAAGTCCTTTCCTCTCAGGGCTTCCCTGGTGGCACAGGGGTTAAGACTCCGCACTCCTGATGCAGGGGACCCAGGTTCAGTCCCTGGTGAGGGAACTAGATCCCACATGCATACCTCAACTAAGGAGCCTGCCTGCAGCAACTAAGACCTGGTGCAACCAAATAAATAACTAAAAGAAATATTTAAAAACAAAGAAAGTCCTTACATCTCTTTCAGTCATATCTGAATAATATTTAGCCAGGTCCAAGCGGCTGGTGGGGTGCTCAGTTCAGGACAAGTGGGTGAAGGTGCGGGGAGTTAGCTGAGGGAATTGGAGCCCCGCGTGGGTGACTCCAGAGTGGGGGAACGCGGGGTGGCTCGGAATGGAGCTCAGGCGATGGGATTTCCAGACGCGTCTTTCCAAGGCCAACTTTTAAAGGTCGGAGGAAAGTTCGTCGCGGGGCGGGGGCCCCGAGGGGGGATCTGGGTGGGCTTCGACGCCTCCTCCCCTTTAAGCGGGTGGCCCCGGCCCTGCCTCTGTTACCTGGAGCGGGGCGGGGCTTGGGAAAGTTTGTGTTTGTTGCTGGCAAAGAGCCGGATGGGAGGCGCGGGCGGGCGAGCGCTGCGGTTCCTCCCTCCTGCTTTCGGGAAGCGGTCGGGGCTACACACTCGGCTCGGCGGGGCGGCCCTGGCGCCCGGCTCCCGGTGCCCGGCCGGCTGGAGGAGGAGGGCGGAGGCGGGCGGGCGGGAGCGGAGCGAGGGGCGCACGACCGCCCCAGCACTGGGATTTCTCGGCTTGCGAGGAGAGCGGAGCAGGCGCGCGGCCCAGGCGGAGGAGCGCTGACTCTGGAGCAGCCGGAGCTGGAGGAGGAGGAGGAGGAGAGGCGGCGGGAAAGGAGGAGGAGGGGGAGAGTCGCTCCCGCCCGGCGAGCATGGGGCGCCTGGCGCCGAGGCCTCTGCTGCTGGCGCTCCTGTCGCTGGGTGAGTGCGCGCGGGGCCCGGCGGGGCGCGGGGGGCTCGGCCAGGCGCGGGGCGACCGGTGGGGCGCGGCTTCCGCTCGCGGCCTGGGGCGCCGACGGTGCCGGGGCCACTCCCGGGAGACAGGGCCGGGGTCCGCGGGCGGCGGGGCCCGGCGGGGAGCGGGCGCGAATCGCGCGGGGTGCGAGTCGCCGTGCTCCAGGCCGAGCCTCGCCCGCACATGTGCGGGGGGGAGTGGCCCCAGGCCGGCTTCCCCGGGCCCTCCCTACCTGTTAGCCGCCTGCGGCCGGCTCACCTTGAACTCCCGGCCCGGAAGGTGCCTGCGGTCCCGGCCCGCGTCCCCGACTCGGGAGCGGAAATCCGCGGCTTTGATCTGCCCCGCCATGGCCGAGACCGGCCGAACCGCGCTCCACACACATTCCCCCGCGCCGGGCTGCCTTTCCAGGGAAACGAGAGGATCCGCCAACTTCCTTCTGCGAAGGTCACCGGGTGGCCCCGAGCGCTACAGTAAAAATCGGTGTGCGGGTCCCTCTGTCATGTTAGTTGTGGCTAGCTCTTCTGCCTCAGTCTTCTCCTTCAGCTCCTCTGAAGCTGCCTCGCTGCATATTTGCACACAAAGACCTGGGAGCCTTGGCTTCTTCAACTTTTCTTACCTGTTACTTTTTCTCCCTTACTGTCCCCTGTTTTCCACCCTCTCTCAACCTTGGTGCCTCTTGATTATTTGGCCCAGCGCCCTCCCCCAACCCAAGGACTCTTTGGTGTGATTTTTTTTTTCCCTCTCTCCATCTTCCATTCACCCATACACACAGACACCATCTTCACATCGTATAATATGCTTATATTAATATAACCAAGTAGTTATCAGCCACAGAAATAATCTGCTGATTAAGTGTCCACCATAGATCAGGAAGGCTGACTCTTAAAAGCTTTGCTATTCCTGAAGCCCTTGAGTCAGTGTCAACCAGAACAGAAGGATTCTGTGACCTGACCAGGGGTTCTCTTCCACACCCCTAGAGAAGGCAGAGCTGAATCTTTTATAAAGCACATGGTGTGTGGTGTCTGTCCCAGCTGCATCCAGGGTAAATGACTACTCTGCACTTACGGTCAGAGGGTCCCAGTGGAGACCTTCCACAGCCACTCCCGTCCAGCTGGCACCAGGCTCCACACTGTCCCAACTCCCATGACTCCTGCTGCTGGGGGGGAGTGGGCAGGCTTTCTAGCTGCTACTGTGTTTTTTTCCTTCATGTCTGAGGGGTTTTCTGGAACTCCCTCCGTAAAAGAGCTCACCCAGCGACATTGCTTTAGCTGCAACCAGGTGCAGAAAGCTTCCAGATCTTTCACCTAATTTTGTAGCATCTCTTCTGTGGTCTGGGGTCCTAGTGCTTTTACTCTCTTCCTTTCACTCTGGGACCCTTGTAAGTTTTCCGTTTGTTGTACACTGCTGGTGATAGTCCACACCCATTACATAATTGGCTGATGTGTCTGGGCCAAGCAGGGCCACGGCCACTGGTTGCACAGATCGTGCACTGCCTGCACAACTCTAGGAGCTGCCGTTCACTTCGTCCTCTGTGTGAATGACCCTCCCAAAAGTTGTGCAATTCACAACCCCTGTACTAGTTAAGAGGGTGAGGCCAGGTAGAAATTTGAAAAGAATGTCCGTGAGTAACTATGGTGAGGGAGAGGAGGCAAAGAGAGACCAGCGAAAGCAAAAATAGAAGTGGGGAAAGTACAGCTTGGGGAAGTCTTGGAGGTATTCCAGTATATCCTGCCCTGGCTGGACATCTCATGTCAACTACACACAGGCAGTGTGTGTGGTGTCACCAGCCAATGCCTCGTCCCCTAACAGCCCCTGAACTTCATGTTCATCTGATAACTTGCTGTACCAAATCTCACTTGGTGTGGCTTCCGTGTGACCTCCGGGAGGCCCTCCCTGTGGTACTACTACTCTAGCACTGTACTGATTCCTGAAACCCAATATGTTGATATGCTGGATCATCTTTGCTCTTGTATTGCAACCTGGGCATAATCTTGCTGTCACTCTCTTTGACCTCTACGTTCACACTGTCACCCAACTCTGTTCCTGTCGCCCAACTCTGTTCCTTTTCCCATAGTGCAGACTCGAGCGTCTTCCTTGTCCTTCCTGTATCTAAAGTTACTGTCCTAGCTCGGGTTCTGACAACTCCCCACACAGATCTGACAATCTACCTGTTTGACTTTTTCCTCCAGCCTCCCTTCTAAGTTCATCATTTTCCTGAAGGATCGTTTCTGGAGGTCCCACCTTAGCTCATTAGTCCCTTATGATTTTCTTCTGAGGATGTTCTGCCCCTTGTATTCTCTCCCCTCCAGTCTTCTGTCTGATTCAGTTGCTTCATTCTAAGGAACCTGTTTGCTATCCTTTACATAGAATGTATGTGAACCTTCTGGCCTTTCCATTTCCCATGACCTGGGAATGCCTCTCCTGCTTCTCTTCTCTTACCTGTGTGTATTTCCTTTTCCCCCTAAAACTACTTCCTCCATAAAGCTTCCCTAAATGAATGTACCTATCACAATCACAACAGAACTCACTCAGCTTCATAAAGCAGGTTTTCACTTCCATTGCCTATGTCTGACTCGTCTCATCCATCCATGTAATATAGCATTTCTTGAATGCCCAGTGTGTGCATAAGAGTGTCCCAGACAAATGATCAAGACACAGTGTCTCACTGAGTGGTCAGTGGGGGTGGGCAGACAGTTAATAAAACAGCCAGCTACAAGCCAGAATGAAATACCTGACATAGAAACCAAGTGCTGGTAGGAAGCAAGGAAGAGCATGATTAATTTTGACTTGGGGTCAGGGTTGACTTTGCTGAAGAGATGACATTTGAGCTGAGCCTTGAGGATAATTAGTATTTTTGAAAGAAAGGATGGAAGAGCCTTCCAGGCTCTGGGAAAAGGCATCCAGTGTGGATGAGTGAAAATGCATGGTTCATTCAGAAAGGGCATGTAAGTTCCAGGTAACTGAAGGTGGGAGGAGGAATACTACGAAGGGTAAACTGGAAAAGTGGGTCTGGGATGGATTCTGAGGGCTATTCTTGCAGTGCTGAAGTCTTCACTATGTGGGTGGGCTTGTTGGCCTTGTGGGTGCTGCCACACAGCCTGTGCTTCTCTCATCAGAGCACTTATTTATCTCACTGTATATGATTATCTGTTCCTGGTCTAAATCCTCACCCTGATTATATCCCATGGGGCAGGGACCAGGTTGGTATTGTTCACTGTAGTATTCCTGTTACTAATCGAGTGTCTGGCACAGAGTAGGTGTTTGATAAATGTTGGCTGACTGAATGAATGCACGTGTATATCATTTTTCTATGGGTCATGGGTTGCCATTGAAAATTTGCAGCGTGAGATTGATACAACATGGTGATATGTTTGAGGAGGCCAATCCTAGCATGCAGCATGAATTAGAGAGGAAGGTATGAAGATTGTGGAGGGGGATTAAGATACTCTCTCTCTCTTTTTTTTTTTTTTTTTTTTTTTGTGGTACGCGGGCCTCTCACTGTTGCGGCCTCTCCCGCTGCGGAGCACAGGCTCCGGACGCACAGGCTCAGCAGCCATGGCTCACGGGCCCAGCCGCTCCGCGGTATATGGGATCCTCCCAGACCGGGGCACGAACCCGTATCCCCTGCATCGGCAGGCGGACTCTCAACCACTGCGCCACCAGGGAGGCCCTCTCTCTCTTTTTTAAAAAAAATATTTATTTATTTATTTGGCTGTGCCGGGTCTTAGTTGCGGCATGTGGGATCTTTGTTGCAGCATGCAGGATCTTTAGTTGCGGCACGTGGGATCTAGTTCCCTGACCAGGGATCGAACCCGGGCCCCCTGCATTGGGAGCATGGAATCTTAACCACTGGACCACCAGGGAAGTCACTAAGATACTCTTTTAATGTGTGTCTTTTAAAAAAAATACTTGCAAATCCATCGAAGTAGTTTTTAAACAACAAAAACATTACATCTATATTTTAAAATCCAAACAACATAGAAGGGTAACGTATTATTGTATTGGGTAGGCTAAATTGCTCTAACAAATGGAATCAAAGCACAGTGGTTCAAACAATGGAAGGGACTTTCCTAACTCTTCTTGGGGATGTTTCAGATGAAATGGTTGGGTCTGATCGCTGTTCCATGCAGGCATTCTGGCTCCCAGGCTGATGGGCAGTTCTGCTGTCTTCAGCCCCTAGTTTCTAAGATCACTTGGGTTGTCACCATCGCCCTTCCAGCCCTGTAAAGGGGAAAGAGCATGTAGTCTTCCTGGGCTAAGCCCGGCAGTGGCCCCCATCACTTCTGCATACATTCCATGGCAGAGGATTTAGTCCAGGCCACACTAACTGCAAGGGAAGCCGGGAAATGCAGAGGAATGTGGGAGCCATGTGCTGGCTACTGTGGAAGAAGAGAAGAACAGATTTGGGGGACAGCTTGCAGTCTCGGTGTCACTTATAAAGGATATAAGGTAAAAGGATGAATGTGTCCACCCTCCCACTGCCCAGGCATAGCCACTCATATATAAGGTACATGTGTCCGTATACTGAATATTTTGTTTGGTCTTTTCTCATAGCTTCTACACAGGGCTCTGCACCTAACAGGCACAGAGTAATAATAGCTGCTATTTATAGCGTGCATACCAAGCGTCAGGCTCTTACGGACATTTTCTTATTGAATTCTCATGGCAACATTTTGAGAAAGGTGCTGCTGTTTTCTCCATATTACAGATGAGGAAACCGACACCCAGAAAAGTTAAGTAACTTGTCCAGATCATACAGCTACTCCATGGCTGAGCCAGAATTTGATCACAGGACCCAAATTTGGTCTCAACTAAGGAAAGATTGACCGATGTTCACCATAATCTTATTTTGTGTATCACTCAAGATGAATTTAGACGAAAACGTATAATACTGGTTTGAAAGCAAAAGTGTGGTTAAAAAGAGGAAGGTCTGGGGTGAGTGCAGCCCAGGCACAATTCTGGAAGGGAGGGGCAGTGCCAGGATGCACCTCATAGACGTGACAGCTCCGCAACCCCTAAGGCGTCACCACCCCTGCTCTGAGGAAAGGGACCAAATTGCAGCTTCCTCCAGAAAGCGCTGGAGGAGAAAGGCTGGCAGGAGGAACCCTAGTCCATCCATCCAGCTCAGCGGTCTTTGAAGTGCTGTGGACTTCAGAGAGTGCTCGGCTCTCATTTTAGCCTTGTTAACAGAATTCCTGTATCTGCCAAGCTGATTAATGCCTGCCCTGGCTATAATTATTCTTATTAGCCTGCTGAATAGGAACTCTAGTTGTCAGTGATCATTCCTTACAAGGTAGCCGTGCTAGTCGGCATTTATATGTCTATTTTGTTTCTGTGCCGAGCTGCTGATCTGATTTCTACCCCATAGATTGAATGTACATTTTCATACTAGTGCTGTGTCTGGCAGTTAAATAAGGTGTGTGCCTATCTGTCAGTGTGTCTGCGTCTCACTTTATCTAATGAAGTCGGGGGGAGCTGTCAGGGCAGTTCATAGCTATTCTGTTTAATTGCCTTGGTTTCTTAAAGGCAGAGTAGCAAGGCCCTTGGACTCTTCGCTTTGGGAAAATAATTTGAACCGGCAAAAATTCTTCGTAATTTATCTTCTGGAAAAGGCAAAGTGCTGCTGTTGGCACAGTCAGTGCTTTTGAGATCTTGGAATATTTTCCTCCACACCAACTGTAGTCTTTGCGAAGCAACAGAATTAGACCGGGTAGTTAACACTGTCGTGGACCAGAAATGCTATTTCCAGGAGACTAGAGATTCTGGCGCTGTGGGCACATTTGTGTTCTTCAAAGACTGATGTCTCCACAACACTCCCTATGTGTTTGTGTAGGATTATGCAGTCACTAAGCAGCCTGATTCAAGTTTAAGTATGATGTTTGGGGACCTTAATTGCATCCTGCTTTGCACCTTTACAAGTGGCCGAATGTGAAAGCATTTGCATCCCTCAGGATATGTCAGGGGAATGGGGAAACAGTGTTTGGCTAGTGTTGCTCTGTCTAGGATAAATTTGGCTTAGAACCGTGGAGAACAGAATTGAGTGTAAGGGTTCAAGGCACATTTCAGAATGGGTGCTACCTTGGAATCCTACTGAAATAGAGGCAGTAATGCAGACAGATGGGTCACTTCTCAGACCTTAAAAGTGACACCAAGCCAAGAACGTACTAATAATCTTGTTACTTCCTTGTTCTTACTTAGGGCTAGACTGGGCTAGAACCTCCCAGCTTGTGGGCCATGGTAAGGGACCCACATGGGGTTCAGGTGGGTTGTAGGTGTGTCAGAGTTAATTACTGGGTCTAATTCTGTTGCTTCACAAAGACTACTGTTGGTGTGGAGGAAAATATTCCAAGATCTAAAAAGCACTGACTGTGACAACTGACACCCTCAGCCCCTGGAGCCCACAGATCAGAGCGGCCTTGAAACCTGAAGCCCTGTCTATCCTGAGAGCCATACAGCTAGTCCCATTTCCTATGTGTGCTGTGATTGGATGGAAATCGACAGTTCTGTCTCTTACTTGGGGAACCACAGCCCCTGAGCCCCAGCCTGGCCTTAGGATGGGCAGTTTGAAGATGGAAGATGAGAAGCTCAGTGACATGGCGAGTAGCTCATCTATTTATTCAGCAAATATTGAGAGAGTGCCTACAGCTCCAGGCCAAGCATTGTTCTGAGTGCTGGGGATTCTGCATCGAACAGAGCCAACTCAGATCTGCCCTCCAACGGTGGGACAGGATGCACTAGATGTGTGGTGGATGGTATCCCCGGAAGGTGCAGCACCACCTGGATGATGGAGACGAGGGTCAAGAGCAAGTTCATGGGAATGCCTGTAGTTGGGGGACAGGAAATGGGAGAGTTCTAGAAGCAGTAGTCACAGGGATGGCAGAAGAACCAGGAGATCACTCTATCAGAAGCCAAGCAGAGATGGATGTAGGTAGATTTGTTAAAGAGGGAATAGTCAAATGCTGCGCGAAAACCAGAGAGACAAAGAGAAGCCTTGGATTTGCAGGCTGTGGAGAGGACAGAAGGGAGAGGTGGAGGGGGATAGGGCAGGAGCTGTGTGGTGTAGGACACATGGTTTCTGCAGTGCTCTCAGCCTTTTTAGCCCTGAGAGTGGCCACAGAATCCCCAGACATATCAGCTAGAGGTCATCTATATGTTCCCTTTCATTCTCCGTATACATTTTTGAAAGTTTCCCCCATGTTCCTCTGGGTGTCCTCGTCCACGTTGATTGGTGGAATTAACCTTCTCTCTGACAGCTGCATTGAGACCTTCAGCTGTCAGTTGGAATCTCCAGCACGGGGACTCCGGGGTAGTTTTATAACCCATCTTTCTCCCATCTTCATCAGCTAAGATTTCAGTAGTTTATATTACAAATAAACCATTACATGCATGTTTCTAAACTGTTTCTGCTCTTCAAGATCACATAGGGCGAGAAAAAATAGGGCTCAGGCTTTGGAATCAGCCCTCCATTTGAATCCTACCCTTCAGCACTGTGAAACTGGACAGGTTTCTTAACCTCTTGGTTAAGAGGTTTTCTACAAATGTAAAAAGGGACTATTACCTCCGTTGCAGGTTTGTCATGAAGATTAAAAATAATGTGTCTAGGAAAATGCACACAGTAAACTTCATGTACGTAAATCCCTCGAACTTTGCTACTCAAAGTGGGGTCTGGGGACTAACAGCATCTGTAGCACCTGGGAAAAATCTCAGGGCCCAGTCCAGTCTGCTGAATCAGAGCCTGTGGTTTAACCATATCCCCAGGGGATTCGAATGCTAAATTTTGAGAAACCCTCGTCTGGAAGAGTGCTTCACACATGGGTTATTTGGTGGCCTGGGCTTCCTTGGTGAATTCTGAGGCAAAGGCCGTGTTCAGAGTGTCAGAGCTAGAGGAGAGTGGGACGGGCTGGGCTCTGGGAATGCGGTAGGCGGTCAGTTAGCCATGAAGGGTGGGGCTAGCTTAGGTCTGTAGTGGAGGCACTCAGCCTGGTTTCATGACTTTCTTCCACCAGGTTCAGCATCCGGGGAGCAAGGCAGGGACATGGTGTGATCTTGCCGTGAGAGGAGGGGTCCAGGAAACTGTAAAAAGCTCTGACAGCATCATGGAGACAGTTGGCCAAGGAGTCCAGGTGGGACAGGCAGCTGAGAGGCTGGAAGGCCTGGTGAGTCGCGGAAGGTTTGAGGGCCTGGAGGACAGGATGAGGGTAAAAAAGCAGATTCAGAGGCACAAGGGAGTGGGTGGGCCAGAGAGGTAGGAGGTGAGGGTCAAAAGAGGTAACTTCTGAGTCCAGGGTCTTGGAAGTGCCTATCCGAGGGGTTGGGTGAGTAGTAGCCAAAGTTTTCACCTCTCACGTCATTTTGGCCAATTTACCTCTAACATCTGACTGGGTCTGGCTGAAGGGATTAGGAGACAAAGCTGTGACGTTTTAGAAACATTAGTCCCAGGTGTCGTAGGGAAAAGGTCTTAACCTGTGACTAGGATGAATGGGGGTTGGGAGCAGGTAGGCCGGGGAGGAACCAACATGAGGATTATTTCCTCCTTAAGAAATTCCTTCCTGGGGCTTTCTGGTGGCACAGTGGTTAAGAACCCGCCTGCCAATGCAGGGGACACGGATTTGATCCCTGGTCCGGGAAGATCCCATGTGCCGCGGAGCAACTAAGCCCATGCACCACAACTACTGAGCCTGAGCTCTAGAGCCCGCGAGCCACAACTACTCAGCCCGCGTGCCACAACTGCTGAAGCCCTCTCACCTAGAGCCCGTGCTTCGCAACAAGAGAAGCCACGGCAGTGAGAAGCCTGGGCACCACAATGAAGGGTAGACCCCACTCGCTGCAGCTAGAGAGAGCCTGCACACAGCAATGAAGACCCAACGACGAAGACCCAACGCAGCCAAAAATAAATAGATTAATAAATTAAAAGAAAAATTCCTTCCTATCTTTTATATAACACGTATTTTGTGCCAGGCCCTGCATTTTCTATATATTAACTCATTTAGTAGGCTTCATAACCCCATGAGGTAGGTACTGTTAGGACCTCCATTTGATAGAAGAGAAAACTGAGTCACAGAGAGGTGAAGTAACTTGTTCAAAGTCACACAAGTGGTCCAGCTGCTTGGGTTCAAGCCCAGATGGCCTGGTTGCAGATTCTGGGCTCATAACCACAACACACTGTACTGCTCTCTGTCTTAGTACAGATATTCAAACACATGTTGGAAAACATAGAAAGGGATTGATACAGTTAAGATGTGATAACATTTGTGTCCTTGTCATTTAAAACAGGAGGCTGGGATTCTGGCCCTTGATCTTCCACTCACTAGTTTTGTGACCTTGAACAAGTTGCTGAATAGCTCTTAACCTCTGTAAAGTAAGGGGCTGGGCTAGCTGATCCCAAAGCCCCCTTCCATCTCCAGAATTCTTTGAGCTCGTGCTGATCCCTGCTGTGGTCCAGATGGGCTGCTTGGTCCAGCCCTGGCTCCTTGCCCATCTTCCCCAGCACTCCTGTGTGCAGCCTGTGCCTTTTATCTCTCATCTGCCTGGCATCTCTCTGCAGTGGGGCTTTGGTGCCTCTGAGGGCTCTGGGAACTGTTTGCTGTTCTGTCACTGCAGCAGCAACTACTTCCTCCTAGCCCATCCCGTGTGATGAAACTGGCATCTTTCCTCATGGTGCTCTAGGTTACCGAGCTATCCCCACCACTAACTGCATTTTTTACTTTTTTTTTTTTTTTTTTTTTTGCGGTACGCGGGCCTCTCACTGTTGTGGTCTCTCCCGCTGCAGAGCACAGGCTCCGGATGCGCAGGCTCAGCGGCCATGGCTCACGGGCCCAGCTGCTCCGTGGCATGTGGGATCTTCCCGGACCGGGACACGAACCTGTGTCCCCTGCATCGGCAGGTGGACTCTCAACCACTGCGCCACCAGGGAAGCCCACTAACTGCATTTTTTGATGGACCTCTGAGAAAAATCACAAAAACAGTAAAACCAATAAAGCGTTTCTAGATAGCAGACTGTTCCTTATTACTGATTTTTTTTTTTTTTAAGTAAGTTTCGTTGAGGATATCAGCCACAAGTAAGTTGCGGTTGAGTAATCAAGTTTCAGCCCTCAGCAATGTCATTTGTATTTTCTTCCCCATTTAGCTCTCACATTGAACCAGTAGATGGTTATGCACCACGGTTCTCCTTTTCCTGACACCCCAAACCACAGCAAGAAGAGACACGGACACCTTTAGCTGGGTCCAAACGTTGACACCACTTTAGATTTTCCACCTTCCTATAGAGTAGGAGAGTTGAAATTCCGACATTGCCAATCAGTAGCCTTAATTGGCTAAGCAATGTCTTCTAGCATTTGGGGACTTTCTTCCTTTTCATTCTCTTACCCTGAATGGGGAGGGTGCAAGTGATGTTGGATACATTAACAGTGAAAAGGAAACATTCTGGAAAACCTCCATGCTGTTGGTTATGTGTTATGACCTCAGTCCTTACTGCATGCCGGCTGCTGCCCAGCCCTCCTGGCTACTTTGAGGTGCACCTGTGGATGCTGGTCTTGACCCACGTCTTGGACTTGGGTCTTTTGGGGGCTCATCAAGAACACTCTGGGAGTGAATTCACTGCATTTGAAGTGGCTTGCTGTCATATGCTATTCTGGAGGCAAAGGGGTGGATAGTGCTTTATAAATGCACTGCCCCTCTAGGATGTCCTCAGAACAGAACGTTAGCTGATTTGGTGTCTGTCCAGTGTGCTGCTACTTGGCTTATGCTGCAGTGAGGAGTTTAAAAAAAGCAAAACCAAACCACTTTTGGCGCAGCTGTTCATTTTTTCCATTTTCTGAAGGCTGGCACATCCAAATATTTTCTTATTTATTAGAAGGCATTATAGTCCATCATCTTTGATTGGGAAATCCATACAGTATGTTCCAAGTTAAGACCATAGTACCGTGGCAGGCACTTGGTCACGTTGGTCGAAGTGAACACAGTTGCTAATAAATACATTGTGCCCAACTATTGATATATGACATTCCTGCTTTTCCTTGTGGCCTTATTTTTTAGTACTTCAGCAGCATTTAGAGACTCTTTACCATGTTTATGACACTGTGAAAAATGACAAAGGAATTAGGAAATGGAGTCCAAAATGGAAACCGAACCAGTTACAACTGAACAGCAGGATGGATTGTTGGTGCTTTTTAAACATCTAAGTGGATGCATTATGGGATAGCTGTGCGTGTGGAGCTGTCAGAATTATAAGGATAAAACAGGTCGGGAGCTGTTTTATCATAAGGCTCCGTGGAGCACATGGGTCTGGAAGGCGGTTTGAGCCAAGAGCAGGAAAAGCGTTTCAGGTAGGAAAATGACCGGCACCGTTTCTCAGAGGCGGGCGTAAATCAGCGTGTGCAGGATGGTGTTCCATTTGGGGATTAGCTGACTTAAGCTGGAATAGTAAGAGAGACTTCAGGGAGTGTGGATATTAAACTCTGGGTCAGGGAGGTTGGAAGAACGGGATCAGAATCACCCTGAAAGTTGTCAGCAACATTGTCGGCGCCCACAGAGAAGCTAAGAACCCACATGCGTGAGGCTGGTGAGGTCTGCTGGGGCCCACAGGAAGCTAGCCTGCTAAATTAAGGTGATAAGTCAGGCCATAATCCTATTTTTGGTTGTGTCTTAAGAGGAAAATGGCTCACAAAACCATTGCTGATGTTCCCCTTAGGTAGTTTATCAGAGCATCTCTTCAAAAGACTGTCACCAAATAAGAGATGCATAATGGGGATGGGGAATTTCTTCTGTGGAAACAAGGTTTATGCAATCATGTGGTCTATTCATCAGAGTCCCACCTTAATAACAGTTTATTCCGCAAACAAGTTTTTTCCGAACATCAATATGAGTCCCAGAAAGCTTAGTGTTGAACCCGGCTTGTAAGTAAAAGTAACTGGGGACAGTGCTTCTGTTACCACAGCTCTGGGGTGTCACAGAGGCAGCGAGGTGGTATATACTGCCCAGTTGTACCCCCCTGTACAGGCCTAACAGGAGTTACCCCACAGCAAGGTATGTTTGGTCCTAAGAAAATGGCAATGGTAAAGCAAGCTCTGTGTTGTCTCCAGTGTGTTCATTGACAGCATTAGGACCTCAGAGTAAAGAAGCCCATAATTAAGTTTTTTTTTTTTTTTCGGTACGCAGGCCTCTCACTGTTGTGGCCTCTCCCGTTGCGGAGCACAGGCTCCAGACGCGCAGGCTCACGGGCCCAGCCGCTCCGCGGCATGTGGGATCCTCCCGGACCGGGGCACGAACCCGTGTCCCCTGCATCGGCAGGTGGACTCTCAACCACTGCGCCACCAGGGAAGCCCCCATAATTAAGTTTTGATGACTCCTCTTGAAGTCTTTCCAAGCATCCCTCACTCCATGCCCTTAGAAACAACTATGTAATCTGCATATACATTGCCCCTCTTCTGTTTATGTATTGTCTTGGAGTTACTTCTATTTGTTTGATTCTTTGGAGCCCAGTTCAAGCCTCACTTCCTGGGAGAGGTGATCACGCCTGCTGACCCAGGGGGAGGGTGCCTGTAAAGTAAGCACACAGCTGTGTCCGTTCCTTTGTCCTGGGCTCTCGCTGGGCCTATTCTTTCAGAGCATGGCCATCGATTTATAATGCTCTGTTTACTAGATTGAGTGTCTGTCTCACCCCAGACTGTAATCACCATGAAAGCAGGGCCAGGTCTGTTTTTGTTTACCCCAGCGTCTTAGGACTTTGAGTTATTGAATGATTAAATGATGTGTTTAGGGCTTCCCTGGTGGTGCAGTGGTTGGGAGTCCGCCTGCCGATGCAGGAGACACGGGTTCGTGCCCCGGTCCGGGAAGATCCCGCATGCGCGGAGCGGCTGGGCCCGTGAGCCATGGCCGCTGAGCCTGCGTGTCCGGAGCCTGTGCTCCGCAACGGGAGAGGCCACAACAGTGAGAGGCCCGCGTACCGCAAAAAAAAAAAAAAAAAAATGATGTGTTTAGAAAACACCTATATATCTCATGTGTACATGTATAATGTATATGACATATACAACGCATGTATGAAAGACATATATAAAGTCTGTATTGTGGGCCTTAAGTCATAAAGGGGACAGAGGTTATCTGTGTGTCCTCACTATCTTTCATTTGTGTGCTTACTGTCTTTTTCTGTTAGTACCGTAGTATTTCCGAAGTAATTGCAGGCGCCTTCATTTCTAAGACAGGTTGGTGGGATGGGGTAGGGGAGGAGAAGATGGAGTCCACACATGAAAAGGCAGGGATGAGAAAGTCCTCATCCTTCCTCATGTGATTTTCTCCGTTTTCTCCTTGGCAGTTCGTGTGGAAGACGAACGACTCATGGTTCTCACTGTTCTCTCCCTACCCCCTCCACCCCTTCCTCCCTTTGTGGGGTTGTCACAGCCTCTCCCATCCCCGACTGGCCTCTGCTCCTTCCTGGGCTCCGTGTCAGTTGCCCACAGCATGGGGAAGCGTACTTCTTCTGTTCCAGTGCAGGCTTCGCGTGCCTGGTGGCTGGGTTGGTCCAAACCGCAGACTGCCTTCTTGCCATCGCTGTTCTCATAAGTGGCCAGCTCTGGCCATGCCTGCGGGGAGGGGCAGGGGGCTGCTGCCTGCAGCATGTGCCTTGTCTCGCTGTTGGCCTGGGTCGTAACTACTCCTTATTATCTACCCTGTGCCAGGCTTTAGTCTCGAGCTCCGGGCATATGAGGACATAGTCACAGACCCGACTCCTGTAGCTGCCAGTCTCTATGTGGAGGCATGACATATACCCAGGAAAAGAGGTGGCCTCGAAGAAGTGTCTAAGGGGAATCCCCTGGCGGTCCAGCTTCCACTGCACGGGGCACAGGTGCGATCGCTGGTCGGGGAGCTAAGATACTGCAAGCTGTGCAGCACAGCCAAAAAAACAAACAAACCCAGAAGTGTCTAAGGATTGTTAGAAAAAAAAAATGCTGAAAGTTTAATGAAAAGGGAGAGCATTCTGGGCTACTTTAGACAGAGGTGCTCTTGCAGAAAAGGTGGGACAGCTAATACAATCCTCCATACCTGTTTGTATCACTACTTGTATCCTCTCTACCTGTATATGCATTTTTTTTAGGCTTTAGTGCTATGTCTGGATTGGGAACCTTTTGTAAGGATCCAAAGCACCCAACTTGTTGGCTTCTCTAGCCTCAAAGAGTAATAATAAAACTGATGTGGCAGAATTTGGGGTTTGGAATATTGAGATGATAACACTTCCTGGGGTGCTGAGAACTGGTCTCTTGGTTGATGATGCTGTGCGTTATGGTTGCTCAAACCGTATACTTTTCACTTTCTGTGATGAGCTTATCAAAGAGCTTTTTTGAAAATTCATCGATGAGGGGCAATTTCTGATACAAATGAGATTAAGTAACTCCTGTTAACCCACTTAGATCATGGTCCAAAGATTAGTTCTGGTTCTAAAATTCCAGTTTGCAGAAGTTCATTGAGGTAGGCGTGATCCCAGCCATTGCATCAGCAAGCATGTTGCTGGGCTAGGAATGTGGTGACGAGCAGCGAGCCCTCTTCCCTGCCATGGAGCTCACAGTCCAGCGAGGGCGGCGGACAAGCAAATGAGCCTGGGATGATCACGGTGTCCATGCCGAGTCGACCCTCAGTAGGCACATTCTGAACTCTGCTTGGGGCTGGGGGCTGGGGGCGGATCAGGAAAGGTTTCCACAAGATGGCCTTCATTAAGTCTGAGCCATCAGTAGGCTTTGTCTGGCAGAGAAAGCATGGGTTATTTGTTTCAGGCAGAGGGAAGAGCATGAGTAAAGAAATACACCTGTTTACAAAAGCTTGCTGGTCTTGTGTAAAGAAAACTTCTTGGTGGCTGGAATGGAGGGTTAAGTTGTAGGGGCTTCAGAGGGAAAAAGGGTTGAGGCTGGAGAGAGAGTCGTAAGATTGTGAAGAGCCTGGAATGTCACCTAAAGGAGTTTAAGCCTGATGTCCTGAGTGAATGTCTATTTTTTCTGGTTCTGCCTTCCCTAAGTCCCTCATGTCCTTTATTAACTTAATATTTTAAAAGATTCTCATTGTTGGAGGACTCATCTCCCACCCCCCCCTTTTTTTTTTTTTTGGCGGCACGTGGGCCTCTCACTGTTGTGGCCTCTCCCATTGTGGAGCACAGGCTCCGGACGCCCAGGCTCAGCAGCCATGGCTCTCGGGCCCAGCCGCTCCGCGGCATGTGGGATCTTCCCGGACCGGGGCACGAACCTGCGTCCCCCGTATCGGCAGGCGGACTCTCAACCACTGCGCCACCAGGGAAGCCCTCTTTTTTCTTTTTTTATTGGAGTAGAGTTAATTTACAATGTTGCGTTAGTTTCTGGTGTACAGAAAAGTGATTCAGTTATACATATATAACTTTTTCACATTCTTTATTATAAGTTATTACAAGATATTGACTATAGTTCCCTGTGCTATACAGTAGGACTCGGTTGTTTATCTGTTTTATTATATAGTAGTTTGTATCTGCTAATCCCAGACTCCTAATTTATCCCTCCCCCCACTTTTCTATGAGGCTGCCACTCTGTTCCATCATCCTTGACTTTGGCACTTGGCTAGGTGTTGGCTCATCGACTCACCTGATGATGTGGTTCTGCACCCAGTAGGTGTGCTGTAAAGAGCCGCTGAGTGAAGGAATGAAATATTGGATCAATGGAGTCAAGGTCTGTTCCTTAAAGGGCATGTGAACTCAGAGTCTTTTTTTGTTCAAGTCAAACTACCAAACTGTGCTCCTCACTGGGCCTCGCTGGGGAAGCTGGCATAGACCTCTGTACCACCCATGGCATCTGGCAGTGTGTCTGTAAATAAAAAGAGCCGACTTAAGCCCTTGATGGGGAGAAGGGATGGACAAGGCAAAGGAAGAGCAGAAAATGGACATAGAAAACAGTAAAATTGGGGGAAGGAGGGCAAAGCTCCTCAAGGGAAGGAGTCGGGGAGAATTTTACTAACAGCTCAGGTGCGTTCATGCCCAGATGCAAGTTTAAACTCATGTGAATCTCCCATTCTCCTTAAACTAGACTGAAAGGAGGACCAGGTGTTCACACAGAACTTGGCAGACTCTGCTGGCCTGTTCAAACATGGGGAGGATTGAAAATGGCTGAGTAGTGAGGGGTGCTAGGCAGTGCTGGGGCCTCTAGCAGCTGTTAATTTTATAGAACACTCTAAAATAATCCTTGTGGCTAGATCTTGCCTCAGCTTTTTCTGTCTGTGATCTTTGAACAGAGAATTGTTTGAATCATTTCATGTTTTGTTGAGTTATTTTGGTTACCCACCAGTACAGCTTGCCTCGAAGTGGCTTTTGCGTCTTTGTGTTGTTCTTTGGTCACCTAACTTCTCGGAACCTCAGTTTCCTTATTTAATCCTCTCAAGGTTGAGTATTAAACCATGTGAACAGGATTTGAAAACTCTAAAGCCATGCTATCAATGTAAGGTGGTTTTTGTCAGTTACTGAGTCCTTGAGGGTGAAGCTTTCTGCTCAGTACTTGGCTTATGTATCAGTCTTCCATCAGAGGAGCAGAACCACTGTGAATATTATGGAGTAAAGCCATTTAGTAGAGGAATTAGACTACACAATTTTGGGAGGAGCTGGGGAAATGAAGGTCTGAAAAGGGATCAAGGAAAAGCCACTAGTCATCCCCCCGAAGCACTAGTCGGGGTGGACAGGCTGTTGCTGGCAGAGGAATCGAGAAGCCAGGCAGAGTGGGACTGCGAGTGGGGCACACGGGGCTGGGGGGGGAGTCTGGCATAAGAGTCTGTGTAAGGGTAGTTGCCTATGTATAGCTACCACCTATGAGTTCAGCCAAGCATCTGATGGTCTTGGAGCCGAGTTGGTCAGTAAACATAGCATTTGGGAAGAAACCCAGAGCAGAAAGAAGAGCTAGAATAAACTGGAGCCCACCAACACCTGTGCATCTGTCTCTTGCTGCCTTGAACCCTGACGACCACCAGAGCATAATGGCTGTTGCTTCCTTTCCACCTCCCAAATCTCACACACACTTACGTCTCTTTTGTCCAACTCTAACCCAGAACTGCGCAGGGAGAAGGTTTCCAGGAAGTGTAGTTCCAACTTAGCCATGTTGACTCAATACAGACCTGCACAATTTCATAATGTGGAATTAAGGATTTGGCATGACTGGCCTCCTGGGATCTCTCAAAGGCCATGGAACTGGAGCGACATCATGGTTAGGTGATCTAGTGCTTCAGTGGTAAGAAGTTCACTTAATGTCCAGTCTTTAAGAAGTGACTTGCAGCTGTGTTCCTCAGTTGCATCTCCTGTCTTCCTTGCCTTTCCTGTGTATAGTGCCAGAGGGAATGGTTATCTCAGCAGCAAAAGCTAAGGAAAGTTGCATTGACTGAAGAGCCTGTCAGTTCCCATGGACGTCTTCTATCACCAAGGTCCTGTTTGACCTGGGGAAACAGATGCTTACTCTCCCTCCTCTCCTGGTATGAAAGCTAAAAGAAGATTTGCAGATATGAATGACTGCAGACCAGAGCCCGAAACTGTCGTGTAAATGTTAAGTGAAAGCAAGGTTTAGATCTCTGTACCTCCCTTCTTCACCCCTATGGTCTGTTAGTCATATTGTCCCTTCCTTGTGTTTCTGCAGCCAGCTCAGGTCAGCAAGGACTCAGGAGGTGCCTTCTACGGTCATCTTAGCTCCTGAGAAAATAACACACTTCATGAGATTTAATGGCCGCACCTGGACCTTGTCATCACTGAATTCTTTCACCTTTTTTTTTTTTTTTTTGCGGTGCGCGGGCCTCTCACTGCTGTGGCCTCTCCCGTTTCGGAGCACAGGCTCCGGACACGCAGGCCCAGCGGCCATGGCTCACGGGCCCAGCCGCTCCGCGGCATGTGGGATCTTCCCGGACCAGGGCATGAACCCGTGTCCCCTGCATCGGCAGACTGACTCTCAACCACTGCGCCACCTGGGAAGCCCTCTTTCACCTTTTGATTGTCAACTCTGATATTTTCCTGTGTGACCACAAGTGCTTTGCCTTCCTCCTTTCAGATTCCCTCGTATGTGTTGAACCTATTCTTCATCCTCACTGTGATCCCTGTGATCTTGAAAGTTCCTTTTTTCCCAAGCCACTTTCACTTCCTGGGCTCTCATCCTGGTGGTCAGCATGCCAGCAGTGAGCTTGTTAACATCCTAAGGACCCTCTGCCACATTTCTTTGCCAGTCCTCATATTGTAGTTGAGTAACCCACACCAACCGTAGTCTCTAAGTCTGAGCTTTATCATCTTGCTGGGGAAAATCCTACAACCTGCCCACCTGAGTTTCCTACCAGTTAGGGTGTCTTTACTGCCTCAGTAAACCTTGTGTTAGTTTTGTGATGGTTTTCCACTATATTCCTTCTAATTCTTATTCTAAACCTTGTCCACAGTCTCCAGGATCTAAACCCGTCTCTGCTACTTCACTGAGACACTGGAGACCAACCTAAGGTTCCTCAAGCTTTTTGCCTCAAAACCTTGCTATATTTTTACCCATCCTTTTCTCCTAAATTCTAAAAAGGTAAGGGCTCCACCTTTGGCTCCTTTTTCCTTTGTATGTGTACACTCTGTCCCTATGTGATCCCATGCCACTTGTGGCTTTGAATACCATTTATGTGCTGATGACTCTCCAATGAATGTCTCTGCTTGGACCTCCCCCCTGAGCTCCAGACACATAAATTCACTGCCTACTCCACTGTACCCCCCACTCACATGTCCAGCAGGCATCTCAGACTTCAAAGGGCTGGAAGAAAACTCTAGCCTTTCCTGATACAAATTCCTTCCTGTCAGTTACGTTCCCCTCTCAGTTAGTGGCTTCACTATGCACCCAGGTGCTCAAGCCAGAGCCTGTGTCATACCAGTTCCTGTCTTCCTCACTTTCCACATTCAAAATGGCAGTGTGTCTTTTCATTTTATATCCAAAATATATCCTGGATCTGACTACTCCTGAGAATCACCGCCACTACAAGCTGAGGCCAAATGTCCATCGTCTTTTGCTTGGTCGACCGTAACTTCTTCCATTCTGGTGTCCTTGCTTCCAGATTGGTCCCACAGTAATCCGTCTTTCACACAGCAACCAGTGGGCTTTCTACAATAAAGCAAGCTCTATCATTCCCTAGTTTTATGTGCTTCCCTTTTCAACCAGAGTCCAAGGCCCCTGCCCCCTCGTTCATTATAATCCAGTCACACTGATCTTTTTTTCTATCCCTTGAACACCAGGCTTGCTCCATCTTAGTGCTTTTATATTTGCGGGTCTCTCTGCCTGGAGCAGTCTTTCTTACCCCAGAGTCCTACCCCTGCCTCCTTCTCATTCTGGTCTGAACTCATAGGTGACCTGCTCAGAGGGGCCTTTCCTGACCACACTGGCTAAAAGCAGCCCTCCCCCATGCCCAGTCACCAGCACATTGGCCTATTTTATCTTGATAGCATTTATCAGCACTCTGGGCTTGTTTCCCCACTCTCCCCTTAACTGGAACACAAGGTTCTTTTGAGCAGGGACTCTTGGCCGAATGTCCGCAGTGCCTAGAAGGTGCTGAGAGGACCAACTGGCTGACTTTCCAGGATAAACTGCCCACTTGTGCCCTTCATCTCCTCTTGCCTGCTTTGGGGTCTTTTCATGGTTGTACGCTCTCTTACTTAGATCTTGATTATTCCTTTCTCCTGGCTGTTACTCTCCAAGTCCCATACCACATTACTGCAAATGCACTTCTGTGGAGGTTACCAGTGGTTACGTGGTCATCAGTGCAGAAGTCTTTTCACAGCACCTATCTACCTTGACTTTTCTGCAGGTCTGACATTGTTGCTCATTTTTTCCAAACTGAAGTATAATAGGATTCTACTCTAGATATTGTGCAGGATGCAGATAGTATAGGAACCAGGTCTTACCTTAGGAGCTCGCAGCCTCCCAGGAGCAAGTAGATGGGTATGTCCTTAAGTAAAACAGTAGGTATCACTCCAGCCTTTCCTTCTTGGAATTCTTGCATCCCTTGGCTGCTAGGACGTAAGCCTTTTCTGGTTTTCTTCCTAACTGGCTACTATTCCTTTTTGCCTTTTTTTTTTGGCTCCTTTTCTTCTGCTTGTGTCTTAAATAATAGGAGCTCACTATGATTTTGTCCCTTTCCCTCTTCTCTGTACTCTGTCCCCCGGTGACCCCATGGACCTCCACATCTCCCATATCGTCACCAGATCTCCTCTCCAAGCATGTGACTCCACATTCATCTGGGGCTCAGATATCTTTGGACTAGGGGGTTTCCATGCGGAGTGGACCTTTCAACTTGTCTGAATCTCACTGACTACTTTTTTCCTCTGTGTTTCCTTAGCAGCTCTCAGCTTCCCTAGGGCATGTCTCTCATCTCGGGTCTATCAGTGGATTCTTCTTCCAGCATGGCTCTTAGAGCTGCTGCCTTTCCGCTCCTGCCCTTGCTCTTCTTTTTTTTTTTTTTTTTTTGCGGTACGCAGGCCTCTCACTGTTGTGGCCTCTCCCGTTGCGGAGCACAGGCTCCGGACGCGCAGGCTCAGCGGCCATGGCTCACGGGCCCAGCCACTCCGCGGCATGTGGGATCTTCCCGGACTGGGGCACGAACCCGCGTCCCCTGCATCGGCAGGCGGACTCTCAACCACTGCGCCACCAGGGAAGCCCTGCCCTTGCTCTTCTTTTGATTCTCGTACCAACCTTTCCCCCACCCCCCACCCCCACCCCCAGCCCCATCATCTCATAGAGGGCCCCTGACTGACCACCCACGTGTGTGTCCACTCCAGCCTGCTCTTACTGCACTGCTCCGCTCGCCCTACTCTTCACCACTCCCACATGTCCCTGCCTAGGCCTTTGCTTATGCTCCTCCCTTTAACTCTGATCATCTTCCTCCTCAGTGTCCCCTGCCCAACCCCTACTTCCCAGCCATTTTTCAAAGGCTCAGTTTAAATGTTGACACTGCATGAAGCTTTTCACTAATCCCTTTGGAGGGACGCACCCTCACTTTCTGAGGAACCCCACAGCACTTGCTAGTACCTCTCTTTGGCTACTATCTCTTTCCTCAAGTCCCTTAAAAGAAGGTCCAAGGCTGATTTACCTTCCTCTCTCACATATCATCCAGCACTGAGGGCTTCTTACTCAGTAGTTGTTTGTTAAATGAGTCATACTGCATTTGTCTAGTTTATCTCTCTGAGGTCTTAGCTGAACCTTTTTTTAAAAAATCATTCTAAGTCCTGCTCTAGTAGAACCTTATTTGTGTTTGGATGGGATTTTGAAGTACTGCCATATGTGACTTCATTACACATTCTCTGCTGGCTGTAACTTGTTTAATGTGTACATTGCTGCATTTTCATCACTTAGGGACTGTCTAGATGAAAGCCGGCATGATCCCTTCCTGCCAGACCTCTCAGTGGCAGTCCTGCAGAGACAAAGGTTTTGCATTCGTTAAGTCAGATACTGCAATAAAGGCTCTGTGAGAGTTTACAGGTTTAACCTTCTGTGTATTCACTTCTAAATCACATGTGGACTGGGAACTTCGTATAGAAATCCATAGGCCCCTGGTCTCTCATAAAGGCCTTGTAAGGACTGGAGAAGGGGGACTTAGCTGTCATTTTACAAGGCAAAGTGAAATACCACAAGCTCTTCGGTTTCGGTATTTCCGTTCTACTGGATTCAGTAAATTAAAATACTTATCTTACAAATGGCTCCGATTGTAAAATCAGATTGTTTGCTTCTAGGCAGCTCAGTGAGGTGATAAAATTTGAGCAATAATAGGAACAATTGCAAAAATCCTTTGCAGATCTGCTGTACTCTACAGGCCTTGATTTAGAATAATATTGATGATAACCCAGGAAATAAAATCTATTTCCCATGGATATCATAAGGGGGTGTAAGAGGGTGGATAAATACAGTTTCATCTTCATTAGCTTGTCTCTCTTAATGATTCCTCATGGTTGCCAATAGTGCTTATTGAAATAAACATTGCAGGAATAATTGCACTGAAAAACTTGCCCGACTTTTCTTGCCGATCTCCATCCATTCTACATGATGGAAGAAAGTTGAAGGCGTTCAATTATTTTCTTGAGTACTTCAGAGGTAGGCAAATAGCAATCTGGAAACAATTACCTCTTGCATGTTAATTATCTGCACTGCTGAAAAGTCAGAGAGGTGGGCTTCCAAAAGTCCTTCCCATATGTTTTTAGAATGAAGTTCTCTTCACCTTTTTTGAACATGAAAGTGTGAGATGTAGAGTTAGTATCACTTAAAATAATGAAAGCAGTCTATCAGAAAAATTTTTTTGAAGAAACTGGAAGTTATTTTTAATAATCCCATTTAGAGAAATGGGATTTCTCTCCTCTATTTCATGTCAAGAATATATATTTCTTCCCTTAGTAACTCATTTTGGTTACTTTGTTACCTACCTGGTTCACATTGCCCGTGGAGAATTTGAAATATTTTATAGGGAATTTCAAGCCGTTTCTTCTTCCTACTCAGAGCAAAGACAAAATCAACAGAATATGGTAGTATCAACAACGCAGTTGAAGACAAAACCAACCCAGCCCATCTGTGCCTTGACAGTGCAGTGCATGGGCCAGATAAACCTGGGTTGAGTCCCTCACTTCATAGCTTTTATGACCTTCAGCAAGTTATTTAACTTCTCTGAGTCTGTTTCCTTGGTTCTGTGATAGGGGTGGTCTGGCATATAAGAGAGATGCAGTATGTTATTATTCCTCCTCTTACTCTATCCTAGTGTTGTGGAGAGAAATTTGATGATGAATCAAAGTGAACACATTACAAAGTAAATACTTGAGAAAAGCTTATATGATTTTAGCTGAAATTATAGATTATTTGATTAATCAAGTATTTTTTATTATCCCCCTCTCATTAGTTTGTTATCCACTCTTTCATTTTTATGGTTATTCTAGAGCTTAGAACATACATTGTTGACTTATTAGTGTCTACTGATGATCCTTTTATCAAATGCAAGACCTTAGAAAACATTTAGGCTCCATGTATTTCACTCTTTCCCTTGCTTTTTGTGCTGTTGTTGTCATATGTTTTAATTATGCATATATTTTAAATTCCAGAAGACATTACTAAGATTGTATTACATAGTCACCATTCAGTAGATTGACCCACACAGTTACCCTTTCTGTTGCTCTTTATGCCTTCCTACATTTCCATGATTCCATCTGGGGTCATCTTCCTCCTATTTGAAGAACTCCCTTTAGTATATCTTTTTGGTATTTCGTTAGCATTTCTTTTTATTAATTCTCTTTCCCTGGTTGAGAGTTGATTGAAAGCATATTGATTTTGCCTTCCTTTGTTAACGATATCTTTTCTGTGTAGAATTCTCTGTTGGTAGTTACTTTCTTTCATCACTTTAAAGATGTCATTCCAGGGACTTCCCTGGTGGTGCAGTGGTTAAGACTCCCCGCTCCCAGTGCAGGGGGCCCGGGTTTGATCCCTGGTCAGGGAACTAGATCCCACGTGCATGCCGCAACTAAGAGTTTGCATGCCACAATTAAGGAGCCCGCATGCCTCAACTGAGGAGCCCACCTGCTGCAACTAAGACCCGGCACAACCAAGTAAATAAATAAATAAAATAAATATTTTTTAAAAAAGATGTCATTCCATTGTCTTATGAGCATTGTTTCTATTGAAAGTCAGGTATCATTGAATTGTTGCTCCCTTCTGTGCCTTTCAGCAGTTTTACAATGATGCACCTAGGTGTGGTTTTCTTTGTATTTGTGCTGCTTTAGATATATAGTACTTCTTGAATCTGTGTCATGATGTCTTTTGTCGGTTTAAGAAATACCTTAACCATTATTTCTTCAGAAATTAATTCTAATTCTATCACATTCTTTCTCATCCTGGGGACTCTGTTACACGTGTTTGACCTTTTTACTGTCTCTCATGTGTCTCTTAGACTCTTTTCTGCATTTTTCATCTTTTTTACACCCTGTGCTTCAGTTTGGATATCTTATACTGACTTCTGTTGCATCTAATCTGATATCAAACCCATTTATTGAGTTCTTAATTTTAGTTTTTTTTTTAGTTCTAGGATTTTAATCTGATTATTTTAATAAAGTTAAGAAGTGAAATCCTGTTGTCTATTTCTTAAATAAATTAATCATAGTTATTTTAAAGTCCATGTCTGATAACACCAATATCTGGATCTCTGTGCATCTGTTTCTGTTGTCTGGTTTGTTGTCTTTTGTTTTCAGTCATTTGGTGCTGTTGTACGGAATGTCTGGTAGGTTTTGATTGAATATTGAAAAATTGTAGAGGCTCTGTATGATGTTATCTTCTTCATAAGAAGATTTACTTCTTTTTTTTTTTTTTTCTTTCTAGCAGGCTAATACAGTAAGAGAAGCTCACTGTAATCCAGTGAGGAACTGAGATGTTTTGAGACAAGATTTCAGTATTCTTGAGAGCTGGTTGTTTCTTCAGCTTTGCTCTTACTCCAAAGGCATAGCCCTTTCCAGGGCTATAATTCAGTTTGGGGTGTTTACTATAGTCCACCTTCCTTTGTGAACTCGGAATTCCAATTTTTGTTTCCCCAGCACTGTGAGATGGTCGAAAAATTTGCTTAACCTTTTAGCCTCTTAATATTTATTTTCTGTTTAACTTCTCGGACACTTACCAATCTTCCCCCACCAACTCCCCCCACCTCAGACTATGACTTTCATTTTGTGTTTGTTTGCTTGTTTTAGACTATGACTTTCTTAATGGCCCTGAACTTCAGTTGCTGTCTTCTTGGCCCCATGAGGCATTGGCAGTTCTGAACTACTACCTTTTACTACACAACTTAAAATTGGCAAATATTTCAAGAGAAAAAGCAGTGCATGTTGTCAGGCCCACTTTGGAGTGTTTCTGTGATCTTGGTCCCTTAGTCCCAGATACCTGGATTGATCACCAGTGCATTCAATGATCTGTTTCTTGTGTTTTGTCCGTCTTTTGTAGTTGTTCTGGGGTGGGGGCAGGGGGCGGGGAGTTGATCTGATACAAGCTAGTCCATCATAGCAGAACGTATCTCATCTCCATTATTAGTCTTTTGAAATTTATACCTCACTTATCTCCCCTCCTCCCAAAAAACATATTTGAGGCAATTTACAGTGAAATACACACATACATGCAATTAACCTTAAAATAAGGGTAAAGGGCTTCCCTGGTGGCGCAGTGGTTGAGAGTCCGCCTGCCGATGCAGGGGACACGGGTTCGTGCCCCGGTCTGGGAAGATCCCACGTGCCGCGGAGCGGCTGGGCCCGTGAGCCATGGCCGCTGGGCCTGTGCGTCCGGAGCCTGTGCTCCGCAACGGGAGAGGCCACAACAGTGAGAGGCCCACATAACGCAAAAAAAAAAAAAAAAAAAAAAAAAAAATAAGGGTAAAGAAATCAAAAGTACAAGGGTGGCAGAGAAGGCACAGGAAGGTGTAGAGTAGAGGAAAGAGATAATTATTAGAAATTTAGATTGTGAGTGGTTTCCATATTTCACCATCATATTTCGTACTAGACTTCCTTGAAGCTAAGGTACAAAAGGACACATGCATTTTATATATGTTGGGGAAAACAGGACTTGGAAGTTGGAATACAGGTAAAAGAGATGATGAAGCAGTAACAGTTGTCTTCAGGGTTGTTTGTGTGTTGTTTGTTTTGTTTTATTTTGTTTGAGTAGGTTTAGGCAGAAATTTTAAAAACAGGAATTAGGAAGCAGTGCAGGGTTCTGAGACCTATCTAAGAGGGTCTGGGCATCACCAGGGAATGGTGATGTGGTGCTGGGCCACTTAGTAATTGGGATTATGGGAGAGAGGTTTAGCATCAGAGCCTTAAGATACTGCACAAGATGTGCTATTAAGGTACCCTAATTTGTGTTGAGTATCAAAGGTACTTGGGTTGTGGTTACTGACCTGAGTGGTGAGAGACGCCTATATAGTTCTTGTTTTCTGGGGAAAGAGCACACAATGGTCCATCAACTGGTATTTTTTTTCTGGCACTAAATTTTAAGAGACTTTTATCATATGGATTCTTGCGTCATTGAACAACACAATAGTGGCCTCAATAGTCCTTTTAAAACTAATAAAGAAATGCTTTTCATATAAAGGTTTCTTATATTGACCCCTGAAAACAAATTTAAATTGTTTCTTAGTAAAAACATTTTTATAGAAAGCTAACCTAATACAGTTCAGGTGCCAAAGTGTTTGGGACTCTTCATTTGAAATACTGGTAGAATTTGGAAAACCAGAGGAAAATTTTGGTTTTTTCCCCTTAGTCAACTGTTACAAGAGGTTTCAACTAAAATTGGTAATGTGTGGCTTTGCAGATATTCTTTTTGATTTGGAAAGAGCCATATGCTCTATGTTTTACAAGTTGTGTTTATTTTTTAAATATTATTAGCTGTTATTTAACAATATTAAAGGAAATATGTGCTAAATAGCAGACTGCTGGTAGCAAATTGAAATTCTGTTAACTAAACTTCAAAATCTTGCTTTCCACAGATGAGGGCACATCCCAGTTCTGCATGTACGACACTGCTCGGGTTTATATCTTTTTTAGATTAGAATTTGATCTTTCAAGCATCTGTTCCTATCTGCTTGGCTTTTTCCAGCAGCACTGTAACATAGCCAGGGTCGAAGGTACTTCTGCAGGTTGAGTTGAGGCAGGAGTGCCTAAGGGACCCCAGGGGAGATGGGGAAGGCTTCCCACAGGAGGTGGTGCTGGAGCTGCTTCTTGCAAGAGGCTGAGAGATTGCTGGGAGGGCATTCCAGGTGAAGTAAGCACAGAAGCAGAGGCTATGAGGCCCAAGAGAGCATGGCATTTCCAGAGACTGAAGGGCCATTTGTTTTGTTGAAGTCTAAGGACTAAGGGGTGGGAGAATGGTAGCTGATGAAGCTGGAATGGTAGCCATGGGCCAGACTATGAAGGATCTTGTGTGTCTTCTATTTGTTCATTTATTTAGCAAATATTTATTGAACAACTACTATGTACCAGGCCCAGTTCTAGGCACTGGCATTCAGCAGTGAACAAAACAGATAAAAATCACTGCTCATTTAGACCTTGCATCCTGGTGGGAGAAGGCAGATAATAAATAATAGTAAAGGTATATGGATACACAAAAGAATATTAGTGATAAGTGATAAGAAGAAAATTTGACAAGAATGAGGGTGGGTGTGTACAATTTTAAGGTGGTCAAGAAAGGCCTCACTAATAAGGTGACACTAGAATGAAATGTGAAGCTGGTGATGGAGTGGGGTTTATGTCTGAGAGTGCTCCAGACCGAGAAAATGTGCAGAAGCCCTAGGTTGGAATAGGTCTCTCTGCTCAAGAGTCTTAGGAGGAAAGCATGGCTGGAGTGCAGTGGAGGGAGGAGCTTGGAGAAGAAAAGAGGGCCAGGTCCTGGGAGGTCTTGGTGGCCTCTGTGAGGACTTGGCTTTTATCTGAGTGACATGGGGAGTGATTGGAAAGCTTTGAGCAGAGTAAGGACATAATACACTTAAGTTTTTAAAAGATGGCTTGGCTGTATTGAGAGTGGAGGGCAAGAGCAGAGGGAAGGCAGGCAGCCAGTTGGGAGAGGCTGTTGCTATAATTCAGGTGAGAGGGAAGGTGGCATGAACCAGGGGCATCACAGTGGGGGGGTCTGGAAGATAAGAGTGTATCCTGTAGGTGATGAGGAGCCATGAGATACTTCTGACCAGTGAAGAGACATATGATTTGTGCGTTAAAAAGATGATTTGGGTGACTCTGTGGAAGCAGGACTGGAGAGCTGACACAAGCAGCTGGCTCAGTTTGCTGAGCTCCACTCGCTAAGAATAAAGACAGACACCTTACAAGGAATGTAGCCTCATGCCGAAGGGCCCCGTTGAGCCCGTTGTTAACGCTGGTGAAGTTCTTGACAAGGGCCAGAAATTGCAAAGGTTTACATGTTAGGAAATTCCTTTGTAAACCTGTCAAGTAAGCAAAGTGAATGATTGTGATCAGGTTTATTCTAGAGGCGGCCTGCAAAGCAGGTGACCGCAGACCCTTACTGCGTGCAGGGCACTGTTGTGAGTGCTCTGTGGCTCAATTAATCCTTACACAGCCCTAAGGGTGTGTCTCCATTTCACAGATGGAAACTGGGCTCAAGGAGGATAAGCGTTAGGCTGTATTCCCTCTTACGGGTCTCCACCATGAAGCTTCCTTCTTCTTCTTTTTTTTTTTTTTTAAAAAAAATTATTTATTTATTTATTAGGTTGCACCAGGTCTTAGTTGCAGCACATGGGCTCCTTAGTTGTGTCATGTGAACTCTTAGTTGCAGCATGCATGTGGGATCTAGTTCCCTGGCCAGGGATCGAACCCTGGTCCCCTGCATTGGGAGCACGGAGTCTTATCCACTGCACCACCAGGGAAGTCTTGAAGCTTACTTCTGAAGGGTCTCTCTGGGAGAGTCAGAATTATCCAGTCATCTGTGAAATTAAATGTAAAAACGATGGCCTGTTTCCTCTGTGAAATGTGGTGATGATGACCTCACTGCTTGCTGGGTATTATTTCAGTGCCCTGAGTTTCCAGTGACAGAAATTAGCCTAAGGAATATAAGTGGGTGTGAGTGGAATTGCAAGGAATTGAAATGTCCAGGGGAAGACGTGTGCGTGTGTGTGTGTGCATGTGTGCACGTGTGCATATGTGTTTGTATGTGTGTGTGCATGTGGAATGATTTAGAAGGTTTGGCAGATCTAGTGGCTCGGATGATGCCATCTAGTCATGAGGGCACATTCTCTGCGCCTCTTTGGTCCCAGTGTTGACCTGGGTCTCTTCTGCTGTAGCTGGCTTCCTCACCTGGTCAGGAGGGCTGCCCACATGCAGCTTCAGAGCAAAGCAGCTCTGTAGTACCCTGATTCCAAAGGAGGTGAAAGTGTCTTCCTGAGCAGCTTCAGCAAAAATGAGCAAGGAGGACTCTGACCTTGTTTCAGCCCCAGTGTGCATTCCTTGGACCGGGGGTGCAGGGCATTCCTTAGATCATAGACATATCATCCCAATCTCTGCCTTGATCTTCACATGGCACTCTCCCTGAGTGCTTGTCTCTGTCCAAATTTCCCCCCTTTTACGGATACTGGTCGTTGGATTAGGGCCCACCCTACTCCAGTATGAGCTCATTACGGTTTAGCTAATTACATCTACAACAACCCTATTCCCAAATAAGATCACATTCTGAGGTGCTGGGGGCTAGGACTTCAGCATATGAATGTGGGTGGTGGTGGTAGGGAGACACAAATCAGCCGTAACAAATGACAGAAACACAGAACTGAAAATAAATAATCAAGTTCCATTTTATTGAGCTCTTACTACATGGCAGTCTCAGCTAGCCATTTTATTTCATCAACTCAGTGAATCCTTCTTTCCTCATTTTATAGTGGAGGAAGCCAAAGCTAAAAGAGGTCTCTCAGTTTAAACTTGTCTCCTTGATTTCAGAGCCCATGCTTTCTCCTGTATATCTTAATGCTATACCTATTTATAGAACATCAGGAAAGAGCCATGCAAGTTCATTTGGTCTGAATTGAAATGCTAACACAGGTAATAAACGCACTGCAAAAAAATGTGCTGAAGTTCGTTGCAAAGAAGCGATCTTAAAGGACACACAGGTGACGGTCCCTAAGGGCCCTCCCCGAGGCCTGTGCACCTGGGGCAGGGAATGCCAGGGAATTCTTGGCTTTGTCCACCAGGCCTCTCATCCCCAGTAAGCCGCTGCATTCCTACCAACGCCCAGCAACCAGCCAGAGCAGGCACTGTCTCCCTTTGTGCTTCCCTATCCTCATTCTGAATTTAGATCAGGGTGAAGAGTAGAGAGAAGGAAATGAGCCAGAAAATAGAAAATTAATACTTGGTAGAGTTGTCATATTTTAAAATTAATTTATAGGCAATGTCAGATAACCAGAGTTAAATCATTTTATCAGCAGGCTGCTCTAGGATTTAAAAATTGGCAGCCATCATTGTAAATCAGGTCTCAGGAGCCCCCAGGGAATCGTCTCTAGGGAAGAATGTTGACATAGGGTGGGCAGAAATGTAAATACTTGATTAGCTGTGTCCTTTTCTTTCACACAAAACCTAAAGTATTTCTACCTCATGTTGAGTGATCACAGTAGGTTAAATAGTAACAGGAGGGAGAAAGCTATTCAAGTTCATGGTTAGCCTACTTTTAGTGCTTCTCTTCCTCCCTGGCAATCCTAGGAGACTGTTGCATGAGAGGTACTCACCACAGCGGGGTATTCCTGGCTTGGGGTCCTTGGGGTGGGCTCAGCCTTCTTCTGCACAGACACTGGCAGCACGCTGGTCAGTGTCACATTTCCCCAGCTGGTCGATGTCACGTTTCCACCATGTGCCTGGGAGCCGGAGCGCCCACAGTTTTACCACATTTATACTGGGAAGACCTTATTGGATTCAAGCCCTGCCTTTCACCTCTTGTTGTTGCAGCTCTTTGTCGAGGGCGTGTGGTGAGGGTCCCCGCGGGGAGTCTGGTGCGGGTGGTGGGCACTGAACTGGTCATCCCCTGCAACGTCAGCGACTACGACGGCCCCAGCGAGCAGAACTTTGACTGGAGCTTCTTGGCCTCGGGCAGCAGCTACGTGGAGCTCGCCAGCACTTGGGAGGTGGGCTTCCCCGCCCAGCTGTACCGTGAGCGCCTGCAGAGGGGTGACATCGTGCTGCGGCGGACGGCCAACGACGCCGTGGAGCTGCACATAAAGAACGTCCAGCCCTCAGACCAAGGCCACTACAAGTGTTCCACCCCCAGCACGGATGCCACCGTCCAGGGCAACTATGAGGATACAGTGCAAGTTAAAGGTACATCCTCACAGGGGGTTGCTCCGCTGGGGGACCGGACTTTCCTTTGCCACTCAGCTGTGCGGGACTGTGCCAGAAACTTAAGTCCTCTGGGTCTCTGTTCCCTCCTCTGTCCAATGGACGAATAATGTCTTACCTGATTAAAGGCAGAGGATGGGCCAGGTGGCCTCTGAGCGCCCTTTCTCTTCACTCCATTATGATCGTGAGCCCTCCCGTGGCTGGTGAGTTGAGGCAGAGTGGTGTGTGATGGCGACTCCAGCTGTGAGCCAGGTTGCCTGCACGCAGTAGGTCCCATGGCTCGCCCTCCCACTTGTCAGCTCTGTGGCCGTGGGCACGTCCCATGCCTCAGCTTCGTCCTCTGGAAAACAGTGCCTTCCGTAAAGGTCAAGGTGAGTTAGGACATGTAAAGCCTCAGAGCAATGCCGTAGTAAGCACTCAGTCAGGTTAGGGACAAGAAGGTGATGGTCATGATGACACTGATGTTCAGGTTTATGGGACTAACAGTACTTCAAAGCTCATGTCTCTCTTTGTGCCCTTCATGACTTAAGTACCTGTTTGTTCTAGAAGTTGTAGGGGTCATGTGTGGAGAAAGAATGATGTGGTCACTGCAACCTTATTGGCCTGGCTGTGCAAGTCATCACACCTTATGTATCTGGAATGTTTGGGTTTGTTTGTTTTTTCATTTTCCAAGTTCTGTTTGATTAACTCACACATTCAATTCTCAACCCAATGAAGAAGAGAGGGCAGGGTATTTCCCTAATTTACACATGAGGAAATGGAAGAGCATAGGTTAATTACTTGCCTAAAATCACACAGCTAATTAGTAAATGAGCAAGAGCAAACAATTTTAATTTGGGGCTAGCAAAATAGAAACATTATTAGTGTTGTTATTATTATTACTTAAGTATGCATTTATTTGTATCCTGCCTTGTTCCAAAAAGAATTATATCAGAGTAGTAGTGTAATTAATGATCAGGAAAGCAGAAGATGTACATGATGATATAAAAAGAAGGGGTTGATTCAGGCATTCATTCCTTCTGTAATGATTTATGGGCTACTACCATATTGTCCAGATACTGTTCCCCCGTTAGACTCATGAGGGAATAAAACAGCCATGTCCATTATGCAGGTATTAAAATGTCCAATCTACCTCTTCCATTACCTTTTCTCATTCCTCTACAAAATCCAAATATGTTTTTGAGAAAAAAGTCCCATAAGACATTCTTGCATTGGAGTTAAATAATGCATTGCTTTTGTAGTCATCATACACATGGGCCACCTCCACTAGGTCAGATGCACCCTCGTCTCCATGTGTAATTCTCATCTTGAGGAGTTGGAGGCAGCAGGGGGAACCTACACCCCCCACACCCACCCACACACACACTGCCCAGTATCTTTCTGTTTGTTCTCCAGTCTTTGAAAGGCAAGAGTAAGGAGAGGCTCTCCTGGGGTCAGGAAAGCAGATGGATGGCCATGAAAGAGACTGGCTGGCTGCCCAAGTGGAGCCTCCCGTGGCTGCCATGCATGGTCTAGTGTCTCTCTGGCCTTCAGCTTCATGGGTCTTCAAACTATATATCCATGGCCTTAGGGATAACTGGTCTTGGGAACTGAGTCATGTTAGCTGGACTCACAGACTAATGTGTATAGTAGAAGGTCATTATATTCATTTGCAATAGAGATAGGTCTTTGTGATGTGTCCTTCTAAACATGTAGCAGTTTTTTTTCTGTTATTTAGAGTAGTCCCTTCTCAAGGACACTGAATTCGTTTCTGAGTGTGGGATGGCAGGAAAACCCAAGGAGATGATCGACAGTGGTTTTGGGGATTCTCTCAGCCAGCCCATAGGCAAGCCTGAGAGGTTGTCCCTGCCCTTTGGTAGGGGCCTTCTTGCTGGTTACTTCATGTGTGGCTTCCCTTCCTCAAGAGCAGTCACCGACACTTCCCTGATCTCCGGCCCCCTTTTTCTAGACTATGGAAGAGCCCAGCTTTTCCCCAGTGGGTCCTAATAGTTAAATAGCTGAGGCGTCAGTTTTCCTTGATGGGTTCCTACCCTGCAGATACCCTCTGCTCACCCTAGTCATTCTTAGACATTCCCCAGGCCTCAAGGCACAGGAAGCTCTCCTGTGCTTTTGTGCTTTGCGGATTACACTGCCTTAACTCCTAGAAGATCCCCCAGGTTCTCTACTCCAGCCTGTGTCCTAACAAAGGAGTGTTGGACAGTAGTGGCTGGTTATTTGATTGTGATTGCTGAGTGCCAAGCACTGTCCTGGGCACCTTCCCTTATAACTGGTTTAATTCTCAGTCAACTTCCGGAGATAGGTCTCGTTGTCATCCCTTTTTAGGGTTGAGGAAAACGAGGCACGGAGGGGTAAAGTGACTTGCCTAAGGGCGGCAGAAGTAGAACTCCAAGGCACAGCTCCCAAAAGGGAGTTTGCACCACCCAGTTCTAGCCAGGGGTCTTATTAGTGTCTCCTCTTTTTTCAAGTCAGAAAGTTGAGATCATAGATGAAGCCCAATGGGCAGCCGTGCCCATCTGGGCTTTAGAACAGGGGAGGGGAGGAGGAAATTGTGCCGCAAGCCCCGGACGGTGCTGGGCACTTGGGCAGTGGCTGGGGTGGCGGTGTGCTGACGGCTCCGCTTTCTCCTTGCAGTGCTGCCGGATGCTCTGCGCGTGGCCGCCGGCCCGCAGCCCTCCCCGGGCCCCAGCCTGCGCGAGGGCGAGCCCTTCGAGCTGCGCTGCTCAGCCTCCACTGCGTCGCCGCTGCACACGCACCTGGCGCTGCTTTGGGAGGTGTGGCGCGGCCCCGCCCGCCGGAGCATCCTCTCCCTGACCCACGAGGGCAGGTTGCGGCCCGGCCCAGGCTACGAGCAGCGCTACCGCAGCGGGGATGTGCGCCTGGACACCGTGGGGAGCGACGGGTACCGCCTCTCCGTGTCCCGGGCCCTGGCCTCCGACCAGGGTTCCTACCGGTGCATCGTCAGCGAGTGGATCGGAGAGCAGGGTAACTGGCAAGAAATTCAAGAAAAAGCCGTGGATGTGGCCACCGTGATGATCCAGCCAACAGGTGAGCTTCTGGAAATTGTATATTTTAGACTATATGTTATTTAGGGCAATGTGCTGTGAAGAACTCGGCCGGGAGCCTTTTTCTTCTCTGACGAGATTTCTGCTGCTCCTGGGAGGCCTCGCGTTGATGGGTGAGGGAGTAGTGTGGTGTTAATGGTTTGGGGAGGATGTATTTGTTTTGTGCCAAGTGCCGAGACGCCTGGGAAGCTGCAGGTTGCATAAGATACTACGAGAATTTTGTGACTGAAAGATTAAGTCCTTTTAAGTGCCAGGAGAGGTCCGGCCTGTTGGTCAGCGGGGCTTTGGGGTGGAGCTGCCCCCAGCCCGCTCCCTTGGCTTCATTTTGTTTGGTGTTCCCTAAATCTCTGGATCTGCCCTTCCCCACAGCTGTTGGGGACGTGTCTGGCTCATCCCCAAACCTCTCGTCTGACTTGGGTCCTCTAGGCCTGCCTTTCAGGTCCCCTCAGATGTGACATCCCCTTGTAGGTGAGGGATTCCCTAGGGCTGGGCCTCTTCTTATGTCCTCTAGGCCACATACCCCAGAAGCATTCAGCCCTGGGGTCTATACGCAAGAAGTTGTTGTCATCTGTGAACCAGCCTTTTCAAAAACAACAAACAAAACCCTTCTTACTCCTGCTAGAGAAGTAATTAAGGAAATGCAAAATACATTTTCGAAAACCCATAAAAATAAAAGAAAAACAAATAGGAAAGAAAAACAGGCCATTTTTGACTCAGTTTCCAACAGGCATCAGTAGAGAACCTACTGTATGCTCAGTTCTGTCCTGGGCTGTGGGGTCAGAGATGCTTAAGGATCGTTCCCAGGCCTCATGGAGCTTCTGGCTTGGCAGAGAGAAAGTGTAAAGAGCCCATCTCAGGGTGATGTCCCTGCTGTGGATGGTTGGATAGACTTGGTTTGCTGGGAGTCTGACATCTCCAGATCTCAGAGTACTCTGCTGCTGTTGCTGCTGCCTCCTGTTTTGTAAACTGGGAAGACCTTGGCTGGACTCATTTCCTGACTATAAACAAGAGTGTGTGGTCGCTCTGTTGCTGAGATTGGAAGGAAAGCAGGAAACGATACACACGGGGAGTGTTTTTCCTCTGCAAGCTGCATTGTCCTGAGCACTCTACCCTGTGTTTACACCACAACACAGGAGCTGGATTTGGTAGAAGCAGCACTGACTGGCCACTGAATGACCGTGGCCGTCAGTGAGGTTGGAGGTGCTCTTGCCGACAAGAGGGGCTGCAGGTCACACTCAGTCTTGGTTCTCCTGGCTGCAGAAATCACTTTCCAGATGGATTCAGGTCACCTGCCTTTTCGGAAGTGATCTGCCAGGAATCTGACCTAAGAAACCACGGATATTCAGCTTGCATCAAACAACTGTTTTAATGGGGCCGGAGGGTTAAGAATTTCAGCTTGGCAGCGAATTATCTCTTCATACAAGAAGTTCAGTTGTAAAGGTATTTTTTTTTTTTATTTCAAACAAGCCACAAAACCCAGAGTATAGTTATAAGACTTGAACACCCTGAGTCTATTAGGCAGGCAGTAGCATCTGGCTCTCACCTGAGCCTGAGGGTTCATAGCTTTTTGTGCCGTGGGCGTCTTTGACAGTCCTTTGAAGCTCACAAACCCTTTCTCAGAGTTAATGTGTTTTAATTCATGAAATACATGTGGAGGATGACAAAGGAAAACAATTACATCGAATAGTAATCAAAATATTTTTAAGACAACTTTGTTATATAATAATATAGTGTTTTATTATTGCATTAAATAATAAGATATAGTGGCAGGCCTAACAACTACTGTAATTTCTGATAAGTGATGAATATAAATGATATTTTAAGATATCTGCAACAATTGTAAGGTGATGTGAAAATATCTGTGATTTCTATTGGGAACAAGGTCCCAGGGACAGATAATACTACACTGGTTTGTTGCTTAGTTTCATAATGAGGGGAGCTGCTATATTTCACGTAGAGGTTAGTAAAACAAAGACAATTTGTTTTTCCCATCCATGTCACAGATTCCTTAAATTCTCTTTGTGGACCCCAGGTTAAGAACCACCACACTAGAGTGATGATCTTACTCTCATTTTCAACACCTGCATTCTCCATAGCTAGCTTTTTTTTTTTTAATTAAAGTGTAGTTGATTTACAATATTATGTTAGTTTCAAGTGTACGACATAGTGATTCAATAGTTTTATAGATTTTACTCCATTAAAGTTATAAAACATTGGCTATATTTCCTGTGCTGTGTGTTACATCCTGTATCTTATTTATTTTATACTTAGTAGCTGTACCTCTTGATCCCCTTCCTCTATCTTGCCCCACCCCTCCCCCTCTCCCCACTGGTAACCAGTAATTTGTTCTCTGTATCTGTGAGTCTGTTGTTGTTCTGTTATATTAATTCATTTGTTTCATTTTTTAGATTCCACATATAAGTGAAAACATGCACTATTTGTCTTTTTCTGTCTGACTTACTTCACTAAGGATGATACCCTACAGGTTTTGTTGCAAATGGCTAAATTTCATTCTTTTTTGCAGCTGAGTAATAATCCATTGTATATGTACACCACATCTTCTTTAATCATTCATCTGTTGATGGACACCTAGGTTGCTTCCATATCTTGGCTATTGTAAACAGTGCTGCTATGAATGTTGTCCATAGCTACCTTCTTAAGTATTCTTATTGCATTGTTATGATAAATGGCACAAAACTACTTAAATGGTGGGGCTGTAGGTCATGTAGGTGGCAGTAAACCCCCCTATATTAGGAGTGGTCTGGTTGATGCAGATGTTGGTGTGTAATTTATAGGTTCAGTTATATCCAGTAGGAGAAAGCCTGCATCACTACAGGCTTAGTCTGAGGTCCCCTCTTGCATTACGAGTCCTTAGAACTGATTCTTTTTTTCCCTTCACCGTGCTTCATCCTGTCCCAGCAGTGAACCCTCCAATCCCATAGAACATGTAACAACTATGCTTAGTGATGTGACAAGATATTTAGCCACTTGCTGGGAAAAAATATTAGAAAGTGAACTATACCGCTAAAGAGATGTTTCTGCCAGTATTTCTAAACGCAAGAATCTGTTTTCTCCATGCGTACTGTCCACAGCTGCATATTGCCCACTTCTTCCCTCAGCTGGCTCCCTCCTGAGCCTTCTTTTACCGCCAGTAGTGGTGGCCGGCACAGAGGGACTCTGACAGTATTCTGGTATCTCTGACCACGGTTTGTACGTGGGGAGGTTCAAACCGTAGCACAGGCTCAGGGCAGCAGTTTCCATACTGACTCCTCTCAAAAGATATCTCTTATTACTTTTGGCTCGTTTAAAGGTTGAAGGAGGAGGAGGAATTCGGAAGAAGGTGGGTGGAGGTGAGAAATTAGACTTCAAATTCCTTTTTCTAATACTATGCCCACCTCATTTTCTGTCTTCATCAAGGCAGATGTTGAACTTGGCCTGAAACACTTCTTTGAAATATCATCAGCCTTTGGAAATATTTATATGAAAGTCATTTACTCCAAAGGGCATGGGCTTTGGGGTTGCATGTTTTCTGAACTGAGTGACAGTGTTTGTCGCTGAGCTGACCCGGGACCGCAGCTGGTGCTGAGTGACTCCTGCTAGAAGACCAGGACCGTGCTGTGCGTCCGCTTGAATCCCCTGGGAGGTGTCGGCTATTTATCATCTAAGCAGTTGTTCCTAGAGCATTACCACGTGTTGAATGTTTTTCTACTCTGATTACAGATGTTCAACTTCTTTGCAAAAAATCCCTTGAATAAACTAAAATGTTTCCATGTAAAAAGCTTTGACAGGGGAATGCTGAAATCACATCTGCCTGGAGACCGTGACACCAAATCCTTCAGTGCTTCGTCTAAATATAGTCTACTTTTAATTATCCACACAGAGAGGGCAGTGGCATGGGTAATCCAGAAATCATTGTGGTTTGGTTTTAGAATATATGCTTTATCCTTGACTTTAAGGCGGTGTGTGGAACAGAATAAATGATGCTCTAAGTGCATTGCCTTTGGAAGACTTGACTCGTTAGGCATATTGTCTGGTTTCACTTTCCCAGTCCTTCTGTTTAGGATCCTCCCTACCCCCTTTTACCCAGAAGATGGTTTCACCCTCACTTCCTACCCTCCAGCTCCTGGCCCCCAATATGTACCGGCCAGAGCCGAGCTGTCTTTTCTCTGAAAGTCACCCAAGGCCTGTCATGCATATGGAGAAAGTATAATTTTAGTTTTGTAATGTTCAGCAGACTTGTTTTCAAATGATAGTGTACGTGATAATAGTGTAACACTTAAGAGCAGAGTCCCTAGAGGCAGACAGCCGGGATTTGAATCTTAGCTCTGTCACATATTAGCTGTGGCACCTTGGGCAAGTTATTTAACTTCTCTGTGCTTCAACTGCCTTATCAGTAAAATGGAGATGATAATTGTACTACCTCATAGGGTTGTTTTGAAGATGAAATTTATAAAGCACTCAGAAGAGTGTCTGGCATATAATAAGCATATATATATATAAGTGCTTGCTGCTGTTATTGTTTTAATGAAATAAAAAGAAATATGGTATGTTTCATTCATTTATTCAGTACATTTCTCAAGCACTTAAAACTGTACAAAGCCTTCTAACTTGAATGGTGCAAATAAGAAGGTAAAAGGAGATGATCTAAGGGGACGGGGGTGGAAGCAGCAAATACGATCGAGATTATCTAGATGTCCTTGTTTTTAATGTTCCAGTTCTTCGGGCCGCTGTGGCCAGGAATGTGTCTGTGGCTGAAGGAAAGGAGCTGGACCTGACCTGCAACATTACAACGGACCGAGCGGACGATGTCCGACCCGCGGTGACATGGTACTTCAGCAGGACGCCTGACAGCACCTTGCCCGGCCGCCATGTGTTGGCTCGACTGGACCATGATTCCCTGGTGCACAGCTCTCCTCGCATGGCCTTGAGTCACGTGGATGCACGTTCCTACCATTTACTGGTTCGAGATGTTAGCAAAGAAAATGCTGGCTACTATTTCTGCCACGTGGCGCTCTGGACACCCGGGCACAACAGGAGCTGGCATAAGGTGGCAGAGGCCATGTCGGCCCCAGCTGCTGTGGCTGTGACCTGGCTAGGTGAGTTGTTTGGAGGGATGGCTCTTCACCTCTCTGGCTTAATCCCTCCTCTGGGATATGGAGAGGAGTAAGGGAGCTGTGTGTTCTGCATTGTTTGGGCCTTCTTGATATAAGGACAAGCATACCCTCTCCTGCATAGATCCCAAGCTGGGGGAGAAAGCAAAACTGGCTGAAATAGAATCTGGCAGGCAAGGGAAATGTTTAGATGTGGCCTCAGTTGTCTCAATACCCTCATCTGAGAGGATATATATTCCTTTTGCTGTCGAGATTTGCAGGGTCGGGGGCCCTGCTGAATGGCTCTTTGAAATGGATCTTTGTTGGAGGGAGAACACTGCCATTCTCCCTTTCCTTTTCCTAGACTCCTAGGTGCTCTCTGGGAGGAGCTGGGGCTTTTCTAAAGCCCAGGGAAGAAAAAGAATTCCTTTAGTTAATGGAACACGTTTTTTTTCACTGAATGACCTGGAATGCCCAAATGAATTTTTTTTTCCAGATACCAGTTAAATCCAGGAGGCTGCCTACTTCCCCTGCTCTTCTGGAGGGCTCTCTCCCCAAGTCCGATTCCCAAGGGAGGAGCAGAGTGGCCCTCAACTGTTGCCCTCCTTGCCACCCATGTTATTGTTACTTGTCATATATGTGAAGGTCATTGTCGTATCCTCTTCTTTTTTTTTTTTACCATGCTCACTTTCCCCATCTCTTATTTTCCTGAATGCTTGCCCCCCAGGGCTGACTTTTCCTAATTTTGTTACTATCTTGTAATTAATTGCAAGTGAACTTAGGCAGGATGGGGCCGGGTGGAGTGTGGAGTGCTTCGCTTCCCAAGTCCATTACTGCAAAGATGGAGACAGGCCTGCCGGTTAGCCTCTTCCCTGTTTTGAGCTTGATCTCTCTACTGTCCCCTGACTGTTCCGAGCCCGCATGAAGGCCTTTGGCATTGCTCCATTAGGAGGTAAAACCGATCTTTAAAGGCTCGGAAATCATTTCCTCCTTTGTCTAATGCTAAACAGCCTCCCGCCGTGAGCCCCAACTCATTTCTCAGCTCTTCCTTGTCTCTGCAGTGAAATCTTCTCCTGGGCTAGTAGCACATTCACTGTCTGTTTCTTCCTAATAAGCTGTTATTTGGCAAAGATGGGGAGTTGGCAAGTGGGGACAGAGGGGGCAGGGAGAAGACGAGTAATAAGAGAATAAGCAAAGGGTCCATCCAGTTCTGAGCGAGACCGGGCGGGGTGTGAGTCATCCCTGGTAGCAAAGTGATGCTTTGATATCTGCAAAGTGAAAGGAGTGGGTGCATCTGGCGAGCTTTTATTCCTGCCGTCTGAACCCCGTGCGAGAAACTCATCATGAAGTACTGAACTGGAACAACGTTAGCCCAGCTAGAACTCTCCTTAGCAACCTTCAAAATAAAACAGATGTTGTCAGCACCAGAAGAGTTTTCATCCCTGGAGCTGAATGTGTCTCACAGCCCTGATCCTCGGTGCCTTGTGCGGTGCTGTCAGATCCCAGCGACGATGCTCCGCACCCCTCCCCCACCGACTTAGAGGGCCTCTTTGAAGTCCTCTTGCGCTGATCCCAGCCTACCCCGGGGGAGAGATGCAGAGACTGTCAGGAAACAAGAGGGGAACTCGGGGAGGGAATGGGCTCTTTTAGCTGGGAGGGATTTGTTGGTGGCTGTGTTCTCCAGAGAGTGGGAAGAAATAAAGAGACTAAATTGTGGGAAAAGGTTTGGTTATTATTCTGAGGATCCAACACAGTTGTTGCGAAAGCTGTCAGTGTGCTTTTCCCTGGCTGATCTAAGGCCCCAGGCCCCGCATCTCTCACAGTTTTTTGCACGTAATGGGCACTCAGTAAACACTGGCCTGATGGATAGATAAACCAGCACCAACACATGGATATGTTAAAATATATGCATAGGAAAAGAAGAATTGCAAAGAAAGCAATAATGTGCAGCTCAGAATATTCAGAGATACTGCACATGGGCAAACCTGCCAGGAGTGTAAGTGGTATTCTTCTCCTGTCTTCCCCTTAAATCTCTCCTCCTTCCCTGTGCCTCTGTCTCATACCATTACAGCTCCCTGGATACTTGTCAGGAGGCAAGTTGGGCCTGAATACAGCAGTAGGCTTTGTCTCCAGGACCTCCCAATTGGATTCTCCACTCAGCAGTGATCAGGCCTGACTTGACACTGTGTGATTCTCTCTAGATCTACAACATGTCTGCGTATGCATGTGGATACCATGCCACATGTAAATTGGGGCCTGCTGAGGCTAACTGAGAGGTGGTAATAAGACAGGAAATACTCTATTTAGATAGGTCATCTTATGTTGTGTGACTGTGGAATGTTGTCACAAAAGAGCTCTTGAGAAAGCCAGATCCCTATGCAGGTATTACACAAAATGCTCAATTTTGCTACCTGACAGATTAAAAATAATAACTACCATGTATTGAACACTTACTACGTGCCAGGGACTGGGCCAAGGGCTTTACACGCATTAAATATTGGATCCCCGCAAAGAGTGCAAGTGAGGTACTGTCCCAATCCCCACCTGAAAACCACTGATTTTCATTTCGCTCACAATTTTGAGGGTCAGGAATTAGGGAAGGACTCAGTGGGGTTCATCTCTGATGCACATGGTGACAGCTGGGACAGCTAGGGCTAGGGATCCCCTTCCAGATGGCTTTCTCATGCACTTGTCACCACGTTCCAGGGCATCTCCCTCTGTCCCCATGTGGTGTCTCATCCAGGCCCTGTCCATGTGGCTTGGGTTTCTCATGGTGCCGTCTTCTCAGGACAGTCATTCTTCTTACGTGGCGGCTGGCTGCCAAGACACAGGAAGTAGAAGTGCCTGGCTAGTTGAAAGCTATCCCTGGGACTGGTACAGTGCACCTCCGCTGTTTTCTGTCGGTCAGAGCCATCACAGAGTCAGTCCAAGTTCAAGGGGGTAGAGAAAGAGACCCCATCTCTTAATGGGAGACCAGCAAGGTCACATTTCAAAAACGGCATGTGAGATGGGAAACGTGACTGCATCATCTTTGGAAAGTAGAATCTATGCAGTGGTTAATGCTTGTTCCTTTTATTTCAAAAGAAATGTTTAGAATGGCTTGGATAGAATTATGGCCCTAGGTCAAGTCTGTCCCAAGTATTTTCATCTTGAAGGGAGTCTGTCCCAAGTATTGTCATCCTATGTGGAAACAGTTTGGCTTTGGGGATCAGCTTCACTCCTGAAACTCTAAAGCATAGAGTCCTAAAAGCTGGGTGGTTCTTGTCCTCATTAGCTTGGGTGCACTGAGTAGATGAGGGGTTGAAGCTGATGGGGGTCTTCTCACGTTCCATCGTGTTAACCAGAGAGATCAGGGCAATGACGTGAATGGGTCTGTCAAGTCCAAGAGCACTTGTAGCAGCTGGGAGGACTATGATTTTTTAGAGGGTAAGAAAAAATCTCTCTACTTAGGATGGATGCCCTACTTTTGAAGGCAAAAAGATTTAAGTTGGGTTGCAAAACGAAGTCCAATTTAAAGCAGGAGGCACAAAAATAAAATCAAGATCAAAGGGGGTAAAAAAAAAATCAAAGAATAGGTATTGCAAGATGGTTGGGATGGATTAGTTACTGCATTTGAGCACTGAATTTGCCTCTGAAGTTTTGGAGAGTTGAGGCGAAAGAGATGTGATTATACAATCCTCCTCTGATGAGGGAAAACAAACAAAAGAGAGACAAACTTTTTCTTGGCACTGAATTTATCATGTGCTTGTTTTATTTAAGGGGCATTCGATAGCATAATGGACAGTGCTTTCAACTGTTCTTTTACAAACGCTCTAAGTGATTTTTTAAATGGATGTTTCTTATATCCACTCCCCATAAAAGCTGAAGGCATAAATCTTAAGTGTGTGAAGGAGTTTTTGTGAGAAACTGAGTTACTATGGAGGACAAATGTTGCTTTGTGTTGATCCAATTTAGTATATGGCTAAAACTATAGAGAATCTGGAGGAATGGCTGATTAATCTGCATGTTAAGCCATCTCTCTCTGCTATCAGATGTCTTAAATGAGCCCTTGGCAAGAGTTGGATACTAATCAGTTCATGGTTGAGCTCTCTGCCCGAAGTCCCAGACTTCTGTGGTGTTAATTGGAGAGGGTTCCACCGGCTTCAGATACATGAGCAGGAAACGGCAGAGCTGAGTTGTTCTCTTCAGGCTTAGGCACCTGATTTGCATTCTTCCCCACTTGCGGACCGTCCCCTCTTCCAGCCATGTGCCAGCGAGGAAGGTAATTATTTTTCTTTAAAAGGAGGTGTTAATCTGCTAAGTACTTGGTAGAGACTTGAGAGTTCTTTGCCATCTACAGAAGGTAAGATTTAGATCTGCAAATTTTTTTTTTTTTTTGCGGTACGCGGGCCTCTCACTGTTGTGGCCTCTCCCATTGCGGAGCACAGGCTCCAGACGCTCAGGCTCAGTGGCCATGGCTCACGGGCCCAGCCGCTCCGCGGCATGTGGGATCCTCCCGGACCGGGGCACGAACCCATGTCCCCTGCATCGGCAGGCGGACTCTCAACCACTGCGCCACCAGGGAAGCCCCAGATCTGCAGAATTTTATGGGCAGCTACGATCAGCTGTCTGTCCAGGATTATCTCTGAAGGCAGAAGAGCGATGGAGTCCTGCTCCACCACCTTCTAGGCGTGTTATCTTGGGCTTATCCCTTATGGCTTCTAAGCTTTGGTTTTCTTGGCTTCGTGGGATAATGCATATAGAGTGCTTCACGCAGTGCCTGGCACTTAAGTGCTCTATACGTTTTCATGGTGGTGGGGTTGTGATTTATTGGTGTTTTGGGGGGAGAGTCAATATAGAACATGCTCTTCCCCACCAAGTTCTTAACCAAATAAGCCACGGGGGTGTCGTAGGGCATGGAGAACGAGGAATGTGTGGGTCCAAAGAAAAGGGGCTGAGCTGACCACACCTAGCTCCTTTCTTGCCTCTGCTCCCAAATCTGGTAATTCTCTCTTCTTTCTCTGGGAGGAGTGAGTGAGGATGAAGAAAGAAAAAAACGGAGTGCTTGTCACTTTGGGTGTGGGGCATAGGTATTCCATTGAAATCATGTTATCTCTATTGCTCTGAAATGACTAATGCTGACTGCAACCTCATAATAATAGTTCTTCTAAGTGGGGTAAAGTAATAACAGCTCCTTATTTATAGCCTTCTCTTTTTAAATGTTAGAGAATATTTAATTGGGCTTTTGGGGTTTTTTTTTTGTTGTTTTTTTGGCTGTGCTGCGAGACTTGCAGGATCTTAGTTCCTAACCAGGGATCGAACCCGGGCACCTGGCAGTGGAAGCCCGGAATCCTAACCACCGGGCCACCAGGGAAGTCCCAGAGAATTTTTTTTTTTTTTTTCTGTGGTACGCGGGCCTCTCACCGCTGTGGCCTCTCCCGCCGCGGAGCACAGGCTCCGGACGTGCAGGCTCAGCGGCCATGGCTCATGGGCCCAGCCGCTCCGCGGCATGTGGGATCCTCCCGGACCAGGGCACAAACCCGCGTCCCCTGTGTCGGCAGGCAGACTCCCAACCACTGTGCCACCAGGGAAGCCCCCCAGAGAATATTTAATTGTTGTATACCAGTGATGATAGTGGCAACTCTTTGACAATTAGTCAACTTGCTCAGCTGCATCTACAGTACCTGCCCAGTTCAGGGTAATAAAACTGGCATCGGCAGAAAAAAGAGCCCTCTTCCTCCTGTTTCTTCTGACTCGTGCTTGCAGCTTGTTCATCTAATTAGCTCTCCCAAGTTAACTAAGCTTCAAAGGCGGTATTAGAACATGGCCCTGTTGTACACAGTTCAGGATCAGTGCCTCAGCTGTTATCATCCCTCTTGTCTTCTGGGATGGAGCTGGCTTTGAGAAGCATGAATAACTGGGTGTGTAATGAGGTTGTGCAATTCGGCCCTAGTGGGAGCCAGGCCACGGAGCCAAAGCCTCTCCTATGATTCTGCTCCCCACTCCCGCGCTGTGCAAGATCTTAGTCTTTGAACTTAACCTCCTTTGGGTTTTGATTTCGGTTTTGGTTTGGTTTGGTTTGGTTTAGGAAAAGTACGTGAAAATAGTATCTATCATATAAGTTGGTTCTGAAGATTAAACGAGCATGCAAGGAAAGTGTATGGCCTGGTCCTGGCACACAGGAAGCCCTTCATAAATGCCAGTTATTAGTATCCTTGTACCTTCCTTACAGAATTGTTGTGAGAGTGAATAAATGAGGTAATCTCTGAAATCCCCCGGTTCAGGTCCCTGCATGTGGTAGGCACAAAATATCTGCTTTTACAAATTAGCCAATGATTCGGAACATTTTCATTGTTTTGAAAGTTATAACAAAGGAGTTTAATGACCCATAATCAAAAAACAAAGTCTTTCTTGGTGGGGCTTGCAGTATGGGAGGCCGCAGCTTCAGGAGGTGGTGTGTAAATGAGCAGGTCATCCTGGGACCTAGATTAGGGAGAGATCCTTGTTTCTTGGAAGGTTAGTGATGTCATGCCCTAGACTGGCCCCAGTATTCTGTGAAAGGGCTTACGATGTGGGTGGGTTGTTTGTTTGTGTTAAACTTTTGGAGTAGCAATTTACCCAGAAGTAGAACAAACCACTAGCTTCAACAGTTATCAGTATTTTGCCAATCTTATTTCTTCTCTCTTCCCTCCCCTAGACACACACACACACGCACATACACTCTCTCTCTCTCTTTCTTTCCCCTGCCCCCTCTTTTTTCTTCCTTCTGGAAGAATGTAAAACACATCCCAGACATCATGTCATTTTGCCATTAAATACTTTAGTGTGCATCTTTAACTGATAAGCATTTTTTAAACATAACCACTATTACATTCTTAGATGATTTCTTGATGAGATCAAGCAGCATATAGCAGTAATCAGTAGTGTAATGCTTATGCTGAAAATGAGCATTTTTATGCAAAATATTAAATTTAGTCCAGTTCAGCAAGTGTGTTAATGTCTTTTATGTACAAGGCACTGCATACATAGCACACACAGATGAATCAAGTAGGGGGTCCCAGACCCTGAGAAGAGCCCTATAGAAGGTCCATAAGGCAGACAGACCTGTAACTGAAGTTCAAGGCAATGTTCAAGTAAAGTCCTCAGAGATCAGGGAACCTGGCGGGTGGTAGGGTCTCTGTGAATGTTTACAGAATAAGAAGTAGAGGTGGGATAGGCTGGTGAGTTCACAGGAGGCTTCCTGTTCCGTAGGAGAGGCTACCTGAAGAGGTCTGTGCACGACGGACCTTGAGGAATAGGCCCAGTCTCTGCCAACAAGTTTTAAAATTGTGAAACAACAATAAAGGAAGATTTCCATACATGCACCAAAACATAAAAGAAATAGGCACCCACTCACACGCCTACCATTCTGATGTAGTGGAGTCCTATCTTTTCTAGGAGTGTAAGTCTGAAGGCGACCTCCAAGGCTGGGGATAGTTCAGATGACCTTTGCACATCCTTTAAATCAGTGGAACTTACGCCTTGTAAGTCCACAAGAATCCACGTGTTTGTTTGTTTTTGCATTAGTATCCTCCTTTTGTGGGCCTAAGATTTAGTTTTAACAGAGAACAAGGAGACCAACCATTCAGTGAAGAGATTTTGCTCTTCTGCCAAGCTGGCATTCCTGTAACTAGATGCACATGCACTGCAACCCCTGTGCTCTCCTTTCTCCACATTTGGACACATAGATTTAAACAGATCCATCAAGGGGGAGAGGAGGGAGTAGAATGGGGGAATCGGCTCAGTCATTTACTCAGCGCCTTACTGAGCAGGTGTCCCAGGTGCTGAGGCAGAGGCAACAGTGGGAAGAAGCAGAAGGGATGAGGGAGTGGTAACAGGTGCCACCGGCACAGAGTCTAGAGCATGTACAAGAGGGCAGTGGGTGGTGGAGCTGGACAGAGGGCTTAGACTCATACTCTGCAGGGCCTTGAATGCCAGGCTGGGGAGTGTGTTCTTCACTCAGTAGGTGAGAGAAAAGCCACCTACTGGGAGGCTTCTTGAACAGATGACCTGGTGGTGGTGTGAGCCTAGAGGCAGGTTGCAAGGTTATTATACTAGTCCTGGCTGGTGGCAGAGGGCCAGGACGGGAATGGTGGTCATGAGGTTTTCACTTCTAGGCACAGATATTTATAGAGCACCTACTGTGTGTGAGGCCTGGAATGTGAGAAGTGGAAGAGACGCTGAGGAGGGAGAATGGTGAGACTTAGGCACCGTCTGAAGAGAGTGGAATATGGCACACCTTTCAAGAGGGGGTACTGGGAGAGTGAACGGTGGGGTGTGGTACCAGGAGCAGCAGTTGGAAAGTTAGGAGGAGGAGCCAGCTGTATGTGTTTGGAGTGAGGTTTCAGCTGTGTGTGTGTGTGTGTGTGTGTGTGTGTGTGTGTGTGTATGTGTGTCTGTCTGTTCCCCTGCTTTGGCCCCAGCTGTTTCTTAGACTCCAGGTTCAAGCACTGGCACAGAGCTGTGTCCTTAGCATCTTGACTTGGTGTCTCCATTGCATCTCAAGAATAACACATTCACAACCCAATTCACCTCACTGTGCACACACCTCTGCCAGTACACCCCCCACACCCCCGCCACACATACATGGACTAGGCACCAGTCTAAGCACTTTCACATATATTATTTTAACTATTAATCCTCATGATAACATTACGAGGTGGTTACTGTTATTCTCCCCATTTTTACAGATGAGGCACCAGAGAGGTTAAGTAATCTGCCCAAGGTCACACAGCAAGTGAAGGCAGAGCCAGGATTCAAATACAGTCTGACTTCCAGACCTCTGGCTCCTCACCATGCTGTTTACTGCTTCACAGTTTGTTGTTCAGGTTAATGTGGTGACACATGCGAAGGGTCTTCTCGTTGTGCTCGGAATGGAGCAAGCTGCTGCTGCTTCATGAGGACTCTTGATGATCTGGTGTTCCCATTTGGTCCTGACAGGACTGAGGAGGGCAGTCTTGCTGTGCACACAACCAGTTCAAGTCTGTCCTTTCCTCATTAAATAAACTTGGTTGTCCTTGTCCTCACTCTAGTTGCTGTGCTGAAGTCCCACATGAGGAAAGGGTCTTGAAACCCTGGATGTGGGCTAAGTTGGGAATACCTCGTCTTATGCGTGTGATGGTGTAAATACACTTCAGTGTTTGTTCCACAGTCAGCAGTCACTGGAGAGGCAGCGTGTGTGTTAGCACGCTGCCCAGGGCCAGGAAACCCCCAAGCTGTGCATCTTTAGCACATTCACCTGTGAAGCGAGGTGGCAGATGACATTCTAGCATATTTCTCTGTAACATCCACATCACTGAGTCCATTCTCCCATTGGCGGGCAGAGCTGCGCTGGTTCAACTTTTTATGGAACAGGGTCCAGGCTCACTTGCAATTAAATGCCTGTGAAGATGACATTTGAGGGAATTAGGATTTTGAGTTCTTTCCATTTCCTGGCCACTGAGTCATTCTTGGGGAAGTCATGATGTTATACATTTCGTTAGACGTATAAATCACAAAACAACAGTTCCTTGACCTCAGCAGTTTATAATTTATATGAGTCATAAATAAAAGCAACGTTAAATAAAACTAAACTGTTCGATGGAGGTGATGTGAATACAGTGTTGGCAAATAGAAAGTTCTGTTCAGGTAGAATCATTTGTCTCCTAGCAGGCAAAGCCCTACAGGAGAAAAATGTAGCTTTTTCCAGAAGTCTTAGTATCAAGGCAGCAAACATTTATTGAGTGACTACTCTATACAAGGCCGTATGTTTGAACCTTAGGGACAAGACCTTCAAGCAAGGAGTAATAACTGCTTTACAACAGTACCTACATGGCTTATGGGAACACACAGAAAGGGTGTCCAGGAAGGGAGCACAGAGGAGGTGACACTGAAGAATGAGAGCAAGTTTGCAGGGCAGTCAAGAGGAGAGGCCACCGCAAACAGGTCACCCGGTGGTGCAAGACTACAGTGACTGGAGAACTTCAGATAATTAGATGTGACATGCAGAGGAGGTACTGGTAGAGGACAGGAGGCAATGAAGGGGGTCCTCATACCAGTTCCTGGGAGGCTTTGAAACGTGGAGTTGCAGAAATGGATTAAATGGAAACAGTGAACCTCACAGGAGGAGGGGTTCTATACAAGTGAAAAATAACAGGACTGAGACAGTGGCAGTAGAGACACTAGGAGAGCACTTGCTGGCTTCCCTCCCTCCCTCATCAGAATTTGTGCCTGGCAGGAAGCAGGATGGTCATAGTGAGCGGGCTTTACTAGAGCTAGGATCACAGTGAGCTGCCTTCAAGGTTGGCAGAATTGAATGGGAGAGTTACGTGTGTCAGTGAAAAAAATACCGTTTGGGGAGTTGGAGGATGTCCGTACACGGGAGGAATGATGACCTGAGGGCCTTGCCTTTGGGTCAAAGCCAAGGATGGCAGGAACCCGCGACACGGTGGGTTGAGTGGCCTCAAGAGCTAGAATGTACTCTGAGGTTGGGTTTTCCAGTGCTGTGCCAGTGGGGGCTTTGGAGGTCTCTGGGCACTGCTTGGCATGCCAGAGAACGTCTTGGTAGAGCATGGACACCAAACTTCTTAAGAGATTCTTCCCAGAAGACTCCAACTTCCTGGGGAAACTAACAGCTGGCCTCACCCTCTGGAAAGATCAAGACTCTGACTGGGGACATTTGGCTTCTGGCCTTGGGAGGTTTTCTTGAGGGAAGAGTTTGCAATAACAAACTCTCAGAGGATCCTTCCCATACAACATAAAGACTTCCGTTTCTATCACTGTAGCTAATAGAATGGGCATTTCATTGTCAGGACAACAATTGTGCTTGTCTTGTTCCTTTTGCTAATTCTTGGTAAATTGCTCTGTCTGATTTGATTTTTTTTTTTTTTTTTTTATCCTGGCCCCTCTCTCTCTTTCAGAACCAGACTATCAGGTGTACCTGAATGCTTCTAAGGTCCCTGAGTTCTCAGACGACCTCACCGAGCTGGAATGCCGGATAGTGGATGTGGAGAGCACCGAGGCGAGCGTCCGTTTCACGGTGTCCTGGTACTACAGGGTGAACCGGCGCAGCGATGACGTGGTGGCCAGCGAGCTCCTCGCAGTCATGAATGGGGACTGGACGCTGAAGTACGGAGAGAGGAGCAAGCAACGGGCCCAGGACGGAGACTTCATTTTTTCTAAGGAGCGTACAGACACGTTCAATTTCCGAATCCAAAGGACTACAGAGGAAGACAGGGGCAGTTATTACTGTGTTGTGTCTGCCTGGACCAAACAGCGTAACAACAGCTGGGTGAAGAGCAAGGACGTCTTCTCCAAACCTGTCAGCATATTTTGGGCATCAGAAGGTAGGCACTTCCTTCTTGTTCATGAACATTTTTGTTTTGTTTTGGCTTAAGTCATCCCACTGTGCATTTCCAGATGCACAGTCACTCTGCAGGTTTCCATTTACACTAGGGATCCAAGAAATTCACACTCCAGTGACTGTGCCTCTTAACCTCAGCACGAACCCCTTTACGATGATGACGTTGAGAAGGGTAAGTCCAACAAGAGGGCTGGGGCTTGGTCGGTGGTAGGAGATCATCTTGTAGGAGCTCACAGGGTGCCTGGTGTACACCATCGACACTGTGGCCCCGCTGGGTGATCTGAAGCCAAACTTTGCACACGCCTTTGGGAGTGTATCCAGGTCCATGAGTTCCCGCTGGATGCAGGCACATTTCAGATGCCCCAGAATGAGCGGGCAGCCCCAGCCCACTGCACCTGCCCCGGAGCGGTCAGTCACCCATTCAGAGAGAGTGTTCCTGGGGAGAGCTGACAAGAACTTAAGGGAAACAGTTTCTCTGATGTGTATCCTCCCGAATGCTCAGAGCCCTGTGTGCCTTGGGATGTCAGACTTGTCGAGTCTTTTATCCCTGGTCTAGTCCGTCACTGCAGGAAGGCCAGGCCTCCCGGGTCCTCCTTCGTGCCCCGGATGTGAAGCACCGTACAGCCCACCGCATGCTTCTGTCGCCTCATTGCCATGCCTCTGAAATCCCCAAACCCCAAACAGGGCCCTCGAGAACTTGGCAAAATCTCCTGCTTCCTGACCTCATCTCTGAATAGTCCTTTCTCTTCCTCACCATAAACATGACCCACCTCACTCTCCCCAAGGACACCATTTCCCCTGGAGCCTTCCTGAGTGGTGGTGTTTTCTTCCCGCAGTGTAACCGGGCCTAGATGAGTCAGGTGCACTCCTCGTCCCTCACTGCAGCCTCCAGGCTCTTTTCCCTCCTCCCTAAAAACATCCAACTTAGATCTCCTGTCATCAGATCATTCCACTTCCTCTCATAGCTGTCACCTGTCCACTCCTGGGTCCTCCTCACGCATTCTTTGAAGATGCTCAGTTTTGTCTCGCAGCCACTCTCCAGTTTTCCTCCTGTCTTGCTAGCTTCATTATCCATATGGGCGGTGGGTCACATTTGGCTGCACATTGGAATCACCTGAGGAGCTTTAAAAAAATACTGATGCTTGAGTCCCACAAGAGGTTCTGTCTTAATTGGCCTGAGGTTCCCTGCAGTCTGGGCATTGGAATTGTCAGATGCTCCCAAGGTGGTTCTCAGGTGCATCTGAGGTTGAGAGAAACCTTTCATTCTCAGTCCCCTGTCCTCCTTTCTAGTCATTATGACCTCTGTCCTATTTGGTGATTCACTCCCAAGCTCACACCCTGCACTAGACATCTCACTTCTGATGACTGAGAGCCCTCCATACTCTGAGTTCCAATCAGCCTATCCTGTAAACACACCTATCTTTCTACATCACTCCCATTGTTTCCCACTGGCCTATTTTAGATCTCTTGTTGTGAGTTTTTTTTTTTTAGTTAAAGCTAAACTAATCTTGGTCTTGCCTTCCCCTCCATCTGTCTGTTCCCCATACCCCTTGCCCGCTCATTTCTGTTCCTTTCCTTTGACAGCCAGAGGATTTGATTTGTTTGTCCTCAGTGTCTCTATTTTCTCTCTTCCTGTTCTCTAATCTGCTCTAATCTGGCTTTTGCCCCAGCTGCTCGTGTTAAGATGACTAGTGATTGACATATTGCAAAGTCCAGTTGTTAGTCATCTTACTTGACTTAACAGGACTTAACACAGTTGGTCATTCCCCCTTCTTGGAAATACTTTGGTTTTTCCTTGGCTTGTGGGATACTACCCTCTGGGCTTTTCTCCAACCTCGTAAGTCTTCTTCTCGGCCTCCTTTGCTGATTTCTGTTCATTTTCCTGATCCTCGGACATTAGATGCCAGAGGACATAGTCCTTGGACTTTTTTTTGTTTGTTTAACCTTTGGTGATCTCTTCTAATCTCACAAATTTAAACTCCAGGAAAGAATGTGAATGGCTCAGTGGAACCTCAGGAATCAGTGGTTCTGGAGAGACCCCGTAACATACATGTCCTCCTGATAGGTTTGGTGGAACAACTATTCCCAAAATAGCCCCAACATAAAAATTTTGTTTGGTACCAGATGGGTTATAGAATTATCTCATTAAAGGAGAAAATAGTTGTGTTTAATTCATTTATCCATCCGTTCAACAAATATTTAAGTACCTTCCAAGTGCCTGACACTGAGCTATTATAATACAGATGAATTCTAATGTGTATATGCTTAGGGATTATTTTTTTTTGACAGAGAGGCAGGGAGTCACGCACTTTAAGTTAGTAGCCCTGGACACTGGTTCAAAATGTTAAAATAGCATCTCTGTGGAAATGACTGGATCTACAAGTGTAAGCTCCAGTCACTTTAGTAATAATCTGTTTTATAATGTTACCATCATATGGTGAAACAGAGAGAACCCATTGCTCCCTTGCTCTGTTCTTCCAAGCAGGCTGGTTAAGCTAAGTGTACTTTCCCTGCACCCAGTGGAGCCTCAGAGGGGAGAGGCAAATGGCATTGCCCAGAGCCCTGTCTTCCCCAGTTCACTAGAAGCGAGTTCTCCCTCACATCCTTGGGGGCACCAGCAGCTTCCCAAATCCTCACTCTGGGTGAAACTTCTCAAGGACTTGAAACTCCTTAAAAACAAATTCTCACCCATCCGTCCCCTGTCCCCTCACACCCAATAAATCGAATCAGACTGTTCTGCCTCTTCCAGCGTGGTGGATTTCAGCCTGCTTACTGACACACGTGATTTCTGAGTTTCCAGATTTTCTTAAACGCTACTGTGCAGCAATTTGCAAATAAACTCCTATTTCCCTGACATTGTGCTTTCAGATGCATATCCATTTACCTAATCCTGTTAGAAATCATGTCTTTCTGGTACTTCATTGCAGATTCCGTGCTTGTGGTGAAAGCAAGGCAGCCCAAGCCTTTCTTTGCTGCCGGAAATACATTTGAGATGACTTGCAAAGTGTCTTCCAAAAATATTAAGTCGCCACGCTACTCGGTTCTCATCATGGCTGAGAAGCCTGTTGGGGACCTCTCCAGTCCTAACGAAACCAAGTACATCATCTCCCTGGACCAGGATTCTGTGGTGAAGCTGGAGAACTGGACAGATGCATCGCGGGTGGATGGAGTTGTGTTAGAGAAAGTTCAGGAAGATGAATTTCGCTATCGAATGTACCAGACTCAGGTCTCGGATGCAGGGCTGTACCGCTGCATGGTGACAGCCTGGTCTCCTGTTAGGGGCAGCCTTTGGCGAGAAGCAGCAACCAGTCTCTCCAATCCTATTGAGATAGACTTCCAAACCTCAGGTGAGCAGGGAACCCTGTTGAATCCTAGATTGAGCTGGGAGGGACCCTAGGGTTTTGATCCAATGGCTTCATGTTTTTAAACAATTTTATTGAAATACAATTCACATGCCAAACAATTTATCCATTTAAATATATAGTTCAGTGGTTTTCAGTATATTCACAGAGTTGTGCAACCATCACTACAGTCAATTGTAGAACATTTTCATTACAACCGATAGAAACCTGCACCCTTAGCTGACACCCTTTAGCTCCCCAACCTCCTGCCCACTGGCAACCACTAATCTCCTTTCTGTCTCTATAAACATGCATATTCTGGACATTTCACATAAATGGAATGTAATATGTAACCTTTGTGTCTGGCTTTATTCATTTTATTTCTTATTTTTTTTAACATCTTTATTGGAGTATAATTGCTTTACAATGATGTGTTAGTTTCTGCTTTATAACAAAGTGAATCAGCTATACATATACATATATCCCCATATCTCCTCCCTCTTGCGTCTCCCTTCCACACTCCCTATACCACCCATCTACGTGGTCACAAAGCACCGAGCTGATCTCCCTGTGCTATGTGGCTGCTTCCCACTAGCTAGCTTTTTTTTTTTGCGGTACGCGGGCCTCTCACTGCTGTGGCCTCGCCCGTTGGGGAGCACAGGCTCCAGACGCGCAGGCTCAGCGGCCATGGCTCACGGGCCCAGCTGCTCCACGGCATGTGGGATCTTCCAGAGCGGGGCATGAACCCGAGTCCCCTGCATCGGCAGGTGGACTCTCAACCACTGCGCCACCAGGGAAGCCCTAGCTAGATATTTTACATTTGGTAGTGTATATATGTCCATGCCACTCTCTCACTTCATCCCAGCTCACCCTTCCCCCTTCCCGTGTCCTAGAGTCCATTCTGTATATCTCCGTCTTTATTCCTGACCTGCCCCTAGTTTCTTTTTTTTTTGGATTCCTTATGTATGTGTTAGCATATGGTATTTCTTTTTCTCTTTCTGACTTACTTCACTCTGTATGACAGTCTCTAGTCCCATCCACCTCACTACAAATAACTCAGTTTCATTTCTTTTCATGGCTGAGTAATATTCCATTGTATATATGTGCCACGTCATCTTTATCCATTCATCTGTCGATGGACACTTAGGTTGCTTCCATGTCCTGGCTATTGTAAATAGAGCTTCAGTGAACATTGTGGTACATGACTCTTTTTGAATTATGGTTTTCTCAGGGTATATGCCCAGTAGTGGGATTGCTGGGTCGTATGGTAGTTCTATTTTTAGTTTTTTAAGGAACCTCCATAGTGTTCTCCATAGTGGCTGTATCAATTTACATTCCCACCAACAGTGCAGGAGGGTTCCCTTTTCTCCACACCCTCTCCAGCATTTGTTGTTTGTAGATGTTTTGATGTTGGCCACACTGACCGGTGTGAGGTGATACCTCATTGTAGTTTTGATTTGCATTTCTCTAATGATTAGTGATGTTGAGCATCCTTTCATGTGTTTGTTGGCAATCTGTATATCTTCTTTAGGGAAATGTCTATTTAGGTCTTCTGTCCATTTTTTGATTGGGTTGTTTGTTTTTTAGATGTTGAGCTGCATGAGCTGCTTGTAAATTTTGGAGATTAATCCTTTGTCAGTTGCTTCCTTTGCAAATATTTTCTCCCATTCTGAGGATTGTCTTTTCATCTTGTTTACGTTTTCCTTTGCTGTGCAAATGCTTTTAAGTTTCATTAGGTCCAATTTTTTTTTTTTTAATTTCCATTTCTCTAGCAGGTGGGTCAAAAAGGATCTTGCTGTGCTTTATGTCATAGAGTGTTCTGCCTATGTTTTCCTCTAAGAGTTTTATAGTATCTGGCCTTACATTTAAGTCTTTAATCCATTTTGAGTTTATTTTTGTGTATGGTGTTATGGAGTGTTCTAATTTCATTCTTTAATATGTAGCTGTCCAGTTTTCCCAGCACCACTTATTGAAGAGACTGTCTTTTCTCCATTTTATATTCTTGCCTGCTTTAGCAAAAATAAGGTGACCATATGTACGTGGGTTTATCTCTGGGCTTTCTATCCTGTTCCATTGATCTATATTTCTGTTTTTGTGCCAGTACCGTACTGTCTTGATTACTGTAGCTTTGTAGTATAGTCTGAAGTCAGGGAGCCTGATTCCTCCAGCTCCGTTTTGCTTTCTCAAGATTGCTTTGGCTATTCGGGGTCTTTTGTGTTTCCATACAAATTGTGAAATTTTTTGTTCTAGTTCTGTGAAAAATGCCATTGGTAGTTTGATAAGGATTGCATTGAATCTGTAGATTGCTTTGGGTAGTAGAGTCATTTTCACAATGTTGATTCTTCCAATCCAAGAACATGGTATATCTCTCCATGTGTTTGTATCATCTTTAATTTCTTTCATCAGTGTCTTATAGTTTTCTGCATATAGGTCTTTTGTCTCCTTAGGTAAGTTTATTCCTAGGTATTTTATTCTTTTTGTTGCAGTGGTAAATGGGAGTGTTTCCTTAATCTCTCTTTCAGATTTTTCATCATTAATATATAGGAATATAAGAGATTTCTGTGCATTAATTTTGTATCCTGGTACTTTACCAAATTCATTGATTAGCTCTAGTAGTTTTCTTGTAGGATTCTCTATGTATAGTATCATGTCATCTGCAAAGAGTGACAGCTTTACTTCTTTTCCGATTTGGATTCCTTTTATTTCTTTTTCTTTTCTGATTGCTGTGGCTAAAACTTCCAAAACTATGCTGAATAATAGTGGTGAGGGTGGAGATAGCCTCATCCACCAGAGGGCAGACAGCAGAAGCAAGAAGAACTACAGTCCTGGAGCCTGTGGAACAAAAACCACATTCACAGAAAGATAGACAAGATGAAAAGGCAGACGGCTATGTACCAGATGAAGGAACAAGATAAAACCCCAGAATAATGATAGTGAAGATGATGCAGGACCTCGGAAAAAGAATGGAGGCAAAGATCGAGAAGATGCAAGAAATGTTTAACAAAGACCTAGAAGAATTAAAGAACAAACAAACAGAGATGAACAATGCAATAACTGAAATGAAAACTACACTAGAAGGAATCAATAGCAGAATAACTGAGGCAGAAGAACGGATAAGTGACCTGGAAGACAGAATGCTCCAACCAAAAGACAGAGGCTCGCTGAATGGATACAGAAACAAGACCCATATATATGCTGTCTACAAGCGACCCACTTCAGACCTAGGGACACATGCAGACTGAAAGTGAGGGGATGAAAAAAGATATTTCATGCAAATGGAAATCAAAAGAAAGCTGGAGTAGCAATACTCATATCAGATAAAATAGACTTTAAAAGAAAGAATGTTACAAGAGATAAGGAAAGACACTACATAATGATCAAGGGATCAATCCAAGAAGAAGATATAACATTAGAAATATATACGCTCCCAACATAGGAGTACCTCAATACGCAAGGCAACTGCTAACAGGTATAAAAGAGGAAATCGACAGTAACACAGTAATAGCGGGGGACTTTAACACCTCACTTACACCAATGGACAGATCATCCAAAATGAAAATAAATAAGGAAACAGAAGCTTTAAATGACACAAAAGGCCAGATAGATTTAATTGATATTTATAGGACATTCCATCCAAAAACAGCAGATGACACTTTGTTCTCAAGTGCACACGGAACATTCTCCAGGATAGATCACATCTGGGGTCACAAATCAAGCCTCAGTAAATTTAAGAAAATTGAAATCATATCAAGCATCTTTTCAGACCACAACGCTATGAGATTAGAAATCAATTACTGGGAAAAAAACGTAAAAAACACAAACACATGGAAGCTAAACGGTGCGTTACTAAATAAGCAAGAGATCACTGAAGAAATCAAAGAGGAAATCAAAAAATACCTAGAGACAAATGACAATGAAAACACGACGATCCAAAACCTATGGGATGCAGCAAAAGCAGTTCTAAGAGAGAAGTTTATAGCAATACAAGCCTACATCAAGAAACAAGAAAAATTTCAAATAGTGGTGAGAGTGGACAACCTTGTCTTGTTCCTGATCTTAGAGGAAATGGTTTCAGTTTTTCACCATTGAGAGCGATGTTAGCTGTGGGTTTCTCATATATGGCCTTTATTATGTTGAGGTAAGTTCCCTCTGTGCCAACTTACTGGAGGGTTTTTATCATAAATGGGTGTTGAATTTTGTCAAAAGCTTTTTCTGCATCTATTGAGATGATCATATGGTTTTTCTCCTTCAGTTTGTTAATATGGTTTATCACATTGATTGATTTGCATATATTGAAGAAACCTTGCATTCCTGGGCTAAACCTCACTTGATCATGGTGTATGATCCTTTTAATGTGCTGTTGGATTCTGTTAGCTAGTATTTTGTTGAGGATTTTTGCATCTATGTTCATCAGTGATATTGGCCTGTAGTTTTCTTTCTTTGTGACCTCTTTGTCTGGTTTTGGTATAAGGGTGATGGTGGTCTCGTAGAATAAGTTTGGGAGTGTTCCTCCCTCTGCTATATTTCGGAAGAGTTTGAGAAGGGTAGGTGTTAGCTCTTCTCTAAATGTTTGATAGAATTCGCCTGTGAAGCCATCTGGTCCTGGGCTTTTGTTTGTTGGAAGATTTTTTTTTTTTTGCGGTACGCGGGCCTCTCACCGTTGTGGCCTCTCCTGTTGCGGAGCACAGGCGCCGGACGCACAGGCTCAGCAGCCATGGCTCATGGGCCTAGCCGCTCCGTGGCATGCAGGATCTTCCCGGACTGGGGCACGAACCCATGTCCCCTGCATTGGCAGGCGGACTCTCAACCACTGCACCACCAGGGAAGCCCTTGTTGGAAGATTTTTAATCACAGTTTCAACTTCAGTGCTTGTAATTGGTCTGTTTATATTTTCTATTTCTTTCTGGTTCAGTCTCGGAAGGTTGTGCTTTTCTAAGAATTTGTCCCTTTCTTCCAGGTTGTCCATTTTATTGGCATATAGTTGTTTGTAGTAGTCTCTCATGATCCTTTGTATTTCTGCAGTGTCAGTTGTTACTTCTCCTTTTTCATTTCTAATTCTATTGATTTGTCTTCTTCCTTTTTTTCTTGATAAGTCTGACTAATGGTTTATCAATTTTGTTTATCTTCTCAAAGAACCAGCTTTTAGTTTTATTGATCTTTGCTATCGTTTCCTTCATTTCTTTTTCATTTATTTCTGATCTGATCTTTATGATTTCTTTCCTTCTGCTAACTTTGGGTTTTTTTTTTTTTTTTGTGGTACGCGGGCCTCTCAATGTGCCACCAGGGAAGCCCTGGGTTTTTTTGTTCTTCTTTCTCTAATTGCCTCAGGAGTATTTGAGATGTTTTTTGTTTCTTGAGGTAGGATTGTATTGCTGTAAGCTTCCCTCTTAGAACCGCTTTTGCTGCATCCCATCGTTTTTCACTTTAGCATGATGTTTTCAAGAGTCATCCATGTTGCAACATGTATCAGTACTTCATTCTTTTTAAAATTTATTTTTGTTATATATATATGCATATGTATATATATATATTTTTTTTAATGTTAGAGAGTTGCAGCCTTTTATTTAGTACCTAGAGAATGCCAGTAATTTAACACAATATCTTGATAAATGTTGCTCACAGCGTTTTAAAAAGAACAAAAATAAATGTAGTTTCTGTGTCATCTTTGACATGTTGTAAATTCACAATGCTAGCTGTTGTTTAAGCAGCAGTGTCTTAAAAAAAAAGCACTGAAAAAGCACTGTAAAATGCAGTCCTGGATTTGGTGTTACATGAAAAATATAGTACAATGAAAACTTTAATGTCAACAGGAACAGTGCTTTAAAGGAAACATAGATAAGATAAATGAGGTATAAACTCCATAATGTAGTCAGAAAAAGAAAATATAATTATCTGAATATTGGGGACCTTTTCTTTCAGTTGCAGCTTTTAAGATTTTAAATACCTGTGAATCAAATTTACATGTAACTTTTACTTAATGCCATTTTCGTCTTGAGAAGTGCAAAAACAATGGCAGTAAATATCATATTTTCTATATCAGAAAATAAGTTTAGGAATCCCAGAGTGCTTGGGACGTGTTGGCAAGACAGTTTTTTCTTCTTTTTTTTTTTTTTTTTTGGTGGCTATAGCAAACTGTGCTCGCTCCGCATAAACCTATGTAACTCACAACTACAAATACTACTTACTGTTTTTTAAGAAAATCAAACACCAAAAAACCACATATCCCCTTCTTTTTGTATGGTAGCATTTAATGCAAAATAAATTCTCATTAGCACATCATTTTTATGACTGAATAATATTCCATTGTGTGGATATACCACATTTTATTTATCCATTCATCAGCTAATGGACATTTTGAGTGTTTCCAGTTCTTGACTATTATGAATAATGCTGCTGTGAACATTTGTGTACAAATTTTTGTGTGAACATACTACCCTCATTTTTTAAAATAGATCAACTGACACACACCTATATCAAATCCTTCAGGGAACATGGTGGATGGAGTATAAAGATAAGAAGGAACTGAGCTTCCAGAGGGGTTAAATGACTTGCCAAGAGTGGAAGATTCAAAGCTAAGACCCAAGTCTTATCCAGCCCGTGGCTTTCACTCTTTGAGGTCCCTAGGACTGAAGGTGATGGGTACTGTTCTTGGCCCGACTTTTCAGAGCAGTATTTCCATACAGCGGATGAGTATCCCAACCTTATGGGATATGCTTCATCTTGCTTTTGGACTAGAAAAAGATTTCCAATTAGTCCAGTCCCCAGAGCTGTGGTGGTATGGGTGAATATATCTGTCAACCTGGTTTGTTAAGAATAACTATTAGTGGTGTTCACCTATGGGAGAGTTAATTAAAATGAGCATTTTGGTGTCCATTCTGAATGATTTTATCTTTGGTAAGTAAAATGTTTTTATGCTATAAGGTGGGAAGTTCCACTTTTTTTTAATAGCATACATACATATCCTGAAATGGAAATGTTTATTTATCTGTGAAATTCATTAAGCTCCTTTGACAAATCCGTGTGTGTATCTGTGTTTCAGCAGGTAGATGATTTAAAAATTTTTGATTCCCAATCTTATTTAGAATATCAAAGTGAAGGATCATCACTTTTGAGTTTAATACTGAATGTTTTCACTAAATATGCCTTGGGTTACAGTTAGAAGTTTCTGAATATGTAAATTCATACTCACCTGTAAAGATTCAGATATTAACTGATCAGTACAATGAATGCAAGATATTTGTTGAATTTAATTATTACCGTTTATATTAAAGGTAAACTATACCTTAGTAAAGTTTGTTTTCTATTAATATTTTGTATTATAACTTTTTATAGTGTATAATGAAATAATCTTCTGGCATCTAATAATCTCTTAATGTGTAGATTAATAAAGTGTAAATATTGATTTAAACCCTTAGATTTGGAAAGAGCAGAGGAAACACATGCTTCTTTTGTTGTGTATCTGCTTGTTTGTTTTCTAATAATAGCTTTATTGAGATATGGTTAACATACCATAAAATTCACCCACTTTAAAGTGTCAACTCAATGGTTTTTAGTATATTCACAGATATATATGGTACAACCATCAGTAGTACCTATTCTAGAACTTTTTAATCACTCCAGAAAGCAAATTCTGTACCCGTTAGTAGTCACTCCCTCTACTCTCTACCCCTAGCCCCTGGCAACCACTAATCTCCTTTGTATCTTTATAGATTTGCCTTTTTGGACATTTCATATGATTTGAAGCATATACGTGGGCTTTTGTGACTGGCTTCTTTTGCTTAGCAAAATGTTTTCAAGATCCATCACATTATATCATGTGTCAATCCTTCATTCCTTTTTATGGCTGAATAATATTCCAGTGTGAGGATATACCACATTTTGTTTAGCTGTTCATCAGTTGATGGACCTTTAGATTGTTTCCACCTTTTGGTGATTATGAATAATAATATGCTGACATAAACATTAGCGTACAAGTTTTTTTGTGGGCATAAGTTTTCATTTCTCACCTAGGAGTGATGCTGGATCATACGGTAACTCTCTTTAATTCTTTGAGGAACTGCCAAATTGTTTTCCAAAACAGCTGCACCATTTTACATTCCTACCAGCAGTGTGTAAGGGTTCCAATTTCTCCACATTCTCACTAGTGGTTATTTTCCATCATTTTTATTATAGCCAACCTAGTGGATGTGAAGTAGTCTTTCATTGTGGTTTTAATTTGCATTTCCTTAATGACTGTTGATGTTGAGCAGCTTTTCATATAGTTATTGGTCATATGTGTATCCTCTCTGGAGAAATGTCTGTTCAAACCATTTGCCCATTTTTAAGTTGATTTGTCTTTTTATTGTTGGCTAGTAGAGCTTTTCATAGTTTGAATACAAAAGTCCCTTAACAACCTATGTGATTTGAAAATATCTTCTCCTACTCTGTAGTCTTTTCACTTTCTTAATTGTGTCCTTTGAAGCACCCAAGTTTTTAATTTTGATGAAGTCCAATTTATCTATTTTTTCTTTTTGTTGCTTGTGTTTTTGGTGTCATATCTAAGAAAACATATCTAAGAAAACACAACCCAAGGTTGTGAAGATTTACACCTATGGTTTCCTTTAAGAGTTTTACAGTTTCAGCTCTTACATTTAGGGCTATGATCCATTTTGAGTTAATTTTTGTGTGTGGTTTGAAGAAGGGATTCAGCTTTATTCTTTTGCATGGGAATACCTAGTTGTCCTGGCACCATTTGTTGAAAAGTCTGTTTTTTCCCCATTGACTTGTCTTGGTACACTTGTCAAAAATCATTTAACCATGAATATAAGTGTTTATTTCTAGACTCTCAGTTCTATTCTGTTGATCCTTATGTCTTTCCCTATACCAGAACCACATTGTTAACTTGCTATAGCTTTCTAGCAAATTTTGAAATCAGTGTGAGCCTTCCAGCTTTGTTCTTTTTCAAAATTGTTTTGGCTATTGTGGGTCCATTGCATTTCCAGATGAATTTTAGGATCATTCAAATAAATTCATTAATTTCTGCAGAAAAGACAGCTGGGACCTTGATAGGGATTGTGTCGAATCTGTAGATCAGTTTGGAGAGTATTACTATTTAACAATATTGTTTTCTAATCCATGAGCATGAGATGTCTTTCCATTTATTTGGATCTTTTAAAATTGCTGTTAGTGGTGTTTGTAGTTTTCAATGTACAGATGTTGAACTTCTTTCATTAAATTTATCCTAGGTATTTTATTCTTTTGATGCTACCATAAATTAATTGCTTTCCTAATTTCCTTTTCAGTTCATTGCAAGTGTATAGAAACGCAATCGACTTTTATAAATTGGTCTTGTATCCTGCAAACTTGCTGAACTTGTTTATTAGTTCTAATAGTTTTTTTTTGTTGTTGACGACTTAGGCTTTTTTTTTTATGATATCATTTATATGTGGAATCTAAAAAATAATACAAATGAATCTATATATAAAACAGAAACAGACTCACAGACATAGAAAACAAACTTATGTTTACCAAAGAGGAAAGGGAGAGGGGGAGGGATAAATTAGGAGTATATGATTAATAGATACAAACTATTGATACTATATATAAAATAGATAGGAACAATGATTTATTATATAGCACAGGGAACTATATTCAATATCTTATAATAACCTTATAATGGAAAATAATCTGAAGAAAACATATATAACTGAATCACTTTGTTGTACACCTGAAACTCACAATATTGTGAATCAACTATACTTTGATTTTAAAAAATGCAAAAAAAAAAATTTAACAAGGAGTAAGTACCAGTCTTCTTCCATAATCTAATAGGCTGCTTTGTGTAGAAACTTCTAGGTATAGGAAAATTGTAACTGAAGTCATTCTTTTAAGTCTTAGAAATGGAATATAAGTGTTTGTCCTTAGCTTTGAAGAGCAGTATAAAACTATGTCCCTGAAAATGGCATAGTAATAAGATTTATTCATTCAGTTATTCATTCATTCATTCACATTTTAAATTCAACAGATAGTTATTTGGGACATTCTGTGTGCATAATACCATACTAGGGGATGCGGAGGATACAAAGATGTATAAAACAATATGTCATCCCTCACAGAGTTTACAATCTAGTTGGGAAAATAAAATTTGTGCACAATTACCTAGACTGCAATGTAATATATGACCCAAGGAAATTTTTTCACTTTGATACAACCAACTTCACTGAGCACTTGTGCTCCTATGTTTTACTAGGTCCTAAAGATACAAATATGAATACAACACTTGTAATACAGAAAAAGTCTTGGATTCAAGTTGGTCTTCATAAGGAATGACTGTGTAGCACTTAGAGCTTGAGGAAGAAGCAAGTTTCTTATCAGAGGCGTGATTCATAGGCTGGTGGTGACATTTGGGGAATATAGAGAGAAGGACTTAAAACACAAGCTGATTGGTCCCCGTATTTAACCATTACATTCTTTCCAATCTTGAGACTTTAAAATTTTGTGCTTCTTTCAAAGGTAGACAGGTGTTTCAGAAGTTCTCAAGTCATCACATATCTGCTCCAGATTTAGATGGACTCTTCCTCCTATAGTGGAGTTGAAACATTTGTTTAGAAGTACTAGTGCTTGTGTTTTTTTTAATATAAATTTATTTATTTATTTTTGGCTGCATTGGGTCTTCGTTGCTGCACACAGGCTTTCTCTAGTTGCGGCGAGCAGGGGCTACTGTTTGTTGCGGTGTGAATATTTCTCAATGTGGTGGCTTCCCTTGTTGCGGAGCACAGGCTCTAGGCGCATGGGCTTCAGTAGTTGTGGCTCGTGGGCTCTAGAGCACAGGCTCAGTAGTTGTGGCAGACAGGCTTAGTTGCTCCGTGGCATATGGGATCTTCCGGACTAGGGCTCAAACCCGTGTGCCTGCATTGGCAGGCGGATTCTTAACCACTGTGCCGCCAGGAAAGTCCCCTAATCAGTGTTTTTAAACATAGTGAGTCCCATCAGCCCAGAGGACACTGTTTGTGGTCATTTTCTTTTCTTTTTTTAATTAAAAGTAATTGTATCCTTCTTTTTTTTTTACAATGGTGTGTTAGTTTCTGCTTTATAACAAAGTGAATCAGTTATACATATACATATGTTCCCATATCTCTTCCCTCTTGTGTCTCCCTCCCTCCCACCCTCCCTATCCCACCCCTCTAGGTGGCCACAAAGCACCAAGCTGATCTCCCTGTGCTATGCGGCTGCTTCCCACTAGCTATCTATTTTACGTTTGGTAGTGTATATATGTCCATGCCACTCTCTCACTTTGTCACAGCTTACCCTTCCCCCTCCCCATATCCTCAAGTCCATTCTCTAGTAGGTCTGTGTCTTTATTCTCGTCTTACCCCTAGATTCTTAATGACATTTCCCCCCTAAATTCCATATATATGTGTTAGCATATGGTATTTGTCTTTCTATTTCTGACTTATTCACTCTGTATGACAGACTCTAGGTCCATCCACCTCATTACAAATAGCTCAATTTCGTTTCTTTTTATGGCTGAGTAATATTCCATTGTATATATGTGCCACATCTTCTTTATCCATTCATCCGATGATGGACACTTAGGTTGTTTCCATCTCCTGGCTATTGTAAATAGAGCTGCAATGAACATTTTGGTACATGACTCTTTTTGAATTATGGTTTTCTCAGGGTATATGCCTAGTAGTGGGATTGCTGGGTCATATGGTAGTTCTATTTGTAGTTTTTTAAGGAACCTCCATACTGTTCTCCATAGTGGCTGTACCAATTCACATCCCCACCAGCAGTGCAAGAGTGTTCCCTTTTCTCCACACCCTCTCCAGCATTTATTGTTTCTAGATTTTTTGATGATGGCCATTCTGACTTGTGTGAGATGATATCTCACTGTAGTTTTGATTTGCATTTCTCTAATGATTAATGATGTTGAGCATTCTTTCATGTGTTTGTTGGCACTCTGTATATCTTCTTTGGAGAAATGTCTATTTAGGTCCTCTGCCCATTTTTGGATTGGGTTTTTTGTTGTTGTTGTTAGTGAGCTGCATGAGCTGTTTATAAATTTTGGAGATTAATCCTTTGTCAGTTGCTTCATTTGCAAGTATTTTCTCCCATTCTGAGGGTTGTCTTTTGGTCTTGTTTATGGTTTCCTTTGCTGTGCAAAAGCTTTGAAGTTTCATTAGGTCCCATTTGTTTATTTTTGTTTTTATTTCCCTTCCTGTAGGAGGTGGGTCAAAAAGGATCTTGCTGTGATTTATGTCATAGAGTGTCCCGCCTATGTTTTCCTCTAAGAGTTTGATAGTTTCTGGCCTTACATTTAGGTCTTTAATCCATTTTGAGCTTATTTTTGTGTATGGTGTTAGGGAGTGTTCTAATCTCATAGTTTTACATGTAGCTGTCCAGTTTTCCCAGCACCACTTATTGAAGAGGCTGTCCTTTCTCCACTGTACATTCCTGCCTCCTTTATCAAAGATAAGGTGACCACATGTGCGTGGGTTTTTCTCTGGGCTTTCTATCCTGTTCCATTGATCTATATTTCTGTTTTTGTGCCAGTACCATACTGTCTTGATTACTGTAGCTTTGTAGTGTAGTCTGAAGTCAGGGAGCCTGATTGCTCCAGCTCCGTTTTTCTTTCTCAAGATTGCTTTGGCTATTCGGAGTCTTTTATGTTTCCATACAAATTGTGAAACTTTTTGTTCTAGTTCTGTGAAAAATGCCAGTGGTAGTTTGATAGGGATTGCACTGAATCTGTAGATTGCTTTGGGTAGTAGAGTTATTTTCACAATGTTGATTCTTCCAATCCAAGAACATGGTATATCTCTCCAGGTATTTGTATCATCTTTAATTTCTTTCATCAGTGTCTTATAATTTTCTGCATACAGGCCTTTTGTCTCCTTAGGTAGGTTTATTCCTAGATATTTTATTCTTTTTGTTGCAATGGTAAATGGGAGTGTTTTCTTGATTTCACTTTCAGATTTTTCATCATTAGTGTATAGGAATATAAGAGATTTCTGTGCATTAATTTTGTATCCTGGTACTTTACCAAATTCATTGATTAGCTCTAGTAGTTTTCTGGTAGCATCTTTAGGATTCTCTATGTATAGTATCATGTCATCTGCAAACAGTGACAGCTTTACTTCTTCTTTTCCAATTTGGATTCCTTTTATTTCCTTTTCTTCCCTGATTGTTGTGGCTAAAACTTCCAAAACTATGTTGAATAAGAGTGGTGAGAGTGGGCAACCTTGTCTTGTTCCTGATCTTAGTGGAAATGGTTTCAGTTTTTCACCATTGAAGACGATGTTGGCTGTGGGTTTGTCATATATGGCCTTTATTATGTTGAGGAAAGTTCCCTCTATGACTACTTTCTGGAGGGTTTTTATCATAAATGGGTGTTGAATTTTGTCGAAAGCTTTCTCTGCATCTATTGAGACGACCATATGGTTTTTCTCCTTCAATTTGTTAATATGGTGTATCACATTGATTGATTTGCATATATTGAAGAATCCTTGCACTCCTGGAATAAACCCCACTTGATCATGTTGTATGATCCTCTTAATGTGCTGTTGGATTCTGTTTGCTAGTATTTTGTTGAGGATTTTTGCATGTATGTTCATCAGTGATATTGGCCTGTAGTTTTCTTTCTTTGTGACATCCTTGTCTGGTTTTGGTATCAAGGTGATGGTGGCCTCGTAGAATGAGTTTGGGAGTGTTCCTCCCTCTGCTATATTTTGGAAGAGTTTGAGAAGGATAGGTGTTAGCTCTTCTCTAAATGTTTGATAGAATTTGCCTGTGAAGCCATCTGGTCCTGGACTTTTGTTTGTTGGAAGATTTTAAATCACAGTTTCAATTTCAGTGCTTGTGATTGGTCTGTTCACATTTTCTATTTCTTCCTGATTCAGTCTTGGCAGGTTGTGCATTTCTAAGAATTTGTCCATTTCTTCCAGTTTGTCCATTTTATTGGCATAGAGTTGCTTGTAGTAATCTCTGATGATCCTTTGTATTTCTGCAGTGTTGGTTGTTACTTCTCCTTTTTCATTTCTAATTCTATTGATTTGAGTCTTCTCCCTTTTTTTCTTGATGAGTCTGGCTAATGGTTTATCAATTTTGTTTATCTTCTCAAAGAACCAGCTTTTAGTTTTATTGATCTTTGCTATCGTTTCCTTCATTTCTTTCTATTTATTTCTGATCTGATTTTTATGATTTCTTTCCTTCTGCTAACTTTGGGGTCTTTTTGTTCTTTCTCTAATGCTTTAGGTGCAAGGTTAGGTTGTTTATTCGAGATGTTTCCTGTTTCTTAAGGTAGTATTGTATTGCCATAAACTTCCCACTTATAACTGCTTTTGCTGCATCCCATAGGTTTTGGGTCGTCGTGTCTCCATTGTCATTTGTTTCTAGGTATTTTTTTATTTCCTCTTTGATTTCTTCAGTGATCACTTCGTAATTAAGTAGTGTATTGTTTAGCCTCCATTTGTTTGTAGTTTTTACAGATCTTTTCCTGTAATTGATATGTAGTCTCATAGTGTTGTGGTCGGAAAAGATACTTGATACAATTTCAGTTTTCTTAAATTTACCAAGGCTTGATTTGTGACCCAAGATATGATCTATCCTGGAGAATGTTCCATGAGCACTTGAGAAAAATGTGTATTCTGTTGTTTTTGGATGGAATGTCCTATAAATATCAATTAAGTCCATCTTGTTTAATGTATCATTTAAAGCTTGTGTTTCCTTATTTATTTTCATTTTGGATGATCTGTCCATTGGTGAAAGTGGGGTGTTAAAGTCTCCTGCTATGAATGTGTTACTGTCGATTTCCCCTTTTATGGCTGTTAGTATTTGCCTTATGTATTGAGGTGCTCCTATGTTGGGTGCCTAAATATTTACAATTGTTATATCTTCTTCTTGGATCAATCCCTTGATCATTATGTAGTGTCCTTCTTTGTCTCTTCTAATAGTCTTTATTTTAAAGTCCATTTTTTCTGATATGAGAATTGCTACTCCAGCTTTATTCTGATATCAATTTTCATGGAATATGTTTTTCCATCCCCTCACTTTCAGTCTGTATGTGTCCCTAGGTCTGAAGTGGGTCTCTTGTAGATAGCAGATATACGGGTCTTGTTTTTGTATCCATTCAGCCAGTCTGTGTCTTTTGGTGGGAGCATTTAATCCATTTACATTTAAGGTAATTATCGATATGTGTGTTCCTATTCCCATTTTCTTAATTGTTTTGGGTTTGTTATTGTAGGCCTTTTCCTTCTCTTGTGTTTCTTGCCTAGAGAAGATCCTTTAGCATTTGTTGTAAAGCTGGTTTGGTGGTGCTGAACTCTCTCAGCTTTTGCTTGTCTGTAAAGCTTTTAATTTCTCCATCAAATCTGAATGAGATCCTTGCTGGGTAGAGTAATCTTGGTTGTAGGTTTTTCTCCTTCATCACTTTAAATATGTCCTGCCAGTCCCTTCTGGCTTGTAGAGTTTCTCCTGAAAGATCAGCTGTTAACCTTATGGTGATTCCCTTGTGTGTTATTTGTTGTTTTTCCCTTGCTGCTTTTAATATGTTTTCTTTGTATTTAATTTTTGATAGTTTGATTATTATGTGTCTTGGTGTGTTTCTCCTTGGATTTATCCTGTATGGGACTCTCTGTGCTTCCTGGACTTGATTAACTATTTCCTTTCCCATATTAGGGAAGTTTTCAACTATAATCTCTTCAAATATTTTCTCAGTCCCTTTCTATTTCCTCTTCTTCTTCTGGAACCCCTATAATTCGAATGTTGGTACGTGTAATGTTGTCCCAGAGATCTCTGAGACTGTCCTCAGTTCTTTTCATTCTTTTTTCTTTATTCTGCTCTGCAGTAGTTATTTCCACTATTTTATCTTCCAGGTCACTTATCTGTTCTTCTGCCTCAGTTATTCTGCTATTGATCCCTTGTAGAGTATTTTTAATTCCACTTATTGTGTTGTTCATCATTGCTTGTTTCATCTTTAGTTCTTCTAGGTCCTTGTTAAATGTTTCTTGCATTTTCTCTATTCTATTTCCAAGATTTTGGATCATGTTTACTATCATTATTCTGAATTCTTTTTCAGGTAGACTTTTATTTCCTCTTCATTAGTTAGGTCTGGTGGCTTTTTATCTTGCTCCTTCACCTGCTGTGTGTTTTTTTGTCTTCTCATTTTGCTTATCTTACTGTGTTTGGGGTCTCCTTTTTGCAGGCTGCAGGTTTGTAGTTCCCGTTGTTTCTGGTGTCTGTCCCCAGTGGGTAAGGTTGGTTCAGTGGGTTGTGTAGGCTTCCTGGTGGAGGGGACTAGTGCCTGTGTTCTGGTGGATGAGGCTGCATCTTGTCTTTGTGGTGAGCAGGTCCACGTCTGGTGGTGTGTTTTGGGGTGTCTGTGGACTTGTTGTGATTTTAGGCAGCATCTCTGCTAATGGGTGGGGTTGTGTTCCTGTCTTTCTAGTTGTTTGGCATAGGGTGTCCAGCACTGTAGCTTGCTGGTCGTTGAGTGAAGCTGGGTGTTGGTGTTGAGATGGAGATCTCTGGGAGATTTTCTCCGTTTGATATTACGTGGAGCTGGGAGGCCTCTTGTGGACCAGTGTCCTTAAGTTGGCTCTCCCATGTCTGAGGCACAGCACTGGCTCCTGGCTGCAGCCCCAAGAGCCTTTCATCCACATGGCTCAGAATAAAAGGGAGAAGAAAGAAAGAAAGAGAGAGAGAGAGAGTGGGAGGGAGGGAGGGAGGGAGGGAGAGAGAGAGAGAGAGAGTGGGAGGGAGGGAGGGAGAAAGAGAGAGAGAGAGAGAGAGTGGGAGGGAGGGAGGGAGGGAGAGAGAGAAAGAAAGAAAAAACGAAAGGAGAAGAAAAATAAAATAAAGTAAGATAAAATAAAGTTATTAAAATAAAAATTATTAAGAAAAAAAATTTAAGTAAAAACAAAAAAACGGACAGATAGAACCCTAGGACAAATGGTGAAAGCAAAGCTATACAGACAAAATCTCACACAGAAGCATACACATACACACTCACAAAAAGAGGAAAAGGGAAAAAAATAATAAATCTTGCTCTCAAAGTCCACCTCCTCAATTTGGGATGATTCGTTGTCTATTCAGGTATTCCACAGATGCAGGGTACACAAGTTGACTGTGGAGATTTAATCCGCTGCTCCTGAGGCTACTGGGAGAGATTTCCCTTTCCCTTCTTTGTTCGCACAGCTCCCGGGGCTCAGCTTTGGATTTGGCTCCGCCTCTGCATGTGTAGGTCTCCGGAGGGCGTCTGTTCTTCGCTCAGACAGGACGGGGTTAAAGGAGCCGCTGATTCGGGGGCTCTGCCTCACTCAGGCCGGGGGGAGGGAGGGGCACGATGCAGGGCGAACCTGCGGCGGCAGAGGCCAGCGTGACGTTGCACCAGCCTGAGGCGCGCCGTGCGTTTTCCCGGGGAAGTTGCCCCTGGATCACGGGACCCTGGCAGTGGCGGGCTGCACAGGCTCCCAGGAGGGGAGGTGTGGATAGTGACCTGTGCTCGCACACAGGCTTCTTGGTGGCGGCAGCAGCAGCCTTAGGGTCTCATACCCGTCTCTGGGGTCCGCGCTATTAGCCGCAGCTCGCTCCCGTCTCTGGAGCTCCTTTAAGCAGCGCTCTTAATCCCCTCTCCTCGCGCACCAGGAAACAAAGAGGGAAAAAAAAGTCTCTTGCCTCTTCGGCAGGTCCAGACTTTTCCCCGGACTCCCTCCCGGCTAGCCGTGGTGCACTAACCCCTTCAGGCTGTGTTCACGCCGCCAGTCCTCTCCCTGCGCTCCGACTGAAGCCCGAGCCTCAGCTCCCAGCCCTGCCCGCCTCGGTGGGTGAGCAGACAAGCCTCTCGGGCTGGTGAGTGCCGGTCGGCGCCGATCCTCTGCGGCAATCTCTCCGCTTTGCCCTCCGCACCCCTGTTGCTGTGCTCTCCTCCGCGGCTCCGAAGCTTCCCCACTCCGCCACCTGCAGTCTCCGCCCTTGAAGGGGCTTCCTATTGTGTGGAAACCTTTCCTCCTTCACGGCTCCCTCCTACTGGTGCAGGTCCCGTCCCTATTCTTTTGTCTCTGTTTATTCTTTTTTCTTTTGCCCTACCCAGGTACGTGGGGAGTTTCTTGCCTTTTGGGAGGTCTGAGGTCTTCTGCCAGCATTCAGTATGTGTTCTGTAGGAGTTGTTCCACGTGTAGATGTATTTCTGATGTATATGTGGGGAGCAAGGTGATCTCCGCATCTTACTCTTCCGCCATCTTCCCCCGGCCTACTTAGGCTTTTTAAATATAGGATCATGTTATCTATTGGTACAAATAGAGATGGTTTTATTTCTTCTATTCAGTTTTACTAAATGCCTTCTAATTATTTTTCTTACCTAATTGCCCTGGCTAGAATCTAGTACAGTGGTGAACAGTAGTGGCACAAGTGGACATCCTTGTCTTTTTCCTGATCTTAGGGGGAACTTTCCCCATTAAGTATCTTTTACCCTTAAGTATCATGGTCACTGTGGGTTTTTCATAGACACCAAATATTGAATTGAGGAAGTTTTCTTTCATTCCTAATCTGTTGAGTGTTTTTATCATGATGAAGTGTTGGGTGTTGTCAAATGCTTTTTCTGTGACTCTTGAGATTCAGATGATTATGTGTGGTTTTTGCCTTTTATTTGTGTATCTGTTTTATTGCCTATAGGATTTTATTCCAGTTTGTTTTGCATTTGTTATTTGATGTTTCTTTAAAACTGTTTTGAGAAAGAGGGGAGACATAAGATCTTTTGTATGTATTTCTAGGTGAGGAATGGGAGTTGAATGTATTTCTCAGTTCTTTGACTCTCAACATAACAGATGAAATCACTGTAGCTTACAGGTTGAATAGACTGCCTAAGGTTTTTGCTTTGTTTAATCCACAGAGTTGTCATGGCCAGTTCACAGTTTAATTAAGAGGAGCTGCCATCAAATCCAGCACCCAGCACAATGCCATAGCCCCGAATAGCTCCAAGAAAACATTGACTTGATACTGAGAGCCTTTACTTCCTAAAAATTAGCAGCACACGGTAAAGCACATGTAACAAAGAGATCCTTCCTGGTGTCCACCTTTCTGTCCTCTGCTTTCAGGACACTTGCCTCTTGGTATGCGGACTGTGTTCCCCAAGGGGTCCTACTGAGTTGTAACTTCTACTGATTCAAAGTATGAGGAGGAATAATATGGTTTAAATGTGATGATGTTAAGGACTTTGGCCTTTTAAAAGAATAATAATAAAGTTTTTCTCCTTAACAGAGAAGTTTGAAAATACAGTAAAATACAAGGAAGAATCACCCATAATCTTACCAGAGACTGTTAATTGGTGGTATTCGTCTTCCTAGAATTTTTCCCTTGCATGTTTTCTTCATAACTTTGAAATCAGGCTGTATATGCAATTTTATGACCTGCTTTCTGCCCTCCCCCACCATTATAAGATAAACATTTTCCATGTTATAAAAAATTCTAGGTAAATACCAACTTTAATGACTACACTTGCTAGAATTTGGTTAACCATTATCCTATTGATGGACATGCAGACAGTCTGTAGTTTTGGCTTTCACAAAAATACTGTCATTTACAGCCTTTTTTTAGGGGCGAGAGTTGGAGCATGGTTTGTGTCAATGTTTGTGTTTAAAAGCTAAGTGGTCCATGTACTCTGCAGACTAGGAATCCAGGGACATGTAGTGACTCTGGTTGTTCACTTAAATTAAATGTGCTGTAGTCTGTCATCTGTGAAGTTAACCAGACACATCCCCTCAAGAAAACAGCATTACCACAGAAATTGACCATAATAAAAATATTTCTAAGCCTGGGATAATGACCCACATTAACAGTGAGTTGTTCATTTCGCTCGAAGGAAATCCACTGCTGTGAATAGCTCACAATGCAGGCCTTTTCCCTGGTCCTTGTCTGCATGGTGAGCATGGCACAAATGCTCTGTTGTTCCCACGGCCATGAGGGGAAATGAGAACAGTAACTTGTGACCTAGAAGGCATTTTGGATTTTTTTTGGAAATATAAAGAAAAGAAAGTGAAATTTGTCCAAATTAGGTAAGGAAATTTGTCCAAATAAGGTAAAGGAAATATGTCCGAATTTCTCTGCTGTTTCAGATTAAGTAAATAAGAACCTAAATCCATTATGAGGATCTCCTTGTGTTTTATTATCTTGTGTTCTCTTAGAAGGGGCCTGGATACTTTAAGAAAGCCCCCATAGTATACTTCTATTTATAACCATGAAATTTCTAGTCAGAGAAAAAAAACTTCAGTCCCTATTGCTCACCATGGTTGCTACTAACCTGTCCTCGTGGATGACCATATATGGCATGAAGTCCCCCCAGTCATTACCACTGAGCCAACTCAGAGCAACTGGCTTAATCCTTTCCCACCTCACTGCTATAAACAGAGTAAATCCAGGGTGGTAAGGAGCTGAGGGAACCATGGCTGAGCCGAGTTAATTGAAGGATGTGATGTCTAGAAGTAGGTAAAGTTTCCTTGTCCTTTTTGCTTTCATCCCTTTCCCCTTGTCCTGGGGCTGCCATTCTGTTACGTTCTCCATGCCCTAGACTGAATCTGAGTACTCAGCAGAACCTGCCCAGGGCTGCCTAATGCCTCAAGGTTTCCATGTTCTACAACCATCCTTCACCCTTCTCCCAGCAAAACACAGATTACTCATGGACTCGGTGTTAAGAAAGCCATCTGATGAATTCGTCTTACTACTTATGTTGAAATGAAAGTATAGTCTTTTCAATTTTTTGCCTCATTGGTTCATATGACCTTTTACTCTCTTTCTCACAGTCATTTCTTTTGGATGTTAAAACAAAAAGTACCTTTTCCTTTCTGGTAATCTGATTTTAAAGGTAGTTACACCTGTATTCTTAGCTTCTAGTGAGTTTCAGAATCATTGTCCAGGGCCATCTATCTTTGCTTTCCAGAAAACCCAAGGGAAATCCCCTAGCATTGGTGTTCTGGAATCTTCTTCAGGTTTGCCTATTCGTAGACATTAGGAATTGGCATAAGGTAAATATTAAGCTCTTAGGATCAGATTGGCCTAAAGCTATGTAATACTGTCACCTAAAAGTGAGCTGTACAGGGGTTAAAAACAGAATGCAGTACTTAGCCCTTCTCTCTGCCTAAGGAGGGGATCGGAGCTGCAGATTTCTTGCATACAAGGCATACCTTTTTTTTTTTTTAATTTAGTAAGTCATTTATTTGTGCCTAGTTATGAAATAGCACAATAATAATTATGCCTACAGTCAAATGCATCCAACTGACTCTATGGTAAATATTATTAACTTCTAGCCCTAAATTCTTTTTACTTAATTCTTCACATTTTCTTGCTCATACATCTGCTCATTGCCTTACAACTTGCCTTGCCTTGGAACAACTCTGCCTTGCAGTGAGTCGATGATACGATGAGGAGTCAGCATGGTTTGTGTAGAAACATCCTCTGGCCTTTGGAAGAGGAAAGGGGTCTTTTATAAAAGTAAACTGGGTATCAAGGGAGAGTTTCAGAAAGGTATGCAAGACAGATCCTATCTGAGTAGTTTTTATTTTTATTTTTATTTATTTATTTTTGTAAATTTATTTGTTATTTATTTTTATTTTTGGCTGCGTTGGGTCTTTGTTGCTGTGCCCGGGTTTTCTCTGGTTGCGGAGAGCGGGGGCTACTCTTCGTTGCGGTGCGTGGGCTTCTCATTGCAGTGGCTTCTCTTGTTGTGGAGCACAGGCTCTAGGCTCGTGGGCTTCAGTAGTTGTGGCACACGGGCTCTAGAGCGCAGGCTCATTAGTTGTGGCATGGGCTTAGTTGCTCCGCGGAATTTGGGATCTTCCCGGGCCAAGGCTCGAACCCGTGTCCCCTGCATTGGCAAGTGGATTCTTAACCACTGCGCCACTAGGGAAGTCCCTGGGTAGTTTTTAAAAGGAGTTTCCACGTTTCCTCAGTTTCTCACAGCAGATTGGAATGAATCGCCTTCAGTGCTCCCACCATGCTTTATAGAAATGTCGTCATTGTTGGCATTACTGGATTTCAGCCTCTTAATAGCAGGGCCCGTCGCCAGCACCCAACACAATGAGGCTGCTCACTCTTGCGGGACCAAAAGCGTCCCTGATTTAGTCCTGAGCCCTCTGGCCTCTGAGCCACTCTGGCCTGGAAGTGAACCATGTGCAGCCAGAAACAGCCCAGGCTGTACCAGGATGGGAGGTGGGTGGCCTTCAAATGAGACCATGGTTGTAATTTTAAGATGAAGCTCATATACTTAATGCACATGTCTCTCTGAATAGAAGGAAAGCAATCTTAGGACACCTGATTTGTGAATTTCTAGCTCAGTTCCAAGGAAGGGGATCCCACATTTAGATGCCCATTTGCACACCAAGAACAGGATTTAAACAGAAGTGTGAAAGAGGATTATGAAGTGGCATTGCTTTCTTCCAGGTCCTATATTTAATGCCTCTGTGCACTCGGACGCGCCATCAGTCATCCGGGGAGATCTCATCAAATTGTTTTGTATCATCACTGTTGAAGGAGCAGCCCTGGATCCAGGTACTTTCCTCCATCCTTCCCCTTCCCCGTATTTCTTTTTGTAAGTGTTTCTCATATCATCCCCACTATGTTACACAGATGTGGAGGTCACGGATTAGATTGGCTGTTTATTCCCAAACTGCCTAGCTCAGCAGTATTCAGTAGGTGTTTAATAAGGATGTGTTGAATGGATGCAACTATCTGTTTGACGATTTGGAAACACAATCAGACATTTGCATGTGTTCTCAGGGTGACCTAGTGGCCACTTCGGGGACTGATTCAATCTCGTTTGCAACCCACTGACAGAGTCTGGCTCCCTTGCTTTTTGTCTTTCATTCATCCATCCATTCATTCATTCATTCATTCATTCAGCTATTTATTGAACTCCTATAAACAGGTGCTGTTCTAGTTGCTGGAAATAGAGGAGTGATCAAAATGCACCATGTCTGCCCTCATGGAGCTTGCAGCCTAGTTAAGGAGACAAACAGGAAAGAAATCACCATATGATATAATATCAGATAACGATTAACACTGAAGAAATACAGAGCAGAGGAAATGAGTAGCAAGTAACCATGGGGAGCTATTGTAGTTTAAATTCTTAGGAAATCTTTGTAAATCTTTTCCTTGCAGAGAGTACTAGTACTGCCAACAGGATACCTAACAGTTGTGGGCCAGCAGCCTTACACTTTTTCTCCTTGGCCCCCTTAGTACCTGGTGCTGTTCTTCTCACTCGTAGACCCTCAGGGTTTGAAAGAACATTAAATGCATGTAGGTGTTGCTCTCTGTTGCTGAGCAGGACTGTACCCACCTCTGCCTTCTCCTAAAGAGCCCGTGGAGACCCTGACTCACTGCCTGGGGGATGCCCATGCTCTGACCTTGGGTGTCTTTGTATTGCCCACCCCATCATAAGCAGAGCCATGGCCTCACACAGATTTGTGCCTCCAAAAGGCCAAATTGTGCAGGGTTCGCTAAGTTCTGTGCAGAGACCACGGGATGTGTGGCCCTGGGGTGGAAACTGGAAGCAGGTTTTCATTCTGTGTTAAGGGCAGGCTGTCAGCGAAGTGACGGTGGGCTGTATTGGATCTGGCGTGACCAACAGGAGAGGGGCTCGGGCTGCCACCCCCTGAGGTCTGGCTACTGCATCGACTCCAGCTGAAGGTTCAGGTGTGGCTAGTTCAGGGTCAGCAAACCTTTTCTGTAAAGGACCCAGGTAGAAAGTATTTTTGGCTTTGTGGGCCAGATGATCTCTACAGCAACTACTCTACTCTGCTGTTGTAGAGGGAAAGCAGCCGAAGAGAGCAATGTAAACAGATGGGCCTGGCTGTGTTCCAGTGAAACTTTATTTACAAAAACAGGTGGTAGGCTGGATTGGACCTGCAGGCTGTAGTTTACTGACCCCTGGACGAGTTGATTGATACCGAAATTGACTCTCATAGGGGACTTGAACGTGGTTGAGCTTTAGAGGTAGGAAAAAGGAGAAGAGTTTGTGGAAGATGTAAAGAAAGGCAAAGAAAAAAACCCATTCAAAACAACAGAGGAGTCAGCTCTGTCCTGGGGCTTAGGAAGGAGGAGCTTATAGGTCTTGATTGAGCCACCATGTCTGTGGAGATTGCCAGGGAGGGGGGGGGCGGGTGGGCAGGGAGATCCTTTTCAAAAGTTGGAATAATGTAATACCATTTTTACCCTTAAAGCTGATTTATAAAAAATTTAAAAAAAAATTTAAAAAGCTCATTTATAGAGATATACAAAAATAAATCATTTAAATGCTCTTTCTCAGTAAATTGATAGGTCACCAACTGTGCCCTTAATATGTCTTTTCCTCCAGTGTAATTGCAAAAGCTATAGGTAGCTGTTATCTTGCAGATCACAATTTTCCAGAACTTTGCACTCTTAGACTGCATGGGTGGAAGATTCTGAATAATTAAACACAGGTCGTAATTTCGTTTTTCCTCTCGCATCCTGTGGGCTGTGAAGGAATTCTCTTCCGGAAAGGACATGTGGCCCAAGTGGGCCGAGTGCCAAGGCAGGGGGAGGGTCAGGGGGAGACCACGGCCCTTTAGAGGTGGTGTCTTAGGTCAGGTTCCCTAGAAGCAAAGCCTGAGACAAGCGTGCGAGTGATTAATTGAAGATGTGCCCTCAGAGGAAACGATGAGAGAGTGAGGCAATCAGGATAGAGCAGGGAAAGACGCCAGGCAAAGATCTTCAAAACAAGTCTAACTCCCTGTGGGGAGCTCCAGAACATGGGTTGTACCACAGAGTGTGACCTCCTTGAGCTAAGGGACTGGGCTTTTATATCCCCGCCACCCCAATTTGTCAGTCATTGTCCACAGTGAATGGCTGGGGAGGGGTAGTGTTTCTTCACCTCCGGGGGTGGCTCTCCAGGAGGTGGCTTCTGTCAACTAAGGTCAGTCCTCTGGAGAAGGGTACCGGTGTGAGAGCTTAGCAGGCAGCACCTGCAGCATCTGAGGGCCCAGAGCTCCAGCTGTTTGGGGCGGAGCACCACGAGCATCTGCTGCAGGCGGCAGTACCCTTCCTGTTACAGCATCTCTTAGTACAGACCGTGTATGTTGAACTGTGGCGGTAAGGATGTTCATGGCGGCCAACTATTATTGAGTGCTTACTATATTCCAGGTGCCATTCTAAGCACTTTATAAAGCTAACTAACTATGGATGCTATTGTAATTTCCTTTTCCAGATAAGGAAACTAAGTCACAGTGAACTTAAGTGAGTCACCCAGGTCACTAGGCTAACAAGAGCCAGTGCTGGGATTCTAGCCCGGGTAGCCTGACCCTGCAGCCTGGCCACCGCACTGTACGGCACAGCAGGACTGGGGTTAGAGTCTGGACACAAGTAATGGGGACACAGCTGTGACTCTTTGCCTTCAGTAACCACCCGGCGCCTGCAGGTGACAGCAACACTGAGCTAGTTTTCACTGAGGACCTGGGAGTGATCTGGGGGCCCACTCTGCCTGGGCACTGTGAGGGTGTGAGGACGTTGACCGCACTCCCTCTGCCCCCAGGGTGTTGGTCTTCTTGCAAGAGATGACCCTCACCCTCGGAACAATCAAATGTTGTGTTCAAGGGCCACGGTGGGTCGATGGGGAGGAAAGAATAATATTTTGGTGCATCAGAGTAGAGGGCTGACATCACATATGTAGAGTTGAGATTTGCCTGTGGCCCTTAACACTTTTAGACTGAGTTGAAAAGGAATTATCATTTGAATAATTTTTTAGAAATTCTCGCTTTTGGGGAATTCCCTGGCTGTCCAGTGGTTAGGACTCCACGTTTCCACTGCAGGGTTCGATCCCTGGTTGGGGAACTAAGATCCCGCAAGCCATGTGGCGTGGCCAAAAAAAAAAAATTCTTGCTTCTAGTTTGGCTTATATTCTTTTTTTAATATGTAAGAATCTGAATATAATGTATTTGCCTTATAATGTGCTTTTTGAGGTTATTAGTGTATTTTTACTAAACGGATGTTACTTTTTGTTTAACAAAAATTATGTTATTTAACATGTGTACAGAAACCCCCATCAAGCGAATGTAAGATAAAGCAGTGTTTGTGGCCTCCCAGTCCTTTCTTGCTTGCTGGGTGACTCTCAGACCTGACACAGCTGGTATCACTTGGTAGCAGTCAAAAGAAGAGGTCAGAGGTTTAGGATGTGCACTCTATTTCCACGTTCTATGAGAACTACCACTTGTGCCAAAGCCGTCTTTCTCTTATGCCCATATTAATTTATGTGAGGCTGTTAGAACCTTAATTTTGCAGAGTACTTTACGATTCCGCAGCATTACTCTCTGGGACTGTTAAACTGTGTTCAATTTTCTCAGCTTGACATATTTTTCCTCTTGTTTTGAACTTAAGCACTTCAGGGGGAAAAAAAAATCACAGCGAACAATAAAATCTAAACTGTTTACAACTCTCCATTTTGTACGATTCACTCTATGTCCATGTCATTCCTTACGACTTTTGTGTCCTTCCTGTCGTGGGTTCTTCTGCCTGAACTGCCAAAGGACCCTGCTTTCTTTGGGAGACAGAGCGTTCGATGTCACCACATACCAGCCTTTCATCCCGTGTTCTCTGGAGGAGACAGTTTGGGGCTGTGCTCCTTCAGCTGGGTAGTGGCAGTAGCGTGGTGAAGAGGGTGCATTCTCGAGCTAGACTCCTGGGTTAAGCCACGCGCTCTGTGACCTCCTTGCTGTGTGACCTCAGTTATTTGGTCCTGCTACAGAGTGGGAAGTGTGATAGTACCTTCATCATGGGGTGTTGTTGAGAGGATTCGGGGAGACCCAAGGCACGTGGAGCCGTGCTGCCCCACAGTCAGGTTACAGGCATGTTAGCCGTACTTGGTACTTCTGCCCGCGGCACTGACCCCAGCGTTTTGGCTTGGTCATCCACAGACGACATGGCCTTTGACGTGGCCTGGTTTGCGGTGCACTCCTTCGGCCTGGACAAGGCTCCCGTCCTCCTGTCGTCCCTGGATCGGAAGGGGATTGTGAACACCGCCCAGAGGGACTGGAAGAGCGGCCTCAGCCTGGAGCGCGTGAGCGTGCTAGAGTTCTTGCTGCAAGTGCATGGCTCTGAGGACCAGGACTTTGGCAACTACTACTGTTCTGTGACTCCGTGGGTGAAGTCACCCACCGGTTCCTGGCAGAAAGAGGCAGAGATCCAGTCCAAGCCCATCTTTATAACTGTGAAGATGGATGGTAAGAATGACACGCAAATAACCCTCTTGGTGTTTGGGGAATGTCTTCTCTCCATTCTCTGCTGCCGCTGACGGTATCCAGGTTCCCACCCTTTGAGAAATGTGCCTGCTTTCTCTCTAGCCTGGCCCGGGCCTGTACCCAGAAAGAGCACACACAGCCCTTGCTGTTTTCCCAGCTTTGGTATCGTGTGTGCTGGAGCTACCACTGGGAAATGATTTTTAAGACTTACTGGAAAGATTTTCCATGCTTTCTCTAAATTCTGTACACACCCACTTTGCTGTGTCCTCGGGTTGGCACGGATACTGCCAGGCAGGGGCAGAGACCAGCTCAAGAGAGTGGGTCCAGGTCTCTAGGAGGGGCTGCAAGTGGGTTCCTGCCCTCTTGTCCTCCTACTGGTTCTGCTTCTTGGTAAAGGGGGTTCCTCCTGGATGGGAGGGGGAGCTCCCAGCCTTGTTGGCCCACACTGACCACCACGGTCAGCCTAAAGCACCATGGTCAGCAGGCCCCCTTGCCACCCCTCTGCTCCCTGGCCTCTCAGAGTATGGGCAGTTGTTCCTTGGTTAAAAAGAAACATGTCTTCTCTGCAAAAAGTGTCAGAGTAAACGTTAACTGAAAACACTCATGGAGAGAATTCAAGTCCAGGTGCCACTCAGGATTAAGTAGGAGCCTTTGAGTGTGTTACCCTGAGGATGTGTCAGTTTGGCGGAGACTGGAATTGGAACCCCAGCTCTTCCACAGGTGACTTAGCCTTTCTAATCCTTCGTTTCCTCTCTTGTTAAATGGGATAATAATCTCTCCTGGGGCTGTTGTATTAAATGTCAGGCAAACAACCATAGTGCCAGCCTCCACCCAAGACGTGCTGGTACTTTGGGGGATGAGGACGTGGGATTTGAGGGTGTGGGATCTAAACAGTGTTTGTGCATTCCTGCAACTTAGGCATTTATACCATATTTGCCTCTTAGAAATGTCTTGCTTGCAGTCACTCCATATGAAAACCCAGATTTACTAAACAAGTAGGGAGTGATTATTCACTTTGCTAGATAATTTACTATAGTGTTACTTAAAATAGCTCCCCTAGTACACTTCAGTTATCTGATGCATAGAATTGATTTATGTATGGTTTTTTTAAGGATGCATCTGCTGCCGAATGTGTGGTGCCCTTATACTGACTTTTAAAAATCAATCTCCTGCCAAAACCCTAAAAAGCAAGTTGACATTCAAAGACACTGAAGGAGAATCTTTTTTTTTTCTGGCTTTCTGCTGCCTTCCCACACAGCACTGGGTAGGGAGACATTTGCTCATTTTTTGGACACGTATGGCCGAGCTGCTCTTGTCTCAAGCACCATGCCAGGTGCTGGGTACAGGATGCATGAGGTCAGATCCCTGGTGGAGACGCCGTGGCAATGGAGAGGGGAGGCGGCGGTCTTCTCTGAGGCCCCTCCTCGCATCACTGACCCATTCCCTCTGGTCTTTCCCTCCCAGTGTTGAATGCCTTCAAGTACCCGCTGCTGATCGGCGTCGGCCTGTCCACGGTCATCGGGCTCCTGTCCTGCCTCATCGGGTACTGCAGCTCGCACTGGTGCTGTAAGAAGGAGGTCCAGGAGACCAGGCGGGAGCGCCGCCGGCTCATGTCCATGGAGATGGACTAGCCGGTGCCGGGAAAGGCCGGGACGCAGGGACGTTCGAGGAGCAGTTTGGGCGAGAAGAGGACAGTGATCTTTTAACGTGACGTGTGTTACACTAAAAACCAGTCCTCTCTAATCTCAGGTGGGACTCGGCGCTCTCTCTTTTCTGCATGTCAAGTTCTGAGCGCGGACATGTTTACCAGCACACGGCTCTTCTTCCCACGGCACTTTCTGATAGAACAATCGAGTGTGTGTTTTCCCGACGGCGGCTTTTTAATGGTTAACCTCTGTCTAATTTTTTTCTCCTACTGGTTTATAGATCTCTGGCTTGTGTGTGTTTCTACCTTTTGTTTCAAGGGGTTGCGGTGAGGAAGGGGTGAAGGCGTTCAGAGTTCTTTGTCTCGAGTGAGAACGGAAGGCCCGCTTGAGAGCCGGCTTCTGAATCGGAGGCACGTGCTGAGAGAGCGGCTAAAGGCGACCCTGCACCCCTGCCGAGGGACAACACAGACCAGTGCCGAAGGCTAATTTGTGGCTTTTACTACCCTCCCCCACCCCCTATTTTCAGGGGGTTTAGACCACATTTGAAATCTAAACCTGCAGTCCGTAACTTCCTATCGAGCCCAAATGCATTTTGTTCTGATTTGGTTTTTTGCTTCTCTGCCCCCTTTCCATTTCTTTCGTATCTGCTTTATGTGCGAGTGCTGAAATGGCCCTGGAATTGAGAATTTGGCTTTCCACCAAGCACCTTATCTTGCCACCTTAGCCTTAAGAATGCGTATGAAGAAAAATGCACAGCCACCTCTGTCCAGGGCAGTAAGAAGACCTGCAAGGAAGAGGAGGTTGGGGACAAGGAAAGGAACAGACAGTCACTTCCGTAGTTCGGAGGCCACCGTGCCTCAGGGGGCCCTGGGGATTGCAGAAGGGGGATCCTGGGAGTTAGATGTCTGGAGCTCGTGCCCGGAGGGTCAGTGGTGCCAGGGTTGTGTCAGGCGGAAGAAGCCACCTCTATTCTCTGTCCTGCCCTTTGTGAGAGGCAAAGGCCTTGTGCGTCTGAAGGGGGAGCCATGGACACCCCACATCCTTCGTGGGCTGCAGGGGCTCCTTAATGTGGCGGTGAATTGCTGCTTGCAAGACTGACTTCACGGAATCAGAAATTACCTGGAAGAACCATGCATTTTCTATGACCTTTTCAGTCCTTCAAGTCTTTTTAAAAATCCCCTGCAGGGGGTTAGTGAGAAAGGGTATACTTTGTGGTATGTTGGCTTTCCTATTAGGAACACAAAGGAAACCCAGCAATTTATATTGCCATGTGAACAGCCTACAAAGTAGATCTGAGAGCAGTCCGTTTTGCCTGATCACTCATACCAGGAGAAGGACAACGGACCCAAAGAGATCTTCCGCCCCCCAAAGTGTCTCCCCCTGCACAGCGCTGGCTTTTCGGAAGCATCCCAGTGGGGTTTCCTGAGGCTCACTGGTGACTCACGCTCCACATTGCAATCCTCTGTGCTTTTATCCTGGCTCTGAAGGATCTAATACTGCTCTGTCTTCCAAAGGGGAAAAAGATTCGTTTGTTTTGAGCAATAAAGTAATACAAAATGATGGCCATTCATGTGCGGCTCTTTGTCACAGTGGGCCAGACAGCCAACTCCTCGGGCTCACCATCTTCCCCTCCACTTCCCTCCCTCTGTCACCCGCGATTCGTTCTGCACTTATCACCAAATCACCCCCAGGAGGCAAGTTTCCACCGAATTTTTTCCTTTTGGTTTTGCCCACAGAGGGGACCACTCACGTGATAGAAACTAGATTTTGCACTAATGGTAGCAGCACAAATGAATTCCAGGCCTAGCATCTGTGGTGGGAAGACGGGCAGCAGGTCCGCCCCACCAGAGCACGGATGACTAGAGGAAGGGAAGGAGGCCTTGATAGCACTAGATTTGGGTGTTTCCTGCATGCCATTTCCTAACTGGGCCGCTCCAGAGGAGGTGGGTCACAGGTGATTGTGCAAACAGGAAATAGAAACAGGTGCTGTGTTAGGAACAGCCAGTGCCCTTTGAGCCCTTGCAGTTATCATGCCTCCTAAAAGAAGATTCAGGATTGTTGTAGTACAGGCCCTTGATAGGAGGAAAGGGTACTTGGCTTTGGACGTGACCAGGTGGCCCCAGGTGTATGTAAAACCACGGATGAGTCACAACTGACACTTATTGGCAGGAAAGGTGACACGTGCTCATACACTGTACCTTTTCCTTTCAAACTGCTGTTGCAGTTCAAGGCTGGGGCTGTTAAGGCATTGACCGCCCCCCTAGCCCCACCCTCTGTCCACTGGGCTGGTACAAAGTGGGGAGAAATCCCAGGGCGTTGTACCAAGGGCCTCCTTCCTTCCAGGGGCATAAACTTGGCTGGAATATGTGTCCCGTTCAAAGCGTGAGACGTACTCTTTTGTTGTACCAAATAGGGCCCCCACTAAGTGCTCTTCTGGAAGAGGTTCCTGCCAGAAGCACTGGTATGAATGGAAGGACCCAGCCATGATTCACACAGATGAAATTGCACTGCTTAACACAAAGAAACGATAAAAAGTTTGGCTTTTTTTTTTCTAATCATAAAAATATCCCCAGAAGGAGCCTAAGCTATGTTCTGATAGAAGCCTCAAAATTACTTTCAATTGTTTACTTTATAATGTTTACATACACTTTTCACTTTTTTAAAAAAAGAAAATCCAAGCTCTGACTTTTAAACAACTTTTCAGGTTTTTCATGGGACGGTGGAACTCTGACTCACCAACTGGATTTAAATCTTAATTTAGAAATTTATTTATTTGTGCGTTTTCTCCCCTCCTATCCACGTGGCTTTCCCTAAGATCCTCGTAAAGGTGGCCCCTCCTGCCCAGACCCTTGTCTGTTTTCCCTGGTGGCTCTTGCTTCTTGCTTTGCAGACTGCCTGCAGCCATGATTTTGTCACTGACATCTGTGAGCCAAAGACTGAGCCTCTCTAGCAGGAATAATAAGCAATACTACACAACTTGCTACTTTCAGAAACTTTTTTTAGCTTCACCGATGACAACAGAGGAAGAAGGGAACTGGGATTTGGGTAAGTTCTCCTCCGCTGTTTGACCAAATTCTCAGTGATAAATATTGTGTGCAGATAACTAGGAGAAAAAAGTTGACTTTCTTTCTTTTTTAGTGTGGCACATATGGATCTGCTGAATTTTACGTAGACAAAGAAAGGGTCCTGTGTATTTTTGTCCATATCCAATGTTATATGAACTAATTGTATTGTTTTATACTGTGACCACAAAATATTATGCAATGCACCATTTGTTTTTTATTTCATTAAAGGAAGTTTAATTTAAATTGAAGTTGTGTGAGGCACTTGATCTCCGCCTCTGTTACCCTTTTATCTCCTCCGCATGAGGAACTGTGACTGAATTCCGGTTGCAACTCGGGCACCTTCTGATCTCTTGGAATCCTGTGAAATCACTGTAGATATTCACCAAAGATAAAAGAAGAAATGGATTTAACAGGATCAATATTGAGATTCCCACCAAGTGGAAAGGTGAGGGCTAGGATCCTGTTGCTGATGGATGGTCTCTTGGTCTTTCCATGAATTCCCATGACCTTATAGGACGCCGGTCAGGAAAGAGAGAAGTTAGAGGTTGTTCCTCTCTGCAGATGAGGAAACACACCCAAGTTCTGTGACCGCATTGTGCCTGGGACAGAACGGCTTTTCTGACTCATGACCCAGTCTGGAGCCAAACTAGTCCAGAAGGTGCTAGTCCCCGTATTATATAAAAACAGTGCTTTTGGGCTTCCCTGGTGGCGCAGTGGTTGGGAGTCCGCCTGCCGTTGCAGGGGACGTGGGTTCGTGCCCCAGTCCGGGAAGATCCCACATGCCACGGAGTGGCTGGGCCCGTGAGCCATGGCCTCTGAGCCTGCGCGTCTGGAGCCTGTGCTCTGCAACGGGAGAGGTCACAACAGCGAGAGGCCCGCATACCGTAAAAAAAAAAAAAAAAAAATACAGGTTTTATTATTATTTAGGTGAGGCAGGGCCAGCAGATCAGGAGATGACTGCCATTGAATAGAGTTTGTTACACTCACAGATCCCAAGAGGGAGGGTCATGCCACACACAAGGGGGCCACACGGGAAAGCACCAGGTCCCTCAGGCAGCAGAGGGAGCAAGGGAGAAGCATGGGCAATAGCCTTTGTTGGGGTTTTCACAGGAAGGAATGGGCAAGTCAGGGTAAGCGGGCTTAGGATTGACTAGTTTGGATAATTTCAGCAGGTTCTGGGGCATAGGGAATATCCCTAGTTATCTGGTGTGATGAGAAAACAGCTATTTTGAGTTGCTGCCTAGGACTTTACAGTATAATAGCCCTGCTCCCAGCCAGAGCCTGGACATTTAGATGAGGACCTGAGCTTAGGATTCCCACCCCAAGTTCCCACTTTGCTTTTCCTGGGGCACCTTTTAAAATAACCATTTTGAGTTGAGCCTGCAGCCTCTGCCCCAACCATCTTATAAGTAATAGGTGCTTGTTACCCTGCTCTTCATCTCCTGCTTGCTGGACACCTGGGACGTCGGAGCACTGCCCTTCCCCCTGCTCATTGGCACCCCCGACCCTGGTTTCTGGGATCTGTAAGTAACAAATCTTGTGACTTGACTTTGTGTGAGTTTATTGAAATCGCACCTTCAATCAGAATGACCCGGGGGTTTCACTTCCTCCGGGTGGGAGTTCAGATGCTGAGGGAGCCACTTGCTGACCCCATGTGGGTGGCTGGTGCCTCCTCGTTCAGCAGGTCATAATCCACGTATTCTTCATACACCAGCTATTCCCCTCTCCCCCACCCTGCCAACACATCTGGTTCCTGGCCTTGGGGTGATCAGAGCAGGGAACAGTGGTCCTGAGCGTGAGAGCCTGATGGAGGAGGTGGAGGGTGTGTGGACTCCAGATTGGTTGGTTTGCACATGGAAGGCGTGCTTACAGACAAATTGGAATGATTTCCTTTCTCTAGGAACTGGCCAGCCGTGGGAGGGGGAGTCTCTCCGGGATCAGCAAGGTCCTAAGTGTCAAAGCATCAAAAACCGGAAACAAAATGACATGATTAATAGACTCACTGCTTGGGGGCTTATACACCTGGGTGGCTCAGCTCCACTGGGGTTGGGGGGCGGGGGGGTGATGCTCATCTGAGTCCTCTCTGTTTATTCTCCAGCCTATTTGTGCCACCAGTACTGGTTACTATGATTATATCATTTCATTGAATAATATGTAAACCAATGAAATATGAGTGCCAAAGAAAGAGGTGTTGATACAATAAGATGAATTCTCTGGAAAGACTAGATAGAGGCAAATTGCTTTTTTTTTTTTAAATGCTATCAGTTTAGGTCCAGGCAAAACAACTACAAAAGATTGAGGGGAGACAAATCATAAAAACGTGGGAGGATCTCTACTCCATTGGCTTCACAAGTGTTTTTAAAATTCTTACTCCATTTTAAAGAAATCAGACCTGAAAGTTGGGGGACTTCCCTGGCAGTCCAGTAGTTAAGACTTCACCTTCCAATGCAGGGGGTGTGGGTTCAATCCCTGGTCAGGGAGCTAAGATCCCACATGCCTCACGGCAGAAAAACCAAAACATAAAACAGAAGCAATGTTTTTTTTTAAGACTTTTTTGGGGGGTTGTTTTTAAAGAAACTGCATACATCATTGGAGACGAACAATAATTTAAATACCATGCAGTTTTCTGTATGTACAAAACCTAGGCCATAGAAATCCAGTTTAATTTGTATTCTGTTTATACTGTCTTCCTCATACAGCCGTTGTCTGTTAAAGCAGAACACAGGAGAGTGCTCTGATACAAAGACAAACTATGTACAGGCACCCGGGAAGCAACTGGAAAAAGCAATTGGTTTGGGGATCAACAGACAAATGGGAGGAAAAAGTCATTTAAGGTGACCTTTGCCCACTGGCTGTGCACAGGGAGAGCCTGAAATTCCATTCACCGAAGCACACACCACAGTTTTCATTCAGAAAATATAAATACACGTAAACAGAAGCAAAATCATAACAAATTCAATAAAGCCTTTAAAAAATAAAATAAAAAATAAAACTGGGCTTCCCTGGTGGCGCAGTGGTTGAGAGTCCGCCTGCCGATGCAGGGGACACGGGTTCGTGCCCCGGTCCGGGAAGATCCCACATGCCGCGGAGCGGCTAGGCCCGTGAGCCATGGCTGCTGAGCCTGCGCGTCCGGAGCCTGTGCTCCGCAACGGGAGAGGCCACAACAGTGAGAGGCCCGTGTACCGCAAAAATAAAAAATAAAACAAACCTGAAAGTTGTAGCAAAAGACATAGATTTGGTTTATGCAAAAAAGTGAGAAGACTCCAGACAACAGACCTATACTCAAAGGAGAGAACTGGGCCTGTGTTAAAGATCGGTGAACAAATATATATGTATATGATTGAAGTGAAAATAAAACTGTTAAGAAATATAAGTGTCTTTTTATGATTCCTGTCTTCACCTGACTTTTCTGTTAATTGATCAACTAACAGCTCTAATTATGAGTTTCTACTGTTACTGTCCCTATTCTTATAGATGAGGAAATTGAGACTTAAAGAAACTAATTTGCTCAAGATTTGAATGCAGGTCTTTCTGACTCCAAAGTCTGTACATGTTCTAAATCACTATACCAGCTACAGTGCCTGACTATTTTAGCCATTCAGTATTTTTTGAAGAGATAGAAAGATGAGTAAGAACTGGCCCCTGCCCTTAGGAAATTCATGGTCTTGCAGGAGAGGGAGGCATGTAAATAATTCCTTTTATTACGTATAGTAAGTAAAATTATAGGAGCTTACTGACAGAGAGAGAGGAGGGAATGGTGAACTTTCTAAGGTGTCAAGAAAGGTTTCGCATAGGAGATGCAAACCTATATTTAAAATTTTTTTAATGAATAGGCATATACCAGGTAGAGGGGGCTCTAAGCAGAGGGGATAGCATATACAAAGTTAGAGAGGATGGTAAGATACGTTTAGAGAAATACAGAGGTTCTGTGTCTGAAGGGTGAGGTGGTAGGAGAGAGATCTCAAGGGTCAGCTCGTAGAGGTCAAGTCAAGGAGTTTGGACTTGATCGTCTAGAAGTTTGGGGGAGCCATTGAATACCCTTAATCAGGACAGTGCATGGCTCTCTTTGCACTTTAGATTACTCTGGTGGAAGGGGCCGGGTGCAGACAAGGTTGGAAGATGAACTGAACTGTGTTAATCCAGGTGAAAAATTGCAGCTCTCAATTGCGACAGCAGCAGGTAGAATGAATTCATTAAGGATTTTAGGAAAAACTGATAGGACTTTATAACTAGATATGGAGTGTGGAGGCCAACCATGGGTCTGGGTGGATGCTGGTGCAGTCACCACATTGGAAAATACCAGTGAAGAAGAAAACAATGATCTCAGCTTTGGACGCAAGTTTAAGTTTTCTGCAGGACCTTCAAGTGGAAATGTTCGACACAGCTAGACAATTGGCCTGGAGCTTAAGGGAGAAGTTGGGGGTGGAGACAGATTGGTGATTGTCCTTATACAGGTGGGGCATGAGAGGCAGAAGCAGCGAGGGGAGCAAAGGACTGATGACAGAAGCCTGGAGAAGGGGTCCACCGAGAAGATGACTAAGAAGGAACTTCCAAAGGGGAGAGAGAAAATCCCGGCCAGAGCGTGGTATCAGAGATGGGAGGAAAGAATTCCAGGCAGATTTGCCAATGGTCAGTCCTACCTTGTGCCACAGAAGGACCAAGTCAAGGGAGAGCTGAGCAGTGTCCACTGCTGTGACCTTGGATGTTTGGGTGGAGCCGAGAGCCCAGATCGTGGTGGGCCGAAGTGCCAGCAAGTTAGAAAATCAAGCAGAATGCAGAACACCGGGAAACTGTCACACATTTGAAGAAGGGAAGGAAGAGGAGGCTGTTTGAAACTAGGGTGAAAATGTGGCTATTTAATAGGGTAGGAGGCACCTGAGCTGCTTTATGGGCCAAGGAAGCCATGAAGGGGCAACTGTGTCTCAGGGGTTCACCCATACCCGAAGCCCAGGTAAAGTGAACTTCCTATTCTCCTTTCTTCTTTTCTTTGGAGCCTATTCTGAGCCCTCCCTTCCTTTTTTTAAAATCAGAGTTCGTTGTCAGCTACTCCCTAATAGGGAATTTAAGAAGTAGCTCTTCCCAAGGGAGTATTTGGAAAGAGCAAATGGCCCGGGAATCCCCTCTGTTGCTCTTTCTCTGCTGCCACCATCCTCTAGTTCCCATCTCCTCCTCCACCCCTCTTCCCATGCCCTGGCCTTTGCCTCTGCCCACAGGAATCTAGTTCAGGCTTTTCCCCACAGACAGGAGGAGTTACCACACACCTGGAAAAGCTCTTAGCCTTGGTTAACTAACTGTCAGCTCCTGGTACAGCCAGGCTGGTGGGAAGTACAACTTGGTGGGCCAAGTTGTAACCAGGCCCGCTTGAGGCCGCCGTTTCTTCCACTGTTCTATGAGGGATTGACTGAGCTCTCTGTGATCCCTTCCTGTGGTGTCACTGCTTGGTGTTCCATACATAGAGGAACGAGGCTTAGCCCCAGGGCTTCCTTACACCTTGGCAAGTCCCACACCTGTGGGGTATCGATCACTTTGACCTGAATTATAGGAGCTCAGATAGAAAAAGGGACAAAATCCTGATCAGCTTCCTGCTGACCCCTTCGGGGTTTTCTTTTCTGTCCTCTAGTCACTCACTGTCCTATATATTCTGCCTTCTGAAAGCTTGCGAATGGCCAGCTAATAGAGCACTGAGCCACAAATAAGAAGGCAGCCATAGAATGCACCCATTTCCTAGCCATACAATCTTGGCTAGGTTAGTTGATTCCTCTGAGCCTCAGTTTTCTCATCTGTAAAATGGTATTAGTAATACCTATCACATAGTGATGTGAGTTATTCTATAACAGTGCATATGTGAAAATGCCTTGCACAGAACCTGACATGTAAAAGGTACCCATTTAAATATTTCTTGGGCCTGAATGCTTCGGCTAGGAATCCACGATACTTGCAATTTCTATAATTTTATGGAATTAATATTTGAGCATGTCAAACCTGAAAAAAGTACATCACTTTTCATTCATCTTCTAGGAACTTAAGAAAGGAATTTTTTCTTTAGTACATCCTTGTGTTGCTTTGTCCAGCACTGGCCTTCTCCCTCCATCTGAATCAGGAACTCTATTTTTACATTCCTTTCAACTGATAAAATTCAATGCACTGCAGTGGTTCCCAAGGTAATAGAATAACTGTCTCTCTCACTGGCTCTATTTTTTTCTTTCTTCCTCTTTTTTTCTTTTCCCCTTGATAACAGAAAGCTTTTTTTTCCCTCCAGAAAAGAAGCGACATCACCCTGTCAATGTTAAATTCTGGCAGAAATGGAGCCACTAAAATAGAAAGAAAAAAAAATTGGCAACAGCCAAGAATGAGAACTTGCATAGCATTTACTTAGTTGTATGTATTTCAGGAATACAGCATCCTCTGTATTATTACCAATTATTGTCTCTGTGGTCGATGCTTATTTCTAAAATAATTCTCTTTTCAGTGCACATAGCAGATTGATTGCATTGATGGCCCCCATTCTCTACCTCTCCTTTTGCCTTGCCACTTTGCCGTTCCCTTCACTAAAGAGATGGAGTCCATTAACCCATCTCTTGCTTTTGGACTTGGCCATGTGTCTTGCTTTCATCTGAGGGATGCTTGTAGAAGACATGCAATCATGATGCAAGTAGAAGCTTTAAAAAGTACTGCTGTGTTTCCCCTAGTCCTTTTGGACCCCTGACATCACTGTGAAAATGTGCCCAGGCTAGCCTATTCGAGGGCTGTGAGAGGGATCCAAGCTAAGGCCATCCTAGACCATCCAGCTCCCATCAGCTGACCCCATAAGCTTGTGAACAAAAATAAATCTTTACTGTTGTATGCCACCAAAGTTTTCTATTTGTTATACAGCAATAACTAACCGATACAGTAAATTTTGGTGCCTGGGGGGTGACCCATGTCTTCTCCAACTGCAATGGTGAAAAAATTCTTGTACTTCAAGCCCCACTGATATTATGGTTAATGGCCTGGAGAGGTAGTTTGAAATTGCCATTCTAGGTAAACTGCCCTTTAATTGTTCCCTAAATACAGCCTGTATATCCCTGCCTCAGTACCTTTATACATTTCATTTCTCCCTAGTGGAATGTCCTTTCTTCTCTCTTCTCTGCCTATTGGAATCATACCAGATCTCCAAGGACCTAAAGAAAACCAGCCTTTTCTGAATGCACCTTCTTCTCCCTTCACACCAGCCTCAAACTTTACTCCAAAAGGAGGGCACAGCTGGTGTGTCATTATCCATGCTGGACTGTTTCTCCCCAACTGCACCTCGGCCCCCCTTCCTCCCTGGTTGTCTCATGTGGCCCAGCCGATCTTGACCCTCCCTCCCACCGACTCACTTCCCCCCACTCCCTTTAGGTGCCCCATTGATTGTTGTGCTTGCAAAATTACCTTGTGGTTATCTGAATAAACGGAAGTTTCCTGAGAACAAAGGCTTCGTATGTGCAGCACTTACAATGGCACCCAGAAGATTAAAAAAAATTGTTGGATAGGCGGATGGAACAGGGATCTGCTGTAACTGTGGCCTGAAGCAGACTAGGCTGTTAGTGACCCATCTAAATGGAGGCTCGGGCTGGGGGACTAACGTCCTCAGTAAGCTCGTCCCGTGTATGTTCTGTGTTCAGTGCCAGGCTAACTTAATCCTAGTCCGCGAAGTCACTCCCCCGCCATCCTTGGTGCCCAGGCCCACACTGGGCAGATGAAGATTCCCTTAAATGTCGCTGATATGCATTGAGCACTTTCTATGTACTATATGTTGTTCTAAGTGCTTTCAGTGAATTAGTTCATTCAATTCTCACAGCAATCTTATGGGGGCACATACTGTTAGTATCTGCATTTTGTCGATGAGGGTTAGAAAAGATTAATTAACTGTTCTAAGATCAATTATTAAAAATACAGTCTGTGCAGACCCAGGACACCCACCTAGAGTGTGTTATCGTCACCGTCACCGCCTGTCTCCCCAGGTTCATGTCTTCTAGGGGCGCTTCTCTCGTTTCTCAGTCCTTTCCTCTGCCAAGATGGGAGGTGAGGCAAGGGCTAAGAAGAGAAAATTGCTGCTTGATTCTTTATTTATTCTGTTTACTTAAATTCCCTTATCATTACCTAATGATATGTATTTAACCAGGAGGAGGCTCATCTTTTCTTATTTTTATTATGTATGTTTACCTACCCATGAAGATAACTTCATAAGTAGGTAAATTTGAATGATTAGCAAAGAGCCATATAAAACAAACTGTATTGCTCTTTGTAAGCTGTCTCTGTTTCTCAGTGGGCTGGAAACTGCACTATTACTTCCTCTTTATCTTTGTAGTGAGAGCGCAACATTTGTCACTCGGCGTCTGAGCAACTTCAGTGACACCACCAGGAAAGGTCTCTACTGGTCCAAATGGCACGCTTCTCACAAGTGGCATCTTTTTTTCTCTTTCTGAGTAAGTGTCGTAATTCTGTAGGTTACTGTGTGTTGTCAAGGAGCTAGTCAAACGGAGACTGTTGGATGATAAAATGGGACAATTTGGTCTCTACAGGAAAAACCATGCCACACATCTCTGGTGTTGGCAATCATTTTTGACTTTTGATGATGTTCTTGGCTACCTAGACGTCCTTGAGTTCCAGGAGGTGCAATGTTAGGTTGAGTCCCATGAATCTGATCCCACTGGTTTTTACATTTGTATGTGTGTGGCCAGAGCTGCTGATTTTGCTGGCCCTGCCTTCACCTTATGTTCTTGGGCTAACTCATCCCTGGAGATGGGAAGAGGCTTAACTCCTCAGACTGAGAGGTGATGCCTGATGTTAGAACTTGTCTAGATAAAGGTGCCTTGGGGATGTGGCCGGATGGAAGGAAGTGTCATGAGAGCACTTAGGAGCTTTAGGCTAACCTAAAAGAAGGTTCTGGACTTCATCTGTGAGCTGAAGTGGGAATTGACTACTAAGAGCCTGAGAAAGGGGCAGGAAGATTCACTTGGCTCTGCTGAGGGGCAAGTGGAAGGACCTCAGCCGGCCCAGGGGCATTTGTACATGGTTGAACAGGATGGCAAAAGGGGAAATTTGGGGGGAGATGGGTGAACAGATGAACTGGGGAAGGAATGAAATAGTTTCAGAGCAGACAGAGCAGGTGGCAGGTACTTTTTAGTGCTATGGGTTCTCTTAGCATCTGGTGAAGCCCATAGGCCCCAACTTAGAATAATTTTTAAATGTGTGAATTAAAATGTATAAGATGATAGGGAAAATCAATCATATTGAAATAGGGTTATTGAAATATTTTAAAGTAAATTTTGATGTAGTCATTTGTTTGGTTCATTATTTATGTATTACATAATAAGATCTGGAGGTGGTCTATTAACCACCAAACTTCAAAGTCGTAATGAGTATGAACAATATTTCAGGATATCTGCAATAGATGTAGTGTGATGTGAAAATATCTATGGTTTGTTGTCTACATTCATGACTGAAGAAAATGCTAAATTTCCATTAAGATTAGTGAAAATAAAGAGGTAGGTTTTTTTCCCACCCAAGTTTATGAATCTTTTCATCCCCCATGTGGACCCAAGTTAAAAAGTTCTGCTTTAAAGAGACTGGATGGAGTTAGTGAAGGGACTTGGACAATAGGGGAACTAAAAGAGCTTAGAATCAGTGTGACCAAGGCTGTGGCTAATACACGAAAAGGGTGCAGCATTCAGCTCAAAGGGGTGCTTAATAAACGTTGGCTTGAGTTGAATTGGGTTCATGTCTCAAAAGACATTGGGTAGTGTAAGGTAAAGATCAGATATGGGGCCTGCTGGGGTGAGAGGTGGCCTGCAGGAGGTTACTGGGACCAGTTGCTGGGTAATCAATGCCCACTAGACTGGCTTGGCAGACGGTAATGACTAGGTTCACTGGTGGGACCCTTTGGGGACTGTTGGCTGGTGTCCTGTTCAGGTGTCTGAGTGTGATTCTCAAGTGTCTGTGCTTTGTGTCTGTGAACCGTGTGTTTGGCTTGTGTATGGGGAAACTGGGCTTACATTGTGCAATAAGTCAGACAACTGCAAATTCTCTCTTTGTCTTTTTTTTTTTTTTTTTTCCTAGTGAGTAAGATGAAAGGCCTGGGAAAATGAAAGTAATAACCAAGGTTCAAAAAGGGGAAGCTTCGAGCCTTTCCATACCCCATTTAAACCATTACCTAAACTGGGTTATATAATTATTTCTTCTAAATTTAAACTCTTCCTAAGCACAAATTTTGTGTAGAGCCACAGTTTTTATGTGAAAAACATATATATCAGGAAGTAACTTGAAAAAAAATTTGGAAGCCTATTTGTCATTACAAATACAGAGGGAAAAATGAAGGAAATTAATTAAATGATGGATGATCAACTGACTAATTGCATTGTTTAGCAAATGTATACTTTGTCCTAATTAATTTTTTAAATAAATATATAAAGGCTGATGAATCCTGTTAGAATATGGGGCCAGATGAGGTTAATGTCATGGATAAATGAGCTCTTAGACTTAGCTTTGTCTGCTTGGTCTGTCACCCCTCACCCTGAATAGCTGCCCTACAAATAAAAGTCATTAACATGGGAGGGTCCTGGGGAGGGGCTACTGTTTGTCTTACTGGGGCTGCATTCATACAAAAAAAGAAAATCCACTGAATTATGGATGGAAGCATTCTCAGCCTCCAAGCAAAAAGGGATTTTATGTGGGTAAAGAAAGAGAAGTCGCTTGTTGTGTTTGATGTTCTCCAGCTAGGTTTTGTATAAGGTGGAAGCATTTGAAGTTGCTGTTTTTGTGTATCAAAAGTGGCCAGGTGTTGGCCACATTTTATGTAGGTCAAATAGCTTCCATTCAAATAATACTGAAATAGAAAATTTGGCAATCCCAGTAATGCTTTTGGAAAAAGCCAACACCATTAGGAAATTCTTCGTGTTACAAAAATGTGACTCCAATGAAGCATGTCAATGCCAAGCTCTGTGTCCATTAGTCAACAAAAATCTGACCTGCTGTGCAGAGGTACCTAACCCTCTGTCTATTAAAAGAGAAAGCAACGGGTCAGTCCTCTGAGGTATTTCACTCTTTAGGAGGAGAGATATGTATAACATCCCACAGAAAACAGATTTATAATAAGATGCTTCAGTGTATGTATGATTCCCCATGCATGGCCATTTGAATTGGCCTCTGTCAGTCATTCCTTTTTACCTCCACAATATCTACTAAACCTTCACACTGTTTCTTTCGCTTTTCTGAGTTCCCTCCCAATCATGTTCTTGGCCTCGTGCCTCTACTAGCACCTTATGCCATTCATCATCCTCTCTCTGGCTTCATCCATGTCTCTCCTCTACAGCTCCTCTGCCCATAGACATGTAGAGGTACCCGTGCCCATCCTCCCTCACTGCTCTGCCCCGTCCATCTACTCTTTCTAACCGCCGCCCTATTCTTCTCTTTCCCTTCTCCATGACGCTTCTTGAAGTAGTTTATGCTTCTTGCAGTTGCTTCTTACCCTTGAAATACTCTGCTTCTGCTCTATGGCAATCTCTTTTACAAAGATTTCCACTGACCTCCTCCTCATCAAACTAAAAAGACTTTCGTCTGCCTTTAGAGTCCTTACCCTCTCAGCGGCATTCAGCAGTGCTGACAAGCTCTTTCTGCTTGGACTGTTTTGCTCCTTTGGTTTTCAAGCTACTGTGTCCTTGCAACCCTCCCACCTGATTCTTCCCTCCCTGACTCTTCCTTCTGTAGGTTTTGTTCCTCATCCTATCCCCTAAATAGAGAGATCCTCTCATAATCTCTCTTCAGCCCTCTCCTTACATTCCCTAACACTTCCCAGTGCTTACATGTAACTGACCTAATCTGCATCTACAGCCCAGAACTCTCCCTAGTTACGAACAAGCATTTACAGGAAGCAGTGAGGAAACAATGGACACAGCCAGGAATTTGACATGTGTAAATCAAAGTTCAGTTCTGGCTGCACCATTTACAACCTTGACATTGCTAAATATGGGAACATCTCAGAGTTCTTAAGAGGGCTGGATTACAAATATTTTCAAAGGGTTGAGTAGATTTTAAAGTATAGATAGATAGATATAGCTACAGATATAGACATATATTTAAATATTATTTCCAAATGTTTGCTGGATTTCCTTCCTGTTTATTCCATGGCACTCTAATTTAGTATTTCCAAAATTAAATGCACCATCTTCTCCTTCACCTTCGAACACACAACAGTACCTTTTCCTGATATCCTTATTCCTGTTAACAGTGCCATTACTCCCAGTCACCCTTACAAAACCTGGTATCATCTTTGATTTCCTCCTGCCTTCCATCCCTCCATCTACCCCTTCTACCTCCAAGCATCTAAGACACTGAAAAACTCTATAGATCTTATCTCCACAGTGGCTCTTAAATTATAGCCACTTTCTTTCCATTTCTATTGCCTTCATCACTGCTCTCCTGGGCTACTATCATTACCTGGTGTCTACTTCTAACTCCATCATCCTACACACTGTCAGGTTAATTTTACTAAGACCTTTCAAATACTTTCAGTGGGTTCCCCATTGCCTAATCAATCAAGTCCAAACTTTTAAACAGGATAGTCAAGCCCTTCATGCTTTGGACTCAAAATTCCTACCCAGTCTTACCTCTTTCTATTAATCTTCATGTAACCCTCCCCCTAATCCAACTGATTACTCTCTATTTCCTGAACAATTCTTTTGATTACTACTTATACAGTCTTTTCATGAAATCTCCTCCACGTAAAAGGCCCTGTCTCTCCACTTAAATTGTCATAACCTTCTCCAAAGTCCATTTTGAATACTATATCTTCCATATACCTTACCTATTTCCCTCCCCCAAAATGTAATCTCTCCTTCCTTCAAATTCCTCAAAGTGCTTTTATCATATTTCTTTCCAGGACAGATGACTACCACCCTACTTGACTAAACTGTAAAATCAAGAAGTCAGAGACTATCCCAAACTCATCTTCATATCTTAGTCCTTGAAGCATCAGAAACACTATAAGTGGTTGAACAAATATTTATTGAATTAGTAGGCGAAGCAGTAGAAAATGAAGTGCTAGTTTTCAAAATAAAATGTTTCACATGTGGTACCATCTCTCTGAAAAGTCATAAAGAATGTTAAGTGTTGGGCTTCCCTGGTGGCGCAGTGGTTGAGAGTCCGCCTGCCGATGCAGGGGACACGGGTTCGTGCCCCGGTCCGGGAGGATCCCACGTGCCGCGGAGCGGCTGGGCCCGTGAGCCATGGCCGCTGAGCCTGCGCGTCCGGAGCCTGTGCTCCGCAACGGGAGAGGCCACAACAGTGAGAGGCCTGTGTACCGAAGAAACAAACAAACAAAAAATGTTAAGTGTTGCCTAGACACCAAAACTAACATTGTGGAAACATGTCCTGACATAAACATCTTAGTGGTACCTCAGAAATCGTATTTTTAAAAACATTTTTGTCTTGAAATATAACATATAAGAAAAGTTAATAAAGCATAAATGTGCAATTTAACTAATAAATAAAAAGTAAAAACCATGTAATCACTATGCAGGTCAAGAAATAGAACATTGCTAGGACCCTAGAAGCACCCACCCACCTTGCCACACGTCCCATCCAGACACACACACACACAATCACTTTCCTGACTTTCGTGATACCTACTTCCTAGCTTTTTTTAAAAATAGTTTTACCCGTTAGGTTTGCATCACTAAACAATACAGTGTGGTTTTTCTGCCTTTTTTTTTTTTTTTTGAGGTACGCGGGCCTCTCACTGTCGTGGCCTCTCCCGTTGCGGAGCACAGGCTCAGCGGCCATGGCTCACGGGCCCAGCCTCTCCGCAGCATGTGGGATCTTCCCGGACCGGGGCACAAACCCGCGTCCCCTGCATCGGCAGGTGGACTCTCAACCACTGCGCCACCAGGGAAGCCCTTTTGCCTTTCTTTAAATTTTATGGAGAGTATAGTCAAAAATATTCTAAAGTGTTCATTCAGCATCTTTCATTAAACACAGTGATCCACGTTTCTGCAACCAGTTGCAATTCACTCACTTTCATTTCTGTATAAGATTCCATTTTATGAATGTACCACAGTCTGCCTGTTCTACTGCTGATGGACATATGAATGGTCTCTAGTTTGGGGGCTGTAATGAACACTGCTGCTGTGGATACTTTTTCACGTGTAGCCTGGTGCAGTGCTCACATTTCTCTAAGATGTATATCTAAGACTGGCTAGCATTGCTGACAATGTTTTAAATTACCTTTGTAGTACAATTTTTTGGTAAATAATATTTTACAATTTTACTACTATATGGCATGGGGAACTATATTCAATATATTGTAATAACCTATAATAGAAAAGGATCTGAAAAAGAATATATATATGTGTGTAACTGAATCACTTTGCTGTACACCCAAAACTAACACAATATTGTAAATCAACTGTACTTCAATAAAAAGTCATCTGTTTTGAAAAAAAATTAAAATTTTTTTCTCATATGGTCTAACTTCTATTCCTAAGTGCTTATTACAAAAAGAGCATAATATATATATATCACATTAACTGGGATTAATGAATAAATTAGTATATTTTAAATGATTACTGGAAATTTGCGTGATTGGTTGACTGATTGGATGTTTGTTTTCCAGTTTTGCATTGATTGTATCCATATGCAATTTTTAGTTGACTGCATCAGGTGACCTCTTACCCTTTCTCCCTATTTTTTTGCAGGTCCCCTCCTATCAGAATTGTCGTCATTCTAAATACTCAGCCTATACATTCTAAATACTCAGCCTATACTCAGCCTATACTCAGCCTATACTCATGGTCTCTGTAATGTCATTTTCCCCTCTCTCACTTTTTTTTCACTCTGGTCTCCTTTACTCTTTGTCCTTGTGGATTCACAAAATTCAGCAGATGCTCTGCTTCTTCCATGCCTACTTATGAACTCTATTCTGTTAATTCTGTAATACCAGCAATTGCTCCCTGTTGGACTCTTCTGATGTCTTTCCACTGAGCCCTAGGCCCCGAGTGAAAGATCTAGCTCACCCTGTGGCATCTGTGTCATTTGTTCTTTGTTCTTACTGTTACACAAAATAAACTAGGCTTTAATATTAACATAATAAATAAATACATACCTTTTAATTTCTAAAAAAGTCTTGATTTTGAAAAGGTGTATGTCAAAGGAAATGTTACCATTGAATAAGATTTTCTCCTTTAAACCTAATACTTGAGATTTGTCCCAACAGGAGACATTCCATAGTGGTCCCAACTGAAAACTCTGGGTAAGAGAATGACTAAACTAAATCTGATCCCAGATCCTGTTGGACTTGACAGTCATTTTTTATGAAGATTTTCAATACAGCTGTAGTGGCTCTTTAAAAAATTACAAAATGAAAAACCCTCCACGGTATAGAGAGGAAGTGCTGCTGCTTCTTCAGATGTTAATTTTAGCTAGCCTTGCATCACATCTGGCCTGGAGCTACAGATATTTCCAACCAACCAGCAGGAAAAAGCATGGCACCAGGAGCAGTGCCATAAACTCTACCTCTCCAGCAATCATTTCTGTGAGAAAAGTTCGATGACAGGTACCTAGGAATTGGAGGCTTGAGGAAGTATATTGAGGAATTTTCCCATAAAATAATGTAAAATGTGAGTTATTATACATCGTATTTACTTCAGGTGCACTTAGATAAGCAGATATGTTTTATGAAAGTGGTCGTGTTACATTGATGAAGCTAAACATTTTTTTTAAGAGACTAGAGATTACTATGGAAGTTAAACTTATAAAAGAACAATTAACTCATCAAGCCATTCCACTGCTCCTCATCCTGAAGAAGGTATTGAACATTTGAGTTGATTATAGCTAATAACCTGCGATCTCATTTTCTAGAATTGTAATACAGGGAGCTACATAATGTGGCACATTGGGAACTGGAGCACTAATCTATTTTTATTCCCCTTTCTTTCTCCTACTTGCAAGCTAAGCTCAGCACTGGCCAGAGAGAAGTAACAGTTCAGAAAGGACCACTGTTCAGAGCTGAAGGTTACCCCATCAGCATCGGCTGCAAAGTAACTGGCTACCAGGGACCTTCTGAGCAGCATTTCCAGTGGTCTGTTTACCTGCCGAGAGCCCCGACCCAAGAAATCCAGATCATTAGCACCAAGGATGCCACCTTCTCTTATGCAGTGTATGCACGGCGGGTGCAAAGTAGGGAAATCTATGTGGAGAAGGTCCAGGGTAACTCAGTCTTTTTGCACATCTCCAAGCTCCAGATGAAGGATTCCGGCGAGTACGAGTGTCACACACCCAACACTGATGGAAAATACTATGGGAGTTACAGTGCAAAGACGAATCTAATTGGTAAGCTGTGTGCCCTCCTCTTCTAGCTAGCCCCTGAGAAGCCAGATTCTCCATCAACACGATACCTTGCAATGTGACATGACTTTATATTGTGCTGTTTGTTTTGGCAAAAGAGCCCACATACCCCTCTGGATATTTTGGAGTTTGTCACAAATAGGTATCTCATATTTCCTAAAACTCTTAATTCATTTTCCCAATCGACTTTGTCATGAAAAGTTAGATAGTACGTGGTCTTCCTAGGCCTTGCCCAGAGCTATTTGTAGGTTGATAATAGCACAGCATTAGACAAAGCTTTGAGAGTTCTCATGTTATGTCTCTTCTCAGAGGCAGAATATTAACTTGATAGAGGAGCCAGTATTAATATATTTAATATATGTTTATATATAATTAATATAATACCATAGGAAGTAAGTCATTAACTTGAAAGTAATTATTCTCAAACTACCATTCTCTAACATAGTTACCTATGGGACAAGGGTCATATTATTTGAAATTACCCTTTTGTCCCTTTGCCTAGAATATCTTATTACTCCCTTTTCAGCCTAGCAAACTCCTACATATACTTCTGAACCCAGTTTAGGTATTACCTCTTCTGTGAAACCCATTCTGTCTCAGGCAGTATTCCCATCTTTGTTCTTTCTTGATGCTCTGTTATTAGTACTCACCTAGTTTATGTGGTAATTGGCTACTTACGTGACCCTCTCTGACCTCACCTTGAGTTCCATGAGAAGAAAACATTTACCTCACTCGCTAGCACAGTGGTTAGCTCTGATTAGGTGCTCAATAAACATTCATTTTTGAATCTAAGTGTTGCTTTCACATAAACTTAGGCTGTGTGATTTCCTTTGAGGAAGGAAAGAATGGTAGGGTAGTAGGATGGTTTTTGAAACTTTGGTAAGGGTTGCATTTTGGCTCTGAATGATAAATTATAACAGATTATTTCAGAACTTTATTTTATAAAGGAGCAGGTGAAGGCCCAAGGAAGTGAAGTAACTTCCTCCAATTCATGGAGTCAAATAGGGACAAATATAGGATCAGAATATAGTCTTCTAGCTCCCAGTGCTTTTCCCATTTAAAACCTCTGTGTCTGAATAGCTAAATTGGTTACAGCCTATGCTAAAAATGTAAAATCAGGGTCAATACAACAGTGAACCAATAGCTTTGCTGAGTTCCATAGTCTGTATGTATATAGATGCCAATGTTCCTGTTGGCAATAGGGAAAGCATATGGCTGGTGGAAAAACAACTCAAAGTATATACTGTACAGATGTTGGGTCAGGGCACCATCTTCATCTAAGGAGGCTAGTCTGACAGGTACTCAGTCAATTACAATCATTCCTTTGCATCCAGTCATTCCAGATACCCTCTCTGCTGCCATGACTTCCCAGACTCTCAGTAAGGAAGAAGGTGAGCCATTGGAACTTACCTGTGAGTCATCCAAAGCCACAGCTCAACATACTCACCTCTCTGTCACCTGGTACCTGATGCAAGATGGAGAAAGAAGCCAAGCCAGCAAGATTATTTCCCTCTCCAAAGATTTCATGTTGCTCCCTGGGCCCTTGTATACAGAGAGGTTTGCAGCTGGTGACGTGCGTCTCGACAAGCTTGGGGTCACTACCTTCAGGCTGTCCATAGGGAGGCTCCAGCCCTCAGATCAGGGCCAGCTGTTCTGTGAGGCAACTGAATGGATTCAGGATCCTGATGAAACCTGGACTTCCATCACAAAAAAGCAGACAGATCAAACAACTCTGAGGGTCCAGCCAGCAGGTAAATATCTTCTCAGGAAATTCATTAACAGCTAGTAGTGGGTATTTGGGGGATATCTTTCTTCTTTTTTTTTTTTTTTTTTTTTTTTTGGCTGTGCCACGTGGCTTGTGGGATCTTAGTTCCCCGACCAGGGATCGAATCCGCACCCTCGGCAGTGAAAGCATGGAGTCCTAACCACTGGACCGCCAGGGAGTTTTCTCTTTTTGTTTTTTTCTAATCTTTTGTTGGATCAAAAGTATCATTAGAAAGTTTGAGTAAATTTTGTTTTTGTCATCTGGGAAGCATAAGTAAGAAGGACAGATTTGGGGCTCTGTCCACGGGAGGTTTTCTATGGGATAAAATCTGTTGAATGTTAGGTAGATTCCACAGCCATGCATGGAAATAGTTTTGTTGCCATTCTTGCCAGGCTCTGTGTAAGCACTTTATCTATAATACATTATCTAATTTAGTCCTAACAACCACCCTCTGAGGCAACTAGTCAAGTCCCCATTTTTGAAACATGACCCTGAGCCTCAGCTAAATGCTCTGCCTTAGCTCGCTCTGCTGGAGCTGGCGTTGGAAGACAGGTGTATCTCTCCAAGGCCCTCTCCCCACAGACACCTGCGCCTCAGAGTAGCCTATTTCCAACGTGAAGCCTTGTCTTAGTCACTGCTCCTTCCACCTTACCCCGTTTCCTTGGAACGGTGTCACTCTTCATGATCCATTGACGCTTTCGCCAAAGCAAGCAGGAAGCCTCCATTTTGATTCCTGGTCTCTCCACATGGGATTTGGTCCAGTAGGAGGACGTCTATAACCATATATATCCCTGCTAAAAGCAATGATCCAATAGTGGATCATTGAAGTTTTCTTTCTTTTTTTTTAGGAGGAGTGTTATTCTATTCTATTAAAAATTGTCCTGATGGTGTTACGTGTCCAAATTATACTCAGGGAGTCCTTTGGAGACACATCACATGTGCTTCTTTCCCCTCTCTTTGAAAACAATTTTTAAAAATGTAAAACTCTTTATTTTAAAATTTTTATTTAGATCAATAAAAATTGTATATGTTTAAGGTGTACAATATGATGTTTTGATATCTGTATGCACTGTGAAATGACTACAATCAAGTTCACTAACATACCCATCACCTCACATGGTTTTGTTGTGTATGTGGTGAGAATTCTTAAGATCCTTCTTAGCAAATTTCAAGTAATACCACACAGTATTACTAACTGTAGTCACCATGCTGTACATTAGATCTCCAGAACTTATTCATCCTGCATAACTGAAACTTTGTACCCTTTGACCAATTTCTCCCCACTGTCCCCACTCCCCCAACCCCTGGTAACCACCATTCTACTCTCCACTTCTATGTATTCATTTTGTCAATTTTTAGTTTCCACAATATTTGTCTTTCTGTGTCTGGCTTATTTCACATAACAAAATGTCCTCCAGGTTGATCCATGTTTTTGAAAATGGCAAGATTTTCCTTTTTTCATGGCTGAATAATATTCCATTGTATATATACATACCACATTTTCTTCATACATTTATCCTTTGATGGACACTTAGTTTGTTTTCATATCTTGGCTATTATGAATAATGAACATAGGGGTGCAGATATCTCTTTGAGATACTGATTTCATTTCCTTTGGATATGTACCTGGAAGTGGGATTGCTGGGTTATATGGTAGTTCTACTTTTAGTTTTTGAGGAACCTCCATATTATTTTCTATCATGGCCATACCAATTGACATTCCTTGTACACTAACAGTGTACAAGATTTCCTTTTTCTTCTCCATCCTCACCAACACTTGCTATCTTTCGTCTTTTTGATAATTGCCATTCTAAGAGATGTGAGGTGATATCTTGTGGCTTCAATTTGCATTTCCCTGATGATTAGTGATGAGCATCTTTTTCCATATTTTTGGTCACTTGTATGTCTTCCTTTGAGAAATGTCCCTTCAGATCCTTTGTTCGTCTTCATATTAAGTTATTTGGGTTTTTTTGTTGCTATTAATTTATATGGGTTTCTTATCCATTTTGGCTAGTAACCCTTTTTCAAATACATGGTTTGCAAATATTTTCTCCCATTTTGTAGATTATCTCTTCACTCTGTTGATTGTTTCTTTTGTGTGCAGAATCTTTTTAGTTTGATGCAATCCCACCATCTATTTTTACTTTTGTTGCCTGTGCTTGTGGGGTCATATTCAGAAAATCATTGCCCAAAATAATGTCAAGAAGGTTTTCCTTCTATTTTCTTTTCTTTTTCTTTTTTCTTTTTTTTTTTTTTGGCTGCGCCATGTGGCATGTGGGATCTTAGTTCCCTGACCAGAGACTGAACCTGTGCCCCATGCAGTGGAAGTGCAGAGTCTTAACCACTGGACTGCCAGGGAATTCCCCTTTCTGTTTTCTTCTAGTAGTTTTTCAGTTTCAGGTCTTATGTTTAAATCTTTGATCCATTTTGAGTTTATTTTTTTAATATGGCACGAGATAGGAGTCCAACTTCATTCTTCTGCATGTGGATATCCAGTTTATTCAACACCATTTATTTGAAGAGACTATCTTTTCCCTGTTTTGTATTCTTGGCACCCTTATTGGAGGTTAATTGACATAGATTCATGTTTATTTTTGGGTTCTCTTTTCTGTTTCATTGGTCTATATGTCTTTATGCCAGTACCATATTGTTTTGATTACTGTAGCTTTGTAATGTATTTTGAAATCAGGCAATGTGATACCTACAGCTCTTGCTCAAAATTCTTTGGCTATTCAGCGTCTTTTGTGGTTCCATATGAATTTTAGAATTCTTTTTGTCTATTTTAAAATGCCATTAGAATTTTGATAGGGATTGCAATGAATCTGTAGATTGCTTTGGATGGTATGGACATTTTAACAATATTAATTCTTCCGACCCATGAACATGGGATATCTTTCCATTTATTTGTTTCTTCTTCAGTTAGTTTCATCAGTGTTCTATAGTTTTCATTGTACATGTCTTTCACCTCCTTGGTTAAATTTATCCCTGAGTATTTTCTTCCTTTTGATGCTATTGTAAATGGGATTTTTTTCTTAATTTCTTTTTCAGATAGTTCATTGTTAGTGTATAGAGATGCAACTGACTTTTTTTTTTTTTTGTATGTTGATTTTGTATCCTGTAATTTTACTGAAATTCTTTATTAGTTTTAACATCTTTTGGTGGAGTTTTTTTGGGTTTCTATATGTAGGATCATGTCATCTGCCAACAGTGACAGTTTTATTTCCTTTTTTCCAATTTGGATGCCTTTAATTTCTTTTTCTGTCTAACTGCTCTGGCTAGGACTTCCAATACTATGTTGAATAGAAGTGGTGAGAGTGGTCATCCTTGTCTTATTCTTGATCTTAGAGGAAAAGCTTTCAGCTTTTTACTGTTAAGTGTGATGTTAGCTGTGGACTTGCCATATATCACATACGCTTTTAACTTTGGAAAATTCCACTGGATATGCTCAGCCAAAAATGAGAGCAAGAAATCACAATTTATATCGATTCAACATAGTATAAAATATTTTATTTAAAAAGATACATTATTGTGTACTTTACACATCTATGCATACATCTTGCTTAATAGGATTGCATTCAGAAAATCATGTATGTTGTTCTTTCTGGTGATTTAAAGAGTAGTCAAGGGCATTTTTTAATTCTAGGCATTTCTTTGGCTTACCTTCTCCTCAGAACTGATCCCCCACTTGAAATTCAATCCCTGTACTATTGTAACAGGAGGTAGCATCTCTCTCTGGTGTTAAAAGGATAGATGCAGTGGCCTCTCTATATATCTGCCTTGCTTTTGTTTCCTAGTGAGAGATTTTCAAGTCAACATCATGGCTGAGAGCACGGTTCCTGAAGGAAAACCCTTAGAACTGGTTTGCCTGGTCATGGGCGGTGGCCAGTACCCACAGCTTCAGGGCACTTGGTTCTTCAATGATGTTGAAATGGCCCACATTGATGCTGGTGGAGTTCTGCGTCTGAAGAAAGACTATCAAGAAAGAGCAAGTCAAGGACAGCTCCAGGTTTCAAAGTTAAGCCCCAAGGCTTTCTCTCTCAAGATCTTCTCTGTGGGTCCAGAGGATGAAGGTGCCTACCGATGTGCCGTGGCAGAGGTGACAAGAGCTCAGATGGGCTCCTGGCAGGTGCTCCAGAAAAAACAGTCACCAGACAGCTACGTGCACCTGAGGAAGTCAGCAGGTATGTGAAGTTGGGGCCAGACACGATTGGGCTGCTTTTAAATGCCCTCCTTTGTGAGTACAGGATGCCTTCATGGACGCGGGGGAGGTCTCCTGAAGTTAGGTGTCAATCAGATCACTTTGAGGTGGAGTGGAGTACTACAAAGGAAAGCACCCAAACCAGCTGAAGACCTGAGTCCTATTCCTGAGCCATTAAATGGGCCATGATCATCAACACACTATGTACTTTACCTCTAAATCTCAGCTTCTTCAACTGTAAGATAATGACATCTAATTTGACTGTCCTTAAGTACCTTCTTGCCATCTTAGATTCTTTGATTCTATTTGCTGTTATTTCTAATTTTTGTCCATTGGGTATTCTTTCAACAGAGAACACCTGTATCAATGAAGCCCTCTGTCTCCTTGTTGCGTGTGTGTGTGTGTGTGTGTGTGTGTGTGTGTGTGTGTTTTGAGTAGATTAAGAGGAAAGAGCTTACACTTGCCCCCTTCCTGGGAAATAAACACCCACATTACCCCTCCTACTACTGCGACATCTTTTAGGTGTCTTTCATCAATTCTCTATTACCTTAAACTGATACTAAGTCTTAATTCTGCACGAAAGCATGACTCAGAGTAAGAAAAGAAGAAGTAAATGATACTGGGCAGACTCTATTGCCTGCATGTTGCTATGATGTCATGAGATGCCTATCCAAATGGGTTTGAGTATCTGGAAGGCCACTCAGGTCTTGTTTAGTTTCTGAAGGCTGGGTGACCTTAAACGTGTTTGAATTATCAGTGCTTTTTGTGTGGAGAGAAGACTGATAAATCCACAAGTAATATTAGGATCCTCTGGGCTGGATATTAAATTCAAAGTCTAGAAAAATGAATTGCCCCAAATTTTTGGTTTTGCAAAAACAAAAATCAAAAACAAACAAAAAATGAAGATATCCTTGTTGTACTTGCTCACTGGAGGCCTCTCCAAAGATAGAAGCATTCCCCTTCCATCCTCTTCTCCATCACCCCATTTGCTGGGAGTGAAGACGCACAGCTTTGGCCTAGAGTGGCGAGCCAGGAAGTGTGTTGGTGGTAATTTTGACACTAAACATTTGTTCTGACTTGCTAGGATTCAGAAAAAACTATGTAGGCGTGTTTACATATTTACACAGAGCTAAATCTCGACTTCATGTATCTGTCTCTGCTGGAGCAGATCTGTAAATCTTTCATAAACTCAGGACATAGGAATTTCTGCTAAAGAGACCTAAAGGTGTGCTTCATGGCACACAGATCACAAGCCTATCAAGTAGTTGGTCTTCCCAAGCTAAAAATAATCCTTTGTGCAGGCTGGAGTCCAGCCTGTTTCTTTTTACATAGAATAAAAAAAGTTTATTAACAGATTTATTAAAGATCCTGTTGAGCATTTGGTTTTGAAACTCAAACCGTTACTTCAAGTATGAGCAGAGTTTTATCACTCCGTGAATGTTTTAAACAGAAGAGGGTACTCCCTACTGCTATGCATGTATACCTTACACTTGCATGGTGAGTGTGTTACTTCTTACCGAGAGGCAGTAATGACCACAGTAAACTAAGGAAACCACAGCTAAAAAAAAAAAAAAAACTGAAGCTGGTTGAAACTAATCATAATGGTTATATTTGAGTAGTGAGATTATGAGTAATAATTTCCCCTCTAATTTCTAAACTTTAGTTATGAGTCTATTTTTAACTTGAAAAAAAATTAAGTATAATTATGCGTCTAATACCCAAAATTTGGAAGCAAGTTATATATATGTAATAGAGAGATAAATAGATATAGATATATTAACCTATTTGTGGACATTAGCCTTCATTCTGCCTTTGTAACACATACATTTTACATAAAGTGCTTAAAGACTGAACTCCTTCCTCAGCAGGGAAGATCAATTTGCAAATTCATTTAGATCCTATTTAAATTTCTAATGCCAGTTCTATTTTGTTTTCCTGGGAATTCCCTGGTGGTCCAGTGGTTAGGACTCCATGCTCTCACTGCCGAGGGCCTGGGTTTGATCCCTGGTCGGGGAACTAAGATCCCACAAGGCCAGAAAAAATAAATTTGAAAAAAAATCTATTTTGCTTTCCTTTTCTGGCTTTGAACTCCTCTGCTTTCACAAAGTGCCTATCATTACACACTAACGTTAATAGCTCACCTGTGCTGGGTACTTCTCCTTGCCAGCCGGGGTAAGCCCTTTGCCTGTGCCATTCATTTAGTCCTCTCACAATGCATAAGGGAGGTGTTATTATTACCCCCATATTTACAGGAAAGGGAATTGAGGCTCAGAGAGGTCCACTATGTTGCCCAGGATAATTCTGACTCCAGTGACCTTGACCTGAAGCATGAGGCTGGGCTGCCTAGGATGCATGAGCTTGAGGGATCTTTACATTGCCCACAAAGCAGCCAGGACAAGGCCTTGCACAGGAAGTATCTGTTTGAAGGAATGTCTGCATTTCTACACATCTTGAATTTCCCATCTGGAAGCCAGATTTACATTTATTGTTTCACACTATAGTTCAGATATAGGAAGGATCTCCCTTCAACAATATATATGAATGAATATATGATTTAAAAAGAGAAATGTATATGTATAGGTAAATATATATATTTAAAACATACTTGGGGAAATGTATATATATATTTATTGTATATATATATTTATATATACATACATTTTCCCCCAAGTAATTGTTTTTTGTTTTGGGGGGGGGGTTTGGTGTTTTTTTTTGCGGTACGTGGGCCTCTCACTGTTGTGGCCTCTCCCGTTGCAGAGCACAGGCTCCAGACGCGCAGGCTCAGCGGCCATGGCTCACGGGCCCAGCCGCTCCACGGCATGTGGGATCTTCCCGGACCAGGGCAAGAACCCGCGTCCCCTGCATTGGCAGGCGGACTCTCAACCACTGCGCCACCAGGGAAGCCCCAAGTAATTGTTTTTTAATGGCAGTATTTTGAACAGAAATATAATTAACAATACTCCTTCACTGTTCAGAATACATACTAATTAGGGGAAGGTAAGTAAGGAGAGGAAGATCATTTTGAACTGTGAAAGTCTGAATTCTAAAAAACTAATCATTTAAATAAACACAGCTTCATTACTTTCAGCCTCATACACCAACCGTAATTAATTTAACAAAATATTACCAGATGTTTTCCCAACTAGATGTTCCTAAGGAACAAATCACTAAAAATTAGGGTAAATTATAAATTGTTTAAGTGTAAATAAGTTCTCCTGGTATTCCTTCTGCTGTTTCCACTATTTAAGTGTTGATGAAATCTTTTTTTCTGGGGGTGGTGCAGGAGTAAACAACCTGATAGGATTTGTCACAAAGTTGTCAAGTCCTAATTAATGAGATTTCACCGTTTTTTAGAAAAATTTTCATTTACTTGAAATAATTTTTTTTTTTTAATCTGTAATCCACAGCAAGACATGTGGTCGTGTCTACCAAGAACAGGCAGCAAGCAGTGTGGGAAGGAGAGGCGTTAACCCTTCTCTGCAAGGTAGGTGGAGCTGAAAGTCTCCTCTCCGTGACCTGGTGGCACATCCCACAAGACCAGACACAGCCAGAGTTTGTGGCTGGAATGGGGCAGGATGGTACCATGCAGCTGGGTGCCTCCTACGGGGAACTCGATAACCACAGCAACACAAGGCTGGAGAAGATGGACTGGGCCACCTTCCAGCTGGAGATCACCTCCACCACCATCACAGACAGCGGTACATATGAGTGCAGAGTGTCTGAGATGACCCGGAACCAGGCCAGAGATCAGAGCTGGGCTCAGAAGACGTCAGTCACTGTAAAACCTCTGGGTAAGTGTCAGGGAAATCCTTTTCTGAACTTATGTATCATCAGTATCTTCCTTCTGCAGTGGAATGCTGTGGAATTCGATTGTGTGTCACCCTGAATCCCCTAGTTATGGTACGTGTACCCCAGGACACAGAGCAGAGTCTCTGGCTACCATGTCTGTCAACTGATCTCTGAAGTTTACTCGTCTTTATAAAGATCATCTTTAGAGTGCAACTTGTAAGTTGTTATTCAAGGCTAAAAACAAAATCGTATGAATTGGAATAGACTTAGACAAGAGATATGCCAAATGGAGCGGAGCCTCGTGCATTCAGGCTTCTGACAGCTGCAGCCCTGGGATTGCAGAGTCTCCTGGAGCACGTGCAAAAGAGTGATGGTGCACCCAGGAGTGGGGATGAGGGAAGGAGGCCAGCCAGTGGGGCCGGGGAGCACCCCACCCATTCAGCAGCAGCTGTCTAAGCAGCAGACTGGAGAAACACTGCCTGTTTGTTGTCTCTGCTGAGAACACTCTTTAGAAGAGGGTCAACTTTAGAAAACTGAAGTCAGGCTTCAGGACAGACTGTACTGTGAATCAGCTTCTACCCCCACATATTTGATACTCCCAGTGTATGAACGCATAGTTCAATGTGAGGAGGCAATGACTAGGACAACTTGTACCTCGATTTGCTGAATGTATTAGAAATTGTGTTTCACATTTCTGCCCACAGAGTCAAGTTTACAAGTTAGTCTGATGAGCCGTCAACCACAAGTGAAATTAACCAACACCTTTGACCTGTCCTGCATAGCGAGGGTTGGCTACTCTGACCTCAAGGTTCCACTCACCGTGACATGGCAGTTCCAGGCAGCTAGATCTCGATCCTTTGATCTGCTTCTTCGAATCACCCATAATGGCACAATTGAATGGGGGAACTTCCTACCCCAGTTCCAAAAGAAGACGAAGGTTTCACAGTCTTTATTTCATTCTCAACTCCTAATCCATGATGCCACCGAGGAAGAAGCAGGAGTTTATCAGTGTAATGTAGAAGTTTATGACAGAAGTTCCCTACACACAAACGGCCCCGTGAGGGCTTCTGCCATCTCTCACCCGTTGAGGATCACTGTCACTTTACCAGGTAAACACTACTTGAAATTAATCCTGCTTTTTTTTTAAACATTTCTCCCATTTAGGGTAAGTTATAGAATTAAAGCATAAAATACCTTTTCCCCAAGTTTGTACTATAAGTAAGCACCATATGTAAGTGATATCCAGGAAGGGAGAGGGGAGGTATAAATTAGGAGTTTGGTATTAACAGATACTCATCAGTATATATAAAATAGATAAGCAATAAGGACCTACTGTATAGCAGAGGGAACTATAGTCAGTATCTTATAATAACCTATAATGGAAAAGAATCTGAAAAAGAATGTGTATAACTGAATCACTTTGCTGTATACCTGAAACATTGTAAATCAACTATACTTCAATTAAAAAAAGGAACCAGAAACAAAAACAAACACACACACACGCACACGCACACGCACACACACACACACACAAAGGGATATCCAGGTTAACGTTAAGTTAATATGCACAAAATGGCCATACTGGTTTTTGTTTTTGTTTTTCTTTGGCTGTGTTGAGTCTTTGTGCCTGCAGGTGGGCTTTCACTAGTTGCGTTGAGCTAGGGCTACTCTTCATTGTGGTGCGCAGGCTTCTCATTGCGGTGGCTTCTCTTGTTGCGGAGCACAGGCTCTAGGCGCATGGGTTTCAGTAGTTGTGGCATGCGGGCTCAGTAGTTGTGGCACACGGGCTTAGTTGCTCTGCAGCATGTGGGATCTTCCCAGACTATGGCTCGAACCTATGTCCCCTGCTTTGGCAGGCGGATTCTTAACCACTGTGCCGCCAGAGAAGTCCCGCCATACTGGTTTTTAAAACATTGAAATACTTGCACACTGACGAATTATAACTGTTGCCCCTTCCCCATTTCCCATAAGTCCCCACTGCTCAGCAGCTAAAGGGAACCACGTGGCACAGCAGGGGACCTCTAGGACCAGATCCAGTGATGAGGCATTCTTTTGGATTGGTCAGTACCCATGCCTGACCAGTCATTAAATGTTTAGAATGTGTCCCCTGGTGGTATGGATAATGTAAATCCCATTAAATACATTTATCCATTCATTTTGATATGTTAATATACAAGAGTTAGAGAATTTATGATTACAGTCAAAATAATTTACCTTGTCAGTTGGTAATAGAGGATAGAGATTAAAAGTAAGACACAGGGCTTCCCTGGCGGCGCAGTGGTTGAGAGTCCGCCTGCCGATGCAGGGAACACAGGTTCGTGCCCCGGTCCGGGAAGATCCCACATGCCGCGGAGCGGCTGGGCCCGTGAGCCATGGCCGCTGAGCCTGCGCGTCTGGAGCCTGTGCTCCGCAACGGGAGAGGCCACAACAGTGAGAGGCCCGCGTACTGCAAAAAAAGAAAAAAAAAAAAAAGAAGTAAAAGTAAGACACAACTTGGCAAATTCTGCGGTGCCAGTATCTTTCATGACTTCCATTCTTAAGGCAGAGTGTTCAAGAGGCTTTGATGTCATTTAGACCTGACAAGCACTGGATAGAAGCATCACTTTGGACAAGGCACTTTAATCTATCCAAGCCCAGTGACCCCATGTGTAAATTGCTGATGTGCAATTTAAAGATAGCGACACGTTCCTAGTACAGTGCCTGACACACCAAGCAGATGCTCAAACATGGTAGCAGTCATTATCTCAGCTACTGAGCAATATTTTTGGTAATAGTAATGATCTCCTTGTTGATTAACTCATGCCTTAATTTACTTGTCCTTTCTGATGTATTTCAAATTGTTGGTTTAATCCTTTCTTCTTAAAACTTCTCTTTTCTTGGCCTTATGACACAAGATTTTCTTGGTTTCCTTCCTGACACTCTGACTGCTCCTTCTCATTCTCTTTTGCAGAATCCTCCTCCTCCACTGATTCATCCCTTTCAGTTTCATCCTCAACTTCCTCTCTTCTCGTTCTGTACAGTGTCCCAAAGTGGGCTTATTCCTATCTGGGGATTCAGGCTATATACTGACAAATCCCAAATTCATTATCTTGAAATACTTCTCTTCTGATCTCCAGACTCATCAATGCAATTGCCTCTAAGACATGTCTACACTCAATATGTCAAAACATAAATACACCATTATTATCCCTCCAAAGCTGCTACTCTGACATTGTTCTCCATGTCCCCACCATCCATCGGTGATCCAAGCAAGAAACCTGAGTCATCCACTACTCCTCCATGGCTACCTCATGTCCAAACTCCCATTATGTGGCAAGCAAGGTCCTTTACAACCTGATACGTGTATGTCTTTCCTGCATCATCTCTTTCCACTTTCCATCTTGAATTTGAGCTCCAGCCACAATGAACTACTAGCAGTTCCTCAAATACTCTATGCTCTCTCTCATTTTTAGTCTTTGTTCAAGTTGCTTCTTTTGCATGGAATTCCTTAACCCCTTCTCCATCAGATTAATTCCTATTAAACCTTAAGACGTAGCTTAAAGATATCTCCTCCAGGAAGCCTCCCTTCACTCCCATATTTGGGTTAGACAGTCCTGCTCTGTGCTCTGACAGCCACTTCTGCATACCTCTGTCCCACCTGGGTGACACAATCCTATAATCTCTAAGCCTCTGTCCTGTACTAGTCTCTTCCTCTAAGCAGAGACTGAGGGGAGGGATTCACAGAGCCTGGAAGAGTCTGGCACATAATATAGTATGTGCTTAATAAATGTTTGTTGAAGGAAGAGTAAAGGGACCTACTGGCAGCATCAATAAGCAGTCACAAAAGTAGAACCGGTGATGTCAGCAAGAAGATAAGCATAAGATTTGGAAGCCAGGCTTTACCATTCATCCTTCTGACAAAGCAGGAAAGCTCTGGGTTAAAGGATAGTTGACTCCGTATCCATACAATGTTCCCACAGTCGAGTGGCTGCAAAGAGACACACAGTTGTAATAGCCCACGTACAACTTCCTCTTGTTTACCCATGTCTGCCGGCAGATACAATTAGACTTAGGCAAATTGTGGATCTAGGAGTATCTGGATAGTGAACACACAGACAAAGCATTAATAGGGCCACTTTCTCTCAATTTGATTTATGAAATGCTACAGAAGAGAAGATGCCTGTGCCAAAATATTGAAGCATTTTCTTTTCTTTTCTTTTATACTGGAGTATAGTTGATAAACAATGTTGTGTCAGTTTCAGGTGTACAGCAAAGTGATTCATGTACATATCTATTCTTTTTCAAATTCTTTTCCCATTTAGGTTATTACAGAATGTTGAGTAGAGTTCCCTGTGCTATACAGTAAGTCTTTGTTGGTTATCTAATACTGAAGCATTTTCATGTGGAAGAGATTGGCTTTTCTGCATGACACTTCCTCCCTGCCCCGCACTCCCTATCCCACTCCTCTGGGGCAGCGGTAGAATTAGGAGCAGTGGATGGAAGTTATGGAGAAGTAAAATTCAACTTGATATCAGAAAGAGTTCTCTAGTGGCAGCATGTCCAAAGGTGGAATGGGTGCTTTGTCAGTTAGTGAGTTGTTCAGAGGCTGAATGAGCAGTTAGTGGGGCTGCTAAAGAGGGAATTCACACATTTGATGGATGTAGGAGGTATGGCCCTAGTTGACCTCCAATGTCCCTTCTACCTTAAAGTTCTATTTTCTAGTAAAATAACAAAAGTAATGGTACCATTCTTTTAATTTAGAGAGCAAGCTGAAAGTGAATTCAAGCAGTCAAGTCCAAGAGATCTCCATCAACTCCAACACAGACATAGAGTGTAACATCCTGTGCCAATCCACTGGAAACCTTCAGTTGGCTGTTACTTGGTACTTCTCTGCCATGTCCACTAATGCACCCTGGCTGAGGATCCTGGAAATGGACCGAACCCACGTAGTAAAATATGGGGATGAATTTCAGACCACACGGAGAAAACAAAAATTCCACGCTGAGAAAGTTTCCCAAGACTTGTTTCAGCTACACATTCTGAATGTGGAAGACAGCGATCAGGGCAAATATCACTGTGCTGTGGAGGAATGGCTCTGGTCTACAAATGGCACTTGGCACAAGCTTGGAGAAAAGACGTCAGGTCTAACAGAATTGAAACTCAGGCCCACAGGTAAACCTTGCAAGTATATTCTCACTCATCTTTCTGTAGAATTGCCATCTTCTCTTGGGCAGCTGTTCTATGGAGTGATTAGATGAAGGTAAAAATATGACCTATAGTCATAGGAATAGTGCCCACCTGCACAATGACTGCAGGACTGGATAGCCCACCAGAGCAGGCGGGGGTCCCTTTGAGTCAAGCTGAGATTCAGAGAAGCTTAGATGGGAGCAAGATCCCTTTGATTGGTTTGCTTCTCAGCCTGGCAGCCTGGTCTATGCAGCAACCCAGGGTATCACATCTCCAGCTCTCTGTAAAATAAGCTGTGTCATTCCAGTGGGGCTCTACTGTAATTTGGCAGAAAGAGAGTAATACAAAGCATATTTCTCCCACTGTGAACAGAAACTGTCCAACTCTATAGGGATGTATGGAGAGACTGCTTTTCAACATTTGGCTGCCTAAACATAAGGCAAATAGAAGTAGTCAACTGCTGGAATGGCCTACTGAGGGCATCTCCTCCTCCTCAGGAGATCTTTAAAAATGAAATAGAAGTTCCATTCATTTGCACTAGTCTAAGAGTGCCATGGTCTAAATGTGGGCAGGGTTGATTAGATCTGTCAGCATTAGTTAGGTCACCTCCAATGTTGATTAAAATTAAATGAACATCACAGCTAAGGTTTGGGAACTGGCCAAGATCCAAAAGCACAATGCAAATAAGTTAACCTAGTTTGGCACTGAAAATTCTATTTTCAATGTAACATCAAAAAATAAGATTATAATGAACATAGCTATGTGTTAGGCAATTAGGAATCCAAAGATAAATAAGGTAGAGCCTTAAGGAGCTCACGGTTGGGAGCAGCAGGGGCAAAATAGCAGCTGAGCGCGAGGGTCTCTTCCTGCCGCTCTGGCCGCCCTTCTCCATGCCCTTCAGGCACATCTTCCTCTCCCTGCTCAATGCAGGTGTTCATCAGGGACACCTGAGCCCATTTTTCTTCTTACTCTCTGCGCCCTTCAAAAGCTCTTAAATACCACCTTGGTGGTACCAAGTACCATCTTCAATGAAACAGCTCTAATTTTTATGCTTAGCCCCCACCTCCTGAGCTCCAGGCCTTTCTACCCATCTGCTTGTTGCACATTTCTACTTGGCTGACCCAGAGAGCCTCACACTCAGCATATCCCAAATCATCCTTATGTCCCAAATCATCATGATGGCGTTTATCATCTTGGCCATCCCACAAGGCTCATGGCCACTCCATTCTCCATCTGGGTGGCTGGCATCCCTTTCTCCCAGTTGTCCAAGCTGAATCTTGACAGTGTGTGCCCACCCCTTTAAGAAGTGCACACCATTTCTTAGCTCAAGCCAGCACTTCCCATTCAGAAATGTGGGACCAGTGCTGTTCAATCTTTTAGTCTATCAAGAAATGCCTAAAATCCTTTTTTGGTGACATCACTCATTTTGGAATGTCCATAATGAATTCAAATTCTTTTAAAATACTGAAGATGTCAAATAAAACATATTTGTGGGCTGTGTGTGGCTGGCTGGGAGTAGCTAGCTGTGTACCCTGGTGTAGGAAGTAAGTTAAGGAAGAGGCCCCAGGGAAAGAGACTGAGAAGGATACGTAAGAATTGTAGGAGGGATGCTTTCTCTGAAATCAAAAGAGGAGAGGATATCAGAAGAAAATGGATTTCAGTGACAGAAACTGCAGAGAGGACAAAAAAGACTGGAAGGTCTCTTGAGCTGGGAAATCGGGCCTTTTCTGGGGACCTTGGCCAGAGCATAGTGATGAGATTGGAAGGCTGATGGCAATAAAGTAGGGAGTAGGGCTTCCCTGGTGGCGCAGTGGTTGGGAGTCCGCCTGCCGATGCAGGGGACGTGGGTTCGTGTCCCGGTCTGGGAGGATCTCACATGCCACGGAGTGGCCGGGCCCGTGAGCCATGGCTGCTAGCCTGCGCGTCCGGAGCCTGTGCTCCACAACGGGAGAGGCCACAACAGTGAGAGGCCCGCGTACAGAAAAAAAAAAAAAAAAAAAGTAGGGAGTAATCTGAGGTGAGGAAGCAGAGACAGTACCTTGTAAACTAATATTTCACATGCTTCTCTATAAAGGGCAAGAGAGAGTAAAGATGGTAGCTAAAAAAGAATCTAGGATCAGACAAAGATGTTCTTTTAAAGATAGACCAATAAATATGTTTGTAGTAGAGTTGAAAATTTAGTGCATACTATAATTTATTTTGTGTGTGATTACTCTAGCCTTCCAAGTCCTCACCTGTGAGTTAAAAGGGGAACATTTTTAAAAAGTAAATGTCAAAATCTGTTTAAAACTTAGTCTAATCCAATAATGTAAATAGTCTCCTTGAGTGATATTCTAACACATGTATGAAAATGCTCAGTCTCTTGGGTAACCTCCTCTTTCCTTGCGTCTAATACCTGAGGTGATATCTGGTGTATGGGAAGAGGGTAATTTGCAAAAAAAAAAAAAGGGGTAGTGATGGAACATGGGACTTGAGGGGTGGGCTGGAAATTTTGAATGGCCTTTCTGGGAAGCAGAAGGGAGAGCTGAGCTGGGAGAAGTAAAAGCAGCAGGGCAGAACATCCGGCAAAGCTGGGTGGTTTTCAGTGTCAGGTCCAGCAGGCAAGAGGCAGACTGATGAAGGGAAGCGGCTGGTTTGATTCAGAACAGAGAATGTTCTGGCAAATATGGAAGAAGGATAAGGGTCAAGGAAAAGTGTTAAAGATGAAGGACCTGATATCTAAAAATTATAAGATGGCATCCCTTCAATGAGAAGTAGACTTTTCAGAGGAGGTGTCCTATCTAAGATCTGGGTTCTTCTCGAACTTATCGCCATTTTATTTCCTAGGAAGTAAGGTACGCATCTCCAAAGTGTCCGGGACAGAAAATGCCTCCGAGCACAGTGAGGTGGCCATCCACTGCAGCCTGGAGAGTGCGGGCAGCCCAGCCTCCCTGTTCTCTGTGATGTGGTACTGGAACAGAGAAAATTCTGGAAGTAAAATGCTGGTGCACCTGCAGCATGATGGCTTGCTGAAGTATGGTGAAGAGGGGCTCAGGAGGCGCCTGCACTGTTACCGTTCATCCCCTGCAGACTTTGTCCTGATGATGCATCGAGTGGAGATGGAGGATGCTGGAATGTACTGGTGCAGGGTGGCAGAGTGGCAGCTACACGGTAACCCAAGCAAGTGGGTCAGCCAAGCATCAGATGAGTCACAGCACGTGGTGCTTACGGTGCTGCCTTCAGGTAACTAGCGCTTCATCTGCCATGGCTTGTGGTCAGGAGAATCTTTGTCTCCCCTCCTATGCTTTCCCACCCAGCTATGTTTTGCTTCTTTTCAGACTGAAAACAATTTACAGATTCCCGAAAGAAAATGACTTCGCCATTTCTCTCAACAGTAACTCAGTTTGGGCAGACAAGGTTACATGAGGTTTTGGCATGGACATTTAAATGTCTCCTCCCCCACTTTCCCTCTTAAACAAAAAAGCCATCAACATTTTATCCCTTTAAATAACCAAATAATGTTTGAAGCAGACATCCTTACCTCTTGGCTGACTCTCCAATCTCCCTGTGGTGGGAGTGAGATGAGCCCTAGGGACCTGGTGACTTTGTGTTTGATCTGGTTGAACCAAAATCAGCTATATCTAAATGCTCCCTGAGTCAAAATGAACCCAACAAAAAAAGTCTTTCTCAACGAATAAGTGGCAAGCTTCTTATTGATGTGTTCAATAAACTATCAGATTTTTGGTCATGATAGTCATTGGGTGTGCCTCTCCTGATTGCACCTTGAAAGTCATCAAGGGAGGAACTATGTCCCATAGAAGTTGTTTACAGGCTCTGGCAAAAAGACAGCTGCTTGAAGACCATTGGCCAAAGGGTGACCCTTCTCTGTGTGGGAAGGTCAGCTTATCCTGCTGAGTGCTCAGCTTTAGGAGGTGTGTAGAACAAGAGGTCGTGGAGGAGGAGAGGGCTTCCTTCCAGCCAGTGCAGTGCCAGGCATGCAATAGGCATTCATTAAGCAAAAATTCCTCCAGCCAGACCAGTAAATCTTCCCAGGTGATTAAGGAGCCGGTAGATGTTGTAGCCTGCTCATCCTCTGAGCCATTTCTTTCTGGTGGGGTTTAAGGATAAGGTGAGAGGTGAGCTATAGGTTAAACTTACAGTGAGAGAGGGTCACTGGAGAGGCAGAGGTGTGGCCTTGGTGCTCCATCCCAGGAAGAGTAGAAAGGATCAATAAAGATAGCATCCCTACAGCACCAGCTAGTTTTGGAGACAGTCTGTAGGAGGGAAAGAGGGCTACTGAGAACGGATGGCACCTTCTCAGAGTTGGGACAGTTGCATCCCAGCCCCAGCAAGGCTTCTAGAGTGGAAGTCAGAGTTATCTAACTTGTTCGCTGGGGTCCATCATTCTCTTCCCCTGACTATTCTTCAGCAGGATTCTTCTCCCAAGTATCCAGGGAGAATTTATCTTCCTATCAGCTTTTCTTCCATTCCAACAATTATAGGAAGTCCCCACCCTGAGCACATTCCATACATGTTTTCCCACTGGAATTCCTAGGCTCTGTAGATTCCGCCATTTTTGCAGTAGAATGAATAGATAATAACTGTAAGAAGTTTATATTCTGTGGCTAAAAAGCACATCTCCTCTGAGACAGATAGGATCTTTCAAAGCATACATATACTGTTCATCTTTGTGGAATTCTTTTTTTTTTTTTTTTATTAGTTTCTGCTTTATAACAAAGTGAATCAGTCATACATATACATCTGTTCCCACATCCCTTCCCTCATGCATCTCCCTCCCTCCCACCCTCCCCATCCCACCCCTCCAGGCGGTCACAAAGCACCGAGCTGATCTCCCTGTGCTCTGCGGCTGCTTCCCACTATCTATCTACCTTACGTTTGGTAGTGTATATATGTCCATGCCTCTCTTTCCCTTTGTCACAGCTTACCCTTCCCCTTCCCCGTATCCTCAAGTCCATTCTCAAGTAGGTCTGTGTCTTTATTCCCGTTTTACCCCTAGGTTCTTCATGACATTTTTTTTTTTTTTAAATTCCATATATATGTGTTAGCATACGGTATTTGTCTTTCTCTTTCTGACTTACTTCACTCTGTATGACAGACTCTAGGTCTATCCACCTCATTACAAATAGCTCAGTTTCGTTTCTTTTTATGGCTGAGTAATATTCCATTGTATATATGTGCCACATCTTCTTTATCCATTCATCCGATGATGGACACTTAGGTTGTTTCCAGCTCCGGGCTATTGTGAATAGAGCTGCAATGAACATTTTGGTACATGTCTCTTTTTGAATTATGGTTTTCTCAGGGTATATGCCTAGTAGTGGGATTGCTGGGTCATATGGTAGTTCTATTTTTAGTTTTTTAAGGAACCTCCATACTGTTCTCCATAGTGGCTGTACCAATTCACATTCCCACCAGCAGTGCAAGAGTGTTCCCTTTTCTCCACACCCTCTCCAGCATTTATTGTTTCTAGATTTCTTGATGATGGCCATTCTGACTGGTGTGAGATGATATCTCATTGTAGTTTTGATTTGCATTTCTCTAATGATTAATGATGTTGAGCATTCTTTCATGAGTTTGTTGGCAGTCTGTATATCTTCTTTGGAGAAATGCCTATTTAAGTCTTCTGCCCATTTTTGGATTGGGTTGTTTGTTTTTTTGCTATTGAGCTGGATGAGCTGTTTATAAATTTTGGAGATTAATCCTTTGTCAGTTGCTTCATTTGCAAATATTTTCTCCCATTCTGAGGGTTGTCTTTTGGTCTTGTTTATGGTTTCCTTTGCTGTGCAAAAGCTTTGAAGTTTCATTAGGTCCCATTTGTTTATCTTTGTTTTTAGTTCCATTTCTCTAGGAGGTGGGTCCAAAAGGATCTTGCTGTGATTTATGTCATAGAGTGTTCTACCTATGTTTTCCTCTAAGAGTTTGATAGTTTCTGGCCTTACACTTAGGTCTTTAATCCATTTTGAGCTTATTTTTGTGTATGGTGTTAGGGAATGATCTAATCTCACACTTTTACATGTCCCTGTCCAGTTTTCCCAGCACCACTTATTGAAGAGGCTGTCCTTTCTCCACTGTACATTCCTGCCTCCTTTATCAAAGATAAGTTGGCCATATGTGCGTGGGTTTATCTCTGGGCTTTCTATCCTGATCCACTGATCTATCTTTCTGTTTTTATGCCAGTACCACACTGTCTTAATTACTGTAGCTTTGTAGTATAGTCTGAAGTCAGGCAGCCTGATTCCTCCAGCTCCGTTTTTCGTTCTCAAGATTGCTTTGGCTATTCGGGGTCTTTTGTTTTTCCAAACAAATTTTGAAATTTTTTGTTCTACTTCTGTGAAAAATGCCAGTGGTAGTTTGATAGGGATTGCATTGAATCTGTAGATTGCTTTGGGTAGTAGAGTCATTTTCACAATATTGATTCTTCCAATCCAGGAGCATGGTATATCTCTCCATCTATTTATATCATCTTTAATTTCTTTCATCAGTGTCTTATAATTTTCTGCATACAGGTCTTTTGTCTCCTTAGGTAGGTTTATTCCTAGATATTTTATTCTTTTTGTTGCAATGGTAAATGGGAGTGTTTTCTTGATTTCATTTTCAGATTTTTCATCATTAGTGTACAGGAATGCCAGAGATTTCTGTGAATTAATTTTGTATCCTGCTACTTTACCAAATTCATTGATTAGCTCTAGTAGTTTTTCGGTAGCATCTTTAGGATTCTCTATGTATAGTATCATGTCATCTGCAAACAGTGACAGCTTTACTTCTTCTTTTCCAATTTGGATTCCTTTTATTTCCTTTTCTTCTCTGATTGCTGTGGCTAAAACTTCCAAAACTAGGTTGAATAAGAGTGGTGAGAGTGGGCAGCCTTGTCTTGTTCCTGATCTTAGTGGAAATGGTTTCAGTTTTTCACCATTGAGGACAATGTTGGCTGTGGGTTTGTCATATATGGCCTTTATTATGTTGAGGAAAGTTCCCTCTATGCCTACTTTCTGCAGGGTTTTTATCATAAATGGGTGTTGAATTTTGTCGAAAGCTTTCTCTGCATCTATTGAGATGATCATATGGTTTTTCTCCTTCAACTTGTTAATATGGTGTATCACATTGATTGATTTGCGTATATTGAAGAATCCTTGCATTCCTGGAATAAACCCCACTTGATCATGGTGTATGATCCTTTTAATGTGCTGTTGGATTCTGTTTGCTAGTATTTTGTTGAGGATTTTTGCATCTATGTTCATCAGTGATATTGGCCTGTAGTTTTCTTTCTTTGTGACATCCTTGCCTGGTTTTGGTATCAAGGTGATGGTGGCCTCGTAGAATGAGTTTGGGAGTGTTCCTTCCTCTGATATTGTTTGGAAGAGTTTGAGAATGATGGGTGTTAGCTCTTCTCTAAATGTTTGATAGAATTCGCCTGTGAAGCCATCTGGTCCTGGGCTTTTGTTTGATGGAAGATTTTTAATCACAGTTTCAATTTCAGTGCTTGTGATTGGTCTATTCATATTTTCTATTTCTTCCTGAGTCAGTCTTGGTAGGTTGTGCATTTCTAAGAATTTGTCCATTTCTTCCAGGTTGTCCATTTTATTGGCATAGAGTTGCTTATAGTAATCTCTCATGATCTTTTCTATTTCTGCAGTGTCAGTTGTTACTTCTCCTTTTTCATTTCTAATTCTACTGATTTGAGTCTTCTCCCTTCTTTTCTTGATGAGTCTGGCTAATGGTTTGTCAATTTTGTTTATCTTCTCAAAGAACCAGCTTTTAGTTTGGTTGATCTTTGCTATCGTTTCCTTCATTTCTTTTTCATTTATTTCTGATCTGATCTTTATGATTTCTTTCCTTCTGCTAACTTTGGGGGTTTTTTGTTCTTCTTCCTCTAATTGCTTTAGGTGCAGGGTCAGGTTGTTTACTCGAAATGTTTCCTGTTTCTTAAGGTGGGATTGTATTGCTATAAACTTCCCCCTTAGAACTGCTTTTGCTGCGTCCCATAGGTTTTGGGTCGTCGTGTCTCCATTGTCATTTGTTTCTAAGTATTTCTTAATTTCCTCTTTGATTTCTTCAGTGATCACTTCATTATTGAGTAGTGTATTGTTTAGCCTCCATGTGTTTGTATTTTTTACAGATCTTTTCCTGTAATTGATGTCTAGTCTCATAGCATTGTGGTCGGAAAAGATACTTGATACAATTTCAATTTTCTTAAATTTACCAAGGCTTGATTTGTGACCCAAGATATGATCTATCCTGGAGAATGTTCCATGAGCGCTTGAGAAAAATGTGTATTCTGTTGTTTTTGGGTGGAATGTCCTATAAATATCAATTAAGTCCATCTTGTTTAATGTATCATTTAAAGCTTGTGTTTCCTTATTTATTTTCATTTTGGATGATCTGTCCATTGGTGAAAGTGGGGTGTTAAAGTCCCCTACTATGATTGTGTTACTGTCGATTTCCCCTTTTATGGCTGTTAGTATTTGCCTTATGTATTGAGGTGCTCCTATGTTGGGTGCATAAATATTTACAATTGTTATATCTTCTTCTTGGATCGATCCCTTTATCGTTATGTAGTGTCCTTCTTTGTCTCTTCTAATAGTCTTTATTTTAAAGTCTATTTTGTCTGATATAAGAATTGCTACTCCAGCTTTCTTTTGATTTCCATTTGCATGGAATATCTTTTTCCATCCCCTTACTTTCAATCTGTATGTGTCTCTAGGTCTGAAGTGGGTCTCTTGTAGACAGCATATATATGGGTCTTGTTTTTGTATCCATTCAGCCACTCTGTGTCTTTTGGTGGGAGCATTTAGTCCATTTACATTTAAGGTAATTATTGATATGTATGTTCCTATTCCCATTTCCTTAATGGCTTTGGGTTCGTTATTGTAGGTATAGTCCTTCTGTTGTGTTTCTTGCCTAGAGAAGTTCCTTTAGCATTTGTTGTAAAGCTGGTTTGGTGGTGCTGAACTCTCTCAGCTTTTGCTTGTCTGTAAAGGTTTTAATTTCTCCATCAAATCTGAATGAGATCCTTGCTGGGTAGAGTAATCTTGGTTGCAGGTTTCTCTCCTTCATCACTTTAATTATGTCCTGCCACTCCCTTCTGGCTTGTAGAGTTTCTGCTGAGAGATCAGCTGTTAACCTGATGGGGATTCCCTTGTGTGTTATTTGTTGTTTTTCCCTTGCTGCTTTTAATATGATTTCTTTGTGTTTAATTTTTGACAGTTTGATTAATATGTGTCTTGGCGTATTTCTTCTTGGATTTATTCTGTATGGGACTCTCTGTGCCTCCTGGACTTGATTAACTATTTCCTTTCCCATATTAGGGAAGTTTTCAACTATAATCTCTTCAAATATTTTCTCAGTCCCTTTCTTTTTCTCTTCTTCTTCTGGAACCCCTATAATTCGAATGTTGGTGCGTTTAATGTTGTCCCAGAGGTCTCTGAGACTGTCCTCTATTCTTTTCATTCTTTTTTCTTTATTTTTCTCTGCATCAGTTATTTCCACTATTTTATCTTCCACCTCACTTATCCGTTCTTCTGCCTCAGTTATTCTGCTATTGATCCCATCTAGAGTATTTTTCATTTCATTTATTGTGTTTTTAATCGATGCTTGATTCATCTTTAGTTCTTCTAGGTCCTTGTTAACTGTTTCTTGCATATTGTCTATTCTATTTCCAAGATTTTGGATCTGGGAAATAGAATCTTGGATCAGCTTTACTATCATTATTCTGAATTCTTTTTCAGGTAGACTGCCTATTACCTCTTCATTTGTTAGGTCTGGTAGGTTTTTATCTTACTCCTTCACCTGCTGTGTGTTTTTCTGCTTTCTCATTTTGCTTATGTTACTGTGTTTGGGGTCTCCTTTTTGCAGGCTGCAGTTGTGGAATTCTTATAAAGCAGGTGTAAAGTTTTTAAAAAGATGAACTCTGGAAAGAAAATGTTACAAACTGAATGGTCTTTGTATTCTTCACAACTGAAGGAACTGGAAAGCCTGTGCCATGAGAACCTGAGGGTTTTCATTATAAGTACAGTTAAGTGTTCCCAAGTAAATCTTTATAATATAGCATCTCACTTCTTCTGCCTGGCTGTTCCTTTCTGGTAATTGGGAAGACAGTGTGGGTGATGAAAAATCCCAGGGTTTGGAATCAGACAAGCCTAGTCTCAAATTGCAGCTCTATCACCTCCCTACTAGTATGAAGTCATACCCTGGTTACTCAGCTTTCTCATAAAATGAGGATTATGGTACAAATGCATATGAAGTATCTAGCACAGTCCCTGGCGTATTGTAAGTGCTCCACAAATGTTACCACCTTCTCCCCTTATACTTCCAAACATGCTAGTGACGCGCGCACACACACACACACACACACACACACACATACACACACACATCTCCCTATGTATATATATCTATTTATGTGATAAAATATTTTAATTTGTTCAATAAATAACTATATGAGGTTCTGAGGACACACAAAAAATGTATTACAGAATCTGTTCCCACAGAGCTGAGTCTGGTGGGGAAGTAAAGTCCAACATGATACGTGTCGTGAAAGAAGTCGTCTCGGGATACTAAGGAAGGAGCAGAGGCAGGGCTGGGATGAAGAGCTGGGGGGGGGAGGAGTTCTGGAAAGGTTCCCCAGAGTATGGGGCCTATAAAAAGGAAGGCACATGTTTTGGGAAAAGGAAAGTATATGCTAGATGATCAGAGAAACTGTGGTAGGATGGCAAGAGAGGAGGCTAGTGGGATGGAACGGGTACAGACGTCAAGTGGGTCTTTTGTATGGAGCTAGGGAAGATGAGCTTTCTTGTGGAAGTTACAGAGTGTCATTGAACAAGTTCAGGCAGGAGAGTGACACATCAGATTTGCATTTTAGAAAGCTCTTCCTGGGAACAGTGTTAAAAATGAATTGAAAGGGAGGTAGGCACAGAGAAGGGAGAACTATTTGAAGTTGATTGTAGGGACCCAGGTGAGACAAGATGAAGGCCTGAATTAAGGCAGTGCCTGTGAGGGCTGAGAGAAAGACAGGCATTCTGCATTCCATATTAGGAGATGGGTTCTTCAGGATTTAGAGACTGATTAGGTGTATGTGGATGGTGAATGAGCAGAAGAAGAGAATCGAGGATGAATACCAGGTTTCTGGCCTAAGATGTATAGTGGGGACAGTCACTAAATGAGGTAATATAGGAGAAAGGACTAAAGGGGAAGATGAGTTCAATTTTGAATAAGTTGGACTGGAATTGAGTTTGGAGTACTGGTGAGTCATCTAGGGAAACCTGTCCAATAAACTTCAGGATTTCCAAATGAGATCTCTACCAGTGTTATAGATTAGAAATCATCAGCTTATGGCCTATAATGATGCCCAAGGATGGATCCCTGAGATACACTGCTATTTCTCAGGGGACTGCAGCAGAGGAACCTGTGAAGGAGAATGGAAGGAGTAGCCTAGAGGTAGGAGGAGAACCAGGGTATGGTGGTATCATAGACACCAGAGGCAGGAGGGATCAAGAGTAGGGAGAGCTGACAGATTTGACTAGTGCAAAGAGGCCAATTAAGACAAAAATAGGAAAATATCCATTGGGTTTAACAATATAGGGCAGTTACAGAAAAATAGTGAGAAAAGTCAGACTGCAGGGAGAAAGTGGACACATCAAATCCAGTTCATGCTTTCAAGAGCTTTGATGTAAAGGGAAGGAGAGAAGACAAGAGCAAATGGCAAGAGGTGCAGTGAAGCTTTGCTCTGTTCTGTTTTGGTTTGAAGATGGTAGGGACTTGAGCACGGTTACATCTAGAGAGCAAAGAGCCAGTAGAGAGGAAGAAGAGGAAGATTAGAAGAGAATGGATATGACTGACAGTCCAACCTCTTTTTTTTTTTTTTTTTTTGCGGTACGCGGGCCTCTCATTGTTGTGGCCTCTCCCGCTGCGGAGCACAGGCTCCGGACGCGCAGGCTCAGCGGCCATGGCTCATGGGCCCAGCCGCTCCACGGCATGTGGGATCCTCCCAGACCGGGGCACGAGCCCGTGTCCCCTGCATCAGCAGGCGGACTCTCAACCACTGTGCCACCAGAGAAGCCCAGTCTAACATCTTGAGTGAACTTAGACCATCTCCTGATTGGAATGCTCCTTCATGGTATCTGTCCCAGATCAACACCTACTAATCATTCACCGACCAACTTAACTGCCACTTTCTCAGTGACTTACCTTATTTTCTTAGTCATCCCACCTGTTTAACATCCATCATCAGTGCCACACAATACCTTCTGAGAAGGCAAAGACTGAATGTCTTGTTCTCAGCACTAGCACAGTGCTTGGCACAGAAACAATACTCAAATACTGAATCTGTGTAGCTGCCCTCCTGGTCAGGACCAGCCTGTGTATTAATAAAGTCCAGTTTAAATACAATAGGCTACCAATTCTCACTTCTCAAATGGTTTTCTACCACCTTTATTTGGCAATTCTGGGTTGGGTTAGTTTAGGACTACTTGATAGAACTGTGAAACATATGGCTCCTGTGAAGGCAGAAAAGTTGAGAGATATTTCCCTGGTGGAATGCACCTTGCATTTTTCCTCTCCATCTTACTTCCTTAGCTATGACTAAGCCAAAGCAGGGGCTACAGCTACTTGAGTCTTTTTGTATCTCATTCTAGAGAATTCTCTGTGATTAATAGGCAAGGTTATAAAGCTTTCTGGGGACTGGATTATTTGTAGTAGAATGGTATTTGTCACTATTTCCCAGCTTTTGGGGGGTAAGGATATATTTAGAAAGTGGATTCTCAAAGGAGATATGCCCCTATCACACTGATGTTTCTGGAGAGAACATGCTATTTATCAACGCTACCCTGGTGCTTCCAACAAGGCCTGGCACATAGCGCTCAGTTCAACAAATGCTTGATGAAAAATGAGCAAGCGACTCCTCAATGGAGTTGAAACTGATGCTGTAAGGGGCTCACTTACTCTGGGATGCACTTGTATCAGGTTACCTAATCCTGCTTTCAGTTCTTGACAGGAGCCACCCCTCCCACATGGCCACACCTGGCATGTCAGCTGCCCAAGTCTGGGGTTGGGGGTGCGTTGGTAGCCCCCTCATCATCCTCCACCTTTCTTCTTCACAAGTCAGTATTTCTGGGGTAATATCAGAAGGGAATGCTCCTCATGATGTGTTTGGCTGGGGGTAGAAACAAGTTACAAACTAAACCTTGTGATGAAGTGTTCTCATTAGACTTTTGGCTCTGCCTTACAGGCCTTGTACTTGGAGCACTGAGCACTTACTCAGATTGCTTCCAAATGCCAAACCTTAATGGTTTTGAATGTCACTAATGCTAATCCAGATACGGGTGAGAGGCAGATGGTGGGAATGGTGACTGTGGGATCCAGAGCAAACACCGCCCTCCCAGGAGAGGTAATTTAGAAGCACTGGAGCTGACAGTTTCTAGCTGTTGGCCAATTCGGCACTGCGTAGGGCACACTTTGTCATCTTTGGATGGCAGATTGCTCTAAGCCCAGCCCCATTTAGATAGTCAAGCCCTCTGGCAGTCCCTTCACATGGAAGGTTAGAGTCTCAGTGGCAGAAAGTCCAAGTGCCAAGTTTCTTTCCACCTTCTGTGTGCCGGCCCCATCCCCCCAACATCACACCACCATCCTAGCAATGGTGACACATGGGTGCCACGGACTCTTACCTCCCAGTTCTCTGCCTCTCATGATTGGAACAGGAAGCCAGAGTCTCCCAAGTAATCATTTGACTCTCAGCTGAATGTCATCCACCCACCCAGGGGACAGAGAGATCGGAGATTTAAGGGAGAGACGTGGGCTGTGGAAGGACATGGCCAAGTCTGTGGTCCCTGCGTGAGGAATCAGCAGGTTCAGCCCTCTTTTCTGCCTGGTCTCTTGGGAAAAAGTTGCCTATGATTTTCCTAACTTTCTTAGTAGCTTTCTAGCTGATATTTATTTCTTGCTGACTCAACAAATGTGCTAGGCACTGTTTAATGCTTTATTAAGCATTATCTCATCACAACTCTAGAAATTATTATCCTCACTTGATTGACTAGGAAACTAATGATTAGAGAGAGAGGAAAAGTAATTTGTCCAAAGTCAATAGCAGTAAGTTGTAGAGCCACGATTTGAACCCAGCTCTCTTTGAGACATAGTAGGTGCTCAATCCCTACTCTGCACATGAGTAGTGTGAAGTAGCAAGGCCAGAACTCTTACCCACTCTACAGCTCTATTCTCTTTCAGCATTTCAGTCTGTACCTCCTTCTTAACCACATGCTTTCAAATGTATTCAGGTAAGACCTGGGAGAAATGTTGTAGTCAAGCAGGGCCTTGGAGAGAAGGGTCAGGTAGGATGTGGAGAGGAGATGAGAAAGAATTCAAAATCTATCTTTATCATTGCCCACCCTTTCAAAAACAAAAACCAAATCTAGGATGGAGAATATAAATGAGACCAGAGAAGAACCGGGCAACAAACCCCCGTAGCTCCTTGCCAGCCCTGTTCAGAGCTGCCAGGCTAATGTTCAGTGATGATCTTTACTCTGGGTAACATGATGGCAGTTACTCCTGGGTTCCTGTGTGCGCAAATCACTCATGCAATTGACTCATTCTTTAGTCTCCATTGATGACCTATGAACAAAGTGCTGCACAAGAGGAAAAGATGTGTAAGATATAGGCCCTCTCCTCCCGGAGTTTACAATGCAGGAGCTGGACACAGGTTTAGATTCTTTGTTAACCTCCCACAAACAGATGTCCTCCAATGTGCAAAATGTATCTGCAATGCCGAAAATGGAATTCTTGCAGCATGAGGTTGGTCGCAATGACCTCTAAACCTGTCATCTTCATCTCTAAGCGTCTGTAATCCCATGAATCCTACAGCTTAACCTCTAAAGAAGAAAGTGCTTAGGTCATTACAGTTTTCCAATAAAAGCACAGCTACTATTAGCATCAGATTTTTCAGAACAGCCCTGGTTTTGAATATCCTGTCATAAATAAATGTAGTCAGAAGACTACATTTAATAGTTGGTGTCTCTTTAAGCATATGTCTTTCTGCATCGAGAGATTAAATCCCTGTCCTTTGACTAGTAACTCGAGGCACTGCTTCCTGGAGCCTGTGGCATTGGCAGTTCTCTCGCCTTTGCCTCCCTGACTGTGGGGCCAGGAACCCCTGGGGGGCTGCTGTGTGTCCATGTGTTGACAGAGCTTCCCCTCGGACTGCAGCTGCCAGATGCTTCAGCATGCCTTTATATAGTAGCCTTTGCCCATGTGGTTGCAGTGAATCCAGTTTAATTCAGATCAGCAAACGTTATCAGGCACATGTGCTAGGCACTGCAAGGACTATAGAAACAAAGGACACTGTCAGACCTACTCAAGTAACTGTGATGACAAAGATGGTTAAAAGGGGATGAAAGAGGTCTAAACAAAGGCATGTGTGAGAAGAGGATAGAAAGAAGAGGAAAACTCTGCCTGAGGAGAGGTGGGAGGCTGGAGTGATGGAGAGTGAGGCCAGTAGGACCTCGAGGGTACGGTGCAGTGAGCACGCCAGGTAGAGGTAAGAGCAAGAGGGGAAAGGAGCTGAATGGGGGTGGGGGAGTGTGAGACCAGTTTGAAGATTCAGGAAGGGATGGTGCTTCTTACTTGTAGCTGCTGTTGTTTTATAAGGTCAGTGCAGAGCGTGCGTGTGCGCGTGCGTGTGCGCGTGTGCACGCACACGTGTGTGCGTGTGTGTGCGCGTGCGTGCGTGTGTGTGTGTGTGTGTTTTTTCAGAAGCAGCAGTGGGAATAACTCAGTTAAAAATTCAGGACCGGCAACAGAGTTGGGAACGAGGGTTGAATTATAGATATCTTTTCTGAGGAAAGAAGATTAAAGGAGAGGTTTTCTTTTTCATTTTGTTTTTCTTTCTGGCTGTTCGTTTTAAGTAGGTCATGGGAACCTCTGGTGGTTGGAAATTGTTGGGTGAGCGGGAGTCAGGCTGGAACAGGCCATCCTGGAGCTCTCTTCTCCCAGCTCCCTTTCCTTTGCTCCTCGCATGTGATTTAAGGGGCACACTGCCATTTGGCCCCGTTATTCTTACATATATTTTCCTGTAAGAATAAATCCCAGAAGTGTTTATAAGTGATGAGTACAAGTAAGCTGGAGACTAATTATTCTCTTTGTTTTCTTCCTTTCTGTTGCAGAGCCCACGTTTCCTTCCAGGATCTGCTCGTCAGCACCTTTACTCCATTTCCTATTCATCTGCCCTTTCGTTATGCTCATCCTTCTGTTCCTTTCCCTCCTCTGCCTGTACTGGAAGGCCAGGAAGTTGTCAACTCTGAGTCTAAACATACAGAAAGAAAAGGCCCTCTGGGTGGACCTGAAAAGGGCTGGAAGCAGGACCACACACAGACTGGAAGAGGACGGTGAATACAGTTGGATCCCGAGAGGCACCTGCAGCCCTGTGGAAAGAGTGTGGACTTTGGAACTGGACTGACCAGCAGAGGAGTGGCCCCTGACTCTGTCCCCCTCTGAGTCTGCGGCCTGGGGCGAGGTACCTAGGACTCAGAGGGAACGTTTATTGAGCACGTATGTGGTGCCAGAAACCGTTAAGTGTTTCTTCGTGTGTCACCTCATCTACCCATTGCATCCCCCCCAGGAGCTAGGTGACTCTGTTACACTGTCTTCCGCTTGCCACACCTCACGAGGCTTAGGCTCCCCATCCATAAGATCTGTAAGGAGAGGAGTACCTCCCTCACACAGCTGCTGGGGATTAAATGAGATCCCATGGCAGAGCCCAGGGTGATGCTTCCCTCTCTTATGTCACTGATTCCCTGGACAGCACTCAGTGGTCCTGCTACACCGGATCCAGGTAATCTTTTGCCTCCAGATAAGACGCGTAGGAAAGGACCTGATGCCAGCAAGGAAAAGGGGTTGGGACTATGCCCTTCATTCACATCAAATCTGCCACCCAATCAGACTGTGACTTCTTTCAAGGCAGAAATCCCATTTTCTCCTCCACTCCATCTCCATCCCATCTATAAATGCCACTGACGAGCAAGCTCTGCATAGTAGGTGCTTAATCAGTATTGGTTCTTTAGTGAAAGGATAAGGTATTTTGTAGCCTGACTTTCTTTTCTTTTTTTTTTTCTTTCTTTTCTCCATAAGACTTATTAAGTCATTGCTAAGGAAAAACTTTAAAAAAAAATTTTGCAACAGTGCTCCATTCAGCTCCCCAAGGCCTCATATCTCCCTTTCCTCCCCACACCCAAAGGTCCATCTGGCTCCTGGCTCTTCTTAGCCAAGGCCTTATTTTCCTTGACCTGACAGCACCAGGTAGCAGGAAAGGAGCCTGTGGCAGTTATCTGAGGGCAGAGGAGTTAACAGTGCCACCATCCCGTCCTGCTCTGGCAGAGGCTAGGAGTTCAGGGGGAATAGTCATCTCAGCATCCTCTCTTCTCAGCCAGGAAAAGTCAGGAGGAGGGGGATGGGGAGTGTCATGGCTGAAGGCTTCCAACCACTGTCCCCTAGGAGATAACAACTGTCCGCACTGGGCCTGGGGTCCCCTCACCTTTGTTTCAAAAGCAGCTTAGGCCCTGTTGTAGCCAGAACTGGAAATCAGTCAGTGCCACCTAAGAGACATGAGAAAACACATCTATTTATTATCTATGTGACCAACAGGGTTGCTTTAACACTCATTAATTTGCATTTCCAAGGATAGCAATTTATTTTTAATTATTTTATCAGGCACACACGTCCTCTCCAAACATAATTAGTTCCTTTGCAAGGGGATTTTTGGTGGCTATGAGAACTCCCACTGCAGGCCTACCGGTTCCTTGAATTCATCTCCCTTTGTAGCCTCATTTGAAATACTCCAAATGTTTTTTTAAACAGGTGAGAGCATTTATTTCTTCTCTCTCAGGTAAGGGAGCAAATTTTTCCAAAAGCAAAGCTAATGTTAAGATTTCTTAACATTGAAGTGTGATGCTCCACACCCCCCCCCCATTTTTTGCAGAAACCTGTATTTTAATTGAATACTGAAAGGAAAGAGAATGGAATTGAGCCCCATCAGAGAATCAGAATAGATCCTGGTGCTGCCCCCATTTCAGGTACTCTTACCCCCAACCACTGTTCTCCCTCCTTGCCTGGATACTGCCTTTCAGCTCTCAGCTCAAACACCAGTCTGTCACATTTGAATTCAGCACAGAGACTGCACAGACCAGACACTCAAATATCCGACTGCCCCACCCAGAGCAGAGCATGGGAATGATTACTGCCCAGTGAGCACCTCCTGGGTGTCGAGCACTGGGATAGGTGCAAGGGATCCAGTGGTGACTCAAGCAGACTCCACCCTGCTCCCCTGGGACTATCACCTAGTTTTTTCTGGATGCTCTGTTTTCATTAATGGGAACTAGATAGAGCATGTTGGATTTTCTAGGACGTCACACCACACCATTTAGCTCATAGTAGTTTTCAGGTAACTGAAACCCCAGCGTCTTCTTTCTACCTTTCTGAACTTCTTTAGAATAAAATTTGTTTTCATCCAATTCAGCAGGCATTTTTACGTGAAACCTCTTCTCTCTCCAATTATGCCCTTGGTTATTTTAGTTTTTCAGTCTTAACAGAGAAGTTTACTTTTACTCATTGATTTCAGCTTTTCTATTCTATGTCACCACCTGGTTTTATTTTCAGCTTCTTGTGTAAATCCTCCCTGGCAACAGGACAAACCTCTGTCTCAGGAGTTGGCTACCTGTAGCCCACAGGCCAAATGTGGCCCACTACCTGTTTTTTAAAATGCAATTTGTTGGAATACAGGCACTCCCATTTGTCTAGATATTATCTATGACTACTGTCATGATATAACGGCTGAGATGAGTAGTTGTCACGATAGACTCTATGACCTGAAACACCTAAAATGTTTACCATCTGGCCCTTCATAGAAAAAGTTTGCCACTCCCTGCTCTCTTTCAGTGGCTAATGTTCTGTCAGTTTTAGCCATGTATTATGTTCCTGGGAAACTTGATTTGAGGTGTTATATCTGTATCTGTTGTATATCTGACGACTTTAATAAATAATCTTAGGCTCTCCGGATTGGTGTCTAGTCCAAGCAGTTCTGATTGCATGAATCCTCTCTACCACACTCCCACTAACGATGAGAAACTCATCACCCCGAGGTATTCCACACCATCAAGTCAAGTTGCAGGACAAGATGACACAAAGAGGAATAAGGCATGACTACGCTCCTTTCATTATTTTCAGTCTATTGAGATACATGGATAGGAACAACTGATTTATGGCAGAAGATGAATGCAGTTGGTAGAAAGTCATGTGCCATAATAGTTTCTCACAATGGTACAGGAGTTGTTATTCATCCCAGAGTTTCACGGCATCTCCATGCAAAAGGGGCTGGTATTCCTTTCCTGCAGGCAAGAAATTGAAGCTCAGAGAGGTTGGGTTTATCCAGCATCACTCCTCCATATGCAAAGAAGTAAGAGCTCAAAATTAGGCCCACTGACAAAAAGTTCTGGACTCCTTCCACAATCAACACTGTGCTCAATCCACTGATATCAGAAAAATCTTGTGATCATAGTATCCACCTCATATGAGGATCAAGTCAGATACTTACATAAAGACAAGTTTTAAATCATTTCAAGTCATAAATGAAAGTAGACATAACCCAAGTTTTTCCAGGCCTTACCCATCTATGCACATAAATGAAATTGAATCAACAATAATAATCCAAGTTCTACATACTTTTGCCCCAGAGTCTTGGCCATCTATAAAGTGTTCTTCAAGCATTTCTAGGGCTTCCCTTGGATTCTGGGAATTCATATGAGTTCACAAACAAGTCCCCTCCCACAGGGCTTCCTGCTGTTCTGTTCAAATCTATGGGCTCCCACTGCAGCAAGGATGCTGGAGCATGTGAGATGCCAAAGCTGGACGGTGGTAAGCAAGGAAGAGTGCCTAACCCTCATTTTGTCTTTGCATGACACCCTGTTTGGATTACAAACAGGTCCAAGATTGTTTGTGCCCCCATGTCTCTAAAGATTTTCTTGTGAAAACAGTTCCTTTAGCTTTCGTTTAACATCTCCTTTCTCCCTAGGGTCTAGACACCAGCCTGTCTGGAACCAGTCTGCGAGACAGGCTTCACGCTATGCTCTCCATTTCTTATTCTCGGCTCCTAGGAACCTCTGAAACGTCTTCATCACAGGCCCCCTTTCTCCTGCAATGTGGGTCATGCAAATTGTGCTTGTGGGAGGCTCCCCACTCATCAGACAGGTCCGGAGAAGCTGGCATTCCCAGTAAGCTCAGCTCGGACTTCTGTTACGCTGGCTTTTAATTTTTACCCCCTAATGCAGTAAAGTTCTATGGGCAATGAGAAATCAGAGACAACTTCACAAAGGAGGTATCATTTGAACTTTAAAATGTCAAAAAATATTATGACAGCAGAAGTTGGAGTAAACAGTGGTCTGGGGGCAGAGTTAGCTTCAATTAAACATAGTGTGTAGAATAGCTTTGGTTTGATTTAAGTGTCAGATTTATGGAGGGGAGCAATGGGAGATAAACATGGAAACGTAGTTAGGGCAAACTCTAACTACGGTCGGGGAAGGGCAGGAAAAGAAATCATGAACATGGGTAAGAACTCGGACTTCATTTGGTGGACAGGGTGAGCCATTGGATGTTATCTAGTAGGGAAAGAACAGCTGTTCTTTAAGAGAATTGAAAAAGCAGCAGCTCAGGCGATGGATGAGGGTTTGGGCGAGGTCTGTGGTAGAACCAAGGCGAAGCAGGATGGCCATCCTCAGCAATCTCTTCTACTTTCCCAAGTTGTATAATGGAGATAATATTGATTTTTTGAGGGTTTTGAGAAGTGAACAAAATTATCAGAAAGTTTCTGGTATTATATCAAGCTCACAGAGGTAGCTAATATATATCTGTTAAATATGACACGTTATCAGATTCTTCTTGTTTAAAGAATATTTGTTAACTGAATTTTCTACCCAAAAGTGTAGGGATAAGACAGAGTTACATTGTTCATTATTTTAACTGGCTTTCTATTTACGTTATCCTTTTGATACTTGCATTTATGTTTAATTTACTTGTTAGAAATTTGGAGTTTCTACCATGTCATCTCTGAATCCAAGGTTCCTTCTGCACCAGTTCTGACTGCCTAATAGAGAGGTTTTGACTAGAAGCATATTTGTCACATTGAACAATTTGCTGAGATGGAGGACCACATTGGATAAGGAATTATTAATAAGTTCATACATTGTAAATAATCAGCAAATGAAAACCCAAGTTCATTACATCAGGATGGCTGAAATTGAAAAGACTGACAATATCAAATGCTCGTAAGAATTTGGAGGAACTGGAATTCAATACACTGCTGATGGGAGTGTAAATCTGTTCAACTATTTTGTAAAATAGTTTGGTAGTTTCTAATAAAATTAAACATACATTCACCCTATGACCTAGCAATTCCATTCCTTGCATTTACCCAAGAGAAATGAATGCCTATGTGTACCAAAAGACGTACACAAGAATATTTATAGCTCTATTCATCATTGCTAAAAACTGGAAACAAACCCATTGTCCATCAGTAGTTGAATGGATTAATTATAGTTTATATATACCACAGAATACGCACATTAAAAAAAAATGAACAGGGCTTCCCTTGTGGCACAGTGGTTAAGAATCCGCCTGCCAATGCAGGGGACATGGGTTCAAGCCCTGGTCCAGGAAGATCACACATGCCGCAGAGCAACTAAGCCCGTGAGCCACAACGACTGAGCCTGAGCTATAGAGCCCGCGAGCCACAACTACAGAAGCTCACGCACCTAGAGCCCGTGCTCCACAACAAGAGAAGCCACCGCAATGAGAAGCCTGCACACCGCAACGAAGAGTAGCCCCGGCTCGCCGCAACTAGAGAAAGCCTGCGCACAGCAACAAAGACCCAACTCAGCCAAAAATAAAGAAATAAATAAACTAATTAATTAATTAATTTTAGAAAATGAACAAACTACCAACTTACATGACAATATGGATGAATCTCACAGCATTGTTGAGTGAAAGAATCCAGACACAAAAGGGTATGTAGTCCAAGAATGAGCAAAATGAATCCATGGTGACAAAAGTCAGAATAATGATTTCCTCTGGCCAGGGGAGCATAGACTGTGAGGTAGCATGAAGGAAACTTCTGAAGCAACTGAAATGTTTTTTATCTTTATCCAGGTGGTGGTTTCATGAGTGCATGCGTATGTAAAAAGTCACTGAGCTGTCTTAAGATTGAGTACTTTACTATATAAATAACTGAACTTAATAATATATAGTTTAATACATATTAATATAAATATTATAATAATACATAACAATAGTTTACTATATGTAAATAACTTAAACCCAAGTTTTTAAAAAGGCATCTTTTGGGACTTCCCTGGCAGTCCAGTGATTAACACTCTATTCTCCCAATGCAGAAGGCCCGGGTTTCATCCCTGGTCACTGAACTAGATCCCGCATGCCACAACTAAGAGCCTGCATGCTGCAATTAAAAAAGATCCCGCATCCTGCAACCAAGACCCAGCGCAGCCAAAGAAATATTAAAAAAATAAAAAAGTAAATTAAAAAATATCTTTCTTTCAAAAAGTATTTGAGAACCAACTAGATGACCAACACAGAAAAAGGGATTGTAATATAAAAGAGAAATAGTTTTATTTATTCCATAAGGATTTTTCTGATATCTAACATGTACCAAGACATACACTAAGAGCTAGGCATGCAGAAATAACTGACATCATCCACTTCCACAAAGAGGAAAGGGGAAAGAGATTAATGAGTTATGAGGACTGAATCTTTATGACAAACCTGTGAAGAAACTGAGATTAAACCACAAACCAGGAAAAAGCAGTTAAAGTGTCATGCCTAAGGTCACCTAGCATTAAGGAGCATAGTGTGTGCATGGACTCCAAAAGCAATGCTCTGTCACAGTATGCTTCCTCTAGCTGTAGAGATTCTGCCATCTCATCATGAGCAAAGATCTGTACACATAAAAGGTAATGAGAGGATCATTGGGACAGAAAACAATGACAGGTGCTTGTTTTGTCACACACTCTCTAACTGCTGGTTGGCTCTAGAAAGGGGAGATGAATTTGGATTGGACGAGCACTCTTCCAATCCAAATTCATTCAACCTTTGCACTCTGCCCTGGTTCCCACAGATTTCCATTCAGCTCAGCACATGTTGATTGAATGGCTACTCTGTGCTACCTTATGATGCTGTTCAAGTAGACACACGAGAGCATGTTTTGTTATAGTCTCCCATGAGTAAAGGCAGATGTTATGAGTTCTTCAGTCTGTCTTTAGAGAATCTTTGTATTGTTTAATGGTCTGTCCAATAACAGCTACTTGTACCACCTACTGGCAGCAGGAAATTGTTTGAAGATTCTTCTGTTCTCAGTACCCAAGATAGGACCAGCCCAATAAAAGGACCCAAGTGTTAGAATGGCCTTTCTTCCCCATGTGTGGGTCAAATATCTTCTAGCCCTAAAATTGACAAATAGGGCTGCTTGTGCAAAAAGTATCACTATTGAAGCAAAAAACTGAGCATGTTACAGGAGTCTGAAGAGGTTGTGGGCTGGCCTTAGCTTCCAGCTTGAGTAAGGGCTACTGGCTCTGTGTAGTGTCAGCTCCTAACACACACATCTAAATTCCTCACTTGAAACCTTTTTCTTTTTTTAAATTTTCTTTTCATTTAAAAAATTTTATTGAAGTATAGTTGATTTACAGTGTTGTGTTAATTTCTGCTGTACAGGAAAGTGATTCAGTTATACACAAATATATTCTTTTCCATTATGGTTTATCACAGGATACTGAATACAGTTCCCTGTGCTATACAGCAGGACCTTGTTGTTTATCCATTCTCTATATACTAGTTTGCATCTGCTAATCCCAATCCATCCCTCCCCCTTCCCCCTCCCCCTCCCCCTTGGCAACCACAAGTCTGTTCTCTATGTCTGTGAGTCTGTGAAACCTTTTTCTTGATTGAAGGAAGGTATTCAGTGTGGCATGAAGTATGAATCATTCAAATGCAGTAAACCAGGAGACTTCCCACCTGGCAACAGAGGGCTAAATGGCAACTGTGATATTTAGTAACCCTTCCACACAAAAGAAATAGTGAACATATAAATCCTCCTAAGAAGTAAGCTGCAGCAAGGCTGCTAACTACTCCCTCTTAGGGTCTTCCAGTTTGATTTTTTGGTTGTTTTAGGTGGCATGCCCAATGAATACTTAATTTAATAGTCAGGAATGTGAGATCTGGATTTAGATGCCTAGGTTCAAATCTTGATGACATCACTCACTGGCTGTGTAATCTCTGGCAGTTAATCTCTTTGCCTCCCTTTCCTCATCCATAACTATGGAGGGAATAGCCATTCCTTCACATCATTTTTTGTAAGGATTAAATGAGATATGTACATAAAGAAATTAAAACTCATAAATGTTAGACATCATCCTTATCATCATCAACAAACTGGCCATTTTAATCCTTTTTACTCCTGAAAAGGAAACCAGTTGCCTTCATTTAAACTCCTAATTTTTAACGCAATAGCAGAGAGACAGGGTATGGAAATGAAATGCAAGCATGGGCTTTGCCACAAAATAGGATCATTGCTTGGGTCCACAGTGCAAGAGGCTAATTTAGGGAAAGGTAAGTGTAAAGTTTCGGGAAAGAGTCAGGATATCAAGGTAACATGGACAGGGGAACATTTAGATAAAATTGTCTGAGTGCTTTACAGTTAAGTGAGAGGGCTGTGTAGTTTAATCCAGGAGTTCCAAGGGAAGATATATAAATATATAGGAATTAATGGAAAATGAAGTAAGCAGAGACTCCTATCCTGAGGTACTTTATACCTGTATTAATTAGCTAATTCAATTTACATGTAGATTTGAGTGCAAATGGCACATTTGGGAAACAAATGTTATGGCAGATAGCAAATAATTAGCTTGAGAATTTGTATTAGTCTGCTCAGCTGCCGTAACAAAATACCATAAACTGGGTGGCTTAAATAATGGAAATTTATTTTCTCACCGACTGGAGACTGGGAAGTCCCAGATCAAGATGCCAGCTCACTGGCTAGGGTCCTCTTCCTGGGTTGTAGACTGCCAACTTCTCACTGTGTCCTCACATGATAGAGAGAGACAGAGATAGAGAGACACATATAGAGGGAGAGAGAGGGAGAAAGGGAGGGAGGGAGGGAGGGAGGGAGAGGGAGACGGGGAGGGAGAGGGAAGGAGGGCACCTCTCTGGTGTCTCTTCTTATAAGGACACTAATGCTGTCATGAGGGCCCCAACCTCACAACCTCATCTAAACCTAATTATCTCCCAATGGCCCTGCCTCCACATACCATCACCTTGGGGAGTAGGCTTCATCATATGAACCTGGGGGGACACAGTTCTGTCCACAGCAGAATTGACAGTGTAATGAATGAATTGAACTGTGGTTTTCCCTGTACTTGTGCCCTTCATGCCTGTTTACATGGGTCAGATGGAGTAAGTTATTTGAGTGCTACATGTTTGGTATTTTCTGTTGTACGTGCACACACATGGGTAGTGTGTACAACTTAAAAGCAAAATCATTCAAGCATGCAGAATTTCCCCACCTACCACTTAGCCATGCTTCAGCTCTTCCATCAGATATAGGTGATTACTAAAGTGGCAGGAATGGTGTCATCAAGAAAAAAGTTTCAGGATGAAAAGGGATTGCTTATTGCAGAGCTCTGGGTGAGAATACAAAGAACTTGTAAGATTCTCTTTCATAACCAATCATTAATGCTGTGTTTTTCTCTTCTGGACCAAAGGAGAAGTGTTGAGGGTTTGGGGGGGGGGTGGGGTAGTGGGGAAAACAGGAGAAAAAGAGGAATGGGATTGAAGAAATGGTCAGTTAGCACATAAGAGTGAGAAAGCAGAAACTGAAGCCACAAACCACAGAAAGAAGATGCTCACAGCCCTGGCCCCACTCAAGCTCTTCTCTTTTTTTTTTTTTTCTGGTCCGCAGGCCTCTCACTGTTGTGGCCTCTCCCGTTGTGGAGCACAGGCTCCGGACGCGCAGGCTCAGCGGCCATGGCTCACGGGCCCAGCCGCTCCGCGGCATGTGGGATCCTCCCGGACCGGGGCACGAACCCGTGTTCCCTGCCTCGGCAGGCGGACTCTCAACCACTGCACCACCAGGGAAGCCCCCAAGCTCTTCTCTTGGGCTCAGGTGGGTCTCTCTGATGCCCTGCACCAGGTGCCAGTGGCTTCTGAAGGAAGAAGACCACAAGCTTTCAGGAAGAAACCCTTCAGATGCCAGGAGAGGCCCCACAGCACTGGGGCAAGGCTCGTTGTCTCTCCGGAAGTGGAAACAGGTCTGTCAACTTCTGCTCAGAGTAAGGTGGAAGTCAGTCCAGGAAAGGGAGGGTGAGAGAGTACTAAAGGAGAACTGGAGAGCTAGGAAGAGGTAGATCTTTTGAAGGGGATGTCCTGGGCTGCCCAGGAAGGCTGCCTCAGATCTTCATCAAAAGAATTATTAACTCTTCTTCTCATCGTTGGACTGTAGCAAATCGCTGCCTTAGAAACTTCCTAGGCTTCATTCAAATGCATGTAAACCTTGAGAGAGGACCAAGAGGGAGAAGAAGGTCATGGCAGATTAGATAAGATGTGAGAGGTGACAGGTGCTGTGAGGCAAATCAATGAGACAGGAGATGATGTGACTGAATGGGAGCCTTCACCCTAAAGAACTACACCCCCCTGAGGCTTTTAGGCTGCTCCCTGTGCTGCTCACCAAGAAAAGACATCTCCCAGATGCACCTCACTTCCTTTTCTGCCATGCTTTGCAGGCTGGGATGTCAAGGGACAGCTATAGGTAGAGCATGCATGACCTACAGTGAGGCATTTGAATGAGAAGGAGCAACGTGGCATTAATGAGACTCCATGTGTGACTGAATGACAATGCCCAAAGCGTGATGACCAAGGCGCCATGTTTACCTGGAAGAGCGCTCTCTGGGTTGTGCTAATGTGTCTTCCTTGTTCAGCATTTTTACTGGCAACTTGGATGAAGTCAAAGTGAGCAAGCTTGTCAAGTGTTCAGTTGACACAGAGCCAGGAGATAGCACTAATAAGTCAGCTGACAGGAACAAGATTCAAAGAGATCTAGACAGGTTAGAATAATGGATCAAAACTAACAAGATGGAAGATAGAAGCTATAGTTAAGTTCAAGCAATTAGATGCACCAGGTAAGGGAGACGAGTTCATGCATGAGTAATGAAAGCAGTGGTTTTGGTTGATTGCACTCTTGATATAAATTACATATGTTTACATATATTACATATTACATATACATGTATTACAAATTACATATATTACATATTCCATATATTTACGTATTCCAAATTACATATTACATAGCGTAACATTTGTTAGAAAAGAGAGAGAGAAAAAATTTTTGCAGATTTATATTGCATACATAAAGTGGTCATATCCAAAAAAATAAAGGAGATAATTATCTCACAGTATTCTTCATACTGAATTCTATTTGAGATGACTCAAATTAAGCAAACATTCATTGAAAAATGCCCGCGAGGGGGCCTGGTGAAGAGAGAAGTAATTGAAGCAGTTGGAGCCGTTTCTCTGAGGAATTTGAGAATATGTGTAGAGTGTGGGGAGGATGAGATAGTCATATTCAAATATTTGAAAGTGACATTGAAAAGAATTAAGTGTCTTATGTGTAACTCCATATGACATATAAAGGGAAGTTTCAGACAGAAAGATAGATTTCTGCTCAATATACATTAGAGTTAATTGACATTTTGAGATACCCAAATAGAGAATTTGCTGGGACAGGAATTTTCTAACTTGGACCCATTAGGGATGATGTGGAGTGGATTGGGAGGACACACTAGGTGACGTTAGGGTCCCTTCCACTCTATGGTTTAATTTATTTCACTTAAAAGGTATGTATTGAATTTCTACACACCGTGTATATAGTAAGTGGTGAGAAAAACATAAGCTGCTCTCTTGGCACCTACGTATATAATCGATGGAGGAGACAGACAATCAACAGGTAAGCGACGACTTACTATAAACTAAATGCTATGTAGAAAGCAAACAGGGTGCTGAGATAGAGAAAGATTAGGAAGGCCCTCCATAGATAAAATGGTCAGGGAAAGTCTCACTGAAGGGATACTTAAGTGAGACCTAAAGGGTGAGGGGATAGGCTTTTTAAAGAACTAGGAGAAACACTCCCAGCAGAAAGCACAGCATGAACAAAGGTCTCCTTGGTAAGACAAAGCTGGGCACACTGAGGAAGGGAAAGCAGGTCAGGGTAGCTGGAACACAGGAGGCGAGGAACAGGATGGCAGAGGTGAGAGGGAGAAATAGGCAGAGCCAGATCACATGGCGCCCTGTGCGAACAAAGATGAGGATTTACACTTTTTTCCTAAGTTCAATGGAAAGCCACTAAAGAGTTTTAAGCAAGGAGAGACAGAATCTGATTCACATTATAAAAAGGTTGATGAGTTCTTTAAGACTGTTTTAGTACTGAAAAAATAGCAGAAAACAGAGGCTGTTCTGTTCCAGCACCTAGGTTAACTCAGAAGGGAAATGTAGGGAGAACTAGCCAGAACTCTGCCAGAGTTTCCTCAGCTCTTAAGAGCCCAGCCTCTAGGGAGGCTCAAAACATCATGGTAGAGGGATTTGAAGCACTGGGCAGTGTATTCATTCTCAACTTGAGAACCTGGAATCTACCTTACTGTCATTTGTGGCCTTCCAGAAGAAATGCAACTCAGAGTGACTGCCAGAAAACAAGTACAGAGCCACAAGTGACCTTGAGACTCTACATGATCTAATTTCTAAAGAGGCAAATGTCTTACAAAACAAGTCAGAAGAGTCCCTTCTTTCTAGTAATATTTGGAATTGGAGTTGAGGATAAGGTTAGAATTAAGTAAAATAACTAGAATAGAGTTAAGGGAAAAGAGATCTTGCTATAAAATTGACATTCGATACCAAAAAGGAAATGGGATGAATTTAAAAAGTACAAGAAAGGATTAATTACAGGAAGGTCAGAATTAAACAGCTAGATTGAGAACTAAGCAAGTTTAAGAGGTGCTGTGGTGAGGTGTGGAGATGTGGGTCCTACAACTGATAGTATAATAACATTGCAGGCCATATAGAAAAATGGGGATAAAGAGAAAAAAGCTACCAATAAGTCTTCCACCTTAATTGGCATTATTATTAATTTTGTGCATGTCTTCTGTTATTTTTCCCTTGCATCTGCTTTTCATATCTTTATTAGATTTTTGTTTAAGTCGTAAGAGCAATACATGTGAATTGCAGAAAATGAAACCTGCTCTGGTCTCCCAACCCAACCTCTCAGAGGTATACAAATGGAATATAGTCTTAAAAGTTAATAGTTTGTTAAAAGAAGTCAAAAGAAGATGAGATATATCTTTACACACATACACACACACACACACACACACAATGGAATACTACTCAGCCATAAAAAAAGAATGAAATTTTGCCATCTGCAGCATCATAGATGGACTTGGAGGGCATTATGCTAAGTGAAATAAGTCAGAGAAAGACAAACACTGCCTGATCTCACTTTTATGGAATATAAGAAATATAACAAACTAGTGAATATAACAAACAAGAAGCAGGAAGAAGAGGGAAGAGGAGGCGGTGGAGGGGGATGGAGAGGAGAAGGCTCCTGGGTGGCATGGCACACCTGCTCCCCCAGATGCTGCCCAGCCCCCTGTCAGCCAGGGCTGAACCCCCGCAGGATAAGGAAACCTGCGTGGGTCCCGACAATCAAAGCTACATCTGTGACACAGGACACTGCTGTGGACAGTCTCAGTGCTGCAGCTACTACTATGAACTCTGGTGGTTCTGGCTCGTGTGGACCATCATCATCATCCTGAGCTGCTGCTGCGTGTGCCACAACCGCCGAGCCAAGCACCGCCTTCAGGCCCAACAGCGGCAACATGAAATCCACCTGATCGCCTACCGGGAAGCCCACAGTTACTCAGCGCTGCCATTTTATTTCAGGTTTTTGCCGAACTCTTTACTACCTCCTTATGAGGAAGTGGAACCGACCTCCGACTCCTCCCCCACCATACAGTGCCTTCCAGCTCCAGCAACAGCTGCCTGCACAGTGTGGCCCTACAGGCGGCAGCCCCCCGGGCGCCGACCCCACTAGGGGCTCCAAGGGGGCTCAGAGCAGCCCCTCGTCCAGGCCCAGCAGAAGCAGCACGCGACCCCTGAGCATCGCTGACCCTGAGCCCTCCGATGTGCCAGCAGACCCCGCAGCCGCCAAAGCCCCTGGGATGGAGCCCAGCGGCTCTGTGGCCGGCCTGGGGGAGGTGGACCCTGGGGCCTTCCTGGACAAGGATCCCGAATGTAAGGAGGAGCTGCTGAAAGGGTGCAGCTCCGAGCAGGGCGGCGCCCTCCCTGACAGCAAAGACAAGACGCCCGGCAGACATCGCCGCTTCACAGGTGACTCGGGCATCGAGGTATGTGTGTGCCACCGGGGCCACCATGATGACGACCTCAAAGAGTTCAACGCGCTTATCGACGGTGCTCTGGACGGGGCCCCTGGACTTCTGCGACAGCTGCCACGCGCCGCCCCTGGCGACGAGGAGGAAGGGCTCTGCCAGCCTTCCGAGGAGCCGGTCCGGGAGCCTGGGCACCCCCACCTGCCACGGCTGCCTGCCTGCCTGCTGCTGAACACCATCAACGAGCAGGACTCCCCAAACTCCCAGAGCAGCAGCTCCCCCAGCTAGACAGGCCCTGCCTGTGCCCGAGAACTTGGCAACGCAACCAGGGTAGGGGAGCACCGTGAGAGAAGCATTAAGTGACTGTGTTCCTTTTTTTTTTTTTCTTTCCCCTCTGCTCCTGCGTTTTCCTGCATCTCCAGGTACAGTTTGGGGTGTGGGTGCCTCGCCCCCCATAGATACAGTGTCACAGAGGGCCGAGAAGTTGTCCTGTGACTCATTCCTCATACCCCACCCCGTCCCCCTTTACCTCTTTTCAAGTCACATGTCACTACCTGCTTGGGTCAGAGAGATGGGCGTCTCAGAAGCCCCCAAGGAGGGGATGAGACTGTGCCCTGAGGTGACTGTTGGTGATGGAGTGGATTCATGTTCTGGTGCGAGTTGATGAGAACCTCGACGCGTCTCAGTCCGAGAGAGGTGGCAGGTCTCAGCCCTGGATGAAGCCCCCAGAGGCCCGGGGATTGTCGCTTCTCGCTGCCAGTGTCTCCGGAGCCGGAGTTGGACCCCTCCTGTGGGAGGATGAGAGCTGACAGGCGGTTTCGTGGTGGGTTGGTAAAGGGCTTGTTCTCTCAAATTTCAGGTGATGAGATCAAAGTGGCACGATGAATCTTGGAGGGCCCCTTCCCAGCAGGTCCTGGCTGGCCACTGACTGGTTCAGTGTGGAAGATTACACCTGCCTTCTCTTTATTTTCTTTTTAAAAAAACAACAACAACAACAAAAGTGAGCTGAAAATAAGAACTTGACCAGTGGGCAGGCAAGAATTCTGTTTTAGAAAAGGAAAATTTGTGGCTTTTTCCCAACTTGGCCTTCAAAGAGTCCTGGCTACAGTTGAGCCAGAAAGAGATGTTTTGTGTGCAGGCTTGGCTGGGGGCTATCTCTGGAATTTCTGCGGGTGAGCAGGAGGCCCTGCCCTGTGGCAGTGGATAGAGGTGCAGCTTACCGCATCTCTGCCCTTTGATCTGTGCCCACAGGTGACCAGTACCCTCCCCCATCCCAAGCACACGTCTGCCGGCCTTCATGTCTCATTGTTCTCTACGAACAAATGAGGAAGCTGTGGGTCCTGAGAAAGGGCGGTCCCGCAGCCTGACTCTCACACAGTATTTTCTCTTGATTCTGAATAAGCTGTTTTGTTTATTTGTTTGTTTTCTCAGACTGACCATTTAGAAAAAAATGCCTTGGTTATCTGTGGTTTTCGTGCCCTTTCCCTGCTCCGTGCCCCCTTGAGTGGGGTAAGTAATTTTTGTAGCCTATGTAAAGTGTCTATGTGGCCCAGGTAGGAGGGTGAAGGCAGCCACCCTGAAGGACCACAGGATCCTTATTACTGTAGTTTGGCTTCAAAAACCAGTTGAGCTTTGACAGGAATAATCTGAATGGAGAAAGCCAACTGCTGAAACTAACATTCCCTGTCCAGCCCTGTTCATATGAAGAGTTTGGTTCTTCCCCCACTGTTGGACGATGATGTTCAGACTAGGCATTGATATTATGGTAAGAAAGGAAGGTATATATGAATACACATGTATATATGTGTATGTGTGTATATATGTATACACACACACACACAAAATAGACAAATCCAAGGCTGTGAGGTGAACGAGTGTCTGAGTTTGGAGTCCACAAAACCAAAATCCACGTTGCAGTCCGTATACAGCGACTTTTTGGATAACCCGTGTGTGTCTGTCTGTTGTGTGTGAGCCCGCAGCCCTGTTTTCCTGTGACTACACTTTGAACAGCAGCCACTCTGCTCACGTTACCCACGCGTTTGGAGCAGGAGCAGCCCTCTCAAGGTAATTTCTTTTACGCATTTACTGTTTGCTGAGCAAATGTCTGTGCACTTGGGTGTACTCAGCAGCGCTGTTGGCGGCAGTCCCCACGTTTGCCAGAGACACTGTGCTCCAAGTAGAGGTTTTACTCTACCCATCACTGCAATTTGCACATTGCTCTGTGGAGACTTGGAGGCCTGTGTTCTGCTCCCTGTAAACGGAAACGTGCTCTGAGCCTGTCTGCCTCCCTCGGCTGCTCCTGGCCCTCGGCCTCAGCCCCTGGGGGTGTCCACAACAGCTCAGGACAGCAGGCCAGAGTGGAACCTCAGACAGGAGATGGATTGGATCTTTAGTGTCCAGCTCGGACTGGCGGTGGCCCAGATGTCAGCCCTGCCCAGAATTGCCAGGAGAGTTTGGCAGCCACCACAGTGCCATAGGGCTTACCTCCCTCTGCTGAGGTCCAGCGCTTGGCCGATGTGTGGCGAGAGTGGCCAGGAGTGTGCCACAGCCCTCAGATGCCTTTCCTGCCACTTTTTTTTTTGTTTTTTGTTTTTATCCCAAACAATTCACTGAAGTGTCTCAAAGGAGATCAAGTTTTACCAAAATGAACCCTTTTTGAGTTAACTGGTTGAAGGGATGGATTCTGGCCCTCTCAGGATTCCTTCTCCAGTCAGAGTGGGGACCTGGTCCACGTGTTTACTGCTGGTTTTACTGCAGCATCCAATGCGAAAAGCATGAGAAGAAAATGCAGCTGGTGGAGCTGGGTTCAAGTCCAGAGTCACAGTCTGGCTCCTGCTACATGAGGCTGCCTGTATGACGAAAGATGGAAGTAAGGAGCTGAAGGACTCGGGAGGGGGCCGGGGAGATGTGTTCCAGGTGAATGAGAAGAAAGGGGTTGGTCGAGGGTTTGGTGCTACAGTCGGAAGATTTGCAAATGCTAACACATTCCCCTGTGAGGCACATCACCTTTTGTCAGTTATTGCGAATATGTGTATTTTAAGCAATAAGATTCAGCTGGTCAGACTTTTCTGTGCAGTCTCGGTGATGCATTTCCTGTGCTGTGGTTGTTCTGAAGACAGGGTGGCTCTAACCACTGTGAGAAGCCCAAATAAGATCGATCCCCGAAAAAAAGAAAAAAGAAGCAGACTCACAGATATAGAGAACAAACTAGGAGTTACCAGTGGAAAGAGGGAAGGGGGGAGGGGCAATATAGGGGTAGTGGAGTAAGAGGTACAAACTACTATGTATAAAATAAGCTACAAGGATATATTGTACAACACGGGGAATATAGCCAATATTTTATAATTACTATAAATAGAGTATAACCTTTAAAAATTGTGAATCACTATATTGTACACCTGTAATTTGTATAATATTATTATACATCAACTATACTTCAATTAAAAAGAGTTAATAGGGGCTTCCCTGGTGGCGCAGTGGTTGGGAATCCGCCTGCCAATGCAGGGGACACGGGTTCGTGCCCCGGTTCGGGAAGATCCCACATGCCGTGGAGCGGCTGCGCCCGTGGGCCATGGCTGCTGAGCCTGCGCGTCTGGAGCCTGTGCTCTGCAGTGGGAGAGGCCGCGACGGTGAGAGGCCCGTGCAAAAAAAAAAAAAAAAAAAAAGAGTTAATAGTTTGTTGTTAAAAACATTTTTCAAAGGACTATAATTATAGTATATATGCAATTCTATTACTTAACATTCTACAAACATTAACATTATACATTAATATTTCTTTGATCTCCTTGAGTTAATAACAATTAATGTCAATTTTGCTTAGGTTTTAGTTTAAGTTTCATACAGACCTTTAAAGGAAAAAGCCTTTCAAGACCATTATAAAAGAGGAAGATGGTGGCTAATAAGCACATGAAGAGGAGCTCAACATCAATAGTCATTAGGAAATGCACATTAAAACAAGCTGAGTGGGCTTCCCTGGTGGCGCAGTGGTTGAGAGTCCGCCTGCCGATGCAGGGGACACAGGTTCGTGCCCCGGTCCGGGAAGATCCCACATGCCGCGGAGCGGCTGGGCCCGTGAGCCATGGCCGATAGGCCTGTGCGTCCGGAGCCTGTGCTCCGCAACGGGAGAGGCCACAACAGTGAGAGGTCCGCGTACCACAAAAAAAAAAAAAAAAAAAAAAACAACAACAAAAAAAAACAAGCTGAGTTATCACTTCACAGCTGCTAGAATGACTATAATAAAAAAGACAGACAATAACAAGCGTTGGTAAGGATGTGGAGAACCTGGAACCTTTATATGTTGCTCTTGGGAATGTAAAATGGTACAGTCACTTTGGAAAACAGCTGGTAACTCCTTAAAAATTTACACATAAACTTGCCACCTGACCAGCAATTCCTCTTAAGGTATCTATCCAAGAGAAATGAAAAAAAAAAGTCTATATAAAGTCTTGTTAATATTCGTAACAACATGATTCCTAACAAACCCCAAGGGAAAATAATCCAGATATAATGGAATACCATTCAGCAATAAAATGATTGAAACACTGACACACACTACAACACGGATGAACCTCAAAACATTATGCTAAATGAAAGGGGACAGAGGCAATGGACTACATATTGCATACTCCATTTATAAGAAATGTCCCAAAAGGCATACTTATAAATACAGAAAGCAGATCAGTGGTGGCCTTGGTGCTGGGGGTGTTAGTGGGAACTGACTACATACAAATTTGAGGGAAGTTTTGGGGGGTGATGGAAATGTTCTAAAACTAGATTGTGGTGATGGTTGCACAACTTTATAAATTTGCTAAAAAAGTATTGAATCGTACACTTACCAAAAAAGAAAAGTGGATGAAGGAGGGCCTGATTTGAACCATTTTGGGGATAATATTTTAAGACCAGTGACATTTGGAACGTAATACAAAGTACGGTACAACAAAAGAATTTGTAAAATCTCTTCACTTTCCCAATTATAACCAGATTGGTCTTTCCTATATTCTCATCCTGACTGTGCCTTTATCAAAGTTTAAAATGGTCGTATATTTGAAAGGCACAAAATAAAATGAAATCGAATTACCGTTACATATCGTTAAATAAAAAGTGAAAACAGCAGAAAAGGTGGACCTTGTGTTTGGCTTTTATGTTAATATGCTGCTACCTAGTGATCATTTATAAAATGGCAGGACTTGGGTTTTTTTTTTTTTTTTTGTCTTGGATTTGTTGAGCCACATCTGTATAACAGAAATATCTGAACGCTTGGCTATTTGTAGGTTAAATATCTAAATGAATCACTGAATAATTTATGCTTCCTAAAAATACTGTGGTGGCAAGAACTGGATTGGGAGTCCCCCCAAAACAGCTTCCAGTCCCTGATCTGTCCAGTGTCAGCCTTCTGACTTTGAGCCAGGAATAGGTTAATCTTCTGGTTCCAAAGTTCAAGGAGAGGCTCTGTAAGGAAGTGGCTAATAGCATGGCCTTGGGGCAAGCTCCTTAACTACTCTAAACTTTGGTGTCCTATTTTTAAAAATGGGGATAGAGGAATACCCCCTTTCAGGGTACCTGTGAGAACTACATGTAAGAATGCGTGTAAAAGCACTTATCTCAAAATATACTTCAGAAGTTAGGCTACAGTGATGTTTCCCTATAGTAATAATGTGCCTCATGGGGACAAAAGATCCTTTATCTACTGTTTAAAATTAGTTACCACTCCCCACCCCAAAGCAATGAGCAAAAACCCAGAAGGATATAAATTCGAAATATACTTAGATTATCAGCTAATTGGAAAAACATATTTGGACAATTTCATTTTTTAAAATAATGAGTAAAGGTAAAGGTTGCATAGAACTTGGAATTTTACAAATAACTTGAAATTTGGACTTGCTGATTATTTTAAAACAATCCAGACAGTGACAGGGATGTCAAGGGGTGACTTCTACCTGGTACTCTCACCACCAGTATCTTATGGATGCCTGTCATGTTTAATATATGCCAGCCAGCACAATTCTGACCAGATAAAATACAACTGTTTCATTTCCGCAAGAATTAAAATGAGTGTTTGTTCCACTCTGGATTTTATTCCACAAGTCAGTGAACCATTCTGCTTAAGGATTAATACCATCTAAAACTAAAGGGTTTCTACTATTTACTCCTTCATCCATTAATTTCCTTAGGATGTCAAAACATCTAGGTGATTGATCTTGGGTTTTATTTTCCATGCAGATGTTTTGGCATTGCTTATACAGTGTATCTTTGTCTTTAACAGCTTTATTGAAGGATAATTTAGACACCATAGAATTCACCTATTTAAAGTGTACAGTGCCCTGAGTCTCAGGAAATGTATATAGTTGTGCAGCCATTACTACGATCCAGTTTTAGAATAGTTCCATCACATACTTTACGTTTGACCAGCCCCATACAGAAAGAATTTATTGGCTCATTAACCTGTGGATTTAAACTATCTAGCTCTAGGACCTAGCCTAGCCATTCATTCTGAATCAATCAAGTTTTAAAGAAAAACAAACTCAAAGTCTCAACTTTACTCAAAATAGGGGTCCATAAAGCACATCGTGTCCAAAGGGCTCTCCAAGAGTCTACAGGCTAATTACGGATATAAATTAAAAATAAGTAAATATATACATACTAATGTATGTATTTTGAAAAGTGTATATTGTATAATTCACTATAGTTTATGCCAATATTATGGCCACCTTTCACAAAAAAACTTGTTTGTATTTTCACTCTTATAAATATGATTAAGTGGGACAAACTGTCCAGAGCTTAAACATTTTGTTCTAGCATATCCCAAATTTATGGGAGAAATATTTCCCCTTTCTGTGATTTGGCTGTGCACACTTTCATGGGGTTGAACCTGATACTGGCTTGAATACTTGCAGAGGAAGAGCTTCTTCCTCAATGGGATATTTAAGAGGCCCCAATTTTGTCTTATTTGTTTCAAAAAGACATTATTCAAGAAATGATTAAATTATCATGCCCCTTTTCCTGCAAATCCAGTATTCATGGTCCTCTTTTCTTAATACAGCATCTATTAAAAATGTGCATAAAAACTCTCAATGCAAGAATACAATCTGGGAATAATGAAAATGCCTCTATTTATTTGTTTTTTGCTCCTTTCCTGTCTCTACGTTTATCTATAGGTGTTTCAGAAGGGATAGTTATGTATAAACTAACTCCACGTTGCTTCCAGACACATCTTTATCTAGTCCTACAGAGTTTACTGCTAACTCCACTCATCTTGACATTTAAATAACTATTTTACATTGTTATTTAAGTGTTCAATGTGTGCTAGTTCTGTCTCCTCCAAATATTGGGCAAGCTCTTTGTGGTTAGAATAGTCATCTTAGGGCTTCCCTGGTGGTGCAGTGCTTGAGAGTCCGCCTGCTGATGCAGAGGACGCGGGTTCGTGCCCCGGTCTGGGAGGATCCCACGTGCCGCGGAGCCGCTGGGCCCGTGAGCCATGGCCGCTGAGCCTGCGCGCTCGGAGCCTGTGCTCCACAACGGGAGAGGCCACAACAGTGAGAGGCCCGCGTACCGAAAAAAAAAAAAAAAGTCATCTTAAACTTTGTGTATGAATAAATGAATTGTATATTTCTCAAGCACGTGGTCCACATCAGGCACACAAAAAGCTATTTAATAAGGACTCATTTAATTAATAAATGATACCTTGGGGCTTCCCTGGTGGCGCAGTGGTTAAGAATCCGCCTGCCAGTGCAGGGGACATGGGTTCGATCCCTGGTCCGAGAACATTCCACATGCCACGGAGCAACTAAGCCCGTGCGCCACAACTACTGAGCCTGCGCTTCTAGAGCCCGTGCTCCGCAACAAGAGACGCCAAGAGAAGCCATCGTAATGAGAAGCTGGCGCACCACAACGAAGAGTTGCCCCCGCTTGCCGAAACTAGAGAAAGCCCGCGTGCAGCAACGAAGCCTCAACGCAGCCATAAATAAATAAATAAATAAATAAAATCTATTTTAAAAAATATAAATGATACCTCAGGTTTGTCTCCCCTCCTCTGGAACCCCTAGGACATTTACATTTATCATATAGCCCAGATTTCCTAGAATTTGCAGATTTCCTGTCCTACGTTCTCCATAAGTACAGTTGCACACGCCATGTGTCTGGACATATGGTCCTCAGTAGTTGTAAGACGAAGCCATCTTTCTTGCAATGTCTCTGATTTCTATTCCTCCCTTTTTGTTGACTAAGAGATCTGATTACGATTTCAAATAGTCCCTTTTCTTTTAATTTCACCCTCGATTTTTAATATTACAAAAAGCATACTAGTAGAAAAAGTCTGACAATACAAAGTGTGCAAAATAAAACTCCCTTTCACCAAAGGCAATCTATTTCTCCTGTTGTTTCCACTTTGACATTTCTAACTCAGGTCTCCTACAATGAGCGCCTAGAGAACATTCAGTACACAGAGGAGGCAGCTGCGCTGTCCCCTGGGCACCCGTCGGCAGACGGCCCACTCGCTAATTCTCTGACCTCGGGTGAGTCACTCAACCTTCTATGAGTGTCGGGGGTCCTTAAAATGCTGCCCATGTCACCAGGTTGTCAAGAGAGATAAGTATGGGTTAGCGCTTTGTGTTGTGTAGCCCTAGTCTTTATGCCTGCTTTATGATAGATTTGCCAGTTCACCCCGCAGCTTTAAAGGACGCCCCATCGGCCCCCACTCGCGCCCCGCCCCTCGCCCCTAAATTGCAAATCCAGTGCCTCCTCCTGCGGTGGCCGCTTCTCAGGGACTCCTCCCCTCCCCAGTGACCCCTCGCGGAGGCAGAGCGCCCACTAGCGCCAGGCCTCGGCTCGCAGATGACCGCGAAGCTCCAGGCGCTCTTGGTCTCCGGGAGAAGGCAGCTTTCTTTGCAGAGGAGTTTGTAACGTCTGCTTCCTCTAGGGCCGCCTCTAGATCTTAAATGAATATACGCTAGAGTCGCCCCGCTCACAGTCCCGTTCTTTCGTCTTCCAGGACCTGCAAAACAAAGCTTCCCTCGGCCCGGAAGCCCTGCCAGCCGCCAAGCCTCCGTCTAGCACCAGCCACGCCCCACCAGCCAGACCAGGTTCCCCCCTCCGCCCCCTCGCCTCATTTTTTATTTCTGCGCGCCGCGAGCCTAGGGCGTCTGTGATTGATTGGAGGTGAGCACACTTCCCGTCTGATTGACTGATAGTAGCTAGGGTGGGTGGGGCTAAGGCCGCGGCGGTGAATTATGGGGGTTAAGACTACAGGAGGTGGGTGACGATTGGTTCCTGAATGAGGAGGGCGGAGTAAAAGGCGGAAGCAGGCGTTGGGGGGGGGGTGGTTTCGGGGAAGAGGAAAGAAGCAGTGGGATGGAAGTAGTTAGGTGTCAGCAGCACGGTAGGAGGTCAGGGTGCTAGGGTCCTTCGGGGTCTGTTAACCTAGCGTGGCGTAATCATTGTCGACCTTCTCTCCTCAGGGACCTTATGTTTTCTGAAGACCGGCGTCCGAGATGGCCCGAATAAAGGAAAGAGCTTCTACGTGTGCCGGGCGGACACATGCAGCTTCGTGCGGGCCACCGAGTAGGTCTCGAGCTGGGCACGATTCCCTGCGACTGCGCGTGGCCTCCCAGGAGGAGTCTCCGGCTCCCCGCTTCCCACAGGGACGAGGAGAGCTGGGACCCCTGGTCTGCGGAGCCAGGGCCCTTTAAGTAGTTGGTAATCCCAGGAAAGTGTGGCATGTTAGGGACACGCTCCGCCACTGCTTCCTGTGTGACCCAAGGCTGGTTACTTTCCATCTCTGGGCCGCCAATCCCCTAACTTATTACATGGAGGATTGGCTACATCTGGATCCTTCTGGTCCTTTTCAGTTCTGGATTTCTGTTCACCTGTCAGGCCTTGACCCTCCCTTCTCCTGCTTGAACTTTACCCCCTTCCCATTTAAGTGAGGCATACAGGCATAGCAGAAATTAACTGGCGCCAGCTTTGCACTAGTTTTAGGCCGAACTGGTTTTTACTTGTTTTAAAATTTTTATTTATTTATTTATTTTTGTTTGCATTGGGTCCTCGTTGCTGCACGCGGGCTTTCTCTAGTTGTGGAGAACGGGGGCTACTCTTCGTTGCAGTGCGCAGGCTTCTCATTGCGGTGGCTTCTCTTGTTGAGCACAGGCTCTAGGCACGTGGGCTTCAGTAGTTGTGGTGCATAGGCTCAGTAGTTGTGGCACATAGGCTCAGTAGTTGTGGCTTGCAGGCTCTAGAGCACAGGCTCAGTAGTTGTGGCACATGGGCTTAGTTGCTCCGCAGGATGTGGGATCTTGGAGGACTAGGGCTCGAACCGGTGTCCCCTGCATTGGCAGGCGGATTCTTAACCACTGCGCCACCAGGGAGGCCCTCCAACTGGTTTTTAAATGTTTGAAGTTAAAACACTCTGGTAGTCAGATTAACAGCCCCCTTTAAAAATAGTATTCTCTGCATTTAAGTGGTGAGATTGATATTCCAAAGAAACAAATTACTTTAGGGATTAAAGCTGAAAGAAACATCAGAAATCTGATTCAGCAGTCTAGTTTTTTACAAAGGTGAAAGCTGAGACCCAGAAATATTAAGCATCTTCTTTGAAGTGAGGAAAGTTAATACTGTTCTCATAAAGTGTTGTTAATGTTTTCACAGTACCAAGTGTCCACAGTTTCTATGTGAAATTTTAAACTGTCACATCATTATGCATTTTTCTTGCTTTCTACTTAACTTGGTTTAGAAAAGGTATTTTTCTACATACGTAAGGCACATAATGGATATCAATACTAGAAAATAAAGTATTTTTTCAACACATACATTAACTTTTCATGTTTCCCCCAAATGATTTAGGTGATTTGTTTTTTTGTTATGCTTTGAAACTAAGTGGAAGATTTTTGCCCTTTTTCAGACTTAGAAAATAAATTTTTAGAGAAAATATTTTCTTAGCCTTCTAATAAATTTTTACATTTGAAAGAAATTACTGGGATCTAATTTAATTAAATACAAAGTGACTCTATTTAAATCAGTGTTAAATCTTAAGATAGAAGGGACCAAACAAAAATACTCAAGCTATCAACACCGTATCATTATGGCAGAGTTTACTGTTTAATTTCTGGTATCTATATGGAGCTTCTTAGGTTCAGTACCTAGCTCAAGTTTCTTTTTTTTTTTTTTTTTGCGGTATGCGGGCCTCTCACTGTTGTGGCCTCTCCCGTTGCGGAGCACAGGCTCTGGACACGCAGGCTCAGCGGCCATAGCTCACGGGCCCAGCCGCTCCGTGGTATGTGGGATCTTCCCAGACCAGGGCACGAACCTGGGTCCCCTGCATTGGCAGGCGGACTCTCAACCACTGCGCCACCAGGGAAGCCCTAGCTCAAGTTTCATGAGATGTAAAATCACATTCAGATTTGTAGGAGTTAAACATTAATAGAAGCATAAGATTTGGTTTTAAGTGAAGAGAAAAATGCCCTTATATAGCTTACCATTTATAAGAACATATTACTATACAAACTAGTACAATAATATTTGACATGAAGACGGTTATTTGATAAATTTGGCCTCTTTGGAATATCTAGTAACCAGAATATAAACAAAAAGACAAAGAAAATGCCACAGGTCATGTGAGACTACTTTAGATCTTCACTCTCAAATGTTATACATAAATTCTTTCATAGTAAGAAGTTGGAAGGGAGGAGTTGAACTTACGCCAACCAAGCATGAAGCAAATCAGTAGAGTGTGTTTTCAGAGTTGGCATGTGAACAACACTGAGTGACAGCTAACAGCTTATCAGGAAAAAGGATGATGGAAGAACCTGGGGAAAATTCACAGCTTGGAGGTATCGCAGTATAGTGGTCACATAGCACGGTATTGTTTTAAACTTGAGTCCTCAGGAAAAAGATAGGTATATTTACTGTCATGTTTTATTTGGGGGCATGAGAAAAAATGAAAGCTGTGGGCCCTTTCCCCAGAGGAATGCACATAGACATAAAAGTGTGTGGGATTTACAAACCCAGTAGAGGTCATACATGGACCCTTAAGTTTAAAACCCATATTCTGGATTTAATTTTAGGATATTGACCTCTATTCTTTGCCTCCTAAAACAAAATTTCACTTTTTTTTCTCTCTAGCATTCCTGTTTCTCATTGTTTATTGCATGAGGACTTTGCAGTAGAGCTTCAGGGTCTGTTTCTATCACAGGGCAAGAAAGAATACAGGTAAGTGTCCGAAAGGAACAGCTAAGTGTATTTGTTTTTGTTTTTGTTTTGCTTGGCCTGGTGGGGTTACAGTCAGGTGTTTTCCTAGGATTGACTATTCTTTAAAAGTCATTAAAAAACAAAAGGTATTTATATATATATTGAATATCTTTTGGGCTGTCACTTCCTAACTTCTGAGCTACTGGTTAATGTGAGAAGCCTGACTTCCGGTTAATTTTTGGATAAACTGCTCTACCTCCCTCCCTCTCCAGCTCTCAAGTAGCCAATTTAACATCAGCCCACCAATGGTCATTAACTTGTACTAACTCGTCAACTTTCTCATTCTAGTAGTACAACGAGGTAATGTATAAGAATGTCTAATGTATGTTAAGTACTCAATAAATGCTGGTTTCCCTTTTATGGGAACTCAGAGAAAGGGCAGAGAAGTCTATATAGGTGGCAGATATTTGTCATGAGTATTGAAAAATAAGTAGGAATTCGCTAGGGGCAAAAAAGAGGTCATATTTAACAGATCAGTATCCTGCATTAGTGTACAGGGGCATGAAGTAATTGCAAGCATTTGGTTCAATGGTAGTTTAGCATATATTTAAGTGGAGACTTCAGAAGATAAAGACTGGCCAGGAAGGCAGGGGCCAGATGTAATGTTTTTATATGATATTCTGTGCAGTTTGGAATTTATATATTCTAGATCAATTTTTCCCCCCAAGTATAGGCATTCAAGTACCATCTTCACAATTTTTACATGACTGAAAACTGCCTGTACTACTATATTTCTTAACTGAGTTATGCATGCAGTAAGATGCACAGTTCTTTTAAGTGTTCAACCGGTTGAGTTTTTTTTTTTTTTTTTTTGCGGTAAGCGGGCCTCTCACTGTTGTGGCCTCTCCCGTTGCGGAGCACAGGCTCCGGACGCGCAGGCTCAGCGGCCATGGCTCACGGGCCCAGCCGCTCCGCGGCATGTGGGATCTTCCCGGACCGGGGCACGAACCCGTGTCCCCTGCATCGGCAGGCGGACTCTCAACCACTGCGCCACCAGGGAAGCCCCCCCCCGGTTGAGTTTTGAGAAAGGTATATACCCATCCTTATAACCAAGATCCCAGTCAAAATATAGAATATTTATTTCCATTACCCCATTAAGTGCCATTGGATCCCTTCTAGTTAATCCCCCCACCCACTGTAGCCAATCATTGTTTTGATTCATACTGTATGTATTCTTTTGTATCTGGCTTTAATGTAACAGTATCTGTGAGATTCATCCATGTGGTTGTGTGTATCAATAATTCATTTTTTAAAAATAAATTTATTTACTTATTTATTTTTTGGCTGTGTTGGGTCTTCATTGCTGTGCACGGGCTTTCTCTAGTTTTGGCGAGCGGAGGCTACTCTTCATTGCGGTGCGCGGGCTTCTCATTGCAGTGGCTTCTCTTTGTTGCAGAGCATGGGCTCTAGGGCATGCAGGCTTCAGTAGTTGTGGCGTGCAGGCTCAGTAGTTGTGGCTCGCGGGCTCTAGAGCACAGGCTCAGCAGTTGTGGCTCATGGGCTTAGTTGCTCTGCGGCATGTGGGATCTTCCTAGACCAGGGATCGAACCCATGTGTCCTTCATTGGCAGGTGGATTCTTAACCACTGCACCACCAGGGAAGTCCCCAGTAATTCATTCTTTATTATTGCCCAGTTGAATTCCATTTTATGAATACCATTTTGAATACCATTTATGAAAACCATTTTGTTTCATGTGGTTTTTTGCCATTTCTGTATATCTTCTTTGATGGAGTATCTGTTTAAAATTTTTGCCCATTTTTTAAATAGAAATTTTTAAATGACATAATTGTAGAGTCACAAGCAATTAAAAGAAATATTGATAGTACAGAGAGATCCTCTGTAGACTTTACCTAATGGTAACATTTTGCAAAATTTAGTATAATATCATAACTAGGATATTGATATTTATATTGATAATCCACTGATCTCATTTGTAAAGATAGTTTTACTTGTACTAATTTGTGTGTGTACGTATACATTTAGTTCTATACAACTTTATCAAGTGTAGTTTTGTGTATTCACTACAACAGTCAAGGTATTGAGTGGTTCCATTACCAGAGGATCCTTCTTGTTGCCCTTTTATAACCACACCCACCTTCCTCGTTTCCCCCTGTTCACCCCTGCCAATCATGAACCTGATCTCCAGCTCTAAAATTTTGTCATTTCAAAATGTTACATACATGGAATCATACAGCATAACTTTGGGGGATTTTTGCCTATTTTTAAAATTGAGTTGTCTTTTGTTATTGAGTTGAGAGAGTTCTTTATGTATTCTCTGTAGAAGTCCTTTGGTGGATATATGGATTGTGAATGTTTTCTCCCAATCTGTGGCTTTCATTTTCTTGACTCTCTTTTGAGGAGCAGAAGCTTTTCATTTTATGAAGTCCAATTTATCATTTTGTTATGGTTTGTGCTTTTTGTGTTCTCTGAGAAATCTTTGCCTACCTCAAGATCATAAAGTTCTCCAGTGGTTTCTTCTAGAAGTTTTATAGTTTTTTTTAATGGCTTTTTTGTTTAGTCTGTGCTCTACCTCATATTATCAATAATTTGGGGTACCTCATGAGATTCAAATTGAGGTTCATTTAATTTTTCATATAGTAATGAATGAATGTTATTCAATTGTTTCAGCACCATTTTTTGAAGACTTTCCTTTCCCCATGGAAACGCTTGGCACCTTTGTTGAAAAATCGGTTGACCACCACGTGTGGGTCTATTTTTGGACTTGCTAAGCTCTTCCATTGATCTATTTGCCTATCCTGACATGATCAGATAAGATCGTGTGAATCCAACTTAACTTTTCAAGATTGGCTATTCTAGGTCCTTTACATTTCCATATAAAATGTAGAATCGACTTTTAAAATTTCCTCAGAAAACTCAGTTGGGATTTCATTGAACCTATATAGATCAGTTTGGGGAGAACTGACGTCAATATTGATCTTCCAGTTCATGAGCATGGTATATTATTTATTTACGACTTTTAAAATTTCAGCATTATGGTATAGTTCTCATCATAGAGTACTATACCCTTTTGGTTAAATTTAGTCCTCAGTGTTAATGTTCTTTGACACTGTTGTAAATGGAATTTTTTTTTGGCTGCACCATGTGGTTTGCGGGATCTTAGTTCCCCAACCAGAGATTGAACCCTGGCCATCGGCAGTGAAAGTGCAGAGTCCTAACCACTCGACCGCCAGGGAATTCCCTATAAATGGAATTTTTTAAAAATTCACTTTTCTATTGTTTTCTGCTAGTACAGTGGTGCCAGTAAGCCTCTAGTACATGAAGTTAGGATGTTCTCCTTTACACACTACTGGGGGCCCTGAATCATACAGAGATATTGTTCTATGTGGTAGGAAGATGCTGAAGAATTTTTTATTCAATTTGCATTAAAAGAAGAACTATGGGGCTTCCCTGGTGGCGCAGTGGTTGAGAGTCTGCCTGCCAATGCAGAGGACACGGGTTCGAGCCCTGGTCTGGGAAGATCCCACATGCTGCGGAGCAACTGGGCCCATGAGCCACAATTACTGAGCCTGCGCGTCTGGAGCCTGTGCTCCACAGCAAGAGAGGCCGCGATAGTGAGAGGCCTGCGCACCGTGATGAAGAGTGGCCCCCGCTTGCCACAACTAGAGAGAGCCCTCGCACAGAAACGAAGACCCAACACAGCCATAAATAAATAAATAAATAAATTTAAATCATACGGGCTTCTAAGAAGACCTCTGCTTAAAAAATAAATAAATGAAAAATACATTAAAAAAAAAAAGAAGAACTGTGGAAGTTAGATTAGGAAGTGAAGGCAGTGGAGGCACGGAGCCCACTGAACTAATAGTTGCTATTGAATGCCTACTACGTGGCATGTTTTTTACCTCTTCATAGAATCTGCTGTGAGATGTTTCAATATCCCTGTTGTATAGACAGATGAGGAAACATTTAGAGAGGTTAGAAAAGGAATCTGAGGTGCCATGGTTATGATGTGGCATCACTGGGATTTGAGCCTAGGTCTAACCAACTCCAGGCACACCCACCTTCTCTAAGTGAAAGATGGGTTTGGATTGAAGCCCTGGCAGTGGAGTTGGGTGCACTTAGACTGGAGAACACTTGCTGAAATGGATATGGCACGTTTCCTGGTAGGGTGTTTAAGCACGTTTAAGCATGTTCTTTCCTCCATTTACTCAGCTGGGACAGTGGTCATGGTAGCCCTGATTTCACTGGGTTGTGAGGGTTCATGAGGCCGTGTGTGTGGTGCACTTAGTCTGGCATTCGGCACGTGGTCGGTGCTCAGGAAATGGTTGCCTAATTGGGTTTATGGATGATGAGTTTATCATTAAGCAAGACAAGGAAGGAAAGTTAACATCAGTAGAAGATGACTAACACATACAGCTTTGGACTCATTGTGTCTTATGTATGTATGAAACCAGCTAGCAGAGTGAGTGGGCAGCTCTGAAGAAAGGTCTAAGCTGAAGACAGAAGTTTGAGAACTTGTCTCTAATATTCTTCACACTAGGTAGATGAGGCTGAGAGGTGATCATTATTTTAAAAATAGAAAAAGAATGCTTGAATGTATTTCTTTCAGTCCAAATCTAGAACACTTATTAGGAGGTACTTACTAGAGCTTTAAAAAGCTTGTTTAGGACAAATAAAATACAGTTCTGCAACACACAACAAATTAAAAACAAAGCAAAAAAAGCAAAAAATCCAAGTACCCTGATAGGTGGTACAGGCTGGAAATTTTAAAAGAAATAGGTAATGTGTCTATGGATGATGACTTTCTTAGCAGACAGTAAGGCATTTAGCCAGAACCCCTGTACTCTGGAGAATGATGTCAGGGAGTACAGCCTTTCCTTCCCCAAAACTGGGTTTTCTTTTCAGGAACTTAAAGTACTTTACATGCTTGAATTAATACCATTATGTTTAACACTTAACCTAGCTAGGAGACAGGTGTAGCAGAGTAATGCAGAGGAGGTATAAACCAAAGTAGGACTAAGATGCCCATTTTTGGTACCTTGGAGTAAAGTCGCTTTTGTGTGTAGTTCTCTAACTAAACACCAGATGGTACCACTCACCAGCGTTTGACTGACCCTCAGCCATGGGCATTTTTAATGCCCAGTTTATGGGCATTAAAGAAAACTATGATAGTCCTTTGGTAGAACCAGGGGGAAGAACCCTTGCTTTGACGTTAATGATGTGGCACACGTTGATATACAGATGTTGGACATTGTCATCCAGCTCCTGAGTTCATGTTCTCTCCCCCCTCTCTCTCTCTTTTAGCTTTTATTCTCAAGGATATGGGGTCAAAATAGATGGTAATATTCTTTTGTCTGTAGTTGGGTAAAACCAACCAGTTATTTTAGTTCTTTAAATAACTGGTTGTAGTGGGATGTTCAAAATACTTCATTTTTCATACCACTTGAATCTTTGCATGTCTAGGAAACTCCTTGTATGGTTGGTTACTGGGTAGAATTGACATGCAGATTATTTAACCCAGTGATGATTATCTAGGCTGATGACAGAGAGGCATTTGGGCATGAACCAGACCCATGCAGAAGGACTTCAGGCCCAGCAACCCATGAAGAATTCCACTCAATAAAGCCAGGACTTTTACTAGGTGCTGTAGAGTGTCGTGCACTGCGCTGTATCATAGAAGTAATCCTTGTATGGAGAGGATATTAACCCTTTGTAATATGTGTAGCAATTACTTTTGCCAGTTTGCTTTTTTTTTTTTTTTTTGCGGTACATGGACCTCTCACTGTTATGGCCTCTCCTGTTGCGGAGCACAGGCTCCGGATGTGCAGGCTCAGCAGCCATGGCTCACGGGCCCAGCCGGTCTGCGGCACGTGGGATCCTCCCAGACCAGGGCACGAACCCGTGTCCCCTGCATTGGCAGGTGGACTGTCAACCGCTGCGCCACCAGGGAAGCCCCCCCAGTTTGCCTTTTGTCTTATAATTTCACCTATAGTATTTTTACTATATGGAAGTTTAATACTTTTATGTAGTCAAATTACTAAATCCTTTCTCAGCTGCAGGATTTTGTCATTCCCTTTTCACTTTAGGATTACAAAAATATTCATCTCCATTTTTTTCCTAGAATATTTACAGTTTCATTCTTCTTTTTAAAAAAATAAATTTGTTTACTTATTTATTTTTGGCTGCGTTGGGTTTTTGTTGCTGCATGCGGGCTTTCTCTAGTTGTGGTGAGCGGGGGCTACTCTTTGTTGTGGTGCGCAGGCTTCTCATTGTGGTGGCTTCTCGTTGTGGAGCACAGGCTCTAGGTGCGCGGGATTCAGTAGTTGTGGCACACGGGCTCAGTAGTTGTGGCTCACAGGCTCTAGAGTGCAGGCTCCGTAGTTATGGCGCACGGGCTTAGTTGCTCCACGGCATGTGGGATCTTCTAAGACCAGGGCTTGAACCCGTGTCCCCTCCATTGGCAGGCGGAGTCTTAACCATTGGGCCACCAGGGAAGTCTTACAGTTTCATTCTTTACATTTTTTGTTCCATCTTGAATTTTTGTGTAAAAGAATGAGGTAGAACTCCAGCTTTATGTTTCTCCGTTGCTGCATATATAGATGTGAACCCATATTTCTAAGGTCCTTGTGACACAACTGGGATAAGAGACACATGGAGGTTGGCGAGCAGTCCGATCTGCACATTAGAGTGCTATATTGGATGTGTTCAAGTGCCAGATGCTTCTGTGACTGTAAGACTAACAGTAGGAGATTAAGGCTGATGAAGGTTACTGAGAAAGTGGAGGAACTGAGACTTGGATTTGGCCTTGAATGACCTCTTGCTGGTTTCTTCGTCATTATTGTTCATAACCTATGTCCTGGAAAATAATTAATGAATATACTGTAGAAATTATGCTCTTTTTTCATAGTGGAATCAGTATTTGCTTTCTCTATGAGAATATATTTCTACTGCTTTCTCTGTTGATTTACAATTTAATAAATGTAACAAACTTTTTATCCTAAAAGCAGAGAAGCCCACCCAGATTGATTTTAATAAAAATGTAAGTAGAAGCATTTTTTGCACTGTGCCTAGCACATAGTTGATGCTCAGTGTGTGTTGTTTTCTTCCCCCTTTCTCCAAATCTTGCCCTTCTCCTGAAAGTCTTTGAGGTGTGGGCTTTAAAACAGATACTATAAAATATTCTTTCAGTAAAGGTTTCAAGAACTTGATACACTTTTAACAACAGCAGGCATTTGTTCTTGACTTATTTTCATAAGTAGTAGTACTCCCTAATAGTAGCCAGTACTTTGAATTTTTATGCATTCAAGGCATTTCAGAAATTTTCAGAACTATATGTTCAGTATAGTATCCTATTGCAGTAAGAAAAATTAGAGACCGATACATGTTTTTTTAAAATTGTGAGCTTGAATGGGAAAATTGTGAGTTTGTGTGAGAGGAGCTGGCCCTGTTTTCTTTTTAACTTGACGTTTATGGAATACTTGTCCATTTGGGGCTTGTTATCTTTGCTTCTATGTCCAAGTGAAGTATGGTGTTGAGAGGTCGTGACCTGCTCAGGATTTGTTTTTGAGTTAGGACTCAGACTGTTGTGATTCCTGTTGTATATCACAGTACTAATTTAAGAAGTTTGAAAAAGAACAAGAAATTAAATGGAAAGAAAGCAGAAAGAAGGAATTAGCACAGGTAAAACTGAAATTTAATGAGTTAGAAAGCAGCAAAAGGAGAACTAATAAATAAAACCTAGAAGCTAATTGATGAAGAAAAACAGAGAAGGCTCTAATCCACAGTATGAGATATAGATAGTTGCCTTATGGATATATTAAAACACATGTGAAATGACATATACAAAAGGTTATTCGTTGTGATACTGCTTTTAATAGGAAAGAATTGGAAACAACCAAACTGTCCCCATCAGGAGGGTCTGGTTAAATAAATAATGGAACATCCTTTTAGTGGAAATATAGTTGCTGAAAATATAGTTGGGCAGACAGGCAGATACAAGTTTAATACAACTATATACATCAAAAATACAGAAGCAGTACAATGAATGAACAGGGCAGGGGATGTGGGAAAACCTTGCAAAGGAGGTATGTCTTGAACAAGGTGTGGAGGGACCTGTAGGATTTTGACAGCTGGTGATGGGGTAATGGTGGGCAAATAGGGATAAGGAGGACATCCTTTGGATGGAGGATGGTACACATGCAAAGTCCAATAGGATGGAGAGTGTGTGGCTTAGTTTGAGGGTGGGACAGAGTAGCCATTTCTGGATAGCTGGAGTGTAGGTAGTGTTTGTGTGAGCAGGGGCTGTCTTGCACTGGGATGTAAGTCTGTATTCAGTCTTTTTTTTCTTAATGGAAGCTTCAACAATCACCAATTCATGGCTAATCTTGTTCCATATATATCCTACCCACTCCACCCCCCAACTCCTGCCATATTTGGAAACAGATCCCAGATAATGTCACTTCTTCTGTAAATATTTCAGTGTGTAGCTCTAAAAGATATGAACTCTTTTTTTTTTAATCAGTTGGAGTACAGATTTCCACTAGATTCATAAATGTTATAAATAGTTTATTTTTTGATAGTTTTTGTTCATTTGCTTAAGTCAAGATCCAAATAAGGTCTACAAATTGCAGTTGATTGATGCGTTTTTTAAGTCTCTTAAGTAGGTCCCCCCAATCTTTTTTTCTCCCTTGTGATTTACTTGTTGAAGGAATCAAGTTGTTTATCTTAATAGCATTTCTCACTGTTAAGAGTTTGCAGATTACATCCCCTGGTCTAGTTTTATGTGTTCATCTGTTGTTTGTATTTCCTGTAAATCAGTAATTGGATCCAAGTTTGACCAGATTCAGGTTAGTTTTTGTTTGTTTTGGTTTGGCTTGGGTTTTTTTGTTTGTTTGTTTTTTAAAATTTATTTTTGGCTGTGTTGGGTCTTCGTTGCTGCATGCAGTCTTTCTCTAGTTGCGGAGAGCGGGGGCTGCTCTTCATTGCGGTGGCTTCTCTTGTGGTGGAGCACAGGATCTAGGTGAGCGGGCTTCAGTAGTTGTGGCACGTGGGCTCAGTAGTTGTGGCTTGCAGGCTCTAGAGCGCAGGCTCCGTAGTTGTGGCGCATGGGCTTCGTTGCTCCACAGCATGTGGGATCTTCCCGGACCAGGGCTCGAACCCGTGTCCCCTGCCTTGGCAGGCAGATTCTTAACCACTGAGCCACCAGGGAAGTCCATGGCTTGGTTTTTTTGTTTGTTTGTTTGTTTTTACTTTATGGGAAGTATTATGGCTTCCCATTAGGGACACATAATGTCTGTTTATCTCCTTTTTTAGCAGTCCTTGCTGATCAGTGTTCCCATGTCAGTCATTCTGTAGAGTTAAAAGAATAAATCTATGAATACTCTCTGGTTACCATGACATCTGTATCCTTTCACTTCTCAGCTCTTATAAATATCCTGTGAGATAAAGAATTTTTAAATGTCGTACATATAAGAGTAATTGGTTTCAAGTGACCTTTGAAAGCTGGTATCAAATAATTGTAAGATGTTTTCTTGGGTTAAAAACAAATTTATCTCTTGTTTTAATGTATTTTCACACATTTGATTATTTCTGTTTTATACCTCATTAGGTTATTCTTCCGATGTGTTAGAAGTAAGGCAGAGGGGAAGCAATGGTGTGGAAATATCCCATGGCAGGTAGGAATTATTCATCTGTTTTCAAACCTGATTATTAAGTTTGTTTAATCTGTGAGATCACCTGAAAAGACCCTGAAGTCCAGTATAAACTGGTTTTCATTGTACTGTCTCTGAAAGACAGTTCTTTTCTTTAAGCATGGTAGACCTTGTTGGAACTCTTTTTTTTTTTTTTTTTTTTTGTGGTGCGCGGGCCTCTCACTGTTGTGGCCTCTCCCGTTGCGGAGCACAGGCTCTGGATGCACAGGCTCAGCGGCCATGGCTCACGGGCCCAGCCGCTCTGCGGCATGTGGGATCTTCTCGGACCTGGGCACGAACCTGTGTCCCCTGCATTGGCAGACGGACTCCCAACCACTGCGCCACCAGGGAAGCCCTTTGTTGGGACTCTTAATTCAAAGGACCATTTGGGTCTTAAATATAGTTAGTATCCTGCTATTTAGGGAAAAATTTAAATTTACTTGACTAACTTCAGCATGTTTTTATAGACTGATATCTATTTGATGTTGCTATAAGCTGAGTATAATTCATAAGCTTCTAGAATGTGAGAATTAGGAGAGACCCTACAGAAATCCAGTACATGAGGAGCTAGACTGTGCAAGGTCATGAAACTTGTTTTTGTAGGGACAGAGCTTGGACTTAAGATTCTGTATTTGCACCGTGAAACCTTCCTAAAGCCAAAATCAAAGCAAGTATAGCATACTGTTTAGGTTTGGGGAAAAGTTCATCTTGAGAGAATAGTTTTTCATGAAAAGTATACATTGTGGCTATTGCTATTATTAAAACACTTTGACTTGGTCACTACTGTTCCTTGAGGCCTGGAAAAGCAGTGATCACGGACAGAGAAGGAACCAAGCATTGAAAGTACTGTTAAGAAATGAATACTTTATGAGTTTGGCAGTCCTTTCTAGAGGGAGAAATGATCCCAGGAACATTCAGAAAAATTGGATTGCTTTTACTGTGTTTCTATTTCCTCTGAAAAAAGGTATTCTAGATGTTAAGGTTGCTTTAATATTTTATATTAAGATTATTTCCTTTGTCTTTTAGGATCCTAATTCCAAAGAACATTCTGTAACCAGTAAGTCTCAGCATACCTCTGAGACATCTCGTTGTCCTTCCAGCCAGCAGAGAAACCCGTTCAAGTTAGTTGACAAGAATCAAGAACCATCCCTCCGGAAGCAGTTCATCAAAGGTGAAGATGAGGAAAAGACAGCTGATAAGAAGCAAAGGGAAAAGAGAGATCCACTCCTGGATCAAAAGAAGGAACAGAAGCCTGAATCTAAGTGCTGGATGGAGAAAGATCTCTCATCTGGCCTGGTGGTAAAGGAAAAACAATCTGCTGTTCAAGAGACGCAGCGAGGGGAGAAGACAGAGTTTCATAGCGCCGCAAAGGAGGTTGAAGGGATGCACAAAAGAAACCTTTTTGAGATGAAGTCCAAACAGGTCCGTGGGAATGAGCTGAGAGAACCATCTGCATCTCAGGAGAAGTCAAATGGTGAGAGTCATTCTGTCCAAAAAGAATCAGAACCTCCAAAGGAAAAGGAAACTAAGCCTTTGCCTCGAATTGTTCACAGTCAACACCCAATAAGCCAGCCCCTGAAAGGGGGACACCTCAGCAAGGAGCACCCCAAGAGCTGGGAGGCTAGAGAAACAAAGGCAAAGAATGACCCAAGCATGCAGACCCTCCATAAAAGTCTGCTCCAGGGCCATTTGCAGGCACAGCCGGAGACCCGGGACACGCCTGCTCCAAAGGGACTGGCTGCTCAGCCTGCACCGCTGGCTGCAGGGCATCCCCAGGGAGAGAGGCGAGATGCTGATACAAGCGGTGGTGACAGGGAGGAAGATGATGTTGTTTTTGTTTCCTCTAAGCCAGGGAGCCCCTTGCTCTTTGACTTGACTCTAGACTCACAAAAGAAGGAGAACCTTAAATTCCCTGGTCAGAGTGTGCAAAGAAAAATTTCTCCTGACTCAGGCGTTTCCAAGAAGGGAGAATCTTCAGACCCAGAAGCCCAACGTGTGTACCTCACAACACAGCTGAAACAAAAGAAGGTACTACTGACCTGTGTTTTGTTTCTAAGTTTGGAGCATTGCTTGCTGTGGGCGGATAAGGGACACCACAAACGAGTTAAATATATTAACATGAGAAAGGTTTTAGCGGTGAATGTTTAGTTTCTGCCTTTTGCTATGTTTATATTTTCTGGCTTGGTAAGTCACCTGGGTTTAGAAAGAAAAAAGTTTCTGGTTTTCACACATATAGTTAAAAGACCGTGATTTCAGAGTTTTAGCATTTTAGGCTATTTTAATCTGAAACTATCTAATGACTTGGGAGGAGCGACCCATGTTATAGGACCTGTTTTCCAGAGCACACTGGCATCTGTGAACATCCAGGCTCTTCCAGACAAGGGTCAGAAGTTGTTCAAGCAACTTCAGGAGCTGGAGGATGCGCTCAGTGCCCTGGCCCTCTCCCCAGAGCAAGGTAAAAGGGGTTCTGCCCCCAAACCCGCAGTTTGCATGAACTTCAGGAGGCGTTCGAGAGGTGTTTCAATAAAGAATAGGTTGACTCATTCACCTGCTCATCTTGTTATCTGTTACTGAGCTTCCTTTATAAGTTACACCTGTGATTTATAAAAACTTCCTCCTCTTTCCTGTGGACTCAAATCTTTTTCCCATTGTTTAAGAAATGGTTTAAATGCTATGCTGTCTCAGAAGTCTTCCCCAGCTCATGGCGATCCCACCCTCTCTTGACCTCACCTCATGCATAGAATTCCTTCACTTTTCTGAAGTGTAATCTGTTCTTCCCTTGTTTTTTGAGCAGGCACTAATGAGAAGAGTAACACTCAAGTACCACAGCAGAGTAACTTCACCAAAACGACCAGTGACCCTCCCCACTTGGTGCCTCCCAAACCGCTGCAGGGCCGGGATCTCCAGCCTCTGGGTTGTCTAGGACTGAAGGCTGCCCACCAGGAGGCTGCTGGAGGGTCTGATCAGTGCTGTGGAGGTGAGATCCGAGGGCCAGGCCCTGGTGGGAACCGCTACACCCACGAGTTAAATGCTGCCTCGTAGATACCTTTGTAACCACGAAAAGGGAGAAACCATTCTGAGTTGCCTGTGTGATAAAGCTCGTGATGCTCAGCTAAGTTTATACACAGGGTAATTTAGATCTTTGTTAGGGCAGAGACTGTGTCTGCCCTGTTCACTGACCTTGTTCACGGTCCTTGATCGGTCGGCCTGGTGGTCGGCGTATGGGAGTCATCCAGTAAACGTTTGTGAATGAAAACTTGAACTCATATCATGATGAGGGAGGCAGGCCAGTGGATATGTTTATAGTCCTTCTGTGTGTGTGTGTGTGTGTGTGCGTGTGCATGTGCACTGAGGCAGAGCAGGGGACTATGTGACCATGACCAGTAGACTCTCTACAGAGAGCAGCACCACCCGATTTAAATGAGTGTTTCCATCCTGAACTCTGCAGAAAACAGTGAATTCAGAAGCACCTGCAGGATGAAGATCCCAGGTAGAGCCTCAACTATGTAATATGGTCGGTTGGTTTGCTGACCAGGACATAGGACCTCGAGTGGGCTGGCAGTGAGGCGAAAAGCTAAAGCCAGTTTTCTCCCAACTGAGAACTGCTCGAGATATAGGGAGGGGAAAGGAGAGAAAAAAGAAAACAGGAGGAAGGGAGGGGAGAAAGGTTGAAGAGCAGTAGTCAACAAGGGGGTAAGGAATAGATGGGGTGCCAGATGAAGCAAAGGTCTCTCTAAAAGGGCACAGAGAAAACATACTTACATGTATAAAATAGATAAACAACAGGGACCTACTGTATAGCACAGGGAACTATACTCAATATCTTGTAATAACCTATAATGGAAAAGAATCTGAAAAAGAATATATATATAAAGAATATGTATGTAACTGAACCACTTTGCTGTACACTTGAAACTAACACAACATTGTAAATTAACTATACTTCCATTAAAAAACAAAAGAAAAAATACTTGGTCCAGTGGCACAGCATAGCTGTGCTCCAGACTGTTTGAAGAACATTGCTGTGTGACAGCATCATTCAGTAATCACCATGGTGATGGAGCTGCCTAGAGAAATTAAGTTATGGTGGATTATTAAGGTAAGAAGTTATGTAATATGTTTAGGAAAGAATTCCATTAAAATACCTTCTCATTTAAAAACATTTTAACATTTAAGTGAATAATTAATTTTTATTTGTCTTAGAAATCTCTTATTTGGATACTTCATCCCTAAACTTGCAACCAAATAAGGTGCTTGTGTTTATTAATGAACTTCAGTAGAAGTTCTCTGTGTGGAATGAGTGGGCTCCAGCACTGAAGTATTATATTCTCGGTGCTGTGCAGGCAGCCTGGGACGCACACTGTAGGGGCTGTCTCTCCCTGTCTGCCTAAACTTTGGCAGACTTCCTGTTGCTCAACCTCATCTATTGCTGGCTTTTCTTCTTTGCATCCAGCCCCAGGGGTCTTTTTTTCTGAAAATTCTCATGGTTTTACCTTCTTCCCTGCCACCTCTTCAAGGCTGAAAGAGAAAAAAATATTATGGGTTATCTTATTTTTTATTATACTTTATTTTGTCCTCTATTAGAACACTTGATAATGTGATTTTAAAAAATAACAGACAGAGACTAGCGATAATGAAGCCTGTGCGCCTAGGAGAATCTGGAGGCAAGAATTTTTAGTCCATACAGATCCATCATCTGGCAAATAATGAATTGCCTTTTTGCAGCCCTGGCCAGAACATAATACTTGCAACACTTAGGTAACCTCGATTTGTACGCAGGCCCTATGAGCCAAGGTCGCCTTCGCACAGTGTGGCAAATCACAAGTGAAGCCATTGATGAGCTGCATCGATCACTTGAGTCACGTCCTGGCGAGACAGCTGTGGCAGAGGATCCAGCTGGGTTGAAGGTGAGGCAGGAAGGCCCACAGGGCAGAGTGTCTTATAACAGTATCCCAGCGCCCACGAGGAGGGGGACCAACTACTGTAAAAGTGCCCATCAGAGTGCCATTCTGACATATCTTTTCTACAAATAATGCTCAAGTGGCTTCCCTTGCAGTATTTTCTTTTTTTCTGTTTAGCAGTGAGAAGAAAAAAACAACAGTTTTTTTTTTTCTTAAAGTCATACAGTTATATATGTCTGTAGCAGTAACAGATCCATTTATTGAGCTTCAATAGGTGCCACAAGGTTGCAAAGGAATTGCTGCTCTTAGTGGACTAGTTAGGGTGAAGGTGCATGTACAACCTATGTAAGACAACTAGACAATGACTGTAAGACAGAAAACGTGCATTGTCATGTACCATGGACTGTATGCAAAGTACAAAGGGATTCGAAACAAAGGAAAAGTTGCTCTAGGTCAGCAGTATTATTTGTGCCTTAAAGAAACTGCAAGCCTAGAGATAGGATAGAAACCAAATACTCCAGTTAGAGGGAGTGGTGCTCAGAGGGAAGATACAGAGATTGGTATGAATAAGTGATGATCAGGTGACTTCAGTGCCTGAGCTGGGAGCAGCAGGTGATGTAACTAAGCAGGAAGAGTCCCTTGCTGTGGAGCCTGGCATTGGTGAAGGAACTTAGACTGGAATGGCTCAAGAGATATTATGGAATCACTGTAGAATTTTGAGCAGGGTTGTTTTGTGAAGGTTATTTATGTCACAGAGTTCAAGATAAACTGGAGGAAGGAAAGACTAGAAGGTGGGCCCCCAGTTAAAAGGCTATCAATTTATGACTAGCAGTGCGGACTGGGACATTGCCCACAGAGAGGAGAGGCACATTTAAGAGATAATGAGGAAGAGCCAGTGGAATGGCTGGTAAAAGTCGGGTGACCAGTCAGAGGTCTTGGCTGCAAACAGTAGAAACTGACTTGGGCTGATGAAGCAGACAAAGCAGGACTCTCACTTGAGAGTGAGAGAGGCGGCTCTTGATAGACATGCTGGACAACTGGCATCAATGACAACTGTCCTGGGCAGACCAGGATGTGTGGTGAGAGGGAGGAGTCCAGGACTTCAAGGTGAAATGAGCGGCTGATGTGACAACTAGAATATTGGGAGGGTCACTTAGAGAAAACAAACAAGTAGAGTATGGAGTCCATGTGGCCAGGCTGCAGCATAGCCTTTCATCAGGAACTGGTACTTAACTTTCGGTTATTACCTTTATCAGATCCCTTTGCTGCCGCACCAGAAGCAGGCACTAGCCTGGCTGCTATGGCGGGAAAGTCAGAATCCACGAGGAGGAATTCTGGGTGAGTCTGGTGTTAGGCTAAGAGCCAACAAATGCAGTGCTTCGTTCAGACCTCTCAACTCTGGGTAGGTACTCTAATGCCCCATTTGACAGATGAGGAAACTGCGGTGTGGGAAGTTTAAGCCACGTGCTCCAGAGTACACAGCCATAGGATCAGCAGGTCTTGGTTGCAGGCAGTAGAGATTGGCTCTGGCTGAGGAAGCAGAGGGAGGGTTTATTCTGTGGTGGCCCACAGAATCTCTGAGAGATGTGGAGGGCCGGGCTGGACTTCTAGGAGCAATGGCCAAAGCCAAGTCATCAACGGAGTGTCCTGTAAGAACCGTCATGGCTGCTCTGTGCCATCGAGCAGTAGAAGAAAGCACTGCCGCCCCAAAATCAAACACTGCCGTCTCCAACCTCTCCTGTAGAAAGCGTTTCACAGGGAGCCTCTTTTCTAAAGTTACTCACATCTGAATCGAAGGCTGCTGTGAGTGTAAGTGCTCTGTAGAGCCAGGTCATGCTGCCAGTGCCTTAGCTGCAGAAGAGGCAGGAAGTAAGTTTTCCAGGCTCTGCTTTGCAGACTCGTCACGCTAAAATTATCCTGCTCAACTTCTAGAAAGCATGACAGATGTCCACTATGGCTAGTAAGTGGCTGTGTCTGTGTCTCCAAGACCACCTCCAGGTTGGGTGATTTGCTATGATGCACAGCATATAGTCATTCGTGGGTGTAATTTATTACAGTCAAATAAATTGAATAATAAGTGAGCGATTTGATTTGATATAGGTCAAGATTAGCAAAGGAAGAAGGCACTTGGGGCAAAGTCCAAGGGAAACCAGGTTCAAGTTCCAGAGGCCTGTCCCAGTGGAGTCCCTCAGTGTGTGCTTAAGTCTTCCACATGTAAAATGTTGCCAACCAGGAAAGCTTGTTAGTGATTCGGTACCCAGGGTTTTTACTGGGGGCTGGTCACATAGGCAGCTTCAGGCTTGGCAGGTACTGAAATTTCAGATTGCAGAAGGAAAGCAGGTGTTCAGTGTAAACTGTACTGTTGGTACAAGCAGTTTAGGGACAGTGAGACACCCTTACCTAGTCTGGGAATGGGAGGACCCCTCCTGAAATCCAGGTTCCCAGATGCCAGCCAAGGGCCAGCCTTGTAAGCTGGCCTTCCAAAGGAGAGTAGTCAGCTGCTGTGTTAGCTCTGCACAGTGGCAGAACCAGACTTGGAACCAGAGCCCATGCTCTGACATTTTACTTCTGCTTACATCAGAATGAGTATTTAAACTGTTAAAAAGGGGATAGTAATATTTTATAGGGTATAAATAGTAAATTGGATAAGCTCAGTAACCGGCACAAGGATGGTGCCCAAGAACTGCTAATTATGACCTTCTTTGATGAATAAATTAAGGGAATGGAGGACTGTCTTGAGTTAACTCTAACTCCAAAAGTGTGGTAGTAAAGTGGGTGGTAGGCTATATCTACTGGACCTTTTTGCTTTTGCAGGGAAATAAATAAGAAGACTAGGCAACATCATCAAACCGAGGGAGGTATCAATGAATGTATTGGATAAGTAACAGTATAACATGGAGACTTGAATAAGATCTAAATAATACGTTTCAAATTTTACAAAAGTCCTAGTAAATGTCTTTGACCTAGATCTCAAAATAAATATCAAGAGTTAGTGTTCATTTTAATAAGAAAGACAAAGGCTTCAATAGAGGAGGCAAAGCATGGTGACTGGAATGGCACTGACAGCAGAGGACCAGGGCTGGTGTCTGCCCAGGGCTGCTTCTCTTGAAGCTGAGCTGATTCTTTGCCCTAAATAGTTACGTCTCCTATTTGTGTTTTTATTTTCCAGCGGATGATATGGGGTTAGGAAAAACCCTGACAATGATTGCACTCATCCTGACCCAGAAGAATCAAGAGAAAAACAAAGAAAAGGACAAAACCACGGCTTTGGCTTGGCTTTCCAAAAATGGTATTCAAAAACCTGCTGTTTCCTAAATCATGTGAGGCAGCAGAGAGTGGAAATTTTTCAGCCATGAAAGGATGCCTTTGGTCATATTTAATTTATTGGAGAACTAGCATTAGACTACTTTCCTATAGTATCATTTCTGACACTGAATACGCTAACTAGAAGTGATCATTTTTTCCTTTTAATATAAGGTTAGCTTGACCTGTGATTAGGAACAATTTTATGGAGAAAGCTAAGGCTCCAGAAAACTTAGTTTAAACCTAATGATTATTTTTGTTAATGTTGAGGATATAACTATAGGATAGATCCAAATTAGTCAATATATTATTTTTTGAAAGAAGATCTGTGACAAATTCAGATTTTAGCCACCATAGCAGACACTGTTTTCCATGTTTCTGAACTTCCAGAAGTTTCCAGATTCTAGACAATTTCTCTTATTTCAACCTCTGTTTTTAAAATGTAATAACTGAATAAGTACCTTAAAGGTCCTATATATTATGTAGAGCCAACACCACATGTAAATTGCCATGTACCCATGTACATTTCTCAGTTGGTTAGATAGTTAAGGAATCTGTGGCCATCTGCTCTCAGGGCCTCTAGTGACCACTGTTGCAGCTGGACCCTGTGTCCCTGTGTGTAGTAGTAGCATGTGCGCACCTGCATGCACACAAAGGATAGGGGGCAGTGGTACAAATACTCCGGCACTAACTGGTTCCGAAGTAATGTTCGCTTGTCCTAGGGAATTTTGTACTTATACTTTAATGTGAATGTAATTAAGTTATGCTTTTCAGAGAAAAGTAATAATACTCCCTTGTAATGAATCAACTTAGGATGAGTTAGGAAATGATCCAGCTTCTACATTCTGGCCACTGTGAAAGCACATTGGGGTTTTTTGGGTTTTTAAAGTGAAGTCATGTGCTACCCACTTTCCTTGCCCGTTTTAGCCTCTCTCTCTTCCACTTTTATAGGGGAAAATAAATAATGGTTTTGAGTTAAAAGATTATTTCTTCCGTTTTCTATTCTACTTCATGCATACTTCATTTTATTGCACTTTATTGCGCTTCACAGATACTGTTTTTTACAAATTGAGTGTTTGTGTCAACCCTGTGTTGAGCAAGTCTTTTGGTGCCATTGTTCCAACAGCATTTGCTCAATTCGTGTCTCCATGTCACATTTTGGTAATTCTTGCAATACTTCAAACCATCCACCAGTAAAAAGATTACAACTTGATGGAGGCTCAGATGATGTTAGCATTTTAAGCAATGAAGTATTTTTATTTATTTATTTATTTATTTATTTTATTTTTTTTGGTACGCGGGCTTCTCGCTGTTGTGGCCTCTCCCGTTGTGGAGCACAGGCTCCAGACGCGCAGGCTCAGCGGCCATGGCTCACAGGCCCAGCCGCTCCGCGGCATGTGGGATCTTCCCAGACCGGGAACGAACCCGTGTCCCCTGCATCGGCAGGCGGACTCTCAACCACTGCGCCACCAGGGAAGCCCCCTGAAGTATTTTTAAATTAAGCTATGCACCTTTTTAAAAAAATGTAATGCTATTTTCATACTTAATGTAAACATACCTTTTATATGCACTGGGAAACCAGAAAGTTTGTGTGACTCACTTTATTGCGATACTCACTTTATTGCTGTGGTCTGGATGCAAACCCGCAGTATCTCCAAGGTATAAGCTATGTGTAGAAATAGAAGCAGCAGTTGTTAAAAATATTGATTGAAGGAATAAATGTCAGTCAAGGGAAAGAGGTAATGACTTTAAGAAGTTAAAACTATTTAATGAGTGTAACGAGGTGTTGATTTTCTTTTCCCCTCTCAAGACTCCTCTGAGTTCACTTCCCATGGAACACTAATCATCTGTCCTGCTTCCCTGATCCATCATTGGAAAAGTGAGGTGGAGAAACATGTGAGCAACAACAAACTAAGAGTCTATCTCTATCATGGGCCAAACAGGGATCAGCGTGCAAAAGTGTAAGTGCAGAAATATTGCAGTCAGTATGAGGTGCTCAGCATCTTGGCTTAGGGGGCCTTTTTTTTTTTTTTGTGGTACGCGGGCCTCTCACTGTTGTGGCCTCTCCCATTGTGGAGCACAGGCTCCGGACGCGCAGGCTCAGCGGCCATGGCTCACGGGCCCAGCTGCTCCGCGGCATGTGGGATCTTCCCAGACCGGGGCACGAACCTGCGTCCCCTGCATCGGCAGGCGGACTCTCAACCACTGCGCCACCAGGGAAGCCCCCACATACATTTTTATCAAAAGTATTTATTGAAGTTCTCTCAGGTACACAATATTAAGCTTCCTTGGAAAAAGAATTGTGCTTTTCATTAAGAATCTTTACATGTAAAGAGTATAGGTGAGGTAAACTGAAAGTGTACGACCTGTATCTTTATGCCCAAATGTCAAAGCTAGATGAGTGGGTTTTCACAAATCCATTACAGAATGAGGAGGAGAAAACACCATTGCTATAAGATGAACAGTACTTCGAGGGTTTCTTACTTCCTTGGGACTTTAGTGTCATCTGTGTCAAATTAACTAAATATTAACTTCCAACCCTACCCGGCTTTCTGTTCTTGCCAGACCACTTCAAGCTTAATATGACCCCGCCAGAGATGATCTTTTCTGACTTGGCTAGGAAGAGGGAGGCTGTTCTAGTTATAGTGAATAATCTGTAAAAATGACCAGTGGTAAGCAATAAGGAAGTCAGGTGTATAAAATTTACCTCTCCGGAGTCATGTGTGTGTGAATTAAGGACATAAATTAATGAGTTCTGCTGTCTGTCCTTCCAGCCGTAGGCATTTTTGTGAAGGAATCAACTCTGTCTCACGTTGTCAGAGTTGTGGCGGGATGGTTTAACTTTTGCTCTATGTTATATCTATGCAGCCTCTCCACATATGACATCGTGGTCACTACCTACAGCCTTCTGGCCAAGGAGATTCCCACAAAGAAGCAAGAGGGAGAGATGCCAGGTGCACACCCCAGTGTGGAGGTGAGGCGTGGGTGCTGCCAGGGAAGTAGGGTTGGAACCGCGGATCGTTTAATAGGAGTCTTTTCACAGCATTAGAGATGGCAAAGGTACCCTCCCGTAAGGTCATGAGCATTCACCTGTGGAAACAGAGCGTTCTTTCCTCTGTCCTTCTCTTTTACTCTAGACAACCTCCTCAGCAATAAAGGTGGAGAGGGTACAGTAATTTGCTGTGTTTTAGAAACAATAACTACATTGCAGTTGTGGTGGTGGTCATATCACACGAATAAAGGAAAGCTTCACTTGTTACAGTGTTTATTTGAGAGTTCTGGGGGTACATTCTCAGGATGTGTTTTATATTTCGTGTTAGGACTAGTATTTTCATATGAAGCCGTTAATTCCCTGCCTTCCTCCACTTTCCAGGAAAAGGGGTTGCAAATAATAAGGCTACAGTGGGCCAGAGGCTAAATGATAACCAAGGGAAAAAACCTCAGTGTTTGTTTGTTGCTGTGTCCAGGGTAGTCTCAGTTACATAGAGTGGAGGCTTTATTGCATAGATATTGTGGGCTTTTTCCCTCTGAAAATAGTGTTGTTGCAAGAACTACCCTTTTGCATATGCTTTTATTCTTAGTACAATAGGATATTCACAGCTTTCTGTATTTGGGGAGATCTCTAGAACGCTTCTCTATCTCATGACCAACTCTGCCTTCTCTTGGATGATTAACTTTTCAGATTCCTCTGTAATTCCTCTTAGCTTTGAGGCTAAAACCCTTATCCCTTTAAATGATATATTAGGCCTTTTACGGTCTTGCCCTGCCTGTGTGGCCTTCTTCCCCCACACCCCAGCCCTCCCAGTGGCACCCCATGCTCAGCTGTACCAAGGAGTGTACTTCCGTCCATGATCTGTCGCGCTCTTGTGCCTTTGTTCTCCCTCTGAATGGAATGCTTTGCCTCCCCCTCTGGTTAAATGCATCTCCGAGCACCTTGTGCTTGCATATGTCACCGCGCACTCCTTTAATTCCCCAAATATTGAGTATCTACTGATGCCAAAATCTTGGCTCTCTGTGCACCGATGTCGAATAGAAGTACGGAGACAGAGTTTGGAGGAGAAAAGAAAGGGTAGTCTTATTCTTTGCCAGGCAAAGAGGGAACACAGCAGGCCAGCACCTCAAAAACGGCCCCCCCCCCCCAATCCCTAGGGAATCAGGAGAAGTCTTATAGGTGGGGCTCGCAGTCTGCGGTAGGTGATAGGGATCAAAGTAGTGAAGGTCTTGCATTTTTCTTCTTCCTGCATTATTTCAAAACAGTCACAGCTGGCATCAAGCAACCTGGTAATTGGGTCCGTTCTTCATCTCTGGGTTATCTGCCTGCAACCTTCCTTCTGAAATCAGAACACTACAAGGGGTGATTTGCTACAAGGGAGTGTAGGGAGTGTGAACACCAGGTGCGAGATGTAATTCACACGGAGATGGAGAGTGTTAGGTGAAGGATGTAATTCACAGAGTCAGAGAGTGTTAGGGGTTAGCTTTGTGAAGGACACATCTAGTTACAGACACTACAGATTCGTAACAGTTAAAATAAAACTAGGATTGATGAACTCTTTCAGGCCAGTTTATGCTCCTTCTCCACCCTGTTCATTGTTCCCTTTATTTTCCTTGTTATCAGGAGAGGGAAAACCTCATTTCTATTTTTGTTTTGACACTACCCCATGCCAGATGCTATTTCAGGTATTAGGGATACTGCAGTGAAAAAGACCAACTAGATTTCTACTGTCCTGTATTGAATTATCCAGTGGGATTTACTATATATACATTGTGTGCAATGATCTTTATGCTTGTTTTATTTTTTCCTCCCCTGCTAGATTGTGAGCTCCTTGAGGGTAGGAAATGTTCTTTGCGTCTGGCTTCGTATTTTATATATAAAAGTAGACTTTTATGTATGTACCACATCTTCTTTATCCGTTCCTCTGTTGATGTACACTTAGGTTGTTTCCATGTCCTGGCTATTGTAAACAGTGCTGCAATGAACATTGTAGTGCATGTATCTTTTTGAATTATGGTTTTCTCTGGGTATATGCCCAGGAGTAGGATTGCTGGATCATATGGCAACTCTATTTTTAGTTTTTTAAGGGGCCTCCATACTGTTCTCCATAGTGGCTGTATCAATTTACATTCCCACCAACAATGTAGGAGGGTTCCCTTTTCTCCACACCCTCTGCAGCATTTGTTGTTTGTAGACTTTTTGATGATGGCCATTCTGACCGGTGTGAGGTGATACCTCATTGTAGTTTTGATTTGCATTTCTCTGATAATTAGTGATGTTGAGCATCTTTTCATGTGCCTCTTGGCCATCTGTATGTCTTCTTTGGAGAAATGTCTATTTAGATCTTCCAGCCATTGTTTGATTGGGTTGTTTGTTTTCTTGATATTGAGCTGCATGAGCTGTTTGTATATTTTGGAGATTAATCCCTTGTCAGTTGCTTTGTAAATATTTTCTCCCATTCTGTGGGTTGTCTTTTCATTTTGTTTATGGTTTCCTTTGCTGTGCAAAAGCTTTTTTAAGTGTCATTAGGTCCCATTTGTTTATTTTTGTTTTTATTTTCATGACTCTAGGAGGTGGATCAAAAAAAAGCTTGCTGAGATGTATGTCAGAGAGTGTTCTGCCTATGTTTTCCTCTAAGAGTTTTATAGTGTCCAGTCTTACATTTATGACTTTAATCCATTTTGAGTTTATTTTTGTGTATGGTGTTAGAGAGTGTTCTAATTTCATTCTTTTGTATGTAGCTGTCCAACCACTCTTGGTTTCTTAAGCTTAATTCTTATTTCAGTGTACCTGATCTAAGCCCTCAAACTTGAAGGTAAGAGCGGGTCTTCGATACCTGCTTGTTATTTTCCCTTATCTTCTTGATGACATGCACGTTTTCCCATACTCTTATTGGATTTCACCTGTGTTTCTTCCAGCGTATCTCATCACCTTTGCTTCGAGTAGTCTGGGCTCGAATCATATTGGATGAAGCTCACAATGTTAAGAATCCCCGAGTGCAGACTTCCTTGGCTGTGTGTAAGCTCCAAGCCCAAGCCCGCTGGGCTGTCACTGGAACCCCCATTCAGAACAACTTGTTGGACGTGTATTCACTGCTGAAGTGAGTAAAACTCTTTGGATTATGTAGATGTGAGCCCTATCGGTAATGTTTCATAATTATTTCATATCTCATATCTCCAGTGTGTACCAGACTATCTTGTGTAGCAGATGGCAAGCCTGTCAACCTTTAAAGGGAAGAAGAATTAATATTTATGAGATATAATCTGTTGATTGACTGTCTGATATAGGACTTTGATGACATCCAGCCCCTATATATGGAAAAATAAGGGACCAATTAAATTAAAGGAAACAACAGTCAACTTTCTTCAGTCCCAGGAACGTTTTGGGCTACTTCTGCTTTAAAACATATGGCCTGGGGAAAGGACTACAATTTATCTGAAGCAAACAGAAATGAAGGCTGATTTTAAAATACTTGTTTTAATTGAAGTCAGCTCATCAAGAGGATACAGAATTTCTTTATTAGCCTTTGAAGTTTTAGGAATGAATGCTAGCTATTCGTTATATGTCCTGTTGTGACGATATAGATGTTGTTAATGGGAAAATACACATTTTTATAATGTGGTTATTGACTTGGATCCTTTTGCTCTGTCTAGCAGAGTTTTGCTATGAAATTGATGTTTACAAATGATTGGATGACATGTAAAATTTGATTTGCTTTTCACCTTTGAACCTTTCCTCCATCCTCCCATGCTTCTTTCCTATTCTTTATCCTCCTTCTCCAATGAAAAAGATTTCTCCGTTGTTCTCCATTTGATGAACTGAATCTGTGGAGGAGTCAGGTTGACAATGGTTCAAAGAAAGGAGAAGAACGGTTAAATATTTTAACCAAGAGCCTTTTGCTGAGGAGAACAAAAGACCAGCTGGACCCCACCGGCAAGCCCTTGGTAATCCCATTGACACATGTCCCTGGGGGAGGCCAGGAAGGAGGGTGACCATGTCCTTGACTCAGCTTGAACCGCCATCTGCTTTGCTTCAGGAGCCTCTGAGTCTCCCATTTTCCTAGGAGGAGGCCCTCGGGTTGCTGTCCTGCCCCTCGTGTCACAGCAGTCCCGTGTGCAGTGTGTTAGAGCAGTCCTGTTTTCAGGGAGGGGGGGAGCTGCTGTCCAGAGCCTGACTAGATTTCTGGTGCCAACTCTGGGGAGTGTACTCCCTAATGTTCAGTTAATTTGTATAACTTCATCCCAGCTGCTTTTTTCTTTTACTCTTCCAGGTGGTGCTCCCCGAGCGTAAATTTCAGTTGCACCATTTAAAACTTTCTGAAGATGAAGAGAATGTTTATAGTGTCCTTTTTGCAAGATCAAGGTGTGTTCAGTGAAGAAGCACCTTCTCACATCTACTTTATTCTTGTTCTTGCTTGGGAGTGAGTCGAGGGTCAAGATTCCTCTAACTGTAATTACGGTATTATTGACAAGTTGGATATCTGTGTTCCTTTTTTAAAAAACCTCCGTTTCTCTCTCCTCACCTCTCCTCAGCTCACCTTTGTCTCACATACACATTGAACCTGTTCTCCATTGGCTTCCTTGCATAGAAGGTCTAGGGTGTGCACACTGTACACCAGGTCTTTCTTTTTTTTTTTTTGTGGTATGCGGGCCTCTCACTGTTGTGGCCTCTCCCGTTGCGGAGCACAGGCTCCGGATGCGCAGGCTCAGCAGCCATGGCTCACGGGCCCAGCCGCTCCGCGGCATATGGGATCCTCCCAGACCGGGGCACGAACCCGTATCCCCTGCATCGGCAGGCGGACTCTCAACCACTGCGCCACCAGGGAGGCCCCACCAGGTCTTTCTGTTCCTCATGGGGCTGTATTAGGAAAGTATATCTCTTTGACCTTTGACCTGTTACCCAGCCTCTCATTGGAACTTTTAAAAAACTGCTCAGTAACCCTTCTTGTCATCTGTCCTTTGCACTTGCTCTAAAGCTCTTATCCTTCCCTGAATTCCAGATTTCTACTCTCCTATTTGGTACCTCTCACTTCCAATGTAAATTAGTTTTTTCTCTTTGTATACCTTATATTTATTAATATTATAATAGTATATTAACTTATACTAATTAATAATATGTTACTGTATTACATGTTAATATTAAATTGATATTAAATATAATACTAATATTTGATATTAATCCTTGTTAATATTTATTAATCATTTTTAAGTGGTTTGGCTTTTAAAGTAATTATTTTTTATTACCTTTGCCCAATACTTGCTGTGAGCCGACTTTCATTTAACAAGTTCGCTTTTATAATTTTTCAAGGTCCTACCGCAAACACAGTTAAACACTGACCATTGTAAACCTGTTTGGTCTTAACGACCATTTTATGTGCATTTTCATTTTCGATCTGAGGCAGGTCAGCTCTGCAATCCTATCTAAAAAGACATGAAAGTGGGGGCAGCCAATCTGGAAGAAGCCCTGATAATCCATTCAGTAGAGGTAAGCAGTGGGACACTCATAAATACAGAAAATGCATGAAAATGTGGATGCAGATTTGGTAAACTTACAGAAATGGGGGGGGGTCATGAATTCTTGATTGCAGAGACTTGACCTTAGCTTGGAACTTCAAACCAAGGTAAAATCTACTGACGTGCAAGCACCAGACCTGGTGATCTAAACTTCTTTTTAGTTATTTTCAAAATCTGTTTGATTAAAATACAAGTAGGTCTATAAAGAAAACCAGTATTTCATACTTCTCTAATTGGTAGAGAAGTGAGCTAAAACTATATGATTGAACCTCAGATCAAAGAAGTTTAAAATCTCCTCATTTAGTTCACGGTTCTTCCCCATATTTCTGTTTTAAACCCTGTACTGTTTCCTGTGTCTGTTTTCCTTCTTGGAAGTGGCCCAGGAGTTTGGGTCCAGTGGGCCTCAGCTCTCCGTGGCAGCAGACTCACAGAAATCTAGCACTGCCCACATACTGTCACAGTTGCTGAGACTCCGCCAGTGTTGTTGTCATCTTTCTCTACTGAAGTCGGTAAGCAAAGCCACCTGTGTGGGACCCCAGAGGGGCTGTGGAGAAGTCCACCTCAGTCTCCTGAAACTGGGATCCAGTCTGTTGGATCAAGGAAAATGGGGTTTGAGTGTGTTTTGTTTTCTGGTGGGATAGGAAAGAGAAGACTCTTTATTTTACTTTATTTTATATTAATCTTTATTGATCTTGAGATAGTTCCCATGATGTTGAGAACAGTTTTTATTATTTGTTTTGTTTATTATTTTTCTTTAATTAATTAATTAATTAATTGGCTGCACTGGGTCTTATTTGTGGCATGTGGGATCTTTGTTGCAGGGTGTGGGATCCTCTTAGTTGTGGCATGAGGGGATCTTTAGTTGCGGCATGCGGGATCTAGTTCCCTGACTGGGGATCAAACCCGGGCCGCCTGCATTGGGAGCGTGGGGTTTTAACCACTGGACCACCAGGGAAGTCCCTGGTTTGTTTAAATAAGCTTTATTTTAGAATAGAAAATGGCATCTTGTTAAAAAGGAAGCCATATATGAATACTTTGGTATTTTAGGATGTCATAAAGCTTATTTAGCTACTAGTGTTAAGTCTAGGTATGAAAACTCAAGTATTTAAAGTTGTCTTGATATTGGATAGAGGCACACCTGTAATTAAGAGGAACATGTTATAGGCAGAACACTCTGACATAAATTGCAGCAATATTTTTTTGGATCTTTCTCCTAGAGAAATGGAAATAAAAGCAAAAATAAACAAATGGGACCTAATTAAATTTAAAAGCTTTTGCACAGCAAAGGAACCCATAAACAAAATGAAAAGATAACCCACAGATGGAAGAAAATATTTGCAAACAATGCTACCAACAAGGGATTAATTTCCAAAATACACAAACAGCTCATACAGCTTAATATCAAAAAAACAAACAAACAAATCAAAAAATGGGCAGAAGACCTAAATAGATATTTCACCAAAGACATATAGATGGCCAAGAGGCACATGAAAAGATGCTCAATGTCACTAATTATTAGAGAAATGCAAATCACAACCATAATGAGGTCCTCACCTGACACCAGTCAGAATGGCCATCATTAAAAAGTTGACAAACAATAAATGCTGGAGAGGGTGTAGAGAAAAAGGAACCCTCCTACACTGTTGGTGGGAGTCTAAATGGGTGCAGCCACTCTGGAGAACAGTATGGAGGATCCTTAAAAAACTAAAAGTAGAGTTACCATATAATCCAGCAATCCCACTCCTGGGCACATATCTGGAGAAAACTAATTCAAAAAGATATATGCACGCCAATGTTCATATTCATTACAGCATTATCTACAATAGCCAAGACATGGAAGCAACCTAAATGTCTATCAACAGATGAGTGGATAAAGAAGATGTGGTGCTTGTGTGTGTATATATATATATGCATACATATAATGGAATGTTACTCAGCCATAAAAAGAGAATGAAATAATGCCATTTGCAGCAACATCGATGGGACTAGAGATTATCATATTAAGTTAAGTAATCAAAGACAAATATATGATATCACTAATTTGTGGAATCTAAAAAAATGATACAAATGAACTTATTTACAAAACAGAAATAGACTCACAGACATAGAAAACAAACTTATGGTTACCAAACGGGATAGCGGAGGGTGGTGAGGAAGGGATAAATTAGGAGTTTGGGATTAACATATACACACTACTATATATTGAATAGGTAAACAACAAGGACCTACTGTATAGCACAGGGAACTAAGCTCAATATCTTGTAATAACCTGGGAATTCTCTGGCACTCCAGTGGTTAGGACTTGGTGCTTTCACTTCCAGGGCCTGGGTTTGATCTCTGGTCAGGAAACCAAGATCCTGCAAGTCACGTGGTGCAACCAAAATAAAAAAATCTTGTAATAACCTTTAATGGAAAAGAATCTGAAAGAGAATATATAGGTGTGTGTGAGCGTATGTATGTATAAGGGAATCACTTTGCTGTACACCAGAAACTAACACAATATTGTAAATATACTTCAATTTTTTAAAAAAAGGGGAATATGTTATTCTTTTTTTTTTTTCTCTTGGAAGTTAAAATTTATTTTCTCCTTGGTTATCAAGGATTCTTACTTTCTTTATACTCTTCTGAACTTTTCCAGATTTTCTAAAATGAGCATATGTTATTTTTATGAACAGAAAAAGAACTACTCCTGGTATTTGAAAATTTTTTCTTTTATTAAAAAAATTTTTATTGAAGTATGTTATTCTTCTGAGGTACTGTAGTAATGTATCTTTTTTTTGGTAGTAAATTGCATCTTGATTATCAATAGCTTAATTAACTGTACTGTTCTAGCTGGGGAAAATAGAATGATCTTGCAATCTGGCAATTTTCTAAGAAGTTCCATCATTTGATAGATTGATTTATTAAACGGATTCCTATTTTTTTTTAAAATTATTTTTGATTGCATTGGGTCTTCGTTGCTGCGCATGGGCTTTCTCTAGTTATGGCGAGCAGGGGCTACTCTTCGTTGCAGTGCATGCGCTTCTCATTGCAGTGGCTTCTCTTGTTGTGGAGCATGGGCTCTAGGCTCACGCGGGCTTCAGTAGTTGTGGCGCATGGGCTTAGTTGCTCCGCAGCATGTGGGATCTTCCCGGACCAGGGATTGAACCCGTGTCCCCTGCATTGGCAGGCAGATTCTTAACCACTGTGCCACCAGGGAAGTCCCTTGATTTATTTTTGATCTGGTGAAAAAAGCTTGCAAGATTACATTTTAATCTGGGTTTACCCGAGGAGATACTGATGGTAAATTATGAGACATTTTGCCGTGTGCTGTGTTAAACAGTTAGCACTTTGGTAGGTCACATGCCTTGCTGCCTCAACCGCCCATCTGCTCTGTCCCCTGTCTGATTCTGCTCAGGCCCTGGATCCGAAAGAGCTGAAGAGTGAAGGCCTGGTCCTTTCCCTGGAAGAGCAGCTCAGAGACTTGACCTTGTCCGAATTCCATAACTCAGAGCCGTCTGCCTCTGTTTCCCTTAATGGCAAATGCTTCAAGGTGGAGCTTTTTGATGACAGGAGAGAGAGCACCAAGGTAGTATGATCACCTCTATTCTAGTAGAAAGACTTTGAGTCCTCATACATTTCCCTGAGTGAGAGCACCACATTTGTCCAAGCGAGTCCAGCCATTTGACAGCAGAGCTGGAGCTGTTAGATGTTGGCTGGTCAAATTCTCCCTCCAGTCTTAAATTCTAGTTTGATTTGACGAATAAAACTGAAGTCTTACTACATAGTGGGCTTTCAGAGAGTGGCTTGGGCCGACCTGTCATCAGGGCAGATTTCTGGCATGGATTCCCGGGGAAGGGGCCTGTCAGGTGTATGCCAGCCACAGGGCCCAGGCAGGTGAGCAGTTTGTTTTGGGAAAACAACGAAGGCCTGAGCCTCGAGACTGTGTAATATGTCTGAGCGCCAGTTGCTTTGCTTTGTTGAGAGGCTTCCATCTGCCGGGTTTGTTTCCTACCAGCCTCTCCTCATTAGTCACTCTGTTCTGTTTTCATTGAACGTTTTAAGAACTGAAGGGTTCTATCAGAGGAGGGCCGGGGTGTGTGTCCTGCCTCTCCACTGGCTCTCTTGGAACCTGCCCATTGTCTCACCTGCCCTGAGGGCTGGGTTCCTGCTCTACTGCTTCAAAGGCTTTAAAAGATGTAACTGGAAAGGAGGTCACTGCCAGGGGAATGGTTTTACCAAAGAATTACTTTTAATTAGATTTTTAAAATATTTACCTAGGTCTTCACCATCAGTAACTGAGAGAAACATAAGAAGGGCACCACATATGGCCGGACTTCAGGCCCTGGCACCCTCAGTTAGCTATTGGGTTAAAATTCATGTTCCTAATAATTTGTGTTCCTAACAACTTGTCTGTTACTCAGGTCATCGTTCACAAGGTTCTTAATGTGAACCCCATTAATTGTAGTTCAAACCACTTAAGGTGGTTTCATGTGAGGAAGGGAGTTTTGTTTGGTAGCACAAACCTAAACTCATACAGAACGTATGAGTTGGCCCCAGCTCACAGCCCATGAATCCTGCTCTCCCACTGCATTTTTTTCAAAATACCTATCGCCAGGTTTTTCATGAGGCAGTTCGAGAACTTTCCACAACCTTGAGTTGCCAAGACACCAGGCACTTCGTGTACCTGCTTTTATCCTTCCTACTGATTCAAAATGGTACAGTCCTGTGACTGTCTTCCTGCCCAGGCATCAGCGTGTTTGTTCAGGTGGGAGCGCAGCCTTACGCAGGGGCCTCAACAGGTTGCCACTAGCACCACGACAGCGTAGAATGGAAGAACTAAGGGCACCTCAGTTCCTCTGGCTCAGCCCCTTTTTACTGATGAGGAAGCTGAGCTCTTAACTGGGAGTTCCAAAGCGATCCAGCCCTGTGATGGCAGAATAAGAATTCTCTTCATCTCCTGATTCTTGGTCTAATTTTCATCCTCTTCCGCCATTTTGGGGGTGAACTTTAGAGCCTTTGGAACGGTCATTCACATTAGCAGTCAGGAAGAATGAGGCCAGCTACTCTCCAGAGTCCCGCCCCTGTGTTCTTATCACCTGGTCCCTCATAGACTTGAATATGCCCTGAGCAGTTTTGCTAAATACCCAGAGAGCTTGTCGTGAAGCTTGAGCAAGTATTCCTCAGTCTGGACAGGTTCTCTTCTTCAACACCATTTGCAGCAGGCCTCAAACTGGGTCAAGCTCTTTCACTTTCTCCTTCTGCAAATGTTAGGATAGTATCTTCTCTGGTCCAGCAATATGCTGAGTGCTAGGGGTGCAGAAATGAACCAGACATACGCTGGCTCTGCCTCTTCGGAGCATCTCCGGCCATGAAAGCAAGAGATGACTAATAAGCAATTAATATATAGTATGAAAAAGACCATGATTATGGAAAGAAAAGATGGTATAGTAGCATGTAGGCAGTGGGCTCCTGGGATTGGAGAGAACGTCCAAGAAGCTGACACGTAAGGCTGTCCTAGGCAGAGGGAACAGAATGGACAAAGATGAGACAAAGCATGGCTTAGTGGAGGGAGAATGTTGGTATCACCCAAGCATCATTTGAAGAGCACGTAGTGAGGGCTGAGGCTGGAGATGTGAGCAGAAGGCAAGGTAGCAAGGACCTGGGAGGCCACTGTACGGAGCTTGGGCTTTATTCTCAGCGGGAAGCCACTGCAGGGGCTTCAGCCAGAGGAGGAAAATAAGAAACTGACATTTTGGAAATATGTCTGCACTCTGGCTGCAGAGAAGAAAGGGAACTAGAGAGGAGTAAGACCAGAAGCTGAGAGGCTGTGGAGGAGACCGATTCTTTAATTCAGAAAATGGAGAAAAGCAAATTTGCTTAAACCTCCATATGTTAATTCCACCTTTTCCCAGATTTCATCTCTGTTGGCAGAATTGGAGGCAATCCGAAGAAATTCAGGGTCCCAAAAGAGGTAAATGTGTTATTTCATTATCCAAGCATTGCTTGTAATTACGCTAGAAAATTTAATATTGTGGATAGTTATAAATCTTCGCTTTTTATATCAAGGACTTGAGTCATGCTTAGCAGAAAGCACTCAGGTTACAGCACAGATTCCCTTTGATTTCTAATTAAAATACTTGTGGCACTGGTTGAAAAGGCAGTCCCTAGAGGATCCGAGTAAACTGAGCATCTGAAGAAGTGTTTAAGAGCAGAGAAGAAGCATCTCAAGAAAAGCAAGAGAGTAATAGGTGGGCGAGGGAGGGAGAAGAGTGGGGTCAGACCTGGAGCCCCCATGGTGCTGGGGATGTTCCTAAGCTGGGGACGTAGATATGGGAGGTTCATTCGTTGTTTGACTTTACTGTGTGCTATTCAATGCATTTGTAGATCGGAAATATTTTGATCTAAACACATAAAACTCTAATTAAAGCACAGCATTGGGGGAACAGAGAAGCCCTAGCAGCTTATGGTTCTGACTGGCAGAGGGAGGGGCCTCTATCCCTTTGCAGGAGCACAGACCTCCTCTGGATAAACACTAGGCCCCAGATAATCAGAGGCTGCAGCCAGTACTTTAGCTTAGCCACCACTTTATTCTGACTTCATTTTGCACAAAATAAGTTGTAGACTGGATCTAGAAATAGCTGGAAATATTATAATCTTATAATGTCACTGAAGTGTGTACGCTTAGGTAGCAGAAGGCCTTTCCTCGTCCACATTTGATAACTGGATTGTACGAATAACAGGCGTTAAAGCCCTGTGGATGAGTTTGTTTCATCTGTTTGGGGGCATTGGTTTTCTGTTTTATCCTTCCTTCCAGTGTCATCGTCTCTCAGTGGACCAGCATGCTGAAGGTTGTAACCTTACACCTTAAGAGACATGGACTGACTTACTCCACCATCGATGGCTCTGTTAACCCCAAACAGAGAATGGACTTGGTGGAGGCATTTAACAAATCCAGGGGCCCTCAGGTACAAGGTGATCACAGCAGAACCCTGTAATCACGAGCAAATTGTTCCCAATTATACAGAGGAAATTTTAACATAGCTCGATTCAAAAATATTCATAGCTTTGATCCCTCCAGGTGTTTTTGATTCCTTCAACATTTATTGGGGGTACATATCAAAGTGTGCAAATACTCTAAGAGAATAAGCTATGAGGGCTAAAAAGAGAGTAAGAACATAACTGGTTAGGTTCAAGAGACTCTTTGTGGAGGAGGCAAGCCTGGAAGGATGGGTGGGATCTTGATATGAGGAAAGATGGAGGGAAGTGGGAGAACAAAGGCATCTAATTATGGATAATGCGAATTTGGAAAGCACTGGTTGAGTGATGGCAGGAGAATCATGGCAGTGGTTGGGGGACTGATGGAACAGACAGCATCCGGCTGATGGAAAGTTTATTGAGCTAACCAGCCCCGGTGCTCTAAATGGTAGTATTCATATATTTCGGCAGGTGCACAATTAATGTTTTGAGAATGACTCACCAAAGAAAGGTTAAATGAGAATTTTCTCAAAGGTGAGGCATGGGAGATAGGATCTCAGAGTTTCGAAACAGTGCCTTTATGACAGCAGAAGGAAATTTGATAAGAGCATGTTGCTAAGAAGGAGAGGTGATTTATGAGACCAAGTCTGTGTAAAGTTAATGGTGTGCTTCCTTTTGAAGGTTATGCTAATCTCTCTCTTGGCTGGAGGTGTTGGTCTAAACCTGACTGGAGGAAACCATCTTTTTCTTCTGGACATGCACTGGTAACGATTCTGGATTTTTCTTGAGTTGTCACAGCATAGCAGGGAGACCAGAGGGGCAGTAAGGCCTGACTTCTTATATTGAGTGCGTTCCTTTCATACTATGGAGCTGCCTCTGTGCATACATGTGTATAAGATACAGATCAAAATGGTGTAGGGCTAGGGACTTTCCTGGTGGCCCAGTGGTTAAGAATCCGCCTGCCAATGCAGGGGACACGGGTTCGATCCCTGGTCTGGGAAGATCCCACATGTCGCAGAGCAACTAAGCCTGTGCACCACAACTACTGAGCCTGTGCTCTAGAGCCTGTGAGCCACAACTACTTGAGCCCATCTGCCGTAGCTACTGAAGCCTGTGTGCCTAGAGCCCGTGCTCCGCAACCAGAGAAGCCCGCGCACCGCAACAAAGAGTAGTCCCCTCTCGCCGCAACTAGAGAGAAAGCCCGCGCACAGCAACGAAGACCCAACGCAGCCAAAAATAAAAATAAAGTAATAAATAAATTTAAAAAAAGAGAGAGAAAAAAAATTGGTGTAGGGTTAGTTGCCGGCCCTGAATTCCTGAGCAAGCAAGGCTTCAAATGACTATTTAAAATAGTCTGTTCACTGTTTATTGTTAATCTAACATCTGTTTCCATGGAAACTGGGAGCGGGGTGGGGGGTGCTTTTCCTTATGGCCAAGAGCTGCTTCACTCAATGAAGAGTTTTATCTCTTTTCAAAACACTGTATTTCAGACATACTTGTTGACGTCCAAGGAAATCTCAGCCTTGGTGAAGAGGGAGAACTGTTACTCCAAAGGGAAAAGGCAAAGGAATTCTCTAATTATGTTAGACACACACTTAACACATAGCCTTGGACTCACTGCACATAGTGTCAACACCGGGAGTATGGCAGCATCCTTCCTATATACGAAGTGAATGACTCATGTATTGCTAGGAGAAAGCGTCATATTTTGTCCCAGTTTTGAGTTTTCAGTGATGCCAGTCAGGGATTGCTGCACCAGGCGCTGGTGCCAGATATTGTCACTGTTAATTCTCCAGGCGGCCCAGATGGGCACAAACAGGCCAACCTGTTATTATCTTCCTGGAGAATGTGGTTAGGTCTTACTTGGGACTCCCCTATACTCGTGAGTGAGGAAATCAGAATGGGGATCATGCTGATTTCTGAATTGGAGCAATGTTATCCAAGATTTTAAAGAGGTAAGATGAGAAACTAGTTTGGAATTGATAATGAGAATCTAGAAAGAATGAAACAAATTAAGTCTCCTTAGTTGAATCATAGAATATTAAAGTTGAAAAAGGCATTAGAGATCATTTGCCAGCCCTCCTGTTTCCAAGTAGCCGTCTGAAGTCTGGAGGGTTGTGGTTAGATGACTTGCCCAAAGTCACTCAACTAGTTAGTGACAGGATTTGAGCATTGGTTTAACCTCTGTTACTTAAGAGTTTCCAACTGATGGTGGTGCTAAGCGTTCCTATTAGCAATCTGATCCCAGTTTCTTGTGAGAGGGCAAGAAGACATCTGGGGCTTTCTGGTCCCATATAGACTAGAACAGAGATCTACAAATTTTTTCTATAAGTATTTTAGGCCAGATAGTAAATATTTTAGGCTTTGCCAGCTACATAGGTCTCTGTTGCATATTCTTTGTTGTAGGTTGTTTTGTTTTGTTTTGTTTTACAAACCTTTAAAAATGTAACAACCATTTTAAACACAAGAGCCATACAGAAACAGACTGTGGGCTGCATTTGGCCCATGGGATTTGCCCACCCCTGGTCTAGGATGTCAGTACCTTTGAGCTTTACTTGTCTTCTAACAGGAACCCGTCACTTGAAGATCAAGCTTGTGACCGAATTTACCGAGTAGGGCAGCAGAAAGATGTTGTCATACACAGGTAAGTAAGTAAAGGTCTCCAGGACAAAGGTCTGCTTTCATGAAAATTTTTCTTGGGTAATGTTTTAATAGAATGTGTAAAGTATTTGATGATCACTGTACTAATGGTGCTTGTGGGGCACATCCTTTTTGGTACTCACAGTCAGGAAGGGAACAAAAGCAATTTGTGGATAACCTTGGAGTTGGTCCTGCAGAAAAAGAAAAGCTTACAAACAATGCTGAGCCTTAACTCAGTCAAGGCCGCCCATGGAAGGACCCTCCTCCCTCCTCCCTCTCTTCCTCTCTTCCTCTCTCTCTTTTTCTTTTAACTTTTATTTTGACATAATTCCAGACATATAGAGAAGAATGTAAGAATTCTTACAAGAATACCCCAAAGTTCTTGATTGCAAGAATAATACCAAAAAATTCCTGTGCACTGTGACACTTCTGTGTGTGTGTGTGTGTGTGTGTAAGATTTTTTCTGGACCATTTGACAGTAAGTTGCAGACATGATGCTCCTTTACCTCTAAATAGTGAACTATGCATTTCCTAAAAATGACATTCTCTTACATAACTATAATAAAGTTATCAAAACCAGGATGTTAACAATGATACAATACTCATATCTGATCTATGGACCTTATTCAGTTTTGCTACTTGTTCCAGTGATGTCCTTACCAGCCAAAGAAAATTCTAGGTCTTGTGTAGCATTTGATTGTCATGACTCTTTTGTCCCCTTTAACTGGAACAACACCTCAATCTTTCTTTGTGTTTTATGACAGTGACATTTTTGAAGTGCACAGGCCAGTTATTTTGTAGAATGCCCCTGTCTTTGAGACCCTCTTCTCTTTAAAAACAACAACAGAACCTGCCTTAATGGTACAATACAATCTAGTTATGGACCTCTTTTTCTCCTTCCTTTTCATGACTAAGTTTTCTGAATAATTAGAAATCCTTGTCTATCTTTACTTACTTACTTCCCATTCATTCCTCAACCTATACAAACTGGCTTTCACCCCCACCACTCCATTGAAGCTACTCTTGCTAAGGGACACCAATGAATTCCAAAATTCACCAAGTACCGTGATTATGTCAGTTGTTTTGTCTTTAGTTCTCTTCTCAGCTCACTTTGTATGCATCTCTCTTAATAATCCTGTCCACTCCAGTAAGTCCAAAATCTATACCCTCTGTTCCAAGGTTTCCTAAACTTCAGGCCCAGATATCCAAATCCCCACGAAATATCTGAATCTGAGTGTCCACATCCACACCCATTATTCATTCACTCATGTATTTGTCTCATTCAACTCAAAAAATGAATACCTGTTGAGGAGTCCCCATGTAGCAACTACTGTTACATGCTCCAGGGACTCACAATGTCACAAGCTGAGATTGTTTCTCCCTGCTACCTCATATCTACTGATTCTTCTGAATTCCTTGTCTTTGTGAATAGTATCACTGTTTATCTAATCATGGAGCCAAAACTAGACTCCCCCTTCTTGCTCACGTTTCACAAACCAAATCCATTCATTTTATTTTCTAGGTGTTTCTTGTAACCATCCCTTTCTTCCCATCCCACTGCCATTTCCTCCTTTCAAAACTAAGTTTCTTAGCATCACAGGCAGAGTCACTCGTGATCCAGCCCCCGCCAGCCTCTTGAGCTTCTGCTGTTTTAGTACAACATAGTTTTTGACTTTTGCCCTGGCCAGACTCTACGACCCTTGCAGTAGACCGTGTTCCAAAACTCAGCCATGGTTTTACACATGTTCCCATTCCCTGGGATGCCCTCCCCACTGTTCTATCTGGCAAACCCTTGCTCATCCTACAAGTCACACTAAGAGTCAAGTTGTCAATGGAGCCTTCCCTGAAGACCGCAGACAGATTTCTTTTTACTCCTCTTGTACGCTGGACATACTTCCATTATAGCGCTTTCCAGGTCATATTATTATTGTTGCTGTTTATTTTCATGTCTTTGTTTTGTGTTCTCTTTGACTGCAAGACCATGTTCAGATCTCTGTTCCTACATGTAGCATAGTGCATGGCATATACTGAATCTTCATCAGCACTTGTTGAATGAGTGAATAAAGGACAACAGTGGTATTTCCTCGGTTTGTAAAACCTGTTTTCAGTGTGAATTAGCCAAGAGATAAGACACTCTGTACTTAAACCAGCACACATATTCCTAGCAGAAACTTGCTAAGCTTTAGGCCTTCTGACCTTATCAGGATGGAGCTTTTTGTGTAAAAGCTGGATCTCTACACTCTTTTTTGGATCAGGATATCTTTTGCTTATTTTGGCGCTTCTCAATTAGCTCCAGAAAGAAATAAAAGGTCAATTTGAGGTCAGATCACTTTATTTTTAAATTTTTATTTTATTTATTTATTTTGGCTGTGTTGGGTCTTCGTTGCTGCACGCAGGCTTTCTCTAGTTGTGGCAAGCGGGGGCTACTCTTTGTTGCAGGGCGCGGCCTTCTCATTGCGGTGGCTTCTCTTGTTGTGGAGCATGGGCTCTAGGCACGCGGGTAGCTGTGGCTCATGGGCTCTAGAGCGCAGGCTCAGTAGTTGTGGCTCATGGGCTTAGTTGCTTGGCGACATGTGGGATCTTCCTGGACCAGGGGTCGAACCCGTGTCCCCTGCACTGGCAGGCAGATTCTTAACCACTGTGCCACCAGGGAAGTCCAAGGTCAGATCACTTTAAATGGATATATATTTAGTCTAAGTTGTTTAGATCACCTAAACATAGAGTTCTTAATCAAACCTAAGAAAAAATAAAGGAAGAAATCTCATTTAAAAACTAAAGCATAAATAAATGTTTGAATATGTCATTAGATATGCTGCTTTGGGTTTTTGATTATTTGCTTATCTATTTTTCAGGTTTGTTTGTGAGGGAACAGTGGAAGAGAAGATCTTGCAGCTCCAAGAAAAAAAGAAAAATTTGGCCAAAGAGATTCTATCAGGAACTGGAGAAGTTGTCACCAAGCTCACCTTGGCTGATCTCAAAGTCCTTTTTGGCATCTAAGTTCCTGTTTATGGAGCTCAGAATAGTGCCATTGTTGGTTTGTATTAGGATCTGGGGAGAATGACCTAACCCTGGTCCTTTGAGCTCTCGCTGGCATTCAGTTTCACCTTCAAGCCCTCCTCAAAGTGAGGATCAGTTACCATGTTAACCACTTGCTTAACCAGTCATGTTAATCAATCAACGTATTTAATGTGTGACATAGAAACCAATAAATTACTTCAGATAAGAGAAAATGCTTTAGAGTTAGAGAATTTGGAAAACAGCCCTGGGAGAGTTGTACCTAAGCTTCAGTAAAAGCTCAAAAAGCCCTCTGTTGCTTTTCTCTTCTCAGCTGGTGGGGACCCAATGTTACTGCCTTTTCTAACACAGGCTCCATCCCATCTCTTCATCTCCTGCCAACGAGGCTACTCATATAACCATCTCTTTATGGGCTGAGCAGAAACAGGTCTCTGCGTAATATGTAGATGGTTAGTATTTGTATCATCGTATTATTTAGAATTTGGTATCATATCATTTAGTGTTATTATTTTATATTGCTGTCATATGTAGTATTTGTGCCATAAAATTTAATTTTTGTATCATTTTTCTAGTATTTGTATTTTTACAAATTCACAGTATTTGTAGCACTTAGTATCATTGTTTCATTTAGTATTATTGTGTCATTTAGTATTTGTATTATCATTGGCATAATCCAATAAACATGTGTTTGACAGTGTAGCAGAGATAATGCTTTGTGTTCACTAACCCCCATTTCCTTTTCCTCATGGCCACCAGAGACTACATTACCTAGTCTTCACTGCAGTTACATGGGTCCGTGTTACTGAGTTCTAAGTCAGTGGAATATGGAGAGAAGTGATGTAAGTCATTTCTTATCTGCCTTTCTAAAACCTTGCAAATGATTCTTTGTGCTGTTTCTTCTCTTGTTGGCCCACTGAATACAAAGGAACTGATGGATGACTACAGGGCCCTAGAGACTTGTGAAGCCACTAGGTCAGAGATTCTTAACCTACTGCTGGCCACGGACCCTTTGGCAGACTGGTAAGCCTCAGTTCCTGAACGACATCGGAACAAAGCCTCCTGTATCTGCCTCCCTTCTCACCCTAGCTCACCTACGTTGGACTATGACATGATCAAGAAATAATTTTTTTTTAAACCACGAGACTTAGGTGTTTGTTTGTATAGCAGTTTGTATCCTGACTAATACAAGCTCTTGAGAATTTCTTACTTTGGGAAAGTATTCAGATTCCCTTCTTCCCATTGGCAGTCATTTCCAAAACACTTACTCAGCTAATTTCTTCTAGAAAGAATTGTATTTCTTCCTAGATAGAACTGTTGCCCTCCTTTGAGTTAGGATTAGGTGACAAAGCCCTGTGTTAAGCCAGTCACAGTATGGGCTGAGGCACTGGGGCCTGTTTAAGCAAAGGTGCCCTCTGAGGACATGGTCTAAAGGCCCACAGAGGCAAAGACAGGTGGCCTGGAAGGAAGAGTTCTGACTTAACTCTACTTCCAGGTTCACCTTAGCTGGGGCGTAGCCTTGAAAAAAATCATTAACTTCTCTACACTTTGGTTTCCGCATTTCTGGTGGGCATTGTTTTTAGAACTTCGGCAGCTATAGTGAAGTCCCTGATAAAATCGGGAAATGGAGGATGTAAGATTACCCTTCGGGAGTTAACGCTGTAGGATCAACACACCAGGGCAAAGGGAGTGTCACCTGAGAAGAAGTGGCTCCCAGGCCAGCAAGAACATACAAACCCTGCCTCTGCTGTTTGCTGACTGTCTGGTGTTCAGCTGGTTGCAGATTCCCCAGGCACCTCAGTTCTTTCATCTGTAAGATGTGAGGATTAGCATACAGCTCACTGTGCTCCACTGGGAATTTAGTAACACACATACACACCATACCCCATTCGACCAGATCGACAGATGGGTCATGTCAGTCAGAAGGCATGTTAGGTGAACACTGTCAGTGTCCTCTCCAGGTACTGTTTAGGAGAGAGGCAGTGTCAACTTTGAGGTTCAAGTGTTCTTGCTTTTAGTCTGAAGATGGATGCAGGGATTATAACCTACAATCTTCAGATATTCAGAGCCCATTGACCAATGTAATCTACTCTAACATTCCTTCATAGTTTCTCTAGTGTTCCTCATTCTGATTCTGAGCTAGCAAAGCCACTCAGTCTTGTCTTGGGTAGGTGTTCCTATAACAGGGAGATGCTATCGATGTGAGGCGGATACAGCAAAAATTGGAACCACTGTCATACCAGACATGCATCCTTCAGTCCTAGCCCTGGGGTGGAAATGTCTCATGAATTAATATAAGTAGCATTCTGGTGTCTGTCTCAGGCTCACGTTCATTTTAGTTACTGTGAGTCCATTCCTAAGGTCAGGGCATGACAAGGTGGGTCTCTGCACCTTCTAGCAGTGGGCAGCATCCCACAATGTAGTGATCTAATTAAGGTGCTGCCCTATGAGTTCTGCCAGTGTCAACCAGCCTGCCTTTATGTGACACCATAACTGTCAGATTTTCTTTTTACATCTCTCTGGCTACCTCAGCAGACTTAGGCAAGAACAGTAAATGCTTTGTTAACCATGAAGTGCCATCCAAATGCTAGTGTTATTGCTGTGGGGCCAGGTCTTGGAATATGAGAATAAAATCGAAGCATGGGTGCAGCTGAAAGAGCCAGATGGTGAGCATCTGTCACCAAAGTGCAACATTGCTGAGCACCCAGTTTACAAGGTATTTCTTATGTGACAGAGTTGCCTTCATGGAAGGTTTATAGTTTGACTTCTCTTTGGCAGTGTTAATCACAAAAGGGCATCGTGCATGCCATGGCTAGATGGAACCTGGGCCCTTTAAAGCCTTACCAAGGACTCCTGTTGCCATCCAGTTATTATGAACACAATAGGTAGAATGATGTCTTTGTGGGACATGACCCCTTCCTCTAGCAGTCATGTATGTGATCTGGAATGGCTACGTATGAATACTGGGCTCTTTCCTCTCTCTGATTGTCTTGAGCAATGAAGTAGCTTCTGCAGGGCTGAAAGGTGAAGCCAGATTATCCTCACAGATAGTCATGGTAATGCCAGTGCTCGGTGTGGCCCCTCTGGTGTTCTGAAATCTTGATAGCTACCATAATGCCTTGAGAGAATTTGGGTTTACAGAGTGGGATATGGTACTGCTATTTGCTATGTAGCATCTAGCCCTAGAGAAAGCCAGAAAGAATTAAAAGGCATTCCTTCAAGCACAAAGAGAATTACAATAAGAATTTAGAATTTGTAGGCATATGACCTCGATTAAAATGTTTTCATAGGTAAAAATGAAATTAGCATCAGTTATAGTACAAAGTACCACCGGAGTGAGTAGCCAGGGGACGGGGATGGAAATGAAAGAACGGCCTAACCCCTAGCGGGGAACAGGGAAGATGATGTCTTCGCTAGCTTGAGTCCTTTTTACCAGAATGCTTAGCTAAATCTGAGTGTAGGAAGAGATTACATATGAAAGGAAGGATGGGAAGAATACTTTTACTGCTTAATTATTCATACATTAATTTAAAAACATATTAAACATGCCAGGGCACTCCTGGGCACTGAAAACGTAAGGATAAGCAAAACCCAAAACAGTCCCTGTCCTCCTGAGGCTTCCAGCCTAGAAGGGGAGACAGGCATTAATCAGATCATCACGTGTGGCTGCAAAGTGGCCAAATTCTACCAATTAGATCTTTATTCATTCAACAAAATATTGGTTAAGCCTCTACTATGTGCCAGGAACTGTCTTCCATGGGGATAGTATAGTGGTCAATAAATGTCAAACCCCTGCCTTCATAGACCTTACGGTCTAGGATAAGAGGACAGACAATAAGGAAACAGAATATATATATGTTAGATGGTGATGAAGCAGACTAAGGATGATACAGAGTCTTGGGGTGGGGAGTTGCTATTTTATACAGGGTAGTTAGGGACCTCTCCAATAAAATGGTGTTTGACAAAGGAGCAGAAACCTGAGGAAAATGAGAGAGTGAATCATGTAGGTATCCGTGAGAAGGGCATTCCAGGTGGAGGGGCAGTGATTGTAAGGGCCTCAAGGCAGAGTTTGAGGGGCCCCAGGCAGGCCAGTTTGGCTGGAATAGAGTGATGGGGGTGGGGGGATGGGTAGGAAAGAGAGAAGAGCAAGGATCCAGGTCCTGCAGGGTCTTACATGCTGATGTAAAGGCTGTTCTGAGTATGATGGGAGGCCTTTGGAGGTTGTCGAGCAAGACGAGTGACATGATCTGATGTATTTTAAAAGGACTGTTGGGTGGAGAATAGACTGTAGACAGTTGAGAGTGAAAGCAGAGACTAGTTAGAAGGCCATTGCAAAAGTCCAGGTGAGAAATCATGGTATCTCAGACTGGTGTGGTTAGCAGTGTAGGCAGAGAGAAGTGCTCAGCAGATGTATTTTGAAGGGATGGCAGATAGGATTTGCCAGTGGATTGGACGTAATGCCTGAGAGGGGAGTCAAGGATGTTTCCAAGGTGACTGGCTCCACCCCCTGTAAGAGTGGATTTGGACATTCCTTTCAAAGAGATGGAGAAGACTGCAGGAAAAACACTTTGGTGCTGGTGGTCAGTTGGGCAGTGAGAATTGGAAATTGAGAGTTCTGTTTTGGACATCTTAAAGATGAGGTGCCTATGATACATCCAAGTGGAGATATTAAGTAAGCTCTTGGATATAATCATATGGAGTTTGGAGCTGGAGATAAATTTAGGAGTCATCGGTGTATAAAAGGTACTTAAACTCATGAGAGGATGAAATCACCTAGGAAGTGGGGGGAAGATAAAAATGCAGGAACTAATCCTTGGAGCTCTTAAATGTGTAGAGACTGGAGAGATGAGGAACTAGAGAAAGGAAGTCAATGAGATAAGTGATTAAGAAGAGTGATGGGGGACTTCCCTGGTGATGCAGTGGATAAGAATCTGCCTGCCAGTGCAGGGGACACGGGTTCAATCCCTGGTCTGGGAAGATCCCACATGCCGCAGAGCAGCTAAGCCCGTGCACCACAACTACTGAGCCTGTGCTCTAGATCCCGTGAGCCACAACTACTGAGCCCTCGTGCCACAACTACTGAAGCCCATGCGCCTAGAACCTGTGCTCCACAACCACAACAAGAGAAGCCACCGCAGTGAGAAGCCCACGCACTGCAACAAAGAGTAGCCACCGCTCGGCGCAACTAGAGAAAGCCCGTGCACAGCAACAAAGACCCAATGCAGCCAAAAATAAATAAATTTATTTATTTATTTATTTATTTATTTATTTATTTATTTATTTATTTATTTATTTATAAAAGAAGAGTGATGCCAGATAAACCAAGTGAAGAAGATCTTTCTTGGAGGGGAAGGTGATCAGCTGTGTTAAATGCTGTTGATAGGTCAAAGAGGATAAAGATCAAGAACTGACCATTGGATTCCATAACATGGATATTACAGGTGACCTTTACAAGAGCTGTTTCAGTGGAGTGGTGAGGATTAAAGACTGGATTAGATCCAAGAGAGAATTCAAGGAGGGGAAGTAGAGATAGCAAACAAATTTTTTTTTGAGGTCTTTTTAAAGGGAAGCAGAAAAACAGAGCAGCTGTCAGAGGGGGATGAAAAAATTCTTATGGACTGATCTGTGTTCCCCGCAAATTCATAGATTGAAGTCCTAGCCCCCCAGTGTGACTGTATTTGGAGACAGGGCCTTTAAGGAGATAATTAAGGTTAAATGAGATCATATGGGTGAACCCTAATTCAGTAGGACTGGTGTCAATAAGAAGAGGGAGAGACACCAGGGATGCATGTGCAGAAAAAAGGCCACGTGATGACATAGGAGAAGGTGGCCATCTGCAAGCCAGGGAGAGGCCTCAGGAGAAACCAACCCTGCTGGCACCTTGGACTTCCAGCCTCCAGAACTGTGAGAAAAGAAAGTTCTGTTGTTCAAACCACCCAGTCTGTGGTATTCTATATGGCAGCCCTAGAAGTCTCATACAAAAATCAAGGGAAATTTGTTTTTTAAGATAGGGAATATTGTAGTATGTTTATTTTCTGAAATTAGCAATCCAGTAGAGGGTGAAATTACTGGAGCAACGTTCCTGGGTTGTAGAGATGGAATGAGAGCTCATATAAAAGTTTGCTTTTGATAGGCATGTAGGTAGATTTGTAGATATGGTGGGAAGGTCAGGAAATTCTCTTCTGAATTCTTTTGTTTTCTTGGTGAAATAGGAAGCAAGATCATAAGTGGAGAGGGGAAGTGGAGTACAAACTGCAATTTGAGGAGAAGAAAGTAGGAAATACAATTGTCTAGGAGAGTGGAGAATAAATGGACTAGAGACATGTCAGACTACTGGGCAATGCTAAGAGCCCATCAAGATCAGTGGTCATAGATTTAAAGGTAGACTAGTCATCATACATTCGTGTTTTTCTCCAGGATCATTCAGTTGGGTTAGATGGAGATCTGGATCTAATCTGGGGTTTTTCCAGGCAAAAAGGACAGAGGGAGACTACATACAAGAGTGTGATGATGCTCTGTAGAGTCTAAACTGAGTGAGGATGAAGGAAAGGACATGAGGCGGGGGAGGGGAATAGTGGGAAGGTGGTCACTGCACTGGGGATTCTAGGGAGGTAGAAGAATTAGTAGAGTCAGGTGGGTGAGCTGGAAAGATGGGAGGTTGTGGTTGCAGGAGGCTTGAAATTGAGATGTAGAGGGAGCAGCTGGAATCAAGGTCTAGGGTATGACTGACTGCTGGGTGAGGGAAAAAGGAACATTAGAGTCATGGAGTTAAGATGTCTTCGTGGATATTGAATTATTCTAAGACTGATGAGGAGTAGTACTGGAGTAGCAGCAAGTTTGGTGCTAAAATCTTCAAGGAAAAAGGGGGAATGACTCCTACCTGACCTCTGGGCCCAGTGATTATAACGAGTGAGGAAGAGCAAATAATTTCAGAGGGTTACAGGGCCATCAGGGTCTTCTGGGAATATCAAATTTTGGTCAGAGAGAGGGCTGAAGGGAATCTTTCCAGAAAAGGGAGAAAATATAGTAAATATCTTTGTATTTACAGCTACAATGTAGCTCACGTCTATCAGCCTTAAGGAGGAAATTTTTCCAGGATGACCTGACAGTGTGTTTTGTCTAATTATTTCACGTCCTTTGCCTGACCCAATTCACCATTCCAATGAGTTACTTCTTAATGGATCTTAGATTGCAGATTTCAATAATTATATTTAATGCATGCTGAGTTTTTGCTATATAAGAAATCAGGTGTCCCAGAAGAACACGCAAACTATATACAGTGAAGGCCACGGCAGGGCTGGGGCACCAGTGCTGTGTACTTCCTCTCCCAAGAATTCTCTTCAGTTAAGCAGGCATGCTCTAGGAGTCAAAGCTTCTAGTTAACTTCCTAGGTATACAGACAAAACTGAAGACGGTTCTTTAAAGGACAAAGAGGGTGAGAGATGTGAGGAGGATGAAGGTATCTGGATCGCCTGGCCTGAGTACATCTGCAAGGAATTTATGAGGTCCATTTGCAAATGCATATTTCAACAGCATTCCCCTTTATTTACTGACTACGTGTCTGCCCCTGACCAAACAGTAATCTAGGCTCTGGGGTTATGAGATGAACGTGGTGTAGAGGGGAAGTGGCGGACCTCCACCTAAACAGCAATATCACATTATAATCCATTTAAAGTGTGCTAGCAACAAGTGGATATGAGGAAAGTAAGTTTTTATTCTCTGAGGGAAATATCTAAATAACACGTAGCTCAGGGAGAAATAAGAAAGTTATACATCAAAAAGTGAGGAACTAAATTACCCCCGTGAGTGCTGAATTCCAATGGCATGGGTACCTCCATGTCTGTACAAAACAGAAAGGAGCCTCCTTGGTACAGAAAGGACATTTTTTTTTTTTTTTGAGGGGGTGATACAAAGTTTATTCAATTAGATTTTTCTGTTTACAACTGAGATCACATCTACATACTATATTGCTAGTCTACATGAGTACATTATTTCTAACGAGTTTATTAGACTTACAACGAATGGGCTCAGTCATACAAAAACATGCACACACTGACACTTTTAAAACAGTAATGCATACATTATACTCCTATAAAGCCAGCTTTGATTAACAACTGCTAGTTTCAAAGATCTGTCTGCTTTTGAAGATGAACTAAGATACACACTGTATGATTCTCAAATCTATTTTACCTATTTTGTATGGTCACTCTCCTACTGGACTACAGTATATATGTTTTAAAGGGACACTAATGAGGGGCACCATCTGGTATTAACTTTAACCAGACAGCTGGCTGCCTCCCCTCCCCCCAAACAGCTTTGGCCAAGAAGAAGAGAAAGGTAGCGTGGTCTGTGGTGCTCAACTACCTGCACGTACAATCAGTGAGTAACACAAAAAGGTACTTGGACTGGAGGGTATAACATAAGGCACTTTGTTTTTAATTCCATCAGTTTCTTCAGAATTAAGGTCAGGGGTCCTCTGGTGATCTGAAGCCATGCTGGCCGCAGCTGTGACCACAGACCCAGGAAGCCGTCAGAGGGCCACCGTCCTCAGTACACTCCTCGCTGCACTCTGCCCACCTGCCCACGCGCATTCCGACTTCTCGGTAAACTTCCCACAGCACGACCAGTGGGGGCGCCCCGGGTGGCCTTTGTGTCCGTGGCCACAGCCTAGGTAGCCACCTGCATGGTTCAAAGAGGAGAAGGGAGAACCACCATTAGAGGAAAGTCCAGCGGTTACCATGGAAATTAATGCTCCTGGCGACATTCAGACTCATGGATGTGAAAACGTCTAATAAAAACCCGGCGAGAGGAACAAGCTATTCGACGCCTCTGTAGTCAGGAGAACTCTGAAGACTGATGACAGCAAATCAATTTAGGTTAGCTGAAGTTCTAAGAAGAGTGTTATTTTAACACTCTGCTAACTCAAAGAGAAGAACTGGTTTGGATTTTAACTGTAACATAATCTAGATGAAAGGGAGGGGCAGAGTGGTGGAAATAAACAAAATAGATCCTGAAGCGTTTATATGAAAGTTTACAACAGCCTATTAAGGCGCACCATTGGAGTAAGGACACCACAGAATACTGACAATAATTAGATCTCTTGCCTGAGCTGACGCTCTTGCCCACCCTCCCTTCTCCCAAGAAAAGAGCCAGACCTGGTTCAGTTAATTTATTCATCTGTTCTCCCATATCCCTGCCTTGTTTGGAATTTCTGTAAGGTTTTAAAAGGATCAGAGCGGGTTTACATCTTTGACACTGCTCAGGCTGTTGGAAAGGGTACAGGCTGAAATCGAGCATTCTAGGAGAAGCACAGGGCTCCTAGGATTGGTGAGCTGTATCAAAACTAAAAAACTCAGAACTTTGCAGCTTGCTATTTCAGTTTCCAGAACGAAGAAGCTTTAAATGAAACTTCTGGAACTGTGATATATTTATATGCACAGACTGCATTCCTAGAAACAAAGCCTAAGTCTGAACACCCCGAAGCTGGTCGCTGTGGTAGTTGATCCCGCCGCCGGGAGACAGCAGCAGAGGGAGAGCGAGGGCTTTCAGGAGCGACTGGTTCTCCTTACCCGGCATGGTGCCTCCACATGCGCAGCGAGCAGTCTTCTGGCCTCCGCTGGAGCAGAACGTGCAGCAGTGAAACACGCCTGGGTGTGAGCGGTGCCGTTTCCTCACGGTCACAGTGAATGGTGAGCCCTTCAGTGTTCAGACCAAGAGCAAAGAACAGCACCTTGTGAGTCAACAGGGGTGTGCTGAGCATCACACATACTAAACGGAGTGTAAGTCGCAGGGCCTGTCCCTGGAGGGACGAGGACAGCAGGAGGGAAACAGCGACTGGGGGACAGCAACCAGCTGGGCGCTGAGCTGGACGAGGCCAGATACAAATGCAGTGAGGGGGAGTCAAGGAATCCGTACTGCTCTCCCAGCATGCAGACCACCTGACGCACTAGGAAACCCAACCGTGCTTTCACATCACTGACCTTGGTCTCTATCTCCTCCATTCCTGAGCAAGTTTGGGTAACTATAGAGCACACAACCACAAGGTGAGGACATCTGTGGTCCTTTCTCCAGTTTCTCAGCCACACACCCCCTCCCCTCACATACTGAGCCAGCTCCTCTCCTTCCATCCCTCCATCCTGGACACAACTGTTTACCCATCCCCTCACTCTGGGTTGGTGAAGATAGATGGAAGGGAGGAAGGTTAAGAGCCTGTGGTTAATAAAAAAATTCTCAGATTAGAAACTCTCCTGCCTCTTTTCCTTCAAGGATAACTTCCATTCTCCAATTTCTACCCTATGTTAAATAGTAAATATTTAATAAGTGTTGCTATGTGCCTATCCCTGCGTGAGAACCACACGTTCTGCAAAAGCACAAAGCAGAGAGGCTGGCACCTTAGAAGCCTTTCAAATGTTAAATCTCTCTTCCTTTAAAGAGTTTACAATCTATTTTAAAAACAACCTGGAGTTCAAAGCTATGGGTTCAAATTATGATTTTGCCACACAGGTACTGTGTATTGTGGCAAGTTTGTTTTCTCGGTCCAGTCGGATGATGATCCTTATGCCTCAAGTGATTTGGAGGAAAAGTGAAATAATGTTTGTAAAAACACCTAACTCGGGCTTCCCTGGTGGCGCAGTGGTTGGGAGTCCACCTGCCAATGCGGGGGACACAGGTTCGAGCCCTGGTCCGGGAGGGTCCCACAGGCCGTGGAGCGGCTGGGCCCATGTGCCGCAACTACTAAGTCTGCACGCCACAACTACTGAGCCTGCGCGCCACGGCTACCAAAGCCCACGTGCCTAGAGCCCGTGCTCTACAATGGGAGAAGCCACTGCGATGAGAGGCCCACGTACCACAATGAGGAGTAGCCCCCACTCGCCACAACTAGAGAAAGACCGCGCGCAGCAATGAGGACCCAATGCAGCCAAAATAAATAGATAAAATAAATAAAATTACAAATAAATAATTAATAAATTTAAAAAAAACCACCTAACCCATCTGACATCCTGTAATTAGGCAAGCAGCAAGTAGCTATTGAATATGAGTCTTCCTAGGGCACAGACCACAAGCCTAACACGTCATGATGCTCTGTGGTGTTTTATTGTCCCTGTCAGCGTTGATTTCTGGTTGGGGGAAACCTCTGACAGCTCGAATGTCAGCAGAGATTCTGCTGGACATGTTGAGTATTACCCAATTTTTAAAAATTCATAATCTCTAAACCAGAAAGTGTTACATGTATCTGTTACATGTATCTGTGAAGGTAACAGACAAGCATATACATATAAACAGAGTAGAGAATTATCTGGGCAGATGGTTAGGCAGATAGATGACTGGTCAGTCAAGAAGAGAGGACATAACTCTCCCAATGGTGTTCCAGTAAGTCCATGTCTGGTCATAGTCTGAAAAAGCTGGAAAATCCTGAGCTAGATTGTATTGCTCGAATGTGTGTATGCTTGTCTGCTGGTAGATTGGCCCCTCTGATCAAGGCATCTTTCCCAAATTAAGAATTCCAACAAACTGGGAGAATGATAAAATACAAGCACAACTGCCAGGAGGTAAAGTAGGGATAGAGAGTTCTTACGGTCACCAGCATCCTCTCGTAAGAATAAGAGCTGCAAAATCTGGGCCATTTCTAAAGTGAGGCGAAGTAAGAAGAGAATCCTGTTCAAGCCCTCTATACAGCTGATCCTGTGAGAAATGTCTCCACATCCTAAGATGACAAAACCCAGGGGGACCAGGGTGAAAGGAGGTCACCGAAAGGGAAGCACCAGTAAGGTCTCACTCACCTGCACGTGTTGTTCCTTGACACAGACGAACACAGTATAGATGCCAGGTTCCTTGGGGGTATAGGAAACGTAGTATGTCCCATCCTTGTTATCGTGGACCATCGTTTGGACTGGACTGGATGGAGGTGAGAGTTCAAAATTATCACTCATTCTCACAAGCCTGCTTCAGTTGCCTACTATTTTAGGTTGTAAACTCTACACCAGCGGTCCCCAACCTTTTTGGCACCAGGGACTGGTCTCGTGGAGGACAATTTTTCCACGGATGGGGTGGGGATGGGGGGATGGTTCAGGCGGTAACGCGAGCAATAGGGAGCGGCAGATGAAGCTTCTCTTACTCACCCGCCGCTCACCTCCTGCTATGCGGCCCGGTTCCTAACGGGGCTGTGGACCCCTGCTCTACACCATAAATCCAGTATTAATTTTAAATGTCCCCCAAGCAGGATGTATCTTCTACTTGTCTCGGAAATTAATTTTACAACAGAAGGTAAGCAACATAAATGCTGACTTAATCTGATGTTCTCATGAATTCCTTGAAAGCGTCACTGTGTTCTCTCCCGTCAGCTTCTGTTGTACCCTCCTGCTCTTCGTCCTCCCTCCTCCCTCCTCTAATTCCAGAGACGTATAACTTTGCTCCCAGCACAGTTTAGTAGCAAAGTGAGGCTGAATTTTGAGAAGGGCGCCATTCAGTCTAACACGGAATATTTTTCAGTCTATTCGAAGCTTGGGATGAAGACAGTCTGAGGGGCAGATCGGACCTTTGGGAGAGAATTGCATACGGGCCTAAAACCCACACAAGGAAACACATCTGGTCCACTTGGTCCTATTGCACGGGGAGGTAGGCTGGAACTACTGCAGTTACAGCCCCACTACTGCAAAGGACCTCGGGTTTCCCGTCGCATCACCGCTCATTACCTGTGACGCCTGAGTGTATAATACAAACCTGTCTTTCTTATCTTTAGGGACTACTGCGACTTGAATGTTCTCTCCTCCCCTGCCCATGCTCTCTCCTGCTGCATCCTTACAAATGACGGTGAAAGAGGCTGTCTGTTTCTCGCGGGCTCTGTGGAGATCTGCGGAAGATAAACACTCCGTCCTCACCTCAAAGGCCAACTGCGGTGACTGTATCCCCAGATCAGACACCATCTTGCCGTTTCTCTTTAGAACAAAAGGTTGTGTTTCCAGTTTCCTCCCTTTCCTTTCTCTCCCTGGCATACCTCTTGGGAGTCGCTCCCGGTGAGCCTGCTTCTGTCTCAGCCAGCAGCTGCTCTTGGATCATATAGGATCCTGGACCTTAATTTCAGCCTTAAGGAAGCTTTGAAAATACTCAGGCTTGATGTACGTATTCAGAGGAAAAACCTCTGGACACCGTGAGAGAGGCTGGTAACCCCAAACTACCCTCTCTGAGCTGCAGATCCTGCTGGAAGAGGCAGGGGGTACAGGGTGACCACCTGGGACTCTTCATGCTGTGAAGTCCTCCACAGTGTGGTAGCTGTGCCATAGTGTTGGGGGCATATTCAGTATCTACAGCCTCTGGTCCAGAAGTCAGATGAAACAGGCTTCTTAACCTGGGGTTCGTGAACTACTATGAGGCCTTATGAAGGGTCTAAGAATCTCCTGAAATTGTATGCCCAAATTAATGGCTGTTTCTTGGGGAGAGGTCATTCTCAAAGGGATCTGTGACCTCCGAACAGGTAAGAATTCCTGTGCCAGCTAGGATGACTCTACAGTAGAGTCTTCCTGTGAGGACTGATCTGTGAAATATATGTTTGATCAATGTGCTTCCTTTAGGAAGAGAACAATGTGGTCAAAAGAAATTGTTTTTCCCCTCTACTGACTGAAATGCCTACCATTTTCCTTCAAATGCCAACATGTGGCTTACATGAACCAAAAAGGGCATAGAAGCAAACCATAATCCTGTCATCCTCACTCCTCAGAAACTCTCTTCAGAACTTGGTCCAAGCCATCCTCTGTGAACAGGCAGGATTCTGCCCTGCCCTGAGGTCTATGCTGTTATCTCCTATGGGCACTGCCTCTGTCCTGTCAGAGAAACAGCATGATCCTTGAGTTCCTTGGTAGTTACTACTTTTCTCCACTGGAAAAGGGTCAAGCTTCACCCCTGTAGGGATCTTAACTGTACCCTGACCAGAACAAATCAGAAAGAAAAGGACAAGGGTGGGGTCACCATCCATTGGATCCATATGTCTCTCTCCCTAGCTAAATGAAGGCCATGGCTGAAAAAGCCATATGTCTCTAACACCATGTCCTGTCCACTGTCCTCTCAATGCCAGTGGGAAATGCCTTCCTACCTTCCCCTTGAAGGACACATTTGGCTGGATCGACCTCTTTGGTACTGATGGCCCCATAAACTTCATAGCCACGGCACAGGCCTGCTTTCTCCTTAGGAGAGAAGGTGATCTTCTCGTTCACTCCAGGACGGGCACTATATGCCACTTTGTTCAACTTTGTGAGCCGTTCCATGACCACCCCTTTGGTGATGAGGATCTCCAGGTCGGAGCCACTGGTCAGCAAGTGCTCGGTGAACTCCACTCCGGTCCGCATGTCTGCCAGCAGCTGCTCCAGCTGTGCCTTCTGCAGCTGCAGGGAGTTTTCCTTCTGGATCCGGATGTCTTCCAGCTGCTTCAGCAGCTTGTCCCGATGCTCCTCGATGGCCTTGATGTAGCCCTCGGAGAAGCTGCGGACGTCGGCGGCCACGGCCTCCACCCGTTCCTGCAGGGCATGGTTGGTCCCTTTGATCTGTGCCAGCGCCTTCTCCAGGGCCTCCACGTGGGGCTGGGTGCCTTTGAGGAGCTCCCGCACGGAGTCCCCGTGCTTGTGGACAACGTTGCTGGCGAGGTCGCAGGGGTGCTCCCGGTGCCCCTCCACCATGCAGTCCCGGCACACGGGCTGGTCGCAGAGCTCACAGAACAGCCTCAGCTCCTCCGCAGGGTGAGCAGGACACGGAATGGGTTTCCCAATCTGGCTGTAGCCTTTCAAGTCTTTCAGGTCCACCATGGCGTGGTAAGTCGTCTTCTTCTGCCGCCTAGGGGCAAACAGAGTCGGGGACGGGAAATGAGGGGAGAATTCTACTTGGGAAACAGTCCAGCAGTTTTAAGAGCACGGGCTCTGAAGTCCAGCAAATCTGGGTTCCGTTCCTCATTCTAACCTCTTACTAACCACATGACCCTCTCGGATTCCAGTTCCTCTCCCGTACCGTGGGGATAATACCTACCTGAAAGGGCTGTTGTATAGGATTAAATGACAGTAGGCTAGGGCTCTCTGACTCGGCACCTGACTTTGCCAGAGGTTGCAATGCTAAGGCTACATCCTGGAACTTTCCCCAAAGAATTCATTTGTCAAGTTTAGGCAAGAGCCACAGCCTACTCCTGCAGCAAGCTAGAGGGGAGAGCAGAGTGGAGACCCAGCAGCAAGAGACCAGACCTGTGCCAGATGGCATAGCAATAAACCTCAGGCAATTAAAAAGCAGCTAGCTGGCCACGACAGTCTCCCTCAGCTTCCACCTAACACTCTGGTAAAGCATTTCCTTTGACTAGTGCCTACGTCACCCAAAGCGGCAAGCTAGAATTTTCCTCAACAAGAGTCATCAACATTATTAGACAGAGCAAAATCAGGGGTCAGTAAAATCAAACCTTTAATTCCCCTTTTCTGTAGCCCTCTAGAGATTCAGGGAAATCCCTAGAAACCATGGTAACTGTTCAGATTTTCCCCATTAGCATTATAGCAACATCAAGCTTACATGTCTATTCCGGCACCAGAAAAGTGGCTGTAGACAAAATAGGGTCAGCTGTTTAGCTGGCAGCAAAGTAGTCAAAACACAAGTTAAAAATAGAAAGACCCAAGACTACTAACTTGTTCTGTTGGTGAGGCCAGAAAACACATGGAAGGCAGAACTTAAAAACTACGGTAGGCTAATCCTAAAACCTTGGCCATCTTACACTGTGATGTTCTGGAATAGGGGAAGGGGGTCTGAACGGGACAAAGTGATTTATGTGACAAACTATTCACCAAACACCCTAAAAGACATAATCTGCACCCCAATACACACCTACCAGCCCACCTCACCAAGTTCCAGAGTAACACTAGGGTACAAGGCAAAGGCTGGGGTTGTGCCCCACTAATCAGCACCTTATACTGGGAAGGCAGCAGAGATTAGTAGCAAGAGCATAGAAGGGCAGTCAGAAGATCTGGATTTTAAATTCAGTTCTGTTATACACTACTTACCAGCTATGGGACCTTGGCAAATCACATACTGCTGAGCTTCAGTTTCCTCAAATAATAAATAGGGATGAAAACATTGCCTGCTTTTCTATGAGTTGCAAGGATCAAATAAGATCGAGGGCAGGGGCTTTGTCACTATACTCATTCACTTTCTCTAGCACCTAGTACAATTATTCACTATACAAATGATTGATGATCCAAGGAAAGTGTAAATGTGCTTTGTAAACTGAAAAGGACTCTGCAAACCTTTGATGCTATAATTATGATGGGTATTATATAAAGGCTGCAGGAGTTAACTACTGTTCTGGAATATCTGTAGTCGAATTGTATATTGCTCTCTGACCTTCCATGGAATTCAAACTTTCCTTTCCATCTGCTCACCAAGGTTATTTCTCTGTCTTGACACCTCTTTGTACTCCGTTCTTAAGCCACACCAGGTGGGGTATCCCATCTTTACCTATGAGCCTGGCAGCAGAAGTGGCAGAGATTGGCTTTGCAGGTCTGACACTTCTTCTCCACTTCCCTGTCGCTGCACAGGTCACACACCAGGCCCTGGCCTTCCCCACGCAGACTCTCCAGCATCACATCATTCATGGCCAGGTGGTCTATGGTTAAAGCCTTCACTCCACCCATGGGCAGGTCCACCTGAGCATCACATACCGGACAGAGGATGCCAATCTGCGGCTGCAGAGTGCGTGGCTTGAGTTCCTGGAATACTGACCCCTCAGAGCTTGTGTCAGAGTCTCCTCCTCGGATGTCCACTACTGAGAAGGGTTCCAGCTGCTCCAGACAGTTGGTGCAAACTGTGTGCAAACAAGGCAAGAGCCTGGGGGCTTTGAAAAGCCCCATGCACAAAGGGCAGCGAGTATTGCCTGAATTTCCAGATGTGGTCCCACTGGGGAGTTTGCCCACGAAGCCCAGCAGCGGCTTCCTTTTTTCTGCCATATTCCCTACATTTGTGCTCAGTATCAGAAAAGGCCCTGGGCAGTTTTATAATGAAGTAGTATGTGATTAGGCCCACCCAAAGAGAAAGTTTCCAAAACTTGAACAGAGACTATGGGGACTCTCCCTTTGGCATATCAAAGGGCAAAAAGGAAGAAAAGGATTCCTCAAAGGAACCACCCACAGATCTCAGCAAGGCCCCCTCCTTTGCAAGGCATCCCATACCAGACACGCCCACGCCCTCCTCTGTCTCTCCAAGTCCTCTTCCCCGGAAGCGCTTACAGATTTAGGTCTCCAGCTAGTCCTGAACCCCTGCACCTCCATCACCCTCCACTACAAGCCCCCTCCCACCGCCTGCCCCACTGGTCCCGCGCCCGACACACGACAAGTGCCACCCCCGCCCCCTCGTGATGAGGTAGGGGGCGCCTCCCACTCCTTCCCTCGACTGGGTCCTCCGCGGAAGGCACGCGGCGGACGAGGGACCTACGAGACCCCGCCGGCTCCTCGGTTGCCACCGCCTCCCCACCCTTTGGTCCAAGGTGCCCGACGGCCCTGGCCCCTCCTCGCACCAATCCCAGCCCGGGGCTACTCAGGCGAGCCCAATCACCGTCCGAGAGGGGCGGCCCTTGCCGCTGCGGGCCCCACCACCCTCCAGAGTAACACCATCTGCATCCAATAAGCTTTGGAAATTCCACATCTTCGCCTGTCCTCTCCGGGGAGGGGCGGGATCAAACTAAGGGCCGGAGGCGGGGCGGCCTGAGGGCTTGGGTCTCGGAGGAGAAAAAGAGTAAAGCTGGGAGTGAGCGGCATAGTATAGCCAGCGTCACCATTTCACGGCGACTGTCTCCCTCTCTACGGCTGTGGCGATCAGAGAGGCTAGAGTACCACTTAAAAAGCCGCGCTGATGTGCCAGGGGTACGGCCTCCTTTGCGCCCTCGGATTGGTCCCACCAACCCAGCCTGCGCCCTCTCATTGGTGGGTGGCGCTGTCAGGTGGTCCCGAGCTCTGCCCAGGGCTTGCTGGGAGTTGAAGCAGGATGAGATTTCCTGGTTCTCGAGCACTAGGACATAGGGACTGGCGTTTTTTCCTCGGCGCGGCTGAGAGCCTGCGAGTTCCTCTCTGGGCCTCCCAGCTTATTTTAGTTAAGGAGTCCTCGAGGCCTAGCGTGCTGGTTGCCAGAGCTTCTAGAAGCGGCTTACCGGCTCCTGGCTTTTCCGGGCCAGACTGGTTCTGAGGACGCGCGTCAGGGAGACCGTTGGACCCAGGTCTAGCGTTGCCTTCGTTCGGCCAGCGCCCGGGAGCTCGACTCCAGATTCCCTGGGGCTGGAGAAGCCGTTGTTTCGTCCGTCGGGGCCAGAGGTGCAGATGACTAAGGGGTTGTTTGTCATCCAGAATTCTACAGTTTTGTGTAAGAGAAGCAGGGCAAGTTTGTCCGCTGTTTTCATCAATCAGGGGCGGCCCGTGACCGGTCACAGTGGGATAGTGGAAGATGTCAAAGAGAGATAAGTCCTTTGTGGGCTCACAAACTAATGGGAAGATGAACACATCAGGCACTCTTTCCTTCACAGTTTCTTTGTCTTATAGTGTCCTTATGAGGCGTCTCCTGATTTGGCCTTATAGGGGATTTGCTACACTTGGGCTCTAGGACCTGTATCTCTAGAATTACAGAAATGGTAACACTCTGGCTCCTTACCCTCCACTTGTTCTCCTTATCTTAAGCCCGTGTAGGATGTCTGATTATCTATCTCACTGCTTGCTTTGTTAATGACTTTCCCTACTTGATTTGGACCCAATGGGCAGCTGTCTCATTGATGTCTTCATTATCCATTTCGTGCTGTAGGCACAGAGCCTGGAGCCTAAGCTTTAAGAAATATGGACTCTGAAACGAACAAAAACTTGACTCTGAAATATGAAAAGAAACTATAAAATAAAAATGGAAATGTTTGTCCATATCCATAATATAACATGTCAGTGAGTCAAATGCCACTTTTATGTGTAAATTACATGTAATTCCCAAAAGTAAGCATGCCTACAAAGGTCTTAAAATAGTCCTTACCTATATTTCTTCAGCTTCTTGTCCTTCTCCATACCTACTGGCTCAGAATCTGCTTTCTCCTCTCCAGTATGCTGGGGTAAGTCACAAAAACTGTGCAGACCTGGGTTTGCTATATATTCTCGCTCTGAACTTCACCTCAACCCTCCCTGATGCCTGGTCATGCTTTGCTTCATCTCTTATTTATGCACTATCATATTTCCCATGGAAGATGTTCCAAGCTTCTCGTTTAAGAAGTGCTTTATAATTTACATGTTTATTATCTTACTTAATCTTTTAACAACTCTCTGAGAAAAGTCTCAAGTTTGGTGGCCAGCCCAAGGTAACACATCTGGGACTTGAACTCTGTCTTATGACGCCATGTTTAAGATTCTAGCCCAACCACCTCTCTACCCTTTCCTTTCCCAGCTTCTTAAGCATTAAATCCTTATATACTCAGCAGGTAACTGCCTTTAATTGAGTAAGAAAAGCAACTCCCTCACTTTTTACTAAAAAAATCTATAATTCATCACACCTCCTTTCAGACTTCTCCTGACTGCTTTTCTTCTATTCCAAGTTTAACCCCACAGGACTTTTGCTCTTGATTCCAACCTTTCCTGCCTTCTCAAAACCTTGCTATTCCTACATTTTCAGTCAATCCTTTACTAGCATGTTCTTCTACCAAATCCTCCCTTGACTAGGCTGCCTGTCAACTTACTGACCTTTGTGACTCTCACCACTACATTTCAGAAGAGTAATCTCACTTTCTGCTTTCGTCATGGTCTTCTCATTATCACCATCGCCACCCATTCTTTTCCTCCCCCAAATAAACTAACTCCTCTTTCCTGTTGAGACTTCTCTTGTGGATCACAAGTGACCATGTAACTGGCCTTTTCTCATTACAGTCTCTTTAGTATTCATCATTGTTATGTACTTCTTCATCCTTAAAACTTGCTTTCCCCCTTGCCTTCTGAAATACTCTCCTGGCCTTCTTGTCTCCTGGACTGCTTCTCACGTTCTCCTTCCTCACTAGTTCCCCTTCCTCCACTTTACCTTTTCTTCTTATACAGATGATCCTCAGATTCACACTTTCAGTACTGACCTCTCTCCTGAGCTTTGGTCACAGCCATCTGTTATAAACCTGTGCTCAAATGTGGTCCCATCACCTTAAGCCCTGCATATCTTAAACTTCATTGAGCTTCTTTATTCACCAAACTATGCTCTTTGAATTTTCCTATTTTATTCTCTCAAGGATATCATCCTTCTCCCTTCCCTCCAGCTTGAAACCTTATAGTGCTCTTGGCCTCCTTTCTCTTTTTCCATATCCAGGCAGATAACTTTTCCATCCCCACTGCCAATACCTTACTGTGTAGAATTTTCTGATGATAAGGACATTATCACCCTTCCTTCAAGTATTAGACTAGTCTCTGAATTATTCCTGCCCTCCATTTTTTCTCAGTTGAATTTATACAGTTTTTCCAAATTAATTATAAAAATATGATACTAATCAGTCTTCATTCTAAAAGCTTCAGTAGCTCCCAATCCCATAGGATAAAATCTGGATTCCTTAATAGATCCGTAAAACTTGCCTTTTAGTTTACCTAAACATTGCCAAGAACACTTCTTGGCCTTATCCAATTTTGTCTTCAGAATTCTTCCACCTTTATTATTTAAACATACCTTCTCTTTTTCTTTTTTTTTTAATTAAATTTTTTTGGAGTATAGTTGCTTTACAGTGTTGTGTTAGTTTCTACTGTACAGCAAAGTGAATCAGCTATACGTATACGTATATCCCCTCTTTTTCGGCTTTCCCATTTAGGTCACCACAGAGCATCGAGTAGAGTTCCCTGTGCTATACAGTAGGTTCTCATTAGTTATCTATTTTATACGTAGTATCATTAGTGTATATATGTCAATCCCAATCTCACAATTCCTCCCACTTCTTTTTTTTAATTGACTTTTTTTTTATTGAAGTTGTTTTACAATGTTGTGTTAAATTCTGCTGTAGAGCAAAGTGATTCAGTTATACATGTATATACATTCTTTTCCATTATGGTTTATCACAGGATATTGAATATAATTCCCTGTGTTATACAGTAGGACCTCGTTGTTTATCCATTCTATATATAATAGCTTACATCTGCTAACCTCAGCCTCCCACTCCATCCCTCCCCATCCCTCTGCAACCTGTCCTCCCCCTTGGCAACCACAAGTCTGTTCTTTATGTCTGTTTGTTTCGTAGATAGGTTCATTTGTGTCATATTTTAGATTCCACATATAAGTGATATCATATGGCATTTGTCTTTCTCTCTCTGACTTACTTCACTTAGTATGATAATCTCTAGTTCCATCCATGTTGCTTCAAATGGCATTATTTCGTTCTTTTTTATGGCTGAGTAGTATTCCATTGTATTATATATATGTACTGCATCTTCTTTATCCATTCATCTGTCAGTGGACATTTAGGTTGTTTCCATGCTTGGTTATTGTGAATAGTGCTGCTCTGAACATAGGGGTGCATGTATCTTTTTGCATTATAGTTTTGTCTGGATATATGCCCAGGAGTAGGATTACTGGATCATATGGTAATTCTATTTTTAGTTTTTTGAGGAACCTCCATTCTGTTTTTCTATAGTGGCTGCACCAACTTACATTTCCACCAACAGTATAAGAGCGTTCTCTTTTCTCCACACCCTCTTCAACATTTGTTATTTGTAGACTTTTTAACAATGGCCATTCTGACCAGTGTGAGGTGGTACCTCATTGTAGTTTTGATTTGCATTTCTCTAATAATTAGCAGTGTTGAATATCTTTTCATGTGCCTATTGGCCATTTGTATTTCTTCTTTGGAGAAATGTTTATTTAGGTCTTCTGCCCATCTTTTGATTGGGTTGTTTGTTTTTTGTTGTTGTTGAGTTGTATGAGCTGTTTGTATACTTCGGAAATTACAGAGATTTGGATATCTCTTGTCTGTTGCATCATTTGCAAATATTTTCTCCCATTCTGTAGGTTGTCTTTTCATTTTGTTGATGGTTTCCTTTGCTGTGCAAAAGCTTATAAGTTTGATTAGGTCCCATTTGGTTATTTTTGTTTTTATTTCTATTGCCTTGGGAGACTGACCTAAGAAAACGTTGGTATGATTTATGTCGGAGAATGTTTTGCCTATGATCTCTTCTAGGAGTTTTAAGGTGTCATGTCTTATTTTTAAGTCTTTAAGCCAGTTTGAGTTTATTTTTGTATATGGTGTGAGTATGTTCTAACTTCATTGATTTTCATGCGCCTGTCCAACTTTCCCAACACCACTTGCTGAAGAGACTTTTTTCCATTGTGTATTCTTGCCTCCTTTGTTGAAGATTAATTGACTGTAAATGTGTGGGTTTATTTCTGAGCTCTCTATTCTGTTCCATTGATCCATATGTCTGTTTTTGTGCCAGTACCATGCTGTTTTGGTTATTGTAGCTTTGTAGTATGGTCTGAAGTCCGGGAGGGTTATGCCTCCAGCTTTGTTCTTTTTCCTTAGGATTGCTTTGGCAATTCTGGGTCTTTTATGGTTCCATATAAATTTTAGGATTATTTGTTCTAGTTCTGTGAAAAATGTCATGGGTAATTTGATAGGGATTGCATTAAATCTGTAGACTGCTTTGGCTAGTATGGCCATTTTAACAATATTAATTCTTCCCATCCAAGAGCATGGGATATCTTTCCATTTCTTTGAGTCATCTTCAGTTTCCTGTATTAATGTTTTATGGTTCTCAGCATGTAAGTCTTTCACTTCCTTGGTCAGGTTTATTCCTAAGTATTTAATTTTTTTTTTTGGTGTCATTTTAAAAGGTATTGGTTTTTTACATTCCCTTTCTGATATTTCATTGTTAGTGTAAAGAAATAGAACCAATTTCTGAAACATACCCTTCCTTCTATGTTACGCTGCTTCACACTACTTCTGTGAAACTTTCCCTGTTATTTCAGAGCTCCAGATTTGACTCCAATAGCTCTTCTGCCTATACTTTTCACTGCTACATTCTGGTATTAAACGTTTTTATTTATTATGCATGTATTGATATATGTATATATGTATACATATATATACACATACACACATACATCCTTTGTCTATTAAGATGAAAAACTCTTGGCAACCAATCCTGTGCCTACACAGTAGACATCTGATAAAGACTTATTAGTGATGAGGCAAATAAATGATCTCAGAGTAGAACAAATGGGATGAGCTGCAATCAAGAGTTTTGTGGATAATGCAGACCATAAGTGATATGGGGTGAGATTAAGAGAGAGGATTATTTAAGGATTCTACTTTCCCAGAATTAGTTAGTGTTTTGTTCCATGCTCACATACTGCTTCATCTTTCTGGGGACCTCAGGCAGAAAATAGTTACACAGAAGTGCAGAGTCATGGGATCAGAGGAACAGGACTGATGTAAGTGACCAGGTCCATCAAGGTGTCTAAGGAGTTTCAGCCCACTCCTGTAGCCCAAGACAGGGAAAGTACCAAAGACAAGAAGACTAGGAAGGGAAGATTACCCATCAGGAAACCAGGCAGGTCTGGATTAGACAGTATGCTTGATCATCACCACCAGCCATGGAGTGAATGTATAGAAAGTGAACCAGAGAGCCATGTCACACTTATCTTTCAACATTATAGCTGTTTCTGTCAACTCACCATCCTTCCTCCTTCCTTATTTCAGAACAAGGACAGTCCTTTCTCCTAAGATCTGTGTTCTGAAGCCCAGTCTCATCTGCCTCCTCCTTCTCCTCTCTCTTCATACTTTCTTTTTTTTTTTTAATTAAATTTAATTTTCTAGCTTCATTGAGATATATTTGACATATAATATTGTGTAAGTTTAAGATGTACAACTTGTTGATTTGATACATTTATGTATTACAAAATGATTACCAACATAGCTTATCTAACACCTGCATCATACAACCTAATTACCATTTCTTTTTTGTGGTGAGAACATTTGAGATCCACTCTCTTAGCAACTTTCAAGTATACAACACACTGTTGTTAATCATGGTAACTGTAATCACCATGCTGTACATTAGATCCCCAGAACTTATTCCTCTTATAACTGGAAGTTTGTACATTTGATCACCATCTCCTATTTTCCCCTGCCACCTACCCCTAGTAACTACCATTCTAGTCTGTTTCTGTGAGTTTGGCTTTTTCAGATTCCATATGTAATTGATATCATACTTTCTGGTGGATTTTCTTTCAGCTCATACCCATGCTTCACTCTCTTCTACCCTACAACCTGTCTTGAGCTCCTGATTTTGCTCTGCCTCTTAAAAAAAATAGTCTACACTTGTTTCTCTAATTCTTCTCCTCACATTTTACTCCTAAACAGAGTACAGTCTGGCTTTTCCTCTCACATTCCCTGAAATTGCTGTTGCCAAAGTCTCTGATAACTTCCCACTTGCTGTATCCAGTGGATACTTTTCAGGTATTATCTATAGAATTTGCTATAGCTTTTGACATTGACAATTTCTTCTTGAAACTTTCCCCTGTTTGGTTGCTATAACACTCTTCTTGATCTTCTCTCCTTTTCCTGCCCCTCTAATCACTCCTTTTCTTTCTCCCTGCGGTGTACTACTTCCTCGATGTGGTTTTTAAACGTTGTTATTTCCCAGGGCCCTTTAGCCCCCCTCCACCCTTTAAAAAAAAAAAAGCAAAAAAACTTTTCATCCTCCCTTGGTTGTTGTGGGATTTGGAGGTGAAAGCACCAGCCCACAGCAGGGAGCAGCTCCCTCCCTGCTCTTCCTGCTTTACTGCAAATTCTTATCATACTTTGTTTGGATTATGAACTAGTGTCCCTATTTCCAATCCATTCGCTATAATCCTGTTAGCGATCTTTCTGAAACTACATTTTGATCATGATCTTCAGTGGCTATTCAGTACCTTCATTTATTCATCAAATATCATTTAAGCACCTGGAATATGTTTTCCCCAAATGCTTTCGTGGCTTGCTCTCCACTAGAATAATCAATTCTGTGAAGGGAGGGACTTTTGACTCTGTGCCAGGATTTATCATTGTGTAGAACAAGCAAAAATCCCTGCTCTCGTGCAGATTATCTTCTAGTAGGGGCTTGACTCTACCTCTGCCAGCTCAGCCAAGTTCATTTCTTGCACTGCCCCACCCTGACCTCAGCATGCACCCTGAGCTTCTGCCTCTTTTATGATTGTACAAGCTACTTGCTCTGCTTAGGACACCCTGCTCATTCTCCTTGCCTAGTTAATTCCTACCCATTGGTCAAAACTCAGTTTTCAGACGTCAGCTTCTCTAGGAATCCTTCATTGATCAAGTCCTTATTACGTGCTGCTCTATGTGCTACCCTTGGTACTCTGTGATGACCTCTAGTAAGTCTTTAACATTCTGCATTTCAATTTTATACTTGCTTGTCTGTTTCTGCCCTCTGCCCTCACTACACCCCACCCCTCCCACACCAAGAACAAGGAACAGTGTTTTATTTCTGCATTCCCAACATTGGGCACATGTCTCAAACATAGTATGGTTTAATAAATGTTCCATATGTGAATAAATGGCCTAGATTGATGTTTAATTTCTAAGAAACTGATCATAATGATAGGATAGATGACTGGAGAAATTTGTTTATTTCAGTAGGTCATTTTTGCTTTCTGATTTTTTTTTTCCAAGAGCCTGAGTCTTTAGTGCCATCTAGTGGAAGTAGCTGCAATAAAAAGCTATGCTACTGGTAAAGCTTGGACAGTGCACGCTGTTCTATCTTGTTTATTTTGAACAGAGACATAGAAGGTAGAACTTGGTCGCATTGCATTATTGGCGCTTTGATTTACATCTAGAAATTCACTGTACCCTGAGATGATTCTAATTGTGAGATCTAGCAGTATAAATACTCCCTTATAATGGATATTTTCTGATAAATGGGAAACTCCTCAACTTTGAGGTGTACGATGCAATGGCTAGAATGATCTGGGCTTTGAGGCTCTCCTTGTGTAACTGCTTTTAGGTCAGACTGGAAGTAAACAAGAACTAAGTTCCATTATTACTTAACTACCTACCTTTTCAGAAAAAGAATTTTTCGCTGTCTTATCCAAGATCTTCTGACTCTTCTCACTTGGCTCCTAATTATCTGACCAAATTCTCTGCCATGACCCCAGACATTCTATAGTTGTTGTAGTCAGGAAGCTGCACCCAATCTTAATTGGTCTGGCATAAATATTAACTATTCTTAGACTATTTATACATTATTGCACACTCTATTCATATCTTTGTGTAAATTCCTTTGCTGTATTTATCATGTAATAAAACTCATTAACCTTTTAAAACGCATCTGATACATTATATTAAATTAATGTGGATAAATACTTTGTGATCATATTTCATATAAATTTATCTTCTATATAAAATATACATGATTAAATTAAATCAGTAATAATATAAAGAAAATGGCATATTTGGAGATTGGTGATGATTCTCGTGATTCAAATTAGAGCAGCAGTTGTGGAGTGCTCATTCTGTTATATTAGAGAATGGATCATAAAAGTCATGCTTTGCACTCTTTATAATGTTGCATTATAATTTAACATATGCTGTTTTTTTTTCCTCTTAGGATTCTTTTGTGATTTATATTTAATGAACGTGTCAACTTCCAAGATTAATCATGAAAATTTTGATTTGGAAGAGACCCTTTGTTTGGAATATGCTTGCCCTAGATATCTTCATGGCTTATTCTCTACCAAAATGGTAAGTCTTTGAGGGCAAGGACTATTGTCTATTAAATTCTGTGTCTATCCACAGTATCTAGATGCATGCCTGTCCCATAGTTGGAGCCCAATAATTATTTATTGAATGGATGTATGAGAAAATTGAGGCATGGCTAGGTAAAGACATTGGCTTAAGGTCACACAACAAGTTAGTGGTAGAACTGGGCAAGAATCCATGTTTTCTGACTCCTACTCTGTTGAGTGATTCAATACAACACCTCGTCTCTAATCGGTGCTGCTTTTAAACCAGGCCCCTGGGTCCCCTGCCCTGGGTCCTTTGCTTTGAAAGGACCCACTGTGGCCCTTCTCCAGTTACATCCCTTCCCAGGGGCCAAGATACTCTAAGAGTACATCTCCCCACTACTCTCCACCCCGCCCCACCGCCCACTGACACACACATTCCAGAGGATACTCTAGCTACGAGGGATTCTTGAAATTCCCTGACAGATAGCGGGAAGCCCACTTCCAGGGCCTGTGCTGGCTCTTCTTGGGTTATAGACAGGATAAGTGTGCCCACACCTAGGCCTCAGGAGTGGTAAAGGCCAGCTATTGTGGGTGGTGGAGCTTGATCAAGTTTGTTGGGATAGCCACACAAATGTGTGTGAGGCCCCTCTGTTGGGTGGAAGGAGAAGAACAGATCATGGGCTGTTTGCGTCTGTTTCTCCTCTTGCTCATGGTCCCTCAAATGTTAGGGACAGGCCTACCTCCATAATAAATCTGGTTCTCCCCACATATTAAATGTCATTTAAACCAGCACTAAGTGAATACCTGTATTGTGCCAGATGCTGCGCTAGGCATTTTCAAATGTATTTTCTCATTTATGTGTTACCCTTAGGAAGACTCAGAATTGACTTGCCTAAGGACCCACAGCTGACTAGGTGCAGAGCTAAATGCATAGCAGTATCTTCAGGAAGAGTTAAATGCTCTATACTTAACAAGACACACACACGCATGTGTATATAATATAATTATATATATAATTATATATTTTACATATATATTATATAAAAATGTATATAGATCATATATATGCACGTGTATGTACTTATCTGGGGGTGTATGTGTGTTACATACATACATATATGCATTGTGTGTATATAGATGTTTTTTCATTGATAAAATAATGTTTGATAAAAACAGGTGAACAATTTAAGAAAGTGTAAGTAAAATGTAAATCTCCCATGTCATGCCTTGAGTCAGAGACAACCAATTAACTTTTCTGTTGTTGTTGTTGTTAAAGATACTCATATTTTAAAACTTACCACCAACAATCTTTGAACTATTTTTATTTGGGCAACTTTAGATATAAGCTGTGTACAAGTGGAGAGAAGTATAACACAGCCCCAAGTACCCATCATTCAGCTTCAGCAGTTAATGGCATTCTGTCATTCTTATATATTTCTCCAACTTTTATTATCATTTTTCTTTGTTGGAGTATTTTAAAGCAAATCCCAGGTAATCATGTCATTTTATTAAATTATATTAAGATACTTATTTGAAAAGGTTTAGATATAAAGATGGAAAAATTTTGACTTTTCATTTAGACTTTTTAGTTTTAAAAATGCCATATACAGTTAAATACCAGTTTTATATATTTATTTTTAAATTTCTTCCTTTATTTCAAAGAGGACTCAGATGGGAGTTAGACATTTAATAATGATTTTTGTAAGTATAAATAAAGCTTACATGATATGTGTGCATTCTGCTTTATGTCATGCTCTTTTCTTTGCAGGATTCTGTGGGACTGCCCTTTTATTTTGTTATAATTGGTCCACTTTCTGGTTTTTTCCTTTCCCTTCATTTGGAAGAGCTGTTAGAAATGGTAAGCAAATAAATGCTTTTTTTCCTCATTTCTGTGAGTGATAGAACTTGAAAATGATGAATATGAAAAGGCAGACTGATTTAACATAGTGCCTTTTCTAATTCAAATGACAGCTAACTTTTCTGAGCTAAAGTGCACCCGCATCTTGGCAATAGCATTTAGAGCATGAGTAGATTATAATGTTTCATGGCATACAGAGAAGTCTGTACATTAGTTTCAGGAATGTTGCTAGGAAACATAAATAAATCATGTTTCTAGTTGCAAGGAAATATAAATAATCCCCACCAACTGAGGCAAAGCCTAGTTATTTATTTCCATAATGACAAAAACTACTTTTTTTCTTAGTACCTATTTTCTAGGTAGCATTTAAATCTGCTGTGCATTTAAATAAATTCTTCATTTTCTTGCACAGTGTACAGGACTTAAAAGCTTTTTCTCCTGTTATTAATGAGGAGTACACCTAATATTAATGAGGTATTTTCAGGAAACTCTGGTGTGATAAATTCCTTCTATTCTTCAGTGTTCCATGCCTCTCTTTTAGACAGAGTCCCATAAGAAAAAGTCTTTGGAGTAATACTGTCTGGAGGGCTGGACTGGGGAGGGGACTCTCTGGAAAGATGCTCCTGAATATCTATGTGAGAGGAGCTGAGAGCCAGCAATCTGGGTGGAAAGAAGATTCAAAGGGTTGTTTGGAAGCTGCAGTTGCAGAGAAAAACACTTTTTCCTTATATATGTATCCATTGTGGCTTGGTGCTGCCACTGCTTTAGACTTAACGCTATCCAGTATGGGAGCCACTAGCTATAAGTGGCTTTTGAGCACTTGAAATGTTGTTAATATAAATTAGAAATGGTGTAAGTGTAAAATACGTGCTGGTTTTCAAAAATTTAATATGAAAAAAATGTAAAATATCTCATTTAATAATATTTTATCTTGATTGCACATTAAAATGTTATATAATATATTTTTTAAATATAGACTATTTTTTAGAGTAGTTTTAGATTCACAGAAAAATTGAGGAAAAAATGTGGAGAGTTCTATATGTCCCCCCCACTGCCAGCCTCCCTCACCATCAACACCCTGCACTAGGGAGTTACACGTGTTATAACTGATTAGTTATAATTGATACAAATTATCACCCAAAGTCCATATTTACATTAGGGTTTACTCTTGGTGTTGTACATTCTGTAGGTTTTGACAAATGTATAATGACTTGTATCCACTATTATAGTATCATACAGAATAGTTGCAATGTGCTTCACTTGTTTATCTCTTCTCCCCAAACCGCTAACAACTTTTTATTGTCTATAGTCTTGCCCTTTCCAGAAAGTCATACAGTGAGTAGCCTTTTCAGATTGTCTTCTTTCACTTAATAATATTCATTTAAGTTTCTTCCATGTCTTCATGGCTTGATAGCTCATTTCTTTTTAGCGCCAAATAACATTCCAGTGTATGAAATGTACTATAGTTCATTTATCTAAAAGTGATAATATTTTAATTAAAATCTATTAAATAAAATCTATTATTAAATTTATTTTCACTTGTTTCTTTTTTACTTTTTTTTTTTTTTTTTTTTGCGGTAGGCGGGCCTCTCACTGTTGTGGCCTCTCCCGTTGCGGAGCACAGGCTCCGGACGCGCAGGCTCAGCGGCCATGGCTCACGGGCCCAGCCGCTCCACGGCATGTGGGATCTTCCCGGACCGGGGCACGAGCCCGTGTCCCCTGCATCGGCAGGCGGACTCTCAACCACTGCGCCACCAGGGAAGCCCCTTTTTTACTTTTTAAATGTGGCTTCTAAAATAAAATTACATAGACTGCTCACATTAAATTTCTACTGGACAGCACTGCTCTAGACTGTGGTAAAATAGTGTTACTGGTAGAGTTTTTCTTCAATACAACATTCTCATTCAAACACCTAAGTTTCTCTGCCTCCTATAAAGAGCATTCTCCTTCTCCAGCACTTGCCTTAATTAGATCCTTCTCTTGCCCCCAAACTACTTGGGATTGCAATGCTCCTCCCCTAACCCCTCCCAAGAGGGACTTACGTTATTTAATTCATTTTGTCAGGACCAGATGATAATTGACTTATTAGGTCTTTTACCACCATACTAGGTTCTCTGGAGCGTATAAATACGGGGTCTATGGCCAAGTGGCTTACAATAAAAAAACATTTGCTTAGAAGAACTGAAATAAAACATTAGGAGTTAACAACTTTTTTCGTAGAAATCTTAGAGTTTATCTTACTTTAATTTATATAAGTGATATAATAATATTGTTTCTAAAAACTAATTGAAATAGGAGTTTATAATCTGATTTATTCCTCTTTTGTGTTCTCAGTGGTAGTGACATTGCCTGTAAGTGGGCAGTTTTTTCATTCTTGGGGTATAAAAAAATCTTACTCTTTAATGTATAAAGAGAGAGAGAGAGAGAGGGACCAGATATATAGTATATCTGTATATTAAAATTTCCTGAGGGAGGCAATTAGAAAATAAATGTCTGAAAATGTTCCTTAGGGGGTTGGTCACGAAAAACAGTTTGAGACACACTGGTTTACTGGACTAGGTATTCCTAGAATATGTGTAACAGAATGTTTTTATAACAAATTAATCTCCAAAGTTTCCAAAGAGTGGAGAGGAGGAATAAATAGAGGAAAGATAATTGAAAGATGTACATTTATAGGTTGGGGGAAAAGGAGCATCTCAAGAATGTTAGAATTCTCTACCACTAATTGATTATTAACATTTTGCCAAATTAATTAGTTCATTCATTCATTCTCTCTTCCCCCACCCCAACCCGTATTATCTAGGTGAACAGAATATAGACACTCACTGCACTATTTTCTCAAGTGTTTTCTAGGTGTAAACATTTTTGAAATAAAAGTTGGGGTTAATTGCTATCATCTCCACATCCTATCTCTGTCACTCCTATACCCTAATTCTACACTGGGGCCCTATTGAACCACAGTTTCTTGGTAACATGTTTTCTCTCACCTTTGGTCTTTTGCATGCATTGCTCCCTCTGCCTGGAGATATCATCTGGCCTCCCCATCTTCCTTCACACACAGCCTTTCCCTGGATAACTCCCAGAAGTCTTCTAAGGTTTAACTTCCTCCAGGAAGCCCTCCCTGACTACTCAGCACCACTCAAGCCTAGGTTAAGAGTCCTGCATTTATTTCCTTTGTTGTGATTGTCCTTATTATTGCCCTTGCCATGTATTATTATACCTGTGCATTAAACTTAATCTGTCTTCATTGCACTGTGAGTTCCTTAAAGGCAAGGATTATGACTTATTTTATTAATCTTTTTGTCCTCTGTGGTTATTATGGGGCCTCACACAATATTTATTAAATAAAGCAACAGTTAATTTTTCTATGAGATGCATACTTGTTTTATATAATTCCATTTAAAAGGGAAAAAAACAAGAAATAAAATCTTGATGTTTTATTTATCTTGTAAAGCTTTACTGCTGATAACAGTATAATTTCAGGTTAGATTTTTATAAATGTTAAATATAGCTCCCAGATCCCCATTATTACCCCTGTAAAACTCTTGGTGAAATGTCCCTGACAATCCCAGGAGAAATTGGTTTGTTATTTCTCTCAGCTTCAACAGAACTGTCTTTCTGCCTCTGTATTATAGCATTCCGGGGGTGGGGTGGGGTGGGGAGATACCAAGATAGGAAGTTTGGAGTTTGGTGAGAGACTTATGAGTGATACTAAGCATTTTTCCTGACATTTGTATCATTTTTTATAGTTTACAGTGCACTTACTCCTCACAAAAGCCCTGTGCATTAGACATTATTAACTCCTTTTTAAGGATGCTGCTAATAAAAGCCAGAATGTGTTATGAAGGTAAGAGAGTCTCTCTTTTTATTTTCTAGACTTTAGGCACTTCCCCCAAATCTGGGGTCCACTAATTTTAAATCTACAGCACCAAATTCTAATTACCAAATTCTGCACTTCTCTTTTGTATAATATTGTGTAGGTACAACCAAAGCTGCAACTTCACTCTTCAGCAGCAGGAGCTACTCTCTAATGAATGATGTACTCCAGATTGAAAATTCCTCAAGTGAAATGCTTGAGATTAAGTAAGGTCAGTTGTTTTTCTAACTTATCAAATCTTTTGGTATATAATTCTATATATTTACCCAAGATGAAGGCTATGATTGCAGCTGTGTGTGCAGTGGACAGAGACTGGAAAGGGCATGCACAGACATAGTAATCATTATTAGAATGGTGGCTTTAGGAGTAATTTTTTCTCTATAAGTTAAAAATTGTATATAATTTTTAGAGTAGGTACATACCCAAGTTATTTTGCGCATTAATTAAGGGAAGCTAATAGCCATTTTGAATCTTATTAGATTCTTAGCTAATTTAACTCACTTGTTGAGCAGCCATTTTCCCTCTGTCTTTCCATCTCCCATCAAGAAATCTCCCTCCCTCTCCTCTCAGTAACATGCATAGTACTCTGCCAGAATCATTGGATCAAACCACAGCATCATGCCACATTGACCCGGAAAGACTTGTTCCTCTATTTCTTAACTCTGTCGTTCCTCTGTTGTGAATCAGGCCTAATGAATTCTTGCTTTTTTCCTCCTGAAGCAAATTACTTTGTTCAGAAGAAGTCAGTCTTAAATTCTACCATGCCTCAAAGGGGTGGTTCTTGGATCAAAACTCAAAAATTAAAATGAAACTGGAAGCAAGAGGATTAGTTTAGAGGCTGGGCAGTTGTTCACTTAAGAGAAGATGCTGAATTAGGCAGGAACAATAAGGATGAAGAGGAGTAGATGGGTTATAGAGGCATTTTGGGAGTGTAATTGACAAGAATTGATGACCAATTAATAAGGATGTGTTAGGGATCAAAGATGACTCTGAGGCCTCTAGCTTGGATGACTTAAGTAGATACTGCAACTCACAAAAAAGAGTTTGTTTTGGATATGTTTAGAATGAAATAACTTCACATGGAGGTACTCAGTCAGTAGTTGGGAACATGTCTGTATCAAGAGAAGGTGATGAAAACTGGAGATAAAAATTTGAGAATTATCAGATTTTTTTGGTAACTACCAAAAATGTATGTGATCTTTCAGTTAAAATGACCCTCTTCCTTTGGTGTAAATTACATCTGCTCCATAATATATGTTTGAGACATCTTTACTATTTTCATACTGTTAATGATAGGATTCTGGACCATCATTTGCCCAGAGAGCAACTGAGTATCTGAAGCAGAGAGGAAAGTCAAAGAGAAGGAATTGGTCATTTAGTGAACTCAGAAGCTATCTGTGCTCTGGGAATAAGAGTCTGTGGGTGGTCTTCAAATGGCAAGAGAACTTGAAGATCCACTTTCATGGCCCTTTCTGGCAGTCTAACTCCAGAGGGGTTTTATTTGTTTGTTTTTTTTTGTTTTTGCTTTTAAATCACAGCTTAGGTCCTAATACAAATCTGAGCAGAGTCCTGTAGGCCTCTTCTTTCCACACGTGGCAGGGAGCTGGCTCAGTGTGGCCACACCCGTGTGAAAGCTCTTAGACAAAGTTGGTCACCCTTTGTGCTGCCATTTCAAATGACCAATATTCCAATGACATTTATACATACTGAGGATTGCCTGACCCTCCCTGCAATGGCTGATAGATAGGTAATGTGATTATTCTTTTTCCTTGACTGATCAGGCTGTACCTCTGGAGGGCCCTGGAAGCCCTTGACAGGAGAATGACCTAGTACAAGCTTCTGAGCTTTGGAGGATACCCTTTCTAACAAGGCCATTTCCTCAGGAGTCTTCCATAGCATCATAGTTGCCTGCTCTTTCTTTTTTTTTTTTTTTTTTTTTTTGTGGTACGCGGGCCTCTCACTGTTGTGGCCTCTCCCGTTGCGGAGCACAGGCTCCGGACGCACAGGCTCAGTGGCCATGGCTCACGGGCCCAGCCGCTCCGTGGCATGTGGGATCTTCCCAGACCGGGGCACGAACCCGTGTCCCCTGCATCGGCAGGCGGACTCTCAACCACTGCACCACCAGGGAAGCCCCCTGCCCTTTCTTTTCCTACAAATATATAGAGCATTAGTGTGCAGAAGTGTCACTCTGTACTGTAATGGGAGTTGGGTGACTATTCTCTACTTGAACGCTTGGCCCTGATGAGTCCAGTGCAGCTATGCCCAGCCTAAGCATTCTACTGTAACAACAGCTCAGAGGATTGCTCTGCTCCTTCAAATCTGCTTGGAAGTTTTTTCCCCAAATAAGCCCTCTTTTTTCTTAATTCAAAAAATTAAAAAAAAAATTAATACAATTTTTAAAGGTTACTTTGCATTTACAGTTATTGCAAAATATTGGCTACATTCCTCATGTACAATACATCCTTGAGCCTATCTTATACCCAGTTTTTTGTAACTCCCACTTCCCCACCCCTATATTGCCCCTCCCCCCTCCCCACTGGTACCCACTAGTTTGTTCTCTATAAGTCTGCTGCTTTTTATGATATATTCACTAGTTTGTTGTATTTTTTAGATTCCATATATAATGATAGTATTTGTCTTTCTCCAACTTATTTTACTTAGCATAATGTTCTCTAAGTCCATCCATGTTGCTGAAAATGGCAAAATTTTATTCTTTTTTATGACTGAGTAGCATTCTATTGTATATATATACATCACATCTTCTTTATCCAGTCATCCATTGATGGACACTTAGGTTACTTCCATATCTTGGCAATTATAAATAATGCTGCTGTGAACATTGGGGTGCATGTATCTTTTCAAATTAGTGTTTTTGTTTTTTTCGGATACATACCCAGGAGTGGAATTGCTGGATCATATGGTAGTTCTATTTTCAGTTTTTTGAGAAACCTCCATACTGTTTTCCACAGTGGCTGCACCAATTTACATTCCCACCAACAATGTACACGGGTTCCCTTTTCTCCACATCTCCAGCGTTTGTTATTTGTGTTCTTTTTGTTGATAGCCATTCTGACAGGTGTGAGGTGATATCTCATTGTGGTTTTGACTTGCATTTCCCTGATGATTAGTGATGTTGAGCATCTTTTCATGTGCTTGTTGGTCGTCTGCATTTCCTTTTTGGAAGAATGTCTATTTAGTTCTGACCATTTTTTCAATTGAAATATAGTTGATTTACAATGTTTTGTTAGTTTCTGCTGTACAGAAAAGTGATTCAGTTATACATATATATACGTATTCTTTTTCATCTTCTTTTCCCTGATGGTTTATTACAGGATATTGAATATAGTACCTTGTGCTATACAGTAAGACCTTGTTGTTTATCTATTTTATATATAGCAGTTCGTATCTGCTAATCCCAAACTCCTAATTTATCCCTCTCCCCCATCTCCCTTTCCCCTTTGGTAACCATGTTTGTTTTCTATGTCTGTGAGTCTGCTTTTGTTTTGTAAATAAGTTCATTTGTGTCATGTTTTAGATTCCATGTATGAGTGATATCATATGGTATTTGTCTTTCTCTTTCTGACTTACTTCACTTAGTATGATCATCTCTAGGTCCATCCATGTTGCTGCAAATTTTTCTGCACATTTTTTAATTGGGTTTGTTTTTTTGATGTTGAGTCGTATGAGCTGTTTATATATGTTTGATATTAATCCCTTATTGGTCATATCATTTGCAAATATTTTCTCCCATTCAGTAGGTTGTCTTCATTTTGTTGATGGTTTCCTTTGATGTGCAAAACCTTTTTAGTTTAATTAGGTTCCATTTGTTTATTTTTGCTTTTGTTTCCTTTACATTAGGAAATGGATCCAAAAAGATATTGCTGTGATTTATGTCAAAGAGTGTTCTGCCTCTGTTTCCCTCTAGGAGCTTTATAATATTTGGTAGTACATTTAGGTCTTTAATCCATTTTGAGTTTATTTTTGTATGTGGTGTCAAATAAGCCCTCTTATATTTACATTCTGTAGCACTAGAGTTAGTGTCCCTTTTGCATGACTTTGTTTTGTTTGTGTCCCTTTTGCATGACTTTGACCAACACACAGATGTTTCAGTCTACAAGGACTGCAAAAAAGGATTTTAGTGAGAAGGATAGAAAAAAGAAAAAAACTGTTTTCTATCCTCAGAGCCCCAGGACAGAAAAGATTGTAGTCTACCTCTAGCCCAAAGACAGGCTTAGTTCTCAGCAATTTAGTTTAGTCACATGGAGCCAAACTGCCCTGTCACTCAATTCTACTTGTTTGAAGATTGGACCCACACTGGTTTTATTTTTCATCTTTTCATGCTCTGTAGTCTTTTGTGACATTTAAAATAGTAACCTGTGGTTTGTGGAGGCCATTAGCCAATTCAGTTCCCTTAACAGCATCCACCTGCTGAGCCATTGTGCTCTAGTCTTCAAGTGTCCTCTGACCTGGTTTGAAGCAGTAGCTCTTTGGACAAGGCTTTCTCTTGTGTCCCAACTATTCAAACATTAAACATCTATTCTTGGTCAAATAGGGGGAAAAAAGCTAAGTTGGTCACATCTTTCCTATTATGGTTGCCTTGATATTCAGTTGCCCTGCCCAACCCATATTTAATACTTAATAATAGCTAATTTTATTAGTTGCTTCTTCTATGCCAGTGTTACAGACTGAACTGTGTTCCCCCACATTCATATGTTGAAGTCCTACCCCCCAGTACCTCAGAATGTGACTGTATTTGGAGATAGGGCCTTTAGAGAGGTGATTAAGGTTAAATGGAGTAATATGGGTGGACCTTAATCTGATATTACAGGTGTCCTCATAAGAAGAGGAACAGACACCAGGGATGCATGTACACAGAGAAGAGACCATGTAAGGACACATTGAAAAGGTGGCTATCTGCAGGCCAAGAAAAGAGGCCTTAGGAGGAACCAAACCTGCTGACACTTTGATCTTGGATTTCTAGCACCTAGAACTATGAGAGAATAAATTTCTGTTGTCTGAGCCACCCACCGCCATCTCCAGGGAATAGCTGGGTGAATATATTTGCAAGTAACTATTCTTTTTCCTTTCCTATGTATACTGGTTAAAATTGTAGGTCTCACAGGTTATCAAAAGTTTAGAAACAGATATAAGTATACATATAAGAATATGCAATATAGTAAAATATTTTAAAAGTCAGTAGGGGTAAGGATGAGTTAATTAAGAAATAGTATTGGAGAATCACTTGAAAAAACAACATTTAACTTCCTTACCTCACAGATTATACAAAAAATTAATTTCAGATGGAATAAAGATTTAAATGTTGAAAAAGAGACATGGAAATACTAAAATATAATGATTAATATTTTAATGTAATCCAGGGTACAGAAGGCATGTTTAAACATATGTAAACATAAGTACTAAAAGAAGAAACAAAAATAGAAAAAATTGATAGATTTGATTGCATAAAAACTGTGGTTGGTCCTGGCAGAGTGGACAGGACCATTTGTGGTCCAGTGCTCAACATTTGTGAATTCAAGGAAGAACTTATAATAATTAAACATGTTCTTTCCAGGTATATTTGAGGCCAAACAACATGGAACATATAAACTGGTCTCAAGAGACATTTTGGATCATCTGGTAAAGACGATTATAGCAGATTACAACCATCTTCTGAAGTCTTGGAGACTTGAAAAGTTCCCCAAGGAACTTTTGGGAACACACGAAGGTGACGTTAGAGTGAGTTAGGAGGAGGGTTGTAATTTCACTGCCAGCCCCTTTGTGAGTTAGGGAAGGGCTTTGGTGGAAATACTCAAGTGTAATTTAGGAATCATTGCAGTCTCCTCCAGGGAGAAGGGCCGTCTTCCTTACAGATGGTTCAGATCTTCATGAGCAATGAAGCTGAAAGCTCCCAATGAGTCCTCATAGTTTAATATATATAATAACACAATAGCCAGTATTTATATAATGTTACAAATATTTATAGCACTTTTACACATGACCGTACTTTTTCAGAAATAGTATGGGTTGTGATGAGAGATTTGAGTTTGAATGCTTTTTCAACCTGTTGGTTTATATGATCTTTGGTAAGTTACTTAACCTCTCAGGACCTGTTTTCCCCTCTGTAAAATGGTGATGGTGCTAGGGTCAAGGTGATACCCACCTTATAAGATAAGGACTGAATGAGACAAATACCTAGTATGATGTTTGAGACCTAGGAAGCACTTGATTTCCTTTCTCTAAAGATGGTTATTTGCGTCAGTAGACCTCACATTTCCACAGTAGTTATATGTTTATGAAGGTAACATATTCAGATATGTCTCACGTTACACAGTGATTCTTAACTCCTGCAATGGGGGTGGAAGTGGTGATGCCTATATTAAAGAGCACCCCCGCACCCTCAGTGAGAGTCCTTGGTCTACACTTGATACCCCAAGAATCTCTCACTAGTTGGATATTTTTGCTCCTGCTTTACTTCAGTGAAGTGAGGATTATTTACCTCCGTGGGAAGACAGTACATTAAGCTAATGAAAAAGGTAGTCGAGAAATTACCTTCTCATGTGTGGCTAGATGCCAGGGAGCATTGTTTTCTTGGGGTGAGGGGGTGCCTGTGGGGACGTTGTGATGGAAAGAATGGTGGAAAGACAGAATACTCAGGGTCTAGAGGACCGTTGATTGGGCTGTATGGGAGAAAATGGATAAAAGGGAAGGTGAGAGGAACTGAAGACAATTGTCGTTTTTCTCATAGATCCTCATTTAGCAGTCTGTGACTTGGCTTCTTCTGAGGTACCTACTGCCTCTAAATAGGAACTGCTGTCTTTATGCTGTAAACTTGTTACATTTCCAGTCTCACCTATCCTAGGTATGAGACCTGGACCTACCACTTGAGTCGTATATGGTTATCTGACTCATCAAAGTCATGTTAAGTACCATAAGGTCCTGGAATTTTATCTGTCAAAGCCTAATAGTTCTCCTTATAATGATACATAATGGTTACAAATAAATTTTGGGAACTGCAAATATGGAAGGCAAAGAGAGAAAGGAAATGGTTTCAGTTTGCTATGAACTGCTCACAGGCTAGATTAACTGAGCATCACTTTTGGCTTATTGTAAAGAAGGGATATAGAACTAAGGTATCCATAAAGTTCTTATTCGAAGTATCCTTTAGAGTTTTGGGTAAGGGACTTTATAATTGAAAATGCTAAGGATACTTCTTAGGCCAGGCAATTAGATTTGAACTGAAGAGATAAGATAATGCTGCAGGTAAAATTATGACTTTGAGAAGAGAGAGGCATATCATTATCTGGGGGAGCCATGCCATTCAGTAGACACAGAGGCTCCTATAGTGGTAACTACAGACACCCCCCCTTCTAAGTTGTGGCTTAACTGCTTTGGCCCAGAAGATGCTATCAGTAAACAAAGCTTCCTGGGAGTGTCTGCTTGATCCTCTTAAGAGCAAGTTTCCAAAGACTGCCTAGGCCCCCATCCTTATTTTGTCATCATCTTCAAACTTTCCAAGTACTCAGCAATGAGGAGCAATAGACAAAAACAACGTGCGATTTTGTGTTAAATTGCATGTATAGACTAGAAAAGAGTAAAATCATAGTGCACAGGACCACTCAAAGACAGCTTCATGGGAAAGAAGAATTTATGCTCGAGAGAGATAGAATTTAAAGAAAGACAAGAGAGCATCTCTAAGGTTCTATTTTTGTGACTGTTAATTTTTACTCATGGCTCCCATACTGAAACTCCTGGAGATGATTGATGTGAAAGAGGAAATAAGACAGTGTTAGAAGGAGCAAGGTGCTCAGGCGTATAGTAAGACAGTCTGAATTAGAGCAGCTGGTTGGATGTATGGAGACTTTACCAGCTGGAGGGAGATTAGGAATTACAAATTTCATTAATAGAACCAAAGCACATCACAGATGCCATCAGGCAGAAGCCTTATTATGCAGTAATGACCCCCTGCACGTCCCATCCCCCATTGACAATGCACAGATTGCGGTCACTGTACACTTCCAACAAATCTGGATATAGCTGGTAGCCAGTACTTCTCCTTGAAGTTTGACTTGTTCCCTTAAATTGTTAATACTTGTGAAATGTTTTAGCTTTTGGCGTCTGGATTTGAGCTTCCCTAGATGTTTGTGGTGTACATCATATTCTCGTTTTTGTACTTCAGTTAATATGGTGCATCTGGTGTCTAATGCCTCTGCACATATCACTGTGTGGTCATGGACGAGGCCAAAGAATTAACCTGGGTTGGGAGTCGCTATGCTTTCACAGTTTACTTTCTCAGTTTGGTTCAGCATTATTCTCTTCTTGCAAAAGGCCGTTTGGGAACAAGCTGGGAATGCAGCAGAGTTATTTCAGAAGTCCCCTGGGAATTTGCTCTTTAGCAATTAAATTATCTTTAGACTTTTTATTCCTCCACCAACTACCAGTGTGATTTTGAGCAAGTTATATAGCCTGAGGATAGCCAGTTACCCACACTTCACCCTGGGCCTCTGGGTCTTCATCTGAAAAGTGAAAGGACTAGGAAAGAGGATTTTCAGGTCCTTCCACCTCTAAGATTTTGAGAATTTGATAATTCCTGACTAGTAAGGATCAGATTGTTTTGATACTAGAGCAATGGGTTTGTCCACCCGTGTGTATTCTCCCACATTCATCTGCCTCAAGTCTACTGTCACCACTTGTTTTCCCAGATGGAGACTTGGCAGGCTGGTAAAGCCTAATGTAGTTTCCTTAAGAAACTAGACCCAGCCACCTTGCCCATACTCACAGGCTCCTATCATTCCCTCTCATTCATTTATCCATTCATTCATCCATTCATTGAACAAACATTTATTGAAGGCCTGTTATGTGCTATGTACTAATCTTTAGAACCTGATGTATGGCTTTTTATCTATTTTCCCTTATACTCACGTTCTTTGACAAACTAGGCAGACAACAGAATAGGAAATGTATATTTAATCATTCTCTTAAATGGTCAGAGCTCTAAAATCAAGTTTTCTATAACAAAATGTAATACAGGCACAGTAGGTCCAAAGTGCCAGGGAGGCAGTGGTCAACATGCAAAAAGTGTGGGAAGGGGCCTGGAAAGAAAACATTCTTTTCCATCAAAGTTTCATTCCTCAGGGCCTCATTTCAAAGGTTCATTGCCCCTGCTTTCAGAAATCTCTGTTTCAAGGAAGTTACATGTTTTTGCTGCCTTAATTTGAATTTTGACTAGGTAGAGTGCTGAGATCTAAATTCAGACTGAGAGAACTTGTGATGGAACTCAGGCAGCTCTCTCACAGGACTTGATTTGTAGAGTAGAAAGAAAGGAAAGGAACGTAGAAGCTCAACCAGCTGAAGATAATCCATCAGGAATTCCTGGTTGCCTGAAACTGAGTTCTGACTCTCTGTGCCGAGGCAGCAGCCAAAGAGAGAGAAACTAATGCCTAATTTTAGGAAGCAAACAGTTTTGTTTGCTCCCCTGTCTTCTAGAACCTTTTCTACTCTACATCAGGGTTTCTTAATCTCAGCACAATTGACATTTTGGGCTGGATAATTCTTTGTTGTGGGTGGATGGCCTGTATGTTGTAGGATGTTGAGCAGCATCCCTGGGTTCTATCTACTAGATGCCAGTTGTGACAACTAAATTGTCTCCAGAATTTCCAAGTGTCCCCTGAGGTGGTGCAAAATCACCTGGTTGTGTCCCACCGCTCTAGATGCTGGTGAAAGCTGAGGTGGTCACTGTCCATGCAGGATATAAAGTAGAAGCCTCAAACCTTGTGATGGTAGGATATAAAGTAGAAGCCTCAAACCTTGTGATGGCATATCACACACAGTCAAGATAAGAGGTCTTTTCCTGGACCATTCAAGGATGAACATCATCTGAGAAGTAAAATAGCATTAGTTTGTTTTAAAAATCAGGTGTTCACATAGTTTAGAAAATCAGTGTTGCCCAACTATATTTTTTATGTTAAAATTATGATGATTTTCCACATATCTTAAGCATGTGTCAGGTGGGAGGAGATGCCAGGGCACTTTTGCATTGTAAATGAAAACTGAATCATTTGACCCATCACTAAAATACAGCTACCTCTGAATTGTGAAGTGGCAGCTGATTAGCAGTTTCTTACTGAATCCACCACAGTTTAATTTATGGATTATAAAATGTGGATATATTGCAATCAAAACTTTCTAGAAACTTCCTTAGAGCAACATTACAGCAATATAGCTAAAGATTCTGAGACAAATGAGATGCAATATCCCATTCTCTCACTCCCTGGATGGGGATGGGGAGGTCCCTGAGATATGAGGATATACTTGTCTCCACATTCACTTTACTTCAGAGTCTAATACACTTCTCTAGTTCAGATGAATTGTTTCCCAACTTTTAATATATGTCTTTGAAGATAAATTTATCTTGTTCACATTGAAGTCTTCTGTGGGTTGCTTTTGGCTTCTTCTTCTTGATGTTATTTGTTCACTCCCGAGTTCTAGACATAAATTCATTTCTCCCCAGAACTATAAAACTAGGTCATATCTTGTGGTGAAATAGTTCTGCAGATTCCTGGAATTCTGAAAATAACAGCAATAGGATACCATTACAGCCATTCAACAAACATTTATCAAGAACTGAAAGTCTCCCTTCCACTGTATGAGTGTATTTCTTGTTCAGAAATGGGCTTGTTTTTCTGTATTTTGATGATATTCTATTGAGGCCACATGGTATCATGGGTTGCTAGGGGAAAGGAGATGCCTTGAATCTTCCCTTAAGGAAAGGGATCATCCTCAGAGCAAACAGGAACTGAGAGAAGAACTATGGGCAGGCTCTTAGATAGAAGTGGAAAGGTGGCTTCTATCTGAGTTCTCAACCAGGCAATGTGTGTGACCTAAAGTGTTATGATCAGATATAATATGTATCTCAAGTAATGATCTCTTCATTTATTTTTTAAAAATTGATTTAAAGTTATCCCTCTATAATTCTAGAGAGAAAGAGATGGAGCTGCAGCTAACCATGTAACAGTATATAACCCTTTGTGTACTGCATGTGAACATGTATGTCTTGGTTTATTTTTAAAAAAAGACTGCAAATTTTACTGCTCTAAGGGAATACAAGATAAAGATGAATAAACTATAATTTAAAGGTCAGATTATCTAGTCGCAGTATATTAAAAACTCAGTTCCTTGTGGGAATCAAGGAAAGAAGAAAGGGCTCCTTCTACTAATGAGATACTCAAAGGATAGTTTCCTCAGGGAAATCTCCCTCCAGTGACAACCATGGAGGTCGGAAATGATGGAAACTGGCAGATTTCCTTACAAAGAATCTGTTTTGTGCACTTCACCATAGTGTTTGGAGAACAGGAGAAAGAATGAAAAGCAGATCAAGAGATCTCCAGCCAAGATGGTGGAGTAGAAAGACCCTGAGCTCACTCACCTCCTTTCACAGGCACACCAAAATCACAACCATTTGCAGAAAAACCATCGATGAAAAAGACCGGAGCCTATCAGAAAAGATCTTCTACAACTAAAGACATAAAGAAGGAACTACAATGAGACAGGTAAGAGAGGCAGACTCAACGATATAGTCAAGTCCCATACTCCCAGGTGGGTGACCCACAAACTGGAGGATAATTACATTGCAGAGGTTCTCCCAAAGGAGTGAGAGATCTGAGCCCCGCATCAGGCTCCCCAGCCCAGGAGTCCTGCACCAGGAAGACAAGCTCCCAGAACATTTGGCTTTGAAAGCCAGTGGGGCTTACTTTTAGGAGAGCCAAAGGGTGGGAGGAAGAGAGAGTTCACTCTTAAAGGGTGCACACAAAATCTCACATGCTCTGAAACCCAGGGCAGAAGCAGTAATCTGATAGGAGCCTGGGTCAGACATACCTACTGATCCTGGAATGTCTCCCAGAGAGGCAGGAGGCAACTGCATATCACCTTAGGAACACAAGCACTGATGGCAGCCATTTTGGGGAGCTCCTACCATGTGGACACTGGTACTGGCAAATGCCATTGTGAAACTCTTCTTCTAGCTCATCAGCACCAAGACCTGGCCCCACCCAACAGCCTACAGTCACCAGTGCTGGGATGCCTCAGGCCAAGCAGCTAACTGGGCAGGGACATAGCCCCACGCATCAGCAGACTGGCTGCCTTAAGACCACCTGAGCCGACCCTCGGAGGAAGATGGCGGAAGAGTAAGACGCGGAGATCACCTTCCTCCCCACAGATACATCAGAAATTCATCTACACGTGGAATAACTCCAACAGAACACCTACTGAACGCTGACAGAAGACCTCAGACCCCCCAAAAGGCAAGAAACTCCCCACATACCTGGGTAGGTCAAAAGAAAAAAAAAGAATAAACAGAGACAATAGGATATGGACGGGACCTGCACCAGTGGGAGGGAGCCGTGAAGGAGGGAAGGTTTCTACACACTACAAGCCCCTTCATGGGCGGAGACTGCAGGGGGCGGAGGGGGAAAGCTTCGGAGTAGCGGAGGAGAGCACAGCAACAGGGGTGCGGAGGGCAAAGCGGAGAGATTTTGACACAGAGGATCGGTGCCCTCAGGCACACACCAGCCCGAGAGGCTTGTCTGCTCGGCCGCCGGGGCGGGCGGGGCTGGGAGCTGAGGCTCGGGTATCGGCTTTCAGTCGGAGCGCAGGGAGAGGACTGGGGCTGGCGGCAGGAAGAGAGCCTGAAGGGGTTAGTGCTAGCCCAGAGGGAGTCCGGGGAAAGGGTCTGGAGCTACCGGAGAGGCAAGAGACTTTTTTCCCTTTTGTTGCCTGGTGCGCGAGGAGAGGGCATTCCCCTCCCTCCCCTCTGCCTGAGTGAGCCAGAGCCCCCGAATCAGCGGCTCCTTTAAACCCGTCCTGTCTGAGCGAAGAATGGACGCCCTCCGGCGACCTACGCGCAGAGGCGGGGCCAGGTCCAAGGCTGAGACCCGGGAGTTGTGAGAGCAGAGACAGGGAAATCTCTCTGTGCAGCCTCGGAGGCAGCGGATTAAAGCTCCACGGTCCATTTGATGTGCCCTGAGTCTGTGGAGTGCATCAATGGACAGCGAATCATCCCAAATTGAGGAAGTGGACTTTGAGGACAAGATTTAAGACTTTCCCCCCTTTTTCCTCTTTTTACAACGAATTATCCCAAATTAAGGAGGTGGACTTAGCAAGATTTCAGACTTCTCGCCCTTTTCCTCTTTTTACAATGAATTATCCCAAATCGAGGAGGTGGACTTGGAGAGCAAGATTTTTGATTTTTCCCCCTGCTCTCTTTTTGTGAATGTGTATGTGTAATCTTCTGTGTAAGATTCTCTCTGTATAGCTTTGCTTCCACCATATGTCCCAGGGTTCTATCGGTCCGTGTTTTTTTTCAATAATTACTTTTTAATTTTAATAATGCTACTATATTTCATACTTTATTCTATTTTACTTTACCTGCTCTTTCTTTTCCTACCTTCCCTTCCTCCCTCCCTCCCTCCGCTCCTCCTTTCCTTCTTTCTTTTTCTTTCCTCCCTCCCTCCCTCCCTCCCTCCCACCCTTCTTCTTTCCACTTTCTTTTTCTTTCCTTCCTCCCTCCCTCCCTCCTGTCTTTCTTTCTTTCTTTCCTTCCTCCCTCCCTCCCTCCCTTCTTCCATTCACTCTTCCTTTTGCTTTCATTCCTCCCTCCCTCCCTCCTTTCTTTCCTTTCTTTCCATCCTTCCTCCCTCCCTCCCTCCTTTCTTTCTTCCTTCCTTCCTTTCTTCCCTTCTTCCTTTCTTTCCCTCTCTCTTTCTTTCTTCTACTAATTCTTTCTTTCTACTTTTTCTCACTGTTATTCTGAGCCGGGTGGATGAAAGGCTCTTGGTGCTGAAGCCAGGAGTCAGTGCTGTGCCTCTGAAGTGGGAGAGCCAACTTCAGGACACAGGTCCACAAGAGACCTCCCAGCTCCACATAATATCAAGCAGCGAAAATCTCCCAGGGATCTCCATCTCAACACCAGCACCCAGCTTCAGTCAACAACCAGCAAGCTACAGTGCAGGTCACCCTATGCCAAGCAACTAGCAAGGCAGGAACACAACCCCACCCATTAGCAGAGAGGCTACCTAAAAACATAATAAGGCCACAGGCACCCCAAAACACACCAGCAGACGTGGACCTGTCCACCAGAAAGACAAGATCGAGCCTCAACCACCAGAACACAGGCATTAGTCCCCCCCACCAGGAAGCCTACACAACCTATTGAAACAACCTTAGCCACGGGGGACAGATACCAAAAACAACGGGAACTACGAATCTGCAGCCTGCAAAAAGGAGACCCCAAACACAGTAACATAAGCAAAATGAGAAAGCAGAAAAACACACAGCAGGTGAAGGAGCAAGATAAAAACCTACCAGACCTAACAAATGAAGAGGTAATAGGCAGTCTACCTGAAAAAGAATTCAGAATAATGATAGTAAAGCTGATCCAAGATTCTATTTCCAAGATCCAAAATCTTGGAAATAGAATAGACAATATGCAAGAAACAGTTAACAAGGACCTAGAAGAACTAAAGATGAATCAAGCATCGATTAAAAACACAATAAATGAAATGAAAAATACTCTAGATGGGATCAATAGCAGAATAACTGAGGGAGAAGAATGGATAAGTGAGGTGGAAGATAAAATAGTGGAAATAACTGATGCAGAGCAAAATAAAGAAAAAAGAATGAAAAGAATAGAGGACAGTCTCAGAGACCTCTGGGACAACATTAAACGCAGCAACATTCGAATTATAGGGGTTCCAGAAGAAGAAGAGAAAAAGAAAGGGACTGAGAAAATATTTGAAGAGATTATAGTTGAAAACTTCCCTAATATGGGAAAGGAAATAGTTAATCAAGTCCAGGAGGCACAGAGAGTCCCATACAGAATAAATCCAAGGAGAAATACGCCAAGACACATATTAATCAAACTGTCAAAAATTAAACACAAAGAAATCATATTAAAAGCAGCAAGGGAAAAACAACAAATAACACACAAGGGAATCCCCATCAGGTTAACAGCTGAACTTTCAGCAGAAACTCTACAAGCCAGAAGGGAGTGGCAGGACATAATTAAAGTGATGAAGGCGAGAAACCTGCAACCAAGATTACTCTACCCAGCAAGGATCTCATTCAGATTTGATGGAGAAATTAAAAGCTTTACAGACAAGCAAAAGCTGAGAGAGTTCAGCACCACCAAACCAGCTTTACAACAAATGCTGAAGGAACTTCTCTAGGCAAGAAACACAACAGAAGGAATATACCTACAATAACGAACCCAAAGCAATTAAGGAAATGGGAATAGAAACATACATATCAATAAGTACCTTAAATGTAAATGGACTAAATGCTCCCACCAAAAGACACAGAGTGGCTGAATGGATACAAAAATAAGACCCATATATATGCTGTCTACAAGAGACCCACTTCAGACCTAGAGACACATACAGATTGAAAGTAAGGGGATGGAAAAAGATATTCCATGCAAATGGAAATCAAAAGAAAGCTGGAGTAGCAATTCTCATATCAGACAAAATAGACTTTAAAATAAAGACTATTAGAAGAGACAAAGAAGGACACTACATAACGATAAAGGGATCGATCCAAGAAGAAGATATAACAATTGTAAATATTTATGCACCCAACATAGGAGCACCTCAATACATAAGGCAAATACTAACAGCCATAAAAGGGGAAATCGACAGTAACACAATCATAGTAGGGGACTTTAACACCCCACTTTCACCAATGGACAGATCATCCAAAATGAAAATAAATAAGGAAACACAAGCCTTAAATGATACATTAAACAAGATGGACTTAGTTGATATTTATAGGACATTCCATCCAAAAACAACAGAATACACATTTTTCTCAAGTGCTCATGGAACATTGTCCAGGATAGATCATATCTTGGGTCACAAATCAAGCCTTGGTAAATTTAAGAAAATTGAAATTGTATCAAGTATCTTTTCCAACCACAATGCTATGAGACTAGACATCAATTACAGGAAAAGATTTGTAAAAAATACAAACACATGGAGGCTAAACAATACACTACTCAATAACGAAGTGATCACTGAAGAAATCAAAGAGGAAATTAAAAAATACCTAGAAACAAATGACAATGGAGACACGACGACCCAAAACCTATGGGACGCAGCAAAAGCAGTTCTAAGGGGGAAGTTTATAGCAATACAATCCCACCTTAAGAAACAGGAAACATTTCGAGTAAACAACCTGACCCTGCACCTAAAGCAATTAGAGAAAGAAGAACAAAAAACCCCTAAAGTTAGCAGAAGGAAAGAAATCATAAAGATCAGATCAGAAATAAATGAAAAAGAAATGAAGGAAACGATAGCAAAGATCAACCAAACTAAAAGCTGGTTCTTTGAGAAGATAAACAAAATTGACAAACCATTAGCCAGACTCATCAAGAAAAGAAGGGAGAAGACTCAAATCAATAGAATTAGAAATGAAAAAGGAGAAGTAACAACTGACACTGCAGAAATACAAAAGATCATGAGAGATTAAGCAACTCTATGCCAATAAAATGGACAACCTGGAAGAAATGGACAAATTCTTAGAAATGCACAACCTACCAAGACTGACTCAGGAAGAAATAGAAAATATGAATAGACCAATCACAAGCACTGAAATTGAAACTGTGATTAAAAATCTTCCATCAAACAAAAGCCCAGGACCAGATGGCTTCACAGGCGAATTCTATCAAACATTTAGAGAAGAGCTAACACCCATCCTTCTCAAGCTCTTCCAAACAATATCAGAGGAAGGAACACTCCCAAACTCATTCTACGAGGCCACCATCACCTTGATACCAAAACCAGGCAAGGATGTCACAAAGAAAGAAAACTACAGGCCAATATCACTGATGAATATACATGCAAAAATCCTCAACAAAATACTAGCAAACAGAATCCAACAGCACATTAAAAGGATCATACACCATGATCAAGTGGGGTTTATTCCAGGAATGCAAGGATTCTTCAATATACGCAAATCAATCAATGTGATACACCATATTAACAAGTTGAAGGAGAAAAACCATATGATCATCTCAATAGATGCAGAGAAAGCTTTCGACAAAATTCAACACCCATTTATGATAAAAACCCTGCAGAAAGTAGTCATAGAGGGAACTTTCCTCAACATAATAAAGGCCATATATGACAAACCCACAGCCAACATCGTCCTCAATGGTGAAAAACTGAAACCATTTCCACTAAGATCAGGAACAAGACAAGGCTGCCCACTCTCACCACTCTTATTCAACCTAGTTTTGGAAGTTTTAGCCACAGCAATCAGAGAAGAAAAGGAAATAAAAGGAATCCAAATTGGAAAAGAAGAAGCAAAGCTGTCACTGTTTGCAGATGACATGATACTATACATAGAGAATCCTAAAGATGCTACCGAAAAACTACTAGAGCTAATCAATGAATTTGGTAAAGTAGCAGGATACAAAATTAATGCACAGAAATCTCTGGCATTCCTGTACACTAATGATGAAAAATCTGAAAATGAAATCAAGAAAACAGTCCCATTTACCATTGCAACAAAAAGAATAAAATATCTAGGAATAAACCTACCTAAGGAGACAAAAGACCTGTATGCAGAAAATTATAAGACACTGATGAAAGAAATTAAAGATGATACAAATAGATGGAGAGATATACCATGCTCCTGGATTGGAAGAATCAATATTGTGAAAATGACTCTACTACCCAAAGCAATCTACAGATTCAATGCAATCCCTATCAAACTACCACTGGCATTTTTCACAGAACTAGAACAAAAAATTTCAAAATTTGTTTGGAAAAACAAAAGACCCCGAATAGCCAAAGCAATCTTGAGAACGAAAAATGGAGCTGGAGGAATCAGGCTGCCTGACTTCAGACTATACTACAAAGCTACAGTAATTAAGACAGTGTGGTACTGGCATAAAAACAGAAAGATCAGTGGATCAGGATAGAAAGCCCAGAGGTAAACCCACGCACATATGGCCAACTCATCTTTGATAAAGGAGGCAGGAATGTACAGTGGAGAAAGGACAGCCTCTTCCATAAGTGGTGCTGGGAAAACTGGACAGGGACATGTAAAAGTATGAGATTAGATCATTCCCTAACACCATACACAAAAATAAGCTCAAAATGGATTAAAGACCTAAATGTAAGGCCAGAAACTATCAAACTCTTAGAGGAAAACATAGGTAGAACACTCTATGACATAAATCACAGCAAGATCCTTTTGGACCCACCTCCTAGAGAAATGGAAATAAAAACAAAGATAAACAAATGGGACCTAATGAAACTTCAAAGCTTTTGCACAGCAAAGGAAACCATAAACAAGACCAAAAGACAACCCTCAGAATGGGAGAAAATATTTGCAAATGAAGCAACTGACAAAGGATTAATCTCCAAAATTTATAAACAGCTCATGCAGCTCAACAGCAAAAAAACAAACAACCCAATCCAAAAATGGGCAGAAGACTTAAATAGGCATTTCTCCAAAGAAGATATACAGACTGCCAACAAACACATGAAAGAATGCTCAACATCATTAATCATTAGAGAAATGCAAATCAAAACTACAATGAGATATCATCTCACACCAGTCAGAATGGCCATCATCAAGAAATCTAGAAACAATAAATGCTGGAGAGGGTGTGGAGAAAAGGGAACACTCTTGCACTGCTGGTGGGAATGTGAATTGGTACAGCCACTATGGAGAACAGTATGGAGGTTCCTTAAAAAACTAAAAATAGAACTACCATATGACCCAGCAATCCCACTACTAGGCATATACCCTGAGAAAACCATAATTCAAAAAGAGACATGTACCAAAATGTTCATTGCAGCTCTATTCACAATAGCCCGGAGCTGGAAACAACCTAAGTGTCCATCATCGGATGAATGGATAAAGAAGATGTGGCACATATATACAATGGAATATTACTCAGCCATAAAAAGAAACGAAACTGAGCTATTTGTAATGAGGTGGATAGACCTAGAGTCTGTCATACAGAGTGAAGTAAGTCAGAAAGAGAAAGATAAATACCGTATGCTAACACATATATATGGAATTAAAAAAATAATGTCATGAAGAACCTAGGGGTAAAACGGGAATAAAGACACAGACCTACTTGAGAATGGACTTGAGGATATGGGGAGGGGGAAGGGTAAGCTGTGACAAAGCGAGAGAGAGGCATGGACATATATACACTACCAAACGTAAGGTAGATAGATAGTGGGAAGCAGCCGCAGAGCACAGGGAGATCAGCTCGGTGCTTTGTGCCCGCCTGGAGGGGTGGGATGGGGAGGGTGGGAGGGAGGGAGATGCATGAGGGAAGGGATGTGGGAACAGATGTATATGTATGACTGATTCACTTTGTTATAAAGCAGAAACTAATTAAAAAAATAAAAAAAAGACCACCTGAGCCCATAGCTGCCTCTGGACATGGCCTTACCCACCAAAGGGCCCAGGACCCAGCTCCACCCACCAGTGGGCAGGTACCAGCCCCAGAATCCCCTGGACCCTGATGCTGCCCTCCAGGAAGCCTATTCTAGCCTCTGGGCCAGCTTCATCCACAAGGGGGCAGACACTAGTTGTAAGAAAACCACAATCCCAGACCCTGCAGACCTAGCCTGCCACCAGCAGGCCAGACCCTGCCCTAGGGAGCAGCTGGGCTCCAGCCCTAACCACTAGCAGGCCAACACAAACTTTGAGACACCTCCAGACCCAACTGTGTCAGGAACCGCACCCACTCCCCCCCACCCCAGCAATCCAAGACCAGCCCTGGTACCCCTGGACCCTGCAGTTGGACTCCAGGACATGGCTTTGCCTGCCAGTAGACCGGCACTAACACCCTTGTTTCACCCATCAGTCGGTGGACAATATTACCAGAGTTTTCTGGATCCTGACTCCATCCACTCATGAGCCAGCACTATCCCTGGGTCCCTGTGGGGTTCTGCAGTCAGCTGCCTCTGCAGCCAGCAGCCTCCACATGAGACAGGGCCTGTCAATGTTGGACCAAGGGCTAACCAATCTTACTAGACCTCCCACATAGTCAGCCTGCGACAACAGGAGGACCCACACAATCCTCATATGAAGAACTCTAGGGCATACAGCTTGAGTGATGAGAGAGGAGTGTGCTGTTGGGATGCATAGGAGGTCTCCCACAAAATATCACTTCTCCAAGGTCGTAAAATGTAACCAACCTACCAGATAAATAAAAATACAAACAGCAACGTAGCAAAATGAGGTGACAGAGGAACTTGTTCCAGATGAAGGAACAAGATAAAACCCCAGAAGAACAACTAAGTGGAGATAGGCAACCTACCTGAGAAGGAGTTCAGGGTAGTGATTGTAAAGATGATCAAAGAACTAGGGAGAAGAATGGATCCAAAGAGTGAGAAGTTAAAAGTTTTTAACAAAGAGTTAGAAAATATATATTGATAGGGCTTCCCTGGTGGCTCAGTGGTTGAGAGTCCGCCTGCCGATGCAGGGGACACGGGTTCGTGCCCCGGTCTGGGAAGATCCCACATGCCGCGGAGCTGCTAGGCCCGTGAGCCATGGCCTCTGAGCCTGTGCGTCCGGAGCCTGTGCTCCGCAACAGGAGAGGCCACAACAGTGAGAGGCCCATGTACAGCAAAAAAAAAAGAAAAAAAAAAAGAAAATATATATTGATAGAACAACCAAACAGAGATGAAGAATACAATAACTGAAATGGAAAATATACTAGAAGGAATCAACAGGACAGTTAGAGACCTCTGGGACAACATCAGGTGTACTAATATTCACATTATAGGGGTCCCAGAAGGCAAAGAGAGAGAGAAAGGAACTGAAAACATATCTGAAGACATAATATCTGAAAACTTCACTACCCTGGGAAAGGAAATAGACATCCAAGTCCAGAAAGTGCAGAGAGTCCCATCCAGGATTAACCCAAAGAGGAATACACCAAGACACATTGTAATTAAAATGGCAAAAACTGAAGATAAAGAGAGAATATTAAAGGCAGCAAGGGAAAAGCAACAAATAACATACAAGGGAACTCCTATAAGGCTATCAGCTGACTTTTCAGCAGAAACTCTGCAGTTCGGAAGGGAGTGGCACAATATATTTAAAGTGATGAAAGGGAAAAACATAAAACCAAGAATACTCCAGCCAGCAAGGCTCTTGCTCAGATTTGATGGAGAGATCAAAAGCTTTACAGGAAAGCAAGAGTTAAGAGTTCAGCACCACCAAACCAGCTTTACAAGAAATGTTAAAGGAACTTCTTTAAGTTAGAAAGAAAAGGCCAAAACTGGAAACATGAAAATTATGAAAAGAAAAAGCTCATAGGTAAAGGCAAACATAAGTGTAGGAAATCATATCATGCACAAAGCTAGTGAAAGACAAAAGTAGTAAAAATCATCTATATCCTCAGTAAGCAGTTAAGGGATACACAAAACAAATAGATGTAAAATATGATATCAAAACAGTAATCATGAGGGAAGGAGAGTACAAATGCAGGGTTGTGAAAATGCATTTGAAATTAAGAGATCAACAACTTAATACAATCATGTAGATATATATATATATATAGATAGATAGATAGATTGCTATATAAAAACCTCATGGTAACCACAAATCCAAAACCTATGCTAGATAGACAAAAAAGTAAAAGGAATCCAAGCATAACACTGAAGATGGTCATCAAATCACAAGAGAAGAGAACAAAAGAAGAAAGGAACAAGAAAGAAACAAACCCCAAACAATTAACAAAATGGCAACAAGAACACATACATATCAATAATTACTTTAAATTTAAATGGACTAAATGCTCCAGTCAATAGACATAGAGTGGCTGAATGGATAAAAGAACAAGACCTGTATACATGCTGCCTACAAGAGACTCACTTCAGATCTAAAGACACACAGACTGAAAGTGAGGGGATGGAAAAAGTTATTCCATGCAAATTGAAATCAAAAGAAAGCTGGGGTGGCAAAACTTATATTAGACAAAATAAGCTTTAAAATAAAGACTGCTATAAGAGACAAAGAAGGACACTGCATAATGATCGAGGGATCAATCCAAGATGAAGATCTAACAATTGTGAATATATATGCATCCACCATAGAAGCACCTAAATACATAAAGCAAATGTTAATGGACGTAAAGGGAGAAATCAACAGTAACAATAATAGTAAGGGATTTAACACCTCACTTACATCAATGGACAGATCGTCCAGACAAAAAATCAGTAAGGAAACACTGGCCTTGAATGACACATTAGATGAGATGGACTTAATGTCTATATCTATATCTATCTATCCATATATATATATATGTATCACATTTCATTCAAAAGAAGAATACACATTCTTTTCAAATGCACATAGAACATTCTCCAGGATAGATCACATGCTAGGCAACAAAACAAGCCTTGGTAAATTTTTAAAAATTGAAATCATATAAAGCATCTTTTCCAATCACAGTGCTATGAAACAAAAGAAGTCAACTACAAGAAAAAAAGACTGCCAAAAAAAAACTGAAATGTGGAGGCTAAACAATATGCTGCTAAACAACCAATGGGTCAATGAAGAAATCAAAGAAAATAAAAAAGAAATACCTAGAGACAAATGAAAATGAAAACAATCCAAAAATCTACGGGACACAGCAAAAGCAGTTCTAAGAGGGAAGTTTATAGCGACACAAGCTTACCTCAGGAAACATGATCTGACCTGATCCCATAACAGCCCCATAAGAAAGGGTTTCCTCTGATTTCGTTGTTTGCATACCACCTTTACAATTTTTATTATATCCATGTACTACCTTATATCTAAGTATACAACTTTATATTTGTATTTCAACCACTTTTTAAAATACATCTTTATTGGAGTATAATTGCTTCACAATACCATGTTAGTTTCTGTTGCACAACAAAACGAATCAGCCATATACATACACATGTCCCCATATCCCCTCCCTCTTGAGCCTCCCTCCCATCCTCCCTATCCCACCCCTCTAGGTCATCTCAATCACTATTTTTTAAAATAAATGTAAAATTTTTTTTACCACACTCAAAAAAGCAAAGCAGATCAACAGATTTTTGTCTACCCTTGAGGACTTAACAATCTAGGCAAGGAATATATGTGCCTTAGAGAGTGTAAGATATTATAAATTATACATGCTCACCAAGGGGATGTGAGATAAAAGGACCAGCAGGAAATGGGTGAAGGAAGTGTGTGGATCTGAATTAGCATAGAGTAGAGGAGATTTCCAGGAAGGGGCAGAGAGAGAGGGAGCAAGGCCAGAGAGCAGTAGTAGGTAGCTGAGAGACAGAGGAACCTTAGGGAGAGAAACTTAGAGAGCTGTGACTGCATAGCTGAGGACTTTAACTTTGATATACGAGTCCCCGGAGAGTCACTTTAGGTTGCAGAGTAAAGGACTGCTGTGATGAAAATAGCATTTGAAAAATTTTATTCTGGCACCTTGTTTCCTATCACCTGAAACAGAGGAAGGAGCAAGTACAAGGTTTTAGAACTAGTCGGGGCATGAGATGATTAAGGTCAATCTGAAAGACAACATGGGCAAATACTGTAGAGCTTGGTAACAAATTGACCTGAAGGACAGAGGGGGACAAAAATAGCTCTAAGGTTGTGAGCCTGGTGCATGGTGGCAGTGCCACTGAGTAATGTGGTAGTGTTGACTGTAACTTCACAAGCTCAGTTGTATACAAATTCCACATGCAGAAGAATATTCAGAAAGAGATGTCCTACCAGTAATTAGAGCCAGAGGACTGAGGTGAGAGTGGGAAGTCTTAGCAGGAGGGCTAGTTGGTGAGTGCTTTGTCAAGTCTCCAGTCAACAGGGGCTTTGTTGAGGGGGGCTGGGAGGAGGTCACTTATGTGAGCGATTATGCTTATGTCATGATGTTTCATTGTGAAATCCAGAGTAATGAGTCAGGGCCAAATATCTCTTTCTCTTCAGTAAGATGTGTTTGCCTTCAAGGATGACTCAATAAATGAAAAGGTGTTTGAATTTACACAAATATTTGAATTGCATAGAGTTGTTTTTCCTGTAAGTCTGTCAATGAGGTCTCTACTCTTTGTTAACAAATGCTTACCTTTCACAATAGCAGTGGAAATAGTGCCTACTGCCCTGACGTTATTAAATGTTTCTCTCTGAGGCTGGTGCTGGGAGCTGCTTGATTCCTGTTAGGGACACAAACACACACAGTGGCTCCCCCACACCATTCGTGATTCATCTCACCTGTCGTACCAGTGACTCTGCATGTTTCTATGTAGCCAAGGTGCATTATTTTAGCATCAGGTAAGGGCAGAGAGGCAGGAGTACCCAGGCGATGGCAACAGAAGAGACACACAGGGAAGCTTTTGAGTTCAGCAGCTGGAGATGACTTTGCCTTTTAATCTCAGAGTCTGTAAAGGGAGAGAAAAAAGTTCAGGGTCATAGAGGAAAAGCTGGATGTCTCCTTCACATGGATGGTTAGCAAAGAAAAATACCCCAAAAAAACAGAACAGGTTGTTCCTAATATAACTTGTGCCCTAATTTGAGGGCAATTTTGTACCCCATTCTCTACCTTTCTGTAACTAGCTTAAAAGCAGAGCTTTCCCTTTCTGCAAAGAGGTTCCATTCTCTCGTCCACTCCAGTGAGCACTCAGCCAAATGAAAAACGATTCCAGTAAACACATTGCTATTGGTTACCAAATAAAGAATAGGCTAAACCAACAGCCATGGCCAGTCCTTGGTGTCAGACACATTTTTTTCCCTCTAGGCAGTGACCTTTACAGGTTCTGTGTCATTTGCTTTCATCACACCACTACAGAGTAATGAGAAAGTATTGTTCTCATTTTGAAGTAGAGAAAGGCAGAAGTGAAATTAAATTGCTCTTTACTCTGTTTTCTCCCTAGACAGTCCAATGTCATTTAGCTCATTTCAGCTCTGATACTTACCCTAGCTGTGTGACTTCAGGCAAGTTTAGGCAAGTTACTCTATGTGCTACAGTTTCTTCATCTATAAAATAGGGCCAAAATAATAATAATCAACTTCATAGGATTCTTGTGAGGATTAATGAGTTAATACATGTAAAGCACTTAGAACAGAACCTGGCACCACAGTAAGCATTCAGTAAGTATTAGCTGTCAAGACAATAACAGTAACCCCACTCAAGCCTAATAAACATTACTTCCATTAAGCTGATCATTTTCCAAATCCACCTCTTTAGCCCAAATTCTGTCCTAAATTCCACATCTGTATTTACAGTTGCTACTATATGTCAGTTAAAAATATAATTATTCAGCAAATATTTTTGAGCACCTGTTGTTTGAGTTCAAAGGAGTCCAATAAACACCCTCTTTCCAGCTGAGTTCTGAACCAATTAAAGAGCAAGACAAAGTGAGGCAACTGGAAGACTAAAATCACATTTATTCCTGATAAATCTGATAATAAAGGATTAAGCTTTGTCTGCAGGGAAGTGGGCTGCAGCCCAGACTTCCCCAGTGACAGGCAGCCCAAGACTGAGGCAGGCTTCCTCCCACAAGGGCAGATTCTACCCCTGAAAACTGTTGGCTTAGAGGAGAAGAGTAGAATGTATACTTCTGGTTAGCTAGAGAGAAAAGGAAAAATGAGGAGCTGAGCTATTTATACCCAGCTTCTCCTAATAAACTCCCTAATTGGGTAAGTTAATTTCTCTTCCTCTGGGGAAGAGTGAAAGAGGGGAGAAGAGAGACTAGAAGGGTTACATTGGTGGGGATCTCTTCCCATGGAAGGAAATATGTGGAGGAGAGATGAAGCAGTCTCCCCCAGACTTGGAGTATGCTGGGTAATGTGCTAAGCATTGGACATCTCTACCTTTGTACATAGTGGGCACTTTCAACTCAACAGCTCTAAAATCTTCATCTTTTTATCAGACATGTTGCTTTTCCTACATTTTCATTTTTGTTGTTGGTAGCATTACTAACCTCCTAAGCAACCTGGATAGCAATATCAGACCCCTTTTGACTTGTTCCTTCTCTTGTCCTTCACATTTGTGTTACCAAGGCCTGTAGATTATTTTCTTCATTAACTTTTGATTCTCCCACCTTTCCTCTCCATTGTCGCTGCCCCAGTTAAGGCCCTCATAATTCCTCCCCTGGACACTGACATAGGCTTCTGACTTCATGCCTTCCTAGTCTATCAAAACCATTCTTTTTCTTCAAAACCCAGCTTGAACTCTTCATCTATTGAGCCACTACAGTCATAATTAACTACTCTTTCCTGTGGGTACCGTATCCACACTGATTAACTTCTCTTATGACAAGTGTGCTATTCATCTCAGTATTTCATGGGACTTACAAATTACTTTGTATATATTTGGCACTAAATAGATATTTGTTGAATGAATGACCCAAATTAGCAGTATAGTTAGAGAACACAGGATATAAACCTCATGGCCTCATTTAGTTGTTTAAAAACTTACTTTGTGCATGATAAGAAGGAATTATGTTATTTTATCTTAATTTTGAGCTATGTCATGCTTCTAAAAGTTGGATATAGTCCTAGTACTGGTACATGGAACACTTGTTCTGATGTATCCAATAAGCATGTATGGAAAAAGAACCTGCTCACTGAATAAAAGCTGTGCCCAATTTCTGTGGTTTGTTCAGTTATTGCCATTTCTATTAGAAGACATTAGTTATATAGTTTGGAGCTTTTAATTGAGATCTAAACTGAAATACTGTTGTTAACACTCATTGTTTTAAATGCCTAATGCTTCATTTCCCCCTTCTCTTCTGGGAAGGCCTTCCATCCAGGTACTGCCTCATTGGTCTAAGTATGGGCAGCTGACCCAAGTTGAGCTGTTCTGGGAATATATTCAATAGAATCAGACTGAGGGATTGAGCTTCAGTCTAGTTACTCTCTTGAGTGAAAGAGACTTTTAAAGGTAGGAGCTCTTGGCAACCATATTCTGCCCTATAGACTAAAACAAGAGAGAGTAAATTAGAGAGCAAAGAAAATAAAGTAGAAATGAGAGACAAAGAATGGAATTTAAGTTCTTGGATCCAGCTGTTCTTTTTTTTTTTTTTTTTTTTTTGCGGTACGCGAGCCTCTCACTGCTGTGGCCTCTCCCGTTGCGGAGCACAGGCTCCAGACGCGCAGGCCCAGCCGCCACGGCTCACGGGCCCAGCCACTCCGCGGCATGTGGGATCTTCCCAGACTGGGGCATGAACCTGTGTCCCCTGCATCATCAGGCAGACTCTCAACCACTGCGCCACCAGGGAAGCCTGAATCCAGCTGTTCTTGAAGCCACACTGCACTTTCTGTCCTTGGTTTCATGAGACATCCTAATACCCTTCTAATAAATTCCTTCTTTTAGCTTAGGCTTCAGTTGGTTTTGTTTTCTGTTATAGGCAACTAAAAGTGTTCTAATTGGTACAGTCAGCAGTTTGTTTCACAGGATAGTGGAAGAGCTCTCTCTTTCTCATATATGATTTTTTATTAGATACTTTTTTTTATTGTGGTAAAAAACATAATATAAAACTTACTATCTTAACCATTTTAAGTGTACAGTTCAGTAATGTTAAGTATATTCACATTCTTGTGAAAAAAATCTCCAAAACTTTTTCATTTTGCAAATCTGAAACTCTATACCCATTAAACAACAACTCCATATCCTTTCCCCTTGGCCCCAGCTCCTGGTAACCATCATTGTACTTTCTGTTTCTATGAATTTGATTACTTCAGATACTTTATAAGTGGAATCAAATGGTAGAATCAAACAATATTTATCTTTCTGTGACTGGCTTCACTTATAGCATAATATCCTGAAAATTCATCCATGTTGTAGCATGCAAAAGAATTTCCTTCCTTTTTAAGGCTGAATAATGTTCCATTGTATGTATACCACACTTTGTTTATCCATTCATCTGTTGGTGGACATTGGGGCTGCTTCCTCCCCTTGGTTATTGTGAATATGTTGCTGTAAACATGGGTGTGCAAATATATCTTTGAGACACTGCTTTCAGTTTTTTTGTACATAATACACAGAAATGGGACTGCTAGATCATTTGGAAGTTCTATTTTAAGTTTTTTGAGGAACCTCGCATACTGTTTTCTATAGTGGTTGCACCATTTTACAGTCTCACCATCATACATACACAAGTATTCCAATTTCTTCTCATCCTCACCAACACTTGTTGTTTTCTGTTTTGTTGTTGTTGTTGTTAGTAGCCATTCTAATTAGTATGAGGTGATATTGTGGTTTCCATTTACATTTCTCTGATGATTAGGGATGCTGAACATCTTTTCATATACTTGTTGGCCATTTTGTATATCTTCTTTGGAGAAATGTCTATTCGAGTCCTTTGCCCATTTTTTAATCAAGTTATTTGACTTTTTCATTGTTTAATTATAGTAGTTCTTTATGTATTCCGGATACTAATCACTTATCAAATATATGATTTACAAATATTTTCTCTCATTCCATAGGTTGCCTTTTTGTATATATAAATTTTAATTAAAAAATAGCTGATGAGGGACTTCCCTGGTGGTGCAGTGGTTAAGAATCCACCTGCCAGTGCAGGGGACACGGGTTCGATCCCTGGTCCGGGAAGATCCCACATGCTGCAGAGCAACTAAGCTTGTGTGCCACAACTACTGAGCCTGCACTCTAGAGCCTGCGAACCACAAGTACTGAGCCCACATGCCACAACTACTGAAGCCCATGTGCCTAGAGCCCATGCTCCACAACAAGAGAAACCACCACAATGAGAAGCCTGTGCGCCACAATGAAGAGTAGCCCCTGCTCACCACAACTACAGAGAAAAGCCCGCGCCCAGCAATGAAGACCCAATGCAGCCAAATAAATAAATAAATAAAATTATTTTAAAAATAGCTGATGAAAATATGGTTTATTCAGTTAAATTCAGCAAACATTTAAAGGGCACTTAAAATGTGCAAGGTATTCTGTTTGGTACTAGGCTTGATATAAGACAGTGGTTCTCCTGATATACTCCTTCCCCTATAGCTTGAATTCAATTTAACCCCAGCAGGGATGGTTTTAAAATTCATAATTCAGTCTATGCATTTCCTGGACACTAGCTCAACCCTAGGTTTTGTAATATACTAAAGCACTGCAGGGAGACTAGGGTGTTGAGCCTCCCTGGCTCCTGGTCTTCTCAGCCTGGGAGGCCAGCTTAATCTGGAGCTTTCAGATTAATCTTGTGCCGATATTAGTGGGATCTTGAGCAAGTCCTGGAAGGACTGAATAAGAAAGACTAAGACAGACTCTAAGACCTTTAGTCTTCAAATCAAAAGTCTTCTCAAAGGCAGGATAGACCCAAACCAGTTTTGGGGGACTTGGGATGTAGATCACCAGCTGAATATATCAAAGATTTCAAATAATCATCACTTCTCCACTGCTTTACCAAACCAATCCTTCTGAGTTAGGGCTTCAGAATCCGAAACACCGCTCTCCAGACAGTAAGAAGGTATACAACATGAAAACTAATTGCCACCTTTGACCTATATGCCATAAATATTGTTTCGTATTAGTTTTCTTCTTACATAATGCAATCCCAACTTGAATTGTGATCGAGATCTCTGTGAAACTTTCTGTGCCCTGGTACATAATATATCTGTTAAGGAAATTAGATTTTAGTTTACACTAGATTATAACCCCAATAAACCCATACCAAACATGTAAAGGAACCCACCTGTCACTTTGATATCCCCTGTGGCTTTGGCAATGTTGTTTTCAATCATACAGGAGTATGTGTTGTTGATCGTGACATTGTAGAGTACAGATACAACCTTCATGGTCACCTTCTCAGAGTTCATCTCAAAGCTGGTGTCGGAGACTTCTGAGAAGTTGGCTCCCTGGTCTACTTGGGATGCCCAGACCACTGTTGGCTGGGGAAACCATTGGGGAGCCTCACATCGTAAGCTCTCTGAGGTGGCGTTACAGTCCACGTTCATTTCTGGGATGCTGAAGGCTGCAGGGTTGAAGGGTAAAAAAGGGGCAGGGGTCAAGGTCAGACAGATAAGGCAATATAGCCTTTGAAGTGCTAGGTCTTAAAAACACATTGAAGTGACTCGGTACTTTCCCAGTGGGCTGTCTTATGTATGATCCATTTTATTGTAGATGCAAAAAATGATTTGCTCATAGTATTGCTATACGTCAAAACACTTTGGACAATATCACAAACTCCAAGGACCTAAGTTCTAGGTATAAGTGTTACAACAAATAAATTTCTCCAAATAAGAGGAGTTCCAGTGATCACACACAAAAAATTATCAAGTAGGGAAATTGGGTATTTATTTTCCTAGGCACCTATGAAGCCTCCTGAATTTTATGTAATTTTTCTTCCTGGAGGGTAAAAGTGTGGGGAGGGAGAAGGAAGAGACAAACAGCATTCACCTACCCACAGAAATTCCATACACAGGCCACGGGGATCTGAAGTTTGCTTGGGTAGAAACTGCCCAGCCCTGGTGTCCATGAATAAAGACAGGCATTTGTTTTCTTTTAAGATAATTCTCCTCACTGGAGAGGCAAGTACATTTTGAATTTAAGACTAACTTCCTCCTCTATCTAGGCAGAGAGACACTTACAGAAAATGTTAAGGCCTGGACTTTGGCCTGCAAAATGTTTATTATGCCAAAAGGGCAAGATACAAATTGTTAATTTATTTAGCATCTTCCTTTGCCCAGGACTGTGCTAGTGTGGAGTGAGAGGTGGAAGGAAAGCCTTTGCCATGCCCTTCAAGAGCCTGCTGCCTAGCAGGAGAGATGAGTCTCACATACTTGGAGCAGGCAGGGCACAAGCTCCTGGGAGATGATGTGGGAACATGAGTGCACATGACAATGAACCACCATTTACTGAGGGTGTGCTCTGTGCTGGGGACCAAATTCTAGACATTATTTTTTTTTGTTCCTCACAACAGTCCTAGGTATATCTATTATTGTGCCCATTTAACTTTAATTTTAGAATAACTTTAGATTTACAGAAAGGTTGCAAAGATAGTACAAAGAGTTCTTGTATACTTCTCACCCAGTTTCCCCTAATATTAACATCTTAAATAACCATGATGCATTTGTCAAAACTGAGAAAGTATCATTTGTATATTACTATTAACTCAACTCCAGCCTTTATTTGGATTTTACTAGTTTTTCCACTAATGCCCATTTTATATCCCAGGATCCCATCCAGAATACCACATTGCATTTATTTGTCATGTCTTTTTAGATTCCTCTGGTCTGTGACAGTTTTTCAATCTTTCCATGTTTTGCATGATCTTGACAGTTTTGAGGAGTACTGGCCAGGTATTTTGTAGAATGCCCCTCTATTGTAATTTGTGTGATGTTTTTCTCAAGATTAGACTGAGGTTATGGGTTTTGGAGAGGAAAACTATAGAAGTAAAAGTGCCCTTCTCATCATGTCACATCAGAGAGTGCACGCTATTAACATGATTTATCATGGGGATGTTAACTTTGATCACCTGGCTGAGTCTATGTTTGCCAGGTTTCTTTGGAAGCTGGACTTCACTAAGTCTAACACAACCTACATGCAGTGGTCGGGGAGGGCGAAGTTCTAAGCTCCACTTCCTGGAGAGGGAGAGATCTAAATACATTATTTGGAATTCATCTATAAAGAAGATTTGTTTCATCTCCCTCATATAAGTATGGACTCGTGTATTTATTTTATGCTTAGTTATAATTTAATACTATATTGTTTATTTTGTTGCTCAAATGGTTCCAGCTTTGCCATTGGAAGCCCTTTCAGTTGGCCCCAGTGTCCCTTTGACCTGGCTTTATTAATCCCTATTTTAAGATAAAGAAGCTGAGGCTCAGTGAGGTTGCCTTGCCCAGGCCACTGTATGTGCCTAGGTCTGACTAGATCTATGCTTCAAACCACTACATACACATATTATGAGGGGTCCAAGAAAGATCTGTGCAGGCTAGCTTAGCCTGGGATGCCTCAGGATACTTTCTGCCTATCCTTCAAGGCTCCTCCCAAATGTCAAATTTTCTCCATGGGGGCCTTCCTGTCCCTTTCCTCCCTATGCATTTGGATATGATCTCTTTCTTCCTCTGAATCCCCAAATCACTCTATTTATATTTTCTCTTAAAGCATTTAATACACTTTACCAATTATTGTAGATATGTTTCTTATCTACATATTTCTCTTATTTACATATGTTTCTCATCTCTGCCCTGACCCTCAACTCTATAAGCTCTACACTCTCAGCTCTACAGAAGGAAGGACAATTATCTTTGTTTTCTTAATCATCATTTTACTCCTTCCAATATCTCAGTCCCTTGTACATAAATTCAGAAAATATGTTAAATTTAGTTGGTAAGAAAGCATGGATTTCATTGGAAGAGGATTAGTGAGTTTATAGGCCAATATTGTTTTGGTCAGTTACATTTGAACTTCTCCTATAATGGGTTACACTGTCGTGAGTCCCTGGAGATACTGATTTCAGACTTGGGCTAGGGCCTACTTAGCACAGAAAAGTCTCAGACCAGATTATAGTCTTCTCTCACTAGCAAGACCAAAGGGAAGGAACAGAGAGCTACTGATGGAGAAAACATATTCTGGCAAAATATTTCAGGGAATATATGAGAAAATTCAGAAGAGGCTAGAGTCCTGAACAAAAGATTTTAAGACCTAATATTATAGTGGGTTACTTCTGGAGTTGGTGTGGGTCTTGGACAGCAAGGATGGCTGCTAGCAGAATTCGGATGGTCTTTGTCTGATATTAGTCACTCATGAGCATAATATGACATTTCATCAGCAATTCACACTCTCTAGTCTCAAATATCTTCTGGCACCTTCTTACCCTCTCTTCAAAAGTAACTTAGCTCCAGTTTTATACTCGAGGTTAGCATTCCCCTTGCCTTTAGAAGTGATGATGTAACATTTATAGGTGCCAGCATCTGTGAGTTGCACATTTTTCAGCCTCAGAGAGGCATTGCCAACTATTACTTGATCAGCAAATACTGCTGTCCGACCTCTGAACATTTCATCCTGGTCTGACAGGTCATCTTTGCCTTCTTTGAACTCATGGACCAAGCCCATAACACCTTCCTTCAGCCACTGTATCATGATATCAAAAAGTTTGATGTCAGGTTCAAAAGTGCAGCTCAGGATTCCATCCTCCCCAATGTTCCCAGCTGAGGTGAGAGTAGTGACTGGGATGGAGTGTCTCCCTACAATTCAGGAAACAAGGGTCAATGCCAAGGGAAGCTTTGGAACATCTACAACCAAATCCTTCATTACTAAAAAGCAAAACAGGGACTTCTATAGTAAATTAGAAATATACAAAACAGGAGAGGCATGAAAAAAGAAGACATAAGAATAGAAAGAGTATTATGATGATAGTTTTGATACCTACAGCAGATCTGCCAATAGCAGATAAAAAAGCTACGCTTTTTGAGACCAAGCAACTGAAATCTTGAGACCAAATAAGAGGAGAACGTATTGGACTTGGGTTTTGAAGATGGGAATTCAGATCCTGGTTTTGTCACTTATGAGCTACGTGACCTTGACTACATCTCTGGATCTCAGAAAAATGGAGGTAATGATATCTGTCTTACCTACAGTAAAGAGCTCTTGTGAGGATCAAATCAAATGGATGTGAACTTGATTTGCAAACTGTAATTACACATATAAGGTATTGTTATTCTTAGTTAACCAGAAGTGGCACAGACCTGAAACCTCACGTTAACTAAATATGGCTAATAATTCTGAAGAATGCTAAATTCGAAGTGTTGTTACTTTTATCTCCACTTGAATGATGAAGAAACGAAGGCATAGAGAATAGAAGTGATTTGGTCAAGGTCAGAGTGCTAGCTATGGCATAATGAAGAATGATACTTAATTAAATTGATTTTTGGCCTAAGATAGAAGTCACACCCTTCTCTCCAAACATATAACAAGTACAAGTATTAATTATGGTGACAGCCACATCCACTGCCTCTTCCCCACTTGCCCAGCTGACAGCCGACTCAGTCTGTAAAGGATTGACCAGCTCTTCTCTCTGTACTGGAGGCTGCTGACTGGGGATAACTACAGGGGTGCTTTAATTAACTGAATATTCTTGAGAGCCTCCTTCTGTGGTTTGGATGTGAAGGTAAGGAGAGGATGGGTCTTTGAGCCCAAGAAGAGAGTGGAACAGACCCAAGGAAGTGTGGGGGAGAGACCATGAGAGGAAAAGGTGAAGAGAGTTCCCTCATCACGAGAGCTGCCTTAGATCCTGAGGGTTTTCCGGTCTAGTTCCTGTCCCACTGTCTGGGTATCCTTTAAACAAACACCTTATATTTATAATGGTCTGCACAAACCTCTCTTTCTTATAGCCAAGAAAGTCCAACATGATGGATGCTGAGCACTTCTCAACTGGACTTCTCAGCTTCCTTATTTATATTCCTGCCTCTCATCTTTGCCTCCATCTAACCCATTTTACATGCATTAATCTTACAGGTAGACCTTAAAGTACAATCCAAACATGTCAGTTTCCTAATCGCTAATCTTCCATTGCTCCCAAGGGCTGTGGAATAAACTTCAGACTAACAGCATGGCCTTCAAAGTTAAATATTGCATGCCACATAGGAAATGCCCATAGATATTAGCCCTTTCCAGCCAGACTTCCCACTACATCCTTTCAAAGTCTATATTGTAATCTTTGCATATCAAGTGATTTACTGATTTGCTGCTTTCAATGAAAAAATACATAAGCAAAGCACATTTGCTATTTTTCAAATGTAAGAGGTAAACATTATGAACATAGGGGATATCTTTGGCATCTTGCGTCTTCCAGCCTTTAAGGGGTTGGAATTATCTTATTAGCTCCTATGCTTTTATAAAGTAGATGAAGGTAATGGATTAGGGACAGAACTGGAGAAGCAAGCTAGATGAATTTATATTATATAGAAGAGAGAGTTACTGATGGAAGAAAAAGTACCCATAAAAATGAAGCAGAGGAAACAAAAACCTGTGCATAGGCTGGGTTGGGAGGATGTTTTGGAGGTTTTAGAGTATAGGAGAAGAGAGGCTTTGGGGTAGCTGCCATGCATGGCCATTCATGTGGGAGATTTGGGAGAAAAAGTATGAAAGAAGGTAGTATGAAGTTTAGCTGTGTAATATGAATGCAACACACCCCATCCCCTGCCTTGGCATTTTATTGAACACTGTTTTAAAGATTTAATTTGCTTTTTAATTGTTTTTACTTGACAGATTGATATCCAAGACATTGCAGGCTAGTACTGGTTATAATTATACTATGCATCTTCACACACTGTGCATTGTGCACCTACAATTTATAGTTCCCTCCTCTCCTTTATCACCAGTTATCCAAATTCTACTTATATTCAAGGCTGTTCAGATGGCAGGACTCGCATGAAACCCCCTTTTGATATGCCAAACCAAAATTAAAAGATTGTCTCTTTCCTCTTCCTCAACACGTTTCTTTGCCTTTAGTATAGCATCTGTCTCCCTCTACCTTGTCTCTAGTCTGTCTCTGGCACTAATTTGTAAGCTTTTCAAGGGAAAAAAATGTCTTAATCATATTTGTAAGTCCTATAACGCTTTGATGGTTAATTTTATGTGTCAGCTTGACTGGGCCCCAGAGTGCCCAGATATTTGGTCAGACGTTCTGGGTGTGTCTCTGAAGGAGATTAATATTTGAATCACTAAAGCAGATCACCCTCCTTAATGTGGGTGGGCCTCATCCAATCAATTAAAGACCTAAATAGAACAAAAAGGCTGAGCAAGAGGGAACTCGTGCTGCCTTTGAGCTGGGACACAAGTCTCTCCCTGCCTTCAGACTTGAACTGAAACATTGTCTCTCTTTGGATCTACAGTCTGCCAGCTTTGGGGCTGGAACTACTCCATTGGCTCTCCTGGTTCTCAAGCCTTTGGACTTAGACTGGAACTAAACTGTCTGGGTCTCCAGCTTGCTGCCTGCAGATCTTAGGACTTCTCAGAGTCCATAATCATGTGATTCAATTCTTTCTAAATCTCCCTCTCTCTCTGCCTCTCAATCCCTTTCTCCCTATACTTCCATCCTATTGGTTCTGTTTCTCTGGAGAACCTGACATATAAATTCTGGTACCAAGAAGTGGGGTACTGCTGTAATAGGTACCTAAGCATGTGGAGGAAGTTTTGGAACTGGGTAATGGGTAGAGGCTGGAAGAGTTTTGAGGTGCGTGCTAGAAATGTGGATGTTAAGGGAGATTCTGGTGAGATCTCAGATGGGAAATAAGGAACATGTTATTGGAAACAGGAAGGAAACAGTCCTTGTTAGAAAATGGCATAAGAACTTGGCTGAATTGTGTTCTAGTGTTTTGTGGAAGGTAAAACTTGTAAGTGATAAAATTGGATATTTAGCTAAGGAGATTTCTAAGCAAAGTGTTGAAAGAGGGGCTTGGTTACTCCTGACTGCTTCTACTAAAATATGAGAAAGGAGAGAGATGAATTGGAGAAGGAATTGTTAAGCAAAAAAGAACCATAACTTGAAGATTTGGAAAGTTCTCAGCCTATCCATATTGCAAAAAATGAGAAGACTGTTCTGAAGATAGCACTCAGGGTGTGGGTGAACAACCATTTAATAAGGAGATCATAGGTATGACTCATGAGGATTTTAACAGCCACCTCAACAGAAGCCAGGAATAGAGATAGGATTATATACTGCCAGCTTGGTACAGAAAAACTAAAGGGAATAGAAAAATGAGACAAAATGAAAGAAAGCTGTCAGACTTCGTAGATCTTACAGAACCAGACCATGGAGCTATTCAGCTCTATGCTTCAGCAGGCCAAGGGCCTCTATTGCAACAGGCTGGAGGGCCTCTAATGGAATGAACATGGAATGTTCAATGAACAATGGAATGGCCCCTTAGAGATGGGGCCATCTGGAGCCTAGGTGGGGGGGTGGCAGTGGGACTTCTCAACTGCTAGAATTGTGAGAAAATAAATTTCTATTGTTTAAGCTACCCAGTGTATGGTATTTTGTTATGGCAGCCTGAGCAAACTAAGACAAGTGCCTAGTGCTGTGTTTCTACAGAGAAAAATAATATTTGTTGAGTGAATGAATAAATGAATGAATGAAAATCAGTAGAAATCAAAGCACTGTTTGAGATAATGATTCTATCCAAAATGATTGTAGGAGTAAGGAACATTTGGCTAGATTATCCCATCTAAATTTGGGGGAAATGTGAGTCAGTGAAAAAGAAAGCAATGAAAATACACCATGATTCTCAATAAAATCATAGAGCAAGCGTAACTATGTTAGAGCAAGGGTAAATTTGATTGTAGTTTATAAAGTTCCATTAAAGTTGAATTGAAAAATTACTTTTTAGAAAAAATACATGATTAGCACAGTTTATGGAGAGAATGAAATGGTAATGACATATCTTAGTTGAGTAATTATGTTACTGAATTAATTTTAATGTGTTGGCCTTGAGCCCACAGGTGGAGAATTTGTTGAAATATCTCTTAGAAAACTTAATGATTAAAAATAGGCAGCTGTGGAGTGCCCCAGGGACCCACCACAGGCTCTAGCTCATTTAAGGTTGCATTAAAGATGTGGCAGATGGAATGCATGTAATGTTGATTAAATCCCCCCTCCTTGTAGCAAATCAGGAGGAGGAATAAAAGCCAGTGAGAATTTAAGAAACCATGAGGACCTGGCCATTGCTTTGCACCCAGAAAGCAATCAATAAATACTTATTTGTTAGGTGAATAAATGGTGGTTACAAGTGATAAAATGAGATTTACTTTGCAAGCAACAGTATATAAATATGGCTTCTCTCAAAAAGAAATCTGTTTTCAATTTTGCAAACAAATATTGGCTCAAGGAGCTATGTTCTACTCTTGCACTGCTGGTGGGAATGTGAATTGGTACAGCCTCTATGGAGAACAGTATGGAGGTTCCTTAAAAAACTACAAATAGAACTACCATATGACCCAGCAATCCCACTACTAGGCATATACCCTGAGAAAACCATAATTCAAAAAGAGACATGTACCAAAATGTTCATTGCAGCTCTATTCACAATAGCCCGGAGATGGAAACAACCTAAGTGTCCATCATCGGATGAATGGACAAAGAAGATGTGGCACATATATATAATGGAATATTACTCAGCCATAAAAAGAAACAAAATTGAGCTATTTGTAATGAGGTGGATAGACCTAGAGTCTGTCATACAGAGTGAAGTAAGTCAGAAAGAGAAAGACAAATACCGTATGCTAACACATATATATGGAATTTAAGGGGAAAAAATGTCATGAAGAACCTAGGGGTAAAACAGGAATAAAGACACAGACCTACTTGAGAATGGACTTGAGGATATGGGGAGGGGGAAGGGTAAGCTGTGACAAAGCGAGAGAGAGGCATGGACATATATACAGTACCAAACGTAAGGTAGATAGATAGTGGGAAGCAGCCGCATAGCACAGGGAGATCAGCTCGGTGCTTTGTGACCACCTGGAGGGGTGGGATAGGGAGGGTGGGAGGGAGGGAGACGCAAGAGGGAAGGGATATGGGAACAGATGTATATGTATGACTGATTCACTTTGTTATAAAGCAGAAACTAATAAAAAAAAAAGGAGCTATGTTCTAGGAACCACACAGTCTGGCCTAATATGACTCTCCAGACCTCTTAACCACCAGGGACTCTTGTGTGGTTTGTTGAGGGTAAAAGGGCTTTAAGAGATGGTTAGAGGCAGCTATCTACTGATACAGAATTTTGTTAAACAGGCACGGGTTTCAAGAATTCCATTGGTCTCTAAGATTCCATCAAAGCTCTTTAAAGTTAGAAGTCCCATCCACTTACTGAAAATGAATTCTCTAGCTCATGAGGGCTAATTACTATCACAGCTCTGGTCTGCATGGGAAAAGAGGAGCTGTCAAAGGGCGGGAGCAAGCTGAAATTGGAACCATTTTGTTTTCACACGAGTGGGCACTATTCAATTGCCCTCTTGCAGTAGGAGCAGGAATCTCTTGGGAAGTGGGGTTATAGGTAACACAGGCAAGGATTCTTTACCGAAATTACGATTCTGGGTTGCCCAACACCACTGGATGAAACCTGGGAAATGAACTTTCCTTTGAAATGACTCAGTAAGACAAGTTCTGTAGATTTCAGTAGCACAGAGAGCATCCTCAGCTTCTGCTGTAACCCAGCTGTCCAGATGGGCACCATAGCACATGGTTTAAAGGTGGAAACACATAGGCTTAAGCCTGCACCAGTGGGACCTGTGGTGGCACCTGTGGGCGCCACTCTTGCCAGAGAAGAGGGCAGGGTTGGGGATAACAGTTGCTCTTGTGAGAAGACAGCAGAAAGGATGCTGGGCCAGGCTAGATAAAGGAATGATGTAAGGAAGCAGCAGCAGAGCATTGGCGTTTGAGAACAGGTATCAGGCTGTCTGTGTTCAAGTCCCAGCTCTGCCACTCACTGGATATGGGACCTTGGGCAAGTTTTCTAACTTCTCTATTCCATAATTTTTTTAATCTGTAAAATGGGGATGCTAATAATAGTAGCTTCCTCAGAGGGCCCCTGAAAGGACTAAGTGATACAATACAGGTAAAGAGCTTACCATAGTACCTGACTTGCTGCATGTTAAACCTTAAATCAATGATATGGATAACCATTATTAATTAGAATCATTTGGAAAGATTGCAGATCAGAGCACTGGGAGGAAATAAACACTTAACTAAATGCTTATAGTGCCTCATTTTAAGTCAGATAACAACCTTGAGAGGTAGGAATTACCATTCTACCCATTTTATGAATAGGATAAAGAGGCTCTGGGGGATTAAATGGCTTGCCTAAAGCCCCGTATCTAGCAAGTAGTGGAGCCAGTATCAAACTCAGTCTTGTCTGAGTTTGTCCTAAGCCTATACTCTTTCTACCACATTTTGCTGATATCCAGGGCCAGACTATAGAGAGCCTATCCACTAAAACAGTATCCCCACCTCATGTAAAAATAAAAAATAATTAAAAACCATAAAAAAACAAGTGTAAGAAAGGCCAACATCTGTCTATTTTCTTAGATGACTACAATGACAAAATATGTATGAATTTCTTTTCAAAGAACTTCAGTGCTCCTGTTTTGGTGCCATAAGCACATGCCTGATTGTTTTATCCAGTGACCAAAGATGGAGCATAATTAGGAGGCAGTGTCCTGTGGCTTCCTGCCCTGGCTTCCCTAACTTAAGAGGAGCTTCTGGGCATGGCCAGGAAATAGTACAAGTTTTAGGAGGTGCTATGTGAATGCATTAATAATAGCAAATTATTATTAATGGCACTGATGGTATCAATGAAAACAATAATAGTAGCCATTTATTACACGCATATGTGTCTGACACTTTATAAACACTTTCTCATGTAATTCCCACAACGACTTTATTTTACCAGTGAAGTTCTGGAAAGTTAAGTTATATCCCAAGGGACACACAGGTTAATGTTAGACCTGAGATTACAACAACTCTGATCCCTAAATGTTTCTACTATACAGAGCTGTTCAAAGTCACCCAGTGGGTGAGTGATAGCACAGGGACTATCAAATTATAGTCAGGGACCTTTCCACTGCATCTCTCTCCTTCTCAAAGGGTCATCCACGAAGGTTGCCCTAAAACCAGCCTAATGGGAGTTGCTCAGCCTCTCTTCCAAACAACCCACCTCAAATGCATTTTATGGTTTTTGTTTTGATTTGTTTTGTTTTGTTTTTGGCGGTACGCTGGCCTCTCACTGTTGTGGCCTCTCCCGTTGCGGAGCACAGGCTCCAGACGTGCAGGCTCAGCGGCCATGGCTCACGGGCCCAGCCGCCCCGCGGCATGTGGGATCCTCCCAGACTGGGGCATGAACCCGCGACCCCTGCATCGGCAGGTGGACTCTCAATCATGGCGCCACCAGGGAAGCCCGCATTTTATGTTTTATGGGGTCCATATTTAGAGCTTGTAAGGAGTGGAATAGCTATGAGAAGGTGACATGCACAGCTTCAGGAGAGTTACAAAGAAATAGATTCTTTTCTGTGTTTAGGAATATCTTTACATCTTTAAAATCTGTGGTCTCAGAAATATTGCCTGCAAGTCATACCAGAAAACACCCTTCTCTGCCACAGCTCTGCATGAACGTTGTCACTGGTGTGGAGTGATGGGAAGGAGCGTGAGTTCTGGAAGCAAATTTCCAGGGCTTGAAACACAACTGTGCCTGCTTGCTTGCTGTGTGCAACTTGAGGCAATTTTCTAATCAGGACATAATATTTATCTCCTATTTGTTGTGAGTGGTAAATCAGATAATATATGCATAATAATAAGATAAACTTATTTAGCACAGTGAGGCGAACACATAAAGGATTCAAAAGATATCACCATCACCATCATCATCATCTACCTAATGCTATTTGCTTAATTTCACTGTCTTGTGTATTAATCCAGCTAACATTTTATCTAATTTGCTTAAAGTGTGATAATATAATGCTCTCGGGTAAGGGTTATGGTCCTTTTAATAGAGGCAATTTAGAAAAGTCCAACTAAACAGTGTTAAAGTTATAAACAGCCCACCTAATCCAAAATAACCAGCTTTTACCTTATGAAATAGAAAGAAGGCAGAAAACCTTTCATTGGTGGTAGGGTTTAATATTATTGGTGGTACACTGCTGAACTGAGTGAACTGTAACTTTTATCTATGTATTCACCCCTCCATGCCTCCGTCCACTTGTCTATTCAAAAAGCACTGAAGGGGCTTCCCTGGTGGCACAGTGGTTGAGAGTCCGCCTGCCGATGTGGGGGACACAGGTTCGTGCCCCGGTCTGGGAAGATCCCACATGCCGCCGAGCAGCTGGGCCTGTGAGCCATGGCCGCTGAGCCTGCCCGTCTGGAGCCTGTGCTCCGCAACGGGAGAGGCCACAACAGTGAGAGGCCCGCATACTGCAAAAAAAAAAAAAAAAAAGCACTTAAGGAGTACCCTCTGTATTCAAGGAACTGAGCTCAGTACCTGAGGTCGCTGTAGCTATGCCACAGGAAAAGGTATAAGTAGCAAAATGATGACTGTCACAGAGAAGCTGAAGTTATAACTAAAGAAGAGGAGTTAAGGATTAGTGAGGAAGGTACCAAAATGTATGTATTGATATCTTTAAAAGTCCAAAATATTTGCTTTGCTAGTCAATATTTTATTTCTATATATATAATATATATTATAGAAGATACAGAAGTATAACATACATAAAATGTACACATAGTTGTTCAGTTTGAAGAATTATCACAAATTCTCCCCATGTACCCACCACCCACACTGAGAACTAGAACTTTACTATCCCCCAGAAGTCCCCTCATGGCCCCTCCTAATGGCTGCTCTCTCACTCTTCCCAGGATAATAATCATTATTCTGCCTTCTAATAGCAGAGGTTCATTTGCCTGGTTTTTATACAGAATGTACTATCTTGTGTCTGGCTCTGTTGCTCAGCATTATGCTTCTCATATGAAAACGCACCCAGTCTCTCAGTCACCAGGAAATACTTAGAAGTTCAAATCACAACAGTGTCCCACAAGATCCAGTGTCATTGAGGACGTGGAACACTGGGTCTCTCATACACTTCCTGTGAAGAGGGACTTGGTAAATCACTTTAGAAAACTAAATGGCAGTATCTACTAAGGGCTGTTTATTGGCTTTCTAGACATACTGTTTTGTGAAGTGTTTATTTTAAGATATTAGAAAAAGAATTAAAAGACAGCAACAACTAGGTCCTACTGTACAGCACAGGGAACTCTGTCCAGTCTCCTGGTTTAAACCATAATGGAAAAGAATATTTTTAAAAAAAGAATGTATATATGTGTATAACGGAGTCACTTTGCTATACAGCAGAAATTAGTACCACATTGTAAATCAACTATACTTCAATACAAATTTTTTTTAATAAAAAAGAATTTAAATGGATCATCACTTAAAAAAAAAATTAAGGGACTTCGCTGGTGGTCCAGTGGGTAAGAGTCCATGCTCCCAATGCAGGGGACCCAGGTTCGATCCCTGGTCAGGGAACTAGATCCCATATGCATGCTGCAACTAAGAAGTCCACGTACTGCAACTAAAGATCCTGCATGCCGCAGCTAAACATGCCACAACAAGGATCCCGAGTGCCGCAGCTAAGACCCAGCACAGCCTAAATAAATACATAAATAAATATTTTTAAGAAAGGAAAGGAAAAACAGCAAAACAAAATGGAAAGAGGGACATTAATAAAGATAAAAGCCAAAATTAATTAAATAAGAAAATCAGAGAAAGTAAAAAGAAAACCAAAACCTGGGTCCTTCAAAACTACTATAAAGCTAATTAACACCTGTAAACCTATTTTAAGATATGAGAGAAAAAAAAAGATATGAGAGAGAGAGAGTGCCCAAGATTAGGAATAGGAATAGATGAAATAAAGAGAAAACAAATTATAAAAGAATATTAGAATGAAACAGGCAAGTGTGCTCAGAAACAGATCCATACGCATTTGGATACTTGATTTATGACAAAAATGGCACTAGTGAGAAGTGGGGGAAGGATAGTATTTTGACCAGTCTTGCCACTATCTTTGCCCATGCACAAAATTATTCTAGATAGTTGTAGATATAAATGTGAGAGGTTAAACATTAAAGCTTCTACAAGATAACCTAGAAGAAAATGTTTATGACCTTGGGATAGGCAGACTTCTTAAACAAACTGGTTACAAAAAACTCCTGGTATAAAGGAAGAGATTGATAAATTGGACTATGTTAAAATTAGGAACTTTGCTCATTGAAAGCCATCATTAAGAAGGTGAAAAAGCAAGCCACAGAGTAGAGGATATTTTGCAATACACATAACCAAATTGCACCCAGAATATATAGAGTTCCCACATATCAAAAAGAAAAAGATAACCCAATAGAAAAATGGATGAAAGACAAAATATACATTTTTGTTTATAAAAGAAAATGGAGAAGGATGCTTACGTCTTTTTAGGCAAACATATCTACAACGAGTTTTCTTCATTTAGGCCTTGTGATTACTATTTAGTGGCAGCACACACACTGGAGGAGAGTGACACAGAGAAAAGACAGCTGGAACTATAAAAACTAAAGTTATGAAGTAACAGCTATGGCCACAGACTAAGTTAAAATAAATGTGTTGTCCTGAGTCAGGCACTTTAAGGGAAATGAAGCAAATGACTTGCTTCAGAGAGGACAGCTGCTGGTCTAACTCATTCAATGTCTTAATTAATCTGGCATCCATAATAGATGCTTCTGAGACATGGTGTCCACAGAAGAGAAGACTATTCCTGCAGTTGACATCAGTTAGCTGCATTCAGAAACTCACCATCCATGCTGCAATGGCATCTCTTTCCTACATGGAATGGCAGTTATGACCAGGATAAGGCTTCTCATTAAGAACCCTGTGTACAAAGACTTGATATTCTTTAACACTTCAGCTGAAGCTTCACTGCAAAAGAATCATCTACTCAGGCCAGCCGTTGATAGAATGGCTCAACCACAGCACTTTACCTATGATCCCAGAGCGGTATCTTCAGCACTATCTGGTAGACAGAACACTCTGATAGACATTCCATTTGATTCTCTCAACTACCTGGTGATGTAGACATTATTTCCTCCACACCATACATGAGGAAACTGAGGTCCAGGGAGTTAAATGAATAAAGTGCCGAGAACACAGACAATAAGTAGAAGAACCAGTTCTCTACTCTGAAGTTTTCTTGGTCCAAGATCTGTGCTCTTGCCATTCTATCACACTGAATGATTAGGGACTTAGTGACAAGGGGTGAATGGATCAATGATAATGCAATAAATCACATACCTGAAATACCAAAACCGATGATAAGTGCGATTGCTCCAGCCAGAATAATGATGATGCTAATAATGCTGTGGAGAGAGAGAAAAACAGGAAATTACTTCTTCATTCCATTTGACGTGCTGCTTCGCAACCTGGGCTCATACCTGTCATTTGTAAGAGGTGTTACCTAGAGTCTCAACTTTTTCTTCAACATAAGCTCTTTCCTAGAAATAGGTACCTTAGAAAGGAATCTCAGTGATCCCATCCCTGTCCCCCTGGGGTGCTGGGATAGATTAAAGGAGTGGCTCTTTTATCTGGCTATGTGTGTCATCTTTCATCTGGCTATGTGTGTCATCTTTCCTATTTCCAGGTCAGTGAAGACCATACACAAAGACTGCTGGGGAAAACCCGATGGCATTTCTGTAATGCCAGGTGCCACTTGAGGGGAGACTGGTTCCATCCCCAGCCCACCCTGAGCATTACTGTCCATCCCTCTTACATCATTAACCTATCTGTTTTGTCTCCTTCCATAGACTTTAAACTCCTAAGGACAGCGGTCATGTCTTCACTTTGTACCCACTCATCTCTAGTCCACTTCACCCTGCAGATCCTCGACAGGAGTTTGTTTCCTCTTATTAAAAAAGTAAGACAGAAAGTTTAGAAAATACAAATAAGCAAAAATAAGACAATAAAGTCACCTGTAACTCCACCATCCAGACATAACAACCACTAACTTCTTGATATGTATCTCGCCACTTTTCAATGAGCAGATTAACAAATGACATTTGGGAAGTAAACAAATAAGGAAGTATTGCTTACATTTACTGAGTGCTAGAATTACATAGCAAACATGTTGTTTTAGGCACCGTTTATGGATTATGTCATTTATCCATGTGATAACCTTATGAGGTAAACAAATTTATTATGTCCATTTTACAGATGGGAATGACACAGGGAGGTCAAGCATCTTCCATACATTCACACGGTTGGTAAGTGGTAGGGCTGGGATTAGAATCTGTCTCCAGAATCTGCACCTGACTACTTCCTACGCTGCCTCCCAGGGGTGAGGGCTCACAAGTGGTCTGTCCCTCCTCTCTGCCCAGAGGGGCCCATGAGGGGATACCAGCTTTAGCTGGTGAGAGTGACTCAGGCAGAACAGAAGGTGCAGGTCAGAGCTGGCATGGGGGCAAAGCAGTTCCTGGGAAGCTTGCCCAGTGCTGCCTGCTCTGGTGCATAAGTCATCAGGCAGGTGTCCTCGGCCACACGTTCATTGCTGGCAACTCATACCCTCCCCACACCCACGCTGATGCTACGCAATAGGCACGACAAAAGAAAGGCACAGAGAGGCAAAGAATGATGCTATAGAGAGAAAAGGGAAGCACGGGGCATTTTACTTGCTGCCCTGAATAAGCTCATTGTACCCAGCTCTCCTCAGCTCAGGGATGGGCCCACCAGAGAGAAACAACAGACTTACAAGAAACAATTTGAGTAAACAGTTACCCTGGAGGATAAACCCTCATGAGGTACAGCCATAGGGGCAGCAATTGAATAAGCAAAATGTAGCTTTTAATAATAGGGTATCTGCAGTTGATTCCAAGAAGAGGCCACATTTGACCACTTCCCCTCTCTTTACACACCCAGGTGTGGCCTCAGATCCTACTGGTCCAAGTGTGTGAGAACAGGTGGACAAACTCATAGCAAGAGGTACTATACTATCTGGCTCTCTTTGACTACTGAGCTGACAGCAGACTTGCTTTTGTGACCCAGGAATTCACTCACCTTGGGTGAATTACTTCATCTCTCTGAGACTCTGTTTATCCTTAGAATGGGAATAAGAGTAATTCCTGCTCTACCTTCTATAAGTGTTACAGGTTGATGTGTGTCCCCCTCCAAATTTGTATTTTGAAGTCCTAAGCCCCAGAACCTCAGAATGTGACTTTATTTGGAAATAGTCATTGTAGATGTGATTAGTTAAGATGAAGTCATACTGGAGTAGGGTGGGACCCTAATCCAACATGACTGGTGCCCTTATAAAAAGAGGAAATTTGTGCTCGCAGGGAAAGCATCATGTGAAGATGAAAGCAGAGATCTATAAGCCAAGGAACACCAAAGATTGCCAGCAAACTACTAGAAGCTAGGGGAGAGGCCCTAGCTGGAACAGATTCTCCCTCACAGCCCTCAGAAGGAACTAACCCTGCTGACACCTGGACTGCTAGTCTCCAAAATAGTGAGACGATATTTTTTTCTGTTGTTACCCAGTTTGTGGTACTTTGTTACAGCAGCCCTGGCAAACCAATACAAATGAGTTGTTTTAAGAACAAAACTGACAATGATTGTTGCATATTCCATAAAGGGCTATGCATATGTTACTTTTTACTATAAAAAATTTACTTGTGGCTTTTTGCTGCAAGCTTATTATCAAAAGTTAGGACTTAAATCTGGAGAATAACCCAACTGGTGATAATGAAAATATCATAGTAGTTTGCTACATCAAAAAAAGCATGTACTAGGCTTGGTGCTAAGCATTCAATGTGCATTTTGTCATTTGCTTGAATTACCAGAACCTGTTCTCCTTAATTTCTCTCATATTCCTCCATTTCTATTTCCACTGCTCCTGGTCACCATCATGTCTCACCGGCATCATTGCAACACTCTCCTGACAGCCCTGCTTCTAGTCTAGACCTCTCCAACCCATTCTTCACACTGCCAGAATCAGTGGTGACCTCAGAATTTCTGTATGAGTGTGGCTTAGGGGAGATAACCTAGTTGAAAGCGGGGCCGAGGGTGATCACTAAGGCAGTATAATGCTGTAATCACAAGCATGGCTTCTGGATCCAGCCTGAATAGGTTCAAGTCCCAGCACCACTACTTACTAATTGTGTGACCTCAGATTTCCATTCCTTCTTGTGAAGATTGAGTTAAACACATTTTAAGAGATCACCTAGAACCGTGTCTGGCGCATAGGAAGCTTTAATAATATTAGCTATCATCATTCTTGTTTTTCTGTTATGGTTATATTACAAGCACATGTTTCTAACGAAGTATATATTTCCTTGGTGGTGCTGATGGAAATGGTTGTGAGGACCCCTATTTCCTGTTGGTTAGCTACTGAGCTATTGGTAAGAATGATTACAAAACTAATCATAATAGTCCTCTGCTTAAAACCTCAAGTGCCTTTCCATTTCCTTCATGATAAAAATCCGCTTTATGATGTAGCCAGCATGGCCTTCCTAAGGGGGCCTTGCCCTCTCTCTCCAGCCTTGCCTCTCCCCACACTGCCCCTGGGGTCCTGCACTCCAGTCACACTGAACCATCACAGATCTCCCTGCTGCAGACCTACCCTCTCTAAGGAGGGGTTTGGACAGCAGAGACACTGAACAGACACCTGGATACTCACCAACAGGAAGGGGACAGTGGAGGTTTTAGGTTTCAGTCAAAGCAGCTGAGCCCATCTTCCCTACCCTCAGGCCCACATGCTTCGCTCGCTGTGGAAGCAGAAGCCTGCCGTCTGTCAGCAAGTTCCCTATCTAAGCAGAAATCACCTTGAGGTTTGTTCTGAGCTGGTATTCCCTTGGGAAACCACTCAACCTCCAGAGCCTTGGAAAGAGAAGCAGGAACTATCAGAGCAGCCAAATGAAATAATTCTTGTCTGCTGCTTATTAATTTTTTAAAAAGATGAATAAAATATTTCACGTAAGGTGTTCTTACATTGCTTTTTGGTTTTTACTTCCCCAGAATAATTTCCAATAATTACACTCCAGGAAATTTTTCATGCAAAACTATGTCTTCTAACCACTGCACTGGAATTCACAGTGCACATTTGTTAGACCCTCCTGACAAAAGAGCCCAGATGAAAGTCAATGCCTTTGGAGGATTTGCTCACTTAATAAGCATTTATTAAGTACTTACTATGTGAAAGACATTGTTCTGGGCAATATGGAGAAAGTATAGAGATGACGTAAACAAAGTGCCTGCCCTCAAGGAACTTACAGTGTAACTGAGGTAAAACACACACACACACACACACAAATAAAACATACACAAACATACATATGCACACACAGACACACATAACACACCACTGTAATAAGACATAATGTGGCGAGGGCTTCAGTAAAGAGAGTAACAAGTTCTCACAGGAATTCTGGGGAGGTAGGAAGCATTTAAATCGGAGAGAAATAGGGAGACTCAAAGTGCAGTTTTGTGACCAAATTTCAAAGACAGTAAAGAGAAAGGCTTTGTTCAGAAATATATTTAGCTAATTCATGCTGCAATACAGTCTCTCTCCAAGGCAGAACCAAAAAGAAAAGTGGTTGTTTCTGCTGCACTGCATGTGGTCAGGACCCAAGCATCACACTTTAGTGCTCTGGGCTGGGAGAAGGTGATTTCAGTGGCTGTAGAGCTCTGCCTTTCAGGGGAGGGACCAGCCTTGCAGCCTGGGAGTCTGCAAACACATCCATACTACCCAAGGATGGCCTTGCTCAGTTCCTTCACATGTCTTTGCTTCACCTGCGGCCGCTCTCTGTGGCACTTGAAAGAAATGAGGCATTTCTGTTAAGACGTGTTGTGTTCCCGAAAAACCTCACATTCTACAAAATCACACAATGAAGGTAACAGGGCTTATGGGAAAAAATAGGGTTAAGAGCAGACTATTCAAAGTCTATGTGACTTTGTAATTAGTCTCTAAGAGACGCAGTCATCGGTACCTTGGGCGGTAAATTGGACGGCCAAAGCAGGCAGCCCAGTAGGCCCAGAAGCTGCTTTGGGGAAGATTTTAAATGTGCAGAAACAATTGAGTCGAAACTCTGACTTAAGGTGCTGTGAGCCAGTGAGACTGCTGTGAAGGTGAATATGACAGGGGGAAGTGGAACCTGGGAGATGCAAGGCCGGGATGTGTGTCTGTGGGGCAGGAGCCCCAAGGGCAGGTGTTCATTTAAAATTAAAAGAAAAAAAGAACGGAAAGCCACACTGAGCCCTTGCCACTGAAGTTGTCATTCTTCTCTGCTATTTCAGCTCCCCCTGCCTTGGAAAAAGTTGCATGTGAACCAATACTATTTCCATGTTAAGCCATTATTGTTCCCCTATTTTCCAACCACATATGAGCTAATTAGTGCTCTAGAAATCTATATAGCAGCAGACAGACTGTATTAACGAATTACCAAGAAATAAACTGGGATAGAGATACCTACCTCTTAAGGACAATTCTCATTGTATCAGAGGTCCATGAGGGTGATAAAACAATAGCTAATTCTTATTGGTCATGTTCTGTGTGCCAGTGCTATGCATACAGAGTCTCGTTCATTCCTTACAACCATGCTATGAGGTAAGTACCACTATCTTTACCTTTTTACATGTGGGGAGACTGAGGCTTAGCTTAAGTAAATGACCAAGCTCTCACAGCTAGAAAATGGGAGAGCCGGGTCTTAAACCCAGGGAGTCCAACTTGTGAGCCTGTGCTCCTAAGAGCCACACTTCTAGAAAAAAGTGCCATATGGCAGGAGGCTACAAGTTTGGAAGGCTCCCTCGGCCTCACCCCTGCATATCTTCTCTCGCTCCATTTCTGAAAACAAGGCCTTCCTTGATCTGCTACGCCATTGTGTAGAGCCCTCATCCCAGAAGACGTCAGCTGCTCTTTGTTTTATTCAAACATTAATGGTTTCTCTGTTGTCCAGTTTCAGCCTCCTTCTCAAATACTTAGAAGCTGAGAGATACACATTCCTTACAGATCATCAGCTTACCTCCACTTGTGTAACTGGTAATTGATTAACACTCTGAAAATTAGATTAAGTTAGCAAATGTGGGATTAATCTGAATAAATTCTACTCTTAAATATTACAAGCAGAATATTTGAGTAAATCAGGTAAATATTTGAATAAATCAAACATATTACTTTGTTCCTAAACTAATAAAGTAACTAGGTTTATAAAGGAATGCTGAAATTGAAGACATTTATTTCAGCCTATCCAAAAAGTTTCGCTTTCTCTCTCTCTCTCTTTTTTCCCCATAAAAGGAGAAAAGGAATTATTTAAAATACTATATGAAGCACTGGGCTTCAAGGTAAAATTATGTAACCGTTTTCTAGATATTGATTAGTATAGGTTTTAGGTTTCTGAGAAGTTTAGATTGCCATGTACTCAAGTTCTTTTTTCCCTGAAGAATCCAGGATGTAGAGTATGTTTCCCTAACTCTAAGTGCCTCTCCTTCATCTCTTTTTTTCTGCGGTACGTGGGGCTCTCACTGTTGTGGCCTCTCCCATTGCGGAGCACAGGCTCCGGACGTGCAGGCCCAACGGCCATGGCTCACGGGCCCAGCCGCTCCGCGGCATGTGGGATCTTCCCAGACCGGGGCACGAACCCTTGTCCCCCACATCAGTAGGCGGACTCTCAACCACTGCGCCACCAGGGAAGCCCTCCTGCATCTCTTTATATTGGGAAAAGCAAGGCCAGCGTGGATCGAGGGAACCCAGACCGTGAGCATCAAGAGTGGGGAAGAAATTGGCAAAGAGGAGGAGCTATTCCTTGCAGCTTGAGGAGCGTGTGTGGAAGAGGGCGCCTCCTTTCTGGGCAGGCCTGCTCTGTCCACACTGCGGCGGTCAGCATGGCTTTGTGTTCGGGAAAGGGATTTTAGGAAACTGCGTATGAGAGACTTGGGTGCTCTCAAGTGTCAGGTTGAGGCATCCCTTCTTCTTTCAAGCTGCCACTAGGGGTCGTGACACAGGATTGTGGGGTCCTCCAAAGCACAGGCCCCAGGATTACATCATACTTGGGCCCCAATGCCACAAAACCAGGGAGACATGACAAGCAAATAGATTTCATCTCGTACACCAACTTCTTTTGAATGATTGATGGTGGTAGCCTAGGATATTGTGTTGGGAAAGATTGCAAGGCTGCCTTGGGGCTCAGCAAGAGAGAGGGCCACCACTGATTAGTGATTTCTAAGTGAACATTTCCAAGTGAGCCCTATCCCTGGGTTAGCAGCAACACATGAAAGGGGGCTTTAACTGACCTATCACTACGAACTACCTGAGTCTCAGGCTAATTTAATGGCAAAGTAGGGCAGTGTTAGCTGACACTCCCATGTCAGCTAACAGTCCAATGGCAGTGTTAGCTGACACTCCTCTGTGTACATTTTGGGCCCTAGGCTTTAAGAAGAACACTGATTAACATGTATATTTAGGACAGTGTTTCTCAAGCTCAGCCCTATCGACTATTTGGGCCAGATAATTCTTGGTTGTCAGGCTGTCCTGTGCATTATAGGATGCTTAGCAGCATCCCTGGCCTCTAGTTAGGATGCCACTAGCACCCCTGCCCCACTTGTGACAACCGAAAATGTCTCCAGATGTGTCACCCCAGTTGAGAATCATTGATCTAGGAGTAACAGGACCAGGGTGGTGATGTGATTAGAAGACAATTCTTTTGAAGAATAGTTAGGGAAACCAGGGTAGTTTAATGTAGACAGGACTAACTGTAGTGATGATCATTCCAAAACTTGAAGGGTGCTATACGGGCCTATTCTCGATCACTCTGGAAGCAACGAAGCCAGTAGGTGAAAGTTCTAGGAGGTTAGGTTTAGATTCGGCATACAGAGAAACTTTCCAACAGAGCTTTCTGGCACTGGCCTGAGACTGCAGTTTCCCATCACTGTGTGTGGTGTACAAGCAGGGGCTGAGTAGCCACTTAGGGAGAGAAGTGGGAAGGGAAAAGTTTCTGGTACCAAATAAGGGTTGGAACAATTCTGAAAGTCCCTTTCAAATATAGTATTATAGCTAAATGATCCTGTAATTTGATATTCCCTGGGGTTTGCTCTGGCCTTGCCGTTGCCACAGTTACGTATTCTGTATACGCCTCCTAAAACCTTTGTTAACAATGATAGCTGATGTTTACTGAGTGCCTGACCTCATTTATCTCATTTAATCCCCACAACAACCCTATGAGGTAGGTACTATTATCTTTGTTTTACAGGTGGGGAAACCGAGGCCTAGTATTAAGGAACTCATCCAAGGGCTCATCCCCGGGGAATTAGACTCCACTGTCCTTGGCCTTCATTATTATACTCTATTTTATATAAATCCAAAGTTTTGAAAATCCCAGGATTCAAATCCATGTCCAGGCTCATGTTTTGTACAGTTGTAACCTATGGAAGGTTTACATAGATTGAAGGAGTCCCTCTCTCTCAGGAGCTATCTTTTGTCTGAAACTCTGAAAGGAAAACAGGAAGGGGGAGTGTCAGGTGGAAAAATACAGAATGTTCATAACTAGACATCTTTCCCTAAACAATGTTGGTGTTTGCAGCGAAGCCATTCTATTTTATTCTTAAGCTGGCTCTATTTATAACCGTCCCCCTGATTGCCCACGAAGCCCACGTTAGCATTTCATCAGGCGGGTGCACAAGCAAAGGGAGACAAAAGTCAATACAAGGTTGATTACTAGTCCTTTTCCTAATCATACCTGTACTTTCCGTTCCTCCTTATTCTCACCGCAGAGAAAAAGACATTTCCAGAAGATTCCTTCAGCAGCATAACCAATCCCATTGTGTTTAATAACAAACACACTTCAGACCTTTTATGAACCTCGATGGCAGCAGGGAGCTTGAATCACTGAGAATGCTGCCATTCATCCTATACCTGTGTCCAAATCAAACACTTCCACCTCCACAGGATTCTTGTAAGGGCCCAAAGAAACAAACCATGCTTTGTAACGTGTAAATATTAGCTATTATATTAAAATTATAAAAGTTAATTTTGGGCTTCCCTCGTGGCGCAGTGGTTGAGAGTCTGCCTGCCGATGCAGGGGACACGGGTTCGTGCCCCGGTCTGGGAGGATCCCACATGCCACGGAGCGGCTGGGCCCGTGAGCCATGGCCGCTGAGCCTGCGCATCCGGAGTCTGTGCTCCGCAACGGGAGAGGCCACAACAGTGAGAGGCCTGCGTACCGAAAAAAAAAAAAAAGTTAATTTTAATTTTTTACCCCTTCTTAGTACCCCCTAATTTAAACGACTTCTCATTGCTGTAAAGTTCAAACTGAGCCTAGAATTTAAGACCATCCTAAAAGGCCATGCTGTCTGTCTAGCCCTTCTCCCCATCTGGAGCCCTGTGTTCCATCAGGCTGATCTCCCCGTTGCCCTCTGCCTAGCACATCCTTCCACCTCCTCTCTGGTTATCAAGAGCGGGTCCCGTTCAAAGCCCAGCTCAGCTCTGTCTGTCCTCTGGCGTCTTTTCTGAAGGCACAGCCCAGAGCATGCTCTCCTTTCTCTTTCCTTAACAGAGTTAAGAGAGTGGGGCAGGAAGGTGAACCCCAGAACCCGTGAGAGAGGAGGAGGGCCAGACACTGGCGTCAGGATGGGAGGCCAAGGCAGGGGTTGGATCTGAGGCGGTCTGATGGGGAAACACCGCACAGGCTCCCTCCGCTAACCCTTCCTCCCCTCAGTCACTGTGGTCCGGGCCTCGGGCAGACGGAGGGCCCACAGAGCATGAAAGATCTAAGGACTAGGCCACCTACGCAGCTCCCTAAAGCCACATTTGACTGTCTGGCTTTTTATTCCTTGACCTGCCTTCAGGATCATGCGCTGTCACTGAAGAGATTCAGAGCACTGCCTGGGCTGTCCCTTCTCAGAATGCCTAGCCCTGCCATCAGTTCACTGTTTATTCATTAATAAAGCTGGAAACAAGTATATCGGGCACCCTCTGAGCATTTCTCTACCCAAGCACACATACCTGTCTTAGACAGTCTGATGCCTCGGGGTCCTGAAATGGGACCCAAGGACATACTTGTACACTCCAAGGCTTCTATCATTCACGTTCTTTATTTCAGTAACACTAAAAAATATCCCCAGAGAAAAGCAGACCACTGTATCCTGGAAATCAGTAGGGATATCGTGTGTAGTCTTCCAAAAGTCCTACCAGGAATTCTACTGCAAATCCTCACCTGCTAGGACTCACATTCTCGTTTTTTAGACATGGGCACAGTACTGCAGGTGTGGCCATGTAAAGTTTTTGAGGACGGAGGTGTGGCAATCAGGCTGCCGGGCCCATTCTTTGAGGACCTGGCCTGTCTGAGCTGCACTCATCAGCTGCCCTGGGGCTGCTCTGTGTGCCATGACAAGCCTTGGTTTCCCACACTGAGGACAATTCTGAAACCCAGGGCAGGGGAAACACTCCCTGTCCTAGGATCTCCAGCTGTCCTCAAGTTGAACTCCTCTGTGGACCTATTACAGATGCAAAGTTTCCCTGGCCTTCCTGGAATCTGCACCCTGCCTCTGCCCTGGAGCTGGGCTTGAACCCAGGCCTTCTGTTAATTATCTCAGACTCTGCTCTCTGTCTTTCCCCCTCTGGTCCAGCCTGAATTCTGGGACCCTGGTCTCAGCTTTCTCCTGTAGATTCATGGTTCCTGCATTCCCCTGATACTATTACATGCAATAAGGTCCTACTGTGTTCTCCTATACCGACCCCTGACTCCCGTCCCAGACTCTTGTGGGCCACCCTAACCCACTGTGGTCCAGGGCCAGGCATTGACCCAGAGACTGGTTACAGGTCTACAGTGAAACACAAGATTTCTTTTTACCTTCTGATTAAGACTTCTACATATTCAGATACCATATTCTAGTAATGCTTAAGATTTAAATCTCAAGTATTGATTTGAGCATTAAAAAATGAAGAATGCATATGAATTCTGAAATGTTAAAAAGTTTGAACACAAATAAAAGCTCAAGGAGAGTCTACATAAATTTGTGGATACTTTATCCCATTTCTTGCCCCACTTCTGGCCCCCTACTTCCATGTTCCATTTGTTCTAAACTATCTTGGGCCCCTAAATAGGCCAGGCTGTTTCTTGTCTCTATGCTTTGTTCATGTTGTTTTTCCAGTTCTTGGAACATGGTAGGAACTTAATGTTTGTTAAATAAATTCTCCACTTTAGAGAATGCCTCCCTCAGAGTGTCTAGCACATAGTACTTAAAACTTGAAGTAATGATTAAATTAAATATCAATACTTGTTACTAAGGGAAACTAACACATTCTTAATTTTTGAGCAGCCAATTATGGGAGAAATTATCATTTATCTTCTTCTCTAAAGGAAAATATTGGGAGTTTTGGAGTGACATGTACACACTGCTATATTTAAAATAGATAACCAACGAAAACCTACTGTATAGCAAGGGAACTCTGCTCAATATCCTATAATAACCTAAATGGGAAAAGAATTTGAAGAAGAATAGATCCCAGTATATGTATAATTGAATCACTTTGCTGTACACCTGCAACTAACACAACATTGTAAAACAACTGTACCCCAATTTTAAAAAAAAAAGCCATTTACTACAAACCCACAGCCAACATAATACTCAACAGTGAAAAACTGACAGCTTTCTTGCTAAAACCTGGAATAAGACAAGAGTGCCCACTCTCACCACTTCTATTCAACATAGTACTGGAAGTCCTAGCCACAGCAATCAGACAAGAAAAGAAATAAATGTCATCCAAATTGGAAGGGAAGAGGTAAAACTGTCACTATTTGCAGATGCCATGATACTCTATATAAAGAACCCTAAAGTATCCACACAAAAACTATTAGAACTAATAAATGAATTCAGCAAAGTAGCAGGATAGAAGATTAATATACAGAAATCTGTTGCATTTTTTACACTAATAATGAAATATCATAAAGAGAAAGTTAAAAACAATCCTGTTTAAAATCATATCCAAAAAATAAACCTAGGAATAAACTTAACCAAGGAGGTGAAAGACTTGTATGCTGAAAACTATAAAACATTCATAAAGGAAATTGAAGATGAGTCAAAGAAATGGAAAGGTATCCCACACTCTTGGATTGGAAGAATTAATATTGTTAAAATGGCTATAATATCCAAAACAATCTACAGACTTAATGCAATCTCTACCAAAATACCCATGAGATTTTTCACAGACCTAGAACAAATAATCCTAAAATTTATACGGAACCGTAAAAGATCCATAATTGCCAAAGCAATCCTGAGGAAAAAGAACAAAGCTGGAGGCATAACTGTCCCAGACTTCAGACAATACTACAAAGCTACAGTAATTGAAACAATTAGCACAAAAAATGGCATATAGATCAATGGAACAGAATAGAGAGCCCAGAAATAAACCCACACACCTATGGATAATTAAACTATGACACAAGAGGCAAGAATATACAATGGAGAAAAGACAGTCTCTTCAACAAGTGGTGTAGGGAAAGCTGGACAGCTACATGTAAATCAATGAAATTAGAACACTTCCTCACACCATCTACAAAAATAAGCGCAAAATGGCTTAAAGACCTAAATATAAGATACGATACCATAAAACTCCTAGAAGAGAATGTAGGCAAGACATTTTTGGACATAAATCTTAGAAATATTTTCTTAGATCAGTCTCCCAAGACAAAAGAAATAAAAGCAAAAATTAACAAGTGTGACCTAATCAAGAGCTTTTACACAGCAAAGGAAACCATAAACGAAATGAAAAGACAACCTAGGAGAAAATATTTGCAAATGATGCAACCAACAAGGGGTTAATATCCAAAATATACAAACAGCCCATACAACTCAATATCGAAAAAAGAAACAACCCAATCATAAAATGGGCAGAAGACCTAAATAGACATTTCTCCAAAGAAAGCATACAGATGGCTAACAGGCACATGGAAAGATGCTCAACATTGCTAATTATTAGAGAAATGTAAATCAAAACCACAATGAGGTATCACCTCAGACCGGTCAAAATGGCTATCATCAAGAAGTCTACAAGTAATAAATGCTAGAGAGGGTGTGGAGAAAAGGGAACCCTGCTACACTGTTGGTGGGAATGTAAATTGGTGGAGCCACTATGGAAAACAGTATGGAGATTCCTTAAAAAGCTAAAAATAGAGCTACCGTAGGAGTCAGCAATCCCACTCCTGGGTATATATCCAGAAAAGATGAAAACTCTAATTGGAAAAGATACATACATCCCAGTGTTCATAGCAGCACTATTTACAATTACCAAGATATGGAAACAACACAACACAAGTGTTCATCAACAGATGGTCAGCTTAAAAAGATGTGGTATACAATAGAATACTATTCAGCCATAAAAAAGAATGAAATAGTGCCATTTGCAGCAAAATCGATGGACCTAGAGAATATTATACTTGGTGAAGTAAATCAGACAAATATTATATGATATCACTTATATCTGGAATCTAAAAAGTAATACAAAGAACTATATACAAAACAGAAATAGAGTCACAGACATAGGAAACAAACTTATGGTTACCTAAGGGGAAATGGAGGGGGGAGAGATAAATTAGGAGTTTGGGATTAATAGATGGAAAGTACTATACATAAAATACATAAGCAACAACGATTTACTGTATAGCACGGGGAACTGTATTCCATATCTTTCACCTATAATGGAAAATAATCTGAAAAATATATATATATAACTGAATCACTTTGCTGTACACCAGGAACTAACACAACATGGTAAATCAACTATACTTTAATGAAAAAAAAAAAAGGTTTTCACCACAAGAACAATAATTCTATAATTCTATGTATTGTGATGGATGTTAATTAGACTTGTGGAAATAATTTCTCAATACATACAAATATCAGATCTTTATGTTGTATACATGAAACTAATATAATATTGCATGTCAATTATACCTCAGTAAAAATTTAAAATATATATATAAAAGAGAGGGTAAGACAAATGAAAAACAAAATTTTAATATATATCATACCAGAGGTCCAGAAAGAGAGAATAGAAAAAGAGAGAGAGGCAATACCTGAAGAGAAAAAGTATTTTTTTTTAGTATTCATGAAAGATCCCAATCTTCAGATTCAGGAAGCTCAATGCATCTCAAGTAGTGTAAATAAAAAGAAAGCTACCAGACATTTCATATAAAAGAACAAAGACCCAAAAGATCTTATAGGCAGTAAGAGAGAAAAGATAGATTACCTAAAAAGGAATGAAAATTAGACAAATAGCTTATATTCCAAAGTAACAAAAGAAGCCAGAAAAATGATGGAATTATATTTTCAAAGTGCGAAGAGAAAAGGAAATTTGAGATATGAAGTATATCTGTAGTACCCATTAGGTATTATGGATACTGATATGATATGGAGAGCATGTGGTACCCATGATTAAGCCTTCATGCCCAATAGAGAGACTACTAGATTATGCTATAAACACATAAAAGTAAGATTTATACCTTCACCATAGGGGTAAAATCAGCATTAATGGTCATCCAGAGAATTTTTTTCAAGCATATTGAGCAACTTAGAGAAACGAGTCACAGACAATGCTTTGCTTTCCAGGGATCAAAGCTATCAAGAACTTTAGGAGATGAACCAAAGAAAGCTGTACTGGGTCAGCATAGGGTAACTAGAAGCCCAGGCATCAGCGGGCTATTCACAGGGCTGATAAACTTGTCCTATGGCATCTCTCCCACTCCTGACCAACACACTCACAAATGGGGGCCAGAGATAAGAGTTAAGTTTCAACGAACTCATCTAGAAATGTACAATCAGGAAAAGTAGATGGAAGTGTTTTTTAACTTGTGTATGCATTTTCTAGTTTTATAGTTTAGTGCCCTTTACACTTTGAATTACATGCTGGTTGGTGAGGGCATAGGTGGGCACCTCTAACAATTTTTTTAATGCTTAGGACATTATTTCTGAGCTCGAGGTAAGAAATATTTGAGGGCTAGGGAGAGAACTACCTTTTTCGATTGGTGCCTTTCTCCATGATGTATATAGTGTCTGTAGGATAGTGCCTAGCATGTAGCAAATGCACTAGAAACGTTAGTTTCCTTTGCTGCTCTCAAGAGGTTAAGGCCCACGTCAAGAACCAGGGTGACTGTGGTACAAAGTATGTTGTATTTCAAGGCCAGAGGGGTGGAGGGTGGTCTTAGGGAAGGAAGACCAGAGACACTTGGGACAGATTCTGTTAGGGACTGAGGGTTCTGCTAGACCTGGGAGGAATGCCTCCCCAGTTTTCCTTTGGTCTAGAAACTAATTAGCTTTGCCTCTTACTAACCCAGAAAGAGATGAGAAAAGAAACCAATGCTGACGCCGTCAAAGCTGCCACATTATCCAGTCATGTTAAATGTTGACTTAGATTTCAGAAGTTAGGATAAGAAACTAGCTTTGTTCGTGTCATATTTACAATATTTATTAATTTCCTCCCCCTTTCTAGGCATATCTTACTCAAAACAAGGACAGAAACAATTTTTCACATTTCAGTCAAATACAACAGTTCCGGTGGCCACAGAGCTGAGAATCCCAGGAAGGAGCGGGGGACATGGCAGCACAGGCAGGGGCCTGAAGAAGAGATGCAGGAATGACCTGGAATACTGGTCTTTTTCCATTCGGGCAAATTTCCTCCTACCCAGAAAAAGCAACCACATTCTCCCAGAGGGCTGCCCTGAGAGTCAGAACCTAGCTGAGTTGGTAGTACCTTGATCAGTGCCAAAGGGGCATTTAAAATTTTTTTAATTGTATATTGAAGTATAGTTGATTAACAATATTGTGTTAGTTTCAGGTGTACAGCAAATGATTCAGTTTATATATATATATATATATATATATATATATATATATATGAATCTATTCTTTTTCAAATTCTTTTCCCATTTATGTTATTACAGAGTATTGAGCAGAGTTCCCTGTGCCATACAGTAGGCCCTTGTTGGTTATCTATTTTAAATATAGCAGTGTGTACATGTCAATCGAAAGGGGCATTTCTTGGATGAAATGCTGCTTCTTGCTCTGAAATGGTGTCTGGTTATGGGAGCAATCTTTCCAAAAATGGGAACTGTGGTTTGACAATGGTTGTGTGTGTTACTTCCAGGTGAGAGAGGTCTGAAAGACATAGTTTGGATTCATAATTATTTGAATTTCTGGGATAATTCAATGGCTCGGAGGGACACTAGGCAAAACAACTGAAATTACAACAGCCCTGTTGATCCTGAGACACACAGCCTTGGTATGATCCCCTCAGTGTGTAAAGTGGTTTGTATCTGTTTGGACAGCCAGATGGGACATCTCTAGGGTTCTGGGGCTCAGTGGCATAAACTCCATTTGAAGACCTAACAGAATACAGCTCCCTTCTTCCCTGCCTTAACAGCATTAGAGGAGCAGCTCATTGATAGATTTTTCTGCTATTTTCCAAGCAATTTTATAATGCTATATTTTGTGTTGTGACTGGGGGCTGGGAAAGTGCAATGAACTATTCATTCCAAAGGAAAAGAAAGAATTGGTAGGAGAGAGAATGAAGAGAGAGAAAAGGTAGGTATAGTGGATGGGTCCCTCATGCTCCCTCTCCACTTCTAATGTCTGGGGCAGTGCTTGTCCAGATGTCCTCTATATGGTCACTGAGGTGTGGAGCCAAGAGCACAGGAGTGAGACACATGTGAGTGGTCCAGGCCCCAGAACTAGCCCTGTTTCTACAGTATCTTAAGTAAGATTCAGAGAGCATGACTATTTTCACATTTGTCTGCCAAGATTTCTGGGCTTCCTTTCAAACCCTTAAAAAAGGGTCCTTTTTCTATCCACTTTAACCAATTATACAGTATTATCCCAAACCCATAATTTAATCATTCCTCCAGGCACTGAGTAACTGGGGATAAATCAATAGCATTTGTTCTGAAGCATGAAGTTCCCAAGAAGATACCACATTCTTTCAGCTCACTTGCAAGCTACACAGACTCCTTATTCTTTTGTGTGTGGCCTTCCTCCAGGTAACGTTTGAGGGAAAATAGTGGCGATGTGTATCAGAAGCTGTCTCCTTGGCCTCAAGGTCCCCTGCACATTTCTCTGTCAGACGCTTGTCACGTTGTATTGAAATGATCTGTTTATACATTTGTGTCTTCTTTAATCTCCTCTCAACTTCTCAAGAACAGGAACTGTACCTTTATGTTTTTGTGTAATAATAGGATGTTAAATTTAAAGTTTCAACCGAGATTCAAGACACAATAGATGCTGCACACAAAAGTGAGACACCACGTCACTCTGTAGAGTTTAAAAAGGGAATCTTTGACAAGCAGTTCCATGATTCTTAGCCACCTCAATCAGATGAAGGGCTATAAAAAGGAATCAAAGTAGAGAGAGATTTGTGATGCTATTTCTTAGGAGAAAAAGATTTTTTTCTCTGCTATGAGGACATACTCTTCTCCCTCCTCAATGCACAAATACAAAGCACAAAGTTGGGGTGTGGTGGGTACACCATGGAGTACAGCCAAAGTCATACGTGTGAAATTTAATGTGGTCTAGAACAGGTCAATGAGAGAGAGAGAGAGAGAGAGAAAGAGAGAGAGAGAGAGAGAGAGAGAGAGAATGGGAGAATATGCATTTGGAGGTCAGTACTCTTTTACAAGGCAAGGAATAGGTGAGTTTGTCCAATAGGCCAGATATCCTAGAGCCATGATGAGTTCCCACCAATAGGAATACCTGGGAGAGGGCACCTGAGCATTGAGAGTCATGTGTGAAGTGGACCTTTGGGGAACCAGGTGCTGAGGAGACATCAGGCAGCTGATGGATAGGTCAAGTTTTCATCAGAGGCTTCAGAAGTTTCAGCATGTATTTCCCTACTGAATGCACTTTAAAAGGTCAGAGGGAGATAAAAGTTAAATTGTGCTTTGATTATAACCTACTGGTCATGTTGGATCAATATATCAAGTCACATATATTCCCCTAAGTGTCAGACATAGTGCCTGACTCATCCTGGGCATTTGATAAATGCCAAACTGAGCTGACTGACTTTGGCACATACTCTTCTATGAATCAAAATATGTCCATGAGGCAGCCCAAATGAATGGCAGCCCATATTTTTATTTCAGGGTTATGTCTACTTCAATTACACTTCGGGGAAGATTTTAAGGAAACAATTAAAATTAGCTACTAAATATAAATATACATTTAGAAATCAGCTCTTATTTATTATACATAAATATTGTCAAGCTCCAGAGACATGCTCCTATTGTAACCTATATAAAGCCCAAACATCTCATGGTTTGGTTTTTGACAATGTTACAGTCGAAGGAATATCAATCTGATAGAAAAGTTTGACTGAAACCAATGGACATCTAGGAAAACATCCAAAGGTATTACATGGATAATGCACAGAAAAACTAAAAAAAAAAAACAAAAAACAAAAAAAATCCTCTTTCCCAACTTCTGTTCTTATTAGAACAGAAAATTCCCTTCTCAAAAATTTCCCCAAACTCTCTCTGAAATCCACTCCCTGTCTCTTCTCCCTCCTGGCATAAAATCTATTCTCATCACTATCCTCTTCCCTTTCTCTTTTACCCTTTTCAGACTTCTCTGCATGTTTTTTTTTAATTAGTTAATTAATTTGTTTATTTTTGGCCGCGTTGGGTCTTTGTTGCTGCGCGCGGGCTTTCTCTAGTTGCAGCGAGTGGGGGATACTCTTCGTTGCAGTGCGCAGACTTCTCACTGCAGTGGCTTCTCTTGTTTTGGAGCACAGGCCCTAGGCGCGTGGGCTCAGTAGTTGTGGCTCATGGGCTCTAGAGCACAGGCTCAGTAGTTGTGGCGCACGGGCTTAGTTGCTCCAGGACATGTGGGATCTTCCCCAACCAGGGCTCAAACCCGTGTCCCTTGCATTGACAGGCAGATTCTTAACCACCGCGCCACCAGGGAAGTGCTCTCTACATGGTTTACTCCATTGAATTCATACTTATGAGTGGGAGGGTGAGGAGACTTAGCAGAAAACACCAAGATTTTCCTGAGGAGTTGGGTAGAGAAAGAAGAGACTGTAAACTTCATTTTCCTCTCCATAAAAGGGAGACTTGCCAAAGAACAGCTTTAGGAATAAGAATACAGTAATAAACTATAATGGAAATGAATCTGAAATATGTATATGACTGAATCACTTTGCTGTATACTAGAAACTAACACATTGTAAATCAACTATACTTCAATAAACCAAAACAAACAAGAACAAAACCCCAAAACTCCTGGCCTCTGTTTTACTACCTCTGGGGCTTTCTCCACCTCACAATAACTCATCTTTAGCTTGATAATGAAGTGAAACCTTATAAGAAATGTATTTCTTTGGTTTTGTTTGTGATTAAGATGTATAGTGTAATATTTTATCTCATTAGTCATTGATACCTGGGTGTAAATGAATGTCTTAGTTACTTTACTGAGAGCAGGGTTGGATGGTAAATTAAGAAAGAGGAGGCTAAGACATAAGAAAGAAAATCTCAATAATGGGGAAAAGTGGGAACATTGGATACAAAATTTGCCATTTTCTTTTTCAAAATGTTGGCAGGGTTAGTTCTGGTCCTGGAGAAAGGCTTATGTAGAAATTATTACTTTGGGGATTCTAGCTGGCTGGTAGGGGTGTGAACTGGAGCAAACTTTAGGGTGGGGATAGGAGGACAATTTGGCCACATGTATCAGCAGGTTTCAATGTGCATAGTGAGTCTTGATACAGTGATTCTACTTCTAGGAGTTCATTCTAAAGAACCAACAGGATGTATTTCCAAGGATGTTAACTATAGCATTGATTGAAATTAACATAATAGTTGTGGGCAAATAACTGGAAGCACCTACATGTCCAAGAATCGGGAACTGAGTGAGTAAATTAAGGTTCACCATGAGAGGCAATACTATGCAGTTGTAAAGAATCACATCATAGGGCTTCCCTGGTGGCGCAGTGGTTGAGAGTCCGCCTGCCGATGCCGGGGATACGGGTTCATGCCCCGGTCCGGGAAGATCTCCCACATGCCGCGGAGCGGCTGGGCCCGTGAGCCATGGCCGCTGAGCCTGAGCATCCGGAGCCTGTGCTCCGCAACGGGAGAGGCCACAATGGTGAGAGGCCTGCGTACTACAAAAAAAAAATAAAAATAAATAAAAGTGATAAAAGAAGAAAATTAAAAAAAAAAAGAATCACATCATAAAAGCATGTTTACTTATATGAGAAATGTTCACAAAATTGGTAAGTAGAAAGTATTTTCTAAAATAATATGTACCATATGCTACCATTTATTATATCTAAATACAGAGAAAAAAGACCGGAAGGATACATTGAAGGTGGTTATCTCCGGGTTCAGGATGATATAGATTTAGACATTTTTTCTTTTGTGCTTTTCTGTATTTTCCAAATTCTCCCCACTAACCCCACATTACTTTTTTTTTTTTTTTTTTTTTGCGGTACGCAGGCCTCTCACTGTTGTGGCCTCTCCCATTGCGGAGCACAGGCTCTGGACGCGCAGTCTCAGCGGCCATGGCTCACGGGCCCAGCCGCTCCGCGGCATGTGGGATCTTCCCCGACCAGGGCACGAGCCCGTGTCCCCTGCATTGGCAGGCGGACTCTCAACCACTGCGCCACCAGGGAAGCCCCCCCACATTACTTTTGTAAAACAAATAAGGAGAACATATTTTTAAAAAGAAAGCATTGCTCTAGTTTTTCTAGGTTTGACCTAACTCTCTTTGAGAAGGTGGTTGAACAGGCATCTTTCAGTCAGATGCTCCCACAAAGTTGTTAACTTACAACAATTTCCTAGGTCAATGGTCTGTACTTTCTGTAGAACTCCCACGAGAAGAGCCAGGACCCAGTGAGTGTGTGCTAGGAGTTACCCATAACTTGTTTTTCTTCCTTTAAGTTAGCAGACATGTGCAGACATGTTCTTCATAACTCCATAGGCTGTTCACAAGGTGCCCGAGGTGATGATTGGAGAACAGCCTCAGTTTGGGGGACCCAGGTGAACAGCACCAGGAGCCCCAGATAAACTGAGCACTTCCTTCACAATTCAACACCTTTTGGGAATGCTGATGAAAGCCACCATCCTGTGCCTTGCTTCTTTACAATTTTGCCTTAAGGGTAGAAAACTGGGAAGCTAGCAGGATCCTCTACACGTATTAAACAGATTCTCTTGTAGGTCCCACACTTTCTGCCTCAGAAAATTAGCATTTACATTCAGATAACACACTTATTAGAATAAATGGAATATATTGGGGTCATTATTAGTGAAAGTATAATTACTATTTGCTGAATCTACAAAAGTCGAGCATTTCATAGTATTTTGCCTATGAGAAATGTCAACCTAGAATATGAGAAAACAGCCAGATTTATCTTTTTTTCAAAGTTTTGGTCATGTTCAAAAGCTTTCAAGGTTTTAGTCTTCTCCTACAGTTCAAGCACAGAAGTTTTGGGGGAATCTCTTTAAGGGGAAAAAAATTCTTCTAGCGTTCCAAAGGAACCAAGGTCTTGATAGCTCTGTAATATCAAAACACTTCTTTCTCATACCAATATTCCTCTCTGCTAACACTTCCGAGTTTTACTTCTAAAGGCTTTCAAAGAAAGGCAGCGGAACCTGGCATTTGGGGTTTTGTCACTGGGACTCCTGGGAAGCCGGGCTCCTGGGCTCTTGATAAAGTGCAGCTACCAAGACCTTGGCCGTAAGGGGAAGTTGCCTTGTAAGATCCACGTTGCACCAGCCTAGCCACCTGACTTCTCCAGCTGCTTCACACACCTAACCATAGTATCAAAAATAAAATAACTTTTTTCTAGACTAGAAAAGGGCATAGACTTTGGAGGCAGATAAATCTAGACTCTATTTTTTATTCCCTTTGCTTATATTGTACTAAACAGTTGTGATAATGGATAAGCAGTGAGATTGATGATCCCTGGGAGAAAAGTATCAGTAAGGGGCACCATGGGCCCAGCGGAGTCCGACCATTAAGCAGTGGATTCTGACCTCATCATCTCTTCTTGCCATTTGAAAATCATTCTCAAAAATGATTTGAGGGCTTCCCTGGTGGCGCAGTGGTTGAGAGTCCTCCTGCCGATGCAGGGGACACGGGTTCATGCCCCGGTCCGGGAAGATCCCACATGCCGCGGAGCGGCTGGGTCCGTGAGCCATGGCCGCTGAGCCTGTGCGTCCGGAGCCTGTGCTCCGCAACGGGAGAGGCCACAACAGTGAGAGGCCCGCATACAGCAAAAAAAACCCCAAGAAACAAAACAAACAAAACAAACAAACAAAAAAAAATGATTTGAGTGGTGACCTAAATGGGAAGGAAATCCAAAAAAGAGGGGATATATATCTATATATATATATATAGATAGATAGATATACACATAGAGCTGATTCACTTCGCTGTACAGTAGAAACTGACACAACATTGTAAAACAATTATACCCCAATTTAAAAAAAGGATTTGATTTCATCTGCTGGTTTTGCCATCTTCTAATAATTCTCCCAAACATCCCCATTCACTTTCTCATGTCACTCTATGCCTTGATTTACTCAGCTGCAAAGTGGGAAGATAAAACCCACCTTATTCAGTTGTTGAGGAGATTAAATCCAGCTCATGCTCATCTCTGCAGCTACCACTCTGTCTTCCTCTTCCTCTTCCCATTCCCCACCCCCCATAGGTCTTGCCCTTTGCCTGGATATTCTCCTCACTTCTCCTTGCTTGGCTAACTCCCACTCAGAAACTACCTCCTCCAGGAAATCTCTGGAATGACCCACCACAAATCACCACCACCACGACTGGGTTAGAAGTTGATTTCAAAGCATTCTGCAACTGGCCTGTGGTGGCACTTAGCATACAGTATTGTAACTGTGTGTTTATCTATCGTCTCTCCTTCTAGTCTGTACTCTAAATGATGGTGGGCCCTATACCTTGTACCTGACTAATCCTAGGATCTATGGTGCCAGGTACAAAGTAGATGATCAGTAAAAATTTGTTTAATTAATCAATAATGTATGCAGAACTTGCAGAAGTGTACTGGCACACGGGAGGAACCCAACATTGGAGGCCATGATTATGAGGCTGTGGGACTGTGAGGTGATCCTATAAGAAAGTCAACCCAAGAACTGACCTAAATTGTTGACCAAGGGATCCAAAATGTCAGGCTACATCCCTAATACAGACAGACTCTCTGGAAGCTGAACCTGAAAGGAAATGAACAATTGGACATAAAGGACAATTGCTTTTTAATATTTCTGTCTATTTTAATGGGTGTATGGGTCTTGGTTCTTTTTAAAAGTTATATTTCTCCAATGGGCAAGGCAGCTTCTTAATGAAAGATGTAGACATGTCAGGTATTGCAAGAGAGCTATGTGTTGCTGTCAGTGTCACTATCATGACCATCTCTTGTACCTTGTCTCTTTTGATCCTCAAGGCGGTTCTGGGAGGTCCATTTATTGCCCTTACTTAACAAGAAAAATTAAGTGACTGGCACAAGATCACATGCAATAATTTTGGAAGGGAAAGTCAAATCAGGACCCTCTGATTCCAAATTCATCCTTTTCCCATCTACTGTACAGCCAAAGAGAAATAGCAACGTTCAGGCCCCTTCCCTTTCCCACTGTTCTCAGAGCTCTCAGCAGATATTATAAAGATTATCTGACTTTTTCATAGATGACAAATGAGACATGAGGATCTGAAAGATGACGTGACCTCTTCCAAGCTTCTCCGTGTTTGCTCTTTCAGGGAGCCGAAGTCCAAGTCTTTGTTTTCACTCACATCATGAGAAATCAAACAACCTTGTTCTTTCCTTTCCTGGTAATTATATGTTTGTAGCAATGTCCCTGAGAGGCCAAGAATTTCTTCTGTAAGCGTGCTCACTCTGGGCAGTGCCTTCCACTGCAGGGCACAAAACTGTCAGGGTCCCATTTAATGTCATTTAAATCCCACCACACTACAATTAACAACTTTAAATAAACTCTGTGCTCTCACAGGCAGGCATCACCCTACCTTTCGATTCTCATCTTCCACTTCCCTGGAATATCAGATAATTCCTACCCACACCTAACACCTGCTAGATGACCAGAGGGGCTAGGTGATGTCAAAATGCCTAGTGGCTCCACTGAGAGTCCGTCACGCTGACGTCCACTAGATAGCATGTGAATGACGGACAACCCTGTTAAAGGCTCTCTGGTGGGCTTCCCTGGTGGTGCAGTGGTTGAGAGTCCGCCTGCCAATGCAGGGTACATGGGTTCATGCCCCGGTCCGGGAAGATCCTACATGCCACAGAGTGGCTGGGCCTGTGAGCCATGGCCACTGAGCCTGTGCGTCCGGAGCCTGTGCTCCGCAACGGGAGAGGCCACAACAGTGAGAGGCCCACGTACGGCAAAAAAAAAAAAAAAAAAGGCTCTCTGGTGGGAAGAATTCCAGACAGTGGGACAGTGGTGTGGGGGGTGGGGTGGGTAGGGAGTAGAAGCAGGGAGGATTTAGTCCCCGCCAAGCCTCTGTCTCACTGTCTGCTACTTGAATCTACCCTGTCCGACAATTCCAGTCTCTGTCTTAGGCATCTGGCTCTGGTCCCTGGAGAACAACATATTCAAAGCTGGCCATGTGCCCACGTTCTTTATACAGCACGTGGGAGGTGCTCCCCGGGGCACCCCAGCCAGGGCGAGCCTCCTGCCTGCCCCCAGATTAGCTTAACTCACCTCCTAGTTGTAAGCAAATTAGATGAACACTTATGAACTGGGATAATAACATCCTGAAAAGATGAACTAACTAATAATTATAATGAGAGAGCAGTCAAAATAATACCCATGTTTATTTAGTATCTGTCATTTGAGGAATATGGGGTGAGCCATTGCTGTCAGTTCATGAATCCTCCCTACATGTTTATGAGGGAGAAAAAAAGCAGAGGTTGGTCAGGAAGAATCACTGCCGCAGGGGAAGGGCTGAAAAATATGATGACTTTCGATATAAAGTTGGGCAGGCAGTCCGGGAAGGAAAATATCCGCCTGCCCTCTCCCTCCTGAGCCTTTGCTCAGCCTTCATGCTGCCCTGGGCTCTTACATTCATGTTCGTTTTTCTATTCATGACTTCTGTTCTTTTGTAATTACTCCAGGCCCGAGTTTTCCAAAGTGTGTCCTGATGTATATTAATAAGTACTATTTTTAAAAGGATTACACTGAGTCAATCACAATCAAATAGATTTCTTTAACTATAGGACTTTTCAAAAGCTCTTAATACGCTAATATGCATAGTGAATGTCCCAGCAGAGTATGTAAGAGGTTGAACCATTTGAAATCCCTCTTTTGGAGGTCAAAGACAATTGAACATTGGCAATTTCATGTAGTCCAACCTAATAGTATACAGCACTCCCAATCTTGCTTGACTACAGAACTCTTCTGGGAAAAATTTTGCCGTATCAGTGTCCTCAGAACTCACTTTGGGAACCGCTGTGTTAAGTAAATACTTAAATACAGAGACTGTTAGGTGCTTGATTGGTGCACGTTGCTTGGACCCCAAGAGGTTCACATGTAACAGGATAATAGATTGAGCAGAATGGGCGGCAGGCAGATGGGGGAATCCTGCCAGGCCTTGAGTTTCCAGGAAGAGTGGCCCAATACGGCATTTTCCTACCCAGTAAAAGTGCAGAAATGCACATTACTGTATAGAGTTACAACTGCTGCTATATTAAGGTGTAAGGATTTTTTAAACTGTAAAAGTGGTTTGAAATATTCAATTTTTAAAAAATTTATTAAATTTTAAAAATTTTATTTATTTTTGGCTGTGTTGGGTCTTTGTTGCTGTGCACGGGCTTTCTCTAGTTGCGGCAAGCAGGGGCTACTCTTCGTTGTGGTGTGCAGGCTTCTGATTGTGGTGGCTTCTCTTGCTGTGGAGCACAGGCTCTAGGCGCACAGGCTTCAGTAGTTGTGGCACGTGGGCTCCGTAGTTGTGGCGCACGGGCTTAGTTGCTCCGTGGCATGTGGGATCTTCCCGGACCAGGGCTCAAACCCGTGTCCCCTGCATTGGCAGGTGGATTCTTAACCACTGCACCACCAGGGAAGCCCTAAAATATTTAATTTTAATACACAAAGGCTCAACGGAAGAAGCAGAATATGAAAGGGTACACACTCTATTACTGACTATGTAAAAATGATTTACTGTTTGGCTTACAGAGGAAAAAAAAGAAAATATTTCATTTACAATGAAAATATATTCACTTATAATGATAGACCAATGGATGACTTTTTGTTTCCTTGTTTCAAAATTTCCTTAAATGTTATTATACTGTTTCACAGTTAAAAAAAAAAATTATACCAGTAACTCCTTAGGCTTTGAGTCCATACCAGAATGTCCTCTGAGGAAGTCCCACGGCACCCCAGCCCCATTCTTTCCAGGTGGGAAGGTAGTATCGAGGAGAAGATGGCCTTCCAGACAGAGCTTTAGTAAATGGTGTCCCGCCGGCTCCCTCACTGAGCTGGGAGGAGTCAAAGACAACCCCTAACAGTCCCTCTGCCTCCACAGCCAGGTGAGGGACCACCCGCCCACAGAGATTCCAAATCTGCAGGCATTCCTAGCACCCAGTGGCTGCTTCCTAACACCTACGTTTAAGTTGTTTTTGAAGTCTTGAACAGGATCCTTTAGAAACACTCTTCATAAATGATTAGCTCTCTCAGCAAGGCCTCACAACCCTGTTGAATGCCAGTGTTTCAGAAGTATGGTACTTTTATAATGCGAAAGGAAAATGGCAGGGAACATTCCTACCCTAAGCACACAATGACAGCTACAGCATGGAGGGCATGGATTTTGTGGGCTAACTCGGGAATCTAGCTCTCATTTATACAGCTGTGTCCCTGGGACAATGTCTTCCTAGTCTTCCTAAGGATGCTGTCCCAACAGCCCTCAGACACCTGTTGGTAGAGGGTGAGGTCGTTGCTGCTGAGGAATTCCTCCGTCCACGCCTTCAGGTAGAGCCTGGCCTGCAGGGGAGACTCCCGAGGCAGCAGCTTCAAGGGAGCAGGATAACTGAGAAGCACCTGCACTCCTCCTCACGGCTTGGCGGGGAAACCCTCTGTGTAAGGGACATCCTGGAGTCCTGCTCCCTCGCCCTGTCCCACTCCCAAATCGGCCTCATTCCTAGGCTCTGGGCCCCCAGCATTCCCTGCATGCCGTCCTGGAGGAGCTGGAATCAATGCCAGGAGGCAGAGCCCCACTTGAAACCTGGATGGCTTTGGCTGAATTGCCACGACCCTATATTAAGGTCTCTGGACAAAGACCTCTTGACCTAAGGCCACCAGAATGACATCAGGACTTTCCCAATCGACTGGCTTCTTCTCTCTTAGCTGTAAAGAGAGTCACCAAAACTTGGATCCTCATCAAAAAAGGGAAGACAGAAGGAAAAGGATAGGAAGCTCTTTCCCCGGACAGGTCAGCTTCTTGACTGGAGTAATTCCTCATCCCCATCTACCCTGCCTCAGGGCTTCCCACCAGGACCTGTCTGGAAACTTAACCCCAGGCTTCAAGGCTTCCGCCAGGGCTCCTTTGGGGTCTGGAAGAAGCTCCCTCTCACACAGCCCTTGCTAGTACGGGACTGGCCCTCCCTTGCCCGCCCCGTAAGACTTTATCCTGACCCTGAAGCTTACACCAGCCACTTTTTTTTTTTAACATCTTTATTAGAGTATAATTGCTTTACAAGGGTGTGTTAGTTTCTGCTGTATAACAAAGTGAATCAGCTATACATATACATATATCCCCATGTCTCCTCCACCAGCCACTTTTAAAGGGCAATTGTCCCCATACTGTTATATTCTGTTCCTGGACCCTGAGGCCTTTTAGCAAAGGGTACAGTCAATCATCGAATATGCGAAATGAGTGAAAGGCTACTTCCTCATACCAGAGGCGGGTTCCCTGGAGCTGGAGCCTGGTGGTTTTGAGCTGCATGGGGCAGCAGAGGAGGGCGGCTACCACCTGACCAGGCGTAGAGTGGCAGAGGACAACCCCAGGAGATGGGACCAGTGTCATGGGGTAGGGGTGAGGGCGGGATTCAGGAGAGTGTAGCGTCATGGAGACCATAGAAGAAAGTGTTTCAAGGAGGCAGTTGTGGGACATTTTGTGTTGAATGCTGTTGTGAAGACAAGTAAGATCATATCAGAGAAACTGACATTAGATTTGGCAACATGGAGGTCGCTAGAAACATTGACAGTAGTGATAGATACCTTGGTGCAGTGGGGACAAAACCCCACTGGAGTAAATTAAGGAGAGAATAATAATAGAATTTGCAGTTTACAGTAAGTGTCTGCTAAATGCTTTATATGCATTCATTCACATATTTCTCACAATCTTACGGTGCAGATTCTAATATCATGCCCATTTTACAGATGAGGAAGCCAGGCCCAGAGAGGATAAATAACTTGCCCAAGGCCACACGGCTGGAAAGTGGTGGAGCCTGGATTGCAACCCGCTGCCCTGTCCAGTCTGCACGGGGAGCCACCCCTCAAGCTCCCTTTAAAACACCAGCAAGTCATAGTTCACTAACTCCGGGCAGCTTTCCACAAGTTTGCTAAGAAGGGGAAAAGAGAGGAGGCAGGAGAGGTTGTGGAGCTGAGAGAGGGCTTTTCTTTTAAACTAGAAAACACTGACATTCAGGTGGCATGCTGACAGGGATACTGGAGGAGCATAGGAGAGGTGAGGATGCTGACTGGAGGAGGGGAGAGGAGACGGATCCAGGGCGCAGAGGGGTTGCCCTTCTCTCGGAGCTGGGCTCGTCCTCTGGTACCAGGAGGGACGCAGAGAAGAAGGGTGCAGATGAGTGTGGCAGGCAGCCGTGGAAGAGAAAAGTTGAAGGAACCAGAATCTGCCGGCTCCTATTTTCTCAGTGAAGGATACAGCGAGATAAGAGGCTTGCAGGAGGCCTGGAGAGAGGAGGTGTGAAATGGCCTTTTTGGGGGAGGAGGGAGGAGAACGTAGTGAAGAGCCAAGACAGGGAGCAAAAAGAGACAATTCAATACCCCGACACTTTAAGGATGCTCTATTTCTCAAATCTTTCATGCTCTTTATTCTATGAAATTTTTCATTCTAAATCTGCAGGGAAAGAAAGAGGGGAAACTGTCTTCCCTTTCTCTCATTACTGCTATGCTGGAGCGGTAGGAATACATTTGGAAGAGATGTGATAGTAAATCTGAAACATCCCAGGCAGAGGGTTTGGGACTGTGGAAAGCTTCATGTTTTTTTCCTTTGTTTTCGTCAAGGCCCATCCGCCCCTCTTTAGAACACTTCTTAAGGAGAAATGCGGAATGATAAATGATCACGGGTGAGATTTATCTCTATCAGGATTCAATCCTCGTGCTCTCCCTGAGGAATCACAGAGCCCAGAGAGAAGGCTAACACAGCATTACCTGAAGGGCTTGTTAAAACACAGATTGCTGGGCCCCGCCCCTAGTTTGGGATTTGGTTGGTCTGGAGTGGGGAGTGCAAATCTGCATTTCTCGGAGGCCCAGACCATGGAGCGAGTGTTACTACCCCAGGCAGCGAGCACTTTCCCGAATCTCGTAGAACAAGGACTAGAGAAGAAGGTATCTCCACTGAAATCCCAGAAGAATTCAGACACAGGTCCCTTAAGCCCAGCTGCTACTTTTGGACTGGTCATGCCTCACCTTCCCTTTGAGCCACTTTGTTATTTTGTAAAAACAGTGGGAGGGCATGACTGAATAAGAGTATCTAACACATACATTGGTAACTACGTGCAAGGTGCTGCTCTGAGCTCTTTACATGTATTAACTCATTTAGTCTTCACAACAAATGGGAGGCTGGTACAATTATTAACTCCAATTTCCTGAGGAAATGAAGACACAGAGAGGTTAAGCAACTTACTTGGGGTCACCCAGCTAGGAGAGCAGGAATATGAATACAGGTGAGACTAACCCCAGCACCGACATTATTTCCACTTCTTTATATGTCAAAGGTAAATATGGATGAAGCTTTGGTCTCTCAGATTTAGGGATCTTTGATGTTTTGGTAAATCGTGGTCAGCTGGGGTCCAGTACGGTTTTTAGCTAGGGTCACTGGGCAATATGGAATCATTGAAAGAGCATTGTTCTACCCATTTTTAACTGCATGACCCTTTGGCAAGTTGCACAATTTCTTTTTATTATCTCGTAGATAAAATGAGGGGGTGTACTGACTTTCTGAATTTTCAAGCTCTGAAAGGATGTAATTTTCACTGAGTTTCAATCACTTCTCACTCCTGTACTCACTCATCTAGAGCAGCTGCCTGAAACAACACAGACCCAGGGTTGATAAGCCACAGGCTCCGGCTTGTTCTGGGGACAGCGCCCTCCTCGGCCAGCGGAGAGCTCTCCCGCCCTGGCTGTCTGGTCCCTGAGGAGTTTTGCCAGTGTTGAGCTGGGCTCTGCTTTAAGTGGCAGGAGATGAGGCAGAGCTGATTAGAAAGATAATTTTCTAATAAAAGTCAGTATAGAGGTCTAGGTAGGAGCTTGTTGGTTTCTGCTGACCTGGGGCACATTGAGCGGGTCATCCTGCCTCAACATTTGCATCTTTGAAATGGAGATAATTAGGAGTGTGGTGTCGTTTAGCTAATTAACCATTACCCAGTGCTTGGTCATACCTCCATAGCTCCATTGGCCCCCATTGGCCTCCTTTGGCTGTGGCTCTTGACAACAGCAGTGCCTCATAGGAAGACTTATATGCTGAACTTGTACACTCAAGGACCTCCCAGACTCACCTCACCCACCTTAATGCTTGATACTGGCAGAGCCATACATTTATTCTAAACCCTAGTCATCCTCAGGTTTACAGAAGAATGGTCTCAGACTCATAGACAACAAAAGGTGGGGTGGACATTTTTTTTTTTCAAAACAAGAAGCTGAAAAACTCTGAATATTCTCCAGAGTGTTGTTAGAGTGACCTGTCATTAAGAGACCTCGGTAGCAATTTATCCAAAGTATACTAGAATGCGTATTTCACAGCCACGTATCAGGCATTGTAGAGAGATTTGCAGATGAAGACTCTAGCAATAACTCTTAGGATGTGCCAGGCACATAATTATCACATGCCATTCACACAACTCTAGGAGTTAAGTTCTATTATCAGCCCATTTCATAGGTAGGTAAATTGAGGCCCACACAGTTCAAGGTGGCACAAGGATTTGAACCCAGGTAGTGTGATTCCAGAGCCAAGATAGGTAGCCATGGAGCTACACTGCCTCCCTATGACAAGGGACAAGACAAAGGCCAGGCCCTTGACGAGCCAACCCCACTGAGGGAAACAGACGCGCACAGGAACAGGTATTCATCAACATGGCTGACCACGAACATAAAAGGAGCAGTTAACTGCAACTAGAAAGATCCAGGAAGACCTCAAAGTGGAAGTGGCATTTGAGCTGAATGCTGAAAGAAATGAGTAACATTGCAGCAGGTGGAGATGGGGCTAGAGCAACATGCTCAGGAGGTAACCTGCCCCTGGTGTGGGCAGGAACACAGGTGCCTCCTGTTTAGTCTTTCTTCCGATGTGCAATTTATCTCATTTTCCAACTCTGTTCTGCTCATGAGGATGGGCACTCAAGGCCCCGAAGTCTCAGGTTTTATAGGCTCAGAGGGTCTGAAAGTTGGACCCATCTTTTCATACCTCGATGGGGTTTCAAGTGTCAGCATGGCCTGTGCTGAGATCCTCCCCAGGCCAGGCCTTTGGAGAGATTTTCTCACTAGGCAAACTTTTGTTATGTTGCCAAGCACCACTTTGGCCATCAAAGTCTGGTATGTATGAGCCAGCCACCAGCTCGAAATCTTGGGGGCAACGGGAAACCAAGAGTTTGGAACAAAGTTCCCTGTGCCTCCCTTGTTCAGCCTCCCTCATTCTCTGTTTCATCCACCTTCCTCTGGTAGACTTCTGCTCCTTTTCTATGCAGTAGCTTCCTTCCTTTGACATGTCTTCATTAATCCCACTGTGGCTGGTGATTTCCCCCAGTCTTAAGTGCTCCGAAGAGCTCTCTTCAGATACAAGAGCCAGAATGAGACAGATGAAGAATACAGGAAGAAGGAAGGGAGGGAGGGAGGAAAGGGGGAGAGGGAGAAAGGGAGGGAGGGAGGGAGGAAGGAAAAAGGGAAGGAAAGAAGGAAGAAAGGAAAGAAAGAAGGAACAAATGAAAAAAGGAAGGAAAGAAGGAGGGAAGGAAGGAGAGAAAGAGAGGATGGGGAGGCCGGGGAGAAAGGAGAGCAGAGTAACTATTTTAAATCCATGCCACTGGGTCTCACTTCTGCTTTAGCTTGTGTCTCTGTTTTCTGGAAGGAGAGCTACAAGATGCTGCAGCTATCTGGTATTCTCTGTTGCCAGTGCATGCTCAACACACCCATGAACCTAGACTCAGAGGATCCTTGCCTCTTCCTGGCCTCATCTGGGTTCAGGAGCTACCTGGCCTCATATCTTCCTCACTTTCTGGGCAAAGCCACATGAGTTCTGCTTAAATGCTGTATAGGCCATATTATTGTCCGGATTGGATCTCCCGACCAGCACCAGTCCTGATACCCCTACCAGTCCAGGGTGCCCCATGAAACTTCTCTGTTGACATCCATGAGACCCTTCTATCCTGGTCTTATCCTACCTCTCCCACCACTTACTCCCAGTTCTTTCTTTGACTCACCTTCCTCTGCCCACCCTTAAACGTTGGTGTTCGTCAGCTTCCCATCCCCGGTCCCTTGCTCCTCTCCTGCGATGTGCTCTCCTTAGAAGACATCCCAGCTGGCTATTCCCTGCCTCCTGCTTCTGACTCTCAAACTGACATCTCCAGCCCTGACCTCTCCCAGTTTCTCTCAGTGGATGCTGTCCACTGAGCATCTCCACCTAGAGGCGCCAGGAGAACCTCAAATTCTACACATGCCGAAGTTAACTAACTCTCATCTCTTCTCCCTCTTTCCCAACTCACTGTATCTAATCCAGGAACATGGGGTTCATTCCAGGCTTCACCCTTTGCCTCATCCATTCCTATTCTGTACCACCCTACCTGCCCCTCCATTCATTTACCAAATATCACCACTTTAAGTCCTAACCATTTCTTGAATAGTTTCCCCCTCTCTGGACCCCTGCTATCATTCTCAACTTCAGGTCCTCATCATTCCTTATGTAACTGTTTCCCTGCAATTTCTTTGCCCTCATATCCATTCTCTATGCTGCCTCTGGACCCCTGCTATCATTCTCAACTTCAAGTCCTCATCATTCCTTATGTAACTGTTTCCCTGCAATTTCTTTGCCCTCATATCCATTCTCTATGATGCCTCTGGAATAACCTGCCTAAGATGAAAACCACCAAGATTCCCCTGCTTGAGACTTCAATGGCTCCTCATCACCCACACCAAATTCCTAGCTCTGAGTCTGCTTGACAAAGGCCCAACATGACCTGGCTCTGCCTCCCCAGCCTCCTCTCAGCACCCCCTGCCTCAAACTTCATGCTCTGATAATGATATGGAGTAGCTTGTAACTCTCCAACACCCCATGCTGCTTTGTGAGCTTTATTCTATTATCCTATCCTATCCCATCCTGTCCTGTCCTGTCCTGTCCCCTCTGTCTAGAGGGTCCTTCCCATGCTTCTTCACCTGGATTAAGCTGATTCATCCTCAAGACTTAGCCCAGCCATCACCTGGTTCAGGAAACCTTCCCCAAAGCCTCAGGTTAGGGAAGTGCTCCTGTTGCATTCTGCCCTATTGTCTCATGGCTTATGAACAGCAGGTTGGAATTGTCTGTTTGGGAGTCTTTCTTTCCCATTAGCCTAAAATCCTGTCAGTGTTTTAGTTGCCTTCACACTAGTGCCTGGTGCAGTGCCCAGCACATAGTAGGTGCTCCGTTAATGCTGTTGATCAGAATGTAACCCCTTCAGATCAGGGATCATGACTTTTCCACCCATAGACTCCTAGCAGGCACTCAAATATCCCATGGGTCACAGTTATGGTCAATTAATCTACAACAAAGGAGGAAGAATATACAATGGAGAAAAGACAGCCTCTTCTATAAGTGCTGCTGGGAAAACTGGACAGCTACATGTAAAAGAATGAAATTAGAGCATTCTCTAATACCATACACAAAAATAAACTCAAAATGGATTAAAGACCTAAATGTAAGACCAAATAATATAAATATCCTAGAGGAAAACAGAGGCAGAACACTCTTTGATATAAATTGAGGCAATATTTTTTTGGATCAGTCTCCTAAAGCAAAGGAAATAAAAGCAAAAATAAACAAATGGAACCTAAGTAAACTTAAAAGCTTTTGCATAGCAAAGGAAACCATCGACAAAATGAAAAGACAACCTATTGAATGGGAGAAAATAATATTTTCAAATGATAAGACTGATAAGGGGTTAGTACCCAACACATATAAAGAGCTCATACAACTCAACATCAAAAAAACAAACAATCCAATTGAAAAATTGGCAGAAGAACCAAACAGACCTTTCTCCAAAGAAGACATACAGATGCCAACAAGCACATGAACAGGTGACCAACATTGCTAATTACTAGAGAAATGCAAATCAAAACTACAATGGGGTACCACTTCACACTGGTCAGAATGGCAATCATTAATAAGTCTACACATAACAAATGATGGAGAGGGTGTGGAGAAAAAGGAACCTTCCTACACTGTTGTTGGGAATGTAAGTTGGTGCAGCCACTATGGAAAACAGTATGGAGCTTCTTCAAAAAACTAAAAATAGAGTTGTCGTATGATCCAGCAATCCCACTCCTGGGCATATACCTGGACAAAACTATAATTTAAAAAGATACATGCACCCCTATGTTCATAGCAGCATTATTTACAATAGCCAAGACATGGAAACAACCTAAATGTCTATCAGCAGAGGAATGGATAAAGATGTGGTACGTATATACAGTGGAATACTACTCAGCCATAAAAAGAATGAGATAATGCCATTTGCAGCAACATGGATGGAACTAGAGATTATCATACTAAGTGAAGTAAGTCAGACAAAGACAAATACCACATCACTTATATGTGGAATCTAAAATATGACACTGATGAACTTTTATGAAACAGAAACAGACTCACAGACATAGAGAATAGACTTGTGGTTGCCAAGGAGTAGGGGGTGGATGAGGGATGGAGTGGGAGTTTGGGGTTAGCAGATGCCAACTATTATATATAGAATGGATAAACAACAAGGTCCTACTGTATAGCACAGGGAACTATACTCAGTACTCTATGATAAAGCATAATGGAAAAGAATATGAAAAAGAGTGTATGTATGTGTATAACTGAATCACTTTGCTGTACACCTGAAACTAATATAACATTGTTAATCAACTGTACTCCAATATAAAATAAAAAGTAAAAAAAGTAAAATAAAAACTAGACAGTCTCATGTCAGTTAAGGTCACATTTGGCTGTTTAAAGTTAATAAAAAACTTGACTTCAAAACAAAACAAAACAAAAAACACAACATTGTGAGTCAACTATACTTCAATGAAACAAGAAAACAAAAAAACTCCACAACCTGATTAAAAAATGTTCAGAAGAACTGAATAAACATTTTTCCAAAGAGGAAATACAGATGGTCAACAGGCACATGAAAAGATGCTCAACATTGCTAATCATCAGGGAAATGCAAGTCAAAATCATAATGAGATATCACCTCACACCTGTCAGAATGGCTATCATCAAAAAGAACACAAATAACAAATGTTGGCGAGGATGTGGAGAAAAGGGAGCCCTTGTACACTGTTAGTAGGAATGTAAACTGGTGCAGCCACTGTGGAAAACAGTATGGAGGTTTCTCAAAAAACTAAAAACAGAGTTACCATATGATCCAGGAATTCCAATCCTGGGTATATATCTGAAAAAAACAAAACCACTAAGTCTAAAAGATACATGCACCCCAATGTTCATAGCAGCATTATTTACAATTGCTAGTATATGGAAACAACCTAAGTGTCCATCAACAGATGAATGGGTAAAGAAGCTGTGGTATATATATATATATATATGTATATATATATATATATATATATACCACATATATATATATATATATATATAATGGAATACTACTCAGCCATAAAAAAGAATGAAATTTTGCCATTTGCAGCAACATGGACGGACTTGGATGACATTATACTAAGTGAAATAAGTCAGACAGAGAAAGACAAATACTGTATGATCTCAATTACATGTGGGATCTAAAAAATACAACAAACTAGTGAATAAAGCAAACAAGAATCAGACTCACAGACCTAGAGAACAAACTAGTGGTTACAAATGGGAAGAGGGTATGGGGGAGAGGCAACAGAGGGGTAGGATATTAAGAGGTACAAATTTTTGTGTATAAAATAAATAAGTTACAAGGATATACTGTACTACACAGGGAATATAGCCAATATTTTATAATAACTATAAATGGAGTATAACCTTTAAAAATTGTGAATCACTATATTGTGTACCTATAACTTATACTGTACAGCAACTATACTTCAATTAAAAAAAAAAAAAGAGGGGCTTCCCTGGTGGTGCAGTGGTTGAGAGTCCGCCTGCCAATGCAGGGGACATGGGTTCGTGCCCCGGACTGGGAGGATCCCACATGCCGCAGAGCAGCTGGGCCTGTGAGCCACAACTGCTGAGCCTGCGCGTCCGGAGCCTGTGCTCCGCAATGGGAGAGGCCGCAACAGTGAGAGGCCCGCGTACCGCAAAAATAAATAAATAAATAAAAGAAAAAAAATGTTCCATGGGTGAAGGCTGCTTCCATTGATGGCCATGAAGGAAAAAGGGGAAGAGAGTTCTGACCACAAAGCTCCTAAATGTACCATGCAGGCAGGCCTGGTAGAACATACACAACAGCATTCCATCTCCAAGTGGCATGCATTCTGAGCATGAGGTTTGAAGATAGTAAGCTCTCTGGTAATTATTTAAGAAAATAATCCACTGGGTCTACAGAGGATGGGGAGATCCTCTCATGAACTCTCCCACATCACCAATGGCCATGATCACCTCATGACCTTAATATACTCATAAAATGTATGAGTATATTAAGGAAAATTATGGCCTTGTTAGGGTGGAGAGTGGACACCAGCTTTACCCAGATGGGCTCCACCCACTTCCCTGGAACAGCCCTCCAGCCCCTGCTTCCCACCCAGCCTGCCCATCGGCCCTCTTCCCAGTGGCCTCTTTGCACAAAGGTTCAGCCATGATCACCTCCTTCATCCTGGGGCCTACAGAGGGTCCACCTGCATCCCACCCATCATCAGTCATAGATTCCCTTCCACCCTCCCAAATAGCCCCACGCCACCCTGCTCAGTGCCCCCACAAGAGCCTTGACATCCCAGCCTGGCACATACACTGGCATGTGCCAGCCCTCCAGGGCAGAAAACCAACCTGACCCTGAACGGGGGCCTCAAGAGGCTGGGGTGTGAGGTTACACTGAGTCCACTTAGGCTCTTGTCTGGCCAGGCTCCGCCAGCCCAATGCTGGATCAGATAAGGGTACAGGTGGGGACCTATGGGACAGCCCAGCAGTCCTCAGCAACCCCCAAAGCCCTCACCCCAGTTTCCTCCACCTGTAAGCATAGAGAATAGAGCGCTACCTCCAGAAGATGACCTGCCCTTGGGAAGCCATGGTGGGGGGAACAGGCCCTTCCCACGGGAGCTGGATGCTGGGGTGAGTGGAGCTGCTGCTGCCTTCCCGGTGCTGTGACTCACAGCTGGCTGGGGTGCACTGGCCTTAAATAGTGGGCTCAGATGGGAGTGGTTGGTGCAGCTGTGGATGGCTCAGAAGTCCTGCTGCTGAAGTCCCTGCAGGCACAGAGGCTGCCTGTTCCAGCCAGGGAGTTCAGGCACGCAGAACCGCCTTGCCAAGCCTTCACCCGGTGAGAGGGTGGGAAGGAAAAGCTTCCCAGGCCCCCTGCTTCAGGGCTCATATTCACACACATCAATTCTCCTAACTCTGCGGGAGGGAGAGCTAGGGAGGGAGAGTTCATCTCCACCTAAGAAAGGACTGGAACAGCCCAAAGTGGCAGGTCTGTGCCAGGAAGCTGGGAGGCTGGGAGTCCTTCCTGTGGTGGCTGATGCTCAGATAGAGGCTGGGTCATCCCTGGTGGGATCTCTTGTGGAGGAGACTTGTGCTGAGGGACCTCAGATGGCTGTGAGCCAAGATGACAAGAGTACTGAGTCTGTCACTTAAGACTGAGCTCACCTCGGGCCCCTGAGACTGCCTGGCTGGGTGGGCAGAACTCCACTAGTTTCATTTCAGTTAAAGGGTGAGAGGTCCTGCTCTGCCCACCTCACAACTAGTTTGAGACTCCAAAACAACACAGAATGTGCACTACATAGAAGCTATTGCTGTTGGGTGAGTGAGTTAGAAAAACTGGTCTCTGACATTTCATCCAGCACTCAGATTTCCAACAAGACAGGAAGTCTAAAGCATAAAGCCCTCTCTCTCTCTCTATCGTCTCCTCCATCCCCCGAAGGGGCACCCTGGATGGGAAACATCCTCTGACTGGATGATTCACCAGCTACTAGCTGGCTACTGTGTTTATTTCGGGGTAAAGATGCCCCAGGACTTCAGCCAAATGACTCCAGTGTTGGTACACGAGCTGCTGGAATAAGCACAGAGCACAGCTGGGAAAGGAAGAGAGAACCACGTGGTGGGGAGAAGACAGAAGAGGAGAGGGTAATTTAACAGTGGGAAGGTCTTTGTTTGTTTTTATTTCTTTAAACATTTTTTCTCTCTAGGCTTTTTTTTTTAATTGAAGTATAGTTGATTTACAATGTTGTGTTAATTTCTGGTGTACAGCAAAGTGATTCAGTTACACATATATATTCTTTTTCATTATAGGTAATTACAAGATATTGAATGTAGTGCCCTGTGCTATTCAGTGGGTCCTTGCTGATTATCTATTTTATGTATAGTAGTGTGTATCTGTTAATCCCAAACTCCTAATTTATCCCTCCCACCCTTTCCCTTTGGTAACCATAAATTTGTTTTCTGTGTCTGTGAGTCTGTTTCTATTTTGTAAATAAGGTCACTTGTATCATTTTAAAAAAAAGATTCCACATATAAGTGATATCATATGCTCTTTGTCTTTCTCTGTCTGACTTACTTCACTCAGTATGGCAATCTCTAGGCCCATCTGTGTTGCTGCAAATGGCAATATTTCACTCTCTTTATGTCTGAGTAGTATTCCATTGTATATGTGTATAACATCTTCTTTCTACATTCCTCTGTCGATGGACATTTAGGTGGTTTCCATGTCTTGGCTATTGTAAATAACGCTGCTATGAACATTGGGGTACATGTATCTTTTCGAATTAGGGTTTTCTCCAGATATATGCCCAGGAGTGGGATTGCTGGATCATAAAGCAACTCTATTTTTAGTTTTTTAAGGAACTTCCATCCTGTTTTCCATAGTGGCTGCACCAATTTACATTCCCGAAAACAGTGTAGGAGGGTTGTTGGAAGATCTTTAGAGTCAACCAGAGCCAGGTCCAAATCCTGGATTCTTAATCATGTGACTTTGGGGAAATTCCTTTACCTTCCTTCAAGGCATCTCTTACTGGGCTGGGGTGCAGAGTACCTGAGGGGGTCCACATGCTTTCCCTTTCTCCAGAGTAAGTAAAGGGGTGATGCCTGGGACTTATGAGGTGCCTGTGCTAACTGGATCCCTTCCGGGTCTGGGGAGGCTGAAGGAAGTGGGAGCAGTGATTTCAGTAATTCTTATAAAGTGTCCATCGACAGATGAATGGATAAAGAAGATGTGGGACATATATACAATGGAATATTACTCAGCCATAAAAAGAAACGAAATTGAGTTATTTGTAGTGAGATGGATGGACCTAGAGTCTGTCATACAGAGTGAGGTAAGTCAGAAAGAGAAAAACAAATACTGTATGCTAACACATATATATGGAATCTAAAAAAAAAAAAGGTGCTGAAGAACCTAGGGGCAGGACAGGAATAAAGACGCAGATGTAGAGAATGGACTTGAGGACACGGGGAGGGGGAAGGGTAAGTTGGGACGAAGTGAGAGAGTGGCATGGACATATATACACTACCAAATGTAAAATAGATAGCTAGTGGGAAGCAGCCACATAGCACAGGGAGATCAGCTCGGTGCTTTGTGACCACCTAGAGGGATCGGATAGGGAGGGTGGGAGGGAGGGAGATGCAAGAGGGAGGGGATATGGGGATATATGTATATGTATAGCTGGTTCACTTTGTTATACAGCAGAAACTAACACACCATTGTAAAGCAATTATACCCCAATAAAGATATTAAAAAAAAATCCTATACATCTGACCCACCCCAAAGGCACAAGGTTTCTGCCCAGTCCTCAATAAGCCTCAGAAAGGACAGTCCCCCCTCAAACAGCCCGGAGCAGGGTCACCCAGTCTGTCTCTTCCAACCATCCATCATCACTACAGGATGGGCTAAGGAAGGCCTGGAGGAGAAAACCAAGACAACCCACTGAGAGATAAAGTGACCAACAAGCAGCTTCTGTCAGGAGGAAAGCTTGAGGAGCCCACTCGCCACGAGGGCAAACACCGTCAGGCAGCAACACAGAGCTAAAAGCCTCTGCAGAAGCAAACAAACATCATCTGGTTCTGACTCCAAAACCTGAAGAGCGATGCACGTAAAATAACAAAAAAATCATTGCAAAGCAACAGACCAGTATTTCAAAATGTTAGAATAACATAAGATTGTATGTGTGTGTGTGTGTGTGTGTGTGTGTATGTGTGTGTGGAGAGAGAGAGAGAGAGAGAGGGAGGCTTTGAAACCTTCATCTCTCCAGGATTTGAGAGCCTCTCTAGACACCTCTCTGAGAAATGCCTGAAGCCTCCTGCTCTGTCCTGTGCCCAGGCCATTTTCCTTCACCTGTCCCGTAAATGATGGGGTTCTTTGTGATTCTGTCCTCTGCCTTCTCTTCCTACAGGGCCCATGTCCCCTGGGCGACCGTGTCCACGCCTCTGCTTCTACTGCCCCCTTCTGCAGACCGGGACATCTGTACCCACAGCCCATGGCTCCTGACAGGCCTCTAGCACCACATGTCCCGCTGCTCCACTTGCTGTCCTGCAGGAACCACAGAGCCACACATGTCCAAGGTGGAATGCACCCTTGTCCGTCTCTAACTCCACTGCTCCTCCTGGGTTACACCTCTTGGAAACGGCAGCATCCCGTGCCAGATTGCTCAAGCCCAAAACCTGGAAGTCAGCCTCTACCCTCTCTTCCCCTTGCCCTTTACACCTCCGTGCTCCCCAAGTCTCATGATTCTTCCTGCTTGTATTAGTTTGCCCCCTTCGACATAACAAAGTACCGCAGGCTGGATGGCTTAAACAACGGAAATGCATTTCCCCACAGCTCTGGAGGCCGAAATCCAAGATCATGGTATCAGCCGGGTTGGCTTCTTCTGAGGCCTCTCTCCTTGGCTTGAAGATGGTTGTCTTTTCCCTGTGTCCTCACATGGTCTTCCTTCTGTATGTCTATGTGTCTCTCCCCAAGATCGACAAGGAGAAAACAGATTTTGTGTTTGTTTCACACATCTGCTCTACCTTTTGTCCGAATCCTAAATTGTTCTTCTATCTTCTAAGTACAGCAGCCATATCGGATTAAGCCCACCCTAATGACTGTTAGCTTAATCACTGCTTTAAAGACCCCTATCTCCAAATACAGTCACAATCTGAGGTACTGGGGGTTAGGACTTCAACATGCGAAATTTTTCAGGGGAGGACACATTTCAGCCCATAATACTCCTTTATGCTTCCCAAATCCACCCCCTTCTCTCTATCCCTATTAGTATCCCTTAAATTCGATCCCTCATCATTTCCCATCTGAAGTGAATTATTAAACAGTCTCCTATTTCTCCTATTTCTGCTAGAGTGATATTTCTAACATGCAAATCTGATCAGAGTTCTTCCTGAGTTAAAATGATCCATGGTTCCCCAGTGCCTGTGGTCTGGCGTCTACCGACCTTTCCAGATTCTGCTCTCACGTTCCTTCTCCTCACTCCATGTACCAGGCATGCTGAGCTGCTTTGGGTTCTCCCCAGATGCCACAGTCTCCCAAGCTCCTCCAAGCCGTCTTTGTACATGCTGCTCTGTCTGTTTGAAACCACCCCCTGCCCTTTCCTTGTTTGTGATCAATTCTGTGGGAAACTCTCCCCAACTACTTCCACCTGGCAGGTGCCATACTCTGGGCTCCCATGAGAACCTCATGCCTACTTCTGAGTTCCTAAGTTATGACTGCGGACTTCTCTGACTTCTTCACTAGACACTCCTTAAAAATAGAAAAAGGCGTCTTGTTTACTTTTATATTTCACAGCAGCATAAGGCACACACAGAGTAAGGGGTGTTACATGTTTGTTGAACAAATGCATGTTTTTCTCTCACAGCACACAATGATAGTACTATTTCCTGTTTATGCATCTATCTCATTGCTAGTCTGTGAGCAACTAGGGGATTAAAACGAGGCCTCATTCATCTTTGTGTCCCAAGTTCTAACACCATGGCAGACACATAAAAAGGACTGGTAACATTTGATGGATGGGTGAGCAGGGATCAAATCGGGGTGTGATCCATAAAACCCATTCTAGAGCAGAGGTCTTGTGAGCGGGGTTGACGCTGTTAGCAGTGGGAGAGAACAAGTTGCCTTTGAGCTAGAAGAACAGTTTAGAATTAGGATAAGGGTAAAGCAGATGTGTGATACAAATACGAGGTCTGTTTTCTCCTTGTTGATCTTGGAAAGACAAAGATCAAGACTAACAATGTATCTAGAACTGAAAGGTCTTCTTGTGAATTTTTTTAAAGTTAGTGGGAACCTGCTGTATAGCACAGGGAGCTCCACTCATGCTCTGTGGTAACCTAGGAGAGTGGGACGGGGGTGGGAGGGAGGTCCAAGAGGGAGGGGATGTATGTATACATATAGCTGATTCACTTCTATGTGCAGCAGAAACTAGCAAAGCATTGTGAAACAACTATACCCCAGTAAAAAAAAAACATTCTTTAAGCAGTCCATTCACCTGGGGCTCTATTTTCTCATTGAGTATCTCTACATTTCCCTGTGCACCAGCTTAAAGTTTCCTTCCTCGCCTATCCTGGCTGAAGGAAGAGCACCCACTTATGTGTGGGGCTTTGCACTTTTCACAAAAGGCTGTGAGCTCACTCAATCCTGACCGTAACCCTGTGGGGTGAGTTTTACCAATGGGAAACTGAGTCTCAGAGATTAAGGGATTTGTTCAAGGTCAATAATTTGAGTTTTCCAAGGCCTTCCTGCCTGTGTGTGTAGAAGGGATCATAGAGATGTATATAACAAAGCTTTCACTACCTCCTGAACTTTACCATCTAATCTCTGTTAGTCTGCAAGTTTTACCTCTGTGAGTCTCAGGACATGTTACAGAGGTTCTCAGAAAGGCAAACTGTGAAAGAGTCTTACACTGAAGGCCCCAAGGAATCATGCCTTCATGTATCTAAGCCTCTGTGCAGTCCCCTCCTGCACTGACACTGGGCTTGACGCTGGGACGTTAGCAAGTGTGATGCAGGCAGAGGCCTGAAAGGTGCGTGTGCATTCAGACTTGCCCTCTCTGACTGCTGAAGGCTCTTCTGCCACCTTGTGATAAAGCCTCTGGCACAGAGATGAGCCATCCCAGCTGAGAGCCCTACATCAATCAGCCTCCAGCCAACCTGCTGACCGCAGCCTGTGAATGACCGCCATTGAATAGAAGAATTGCCCAGCTGAGCACAGCCCAAATTGCGGACCCACATAATCACCAACAAATAAAACAGTTGCTGTTTTAAGCCATTATTTCTGGGGTGGTTTGTTATATAGCAATAGATACACTGTTCTTTCATCTTATTCTGCTCCATGTCTCTCTCTGATGGTCACTGCCTCTGAGGTCACTTCCAAAGACATCTCACCATTATCACTACTGTGGGGGCCTGCTAAGTCAACCTTAATATCTATAGCCAAAGTGCTGTCTGGCTCCCAAATTACAGTGGTGTTCCATGGAGCACCGAGCAAGCTACGACATGTTATGAATAATACACACACACGTGCACACACACACATGTGTGTGTGCCTGTTTAAAATTTTTAAAAAGTTTAAAATTTAAACTTTAAAACTTTAAAATTTAAAAAAGTTTAAAATTTAAACTCAGAGTTTAAAATTTTTAAAAAGTATTTTTGTTGCTTTTTGTTTTTGGTGTTGAATCTACCTTCAGGAAGGAAACACCTGCCGAAAGCAACCACAACACCCATACCTCTGGACCTTTTTATCAATATTTCAGGCTTTCTCTTATACACTAGTACACTCTAAAAGCTGCTCTGAGAAATACTTTGTGTTTTGCGGGGCTGTGGAATCTTACGATACTCTGCTAGAGGTGGAGAGATCTCATGATACTCTTCAGACATGGGAAGAGCAGACCTTGTGGTCTTAATATAGCAAACTTCAGAAAGGTTAATTGAAAGGAATGCTGATGTCTAGTAAAATATTACAGAGCTTTCATTTCATTTGAGACTCTGACTTTCTCTTCCTGGTTGCTGATCCTCTCTCATCAGAGAAGGGCTGGCTGCTCCATCACCAGGCAGGCTGGGGACCCACACCCAGGCAGATTCCAGGCTTGTTCTCCATCCCCCCCTTCCCTTATCCTCAGCAAAGCCCTCAGGCTGCTCACCAGTTTACAAGTTTGTGTGACCACTGCTGTCATCACAGAGTCATAATGTGCTGGAGCCTGGGTACATTCCCTGGCCAGCTGACTCCAAACTCAATGCTGCCTTCCACCCCACATCCATGGAAGACATTGCTAGTTGATCATGGGTTTCTGTCCTGCTAGCCTAATGTGGCACCAGAAACCCTTCAAAATAGCAACCAGGCAACACTTACCAAGCTACTGGAGGTGTTCCTTATATTCCTTTGCTAGGGCTGCCATAAAAAATTACCATAAACTGGGTGGCTAAGCAGCAGACATTTATTTCCTCACAGTTCTGGAGGCTAGAAGTCTGACATCAAGGCGAGGACAGAGTTGGTTCCTTTTGAGGCCCGTGAGGGAAGGATCTGTTCCAGGTCTCCCTCCTGTGCTTGTGGATGGCTATCTTTTTGCTTTGGATTCATATCATCTTCCCTCTGCACATGTCTGTATCCCAATTTCCCCTTTTTGTAAGGATATCAGTCATATTGGATTAGGACTCATCTTAATAACCTCGTTTTAACTTGATTACCTCTGTAAAGACACTATCTCCAAAAAAGGTAACATTCTGAGGTACTGGGGTGGGGTTCATAATGCAGTATATCTTTTTAAAGTGACACAATTCAACTTATAACAGTCCCCTAGACGCGGCCCACTGCTCTTTCCTTTCTATACTCTGCTGCTCTATATGACACGCATGCCCCCTGCTCTGAGCAGGGTACATGATCTGGGGGAGAAAGGTCAGGTGTGAGGCTTATTTGCCTCTGGCATGCATAACCCCAGGCCAGCGATGATGTTCCTGACAAAGCTGGTAGGATGTAGTCCCCAGCCAGCTTCAGGCTCTGTGTGTGTCCTTTCCAAGAGCTGCACGTTAACAGAAAGGACAATAGTGAAAGACTGAAATGTCCTTCTTGTTTGGCCCTCCTCAGGGGAGGGTTATACTTCCCTATCCCACTGGCATCAGGATTGGTTGTGTGACTCACTTTAGCCCATGAAAAGCAAGTGTTATTTCTGAGAGGAAGCTATAAGAGGTACTGTGTATGTGGTCTTGGTCTCTCTTCCGTACAAGATGGTCAGTGTCCTAGATGGAGGGTGGGTCATCAGCCTGGGTCCTCAAGTAAAGTCGATGGGGAGCAGAGCTTACTCCAGACCATGATGGACACGCAGCATGAGCATGAAATAAATCTTTCTTGTAAAAAGCCACTAAGATTTAGGAGTTGTTTGTTACTGGGTGTAACTGCCTATCCTGACTGATACAACAACCTTCCCCAACAGAGGACGATTATGTTTTAGTTAAGAATATAAATGTGGAGTGAACACAAGGATAAATTCCAAATGGATCAAAGCTTAAATGTAATCAATGAAGCCATAAAAGTACTAGAAGAAAAGAGGAATTACCTTTATAACCTCAGAGTGGGCGAAGGTCTTTCTACTTACGACTCAAAATCTAGAACCTGTGAAAGAAGAGATTGACAAATTGTATTACATAAAAATTAAAAACTTCATAGGAAAAAAAACTAACAACAGTAACGTGAAGAAAAAGAACCAAAATACCAAACAAATCCCGTAAGTGTGGTAGATTGTTTGCAGATATGGCCACAAATTTCTTCCCTTTATTCACGCCCTTAGGTATTCCCTTCCTACCCTGAATTCAGCCTTAGCCCTGTTACTTGCTTTGACCTCCGGGCAATAACAAATGTGACACAAACAGAGGCTTAAAACCACTTAGGCTTTGGTACTTGTTCTCTTGCTGTTTTTTGGAACCTGTGACCATCATGAGAAGAAGAGCAGACTAGCCTGCTGGATGGCTAGTGATCTTCGTTACCTCTACTGACAGCCAGTCAACCACCAGACCCATGAGAGAGGCCATCAACCACCAGCTGACTTTAAAGCATAAGTGAGCCCAGCTGACACCTTGTGGAACAGAGATGAACTATCAGCTAAACCCAGACTATAGCATCACAGGCAAATCAATGGTTGTTGTGATGAGCTGATAAGTTTGGGGATGGTTTCTTACACACACACACACACACACACACACACACACACACACATAACTGATGCAATAAGCCAAATCAAAAGGCAAACAACCAAAGAAGAAAGTTATTTGCAACTCATACCACAAAGGGCTTACATTTCTAAGAGTAAATTTTCCTTGTATAAAGTTCATTATTATAAAATACAGAAGACCAACAACCCAATGGAAAAATGAGCAAAGGATATAACATACAGTTCACAGTAAGGGAAATATAAATAGCTTTTTAAAAATATGAAACATGCTCAATCTCATTCATAATAAGATAAATTCAGATTAAAACTACATTGAGATGCTATTTTCACCTATCAGATTGGTGACAGTACAAGCGTTGGCAACACACTATGCTGGCACTCATACATTGCAAGTGGGGGTATAACCTGATCGAGGGCAAATTAACAATAGCTATGTAGATAATGTTGCACAATATGTTTGATCCAGTAACGTACTTCTAGGAATTTATTGTACGAATGTACTCACACGCAAAATGGCATATGCACAAGGTTATTTACTGCAGTATTGTTTGTAATAGCAAAGAACTGGCAACAACCTAAATGTCTATCAGTAGGAGACTAGTTGGTGAATTACGGCACATTCATGTAATGGAATACCAACTGCGAAAAAGAATAAGGAAGCTGATATGTACTGATGTGAAAAAAATCCAAGATGTGTTGTTAAAAAATAAAGCAAGTTGCAGAAACACATATATACGCATTTGGATTTGCTTCTATATGCGTAGAGACTCAGAAAAAGATACACGGCAATCTGCTGAAGGATGTGCAGGTTACTTACGGGATGTGGTGGAACGGGATGGATAGTGGACAGGGGTGAGAAGGAGACTTTTCATCACATAGCTTTTTGTAGTTTTTAAGTTTTGAAACTTACAATATTTATTTATTATTTAATTTTTATCTATTCAAAAATTTAAATAATCAAATTTAATATTTAGGAAAGGACGTAGCTATGGATGTGTAAAGTTGACCACAGAATGTAAAGAAGCTGAAGCTCAGAGAGGTTATGTGGCCAAAGGTGCCCCAGCTGGCAGGTGGCAGAGCCAGCGTCTGAGCGCAGGTCTATTTGACTCTGAAGTTAGGAACTTGAGAAAGGCGTCTCTAAACTTCCGTTTTCCCAAATGTAAAATGGGAATCCTAGTAACACCAGCCCTGCCTACACACAGGACTATCGGGGGGCTCACTCCAATGAGTCTGTGTTAGTGAGAGTGCTTTGCAGACCACAGAGGTCTCTAACCACAGATGCTCAATGGATTTCCACATGCTAGATGAGGTACAACCTTTTTTTCTGGTCTCACTATTGCCAGCACAAAGGGCTGTGTAGTTTACATATATTATCATTTCACCTAATCTTCATAACAACTCTAGAGGTGAAGTATTTTATTCCGATTTCAGAGATGAGGATATGAGACTCAGATGAATTAATTTAGCTAGCATGTGACACAGTGGGATTTGAGTCCAAGTCTGTTTGACACTGAAGCTGTTGCCTCTCAATTATTGTGCATGTGTGTGTGTGTGTGTGTGTGTGTGTGTGTGTGTGTGTGTGTGTGGTGGGGATCATCCTACCCCACCCTCAGAAATGGGCTCCTCACCATCTGATGGGCACAGCTGGGATTCATTCCCATTTTCCAATAGATGTGCTCGTGCAATTCCCCAAGTGGGTAGCTTTGTTTTCTTCTCTCTCCCTGCCCAAAGGTTGCCCTTCCTTCAAGGCCCATATCAAACCCATCCTCCCTTTTGAAGACTTTCATGGCCCCATCTCTTAGCACTGAACTCTGCTTTCTCTAAATTGTCATTGCTCTTAGTGTCTTGATTTTCAGTTTTATACACTTGGAATAGTTATCTTTTTGTGTGTATAAGTCTTATTTTCCTTTAATGACATTTCATTCTTAAGGTTGGAGACTGTCTTATTCATCTTTGTAAATGAGATAAAGTATGTACAAGACCTAGCTTAGAGCCTGGTGCATAGCAAATACTCAACAAGAGTGATTCTCTGGGTCTCCCTCACAACATCTGACACAATACTTTTGCCTGGAACCTACTCAATAAATGATTGCTGATTGAAAGCGTAGCTGCCTTGAGGGACTAGGAGACACACGAAAGAGGAAAAACTTACTGTGAGAAGGCAAATGTCCAGGAAAAGGCTGGCATGAGATGGATTCAGAAGTGCTGGTCCAGTGTGATCAATTCCAGAGCTCGGGACCTGACCAGAAAATCAGGTTCCCCACTCTGCCACATGGCCTTCCATAACAAGCCATGTACCCACCTTCCAAAGGGCACTCTTAGGCACAGATGCCTGAGGCCGCATCGACTCAACCCAAATAACTGATGGGAGGTGTGGCCCAGTGAGTGTGGAAAGACCCCCATGAATTCAGATTCACAGGCATATTGAAGGTAACGTACTGTGTGTCAAAGATTCTCACACATGGTATCTATTAATTTAATCGTCCCATCAAGCCTTGAGTTCAGAATAATCGTCCCCACTTTACACGAGAAAACTTGGCATCAGTTAGGTAGTGACTAACCTACAAAGACACACATACTATCACCATCATCACCACCATGACACATCTTCGTTAAGTCTGAATATTAGGAAATGATTGAATTGAGTACATTTACAGCCATAAGGAGAGTGATAGGAATAGATACCTAGGACATGAGAAACTAGTTATTGGCCTGGTTAATACACCTTTAAACAAAGAAAACAAAAGGTTAACCCACCTTTGAACAAAAGTTGTGTATAAAAAAGTGAATAAGAGGGAAGGATAGAAACTCGAGGGGTGGATGATTGACATCTTAAACTCGAGTTTCCAAAATATGACCCATAGGGCATGGCTGATCTAAGATTTTTAGGTGAGCAAAAACATTTTGACTAATTAACACTCAAGCCAGTAGGCCACTAGTGTCTAATAAGCTCCATCCCACAACTACAACAGGTGTGTAACTGTTTCTTCCTGGATTAGCACTAGCTGGCTTTTACCCATTAATAATAATACTTGAAACTGAATGTAATTCTATAAAGTATCATTCTACCAAAATTTCTTCTTGAAATAGGACATTATGGAGGATCCTGACAAATAGGATAATAAAGGTCAACAAAATATGTGAACTTGGTCCCTGCTGTGACTTGTAGGCCAAGCATGGACCATTTGAATTCCCATAATTATGAATAAAAGATTCACATGGCCCACACCCAGGGATTTGTGGTCACGTGGCTCACTACTGAGAAAAACTAAGCCCCTCCACTAGTTAAAGCCACGACATGGGAATAAATAATAATTTACTTTTAGAGTTTTGGGGCTTCCCTCTCTTATTTCCTCTACTTGCTTCTAAGTTTCTTGAGGCCTGAGATCAGACTTTGTATAATTTCGTATATGGGCTTGTTGTATCTTTCAGGCCTAATTTCTAATCATGTCATTTCCTATCAAGTTTCTGATTCCAGGTAGTCAAACACTGCAGTGACCACTGTTGGCATCCAATCTTCATCTTGGCCCCTGTTTTGGTCACGAGATATCCCACACATTCCAAGGTAAAGCCAGAGGTTGCCACTGAACAATCAAAAGGATCTAGTTCCTTAAGAAATAGTGGATCCATTTATAGTGGAAGGAGGGAGAGTGGGGGGCTGTTTTAGAAGCAGATCAGCAAGGCGCTATTCCGGATGCTTAGCTTAGGTGAACAGAAATCGGTTCACTGGCAGGAAAACACAAAGCCAAGCTGGAACCTCAAGCTGAAACCATGGTTTCAAGTGACTGTTTTTCACTCTCTGAAATCACATCCTTAGAGGATTTTCTTTTTTCCATCAGAGCCAAGGCTAATGACCTCTGCCAGGGCCTTGTAAATCATTCTCTTACCGCAAGAATAAAGCCCGTAGTTAATTTCTCAGCTTGCCATTCATGAGCTACAGGAAACCAGGCTCCAAGCTGACTCACTGCTGTCATTCCTCTTCGCACTGGTACAATTAAGTGGGAGCTGTCACGTGACCCAGCTGGGTTGGCCAGCGGCTTCTGCTGCTATTCATTAAAGGGGAAAGGCAGGCATCCTTTAAGGAGCCCTGGCCAAAGATCTAGGCGTCCCTTTAAGGGGCCTGGGGGCATGTGCTTATTGTTGGGTTTCACCTGACACCCATCTGTTGTGTGACCTTGACGAAGCCCCATCACCTTTCTGTGATCAATTTCTTCACCTGTAAGTTTACACTAGTGATGATCTTTACACCTATTTGTTTGATTCTAAACCTTTTAAACCTGGTATTCAGTTACCACTGCATTGGTTTCTCTTCAGAAAGACATGGTCTTTTCTGTAGATATTACATTCTATTTCCTAAATACAATGGACAGTTTTATACTTCAGATGATTGGATTTATTGGCTCATTACAGTTTGTTTGTTTTTTTTTTTTTTTGCCGTACACGGGCCTCTCACTGTTGTGGCCTTTCCCATTGCGGAGCACAGGCTCCGGACGCGCAGGCTCAGCGGCCATGGCTCACGGGCCCAGCCGCTCCGCGGCATGTGGGATCCTCCCGGACTGGGGCACGAACCCGTGTCCCCTGCATCGGCAGGCGGACTCTCAACCACTGCGCCACCAGGGAACCCCTCATTACAGTTTTTAAAATAGAACAAGTCACATAAAATTCTACAGATTATCTCCCTGAGGCTGATAGAATTGGTAGCAAAGAGGCAGCACTTTCCTCTTTCAGGATTTAACTTGAACGCACATGTTGTGTTGGCATTAGAGGGATTACTGGGCAATCAAGACTCCAGGTACCAGAGGAGAGAGAGGAGAGAGGCCTGTTGATGCCATCGCTTGGATTTCCTGCCTCTGAGTCCTTGGTCTACTACCTCTTAGCCTGCTGGCTGCCTTCCCTCTTGCTGTGCCCAGCAAACCTTATCCATCTCTCAAGTCTTCAAGAGCCTCCCCCATGTTGCCTTCCTCAATCCTTCCCCTCACTCCCCTAGCTGGAAGGAGCCCTCTCCTCTTTTCTCTCCCTAAGCACGTCTTTGCTATAATACACTGCTTCGAACCATGGATGTTTGTGCCTAGGTTTCATTCTCTTTCTCCAGGGCAGGGTCACATTGTTTGTAACGTTGTATCCCATCACAGAGCACCCACACAGGGTCCTGCCCACAGCAGGCAAATGGAGGACTTTGGGCATGAGGAGTCACTGTCCTCGTTCCCCTTTCCTTCCTCTTTTGCATGTCATGAACGCTCCCCCCATCTGCTCTGTTCTTGGATCTCAAAAAGTTCATCTGTTCAACCACTTTACTGAGCGCTATGGTGGGCACAGTGCAGGCCACCTAGATCTCTCTGGAAATGAAGGAATTATTTCCCCAGATCCTGGGAATGCACTTGGCATTAAGAGCTGTTGGCAGTAAGTGCTCACCTGTCAGCCCACTACACAATTGCCTAGCTAAAGAGAGCACTTCCTCCAAGGTCATGCCCCCTTCCTAGGGCAATCCCCATGAATAACTGACCTTCATGTGTTATAAAAGCCCAGCCCTACTCTGAAGGGCCATCCCAGCTTCAGAGCTTCCTGTAGGATTGGCTGAAGGCTTCATTGAGACTGTATCATCACTCAGCTTCTTCCTCTGCCCAATTCTGTTTCCTTCCCTTCCCTTTTATAGCTATTGATCTGAAGAGCCCTCCTTAATGGAAGTCATGCATACTAACCCTGCCTGCTTCCCAGGGAACCTAACCTGCAACAGGTACCTGCCCAGCAGTAGACATTATTCTCAACAGGGGTTAGAGTGGTGAACAAGTCCCTGCCCCATGGAACATTCCTTCTACTGGGAGGAGACAGAAAATAAACAAATATACATGGAATAAGTTCAAGTGGACAGAATAAGGGAGTTGGTAACTGACTCAGGAATTGGAGGAGGAATGTTATTCTTAAGGAAGAGATTAGCTGAGAAGGCTTCACTGATGAGTAACAACCTGAATAAAATAAGGAAGACTGACGGGGAGCTTTTTTGGGAAAGAGTATTGTAGGCAGTTGGAATAGCAAATTCAAAGACATTAGGTCAAAGGAATAGTGAGAAGAATGGTAGGAGATGAGGACCCAGAGAGTCAGATCACATAGGGCTTTGTAATCCATTATAAGGATTTTGGATTTTATCCTGCATGAGATGGGAAGTCATTGAAAATTATGAATAGAGTCACATAGAATTTACATGAGCTGACCTTAAAGAATCACTCTGGATGCGATGAAAAGAATAGATTGGCTTGGGGAGGGGACGGGGGGTGGGGGTGGAGAGGGAGGTGGGGGAGGTGATGCAAAAACAGAAGCAGGGGGCTTCCCTGGTGGCGCAGTGGTTGAGAGTCTGCCTGCCGATGCAGGGGACACGGGTTCGTGCCCCGGTCCAGGAAGATCCCACATGCCGCGGAGCGGCTGGGGCCGTGAGCCATGGCCGCTGAGCCTGTGTGTCCGGAGCCTGTGCTCCGCAACGGGAGAGGCCACAACGGTGAGAGGCCCGAGTACCGCAAAAAAAAAAAAAAAAAAAAAAAAAAAAAAAAAACAGAAGCCGGGAAACCAGTTAGAAGACTATTGCATCAGTCCAGGGATGGGGTGGAGGAAGATCACAGGGGATAACTTACATTATCGTAAACATTCTATTTTCTGTATTGGGTGGTATGTTCATATTTATTTATTTATTATAGTGTTTAAAATAATAAAACAATAAATAAATTGAGAAGGCCAAGCATTAACCAAAAAACAAACAAAAAATGAGTGTGGCATCAACAAAAGGTTATAATTAATTCATTTCTATGCACCTGAAATTTAACAGAAGAAAGAGAGAGAGAGATGTTTATTCAAAATCCAAGAGGAGATGTTGGATACATGCATCTTAAATTCAGAGCCTGGATATAAATTTGAGAGTCATTAGCATACAGATTAGGAAGTAAAATATGGGAATAAATGTGATAGAAAAGAGATGTCTAAGGGCAGAAACTGGAAACTTCCAACATTAAGATGTTGGAGAGCTGAGTAGGAACCAGCAAATGTGACTGAGGAAGAGAGGCCAGTGAGGAAAAAAGGAGGGGTGATGCTCTAGGTCAAATGATTGCTTGAATGGTCAAGTAAATGAGGTCTAAGAATTGGATTTGGCAAAATGGAGGTCATTGGTCATCTCAAAGTTTCAGTAGAGTCCTAGAGATGAAAGCACAATTGGAGTGAGGTCAAGAGAGACTAAGAAGCTGGAAAGTGAAAACAGCAAGCATATAAATGATGCTCTTGTGGATTTTTCTATAAAAGGGTGCAGAATAAGGGTACCATACCATGGCATGGTAGTTGGAAGGATGCATAGTCAAGAGAGGGACAATATAAGATGAGGGATATTATTCATTCTTCAGTGAATATTTATTGAGCACCTACTAACTGTCAGACACAAAATTATGCATTGAGTAAACTGTAGTCAACTCCATCAGCAGATGATTTGGGTGCCCAAGGCCACCTAAAGGCAGCTCTGTTTGACAGTTCTATGTAGGTAGCCAGCACCCAAGCACACACCAGAGCACCCCTTTACTTTCTGCCTCAGGGCTTTCTCCTAAACCAATCTGTATCCTGATGGGAATTATCCAGTTGAGAGGAAAAACTGATGATGCAGGAGAGAGGAGTCAACTGCAGGAGCAAAATCTTGAGTAGGCAGAAGAGAGTGGGATGCAGTACACAATTGTGATAGTCAGACTTAGACAGGAGCTGGGACAAGCTGTCCTTTGTGATAAGTGGGAAGGAGCAAATACGGGTAAGGTTGCAAGGGAGGTGGCTGACTTTGTTGTGGGAGTATGTAGCTATTCTTCTCAGACTAATTCCATTTTCTCAGTGAAGTAAGTAGCCAGGCCAATAGCTGAGTATTGAGATCTGAGAATTTGAGGGTTTGAGGTCTGAGGAAAGAAGAAAAAGTGTAAAACACTTGTCCATGACATTCACTACACATGCTATGTGCCAGGCCCTATTCTGGGTTCTTGGGATATACCAGTGAACAGAACAGAGACCCCTGCCCAAGTAGAGCTCACACTCCAGTGAATTTCCTAGAGAAATGTGTTCTGGTTGCCAGGCAGCACTTAGGACCCACCTCAGGTTTAGAATCAAGGCTATAAATGAAAGTGGTCACATGATTTAGTACTGCTCAGTTGTTTGAGGGCATTGTTGAATGCTCAGTGTAGAGGCAGAAAAACTTTTCCTCTGTCCTCTCAGGTTCAGTACCTGAAGCCTGCAAATTAAACTGACAAAAGACAGAGTAACAGGAGGAAGGTTTCTTTTGCATGTACATGGGGGCTTCACAGAAAAGAAGTGAAAACCCTAGGAGGGAGTTAGACCCAAGGACTTAAATACCACTTTAACAAAGGGTGATAAATTGTGGAGAGGTGACTAGACAAAGGAAAGGGGGGTGGTTTGGGCTTTTAGGATGGTAAATTGTAGGAAGGTGACTAGGAAAAGAATGGTAGATAAAGGTTATTTATTAAGGTTTGTTATGCAGACACAAGTCAGTGCTATCTCTAGTGATAAGAGTCATCTCTGGTGATTAAAATTGTTCTCTTTCTGGTGCTAGAGAGGGAGAAAACTTTATAAATGGAAATTTATGCTACCTTTACAAAGGGAAATTTATGCCCTGCACTCAGGCAGTAAGGGGGAGGGCAGAGAGTTTCTCTTGTGTCTGCTATTTCTTAATTGCCTTCAGTTCAAAATAATCCTTAAGCCAAAGTGGCATATTTTGGGGTGGCATATTCTGATCCCCTTCATCAGCTAAGGAAGTCCTGATGTCCAACAGAGCAGTGTCTGGAAAATATGAAGTAGAAATAGAAAAATTAAACATAAAAACTAACACTTTTTAATGTCTGTCTAAAACTATAGAAAACCCAGCTTTATTTACAAATCCACTTCCTACTTCCACTCTTCTTTATATCCCCACTGCCACTGCTCAAGTTTAAGCTCTCAGTTCTCGGCTGGACTTTTTCAATAGCATCTTAACTTATTTCTCTTTTCCATTATTTTCTCCCTTTAAGCCAGTCTGTAAAACCATGTTAGATTACTTTTCCATAAATGTAACTGTCAACGTGTCACTCTCCCTCTCAGAAGCCCAAATGGCTTCTCATTCCCTACAGGATGAAGTCTAAACTTATTTTTATTTTCCATGCTCTTTTCAATCTGATTCCCAAAATGCCCTCGTCATTCAAGTATCCCCATATTCCATTACTTGAATATCCTGCTCTATTTAGACTAATTTACTCGATGGCCCTTAACCATTGCATGCTCCTGACATGCCTCATGCTCTTCACTTGAAACATACAACCTCCCCACCTATCTTAATGTACTTCTCCACACTCTATGGACTCTCAAGTAGCATCTCTCCCTACCCACCAACCCCGATCCCTGCCCCACCTAATGCTACCAATTGTTTATATTACCCCTTTAGCTCTTACGTGTCTGAAAGTGATATTTATCATTTATGTGTCTAGTTTTCACCTCCCCAGCTAGGTTACAAGCTCTTAGTGAGCAGAAGCCATGCCTTATCCTTCTCTGTCTGATCCTCAACGCTTTTGCACTTGGAAAGTCAACACTTTTTCAGCATTTAATTTTGTGTGCTGACTCAGAGACAAAAAGCATTCCATCAGGGAGCCTTCATGCAACACCTCTGATTGGTGGTTACAATTACAGGAAGCTCACATGAGAAGCCACCTCCCATTTGTTTTCACTCCATTAGGAAATGCTTTGTGTCAATTCAACATTTTATCCTATGACCCATTAAGTAAAGCTACTTTGAAAGCAATTTAATTAAAACCCTGGAATTTTGCAAGACTGCCAAAAATTCAGTCTCTCCAGGCAGAACTATGGCTTATAAAATGCAGCATTTTCAGATAACAGCATAGCAGTGGAGAAGCCCAGAAACTCAGGCTTGTTCGAAGATGAAGTTCTGAGAAGTTCCTCCCACATTGGTTGAGGTCACTTGGCTGGTAGAGAGATTTTGCAAATGTAGCTGACTGTCAAAAAGCTGCAACATAAATAATACAGCCTCCTCTTCCCCACACATATACATACATACGTCCTCTCTTTATATGCCTAAATAAATATAAGAGCAACCTGAGTGTGCCAGCACAGCCCCAGCAATTACAGTTAAAAACAGCAATTACCACTTTGTAGCACCTAAAGTTCTTCATTCCCCAGATGAAAAGTCACCCTGTTTGAAACTCTTTTCTGCATTGAGAACTGTCATTTTCCCAGCAAAGATTTACTGAGAGCTTATAATTCACCAAAGGTAAATGGGGTTGCAGTAAACAATACAAAGAAAAATAAGGCTTGCGTTCTTCCCTCAAGGAGTTTACAATCCACTAACAGGAGACAAGTAATATAAGGTAACTAAACTCAAGTTCAGGTGCCAGGAGACATGTGTACATCAGAAACAGTCATAATACACAGAAGGAGAGATAGCTCAGGTGGAAGGGGAAAGGACAGGTCAAGAAAAACTTCAGAAAATCTGTCTTAAAAGATGCTCAGTTGATTGACATTTCCTCAATAAGTTAAATATAAAATTACCATATAACTCAGCAATTCCACTCCTGGGTATTTATCCTCCCAAACTGAAAACAGGTACAAACAAAATCTTGTACACAAATATTTATAGCAGCACTGTTCACAATAGCTGAAAGATGGAAACAACCCAAATATCCATCAGTGGTTGAATGGATAAACAAAATATGGTATATCCATACAATGGAATATTATTGTATATGAAATGAAATGATGTGCTGATACATGCTACAACATGGATGAGCCTGGAAAACATTATGCTAAGTGAATGAAGCCAGGCACAAAGGCTACAGATCGCATGATTCAGTGTATACGAAATGTCTAGAATAAGCAAATCCATAGAGACAGAAAGCAGATTAGTGGTTGCCAGAGGATGGGGAGGGGGCAGGTGGAAATGGGAAGTAACTGCTTCAGGGGTACAGGGTTTCCTTAGGGATGATGAAAATATTCTGGAAATAGATAGTGATAATGGTTGCACAACACTGTGAATGTACAAAATGTCACTGAATTGTATACTTTAAGCTGGTTACAATGGTAAATTTTGTTATATACATGTTGCTGTAATAATAATAATAATTAAAACACACATAATTGACACAGGGATGGGAAGAACATTGCAGGAAGAGGGAACAGCATGCACAAATACAAGTGGCTCCAAAATTGCCTGGTGGTGACTTCAAGAGATTTGATGTGACAGGTGCCAATAGCATCTCCCAGCCATCGTGACAACCAAAAGTGCCCCTACACATTTCCAACCCCACCAAGGTTTTCTTTTCCCAGTCCTTAGCTATTTTGTAGCATTGAGTCTTTCAATAATTCAGTCAAGAAATATTTGTTAAGAGCTTACTATGTGCCATCATGGTTCGAGGCATTAGCAATACTGAAACACATAAGACCCTGCAGCCCTCTTTTCTTTAGCTTCCATCATATTATATCAGCTTCATCTCATGTGTCCAATTGTTTCTTCTACCAAAAGATAAACAAAAAACTCCACAAACTAGAAATTTCCCTTATACCCCACAGCTAATCCATCAGCAAGTTATGTCATTTCTACCTTTAAAACACAGGTCAGGAGATCTCACCATCTCTACTCCTACCATCCATGTCCCAGCCACCATAACCTCTTCCTGGGACCATCTCAATACCTCCAGCTGGTCCCTCCATGGCCACACTTGTTCTCCATAGTTTGAAGCAGGCAAGGTGACCCTTCCAAAAAGCAAGTCAGATCACGACACTCTCCTATTCAAAGCCTCCAATGAGTTCGCCACACACCTTAGAATTAACTCTAAAATCCTACAAGGTCTTCTTCTGTGACCTGGCTGTTGCTTGCTCCTTTGCCCTCAGCTTTTACTACTCACCCCCTTCCCATCACTTTTTAGATACTTTTTCTCCACAAAGTACTGGTTTATGCACCAGTTTCTCCAGGAAACTTCTCTTCTCTCAGCTGAATGTTTCTCCCCATTCTTTGTTGCCCGAAGAACTCTGTCATTTCTTATGGTACTTACTCATTTTACCTTTAGTAGAGTTACTTATTTATCTGTTTTATTTCCTATAATTCATAAGTTCCATGAGTGCAGGAAATGTGAATTATTCATCTTTGTTTACTCCAGAGGGCTCAGCCCAAGAGTTGCTACTCAATAAATGTTTGTTGAATGAATGACTCAGCTCTTGTTTGGTTCAAAATACACTTTGTCATTCTGTGATTTTTTTTCTCTTCCAGTTGTTAAAAAAGAAACGCACAAGATAGTATCAAAAATTTTTGGATCATTCATTTCTGCTACAAGAAAAACACTGATAGCCAGGTACTCACAGCCATTTGTGATAATAATCAATTTAGATATTATAATGAAATTAAAAAACAAATTTATTATAATCAAGGAACATAAAACCATTTACTATTTGTAACAAAGAACAAAAAAACCTTGAGTTCTCAATCATGGTCATAAAACAGAATTCTAAATTAATGCAAAGACAGTCAGTCTGTTGTGAATATTTGATTTGTAGAATAATTTAAACATAAGAATGGGGAGAGTCAACATTCAGAACTCCACCCTTCAAGGTAACTTTTCCTGTTCCCCAGTTTGGAATAATTTTGCCTTCTCTTAGGCAGATGAAAAACTTGGATGAACTGTGGGTAACTGAGACCAACTGCCCACAATAGTCCCCACCACTGCAGGTCTGTTCTACTGCTAGGCTTAGGGAGACGTGTCCACAGCATAGAAGCAGAGAACCCAGAATGGATTTTTTTCCAAGAGAATGATGCTATATATGAGGCAAAATATCAAAATAAAGCTTTAATGATCCTCTCATATTTTGGGTTAAATGGCTCTTGGGATCTAGCCTGGTAACCTAACCATGTAACTTTAATATACATGTTGAATTCCTATCAACAGACCGACTTTTGAAACATCCTCTTTCTGCATTTTTAGCAGTTGGAAAAAATCCTCTCCTTTCCTCACTTAGTCCTGTTGACCTTGCCAAATGTCCTTAGGTCCATGACTCTAATGACCTCTGTCCTGGAGGTATGGAAGATATCACAAGTAGACATGCCATTTGTTGAATGACACTTGAAACCCCACGCAAGTGGCATTACTAAGAAAGTAAGAAAAAAATACAAAAATGAAACTGTACATACAATGAGACACTGAAGATAATTTTTGAAATGTTCTTTCTGTTGAAATATTCTTTCTGAGATTTATTGCGCTTATACTCTATTCATTTGTGCAAAGAACAATTTATTTCTCACACAGTTCACCCGAAACCTATGCTATTGTTCTTGTCTGTCCAGAAATCATAAACTCACAAGGTTGGAGGAGGCCTTGGAGATCATCTCGTCCAATGTCCTCATTTGGCCTACAAGCACAATGAAATTGCTTCTGTTTTATCGTCATCATAAATTCTATATGCCACAATGTTCTGAATGCTTCCTATGGGTTCCAAACATAACCTACTGGGTTTTATAAAACTGCAGGGAGAATTAATACATGGTGATTCTTTGGATAATACAAGACAGAAAATAATACCAGAATCAGTTCTGTAAAGTGGAATTCTGGAAATAAAAGACCACAGACTCAAAATTTTAAATTAAGACTCTGCATGCAGGAAGGATTAATAGGAGAAGAACCCAACAGCAATGGCTTAACTCCCAGACTCCTCAGCACTTTGGAGATATGCTGATTCTTTCATCTAACTTTTTGGAAACTAGCTTAGTAATTTAATCAAATAGCCAGAGGCCTTTTTTTTTTTTTAATTTTATTTATTTATTTATTTATTTTTGGCTGTGTTGAGTCTTCGTTTCTGTGCGAGGGCTTTCTCCAGCTGCGGCGAGTGGGGGCCACTCTTCATCGCGGTGCGCGGGCCTCTCGTTGCGGAGCACAGGCTCCAGACTCGCAGGCTCAGTAGTTGTGGCTTACGGGCCCACTTGCTTCGCGGCATGTGGGATCCTCCCAGACCAGGGCTCGAACCCGTGTCCCCTGCATTGGCAGGCAGACTCTCAACCACTGCGTCACCAGGGAAGCCCCAGAGGCCTCTTTATAAGATCTGTCTTTGTGGTTGGAGATCTCTTTGTCCAAAACCTTCTTTTCTTCCCCCCCGAGAATTGGGAATTTCTTACGTCACTTGAAAGCTATGAGCAGGGGCACCTGGTAATACAGGGGAGTTGTCTTCTGGGGTCTCTGGTGATACAGGAGAGTTATGGGTGCTCCCAGAGAGGGTCAGTGGAGTCTTCTTTAGGTGGTGGAGAAGATGAGGAAATAGAGGAAGGTGGCAGAAAAGCAAATATATTATAAATGGATGCAGATAGAAAACTACTGAAAACCAGAATGAGAAAATAGCCTCTGGTTCAAACTCACTAATCCCTCCTTCAGCCATGTCAGTTCCACCTTTATCTGAATTCTGTACATGTATTTAGATTCCTTGCAACATTTTGTTTTTAAAAAGAGTGGTATTAAGGGGTGTTCAAAAAGAATTGAAAACCATTGGTCTATTTTGATTCCCTCAATTTACATCAATTAAAAGACATTAGTTGGGCTTCCCTGGTGGCGCAGTGGTTGAGAGTCTGCTTGCCGATGCAGGGGACACGGGTTCGTGCCCCGGTCCGGGAAGATCCCACATGCCGCGGAGTGGCTGGGCCCGTGAGCCATGGCCGCTGAGCCTGCACGTCCAGAGCCTGTGCTCCGCAACGGGAGAGGCCACAACAGTGAGAGGCCCGCCTACCGCCAAAAAAAAAAAAGACATTAGTAAGCATCTGCTACATTTTGTGAATTATGCTAGTTTCTAGGTTTATAAAGATGAATAAGACACACTTCCTACTCTTCAGAAGCTTATCATCTTGCGGGAAAGACAGACTCATCAATCACAACAGAGATGATAAGAGCTATGGGTACACAAATGCAGGAGTAATTAATTCAGCCTGAGAGAGTCAAAAAAGCTATAAAAAGATAACATTTGAATTGGTCTTTGAATATGTTAGAAGTTTGTCAGGTGGACAAAGAGGATAGGAGAACTCAAGGGCAAGTGTGCCTGGTGTGCAGTTGGAGTTAGATGCCTGCCAGGGTAGTGGAGGATGCTGGGAATGTTCTGGGGAGGAATGCTGTGGCTAGATGCAGTGAGAGACGTGTTGTCACGAGGTGTTGACAGTATTGTTTTAAGACGAGGCATGAAAAGATCAGATCTATTCCTTAAATATGCAACTTTGGAGGGTAGAAGATGGAGGAAACCCAGTTGCTAGGCCTGAAAAGAGTCTAATTGGAGGATGATGAGAGCCTGGGCTCTCAGCAGGTCTGGATGGGAAAGAACAAGCACTTACAGGTGGCGTTGGTTGTATTTAGTGATAGCTGGGTATGAAAGGTAAGGAAGAAAAGGGAAAAACATGGAATCATAGGGCTATTTCTTGGGAAAGGGGTGGTTATATTTCTATCATTCTGTCTGCAAAGAATAGACACCCAGCTTGGGCAAAGTGATAAATCTATTACCCTGACAATCCACGTTTGGGTTAAGACACCAAGCTGGAGATGCAGCCAGGCATCTAGAATGAGAGAAGTAGATACCATCTAAATTCGTTCTTTCTCTTGTTTTCCCTCCCTCCTATACATACATTCCTCATTTGTACTTATTTCTAGGTTAATTTTTCACCTCATCTCTGCTTTATTTTATTTATTTATTTTTTTGCGGTACGCGGGCCTCTCACTGCAGTGGCCTCTCCCGTTGCGGAGCACAGGCTCCGGACGCGCAGGCTCAGTGGCCATGGCTCACGGGCCCAGCTGCTCCGCGGCATGTGGGATCTTCCCGGACTGGGGCACGAACCCGTGTCCCCTGCATCGGCAGACGGACTCTCAACCACTGCGCCACCAGGGAAGCCCTCTGCTTTATTTTAAAACAGCTTAGTTGAGGTATCATTGACATAAAATGAACTGTACATATCTAAACTGTACAATTTGAAAAGTTTTGGAATATGTATCCACCTATGTAATCATCACCACATTCAAGATAGGGACCATATCTATCACCTCCAATTTTCCCTACACCTCTTTGTAATTCCTCTCTCCCACCCCACTCTACCTCTCCTCACCCTCCTCTTCCCAGCAATGACTGATCTGATTTCTGACAATCTAGATTAGTTTGCATTTTCAAGAGTTTTGTATAAATGGAATCATATGCTAGGTGCTTATTTTTGTCTGGCTTCTTTCATTCAGGCTGATTCATGTTGTTGTGTGTATCTGTAGTTCATTCCTTTGTACGCTTGAGTAGTATTCCATCATCTCTGCCTTTTTCTCTGTGTTGGTTTTATTCCTTCTCTGCTGCCTGGCTATCTTATGTAGAAGGAAGTCTGGCCTTTGGAACTCCCAAGATTTATGTTTTATGGCTGCCTGATTGATTCTCTTCTGGCCCAAGTTCAGAAATTTTGGAGAAGGGCTCTGATTGGTCTATCTTGGGTCAGATGCTCACCTCTGAGCCAAAGGACTGTGGTTGGAGGGGCAGGAACACATGAAGAACATGGCAAAGCTATGAGAATCTTCTGAATGTGTTTGATTCCAGCCTTCAGCCCACATGGGAATATCCTTCTGACCTTCCTCCTTGCCCTACCTTCCAGATTCTAACTGAAATTGTAAAATGCGTTACACTAGGATCCATTCCAAATGAATCAAATAAGAAAGGTAAAAAATAAAACCTAAAAAGAAAGCTCCTATATAAATTCAGAGTAGAAAAGACCTTCTAACTGTGATATAAAATCTAGATGGCATAAAGTAAAAGATTTAAAACTTAAATTCCATAAAAATAAAAATCATTGCTTGGCAAAATCTCCTTGAGCAAAGTAAAAAGACAAATGGCAAATTGGGAGCAAGTTGTTTATAATTCATTTCACAGACAAAGTTTAATGTCTTTAATATTTTAAGAGCTCCTATAGGTCAATAAGAAAAAACCCAATTACCCAGAAAAAAAAAAACTGGGCAAAAATGTAAAGAAACAGTTCACAGATAAAGGAGATACAAGCAACTTTTAAATACATGAATAGCAACCTCTCTTATATTAAGAGCAACATAAATTCAAAATACAATGAAATACCATTTTCACTATTAAATTAGTAAGAAAAAAAGTCTCCCTGGCAAGGCTTGCCAGGGAGAAAGCAAAGAACCAGGTGAGATTCTTGAGGTGACTTTGTCTCCAGCCAAGGCTCCTGGCTCTCTCCCCGGGGACAGTGCCAGCTATCTTCCCCTCCCCCACTGGTCAAGCCCAGAGCCAGGCCACCCTATCCCTTCCCACAAGCCAACATGAAACAAATAGTGAAAACACCAAGCTTTGTTGCTAGGAAAAAACCACCCTAAGTATTAAAATTATGATGTATTAATGTACGGTGTTGGCAGGGAAGGGGGAAATGGACATTCTCCTACACTGCTGTTGCAAGTGTCAGTTTGTGCCACCTGTAGGTGGGCAATTTAGTAATAACCATCAGAATTGGTGGGAGGGAGGTCTGAGAGGGAGGGGATATAGGTGTACACATAGCTGATTCACTTCATTGTACAGCAGAAACTAACACAACATTGTAAAGCAATTTTACTCCAAAAATAAATAAGTAAATAAATACGCTACATGGTACCTTGAAGTATAAAATGAATAGTGCTTTAAAATGTAAAAAAAAAGGGACTTCCCTGGTGGCACAGTGGTTAAGACTCCATGCTCCCAGTGCAGGGGGCCTGGGTTCAATCCCTGGTCAGGGAGTTAGATCCCACATGCATGCCACAACTAAGGAGCCCGTCTGCTGCAACTGACAGAGCACAACCAAATAAATAAAATAAAATATATTTTTAAAAATGTAAAAAAATTTTGGTAATTCATTGGAATACTGTTTGCTACTGCAAGAAATTGGCAACAATTTAAATGTCTACCAGGACTTCCCTGGTGGTGCAGTGGTTGGGAATCCGCCTGCCAGTACAGGGGGCACAGGTTCGAGCCGGGACACGGTTGGTCTGGGAAGATGCCACATGCTGTGGATCAACTAAGCCCATGTGCCACAACTACTGAGCCTGTGCTCTAGAGCCCGCGCACTGCAACTACTGAGCTTGCACGCCACAACTACTGAAGCCTGCATGCCTAGAGCCCGTGCTCTGCAACAAGAGAAGCCACTGCAATGAGAAGCCCGCGCACCACAACAAAGAGTAACTCCTGCTCACTGCAAGTAGAGAAAGCCCGCACGCAGCAACGAAGACCCAACGCAGACAAAAAATTTAAAAAAAAGAAAGAAAATCTATGAACTAAAATAAGTAAATAAATAAATAGAAATAAATGTCTACCAGTAAGAGGTTGGTTAAGCCCATTATGATAATACATCCATTCAACAGAATACTCTGTAGTTGTAAAAAGAGAATGAGGGCACTTCTTATGAATTAAAAGATTTCCAAGATGGATTACAAAGTGGAATAAAAAAGGTAAGATGCAGAGTAAAATGCATAGCATGCTCTCATTTGTGTAGAAAGGAAGAGATTGCATTGTAAATTTGTATTTACTTGTACTTAAAATCTCTGGAGGAATCCACAGGAAATATTAACATGGTTACCAGTCTGGGAAGGTGAAGAGGAATTGGACATATGGAAGACAGGGCTAGAAAATACATATTTATGGATATGTATTTATTTAATTTTGAATCTTATAAATGTATTATCTTCTTAAAAGATTAAGTGATTTTTGAAAAATTCTATTGCCTTGTCTTAAGTTGAACCAAGCCATTTTTTTCTAAACTTCTTGGTTCAAGGAAAGTTTAACTTTCAGGTTTGCCTTAGTTTAGCAAAGCAGCATGTTTAGGTTTAGTGTCATGATTTTGGTTTAAGTCCCGGTTACCTGCTTATCTAAATCACACAAATACACATATTCACACACACACTGAGGTACACACTAAGCATAGACATTCTTGGACACTCCTCTAGATCAGCATAAGATCTAAGCGGAGGATGAAGCATACACAGAACTCCAAAACAGAGTTAAGCAAGTAGGCATCTCTACGGAGAGAGAATACAAGGTGGAGGAAGAAGGATTTGGGAGGTAACTGGAGGGGGGAAAAGAAAGTGAATGGTGGGCGTGGGGATGGGGTGGTGAGAGATGAAGGATGGGATCAACAGAAATAGAATTCAGTCCCTTCCTGTCTCTTGCTGCAATTACCACAGGTGCCTGCAAGGAGACAATCGTCTCTGATTCAGCAGATCTCAGAGCTGAGTCACAGCCTTCTGGTGACAACTCAGGGGTTTATCCAAGAGGCCCTGGATGACCTCACCCCTATGAGTCCACGTCCTGTACTCTCTTTAATTTAAGGCACACTCAGCAGAGCTCTGAGGACGGCTAAGAGCCCTCTGGACACATCTGGAGCCTATCCTGATCTCCCCACACTTTATTCCTGATAAGCAAAGAGAAGACTGAAAGGGAAGGTCTACTTTAATGTTCCCGGTTAGGGAGGTGAAGGGATTACTGTGTCACCCTGCCAGATTCAAATGGAGTCCTCCCTCCAGACCTCCCTTGCTGGCTTTAAGGCCTCTGGGGCTAGAATCTTCATTCCTGGCTCAGGTACAGATGTGTCTCCTTAAAGCTTCCAACTCATTTTCTGAAACACTTCCCTTATATCACCACTGGACAATGTTTTCAGCCAGGTGCTGGGCTTGCACAGAGTGTGATCTCAGTCCTGCTCTGGGTGCTTCCAGCTAACATGAAAAACTCTGATGTACAGGGTCATAGGTCCCTCATAACAGAGCTATTAGGAGGAGAAATGGGATGATAAATAATTGCTGACATTTATCTAGCACTTAGTATGCACTAAACAACTTACATAATTATTTAATTTAATCTTCACGACTACCTTATGCATCTGATGTACTGTTATTATCCCATTTTACAGATAGAGAAAGTAAGGCTTAGAGGTTAACCGACTTGCTCATGTTTGCAGGGTTGGTGAGAAGGGAGTCAGAATTTGAACTCAGATCTGTATGAGCCCAGAGGTTTAAGGACAGTGCTTCATCCCAGAACGTTTATGTGAAACACTTTGTAAACTAAGGTTCTGCACACATTACTTGTTATTGTTTCTATGGAACATGATAATAGCTAGCCGTTATTGAGGATTCATGGTGTGCCACATATTTTGCATATATCATCTCATTTAATCTTAACAATGCCCTTTGAATATATTACTGTCTACATAAGGTTTCCTGGTCCAGGGCTACACAGCTGATGAATTTTGAACACTGGCAGTCTGACACCAAGGCCTCCCCTACACTATGCTGTCTTCCCAAAGATTAAAAGATTCATGAAAAATAGTCAATCAGGTGTTAATATTCTGACTGGAAACAATCTGAGAATTGTGATGTCCTGTTCTGTGGCAGCTCAGAATTTCAGCGCTTGCGCAGATCTGTTCTGAGGAAGACAGAAGTGGTAGGGGCACACATTTTGTCCGAGTACCTAACTCTATTGCAGTTCTGTGTCTCAGTTACATAGTGCTCTATGCCCTTTCTATAAGGCCATTAAAGATTAATAGTTAGCACAATTGTTAATTTAAGCTCTCCTTTCCTTCCCCCCTCCCTCAAATAGGTCATTAGTCCCATCAAACAGGTTGACATGTCTTTCTGTTGGATTTTCTTCTGACTCTCCATGGAAGAGTGCTTATCTGCAAACAAACCTTCATCTCAACTGTGCACAGATAAACCAACCTCTACTCTGACAGGAAACGACATTCAACTGTCCTGAAGAACTAATTTTTTTTTTTTTTTTTTTTTTTTTTTTTTTGCGGTACGCGGGCCTCTCACTGCCGTGGCCTCTCCCGTTGTGGAGCACAGGCTCCGGACGCGCAGGCTCAGCGGCCATGGCTCACGGGCCCAGCCGCTCCGCGGCATGTGGGATCTTCCCGGACCGGGGCACGAACCCGTGTCCCCTGCATCGGCAGGCGTACTCTCAACCACTGCGCCACCAGGGAAGCCCGTGAAGAACTAATTTTAATTGTTCTGCATGTACTACAAAAATTCTGTTTACACATTTCATATATCCACAAAATTACTTCTGAGTAGTCTTTAAGATGAGAGAGAGAGGGGGAGAGAGAGAAAAAGAGAGACTGTTTTTCCTTGACTGGGACTCTTTTGTATCCACCTATATCTACCAACATGCTTTGCACAGAGTATGTGCTCAGTACCTGTTTGCTGAATGAACGTTAGTTTCAGATTTAGAAAACACTATTTCAATCAAAGAGTATTTATTATTTTTCGTAGAACTTCCTCTGTACCATCAAAATTTCTCCTGACCAGCGTCAATAACCTGTCCTACGTAAAGCACGTACTATGTGCCAGGCCCTCAGATGCTGAGGACACAAATGTGATGAAATCTAGTTCGTCCACTCCAAGAACTCACAATCTATGCTTTAGCCTTTTTCCCTGAGAGGGGGTGGGGGTCCTATTGGTCCCTTAAGGACATAGAGGTGCTTCTGGAGTACAGAATTCTTTCCTATATTTCCAGGTCCCCAGATGTAAGCACAAGTTGCAAAACCAGGTGGCTTAGAAAGGAAAAGCCAGCCAGTCACGCTTGTGCTCACAATGCCCTTGTTATTGTTCTGGGTGGAAGGCAGAAGACTGAGGAGCAGAGAAATGACAGATGAAGCCTTTTAATTTGCTAGCAATTAATTCTTTTACTTACTTTAAGTTAAAATGTTCAGCCTTTCCCAGTCACTCATCAACAACTGTTAACATCAGTGTCTTCTCAGCATTTGGAAGGCTCTGAGTGTAAACAGGCCATTACCTTGCAATGAAAGATAAATTGTAGAGCCTTGATTAAGCATAATGCTCTGGGAATGAACTTCACCAGTTCATTGATTCTTCTACTTATTGAAGCCTTAGCCAAAATACATTAAAAAAAAATTTAACATTCATGCATTCATTCCATCAACTAATCAACATAACATAGAGTGGTTAAGAGCAATCTCTGGAGCCAGGCTGCCTGGATTCAATCCCAGCTCCGTCACTTGGTTACCTTGGACAGCTTGCTTACCTCTCTGTGCTTCTGTCTCCTTATCTGTAAAACGGAGATGATAACAGTACTTATCTCATAGCATAATTATGAAAATTAGATATATTAAAATATATAGGGCTTCCCTGGTGGCACAGTGGTTGAGAGTCTGCCTGCCGATGCAGGGGACACGGGTTCGTGCCCCGGTCCGGGAAGATCCCACATGCCGTGGAGCGGCTGGGCCCTTGAGCCATGGCCACTGAGCCTGCGCGTCCGGAGCCTGTGCTCTGCAACTGGAGAGGCCACAACAGTGAGAGGCCCGCGTACCGCAAAAAAAAAAAATAATAATAATAATAAAAAAAAAAATATATATATATATAGTTCAAAGGATGGTGCCTACTATATTGTAAGTGCTACATAACCTACATAGTAATAATAATAATATTGTTGTCATCGTTGATCACTCCCATATTCTGTCCATGAAAGGGCAATAAGCAGGATAAGTATGATCCCTGCCTCACAGTGAATTTCTACTATTATAAAAACATTGGAACACTATAGAATCATACAGAGTAAAATATGAAAATCTACCCCCATCTCCCCTGATTCTACTCCCCAGAGGTAACCATCATTAATAATTTTATGTGTGTCCTTCCAGACTATTTTTCTAGGCATATGAAAATATATACATAAACATCAGTTGTTTGTTTTTATTTAAAAAATCATTTTGCTAACAATATATCATGCACATTTTTGCAGGTCAGCCCATACAGACCTATCTCCTTTGAAGTGGCTGCCTTTGTTTTCTTTATAAGATAAACCATACTTTTAATTTTAAGTTTCTTCCTATTGATGCACATTAAATTGTTTTCAATGTTTCACTAATGAAAACAACACCAAAGTGAACATTCTTATACATGTAGCTTTGTACATTTGTAGACTATTTCTTAAGCATAAGTTCCTTAAAATGGATGTTATAGCCCATTTCCCCATAATATGAAAGTGTCCACTTTGACAAAGCAGGAATAAAGCAGGGTTGAAAGGACAGCCTCAGAGCCATTATGACATATTCCCATCCCATCTCCCACTGGGCTGTGGCTGCCACTGTGGGAAAATAGCCAATTGGGTTGAAAGTCTAGCAAAAGCCTAGGAAATTGGTTTTTTGAATGAATCCTCATAACAGCTTATGTGGTTGCAGTTTTCTTCTTTCTGAAGATGTGGTAGAAACATTCTCATTAATGGAGAGCTGTGAATAGCCAAGTTCCAAGTAATTAAGGCTTTCATCTTCATCTCAGAATCTCATTCACATCCCTTTTCTCTCCTAGTCCATTCTCCCCAAGGCATTGTGACCTGGCACAAAAACCTATGACTGTATGACTTCCATTCTCCTGCAAATATTTAGAGCACCTGAATGATGAAAGAAGGAACAAGTGAGCAAAGAGGGAGGAAGAGCTAAAAGAAACGACAGCCAGATGGGGATCATGATATGTTTAAACTGGAAAATCGTTCAAGAGAAACCTCATGCTGTAAATATTCACAGATAATGACAAGTTGGGTAAATGCCTTTGTGGTCCTGAGCTAAGCTAAAGACATCACCCTGGATATGTGAGTTAGGTTACAGGCTTAAGTTCCCTGCAAACAGACCCAAAATACAGTGGCTTAATCGAGACAGAAGTTTAATTCTCCCTGTTGGGAAGTCCACAGATAGGCGGGAGTTTTAGAGCAGACACATAGCACTGTTCCCTAAGGTCATCCAGGGATACAGGCATGGAGGAAGCTCTTCCATCCTCAGTGGGGGCTCCCATCTTTGGTTTAAGGTGGCCAATGCAGTGGCTGTCCTTTCCCACACAGTGGGAAATGGAGAGTGGAGTACAAGCCCTTTTCTCTATAAAGAATGTTGTACTGATGTTGTTCACATCACTTCCACTCACACTCCAGTAGCAAGAATGTAGTTATATGTCCCTCCTAGCTGCAAGGGAGGCTGGGAAATGTGGTTGCTTCCTGGATGACAATTTGCTCAGACAAATCTTGGTGTTTTATGAAGAAGAAGAAGAGGAAGAAGGAGGAGGAGAAGAAGAAGAAGAAGAAGAAAGGGGAGGAGAAGGAGGGGGGGACAGGTGGAGAAGGGAAAGATAAATATGGGGGTTTTGTAGAATTTGGAACTAGCGGGTAGCACGAGAGCATGGCAGCAAGGGGTAAAACCAGTCAGGCAAGAGTTGATGACAAGTGTCTTCCAGCTTAAACATCCTTTGGGGGCGCCTTCCTGGGATCCCCAGACTAGATCAGGACCCTTGTTTTACCCTGTGACACCACTCTGGGCTTCTCCTTTCAAAGCTCTGATCACACTTGTAATTGATTATTTGTCCAATGACCATCTTCCCTGCTAGAATGGGAATTCCATGAGGACAGAAACCATGTCTGTCTTATTCGATACTGTATCTTCAGTGCTATCATAGGGCTTGGTACTAGTAGGGCCCAATAAATGTTTGTTTAATGAAGGGAAAACAAAGTCAAGAGAAACCTAGACTCTTCTCTCAAGACAGTCACAGCCTAATTGGAGAAGTGGGGATACAGACACATATGCAGTTACTACACTGGGCAAGTCCTGTAAGAGTGGAATTCAGAAAGTGACATGAGAGCACAAAGAAAATAACCTCCAACTGAGAAGATGGCAGCTGACACTGAATGTCACAGAGCTGAGGTCTTGGTTCTACTCCTCAGCCAAGCAATGGAGAAATCAGATTGCATCCCATGGGATTGCCAGCCTTGATGTGTGACTAGAGATTATGCCTCAGATAAATGGTTAACTGCCTCAGGCCCCTGACCACGCACTGAGTACCCATTCTTTCAAGACTCAACTTTGAATATCACTTTTATATAACAATTTCTCTGATTCACCCTACCCCATCCTACCCTGTTCAGACAGCACAGATCCCTTCCTCCCTATGTCCCCCATTGTATCCTACACTTCAGTCTGTCACAGCACCTACAGCCCTTCAGAGCACTTATGGTTCAGATGTCTGAGATGCTCCCCAGTGAAAGCTTCCTGAGGGCAGGGGCTGTGCTTATGTATCCTTGTTTCCTAGCATATCACACAGGGCCTGGAGTTCAGAAGGCATTCAATAAATGTTGAATGATGGAAGTCAGTCCATGGCTAGGCATCACATACTTCCAGACTGAGGAATCTGTACTCATTAAAATACTTACTGCCTTTACAGTCATTTCTTTACAGATGGGTAGAAACTTGGCAGGTAGTTGTGGGCCCTGATCCTTTGGTTAGAGGGAAGGGGATTCTTAACTGGGACCAGTGGGACTTTCTTATGGTTTCCATTGTCTCAGCATCATTGGCCCAGGGACAATGAGTGGGAAATGACACAAGTACCAATGGTTCAGAAGATGCTGTTGCCGCAATGAAGCAGGTACCACCTGAAGTTCAAGTGGCTTCAATGGCTGGTTTGGGATGTGTAAACACCACTGTTAAAGAGCTCTTGGATACACCAGGGCATAGTGCTTGATGGGATACCTGGACAAGATCCCATCCTTTGAGAAAACTTGGACATACATTATTTGTTAGTGCTATGTTTTGGGATGTGGTCCAAAATGCTTCAGATTCCTCAAGTTGTTTTCACTTCCTTCATTTTGGGGAGGTCAGACCAATGAGGGACTCACTCAGGGACTGCTGGGCACTGAATGTAAGCTGTTCTTCTCAGAGTCAGCTGGCAGATCCCAGAGAGGTCACGGTCAAAGAGAGTCAAAACGTGGTAATGCCAAACACACCAATAACCACCAGGACTTGTTATGTTCTAGGGCTAATTTACTTGTTCAAAGTGCTTTCATATAATCATTTTATTTGATCTTGCCAGAAATCGTATCAGACAGGCAGAGAATGTATGGGCCCAGAAAGACAAGGTGAGTCACTCAAGGTCACCTAGCAAGGTTGTGGTGGAGCAAAGGAAAAACAAAAGCCAACATTCTCCAAGGAAAGGACAACAGATGGAAGAAAGCTACAGAAAGATCAGTTTTCACTCAGTTCAAAGGGAAAGCTCTAGATGACAGGGCTGTGTTGTTGAGTCAAGGGGTAACTGTGTCCCATGTGCCTAGGTGTTGGTGGGCTGCAGGACAGGAAAGCTCTGGAGGAGGTGGAGGGCAGGAGTTGAGGGTTCTTGCACATGACGACCCTTAGGTTTCTTCCACCCCTGGCATTTCTGATGTTAGGGGGGAATGTCATCAGTTGGTCCTAAAAGAATCTGAAGCTTAGAAATAAGCAACCAGCACTTAGCTTACCCCTCTAGGTGAGGTGTGGGACTGTGACCTACTCCTTTGCTCTCCACCTGTATGTTGCCCTCTGGGCCTCCCCACCCTCCCCTTCACCCCCATGCCCAGTCTGCAGCCCCAATGCTCAGTGTAGCCTGCTCTCACCTGAACACTATTGTGTGCTGCTGCAAAAGCACTGAGCACACTCTGGAAAACCTGTGTCACTAGAAGCAGCCTGGCCAGCTGGCCATGGGCTCATGGCCACCCCCATCGAGCTGTGGCTGCCTCGTCCAAGCTTGTGTCAAGCCCTCAGCTTGGGCCACACAGTCAGAAGTTCACACTTAGCACCAAAGGGAAGACTGGTTTTCTAGTTCCAAGGGTAGGACTTGAGCAAGTTCTTTCTCTCTATGTGAATGGACTTTGCACAGTCTCAGGTTTCCAAGAGAATACATTAAAAATACAAGCCAAGTCTCCCAAGTTCCTGACCCTCATTAGGGAGGAAAAGGAGAGGACCCCTGGCCAGAGAAGAAAGTTGAGATTACAGTATTTTAGTCTATCACACAAAAACACTTTAAACACAGCACTGACACCTATTCTATTCTATCTTATCCTATCCTATCCTACCCTATTTTATCCCAATAGACACCTAATCTGTTCTATTACAAGCAAATTGCATCAGTTTTATGACTAAGACTTACAAGCTTTAATTACTCTGGGGGATATTTGAGTAACCAAAGAAAGAAAGTCTTGCTACAAAATGGGACTTACCTGGAGGACTCTAGGCTCTAATGAAAGGATGATCCTCTTAATTAATAGTTAACTTCTTTTCTACAGAGTCCTTGACTGGATGCACACCTCATAGATGCTCTGGCCATCCTTCAGTTTGGCATATGCTCTTTTCTTTTTCTCAACACTTTCCTTTCTAATTCCCCATTCTCAGCCTCCTTCACCAAACACTTTTCTTTCTAATTCCCCATTCCCAGCCTCCGTCACCTGACTAATTTCCGCTCACTCCTCAGGTCTCAGTTTAGGTCCTACTTCCCTTGGAAAGCTTTTCTTGCCCCTCAAGAATGAAGTAAATGTTCTTCTTATATCTTCCCAATGGTGTAACCACCTTTAGTTGAGCAATTGTGCACCACAGGACCCTAAGGAAGACCACTGACGTCAGAGACGTGTTGCATAGTATACAACCTGCAAAACTGTCTATGGCTGCCCCACTCCCATAGTCCTCTGTACTTCTCCCCAGAGTAGCAACCACCCTTGAATGGTAAGTGCCTGTTTTCTAATGAAGCTTCTTGAGGAAAAGGATCTTGTCTTGAGCACTATCGTGTCCCCAGGGCCTCAAACTGATCTTGGCACTTAATAGGGACTTAATAAATGTTTGTTAAATTAACTCACAAATATTTTTTAAAAACCATTAAACTCACACTTACCTCAGACCACAGGTTATCACTGCTTCCTGTTTCCCTTTTACATTCTTCCACTTCTTTCCCTGTATCCTGCTACCCGTCAGTCAAAATCTTGCATCTGGGCCCTGTCTACACAGGGACATTCTATCAGAGCAGGGAAAGCCTTTCATGGTTGTTTGAGTTTCCTTGGGCTGCTGTAAAAAGGTACTGCAAACTGGGTGGCTTAAAATAACAGACATTTATTGTCTCACAGTTGGGAAGGATAGAAGTTCAAGATCAAGGTGTTGGCAGTGCCATGCTCCCTCTAAAACATGTAGGCAAGAATACTTCTTTGCCTCTTATAGCTTCTGTTTTTTTTCTGGCCATCCTCAGCATTCTTTGGCTTATAGATGCATCACTCCAATCTCTGCCACCCTCATCATGTGGCCATCTTCTCCCTGTGCATCTGTGTCTTCATATGGTCATCTTCTTACTAGGACACCTGTCATGTTGAATCAGGGCTCATGTTAATGACTTCATCTTAACTTGATTGAATCTACTAAGACCCTATTTCTGAATAAGGTCACCTTCACAGGTGCTAGAGATTAGGACTTCAATATATCTTTGGTATATAATTCAACCCATAACAGTGGTATGGACAATGGTTTTTCAAACTCTAGCATGCATCAGAATAACCTAGAGGATTTGTTAAAATACAGATTGCTGGGTCACATATCCAGAGTTCCTGATTCAGGAAATCTGGGGTGGGACCTAAGAATGTGCATTTCTAACAAGTTCCCATGTGATGCTGATGCTGCTTGTCCTGGTAGCACACTCTGAGATCCACTAGTGTAGGACCCTGCAACTCAAAATGCAGTCTATGGACCAGCAGCATCAGCATCACTAGGGAAGCTGTTAGAAACACAGACTCTCTCTCCGTCCATACCTTAGACCTATGGAATTAAAATTCCATTCTAATAAGTGATGTGCTCTAGCACAAGCTTGAAAGTCAGCGGGCCCTGGATATAGAGGCAAGGTTCTATAAGGTCAAGCCAGTAGGTGCAGTCTCAGTCAAGTTCACCTCTTCATAGAGGCCTCACAGAGCCTTAATTGGTATCTGGCTCGCAGAAGAGGGCACTTATTTCTTATAGGCGCCCACCCCCACGTCTACCCTCAAACCTGCCGTAGCTTGGTGGACACTGGGAAGTCATACCTGAGATCAAGTTTTCAGACAAGCAACTGAATTTCAGGTTGTACACACCACCTTCGCCAGAGAGAAAATAGGGTTGACTCTGAGAAGCCAGTGAAACTTATACTGAGAGATGCTGACAGGCCAGAGGGAATTACAAGACCCCAGAAGTGCAAAAAAGCATGTAAGAAAAATGTATTATGAGGGTTTTTCTTGGACCATGCCTGATCTCTTGACGTATCTTTCTTTCTTTTAGTGCAATCTGTTACATAACTATTTATTTTCATGGCTACTCTAATTCGAGAAATAGGTTTACTTTGTTGTGATATGGTGTGTGCTTTAAAAGACAGAGAGAGGGCTTCCCTGGTGGCGCAGTTGTTGAAAGTCCGCCTGCCGATGCAGGGGACACGGGTTCGTGCCCCAGTCTGGGAAGATCCCACATGCCGCGGAGCGGCTGGGCCCGTGAGCCATGGCCGCTGAGCCTGAGCGTCTGGAGCCTGTGCTCCGCAATGGGAGAGGCCACAACAGTGAGAGGCCCGCGTACGGCAAAAAAAAAAAAAAAAAAAAGGAGAGAGAGAGTAGAAAACGATACAGCTCCTGTGAGTTCCTCTGGATGCACTGAAAGATTGTGCAATTCCATCTAATATAGTTCCCAGTGATATTGTTTGGGGTGAGATATTTGTTCTGGCAAGGACTGTTTTCAGTGATTATTATCATGGTGTTCTAAATAAAGAACCAAGCCCCAACCTGACCCCTAAACTAACATAAAGGAAAGCTCTGATATCCAAAAGGTTCCAGTGACTCAGGCCGCACCTTTTTTCACTGGGCTGAGTCTGTGGCCTCTCCACAGCTCTGAAGCTGAGCCAGCCAGGGTCATTTGCTGCTTACCTGTTCATCTGCACCCACTGAAGGCAGTTTACAAAGACTTGTCCACCTCCTTAAGAGATGCTCCCGGGGCTTCCCTGGTGGCACAGTGGTTAAGAATATGCCTGCCAATGCAAGGGACATGGGTTCGAGCCCTGGTCTGGGAAGATCCCACATGCCGCGCAGCAACTAAGCCCGTGAGCCACAAGTACTGAGCCGGCGGTCCTAGAGCCCATGCTCCACAACAAAGAGAAGCCTCTGCGATGAGAAGCCCAAGCACCGCAACCAAGAGTAGCCCCCACTCGCCGCAACTAGAGAAAGCCCGCGCTCGGCAATGAAGACCCAACACAGCCATAAACAAACAAACAAACAAACAAATAAATAAAGAGATGCTCCCGAAGTCAGTCCTCTCATGTGAAAATCTGACTTACAAGCAGTAGCAGAGAAGAGTTTCAGAGCTGACACCTGTCTTACAACTTATCAACTTCAATCTCTTTTATAGGTGCAGAGAAAAGTGACTCAACCTGGCTCACACAACTAGCCTGTGGGACAACCTGGAGTAAATTTCAGGTCCACAGTCACTTTCCAGCATTTTCCATGCCACCCCTTCATGCTGCCACCTGCCTTGGAGATGAACGGACTGAAACCAACCCTAAACTAATAACCCGCCATGTTGCTCCAAACCATCCCCAGCCTACATCTGTGTTCTCTGCTCCTAATCTAGGACAGGAGTGTTAGCCCCAAATTCTGTTTCCAAGGCAGTACAATGTCAGGGATAAACCTACCGCCCCCAAACCATGGAATAGGGGGCTGTGTAACAGGACTGGGCAATTCAGGAGCACATGGGAGTCGCACAGGTAGGTGAACAGAACCGGCCTGCTGGACTAGGTTCTGTGGAAACTGGGAGCACAGGCCCCATCTAACCGGGCAGCTAATACTCACCTCCAGTAGATGGGAGCCTTTGGACTGAGGGCCCAATGTTGCCAGACAGACCCATTTTTAAAAAGATGGTAGAATTTTGAATGTGTTTATAAGTGAAATCTCTTGCATTTAAAATATTGGCTCCCATTTTAAATGTCTTTCAAAATACTGGCAGGCTAAACACAACCCAGCCCATGCGCCACCAACACAGCATCCGCAGCACAGCCATGGGTCCAGGATGGACACTACAGCCAGACAAACCAGTGTGAATCCTGGCTCAGCCCCTCTCTGTGACCTTGGGCAAGATACCTCTCTAAACTTCAGTTTCCTCATCCATAAAACTAGGATATTATTGGTCCTATTTCACAGTATTCTTGGGAAGATTAAGTGCCATCATGTAGGTGAAACACTCAGAAGGCTGCCAGGCACACAATCAATCCTTGATATAAGTGAGCACTGCCATTATTATAACACTGACTGAATCACGACGACCTGAAGGTCTCCAGTCAGAGCTTCACCCAGAAAGCTCTCTAAAGCTAAGCCAGGACTCATCATCCCCCGCAGCCAGTTCCTGGCTCAGTGTCTTCTGTGGCCCCGTGACCCCTGCTGAGCATCCTTTGTTAGCATAACACAGCACCCAGCACGTCGTTCCCGGTGGGCCTGGACAAATAGAAAGATCAGACAAAGCAGGCTGCTCAAACCACTCGGGAGTCACGTGGAGGGCGCCAGGGCGTGGCCAGGGGCTGTGAGCCTACGCAGAGGAAAGTAGGGCTCAGGCACGGGGCTCGCAGTGTTGGATGAGGAGATGAACACGGGTCCAGGACCAGCTCGGGTGATCCAAGAATGAGGCCTCCGACCTGAGAGAGTTTGGTTCTGTTCTTTCTCAGCCCGTCAGGCAGACGCGAATGATGTGCCTGAGACCGGGATCTGGCCTGCGGTGTCTGAGGGGGCGCACGAGGGCTTAAAAGTGGTTGAAAACTCTTTGGAATGCTGCCCAACTAGTGCTTTGGGTGTTACTTAAATTCCCAGCGAGGATGGAAAGGAATTAATAAAGAGAGATGCTGGGAATTCCCTGGAGGCCCAGTGGTTAGGATTCTGCACTTTCACTGCCGAGGGGTTCGATCCCTGGTCGATCCCACAAGTTGCAAAGAAAAAAGAAAAAAAGAAAGAGCGAGGTGCTAACTTGACCCTTGATCCCGTGGTGCTTGGTATGGGGCGGCGGTGGGGTGGGGGTGGGCTCGGGGGCGGGGGGAGCGGTGTCTTAGTGCCCTTGTGGAAATGCAGGCAAATTCGCCTCTGCTCGCTGAAGGCTGGGAGCTGGATCTCTTCAGGGGATAAAACAGCTGCTGAAGCAAGCAGGGCTTCCGAGGGCACAGTCCAAGGTGGGCACGTTTAGGATGGAGGAGCACGTGCAGGGCTCAGGCAGGAGGGATGGAAACAGTGAAAACAGCCTTGATAGGATAAACTCTCTTTTGAAGAGGTTTAAAAAATGCGCTAAAAGTTATTTTGCTTAACACTGTCTTCGGAAACCACAGAGGTCACTGAAATTGTAAATAGCCCCCTACCTCGTGGACAACAGATAAAGCCTATTTTCAAGATGCACTGTTCTGTGGACGCTACTGTCTTGAATATTTTGTAAATTCCTGATGTATTTGAATATTGGAAAAATGCTTCTTATTCTATTTCCAGTTCTTTTCATGGACATGGAAGAAAATAGACCAAGAGAAAGGGTTTAATATTTATGCAGTACCTAGTATCCTTTTTTTTTTCTAGAAAATATATTCACCCTCCTTTTTTTGCCAAATCCAAGTCTCCTCTCAGTGCTACAAAAGAATTCATTGGTTACAGGAATTACAGGGAAGCATGCTGTAGCATAGTTCCAAGATGTGGTATTGTGTGGTTGTTCATTTGTCAGTTTTTTGGAGTCAGTCAGATCTTACTCAGACACTTCCTAGATGTGGACCTGGGCAAATTACTGAAACTTTCCAAGCTTAGTTTCCCACAGCTATAAAATGAAGCTAATAGTAGTCTCTACCTCAGAAGACTGTTCCAAAAATCAAATGAGCTAATGGATGTAAAGCACTTAGAAGGATCTTATGCATATTAAGTGCTAAATTAATGGCAGCTATTGTTAAAATTTCCCTCCAAGTTAACTCTTTAAAAAAAAATCCACATCTTAAAAAATAGTTTTTCCTTCAAGTGAGGTATGCCTGTACTGAGGATGTGCTTCAATTTCTGGAGAGAGAACACAGAAGCAGTAAATCATTCCCACTACTCTACATAGCTCATGTTGTAGGTGGGCTTCACCTAAAAGCCGTCTGGCTGAGTCATCACAGGGAAGGCCTCAGAAGACTCCCCGGGAGTTTCAGACCCAGACTGACCTTCAGGGTTTCCTGAGTTGGAGCAAAGTGACAAGAGCTTTATACTCACTACTGATCAGTCACTGGATGTGGGCCACGTGGAGACAGGGGCTAACCTGGGTGGAGAGGCTCTCTGCAGGGGGGCAGCTGAGGGTCCCCAGCCAACAGCATTGAAATGGAAGGGGCACCTGGTGGCAAATCCCAGTTTCCACTACAGCTCAGCTGTACTGTTTCTGTCTTTTATAAAAAACTACATTTTTCTTCCAAAGAGCTCTCAGCACTTCACAGACTAGCACGTTTTTCTCACCCATTTGCAGAAAGCTCTTGAGAAGTGAGGTGCTCCCCGCCTTGCTCATGCCCATTTTTCACATAAAGAAAAGTGAACATGGCAAGCCAGTAACACTGACAGGGCATCACACACAGGGCTCCTGCCATTCAGCCAGGGTTCTGCTACTGCATTATTGCTTGCTTCTTATTTTGCCACCATATCCTGGTGCTGTGAAGCCAAACCTGAATGTTGTTTTGGGTTTTGTTTCATGGGAATGATGACTTCTCATGGCTCTGTCCCATTTTAAGAGCATCATGACCTGTCTCAAGCATCTTCCACTCCCATATCTCAATTCCAGGACTAAGATTAAGTGGGAATGGATGAAGATGTCTCAAACCTCTGCCAATCCAATGAAGCAAGGGAGCCTGAGGGAAACAGAACTTCTTGCCTGGACACCCAGGAGCCAGGTCTTCCTACACCTTACCCCTCACCCTGTTCCCTCAGCTATGTTAGGAACCTGTCCAGTTATCTCAAATCACAGTCAGCACCAGGGACAGCTTCCCAGAGGGTCACTTACACAGTCCAAGGTGAATCCCAAGTGCACCCACTTGGGGAACAGTCTTGATATTTGGACATTGTAGGAGATTTCTAAGTTGGCTGACAGGTATGCAATTTCTGGCCCTAGAAAAATTGCAATTTCAGCATTCCTGGAGGAGTCACCAATATATCCTCTTTTTTTCCTACACAATAAGCATTTGAAACATACAGTGCATTAATTTCCCTTGGAGTTCAGCTGGTCCACAGGGCGTTGTTTTTACCTCTTTTTGTATATCACGAAAGGGAGTCCTGGAGCCATCAGATGTTCCCAGATTCTCTCTTCAGACAAACAGAAAGAGAGCAGGGGTGACTTATTTCAGACAAAAAGGATTCATGTCAAAAAGCATTAAATGAGTCAAAGAAAAGGGCTTCCCTGGTGGTGCAGTGGTTGAGAGTCTGCCTGCCGATGCAGGGGACACGGGTTCGTGCCCTGGTCTGGGAAGATCCCACATGCCGCGGAGCGGCTAGGCCCGTGAGCCATGGCTGCTGAGCCTGTTGTCCGGAGCTTATGCTCCGCAACGGGAGAGGCCACAACAGTGAGAGGCCCACGTACTGCAAAAAAAAAAAAAAAAAAGAAAAAAAAAAAGAAAAAAGCATTAAATGAGTCAAAGAAAAACATTTTATACTGGACAGAGGCATAATCCACAATAAAGATCTAATAGCTGAACATTTCTGTGACAATAACAAAGGATGCTAGAAACATAAGGAAAAAGTGCTTGAAATACAATGTTTGTAGGAGACTTTTAAACACATGTATCTCAAATTTTGACAGCTGAAATAAACAAAAGTTGTCAAAAACATAGAAAATCTGAATCATAGAAATTTTCATTTACAAAGAGAAAATATGACATCTTTTTTTTTAATATGACATCTTTTTAAGCTTCTGTGGAACATTTACAAAGAGTGATCATAAATAAGACACAAAGATAAGCTCAGTTTGAAAGCATAAAATTCATATGAGCCATTTTATCGTATCAGAAAGTGATAAACTGGAAATTAAACAAACAAATAAAAATCCACTTGAAGTAGAGGGCACACTCCCAAACAGTTATTATGAAAAAAGGAAATAAAAATGACAGATATAGGATATTTTAGTTTATTATTATTTATTTATTTTATTATTATTTTTTTTGCGGTACACGGGCCTCTCACTGTTGTGGCCTCTCCCGTTGTGGAGCACAGGCTCCGGATGTGCAGGCTCAGCGGCCATGGCTCACGGGCCCAGCTGCTCCACGGCATGTGGGATCTTCCCAGACCGGGGCATGAACCCGTGTCCCCTGCATCGGCAGGCGGACTCTCAACCACTGCGCCACCAGGGAAGCCCTTAGTTTATTATTTTTAATTAAAAGTCAAATTGGGATATAATTGACATATAACATGACATTATGCTGTTTTTAAAATAATGAAATGAGAATACTTTTCATACATTCATGTAATAAACACTTATTGATCATCTATTAGATACTAGACATTGTTTCATAGCAGGATACACAGCACTGAGAAGACAAACTCTGCTCCCATGGACTTATATTTTACCTCTAGAGTGGGGGAAGATAGCTGATAAACAAGTACATGAATAAAATATGAAAATATCAGGGGGCAATACTTGCTTTAGTAAAAATAAAATAGAATGATGTGACGGAGAGTGACTGGCATGGGGGGGTTATAGTACTCTTGGTTGGAAAAGCCTCTCTTAGATGGCATTTAAGCTGAGCTTTGAACATCAGGAAGAATTCACCATGTCAGGATCTGGGAAAAGAACATTCCAGAAGAGAAGCAACCTATATTGTGTATCAAAGTTAGGAAATTGGATGCAGCCAATTCAAAAATTGATAACTTTTAAATTTCCTTATTGAAGAAAGAAGGAAAATAATTGCATTATTGATTCAATTCAAGAAGTTAGAATAAGGATAAAATATCCTCTTAAAAGGAGAAAGGAAAAATAAAGATAACAACCAAAATAATTAATGCAAAAACAAAAATTTAAAAAGCAGCATTGATTTTTAAACTCCAAGATTTATTTCTTCTGAGGGAAAAGTATAAAAGATAAGCATCTAATCAAGATTTTTAAAAACATATAAATATAAAAGTAAATATAGAAAGTTACCCAATTTTTTCATAGAACTAAGACAACTGTAATACAAAATCTGTAAAACAAAACAAAACAAAACAAAAATGAAGGAAGGAAGAAGAGCGTGGGAGGGAGAGAGGAAGGAAGGACAGAAGAAAGAAAGGAAGAAAGAGAAACATATCAAACTTCAGACCAAACTTCTTTATGCATCTAGAATCATAAACCTACTAAATTTAATTCACAGTATATTAAATGGCCCTGGCATCACAACCAAGAAACCTTCATTCCAGAAATGTGAGGATAACTTGATATCATAAAAACATATTAATATAATATAACATGATATGTCATTTTTCTTTCAGTGAGTAAAACCTATTTTATAATTACAATGGGTGAATGAAGGCTTTTGATAAAATTCAATGCTTTTTCTGATTAAGAGTTTCTGTGGCAACTTGGAAGAATAAGCTAACGTGGACTTCTTGCTTCACTCAACATGGAGAAATGGTAGCTAATATGTAATACATACAATTAAATTAACAGCTGGGCTCCAAAGAAAGAAAAAACTACGTATGTAAACAATGAAGGAACTTAAAGCCAAAATTATAAACTAATACAGTGATGACTTAGGGGTTGGGGAGCGAGGGGTATCAAACTCCATCTGGCTCTAATGGCCAAAAATTGGCAGGTTTTTTTTGTGTGTGTGTCCATTAAGGGATAAGATATATAGTTTGGAGCCTGCATAATGTGGGAGGCTCTGACTAAGATCATTGTATGAAGTTAGGACCTCAAAGGTTGCTCTCCAGTGAAGTAGGAACAAGAAACACTCCATTCCCTGGACAAGAATGGTGATAAGGAAATTTGAATCTGCCTAGGACTCCGATTAGAGGAAAAATTCTTCCTTTAAAAACTAAAGGCTTGAGCCTGTGCTTTGCATGAGCAAGGAGCTCAAATGTACATTACCCAGGAGCTGTAGGTAAACCCAGGTCAAGAAATTATTGTAAAACTTGTTTGGGGCTAGCAAATCCCTGGAACCCTCAGCAAATGGAAGCACACACTTCCAACATCAAGAGTGTGAGCTGGCAAACTAAGATCCTGGGCCAGATACTGCCCATAACCTGTTTAATGTATGACTTGTGGGTTAAGAATGGTTTTACATTATGAAAGCGAAGAAGGAGGAGGAGAAGAGAGATAGACACTGTATGACTGTCTGTGGTCTACAAAGACTAGAATACTTACTGTGTGGCTCTTTACAGAAAATGCTTACCAACCTCTGATCTAGAGCACAAAGGAAGCCCCAAAGGGGAAAATGTCCCTCACTAAAGATCAGCTTACAATAAAAAATTACTATGTGACAAAGCCATCAGCTATATAGGAAAGTCAGTAGACTCAACAATAGTAGAATAAGCAGCCTTGCAAATGTTAGGCAATAGTACAGCCTGAAGAGACTATACAATAAATATTTTTTAAATGATTAAGAGATAAAAGGAGGTAGATATTTAAAATAACTTCTATAAAAGAAAAATCTAGTAATTGGAATTAAACTTCAAAGGAAAAATTAAATAGCAGATTTAAAGATAACTGAAGAAACAATTAATGGGCTGGAAAGTAAGCCTGAGAAAATTAACCAGAATGTTACACAAAGTTATAAAGGAATAGAAAATATGAAAAACAAGAGTCAAGAGAAGTAAACTGAGAAAGAGTAATTAGTTGTAGCCCCAAAAGCAAATGTTAAAGAAAATGACAGAGAATAAATATTTGAAGAAAAAATTTTTGTGAAATTTTCAGAATTGGTAAAAAAACATTGATTGATAAAAAAATATTCCTTCAGCAGGAATAAATATATTATAGTATAATATATATAATATTGTATATTATAATATAGTTATATTATACATTATACAATTATATATGATATATAATATATTATATAATGTTATATTATATTATAATATATATTATATATAATATATATATACACACATACATACACAACTACACACTTTATGGTAAATTATAAAACACAAAAGAAAAAGAAAAAATTAAAAGTAAGCAGAGAGAAACACAAATTACCACTGTGGCAGAGGTTGTTATATGTCCACCTGAATATATTCTAAATCTTCTGGAAAAACAGAGTTGTAGTTGGGCATATGGATGCTAATGCATATGGATGCTAATTCTATAAATAAAGCATGCCTTGTAGATTTAACTTTAGAGTCATGTAATATTTTACATAATTATGAAACAAATTTTAAAATAATTATGAAGCAAATTTGTTATGAAACAAATTTTAAAAATTAAAAAGCTGGGCTTCCCTGGTGGTGCAGTGGTTGAGAGTCCGCCTGCCGATGCAGGGGACACAGGTTCGTGCCCCGGTCCAGGAAGATCCCACATGCCGTGGAGCAGCTGGGCCCATGAGCCATGGCCGCTGAGCCTGCGTGTCCGGAGCCTGTGCTCCGCAACGGGAGAGGCCACAACAGTGAGAGGCCTGCGTACAGCAAAAAAAAAAAAAAAAAAAAAAAAAAAAATTAAAAAGCTATCTCTAAAAATGAAAAGTGAAAGGAAACAATCCTAACTTGTATCTAAATGGTGGCATAACCACATGGAAAGAAACTAGTCAAAGTGACTGTAAGACATAGGAATTTAACTGTTTATCTCTAGTAGTATACAATCTAAGAACAAAACATTACATAAAACATTTTAAACTATTTACAGTAATCATATTATTAGCAGCAGCAATGGTGTTATTGTGTGTGCATTTTGGGATAAAGCAAATGAATAATTACGGTACTGCATTAGTCTCCTAAGACGGCCATAACAAATATCACCAACTGGGTGGCTTAACAGAAATGTATTTTCTCAAGGTTCTAGAGGCTGGTAGTCCAAAATCAAGGTGCCATTAGGGTGGGTTCTGGCGAGGTCTCTCTTTCTGACTTGTAGACAGCTGCCATCTTGCTGCGTCCATGGTTTTTCCTCTGAGGACAGGCAGAGAAAGAGCTCTCTGTATCTCTTACTCTTCTTACAAGTGCCACTCTTATGACCTCATTTAACCTTAATTACCTCCCTAAAGGCCCTATCTCCAAATACAGTCTCATTGGGGTTAAGGCTTCAATATATCAATTTGGGAGGGACACAATTCAGTCCATAATAGGTATCCTTGAGAACTGAAATTTCTGATATGGGAGAAAGGAAATATGGATGTAAGATGAATAAGGCTAAATAAAAACTCTGTAGTCCTGAATTCAAATGAAACTATCAGTATCAGCTCATAATTTATTTTAACGAGTTATTATTTATAATTGATATTAATTTTAATATAAATATGTTATAATTATATAATACATACTATATACAATATAACATGTATTACATAAATATGTATACTACATCTATCCATTGAAAAGACATAGAAACAAAGACCAATCCACTAAAAATGAGACCACTAGTACCCCAGATTATAGCCTATAAATACCATTTCCCATTAAAATGAACCAGAGATCCTTAGAGAATGTCTGATTCCAGGCTTGAGAAGGGAAAAATGTACAAGCTGGGCATAGAATATCTTGTCATCCACATAGCAGAGAAGTTATTAAAGTTATTTCAAAGGCCTCAGGAACTGACTTGAGTAGTCTTCTCCTAGACTAAGATGGGATAATTTGATTTAGAAATTGATTTTGACTACAGAATATCTGAGCCTGATTGCCCATTCTGACTAGCAATTTTATGAATCATCCGATGTGGCTTTAAGACACTAATTTGACTGTGTATCTCTCATAGTATACACTCTAAGGACAAAAAAAAATACAAAAAAATTCGTAATGATTTCTGCTTCAGCTTCAAAAGATAGATCAGAATTGTTTTTGTTACTTGCAACTAAAGAAACCCAACAGATAGCCTGAGGAAAATTGCCTAGCACAAGGTAGGGCATAATAGATATTCAGTAAATATTGGACTTCTTCCTAGGAGTCAAAAACCTACAATGACTTTTTTTCAGATGTTAAAATCTGTACAGGAAATTTCCTCTCTATGCATAAGGGAAATTCTGCCTCTGTTCACACCCTCTGTAGCTCTCCCCAATTCCTCCAACTCAAGGCAAGAATATCTGTAAACTGATTTTCCATCCAAGGTTTTGATGGGGGAGGGTCACTATGTTGACACGTCAGTACCCACACCCTGTTCTTTTGTACTTTCTACTTCCTATCTGTCTTTAATATGCAGCCATGAGATCTCTTATCTCTTCCTCAACATGGTGCTAGGAAGATAAGTGAATTTAGCACTCTTCTCTGGGCCTGGAGCTCTCTATCTACCAATATGCCTAAGATTTTGATTTGAAGAAAAGTAAAAGACCCCACATAGACTTTGAGGCTTAAGCCACGAACTCAAGCTCATCTTTTACCAGACAGACGAGAATTATCAGGTGCTGGCTCAGCTATTGATTCTCATTTGCTGCTGTTCCTTGCTTTGCAGAGAACTCCCTTGGGAATCTAATGGCAAGAAGGAACTCTGAAAGGGCAGAGCTCAGGTATTCCTGGGTTCCCTGGGTTGGGGGAGAAGAGAGGTAACACCATCAGGTAACACCAAAACCCCTCTCTCATTCTTACAGAACCACTAAGAAGCAGGAAGCAGAAAGTGCAAGAGAGAACAGAGCATGGGTGCTGACGTTCAACACAGGACACTCAAGTTTGTAATTAGGGCTCTGACAGCTGGGAATAGGGTAGACAGAAGGTGAGGAGGAAGCAGGTGGGAGGAGAAAGAAGGGGGAGTAAGAAAATAGTCTCCTTTACGTTCCCCACTCCATTCTCCTTACCTCACTCCCCCGCCCCATTAATTCCCACCCACACATCCAAGGAAGAGAGTGATGAAAAGGGTAATGAGGATGAGTCAGGTTCATAGGTATGTTATTGGCCCCATCATTCTCTTGAGTGTACTTGTCTTAGGAATTTTTCTTTTGTACCCCTGTTGTGCTAGGAAGGCTTGTAGTAAGTGGCTCATGCTGTCTCTGTTTCAGAACTTTAGGAGAAACTTGTTTTGATCTCCTTTCCTTGACATGCTTTTCCTTGGATTCATCCTTTCTTGCCATCAGAAAGCTAAAATATATAGAAACAGTAGTGTTCTATACGAGTGACCGATTATGCTTTCTTTGGCCTACACTTTTTATTCTGCAGTGAAGTTGAGGCTTATAAGTCAAAACAAAGGAATGAACTTACTGTCCACCAGTTTATACAGAACTCACAGTATATATGAGTTTTTTAAACTAAGATCTGTTAAAAAGAAATCTGTTTCAACAGATAACCGTGTACAATACCATGTGATGAAAATGAATTCAGACATATTAAATGATGAACTTGTTAAAAAAAAAAGTTAAAATATAGAAGCTCAAGAAAGAGATATAAACAAATGAAGTATAAACTGAGGGGGAAATGTGCCAAGGAGATCACTTGGCCTACTTTTAATATTGAATTTTGCCTTTAAATTAGGCAAGAAGAATCTTTTGGTGGTTACTCCTGGCTTCTCAATGACCTAGAGTAGTGTTTGAGGCCAAAATACCCTAATAAAATGCATGCACTTGCCTGACCCTGTCCTCTGAGCATGATATCTTCCTTGTGGATCCCATGGGCAAGGGCGTAGCTCTGGCAAGAATGGATTTGGTTTTCAGAACCATGGGCCCAAGCCCAGTACTACCCCAAAAGCGTACCATGTCATCCAAAACAAGCAGCACAGGTGATGATAGATTTGCCATTCTAAGACCACTGTGGCTGATGCCTTGGCAGGCGACTCCCCTGATCTGAGCCCAGCTGAGCAGTGGCTGCTCATAGGGATCAGAGGGAGAAAACACACAACTGTGAGGAGGACCTAGGTCCTCAGAATCGTTGCTGTGACCTCCAGTTCTGCTCTTTCCCTGGCTGTGCCTCCCTGTTCTCTGCTGTCTCAATCAGTCTCTTCCTGATGGATCTCCTGGTGCTCCCCAACTTTAAGGAAAACTATTCCCTATGGAAACTCTGAGAAATGCATCAAGGCGCAAGGTGATGGCCTCCAACAGTGGGACACATGTTCTGCCGATGATGTGGCTGAAATGTGAATGGATCACTCTGCTTGGGAGATGATCCTCTCAGGACGGACTCCTGGACTGTTGCTGCCTTGTCTTAGGTTTGTTCCCAAGTCGCAGGTCCTCTGCTTCCCTCTTCTGGTCAATTGGAAGGACTCTTAATAGCCATTTATAGTTCAGGGAAAAGATTAATCTGTTGGTAACTAGTAATAAAACCAAATCATAATCTCCAAATAAATTTTGGACTTTCAACTCACAAAAAGCTATACCCAAGAAGTGAGATAATTAAAGACAACATGATTGCAGTTCAAATACGGTCATGTTAGGCAGTCATGACATCTATTCTATTGAGTAGACCTAGAGGGAAGATGTGAAATCAGCAGTTCCCAAATGTGATGTACAATGTGCATTTTTTCAAAAAGAGAAATGATCTGTGACCAAATAGGTTTGGAAAATATTAGGGTAAAGAAAGTTACACAGGTTACTGTACTAAAAAATTTCTCAGGGCCTTTAAATTAGAAATTGTGAGATGGCACATACAGTTTTTGAATAATGAATCCTTCACTGAGGAGCACTCCAAGGGCTAGTGTCCCATTGTGCAGATGACTCTAACATTGCAACACTAGACACTGAAGAGATGTACTAAGAAAGAGAGATCTCCCTCCACATTATAAAATGACAGGCATTATCTCACCCAAGCCAATACAAGGACCAATAATACAAGTGGCCACCAATACCTCACTAGTTAACATTAGGCTCAGTTTCAACCACCAAGCTCAGAGTTGGAAGGGACCCTAAGGTCCTAAATGTCTCTTGCAGTCTAATACCTTTATTTTGTAAATAAGGCTGGAGACTCAGAGAGCTATAAAGAAACTATAGTCTCAAAACCCAATGAAGAAATATAACCACAATATGTCTCTGTGGGAGTCCAGTACTCATGACCATTTTCCCCAGAGGAGCTATCCATTGCAAAGAGCACACATTTTGAGATCCTAGACCAGCAGGTAGAAAAAAAATGCTTAGTTCGAAAGAGTGTAAATCAGGCCATCCCCTTCACTGGAAAGATGAACACAAGATGTTGCAGCATTTGGCAAAACAAGACCAGACTTATTATTCATTTATAAACCCACAGAGGGCACTTTTATAAAAGTCATCATCCTCATTCATACATCAAATGGAAAGTCAGGAAATATAGTGTGTGTTAAACTGTATGTGTTAAACTGTAAAGTGCTTTGATGCTTTTTCATAAATGTTAATACATTTGGGAGAGCATCACAGCCTTCTGTATTAGCTAAGACTATTCTGGTTGCTAGTGACATGAACCAGATTGAACTAACTTAGGCAGACTAAGAAGGAGTGAAGGGAATAACTTATTGGAAAGCTCTCATTCCGAAAGGAAGAGCTGGATGTGAGTGAAAGAGCCACCGGGATTCTCATTCTTTCTCTCTTATGTGCTTCTCTCTGTCAGTCAGCATCACTCACTTCCTCTGTAGATAGGATCAGCCACCCCATGGGGGTTATGGCTGTCATTGGCTCAGGTCCCCCACCAGAAAGGAATGGACTCAAGTTCAAAAGTCCTTCAAAACAGAGAAGGGCTCTCATGGGCTTCACTTGTTGAGGTGTTTCTTTCTGAGACAAGGGATATAGGATCTTAGGAGAGGCAGATGGCATGGTGGGTAAGAGGTCCAAATACTGACTCCTCTTCCCGCTAGCTATATAATCTTGGGAGAGTTCTTTAAGCTCTTTTACCTCAGTTTCCTTATCTGTAAAATGGTTTTAATAATAGTGTCTACTTTATTAAGTTTCATGTGCTGATTAAAGGAGATGAAACATGTAGTAAAGAATATTATGTAGGGCTTCCCTGGTGGCGCAGAGGTTGAGAGTCCGCCTGCTGATGCAGGGGACACGGGTTCGTGCCCCGGTCTGGGAGGATCCCACATGCCGCGGAGCGGCTGGGCCCGTGAGCCATGGCCGCTGAGCCTGCGCGTCCGGAGCCTGTGCTCCGCAACGGGAGAGGCCACAACAGTGAGAGGCCCGCATACCACAAAAAAAAAAAAAAAAAAGAATATTATGTAGCACTTGCCACAGGGTAAGCAATTGATAATCATTAGCTATTATCATTACTGGTTTAGCTGGCAGGGTTAGGAAACCATGCTTAAATCACTCACTATGGCAACGTAATGCAGAGATTAAAAGCATAAACTCTGTGGTCTGATGATTTGGCTTCAAATTCCAACTCCCACACTTACCAGCTATACTTTATGCAAGTTATTCAACTACTTTGTGCCTTTGGTTTCTTCATCTATAAAAAGAGGGGGAATAATGGTTCCTACCTTGTAAGGTGGTTTCAAGGAATAAATGGGTTGATAAATGTCAATCATTTGGCATCTGGCCTAGCACAGAGTAAGCATGCAGCAGAACTTATCATTAGTGTTATCATGAAGGCTGTGGAGGTGGTCTATGAAAAGATGACAGCTCTCATTTGAACCATGATATTAGAAGGAGTATTTCAGTCATTCATTCAACGAATATTTGCTGGGCTGCTTCTGCTGTGCTAGGTACTGTGCCAGATGTGGAGCTCAAGATGCTCAAGGCCTGGCCTCATGAGGCAAACATTCTAGCTAGGCCTTCAGAAGAGGCCTGTCACTCTGGCCAGGAAAAACAATAGGTGTCCACCACACCTACCAACTGTGAAGACTCCTAACTTCTCTGTCAATAACCAGTCCTTCAGATTTCCTGTCTTCTGCCTTCTCTCAAAACATTGTCACCTTCACCATCATATCTTTCCATCTCCTTGTAAAGAGTACATCTTCCTATTCTTGATAGATAATTATCACTCTTATTTCTTGAATGTATGGTGTACTGCATGTATAAATCCTATTATAAATATACTTTCTTTTGGGTATTTTAAAGACCTGGTAGATCACTACTCTTGAGGGCTTGCCACCTTGATTAACCTTATATTTAGGGTATGTAGAACCAAGCATGCAGATGCTCAATGTCACCAAAAGAGAGTGAATAAACTCTTACATTACACTGTATAAAGAAATCATTTCCAGGAAGATCACAGATCAAATGGGAAAAGCAAAACAATAAAGCTTCTAATAGATAATATAGGAGAATATCTTTATGAATTCTGTGTCAGGAAAAATTTCCTAAACAAGGTACCAAAGCACTTGCCAGTAAAAAAACAAAAAACAAAAAACAAAACAAAACAAAAAGTTGAAAAAGGTGACTACATTAAAATTAAGAACCTCTGTTCATTAAAGCATCCCACTGAAAGAGGGGAAAAGACAAACCTCAAAGTGGGAACAACATTTTGCAATGAGTCTAACCAACAAAAGGTCCATATCCAGAATATATAAAGAATTCCTACAAATGTATAAATCAAAAAGAAAACAAAAATAAACAACACAATGAAAAATGAGCAGAAGATTTGAACAGGCACTCCAAAAAAGAGAAACCAAATCAACCACATGCGCAAGAAAGATGCTCAACTTCATTAGCTGGCAGGGAAATGCACATTAAAACCACACTGATATACACTCACTAGAGAGCCATTGCCAAGTGTTGCAAAGATACTGAATGTAAAGAACACTGATACGCTGCTGGTGGAACTGTAAATTGGCATATTACCATGGAAAAGATTGACATCATCTAGTAAAACAGAAGATATGCACAATGTATGACCCAACAATTCCCCTCTGAGGTATATGTTCCCATAAAACATATGCTTATGTGCACTAGTATACATATTTAAGAATGTTCATAACAGTACTGAATAATAGTTCCAAGCTGAAACCACCTAAATGTCTATCGAGAGTGGAATAAATAAAAATTATGGTATATTCACATTATGAAATGCTATAGAGTGAGAAACTGGGTTGGGGAATACAACTATATGGTGCATAGAAGATGAATCTTAAGGACATGATATCGAATGAAGACAGCCCAACAGTACAGGGCACATACTGTATGATATAATTTATATTAAAAATTTGTAAAGCAAGATTAAATAAATTTTAAGGACTTCCCTGGTGGTGCAGTGGTTAAGAATCCACCTGCCAATGCAAGGGACATGGATTGGAGCCCGGGTGTGGGAAGATCCCACATGCTGCGGAGCAACTAAGTCCGCGCGCCACAGCTACTGAGCCTGCGTGCCACAACTACTGAAGCCATGTGCATAGAGCCTGTTCTCTGCAACAAGAGAAGTCAGTGCAATGAAAAGCCCATGCACCACAACGAAGAGTAGCCCCTGCTCACTGCAACTAGAGAAAAGCCCCCATGCAGGAACAAAGACCCAATGCAGCCAAAAAAAAAAAAAAAAACAAGATTAAATAAATTTAGGACAAACTATTAAAAAAAGTAAGGAAGTAAACGCTGTGAAAATCAAGAAAGTATTTACTTTTAGGGGAAGAAAGGGGTTATAATTAAGAAAGGTTTTGGGGGTGTTAGCAATATTCTATATCTTATACAGGTTACACAGGGAATTGTTTTACAAACTGTTAAATCATATTTTTATTTTTAAAACTTTTCTGTATGTTTGTTATATTACACTTACACACACGAGTAAATACACTGCAGACATACTGAACAGAGATAGAAATTAATACAGCGGATAAAGAATAGCATTGTTCAAGTTCAAAGTCACAGGTCTCTAAGAGGGGGCTGAAGGTCACCAGTTTAAGGATGATCACTATCCTAGAGCAAGCACTGATGCAACTTGCAGCTAAATGGGGCAAATGATGTCTTGCCCAACCACATTACATATTCTACGGGTATAACTTATAGAAAGAGATTTAGTTATAGAGAAAATATACAGCAAACATTAAACATATAGGTTACAAATCATCAAGGCTAACAGCCTCCCAGAATCTTCATCTCAGAGTGGATGTGCAGCTCCATAAATTTACAGTTGGTGGAGGGAAACTCAAATGATGGATGGAGAGTGTCAGTCATCCGAGCCTCTGCTTCTGGGACACCCTCTACTCCTGGCATGCCACTTCTTTACTGGTCCCTAAGCAACTGACCGGCTTCCCAGCAGCAAAAGCTGCACCAGGAGGAACTGCAATCATTTCTGCCTTGCACCATCACCTTCCACACCCTTGTGATGCTTCCGTTTTGTATCCTCCAGGAGGGGGGAGATGGAGATTTGTTGGTTGGTTGGTTTGGTTTTCACTGGGAAGGCATAAGTTCCTATCATGAACATGCTCCCACCTCTTCCCCATGATTTTTTGTCCATGGACTCTTCCTACATCACATTCCTACTGTCCTCACACTCTCTCAGTGCCAGAGGAGGGCAGTTTCCAAAAGTTATTGGGCTCGTACTATTTTTAATCTTTATAATGACCTACAAGATTAATGCATTTTTATCCCCAAGTGGGTTAGTATCTCATTTTCACATCTCTGTTTCCTTGCCCCTACATGTCCAACAACTTTGAAAATCTCTATTTTTAATTCTCACTGAAATAATATCATAAAAATATTAAAGGTAATTTTGAAAGTAAATTTAACCTCTAATTTCATCATTCTAGGCCTTTTTAAATTTTTTCACATTTTTGCTATGTATATAAATAATTATTCTAAATTAATGATAACATATGCACATCTGTGTTTTGTTACATAACATCAGAAATATTTTTCTGGCACTCAAACAACATAAAATTTTCATTTGGGAATAATATTTAGTATTCTATTGAGAAGGTAAACAATAATTTACTTAACTGCGTCCATATTATTGGATATTTATTTTTCAGTTTTAACTGATATCATGTACAATGATACATTTATTAAAGCTAAGTTTAAAATTTTACATTTAGAGATTGGTTCAAGATGGCAGAGTAGAAGGACGTGCACTCACTCCCTCTTGTGAGAGCACTGGAATCACAACTAACTGCTGAACAATCATTGACAGGAAGACATTGGAACTCACCAAAAAAGATACTCCACATCCAAAGACAAAGGAGAAGCCACAATGAGACGGTAAGAGTGGCACAATCACAATAAAATCAAATCCCGTAACTGCTGGGTGGGTGACTCACAAACTGGAAAACACTTATACCACAGAAGTCCACCCACTGGAGTGAAGGTTCCCAACCTGGGGGTCCGGCAATGGTAGAAGGAATTCCTAGAGAATCATACTGAAGGCTAGTGGGATTTGATTGCAGGAATTTGACAGGACTGTGGGAAACAGAGACTCCACTCTTGTAGGACACACACAAAGTAGTGTGCGCATTGGGACACAGGGGAAGGAGCAGTGACCTCATTGAAGGCTGAACCAGACCCATCTGCTAGTGTTGGAGGGTCTCCTAAAGAGGCAGGGGTGGCTGTGTCTCACCATGAGGACAAGGACACTGGCTGCAGAAGCTCTGGAATGTACTCCTTAGCGTGAGCCCCACCAGAGTCCGCCATTAGCCCCACCAAAGACCTGGGTAGGCTCCAGTGTTGGGTCACCTCAGGCCAAACAACCAACAGGGAGGGAACCCAGCCCCACGCATCAGCAGACAAGAGGATTAAAGCTTTACTGAACTCTGACCAACAGAGCAACACCCAGCTCTACCCACCACCAGTCCCCCCAACCAGGAAACTTGCACAAGCCTCTTAGATAGCCTCATCCACCAGAGGGCAGGCAGCAGAAGCAAAAAGAACTACAATCCTGCAGCCTGTGGAACAAAAACCACATTCACAGAAAGATAGAAAGATGAAAAGGCAGAGGGCTATGTACCAGATGAAGGAACAAGATAAAACCCCAGAAAAACAACTAAATGAAGTGGAGATAGGAAACCTTCCAGAAAAGAATTCAGGATAATGATAGTGAAGATGATCCATGACCTCAGAAAAAGAATGCAGGCAAAGATCAAGAAGATGCAAAAAATGTTTAACAAAAACCTAGAAGAATTTTTAAGAACAAACACCTGGAAGAATTAAAGAACAAACAAAGAGAGATGAACAATACAATAACTGAAATGAAAAATACACTAGAAGGAATCAATAGCAGAATAACTGAGGCAGAAGAATGTATAAGTGATCAGGAAGACAGAATGGTAGAATTCACTGTCATGAACAGAATAAAGAAAAAAGAATGAAAAGAAATGAAGACAGCCTAAGAGACCTCTGGGACAACATTAAATGTACCAACATTCGCATTACAGGGGTCCCAGAAGGAGAAGAGAGAGAGAAAGAACCCAAGAAAATATTTGAAAAGATTATAGTTGAAAACTTCCCTAAAATGGGAAAGGAAATAGCCACCCAAGTCCAGGAAGCACAGAGAGTCCCAGGCATGATAAAACCAAGGACAAACACACCAAGACACACAGAAATCAAACTGATGAAAATTAAAGACAAAGAAAAATTATTGAAAGCAGCAAAGGAAAAATGAAAAATAACATAAAAGGGAACTCCCATAAGGTTAACAGCTGATTTCTCCACAGAAACTCTACAAGCCAGAAGGGAGTGGCATGATATATTTAAAGTGATGAAAGGGAAGAACTTACAACCAATATTACTCTACCCGGCAAGGATCTCATTCAGATTTGATGGAGAAATCAAAAGCTTTACAGACAAGAAAAAGCTAAGAGACTTCAGTACCACCAAACCAGCTTTACAACAAATGGTAAAGGAACTTCTCTAGACAGGAAACACAAGAGAAGGAAAGACCTACAATAACAAACTCAAAACAATTAAGAAAATGGTAATAGGAACATACATATCAATAATTTCCTTAAATGTGAATAGATTAAATGCTCCAACCAAAAGACACAGGTTCACTGAATGGATACAAAAACAAGACCCATATATATGCTGTCTACAAGAGACCCACTTCAGACCTAGGGACACATACAGACTGAAAATGAGGGGATGGAAAAAGATATTCCATGAAAATGGAAATCAAAAGAAAGCTGGAGTAGCAATACTCATATCAGATAAAATAGACTAAAACAAAGAATGTTACAAGAGACAAGGAAGGACACTATATAATGATCAAGGGATCAATCCAAGAAGAAGATATAACAATTATAAATATATATGCACCCAACATAGGAGCAACTCAATACCCAAGGCAACTGCTAACAGCTATAAAAGAGGAAATCGACAGTAACACAATAATAGTGGGGGACTTTGACACCTCACTTACACCAGTGGACAGATCATCCAAACAGAAAAGTAATAAGGAAAAACAAGCTGTAAATGACACAATAGACCAGACAGATTTAATTGATATTTATAGGAAATTCCAACCAAAACCAGAAGATTACACTTTCTCAAGTGCATGTGGAACATTCTCCAGGACAGATCACATCTTGGGTCACAAATCAAGTCTCAGTAAATTTAAGAAAATTGAAATCATATCAAGCATCTTTTCTGACCACAATGCTATGAGATTAGAAATCAATTGCAGGGAAAAGAACATAAAAAACACAAGCACATGGAGGCTAAACAATACGTTACTAAATAACCAACAGTTCACTGAAGAAATCAATGAGGAAATAAAAAAATACCTAGAGACAAATTACAACAAAAACACAATGATCCAAAACCTACGGGATGCAGCAAAACCAGTTCTAAGAGGGCAGTTTATAGCAATACAAGTCTACCTCAAGAAACAAGAAAAATCTCAAATAAACAATCTAACCTTATACCTAAAGGAACTAGAGAAAGAAGAACAAACAAAACCTGAAGTTAGTAGAAGGAAAGAAATCATAAAGACCAGAGCAGAAATAAATGAAATAGAAACAAAGAACACAATAGCAAAGATCAATAAAACTAAAAGCTGGTTCTTTGAGAAGATAAACAAAATTGATAAACCATTAGCCAGACTCATCAAGAAAAAGAGGGAGAGGACTCAAATCAATAAAATTAGAAATAAAAAAGGAGAAGTTACAACAGACACCACAGAAATACAAAGCATCCTAAGAGACTACTGCAAGCAGCTCTATGACAATAAAATGGACAACCTAGAAGAAATGGGCAAATTCTTAGAAAGGTATAACCTTCCAAGACTGAACCAGGAAGAAATAGAAAATATGAACAGACCAATTGCAAGCAATGAAATTGAAACTGTGATTAAAAATCTTCCAACAAATAAAAGTCCAGGACCACGTGGCTTCACAGGTGAATTCTATCAAATATTTATAGACGAGCTAACACCCATTCTTCTCAAACGCATCCAAAAAATTGCAGAGGAAGGAACACTCCCAAACTCATTCTATGAGGACACCATCACCCTGATACCAAAACCAGACAAAGATACTACAAAAAAAGAAAATTACAGACCAATTTCACTGATGAATATAGATGTAAAAAACCTCAGCAAAATACTAGCAAACAGAATCCAACAACACATTAAAAGGATCATACACCATGATTTAGTGGGATTTATCCCAGGGATGCAAGGATTCTTCAATATATGCAAATCAATCAATGTGATACACCATATTAACAAATTGAAGAATAAAAACCATATGATCATCTCAATAGATTCAGAAAAAGCTTTTGACAAAATTCAGCACCGATTTATGATAAAAACTCTCCAGAAAGTGGTCACAGAGGGAACCTACCTCAACCAAATAAAGGCCATATATGAGAAAACCACAGCCAACATCATTCTCAATGGCGAAAAACTGAAAGCATTTCCTCTAAGACCAGGAACAAGACAAGGATGTCCACTTTCACCACTATTATTCAACATAGTTTTGGAAGTCCTAGCCATGGCAATCAGAGAAGAAAAAGAAATTAAAGGAATACAAATTGGAAAAGAAGTAAAACAGTCACTGTTTGCAGATGACATGATACTACACATAGAGAATCCTAAAGATGCCACCAGAAAACTACTAGAGCTAATCAATGAATTTGGTAAAGTTGCAGGATACAAAATTAATCCACAGAAATCTCTTGCATTCCTATACACTAATGATGAAAAATCTGAAAGAGAAATTAAGGAAACACTCACATTTACCATTGCAACAAAAAGAATAAAATACCTAGGAATAAACCTACCTCGGGAGACAAAAGACCTATATGCAGAAAACTATAAGACACTGATGAAAGAAATTAAAGATGATACAAACAGATGGAGAAATATACCATGTTCTTGGATTGGAAGAATAAATATTGTGAAAATGACTATACTACCCAAAGCAATCTACAGATTCAATGCAATCCCTATCAAGTTACCACTGGCATTTTTTACAGAACTAGAACAAAAAATCTTAAAATTTGTATGGAGACAAAAAAGACCCTGAATAGCCAAATCAGTCTTGAGGGAAAAAAATGGAGCTCGAGGAATTAGGCTCCCTGACTTCAGACTATACTACAAAGCTACAGTAATCAAGACAATATGATACTGGCACAAAAACAGAAATATAGCTCAATGGAACAGGATAGAAAGCCCAGAGATAAACCCACACACCTATGGTCAACTAATCTATGACAAAGGAGGCAAGGATATACAATGGAGAAAAGACAGCCTTTTCAATAAATGGTGCTGGGAGAACTGGACAGCTACGTGTAAAAGAATGAAATTAGAACACTCCCTAACACCGTACACAAAAATAAACTCAAAATGGATTAGAGACCTAAATGTAAGACCGGACACTATAAAACTCTTAGAGGAAAACATAGAAAGAACACTCTTTGACATAAATCACAGCAAGATCTTTTTTGATCCACCTCCTAGAGTAATGGAACTAAAAACAAAAATAAACAAATGGGACCTAATGAAACTTCAAAGCTTTTGCACAGCAAAGGAAACTACAAACAAGATGAAAAGATAACCCTCAGAATGGGAGAAAATATTTGCAAATAAATCAATGGACAAAGGATTAATCTCTAAAATATATAAATAGCTCATACAGCTCAATATTGAAAAGACAAACAAGCCAATCCAAAAATGGACAGAAGACCTAAATAGACATTTCTCCAAAGAAGACATACAGATGGCCAAGAAGCACATGAAAAGCTGCTCAACGTCACTAATTATTAGAGAAATGCAAATCAAAACTACAATGAGGTATCACCGCCCACCAGTTACAATGGGCATCATCAGAAAATCTACAAACAACAAATGCTGGAGAGGGTGTGGAGAAAAGGGAACCCTCTTGCACTGTTGGTGGGAATGTAAATTGATACAGCCACTATGGAGTACAGTATGGAGGTTCCTTAAAAAACTAAAAATAGAATTACCATATGACCCAGCAATCCCACTACTGGGCAGATACCCAGAGAAAACCATAATTCAAAAAGACACATGCACCCCAATGTTCATTGCAGCACTATTTACAATAGCCAGGTCATGGAAGCAAACTAAATGCTCATGGACAGATGAATGGATAAAGAAGATGTGGTACATATATACAATGGAATATTACTCAGCCATAAAAAGGAATGAAATTGTGTCATTTGTGGAGACGTGGATGGATCTAGAGACTGTCATACAGAGTGAAGTAAGTCAGAAAGACAAAAAAAATTTAGTATATAAACGCATATATGTGGAATCTAGAAAAATGGTATAGATCAACTGGTTTGCAGGGCGGAAATAGAGACACAGATGTAGAGAACAAACATATGGACACCAAGGGTGGAAAGTGGTGGGGGAGTGCTGTGATGAACTGGGAGATTGGGATTGACATATATACACTAATATGTATAAAATGGATAACTAATAAGAACCTGCTGTATAAAAAAATAAATAAAATAAAATTCAAAAAAAGTTTTACATTTATGCCTATTAAATTTAACTTCATTAGTTTTTGCCAATTACTACAACATATCAACTGATTTTTGAATTTTGACTTTCCTAATGTACTGTGTGATTCATGGTTTTGATGTCATTAACTAAGGCATTGGAAATGACAGACCCAAGGACAAAAGCTTGAAGAGGTTTATGTGCCAAAAGATATGCACTGGAATGTTCAAAATGGCATCATCCATGATATTTTCAAGCTGGTAACAGCCCAAATGTCCATTGGTTATACAATGGACAAATTAATTATGGTATACTTACAGATGGAGTACTATACAGGAACTAACATGAATGAACTGCACTAGAGTGATTACTTGAATAAATCTTGCAAACACGGTGTTAAGTAGCCAGACACAAAAGAATACATACTCTATGTTTATAAAGTTAAAAACAGACAAAGCCGAGTTTGAGCCCTGCTCCGGGACGATCCCACGTGCCGCGGAGCAACTAAGCCCATGCGCCACAACTACTGAAGCCTGTGTGCCTAGAGACCATGTTCTGCAACAGGAGAAGCCACCAGAATGAGAAGCCCACGCACCGCAATGAAGAGTAGCCCACCCCCGCTCACTGCAACTAGGGAAAGCCCACGTGGAGCAACGACGACCCAACACAGCCAATAAATAAATAACTAAATAAATAAATAAATAAATACAGGCAAAGCCAATTTATGATGCTAGGTATCAATATACTGGTTATCTTTAGGGAGGAGTTAGTCATTGGGAAAGTGTGTGAGGTAGGCCCTCGAGATGCTGATGAATGCTTCATTCGTAGACCCAGATGATTACATGTGTGATTTTACTTGGTGATAATTCATCAAGCTGTACACTTAGGGATTGTGTAGGGATTGTGAATTTTTCTGCATGTATTTTAGGCTTCAATAAAAAGTTAATTAAAAAAATTAGTGATAGGAATAATGAACTCAAGGGACTTTCCTGGTGGTCCAGTTGTTAAGACTCTGTCTTTCCAATGCAGGGGGCATGGGTTTGATCCCTGGTCAGGGAACTAATACCCCACGTGCTGTGCGGTGTGACCAAAAATATTTTTAAAATTAAAAAAAAAAATTAAAAGAATAATGAACTCAAGACCTCGTAGTGATGTTATCAATTCTATTTAAATCAATTAAAAATAGTAATACAGGATTGGAGCTAGCCTGAGGTGGTAGATAGTGAGTTCAGTTTGAATATATTGAAACTCAAGTGATGGGAGGATGTGCAGTTGAAAATGTTCAGCAAATAGTTTTCTGTTTGTTTGTTTGTTTGTTTGTTTTGCAGTATGCAGGCCTCTCACTGTTGTGGCCTCTCCCGTTGCGGAGCACAGGCTCCGGATGCGCAGGCTCAGCGGCCATGGCTCATGGGCCCAGCCGCTCCGCGGCATGTGGGATCCTCCCAAACTGGGGCACGAACCTGCGTCCCATGCATCGGCAGGCGGACTCCCAACCACTGCGCCACCAGGGAAGCCCAGCAAATAGTTTTATATATGGGTCCAGGGCTCAAGGGAGAGAGCTGGGCCAGAGAGTGATATTTGAGAGTCATAAGCATATTGATAGTAATTGAAACCGTGGGAGTGGATGAGATTATTCACAGACAAGCACAAAGCAATGTGATGAGAGAACTTTGGAAGATTACGAAGACTTAGAGAAAGAAAGCTCATGATGGAGGTGAAGACATCCAGAGAGAGAGAGAGAGAGAGAGAGAAGATTTAAGAGAGAGCAGTGGTAGGAAAACCAGGGGAGGAAGAAACTTTTCAGAGGAGGGAATGGCCAACAGGATCAAATGCCAGAGACAGAAAAGGGTAGATAGGGACCAAGAGGTCTCCATCAGGTGTAATAGCTTGGTCAAAAGTGACTTTGGTGAGAGTAGAATCAGTGGCATCATCAGATCTGAGATGGGTTGTCTACAAGGTTTATCATCTAGGAAGATGGCAGAGTTTGGAGAAGAGAGGAAAAAATTAAATTAAGGTGGATGCCAAAGTATTCAGTGAAGGAAACATTCTATGAAGTGGTTGAGAGAGTCCTTTTATCATGAAGGTAGTTCTGCTTGAAACTGAAGAACAGACAACAGCTCTCTCCACTTGGCTGCCTAAACTTTACCTCTTGCAGTCTGAATGGTTGTCTTTGTACCCAATTATCCTTGTGTCCTCGGGCAGCAGAGTACTCTCATCTCCCACTCTGTCTGACAACTTTCCCTGCCCCTTGTTGTCCAATAACTCTACATTCTGGCTATTCACAATCTTTTTCTAAACATTTTCCTCCTCCAGCCCCAAACTTCAGATTCCTCTTGGACTTTCTGTTATATTCTAAAGCCAAATCCAGTTTCTCTCTCCTGGGGGAGATTAAGGTATGTTTTATTGACTTATGAACATATCAACTACACAGCAGAAGTCTGAAGAGAGAGAAGCTGTCCCAGACCCATGGGAATATTGGGATTCTTGATTGGTCATTGAGGTCCTGACTCCAGATGTGCACTGTGTGCCCATAACCACCATGCTCAGAGGTTCCCGTGTTCATGGGACTTATCCTGTCACGTGAATAGAACGTGAATGGGTGGGTGTACAGAAGGAATCGGGATCAATGTTTTAGCCTCTACCTCCCCTAAAGAATGATCCATTGTTAATACCATTAGCATCCATTCATCTTGTAATCCTTTGATTTGCAGTTTTAGGACAAGGACTCTGGCTATTGAATTTTCTGCTTAGATGTTGGAAAAGGCAAGGCTTCCATTCAGAACTCAGGAATGCTCTGTGTTACCTTCATAACATACTTCAAGCCGTCCCAGACTGAGGTCCCTCTTAGCACAAGCCTTGTCTCCGTGACAGCTTATTTCCTGTTGCCCTCTGCTATTGAGAACAGTGTGAGCTGTTCCAGTGACCAGTATATTATACCACCTCTGCTTGTGATTGCGTAGCCTGAATTAACCTTCCTGTGATTTAGAACCTGATGGGTCTGAATTTCATTATAGATATGACTTCCACACTCTTCTTCTCTGCTGGGGCACAGGGATTCACTTGGAAGGATGCTGTAATTACTATGTAGATTGCTTTCCTATCATTTGATTGAAACTTCAGGAAGAAGGAAGGTCATTAATGTAACTTCTTCTTCAATTTCTCATTTTAGGAAATCTAGAAGCAGAGCCAGGTATAATTCAGAATAATTCAGCCCACTGAGCCACTCTCCTTGGAAAGCATAAATAGAGCACAGAAGTTAGTTCTGAAATGGATTGTAACCACGAGTCAGAGAAATTCTCAAAAGACCCATTTCTTGGAAATAAATTTTTCAAATAGAGCAGGATCCACAGCTGCTCTTTAAGGTCTGTATTCCCCAGGGACTGTTCTCACAACCCCACCTGCTTTGTCATCCAGCCAGGGGTGGCAAGTAGAGGGAGGCCTTTCTCCATCACATGGCTGGTGTGAGGGTGGGCACTGCGGAGGCGAGTTCATGGGTCACCCTATGGTTCTCTTTAGAAAGAGAGCTGCAGTTGGTGTCAGACCCATGAGGAGGAAAACATGCATTTCCAATGCACTGCCCATGTCCTTTTGTCCCCAAAGCCCACTCAGCATCAGCCACTAACAGTAAGTCAAGTGTGTAGAAGGCAAGAGATTTGTCAGGCCAAATTCTCCACTGCAGCTTTTGGTCACAATACACTGAAATGGGCATGGCACTGTGATTTCACTTCATTCTTCTCACCCAAGCAATATACCAAGGATGATATTAAGGACATTTACTGAAATATCAAGATAGAAAGAGATCAGAAAGAATCTAAATACCCAATAACAAAAACTGGTTAATTAGAGTGCATCTACGTAATGGGATACCATATAGCCAGTAAAAAAGAAAGAAGTTGGTTAACATACACTGATATTAAGTTACTTCAAAATACATTAAGTGAAAGAAGCAGGGTGTAGAAAGTATGTATAACAGGAACATTTTTTTTTTTTTTTTTTTTTTTTTTTTTTTTTTTTTTTTTTTTTTGTGGTATGCGGGCCTCTCACTGTTGTGGCCTCTCCCGTTGCGGAGCACAGGCTCCGGATGCGCAGGCTCAGCAGCCATGGCTCACGGGCCCAGCCGCTCCGCGGCATATGGGATCCTCCCAGACCGGGGCACGAACCCGTATCCCCTGCATCGGCAGGCGGACTCTCAACCACTGCGCCACCAGGGAGGCCCAACAGGAACATTTTATGTAAATACCATACATCCTAGTACATTCATACAATTTTTTCTAGAATGTTCAAGAAAGTGTCAACAGTGGTTTCTTTTGGTAAGATAGAGATTTTTACTTTCATTTCTTTCTTTATATATTTTTAATACTAAGTATATATTGCTCTTAACTTTATAACATTTTCCCCAAGTTTTCTTGGCCATCCCTCAGAGGATCTTTCCAGACTCTTCCTCTTGACTCCAGGGTGATCTTCTAGGGTTGTACACAAGCACCCAGCCCAGGGGACAAGTAGGGGCTGAAATTCAGCCTGAGGTGTCCTTGCCTGGCTGTGAATCCCAGCACCAGCTTGCATACACACAGAGGCCCATCTTTTCCTAAGTCCCAAAATGCTACCATACGGGCTGGTGGCAGCTCTGCACAGCTCTTCATTTTACCTTTCACTGCTGGCAACTCTTTATTTGTAACACAGTTTCATTTGGTTCTTGCTCCTAACCTGTCCCCCTCAACTTCAGACCATCCTTCACATCCTAGTCTCCTACCCCCTAGTCTAGGGCTCAGTCCAACTCCAGGCCCACCCACTGCCATGCCCAGCCCTGAACTCAAGCAGCATTCAGGGCTATAAAACTAGCTATGTACACAGAACTTTCTAGGGAGAAAGTTACCTCAAGCACAGGTGTGCCCAGGCACAGTGAGAATTGGGGGTCTGGAGCTCAGGTGGGACCGTGTGTGGCAGGCAGGTGTATGCATGTGAGGACAGCAGAAGAGCTTGGGAGTGGCAGAAACATTGCTGGGGCCATCTGCGGGCTTCGAGCAGCTTGGCTGGGTGGCCTCTTGACTCACCTGAAATAAAGTCAGGCGAACATATTCATGTTGCCCCAACTTCTGCATGTGAATGTGCCAATATTTATCACTCACAAAGAGTCAGCTCTTAATCATCCACACAAATGGCAGTGAGCATTGGCACTTATCATTCAAAATAGCAGATGATGACAAAATTAGGGCTTTGGAGAGCTCTCCTTGGAATGTAATTGGTGATTCTTTTTAATGTAGATTTTTTTCCAGCATAGATTTGCTTGAATTACAATTAACTTGTGTTCTCTGTTTCATATCTACTGAATATAGTAGGACTGAAGGAAGATAGAGCAAAACTACCAGAGATTAAATAAATTAACCAGAGATTAAAGATTTGTTTTGGATGATCGGCATGGAGGGGCTGAGTTCACTCTATTTAAAAACATAGTTAGGTTTCTCTCTCTCTGTTGTAACATAGCAGCCTCTCTGCAAAACTAAATATTCAACCCGAGGCCAAAGAAGCATTTCTTCAAAATGTTTTCTTTTCTTTAACAAAATTCTTTTGTGTGTGTGGTATTAGCAAATATGATTTTAGAAAACATCCAAAGCCTTCTCTTATTTTAGTAGTAATCACTTGAATCTCTAATAAGTCAGCTTCAACCCACTTTCTCTGGTCTAATCTTCAGAGGGAAGCATTGCTAGCTTATGAACTTTTAGCATGTTGGCACTAGATACCACTAAGTAAGGCTTGCTGCATTGTCATAACTACAAACATAAATGGAACTTCACATTTTGCCTGTAGATTTTCAGGCTTAAGGTATCAGGAGAATGGGGTTTTCCAATACATTGATTACATGCTCTGTGTGTGTGTATGTGTGTATACTCATCTTTTGTGATAGTTATACCTGATATAGAATATGGGCACATTTTGTCAGGTAACATATCCACAGACCAATACTGTTCCTCACATGACAGAATTAAATTCACATATTAATGACTGGGACTATCAATATGACCCATCCTCTAAAAGGTATAAAATAGATCATTGCTTTCTACAACTATCAGAGTATTGAGAAGCAGTAAGTTTTCCTTCTTTCTCTTTCATATTTTCATGGGGTCTCTACTGCCCCACACCCAGCAGTCTATTTACTACAAGTGACCCCAGAGTTTATACCTCGGGAAGGGATAAGCAGTGTCAGCCTAGCCCATATACAGACACGTGACTCAAATACAAGCTGCAGCTTGGGACTCACCAGATGAGTTTGTCAGGAGAGAAATGTCAGTTTGAGCAGATGTGTTTTCTGTTTTTATAATACAGCTTAGAGAAATGGAATGGTTGTCATAGTGTAGGAGTTTTAGTGAGAGTTTTAAATTCAATAGAGAAGGAACCAAGAGGCACATAAACAAGCAAGGAATGAGAAAGGCATTGCAGAATTTAGCAAGAAACTGATGCTTCCCCCTCATCCTTTACTGAAAAGATTTTTAAGAAGCAGTGATAATAGCTCCAATTGCTACCAGCGAATGCCATGCAGAGGCAACCAGAGTTGTGTTTTTGATTAGAGGAGCCTGGCTTGTAACCAGCTTACTGTTTCATGCTTGAGAGTAAGAATGGCCGAGTCAGGTTTGTCTGGGTTTACAGGCAGAATTGGCCACTTACTGGCTAGGTGACCTTGGACAAGAGGTCCATTTCCTTATCTATAAAATGGGGTTAATAATAGCACCTATCTAATAAGGTGTCTAAGAGGATTATGGCTAATAATACATGTAAAGGGTTTTGCATAGCACCTAAACGCATAGAAAGCGCTCAATAAAAATTTACTCATCAATATGCGTATTTGAAGAGAGTATGTTCTCTTAAGTAGGCTAATCCACCCTGAATCTTTTTCAACAAATGCTCTCTTCGTAGGATATATACAAGTAAACGTCAATCAAGCCCAGATGAAATGATCATAAATTCCAAATTAGTGGTGGCTTACATAAATGTGGTGTCGCTGTTTTCTATTATCTGTGTTAATACTTCCCTCCATTTGTATAGCTAATTGAGAGCTGAATGTAGTCTCCATAAAATGTTAGCGCTGTAATGCCCAAGTGGAACTTATTTAAGGAACAATTATGGCTAGAAAATGGTCTGTAAAAATAGCTCCCGTCCTTGCATCACATTGCTTGTTCCCAGCGGTGCCTTCAGGCCTTTCTGACAAACAGGCCTGCCCTCCTGCAGACCCAGGAGTTTGTTCTGCTTCACACACCCCAACAAAACTGCCAGCTGAGGTCTAATTGCAGAACCTTCATTACCAGGGATGATTGATACTATAAAAAGAACCCAGCTGAATTTTTCACATCCTGCTGGGTGAGCACAAGGGTGGCTCTCCCGTTCCTGTGCCCCACCCCCCTCCTCCCCCCACCAGCAGTTATCCTTGGTACCTGTGTGGTCTGGTCTCTGCAGGAAGCTCCTAGCAGTTGACAGATGCTACCTCCCTTCTGCTCGGATCCTCCCTCCACAGAAGGCGGGCCGATGACCATGATAGATAGGCGTGGCCTTCCTTCACAGCTGCAGACAGGATCTTCATTTCTTAACCTCCCCACTTAAGTATCTTGCTTAAGGTCACCTGGAAGTGTGAGACCAGAGGAAGAGGAGACATTTCTCCTGTCCCCGTAGGCCTTTGTGACAATGTATGGGTGACTTTATCTGTAAATCAGCCTTTTCCAGTTACATTCTTTCTGTTAGTCCGTCAACAAGCATGTGTAAACCTCCTACTCAGTGTTCAGTACTGAGTTAATGACAGTGAAGGGAGATATTCAGAGGGAAGAAGACACTAAGGAATTTAACACCTAGTTGGAAGGCAGAATTAGGCAGGACTGCTCCTGCTTCTATAGCTAATAACTTTAAGAAGAGAGTGATTTATGCAAATTTTATATGAAGCTTATGAAAAACCATTTTTCCATCTGTGTGTGTGTTTGTGTGTGTGTGTCTGAGAGAGAGAGAGAGTGGGAGGGAGAGAGAGGACACAGCACATCCATCTGTATATCTCGAAACAGAAAGACAGAAAAAGAAAGGTCTGCAAGGATGTTCACCAAATAAGTTAAGTTGCATCTCTAAGACCTGCATAGCAAAATGCCTGAGAGTGTAGTCTCTGAAGACACCAGGTACATTTACATCCCAATTCTGCCACTGATTGTGTTACCTTGTCCATGTTATATTTAGCCACTCTGAGTTTCAGTTTTCTTAAAGCGGGATAGTAATCATTGTATCTCATAGGGTTCTCATCAGGATTAACTAGAGCATTGTGTAGTGCCTGGTGCCTGGCATTTAAATATAAGTGCTCAATAAATGTAACTGTTTACAGTGACAAGCTATTGAAAGAGAAGAGGATGGGAGGGGAAGCCTTAGAAAAGGCAAGACTTGAACGGGTCTCTGGAGAACAATGAAGATTTGGCTAGCTAGAAGGGAAGGCTGGTGGTGGGGAGGCGGGTGTTTTCGGGGTTAGGGAAATATTCTGAGCAAAGACAGAGGCAGGAAGGAGCCTTATTTGTTCTCCAAGAAAGAGAAGGCTTGTGTGAAGTGAGAAACAAGGTTGCATAAGAAGGGGACCCGAGATAGTGGAGGGCCTCAGGGATTTTGGGTGTTGTCCAATAGGGAAAATAAAGCTCTTGAATGTATTTGAGCCACAAAGAATCTCATCAGTTTAGTGTGTCAGAAAATCACCCTGTCATTGAGATGAAAAAGTGAAGTTAGAAGAGGAATAGAGGCAAGATGGTGTGGTTTTTAATTTTCCTTACTCCCCCGAACAAAAATAGGGATGACCCCTAAGATAGCAAAACAGACAAGAAGCAAGCTACCAGACTGGAAGGTAGCAGAGGGAAGACAGTTCTAAGAGCCAGAAAACCTAGAGATTACTATTAAGTATTCACCTTCACAAGGAGGGGATTTCATAAAGGTGTAAGTTTGACAGACCCAGCTGAGATTGTAAGGGGGGCTTTCAGGCTCCAAACGGTGGTATAGTTGGCATGTGGCCAACTCCCCTGAGAGGAAGAGTCAAAGTGAAGAACACTTTTCTACAAGATTTCAAAAGAGAAGTGCTCTGAATGGATCATTGCCCGCCCCAACATTACTGAGAGACAGGAAAATAGAATGTCAGGCCAGCAGAGGGTTGGTGCATTAATGTTATGTGAGTCTAGAAGCCTCGTGTGAGGAGGAGGGAATGGATGGCCATGGGAGCAAAGGTTAGACCAAGGTGTCCCTTCCTCCTGCCTTCCTGTCAAGTAAGTAAAACTCTTGATAAAAACAAACAAACAAACAAACAAAAACAGTGCCAAGGACAGAAGTATGGGGACTCAGACTATGTGGACAAGATCGTCTTATGATGAGGCAGCAATGGGAGATGGTCAAACCCAGACTCCGATCTGCGGATTCTCTTCCCTGGGGGGCCATCTCTATCCTCCTTTAATCAGCAGGAATGACTCAAATAAGAGGCTGAGTTGAGGCTTCTCTCCTCTAAGGGCACATAAACAGCCAAATAGCTGACACCTAGAAGGCAAAATGAAATTGCAGAGAAAAGTACCCTGATAGCTGAGGAATGCAGCCATTAATAAAAGGAAGGTAATAGGGACTTCCCTGGTGGCACAGTGGTTGAGAGTCTGCCTGCCAATGCAGGGGACATGGGTTCGTGCCCCGGTCTGGGAAGATCCCACATGCCGCGGAGCAGCTGGGCCCGTGAGCCATGGCCGCTGAGCCTGCACGTCTGGAGCCTGTGCTCCGCAAAAACAGTGCTACCCAAAAGAAAAAAAAAAAAAAGGAAGGTAATAAACTGAATTATTCAGACTAGATGGGATAGACAGATTTCAAAAATTGAAATAGGTATAATATATACAATCAAAGAGGGACAAATAGTATATTAACATGAATATAACAATTTTTTAAAAGATCAAGTAAAAATACTAGGTAGGAAAAATATAACAGTTTAATTAAGGAATTCAAAGAGACAAAAAACAGAATGGATACAAATTTGAACCAGTGAACAAAAGATCAGGTTGAGGAACTATCTCACAAGGCATCAAGAAGAAATAAAGTGAGGAAAAATAAACTAGAAAAGGTAAGAATAGTGAAAGCAAAATGTAGGGATTTTAACAGGAGTTCCAGAAGGAAAGAAAAAAGTAAACAGAGGGAGATGTGGTAGACTGTAGCACTACGCCGTCCCCAATGAACCATACCTCTCACAATGTAGAGTTAGGCCCCCCTCTCACACCGATGCTGAGCTTGATCATGGGCTTTACTTTGACCAATGGGATATCAATAAAGCAAGTAGAGATGTAAGTACATATGCTGGGGGCACATGTGATCATGTGAATTACCCTGATTACTTTGACTAATGTAACATCAGTAAACTTGAAGCAAGCAGAGACTTAAGAAGCACTTGTGTACACTGTCCTGACCGTGTGAGGAAGCCTAGTCTAGCCTCCTTGAGGATGAAAGACCCCATGATGAGAGAGGCCTAGTCATCCCAGCTGTCCAGAGGAGCCTAGTTCCCTGGATTCCCTTCAGCTGAAAGCAGACACAGGAGTTCACCCGTGAAACCAATAGAACCTCCCAGACAACTCAGAACCTTAAGAAGTCATTGTTCTTTTAAGCCATTACTTTTTGGGGTAATTTATTATGCATGCAGCAATAGATAATTCATACAGGAGGTATAGATAAATAATGACCAAAAATTCCCAGGGTAAAAGATTTTAGACTGAAATAAAAAATATTTGAGACTGGAAGGCTGATACAGTGCAAAAAGGATAAGAAAAAAAATTATCTAATATTTATAGTGGAATGTAATAACTTAAAATTCCAAAAGGCAATTCTAAGAGCATGTACAAAGAGAATATATATCTTACAAAACAACATGAATTCACTTGACATCAGATTTCTAAATTGTGACCCTGAAATCAAGAAGTCAATGGAGTATTCTTTTCAAGGAGAAAAAAAGGACTTCTAACATAGAATTAAACTATCCCATTTAAACATGAGGATTCAATGAACAAGGCTACAGGAACTTTAACACACAAGACACACTCCTAAAAATATTCCTGGACCAAAAACTAATGAATTAAGTTAACAACTCAAAAAGTTAAATATAATAAATAAAAACAAATATATTTAAACAAATATATATAATATATAAATATATATAATGAAGAAAAAAATCTTTTATTTGAAAAGATTTATAAGGTAGACAAACTTCTGGCGAGAGTAATGAGAAAAAAAGTGAGATGATAAAATAAATAAAACAGAATAATAAGGAAAAAATACCTAAAGACACATCAAGGATCTTAAACATAATCAGAGTGTCATGGAGATCTATATGCTAATAAATTTGACAACATAGATGAAATGGCAGTTGGGGGACTCCTCAGGCAAAATTATTGAGGCAAGAAGAAATAGAAAATTGGGAGCGGCGGCGGAATAGGCCAGGGCAAGTCGCACTCGCTGCCTTCTCCCCTGAAGAGAGATGCAGGGGGAGGCGGGTGTGGAGAGTGGCTCTGTGCTCTTCCCATTGCTCCACTCGTGCCCCAGTGTAATGAGGGTCACCCCCTCCCCCCAGCCGGCCCGGGATGGGGCGCGGGACACGGTTGATGCTGGCCCAGGATGGATCAGACCTGTGAACTACCTAGAAGAAATTGTCTGCTGCCCTTTTCCAATCCAGTGAATTTAGATGCCCCTGAAGACAAGGACAGCCCTTTTGGTAATGGTGAATCCAATTATTCTGAGCCACTTAATAGGTGTACTATGCAGTTACGTACCGCCAGTGAAAAATCCCAAAATGCTTATGGACAAGATTCTCCATCTTGTTACATTCCACTGTGGAGACTACAGGATTTGGCCTCCATGATCAATGCAGAGTATTTAAATGAGTCTGCTGATGGATCAGAATCCTTTCAGACCCTGAAAAAAGTGATTCAAGAGCTCAGTTGCCAATTGTTTGCACTTCCCTGAGTCCTGGTGGTCCAACAGCACTTGCTATGAAACAGGAACCCTCTTGTAATAACTCCCCTGAACTCAAGGTAAAAGTAACAAAGACTATCAAGAATGGCTTTCTGCACTTTGAGAATTTTACTTGTCTGGATGATTCAGATGTAGATTCTGAAATGGATCCAGAACAGCCAGGCACAGAGGATGAGAGTACAGAGGAGATCTTTGAGGAAACTCAGACAAATGCCACCTGCAATTATGAACCTAAATCAGAGAAAGGTGTAGATGTGGCCAGGGGAAATGAACAAGACAGCACACCAGACAGTAGACACGGTGCAGTCAAATCGCCATTCTTGCCATTAGCTCCTCAAACTGAAACACAGAAAAGTAAGCAAAGAAATGAAGTGGACAACAGCAATGAAAAAGCAGCCCTTCTCCCAGCCCCCCTTTCACTAGGAGATACAACCATTGCCATAGAAGAGCAATTAAACTCAATACATTTATCTTTTCAGGATGATCCAGACTCCAGTACCAGTACATTAGGAAACACGCTAGAATTACCTGGAACTTCATCATCATCTACTTCACAAGAATTGCCATTTGTAAGCAGTTTTTGGTACAACTTAAATATATACATAAATGTATATATACAGGCAACTTAAAGGGAAACTGTAAAAACCAATTATAACTAATTGGTTTTTGGTTGTTTATCAGTTCACAGATGAAAGCCTATTGCTAATGATAAGCTCTTTGGGGAAATTTTACTTTGATTTAAAAAATTTTCCTCTATTGTATGAGTTTGGTTCTTTTTTGATTTTTCCCAGTTAACTCTCCATTGAGGACTGGCTAAGAGTTAAACTTTAAGGGCATTTGATTGAGTTCAGATTTAAATGTTCAAGATGGAGGTATACATTTGTTTAGCTTTTTTTTTAAGTGGGCTCAGCTTTGGTTTGCTGGTATTATGAGTACAGGTGAACCAGTTAATTACCTGGAGTCCTGTTTCTGCGTAAGGCATGGCTTATATTTTTAGTTGATGGGGTGACTTTTGCTGCAGGTTGAAATGCATTTTGGGTAAACATTCAGAGTAGCTAAGATGAGAAGGGCTTCTTGGACATCAGTCAGAATTTAAATTAGGCTAATTTTCCTGAACTACCTGTTGTACAGCATCCTATGCTTCAGGTAACTGCCACCATCAGAGTAGGCTCTTGAACCTTTCCTAGTTTTAAATTTTGAAGTGTATATAAATGTGTGGTATGGGTATGTGTATAGAAATGGAAAAAAATGTAATTTGAGTTACTCAGTAGTGCTACATACTAGTGTTAGATTGTGGTAAATGATAAAGTTTTTTAAAAATTTGATCTTATGCAGAATTTTTTGACTATTCCTAGTTGGCTAAATGATCAGTTAACTTTTCTTAGCCTCAGTTTAATCACCTTTAAAATCTGATTGTTTTAACTTGATTGTTAAAATATTCCTTTCAGCTTTAAATATTTGATTCTTATTTTGTTTCTCTCCAGACACATTGTCATGGTCACCTGTAATGTCACCAAAGAGGATACCATTTCCTCCCAACATACCTCTGAAATATTATGTAAAGATTTAATCAGAGAAAATTTTATGGTGTGTGTTGATAGTTTTGAGTGCATTAAACATTCATTTTACTGTAAAAAAGGAAAAGAAGAAATAGAAAATTGGAATCAAACACTATAAATTAAAATAGTCATCAAAAGCTCTCTACCTAAACACACACATACACACACACACACAAGTAAATTTTACCAAACTTTCAAGGAATGAATAGTCACTATCATCAAAGATGTTCCAGAAAAATTTTAAAGGTTAAAAACTCCCTAACGCATTTTATGAAGCATATAGGAACCAGGTTCCAAAACTGGATAAGAAGTACAACAAAGCATCTTCTATGCCAGTAAGATCCAGCTGAAAAAATAATATAAGATACTATTTACAATAGCCAAAAAGCAATAAGGGAATCTAAGAATTAACCTAAGAAAAAAGAACTTCACCAAGAAAAAATTTGAACTGTATTAAATAACAAGTGAATTTGCATAAATGAAAAGATATGCCATGTTCATGGATGGGAAAATGCAAAATTATAAAGAAGTAATTCTCCCACAAAACTATGTGCCTAATATAATCTCAGTAGTACTTTCAAAATATTTTAAGTTACTAAATGTTATATAGAATAAAGGTCTATAAGTAGTAAAGCAATTTTGAAAATAATGAATAAATGGCAAGAGGGAAGCATGAGAGGAGAGAAGTAGGAGAGGGCTCACTATATCAGATATTAAGTTTATAATATAAAGCTGTAACAACACTATCAACAGATGAATGGATAAAGATGATGTTGTACATATACATACAATGGAATATTAGCCATAAAAAAGAATGAAATAATGTCATTTGCAGCAACATGGATGGCCCTAGAGATTATCATACTAAGTGAAGTCAGACAAAGACAAATATCATATGATATCACTTATATGTGGAATCCAAAAAAATGATACAAATGAACTTATTTACAAAACAGAAACAGACTCACAGACGTAGAAAACAAAGTTAAGGTTACCAAAGAGGGAAGCGGGGGAGGGGTAAATTGGGAGTTTGGGATTAACAGATACACACGACTATATATAAAATAGATAAGCAACAAGGACCTGCTGTATGGCACAGGGAACTATATTCAATATCTTGTAACAACCCATATGGAAAAGGATCTGAAAAAGAATAGATATATATATGTGTGTGTGTGTGTATATACATATATATATATATATATTCAGTTATATAATAACTGAATCACTTTGCTGTATACCTGAAACTATCACAACATTGTAAATCAACTATACATCAATAAAAATAATAAAAAATAAAGCTGTAACAATAAATATATTGATACACTGAAAAAAAAAAACTCAGTGAAGGTAGACTGGAAACAGTGGGATCAGTTGCAATCTTGCATGATTACAAAAGTGCAGGCAAAGAATGATGAGGCTTGGCATTATCCTGGTGGAAGAGCAGTGGGAACAGCACAGCAGGGGTGGCTATGAGGTATATGTCATAAAAATGTCAGGAGGGATTTCTGACTGGATGGATATGGGGGTTAAGGAAAAGAGAAGGTCGGGTTGTGTGACAGGAGTTGAGCCTGGCTAGATAGACCAGGGATAGACTGTGTAGGTACTTTACAGGAAGTTAATCTCACAAAGGTTAAGTTTAGGGGCAGCAGAGAGAATGATGAACCAGAATAGAGGGAGAACTGTTAGGCTAACTGGAGAAACACCCACTGAACTGTTACAATAGTCAGGTTGAAGGACTGAACTAAGACAGTGGGAATTGGGAGGGGAAGGGGGAATTAGAGACAGGATATATTTAAAATGTTGAATCTGAGTGACTTGGTAGATTAGCTGGAAAGTGGATGGTGAGGGAAGGGGGTGGTTCAAGGAAACTGAGTTGTCTAGCTTTGTTAGGAGATAAGTGGCAGCAGCATTAACCAAGATAGGAAATTCGAGGCGCACTGTTTTTGCTAGAAATTAATCTAATTTTGAACATGTAAGTATGGATGCTTCCAATTACACATGTCCAGTGGGTAATTAGAAATGTAGGTTAGGGCTAAGGATATAGAATTGAGAATCACCAGAGTTTGGGAATGTAACTGAGGCCATGGATATGCCTAAGATTTCACAGAAAATCAATATGGAAGGTAAATGTCAGGTGGTCGAGTTCTCCAGGAGTCTGTGGTCTAAAGGCGGAAATTAGTTCTGCCTTTCAGAGGTGTAGGGAATGCTGGGAAAAGTGAGAGTCACATTTGGCGACTGTCAGATCACATCTGCTCTCTGTGGTGTGTTTTCCTCATTGACTGACAATCAGACGCAAAAAATATATGCAACACATCCAACAGACAAATCCACTCTGCATGGATCTGCCTAAATATTTAGATACAACCAGGAAGTGACAGAAATTATTACGAAATTGAAATTCCAATCACTAAAGGTGATCAGTGAAAGAGAAAACATCTCTCATTCCATCTCGACTGATGATCTCATTCATCATCAGACCAGTGGTTGATTTGTCACATCGAGAATGGGGAAAGGACAGTTCAACAAATATGGAAGGTTCTCTATTTAACTGATTGTTTATACCTCGTTCCTTAATTCTCCTTTGGTGAATTTTCTTCTTATGACGTCCCAACACAAAAGGGTAGACTGAGGAAGTGAGCAAAGGGCAGGGCATAGGTAGGGTTAAAAGGATATTAAATTTGGCATCAGAAGATTGAGCTCAAGTTCCAGCTCCGCTGGTTCCTACCTGTGAGACCCAGGCTCCCCGAACCTGTTCTTTTTTTTTTTTTTAAAGGGTAATCAGATATTTTATTTTATTTATTTATTTATTTTGCGGTACGCGGGCCTCTCACTGTTGTGGCCTCTCCCGTTGCGGAGCACAGGCTCCGGACGCGCAGGTTCAGCGGCCATGGCTCACAGGCCCAGCCGCTCTGCGGCACGCGGGATCCTCCCAGACCGGGGCACGAACCCATGTCCCCTGCATCGGCAGGCGGACTCCCAACCACTGCGCCACCAGGGAAGCCCTGTTCTTGTCTATAACATAAGAATATTAATTCCTGACATACATACCTCACAGGGCACATGAGAGTCAAGAGCTAATGGATGCCAATTTTCGAATTGCATTCTTCTGGGTTCCAGGCTTCCTCAGTGGTCCCTCAGAAGCCACAACTCCAAGGCAGAGGGAGGGGAGGAATTATCCACATGGGCAGGGCTCTGATGTCTTCTGGTTTGGCTACACCAGAGCAGCTCCACTTTTATCTGCTTTATATCATGAGGTGCCAAAGGAGATTTTGTTTGAGACTATGTATCTACTGCTAAAAACGTCCTTGAAACTCACTCATACATATGAAAGGTCCACACATAAACATGAACTATTATCATTAGAGGGTAAATTCACTGCCCTGGATAAATGTTGGATGAAAAAGAACATGTATCTGAAATTAGCTTTTGGATTATCTGTGCTCTGCAATTCTGGTATCCTCTCTTGAACTTCATTATCAGATAATTAAGAGTTCACTGTGTGTGAATTTTTATTATAATAATTATAACTTGGCTCCTAGTACGACCCTGAATTACATCTCCTATAACAACCCTGACTTATTTATCTTGATTACATCTGTGGACGGGGTGCTGAGCAGCTGGGCGAGGACTGTAACCATCTTCCGTTTTCCTGGTTTAATCATGATTCCCCTTCCTGCAGCCCAGGAATTGTTAGGAAGAGGCAGTGTCCCAGCCTTTCCCCACTGCAGAGACACCATTCATGAGAGCAAACCGCCCCCCACCGCCCAGAGTTCCTGTGAGAGAACTCAATTTCCCTCCAAGTTTCGGCACATTATTGCACACCATTAGACAAGGCACTATCACAAGGCAGGGTACCAAGGTTGAGAAGCAGAGCTTAGGTTTTCTGCAGACAGATCATTAATGACTTCCCTCTGGTGTGTCTTAATAGGATTCCCAGGAGCTCAGGCTCTGAATGGTCTGTAGTGCTGATCTGCTGAGGAAAGGGAAATGGGTTAACAAAGGAAACATTTCAGAGCTGCTCTAGTTTTCGAAAGAGCGGCATAAATCCTGATCGGGTTAGTGACCATGGAAGCCAGAGGTAGTTAATTATTATTCATGGGTAAGAATATCAAGTTACCCACAAGTCCCTCCTTTTCAGCAATAACATCCAAGAAACGCCAGTCAGAAATAAAGGGAACATTTAATTTAAGAAAGCTCTTAAATTCTTAATTATCTTAGCCTCTGAAGATGGCAGGCCTTTCAATCAACATCTCTCGAGGCAGTAGCTTTTGTAGTCAACTTTTTCAAAAATCTGCTTCCACCTCCTCAGGGATGTGTCACACAGCAGCTTGTTCTCTTCAAGTGTTGCTTTCTCTAATGCCACCTGGACATCCAGCCAGGACACCAGGAGGAAGCGTTGCAGGTTTTTTTCCATTTCTTCTCAACCAGAGAAAAGGGAGGATTGGAATAGTGTTTCCTAAAGTCATGTTCAAGGCCTAGGTGGCCTCTGTCACAGTAGGAAAATGAGAAAAGTTTTGGGTCTCTAAGTGGGAAGCAAGGAGATCTTATGGAGGCTGAAGGGAAATTCCAGAATCCTTCACTGGCCCCAAGCTAGAGTAGGAAAGAGACGCAGAGCCCTGTTGGCCCCTAGAAGAGCCATAGGATCCCAGCTCCCATCAGCTTGTTTCACAGAGGTGAGAACAATGTTAACTTAAGGGTAGGGAGCAAAGAATATGGTCTACACGTCAGAACTCATTTGGGAACTTCCAGAACCTTACCAGGAACCTCTGATTTCTTCCTCAGATAACAGAAGAACACAAGAATTGCCATATGAGCCCCAAACATGATCCACCCAGCCTAGAAGCTGCTTTATCATGAAAACTCCAGAGGTATATTAGGGGAAGACATGCTGGCCCCAAAGCCTCAAATCCCAAATGTTTTCAGTGTCCAGCATGAGCATCTCTAAGAGCAAAGTCTCCATAATTCAGAAGAGCTCTTCTGCAGTGTGGGTCAAGGAGAAGAAAAGGAAGCGGGGAAGAAAACCAGTCTTTGTGGAAAATATATTTTGTACAAGGCTCTCTGATAGGTGTCTTTACACTGAGCACCTTTAAGGCTCCCAACAACCTTATGAATTAGGTATTACTAATCCCAATTTTTTAAATGAGGGAACTGAGAATTGGGAAGGTCAGGCACTGTGTCGAAGGTCACGTCAGTAATACGGGGTAGAACGGAGTTTCTCTCTCATCCATTTCATTCAATTAACTAACTGCTAAATCCTATTGGTTCTGCTGCTTAACTGAGTCTCAGATCAGTCTCCGGTCTGACTGACCGGTCTTATTACTATGAGTCTAGTTCAGTCTGGACCATTGCAATGACCACTTAACTGGTCTCCCTACTTGTCTCAATACCCCTGCCTGTCCCCCTGTCCCCACGTCTAGGCCCCCACGTCACCCTCCACTGGCCATACTTTCCCTTCTAAAATGCAGAGCTGATCCTATTACTCTATGCTTAGAAACCTTCCATGACTCTGACATCTACATGATAAAGACCAAATTCCTTTGTGTGACTTACCAGGCCCTCCACGGCCCAGATCCTGCCAGCTCCTCCAGTCTCTTCTCTGGCCACACCTATTCTAACCTTAGACTCCACATTTGTTAAATTCTCTTGCAATTCTCCAACATGCTGTTTCATGTCATGGTATGTGTTCCTGAACAAGGATGCCTTATCACCTACCCTAGACTGTCTTGGTAAAGTCTATTTTCTCCTTTAAGTGCCAACTCAGAACATCACGTCCTTTGTGAAGCCCTGATACCCGCAGGCTTAGATGCTCTTCCTCCAGGGCAGTAACTTATAAACAGGTCCTTTACAGCAGTGATGACATTATATCATAATTGGCTTTTTAAGGATATGTCTGTATCCTCACTAGACTGAGATTTTCGTGGACAGGGATTGTGTCTTTTCATCCATTTACCTCTTGTATTTAACAGTGTCTTGCCCATAGTAGGCACTAAATAAGAACTTGTCAAATAAAATGAATGGATTGATTAATGAAGGGAATTTTTTAAAACTCAGAGTGAAAATAATGAATAGATGATATTTTAAAAAAAACAGGTTATCTGACTCAAAAGCTGCACTATAAAGGAATTTTGAATCATTACTAAAATGTTAGATTTCTTTTGTAAACACAGAAGGAACAAGAAAACTAACTATAGAATAAACTTGATATGTAAAATTTGAATTTAAAATAGACAAGGTAATATTATTACTCATTTCAATTTGCAAAGAGTATACACAGAACTGTGATAAATTATATCATGTAATATTTCATAGTTTTCAAAGGATACTTATATATTCTACTTCATTTGAACTTAATGGCAATCCATGGGGTAAAACAGAGGAGGTATTTACTAGCCCCATTTTTCAGGTGAGGAAACTAAGGATCAAAGAAGAGCTAAGGACACACCCAAAGTCATACAGAGGCAGAGAGAGAACAGAACCCAAGGATTCTGAATGCAAGTTTAGAATTCCTCCCTCCCTATGGGTGACCTCTGATAGCAGGCTTTGATCATTTGACTGAGAGTGAAAATGTACTATGATTTTCTAGTTTCCTATTCTGACAGACTTCTTTAATCCCTTTCAGACAATAGGCAATTGGGTCCCATGCCCCTCAAGACCCAAGGCAGGTAAATTCCTTCAGGGTCCAGATTCTACTCCCTTAATCTTCCTAGCAAACAATTGGCACTGTGATTGATTCGGTGACCTCATTGTCTCAAGCTTTAGAGTCACCTTTCTGAAGACTGTGGCCAGAGAGGGTATAGGCAGGTCAAGGACAGAGCAGGGGTGGGAACAGAGAGCAGAGGGGTAGAGAAGGGATATAGAAGGAGTCAGACAGACCTAGGGTGTACAAATTCTGCCTCTACTTACTCACTTTTCCATATAGATGTCCAGTTATTCCAGCATCATCCAGTGAAAACACTTTTCTTTCCTCGTCGGACTATTAATAGTGCCTTTGACTGTATAAATGGTCTATTCTTGGGTACTCTAGTTGGTTCCATTGATTTATTTTTCTTTCCTAATAGTACTCTGTCTTGATAGTGTAACTTTACTGTAAGTATTGAAGCCAGTGCAAGTCCTTAAACTTTGTTCTTTTTCTGCAATCCTTTGGGCAATCTAGGTTCTTTGTATATAGATGTGAGAGTTTGAGAATTTCTACAAAAAACCTTGCTGGGATTATGATTGGAATTGCTCTGGACTGATAGATCAGTATGGGGAGAATTGACATCTTAACAATATTGAGTCTTCCAGTCCTTAAACATGGTACAGCTATCCATTTATTTAGGTCCTTTAAAATCTCTCTTTTGTAGTTTCCAGTGCAGAAATCTGACACATCTTTTGTTAAATTTACTCCTAAGTATTATATGTTTTTGCTCTTATCGAAAATGGAGTTAGAGGTTTTAAATTTTTTTCATTTTTCAGTTCTACCTACTGAGAGCAAATGTGAATTTACCTTGGGGTTAATAAAGCTTAAGCTTCAGAGTTCTCCCTTGCAAAGATCATTTGCAAGATCTTTGGAAGTACCCTAGCAGTTTTATAATCATAATTTTGTATTGTTTTTCTTAAACAGGGCCCTTTCTTTTTTTTTTTTTTTTTTTGCAGTACGCGGGCCTCTCACTGCTGTGGCCTCTCCCGTTGTGGAGCACAGGCTCCGGACATGCAGGCTCAGTGGCCATGGCTCACAGGCCCAGCTGCTCCGCGGCATGTGGGATCTTCCCGGACCGGGACACAAACCCGTGTCCCCTGCATTGGCACGCGGACTCTCAACCACTGCGCCACCAGGGAAGCCCAGGGCCCTTTCTTAAATTGTAAAAAATTCAGACCACACAAAGCTTAGATTCGTACCCTGTATGATGGCAATGTCCTTGACTTCTCTTAGAGCCTCAGTCCTCTTATCTGTAACATTGGGATAATAGTACCTAACTCCTAGGATTATATTTTTTTATTGTGGTAAATGACATATAACACAATTTACAATTTAAACCATTTTAAAGTGTACAGTCCAGTGGCATTTAAGTACACAATGTTGTACAACCATTACCACTATCTATTTCCAAGAATTTTTCATTACCCCAAAAGGAAACTCTGTATCCATTAAGCAATCACTCCCCATTCTTCCCTCCTCCTAGCCTCTGGCAACCACCAATCAGTTTTCTGTCTCTGTGGGTTTGCCTGGCTTCTTTCACTTAACATAATGGTTTCAAGGTTTCTCCACGGTGTAGCACATATCAGTATTTCATTCTTTTTTATGGCTGAGTGATATTCCATTGCAACATACCACATTTTGTTTCACTGTCCATCTGTTTATATACATTTGGGTTGTTTCCACCTTTTGGCTACTGTGAATAGTGTTGCTATGAACATTGGTGTATAAATTTTTGTTTAAATACCTGTTCCCAATTTTTGGGGGTATATACCCAGGAGTGGAATTGCTGGGTCATATGGTAATTCCGAGTTTAACTTGTTGAGGAAACACCAAACTGCTTTCCCTTGTAGGGTTGTTTTCAGGATCAAATTAACCAACACATTTGTACAGGTTTTAGTATAGTGCCTGGCACATAGGACTCAATAAATCACTGCTGAAAGATAAAATTCAAATTGTTCACAAGTTATCGGCAATAGAGTACATCTGCTGTAAAATATGTTATGTGTTGAAGGGAACAATAATAAGTCGCTGCTCTTCATCTTTTTGTGTGGAGGGACCGCCACCATTAGAATAACATTCCAAGCCTTTGTTCCATCCCTTTTCTTACCCCTTCCAGGAAAAGAGGAGTGACTTTCTATCTGGCAGACCAAACAGGGCGTGTTTATGTCAGCCCATTTCACTCTTCCCTAGGGATCTACATGCTTGTAGGGAGCAGGTACTCAGTCTCCCGTACTCTGCCATAAGTTTTAAGGGGCAGGCCCCTGTAACAGAGGTCTGAGGCTGTTCAGTTCTAAGGCTGCCCTAGCAGGGTGGTGGGTAAACTTAATCTGGGTCATAGTACCAGCAAGCACACTTGCTAACAGACCTCAGCACCTTCTCCAAACACCTTCCTCATGAGTAATAAAGATTTTATTGTTGACTACTCAATCATAAAAAAGAATGAAATAATGCCATTTGCAGCACCAGGATGAACCTAGAGATTATCACACTAAGTGAAGTAAGTCAGACAGAGAAAGACAACTACCATATGATATCACGTATATGTGGACTCTAAAATATGACACAAATGAACTTATTTACAAAGCAGAAACAGACTCACAGACATAGAAAACAAACTTATGGTTACCAAAGGGGGAAGCAGGGGGAGGAGGGATAAATTAGGAGTTTGGGATTAGCAGATACAAACTACGATCTATAAAATAGATAAACAACCAGGGCCTACTATATAGCACAGGTAACTATATTCAATATCCTGTAATAAACTATAATGGAAAAGAATATGAAAAGGAATGTATATGTATAGCTGAATTACTTTGCTGTGCACCAGAAACCAACACAACATTGTGAATCAACTATACTTCAATGAAATAAAGAAAGAAAGATTTAATTTTTGATTTACATTTGCCTGACCCCCGTGTGTCTCACACAATTGGTTCTGACAGTGGAGAGGATAAGGATATTACATACTGCTCCCCCACCAAAAAAAACCCTGAACATATCCAGAAAAATTAACAAGCCTATTTCTAATTCCCATGTTCTTCTACCTCAAATATAAGTAGGTTAAAACACAAACTTTAAATTGAGGTCAAATATAATGAGTGATTATTTGTGGTTTTTAGAGAATTTTTTATTCTTTGATCTTGGAAAATTTGGAATTAAAATAGAAAGGCTTTGGACTATTGTGTGGTATTGTTATAGTAAACCTTGAAAAAGAAAATGCTTTGCTTGCAATTCTTCATTGTGGGGAGACTTCGTTTCAGAATCCCCATATTCTTAAATTAACCACCTTGAGATGGAATTTGTTTTCATTTTTGCACTTAATAGGGCATAACATCACATTCATTCTTTTTTTCTCCTGGGGTGAGTGTAGAATTGATAAGCAGTGAATGTTTTCTTTTTAATTCAATTCAATAAATATTTATTGAGCACCTGCTATGTGCCAGACACTGTGCCAAGCATTCTGGGGGAGGCCAAGATGAATAACCTTCAGTTTCATATGCAAGGAGCTTTTAGTCTGGTGGCAGATGAAGGAAGATACTTACATAAGCAAACACACGGCAAAATTTAGCTGATCTGGCTTTAATTGGGTTTCAGCCATTTGGTTTAGATGATTAAAATCAAATATGTGTCGCCAAAGGAAATTGGATACAGAATTCTTATTTTATTACCTATTCCCATGTTGGTTATCCTCCCTTCTGTTAGACTAAATTCCTCTCTCCCTTTGGAAAATGACGTTTCCTATAGCTGCAAACATCATGAACTATTCAACAAACAGTTTATTTTATCATTATGAACCATCCTTTAAGTAGCTTAGTTGTTTAGTTTTTGCAGCTATTTCTCAAGTAGGTAGCAGGCAACATTAGGCTGATGAATGAACAAACTAATGAATAAATAGAATCCTGAACTAAGGCTCAAAAACCATGAATTTTAATTTCATCTCAGCTGTATCCCATACAAAATTACTTTCTCCAAAGCCACTTCCCAGATCACACTGTCTAAATTCACATGACAGGTAGATTGAAAGGAGTAGAAAACAAAGTTATCCAGGGCGTCTATGTCTAGGCAAACCTAGGTATGAACATATCCTGAAGGACAAATATAGGTACAGTCAAGGCCCAAATGAGAAGCAGCTGTAGCTAAATGATTTAGGATGGGGCTTTGAAGCCAGACTGCTCAGGCTTGAATCTTGGCCTTTTCACCTATTAGCTGTGTGATCTTGGGAAGGTAAGGTGACTTGATTTTTTCATCTGTAAAATAAGGATAATCACAGTGTCTGCTTAATAGGTTTGCTGTGGGGAATAAAAGTGAGTTAATATTTGTATGCATGTGGACTGGCCCCTGGCACATGCTAAGGACCCAGGCACATCAGCTGAAACACAGTCACATGTGTGGAGGGATGAAAACACAGTCACAGAAGGAGGGATGAAAACAGAGTCCCCAAAGGACATGAAGAGGGCAGAATGAGGTGGAATGAAGTGAAACAAAGGAATGGGCAGAATGAAGGGAAAGTTACAAGATGGAAAAGAATATGAGGCAAATGCACAACTCAGAGTGAGGTGATGATCCCATTGCAGAGTGGGGAAAGAAAGGAATGATGCCCTCCTGCTTCCTGTTCTATGTGATCTTGTGCAACTCACCTGACTTCCCTGCACCTCAGACTTTTTCTCTGCGAAACAGATGGGAAGCAGTAGAGTATAGTGCTTAAATACCAGCATCACCACTGACCAGCTATGTGACCTTGGGCAAGCCACTTAACCTCTCTGGGCCTTAGTTTCAACTGTTCCATGGGGATATTAATAGCTCTTACCTTGTAGGTACTATGGGATTGGGAAGTGTGTATTTAACTTGAGGTCTCAGGATATGTTTGTATATAAAGGCATTTTATAAACTTTGAAGGAACCAACCCCAATAAATACTAGGCATTATTATGGTCTTCAAAGTTATTTACCATTTTTCATTTTGAGAGCACTATGGCCTAAACATTTTCTTTCTCTCATCATCCAACTGATTTTTGAAACTAATTGAGAATCTCAGTCAGTTAGAGAGATTTCATAGCTTCTATCTCTCCTGTCTGTAGACTGATTTCCTAGCTAATTCTCTCCCTCTGGATAGCTGTAAAAGCAAGAAGTACTGCCAGGACAGCTCTTATCAAAATATTTTAGCACTTCTGCATCTGGTCCTGGCCATAAAATAGAAGTGAAGAAACACTTATGTAAAGCTTTCAGAGCTGTGAAGTAAAAAGAGAGCTCTTACTTTATTGGCTCTGGTTTGTATATCTCCAGGACAGGAAGGAAAAAATAACTTAAAGATTTAAAGCAAAAAGGCATTCAGTGAAAGAAACTTAAAGATATGACATGAGCACCAGCAACTAAGATAAACAAGAGAGGAAAAAAGAGTGAATGTTGTTGAGTGAATTATCTTTCCCCTGGGCTCTGTTCAGCTTTGTGTACCAAGTAAACTAATGAGCTGGGCCTGTGGGAGAACTCAACGATCCATATGCTAACAAATCAGCTTTCCACACAATCCTTCCCACCCTTGCCCAACTGCTGCGCTGGCGGCTCACATCCATACCAGCCAGTCTCCCGGGCCCCAAACCTCTTCCTCCTATTTTCTTTTGCAGCTCAATTCTTTCTCTCCCAGCCCTTCTCATGATCAAATAGGAAATGGGTAAGACAGCATTCATTTAATATTTATTGGGCATCTACCATGTTCCAGACACTGAGCCAGGATCCAGGGTATGAAGATGAATAAGACAAAGCCCTGCACTCAAAGAGTTCCATGAGTAATGGGAGAGACAAGTGCAATGCCCATTGCAAGAACTAGCCTGGGGGTGGGGTGGGGGATGTCCTGGGGGCACAGATGGGGTGTTATCACTCTCTCTGAAGGCCTTGGAAAGACAAAAGCTTTCACTTGGCATTTCTCATAACAATTGTCTTAGATAGTCCTCATATCCATTATGGGGAGGTACTGTTTTTAATCACTTTATACATTAGAGAACCAAGGCTCAATGTAATTAAGTAACTTGCTCAAGGTCACAAGTGACTGAATCTAAACATGACAGCAAGGCCTCTGTTCTTTCCAGTAACCTTCTGTTGTTGGCATCAGACAGGATGATAATGCTGGTGAGATTCAGAGGAAAGGAGAACGGAAGGAAATCCTAGGTGAAATTGTGGGTAACACGTGGCAGAGAGGGAGGGTAATTGCACAAAACAGGGAAGAGTGAAGAGGAGATTATATGAAGAAAGAGAGAGGAAAATGATGGTGTGCTGAAGCCTGCTCTTACTGACTCTCACCTTCAGAAATTGTTCTAGCTGGGTTGCCATACATTTGGTAGCTTAATCTGCCATAGTGGGAGGATCTGTAGAACAGAAATTGCCAAATGTTACAAATCAGCTCTTTTTTTTTCCCCAAAGAAGCCAGTTTACCAGCACACCATTAGGAGGAAGACATGAGAGAAAGAGTGAATGGTCACTGGAGAATTTACATGTACATGTCTTTGGCGGGGAAACTGAAGTCTCAAGTGATACACATCCCAACTGTTCACATACCTCTATTTCTAGTGATAAAGAAGAGAAAGCATGGAGAGTGTGTGTAAATGTTAACAGACTTTGCTTTCCCCTCTTTAATGCACTGCAATAGTCAGAATTATTTGGATTGTGACAGAAACCAAATTCACACTACCTTGAGCAAAAAAGGGACATTTATTTGATCAGGCCCTCCAACCAGGAAGTCCAGGAAGGAGATGGCCTCTGGGATCCCTGAGAGTTAGGAAGTGTGTCAGTTGCCAGCTCTAGATCTTTTTCTCCCCCTCCATTTTCAGCTTTGTTCTGCATGTTCACCTAATTCTTTCCAATTACACAGGGGGGTTCTATGCAGAGGAGGTGAGAGTAGGAGAAATCTAGAGTGGAAGAAGGAGGAAGTGGTCACAGATATTGTCAAGCTGGCATCATCCCTGCTTGGTGACCCCAGAGGATGGAGACAGTTTTTCCCATCCAGCATCCAACTCTGTTGGGAACAACTGTGATAGTACTGGCTTAAGTCATATACCCATGTCTGGGCCAGTCACTGTGGCCAGAGGAACGGGAGCCTGATTGGCTAGACCTAGGTGATGTGTGCATACCTGAGGCCAGAGAGAGTAAGGTTCTGTTTAGTAGACATACCTGGTTTGGGGTAGGTCAAATGGCTGCAGTTACCAGAAGACATGGGAAAGGGTAGTTAAGTGGACCAAATAAAAATATGTCCCCTCTACCTGCTAATCTTATTTTCATAAACATTAGCATTCTGGATCTTTAGAGTACTTAAATGAGGCCCTTATGCTACATGGGGCAAGGACACAATCATTTGACTTCAAGATTATTTCTCTATCAAATTTGATTTCCAACTACACTTGGTACAAAACTCAAAATCTCATAAGGCCGTATAAAATCTGGCTGCCTGCCTACATCTGCATCTCTAACCTTCTTAACCATCACCCCAGAGCCATCCCGATCTCTTCTTCATTTACACCGCTCCAGTTACACGGGCTTTCTTTCTGTTTCTAGAGAAAGTCAAGTTCATTCCCATCTCCCAGATTTCTAAGTGTTGTTCTTTCTGCCAAAAATGCTCATCCCCTATGGCTGGCTCTTTCTCAGACCTCATCTCAAATATCACCTTTCAGAAGGGCTTAACTATCATAAGTAAACTAGCTTTCCCCCCAACTCTAAACAATTTCTGCCTCTATTCTGTCTTATTTCACTCGCATCTATCACCACATCACACTTTCTTTTTCATTGATGATTTGTTTCCTTGTTAGGTGACTGTCTCTCTCTACTAGAACGTAAGCTTAATCAGAGCAGGAACCATGTCTGTCTTATTCACTGTTATGTCCGCCTGCCCTGGCACAATGCTTCATACAGAATAGTGTTAAATAAATACCTGTGGAATGAGAAAATGAATGAAATTGCGTGTATTATGCTACTCTAACCAGCAGAATGAACTTAGGGCAAGAAAAGAGGTTCAGGCTTTGTAGGGTGTTAACTCAGTTTCTTGATACAATCCTCTCCTATCCCCTGTCTTCTATCCTTATTTCTGCTCCACTTAAACTGCTCAACAGTGAAAGATGCTCACTTTCTGACCAAATCTAATGATGTCTCTTTGATTCATTTCATCTTGATCTTTCTGCTGTCTTTGGCACCATTGCCCAACGACTTACTTGATTTTTCTCTTTCTAATTTCAAGTTCCACAACTTGATACTACTTTCCTTCCACTCCTACCTCTTCTGCCCTTTCTCATCTCTCCTTTGCTGGATCCAAGTTTTCCCATTAATCCTGGACAGCCATCAAATCTCAGTCTGTTTTATTTGCATATTTATCATCATGTGAACACAGTTCGGTCCAAAAGAAACTTCCAGAAACCAAAAGATTTACAGGAACCAAAGCTCAGTCAACCAAATAAGAGCAGGAACCAGAATTCACCAGTGTTGTCGACATGAGCCTATAACAATTCTTCCAGGAACTTTAGTGTCGAAATTGTTTATATACTGACTAGAACAGATTTAGGAGCATTACTAGGAGAATATCAATCTAGTCACAAAATCTGATGTCAGAAGATATGACCTTAACACAAAGAAAAAAAAATCAGAGATGAGGACAAATATTTATGCCTAAAGTTCTACATCACAGTCTTATTCATAATAAGAAAACACTTGTAAGAAAAGCCAATATTCAAAAAAGGGGGGAAGAAATAAAGATGTCTTTAAAGTCAGATTTTTCAAAACATTTAATGCATGAGAAAATAATCATGTTATATTACTGAGTGAAAATGGAGGACACAAAAAATTTAACTATACATATACACATATATTTGGTATATGTATGTATACATCTATAGCTATAGATATAGATAGAGAAAGAAGGGTAGATTTATTTATGGGTGATTTTCAATTATGTTATTATATGTTTTTATACTTTTAAAATATTTTCTAAACTGTCTACAATAAGCAAGTATGATTGTGATGCCATTAATTTTTAAAAGAACAAATGACTACTTTTCTGTAAATACCTTTATACATTTTTTGCATATATGATATATTTCACAATGTAATTTTTAAAAACTTGACTTTGGATCATTTGTGAGAACTGTTTTTTTCCTTTTTGTAGTTTTCTTTTTTTTTTTTTTTTTTTTTTTGCGGTATGTGGGCCTCTCACTGTTGTGGCCTCTCCCACTGCAGAGCATAGGCTCCAGACGCGCAGGCTCAGCGGCCATGGCTCACGGGCCCAGCCGCTCCGTGGCATGTGGGATCCTCCCGGACCGGGGCACGAACACATGTCCCCTGCATCGGCAGGCGGACTCTCAACCACTGCGCCACCAGGGAAGCCCCCTTTTTTTAGTTTTTTTTAAAAAAATGAAATATACATAAAGTTCTGCAGGACTATGCCCAACACACAAGTCAGGGAGTTGTCAGTCCTCATACAAACAGGGCAGAGTAACTGTAACTACACTAAGGCACATGCATCAAATGTCCAGGGTGTAAGGAGGAAGTGGCAGGGAAAAATACAGAATGAACTTTTTAAGTTTCTGTCAGTGAAGCTTGGTCTTGTTTAACTAATGAAGGAACTTGTTTGACAATAGTGGTTTCCTGAGTTTTGTAGGCAAGCTTCATGATGAGAAAACAAATGAAATTACAGATGATGGGATGGGTATTTAAAAGACAAAAAGAGCTGATAGGTAGAAATAGAGATGCTGATTCATAAGTTGAAATGCATAATTTAATTATTAGAGATAATCAGTAAATCTATATCCACTAATGGAATAAGATACAAATTACACAGTCAGCACAATTCAGTGCTTACAAGCTATGAGGATAATTCAAAACAATAAAGAACAGCTGCTTAGTTAATTGACCATTTCCATTTTTATTAATTGGAGAACTATATGGTAATCATTTAAATTGAAAAGAACTGTATTTGGTGGATAATACATTTAACCATTCCAGATACTTTCTTCAGTGAAATATTTATTTTCATTCTGTTATCAGATTATTATTATTATTATTTTTTTCTGCGGTACGCGGGCCTCTCACTGCCGCGGCCTCTCCCGTTGCGGAGCACAGGCTCCGGACGCGCAGGCTCAGCGGCCGTGGCTCACGGGCCCAGCTGCTCCACGGCACATGGGATCCCCCCGGACCGGGGCACGAACCCGCGTGCCCTGCATCGGCAGGCGGACTCCCAACCACTGCGCCACGAGGGAAGCCCTGTTATCAGATTATTTTTATTGTTGGGACTTTTCATGTTAAAAGCCCAAGCAGTACACAACACCTCTGGGCCTCATTTTCTCATCAGAAAAATAAGGGTGTTGTAACGCTGGCTCTAATACTTCATTCCATGGCAGTGGGGCTACAGGACTTCACAAAGGCTTTACCCCATTTCATGGAAGTTGATGCTACATAAGAGTGTGATTATCATCTGTATCTTTGGAGTTCCAATTTTTCATACTCAAGCAGCCTTAGTGATCTTATTGATAAGCTTTATAATAAGCAAATATTGTACACTTGAACTTATAAAATAAATTTACTCTGATGTTTTAAAATTGTTTTACTTATTGGGTAGAGTTCCACATAAGATTTTGTTGGGGAACAACATGGCTTTACTGTTTTAACAGCAACAAAAATTTGAAAACTTGTGAGCTAGAGGAGCTCAAAGCTGTGCTCAGCTTAGACTCTGAGATTATATACAAGCAGCATCCCAACCTTCTGGTTTCAAAAAGTATTAGATCTAGGCCTTGCCCTAACCTGGCTCATCACCTTGAACTAATACCCTTGCAGGACCAGGGTCCATTCCCTACACTACTTTTCACTTTAGAAAAATCACTCAAACAATCTAATGGTCTTTTTGTACTTTTAAAACTGTCACACAAGGGAAGAAGTTCATGTTATATCATTAGATAAAAAAAGGAGTCTACAAAGAAATAGGAATACTTCCTTCCCACTTAATATAAACATATAGCTGAATCTAGGTAGATAAATGCTAGATAAATATAGGTAATATTATTTTTTACAGATCTTACAACACAACATCACTATTCGAAGAACTTTGTGTATATTAACTCATGTTTTGCCCTCATTCTGAGGTGAATCATATTACTATTATTATCTTCATTTTATGGATGAGGAAACTGACATACAGCAACTAATTACATTACCTACCCAAGGTTATACAAACGCATAGAAAGAAATTTCTGAAAGTATTTGTTCCAAAAATTGTAAGACTATGGGTAATGTTTGCACTTTTGCCTGTGTGTAATTTCTAAAAAAGAATTTGTATTACTTATGTAACCAAAGGAGAGGATGTCAGAGTTCCCATGCCCATTTTTCCTGGAGAAGCTCTCATATGGAGTCTGAGTGATGGAAGGGGAACCCCTGGGATCACAGACCCTGCTTTATTTGGGAATGGGGCAATGATCCATTAGGATTTGCAGACAGCCCTTCGTTCTGTGTAATACAGGATGGTAGCAATTTTTATTTAGCTGGCAGGAAGTGGTTACGATAAATTGTCCTTGGAAAGAAAACTTGCTCGTACAGGATGGCTCCCTTTTACTAAGAGTGAGTCTTCAACCTGCCCTACCAGGCTGTCACTGTCAGCCCCAGATAAGCCAGGCTTGCAGAAATTATGTCTTCATCTACTTGGCTGCACGAGAATTGGGGATCTGGCGCCAGCTTGCACCAGAACTGTGTTGAACTACTTATTTTTAAATTGTATTTATCTGCTTTAAGTCTCTGTGTTTAATTTCTCCAATGAGACTGTGAACTCTTGGACGCCAGTGATGCTCTGGGACCTTATTTTTCCCAGAATGCATTGAGCAAAGAAGGTGTTTGATGAACGGTAGTTGAATGAAATAGAAGCATATTATATATATTTACATGTGTATGTAGATTTTGGCAATTTGGAATATTTATTTTCTGTGTTAAACTAATGGGCAGCACATTGGTAACTAAATTCATCACTTCAAGGTAATGCCCTTTTGAAAAAAGATCACTTGGAAATGAGTTCTCTGACTGGGTTATGCCAGGTCACACTGTGGTGCTGTCAGCTACCTTAGAGGACCCAACTGCAAAGGTGGACCCCTCTGATGCATGCTCAATCACCAAAAAACAGAAGGGTCTTCTCCTCTTCCCATCCTCTTCTTCCCTTCCCCTTTCAGGGCAAAGCAATGTAGACATCTGACAGATGACCTACTCTTGGCTGTCAGAACTCAAGTAGGGTGAGAAGTGCACTATTCAGGGAAAGGAGCAGCCAACATACTGGCGAGTTGATCAAATAAATAAGTATATTAAAAATAATGAGGGCCAAGTTTCTCACTGTCATATAAGAGACTTAAAAATAAGGTAAAGGAGAAAGAGAATAAACACTGTGGTGTTGAATTGATATCAGAGGCATCAGTGTAAGCTCATAGATTTCAGTAAATATATATAGATATGGAAATCAATTCAAATGTGTATACTCATATACATATATGTGTGTGTATATACTTATATACATACCTATTCCTTACCTAAATATTTCTCTGACTTTTTTATATTTTCAATTCCACATTTGCTTTGTCTGGGATTTATTTTTGAGTACAGTGTGAGATGGAGTGCCACATTTTTTTTGACCACATAACCAGCCAATTTCATCAACACTATTTATTGAATAATTCATCTTTCCTCATTGATCTAAGACACTTCCATTTCTATATTTTATGTTGACTGTAAACATCTTAGAAACGCAGCTCTGATCGTCTCATTAATGATGGAGGAATGCTGACACAGCTCTACTTCTGACATCTTCTTGGGTATCAGTGGCCTATTTCCAACTGAGTGTCCAGAAGACATCCTTAAATTCAACACTTCCCAAACTAAACTGACCCTGTTTGTCCTCATGTATTCCTGACATTACCTAACTGCCCGGCAGACTCTCAACTATCTCTGACCGTGCACTCCCCTCTCACTTTTTGTCTCTTCCTCCTTTTCCTTTCCTCAGCAACTCTCAAGTTTAGATCATCAGCACTTCTCTCCTGAGCTGTTACAACAGTTTCTAAATGCTTACCCCTCCTAAGTCATCCTTTGCACTGATTTCTGAATAATGAATACAAATAATGAATAAGTAAAACACAATATTAATAATAATCTGTTCCTGTCCCTATAACATGGCAACTCAAAAACCTTCAGTTTTGTGCACTGTCTTAATTAAACGCCACAGTGGAACACTCAAGGCCGCCATGATTGACATACCAGACACTCTTTCTTCTACCTGACTTGCACTCTCATTACTCATACTAAGCTCTGGTCCTGGAATATGCCAGACACTTATCCCATTTTGTGTTGTTTCTTTTTCTCCCCCAGCCTGGAAAATCAAATCTCTTTAAAAAAAAATCTATTCTCTTTTAAGGTCCGGCTTAAACACAGCCCTCTTCCATGAAGTATTTCCCTAATCCTCCAGTTGAAATTCACTACTTCCCACTTGCCTCCAAAGCACTTTGTTTATGCTTATGTGATACTATGCATTCTTTATGCCTCATAGGTAAGTACTACACACCTTAGTTTTCAGATCCAGATTCTAACCTCTGAAGGCAGGACCACATTTTTGTTACCTCTGACCTCTGCTTATAGCTAACAGTTTTAGCCCACTTCCTTTGGCAACTTGCTAATTGCACTACCTCCCTTCCTTCCTCCCTCCCTCCCTCCCTTCCTTCCTTCCTTCGTTCCTTCCCTCCTTCCTTCAATACTGATTTAATAAGTGGCAACTGCACACCAAGCACTAATCTAGCACTGGGGATACTGTGATTAACAAGACAAAAAGTTCTTGTCCTCAGGGAGCTTGCATTACACAAGGATTTGTACTTTATCCAACCATGACCCTATAACATAGGGGCTATTATTCTCCCCCTTTAAATTATTCCTCAAGAATGGCCACATACTTGGTAAGTGGCAGAACTGAAATTCAAACGCAGGTCTGTGTGGTACCACTTGCCGCTAGCACCATAACTTGATGAAATATTTGGGGAACCGAAAAGGTACCTCAAGAGGATTAAATAAGATACCTCTTTAGGCACTGACCAGAGAGGAAAACAATTATGTGTCACTGTTGAAAAGCCATGACCCCCTTTGCCATGTCTACATGCTCAGGAAGTAAAGAAAAACTGAGTTTTACACCCAAATTGGATCCTTGTTCTGAGGGCCCACATCGCTTTACTGCAGAAAATTGAACAGAAAGAAATTCCCATTTATCGAAGTAGAGGCATCTAAATACATACTTTACACTTAAAATCTTCACAAGAATGCTTCAAGGTAGATAGTGTTGTCTTAATTTTTATAGGTGAGGAAATAGACCAAGGAGAGAGCATTTAAACAACGGTCCACAGTCACATAACTGTTTCTGGCGTTACATTTTAAAAAGAACTTTTATAAGTAAGTATATATATAGAGCTTGTATAAATTGAATCATATTTAAAATGTACATGGAAAAGTTTGCGATTTTAAGGACTTCTTTAAAAGGAACATTATTCAATAAATGGTAACTGGATTTACTGATTTGCCAAAATAAGTTCCAGATGGATCAAAGATATACATGTAAAACACGAAATCGCAGACATCCTATAAGAACACATGGACGCATATTTTTGTGCTTCTAGAATGGGCAAGACTTTAGAAAATATAACACAAAACCCAGAAGTTGTAAAGGAAAGACTGATAAATTTGATTACATAAAAATTAGAGTTTTATATAGCAAACTTCATTCCCTTAAAAAGAAGGCAAAACGTAGGCCTCATCAAAGAACTACATAGGGGTTTGGAGCCCAAACCTGCTACTAATACAGGACTGCATGGCCTGGCATGTCTTCTGTACCTCAGTCTTGCTAGACAACCTCAAGTGATAGTAGACAGCCAATAAAACAGGACTAGAGTCAGTATTCTACATCCTGAACTATTTGTTTCCTCCCAGTCTCAAGTTGACACTAACTCACGAATTACTACTTGGGACCTTAATGTAAGAAAGTATACGATGTGCTGTCTGAGGCTTCGAAAATGGAAAGAATAAATGTGAAAGTGAAACATGTGGCCTGTTGGACAGTCAAGGCTGATTTGATGGATCTGAGTGACCAGATCCCTAGAGCTCCTTGTCACTCCTTCCTGAAGATGGGTCTCAGTCATAGAAGAGGGAAGAAAAGCAAGAATGAAAAAGCAGGTGAAGTCTATTTGATTTCTGGTGGAACTGGATTTCCTGCACAAGGTACTACTTTGCTATTGTTTAAAACTGAAGTATAGTTGATTTACAAAGTTGTATTAGTTTTAGGTGTACAGCAAAGTGGTTCAGTTATATATATGTATATGTACATATATATGTATATATTCTTTTTCAGATTCTTTTCCATTAAAGGTTATTACAAGATATCGAGTGTAGTTCCCTGTGCTATACTGTAGGTCCTTGTGGGTTATCTATTTTATATACAGTGGTGTGTATATGTTAATCCCCAACTCCCAATTTATCATCCCTCCCCCTCATTCCCCTTTGGTAACCGTAAGTTTGTTTTCTGTGTCTGTGAGTCTATTTCTAAGTCCATCTGTACCATTTTTTTAGATTCCACATAAGTGATAACATATGATATTTTTAAAAGATACCTTGTTGAAGGGAAGCTGTAACTGAATTTGTGATTTCCTTAGGAAAATTATGGAATTTATTATTAATTTAGAAAACTTTAGGAACTCAGAGGTTTATAGGGGAGTTTCTGTGTGTTTGTGTCCATTTGTATCCGCAAAATGCGTATCCTCTATTAAGCTATTTCTTCAGCATGACAAACCTGAGCTTATTGGGGATGAGCAGTAGACTTTTTTGGTATAGCTATGCTTTTATTCTTCATCATCATTGAAGTTATTTTCTAATGAGACTTTTAGGATCATGCTGAATCTTTATGATAGGAAGATAGCTGTTTAGGGAGGCCATTGACCCATCCCAGTCTAGTCACTTTTGCTTTGTGACAGAACCTCAGTGTTTGTGGTGTGTGTGTATGTGTGTATGTGTGTGTGTGTGTGTGTAAGAGAGTTTGAAGAGCAGCACGATCAAAGAGCAATAACACTTTGGGGCTCAGGCAGCTTTGTGATGGTATATCCTTCACTGAGTGTTACCCTGGGAAGCTGGCTGAGGGAATCTTCTCCTTCCCACTTCAGAAAAGATTACTGAGCTGTCACAGAACCCTGAGAATGAGACACAAGATGAGGAGGAGATGAGAGTAAGGCAGATCATCACACCTGGAACCTTGAATAAGAAGGCAAGGGAGAGAGATTCTCTCTCTCCAAGCATGCATTATCAAGGTGGGCAGAGTCTGAGCACCAGCTTCATTAGTAAGCCAGAGAGGATGTGTGCAAGCATTCACAGGAATTAATGGAAACTGCTAAAGAATGAAACCCAGGAAAGACTGGACTTAGGGCAAATCAGCTAGGAGAGGGGCTGAGGGCAGGAAGAGTGTGCTCTGAGTCACTGCAATTTGGGTATAAATGTCCATGAACCCTCACAGGTTGACGAAGTTTGAATATTGTTACATTTTAAGGTTCCTTCCAGGGTTTTATGAATCCTAATCTGTACACGTATATAACAAGGACTAATTGTTCCTTCTAAGACCTAGAGTGAATTGGTATTTGGAAATGGCAGCGATACTGCAGGAGGCCTAAATAGGCGTGGATCTCAGTTTGTTTGTGAGTGCCTGTGAGAAGTGAGGAAGTTGAAATTACAAACACCTGACAGTCTTCTTGAACGATCCTGGAAAGGAGTAAAGTGCTTGGCAAGTTTTTCGGAAAGGAAGAGAAAGATAAATGCAGCCTTGCTAGAGCTTAATTATTTTGCATCCCTTGGAGAGATAAGTATTGGAAAGTAGTCTTTTAGCCCTGTCCTCTCTACCTTGAATACTGAGTTTCTGTAGAGTCTGAATTTCTTCCTGGATCAAGACAGGCAGTAAATGTCAGATATGACCAGAGTCCTTGGATAAAAGATCAACCAATGGATTTAAAACCTAAGCAGGTTACCTGCTGCCATATGCACATACAAGCTCATGTTCTGGGACAGACAGGGGTAGAATCCATGGGGCATGGGGATGGGTGGAGGCAAAATGAGGCAAAATTCCTCAAGAGTATTACCACGGCTTTGCGGGGGAAAAACATTACACTGCAGCTAGGGAAAACCACTTAGACACTGCAAAAATGGCAGGTGTCAGAGTGAAATAGTAACAGCACCAAACACAGCTATGACAATAGCTCACATTTACTGCTTACTTACTAAGTGTCAGGCATTGTGCGAAGCACTTTACAAGCATTACCTCATTTAGGAAATTGAGGAACGCTAACAGAGAGCGTTAGAAGCTTGACATTTGAGGTTATAGATATCCTAAGTCATGTGCTATTTCAGTAAGACTACCTAATGTTTGAGAAGTCTTGAGCAGGTATTTGGAAGTGTTATCAACTGTAGAGTTACACAGGCAAAATTGCTAAGTCATCAGTGAGGCAGAAAAGACAAAAAAAGCTTACTTATTAAAATTGGAGACCCTATGATGGTAATGAAGAAGGTATAAATCAAGCTCTGTGTGAATAAGTCATTATTGGGGCTGCCTTGAGCAGAATATGTCAATCAAAACCCTGACTGGCAGTCTAAGAACAGGTTCCTAATTCCTTCCAGCTGCCAAGACTAAGGACAGGAAGCAAGGGGTCACCCAAACCAACTGGGACAGCCACTGAACTACCAGGAAGGTGAAGTCCTGACTAGATCTAGGGCTTCTGCGGAGACCTATAGGTGGCCTCTTGCCAGTCACAAGGCTCAGTCTTCCAAGAAATAATGTGGGGAGCAGTGCTTAGAAAACTGCAAAACAAAAGTGCCCTTTAACGGGTTATTAGTGTAGGGAACGAGGCTACACGCAAGAACTCTGATCAGGTAGAAAACCCATCTTTAGTATTCACAAGGTAAAAGCATCACAGAGAGTCAGACACAGTAAAGGGGCTAAGATATGAATTGGTCCTACCCCTCACAATAGCAGTCACTAGGTGTGCAGAGATTCAAGGGTATCAGAGTGGATGCAAAAGGAACAAGGGGGATTTGATGTCAAGTGGTGTGGGACAGCAGATCACAAGCAGTTATTACCTCTCAATCACTCCACGACCTATACCCGACTCGCCTCCTTTTACAAGAATTGGGTGGATTAGAATTATGTGGTTTTAGCATAAAGGTTTGACTTTACCCTCTTTGGAACTGTGGGTGCAAGGCTTGAATTTTTCTGAAGGAAAGGAAGAGGTAGGTGTGGATGGCAGTGTCCCTGTGCCTAAAACAAGAAGGTGGGACAAGCAGCAGCCGCATGGACTCAGACCTGCTCCGGTTTATTCAGAGGGCTTGCTGCACACTGGGCAGCAGGCTGGAACAGAGATCCAGACGTTTTCCCCATCCCCTGTGGACTGAAGCCTACCGAGGCAGACTCAGGAGGAGCGAAAGGCCTCTGCTCTTGATGATGCTTCAACTGGTTCCCCAAGAATAAATTGAGAAATCTTAGAGTTTCGCTGCTGGGTGAAAAGAGAGGTTGAGGAGAATGTTACCCCCTAAGACCAAAATTTTTCTTTCTGAATGGGACTGAGTGGTCTTCAGGGAAAACAGCATAAAAGAGAGCAGCATGAACCTTTTCCCTTTAGAGGAAAGTTTGCAAAGATTGCATTACTTGGGATTAGTGAGATCATCTTGAAGAATTCTAAAGAAATGTCAAAGTCTTGAAGTCCTATGGCTTATATTCTTCCTCATGGCAGAAGAGGGAAGATGGGGTTAAAAAAAAAACTATAGATTGTAACAGACCACTGTCCAGAATACTTGCCCTAGACTGCCTACTGGAACATCAGTGATTTTCAATGTCTATTTGAAGAGAAGCTTGTCAAAACCCTATGACTGAAGGGACCTAAAAGAGACCATGACATAATCGGTGTATAATTTCAATTGGAGAAATTCGGAAGTAGAATGACTTGTGTCTAAACCCGGACGTTATTAACAAGCATGCTTTGAAAACTAACATATAATACCGTAAAGCAATGAGAAAATAACAAATGTTTATGGAGTGATTCTAGGCTATTACCTCCCAAACTTTAGCCATTCCCACGCTACCACCTTCAACATTTTTGCCATCTCTTTGTGCTTAACTTCACTTAGTGTGTTTCTTTAAACCAATATGCACTTTAAACTTACATATACTCTTTTAAAGAAGAGACTTTATAACATGACTGTAAAAAAAAAAAAAAGAAAACACTCGCTGTAAAGAGGAGGTAACAATAAAAACAAGTACTTATGTAATAGAAACCAAAACAATGCAAAAAAAAACACCTCCAGCTAGATACTACTGCATGCCAGAGACTCTCAGCCTGAGGCCTGCTCTCTCTTTTAAAAGGGAGATTAGGAAGTGATATCTGTACAAGGACCAAATGGAAACTTTTCCCTTGAAGTAATCAGCCGGACTGAGAGAATTGGAAAGGGAATAACTTTCTCGCTGTGTGATTCAATGTCATTTAATGTCAGCATCTGGGTACTACTGATAATCCTCTCCCGTGCCACTTAAGCCCAAATCACAGTTTGTGTGCTGTGTACTTTGGGAAACACAGTTCTTGACCCTCCCAAGATGATGTAAACCTCATCCACCTTGAATGGAGTGGAAATACAGTGGGGAATCAGAGAAAGAAGGTATAAAAAAGTCTAGAAAACAGATTAGGAAAATTATGAAGCAGAAACAAAGCAGGAGCAAAAAATGAACAACCATAAGGCAAAATGTAAAAGAAGTTGAGGGGATAAATTTATTTGAATGTAAACAAAGACGACTAACAAAAGGAAGAAGCAAAGCTCTTTTAAGACTGAAAGTGGCTACCAAGTGACATCACATCCAACCAACATCCAACCAAGATAAGCGTGAGCAGAAATTATCCAGATAAGCATGTGGACTAACTCTGTAGGCCATATCAACTGTCATTCATTGCCCTCTTTTCTTGAGGGGGAGTCGAGATGCTGTGGGCAAGATGGGCTACAGACCCCTCTGACTGCCCACTGGTTTTTTGTTTTCTGTTTTTTGGCCACGCTGCCTGGCTTGTGGGAACTTAGTTCCCCGACCAGGGATTGAACCTGGGCCCCAGGGGTAAAAGCACCGAGCCCTAGCCACTGGACTGCCAGGGAATTCCCTTCCCACTGTTACATCACCACAGGAGGGAACTAGCAGGCTCAAGTAACAGGATGGACTGGCAAGTCAGGTATTTCAGCTACTTCAAAACAAACACATGCTTCATCCCTCTTCCTCTCTTTCCCCCTCCCCCTGGGGAAAAACGGGAATTTGTCCAGCTGAATCTTACTTCTCAGATAGCTGTTTTGCATGTGGAATGTGACTTGCTCATCACTTAATTTGTTTTTCTAGAAGGTAATAAAATGTAATTTATAACTGGTAGGCTCAGTGGCCAGAGAGAGTAATAAAACTCCAAACCCAATGCATTGGTATTCAATACCCTTAGCCATTCCACTGTATAATCTAGTTCACGGCACAGCAAAGATGGCTCACCTGGGGCTCCTATAGTTGACATTTATGCCTCAGAAAATAATTTCTAATGATTGGCACAGGGTAAATAAACAGAAGACCAATAAACCTCAAGGTAAAAGATATTTTTATATCATATCAGAAGCTACATGTATGCTAACTAACATAAAACTCTTTTGTTGCTTTAAAAATTCCACCATCTGGGTTATAACAGTGACTCAACATAATAACCATAAATATGTAATAATATACTTAATATATACATAATATAAGAAGACGTAAATATTTATACGTATTTTTTGAAAGCTTCAAACTGGTGTTTCTCAAATACTGTTCCAAATGTGATTTTCTGAATTTTCAAAGTTCCTCCCAATTTTGGTTTGTCCTCACATTGACAGAATGAAGCAGAATGATAAGACTTCCTAGATTTTAATGTAAAATTTAAAAATAATAGTTTACACTTGTGTAGTGCACTGCAGTCTATAGAGTGTTTTCCCTACTGATCTTCACCGTGACCCTGTGAGGTAGGTAGACTGTACAGGGGAGTTGACTGGTCCAGCAGGGTTGAGTGACTTAAGCCCACACAGCCAGCAAATGAAGCTGACATTCAAAATGAGCATGGGTTGGGGCAGGTGCATTGCCGGAGGAGGAGAAGCTGTCTGTCTCCTCAGAGACCTCATGGGTGTCCTTACTCCACTGAGTCAGCAAGTTGCAAGATTTGTCCCTAGCTAGTCAATGTGTCCCTAGCTTGTCAATGTCCCAGAATTTTGCTCTCAAAGTCAACTGAAGCACCTGGACCAAACCCAGAAGAGACCAAAATCTACACCAAAAGGCTGGTCTATTTATTGTGAGAAATGTTACTACCATGTGAACCAAATAACATGCAGGTGCTGGCACGCTGCAGTACTCTCTGCCTGTGGCAAATCATGTGGGATGACAAACAGCAATCCTGGGGTTCAGTGATAGGTGTGAAGGGAGGGGAGGCTGTTGAGAAACAGGGAAGGAGAAATTTGTACTCACATGTACTCACACAATGTGCCCATCATGATTTCTAATTCCATTATTACCAGTATTTATTGTCATCAACTGTCCCATTCTAGAAAGGAGGAAATTTAGACACAAAAAGTTTAATTAACTTCCCCAAAGTCACACAACTAGTATGAGAGACAGGATTCAAACCCAGGTCTATCTGCTTTCAAGACTCTTGAGCCTTCTAGAAGGGAATGTGGTAGTGATGATGAGGATGGTGGTGATGGGGGCAGAGCAGACGAGAAAGGAGAGGAGGTGAGGGAAGAATGAGAAGGGAGGCCAGGGGGAGGAAAACAGGGAGATGGGGGAGAGGTAGTAGGGAGAGGAGGAAGAGCGAGCGAGCGCGCGAGAGAGAATCAAGAAAAAAAGGAAGAGGAAGAAAAAGAGACAGAGGGGAAAGTGAGGGAGGGCCAGGATATAACCTCTAATTGAAGTAAATCTCAACATTTCCAGGGACACCTTACCGTAACCCAAGTGTGAGCAATCAGCAGGACAGGATCTAGAGAGTACAGCCCTGCTCCATTTGGGGAGTGGGGCTGTTCTTCCGGGGGCAGAGGTAGGTGGGGGAGTCAGGGGGAGAGCCAGGCAAGCATTGCAGCGTGCAGTGCCAGGGTGCACTTCCTCCCATTTGGAGAGGAGACTGGACTAATCAGTCATTTGGGGATTTGTAGAACGACCAATGACAAGAAGCAAATTGTAGCCCATATCCCGTAGAAGTAACGGCACTGTATCACTAGACTGCTAATTTGGGATCCTGGCCTCACTGTTTATCTTCTACATTAAATATCTTAACCACTTAAACTCTCTGAGCCTCAGTTTTCCCATCTGTAAAATGGAGCTAAAACTACTTGCCTGACTTTCCTTATTGTACCTAGCATTTCAGAAACAATTACCAAGTGCAAGCACTATGCTCAGTGTTCTCTCGACAGGCACCACTGTTTTTAGTACTTAGAACAATCTTGTGATTCATAAAATAAATTACGATTTACTTGTTTTATAAATGATAAAGGCTTAGCGAGGCTAAGTATCTTGACTGAGGTAGGATTACTGTAGCTTTGTTATAAAAATCTCAAAGATTTAGCCTAAAAGTTCTTTGATTCAAAGAGTAACTTAAAAAAAATTCTAGTCCATGAGACCACTGGAACCTCATGAGGAGTAAAGCATTTGTTTGATTTCACTTCTAGGTACTGCCTCTCCAGATGGTGTTCTCACACTGGAGCCGAAGCACCTGCTCTGAATTACGGCAGATAAAAGTGGGAAAAGAACTTCTCCTAGAGCAGGTTGGGGCCTACAAGCTTGCAGGGAGTAGGTCTCTCTATGAGTAAAACCCCCATGTTAAGGGTCAGGTTGATTTCCTTTAAGTCTAGGCTCCTCGAATGGCAGCATCAGTGAATTTTTTAGTAGGACTCTTCATACAAAGTGGAAGACATTTAAATGATACCCTCCAAGTTGTAGCCCTCTCTAGAGGTGCCCTTTGATAGTGGAGAATGTCTGCCAGACAAGAAGTGGCTCAGGATTTGGATTTAAAGATTTCAAAAAAACTTCTTGAAATTACTTTTTAAAGAATGACATCAATACCCTATTACAACATATAATTTGATGACCAGTAATAGGGAACACATCCCTTCTCCTTTTGTAATTTTACAGCTTCCACATTATTTTTTAGAGGTTTAAATATATCATCTCTTCAGGACCCTGTAGATTTTAATTATCAAAGCAGCTGCACCCATTTTTATACCAAAAGCAGAGTGACCTTATTTTATAATGGAAACAAAGCCCAAAGCTTGGTCCCAGCAGCAGGCAGTTAATAGGTCATTCCATAAAGATTTATATATACTTTGTGGACAGAGAAGAATTTCAAGTAGGGTAAGTCAAACTTACAGACTCACTTATCTTTAATCACTTTAGGCAAGTTAAGATTTACTTCAATTAGAGGCTTACAGCCTGGCTAAATGAGGTTTGTTTTTAGGAAGACCCCCAAAACACTGCCGTTAAACAATTTAGAGAAGAGTAAATTCAGCAACTAATTTTAATATACCTGCAGGGGAAACAAAAACAACAACCACATTTTCTTTTGTTTTAGGATGGAGGTAGCTTCACTGTGGGTTAGAGAAACAGGCAGTATTTCATAATTGCATTTATACTCCTGCCATAAGAAAATACTCCTCCAAAGTGAAAGCAAAAACTTGGACAGAAATAGTTGGAGGGAGGTGGGTATGTGTGTAGGAGAGGATGAGGGCACTCTTTTATTATCTTTTGCATTCAGCAATAGTAATATCATCTATCTTTCTCACTTTAACGCTGTGAAATTCTGGAGAAAAAAAAATCTGCATTTCAAATCCTCAGTCTCCGCATCCCTATTCCCACACCTGCTATCCTCTTCCCTCAACAAAAAAAGTCTGTTGCCAGTGCCTTTGCTATGATCCTTTCTTGTGTGGATTCTCTCTGGAATAACAGCTAAATCAGGAAAGGCCTTGGCCACAGCTCACTGCATCGGCGACCACCTTGAGTCCAGCTAGGAATAGACAGTCTCAGACTCTGACCAGTTGCCACAGATGCAATTGCTTTGAAAAGCAGGTTCTCGTCACCACTAACCTCATGCAGAAAAATGAAAATGGGAAACGCGGTGATATTCTATTCAGTTTCCTCCTGCTCATTCTAGGGAATAGAACCAAGGCAACATAGGATTGGACTGAAACGAGGTTTTCCTCAGCAAAGAAACATTCCGCATGCAGAATCAGTACAAAATGTGGTTTAGAGAGTATTCTCAAAACTATTGAAGGACCATTCTTCACCTTCCTATCAGTGAGGGTGGGGCTAAGGTGCCGTGGGAGGTGGGGTGGGTCATAAATGGTCGACACAGAGACTAAGTCACATTATTCTTGTTTGTGAAAATAGCATTCAAATGCATATAAGCTTTACAAATTATAATGTGGTCATTACAGATAGAAGTATCCTTTAAACATGTTTCAGATGAGATATGAGGAAACGAGGTTGTTATGATGTTTTGAGATCTCTTAATTAAGACTATTAGAATTTTCTGCAAAATAGGGTATCCTTCATCTGCCGTGTGAAGCCCAGAGCACCTATGCTCTGGGGGAGGGAGATCACGAGTGGCTGGGCCTCAAAGTGAGAAAGACACGCAGCACAAGTGGAATGGGAGAGACAGCTTGCTACCAACTACAGTCCACATCATGTCCCTGACTCAGTGAATACGTGTCCCTAATAATCTGCCTTATTCCTGGCTCTCTTTCTCCCTCAAAGCTCATGCTGTTGGTTAATCGTCTCTTTCATCTGCCTGAGTGGCTGTGTCCCCTCAGTGGGGGGAGCCTGCTGAGGACTGCATGCCTAAATAAATAGGCAGAGAGAGGAGTTACACCGGTGGAATCCTGCCATGAAATCACAGCTTTCCCTTCACCATGGGAAGGGCAAGGGCCAGCCTCCCTACAGTTCACATGTTATGCGAACTAGCAGTAAATATCACCCAGATTGTCAGACTAAGAGAGATGCTGCTAAGCTCAGGGACCAGAGGAGCTCAGCCTCAGGAAACTGGACACCAGAATGAAATGGGAAATCAGGATGGAGACCAGACCTGCCCACCCAGTGGGGGAGAAGGCTAGCATCTGTTTTGTTTTGTTTTGTTTTTTTTTTTTTTTGTTTGTTTTTTTTTTTTTTGCATTACGTGGGCTTCTCACTGCTGTGGCCTCTCCCGTTGCGGAGCACAGGCTCTGGACGCGCAGGCCCAGCAGCCATGGCTCACGGGCCTAGCCGCTCCGCGGCATGTGGGATCTTCCCAGACCGGGGCACGAACCCGTGTCCCCTGCATCGGCAGGCGGACTCTCAACCACTGCGCCACCAGGGAAGCCCTTTGTTTTGTTTTTTGACCTTGCTACGTGGCATGCAGGATCTTAGTTCTTTGACCAGGGATCAAACCCATGCCCCCTGCAGTGGAAGTGTGGAGTCTCAACCACTGGACCACCAGGGAAATCCCAAGGCTAGCGTCTGACAAAGCGGTTCATTGCAGTGGTTATGAGTCCAGGCTGTGGGGTCTGACAGTCTGGTTCCTACTAACCAACTGACCTTGGGCACATTTCTAAACCTTTACAGTTTCAACGGCAACCTTGAGTTCCTTAACTCTAACAAGGAAATAACTATGTTCCGAGAATTACAAGAGATGTACGCATTGTCTGTAGTAAGCACTCATTAAATGCTAGATATTATTTTTTTTTTTTTTACATCTTTATGGAGTATAATTGCTTTACAATGGTGTGTTAGTTTCTGCTTTATAACAAAGTGAATCAGTTATACATATACATATGTTCCCATATCTCCTCCCTCTTGCGTCGCCCTCCCTAAATGCTAGATATTATTATCATCAAAGGCAAAACAGATTCGCAATACATGTAAGTCAAACCATTATACCATACACCTTAAACTTCTACAGTGTTGCATGTCAATTATACCTCAATAAAAATGGGGAAAAACTGAATAAATAAATAATAATACATTATTAAAAAAAAAAGACACAGTTTTTTTCAAATGGCATCTGATGTGTGATTGGTGGTTCTTTTGTCCCTGACCCCGGGTTCTTGAATGGGGAAAAGGGGCACACTTAGCTGGGCTTTAAATTATGTCTTTTACTTCAGTTCTGCAAATGTTGACTTTGTGTTGGATTAATTTCTGTGCAGAGGAGCTGGTATGAAAGTAGGCTGAGCTCTCAGGTGGCCATTTTTCCTGTATGTGCTACCTGGTCTCTACAAGTTGTCTAATCAATATTAATGGGTCAGAATTCATAAATGTCTACCTGAGAGAATGGCAGAGCAGTAACCTCTGACCTTTCATCCTGTCTCCCCTGTTTTCTGGGGTTTTGATAGTGACAATGATGGTCGTTAACATCCATTTTTATTAAATAAGGGAAGACAAAATCAGGAAAATGAGTCTTGGGTGCACTTGGCTGTGCTGCTTTTCTAAACGTGTATTAAGTATTAATATTAACTTTGTTCTGGGCACTGTGCCAGCTGTTTTCCTCATGCTCTATCCTTTAGTCATTGCAAGAACCTACGAGGAAGTAATCTTTACAACTTTCCTGTGGATCAGAGAAGTCAAGTAGCGTGCTCCAAGTTTCACAGTTGCAGGTGGCAGAGTCCTAATCCATCAATAGCTAGATCTAACTATCTATTTGCTCCTCAGATATTTTGGAGTGCTTGCTGTATAAATTCTGGAAGATAAGCCATGAGTCCATTCTCCAGCAGTATATAGAATAAAACCGTTTGAAGGCAACCTTGTGGCTAAATCTACTACCCACCCCGCCCCTTCCCAGTTCTTTTGACTCATTTCTCTCTACACCTGCACCAAACAATAGGATGTCTGTAAAGCTTGTACCTTCAGGGAAGCAGTAACTGCCTGAACCCTGGCTCTCCGGAAGTGGAGTGGCTGCCTGCAGGTGTGTATGTTTGTCACCCAGGCTGGAATCCTGGCTCCTCCTCAGGGAGCTCCAGAAATCCTCAGCCTAAGGTCGATGGCAGTGACGACGTGGAAGCTTTCTGTTCTGGAGAAGCGTCTTAAGGTTCATTACATGACCACATCCTGCCCCAGGAGATTCTCACTTAGTGGCTCAGGGAAGGGACTAGGCCTTGCAAATTAAAAAAAACCCAAAACATAAAAACAACAACAACAAAAACACCTCCATAGGTGATTATGATCTACGGCTAGAAGTGAGAACCCCTGGAATTGGTTAATCAGATGGGAGTCATTAATCTCTCCAGTTAACAGAAAAAGGTAAAGAATGCCTGACACCAGTGATGGTGAGGATGATGATAATAATAATAAATAAATTAGTTGAATGAATGAATAAATGAATGCTTCAATGTAATCTTGGGATTTGAATGCTCCTGGACTATTTGGTTATTTCATTAGAAATAAACATTTCCCTGCCTTTGCTGTGCCACAGTCATGTCAAGAGACCCAGCTCTTTTACGGAAAGTTACAACTTGGGACCTCTGTGTCTCTTACCCATCATTGACTTGCAGCTCTGTGCCCCTTGGTCCATCTTCCCTCCAGGTTTTATTCATATTGCTTCTCGGTGTTCTTTTTTCTATATTTATGCAGTTCTTCATTTGATTGCTTACTTTGGGGTTAGTGGTTGCTCCCCAGCTCTGCTTTTATCTGTATAAGGAATTTCTGCTTCTTCTGTTACATCAGCCTAAATGAACCTGATACTCAGAAGAGGCTGTGACTATCATTTTCCCCACTGCCTATAGGAATCCCTGGCAGAGAAGTTAAGCCAGGAGAGAAGTTCAGCTTAGATGCAGAGAACAACTTTGTATGAAAGAGCAAGACAGCCATTTGAGCGGGTCTTCATTTTCCCCCAATTCATAAAAATAAGGGGATACTGTGGATATTTTGCTTAAAAATGAGAGAAAGCACTAAAGACCTTTCCAAGTTCCTTGTTATTATTGATATATTAATATAATGATTAACATTGCTACTGTGAAAATGATACAATTAGTTTTCTTTTTTCTGTTGGGTGCTAATCCCATCTTCAAATCTTGATGTAGTTGTAGAGGTAGTAGTAATTTCTGTGTAGTGTGTGTAAATCTTCAGCATTATTCACATCTACTGGCACATCAGTTCCTTCCTTCCTTGCATATATATTTCCAGGAAGCACAAAGATTTGAAGAAAAATACTACCACCAACACAAAAACAAAAATGAAAACCCTCTTCAACTTTAATACATATCTGGCTCAACTAGAAATATAAAGAACTATAATTTTATTGATGTTGCCTACTTTTTTTTTCATGCTGTTTAAAACTAACATGTTACTATAATTTTGAAAAACATCAGAAAAGTGTAATGCATCTGTTCTTTCAACTTCAGTTATAGGGAAAAACCCTACAACATCTTGATAGTGGAATCTCTGATTTTAGCATTTCTGCATCAAGACAGAGATGTCTATATAGCATGATGGTAACCAAATCAGGTTTCAGGTAGGGTGATATAGCAACTGGCCCTAAAGGAGAAGAGCCCTCTTCACTATCTTGCTTGCACTGCCCTTGAATGCAGAGGACTGCAATTGAAGGAGCAATATTGTCTGAAGTGAACTTGAACATAATGGCTCATAATAAACAGCAGACTCCATGTATGAAATTTAGCGCAATATTAGCCCTCAAATAAGTGTTAACTTTAAAAAGTAGACACAAAGAGTTTTGTCTTTTCAAAACACATCCTTGCCATCACTTGAGAGGCAATGCTAGAGTCACACATCTCACTGTGGCTCTATTCCTACCAGAAGCCTTTTAGTCTGCAGACTCTCAAGCAGATTTGCCTTTAAGGCTCCAAAGGGTTTCTTGGCTGTTCAGGTAGTCCTGTTTCTGTATTATAGGCTCAAACTTCACTCCATGCATTAGAATATTAAATTGAAATTGCACAGCATGTTTGGAACTTTGAAACTCATTTGCATTTTGGAATGGCTGTAAGATAAATACAAAGCTTAAAATTCATAATTGGAAATCTGTAAGTTCTTTAAACTTTTTTCGTGCTTGAAACTACTGAATAAAGTGTCTTTGGAAAAATAGCTCCTAATTTCCAGCATTTGTAAGTAACCTCAGTTTGTTTGTATAATTTGACACCCCTCCCAACTTCAGTCAATGCAGAATCATTGTTCTCTGAAAGATAAACACACATTGTAAACTTGGAATTAGTTTAAGGTAATTAATAACAACCAGGAAAAGAAAGGGAGTTATGTGCCATGAAATCTATGACTCTGAAAATTCACAGGTCAACAGATTGGATTTCCTTGTTCTTAAGACCAGCTGTGCACTAAAGAAAGTCATGACTACTTTATTACTGTAGTAGTTAGGCAAATAGGTATGTCTGAAAATCCATTATGTACAGAAAAGTATGAAAATCTACAATAAAAATATAAATAATCATAAAGGACTATTATTATTATATGGAAAATGATTATTTAGAATATACACACATTTTTCTGATATTGTTAAAGTGTAATTTTTCCCCAGATGATTGAAACATTCCCTAAGCACCAATAATTTAAAACAGAATACTTTATGGTAGATGTCTTTTTGGCTCCGGACGCGCAGGCTCAGAGGCTATGGTTCACGGGCCCAGCCGCTCCACGGCATGCGGGATCTTCCCGGACCAGGGAACGAACCCGTACCCCTTGTATCGGCAGGTGGACTCTCAACCACTGCGCCACCAGGGAAGCCCTGGTAGATGTCTTAAAATTGATTTACATATTCCTTGTACATTGAATATAATTTAACATTTTAATGAACCAGTTTGAATGTCAAAATTGAGGTGGTGAGAGTTAAGTGGTATAACCAGAAACAAGGAAACAATATCTCTACCTTTCCCTACCTCCACCCACACCCCGCTCCCCCCACCTCCAGCAAAACCCTGCTCTTCCTCCTCATTGCTATGCATCAAGTCTTGTAGGGCATAGATATGGAGGCTATCTTTGATCCCCTCCCCTGCCATTCGATCAACAATTCTATCTGAATGTCCCTTGAAATGCCCACTCTTTTCCTTCACCAATGACACTACTATAGTTCAGGCCATTAATATCTCTTAGCTAGAGGGTAGGAAGAGTTTTCTAAATGGTCTTCTTGCCTTTATGTTGTTTGACCACCCTGAAGTCCATTCTCCATTTTCTAGACAGAGTGATCCTTATAAAAAAGGGCATCTGATCTAATCATTACTTTGTTTAGAACCTGTTAATGGCTTCCTATTACTCTCAGAATAAAACTCAACTCCTTAACGTGGCCTTCTTAGAGGCCCTTCATGGTTCAGTCCCTATTACCTCTGTTTTTTTTGTTCTTCTTGCTCTAGGCATGTCTGATAGATTGTTAAAATCTCCCACTCAGAGAGTGGGTTTGTCAGTTTCTCTTTGTAATTTTTCTTTCTGTAATTGAAAGCTATGTTATTAGGTACATTTGACTTTTGGTACTGACCTTCTTTATTTTTATTAATACATTTGGTTTAAAAGACTTTTTTTGGTCTGATATTAATAATGCTTCATTGACTTTCTTTTTTTCTTTTTTTTTTTTTTTGCGTTACGCGGGCCTCTCACTCTTGTGGCCTCTCCCGTTGCGGAGCACAGGCTCCGGACGCGCAGGCTCAGCGGCCATGGCTCACGGGCCCAGCCGCTCCGCAGCATGTGGGATCCTCCCAGACCGGGGCACGAACCCGTGTCCCCTGCATCGGCAGGCGGACTCTCAACCACTGCGCCACCAGGGAAGCCCCATTGACTTTCTTTTTGACAGTATTTTGATAATTTCTTTTTTTATCCCTTTATATCCAATATTTCTATGGTTTAGTTTTGTTTTTTGCTAGCATTACATACCTGAATATTATTTTAAACCAATCTGATAATCTGTCATTTAATAAGTAATTTAAATCTGTTTAGTTATTGTGCTTGCTGATATTAGAATTTAATTCTACTATTCTATTTAATTTGTGTGTTTTGTCTGACATGTCTTTTTCTTCTTTTTTCTCCTTTCCTGCCTTCTATTGAATGATCAGTTTTCCATATCAAATCTCCTCATCCCTTGCTACTCTTTTCTCTCTGCATGTTTAGAAGCTCTAGATCAGTTTTTTATTAATATAAAATATCTTATAGACAAAGTATTCAGACACAGTTATTATTTATATTCCTCTTCCAAACATGACAAAGACCTTAGCATGTTTTAACTACCCACTGTAACCATTTCTTTCCTTTTAAACACTAAAGTAGCTATTTTTTTTTATTGAAATATAGTTGATTTACAATATTGTGTTAGTTTCAGGTGTACAGCAAAGTGATTTGGTTATATATATGTATTTTTTCAGATTATTTTCCATTATAGGTTGTTATAAGATATTGAATATAGTTCCCTGTGTTATATAGTAAATCCTTGTTGCTTATCTATTTTACGTATAGTAGCTTGTATCTGTTAATCCCATACTCCTTAAGTAGTTATTTTTAATTCTACCATCACATTTTGTTAATTTCTTCCCTCACTAGTATCTTTTGTATCTTATGCTTTCCCTCTGGGCTTAATTTTCTCATTGGGGTAAGTACATTCTTTAATAGTTCTTCGGGTGTAGGTCTGTGGGTGGAAAACTCCCTTGCCTTTTATGATTGAAAATATCTTTTTTTTGCCCTCTCCCTGAAATGGCAGTTTATCTGGAAATCAAATTCTTGGTTGATAGTGTTCCATTCAATACTTGGAGAAAACTCAATTGTTTTCTTGTTTCTGTGGTTGCTTTTGAGAACTCTAGTTATAGTTCCTTTGTAAATAATCAGTGGTTTCCCTTTGGTAACTTGAGATTTTATCTTTATCCTTATTACTCTGTAGTTTCACTATAGTGAGAAAATTGTTCATTTACTCTTATTTACCTTGCTCAGTACATATGGTGTTTTGATGTTTTGATTAGAAAATCTTCAGTCATTTCTTTCTTGTTTTTTAAAGTATAGCTTATCCACTCTTCCCTTCAGTTTTTCCTTCTGGAACTCCTATGAGACATATGTTGAAGCCATTCAATATAACCCCATGAATCTGAATTATTTTTCACATTTTGAAATCTCTTTATTTTTCTATATTATGTTCTGGGTGAATTCTTCTGAGTGAATTCTTCTATACTATGTTCTGGGCGAATTACTTTTTCTCTTCAAGTTTGGCCAGCTCCAGGGTTAACCCCATGTATTGACTTTTTAAAAAATTTTAATGACCAGATTTTTATTTTCAAGATTTCTATCAGTTTTTTGCCATATTTACCTTATTTACCTGTTCTTTATTCATCTTATCTGTTTCCTAATTTCTTTTCTTTTTAAAATGAGTACTATGCCTTCATTTATCACTTTGAGAATGCAAAAATATTAATTAAAACAATCTTTGTCACACAGTACCATAGAGTTAATTTTATTTAGAGTAAGTTCATATTCTGAGTGTTCATTTTGTTGGCAATCTCTCTTAGTATTAGACATCTGAATATCTTTGGAATTTGGTGGTCAGGCTCATTTTGAGTGGAAAGGTTCTATTTGTTTTTTTCTGTCTTATTTTAATTTAGTGTTTTTTTTTTTTTTTCTCCTCTCACCCTCTTTGTGCTCACCCCTCTAGGCTCAGTGATTTTTGCTTCCACCTGCCTCACTGAACTTACATTATGGAATCAGGACTACCATTGGCATTCTGATGCTCCTTCCCCACAGTGATGTTGGGGATATTGCAGAACTAGACACTTGGCCAGATGCTTGGCTTGATTCCTGATTCCAAGGCTGGGTCTTTGTCCTTCTGCTTCCCCGGGCAGTGGGTTGGCAGCAGTTTATTTTCGGCCTCCTCTCACAAGTTCCTGACTTTAAGAACTAAGCCTGGCTACTGTCCTCCACCCAGTTTGGAGCCTCTTTAGTTGCTGTCACCTTACAAGAGACACAAATCTTGGCTTTCGAACTTTAGACCTCAGTGGGCCTGTGGCTTCAGAGTTGCTAAGTGCTTTCTGTTTCAATTCCATTTCTGATCTATGAAAGGGGTTATTTTGTTTTTGAGTTTGGTTATGTCTTTTTGGCTTTCTCTTTCTATATTTTACCTATCATTACTATTTGTGTGAAGTAAAGTTCGTGGATCAAAGCATGACCTTACTGCACCAACTAGAGCAGAAATCTTTCTATGTTTACCCTTCTGGCTTTATCTCTCACCAACCCTCCCTCTACAATCTATGTTCTAGCCATAATTAATTATTTGAGAGGATCAATGTATATCTCGTCCCGCCTGCCACTGATTTTGAATGAAATAAAACATAGAGGATGGTCAAGTGAAGGTTTTTAAAAAATGTCAGCTCTGTTACAGATAAGCTAATAAAGAACAAGTTCCTAGATCTGTAATCCAAAAGGGCTTATGATACTCTCAGCCAACTCCTAACCACCACAAAATTTAGCCTCAGAACAGCCCACCAAAGGGGAATGTTGGGTCTGCAGAGCACACATGTTTACCCAAGATCGTTGCACTGGTCTGAAGCAGAAAGGGAACAAGAGAGTGAAACCTCAGTAACTGGCACTTTTTCTTTTCTGCTGTACACGGGCCTCTCACTGTTGTGGCCTCTCCCGTTGCGGAGCACAGGCTCCGGACGAGCAGGCTCAGCGGCCATGGCTCACGGGCCCAGCCGCTCAGCGGCATGCGGGATCTTCCCGGACCGGGGCACGAACCCGTGTCCCCTGCATCGGCAGGCATGCTCTCAACCACTGCACCACCAGGGAAGCCCATGTTCGGCCCTTTCAATTTTAGGTCTTCTCTCCAATTTTGTCCCTGGCCCAAGCCTGTTGGTTGCCTGAAAGAGTGGGCTCCTTCTGGTTCCCGATCCTTTATACTTGTGAAGCTACTGGTGCTTCACATACTACAGGCAGCCACAGCACCTCCATGCAAAGACACGCTGTGTACTAGACAAGACTTTACATTGCAAGCCACAGAAACTAATTCTGACTGCAAAAGAAATTTATAGGCTTGTGTAACTGAGAGGTTCAAAGGATGAACTAGCCTTAGATATGGCTGGGTTCAGAGCAGAAGCAGATTTACTATGAGCCCAGTGAAGCTGAAGCTTCTGGCTTCCTCATTGCTTGGCCCTGTCTTAGGCACTGGGAGAGAGTAATGTGTTTCCATAGTCATATGTTTTTCTAAAATTAAAAAATTTCACTTTCCCCCTTCAAGAGTATTGGGGGTTTAGGGCTAGGCAAGCTATTTATTGGAAGAGTAAAGCAGGGAAGTTTCTGGGTAAGTGGCAGGAACAAGCAGCTGTGGATGCCTGTGCATGTTCTGCTCCCTATGTTGGAACACCACCCTTCTTCCCTGCTGGTTAATTAAAGGCTCAGCTCGGGTGGCACTTGATCTAGGAACCTTCCTTGACACATGCCCAATCTCCCTCCCCTCACTCTGGTGCCCTTTCAGTGAACCCATGAGCCCCTGGGGCTTTAGTCTAACAGCACTCTTCCCTGTCACGTAATTGTCAGTGCTCATTTGCCATCCCACACAAGACTTTGAATTCACTAAGATAGGGATTCTGACTTCTCCAAACCTCTAGCACCTAGTAGAGGCTGTATCACACAGCGGCCCTTCAACAAATGTGTCTTTTATAAGCAAATGAGCCTCAAATACTTTGGCTCAGAGAGACACGTGAAGATTTTTGGCTCTCCGGACTTACCATGGAGCTAAAGTGAGAGTTTCATAACATTGAACTTAGGTTATCCCTGACCTTTAGGAAAAAAGCTTTATAGAAGAATGCAAGAGTGGAAAGAGGAGGGCCAAAGCTTGGTTATTTTTCTACACATTTAGTGGTCCTGTCTTTGGGATACTTTGGGAACCAGTTGAAACTAAGAAGGAACAAGTCATGTAAGTAAATCAAAAGCCTCTTTTTGCATACCAGCTGTATTTTTTTTCTCTAGCATATGACTTCAGTTTCACTTAAAACAGAGCTAGATGGTGTGTGTGTGTGTGTGTAATAGGTGTTAAATTGTTTCGATAATAGAAAAGTTAACCTATGATTGAACAAATACAAATAACTTTTTCATTGTAATACATAAGTGTATCCCAGTAATGGTCCTATAAATCTGAAGTATGTCGGGGTACATTTTGTTTTGTTAGGAATTGAACAATTCCTATTTCCTAAAATATTAATTTACATGGATTTATAAAAGGGAAATTACCACTTTATCTGTAATCTTGTCTATACCATTGATCAAAGCACAGCTACTCCTTGAAAATGAAATACTCTCTTTGTACTGTCTAGAATGAGATACGTCCCTGTTACACGTATACATGAAAAAAAATATATGTATATTTCATGTACGTTCTGATTTCTGTTGATTGCCTTCAGACGTGTTCATCTTGATACAACTGAGTCCACCTATTTGAAATCTGACCTTAACTTTCTCAAGTACCACTTTATTTAAAAATTATTTATTTAATTATAAAAGTAACACAAACAGAACACATGGGGAAAAACTATATATAATACCAACATCTTAACACAACAGCTATAATCTTTTTCAAATATTCCTTTTTAATTTTTTATGTGCATTTTATGTACTTGTAATCATAATTTATGAAGACATTTTCAACTTGCTTTTAAAAACCCACAAAACAATACTAATTCTTTTAAAACTCATTCGAGAGGGACCTAGTCTCTAGAAGAGAATACACACACACACACATACTTTTTGATGCTGGTGTAGGATTATAATAATTGATAGCATCATCAAGGGCCTTAGAATTGCAGACTGCATTTGGACATCTGCAATAACCTCTAATTTAAATAATATTTTTACTCTCCTGAAGGAAAAATGAATTTTGCAAAACAGGCAAGGGCAAGAAAGAGGGAAAGACACAGATAAGTCTTCTCCACTGGTTATGAGGTTGAGCCTGCTTAAGTCATGCTTGTCAGCTAGGTTAAGGCAGGTTTCATGATCGATATTTCTGTGGTTAACAATTTGGTGTCAACCTAGATAATATTTACCTTTCAAGGCTTATGTAACTTGCTATTTCATTCAGAGGTCAATATTTATTTCCCCTGATCTTTCCATGGAAATTAATGACCTCAGTAATTGGAAACCCAAGTGTTTCTCTTCCTTTGGCTTACAGAGAGGCTCACCATTAGAAACTTATTCATAAAATTGGCACACTTTATAAAGACACATTGGGAAGGCAGGGAATTTCTTATACCTACTTTTCACAAGTGTCCAACAAAAATTTCATTTTGGATTGGGCTGCCAGCCTGACTGGGTGAGAGGTGGCACTTAACATTTTTATGTCTTTATTTGGTGAATCAATGACAATGACTTCTTTGGCGTATGGTAGATAGTGAGATATGCAGACCTTCTGGAAATACAGCAGACTGGAATTGTACTTCGAATTGTGCTAGTGAAGATGAGGATTTTTGCTTGATTTTTAACTAAGGCTGACCTTTTGTCCCTGCCGCTGAAGGGACTGCTCTCCAATTCCCAGTCATCACTAAGGATATGTAGAGGCACTGACATCTTAGTATCAAACAAGTGAGAATATTTGTGTATTACACAGAAATTTTTTGGACTTAATCACAACATGGTTCTTAAGATTATGGGTAACAGAATCAACTCAGGGTGCTTTTAAGCCTGAATTTAAACAACATTGTTGTCTTTTTGGATTTTAGCACCTTCTCGTTCATACTTATTATCTCTTTTATGGGAGGGGTGGTGGTGAGGAGTGTGATGATGGGAGAACGTCTTCCAGAAACTGAACCACGAGGAAGCTGTTGTCCTGTAGGGTCATATGGGCTGCTGTCAGAGACACCTCAGTCAGGAAACCTAACCTGAAGGTCGCCATTTTATTCTTAACACAGAGCCTGGCACACGGTTGGTGCTCAGTAGAGATGACTCGAGCTTCGGGTGCCCAACGACGTGCACATGGGCTGTAAGGAAGAAGTTGGAGACTCAGTCGTTGAGCCCTAGGGACCAATGGTCCATAGTTGAAGACACGATCTCCACAAAGCAATATTAAACGTTAACCTTGGCGGTCAGATCCCTTTAGTCCTAGTAACCCTTGGATTGCAGCGAAGCCTTCGGGACATGAGCCTCCCCGCCCTCCCCGCCCTCCCCGCCCCCAACCTCCCAAACGCCGGGTCAATCCCACGAACTGACGATGCCGAAGCCTGGCACCGGTGAAGTTATCAGTGAAGCGCGGACGGTCGACCTTCTCCCATCACGTGCGCAGACGCCGGCTGCAGGACGCTTCCGGGGGGCGCGCAGCCGACGGGCGGGAGGGCGAGCGCTGGAGCCCGCAGCAGCAGCGCCAGGCCGGAGCGCGGGCCGGGCCGGGTGGGGCGGGGAAGGGGCGGGGGCGGCGGCGGCGGCGGCGGGGCCGGGAGCGTGCGCGCGCACCTCACACTCCGCTGCCCGGGGACGCCCACTCGCGAGTCGGGGCCGGAGGCAGGCCCGAGCCATCCGCCCCACTCCCGCACGCCCGCTCCCCTCAGGAGTGTGCCCAACGGGTGTCGGCAGTCGGCTGCTTCGCGCCCTCCCGGACTAGGGAGCCACGGGACGAGGACCAGGCCGCAGCCCCCCACCGCGTGGACGCGCTGCCTCTCCCGCAGCCGTCGCCGCCACCACCAGAGCGAGCGGCTGCGAGCGACCGGAGGTTGCGCGGCGGAGGCCGCCACGGCGGCCAGGGAGGAAGGAGACGCAGCTGACCTCTGCCCGCCCGAGGCGCTACTGCTCTCGCGAGCCCGGGGCGGCCGCCGCCCCCGGGCTGAGCGAGGAATGAGCAGGCGCTTGCCCCGGGTTCTCGGACAGGGGGGCCGCGGCTTTGCTTCTTCCCACGCCGCGGGGCCGCGGGGGCTCGGTCGCCGCGGCCGGGCACGGCGGGGTCAGAGGCAGCCTCGCTCCGGGAGCCGGCGCCGGGGTTAACTTAACCCGCTGCCGAGAGGAGGAGGAGGAGCCGCCGAGCGGGGGCGGCCACCGCGCCTCCCCTCCCCCCGCACACGCCGGGGCTTCTCAGTGGCCGCCGAGGAGGAAGTTCCGCTCCCTGACAGACCCGAGCGGTAGCAACAGCGGCCGCGGCGGCCGCGGCTGGGAGGGCGCCGGTATTTGGGACGCGGATGCCCTTCGCGCCAGCCGTCGAGGGAGCAGCGTCGGAGCTGTCGCCGGCCCCCGGAGCCCGGGGACAGCGTCGGGAGGCGCGGGCATCCGAGCCCTCCTTCCTGCTTTTCGCCCAGCGCCGTTGCTTCGGCTTCCCGGCGAGGCGGGTGACCCTCCTCCCGGTTGACTGACTTCCGAGGAGCCCCTTGTTTTTCCACCACTGAGGCTCAGAGATTCTGCAATCGAAGCATCGGAGGAGCTCAAGTGAACCTTCTACAGCTCCTTGGATCACGTTAGGCTCCCTTTTGGGGGCGGGAAACCACGTTGGAACATCTCCCGGAGGTTCAGGAATGGAAGAACCCACCTTGCATCCTCTGTGTGGTGTTGCTTGTCTGATCTACCCTTAGGAATGAAGAGGAGACTTGTAATCACCCGGTGAAGTACTGAGAGCCAGATGGCAAAGAAAGTATCACAGGACTTAAACTAGTGATCGTTTGGGGGCCACACTCGTTTCTGCATGTAATTGGATGAGCGTGAAAGAGGTGCCCTATTGAAACGCACAGCAGTCTTTTAAGAGGAGGAAAATTGAGTGTCCCCATTTTTGCCAGGATTCTGAAGACTGTTCAATGTATCGTACATTTGATGTAAGATGAGAACTTTATAAAATATTCTGCCCAAGAGCGTAAATGATGACTACCCCAGCGCTGCTACCCCTCTCTGGACGAAGGATACCACCTCTGAACCTGGGGCCGCCTTCCTTCCCGCATCACAGGGCTACCTTGAGACTTTCTGAGAAGTTTATCCTCCTCCTTATTCTAAGTGCCTTCATCACCCTGTGTTTTGGGGCATTCTTCTTCCTTCCAGACTCTTCAAAACACAAACGTTTTGATCTGGGTTTGGAAGATGTGTTAATTCCTCATGTAGATGCCGGCAAAGGGGCTAAAAACCCTGGAGTCTTCCTGATCCATGGACCAGATGAACATAGACACAGGTTTGTTTATTTCAGAAGTTCTGATATTAACATTTGGCAGAGCAAGGTATGGTTTATTGCATCAAACCTGTCATTTTTTTGGCGGTAAAATGTAACTTTCTTTGAGTCGTGAGAGTTGTATTTTTTCACAACTAGTTAAATAGAATCATAAACTGGAAGGACACCTAGAGCCCCATCCAAAGTCCAGTTCCTTCCTTTTATGTAGGAGGAATGTTTGTGCTCAGGGGTGTTGTGTCTCATGTGAACAATTGGGAATGGAGGTATGAAGACTTAACCTGAAGAAATAGTGACATATGCCGCGCCTTCATTTATTAAGAATGTGTTGCATTCAATCATTGTGCCACCCTGTGAAATAGATCCATGGAATCCTGACATCTTCTCTGGGTTTGTTCTCTCCCAAAGGGCTCTCATCTCTGGCTGGTAGTTAAAGCTTAGTAGGGAATCTTAGCTTTTTAGGAAGACAAATACAGGCACAATAGATGTGTTTTGGTGCTCTGTGTGGAATCAGTTAAGTTAAAGAGATCACTGAATCTTAAGTCACTCACTTTGTGACTCTTGTAGACAAGGTTTGGTTATGTTTTAACATTTAATTTTGCTGTTTTTTTTCCTAAACGTGAAAGATGGAGCGTATCGAATAACTCTTAGAATTTGCTTGATTAAAGGGTTCACATTCTTTAAAATCAGTAAATCCGAAGTGAGCTCTTGGGAGAATATGGGCAAATTAGGATAAAATGGGAGCTCTAGTTACAGTCTCTTTAAATCATTTATGTAATTTGTATCAAAAGAACCTGGGAAAGTAGTTTGCTTTCTTCAAACCTACAGTTTTTTCTTTAACCTGCTAAACCTTTCCCCTTTTTTCTCTATTTTTTAAAATAACTTTTGAGCATGCAAAAAAATCATATGTCTCAGTTCTGTTCTCAACTGATGTTTTAACTTTTCATCATGCACGAGGTTTTTGAAAAAGCTTGTGTTCAAATGTTATCCTAAGTTAAATACTTTAGAAAAATGCACTGTTGTAATGAGAGCTGGTTTTTCCTTTTTCTCAGTCGAGTTAATTTGTTCTTTGCTTGCTGTTTCTGTGACTTTGGGCTGAACCTTATGGAGTAATTACTTCTAAAATTGTTTCATATCATTCGTCTGTAACCAAATTAATTTGAAAATTTTGCCATCATTTTCAACTTCTGTACTCTTTTCATTTGTTTCTTTTATTTTCCCCTTTGCTCTTTGTGACTTCAAGAAAAATCTGATATAATCTGTGAAATAACGTTGCTGAAAAAGTAACACTGAAAGTACTGTTTTCCTTGAAAACCTTATTTCCCATGTTATTTATAATAATAAGTATTTTTTAAAAAAAAGATGTTAAGACTGACTTCAGAGCTCTTTGAAGCCATGAATTAACTTTATTTAACTCTTATAAGTTGTCTGTCATATATTTAACAATTTACTTTATATTTTGTGTGGTCTAAAGGTTAAAAAATATGGCATTTTCTAGTTTAAAAGCATTCACATAGAAAAATTATTCGTGAACTGGAATTTAAATTTCAAATTTGAATGAAAATACAGATATGTCAATTTTTTTCACATTTAAAAAAATCTGCTTAAATCTCTTAAAACAAGAATTCTAAAATTTATATAGCCCTTGAATACATACGCTTCTGTTTCGCTGTACAAGACTGTTGGATCGCTGAGTTTGGAGTGAGAGATTGGTTATTGAGTTCTCTTAACAAGGGATGGTGAGTGAGCCAAATTCTGGGTGTTGGGTAGTAAGAGTCTGGATAACAAGTGGTACATGTGAGAACTTACTCAAATCTATTTGGTTCCTGAGTTGTGGAAGGCAAGAATTCAGATAGAGTTCAGGTATTGAGGGATCCCTGTATTAACTTTGTGTATATTTTACGTGGTTATGTCAGTTTATTTTTTTTTTTAACATCTTCATTGGAGTATAATTGTTTTACAATGGTGTGTTAGTTTCTGCTGTATAACAAAGTGAATCAGCTATACATATACGTAGAACCCCATATCTCCTCCCTCTTGCGTCTCCGTCCCTCCCTGCCTATCCCACCCCTCTGGGTGGACATGAAGCACCAAGCTGATCTCCCTGTGCTATGCAGCTGCTTCCCACTAGCTATTTGTTTTACATTTGGTAGTATATATATGTCCATGCCACTCTCTCACTTCGTCCCAGCTTACTCTTCCCCCTCCTGTGTCCTCTAGTCCATTCTCTTATGTCTGCGTCTTTATTCCTGTCCAGCTCTTAGGTTCTTCAGAACCATTTTTTTTTTTTTAGATGCCATATATATGTGTTAGCATACGGTATTTGTTTTTCTTTTTCTGATTCACTTCACGCTGTACGACAGTCTCTAGGTCCATCCATCTCAGTACAAATAACTCAGCTTCGTTTCTTTTTATGGCTGAGTAATATTCCATTGTACATATGTGCCACATCTTCTTTATCCATTCATCAGTCGATGGACACTTAGGTTGCTTCCATGTCCTGGCTATTGTAAATAGAGCTGCAATGAACACTGCGGTACATGACTTTTTGAATTATGGTTTTCTCAGGGTATATGCCTGGTAGTGGGATTGCTGGGTCGTATGGTAGTTCTATTTTTAGTTTTTTAAGGAACCTCCATACTGTTCTCCATAGTGGCTGCATCAATTTACATTCCCACCAACAGTGCAAGAGGGTTCTCTTTTCTCCACACCCTTTCTAGCATTTACTGTTTGTAGATTTTTTGATGATGGCCATTCTGACCGGTGTGAGGTGATACCTCATTGTAGTTTTGATTTGCATTTCTCTCATGATTAGTGATGTTGAACATCCTTTCATGTTTTTGTTAGCAATCTGTATATCTTCTTTGGAGAAATGTCTATTTAGGTCTTCTGCCATTTTTGGATTGGGTTGTTCGTTTTTTTAATGTTGAGCTGCATGAACTGCTTGTATATTTTGGAGATGAATCCTTTGTCAGTTGCTTCGTTTGCAAATATTTTCTCCCATTCTGAGGTTGTCTTTTCGTCTTGTTTATGGTTTCCTTTGCTTTGCGAACGCTTTGAAGTTTCATTAGGTCCCATTTGTTTATTTTTGTTTTTATTTCCGTTTCTCCAGGAGGTGGGTCAAAAAGGATCTTGCTGTGATTTATGTCAAAGAGTGTTCTTCCTATGTTTTCCTCTGTTTTATAGTGTATGGCCTTACATTTAGGTCATTAATCCATTTTGAGTTTATTTTTATGCATGGTGTTAGGGAGTGTTCTAACTTCATTCTTTCACATGTAGCTGTCCAGTTTTCCCAGCACCACTTACTGAAGAGACTGTCTTTTCTCCATTGTATATTCTTGCCTCCTTTATCAAAGATAAGGTGACCACAGGCGCGTGGGTTTATCTCTGGGCTTTCTATCCTGTTTCATTGATCTATATTTCTGTTTTTGTGCCAGGACCATACTGTCTTGATTACTGTAGCTTTGTAGTACAGTTTGAAGTCAGGGAGCCTGATTCCACCAGCTCCGTTTTACTTTCTCAAGATGGCTTTGGCTGTTCGGGGTCTTTTGTGTTTCTATACAAATTGTGAAATTTTTTTGTTCTACTTCTGTGAAAAATGCCATTGGTAGTTTGATAGGGATTGCATTGCATGTGTAGATTGCTTTGGGTAGTATAGTCATTTTCACAATGTTGATTCTTCCAATCCAAGAACATGGTATATTTCTCCATCTGTTTGTATCATCTTTAATTTCTTTCATCAGTGTCTTATAGTTTTCTGCATACAAGTCTTTTGTCTCCTTAGGTAGGTTTATTCCTAGGTATTTTATTCTTTTTGTTGCAGTGGTAAATGGGAGTATTTCCTTAATTTCTCTTTCAGATTTTTCATCATTAGTGTATAGGAATGCAAGAGATTTCTGTGCATTAATTTTTTATCCTGCTACATTACCAAATTCATTGATTAGCTCTAGTAGTTTTCTGGTAGCATCTTTAGGATTCTCTCTGTCTAGTATCATGTCATCTGCAAACAGTTTTACTTCTTCTTTTCCAATTTGGATTCTTTTTATATGTTTTTCTTCTCTAATTGCTTTGGCTAAAACTTCCAAGACTGTGTTGAATAATAGTGGTGAGCGTGGGCAACCTTGTCTTGTTCCTGATCTTAGTGGAAATGGTTTCAGTTTTTCACCATTGAGAATGATGTTGGCTGTGGGTTTGTCATATATGGCCTTTATTATGTTGAGGTAAGTTCCCTCTATGCTTACTTTCTGGAGGGTTTTTATCATAAGTGAGTGTTGAATTTTGTCAGAAGGTTTTTCTGCATTTATTGAGATCATCATACGGTTTTTCTCCTTCAGTTTGTTAATATAGTTTATCACACCGATTGTTTTGTATATACTGAAGAATCCTTGCATTCCTGGGATACACCCTACTTGATCATGGTGTATGGTCTTTTTAATGTGCTGTTGTATTCTGTTTGCTAGTATTTTGTTGAGGATTTTTGCATTTGTTCATCAGTGATATTGGCCTGTAGTTTTTTCTTTTTTTGTGACATCTTTGTCTGGTTTTGATCTCAGGATGATGGTGGCCTCGTAGAATGAGTTTGGGAGTGTTCCTCCCTCTGCTGTATTTTGGAAGAGTTTGAGAAGGATGGGTGTTAGCTCTTCTCTAAATGTTTGATAGAGTTTGCCTATGAATCCATCTGGTCCTGGGCTTTTGTTCGTTGGAAGATTGTTAATCACAGTTTCAGTTGCAGTGCTTGCAATTGGTCTGTTTATATATTCTGTTTCTTCCTGGTTCAGTCCCAGAAGGTTGTGCTTTTCTAAGAACTTGTCCATTTCTTCCAGGTTGTCCATTTTATTGGTGTATAGTTACTTGCAGTAATCTCTCATGATCCTTTGTATTTCTGCGGTGTCAGTTGTTACTTCTCCTTTTTCATTTCTAATTCTATCGATTTGAGTCTTCTCACTTTTTTTCTTGATGATTCTGGCAAATGGTTTATCAATTTTGTTTATCTTCTCAGAGAACCAGCTTTTAGTTTTATTCATCTTTGCTGTCATTTCCTTCATTTCTTTTTCATTTATTTCTGATCTGATCTTTATGATTTCTTTCCTTCTGCTAACTTTGAGATTTTTTTGTTCTTCTTTCTCTAATTGCTTTAGGTGTAACGTTAGGTTATTTGAGATGTTTCTTGTTTCTTGAGGTAAGATTGTATTGCTATAAACTTCCCTCTTAGAACTGCTTTTGCTGCATGCCATAGGTTTTGGGTCATCGTGTTTTCATTGTCATTTGTTTCTAGATATTTTTTGAATTCCTCTTAGATTTCTTTGGTGATCTCTTGGTTATTTATTAGTGTATTGTTTAACCTCCCTGTGTTTGTATTTTTTACAGATTTTTTTCTTGTAATTGATATCTAGTGTCATAGGACTGTGGTCGGAAAAGATACTTGATACGATTTCAATTTTCTTAAATTTACCAAGGCTTGATTTGTGACCCAGGGTATGATCTATCCTGGGGAATGTTCCATGAGCCCTGAAGAAGAAAGTGTATTCTGTTGTTTTTGGCTGGAATGTCTTATAAATATCAATTAAGTCCATTTTGTTTAATGTATCATTTAAAGCTCGTGTTTCCTTATTTATTTTCATTTTGGATGATCTGCCCATTGGTGAAAGTGGGGTGTTAAAGTCCCCTACTGTGATTGTGTTACTGTCGATTTCCCCTTTTATGGCTGTTAGCATTTGCCTTATGTATTGAGGTGCTCCTACGTTGAGTGCATCAATATTTACAATTGTTATATCTTCTTCTTGGATTGATCCCTTGATCATTTTGTAGTGTTGTTTTTTGTCTCTTGTAATTGTTTTTATTTTAAAGTCTATTTTGTCTGATATGAGAATTGCTACTCCAGCTTTCTTTTGATTTGCATTTGCATGGAATATCTTTTTCCATCCCCTCACTTTCAGTCTGCATGTGCCCCTAGGCCTGAAGTAGCTCTCTTGTACACAGCATATATATGGATCTTGTTTTTGTATCCATTCAGCCAGTCTGTGTATTTTGGTGGGAGCATTTAATCCATTTACATTTAAGGTAGTTATCAATATGTATGTTCCTATTACCATTTTCTTAATTGGTTTGCATTTGTTATTGTAGGTCTTTTCCTCCTCTTGTGTTTCCTGCCTAGAGAAGTTCCTTGAGCATTTGTTGTAAACCTGGTTTAGTGGTGCTGAATTCTCTTAGCTTTTGCTTGTCTGTAAAGGTTTTAATTTCTCCATCAAATCTGAATGAGATCCTTGCTGGGTAGAGTAATCTTGGTTGTAGGTTTTTCCCTTTCAGCCCTTTAAATATGTCCTGCCCCTCGCTTCTGGCTTGCAGAGTTTCTGCTGAAAGATCAGCTGTTAACTTTATGGGGATTCCCTTGTATGTTATTTGTTGCTTTTCCCTTGCTGCTTTTAATATTTGTTCTTTGAATTTAGTTTTTGATAGTTTGATTAATATGTGTCTTGACGTGTTTCTCCTTGGATTTATCCTGTATGGGACTCTCCGTGCTTCCTGGACCTGATTGACTCTTTCCTTTCCCATTTTAGGGACGTTTTCAACTACAGTCTCTTCAAATATTTTCTCAGTTCTTTTCTTTTTATCTTCTTTTGCTGGGACCCTATAATTCGTATGTTGGTGTGTGTAATGTTGTCCCAGAGGTCTCTGAGACTGTCCTTAGTTCTTTTCATTCTTTTTTCTTCATTCTGCTCTGCGGTAGTTATTTACACTATTTTACCTTCCAGATCACTTATCCTTTCTTCTGCCTCAGTTATTCTCAATTGATTTGTTCTAGAGAATTTTTAGTTTCATTTATGGTGTTGTTCATCATTGTTTGTTTGCTCTTTAGTTCTTCTACGTCCTAGTTAAACGTTTCTTGTATTTTCTCCATTCTATTTCCAAGATTTTGGATCATCTTTACTATCATTACTCTGAATTCTTTTTCAGGTAGACTGCCTATTTCTTCTTCATTTGTTTGGCCTGGTGGGTTTTTACCTTGCTCTTTTCATCTGCTGCATATTTCTGTGTCTTTTCATTTTGCTTAACTTACTGTGTTTGGGGTCTCCTTTTTCAGTCAGCAGGTTCGGAGTTCCCGTTGTTTTTGCTGTCTGCCCCCAGTGGGTAAGGTTGGTTCAGTGGCTTGTGTAGGCTTCCTGGTGGAGGGGACTGGTGCCTGTGTTCTGGTGGATGAGGCTGTATCTTGTCTTTGTGGTGGGCAGGACCACGTCCAGTGGTGTGTTTTGGAGTGTCTGTGAACTTATTACAATTTTAGGCAGCATCTGTGCTAATGGGTGGGGTTGTGTTCCTGTCTTGCTAATTGTTTGGCATAGGGGGTCCAGCACTGTAGCTTGCTGGTCGTTGAGTAGAGCTGTGTCAGCATTGAGATATAGATCTCTGGTAGAGCTTTTGCCATTTGATACTCAGTGGGGCTGGGAGGTCTCTGGTCGACTAGTGTCCTGAACTTGGGTCTCCCACCTCAGAGGCTCAGGCCCGACACCTGGCCGGAGCACCAAGACCCTGTCAGCCACACAGCTCAGAAGAAAGAGGAGGAAAAAAAATTAAATAAAAAAAAATTAATAAGATAAATCTATTAAAATAAAAAGTAAAAAATATTGTTAAAAATAAAACAGTAATAAAAAAAGAAGAGAGCAATCATAGCAAAAAATAAAACCACCAATGATAACAAGCACTAAAAACTGTACTAAAAAAAGAAAAAAAAATAAAGGAGAGAATCCTAGAACACATGGTAAAAGCAAAGCTATACAGACAAAATCACACGAAGAAGCATACACATACACACTCACAAAAAGAGAAAAAGGATAAAAATATATATAAGAAAGAAAAAGAGAGCAACCAGATCAATAAACAAATCTACCAATGATAATAACCTCTAAATACTAAACTAACATAAACATAAAGCCAGAAACAAATTAGTTGCCGAAAGCAAACCCAAAGTCTACAGTTGCTCCCAAAGTCCACCTTCTCAATTTGGGATGATTTGTTGTCTATTCAGGTATTCCACAGATGCAGGGTACATCAAGTTGATTGTGGAGATTTAATCCGCTGCTCCTTAGGCTGCTGGGAGAAATTTCCCTTTCTAATCCGCTGCTCCTGAGGCTGCTGGGAGAAATTTCCCTTTCTCTTCTTTGTTCGCACAGCTCCTGGGGTTCAGCTTTGGATTTGGCCCCACCTCTGCGTGTAGTTCGCCTGAGGACGTCTGTTCCCACCCAGACAGGATGGGGTTAAAGTAGCAGCTGATTAGGGGGCTCTGGCTCACTCGGGGGCGGGGAGGGGTACAGGGTGGGGCGAGCCTGCGGTGCCAGAGGCTGGCGTGATGTTGCAACAGCCTGAGGTGTGCCGTGTGTTCTCCCGGGGAAGTTGTCCCTGCATCACGGGACCCTGGCAGTGGCGGGCTGCACAGGCTCCCGGGAGGGGAGGTGTGGATAGTGACCTCTGCCTGTACACAGGCTTCTTGGTGGCTGCAGCAGCTGCGTTAGCATTTCATGCCCGTCTCTGGAGTCCGCGCTGATAGTTGTGGCTCACGCCTGTCTCTGGAGCTCGTTTAGGCAGTGCTCTGAATCCCCTCTCCTTGCGCATCCGAAAGCAATGGTCTCTTGCTTCTTAGGCAGGTCCAGACTTTTTCCCGGACTCCGTCCAGGCTAGCTGTGGTGCACTAGCCCCCTTCAGGCTGTGTTCACGCAGCCAACCCCAGTCCTCTCCCTGGGATGTGACCTCCGAATCCCGAGCCTCCAAATACTCAGCCCCCACCCGCCCCGACGGGTGAGCAGACAAGCCTCTCAGGCTGGTGAGTCCTGGTCGGCAGTGATCCTGTGTGCGGGAATCTCTCTGCTTTTTCCTTTGCACCCCTGTTGCTGCTCTCTCCTCCGTGGCTCCGAAGCTACCCCCCACCCAAGCCCACCTCCCGTCTTTGCTAGTGAAGGGGCCTCCTAGTGTGTGGAAACTTTTTCTCCTTCACAGCTGCCTCCCAGAGGTGCAAGTCCCTATTCTTTTGCCTCTGTTTTTCCTTTTTTCTTTTGCCCTACCCAGGTACGTGGGGAGTCTCTTGCCTTTTGGGAGGTCTGAGGTCTTTTTCCAGTGTTCAGTAGGTGTTCTGTAGGAGTTGTTCCACATGTAGATGTATTTTTGATATATTTGTGGGGAGGAAGGTGATCTTCAAGTCTTACTTCTCCGCCATCTTGAAGGTCCCCCCCTCAGTTTATTTTTATATCGATTGTCACCATATCTGAAAACACCGTCTGTAGTTGTAAGAATTCTTCTAATTTGATCAATGAAATACATTTCAAATTAGAGATCATTCCAATAATAAGACTACAATGTAAAACACTAATATATAAACATTAACATTTAAAAATAATTCGGAAAGGTAGCATTTTAACAGATATAGTTGGTACTAAGATCATGCTTATTTTGGATGTGGGTCAAAGAACCATCTTTCTTAATTTGGAAAATACAACTTGATTTATCTTAATTTTATATGTGTGGAGAGGAGTGCAGGATAGAGGGATGAGGAACCTTACTTTAACGGAGAAGTAATGAAAAATAAATCATGGCCGTTATTTCTTATGGTATTGAACAGATACTTGTTGAATTGGCTTTTCTTAATTAGTATAGTTAGGTACTTAAGTTCTGGAGTCAGACTGCGTGGATTCGTACCCTAGTTTGTCACTGATTAGGTGTGTGATTTTTTTTTTTTTTTTTGCGGTACGCGGGCCTCTCACTGTTGTGGCCCCTCCCGTTGCAGAGCACAGGCTCCGGACACGCAGGCTCAGCGACCATGGCTCATGGGCCCAGCTGCTCCGCGGCATGTGGGATCTTCCCTGACCGGGGCACGAACACGTGTTCCCTGCATCGGCCGGCAGACTCTCAACCACTGTGCCACCAGGGAAGCCCAGATGTGTGATTTTGAGCAAATTTTTAAACTCTATGTATAAGTTGCTTCCTCTGGATGATAGTGGCATCACTTTATAGATTGTTATATTGAATGAGATAGTACACGTGAAGTGCTCAACATAGTTCTTAGCATTTAGTAAATGCTCAATAAATATTAGTTATTATTATCATTAATTATAGTTTTAACTTAATATTTTAATTCTGAGTCTACTTACCTTAAAATATTGTACATGTTCCTGAAAAGTTGGGTAGAAATTAATCAATATTTTAAAAGTACACCAGACCCTTATTGTCTAAAGGAATACTTTATAACCAAACTGTTTAGCAACAAATGTGTATTGCATGTCTGCTGTGTATCAGGTCCGACTTCTATGGAGCTTCGCATCTTGGGGGAGGGGTGGGAGGGGATGACAGGCATTAAATAAACAAATTTATTTTTTAGGTGTGATGAGTGTTATGAAGATGTATTCAGTATTATCAGAGCACATAATGTGTTTTAGCCTGTGGAGTGGGGGTCGTGGGGACAGGCAGTAGGAGTAGGGAAGGCTTCTTGAGGAAACAACTGCTGAGAAGCTTACAAGTAGGAGGTTGCTAGGTCAGGTAGAGTTGTGGGAAAAAAAGTGGTCAAAGCAGAGGACACAACATGTGTGAGAGCCCTAAGTAGTACTGTTGTTGAACCCAGGTTATGTGCCTGATGCACAGTGAGGCCAGACAAACCAAAACGTCAGAGTTTGGAGTGGAGAAAGGTTTATTGCAAGGGCCAATCAAGGAGAATGGTGACTCATGCTCAAAAGACCCGAACTCCCCAAAGATTTTGCGGGAAGAGTTTTTATAGGCAAAATTTCAGGGGAGAGCAGCAGGGTGTGTGACCTACTTCTGATTGGTCGGTGGTGAGGTAACAGGGTGGTATTCTAGGAATTTCAATCATCAGCCTTCTGGTTCCAACCAGTTGGAGGTCCACATGCTTGTGCTCAGCCTGAAAATACCACCCTGCCCCTGGATGGGGGCCCTAGTTCCTGTAGAAGAACTCAGAGATATGAATGAGATTGTTATGCACAGCCCTGAGGAAGAACCAGGCCCCTGCCCCATCACTGCACTATTGTTTCCTTCTGCTGTTCCCTCACTCCCCTAATTAGTAACTGAATCTGCCCTGTGGAACTTAGGAAAGGTCTTGGAGGTGGAAAGCCTTTTTCCTACAAACAAGAAACCAGAAGGAGAAAGGGTTTTGTGCCCTGGAGGTCCCCACGGGGTCCTGCTCAGTTTCAGTATCATTGAGGATCTGAGAAATATTCAGATTCAGTATGGCTGGTGTAGAGATTAGTGGTGTGCGGCTAGGTGAAGAGACTAGATGACAGGTCAGATTTGGCCTCCTTATTGTTTGGAAAGTTTGAATGAGTTGCCACCATTGACATATCAGGAAAATTTCACACAAAAGTCTGGATTTCTGGCTTCTCTTGAAAAATGAGAGGATATAACAACATCCAAGTCTGTATTTTCAGATGGCAACGCTCAGCTGGATCCAGGCAGCTGCTACTCCCTTTAGTGGGGCATGGACTCTTCATTTTATGCCACTCAATTAAGTTGCCCGATAAGTAAATTTAATGAATCAATGTTTAACCTGGTTGTTGTTGAGTTTGGAATCCCTAGGCGGGATCCTGGAGAGTTTTTAGTCAAGTATTTTGATCTTTATGTTAAGTACTATGGGAAGTCATTGAAGAGTTTTCATTAAAGCAAGGGAATGTCATAATCATTTAATATTTTTAAAAAATTTAAATAATTACTTTGGTTGCAGTGTAAACAGTGGATTGGAGAGGAACAGGAGGAAATGTAGTGAAATCAGTTAGGAGAGCCTAGGTCACAGAGGATATTGGCTTAGACCAGAGTGATGAAAGTGGAAGAGGAGAGAAATTAGTGGAGAAAAGTAGTTGATTCAAGAGATGTTAAACTGTTAAGTTTCACAGAAGTTCGTGGTTGATTGAATATGGGGGCTAAGGTAGGAGGAGGAGGTAGTCCAGGATAACTCTCAGTTTCTGGCTGACATGATTATGGATTACTAAGAAATATTAAAAAAATATTTTATTTATTTATTTATTTTCCTTATTTTTTTTGGCTGCGTTGGGTCTTAGTTTGCAGCACACGGGATCTTTTTGTTGAGGCATGTGGGATCTTTTCGTTATGGCTCATGGTCTGCTCGGGTTTCTCTCTAGTTGTGGCATGTGGGTTTTCTCTCTCTAGTTGTGACACGCAGGCTCCAGAGTGTGGGCTCTGTAGTTTGTGGCACGTGGGCTGTCTCGTTGAGGAGTGCGAACTCAACAGTTGTGGCACACAGGCTTAGTTGCCCCATGGCATGTGGGATCCTAGTTCCCCAACCAGGGCTCGAACCCATGTCCCCTGCATTGGCAGGCGGATTCTTTACCACTGGACCATCAGGAAAGTCCCAGAAATATCTGCTGTATTTAACTAATACTTTAATTTATGTAATTGTTACTACATGAATTTAAGATAAAGCATTTTCATGAGAAAACCTGTATGTTCCCTTCTGTTAAGTGGCTCATAAATAATCTAGAGTTTTCAAACAATATATATCTTCCAGATGATGACATAAAATGTGTAGTTTGATGTTCATGACAGTCATGTTTAGCATCTGTGATTTTGAAGTAACCAAAATAGGTATTGCTTATAGCATACATGAATATTGTTATAAATATATAGTGATACACATAAAGTATCATGTTCATAATTTGTGTACATAATAGACTTATCTAATAAGAATTTTACTTTTTTTTCCTGAAACAGGCCTGATAGGAACCCTTTATTCACAATAGTTTTATACATATATATATAAAATACATACGTACAATATATTGTCAGTGTGTTATTTACATTTTCCTATTTCTGTGCCTACATATAGGTTTTCATTTATTACATTCATTTTATTTAAACCTTTCTAATTTGTAAAATGTAACTATTATACAAAAATACATAAAAGAATAATCCACACTATAATAGATAGTATTTGTATATAAATACTCATGCAGCCACCTCCCAGATTGAGAAAACAAACATTGTCAGCACCCCAAAAGCCTCCAGATCATCACTTCCCAAACCAACCCTCCTCAGTATTTCCTGGCCCCATTCGTGTGTTTGACTTTTATGGTAATTACAACCGTGTGTTTCCCTACGGTTTTACCACTAGGTAAACATCACTAAACAATATAGTTAAGATTTTCCTGTTTAAACTTTTACATAAGTATATAAATGATGTATGTACTGTGTCTTGCCTTTTTTTGTGTGAAGGGGCTCAATATTATCTTGCTAAGATTCCATCATGTTGAAGTATGTGGTGGTAGTTTATTTTCATCACCATGTAGCATTCTATTATATGAAAATATTACAGTTTACTTAGTTCAGTCTCGTATTAATGGCCATTTGTGTTATTTTAAGTTGAGGATAATATAAACAATGTTTCTTTTATAATAAGAATTTCATTAATTTTCACTTTCGAAATTGACATTTGTTTTATATATTGGCATTATATAAATGGGCTTTGTGGTTTTGTTTTGTTTTTAAAATATTCAGTTGAATTGCCAGTAAGTTTCATCCTCCAGTCAGGATTTTGCAAGTATGAATTGAATACTTGAGGGTCGGGTGTATGTTAACTTCTCATAGTTTCCTCAGACGTAAAGAGCATAGGCTTTGGAGTTAGAAAGACTTAAAGTTGCATCTTGGTTCTACTAACTAGCTGTGTGACATTGCACTAGACATAATCACTCTAAACCTGTGCTGGACATATGGTAGTCACTAATGTCATGTGGCTTTTGAACTTGACACCAGATTGTAGCATGCTTTGGTGAGAGTTTCTCAAGTTTTTCATGTCGTGATTTGTATTTTTTGCTTGATTCATTTTTGCTTTCTGTTGCAGGAGTAGAGATTTTATATCTCACTAGTGTGATTTTAGCTTTCTTATCATCTTTCCTCATTTCATTTCTCTTCCATGCCTCCCCCACCCCCACCCCCACCCTCATCCTGTTCTTTACTTAGGGCTTACTGCTCCTGTTTTAGGGAGGTCACACATTTTATCCTCTAAGTCTGTGGGGCTTTCCTTTGTTATATATTTCCCCTAATTGGCTCGTGGTTATTTTTCCTACTTCCCTTTACTCAGATGTGAATAACGTAAGATCAGTTTATACTTGACATTTATCAGTAATTTGTGGTGTAGATGTCTTTGTTGATTTTTTTTGGATCTACTTGCATATTGAGTGAATACCCTTTTCAACTCCATAGTTGGAGTACAAATCTGTTTTCCTCTGTTCTAATATCTTTAAGTCATTTCACCTGTGGTGCTAGAGTAGCTTTCACAATTCCGAGTACAATTGGCATCATGGACAACTACTGAGATTCTTCTTGTTCTGCCTCTTACCACCTAGAATACAGTTTTTCATTCTACTTCCCCCATCCTCCAGGAGTTGTTCTCTGACATAGCCTAGCTAATTAAATAATAAGGAAAGAATTGGGAAGAGACTATGGGGAAAGGAAAGTTGAACAGTGCTCTGACTACATAAAGGTTTTTGTCCCATTTTATCATTGGGTCTCTGAGATAAGTTACAGTTGGGGTTGTGTAGTAGTTTGGATATTTTTTGTTTCATGAGTTAAATATGGTTATAAGTTACTGAAGAATTCTTCCAGATTCCAACGTGATGGCTCTTATTTCTTTGATAGTCTGAGTTTTTATTATTTTCTGCATCTTTCATAAGTATTAATAGTAATTTGGAAGAAACTGTGTTTTGGGTCTGCTCATCAGATGACATTTTTTATACCCTTATTTAAAGTATAATTTTGATCCTAAGCAAAGTGATAATGACTTTGCTTTTATTAGTTCAGCATTATAAAATCACTGTTATAAAATCAGTATGTTTTTCATTCTTCTCAGAAATGAATAAAATATTAGTATGGTATGGTTAAATTGCAGAATGCCAAGGTATGTCCTGATTTTCATGTTGGTCAGGAAATGTTGAAAATTGCAGGAGATGACATACTGTTCAGTGCCCCAGAAGTTGAATGCTAATAGGTAAACATTATTTATTGGATGAAGTTAAATGTTTTAAGGAAATAAAATTTGTTCAAACATATTGATAGTTTATTTGCTTTAAAGCTATAATAGTCTTTCCAAAATTTCTCTTGGGTTTCATAACAAGTGTTCTAGGGCTGTGAAATGTTTATTTTTATTTATTAATATTTCTTTTGATTTTTCTTCTTATTAAAGTATCAAACATACAATCTCAGAATATTCCTTCTATATTATTAACGTAGACTTATGTAGATTATGAAGCCTCTATAATATGTAGTCTAAGATTAGGTTTTATTTTTTATCACCATTTAGTATTATAAATCTGTGCTTGAATTACCTTGACTTGCTTTTAATCTTATTTCATAATAGTATTCTTTGATCTACAGCAGTCTTGTTAATATTAATTTACCCATTAACAGCTGAGATTGCCCACATCCACAGATAGATTTATTCCCTTACTTTCCCTGCCTTTAGGTAATCTTTTTCCCATGTACTTTTATCTTTCTCATGTATTGTCTGTGACTGCATATTTATAATCATCTGCTTACTTATCTGTTGTTCCCAGTAGAACATGGGCTCCTTGAGGACAAATGACTGTTCTTTTAATTATTTTTGTATTTCCAATGCTTGAGGTACATTTGACCCTTAATGAAAGTATATATCTTTTTATTTTAAATTGAAGTATAGTTGATTTATAGTGTTGTGTTAGTTTCTGGTGTGCAGCAAAGTGATTCAGTTATATATACATATGTTCTTCTTCATCTTCTTTTCTGTTGTGGTTTATTGCAGGATATTGAATATAGGTCCCTGTGTTATACAGTAGGACTGTGTTGCTTATCTATTTTACATATAGTAGTTTGTATCTGCTAATCCCAAACTCCTTATTTATCCCTCCCTCACCCCCTTTCCATTTTGGTAACCATGTTTATTTTCTATGTCTGTGAATCTGTTTCTGTTTCGTAAATAAGTTCATTTGTGTTGTATTTTAGATTTCACATATAAGTGGTATCATACAATATTTGTCTTTCTCTTTCTGACTTTATTTAGTATGATAATCTCTAGGTCCATCCATTTTGCTGCAAATGGCATTATTTCACTATTTTTATGGTTGAGTAATACTCCATTGTGTAAGTATACCACACCTTCTTTATCCATTCATCTTTTTTTTTTGGCTTTTATTTTATTTTATCTTATTTTATGTTTTTATTGGAGTATAATTGCTTTACAATGGTGTGCTAGTTTCTGCTTTAGAACAAAGTGAATCAGTTGTACATATACATATGTTCCCATATCTCTTCCCTCTTGCGTCTCCCTCCCTCCCACCCTCCCTATCCCACCCCTCTAGGTGGTCACAAAGCACCGAGCTGATCTCCCTGTGCTATGCGGCTGCTTCCCACTAGCTATCTATTTTACATTTGGTAGTGTATATATGTCCATCTTTTGAGGGACATTTAGGTTGTTTCCATGTCTTGGCTATTGTAAATAGTGCTGCCATGAGCATGGGGGTGCATGTATCTTTTCAAATTAGAGTTTTTTCCGGTTCTATTGCCAGGAGTGGGATTGCTGAATCATATGGCAGCTCTGTTTTTAAGCTCTATTTTATAAGGAACCTCATACTGTTTTTCATAGTGGCTGCACCAATTTATATTCCCACCAGCAGGGTAGGAGGGTTTCCTTTTCTCCACACCCTCTCCAGCCTTTGTTATTTGTAGACCTTTTAATGATGGCCATTCTGACCAGTATGAGGTGGTACCTCATTGTAGTTTTGATTTACATTTCTCTAATAATTAGTGATATTGAGCATTTTTTCATATGCCTGTTGGCCATTTGTATGTCTTCTTTGGAGAAATGTCTGTTTAGGTAATCTACCCATTTTTTGATCGGGTTCTTTGTTTTTTTGTTACTGAGTTGTATGAGCTGTTTGTATATTTTGGAAGTTAAGCCCTTGTCAGTCGCATCATATGCCAATATTTTCTCCTAGTCCGTAGGTTGTCTTTTGTTTTGTTGGAGGTTTCCTTAGCTGTGCAAAAGCTTGTAAGTTTGATTGGGTCCCATTTGTTTATTTTTGCTTTTATTTCTGTTCCTTGGGAGACTGCCTTAAGAAAACATTGGTACGATTTATGTCAGAGAATGTTTTGCCTGTGTTCTCTTGTAGGAGTTTTATGGAGTCATGTTTTATATTTGTCTTTAAGCCATTTTGAGTTTATTTTTGTGTATGGTGTGAGGGTGTGTTCTAACATTGATTTGCATGCGGCTGTCCAGCTTTCCCAACACCACTTGCTGAAGAGGCTGTCTTCTCCATTGTATTTTCTTGTCTCCTTTGTTGCAAATTAATTGACCGTAGGTGTGTGGGTTTATTTCTGGGCTTTCTATTCTGTACCATTGATCCATATGTCTGTTTTTGTGCCAATACCATGTTGTTTTGTTTTGTTTTTCCTTTTTGGCCATGCCGCATGGCTTGTGTATTTCCCCAACCAGGGATTGAACCTGGGCCCTGGCAGTGAAATCACCAAGTCCTAACCACTGGAGTGCCAGGGAATTCCCAATACCATGCTGTTTTGATTGCTGTAGCTTTGTAGTATTGTCTGAAGTTTGGGAGGGTTATACCTTCAGCTTTGTTTTTTTTCTGCAGGATTGCTTTGGCAATTCTGGGTCTTTTATGTTTCCATATAGATTTTAGAATTATTTGTTCTAGTTCTGTGAAAAATGTCATGGGTAATTTGACAGGGATCATATTAACACTGTAGATTGCTTTAGGTAGTATGGCTATTTTAACAGTATTGATTCTTCTAATCCAAAAGCATGGGATATTTTTCCATTTCTTTGAATCATCTTCAGTTTCCTTTATCAATGTTTTATAGTTCTCAGCATATAAATCCTTCATCATCTCCGTGGTCAGGTTTATTCCTAAGTATTTTTTTTTTTGATGCGATTTTAAAAGGGATTGGATTTTTAACTTTCCCTTTATGATATTTCATTGTGAGCATTAATGCAACCAATTTCTGTATATTAATCTTGTATCTTTCTCCCTTGTTGAATTTATCAGTTCTAGTAGATTTTTGTGGAGTCTTTAGGATTTTCTATATATAGTAGCATGTCATCTGCATATAATGTCAATTTTACCTCTTCTCTTCCAATTTGGATACCCTTTATTTCTTTTTACTTTCTGATTGCTGTGGCTAGGATTTCTAATACTGTGTTGAATAGAAGTGGTGAACATGGGCATTCTGGATTTTAGCAGGAAGACTTTCAGCTTTTCACCATTGAGTATTATGTTAACTGTAGGTTTGTCATACATAGCTTTTATTATGTTGAGATATGTTCCCTCTCTACTCACTTTGGTAAGAGCTTTTATCATGATTGGATGTTGAATTTTATTAAATGCTTTTTCTGTGTGTATTGAGATGATCATGTGATTTTTGTCTTTTGTTGATGTGGTGTATCACATTGATTGATTTGCATATGTTGAACCATCCGTGTGAGTCTGGGATGAATCCAACTTGATTGTGGTGTGTGATCTTTCTTATGTCTTGTTGGATTTGGTTTGCTAATATTTTGTGGAGAATTTTTGCATCTATATTCATCAGAAATATTGGCCTTTAGTTTTCTTTTTTGGTATTGTCTTTGTCTGGTTTTGGTATCAGGGTGATGGTGGCTTCATAGAATGACTTTGGGAGTGTTCCCTCCTCTTCAGTCTTTCGGAAGAGTTTAAGAAGGATCGGTATAAGTTCTTCTTTGTATGTTTGGTAAAATTCCCCATTGAAGCCATCTGGAAAAGTATATATCTTGAATAAACGATGTCCATGGCAAGGTGACAAATTCCACAGGAGAAGATGTACACAAAATGCTAGGAGGTATTGAGAGATAAGATGCAAAAGTAGGACGAATGATGTCTTAAAGTGAGAAGGATATGGTCTTTAATAAAGGTTCTTTATTAAAAATAATTTTAAAAACTCAGGAATTATTCATATTTGCCCTTTCTAGAAAAAACTTTTTCATACACATGTATCTAAGGTATTTTGCATGTCCTCACATTGAATTTTTCCTTCTTTAGGAAAAAAAATAACAGTAGAGAGTATGTGATGAGTGTTTTCACATGTTTAACCTTTAGTCTTTACATCAGACCTGTAAGTTAGGTATTACTCATCTTATTTTCACAAATATGAACACTTTAAAATCTAGATCTTGCCATAGTTAGAAAGTTGGCACTACAGAAGCTAAGCATCTACTTAAAATCTGTAGTATGTGGTAAACATTAATTTAATTGATTAACTGGGCAAATGTTATGTTTACTATTGTTTGAAGGTTATAAAAATATTTAACTTATGGTTTACGCTGACTACATATTCTTGGCTAGGAAAATGTTTTCTGCTTTCTTTTTCCATAATTGTGCAAATTCTGTCAGAAAACTTTGTTTTGATTGTCATTAAATTTTTGCTGGATTTTTTTCCCTTTTAGAACATGGTTGTAATGAAGCATGGATGGAGATTTATTTACAGATTGGCTTTTAGGATTTATTATAAAGCAACATCCACTTTAAAAGGCATTGATTCCAATGATTTATCTTGGAATTTTATGTAGTCCAGAAGGAAGGCATCATTGTATATTTAAAAGGGCATTGGGCTCAGTGTTAAGAGATAGGGGCTCTAGTTTCAGTGTTGTCCTTGCTGGATGCATTTCATCAAGCTATTTAACTTCCTTTGTGCCTTATTTATGAAATGAAGGAATTGAATGAACCTTTAAAGATTCCTTCCAGCTCATGCATATGAAATACCAGTAATTTTATGAAGTGGGGACTGAAGAATGTGTAGTAATTTAGTTCAAGGCATTACAGATACTTTGAAAATAAAGTGCATACTAAATAGGAATTAGTGTCATTTCTATATATAAAAATTAAGATTAAAAAATCATTTTATGGGGCTTCCCTGGTGGTGCAGTGGTTGAGAGCCCGCCTGTCGATGCAGGGGACACGGGTTCGTGCCCCGGTCTGGGAAGATCCCACATGCCGCGGAGCGGCTGGGCCCGTGAGCCATGGCCGTTGAGCCTGCGCGTCCGGGGCCTGTGCTCCGCAACAGGAGAGGCCACAACAGCGCGAGGCCCACATACCGCAAAAAAAAAAAAAAAAAAAAAAAATCATTTTATAAATGACTAATTCATTTGTATCATATTATGATTATTTATATAATGAAATATGTACCAATTTAAAGAGTGTAAATGACTGAAATGCTGTTTTTATACATTCTTATTTCTCATAAGTTTAAAAGTAAAACTTACTGGACATTTTTTATACCAGCCTGAAAGTAATAGGTATATTTACAAAAGTATTTCCAGGTGTCATTTTTGAGCTCAGTTAACAATTACATCTCTCATATAAAACTTTAGGATAGATTCTATGGAAAACAAGAGTGCTTGAGTAATTCAGGCCTCAGACCCTGTGAAGGCTCTTATTACCCCAATGCCAAATTTTCTTTAAGATTATAATTTCCTAACCTCAGTATTGAAAGATGCCATTGAAAGTGTCTGTTCTTTTGTTCTCCATGTCTTAATAAGAGCTTTAGAGATAAGTTATGTAAATAGTTTAAAAAAAAAGGATGTGAAGTAATCTGGAGACTACAAAGAACAATGTGTGTATTGTTTTTCCTTTTACATTTTTGACATTTACATATTTATAATATCAACCTCTGTTACTTGTGTAGGTCTCTTGGCCTCTCCTTAGTGATATCACATTCACTTATTAAGCAAGTGTTTTTGAGTATGATGTACCAAGCATTATACTAAGTATTGGGGTTATTGGAGAATATTACAGGGGATTAATTTTCAGCTGGACACTACTGAGAAAGTTAAACCTTAGATTCAGATCTTAACATTGTCTTAAAGCATATAGTATTATCTTTGGAGTCAGATTCTGAGGGTCTGAGAGATGTCTTTTCACCTAGGTGAGGCTCAAGTATATGCATTTAGGTCTTTGGTATTTTTTGAGAGTTCAGATAAGTTGTTACCTTACCTTTCTTCCTTTCTTTTTTTCCGAATATGCATTTATGTCATTAATTTATGCCTTTCTGACGTATGGACAGGGTTATCAGGAAGTGAGATGCAATGTTCCTTTCTTTAATAAGGAACCAGACCCTGGCATCTAAAAGATGATGCCAATCATTGTGCTAAATTGAGATTTGGTACAATTATATGTATTTGTGTATCTAAAACTGTTTATGTTTAGCTCTATAGGGTTATATTGTAAGTTTATTTATAAAATTACATGTGTTCATGACTTCTTTAATTACTTTGCAGTTAGGTGGCATCTGATAGAAAGTTTATATCTTTTTGGTGTGTATAATAAATGTAAATTATTTTTTCTGTTAATTTGTGATGCCATTAATAAACATTTACCTTTCATGACCTAGATTTTTTTCCTCCACTTAAAAAGATTGGTTATATCTAGGGTGCAGTGAACATTGATCGGCTGGCTCCTCTTGCACTTATACTGTTGGTGTAAGTGTAAATTAATAGAATTTTTGTGATGAACAATTTAGTAATCAACTATTTTAGTAAATATCAACTACTTTAAAGTACATATTCTTTAATTTAGAAATTCTTCTAAGAACTTATTCTTGGAAAATCTTTACATCATTGCACAAGAAGTGTTTAAGAATGTCCCCTGAAGCTATAACATGATATATTGTGAATGATCCAAATGTGTGTTATCAGAGAATTGGTTAAATAAAAGATAATATATCCCAGATTATAGAGAGTTCTTTTTTTCTTTAAACCCCCTATGGATCTTTCCGATTACTCCTACTTAGTATGTGCTTATTTTCTTGATCTGCCTGGCAAACTCGGTTTTTTTTTTTTTTCCTTTTAATTTCTATTTGAAGATCATGCCTTTCTAATGCTATTTCCTATGTAAATCTGTTTTCAGGTTGTACTCGTGTGCTTATTAGAAAATGCCTATGCTGTTAGATACCTCTTCTATCTAACCTATGGTCCCCTGGTACCTCACCTGTAGTTATTTACTTCCTCTGCTGTGATCTTCCTGTTTGGTGCTTACTTTGTTTACATATTTATTAGATTGTGAACTCCTGTGGGCAAATAATGTGTCTTATTTTTCTTATATTCCCTGCATCTAGCTCAATGCCACTCACATTTGGTAAATATTTGTTGATTATCATTGAGTTAGGCTGAAGTTAATTCAATGACTGATAACTATTTAACCTGAAATTACCATTAATTCAAACTAAAATCCCCTAAAACCCAAGTTAGATTAATCTGTAACAGCTCTTTATGTAAATAAAATCTTTTAATACCCACATAAATGACCTGTATCTAACTAAATTTAAGATAGAGACAGTGAGTTTGTGTTGATGGTTCATCAACTGCTTTATTAAAGTGGGAACACTAAAGTTGGTATTTGTGGGAGCTACATGACTAGAGTACTTGGATTTGGTGTAGAAGCTGAGGGTCAGTGAATTTCTCTGTGCTTCACCTTGAATTGCTTTCATCCTCTTTCAGGTGGCTGACAATTACTTGTATTGAGAAACAGTTGGACTTTTCTAGTAACATTTTTTTTTTTTTTTTGCGGTACGCGGGCCTCTCACTGTTGTGGCCTCTCCTGTTGCGGAGCACAGGCTCCGGACGCGCAGGCTCAGCGGCCATGGCTCACGGGCCCAGCCGCTCCGCGGCATGTGGGATCTTCCCGGACCCTTCCCGGACCGGGGCACGAAGCCGTGTCCCCTGCATCGGCAGGCGGACTCTCAACCACTGCGCCACCAGGGAAGCCCAACACGTTTTCTTAAGAATGGGATTCACTCTTATAGAATTTGTGAGCCCAAGTGTGATAGAATTTGTGTTGTTTGGTTCTTAACTATATAATATAATCAGTACACTGGAAGAATACATGATTTTGCTTAAAAGGGTAACATTCAGAAAGTTCTTTGTTATTTATATGACAGTGTTATTCTGTGCAAATGGGGTATTTTAATTTGTTTGCTGTTGCAAATAATCTTAGACTGTATTTGTGAACAACTCCCTTATAATGGTTGATACCTCTTGATTACTTTGAGTTTAAAGAGTTATTCATGACGTTGAAGGAGTGACATTTCTCTTTGGAAGGGCTTAATTCCTTTAGGCACTTGCCACTGAGCTCTGTAGAATACTGTTATTTGAGTATTTTCTGTACGGGTTGCTCACTCTCCTATAGTTGTTTCCTAAAACCATTCTTGGCCTATACTTGTACATAAGTAGCTATTTACGTAACTGTTTCAGCTATTTTTGTTGTGCTTTCCTGGATCCTCTGAAATATCTTTAGGGTGTTATTAAAATTTAGGGTGTTTGAAAGGTTATTTAGTATCTAACATTGTTTTTAAAAACAAGGACCATTGTATGGGCATTGTCTTTTATCTTTTAAAAGATAGAATTACATTGTTGATTTATTCAGCATTTTTTTAAAAGTCACTTCATAGGGGCTTTGGTGAGTTTTCATAGAATTTGGAGATTAGTAAGAGTCAGTTTAGCAAAATTCCCTTATAATGGTTGAGGGTAGTTAATATATGCCAAAGTCTTTAAGGGCTCTCATGTTTCTTAAATCTAGGTCAAAGAACAGGGCCTGGAAATCTTAGCAAGGAAATAATGGATGTGAATGAAAGCTGATGTAAAAAAGTGTTCTATCAATATGAGGAAAGAATGTTATCAACAGAAGTTTAAATGCTTGGAGTCTAGAAAAATGAGACCCAATGAGTAGGAAGAGAAGGAAATTACTGAGTACCTTCTGTCTGTTAGATAGTTTCTTTCCCTTCCTTGTTGTACTTTTATTTATAATAATTTGTAGATTCTTTGGATTTTCTATATAAAAAGTATGTTATCTGTCATAGAAGGCATTTTTTTTGGAACTTTAATTTTTTTCTTATATTATAATCTTACTTTCGTCTCTTGTTTTACTTTGCTGGCTAGAAGTACAATCAAATAGAAGTGTGATAGTGAGCATCCTTATTTGTTTCTCTCATTTTGAAGGAAACGCTTCTAAAGTTTCACTATGAAGAATGTTATTTGCTCTAGGTATAGGAAGATATCTTTTATTAGATTGAAGTTCTCTTTTTCTCCTTTGCTGTAGAGTTTTAAGAATGGGTGTTGAATTTTGTCACTTTTCTGTTTCTACTTTGTACAGTTTTTCTTTAACAATAGGTAGATTACGTGGATAGAATTTTCTGATGTTAAACTATTCTCATTTCTGGGATAAGTCCAATTAGTTATGATGAATTTCTTTTTTCTATTTTTTAAATGTTACTGATAACTTTGCTAATATTAAAAAAAAATCTGTGTTCATGAATGAGCTTAGCCTGTGATTGTCCTTTTTCCATGGTAATCATTCAGTTCTGTTTTGGGCACGTTAAATTAGAGGTGTTTGGCAAGTGTCTTACATGATGTTAGAAATTTGGATCTGGAGTACTTAGTAACGTGGAAAAGGCTGACTATAAATATTTTGATAGAATAGTTGAGGAAATACAGCTGGATGATGTTGAATAGGAAGGTATATAGAGTAAGAACAGAAATGAGGATGGAATACAACATTTTGGGGGTGCATCGATGATGGTAAAGCCAATAATTAGAGGCTTGTTGGAAAGGCAGGTATGGGAAAGAGGGAATTCAACGGAAGGAAAAACTTAGCTATCAGTTTTTAACTGTGGTGGATAGAAGAGATGTGAGGTTAGAGAAAGTGGAAACAGCAAATGTAGTACTCTTTGAAAAAGTATCACGGTAAAAGGAAGGAGGGGGGACACCAATGAAGATGGAGCTGGAGGCAGTTTTGAGGGAAGTTTTTATTTATTTAATTTTTTAAGGGTGGATGAGACTTCATGCTTGTAGGTGAAGAGTAAAACTCTAGTAAAGAAGGATGCAGTGAATATAAAAGGGGAATGTATATTCACCTAAATCTTTGCCAAACAAGATTTCAATGTAATTTTATCTATTCTTCTGTAATCTAGGATTGTATTTGTCTTTCAGAATATTTCCAAACATGATTTATTTAAACACTCTAACTGGAGAAGGAAATCTATTACTTGGTTAGTTTATTTCTGGCAAATCAGCCCTCAGATACTAACGAGAGTCTCAGGGAAAGAGAACATCTAGGGTGGAGAGTGGCTCAGTAAAAACTAGGTCATTCACCAGCCATAAAAATCACAAAATAATAGTGGCTTAAGCTTAATCAAAGTAGAAGTCTGTTTCTGATCTATAGGGCAGTTTCAATCAGGGAAGCTGAAAAATAGAATTTTTATTTTGCAGGAGCATATGCTTAGCTAAAAATTGATGGCTCTAAGACTAAGGAGGAAGGGAGCAAGATATTGAGAGAATGGTATCAGTGTCTACACAGTAGAGACAATCTCTTAAACAAAATTAATCTTTTGTGTGAAAGCCAGTATTTGCATAGTTTAAGAAGTCAAAATGCACGTGTTTGTACCTAGGCTCTCTACTTACTAGCTCTGTGACCCTGAGCAAATTCCTTTTTGTGCTTTAGTGTTTTCCTAATAAGATGGAGAACAGTGTTAAATATAAGGTGCCTCATCAATTGGTATGAGGATTAAATAAGATAATCTAAGTAGTTGACTAAGTCAGTGCCTGGTATATCTAACCCAACAACAATTATTAGTTTTGTCATTTGCCTTTGATTTTCAAAGATCAAGGGTGTGTGGAAGGAAAAAACAAAAACAAAACAAAACGAGACAACAACAACTAAAAAAAAACCCCAAACCTAATATTGCTTATGGGATATCAAAAAGTGATTTAACTATTACACATAGGATATAATTGAAAAAGTAATTTCAAATCTCATGAGAACCTGTAGATTTAAGATTAGATTTTTTTTTGGAAGCCTTGGATGGTACCCAGAGTTAGCCAAACTGCAAAGTTTGAGGGCACAGTCCTCCACAAGACCACCCTTACTTCGGATACCACCTGAAATTTCAGGGGACTCCCAAAGCCACCCTCAGGTTTGATAATTTGCTAGGACTCACAAAACTCACTGAAAGTTATCACACTCATGAAAGGATTATAGATTACAGAGAAAGGATGGAGTTTAAAATCAGCCAAGGGAAAGAAGCACATAGGATAAATTCCAGGAAGGTTCCAAATGTGGAGCTTTTGGTGTCCTCTTCTTGTAAAGTCAGGACATTACTCTCCCAGCATCAATGTGTGACAGTATGTGTTGCCACCCACCTAAGCTCACGTGAGCTTTGGCGTCCAGAGTTTTCAAGGCATGATTAATTGATTTCCCACATAGTTGAACTCAGTCTCCATGTTGGCTCATACTTTGTGACCCAGAACCCTTACCCTAAGTTGTATTGTTGGATTTTTTTAGCATGGCCAGCCCCCACCCTAGGACTATTGGATGTGGCCAACCCCATCCTAAAATCTGGTGTGGGCAGCACCCACCATAAACAAGGACACTTCTATGAAGTTTGACAGATTACCTCCCAGAAGCTGAGGACAAGGCCAGACTTCTCTTTGGGCAAGGCCAAATTCTTTACTACATAGAAAGATATAAGGCACTGATGAAAAGCAAGAGACATTTACAAATGGAAGTTCAACATGATTATCTGTTGAAGATATCAAAGTTAAAAAAAATCTTAAAAACATGTTAAGTAAAAGAAAGGTCATTCAGGTGAAAATAAACATCCAGAACATTTGCTCCAGCTGGTGTAATTTAAAATCTAGAAATTTGGGCACTAAAACAAAATTTGAGGAGCTCCTTGAAAAGAGATCAAAATAAAAATAAAAATTTGAGATACATAGGGGAAAAAATGAGAAAGAAAACTCATGGTGCTACTAAATGATTATTGTGGAAAGATGTTCTTAAGGAAGAAAGGAAAAGCAGGAATGAAGTGCATTCTTTGGTAAGTTGTGGGGATTGCTGCATTCACTTGTATTTTGAAACAGAGATTGGAGGATTTGATATAATTAATGGTTTATGTTTGTATAGAAAATTACAATTTTGTTAAATACTTGTACTTACCTTGGATAAGTGTAGCCAAGTGTATTAGGATAGTATTATTTGTTTTCCTATTTTTATTGAAGAAAGTACTGATGTTAGAGGTTTTTGAGTGATTTGTGCCAGGTTGCTGAGTGAGTTTGGGGCAGAGCTGGAACTGGAATCCTCGTCTCCTAACTTTTTACTTAAGTACTTCTACTTCAAGTACTTTTTTCCCAACTATAAAATGATTCTTCTTGGATCTGTTCTCTAGGCCTAGGCACAATGTTTTCTGTTGGTAAGGAGGGGGAGGGGGATTGGGAGGCGATTGAGTGGTACCTGCCTGTATTTACCTTGGTTATCTTATCTAAGACTTTATTCAGCACCTGTCTGCTGCTGATGCCCTCATCTGCCTGAGTCTCCTGAACAGATCAGCCCAGGATTACCCTTGGATGCACAACCTTGCACTGGGGCCAACCTTGGCCAACCTTGGCTCCTCTGTGCCATACTTGTTTTATATCCAGTCTGTCTGCAGGCCCTATGGACTTTTTCTTGCTACCCGAATGACCTTGTTTGTCCCTGACTCTGGCTCTGCTGTGATTCCTCCTGTTTTCTCTGTTTTCCTCATCAGCCCCTTTTCACAGCAAGATATCCAATTTTCTTTTTCTCTAAACATTTAACATTTTATTTTAAATACTATGCTGTGAATTGATTTTTTTCTCTCTTGATATACAGTTCTGTGATTTTCAGCACATGTTCACATTTGTGCAACCACTGAAATAGGATATATAACAATGCTATAATCCAGAAAAACTGTCCTGCATTATTCCCTTATAGTTAACCTCTCCCCTTATCCATAGCTTGTGTCATCCACTAATACAGTCATCATCCCTCTATTTTTGTCTTTTTGAGAATGTCAAGTAAAAGGAATCATATAGAATGTAACTTTTGAGACTGTCTCCTTTCACTGACATAATACCTTTGAAATGCATTCAAGTTGTGTGTACGAATCATTTCTTTTTATTGCTGAGTAGTATTCCCACAGTGTGGCTATACCACAGTATAAACAGTGGTTTGTTTAACCATTTACTTGTTGAAAGACATAAGGGTTGCTTCCAGTTTTTGCCTGTTATGAGTAAATCTGCTATAAACATTTTTGTATAGGATCCCCCCCCCATTTTTGAAATTGTGGTAAAATATGCATAACATAAAATTTACCATCTTAACTATTTTTACTTGTACAGTGCAGTGGTATTAAATACATTCATATTGTTGTGCAACCGTCACCACTATCCATCTCCAGAACTCTTTCATCTTGCTAAACTGAAACTCTATACCCATTAAACAATAACTTCCTATTTTTTCTTTTCCCCCTGCCTCTTGCAACCACCATTCTACTTTCTGTCTCTATGATTTTGACTACCCTAAGAATCTCATATAATTGGAATCATATAATATATGTCTTTTTGTAACTGGCTTGTGTATAGGTTTTTGTGTGAACATAAGCCTTAATTTCTCTGGGATAAATGTCCAGGGCAATTGCAGGATTCTGTGATAGTTACATGTTTAGTTTTTAAAGAAACTGCTAAACTTTTCCAAAGTGGCTGTACTGTTTTACAATCTCACCAGCAATGTTGTAAGTCCATAGTTTGAATTCAATTTCTGGAGAGGTAACTTTGGTGACCCCCTTAGAGTAGTCATCATTGGATGATTTGGAAAATAGTAACTACCACTCCTGTATTCATTCACGTGGATTGGGGTGGAGGTGGAGAAAGGATTCAGGGCTGGGTAGAAACCCAGTAGGTATCTACTGCAGTAGTGGTTTCCAAACCTATATGCACTCCAGAATCATCAGAGGAGCTCTAAATAATACAAATTCATGGGTCTCATACAGACCAGCTAAATTGGAATCTGTATTTTTAACAAGGGCTCAAGAGAATTTTAAGTGGTCATGCTCACATCAGTTGGACCATTGTGTTACAAGATCGATGGAATTTCCAAAATTTTAGAAGTGTATGATGTATATTTAACAAATAAAAAATTTCCCATCCTCTTTTCTGCTTCTCTCTCTTTCTTTGACCCTATGTTTATATTTTGTCCCCTCTTCATATCAGTTTATGAAATGCTCTTATTTATTTATTTACTTAAGCTTTTTTCTTTATTTTTAATTGAAGTGTAGTTGATTTACAATGTTGTGTTAGTTTCTGGTGTACAGCAAAGTGATTCACTTATACATATATATATTCTTCTTCATATTGTTTTCCATTATGGTTTATTGTAGGATATTGAATATAGTTCCTGTGCTATACTGTAGGACCTTGTTGTTTATTATTTGGTCCCCTCTTGATACTTACTTCTATTTTTTATTTTCTCTCCCCGATCTAGTTTTTCACTGGTCTCTCTTTTCTCTCTCTCTCTCTCTTTTTTTCTCATGTGTCTACTAATAAGTTATTGATTGCTATTTTCTGTTTTCACTTGGCCCTTAAATTGTAACTTTCTAGGTTCCCTTTTTCTCCACTGTGTGAGGTGGTTGCTCTTCAGCATCTAGAGCTCATTTTCTTTCTCATACTAAGATATATTTATCCTCTTCTTCAGGCAGGTAGATCCAAGCCTCTCTCACGGATCATTCTTTTTAATGGCAGGATTAGAAAACAACTATCAGGGGTTGGTGGAGGAAACTTTAAGTTTTATGTTTATTTTTCTCCTCTTCTTATAGGGAAGAAGAAGAACGTTTGAGAAATAAAATTCGAGCTGATCATGAGAAGGCCCTGGAAGAAGCAAAAGAAAAATTAAAAAAGTCAAGAGAGGAAATCCGAGCAGAAATACAGACAGAGAAAAATAAGGTAGTCCAAGAAATGAAGACAAAAGAGAAAAAGCCACTGCCAGCAGTTCCTATACCAAACCTTATAGGAACACATGGTGGAGACCCAGAAGATAATGACCTAAGAGAGAAAAGGGAAAAAATTAAAGAGGTAATAAGCTGAGATTTATGATATGGGGTGGTTATGGATATGGATATGTCTATCTATCTATCTATCTATCTATCTATCGGGCTGGCCAAAGGTTCCTTTGGTTTTTAAATAAAAAAAAAAGACACATTTTTCATTTTCACCAAGAACTTTATTGAACAATGTATTCAGCATTTTGTTCCACTACCTTTTGCCATTTTTCAGGCAACTTCATAATTCCATCTTCCCAACACTTTTTATCTTTTTGAGCAAAGAACTATTCCAGGTGCCTTTTACAGTCTTACGGGGAATTGAAATTTTTTCCATTAAGAGAATTGTGTAAAGACTTAAATAAATAGAAATCGGAAGGTGCAATGCCTGGTGAATACGGCGGATGAATCAGAACTTCCCAGCCAAGCTGTAACAGTTTTTGCCTGGTCATCAAAGAAGTATGTGGTCTTGGGTTATCCTGATTGAAGACTATGCATTTTCTGTTGACTAATTCCGGATGCTTTTCGTTTAGTGCTGCTTTCAGTTGGTCAAATTGGGAGCAGTACTTGTTGGAATTAATTGTTTGGTTTTCCGGAAGGAGCTCATAATAGAGGACTCCCTTCCAATCCCACCATATACACAACATCACCTTCTTTGGATGAAGACCGGTCTTTGGTGTGGTTGGTGGTGGTTCATTTTGCTTGTCCCATGATCTCTTCCATTCCATGTTACTGTACAGTATCCACTTTTCATCGCCCATCACAATTTGTTTTCAAAACAGAACATTTTCATTATGTTTAAGTAGAGAATTACTATGTGGAAATATGGTCAAGAAGTTTTCTTTTTGCTTAACTTATGTGGAACCCAGACATCAAAGTGATGAACATAACCAAGCTGGTGCAGATGATTTTCAATGCTTGATTTGGATATTTTGAGTATGTTGGCTATCTCCTGTGTGGTATAACATTGATTGTTCTCAACTAATGTCTCGATTTGATTGCTATTAACTTCAACTGGTCTACCCGACCATGGAGCATCATCCAGCGAGAAATCTCCATGAAACTTCACAAACCACTTTTGACATGTTTGATCAGTCACAGCACCTTCTCCATACACTGCACAAATCTTTTTTTGCGTTTAAGTTGCGTTTTTACTTTTCTTGAAATAATAAAGCATAATATGCCCAAAATGTTGCTTTATTTCTTCCATCTTCAATATTAAAATGGCTGCACAAAAATTCACCAGTTTTGTTTTGTATTTTTAATGCACACTGATGTGAGATCTGTCACAATACAATCTAATAAAATTGTTTGGAATGAAGTTAAAGACAACTAAGTGCTACTAGAGCCATCTTACAGAAAAAACTGAATGAATCTTTTGGCCACCCAACCCAATATCTATGTGTATTTGTACCATCTATGGTGTCATATTTTGATCTTGTTTGTTTTGAGGTCAAAATTGTAGTTCAGTTTGCAAGTTGGCAGTAAGAGCTAAAACTCTCTTAATGTCGATTATAATTATAGAATACTTAAAATTTTTGATATAATGTTTGGATAGTTACATTACACACCTTGTGTTCAAAGATCTTTTGATGTTCAGTATTTTATAAATAATGTAGAATAGATCCATAACAATTTATCATTTAATAAGAAATTTCTTAAGTGTTTAGTTACTAGGAACTCTGCTAGATATTATGTAAATCTTCTCATAAACATGTTTCTGAAGAGTTACCATTATGTCTGCCATCTTTCAAGGAACCCGTTGTGATACCACTTAACCATACTGCAGATTAAGAACACATCCTTCCAAAGAGTCTCAATGGATTGAAGAGTAGGGAAGGATTGATTTCAACATTTTTGAAATTTCTTTTGGTCTCAGAAGTCTGTCAATTTGTTATTCTTGGAGTTATTTGGAGATAAAGAGAGTACCAGAGGGAGAGGAAATCTAGTGAATATTTTAGTAGAACTTTGTTAATTAGAACTCCTAATTCTGGGTGGAGTTTGTAGTTGTACTGCTTATGAAGAAAAATACTTTGAGTGTAATAGCATCAACAATATTTCAAATCTATTATTCATCATAAAATAAGACGATAAGTCTAGTTCAAATAGATATCTATTTGGATATATTCTAGTAATGAATATGGAAGATTTGCAGGTATTTTAAGCATGGCCTTATGAATTGGTATAAAATATGTCCTCTGATTTTACGTCACCTTTGGATTCTATGTTTTATACTCAGGCTGCTTGAGGCACTTTCTTTGGACAGTGTTGAGGACTTTGATACATTTCTTTTTCAGATGCCTGACCTTTTTTTTAGATGTCATTAGAATTTATTGAAATACTGTCTGATGTACATAATAATTCAGATAGGTAACAGTGTGTGTTGAGAGGACCCAAGACCACCCACAGGCTCAGTGATTCACTGGGAATACTCACAGAACTTAGCAGAACTGTTGCATTCATGGTTTTTGTGTATTCAGCTGAAAACATACAGATTAAAATCAATAGAAAAGGCACATAGGATGAAGTCCAGTAGAGATCAGGTACAAACTCCTAGTTGTTCTCTCCCAGTGGAATGATACGGACAGTGCTTAATTCTTCCCGAAATGATTTGTGGCAATGTGCACAATGTATTGCCAACCAGGGAAGTTCACCCGAGCCTTGGTGTCCACATTTTTTTATCAAGAGTTCATTATGTAGGGTTGGCTAATCTTAGTTCTTCAGCCCCTCCAGAGGTCATGCTGCTACCGTGTGGTTCAAGGTCCCCACCATAAATCACGTTTTAGCATAAACTATCTGACATGGCCCAAGGCTTCAGGTAAACAAAGATACTCTTAACAGGCAGGATAATAAAGCTTTAGAGGTTATTTTCCAGGAGCCTGGCACAGGCCAGACCTTTTTTAAGGGTGTGCAGGGTTTGGACAACCCAGACCTGCTAAGTGAATCCTATAGAGCATACCATATTATCCAGGTTTCTTTTAAATTAACATAAAACATATTAAGAATCCCTGTGTAGGCTCCTGTTAAACATTATGGTAACTGACTTAGTAAGCAGAGAAAGTTGGGATCTGAGCCTGCAGGGGAAGAAGCTAACAAGAGGCAAGGTGATGTGAATACCTGCAGAATATCTGAAAGTATCAAGAATTAGAAACACAATTTACCTCTGAAGGCAGGGGTATAAAATAGAGCTGGAAAAGGATTATTTGAAAGTTTTTCTTTTTTTTTTTTTTTTTTGCTGTACGTGGGCCTCTCACTGCTGTGGCCTCTCCCGTTGCGGAGCACAGGCTCCGGACGCGCAGGCTCAGTGGCCATGGCTCACGGGCCCAGCCGCTCCGCGGCATGTGGGATCCTCCCGGACTGGGGCACGAACCCGTGTCCCCTGCATCGGCAGGCGGACTCCCAACCACTGCGCCACCAGGGAAGCCCTATTTGAAAGTTTTTAAAGGAGCTCTTAACCCTTGGATCCCTAGTTCTCTAGCCAAAGCATCCTAGCTGCTGTCCTCCCTTCCCCAAAAGAAGACCAAAAGTTTACTTTTGGATGGATGAATTAAGGAAGATCTAGATTTTGGGAATACCAAGTATGGCTGAGGGGAAAGGGCAGAGGTCATTCTAAAAAGGGAAGCGGCCATAAAAAGAAAAACGAAATTGAGTTATTTGTAGTGAGGTGGATGGACCTAGAGTCTGTCATACAAATTGAATTAAGTCAGAAAGAGAAAAACAAATACCGTATGCTAACACATATATATGGAATCTAACAACAACAACAAAAAAAGTGGTCATGAAGAACCTAGAGGCAAGATGGGAGTAAAGACACAGACCTACTAGAAAATGGACTTGAGGACACAGGGAGGGGGAAGGGTAAACTGGGACAAAGTGAGAGAATGGCATGGACATATATACACTACCAAATGTAAAACAGATAACTAGTGGGAAGCAGTAGCATAGCACAGGGAGATCAGATCGGTGCTTTATGACCACCTAGAGGGGTGGGATAGGGAGGATGGGAGGGAGACGCAAGTGGGAAGAGATACGGGGACATATGTATATGTATAACTGATTCACTTTGTTATAAAGCAGAAACTAACACACCATTGTAAAGCAATTATACTCCAATAAAGATGTTTAAAAAACAAAAGTGAAGCAAGTGGTGGGTATGGAGGGAATTAAGTGAAAAATGGATTCTGAATATTGAGACAACTTTATCCTGCTCAACTCTTCGAATTCTGGCAGCCAGGTCTATTTTCAGTAAGCAGGAAAATGAAGGACTTCTGTCTGGAGAGACTTGACTGGCCCAAAAGGAAAGACCTAGTCTATTCCTCAGTGAAACACCCCTGGGTTTCATCTGAGCTCCCTAAGATGAGGCTCAGTCAATAAGTCTTGCCTCTTCACTGACAGCCTTTGATTATCTTGTAAGTGCTTCACTGATATGTGAAGAGCAAACCACGGATCACCAGACATGTAAGGAAAGTTTCTCACATGAGACAAATGGAAGAAAGGAATTTAGAGGATACAGAAACCATACAGGGAGCAGAATACATATATCAAAAAAGAATATCTTTAGGATGCCAAAAAATTAAATTCATGAAATAAGAATAAGTTATAAAAAGGAACATTTACAGAATAAGAAAGAGTTCTTGGAAATTAAAGATATTGATACATTAAAAAATTCAGTAGGAGAGTCGGAGGATAAAATTGAGCAAACCTCTTGGAAGGACAAAAGATTAAGAAAACAAGAAAAATGATAAGATCAATCTGGAACATCTAACAAGTGATTAATTAGGAGTTTTGGAAAAAGAACAGGGAAAATAGAGGGGAAGAAGTCAAAGAAACAATTCAAAGGTTCCTACTGAAATTTTAGAAAAAGAGGCATAAAAAAACAGATCCTAAAAGTTTACAGAGAAAAAAATAGCTTCACCCAAAAGATTTGGATTGTACATAATGGCACATTAGATTCCTCAACAATAATATTAGATATTGGAAGAGAATGGAGCTAAGGCTTAGGAAGAATTATATATTCAGCCAAATTATGAATCAAATCTGAGGGTAATGATATTTTTATATGTTTTCTCAGATTGCTACTGGAAAATATGCTTCAGCATAAAAATAGGAAGATAAGTGATTTTGGAAACAGGATCTGTCACTAGAGAGAGAAAGGAAGGTCAGTCTCAGGATTGTGAAAAAGGAGATCAGCAGGATGATGGCTGTGCTTCAGGTTGAGAGAATGGAAGTCCAGGTTAGAGTTAGGAGGATAGAGAGCCTCAGGAAGGATTTATCAGAGAATAAAATGGAACTGATGGTTTATCTGATATGTTTAATTATATTGAGACAAATTTTGAAACTCAAGTATAATTTGGAAGTAAATTAATAACTGTTACATTTAAAACTACATCAACAAAAATACCCACCAAACTTCAGACCAGTAGTTAACAGCAGGGAAAACAAAAGTTGAACAAAATAATATAGTAATTGTAAGAAAAACGTGTTGTTAACTAAATTGGAAGGATGTGAGCCAGGGAATATATGTGGGGAAGTTTATGTGGAGATGAGCTGATAGTGTATACGAAAGCTAAATTATCTTAACTATAGGGGAATATAGTAAATAGCTAAAACTTTTTTTAAAATCAAGAAATAGCACTAAAAAATGTACTTAGAAATACAGTGGTAAATAGAAAACAGGTCAAAGAGTTTAAGTAATTGGCTCAGGAAAGTGGAAGGAAAGGAAAGTGGGGAAGATAGGACAGGCTATTAGATTTTTTAAAAATTCAACTTTATTGAGACATAATTTATGTACAATAAAATGTATTTATTTTAAGAGTATGGCTTGATGAGTTTTGACAGATGTATATACTTCTGTAACAACAGTGGCGATCAAACTGTGAATAGGTCCATAATCTCAAAATGGTTTATTTGTGCCTCTCTTCAGTCTACCCCATTCCTTGGCCCCAGGCAACTGCTGGTCCGCTTTTAATCATTATAGACTAGATTTCTCTTTTCTAGAGTTTCAGTGAAATGGAATCATAAGGTATGTGATACTTTGTTTCTGGGCTTTGGCTCAGCATGTTTTTGAGACTCACCTATGTATATTGCAATAAAGGTAATTTTTTTTTCTTCGTAGTATTCCATTGTATGGTTATACTATGATTTGTTTTATTCATTCACCTGTTGAACATTTGTTCAACCTTTGGTCCAGTTTTTGGCTATTATGAAGAAAGTTGCTATGTACATTTGTGTACAAGTCTTTTTGTGGGCATATGTTTTAGTTTTAACATTTCAGTCTGTGATCTGTTGTGAGTTAATTTTTTTTGTTTATTGTGTGAAGTAAAGGTTGTGCTTCATTTTCTCCCCATAGGGCTTTTTAGTGTTCCGGCATTATTTGTTGAAAAGATTATCCTTTCTTGATTGCATTACCTTGGCACTTTTGTTCAAAATCAATTGATAAAATCAACAGATGTTGAGTCTCTTTCTGGACTCATATCTATTTCATTAATCTATGTTCCTGTCCTTAATAAGAATACGACACTGTGTTGATTAACTTTTATAGTTAAGTTTTGAAATCAGGTAAGTCCTCCAACTTTGTTCTTTTAAAAATAGTTTTGGCCGTTCTAAGTCCTTTGCCTTTATTGAATTAGCTTTTCTGTGAAAATAAAAGGTTGCTGGGATTTTGATTGGGATTTCATTGAATCTGTAGATGATTTGGGAAGAATTGTCATCTTAACAGTATTGACTTTTTCATTCCCTGAGCATATCTGTCCACTTATTTAGGTTTTCTTTAATTTCTCTCAGCAGTGTTTTGTAGTTCTTAGTGTATAGTTCTTGCACATGTTCTATTTCATGTTTTTTGATGCTAGTATAAATGGAATTGTTTTTAAATTTCCATTTCTGTTCATTACTAGCATATAGAAATCTAATTTATTTTAGTTTGCTGAACTTGTATCTTATTTACTGAAGTCATCTTCTAGTTTTAGTGGCTTTTTATTTTAAGATTGCTTAGGCTTTTCCTTGTACATAGTCATGTCATCTGTGAATAGAGGTACTTTTCCTTTTTCCTTTTTGATTTTTATGCCTATTATTTCTTCTTCTTATTGCCATGGCTAGGACTTTCAGTACCTTGTTGAAAAGAAGTGGTGAGAATAGAGGGACTTGATTTGTTCTCAACTTTAGGAGTAGGGTCTTCTACCATTAAGTATGATGTTGGCTGTAGGGTTTTCTTGAAGATGCCCTTAATTAAGTTGAGGATGTTGCCTTGTAGTTGTAGTTTACTGAAAGTTTTTTCATGAATTGGTGTTGAATTTTGTCAGATGTTTTCTCTACATCTAAAAAGATGATTGTATGATTTTTTTCTTTTTATTCTGTTAACATGGTGAATTATAGTGATGGGTTTTTGAATGTTAAATTAGACTTATATTCCTGGGTAAAACTGCACTTGGTCATTGTGTAGTATCCTCTTTATATATTTTCACTTTTTGTTAAGGAATTGTTAAGGAATTTTGCATCTGTGCTTTTGAGATATATTGGTTTTTAATTCCCTTGTAATGTCTTTGCCTAGTTTTGGTGTCTGAGTAATGCTGGCTGCAAAAAACAAGTTGATAAATGTTTTAATGAATATTATGTTTGATTTACCACAGGCTACTATGACATAATTCAACTAATATATAATTAAATACTCTGCTATTGTGTAGCTTAGTACTCCCTGGCTTGTAAGAAACTCAGTTCAAACTGATTGATATAAAAATATTTTTTTAGCTTACGGGCTCTGAACTAGAGCTTCAAGTTTGGCTGAATCCAAGTCTGTAGATGTTATTGTCAATAATATGCATGTCTCTTTCTATTTTCTTTTGTTATTTAGTTTCTACATGTTGGGAGAGAGTTAGACCCCATCAGCTCCAGGATTATATATTACATAGACCTTGAGATTGCAAAATGAGAGTCCCTCTGTCTGCTGGTGTCTATAACAATATGTATGAAAGGACTTGATTGCCTTTACTTGAGTCACATGTAGTCAGTCACTTTGTGTAGGTCAGGGGTTGGCAAACTACAACCTGCTGGCCAAATTCTGACTGCTGCCTATTTTTTAAAAATACAGTTTAAATGGAACCCAGTCATGCTCATTTGTTTATGTATTGTCTAGGGCTGCTTTTATTTTTTTAAAATACAGTTTAATTGGAACCCAGTCATGCCCATTTGTTTATGTATTGTCTAGGGCTGCTTTTATGCTGCAACAGCCAAGTTTAGTAGCTGCTATACATACTTATGGACTGCAAAGCCTAAAATACTTACTTTATAGGAAGAGTTTGCTGATCTTTGGTCTAAAGGTTATGGATACTCTAGCTAGGCTGTGTTAATTCGTTGTGGAATCAGAGCCACTTTTTGACAGCTTTGCCATAATCACAGTGAGGGAAGGAGAGCTGTTTCCAAAAGGATTGGCAGTTCCTAAAAGGAAAGAATGCCAAATAGACACCTTTCTCCCCAATAAAAACAGTTTTTGTATTACAACTCATTTTTTGTTCTGTCGTGTAGACATAAGGTAAACATGATTATGTGTGTTTTCACACTGATGTAAGTGTTAATAGAATAATATACTAAAGTAGGAGATACAGGAGAATGTGTAAGGATATAGTAATAGAATCTCTAAATTATGTGAAATATAAAGATAACAGTCTGTAAAAAATATAAATTGATGGGTTATAATTTTTCCTTTCTCAGATGATGAAACATGCATGGGATAATTACAGGATATATGGATGGGGACATAATGAACTGAGACCTATTGCAAGGAAAGGACACTCCACTAATATATTTGGTAAGTTTTTTTTTGAATTTTATTTTATTTATTTTTTTATACAGCAGGTTCTCATTAGTTACCCATTTTATACACATCAGTGTATATATGTCAATCCCAATCTCCCAATTCATCACACCACCACCCCGCCCCCGCCACTTTCCCCCCTTGGTGTCCATACGTTTGTTCTCTACATCTGTGTCTCAATTTCTGCCCTGCAAACCAGTTCATCTGTACCATTTTTCTAGGTTCCACATATATGCGTTAGTATACGGTATTTGTTTTTCTCTTTCTGACTTACTTCACTCTGTATGACAGTCTCTGGACCTATCCACGTCTCTACAGATGACCCAGTTTCATTCCTTTTTATGCCTGAGTAATATTCCATTCTATATATGTACCACATCTTCTTTATCCATTCGTCTGTCGATGGACATTTAGGTTGCTTCCATGTACTAGCTGTTGTAAATAGTGCTGCAGTGAACATTGGGGTGCACATGTCTTTTTGAATTACGGTTTCCTCAGGGTATATGCCCAGGAGTGGAATTGCTGGGTCATATGGTAATTCTATTTTTAGTTTTTTAAGGAACCTCCATACTGTACTCCATAGTGGCTGTATCAATTTACATTCCCACCAACAGTGCAAGAGGGTTCCCTTTTCTCCACACCCTCTCCAGCATTTGTTGTTTGTAGATTTTCTGATGATGCCCATTGTAACTGGTGGGCGGTGATACCTCATTGTAGTTTTGATTTGCATTTCTCTAATAATTAGTGATGTTGCACAGCTTTTCATGTGCTTCTTGGCCATCTGTATGTCTTCTTTGGAGAAATGTCTATTTAGGTCTTCTGCCCATTTTTGGATTGGCTTGTTTGTCTTTTCAATATTGAGCTGTATGAGCTATTTATATATTTTAGAGATTAATCCTTTGTCCACTGATTCATTTGCAAATATTTTCTCCCATTCTGAGGGTTATCTTTTCATCTTGTTTGTAGTTTCCTTTGCTGTGCAAAAGCTTTTAAGTTTCATTAGGTCCCATTTGTTTATTTTTGTTTTTAGTTCCATTACTCTAGGAGGTGGGTCAAAAAAGATCTTGCTGTGATTTATGTCAAAGAGTGTTCTTCCTATGTTTTCCTCTAAGAGTTTTATATTGTCCGGTCTTACATTTAGGTCTCTAATCCATTTTGAGTTTATTTTTGTGTGTGGTGTTAGGGAGTGTTCTAATTTCATTCTTTTACACGTAGCTGTCCAGTTCTCCCAGCACCACTTATTGAAAAGGCTGTCTTTTCCCCATTTTATATCCTTGCCTCCTTTGTCATAGATTTGTTGACCATAGGTGCGTGGATTTATCTCTGAGCTTTCTGTCCTGTTCCATTGATCTATATTTCTGTTTTTGTGCCAGTACCATGTTGTCTTGATTACTGTAGCTTTGTAGTATAGTCTGAAGTCCAGGAGCCTGATTCCTCGAGCTCCATTTTTTTCCCTCAAGACTGCTTTGGCTATTCGGGGTCTTTTGTGTCTCCATACAAATTTTAAGATTTTTTGTTCTAGTTCTGTAAAAAAAAATGCCATTGGTAATTTGATAGGGATTGAATTGAATGTGTAGATTGCTTTGGGTATTATAGTCATTTTCACAATATTTATTCTTCCAATCCAAGAACATGGTATATCTCTGCATCTGTTTGTTTCATCTTTAATTTCTTTCATCAGTGTCTTATAGTTTTCTGCATACAGGTCTTTTGTCTCCCTAGGTAGGTTTATTCCTAGGTATTTTATTCTTTTTGTTGTAATTGTAAATGGGAGTGTTTCCTTAATTTCTCTTTCAGATTTTTCATTATTAGTGTATAGGAATGCAAGAGATTTCTGTGGATTAATTTTGTATCCTGCAACTTTACCAAATTCATTGATTAGCTCTAGTAGTTTTCTGGTGGCATCCTTAGGACTCTCTGCAAACAGTGACAGTTTTACTTCTACTTTTCCAATTTGTCATGTCATCTGCAAACAGTGACAGTTTTACTTCTTCTTTTCCAGTTGTATTCATTTTAGTTCTTTTTCTTCTCTGATTGTTGTGGCTAGGATTTCCAAAACTATGTTGAATAATAGTGGTGAGAGAGGACATCCTTGTCCTGTTTCTGATTTTAGAGGAAATGCTTTCAGTTTTTCACCATTGAGAATGATATTGGTTGTGGTTTTGTCGTACATGGCCTTTATTATGTTGAGGTAGGTTTCTTTCCTCTTTGCCCACTTTCTGGAGAGTTCTTATCATAAATGGGTGTTGAATTTTGTCAAAAGCTTTTTCTGCCTCTATTGAGATGATCATATGGTTTTTCCTCTTCAGTTTGTTAATATGGTGTATCACATTGATTGATTTGCATACATTGAAGAATCCTTGTATCCCTGGGATAAATTTCACTTGATCATGGTGTATGATCCTTTTGATGTGTTGTTGGATTCTGTTTACTAGTGTTTTGTAGAGGATTTTTGCATCTATGTTCATCAGTGATATTGGTCTGTAATTTTCATTTTTTTTAACATCTTTGTTTGGTTTTGGTATCAGGGTAATTGTGGCCGCATAGAATGAGTTTGGGAGTGTTCCTCCCTCTGCTATTTTTTGGAAAAGTTTGAGAAGGATGGGTGTTACCTCGTCTATAAATGTTTGATAGAATTCACCTGTGAAGCCATGTGGTCCTGGACTTTTGTTTGTTGGAAGATTTTTTTTCTTTTCTTTTCTTTGTGGTACGCAGGCCTCTCACTGCTGTGGCCTCTCCCGTTGCGGAGCACAGGCTCCGGACGCGCAGGCTCAGCGGCCATGGCTCACGGGCCCAGCCGCTCCACAGCATGTGGGATCCTCCCGGACTAGGGCACGAACCCGTGTCCCCTGCATCGGCAGGCGGACTCTCAACCACTGTGCCACCAGGGGAGCCCTGTTGGAAGATTTTTAATCACAGTTTCAATTTCATTACTTGTGATTGGTCTGTTCATATTTTCTATTTCTTCCTGGTTCAGTCTTTGAAGGTTATACCTTTCTAAGAATTTATTCTTTTCTTACAGGTTGTCCATTTTATTGGCATAGAGCTGCTTGTAGTAGTCTCTTAGGATGCTTTGTATTTCTGCGGTGTCTGTTGTAACTTCTCCTTTTTCATTTCTAATTTTATTGATTTGAGTCCTCTCCGTCTTTTTCTTGATGAGTCTGGCTAACAGTTTATCAATTTTGTTTATCTTCTCAAAGAACCAGCTTTAATTTCATTGATCTTTGCTGTTGTTTTCTTTGTTTCTATTTCATTTATTTCTGCTCTGATCTTTATGATTTCTTTCCTTCTGCTAACTTTGGGTTTTGTTTGTTCCTCTTTCTCTAGTTCCTTTAGGTGTAAGGTTAGATTGTTTATTTGAGATTTTTCTTCTTTTATGAGGTAGGCTTGTATTGCTATACTTCCCTCTTAGAACTGCTTTTGCTGCATCCCATAGGTTTTGGATCATCATGTTTTCGTTGTCATTTGTCTCTAGGTATTTTTTGATTTCCTCTTTGATTTCTTCAGTGATCTGTTGATTATTTAGTAACGTATTGTTTAGCCTCCATGTGTTTGTGTTTTTAATGTTTTTTTCCCTGTAATTGATTTCTAATCTCATAGTGTTGTGGTCAGAAAAGATGCTTGATATGATTTGAATTTTCTTAAATTTACTGAGACTTGATTTGTGACCCAAGATGTGATCTGTCCTGGAGAAGGTTCCGTGTGCACTTGAGAAGAAAGTGTAATCTGCTGTGTTTGGATGGAATGTCCTAAAAATGTCAATTAAATCTATCTAGTCTATTGTGTAATTTAAATCTTGTGTTTCCTTATTAATTTTCTGTTTGGATTATCTGTCCATTGGTGTAAGTGAGGTGTTAAAGTCCCCCGCTATTATTGTGTTACTGTCGATTTCCTCTTTTATAGCTGTTAGCAATTGCCTTAGGTATTGAGGTGCTCCTATGTTGGGTGCATATATATTTATAATTGTTATGTCTTCTTCTTGGATTGATCCCTTGATCATTATGTAGTGTTCTTCCCTGTGTCTTGTAACATTCTTTATTTTAAAGTCTATTTTATCTGATATGAGTATTGCTACTCCAGCTTTCTTTTGATTTCCATTTGCATGGAATATCTTTTTCCATCCCCTCACTTTAAGTCTGTATGTGTCCCTAGGTCTGAAGTGGCTCCTTTGTAGACAGTATATATATATGGGTCTTGTTTTTGTATCCATTCAGCCAGTCTGTGTCTTTTGGTTGGAGCATTTAATCCATTCACTTTTAAGGTAATTATCGATATGTATGTTCCTCTTACCATTTTCTTAATTGTTTTGGGTTTGTTATTGTAGGTCTTTCCTTCTCTTGTGTTTCCTGCCTAGAGAAGTTCCTTTAGCATTTGTTGTAAAGCTGGTTTGGTGGTGCTGAATTCAGTTAGCTTTTGCTTGTCTGTAAAGCTTTTGATTTCTCCATCAAATCTGAATGAGATCCTTGCTGGGTAGAGTCATCTTGGTTTTAGGTTCTTCCCTTTCATCACTTTAAATATGTCCTGCCACTCCCTTCTGGCTTGTAAAGTTTCTGCTGAGAAATCAGCTGTTGACCTTATTGGGGTTCCCTTGTATGTTATTTGTCGTTTTTCCCTTGCTTTCAATAATTTTTCCTTGTCTTTAATTTTTGTCAATTTGATTACTATGTGTCTCAGTGTGTTTCTCCTTGGGTTTATCCTGTATGGGATTTGCTGTTCTTTCTGGACTTGGGTGGCTATTTCCTTTCACTTGTTAGGGAAGTTTTCGAGTATAATCTCTTCACATATTTTCTTGGGTCCTTTCTCTCTCTCTTCTCCTTCTGGGACCCTCATAATGCGAATGTTGTTGTGTTTAATGTTGTCCCAGAGGTCTCTTAGGATGTCTTCATTTCTTTTCGTTCTTTTTTCTTTATTCTGTTCCTCAGCAGTGAATTCCACCATTCTGTCTTCCAGGTCACTTATCCATTCTTCTGCCTCAGTTATTCTGCTATTGATTCCTTCTAGTGTATTTTTCATTTCAGTTATTATATTGTTCATCTCTGTTTGTTTGTTCTTTAATTCTTCTAGGTCTTTGTTAAACATGTCTTGCATCCTCTTGATCTTTGCCTCCTTTCTTTTTCCGAGGTCCTGGACCATCTTCACTATCATTATTCTGAATTCTTTTTCTGGAAGGTTTCCTATCTCCACTTCATTTAGTTGTTTTTCTGGGGTTGTATCTTGTTCCTTCATCTGGTACATAGCCGTCTGCCTTTTCATCTTGTCTATCTTTCTGTGAATGTGGTTTTAGTTCCACAGGCTTTATGATTGAAGTTGTTCTTGCTTCTGCTATCTGCCCTCTGGTTGATGAGGCTAGCTAAGAGGATTGTGCAAGTTTCCTGATGGGAGGGACTGGTGGTGGGTAGAGCTGGCTGTTGCTCTCTTGTTTACTTTTTCTTATTACTGTTTTCATTTTCTACCTTCATTTTAAAAGTAGGATCTAAGTTTTTAGGTACTTTCTAAAACCTGAGTACTGTAGTACCCTCTTATCTAAGGTTTTGTTTTCCGTGTGCAGTACTCATTTACCTATAGTAAACCTTGGTCTGAAAATATTAAATGGAAAATTTCAGAAATAATTCATAAATTTTAAATTGTGTGTCTTTCTGAGTAGCGTGATGAATCTTGCACCATCCTGCTCCCTCCAGCCTAGGGTGTGAACCATCCCTTTGTCCTGCTTGTTAGTCACTTAGTAGCCATGTGGATTATGAGATCAACTGTGGAGATATTGCAGTGCTTGTGTTCAGGTGACCCTTATTTTACTTAATAATAGCCCCAAAGCACAAGGGTAGTGATGCCAGCAATTTGGATTTGCTAAAGAGAAGCTGTAAGTGCTTCCTTTAAGTCAGGTGTCCCCAACCCGTGGGCTGAATACCAGTACTGGTCTGCGGCCTGTTAGGGACCAGGCCGCACAGCAGGAGTGAGCGGCGGGCAAGCAAGTGAAGCTTCATCTGCCGCTCCCCATTGCTCACATTCCTGCCTGAACCATCCCCCCTCACCCCCTGCTCCCCGTGGAAAAATTGTCTTCCATGAAACTGGTCCCTGGTGCTAAAAAGTTTGGGGACCGCTGCTTTAAGTGAAAAGATGAACGTTCTTGACTTAATAAGGAAAGAAAAAAAATCGTATGCTGATGGATCTAAGGTAAGCATGAATGTTTTATTTGTAAATTGTGAGGAAGGAAATACTGTGCTAGTTTTGCTGTTATACCTTAAACTGTACAAGTTATGGTCACAGTGCAATAAGTGCTTAGTTAAGATGGAAAAGGCATTAAATTTGTACAATAAGATATTTTAAGGAAGAGAGAGAGAAAGAGACCACATTCACATAACTTTTGTTGCAGTAAATTATTATCATTGTTCTGTTTTATTATTAGTTACTGTTGTTAATCTCATACTGTGCCTCATTTATAAATTAAACTTTATCATACGTGTGTGTGTATGGGAGAAAAAACATAATATATATAGAGTTTGGTACTATCCAGGCTTTCAAGCATCCACTGGGGGTCTTGAGATGAATTCCCTGTGCATAAGGGGGAACTGTTGTATTTCTGTGGAACTATAATTTGAAGCAACATGTATTTTTTGGCAAGTTTCAGTCAAGATTTAGTTATAGTTGCTTTTGACTACACAGATGTGATAGATTTTCTATTTACATACAGATGTTTTAGTCATTTATAAAGAGTACTGTGAAGCTTTTTCTGCATTGTTTTACTTTAAGGAAGGTAGGTACCTATTTGTAATTTTTTATCTTCAACGCAATACCAATTCTGATACTTGCACATTTTAGAGGAGGAGAAAAAGGATGGGAAATTCCAGCAGTGCTCTCTATGTATGTTAAAAGAAAAGTAACATGCCCAAGGTGACTCATTTGGTAAATTGAGTGAATTATATTTTACATTCATAGTTCCAAGGGAAAAATTAACAGTGTGTGTGTCTGGATGGAGGTCTGGGGAAGAGGATTTTTTTTTGGCTGCGTTGGGTCTTCTTTGCTGTGCACAGGCTTTCTCTAGCTGCGGCGAGCAGGGGCTACTCTTTGTTACAGTGTGTGGGCTTCTCTTGTTGTGGAGCACGGGCTCTAGGCGTCTGGGCTTCAGTAGTTGAAGTATGCAGGCTTAGTAGTTGTGACACGCAGGTTCTAGGGTGTGTGGGCTTCAATAGTTGTGGTGCCTGGGCTCGGTAGTTATGGCTTGTGTGCTCTAGAGCTCAGGCTCAGTAGTTGTGGCGCACAGGCTTAGTTGCTCCGTGGCATGTGGAATCTTCCCGGACCAGGGATTGAACCTGTGTCCCCTGCATTGGCAGGCGGATTCTTAACCACTGCGCCACCAGGGAAGTCCCTGGGGAGGAGCTTTGTTTAACTTGGATTTGCTCTTTCTACCTCTCTTGAGTTCAGTTCACTTGTTAAACTTATCAGTTGAGAAGAGTAAGTTAACTTACTTAACTTTTACTTAATCCAAGGATAAGTCTTGAGAATTACCAAGTTGTTCTTTATAGTCTTCACTTCTTTCCCCCATTTTAGATGCTTCTTGATATGATGGATATCTTTTAAATAACAGTAGATGAAAGCAAGAAAATATTAATGGGGCAGAAAGCACATACGTTAGTCATATGCAGTGCAATCATCTTTACTAATTGTAATGCAACACTGCAGTAATCCAAATAACATTTTAAAAAAATTGTGACTCTGGAAGAATTTTTCTAGCACTATGATTTCTCTTATAATTTGTTTGATACTTGATTGTTTTCTGTCAAAAAAGAAAATGACTGAAAAGATCATTTCTCCTGGGTTTGAGAGATGTCGGGATGGAGGAATAATGGAAAAAAATTTTCCTTTAGGTAATCAAAGACACCAGAGATCTCATATATGACATTTAATTTAGCGGCTATCACTTAATGAAATAGAGTTTATTTCTTCAGCAGAGGTTATAGAGTGATCTGAAGAGTTCCTGTTGCTTTGTGGATGCCACAATGAGACATTAATGGACTAAAAGTCATTATATTTAGTGATTAATTAAAATTAGATCCTCTCTGCAAGTAACCATCCTTTTATATTAAACTCAGTGGTAAACTCTGAGCCCTTTTAAAAAATTGGAATATGAACATGTATCAAACATGAGTTGGATGTTAATTTTCTGCTTGGTTTTTTTTTTTTTTTTTTTTTTGCGGTACGCGGGCCTCTCACTGCTGTGGCCTCTCCCGGTGTGGAGCACAGGCTCCGGAGGCGCAGGCTCAGCGGCCATGGCTCACGGGCCCAGCCACTCCACGGCATGTGGGATCCTCCCGGACCGGGGCATGAACCCGTGTCCCCTGCATCGGCAGGCGGACTCCCAACCACTGCGCCACCAGGGAAGCCCTCTGCTTGGTTTTTTAAACCTTATTTCTCAGAACATCTAATGTAGTAACACTTATCAGATAGATGGTCCTAGGCAAGGTAGTAAGTAAATAATATACATTTATTTTATTTAATCATTGCAATAACTGTGTGAGGAAAGACTATTTGCTGAATTTAAACCCAGGTAACTTCTTGAAATTTTATTCCTTATAAGTCAATATAAATCATTTCTTTTAGGAAGCAAAAGGAATGTTTCTTAAATGAATGTGATTCTGTTAAAATCCTAATGAGTAAGTTTTGACTTAATGTTTTTCTTTTTAAAAATAATAACATTTATTTTTTTAGGAAAGGTGGTTTTAATTTGTGGTACTTTTGTCAGACTTCTTCAGAAGTGACCTTTGTAGACCACTATTTAGTTAGGTTGTTAAATGATGACCAGGGCAGTGGCAGCTTCAGATTATTGTCAGGTGAGTTATTGTCAGCTGCTCATTAGGATCATTAAGCTGATGTACTGGGTAAACAAAGTTATTTGTGAGGTCATAGAAGTTAAAGGAGCTTAGAGATGGAATGGGTGACTTTACAAAATGAGCCTTTTAACTCATTAAAAGAGCAGAAGCAATATTTTGTCAGTTTTGGTCCACCATTTCTGAGGGATCATCTTGTAATGAGTAGCAATTAAGTATTTTCCAATAAAAAGTTGTACCTTTTTATTGAGTCATGAGGTCAGTTATTTGCTTTAGAGATTCTGTGATTGGGTTTGTGAATAAACTGTATTTTCCTTTAGAACAATAGTCACATCCACGTTATTAGTAGCAACATCTGTAGTATTTATATAATGCATATTGTGGTGGACTGAGTCTTGTCCCCCATCAATTCACATGTTGAAGCTCTACCTTCCAATGTGACTGTATTTGGAGACAGAGCCTTTAAGAGGTAATTAAGATTGAACGAGAGGCCCTAATCAGATAGGGCTGGTACCCTTAAAAGAAGAGGAAGAAACACCCAAGCTCTCCCCCTGCACATGCACCAAGGAAAGGCCATGTGGGTATGATATAGTGAGAAGGTGGACATCTGCAAGCCAGGAGGAAGGTGCTCCTTTAAAAACTGGAAGCTTGATCTTGGTCTTCAAACCTACAGCACTGAGAAAATAAATTTTTGTTGTTTAAGCGTCCTAGTGGATGGTGTTTTGTTATGGCAGCCTGAGCAGACTAATAAACGTGCTCTATGCCAAGGACTGATTTAAGTGATTTATGTGCACTATGAGACAGGTACTATTATTATTGTTCCCATTTTACAGATGAGGAAACTGAAGCACAGTTAGGGTTAACTAACTTATTCAAGGTTGCACAGCTAGTAAATAATGTAGCCAGAATTTGATTACAGGCAGCTTAGTGCTAAGGTTCATGCTTCTAATTGATATTTTGTTCTGCTTCAGTAAACTTTAAAGATAGAAGAAAATTAATACCAGCACATGGGAAAAATCCATATGACAAAATTACAGTGAATTGGTAGAAAAGTGAAAATGCAATCTGTATTATTTTCAGTAGTCAAAATTAGTTGCTTATACTTTTAGAAAAATTTTTGAGTGGTTAACATTTTTTTAGCAGCCAAATAAGCTAAGTGGGAATGGATCCTTTATTGTTTATTTTGTCTTACATTTTTAGACATGTAGTTAGTTTATTAAAGGATTAATAAAAAAGAGTTTGACTCTGTTTCCTACTTGCTCTGTTCCTTTTCTGCATCTCATATTCTTGCTAGTGAGTATGATTTGAGATTTTTTTTTAAAAATCTGTTTTTAACCTTTTTATTTAAATAGAAGAAGTCTAAGGGAGGAGTCATAGTTCTGAGTGTCTCATTTGACCTCCCAAATCAGTATGCCTTTACAGAATCAGAATCTTAAGAGTTGGGAGGAACTTTAAAAGTCTTGTCTATTACTATAGGAACATATAGGCAGGTATTGAACTCTTAAAATATTCTAGATTATAAGGAAAACAATTTAAAATGTGTCCATTTCCTGTCTCTTAGCCTTGATTATTAAAACATTCTTTTATATGGTAACTGAAATCATATTCCTCTGACTTTTTTCTAGTTTGTCCTTGGCATCAGAGAATTCTTTATGTACAGATAACAGAAGATCCATTTCAAAATGGCTTAAACTAAAAAAGAAATTTAATCAGCTCAATGATGTTCTAGAGTAGATCTGGTACCAGCTAAGCTTTTTTCTTTATTTCTTTCCTCTATTTTCCTCTTTGTGTTTTTATCTTCAGGCTGGCTTCCTAGAGGGATGGCTGCAGCAACTTGAAACTTCATATCTTCCTACTAACACATCTATAGAAAAGAGAACACTGTAGAGAAGAGAGCACTTGGTTTTCTCAGAAACCACCTTGTTTCTTGTTTATCTGGGTCTTGTGTCCAGCCTTGACCTGAAAGCTATACCCAGAGGGTTGGGATAGATTCCTTTGGTTTTGCCTAATTAGGGCTCAGCCCTGGAGCTTGTGAGTGGGAAGAGGAAAATGTTGATGGACATAAGTTATCACTGGTAATAATTTTTCCAGCAGTGATTAATAGTCACAATGAATTATTTTTACTTAGATATCCTGGAGAATTGAAAGATTTTTGTTAGGAATAGATCTTTTTGCATTTAAAAGAATTTTGATTTGGAACAGAATGTTACTTGATCTTACAATGCTTTTTGAAGTGCACCTTTTATTTTCAGTGTATGTGTGTATGTATAAATTCTTCTTGATATTTATAACTTGCTAATGATTTCTAATATTTTGTTGAGGGTTTTGCATTCATATTTTGGGAAGGACATTGTTTTATATTTTTCTTGAACTATCGTTGTCTTGTTTCAGTATCAGTGTAATATTGGCCTAATAAAATGAGTTTGGAAGTGTTCTCTGCTCTTCATTTTTCTGGAAAAGATTGTGTGCTGTTGGTTTTATATTTTTCTCAAGTTTTTGATATAATTTGCCAGTGAAACCATCTGCATCTGGAGCTTTTTCTTCTGGGAGATTTTTAAACTACAACTTCAGTTTATTTCACATCCTCTATAAGGGCCATTCGGTTTATCTGTTTTACCTTGGGTTAGTTTTGGTAGTTGAAGATTTTGAGGAATTGGTCTGTTTCATCTAAGCTACTGATTTTGTGTGCATAGAGTTGTTTGGAGTATTATCTTGTTACCTTTTGAATATCTGTGGCAGCTGTAGTTATAACCCTCTTTCATTCCTAATATTGGGTAATTTATGTTGTTTTTTCTTTGTTTGTCCTGCTAGAAGTTTATCAATTTTATTGATATTTTCAAAGAAGCAGCTTTTGGTTTCATTGATCTTCTGTATATTTCCTTTATGTTTTCAATTCTTTGATTTCTGCTCTTTGTTATTTCCACTCTTCTGCATAATTTGGGTTGCTTTTGTTCTTGCTTTTCTAGTTTCTTGAAATAGAAGCCTAGATTATAGGTTCATGATCCCCTTTTCCAATGTAAGCATTTAGTGCCATAAATTTTCTGACGTGGTGCTTTAGCTGCATCTGAAAGATTTTGATATGTTGTGTTTTCATTTTTATTCAATTCAGTATGTTTTAAAACTTCCCTTGAGTAAGTTGTTTAATTGCTAAATGCTTAGAGATTTTTCTTTTCTCTTTCTGTGACTGATTTCTAATTTAGTTTCATTACAGTCAGAGAATATACTTTGTGCCATTACAATTCTTCTAAATTATTTAAGATTTACTTTTTGACCCAGAATATGGCCTGTCTTGGTGAATGTTCCATTGGTGCTTGAAAAGAATGTTTATATGTGTAGTGACTGTTATTGGGTGTAGAATGTTCTGTTAATGTCAGTTAGATCTCATTGGTTTATGGGTTTGTTCAGACTTCTTCTGTTCTTGCTGATTTTCTATCTAGTAGTTCTGTCAGTTACTGAGAGGGGGGTGTTGAAGTTCCCAACTCTAATATTGGATTTCTTTCTTACTCCTTTCAATTCTGTCAGCTTTTGCTTTATATATTTTGAGGTACTCTTGTTAGGTGCTTACACATTTAGGATAATTATATCTCCTTGGTAGGACCACCAAAGCCCTAATACCAAAACCAGACAACGATATTACAATAAAAGGGAACTACCAACCAATGTTGCTTATGAACATGGACACAAAAATCTTTGACCAAATTAGATTTATCTTAGTAAATCTAATTCAGCAATATGTAAAAAGAATAATACCTCATGACCAAGTGGGGTTTATCTGAGGAATGTGTGGTTGGTTTAACATTTGGAAATTAGTCAATATAATTGAAGATATTAAGGGACTAAAAGAGGAAAATTCTATGAGCATCTCAGATGCTGAAAAAGCATTTAACAACACTCAATATCCATCCATAATAAAAACTCTCAGCAAACTTGGACTGGAAGGGAACTTTTTTAGCCTGATAAAGAGTATTAAAACACACCCACTCACCCACACACACAAGAAAATTCTAGGGAATCTACCAAACAACAATAAAAAAGTACTAGAATGAAAACAAATTTAGTAATGAGGCCATATGATACAAGTTTGATATACAAAGTAAATTATATTTCTAGATAATAGCAATAAACAGTTGTAAGTACAGTTTTAAAATAATATCATTTGCAGTAGCATAAAAATATGAAGTATATATGGGTGAATTTAACAAACTATGTGCAAAGTCTATACACTGAAAACTGATTATTGAAAGAAATTTAACCTTTTAAATTAAGGAGAGAGATGCCTTTATGAGTTGGAATACTTGGTATTGTTGAGATGTTAGTTCTCTTGAAATCCATATTTAGATTTAAAGCAATCTAAGTAAAAATGACCTTTCCACATAAATTGATAGGCTGATTCTAAAATCTGTATGAAAACACAAAGCATGTACAATAATCAAAATAATTTTTAAAAAAGAACAAAGTTGAAGGATTTACACTACTTGATTCTAAGATTTACTGTAAAGCTTCAGTAATGAGGAAGTATGATTTTAGCATAAAGATAGACATAGAGATCACTGGAAAAGAATAGAAATAGAACTGCACATACATTTTTAATTGATTTTCAACAAGGGTGCTTTCAGTGCGTTATAGGTAAGTCTTTCCAGTAAGTGGTGTTGGGTCAGTTATATATTCATGTAGAAAAATAAAAACCTTGACTCTTCAACATTGTATACAAAAATGAACTTGAAATGATCTAAACAAAAAAACTAAAAGTATAAAACTTCCAGTAAAAAATATTTGAGAAAATCTTTGTGACCTTGAGGTGAGCAAAGAGTTTTTAGAATACAAAAGGAATAAACCATTAAGGAAAAAAAATTGATAAATTGGGCTTCATGAAAATAAAAAATTTCTGCTTTCCAGAAGACATTAAGGAAATGAAAAAGCAAGCCCCAGAATTGGAGAAAATATTTGTGATACATGTATAAGGATGTATTCAGAATATATAAATAATTCACCAATAATTCACCAAAGAAAGTAAATGAATAGCCAATAAGCACATCAGTCACCAGGGAAATTAAAATTCAAACCGCAATGCAAAATCCTACATACCGAGTAGCATGAATAAAATGAAAAAGACCAACAATGTCAAATACTGAGAAGGATGATGGAACAACTAGACCTCTCATACATTGCTGCTGGGAGTATACAGTGGTACACTCTGGAGAGCAGTTTGTCAGTCTCTCATAAAGTTAAACACAAACTTACTATACCCCCCAGCAAGCCTATTCCTAAATATTTCCAGGATGCTCATGAGTGAGATCAGATAATAGTTTTATTTTTCTTACTAAGTTATATTTTTGCATCAATGGTATGCAAAATTCATTAAGTTGAATTTTAAGCTTTCTTTTCCTATGTTCTATCAAAATTTATGTCGAAGTTATCATCCTTAAAGTAGAATTTATTCTATGAAACTTCTAGAGTGTGATACTTTTATAGTGCATAGCTCTTTGAAAATTTCTCAATTTCCTGTTTCTTGGTCTGCTTATCTAGATTTTCTATTTCCTTTTTCATAAGTCAAAATAATACCTATTTTCTTAGAAAATTGTCAATTCTACTCATTTTCAAATTTATTGGGAAGATATGGCTAAATTAGGCTTTTGTAAAAAATAGTTTTCTTAATTTCCTTTGTATCTGCCTTTTAATATACTCTCAATTCCTTTTTTTGTGTTTTTATATTCACATTAGACTACTTTTAAAAAATCAGTTGGTCCTAGATTTATTGTATAGTTATTTTCATAGAACCATCTCTTGAATTTATTATTTTGACAGTTTTCTTTATTCCTAATTCATTTATTTCTTTAGCTTTTCTGATTCTTCTACTTCATTGCTCAAGTTTATCATTTTTCTTATTTTCTTAGTAGAACATTTTCATTTGTTCTCATTAAATAGTATACAATTTTTAAGTTATGAGTTTTTCTCAGAGAACTGGTTCAGTTGACTCCTATGTTCTCATAATAAATCTTTATTAATGTTTTATATATTCTGTTGTGTCATATTTTAATTCTTATTTGACCCAAGGGTAGTTTTAGACCCTTTAATTTTTTCCAGTTGAAACCTTGAGTTGTCTAGATAAACACTCACAGTGATAGCCAGTAATTTCAGTTTTGCCTTTTTCTTCTTTGTGCTGTTTAGCTCGTGGCACAAACCTCTCCTTGTGCAACCAACTAGAATTGGTATAAATATGTGGGTCAGGCCTTTTTCCATTTCAGAGTAGTCAGCACCTTAGAGGAGCATGCAGTTACAGAGCTAAATAAATAACTAGAGAACTGAGCATAACTACCTATAAAAATTGAAATAAGAACAAAAACAGGGACTCCTAAGGATTTAAAATAAGGATGATAAATATTGTGGACAAAATACAAAAATAAAAAGAGGTACATATTTAATTCAGATGATTATGCAAGAGATAAGGATATACGGATGACTAAATGGCTTGATAAAATTTTTATTATCTTAATTAAAAGCTGAGGAACAAGAAAAGAAAAAGGAAAGTATGTCTGTAATAACCCAGTTAATATCAACATGAAGGGAACTGAGTGGGGAGAAGACCAAGGGATTTATCAGAGTGTAGTGTAGTACTTGTTTTATTAGTGGGAAGATATACTTCTTGATAAGTTGAAGAAATTTTTAGGAGCGCATGAATAAGAAAATGTGATATAGGTTGAGGACAGTCATGATAAGAACAAATTTGTGTAGACTTAAACCATCACAAGAAAACACTATTTATTTAGGAGAAAAAGGAATGGAATTAAAAAGGAAAGAAAAGAAGGAATACTAAATGGAAAATGTGAACCTAAGTAGTGTCGGATGCTGACTCCTAAAATATCACCAAGATAACTTGTTGATAAGACAAAGCTGAGTTTAATGCTTACCATGGTAAGGGAGATCACTACCTCACCAGAGTCATAGTAAGCCTGTCAGACGAGGAAGGACAAAGTTGAGATATATATTGAGATTTTAAGTCTTGTTTAACAAGGGCCTTTCAGTTGGAGAGTTATGGTTGATTACATCTTGGTTATGATTGGGTAAGGATCATGATATAATAGTTTCGGATTGGTGAGTGGAGAATTTAGAGGCAAGAGGTTTAGAGTTTTAGAGCGTTAGTCATCATTTGATACTTTCTGTTAAAGAGTTGATGAATCTTTCAAGAAGTTCCTGGAATGAACAATAACTTATTTTGCAGCTTCTCTCTTTCTGAGCAAGAGTTTCCTGGAAGAGTAAACTCATGTTGATCAAGACAGTGTAACAGTAAAGTCATGTTAATGTAGACAATAAGCTGTATGGGTGATTTTCATTCTCAGAAGGTAGAAATAATAGTTGAATTCCTGGGGTTAGGGAGGACCCAGCTGCTCCATGTTATTTGTTCTTTTACTACACTACTAGATTTGTCTTGCTAGTATCTTATTCAGGATTTTTGCAGTTATATTCATTAGTAAGATTGGCCTGTTCTGTTTTCTTGTGTTTACAGTATCTGTTCTTGGTATCAGTTAGGCTAGCTTTGTTGAATTAGTTCCTCCCTCCCTGAAACATTTTCTTTTCAGACCAAGATGATCTCTTTCTTGAAGATGGGTAGATCTTACGATTTTGATTTTCTCTGCTCACATTTTATTTTATGACTTCTTTTTAAATATGTTCTACCTGCTTTTTGATTGTTAAGGACTATTATAGTTTATATTCCATCACGGTTATATAGCCTTGTTATACTTTTGTTATTATTTTAAGTATATTTTTCGCCCTTTCTATGAATTTACCAAAAGAGTACGGTTCCTGGTTGTCTTATGACTTAGCTTATCATCTTGAACCACTGTCGCCATTTCTTAAATTAATCCTCTTTATTTTTTTCCCCCAGTCTATCTCAATTAAGGAGATAGATATCTCATTTTCTGACCAGGAAGAAAATTAAGGAGAATTATAATTTTAGTTTTCCTTTATCTTCCTATTAGTTATCAATGTGTCATCTTTAGGAAAATGTTTTAAACAATGTATATTATCTATTCTTATGGAAAAGTGAACCATGTTGGGTATTTTTTTCATCCTTATATTTTTACTTTGATTTACTTTTTTAAAATAAATAAATAAATTTATTTATTTATTTTTATTTTTGGCTGCATTGGGTCTTTGTTGCTGCACGCGGGCTTTCTCTAGTTGCAGCGAGCAGGGGCTACTCTTGGTTGTGGTGTGTGGGCTTCTCATTGCTGTGGCTTCTCTTGTTGCAGAGCACAGGCTCTAGGCTCACAGGTTTCAGTAGTTGTGGCACACGGGCCCAGTAGTTGTGGCTCACGGACTCTAGAGTGCAGGCTCAGTAGTTGTGGTGCATGGGCTTAGTTGCTCCACGCCATGTGGAATCTTCCCGGACCAGGGCTTGAACCCATGTCCCCTGCATTGGCAGGCAGATTCTTAACCACTGTGCCACCAGAGAAGTCCTGATTTACTTCTTAAATATAAAAAATTAAAATAGACCTTGTATGAAGGGCATCTTTTTAATGACATTTTCCCCCCATATATAGGAAGTTCACAAATGGGTGCTACTATAGTAGATGCTTTGGATACCCTTTATATTATGGGACTTCATGATGAATTCCGAGATGGGCAAAAATGGATCGAAAACAACCTTGATTTCAGCGTGGTGAGTATACAGTTCATAATTTATTCCATTGACTATGAAAAGACACTGTAACAATAGTTTTGAGTGTTATACTAGCAGTTTAAGGAAATCCTAAGTCCCCCTTCTTCTTTTGCGATTGTCAGTTGTTCAGTTTTTGCGTAAAATAATCACCCTTTCTCACCATTTTCCTTTTCCTTTTCTTACCCTTATCATTTAACGTAATGTATTGCATGTGTTAAGGCAAGAGTTAGGGAAAAAAAAGCACATTGAATTAGAAACATCAGGAAACCGTAAATTACTTTATAAATATTGTTTTATTATTTTTTAAAGAAATAATGATTTGGTACCATTCTTTTAAACATTTTTTTAAAAATCTATTTTATTTTAAAACTGAAGTATAGTTGATTTACAGTGTTGTGGATTTGGCACAGTTTTGAAGAGCCTTCATAGTTATGCACATGCTCATCCTTCCAGCATTCTGGCATAGTTGTTAAGTAGTGCTGCTTAGGTTTGAAGCCCAACACAGCCACAATTCTAGTGCTATTTGGGAAACCTACCTATAAGTAAGTGCTACTTATTCTTTCTAAACCTGTCATAAAATTGCTATCGTATTGCAATATTGTGAGGATTATTTGAAATAATCTGGTACATATTAAGTGTTCAGTAAATGTTAGCAATTATTTTCATTGTTACCAGTTTTCACCTAAAAGATGTGTGGACTATTTTGTCATATTCATTTTCATCTTTCATGATATTTTTACTTTTCCTTCTGACTGTAGTGAGAAGCCACTTCTTATGTATTTTTCTCTTTGGCAAACTCTGTATCATTCAAACTCTGTATCATTAGCCTTTCCTGATGCTAATTAGACAAAAACTGATTACTTTCTTTTATATTATTTTAGCATTTTGGACATAGCTCAGAACAGTTTTTATTATCAGGTTTAGGTTTGGCTGTGAATGACAGAAAATCTAGTATAAAATAGCTTAAACAAGATACATGTTTATTTCTATTTCATGCAAGTCAAGTACAAAGATAAACAGTTTAGGGCTGGTTTGGGTAGCTCCTCGATGACCAAGGACCTAGGATCCTTTGTCTTATTATTCTGTCAACTTCAGTATAAAGCTTCAACCTCATGGTACAAGATGATTCCTCAAAATAAGGTGGATAAACCTTCCAGTTGCATAAAGGAGGAAGGGATAGAGAAAAGATATGTGACTGCTCGGAAGTTGGTTACCCCATTTTTGCTTGTGTGTTATTGAGTGAATCTAACTCATGTGGCCCCACCTTACTGTAAAAGGGGATTGAGAAATGCAGGGTTTCCCCTGTATAGTTATGTAGCTCTTAGAGATTATGTACTTCAAGGTCATGAAGATATATTCTTGTATTTAATTCTAAATGTTTTAAAGTTCTGCTTTTGCATTTAGGTCTTTAGTGCTTATATAGTTGAGTTTGTGGGTAGGTTAAGATAGGCAACTATCAATTGATCCTAGCACATTTATTTCTCTACTATTTATTCATGCCACATTAATCATGTATTAGTTATATCACTCTATTCTTTTCTACTGGCTTTTCTCTTTATCCCTACATCAATATTTTAGCAGTCTAAATATTTATTATAGTCTTAACTAGTTTTATAAGAAAAGCTTAATATCTATAGCTGAATCTTGATATCTGATCTTATTCTACTAGGAAATTATCTTAGCAATTCTCAGTTCTTTGCTCTTTTAAGCTCTGGAAAAACTGTTGAAATTTTGATGAGGATTGAATTCAATTTATAGAGTAATTTGGAGAGAATTGGCATTTGTGAACCTCAAATACTCCTGTTTGTTAACATGGCAGCTTTATTATGCCTAATAATTTGTTGGTATATCATTGTGTCAGTTGGCTCAATCAAGAACCAGAACTGTACAGTTTTTTTAATTAGAGGATTTAGTGTTTAGAATTGTTAACCAAGTAATGGGGCACTGAAAAGACAGAAAGAGAACATTGTAGTATTACAAGAGGTAGTAACTACAATAAATGGCTGCCATGCCTGGAACTGTGAGAACAATGGGGAGAGGTTGAGATCATTAAATTTTACTAGCTTGGGACTCTGTTTTTGATACCTTAGGAGTTCTTAAAAGGGGCTTCTCAGACCTGGGACTCAGACCTCTGAGGAGTGGGTACCTAGTTAGAGCTTGGTATCTCTAAAGGGCACAAGGAGGCTGATTTGGGGAATGTGTCTGTGGCAGGGGAACTGTAACCTGGAACCAACTGCCACTGCCAGGGTGAAGAACCATGGCTGGTTTGACACTGTCAGAAACTAGAAGTAGACTGGAAGGAATAAGTTCCTTTTTCTTCCTTCAGCTTTGTATTATTTTTGTAGAACCTTCTATCATCAGCACAGCTTATAAGGAAGCCAGATGCATTTGAAGAGTTCTAGTTTCAGTATACCGAAGTAGAGTGTAGAAGGATGGATTTGAAGCTGAGAAAAAATAACTTAATAATCAGCACAGTCATTTTCCATTCTTTCACTTTTACCCTTTCTGTGTCGTATGTTTTAGCTGTATATTTTACATATAGTGCGTATTTAGATTTTGTTATTTTTATCCAGTCTTGGAGTCTTTTAACTGTTAAGCTTTAAATATTTACATTTAGTATAACATATTTTTAGAGTTGAATCTTCAATCATTGTTTTGCTACCTATATTATTATTGTCCTTCTCATTTGCTTTTATTTTCTGTCTATCTTATTTGGATTAAATTACTTCATGTCTCATTTTCCCGCTACTAGTTTGACTTTATACTTTCCATTTCCATTCATTTTGGGGTTACCCTTAAAATTTTAATAGGTATACTTACCAAAGTTTAAAATTAATCATTTTCTCTATCCTTCTTCTGAAAAACATAAGGATCTTAGAATGTTTTAATTTAGCTCATCTCCCTCTTGTCTTATGTGTAATTGTTGTCTAGTTGGTCCCAACTTGTATTTGAAACTTCCAAATTAAGTAATTAATAAATAAATAAATATATTTATTGAGTGCCTTCTCTGTGACAGACACTGTTCTAAATCTATGGATACAGGAATGAACAAAACAGAGTCTTATCTCTAGTTTATACTAGTTTCTATTCTAGTTTGAGGAGAAAAGTAGTAAATACATATTCAAGATATATTGAATATAGCATGTCAGATAGTGATAAGTGCTTACTCTTAAAGAAGAGTAAGTAGGATTGGAGTAAGTGGTGGTGAGAGGTTGCTATTTTATATCCATTGGATATTGAAGGTGACGTTTCTGAGAAGAGACCCAAGGGAAGCCATGTGGATATGAGAGAGCCAAGCTTTCTCCTAATAGATATTATAGCTGAGTATAGAATTAGAGGTTGATGATTATTTTCTCTTAACCTTTTAAAGATACAGTTCCATTGTCTTCCTGTTTCTGTTATGCTATTGAAAAGTATGCTGTCAGTTTAATATTTGAAAGGTAATCTGTTTTCTTTCCCCTTGTTTTAATATTTTCTTTTTTTTGCTTTGTTTTCTGTAATTCCATTACCATTCTGTATTTAGACTATTCCTTAAAGGACTCATGTTTTATCAGTCTGAGGACTTTTGTTTTCATCAATTTAGGAAGATTCTCAGTCATTTCTCCTGTGAATAATGCCTCTCCCTCAGTCTCTTCTTCTCTCCCTCTAGAAACTTTTCTTATCTTCTGTCTCTTGTGAGGGAAGGTATGAATTTTACAAATAAGAATTATATAATATTCATATGATAAGTGTTAATTGGGGAAATAGTACAGAGTAAGGAATATTAGTGATGAGGGATTACTTCACAATTTTATATTGTGTGGTCAGAAAAACTTTCTAAGTGAAATTTGCTTAGAGATCTGCAGGTAAAGTATAAAGACTGACACAGAAGTGAGTTTGACAGTTCTCAAACAGCAGGTAGACCCGTTGGGTAATAATAAAGTGAGTCAGAGGGACATTGGTAGGAGATGATGTCAGAGAGGTTGTGGGGAATCAGATTATGTTGGGTCTAGTAAGTCATTTTACTCTGAGTGTAACCAGAAGTCACTGTAAGGTTTTGCACAGAGTAGTAACCTATGCTAACTTAAGATTTAAAAGGTTCACCACTGTAACTATATGGTGCTGAATAAGTCGAGTGCTGAGAAGAGGGTAAAGATGAAGTCAGGGAAACTGGTTAGATGGTATTATTGTTCTAGTGAGTGGAGAGAGGCCCTCTCTCCCTCTTGTCCTTCCTCTCTATATTTAGTGAATGTCTACTATGTACCCTGCAGTATGCTATATATTGGGAATATATGAAGTAGTATAAACCACTTTGCTTTCAAGGATGGGGTAGGATAACAGTTATGTTATTAAAAAATTACATTATATTGTGAAAATTTTATATTAGAATTATGCTTGTGTTAGCAAATGATGTCTTCTGCCTATGAATGTTGGAAAGACTTCAAGGTAATATATATTTCCTTTTAATTTTTACTTAAAAATTAATTATGAATGTTATTTTTCTATTAGTCAATTTTGTATATTCTGTGGATTCTTTGATTATTTTCTTTGCCACTTCTAATTTCTTTCCATGCATTAGAATCTTCTTCAGCAATATCTTTATCTATATCTAAATACAAACCTATAGACTCTATGTGGTAGGGTTATTAATACTGCTATACTTGTGGCAAATTTCCTTCCGTTTGTTGTTCGCCTTTTAATTTTGTTCATGATTTTTTTTCTTATAGGTAATTTTCATTATGGGGAAATTCAAGTCCTTCTATCATTTGTTATCAATGCTATTGATTTTATGCTTACAAAGTACCTGCTTTCTCAAGGAAGTATAGATATATTGTCACATTTTTTCTACTTTTTTATTTCAGTTTTCTTCTGTATTTACTTCTAAATCATTTGGATTTCATATATATATATATATTTCATATATATATATATATGAAATGAGCATCCAAATTAAATTCTTACCTAGGAGTCATTTTTTTCAACATTATTAATTGAAAAACCTATCATCTTGCCATTATTTTCTGGTACCTCCTTTAACATTGATTAAGTTACATATACTAGAAAAACATTTAAAATTCATGAGGAGAGATAGAAGTAAAAATGGATGTTATAGTTGTATATAGTTATGTTATAGTGTAGTGATTAGAACAGAAAGGGACGAGTAGAGAGAACACTATTCCAAAATTCAAGAAGTAGAGGCTTTCATGAGGGAGAATAGTCAATAGCATCAAATATCTTGATAATTTCACAATAATATGTAAGGCACATGAAAATGGCCCATTGGTTATGGCAATTAGGAAGCTGTGCTGACAGCAATAGAGGAGTTACAGTAACATTAACAAATGGGAGGTGAGATTGCAGTTGCATGAGAAACAAAGACATAGAAAGTGGAAAAAAACATTCTTCCCAGCATGTTTGTGAGAAACATATGAAGGATTGAAGATATTTTGAAACCTTTACAGCTTTATGTATATGTGAATATTTTCAATATGTTTTCACAGAATTCAGAGGTGTCTGTGTTTGAAGTCAACATTCGATTTATTGGAGGCCTACTTGCAGCATATTACCTTTCAGGAGAGGAGGTGAGCAAAATCAAGTGATATGTTGTTTGGGGAGAAAAGGTTGTAAATGGAATTTAGTAAAATGAAAGATTTCCCTAGCATCATGTCGTCTTTTTATTTTTTTAATAAATTTATTTATTTTATTTATTTTTATTTTTGGCTGTGTTGGGTCTTTGTTGCTGCACACAGACTTTCTCTAGTTGCATTGAACAGGGGCTCCTCTTTGTTGCGGTGCGCGGGCTCCCCATTGTGGTGGCTTCTCTTGTTGCGGAGCACAGTCTCTAGGCATGTGGGCTTCAGTAGTTGTGGCACTTGGGCTCAGTAGTTGTGACTTGCGAACTCTAGAGTGCAGGCTCAGTAGTTGTGGAGCACAGGCTTAGTTGCTTCGTGGCATGTGGGATCTTCCCAGACCAGGGCTCGAACCCGTGTCCCCTGCACTGGCAGGCGGATTCTTAACCACTGTGCCAGCAGGGAAGCCCCATGTCATCTTTTTAAATTGTCCAGTATTGAACTAATCTACAGGTTTGCTGAAATAACTAGATCTTCAGGTAGAGCTCTGTTTCTTGGGAATAATGATTTTTCCATTTTGAGAATCTCAGTGAAACAAATTCATCACAGATCCTAGCATTATATACACTGTGTCTCCTCTGTAAGAGTTATCCTTCTCCAGGATTTGCCATTTCAATTAATTACATTGTTGAAACAAAAGTAGAAAATATATTAATAAGATTAGAATTAAGGAATGAATCAATAAGAATGAATATGGATCCTCCTAAGTCCAAAAATTAATTAATATAACTGCCTATTTAGAAATTGAATGCAATTTATTGCTGTAAATTAAAACAAAACAAAACAACTCTGAGTTCTCCTTTATGGAAGTCTTGGTGTAATACAGACAGACACACTTGAGACTTACGGTGTTGGGGAAGTGGGTGTAGGAAATTGCTTTTTACTACTCAGATGGGTTAAAGAGTGGGCTTGGAGAGTGCGAGAAAGAGAAGCTAAAGGAAGAGGTTATAGTCATTTTTGTTTTGTTTTCTTGGCACATAGATTTAGTTGATTTGTTGGTCTAAATGATTGTAAGATAGCTTTGTAAATTTAAGAAAACTCACTTTTTATTATATGTATTGTAAAGATGGATTTTTATATTGTCTTCAGTTTTTATTTTTTGTGTTTAACTTTAAAGTGGTCATTTTTAGGATTGTTTTCCCCTTATGGCTTCTAGATGTTGGTCTTTAGAAAGCCTTCCCTAAGGCTGTATCATTACAAAACAAATATTTCCTTTTTCTTCTGGATTTTTATGATTTTATATGCTTATATTTAATTATGTCATCTATCTTTTTGTGTGCTTTTGTGTGTAAAGAGTGAGATACCCATGTACGACTTTTTCTGTAGAAGAAATATGTTTGAAGATGATGGTATTTAATATATAATATTAGATAAATAACATTTATCTTACTTAATATATGATTTTACTGTCAGCCTTTACTATGTAATTTGATTATACCTCCAACCTATCTTTCAATTGTCAGAACACTTCAGTTCCCATTTAATAAAATAAAAGGTTTATACTCTCGCAAAGAGTTTTCAAACTTCAGTGTGTTTCAGGGTCACATAGCGTGTTTTATAAAAATGAAGATTCCAAGCCCTACTCACAGGACTGAAATTCAGTTGCTTTGAGGTGGAAACCATTATTTATGGTTTTAATAAAGTACTCCGTGTTAAAGGTGATTTTGGAAATGCTGGTTCTATATTTTGAGAAATTCTGACCTAGCTTATATGAATAAAATCATTGTAAATTAATCGATAGGATTTTTTGGCCAGGTTTATTGAGGTATTATACAGAGTAAAATTCACCCACTTTAGTGTATACTTTGAGTTTTGAGAGTGCATACAATCTAGTAAGCACCAGCACAAGTAAGATATAGAAGAATTCTATCATCCCAGAAAATTCCCTTTTACCATTTTATAGTTACCCCGCGTGCTACCACCAGCCTCTGGTAACGACTGATCTGTTTTCTGTTTGTACAGTAAGGAGTACTGGCTTCTTTCATGTAGCACAATGCATTTGAGATTTATTCATGTATTTAATAGTTCATTCCTTTTTATTGCTGTATGGTATTCCATTTTGTGGCTCTAACAGTTTATCCATTCATCAATGGATTGGTTTTTAGTTTTGGAGATTCTGAATAAAGCTGCTATAAATATTTGCATTAGGATTCTGTGGGATCATAAATTTTTATTTCTCTTGGGTAACTATCTAGAAGTGGGATTGCTGGATCAAATGGTAAGTAAACTTTGGAAGAACTCCCCAGAGTTTTTCAAATAGTTGCCTTCCATCATGACCAGTACTTGGTATTGAGAGTTTCTTTATTATTTTTAGCTATTCTAATAGGTGTGTATTAGTATCTCATTGTGGTTTTATTTTACTTTTCTCTAATGACAAACCATGTTGAGCACCTTTTTATGTGCTTATTTGTCATTCATATATCTTCTTTAATTGTTCAGTCTTTGGCCATCACAATTTTTTTGTTTTCTCATTATTGAATGTTGAGAGTTTTTTGTATATTCTGTATATTCTGGACATAGGACTTTTATAACCTATGTGTTTGCCAATACTTTTATAACCTGTCTTTGGCTTTTCAGTGACTTAACAGTATCTTTTGAAGAACTGACGTTGTTACATCTTGAAGTAGTCCAGTTTATCAGTTTCATCTTTTATGGTTCATGTGTTTGGTATTTTATTTACAAAGTGTTGCCTAATCCAAGGTCACAAAGATTTTCCCTTGTTTTCTTCTAAACGTATTATAGTTTTACTTTACTATACTTTTAAATCTATAATCCATTTTGAGTTAAATTCTATATGCTGTGAGGTAGAGGTTGAGTTTCATTTCTTTCCATATGGATATCCAAAAATTCTAGCACCATTCGTTGAAAAGACTAGTCTTTCTCTATTTAATTGACTTTGCACCTTTGTTGAAAGCAATTGACCATATATGAAATCAACTGACCAAATGTGGGTATACTTCTAGACTCTGTTGTTGATCTGTGTGTCTGTCCTTCTGCTATTACCACACTGTGTTCATAATTATGGCTTTATGGAATTGAAATCATGGTCTTTATGGTCTCATAATCAGGTTGTGTGAGTCCTCCAACTTTGTTCCCCTTCAAAATTGTTTTGGCTATTCTAGTTTTATTTTCTATATAAATTATAGAATCAGTTTCCTGATTTCTACAAAATATCTTACTGGGATTTTGATTAGGATTATATTAAGTCTATCAGTAAGTTTAGGGAAAATTGATATCTTTCAATCCATGAACATAGCATATCTCTTCCTTTATTTAGTTCTTTAATTTTGTTCATTGATGTTTCTAGTTTTTACAGATTTTATACATATTTTGATGGATCTGTACCTATTTCATATTTTTTGATGCTATTAAAAGTGGTACTGTACTGGTAGCGCAGTGGTTGAGAGTCTGCCTGCCGATGCAGGGGACATGGGTTCGTGCCCTGGTCCGGGAGGATCCCACATGCCGTGGAGCAGCTGGTTCCGTGAGCCATGGCTGCTGAGCCTGTGCTCCGCAATGGGAGAGGCCACAACAGTGAGAGGCCCGTGTACTGCAAAAAAAAAAAAAAAAAAAGTGGTACTGTATATTTTATTTCAATTGCTCATTGTTTGTATGCTGCCAGTATATATAAATACAATTGCTTTAAAAAACCTTTTAATAAAGACTTAAATTTTCAGCTGGCTCAAGACATGTTGTTTTTCTCTAGATAACTTTTCTGATACTATCATTTATTTTTTAAAATGTGGGGGGCTTCCCTGGTGGCGCAGTGGCTGAGAGTCCATCTGCTGCTGCAGGGGACATGGGTTCGTGCCCTGGTCCGGGAAGATCCCACATGCCATGGAGTGGCTAGGCCTGTGAGCCATGGCCGCTGAGCCTGTGCATCCAGAGCCTGTGCTCCGCAATGGGAGAGGCCACAACAGTGAGAGGCCTGCGTACTGGGGAAAAAAAAAATATGTGGTAAAATGTACATAACATAAAATAATAACATTTACATTGTTGTGCACTATGCAGTTGATTTTTATATTGACCTTGTGGCCTGAGATTATCATAAATTTACTAGTTAATTCTAGTCACTTTTAAATGGATTTTAATACATTCTTTGGGAATTTCTTTGTAACTAATCATGTCGCCAGTGAACAGAAATGTTTTATTTCTCTATATAAAGAACAGTTTTATTTGTATAGTTCTTTTATTTCTTTTTCTTGCCGTATCACATTGCCCAGAACCTTCACTAAATACAGAGTTAAATGGGAGTGGTGAGAGTGGCATCCTTGCCTGGTTCCTGATATCAGGGGAAGAGCATTTAGTTTTTCACCATTAAGCATAATGTTAGCCATAGGGTTTTTTTTTTTTTTTTTTTTGTAGATGCCCTTTTATCATCTTGAAGAAGTTCCCTGCTGTTCCTATTTGCTGAGGTTTTTAAAATCATGAATGGATGTTGAATGTTGTCAAATGTTTTTATGGCATTTAATTAGATGATTATATGGTGTTTCTTCTTTATCTGTTGATAATGTGAATTATGCTGGTTGATTTTTGACCATGAAACTAACCTTGCATTTTTGGGAAGAAACCCCACTTGGTCATGGTGTACTATCCTTTTTAAATATTGCCTGGATTGATTTGATAATATATTGTTGAGAATTTTTTTGTACCTGTGTTCATATGGGATATTGATCTATAGTTTTAATATCTTTTTGTGGATGTGTGTTTTGTATAAGAGTAATACTGACCTTGTAAAATGAGTTTGGAAGTGTTTCTTCTTTTTTTCCATTGAAGTTTGTGTATAATTGGTATTATTTCTTCCTTAAATGTTTGGTAGAATTTCCCAGTGAAGCCACGTGGGGTTGGAGTTTTTTGTTTTTCCCACTAAGTTTTAAAATGTATGTATTCAATTTCTTTGGTAGATATAACACTGTTCAGGTTATTTATTCTTGAGTGGCTTTTGTAGTTTGTGTGGCTTTTGTTGTTTGTGTATTTCAGGGAATTTGTTTCCTCTAACTTGTGGACATAAAGTTGTTTGTATTAGTTTGTTATTATCCTTTTTATATCTGTAGGGTCTTTAGTAATGTTCCCCATTTTGTCTTTTTTGTTGTCAGTCTGGCTACAAGTGTATTAATACTTTTATTTCAAAGAACTAGATTTTGCTTCATTGATTTTTCTCTATTTTTGTGTATTCAGTTTTATTAATTTTTTGCTTTTATCTTTACTTCTTGCTTTGGGGTTAAGTTGCACCTCTCTCCCCATTTTTTTTCCTGTTTTTTTCCAGTTCCTTATGGTTGGAGTTTGTTAGCTCATTAATATGCCACCTTTTCTTATCTTATTTTATTGATTTATTTTTATCTTATTTTTTACTGAAGTATAGTTGACTTAACAATATTCTATTAGTTTCAGATGTATACATAGTAATACAATATTTTCATAGCATATACTCCATACCGAGTTATTTTAAGATATTGACTGTATTCCTTGTGCTGTACATTACATCTTTGTAACTTATTTTTTCCCAGTAGTTTGTAAGCATTAATATCATCGATTTGCTTCTCAGTCTTTCTTTAACTGCATCCTATGAATTTTGATATGTTATGTTTTTATTTTCCTTTAATTCAAAATATTTTCTAATTTCTCTTCTTCCTTTTTGATTGCTGAGTTATTTAGGAGTATGCTGTTTAATTTCCAAATATTTGAGGATTTTCCAGATAGCATTCTGTTATTGGTTTCTAGTTTAATTGTTTAATTGGCAGTGAATAAAGAGCAAATTTATTGAATTTTTTGATGTTTGTTTCATGGGCTAGAATATGGTCTATCAAAAAGAATGTATGCTTGAAAAGATGTGTATTCTGCTGTGGTTGGGTTAAAATGTAAATTAGGTCAAGCTAGATAATAGTGTTGCTTGATCTTCTGTAGTTTTACTAATTTTCTGTCTACGTGTTCTGTCAAATACTAAGTTGAAGAGTCTTGAAGCCTCCAACTATAATTATGGATTTGTCTGTTTCTCCTTTCAGTCCTATTAGTTTTTACTTTATGTATTTTGGAGATCTGTTCTTACGTGTGTACATATTTAGGGTTGTTATGTCTTCTTGGTGAATTTGTTTTTTTATTGCTTAAAATTTTTTCTCTTTATCTCTTTTCATATTCTCTGTTCTTTAGTTTGTCTGATACTGTTATAGTCACTCTGACTTTCTTTCAGGTGGTATCGCATGGTATATCTTTTAATGTATGTGATCTACTTTTGAGCCTGTTGAAGGCTTTTTTCTTTTTTAATTGGGGTATAATTGCTTTACAGTGTTGTGTTAGTTTCTGCTGTACAGCAAAGTGAATCAGCTATATGTATACATATATTCCTTCTTTTTTGGATTTCCTTCCCATTTAGGTCACCACAGAGCATTGAGTAGAGTTCCATGTGCTATACAACAGGTTTTCATTAGTTATCTATTTTATACATAGTAGTGTATATATGTCAATCCCAATCTCCCAATTCATCCCACCCCCCCATTCCCCCCTTGGTGTCCATACGTTTGTTCTCAACGTCTGTGTCTCTATTTCTGCCTTGCAAACAGGTTCATTTATACCATTTTTCTAGATTCCATATATGCATTAATATGCGATATTTGTTTTTCTCTTTCTGACTTACTTCACTCTGTATGACAGTCTCTTGGTCCATCCTCATCTCTACAAATGACCCAATTTCATTCTTTTTTATGGTTGAGTAATATTCCATTTAATATATGTACTACATCTTCTTTATCCATTCATCTGTCGATGGACATTTATTTAGGTTGCTTCCATGACCTGGCTATTGTAAATAGTGCTGCAGTGAACATTGGGGTGCATGTGTCTTTTTGAATTACAGTTTTCTCAAGGTATATGCCCAGTAGTGGGATTGTTGGATCATTGTTGAAGGCATTTTGCATCTCTGTTTTACCTTGATTTTTAAAGTTATTATTTCTAGTACTTCACTTGACCTTTACAGTTTTCATTTCTCTGCTAAAATTCCTCGTTGTCTTCATGTATGTTTTCCACCTTATCCACTAGGTCTTTTAACATAGTAATTATAGTCATTTAAAATTCTTTGTGATTATTTCAACCTCATTAAGTCTGATTTGTCACTTGCTTTGTCTCTAGAAAGTGGATTAATTTTTCTTGCTTTCTTAAGTATTTAATAATTTTTTTATTTAATGCAAAATATCATGTATGGATGGGACAGTGAAGACTGAGTTTAGTAATATTTATGCCTGGAATAGCATGACTGTGCTGTTAGTGTTAGGAGCTGAGTCAGTTTAGTCTGAGTTGAACCAGGTTTGGGTTTTTTATCACTAAGGTTACCTACAAAGTACCACTGGCTTCAAATTCCTCTGACACTACCTTGTAATTAGAGTGGGCCTGTTTTGCAGGCAAGTTTTTCTTAACACTCTTGCTCTACTGTCCACTTTAGGCATTCCCTGTATGCCTGTGCCTCAGAGTGGGTCTCCTCTACACCCTGTTCCTCTCCCAGCCATGAACTGCTGTTACTTGCTACTCCATGCTTCCTAATATTTACCAGGTTAAACATTATATGATGTCTTTGAGATAGAGCATTTTTTTCTTACTTTCATGCCTGTCTGACTATGTAGAGGAAATACTAAATTGTTTGTGTGTAGTTGACTAATTTGCATACCAAAAAGCATACGATTCAAAATTACCTTTGAACAGCTTATGAAAGAGAAGTGTCAGCCTCTGCCATTTCATTAGGCTCCTTATCTGAAGGTTGAAGCAAAATGTTGAAATTTTGGTTGCTGTTGTCATAGGAAAACACTAAAATGCTGAAAAAGTATACAATGTTACCAGTATTTCCATTTTTGCAGTTTTAACCCCTTAGACTTCAGGAAGAACCATTTTGAAGTGGAGGGAAGCACAAGTACTTTGGAGCTAGAGGTTTGAGTCTCTATTCTGCCTCCATTTCATAAAAATATTTGTCAAGCTATTTACCTTCTGTAATTTAAGTTTCCTCATTTATAAAAGAATGAGAGAGTTCACCTGAGAGTTGTTGGGGGGATTAAATTATGTGAAGGTGCCTAAGGATATCACCTGACTCAATAGATACTACTTTACTTTTCTTTCCTCATCCTTTGACTTTTTTCCTGTGTGGTAAATATACTGTTTCTAACAGCCGGGAAATCCTTCTACTTATTTAAAAATAGATAAGTTAATTTCTTAGGATAGAGTCTACTAAAAAGTAGAGAGAACGTTTTACTTTTCTGACTTTCTTATACAATCAGATTTCACTGACCATTTTACTTTTCTACTGGATCATTTTACATTGAAAGCTCTGATCCATATCTATTCCAGGAAACCAAAAATAAATCCCTGAAATCTGCTAAAAGTAAATAAAACACTGAATATAAGATTATTCTAATACTGGATAGCCAATAAATTCCTATGTCTCACATAAGACAGAAAATTAACTATAATTTATAACATGGCAAAGCACCTTTCTTATATTTAGATAGAGTGTAACTAGAGTAAACATTTTACATGCATTCAGTGTTCTGGTATTGGGAACCAAATGAGGGTTATATGCCATCCTAACAAAGTGTTCCTCTGTCCTGTGATTGATTAATATTATAAATGTTAATCTTTATAATATTTTCTCAGAACAAGGCTATTTATTTTAAATATTCACAAGTTTAAAAATCTTGATGATTTATTATGTTTACTTGAGCCTCAAATATATGACATTTCTTTTACAGTATTTTCTCATTTTTTAACAGCTATCAAAGTGGCATCCCTTCCTGAGTAAGATAACAATGTAATTTATGTGGATAAATGCATCTGAAATCTGTCAGATAAAATAGAGAAATGGTTATGTAGAGTTTAATACGTTTCACAGAATATAAACACAAAATAAAAGAAATAAAAACAGCAAACTTTTTCTTTACTAAAACACAGTTTTGTACTTCATTGCCTGTAGGTAAGATCATTTCTGAATAAGTTCAGGAATATTTTCTTTTTTACTTTTGGCTGCATTGGGTCTTCGTTGCTCCGCATGGGCTTTTTCTGGTTGTGGCGAGCGAGAGCTACTCTTTTTGTGGTGCGTGGCCATCTCATTGCAGTGGCTTCTCTTGTTGCAGAGCACGGGCTCTAGGCATGTGGGCTTCAGTAGTTGTGGCGTGCGGGCTCAGTAGTTGTGGTGCACGGGCTTAGTTGCTCTGCGCATGTGGGATCCTCCTGGACCAGGGATTGAACCCATGTCCCCTGCATTGGCAGGCAGATTCCTATCCACTGCACCACCAGGCAAGTCCTAGGGGTATTTTCTAAGGCAAATAGAGTGTCCCTTTTTTGCCCTAAAGTTCTGAATAAAAAAGAGAAATGTTACAGTGTTAATTTTTCCTGACTTAAATATTAACCATTATTGTCCTTATTGCACTGATTTTCATTATACTTTTGCTTCAGAAGTTACTGCAATTTCCATTGACCTCTGCATTTTCTGTAGATGTGTTGGTAATTGGATAAAACATTCCACTAAGCTTTGCTGACTTAGATACCATTTTAAATGTACTCTCCAACATTTCATCTTAAATGTGTGAGTTCATCTACACATTTGTATACATTCATACATGTTTAAAGTCACAGTACTAATACAAATTCACAGTTGATTATGATTACTGGTTTGATCAGAAGTTAGAGTTTACCACATGATCATCCCAGTAGATGCAGAAAAAGCATTTGATAAAATTCAACATCCATTGATGATAAAAACTCTCACCAAAATGAGTATAGAGGGAACATATCTCAACATAATAGAAGCCATTTATGACAAAGCCACAGTCAACATAATACTCAATGGCAAAAAGCTGAAAGCCTTCCTGCTAAATGCTGGAACAAGACAAGGATGCCCACTCTCACCACTTCTATTGAACATAGTATTGGAAGTCCTAGCCACAGCAGTCAGACAAGAAAAAGAAGCAAAAGGTATCCAAATTGGAAGGAAAGAGGTAAAATTGTCATTATATGCAGGTGACATGATACTCTATAGAGAACCCTAAAGTATCCACACAAAAACTATTAGAACTAATAAATGAATTCAGCAAGGTAGCAGGATACAAGATTAATATACAGAAATCTATTGCATTTCTTTACACTAACAGTGAAATATCAGAAAGAGAAGGTAAAAAAATCCTGTTTAAAATCATGTCAGAAGACAGAGTTTAGGGCTACCACAGGTGCTAGAAATTTAGGGGTAAAATCCAGGATAGGAGGGAGCCACAGAGGAGAAGCCCCAAATTCGCATGCATGAAACTGTATTTAGACCACTTTGTTTTATTTCCCTATGTTTATCGAGCTATACCATAATTTTCTGCCTGAAATAGACTCTCACCCTTCCACATTCTCTGCCTGGTAAAGAACTTAAAAGTTCAAAGTTTGTTTATTTTAAGCAACTCTATTGAATGAAGTTAATTTATATACAATAAAATGTACCCACTTTAAATGTATAGTATCTAATTAAATACATTTAAATTTTAACAGATGTTTGATATGCTGTTGGAGAGAATACAAACAATACAAACTTTTTGGAAAATGATTTAGTTTGTGTCAAGTAAACATTTAAAATTCTCTGACCCACTAATGGACTTCTAGGAATGTATTATCTAAAAGTAACAACGTGGATACATAAAGTATACTCAGAAGGATTTTTTCATTGCATTAGTGTTTGTAGTATCCATTGTTTGAAAACATAGTAGGCCAGTGTTTGCAAAGACCTGAATATTCATCTGGGGGCATGGTTGAATAAATTGATACATCTACTACTATAGAATACAACTATGAACATAAGTTTGATATATTTCAACCAGTAAACATAGGCTTGATGTATTTAGTGACGAAAGCAAGTTATAGACCAATAGCTTGTGTGTGTGTGTGTGTGTGTGTGTGTGTGTGTGTGTTTCCATTCATCCAGTCAGTTAGCCATTGCAGTATTTGGTGCAAGTAATAATAGCAGCTTGGACTAAGATGGGTTGTAGAGATGAGAGAGATAAATGATATCAAGGAAGATAAATTCAAAAGGATTGGGTGATATTTGCAGGGGGAAATGAGGCAGAAGGAGGATGTGGTCCCACCTCCAGTTTTCTGGGTTTTGGTACTAGACTGATGGTGGGGCAGTCACTAGATATTGAAAACTTTAAGAATACTGGATTGGGAGGGGAAGCTTATCAGTTTGTTTCAGGTGTTTTGAATTTGAGGGGATTTTGCTATATTTAAGTAGAAATAAGTGGTAGACAGATGTAATGGATCTGGTACTCACTGGAGAGGTGTTGACTGGTGATATAAATTTGGGAGTGAGTTGCTTTGCTGATAATTGAAAACAGGCACACATGAACTTTCTCAGGGAGACAATTTAGAAAAGGAAGAGGAGACCTAGAATCAACCCTCAAGAAGCACAACATTAAAGGTCAAGTATGAGGAGGATGAGTCAATGAGGAGGCAGGGAGATTGTAGTATTATTGAATACAAGGGAAGTATTTTAAGGAGGAACTGGTCAATAATGTCTGAAAATGCTCTTTGCTCAAATGTGTGGCTAATCCTTAGCAAGATCCCTTTAAGTAAAATGATGGGAGCAGAAACTAGGTTGAAATAGGTGGAATAGTGAGTGGTAGGAGAGGAAATGGATACAGTAAATTAGGCAGTTTTGTAAAAATTGGAAAGGTACTTACGATACTATGTTAGTAGCAGGAAATGAAAGAATAAAACTCCAATTACTTAAAAATTGTACAGAAAAAAAGGATGGTAATATATCAAAATATTTAATAGTATTTGGTTCAGAATAGAGGAACTGGTGTGATTTAATTTTTTTCCTTTTCCTGTTTTAAATAAGCAAATATTTAATAATAGGTAATAAGAAAATATGGATTATTTATTTATCAGTCAGGATTTGATTTATAAGAGACAGAAACCATGCCAGTTATTTGAACAGAGAGAATTTCATATAAAGAGTTATTAACTGGGTATAAAGTTAACTAGGAAAGTGCTAGATTAAAAAGAATAGTCTAAGGTATCATGGAGGTGGCTCCTACAGAAAGCAACCATGGCTGAGGGAATATGGGCAAGAGGTTTTAATTACTGAAACCTAGAAACTTCAGAGGAAGGGCTCTACATAGCTGAAACTCAGACATCTGATGAAAATGTGCTGGCAGGTGTCTTTGGAGTCAGGATTGAGGGTGATGAAGCTGGTTCTGCAAGTGTTGGAAAAACTGCAAAGTGGATTCAGCTGCTTCTACAGGAAGGTGCTTCTGTTACTGCTTATGTGGAAGGTTCAGGAAAGCCATCCACTATGGGGCCTGAGCATCTCTGCACACTTTTGCTGGGAATACCAAGAATATAAGCCGTTGACTGCTCTTTTCCCAGGTCATCAGGCTTATGCTTACAGGGTTGAATTAATGTCTTACCCTGGACAGATAGGCTTGCTTTCACTTAGTATAAAAGAGATTCTCCAAACTCAGTGTTCTTCTGTAAGGCAACCCACTGTATGTGCAGGAATCCATCATGGGCCCTTTGGGTCATCTCTCTGCGACTTAGGGTGGGGGTAAGGGTGGGACATGTACGACCAATGGAAGTAAACTTGAAGCTTTGGCTGCTACTTTGCCATGAATAATGTAGTCTTTTTACCTCTGACACAGTAGTCTTCTGTCTTCTGCCAATACTCATGAAACTGTGGCAGGCTAACTTGTTAGCAAGTAGAATAAAATCTTAGATTTCATTATGAATTATGAAATATTGTTTGCAGGCTCATTATGAGTGGGAGATGTGTTTCTACCTCTGTGTTAACCAGCAGTTTTGTAGTATCCCTCACTTGGTCCTAAGGAACACCTGTCTAGCCTTTAAGGGTGCCCCTGTTCATGGTGATAATGAAAATTCATCTAGAATGCAGTATAGAGAGCCAAAGGGAGAATTAGAAAAAAGAGTTGAGAGATATAAAATAGATTGAGAAATATTAATGTTTATTAGGAGTCTCAGATGAGTTTAATGGAATAAATGATAGAGAATCAATATTTGAAAAAATATCAAGAATTAGGAGGAAATACTAAAAGCTACCAAAGAAAAAGGGCCGATTACTTATAAAAGAATGACAGCTAATAGCAGAGTTCTCCACAGCAATAGATGCCAGAAGACATTGGAATAATATCTTTATACTGCTGAGATAAAATAACTGCCAGTGCAGAATTTTATATTAGCCAAATGATCATTCAAGAGGGAGGACAGAGTTGTGCAATAAATTAATAAAACATTTTGAAGAATTATTGACAATAAATTATGATTAAATAATGTACATTATAAAATGTCTATGTCTACATCTGTATTTATATCTAATATAGTCAAATAGTAAAGCAAGTACATGAACTTGAGCTGCACTGCCTGGGTTTAAATTCAGACTTACCACTGTATGACCTTGGGCAAGTTAACTTCTCTGTTTTATACCTCAGTTTCAACCCTGTAAAATGGGAGTAACAATAATACTTACCTCATTGGGTTGTTGTGGGATTAAATGGATTAATATATATGCTTGCCATTATCATCATCATCAACCCAACATTTTTGTAGCATATTGTAAAAAGTCCTTAAAACTTTTATATGTTAACATTGAATATCTCAGGGAGATGGGGTTGGTATGGAGGAGAGAGAAGATAATTTACTTGTTTACTTTAAATCTCTGTACACTTTGGCTTCTTAAATTAATTCATTCAACACTGAACATGTTGAATACACTAGGCACTCTTTTAGGTACTAAGAATACAACAGTGAATACAAGAAAAAAATTCCTGTTCAACCATGGCTTACATTCTGCTGTGAGGGTAAAAGGTAATAAACAAGGTATATATGGGAGAGAGAGTGTGTGTATACACACACTTACATACACATACATACACTGTTAGTGATAAGTGCTCAGGAGAAAAATAAAGCATGGAAGGGGATAAGGGTTTTTAATTTCAAATAAGATGGGAGTGCATGTGAAGATAACATTTGTGTACAGAGCTGCAGGTGATACAAGAGAGCCTTGAGGATTTCCTTTATAAGAGCATTTAGTTGAAAGGAACAGCAAATGAAAGTTAAAGTTAGTGAAGAAAAAGCATAACTGGCATTCTCAGAGAATAACAAAAGAGGTTAGTGGGTCTGAAGAAGGTTACTGGAGCAGGGAGAAAGGGAGTGAGGCCACAGAAGTAATAGATTTATTTGGAAAAAAAATGTTTTGTAGCCTTTTAAAGAGCTGTGCCTTTTACTCTGAATGAGATGGGAAGTCATTTGAGTGTAATGAACTCTTGACTTCTGTTTTACATTCTAACTCTACTAGGTTGAAAACATTATTACTTGAGTAAATACTCCAATTAAAAAAGAACAACTAAAAGTGTACATGGATTCTAATATCACTTCTCTCCTCAAGAATCTGCAGTGCTTCTGTGTTATCTGTTGTGTTACCCTAAGTTTCATTGCTTATGTTTTAAAGCTGTTCATAGTCTTGCCACATTTTACCTGTTTAATCCCATTTCTTCCAGTTCTTCCAGACCTAGGTAATTCTTCTAGTCCTAATTTTTCTAAACCTAGGACCAGTTTTAGCATAGTTCCATTACTTACAATTTGTGCTGGTAAAAATAACTGGGAGATTTTACATCATGGACAATGAATACATAAAAGTTTTTTTTCTATAAATAAATGTTTTGGAAATCTTCATTTAAGTGTTGTTGAAGCTCTTAAACATGTAAATAATTGATTCACTTTCATCATCTTATTAGTCAAGAGTCCTAGTTGCAGAAAGCAGTCTGTTTTATCTAATGATTTATTAGAGGGTACTGACCAGCTAACAGAATCTTTGGGAGGGCCATGAAATCAGATATTTTTGTTATATAGCTTGGAAACATGCAGGCAGAAGAAATGCTCAAGCATACCATGTGGCTTTCATGGTATGCTCCAGCTCCATTCCCTCTGTTGCCCACATGTTATCTTTGAAGCTAGGCACCAGTCACTGGAACTTCTGTCAGAGCTACCACAGAAAAATCAGACACTGTCACCACTATGCTTGAAAGATCGCTGCTTCAGATCATTTACTTCTTCCTTCCAAATATTGCATATTTATATATGCTCAGCAATGCCTAGGCCTTGTCTCGAACTTTAGCTGGAGTGGAGTCTGGGAAATGTTATGTATAGTTACCCATCCTCTGCAATGTATGAAGGTATGCTTGAAAGATTTGAGTGAGTGTTGAGTATCTACCACATTCATAATAAAAAAAATGAAAATAAAAATGACAATGGAGTGTTCTTTTTCAATTATCAGATTAGCAGCAATCAAAAGTTTGACAACTTTTATGTTAACAAAAATACAGGGAAACAGCTGGTCATAAATTCTGGTAGAAATATAAATTTGTGAAATGTGTAGAGAACAAATTGGCATTACTATTAAAATTACAAATAAATGTACCCATAGATTCAGTAATTCCACTCTTGGAATTTATCATACAGAGTCACATAGTTTGGAAACATACGTCTAGCAATAGGAGACTGACTAAATAAATTACAGTATGATCTATACAGGGGAAATTCTGCAGCCACTAAAGAGAAGGATGTGGAATGATTTGGAAAGATCTCCAAGGTACAATAAGTGAAAGAAGCAAGTTGAGCATAGAGTATATGATATTCTGTGTTTGAAAGACAAAAAGACAAAGACGTGTGTATAAACTGTAATAGGATTTCTATTTCTGAGAAATGGAAAATGAGGATTTGATGTGACATGCTAGGAGCCATGTATACCATAGAACTGATTTAGCACAAAATATTTACTAGATATTTGAGAAATCGGTAGCTATTTGCATTGTATCAATAGAAGGAACTGTGTGGTCAAGGGATAGGACTGGAAAAGGGACTTATGTTTTACTTTGATACTTTTTGGATTTTATATTATTTGCCTGCATTGCATACTAACTAATTTGTTTTAAATTAGCTACTGCTGTTGTCTGCCAAACTATGTTTCTGCAAATAAGGAGTGTAAGGCTGTGGTATATTTATCATTAAAGATTTTGTATATTTCTGAATAAATAAAGAATTCTATATAAGGAATTTTTTCTCAGTGACATGAGGGTGGTGTTTTCTTTTTGGGTCGTGTACTATAATTGGTTACTATATATGTTAACTGACATAGGAAGTTGAAAATTAGAAAATATGTCGCTAATTACTTCTGGAAGTGAAATGAGAATGCTTTCTATTTAGAAAAAGCTTACGTTTATAAGTTAATTTACTATTTTGAATATTAGTTTTATATGTAAAAGATGTGATACAAAAAATATGTGATTAACAAATGCATAGCATTAATATTACTTCTTAGATAAGAACTTAGTCTCTTTGTCCTCATGGTAAAGCATGAGGTAAAGAAGCAATACTCTTTACTGTATAATGTAATTTCTCTTTACTAACATATAAATGTTAATACAGAGAGAACTGAGTTTTCCATTTGCTTTTCTGAATTAATGGAATGAATATGAGAAAATTATTAAAACTTTTACCTTAAATTGTTACATTTTTCACTGGTATTTTTGTGTTAAAGTAAGTATTCAAGGAAATGGTAAATTGTAGATACATGAGAATATCTAATTAAAAGTTCTGAGTTTTTCCGTATTTAAGGAACCTTGCAAAACATCTTAACGTCATATTGCTTTGTCTACTTGCACATACTCCTCTCTCATTTATACCCCCAATAATGTTGGTATGCTTTGTTAATATAATGTCAACTTAGAACTTTGATCTAGTCCTGGCTTTCAATTACTTACTTATTTGAAAAATCTAATACTATTTTAACAAAAATACTTGACTGCCATGAAAAGATGGAACCTTAAATGTCCAATGAATTTGAAATTAATTTGAGAGAGGATAGATGTGGGGCATATAGAAGAACACGCCACTTTTCCTAGTAGGATATTATGACCTAATCTCAGTTTTGAGTCTCTGTAAGTCAGTAGTCTCCAAAATGAGGTACACAAATCTGTTGGTGTATGCTAAGAATATTAGAAATCTTATTATATATGTCTTGGTAATAGTACATGGTTTTGAAAGTTTGAAAGCCATTGATATTTAGGCAATTTATTGTTTTATGTACCAATAAAAGCAGCAGCTGGGACCAAGGGGTGAAGCATTTATAACTCACAAAATAAACTTGGAATGCGAACATATTCTTTTCTTTTAATAAATGTGGCTGAACCTTAATGGAGAATGTTGAGATATTAACAAGCTTATAGTAATTCAAGGGCATTTATCCAAATTGGGTTGCATCTCTTTCTTTTGTTTTAATATTTTTGCTAAGCTTGTATACCATGGATGAAGATTTCATAGCCTAGTGTTTTCTCTCAGATTTTTTTGCCAGTTGAAAATACAGATAATATCAACACCAAAACCATGTCCTTCCCTTTCAATTAATTGCAGTTTCTGGCCATTTCACGTTGGGTAGCTTTTTCCTCTGTATCCATCCACTTTACAACCATTTTCTCTGATTGCTGTATGCTCTGAGCAATCAGAGCAAAAATGGCAAAAGAGATGCCATTTTTTTCCCTTGTACTTTCATGTATCCAGTACATTGTGGTGTGCATCCTATAAGAGACCAGGAAATATTATTGACAACAGTAATTTAATAGTTTATGAATGTTCATGTTTTTATCTCAGATATTCAAAATTAAAGCAGTCCAATTGGCTGAGAAACTCCTTCCTGCCTTTAACACACCTACGGGGATTCCTTGGGCAATGGTGAATCTGAAAAGGTAAATTCTATTTTTATGTGGCTATTCCTGTTCTAAATAAATTAGATTAACTGATTTTTTGACCCTTTAAAAAGGTATTAGAGATTTCTAATGATCAGCCCCCACCATACTTTTTAAGACTTAAACTGTTTTTCTCTTCATATGTACAGAAGCATATTTCTTTAAAACATTGTCTGATTTTTAAAATATGTCCTTTACTTTGAAACAGTTCACTTGCCATAACCGTATTCCAGTTTCTACTGCTTGTTTCTCTAAGTCTAGATTTCTGTCTCTTACAAAATAGTTGTTTCTTTATGATTTGCTTATTCATTTGCATTTAGTGCTGTAATGGATTCAAAGTGCTTTCCCTCTCTTGTTTTATGTACACGACATGTTGATCTTTTTCTAAGTCAAAATGGAACACAGTATACCTTAAAATCAGGGCTTCCTATTGCTGAATGTCTTACTGATGATAAGGGAAGACATAATTCCTGACATTGACTATAGGGTCCTTTTTATGGTATTTACACTGTTGAAGTTCAAAGTGAGGCATGATTCTGTGACAGCTTTATTTGGGAAAACTAATCTATTTTAGTCATTTCCTTCTAATGGAGAACTTTATAAAGTTTTAATTTTCACTGAGAAATCAGTATTTAATACTGAGCATGACATCTAACTTTACTGTTCTTTGATGTCATGCAATATACATAATGTAAACTCCCTGTTTGTGAGGAAAAAGCTAACTAGAGTTCCAGACCAACCTCCACAAAAGGATGTGGTCACATACCGGTTCTCTGTCCTTAGTTTCATGATAGATTTTCTGATGTTTCCTTCAGTAACATTGTCAGAGTCATATTATATAACTTTCTTAGATAATAAGAATTTTAACTTAATTAGCTTACAATTTAAGTCTGAGATGAAGAAAGACTGCAGGATATTATTATTATTATTATTATTTGTCTATATAGAAAATAACTGAAAAATCCAGCATTGCAGAACTTCAAACTTAGATTGAGATGAAAATAGAAGGGTTTTCAAGGACCATGTCTTGAACATAAGTTTAATTTTCATGTTGTTTCTTTGTATATATTCATACCCATACATATGTTACTTGGGTTTATCGATCACAGATGTAATTATTTACCTATTTTTTAAAGGTTTTTGTTTCTGTTTTTGATTGAGATCTACATATGTCTCATAAACAGACTTTCTTCCAATCTTGCTGTCTGAAAGCCAACTCATGTTAATAATCTAACATTATTTATCTCCTACGATATGATATATAGAATACAGAAGCACAAACATAGATACTGGTGGAGCTTTTAAAATTTTTTATGGTTTGTTTGGATACTTGCTTTTCTACATCTTATTTTTCTCACTCAACAAAATCTCATGGAAATACTCTTCCAGGTCATTCCACAGAACTTTAAATCAATCTTTGTGATGACTACATAGTGGAATATAGGATATATTATAATACATAGGTTATACCATAATTTGTGTAATCATTCCATATCAGTGGTATTTGTTTATTTCCATTATTTTGCTACCATAAACATTGTTACAATAGCATCCTGTTATATGTGTCCTTGTTTAGTGGGGAATTTTCTCTGAAAATGATTCTTAGGAATATGATTGCTGTATCAAAGGGCATATGTCTCTTTTATCTTTGTGGGATAGATTCCCAAGTGTGGAATTGCTGGATCAAAGCATATATGTATTTTTAAATTTAGTAGTTACTCCCCAGATGTTTTCCAAAAGGCTGTAGATTATCATATTTCCATCAACAATGTGTGAGAGTACCAAAATGTCTACAAGTATATGTTCTGTTTAATTTTCAAGAGACTGATGGCTATAAAGTGTTACTATTGTTATTTTCATTTGTATTTTCTGCTTAGTGAATTTGAGCATCTTTTCATAAATTTGTTGAACATCTAGATTTGTTTTTTGTGAATTGTCTGTTCCTAGTGTTGATTGGATTGTTTGTCTTTTTGTAGTTAGTTAATAGAAGAGCCTTGTAGATTATAGAATTATTTCTTTTTTCCCTGTTCTACTACTTGTTTGTTATCTTTATTTATAATAATTTTTCATTCCTAAGTTTTAGATGTTTATATATTCAAATATATCTTTTATAACTTTGGGGTTTTCAATCTTGGTTAAAAAGATTGTCTTCACCTATATTTTATAGTCTTCTGGATTTCCATAAAATGTTTTTACAATACTGCTTTTTTTTTTTAAAAAATCATCAAATATGATGTTGGCTGTAGATTTTTTAATCAATTGCCTTTATCAGATTGAGGAAGTATTTTTCTCTAGGTAAACTGTTAAAATAACTTATAATAAAATTTTTCAAAAACTCATTAGATACTATTCTTACCTAGGCTCTTTGTGAGGTGTTTTCACAATCTTAAATGTCATTTAATTTCCTAACAGCCATGTGAACTAGGTATCATGAACTCTCACATTATGGATAAGGAAAATGAGTCTCACAGAAAGCAAATATCTTTTTTTTTTATTGTGGTAAAAGTCACATAATAGAAAACATAACTGTGTTAGCCATATTTAACTGTATAGTTCAGTGGCACTAAGTACATTCACATTGTTGTGCAACTCTCTATCATCCATCTCCCAAATTTTTCACCTTCCTAAACTGAAACTCTGTCCCTCTTAAACACTAACTCCCCATTCCCCCTCCCCAATCCCCAGCCCCGGCCCCTGACATCTACCAGTGTACTTTCTGACTCTATGAATTTGACTATTCTAGGTACCTCATATAAGTGGAATCAAACAGTATTTGTCTGCACCTAATGTATATTGGAATGCATTTTTAAGGTTAACTTAATATATGTCCTGCAAGCATGGTACCTTCTTTTTTATTCTTCCCCTGTGCTATACAGTAGGTACTCACCAGCCATCTACTTCATACATAGTAGTGTACGTACGTCAGTCCCAATCTCCCAGTCCATCCCACCCTCCCCCACTTGGTGTCCATACATTTGTTCTCTACATCTGTGTCTCTGTTTCTGCTTTGCAAATAGGTTCATTTTTCTCAGTTCCACATATGTGCGTTAATATACGATATTTGTTTTTCTCTTTCTGACTTACTTCACTCTGTATGACAGTGTCTAGGTCTGTCCATGTCTCTGCCAATGGCACAATTTCGTTCCTTTTTAAGGCTGAGTAATATTTCATTGTATATATGTACCACATCTTCTTTATCCATTCCTCTGTTGATGGACATTTAGGTTGCTCCCCTGTCCTGGCTATTGTAAATAGTGCTGCAGTGAACACTGGGGTGCATGTATCTTTTGGACTTATGGTTTTCTGTAGGTATAAGCCCAAGAGTGGGACTCCTGCGTCAGAGAAGGCAAATATCTTGCTCAAGGTCCTACAGTTAATTAATGGCAGGACTAGGAGCCTATGTGCTACATCAGTAGTTAAGATTATTATCCTTATCTTCTACATCTATTTCAGCTCCTCTGCCAAATCATATATTACTCTATTCTGCTTACACTTTAGTGGTAATTATAAGATGTGGTTCTTGTGTCTAAAAAATCTCATAATTATTTCAAACTTGTCCTTTGACTTACCTAATTTAATATTTATCCAGGTGATACAGAGTTTAAAAAGTCAGCTAGTGCTAAAAGATCTAAAACCAATAACATCAATCCTTCTATGAGAGAAAGATTTATATTTTTTACTTCCTCCTAAAAGTAGAAAAGACCTTAGAGAATGGTTTAGAGTTCTAGTAGGAATAACCTGTGAACTCTGCTACTTAAATAATTAATCTAGACTTCCAGTTCCAGCCATGGAATAGCTTATATCAGGTTAACTCTCCCACTGAAAACAATCATAAAAGGTCAGCAAGATGGTTTGAAGGGATTAGAGAGCAACTAACTAAGGGAGGACCCAAGGGGCTGTGATCCTAAGAGAAGGTCATCTCCGTAGAAACACTGGCTTTACCCCCGAGGGCATATTCTAAATTATGGTGCAGGGCAATTGAAGCCAAGCCTAACGTAGCGGTCATTTAGGGCAAAGAAGACTATGGTCAGGTCTTGGAGCTGCCAGAATGGCTGAGATACGAGGGACAAGTGTCTCAAGACAGGAAGGAATTGCAGAGGAAAAGCCCCAAAATTTATGTACAAATTTTCCTCAGATTGTTGGCTGATTCTATACCTGCCCATGCACAGGGACTCAAAAAAACTAGATAACAGCATGTGGAAGTTAATTTAACAGCTACATGGTACTGGCGAGACATAGGTTAGTGTTTAAGCCTGCCAAGGTGGAGGGCCCTGTGAGGCTGTCTGTAAAATAAAAAGTGAAAAACCTTGTTTAGAATTTAGTATTTTGAGATGTTTAAATGCACTATGAATGAAACTTTCATTTGGGACTTTGGGACAGAAGTTTTTACATGGAAATGGGATTTTGTGTTTATACTTGACTTTGCCATAATCCATTCGCCATGCTGATGCCTAGGTAATCTTTCTAAATGGTATGCTTTATTCTTTAAATATTATGTTACATTCCTTAAAATTCTCCATGATGTTCCATCATACTTAAAATAAAAAAACTTTAAATTTCACCATAGCCTACAGAATTTCTGCACAGTCTGGATTTTACCTAGCTTTCTAACCTCATACTGTATCACTCACTTCCCCTTCCTGAGCTCCAGCCACACTAGCCAACTTTTTCCTCAGGGCCATTGCGTTTGCTATTTCCTCTGCTGGGAATTCTCTTCTTCTGTATCTGTTCACTAGCTTCTTCTCATCATTCAGGTCTCAGTTTAAATTGTGTCATTTTAGAAACTCTTTGAACGTTATACACAGTCTTCGAACTCATTTTCCATCACTAGTACTCAGTATTCTATCACTCTATTTAATTTTCTTCATAACAATTATCACTATTAAAATGGTCTTACTTATTATGGGAACAGGAATGTTATATGTCTGGTTCACTACTATATGTCCCAGATAATAGTAGGCACTTAATATTTGTGAAATGAATGACTGTCCTACATAGTTACTGTATCCATATTTCTTCCTTGGTTCTCATGTCTGGCTTCAAAAAAATATGTTTCTGGCATTTGCCTATCATAATTTCAAAAACAATATAAAAATAGCACCAAAAAATTAACGAACTTTCAGCAAGGTAGTGATATACCCTGATATCTATTTTAATGTTTTCTCAACACATAAATAAAACATATCAAAATGAATTGCCAGTATACAAGTAGATATAAAGGGGAAAGTTTAACAAGTACATGGTACTGGGGAGACAGAGGTTAGTGTTTAAAGCTGCCAAGGTGAAGGACCCTTGATAAACACTCCAGGCTTTCAGCTGAGATCCCAGAGGGCCCCTTCCTAGAGGGAGAGGTAAAACTGAAATAGACTACCCTTAACAAAGCCTAAAACCAAGGTAATCTGCCTATACTCAACCTATGTTTGAGAGGAAACTTAACCTTCTGAGAAAGAAGATAACATCCAGAAGTCTACAATTATTCATTCATATAGTTTGGCTTCCAAAAAAATTTATAAGGCAGGCTAAAAAAAAAAGAAAAAAAAAGTAAGAAGATATCCTAGACGTATATCTGCACAAATGAAATGTACACAAGATTATTCACTATAAAAGTTTTCATAATAGCAAAATATTAGAAATTTGCCAAAGGACCACTATAGAGGATTGGTTAAATAAGTTATGTCTATTCATATAGCATAGTAGTTTTCATACAGGCACTATGAGCATTTGAGACAGGACAGTTCTTTATCAGGATACTGTCATGTTACATCTTTGGCCCCAGCACAATAACGGTAAGTTGCACCTTCAAGGTTTGAAACAACTCAAGATGCTCTCACACATTTTCATATGTCTCTGGGGTGAGACATTTCAAGTGAAAATCATTAATGTCATGGAATTGTGTGCACCTATTAAAAAAATAAAATGAGAAAGTTGTTTATGAACTGATATGGAACGCCTACTGAGGTACATCTTAATAGCAAAATCTGACATACAGAGCAGTAAGTATACTTTGCTATGTTTTGTTTAAGAAAGGAGGAAAATAAGAATATATATTTGGATTGCTTATATATGCATAGAAATTTCTGTACTTATACATAAGCTAATGAATGATTATATTTGGGGCCTGTAAGGGGAAGAGAGATGAGAATGGGGTGAAATATATTTAATGTATACTTTTCTACATTGTTTTGATTTTTAGAACATGTGGATATTCTATTAACAATAATTTAAAAATAATAAAATTTTAGATATAAGTAATCTATTGTTTGAGATAATAATTTCTAAGAGATATATTTAAAATTTATGTATTCATTAAAAAAATGTTTCATTTTTTTTCCCAATCCTGTCTACTTTTACCTTTTCTTTCATTCAGTGGAGTAGGGCGAAACTGGGGCTGGGCATCTGCAGGTAGCAGCATTCTTGCTGAATTTGGTACACTGCATATGGAGTTTGTCCACCTCAGCTACTTGACAGGAAATCCGATTTACTACAAAAAGGTTAGTTTTCTTGCCTACTTTTCTTTGTTATAAAAGAATCCTTTAGGATTCTACCCCAAAGATTTGATTAATGCTTAGGAAATGTTTGCCTTTTTAAAAATTATGTAAAGAAATGTCCCTTCTTTTTAGAACATATTTAAAATATTTACTGTTATTTGAGAAGATATAACCACTAGTAAGTTTTTTTTTAAATTCCATTACTATCTCTGTTTAGCATTGTGCTGAAGTTCCTAGTCAGCATGGCAAGATGAGACAAACAAAATGAACAAAAAGGTAAAGAATTGAAAAGGAAGAAAGAAAACAGTAACTGTTCACAGATTAGATGATTACCTAAAGTATTAAGACAATCTACATATAAATTATTAGAAATAAGAGCTTAATTTATATTTTGAATAAAAGGTCAATATAACTATTAAAAATCAGTAGAATTTCTCTGTACCAGGTACAGCAGGCAAGAAAGTATCATTTATAAAAACATATCTTATGTGGTAGGATAAAAGTATAAGTTTCCCGCAAATAAATCTAACAAAATATAAAGTTCAAAACTATTAAGGGACATTAAAGATGACCTAAATAAATCGAGAGATGTATTATGTTCATGTATAGGAAAACAATATCATAAAAATGTCAGTCATCTCCAGATTGATCTATAGCATCAATTCAACGCCAATTAATTCCCCAATGCCTTTTCTTTTTTTAATGGAACTTGACTATACACTTCTAGCATTTAAATAGAAGAGAAACATTCAAAATATTCCTGAAGAAAAACATGTTGGGTGGGTTTGTATTACCCAGTTATCAACACTAACAGTATAGTGTTGGTGCATAGAGACAATTAAGACTGATGAACAGAATAAATAGCCCTTAAACAGACCCACATATTTGTGGAAATGTTGTAACAATGGTAGCATTGTAGATTATAAGAATTCTAGGAGCATTAAAGGTTTAAATTTATTTATTTATTTATTTATTTTTATTATTTTTTTTTTGCGGTACGAGGGCCTCTCACTGTTGTGGCCTCTCCCGTTGCGGAGCACAGGCTCCGGACGCACAGGCTCAGCGGCCATGGCTCACGGGCCCAGCCGCTCCACGGCATGTGGGATCCTCCCAGACCGGGGCACAAACCCATGTCCCCTGCATCAGCAGGCGGACTCTCAACCACTGCGCCACCAGGGAAGCCCCAAAGGTTTAAATTTAAAAGACAAAATCTAATAAAGTTGAAAATACATATACTCTATAACCCAGCAATTCCACTCTTTGGTATGTACATCTATATCATATACATAAAAACATTGTTTATATTAGCAATTTATTTGATAAGATTTAATACAGCAGTGAAAATAAATTAATTATGGTCACAATCATCAGTCAAAAGAGTACAATACAACTTTCATAAAGTTTAAAGAAGCAGAGCTGAACAAAATATCGTTTAGGGATTCAAAAGTGATTTTAATAGAATCAGGATGATGATGAACATAAAATTCAGAGCTGTGATGATATCTAGGATAAGGGCAGTGGTATGTGAATGGGTAGCAGTAAACAGAACAGCAAAGGTTATGTAGTGTTGTATTTCTTAAATTGAGGTGTGAGTAGAATCTATATATATTCCTTTCTGTGTATGAAATATTTCATCAACTGGGAAGAATTTTCAGTTAAAGATAGCAAAATGGAGCCAGATCACTGAATTTTCCCTTTCCTGATTAAATGAACAATAGCAGTGAAAATAATAAAGACTGGCAAAAATTCATCAATAACAGTGTAAGAAGGAAAGGCTGTAGCCTCATGTCATAAACATGTGATGGCAAAAAAAAAAAAAAAAAAAAGCAAAAGATTTCTGCTATGATACTTAAGTCTGTTTCCCACCCTATCTTGAATCCTTACTGGGCAGAGAAAGAAAGTCAACAAATTCCTGGTATTCCCTGTTAATCTTACAGGGGAGACCAGTCCATAGGGTGTCCAGTATATAATTCCCACAGCATGAGAGGGGTTCTCACTTTCCATCCTTCATGAGCACAGAGGCTTCAGGAAATGAGCTAGTACACTAGTACTCCAAATCTCAAAGTGTATCCAGAAGGGGAGAATATCCCCGCACACACACAGTAGGAAGGAATTTGAGGACAATTCAGCTATACTCTATCAAACCAAAGTTCAGGTCAGAGCTGACCCAGTTAAATGTGAGCAAGATGAAAAAGAAAGCATGGCAATTATACAGACATACTGCAGGAAGCAAAATCAGGGCAGTAAATAGCATGTAAAAGACTGATAAATAACCCAGTTTGAAATTTTAAAGGTCTCTGTGAGCAATTCATACTATAATAGAGATTGAATTCAGTAAAATTGGAACTCAAAACGAAAATAAAAGAGTAAAATACAAGAAAATTGTAGAGCTAAAGAAACAAATTGAGACCTTGCATAATATATTTCTGTAAAATAAATAAATGAAAAATAACAAATAACTTGTACATAGTTGAAAACTGAATTACTGACATGGAATAAAAGCAAGAGATAATCGTAGTGAAAACAGGGAAAAACATAAAGAGATTAAAAGGATGATAAATTTGTAAAACAGATAATCTAACCTATGGTATTTCTTTTTTTTTTTTTTTTAATTTTTTGCTGCGTTGGGTCTTCGTTACTGTGTGTAGGCTTTCTCTAGTTGTGGCGAGCTGGGGCTACTCTTCGTTGCAGTGCATGGGCTTCTCATTGTGGTGGCATCTCTTGTTGTGGAGCAGGGCTCTAGGTGCGTGGACTTCAGTAGTTGTGGTGCGTGGGCTCAGTAGTTGTAGCACACCGGCTCTAGAGTGCAGGCTTAGTAGTTGTGGCGCATGGGCTTAGTTGCTCTGTGGCATGTGGGATCTTCCTGGGCCAGGGCTCGAACCCATGTCCCGTGCATTGGCAGGCGGATTCTTAACCACTGCACCACAAGGGAAGTCCTATATGGTATTTCTTAAGTGGAGGACCTAACCCATAGAACTCACCTAAAAGCAACAAAAAGGAGAAACAGAACTATGAACTCCATTTTTAACAAAATTAGGAGATACTTGATACTTCATGTAACAAAATAGGAAGAAAGGTTGGCATAAGCAATCAAGGTCAGAGAGAGGTTTGGGTAACTGAGGAGAGGATAGTGGTGGCTACAGATTTCAAAAATAAAAAGCTAATAGAGCAGTTCTCTAGATTAAGTGGTACCTCTTGAGGTACAAAACCAAATCCTCATTAGCGGCAATGAGAACAGGATCACAGACCAATGGTGGATGCTTCTTTGGACCCCACTAAATATGATGTGTTGAGAAGCTAGAAAAACAGGATTCAGTTAGGAATCTCACTGACACGCTGTATTTGTGCCCATACACTTTGGTGAGGGAAGAGAATGAATGACAGATTCTCTATTATGCGTAGTGCTGCATTGCTAGTTTCAGTTGCCTGAGGAGAAGCAAAGGCTTAAAAAAGCACATTCACATTTGGACTCTGCTTATCCTTTTATGTCAAAAATCATGTGAATTGCTGGTTCAAGAAAAATAGTAATGAGTAAGTCATCAAAAAAGAACATGTATAGAATTTATACAAAAATATTACCAGAAGAAAAAAAGAAAGAAAAAATGTGAAAAATAAATGATGGCCAAAAAATGCTTATCAGAATTTTCTTGAAGAACTGGACCAAACATCACCATGAGAGAGAAGATAATGAAACTCTCTTCCCTGTGAAACAAGAATATAAGATGTGATATCATTAATAAAGTGTAAGAAAAAATTAAGTTATTGTCAAAATGAAGGGCAAAATGGAAGCAATACAAAGAAAGCATTCAAAATACAGTAAGAGACTTAGAAGACAAAATTGAGACAGGCTAGTAAACATATGGAAATGAAAAGATAGATAAAAAGATTTAGAAAGGAAATAATAGATGTAGAAGAGAAGCAGAGAGGATTCAATGTATGCATAATTTTCAGGAGACAAACAAACAATAATTTTTTCATCTTTTATAACAACATCATCCTGAACTGACTAAACCTGGTTCATGGAATTATTCAGATTGAGATTGTTGTACATAGAGTTGGTCTCAAACATGAAAGAACACAGGTAATAAGCATCCCTGAGCCCATTCCTAAAACTGCATGATGACAGAATCCAGCTGAGTGAAAGATGATTGGGAACTTTGTGTTAAGTCCAGAAAATAGTGAAGTATATATAAGGTCCTGTGAAAAAGAAAATGTTTCCCCAAGTCATTTATACCAATTAGGTTATCCTTCAGATGAGAAGATAACATTCTCAAATAAGAATAGAAGAAATGGAATACCTTTGTGCTTTTTTTTTTAAGCACTTAAAAAATCCATCATCCAATCTAGAGATGAATCAAAACAAAGTCCCTGGGAAAGTCTCTAGCTTTTTAATATGTTTCATGATTTTTCCCCCCTTAACTTCAGGATATCTTTTAGGAATTGGAAGTTTAGGAATTTTAGAAATATAGGGATATCTATTATGGGATCAATATTTAAAGTTCAGCAATTTAGTTTTACTTTATTTACCTTTTCATCTATTAACTTCAGAGTGGTTTCATACTTTTTTATTACAAATGTCCTATTATGATTATATTTCTATGAAATTATTTGTTTTTATGTTTAGTTATGCATACATTGAATATGTCTGGAATGATGTTTATCACCGATGTTTCTGATGGCTATTTCTGGATAGTACAATTTTGGAATTTAAATTGGTTTCTGTCTGTGCTCTTTTCTTTGTATTTTTATTTCTTGAGTTTTAAATAATGCTCATATTTCATCTTATAAAAATAATGAGTCATTAGAAGCCTTTCCTTACCGTCACTCACACACACACACACACACACACACACACACACACACACACACACACACAGATTGGGGGGTGGGATGGCAGTGTAGGCTCTGAGTGAGGAGAAAAACAAAGCCCAGATTAATATAAAACCTTAATGATTTTTTTTTCATTAATTGCATTCTTAATTTTATTTTGCTTATTAGGTCATGCACATTCGGAAACTACTTCAGAAAATGGATCGTCCAAATGGTCTTTATCCAAATTATTTGAATCCACGAACAGGTCGCTGGGGTCAGTGTAAGTATTTCTATTACAACTGATGCTTTGTTGAAAGATTGAAACTTGTGCTTGATGTGTTGATAAATATACTACATGTAATGTTAGAAACCTCAGTTAGTATATAACCCTGTGATCTGCTAGTGCTGTTACCTTTGGCAAGTTTCTAATCTCTTGTAGCTTCAGGTTTTCTACTTGTAAAATGGAAACATGAATTTCCTCTCTCACAGGAGTATTTTATTTCATGTATGTGTAAGTACTTTGCTAAAATATAGTGTGGCATTTGCGAAGAGTTGTACTTTTAAGCCCTTATTTGTAAACTATATCTTCATGTAAATAAGAGCGTTGCTTGATGTAAATATGTAGTAACGGAATATGAAGAACAGTTGAGCATGTTAAATGACTAGAAAATGGGGTGATTGCTCTTGGACAGGTCATGTCTGGTCATTCATTTTAAAAGAAGGTATCAGTGTCTGTTATTTACCAGGCTCTTGAATGAGACTGGAGATAGGGAAAGAATATATAGGACTTGGTCTGAATTCAGGCAGCTCTCAGGCTAGCAGGCAGGGTAGGCAGACACACTTAGAAGTAGTTGAAATATAATGTGATAGATGTATTGATAGTAGAGGAATGTACCAATTATTAGGTGAGACTGTGGTAGAAGTGATTTCCTGTCTCAGGAGACAGTGTTTTGTTTGGGGAGGGGGTGATTTTCTTATTAGAGTTTTAGAATTGATCTTTGAAGGAATTGATTTTTTAAAAACAATAAATAATAAATGTTTTCTGTTAGTTCATGGAAAAAAAAACACAAATGGACAATATACAGGTGTTCATATTTAACCCTAAAAGTGGTGCTAATGAGGATGATACATGGAGACAACGTAGTGTAACAGTACACTCTTTCTGTACAGACTGGTGCTACTTTACTAGAATGTACAAAAGACTGCCATCTGTAGTACCATATTTGTAGCATCTCCATAGACTGGTCATCAGAGACCTTTGTCCCTCTGTCTTCTCACTTCACCAAGTCCCTAATCAAATCAATGAAGCTTTTAAACAGAAGACACTGTTCTTTATCTATTAAATCTATAAAGGAAATGGACACATCCCTGTATCCAGTGCTTCAAAAAGTATTAGGGCTTCCCTGGTGGCGCAGTGGTTGAGAATCTGCCTGCTAATGCAGGGGACACGGGTTCAAGCCCTGGTCTGGGAGGATCCCACACGTTGCGGAGCAACTAGGCCCATGAGCCACAACTACTGAGCCTGCGTGTCTGGAGCCTGTGCTCCGCAACAAGAGAGGCCGCGATAGTGAGAGGCCCGCACACCGCGATGAAGAGTGGCCCCCACTTGCCACAACTAGAGAAAGCCTTCACACAGAAACGAAGACCCAACACAGCAAAAATAAATTAATAAACTCCTACCCCCAACATCTTCTAAAAAAAAAAAGTATTAAAATTTGTATGACTTTTGAACTAGTGACCCATTTCTAAGCATTTATTCCAAAGAAATTTTCAGATATATATATATATATATATATATATATAGAGAGAGAGAGAGAGAGAGAGAGAGAGAGAAATATAGATACACACACACACAGCACATATATATGTATATAGAGGTAATTTACAATTTTGGAGTTATTTATAATAGGGATAATTTGGAAACATTCTAAAGCACTCCATAGAAAGTCCAATGGAACTTTCTATGATGATGAAAATGTTCTATTTCTGTCCTATCTAATATAGTAGTGGTTATTAGCATGTGGTTATTGAGCACTGGAAATGTTAGTATGTTGTGGAACTGCATTTTAAATCTTATTTACTTTTAATTAATTTAAATTTAATTAGATATTTGTGACTAGAGCCTACCACATTGGACAGTGCAGTTTATAAACATCCTATGAAAGAGATTTGGTTAAATTATAATCCCTCCAGATCTGATATACAACATAGTTGTTATAGAATACTTGACATAGATAAATATGAAATATCTAGAAAGATATTGAGAAAAAGAGAGAAAACAAATACCACAAGGATAGAAACCAAAGTGTTACCTGTGGTTTTTTACAGACTGTTTATTTTTGTTTTCTTCTTTTGTTTACCTCTATTAATCTAAATTTGATAATGGACATGTATTACTTTTGAAGTAAGATTAAAAACATTTTTATATAAGAAGATGCTATTTTCCACACCAAAATCTTAGAGTACTGGAAAAATTAAATCACTGTTTGAGAATTGCCAGCCTTTGAAATGACCAGCAGTGTCTCACTGATGGCATCTTAATTATTAAAGTTATAACTCTTTCTCTTCATCATATGGTGTTGTGAAAACTAGATAGCCACATGAAAAAGAATGAAGTTGGGCCCTTACCTTTATCGGATACAAAACTTAACTCACAATGCACTCAAGACCCTAAATTTAAGGACCAAAACTATAAAACTCTTAGAAGAGGGACAAATCTTCATGACCTTGGATTTGGGAGTGACTTCTTCAGAAGCATAGGCAACAATAGAAAAAATAGATCAATTGGATTTCATTAAAATTAGAAACTTGTGCATCAAAGGATATTGTCATGAGATTGAAAGGCAGCCCACAGAACGAGAGTTTATTTGCAAATAAATGAGAGTTAATATTTTCAAATCATATATCTGATAAGGGCTTAATATCCAGAATATATAAAGACCTCTAAAACTCAACAGCAAAAAAGACAAACACTCAATTAAAAAATGGGTAAAGGACTTGAATAGATATTTCTCCAAAGAAAATATTCAAATGGAAAATAAACACATGAAAAAAATGCTCAACATCGTTAGTTATTAGGGGAATGCAATTAAAAGCATAATGAGATGTCACTTCACACCTACCAGGATGACTGTAATCAAAAGGACAGATAATGAGTGTTGGTGAGGATGTGTGGAGAAATTGGAACCCTCTCACACCACTAGTGGGAATGTAAAATGGTGTAGCCACTGTGAAAAACAGTTTGATGATTTCACAATAAGTTGAACATAGAATTCCGTATGATCCAGCAGTTCAACTCCTAGGTATCTACCCAAAAGATTTGAAAGCAAGGACTCAAACAGATACTTGTATGCCAGTGTTCACAACAACATTATTTGCAATACCCAAACGTAGAAGCAACCAAAGTGTCCAAGAGATGGATAAACAAAATGTGGTATATACATTCAATGGAATATTATTTAGCTATAAAAAGGAATAAAGTTCTGATACATGCTACAACATCGATGAACCTTGAAAATATTATGCTAAAATGAAAAACGCCAGTTGCAAAAGGGCAAATATTGTATAATTCCAGTTACATCAGATATCTAGAGTAGTCAAACTTACAGAGACAGAAAGTGGATTGGAGGTTACCAGGGGCTTGGGTGGGAGGAGAATGGAGAGTTATTGCTTAATAGGTACAGAGTTTCTATTTGGGGTGATGAAAAAGTTTTGGAAATAATGACAATGTTTGTACCACATTATGAATGTAATTAATGCCACTGAATAGTACACTTAAAAAATGGTAAAAATAGTAATGTTCACGTTATATGTATATATTTTACCACAATAAAAAATTGCAGTAAAAAACAATTCTTTCATTCATACTTGTTTTTTCCCACAAAACAAATCCAGATGACTTCTTTAGAGTATGTTCACTCTCAGCATTTATTAATTTTGAGACGGTTATAAAAAGAGCTATTCACTGGTTGTTTTGACAAGAGGTCTTTAAAATTCTAGGGGAGCTATCCTGATATCCCTTTAGCAGCTGCAGTCCTTTTAAATTGTCCAATTTGTTCCTTTTAGTATTTTTGTATATTTTGTATCAGTTTCTGAAAAGTGTATCAAATTCCATTATTATCTTTGAGCAGTATAAATCTGTCATAACTATAAATAGTCTGCAAAACAAACAGTGAATTGAACTGAAATTTAACAATTCAGCTTTGGCTAACTGTATTATAATTAGAGTAATGATAATTCTCTGACATGCACACAGCAATCACACAGAATAGTTATGGTAATTACCTTCAGGAAAAGTACTTGGCAACAGATATAAAAGAATATAGTAAGCAACCTAGATTTAAAGACACATCATTAATATCTTTTTTTTTTACTTTATTTTGTCACTAGTTTTCTAAGTACAATACTTAGTCTATGCTGTTTAATGACTTAAGTGAAGAAAATATAGAAAATTTATCATTACTGATTCACTAAATTTTATACTACTGATTTAAAAACTGTGAAAGAAAAGCAAGAATGGGTATAATATTTGGAGTTAGAAGACTAATCCAGGCTTTCCTGCTTAATAATTTAGATAAGTTATTTAACCTCATGCCTTTGTTTCTTCATCTGTTCTGATTGTACTTATTTTAATAAGACAGTTGTGTGGGTCATATTTTTGAGATAATAAATATATTTGAAAATGCTTCATAAACTAGAACACATGATACAAGTATTTTTATTCTAGAATTTCTTGTAAGAACACTTCAAGAATTAACTTCTTAGAAACCTGCCATTAACTTCATGACATGCTAAGACAGATAATACGAACCATTGGTATTTAGTAATACTTTATAATGTGTTATCAATTTCTGAATTTCAAAAGGACCTTGGAGTGACATGGTTCATCAGATTTGACATCTAGGCAGGCATGGTTCAGTGGTTCAAGTAAGAAAGTCAGACTGCGGGGTGATAAATTCCGTAGTTAACCAAGGATTGCAGGTGTCTGCTGTGTATTTATTTATTAAGCATATAAACTTCCACTGGAACAAGAGTCTAGAAGAGCTGGAGAGAGCCTGTCAGGCAGGACTGAGACTACATCCTATAACCTAAGTAACCTGTAACTAAATCTGTAATGCCTAGCAATAATTAACATACCTAAAAGTCATTTCCCCTAAACCGTGATGCCAAAGACTTTTGCCTTTTCCATCTTTTTCTCGTTATTTCACCTACTTTAATTTTATGTTTTCTTCTTTATGTTTTCTTTTCCTGCTCATTTATTAATCCTTAGATCTACAACATATCCAGAAATAATGTTCAAGACCAAAGTGCAAAATTTTAAAAATGCCCTAAATGTTATTTTAATGACATTTACAAGTGTCATGCTCCTAAGTACCATTTGTGTCCTTTGATCACTTCATACATTCTCTCTGAGTAAACTCCATTATGGCTCAAATACATTTTTATAAACCCCAATTTTATAACTCCCAAAGTTATACCCCCAACTTATCTCTCTCTGGATTTCCACATGTTTGTTATATCCATTTAGCTATCCAGCTAGTCCCTCAAATTCAGCATGCCCAAGATTCACACTCCTTCCATTTTAAGCCATTTCCCCCTCTAGTATTCCCAGTTTCAGTGAAGAGCACCACTGTTCACTCATTGGCCCCAGCAAGAAATCTAGACATCATCCATGATTTCTCTTCCTCCATTCTTTCAGTAAACACCTGATATCAAACCAAAAGAGTGTGGTAGAGTCAAGAAAAATTAGATTATTTTAAGATGTTAATAATAAGAGGTAGTTTCAGTTGAAGGGTAGAAGTTGATAAACCAAGCGGGGGATTCCTGGAAAGGAAGCAGAAGTGGTTAGTGTCCAGAGCTAGATGGAGTGCATAGAGTAGAGAAGGAACATTTCTTCCTCTTTAACAGGCAAAGGGAATAGATAAATTGATAGATGGGGGTATAGAAAGTTGAAAGATACATTTTTGGGGTGAATGATCTGTGTTTTTTATGTGAATTTGAAGGCTTGGTTGTCTGCTGAGAGTAAGGAAGAAGGTAGAGCTATAGAGGTCTTTTGAAGAAGAGATTTCAAAAATCTGCTTTAGGGAATGGGAAAGAGCAGTAATCAAGGGGTCATAGAAAAGTTGACAAGCAATGCTGAGGTTCTCATTGGCGGTGAAAATTGTGAATTTGGGGATAATAGTAGAGTAGACTGACAGGTGGGCTGATGTTTTACTGGTTGCATGAAATAGGTGAACAGTGGAGCGAGGATCCTGAATGGTTGGACAAGAGGATCACCTGTTGCTTCCTTTCCTAACCAGCCTAGACTGCATAGGATCCAAAATAGTGTGAGAATATGAGTATGTTTAGTCTTCTGTGTTACCTGTCCTACAAATCCCAATACTTGTATCAATGTAGCCATGTACCTTTCGCATTCATCTACAGAGTCAGCTGAGCATTGCTGATGAAAATCATCAGTAATACAGGGTAAAGTCACTATAAATTTATAATTTCCAATTCTAACTGGATCACCAGTACCCCTCACAACTCTAACTTTGATCAGTTTACTTTTTTATTCTTTACTCTCCTTAAGTCTTCTGTATAAACCTCCTATCCATCCTCATCTCTCTTTTGACTGTTTCTTTATTTTCAATTTCCTGGGCAGTTTTAGTTTAGGTATGTCTTTAGTAAAAAGTATTTATATAGATTATTAAAATAAAACTTTTAAAAATTCCTGTGTGAGAGTCTCAGTTTATTTTAAAAGATGAGTTTAATTTAATTTGTTGATGTTACTGATAGGTTTGGGCTGATTCCAAGTATCCTTTTTATTTTGTTTAAAATAAGTATACACTTATGAAAACCATCACCACAATCAAAGTAATGAACATATCACCCCAAAAGATTTCCTCATACCCCTTTATGATTTTTTTCCTCACTTCTTCCTCGAGCAACCACTGATCTGCTTTCTATCATTGCAGATAGGTTTGTATTTTCTACAACTTTATATAAATGCAATCCTTTATATGTACTTTTAATTTTTGTCTGGCTTCTTTCACTCAGCATTATTATTTTGAGATTCATCCATGTTGTGTATATCCGTAGTTCCGAGTACAGTTCCACTTTGTGGAATACCACAATTTGTTTATCCATTCACCTGTTGATGGACATCTGGGTTATTTTCACTTTTGGGCTGTTACAAATAAAGTGCTTTGAACATTCACACACAAGCCTTCGAGTGGACATGTGTTCTTCTTTCTCATGAGTAAATATCCAAGAATGGAATGTTTGTATCGTATGGTAGGTGTGTATATTAATCTTGTTAAGAAACTGCCAAGTTGTTTTCCAAAGTGGATGTACCATTTTACATTCCCATCAATAGTGTTCTTTCACATAATCACCAATACAAAAAAAGACTACTAAATATGTGAAATACCACATCCAGGAGAAAAAAATATCCTAGAAAATTGGATACATATTTGAGGAGAGTGATTATGGTATACTCCTACTGGACTAAATTTGAAGTATGTTGGAAATACGGCTGTCACTATAATGTTTAAATTATTGGTCTTAATATAGTCATTGTAATTAAAAAACATTATTTTTTATCCTCTGTCTTCTCTTTCTTCCACCTCCATCCTTCTCTTTTCTCTTTTGTTGCAGATCATACATCAGTTGGCGGGCTAGGAGACAGTTTTTATGAGTACTTACTAAAAGCATGGTTGATGTCAGATAAAACAGATCATGAGGCCAGAAAAATGTATGATGATGCTATTGAGGTAATTATTATCAGAACATTTACCTAATTAACATATCAAATATATGATGTATTTGATAGAAATTGATGAGCATCTGTACATATTATATACATTCCTTAGAGTTTGTTAGTATTTTAATAAAATAGTCATATATTAAGTTTTTCTTTATTGTGGCACTTTAAAGAAATTGTTGAGGAATTTAGTGTAACATATTTATATATGAAAATTTATCTTGATTACTTGTAGCTATTTTCTACAGAGACTGGAAAAGCTAACTTCACATACTTTTCCATAAACATTTCTTTTTTGAAATGACCCATTAAACCTACATGTTGAGAGCCTTATGGGTAAATAATAAGGACAAAACACTTTTATAGTACTTTTTACGTGCCAGGAACTGTTCTGACCCCTTTTACATATGTGAAATCATTTAATCTTCTCTACCATTTTATACATGAGGACCTTAAGGTGCAGAGAGGTTAAGTAACTTGCTAAAGGTCGCATAGCTTAGTTAGTGATGGAGCCTGGAACTCGAGTCTAGATCCAAAGCCTATGCTCTTAACCACTATTCTGTATTGTTTTATATTTATGTAACCTCGTATCACAGTGTAAAAGTTTAAAATTGGAACAAGTTTCATTCTTGGAAACACTTATATGTGATACCTCCAAGTGGAAACTGTGAAATAGAAAAGTGATTTAATCACTTTGTAAATTATTTGCTTTCTGATCTAGTATAAACCCCTATCCCTGTAATAATTTAATCACTTTTAAAAATTGTGTATTTTGTATGTAACACCATTTCTGACTCTAGTCAATGATCCATATTCAAAGTTACAGTTGTTTTGTATTTAAGTTAAACCAAGGATCTTATTACCCATTTATATCCTTACTTTTTGAGGAACTAATCCCTATAGTTGTTTATAAAAATGCACAGGAGTTGAACTAATATGTGGCATTATAGTGCTTTGCCCACTGTAGGCATTCAATAAATGTTTCTTGAAGGAGTGTGTTGACTAAGAAATTGAACTAAATTGATGTGTAATCAGGAATCTCCACTTTAGTATGTGACTTCTGAAATTCTTTATGAAGACCTATATTTTGAAAAGTTGGAGAATTTTATTGTTATTAAACTTTAAACCTAGAAATTTTTATGAGGCATGAAAAGTCATTATCTAAGAAGAATGTAATAATTTTAGAATTTCAATGTTGAAAATAGCCACCCCTTAGTCATTCCCACTAGCCTATGGGTTCCTTGAAGACAGACTGATTTGTTTATTATTGTCTAGCATGACCTGAAACAATAGGTATTCAATAAGTATTTGATAAATGAATGACTGTATTTACTATTTTTATTTTTGAGAAAGTGTGATGTCATATACCACGTAATCATTTTTTCTTCATAGTTTGCTGCTTTCTTGTAATATTTTGAATCTAAAACCATTTTCTCTTGTTTTGCATAATGTTTCCTAAAGGAAAAAGAACATGATATTTGTCATTGCTTTTTTAAAAATTTATTTATTTTTTCTTATTAGTTATCTGTTTTATACATATTAGTGTATATATATCAATCCCAATCTCCCAATTCATCCCACCCCCACCCCCCTGCCGTTTTCCCCCCTTGGTGTCCATACGTTTGTTCTCTACATCTGTGTCTCGATTTCTGCCTTGCAAACCAGTTCAACTGTACTGTCATTGCTTTTTAAATCATATATACTTTGAAAAGCATGATACCTGTTTTGAAATTTAATCTCATAAATTAAAATATTTTCCCTGAATCATCTGCTATATATGTGTCCTAAAATCTTTCTATATTTGTTTTCTGTGTCCTGTTTTTATTAGTTCTTAAGTCTAAAATGAGCACCTACTAAGTGTGTTTAAATAACCAGTTGGCTAACTTTCATCTTGAGACATGTATGCAGTTTTTGCAATGTTAATTATCTTTGATGACTGTTAATTCTGTTAGGAGACAGAGTATATACAAATTGTAAAATAAATGACATGTGGTATGCACAGAAGAGATAGGAATGATTATGAATTTTAAGATCCATTCTAGTTTGAGATAAGTCATTTTTTAAATTTGTCTTTCTGAACTAGTATATTTAAATTATTCCATCCTCATCTTACCTTCCTCTACACTTATGGCTACCCATATTCCTGGTTCCTACATCTTAGCTTTCTTTTTAAAAATTATGTAGTTATGGGTTTTATATTCTGATCAAGTTTATATTTAGTCTTTATTTAAAATAATGAAGAAAAATTATATCTTTTTAAAGGTCCCTTTGGAGCAAGAAATTAATGCCACTATTTATGAGGATTTGTTTAACACTTTATAATAGAAGAGCAATAATATTACTCTTAACTGCCATTCAAAAATTTTTATATAAGTTGAACTCTTAGACATTTGTCTTAATTTTACTGAGAGAAGGGAGCCGTACAAGAAATTTCAGGGGTCTGTAAGTGAATTGTTGGTAAAAAGTTTACCCACATGTTAGATGCAGGGAGGTCCACAAAGATGAAAAACATTGTCCCTTTACTCAAAAAAACTAATGTTTTCATTTGTGCTTCATAGTGCTATGGTTAAAATAAAACAACAATAAACACTTATAATCCAATGGTAGTCCCTTATTATTTTGCTTATCAGCTACCCCTTCTTCCTCTAACAGGTCAAATAAATTATCAAAGAGTACCATTTATTTATAAAATGACTTATTAATTGAACAATTGTTGAATGTATACTACACTTACAGGGTTTGTGGAGTGTAAGATGATGAATAAGGCATAGTCCTTGTGTATCTGTAGAACAAACATTATTGTGATAAAGAACATAGAATAAATTTTTCAAAAGCTGATTGTTATTGAGCTTGTCAGAAAACAGCCCACAATAAAAATGTGAGTTGAGTCTTATTACTTTTTATTGTCAGAAAAGTATAGTATTTAATTATGTATAATAATTTCCACCAAAGAGAACTGAATTAATGCAATTCCTTATACTTTTACAAAGAAGTACCTCTAAAGGTAGAGAATTATTCTTTAGCCCCTCTCAGCAAAGTCTAAGAACATGGTCCAAAGGAACAAAGCTCTTAAACTTTTTCATTTTTAAAATGAAATGTGATTGTTGGACTCTACTTCGTGTTATATTCAGGTTTAATGTAAAATATTTATCTTTCCATTCCCACTGCTTTAAGGAAAGTTGACATTTCAGAAAAAGTAAAATTGACATTGTCCCATGGCCTCTCTTAACCCTGGCACAGCATCCAAAACAAATGCCTAAGTCTGTGAAGTAAGGGACTAAGGAGTTAAGTTTGAACTTTCAACTGTTTTTCTAAGTTTTATAACATATAATGTATCTCACCTAATATGCCTTTTTAAAACACTTTGACAAGATGTATAGTTACATGAAAAAGAAACCATTTTAACTGATTATCAAAATCACATTTTTCTGATTAACTTGGGTGTTTTCTTCCTATTCATTTTTTGTTGTATGAAATAGAAAATAAACTGGTAGAGCCTCTGGGTTATAACTTGTCATCCTGACCTCAATTGACTGATTATTATGAATTTCATTTAGAGCAAGAAGAAAAAACCTGTAATATGGGTAGTGTTGTGTTGAAAGGTAATCTTGAGGCCAGTCTCCTCTCTCCCACCTTGTCTCATTATACTTGTGATTTGGATATTTGTTCAAGATTATGTGTAACTTGATTGCTCACTCCCAAACTTAATTATTGTAAATTAAGTCTTCCAGTTTGGGAAAGTTACAGCTTTGTAGTATTTCATATTACCAAGGTTTTGTGTGAGAAGGATGTAGTAAGTTTGAATACTAACACTTTTCCTCTAAAATTCTGAATATCTACTCTTTCTTATAGGCTATAGAAAAACATCTTATTAGGAAGTCTCGGGGAGGTCTTACCTTTATTGGAGAATGGAAGAACGGGCACTTGGAAAAGAAGATGGGGCATTTGGCCTGCTTTGCTGGGGGAATGTTTGTACTAGGAGCAGATGGTTCTAGAATGGATCAAGCTGGACATTATTTAGAGCTAGGAGCGGAAATTGCACGTACATGTCATGAGTCATATGACAGAACTGGTAAGAATATTAATAATGCTAATTACTTAGTCTAAAATAATTTCTAAGATAAAAATATGTCCAGGAATTAGAAGGGAAATATGTAGGCAGTTTTTACTTCAAAATAATTTATTCTAACACAGTAAATAATTTTCTTAAAAACATGAATTTTAATTCTGAAAATAATGTTCCTTCATCTTTTTTAAAATTATTATTCTGAATTCTGTAGGGCTTTTAGGGATGTATGGGCTAATGTTGTTTATTTTAATATAGAAGAATCCATTTCATCCATTTATTTCAGCTTCTGTAAAATCAGTTGCTTAAAAGAATACAGAGTTGATTTAGGTTACATGCCTTACTTATAAAGATATTAGTTATATTGAGTGTATAATTGATATCTAGATAACTAGTAGTTTGTCTCTTGGTCAGTTCACCAATAATTTTAAGTTGTTTGTGCCTTTAAAAAGAACCTGTTATGTTGCTTTAGGCAAATATGTGATATTTCTGGGCTTCAGTGTCCTTACCTAAAAAAATGAGACGATTCTCAGTTTTACAGGTGACAAAAATTGGTTCCTGGGGGCAAAAAATATCTTTAAATATGAAGCATATACACACACACACACACACACACACACATAGTCATAGATAGATAAACAGTATATATTTGTTAATAATATTTCATGGAAGGAGAAGGCAATTAGGTTTAAATAAAAGCCTGGAGAATAGGGTTGAGAAACACTGGACTAGGTCTTCCAGGTTTTTCTCTGGCTTTAAAAATGTATTTTTAAAAAATTATTATTATTGTTGTTATTTTATTTATTTATTTTTGGCTGCATTGGGTCTTCGTTGCTGCCCTTGGGCTTTCTCTAGTTGTGGCGATGTGGCGAGCGGGGGCTACTCTTCGTTGCGGTACGTGGGCTTCTCATTGTGGTGGCTTCTCTTGTAGCAGAGCATGGGCTTTAGGCACGCAGGCTTCAGTAGTTGTGGCACACGGGCTCAGTAGTTGTGGCTTGCGGGCTCTGTAGAGCACAGGCTCCGTTGTTGTGACACACGGGCTTACTTGCTCTGTGGCATGTGGGATCTTCCCGGACCAGGACTTGAACCTGTGTCCCCTGCATTGGCAGGCGGATTCTTAACCACTGCTCCGCCAGGGAAGTCCCAAAAATGTATGTTTCTATATGAAATAACGGAAAATGAGTTCCCTGAAAAACTAAACACTAGGAATTTCTGATTGTGATTTCAGAAGTTGAATTGTTTTAGTTAAATAACTGAATTTATGTTTTAAGGTTAATTCATCGTCAGGTACCATGAAACAAATATGGTTGGCTTAAAATTTATCCTAGTTCATAAATCTGTCAAGTTATTTTTATATAATAGAGAATTGAATTTGTGGTGAAATTGACCCTTCAGCTCTCTCAGTAACTAAATCAAGGATTCCATTTCATGACAAAGTATAACTAAGTCAAAGGGACATTGAAGCAGATGTTATTTTGTGGTGGTTTAAGTGAGTATATAATACATCTAAAGTCTGTTATCTGAGTTACAAATAGAAGTTAAAATATATTGTCATGATGTTGGTATAGAATGTCAAATATATACTTAAAGCTGAAATTAGTAAAGCATTGAGGACCAGAGTGGATATTAAGTGTTTGTACTAGGACCCATGATAATAAGACTTGTTGTTATGCAGCTTTTGACCACAAATCAAATACTAGATCTAAAATAGTAGCATTTCATGCAACAGACATATTAAAATATGGTATATTATGGTTATTATATTAATCATTCACTCCATTAAACATGGAGCACATATTATGTGCCAGGCATTATGCTGGATTCTTACAGGTTGAAGTATGAACAAGATATCTTCCCTGCCTTTCAGAAATTCATAGAATACCAGAGTTATGAAAGGATTCCCTATATTTCTGACTTTCACATTTCATAATGCTGATATGAAACACTGATATTATGAAAAGAACATGTGAACTAGGATGCAAAAATCCCGTGTTTCACTATTTATTATCTATGAGCTTTAGGCAAATCATTTAGCCTTCCTAAAGCCTCAGTTGCTCCATCTGCAAAAAATTGGGGTAATAATACCTACACTGTCTTCCTCAGAATGTTGTGAGTACAAATGAAAAATTTAAAAATGCAGTGTCTGGTTGTTGCTGTCATGCTTGTTCTGACGTCATTTTCACATTGCCAGTCAATGAACCTGTGACCCTCTTTGCCATCGTATGCCCCAAAAGATTACTATTTGATTTGTATCCTATATTTTCACATCTTTCACTGTTTTTACTTATCTTTAATCTCACCTTAGATCCTTTAATTAAGAAGTACAATTCTAGTTTTGCTTACTTCCCACCATTACATCTTCTGCTATATTTTCTTATAGCTATACTATAATTTTTTGGCAACCTTGTTTTAAAATATATTCACTTCTTAGCAGTTATTTGGGCTAAATTCATACAATAATTACTTCCTTGGGATTTCACTTCAGTTTGTTGGAATTATAATTAACATTATTTCAAAATCTGGTATTCTTCATATATTCCACTTACTGATAAACATGGCTTGCTGCTTAATACTTAGCTGGGTTTGTAGCAAATGTTGCTGAATCTTTTCATGAGACTGAGCAGTAACTTACTGGTGGTTAAACATTATTATGTCTACATGGGAAGCTAGATTGATACATTGTTTTAGTTTATTCTGAGGTAAAATGCAAAATTAATGCCAAACCAGATCTTAGACTTCCAAAATGTAGTACCTTCTTGATCTCGGTTTCTAGACTTAAAAAAAAAAAATTGCTGAACATCATTAAAATAATGACTATTATATAACTTAATTTATTTCATATTGAAATTGGATAACACCTTTCTTAGCCTATGTGCTATCACATTTTGGGGGGAAATTTAATCTCTTTAGATACATATAACATGTCCAATGGACAAAACATCCATTGAACATGGAATAATGGACATATTTTAAGAGTTTCTACAACTATTTTTTCCTTAAGAGAAGTTAATAGGAGGGAAGGATACAGGAAAATAGTTTAAGTTCTTTCCTTACTATTAGCCCATTCAAACTGTATTCAGATTGCCTGTCCCAGATATTCCTCATGCTTTTTAGCTTTTGTTGAATTTTTTTTGTTGACTTAAGTGTACTTATTTTTCCATCTCTACAGATTCTACCTATCTTGGAGGACTCATGAATATTTTTTTTCCCATGACTTTACGGACTAATCTGTGCCTTCCTTAAAATTATCTTTTATTTTCTTACAACTGACTTTTATCACATTTGATATTTTACTTCAATTTTTTTTCTTTGTGCATGTCTCTTTCCTTTACCTACATTATATGATTTTTGCATCCTCTAGAGTTCTTTTTACCTAGACACTAAATTATTTATGATTTTGACTCAATTTTTACTTGTTGGATTAGTTATTTTCCTTTTAGAAATGATATATTAAATATAAGTGGGAAATTTAAGACAGGGAGTAGAAATTAAGTGCAAGGTAGAATGTTATGAAATTATTTTTTTACAGCATTGCATAGACAAAAGAGCACCTAAGAAATAATGCCCTCAGAAACATGAAAGCAATGATTTGACAAAAATAATGGATGTGGTATGTATATATTACATATCACATACCAATGGTATGTGGTATGTATATATTACATACCGCATACCATTGGATGTGGCTTGTATGTTTTTTACTCACCAGCTCCTCACAGAACAAATATCTTATCTTTCTGGTGTGTTTTATTTGTGAAGTTATGAATGACTGATCAGTGAAATAAAATGTTTAGTAAGAAGTCTAAAATATTAGTTCCATGCAGCCAATTTCTACTTCAATTCAGGTGATAATATTATAATTACAGAAGTTATTATCTAATTTAAAGTTAGCCTTAAGAGTATCATTTGAAAACTCTGTATGATCAATTAACACTCATAGTCTTTGAGAAAAGAAAAGAAATCCAGCAAAATGACTTATCTTACTATTTATTGGATTACCATCATCTCAGTGCTTATGATGTTTGACTTTTATTATTTTTAAAACATTTATTAAATGACAAATAATATTTGATTGTATGCTAGACCTTGTCAATAAGCTGAGTAGAAGTTTTCTTACAAAACATTGATAATTTCTTAGTTAGTCCTAACCTCAAATCCCATTGAGGAGGTGGTCAGAGCTGTATGAGCACACATAAAGTTTAGCATGTAATTTCAGAGGCTTCTTTGGCACAACATTAATCTCCCTCTTCCAAAGCCTACCGTAGAGTTCATGATCCTCATGTTAAAAACCCCTGCTTAAGTTCTGCTTTAGTTCTCCAAGACTTAGCAGTAAACAAACTGTGGGTATTAACTCTTCTGGATCACACGCCTTGCTTTTAATAGAGCTATCTACCATCACTATAGTGTTTCTAGTTTTGTGTTTTTTCTTGGGGGTGGGGAGTGGTACGAAATGCTTTATTTTCACCTCCTTTGAATTGTGATTATTTGGAGTTTATGGGGTCACACTTGTAATGCTAAAATTTGGCTGCTGCAACACATGTCATGCCAACAACTATGGCATGATTTTGTTTATGGTATAGTTCTTACTCTCTCTTTTCTGAGAAAATATAAAAGTGTCCAGCATTTCTTGAAAGAGGAGAGAAACTTTGAAACTGTTTGCCATTGGTACAAACTAGTAAAAAGAAAGAAAGATGGCAGCTGGGAGTGGTAATTGTGTGTGACTCCAGCACCCCAGTGGAGGATGGTTTTATATTGCCAGGTTTAGGGTGCTGGGTGTGATTAGAAAGAGGTTCTTAAAAAGCCTTTCATGTAGTGCTGTATTCCAGCCTGAATGGAAGTCATATCATTTAAGGAGTATTATGTAATGTTGAAATATATGTGTTATGGCCATGTTTTAAAATTTTTTTTTATTTTTATTTAACTATAGTTGATATACAATATGGTGTTAGTTTTAGGTGTTTATTCAAACTGATAAATAGGCAATTTACTGATGAAATTCTTAGTGGTTGGCGTTTTGAACCTCTTCCTAGCTGTATATACAGAAGCTATAGGCAAAGAGAGATGATTTTTAAAACTGGTTTAAGTTTTAAAAGTATATTGTTTCTTACTGTGGTATGCTTTAAAAGGTTAGGGACTAAATAAATCTAATTCAAAATCTGAGCTCTAAAATGTTTTCATATATGTATGTGTTATATTAAAAGGACTTTTAAATTGTCTTGACTTTTTAAAAAATAATTGGTGCACAATACGGTTACCTGTCTCATTTGATTTGGCACCAAAACAGAATATGTAATGTGTTTATGTCTAGCTTGGCATTTGTTTCCAAACGATTACTAGACTTTTGTCAGTTTAGTTAGATATAGCAGTATGTTGATGTACATTATTTATGAGAAATATTTCACGTCAGAATAATAGGAATATTTATGAGAAAATCAAATGCGGATCTTTTAAAATCACTGATTTTGCAAAACAGCAACAATAAAAATAAGACAACAAAACAACTTTACTTCATGCTGCATTCTTTCAGGGGGAGGGAAAAACTCTGGCAAACAAACACAAATGGTTTATTGTGTTCATTTATTTCTTTTGTCATGTTACAGCATTAAAGCTAGGTCCTGAATCATTCAAGTTTGATGGTGCAGTAGAGGCTGTGGCAGTTCGGCAGGCTGAAAAGTATTACATCCTACGTCCAGAAGTAATTGAAACCTATTGGTACCTGTGGCGATTCACTCACGATCCAAGATATAGGGAGTGGGGCTGGGAAGCAGCACTGGTAAATAAGCCCATATTTCATTTTATGTGCAAGAGTGTTCAGTTAAGCCTCCTGTAGTGCCATGTATCCTCATCCATGTTACCTCATGTTCAGTAACTGTAGGGCTACTTTCATTTTTTTGATGGAAAAATTTAGTTTGTTTCTTAAGCAGTAGAAGTAAACCTTAAAATCCAGTTCAGTTTTCTATTAGAACTATTTTCCTTGTAGTATTCACTCATTATTCTTACTGAATAACTAAAGGAGTCATTTAAATGGCAGGTTTTCACTATGATTATAAAATTTCTGTACTTGCCTATTAATGCTTACCCTCTGGGGGAAAAATAAAATCATTGTGAAATTGCCCAGATTCACAGCCTGGGTAGATTAACCCCCATTCACTTCAGCTTGTGTTCAGAGTAATTCCTTAGTGGCACCATAAGAAGGACTAGTGAATTGTTAAAAATTTTCTACATTGAAAGACAAAAAAAAACCCAACACACTCTCTCTCTTTCTCTCTCCATATATATATATATATATATATATATATATACACACACACACACATACACGTGTGTGTGTGTGTGTCTGTGTATTTGTAATGAGGACTTTTTAATGGTTAGTAAAGTAAGCAAATTGTTTACTCATAAAATGCTAGCCTTTCAGAGAATTCCATTATCATCATCAGTACCTGGGAGGAAGAGAAATCATTAGAGTTTTCATGAAAGTATAGCTTATCACTGGGAGTGAGGAGGTGTTTTATTCTCTAAGACATACTAATTATGATAAATAGTACTAATTATGATGGATATTCATATTCAAATTGTTTAGCTTAAACTTGCAATCTAGATAGAATGAGGACATCCTAGGTGAGGTAAGTAGTGTTAGTAAATTGCTCAGACAAGAATGTGCAAGATGTGTTTTAGGGCAGAATATAGACCAATTTATGTAAAAAGGTTTCACAGGGGCAACTCCAGAGAGAGAAGTTTGCAGCCATTATGTAGATGGCCTTACATGCCAGATCAAGGCATGAATACTTTACTCAGTGCTTCAGGAATAACACACACATACTTAGTTTTCTCAGTTACTATATAAGTGTTTCTCATATGGCAGGTGGGGATTAAAAGTCCTTTGCCTGTCTAAAAAGCCCCTCAAATCTTCTTTTCCTTCACCATCTCCTACCCACCAAAGCTCCCTGACTTTAAGAATCCGTTATGGGACTACTAAAGGTTTTTGAAAGGGGAAGGAACTACTGAAGACTTTCTAGTGGGGAGTAACAAAACAAAAGGATCTGATTATAATCTGCAAATTGGTGGGTTTTGGAGACCACTGTGATAATCTAGGAATAATGTGATAAAGACGAACTAAGGTTAGGACACTTATGTGTCATTTGTCATTCAGACATAGATGGTCCTTATGGAGTTTAACAATAAGAATATTAATATGGAAACAAGGCAGTTATGAATACAGAGCAGGAACAGATGAAGCATTTACTGATGCTGCTTTTCTCTGACTACCTGGGTCCAAAATTGGAAACACAGCTGCTAGTGAAACTCCCTGTGCAGGAGGGTCCTGCTGCAGTTAAGAGATAGACAAAATGTTGGCACAATGGTTTGGGAATAGGACACACACAGAGACACACACACACACTTCTGTTGTGTAGCAATGGCTTTTACTAACGCTTACATATATCAAGCAATATTTTATATACGGGAAATAGGTAAAGTAATCCTGCAATGAATATGACTTGAATGTCCACTAATATTTAATGCTTCTTATTTAGAGGAATATGGGAGTTGTATCTGAATCATTGGGGCAGGGAGGTGAGGGGTGGTGGCAGAAATTCATCTTTTCACTGAGAAACACTAAAGGATAATTTATCCTTTCCCTAAGGTTCTCTTTTTTCCTGTGCGCCTTCTTAAAGGTTTGACAAGCTCAAACTTTAACCCATATCTGTCCATATTTGAATTACAGAGTTAAAATTTTGCTTCTGTAGCCTATATGGACACACACAAACTCTGAAGAACAAGAACGGAAATAATTATACTTAAAATTCAAGTTTCAAAAGTATGACATGATGAGAAGGGGGTGCAGTGTGGAGACAGAAGAGAAGAACTCACATCTTAAATAGAATTTTCCTTCTTGCCCACCACTGGCTCCCATGTTGGGTTTAAAGAAAGAAAATGGGGGCTTCCCTGGTGGCGCAGTGGTTGAGAGTCCGCCTGCCGATGCAGGGGACACGGGTTCGTGCCCCGGTCTGGGAAGATCCCACATGCCGCGGAGCGGCTGGGCCCGTGAGCCATGGCCGCTGGGCCTGTGCGTCCGGAGCCTGTGCTCCGCAACGGGAGAGGCCACAACAGTGAGAGGCCCACATAACGCAAAAAAAAAAAAAAAAAAAAAAAAAAAAAAAAAAAAAGAAAGAAAATGGGAGACAAGCTGGGATAGAATAGTGGTATCTTATGTCTTCTGTAGCTTTAACTATTCCAATTTACATCTTCAAATTTCCAAACTTGAATATGTTATGCATGAAAATGTGCCTTTGAGAAACGTCTCTAAATGGCTTAAAGATTAGTCATGCCTCCCTGATACTTTCACAGTATCCTTAAACTGGTCTGATGTTCTACAGTGGTAAAGATACATGATCATTGTGAAGAATATGTTTAAAAACGTATTCATGTAAATTGATACAGGCAGTGTGGAGAACAGTATGGAGGTATCTTAGAAAACTAAAAATAGAACTACCATATGACCCAGCAATCCCACTACTGAGCATATACCCTGAGAAAACCATAATTCAAAAAGAGTCATGTACCACAGTGTTCATTGCAGCACTGTTTACAGTAGCCAGGACATGGAAGCAACCTAAGTGTCCATTGACAGATGAATGGATAAAGAAGATGTGGCACATATATACAATGGAATATTACTCAGCCATAAAAAGAAACGAAATTGAGTTATTTGTAGTAAGGTGGATGGACCTAGAGTCTGTCACACAGAGTGAAGTAAGTCAGAAAGAGAAAAACAAATACTGTATGCTAACACATATATATGGAATCTAAAAAAAAAAAAGTTTCTGAAGAACCTAAGGGCAGGACAGGAATAAAGACACAGACGTAGAGAATGGACTTGAGGACACGGGGAGGGGGATGGGTAAGCTGGGACGAAGTGAGAGAGTGTCATGGACATATATACACTACCAAATGTAAAATAGATAGCTAGTGGGAAGCAGCCACATAGCACAGGGGATCAGCTCGGTGCTTTTTGACCACCTAGAGAGGTGGGATAGGGAGGGTGGAGGGAGACGCAAGAGGGAGGGGATATGGGGATATATGTATATGTATAGCTGGTTCACTTTGTTATACAGCAGAAACTAACACAACATTATAAAGCAATTATACTCCAATAAAGATGTAAAAAAAAAAGTGTTTAAAATACTTAGAGAAAAGTACCAAACCTTTGGTAAGGAGACTTTAAAAACCAAGCTGTAATCAAAATGGAACTATATAAAAATAAACAATTTGATTAAATAAACACTTTTAGTGTTAATTAGCTTTTCATTAGAGAGGAGGAAGACCAAACAAGTAAAATCTTATTCTGAAACTGTCAAATTCTCATCGAGATCTCTGTAAACTTTTGACTGTGGCTCCTTAACTTGTCCTTCTTCCAAGTTTGAAACTGTATGGAATTGACCCTTTTGTCTCATCTCTTTCACAGGCTATTGAAAAGTATTGCCGAGTCAATGGTGGATTTTCTGGTGTGAAGGATGTATATTCCTCTACTCCTACACATGATGATGTACAGCAGAGCTTCTTTCTTGCTGAAACATTAAAGTAAGTAGATGCCTTAAAAAATTTTTTTTAATTGTAGGCGGGTTTTGCTCTGTGGTCACTACATGATGAATTATGACTGTGATGTTGCACTAAATTTTATTACAAAAATCTTTTTATGTAATTGAGTCTTCAGTTTTTAGCTACATCTCATGAAGGCATTTTGTCAAATAAGAGTACCTTTATTTTGTATTTAGCTCTTTACTATGCATTAGAATCACCTAGAAGACTTCTTAAAATACAGATTACCAGGCCATGCCCAGTTTCTGATTCAGTAGGTCTAGGGTGGACCCTAAGAATTTACATTTCTGACAAACTCCCTGGTGGTACGGATGATGCTGGTCCTGGAATCACACCTCAACTCCCTGTTCTAGCTAATGAAATCTGTTAGGAACAATCATAGAGTTTTGATGGCTACTAGAGGGTGTATGACCATAGCCACTCATCCTCCCGGTAAGGTTTCCTGTAAAGATATCTGAATAAAGGGAATAATTGAAAAGAAAAAAGACAGCTTTATTATTTGGGCTTATACTCAGAATCTCAGGCAGAATTTTATACTTTCCTGGAAGAAGGTGGAGACCTTAAATATGTCTACTATCCAAAAACCCTGCAAAGTAAGGTCCTTAATACCTTCTTTTAAATTTCACATTTCTATTTCCAATCAGTCTCTACCTGAATATCTCATAAACTGTCACTACATTTGTTCCAAAAAATGTTATTTCCAGACATTGTTCAGGTTATTTGAGGATATATCAGTAGGCAAAAGGGAAAAAAATTCTCAGTCTCTTGGACTTTACATTCTAGTATACTTCTAGCTTACATTCTGGTGTATTATGGTTTAAATGTACATGTCTCAAACTACGTTTCTTATCCTAAATGGCAATCTTACTCCAATTTTTCTTTTATTATCCCTGATATTTTTATTTTCCTATCTTCTCAGCTTGTACATTGTGGCTATTTCTTTTTTTCTCATTCTAATATATCACTTTCTTGTTATAGCATTTCTTTATTTTGCCCCCTCTTTTCCGTATCTGTAGTTGACCCTAGACCAAACCCTTATTTTGTTGAGATGGTTTAGTCAGTTCCCTACCTCCAGTCATTTCTTGTATTTGTTTATCCTGTGTGATTAGGCTTGAGACTGTACGAGATAGTTGAAAGAGCCCTGGACTGGAAGATGAAACCGCAGGAGCTTTAGTTATACACTTGCTACAACCTAGCTGAATGAATATGTCAAAATAAAACTTCCTTGCTTTCAGTTTTCATAGTTGTCAACTGTGGAATTTGACGCAAATTATGTAAGATCTCTTTTTAAAGTTTTTTTTACTGTTTTTTTAAGCCCAGAAAAATCGTAAGAATAGTACAATGATTGTATCTTTCACTTAGATTTACCTTTTGTTAATTTTTGCTGCATTCCCGTACCCCCATGTATATGTATACATAGACACAGTTCTACTTGTTTGCTTATTTATTTATTTGCTTTATAATTTGAGAGTTACCAGCATTCTGTTATTTACCCAGAAGTTTTTAGGAAAAGGGCATAATCTTACACAATCACAATAGTTATCACGTTTGTGAAACTTAACATTCATACAGTACTGCTGCTTAGTATGTAGTCCATTTTCAAATTTCTCAATTGTTCTAATAATATACTTTATAACTTTTTTTTTTAACCCCAACCCAGGGTCCAATAAAGGATCAATTGTTGCATTTGCTTGTCATGCTTCTTTAGTCTACTTTAACCTAGAACAAAGTTTCCTTATTCTTCTTTTGTCTTTTATGACATTGACATTAAGTATTCAGACTAGTTGTTTTGAAGAATGTCCCTCAATTTAGATATTTGTGATTGTTTCCTTATGATCAGATTTAGGTTAAACATTTTTGGCATGAATATTATATAGATGATGTGGCCGCATTTCATCTCATAAAGAGGCACATGATAACGGCTTAACTCATTGATGATTTTAAATTTGATCATAAGGTTAGATTTGATTATAAGGTCATGTAAAGAATCTTTTTTCTTTTTGTAATAAGTGATCTGTGGAGTGATAACTTTGAGACTGTGTGAATATCCTTTTTCCAACAGTCTTTCTCACTCAGTGTTACTAGCATCTTTCCTGAGCATCTTGCCTGAATTGAATGTTACTACAGTAGTGGTAAAATGCTGATTTTGAGGCCTCCTGTAGTCTTAGAAATTACTTGATTTTCAACATTCATATGCCATTTTCTTCATGTCACTCTTCTGCTCAAAAGCTCCAATGGCTCATTCATCTCTAGCTTCATTTCTCACTTCTTTTCTTTATATATTCTATCCTTAAACCAAGTTAATCTGTTTATATATCTATCTATCTATAATTTGTTCTTTTGAATTTCATTGTCTATTTCATATTTCTTTGGCTCTGGCAGGAATGTCTTTATTCTTTCTCTCAGTTAATGCCCCTCTCTAAATAAAGTTCAGATCTTACCTCTTGCAGGTTGGCTTTCATAATTAGTTCTCAAATGCCTCCTCAGTACACACCTTGAGCCCTTTAGCACATAGGGTAGGGCTGCAAATATATACCTGCCATGCTGCTTTTCCCCTTGCAGTATATGGAATATCACCAGTTGACCTTGGTACTTTTCGCTGCCAAGTTCAAGTTCAGGAAGAATCCTTCTCAACCCAGTACTCTAGGTAACCAGTTATATGTGTATACACACACACACAAATACATTTGGATCAATAAAAGTAGAAAAAGTCAAAGGAGGAATCATACAGGTATTTATAACAAAACCTAGGCTAAGAAAATTATCACAGTTGAGCACTACATTCATTTCACCTCAGCTCAATTGTTGCATCTTTATTTGAAGGTCTGATAAATTGAGAAGGGTGTGCATGTTGAGGATACATTTCAGTCAGTTTTTCTTGAGTTCATATATGTCAGGTATTAAATGGCTAAGAAAAATCACAGGTTAGTTGGAAACATAGTCTTCTTAATGAATTTATTATTAAAAGAAAAGAGAAATACATAAAATTAAGACCAAGTTTACCACCATGCTGTGTCTGCTTTCACTGGTATCAGAATCTGCAGGGCAGAAGTTGTTTTGCGTGTGTACACCTGTCTGTGTATCTTGCTTGTGTGCTTTTTCCCCCTTCCTATCTTAAAATTCAAAATTTGAATATAATGGCAAAATTCTGGAAAACTATATAAGAGTATGTCCAGACTTTTAGATAGTGAAAGCTATGGAAAAAGATGTACATGGATGTTTATTGAAGTTATAAAAATAAAGAGTTACTATATGTTCAATACTAGTTGAAAGGTTAAATAAATTATGGCACATCCACAACGGGTATTATGGAACCAATAGCAATTATAGACTCGTCACAGTATAATGTTAAGTGAGCTATTAAGTGCACATATACATATATAGATGCACATCTTAATATTATTTCAATAACATCAAAATGTATACTGTGATTTAGCTTAATTGGTGTTATTCTTTTAAATCCATTTCTGGTTTTGCTTTTGTAATCAGGTAAAAATTTTTTTTAAATAAATTAAACTGCAGTCACATTTTCCTGTCTCAAATTCATTTGCTGTCTTTGTGCCTAGAATCAAGACATCTTTTGAGCTGCAAAAAAATTTAGAGATCCAACATACACCACTGCAACCCATCCCTCCCTTCTACACATAGACATTCCCAATGCTAAAAATCTCTTTACAACATACTGAATATTTTGTCATAAATTCTTTTGTTAATCTCTAGTTTTTTGTTAATCTCTAGTTAACAGGCAGCTCACTGCCTCATAAGGCTAACCCATTACATTGTTCAGAAGCTTTCATTGTTAGAAATATCTTTCTTATATTGAGTTAAAATCTGCTTCACTGTGCGTTCCATTCAGTGATCCATACTTTACCATTTGGAAATACGGAGTCTTCTACATGGATGTTAACTAAAAATACTTGTATTTATCAGGCTAAAGGTGACAAGTTTCTGTACTATTTCTTTCCGATACCAGTCTGGTTGACTTCTCTGGAGATGATTCCATGGTTTTTTAGACTGAACACTGCATTTAAGATGTGAATAAACCAGTGCAGAGTACCAGTTGCTAATTTGGTCTTTATTCCTCATCAAAGCAAGATACTATTGTATTCTGTATTCTGGTAGCCCTGTCAATATAGCTTGAAATTTTGATATTGGTCTTTTTTTTTTTTTAACATGAACTAAGATAATTATTTTCTATCTTACATTGGTATGATTAGCTTTTATGAAATTTATTACATTTTACCTTTATCCATTATTAAATCTTATTTTGTTAGATTTAACATATTCTAATTTATTGAAATTTTTTTGAACTCTTGAGTTTTTCATTTAATGTATTAGCTATTCTAGCTTTGTGTCACTTACAGATTTAATAGGTATGCCTTTTCTGTATATACCCAAGTTAATCAAACATTAAAGACATCTAACCTATGTATTCTTAACCAGTTCATACTTATCTATCTTTTCCCAACTCTTTCCCTTAATAGCTGTGTGACGTTGGACAAGTTACTTAATTTCTCTACGTCAGTTTCATCATCCGTAAAAGAGGAATTACTAATAGTATCATCTCAAGGGCTTGTTATGGGGATTAATATAGTGAAGCCCTTAGAATTATACCTGGCACAAAATACAAGATAGCAGGTATAAAGTCGCTATAGGACAGTAGGGCTGGGAGCTGGGGAAAAAAGGTAGACGTGAAGCAATGGAGAACAAGGACAAACTAGAACTCACAAGGACAAACGATCCCACATACGTGTCTCACTGCCTCCAGCGTTGATAAACAGGTGACTTGCAGAAGTAGCTGGCACCTTCTGCCACGGGGCTATACATGCCTGGCCTGGGAATTGGAGAAATTGATGAGGAGCTCCAACAGGAACTGCAGAAATTGCAGGTTTGGCAGCTGCCCCACACCTCCAAGGTGAGCCAGGTAATCACTGACAACATGCCTAACTTTAACAGCATGTGGCAACTCTGCATCACCCCTCAGACCATTATGGCTCCTGCTTTACTTCAGCCTCCGCATCACATGCGTATGTTTTTGTATCCAACCCTAACCCAGAATCATACAGAGAAAGTAATTCTGACAAATACAGTTCCAGCTTAGCTATGCTGACAAAGTATACAATCACCACAGGAGACAGGTCCCTCCAGATAGTGAAAAATATTATAACCTACTTTATATCATATGGTATACAGTATTTGTATATAAAAGAGATCATTTTAAAAGTATTATAAAGCTATACTAATTAAAAGGGTTTAGTAGTAGTACAAGAATAAATGGAACAGTGGAACAGGATACAGTTTGGAAATAGGCCCACTTATATGTAGAAATGTTATCTTTGAAACATGGCAGTTCAGATCATTGAGGAAATATTAAATAATTTAATAAAGGAAGTTAGAAAAATTATCCATTAGAAAAAAAATAAAACTGGATTCCTGTAAATACTAAAACTGATCTTATAGAACATAGCTTTAAATATTAAAAATGAAATAAAATCCTGAAAAAATTTGGAAGTTTTTTTTTCTCCCAGCTCTGGGGGTGAAGATGGCATGACACAAAACCCAGAAACCATAGAAGAAAAAGATTTAAATTTTTAACTACAGAAAAATGGACATCTGTAAGAAAAAAAAAGAACATTAAACAAAGTAAGACAGATGACACACTGGGAAAACATATTTGCAATACATTTGATAGTCAATGGGTAAATTTTCTTAAAATGTGAAATTATTAAGGAATAAGTATTAAGTTAAAATAAGTAAAGGCAGTTCACTGCAAAATACAGATGGAAAATACCATAAATACATGAAAAATAAATATTTGACCCACTCATAAAGAAATGAAATAAAACTAATAATCAAATACCATGTTTAACTATCAGATTACTTAAGATTTGAAAAGTTTGCAGTCTGATGTTAACAAGGATGTATGGATCCAGTCACTTATAAACGCTGGAAGTGAGAATATATGTTGTTTGATGTGAGTGGTGAAATCTGAAAAAGAACCAGTTGAAATATTAAGAGCACATTAATTTTGCTTCAGTAATCCTACTTCTAGAAGTTATGCTACAGGTATACTTCCCCGAGTGAGAAAGATGGATAAAAAAGATTGCTCCTTACTTCCATATTGTTTATATTCTTTGCTCTTATACTGAATAATTAAGATTAAGTGCTGCATGTACCTTCTTAGGCACATCTCCTGTTACAACACTTTCCCCATGCATTTATTTGATCCATACCTGCCTACTGTACATTTTCAATTATGTGTTTTTACGCTTGCTTTCCCTTCTGCATGAAACTTATCATTCCTTTTTTTCATCCCTTACAAAATCCTATTACTTTGTCAAGGTTTAGCTCAAATATCACTATCTCTGTGAGTCCTCTTCAACACTAAGACAGAATTAAGCCATTTTTAGGTATACTTACAATACCTCCTTTGTTCTGATAGTCTACGTGAAATATTAATATCCTCACTGCTTAGTTTCATGTTTGGGATAGAGTATACATACATTTTCAGTGATTTTTGTTGAACTGTACAGAATTAACAGCATAGCACTTGTCATGTTAAAATTAATCATATAAACATCTATCTCCTCTGTCTTGTGTAGGACCCCAGAAATCAAGGCTAATGTGGCTGTTTTTAATATAAATATTTTTTAAAGTGTAAAACCAGTATGTGGATAGAGCAAAATGAATTAAGTAGTATAGAACAGAAAAAATGAAAAATAAAAGTTTCTCTGTATTCCACATCTAGTTTCACTTCCCAAAGATAACTACAGTTGACCCTTGGACAACAGAGGTTCAAGCATGCAGATCCACTTATATACAGATTATTTTCAATAAATATATTGGAAAGTTTTTGGAGATTTGTGAAAATTTGAAAAAATATGCAGGTGAACTGAGTGGTCTAGAAATATTGAAAAAAATTAAGGAAAAGGTACATCATGAATTCATAAAATATATGTACATACTGGTCCATTTTACCATTTATTGCCATAAAATATTCACAAATCTATTATTAAAAGTTAAAATGTCTTAAAACTTACACAAACACTTAGACTATAGATGGCGACATTTGCATCCAGTGATTCGAGTATATGCTTAAAATGCCTCGTGATGGACCAGTCCCTCCCATCAGGAAACTTACACAAGCCTCTTAGATAGCCTCATCCACCAGAGGGCAGGCAGCAGAAGCAAGAAAAACTACAGTCCTGCAGCCTGTGGAACAAAAACCACATTCACAGAAAGATAGACAAGATGAAAAGGCAGAGGGCTATGTACCAGATGAAGGAACAAGATGAAACCCCAGAAAAACAACAAAATGAAGTGGAGATAGGCAACCTTCCAGAAAAATAATTCAGAATAATGATAGTGAAGATGATCCAGGACCTCGGAAAAAGAATGGAGGCAAAGATTGAGAAGATGCAAGAAAGGTTTAACAAAGACCTAGGAGAATTAAAGAACGAAAAAACAGAGATGAACAATACAATAACTGAAATGAAAACTACACTAGAAGGAATCAATAGCAGAATAACTGAGGCAGAAGAACGGATAAGTGACCTGGAAGACAGAATGGTGGAATTCACTGCTGCAGAACAGGATAAAGAAAAAAGAATGAAAAGAAATGAAGACAGCCTAAGAGACCTCTGGGACAACATTAAACACAGCAACATTCGCATTATAGGGGTCCCAGAAAGAGAAGAGAGAGAGAAAGGACCAGAGAAAATATTTGACGAGACTATAGTTGAAAACTTCCCTAACATGGGAAAGGAAATAGCCACCCAAGTCCAGGAAGCGCAGAGAGTCCCATACAGAATAAGCTCAAGGAGAAACACGCCGAGACCCATAGTAATCAAACTGGCAAAAATTAAAGACAAAGAAAAATTATTGAAAGCAGCAAGAGAAAAACGACAAATAACATACAAGGGAACTCCCATAAGGTTAACAGCTGATTTCTCAGCAGAAACTCTACAAGCCAGAAGGGAGTGGCATGATATACTTAAAGTGATGAAAGGGAAGAAACTACAACCAAGATTACTCTAACTGGCAAGGATCTCATTCAGGTTCGATGGAGAAATCAAAAGCTTTACAGACAAAAGTTAACTGAATTCAGCACCACCAAACCAGCTCTACAACAAATGCTAAAGGAACTTCTCTAAGTGGGAAACACAAGAGAAGAAAAGGACATACAAAAACAAACCCAAAACAATTAAGAAAATAAATGGTCATAGGAACATACATATCGATAATTACCTTAAATGTGAATGGATTAAATGCTCCAACCAAAAGACACAGGCTTTCTGAGTGGATACAAAAACAAGACCCATATATATGCTGTCTACAAGAGACCCACTTCAGACCTAGAGACACATACAGACTGAAAGTGAGGGGATGGAAAAAGATCTTCCATGCAAATGGAAATCAAAAGAAAGCTGGAGTAGCAATGCTCATATCAGATAAAATAGACTTTAAAACAAAGAATGTTACAAGAGACAAGGAAGGACACTACATAATGATCAAGGGATCAATCCAAGAAGAAGACATAACAATTATAAATATATATGCACCCCACATAGGAGCACCTCAATACATAAGGCAACTGCTAACAGCTATAAGAGAGGAAATCGACTGTAACACAATAATAGTGGGGGACTTTAACACCTCACTTACACAAATGGACAGATCAACCAAAATGAAAATAAGGAAACAGAAGCTTTAAATGACACAATAGACCAGATAGATTTAATTGATATTTATAGGACATTCCATCCAAAAACAGCAGATTATACTTTCTTCTCAACTGCACATGGAACATTCTCCAGGATAGATCACATCTTGGGTCACAAATCAAGCCTCAGTAAATTTAAGAAAATTTAAATCATATCAAGCACCTTTTCTGACCACAACGTTATGAGATTAGAAATGAATCACAGGGAAAAGAACATAAAAAACACAAGCACATGGAGGTTAAACAGTATGTAACTAAATAACCTATGGGGTGCAGCAAAAGCAGTTCTCAGAAGAAAGTCTATAGCTATACAAGCCTACCACAAGAAACAAGAAAAATCTCAAATAAACAATCTAACCTTACACCTAAAGGAACTGGAGAAAGAAGTACAAACAAAACCCAAAGTTAGCAGAAGGAAAGAAATCATAAAGATCAGATCAGAAATGAATGAAATAGAAACAAAGAAAACAATAGCAAAGATCAATAAAACTAAAAGCTGCTTTTCGAGAAGATAAACAAAATTGATAAACCATTAGCCAGACTCATCAAGAAAAAGAGGGAGAGGACTCAAATCAATAAAATTAGGAATGAAAAAGAAGTTACAACAGACACCACAGAAAATACAAAACATCCTAAGAGACTACTACCAGCTACGCTATGCCAATAAAATGGACAACCTGGAAGAAATGGACAAATTCTTAGAAGGGTATAACCTTCCAAGACTGAACCAGGAAGAAATAGAAAATATGAACAGACCAATCACAAGTAACGAAATTGAAACTGTGTTTTAAAATCTTCCAACAAACAAAAGTCCAGGACCACATGGCTTCACAGGGGAAATCTATGAAGCATTTAGAGAAGAGCTAACACCCATCCTTCTCAAACTCATCCAAAAAATTGCAGAGGAAGTAACACTCCCAAACTCATTCTATGAGGCCACCATCACCCTGATACCAAAACCAGACAAAGATACTACAAGAAAAGAAAATTACAGACCAATATCACTGATGAATATAGATGCAAAAATCCTCAACAAAATACCAGCAAACAGAATCCAACAACAGATTAAAGGATCATACATCATGATCAAGTGGGATTTATCCCAGGGATACAAGGATTCTTCAATATATGCAAATCAATCAATGTGATACACCAAATTAACAAATTGAAGAATAAAAACCTTATGCTCCTCTCTATAGATGCAGAAAAAGCTTTTGACAAAATTCAACACCCATTTATGACAAAAACTCCAGAAAGTGGGTATAGAAGGAACCTACCTCAACATAATAAAGGCCATATATGACAAACCCACAGCAAACATCATTCTCAATGGTGAAAAACTGAAAACATTTCCTCGAAGATCAGGAACAAGACAAGGATGTCCACTCTCACCATTATTATTCAGCATAGTTTTGGAAGTCCTAGCCATAGCAATCAGAGAAGAAAAAGAAAGGAACACAAATTGAAAAAGAAGGAGTAAAACTGTCACTGTTTTCAGATGACATGATACTATACATAGAGGATCCTAAAAATGCCACCAGAAAACTACTAGAGCTAATTAATGAATTTGGTAAAGTTGCAGGATACAAAATTAATCCACAGAAATCTCTTGCATTCCTATACACTAACAATGAAAAATCTGAAAGAGACATTAAGGAAACACTCCCTTTTACCATTGCAACAAAAAGAATAAAATACCTAGGAATAAACCTACCTAAGGAGACAAAAGACCTGTATGCAGAAAACTATGACACTGATGAAAGATAGTAATGATGTCAACGGATGGAGAGATATACCATGTTCTTGGATTGGAAGAATCAATATTGTGAAAATGACTATACTACCCAAAGCAATCTACAGATTCAATGCAATCCCTATCAAATTACCAATGGCATTTTTTACGGAACTAGAACAAAAAATCTTAAAATTTGTATGGAGGGGCTTCCCTAGTGGCACAGTGGTTGAGAGTCTGCCTGCTGATGCAGGGGACACGGGTTCATGCCCCGGTCCAGGAGGATCCCACATGCAACGGCACGGCTGGCCCCGTGAGCCTTGGCCGCTCAGCCTGCACGTCCGGAGCCTGTGCTCCGCAACGGGAGAGGCCACAGCAGTGGGAGGCCCGTGTACCACAAAAAAGAAAATTTGTATGGGGACACAGAAGACCCTGCATAGCCAAAGCAGTCTTGTGGGAAAAAAACAGAGCTGGAGGAATCAGGCTTCCTGATTTCAGACTATACTAGAAAGCTACAGTAATCAAGACAATATGGTACTGGCACAAAAGCAGAAACATAGATCAATGGAACAAGATAGAAAGCCCAGAGATAAGCCCACACACCTATGGTCAACTAATCTATGACAAAGGAGGCAAGGGTATACAATGGAGAAAAGACAGTCTCTTCAATAAGTGGTGCTGGGAAAACTGGACAGCTACATGTAAAAGAATGAAATTAGAACACTCCCTAACACCAAACACAAAAATAAACTCAAAATGGATTAGAGACCTAAATGTAAGACTGGACACTATAAAACTCTTAGAGGAAAACATAGGAAGAACACACTTTGACATAAATCACAGCAAGATCTTTTTTGATCCACCTCCTAGAGTAATTGAAATAAAAATAAAAATAAACAAATGGGACCTAATGAAACTTAAAAGGTTTTGCACAGCAAAGGAAACCATAAACAAGACGAAAAGACAACCCTCAGAATGGGAGATAACATTTGCAAACGAATCAGTGGACAAAGGATTAATTTCCAAAATATGTAAATAGCTTATGCAACTCAATATTAAAGAAACAGACAACCCAATCCAAAAATGGGCAGAAGACCGAAATAGACATTTCTCCAAAGAAGACATACAGATAGCCAAGAATCACATGAAAAGCTGCTCAACATCACTAATTATTAGAGAAATGCAAATCAAAACTACAGTGAGGTATCACCTCACACCAGTTAGAATGGGCATCATCAGAAAATCTACAAACAACAAATGCTGGAGAGGGTGTGGCGAAAAGGGAGCCCTCTTGCACTGTTGGTGGGAATGTAAATTGATACAGCCGCTATGGAGAACAGTATGGATGTTCCTTAAAAAAGTAAAAATAGAATTACCATATGATCCAGTAATCCCACTACTGGGCATATACCCAGAGAAAACCATAATTCAAAAAGACACATGCACCCCAATGTTCATGCAGCACTATTTACAATTGCCAGGTCATGGAAGCAACCTAAATGCCCATGGACAGACGAATGGATAAAGAAGATGTGGTACATATATACAATGGAATATTACTCAGCCATAAAAAGAAATGAAATTGGGTCATTTGTTGAGACGTGGATGGATCTAGAGACTGTAAGTAAGAGTGAAGTAAGTCAGAAGGAGTAAAACAAATACCGTATATTAACGCATGTATGTGGAACCTAGAAAAATGGTACAGGTGATCCGGTTTGCAGGGCAGAATTTGAGACACAGATGTAGAGAACAAACGTACGGACACCAAGGGGGGAAAGCCGTGGGCGGGGTTAGGTATGGTGGTGTGATGAATTGGGCGATTGGATTTGACATGTATACACTGATGTTTGTAAAATTGATGACCAATAAGAACCTACTGTATAAAAAAGTAAAATAAAATCCAAAAATTAAAAAAAAATGCCTAGTGATGCTAATCATCTCCATGTGAGCAGTTCATCTCTAGTAAATTGCGTATCGAAAAAAGTGATCTCTCACTGTTTTTAAGTATATTTTTCATCATGTTTAGTGTAATGCTGTAAATCTTGGATAACACCATGGAACCCCTACAAAGTGCCACTAGTGATGCTGGACATGTTCCTAAGAAGCAGAGAAAAGTCATGACGTTGACATTTCAAGAAAAAGTTGAATTGCTTGATATGTACCGTAGATTGAGGTCTGTAGCTGGGTTTTCTCACGACTGCATGATAGATGAATCCAGTGTAAGGACGAGTGTGAAAAAAAAAAAAGAAAAATTCATGAAGGCATCACTGCAGCTACACCAGTAGGCACAAAAACCTTGCACTTTTTGCAAAATACCTTTTTATCTTGTATTGAAAATGCAGCTTTTTATGTGGGTGCAGGATTGCGAGGCATTCCTATAGGCTCTAATATGATTTGAGAAAAAGCAAAGTCATTATATGACAACTTAAAGCAAAAGGAAGGTGAAGGATCTAATGCCTGTAAAGAATGGTTTGCTAATTTTAGAAAGAGATTTGGCTTTAAAAATGTCATGATAACACAACAGGAGAAGCAGCTTCTGCTGACCAAGAGGCAGCAGAGGAGTTCCCAGACACCATTAAGAAAATCGTTGAGGAGAAAGAATATCTGCCTAAACAGGTTTTAATGCAGACAAAAGTGCCCTCTTCTGGAAAAAGAAAAAGTGCCACAGAGGACATTTATTAGTAAAGAAGAGAAGTAAGCACCAGGATTTAAGGCAGGAAGGGATAGGCTAACTCTACTGTTTTGTGCAAATGCAGTTGGGTTTATCGTAAGAACTGCCCTTATCTCCAGAGCTGCTAATTAACCCTTGAGCCTTGAGGGGGAAAGACAAACACCAGCAGCACGTCTTTTGTTTGTGTTAAACAGTAAGAAGGCCTGTAGGAGAACCCTTTTTCTGAATTTGTTCCATCGATGCTTTGTCCCTGAAGTCAGGAAGTACCTTGCCAGTAAGAGACTGCCTTTTAGGAAAGCAGCAGGGGGACAGGGGTGGTGATGTGAAGAATTGGGAGATTGGGATTGACATATGTATACTAATATGTATAAAATGGATAACTAATGAGAACCTGCTGTATAAAAAAATAAATAAAATTCAAAAAAAAAAAGAGAGAGACTGCCTTTTAGAGTTCTTTCGTTATTGGACAATGACCCTGGCCCCCTAGAGCCCCAGAGTTCACCACCAAAGGCGTCAAAGTGGCCTACTTGCCTCCAAACACAACATCTCTAATTCAGCCTCTAGATCAGGGGGTCGTAAGGACCTTTAAGGCTCATTTCACACAGTACTCTATGGAAAAGTCTGTCAGCGCTGTGGAAGAGAACCGCAACAGAGAAAACATCATGAAAGTCTGGAAGGATTACACCACTGAATATGCCATCATTATTAAAGAAAAAGCCATTAAATTCTTGTTGGAGGAAACTGTGTCCAGATGTTGTGCATAACTTCACAGGATTTACAACAGAGCCAGTCAAGGAAATCATGAAAGAGATTGTGGATATGGCAAAACGGGGAGGTGAAGAGTTTCAAGATACAGATCTTGAGGAATTTAAGAGCTATTAGACACCACACCAGAGGAATTAACAAAAGATGAGCACTTCCAAACCAGTGGCAGATGATGAGGAAGAAGACATGGAAGAAGCAGTGCCAGAAAACAGATGGACCTTAGACAATTTGGCAGGAGGGTTCCAATTATTCAAGACTGCTTTTGACTTCTTTTATGACATGGACCTTCTATGATATGGGCACTGAAACTAAAGCAAACAGTGGAGGAAGGATTGGAACCACATAAAAACATTTTTGGAGAAATGAAAAAGCAAAACATTCAGAATTTATGATGTGTTTCCATAAAGCTATACTGAGTGCGCCTTCCTCTCCTACCTCCTCTTCCACCTCTGAGACAGCAAGACCAACCTCCTCTCTACCACTTCCTCCTCAGCCTACTCAACATGAAGATGTTGAGGATGGAGACCTTTCTGATGGTGGTCCACTTAATGATTAGATCGTCATGTTGTACATTTAATAAACTTATCTGTTGTGCATGTGTGTGTGTCTCCGTGTGAAAATCTAATAACTATACGGCAAGAACTGTATGGAATGAGATGTTTTTGTGTCATCATCATCGTTTAAGTATTCATCATGTAGAACATCATGTGCAAGACTTGAACTGCATTCCCACCAAGAGTACACAAGCGTTTCCTTTTCTCCACATCTTCACCAACACTTGTTATCTCTTGTCTTTTTTGATAATAGTCTTTGAAACAGGTGTGAGGTGGTATCTCATTGTGGTTTTGATTTGCATTTCCCTGATGATTAGTAATGTTGAACATCTTTACATGTATCAGCTGTTGGCCATTTGTGTGTCGTTTTGGGAAAATGTTCAATTTCTCTGCCCATTTTTTAACTGGGTTGTTTGGTTTTTAGCTATTGAGTTGTGTTAGTTCTTTATATATTTTGGATATTAACCCCTGTCAGATATATGATTTGCAGCTATTTTCTCCCATTCTATAGGTTGCCTGTTCATTTTTTTGATTGTTTCTTTTGCTGTGCAGAAGCTTTTTAGTTTGATATAGTTCCACTTATTTATTTTTGCCTTTGTTGCTTGTGCTTTTGGTGTCATATCCAAAAAATCATTGCCAAGACCCATGTCAAGGAGCTCTTTCTCTGTTTTCTTCTAGAAGTTTTACAGTTTCAGGTCTTAAGTAGCTTCTGATTGTATCACTTTATCATTTCTAACTGTATTTTTTAAAGCATTCCTGATTATCCTATATAAAATTTCAGTTTGTCCCCTTATTCCCTCATTTTCTCTTACTTTAATTTTCGCCATAGCACCTGTCTTCTAACATACTGTATAATTTCCTTAGGCATATAAGAATATATGCCTTAGAATACAAACTCCACGAGGGCGGTGATATTTGTATATTTTAGTTATTGTTTTATCCCCAGCATCAGTGGTGGAGCCACACATAGTTGTTTCAGTATTAAATATTTGTGGAGTAAAGGATTGAATCATTTGATTCTGAGAGAGAGCTGAAAAACAGCACTTTTATAAGATCTTACAAAAATGGGAGTGGGAAGGAGAAGAGAATAATAGAACTATTTTATTTCCTGCTTGAGGCTCAGGGCTTGAACTCAGAATTCAGTTAGTGCTAGAATATAGCTAATAATGAGTGGGTCAAGAAATTAATAAAGCAAGAAGGAACGGCACAAGGCAAAATGTGAAAAGTGGAGGAGTCAGGGCAGTTGATCTGTTTTCAGTAGAGAGTCAAAGGTTCAGATGCCCACATGGAGAAAAGCAGAAACAGTACAAACTGGTGATAGAAGTTACAAAATTGGTAAACCTAGGGCAGTGGTTCTTAAACTTGAGCATGCATCAGAATCACCTGGAAAGCTTAAAACATTGCTGAGCTCCATTGCCAAAGTTTCTGATTAGAAGGTCTAGAGTGGGGTCTGAGAACAAGTTCCCAAGTGATGCTGATGCTGCTGGTCTGGAGGATCACACTTTGAGACCACTGACGCCTGTGACTCAGTAAACCACTTATGGAAGCAATTAGGGATCAAGGACTTACCTATACTGACAAGGAATAGCTAGTATACCATGAGGTCAGGTGGGCAAATCATGGCTATATTTATGTGGTCCAGTCTCCTCAAATGGTATACTGAAGGTATACCATATTTTTTAATCCCTCTTAGGACTTACCACAGTGTCACTGCAATCCACATTTTAGTCACTAGGGGACACACACACAGAGTGAATTTCACTTGCGCTGTTTAATATAAGCATTTTTTTCAGTTTGTAAACTGTGTACTTTGAAATATCCTTGCCAGTTTTCTTTTGCTGCAGTAGAGGGAGCTACAATTCAAATTGTACTTATGTAGCAGTAACACATAATAAGATTATTTTCCTTTTCCATCATTCTTTTTTTCTTAACTTTAAAAATTGACATATATACACTATCGATACTATAAAAAAGTGTCTAAGTAATACATTTGTGAGAGAGGAAGAATCAATGAGATATATTATTGGGGTAAGGATTCTTAGGCAGGAAAAAATAGTTCAAGAGGGAAGACTCAAAAAAACAAAGCCACTATTCTCTTCCATTTATCTTTTTTTTAAATCTTTTATCTTATCTGTAATTGTATCCTAAAGTTAACTTTCTACCACGAGAGGACTGTTTTTCCAGCTGGATGAGAAAAGAGCATTAAATCTCCTGTTCTCTGCTATTCTCTGCTCACTTAGCCCTGAAGCCTGGTTTATAGACTAAGTCAAGTCAAAAGTATTTATTAAGGAGTTGTTCTCATCTCATAATTGTGCTATTTGAGAATTAAAGTATATGAAACATATACTCTACTCATGAGCTTGTAGTGTAGTTAAGAAAGCTCTTACTTGGTCATGGGCAAACTCAATAAAAGTACAAAGTATGTATACAGTGCTAAATAGAATATAAATGTTTTGGAAATTCAGAGAAAGGAACTTTGATGTGAGCTAGAGTAGTTATGAAAAAAGATTGAAATGATGCTAAGTTATACATAAGATGTTAATAGGTGATGTAAAGCAGAAAGTCACTTCATGAAAAGAGGGATCTGGCTTGAGAAAATAATTGCTACCTTTCTTTAAAAATACAGTAAGAAAATTATCCTGACTAAAGAATATTTAGTAAAAGTAATGGGAGATAGGATTCTAGAATCAAAATCAGGGAAGCAACAATATGGATGAACATTGAGGATATTATGTGAAGTGAAATAAGCCAGTCACAAAAAGACAAATACTGTTATGATTCCACTTACATGAAGTATCTATAATCAGATTCATAGAAAAAGAAAGTAAAAGGTGGTTATCAGGGGCTGGGGGAGGAGAAAAAGGGAAGTTGTTGTTTAAAGGGTATAGAGTTTCAGTTTTGCAAGATGAAAAAGTTTTGGAGATATGTTTCACAATAATGTGAATATACATAACACCACTGAATTTTAAAATGGTTAAGATGGTAAATTTTATGTTCTGTGTTTTTACCACAGTAAAAAACTAGAGAATCAATGGCATGCTACAAAGGGAATTGTAAGATAAAATGCCAAAGCATCTGTACTTTAACTCCAACCCCTATAGCTTACCCTGGAATGTAGTGAAAGGAAAACAGATATGACTGAGAGAGCCCCAAAGGGAGAAAAGTAACTTGTTATTTTAAATGATTGCAAGGATCCAAAGAAATTACACATCACATCAAGGTACTACAACAAATGTGATTTTGTAATCAATATTAATGTTCTTTCAGGAATGATGGAGAGAAACACAACAAAATAGATATATAATTTTAAAGAAGGGAAAAGTTGGATTGAGAAAAATGTGTTACCTGTATGCATATATAGAAATCAACTCAAAACGGATTATAGACCTAAATTTAAAACCTAAAAAATACAACTTTTAATAGAAAACATAGGAGAAAATCTTTGTGACCTTTGACTAGGCAAAGATTTCTTAGATATTATACCAAGCATAATCCATAAAAGAACAAATTGATCAATTGGTCTAAAATTTAAAAACATAAGCTCTTTGGAACAAACGTATGGACACCAAGGGGGGAAGGCGGCGGGGGGTGGTGGTGGTGTGATGAATTGGGAGATTGGGATTGACATGTATACACTGATGTGTATAAAATGGATGACTAATAAGAAAATAAATAAACATAAAAAAAATAAAAACATAAGCTCTTTGAAAGACATTTGAAAGGAAATGAAGTAAAATGATGAAAAGTCAAGTCACAGACTGGAATCTTTGCAAAGTATATATCTGATAAAGGACTTGTTTCTAGGTTATATAATACTCAAAACTCAAGAATAAGATAATATGCAACCAGTTTAAAACCAGGCAAAAGAGTTAACAGACACATCACTTATATCTTCAAAGAAGAGGGAAGGATGACAAATAAGCTCATGAAAAAGTGCTCAACATCATTAGCATAAATTAAAGCTACAGTGCAATACCACTTCACACCTATTAGAATGTCAGAATTTACCCACACCTGAAGATGTCTCTTTAATTTCTGGAGTTTGGACTTTTTGTGTGGAGATACAATGCATGGATCATCTTATAATTCTGAGGAGAAAGTCAAGAAAATCATGGAGATTCTGATTACTTGGGAAAAAATTAGAAACAAAATCTCCTGCCTTTACAAATGTAGCAGAGAAAGAAAGCATTTTTATTGTTGAATAAGCATTAAACCAGACTACAGTTTCCATCACAGGCAGATTGCAAAGACAGAAAGAAATCTTACCTTTCTATATAACCAGGAAGATATATCAGTTACATACATGTTCTGAAGATAAATGATAATTTATCTTTCTGTAAAAGTACAGTTGACTCTTTTTGTTTTCTTTCTTTATTTTTTGTTTATTTATTTTTGGCTGTGTTGGGTCTTTGTTGCTGCATGCGGGCTTTCTCTAGTTGCAGCGAACAGGGGCTACTCTTCACTTCAGTGCGTGGGCTACTCATCGTGGTGGCTTGTTGCGGAGCATGGGCTCTAGGCGCATAGGCTTCGGTAGTTATGGCTCACGGGCTCTAGAGAACAGGCTCAGTAGTTGTGGCACACGGGCTTAGTTGTTCTGCAGCATGTGGGATCTTCCCGGACCAGGGCTCGAACCCGTGTCCCCTGCATTGACAGGTAGATTCTTAACCACTGTGCCACCAGGGAAGCCCTACAGTTGACTCTTGAGCAACACAGGTTTGAACTGCATGAGTTCACTTATACGTGGATATTTATCAATAGTAAATATTGGGCTGGCCAAAAAGTTCCTTCGGTTTTTAAGTAAAAATAAAAGACAGTTTTCATTTTCACCAAGAATTTTATTGAACAACGTATTCACTGTTTTGTTCCACTACCTTGTGCCATTTTTCAGGCAGCTTCATAATTCCATCTTCCCAAAACTTTTTATCTTTTTTTGAGCGAAGAACTATTCCAGGTGCCTTTTACAGTCTTCCAGGGAATTGAATTTTTTTTCATTAAGAGAATTTGTAAAGACCAAAATAAATGGACATTGGAAGGTGCAATGTCTGGTGAATATGATGGATGAATCAGAACTTCCCAGCCAAGCTGTAACAGTTTTTGCCTGGTCATCAAAGAAATATGCGGTCTTGGGTTATCATGATGGAAGACTATGCATTTTCTGTTGACTAATTCTGGATGCTTTTCATCAAGTGCTGCTTTCAGTTGGTCTAATTAGGAGCAGTACTTGTTGGAATTAATAGTTTGGTTTTCCGGAAGGAGCTCATAATAGAGCTCCCTTCCAATCCCACCATATACACAACATCACCTTCTTTGGATGAAGGCTGGCCTTTGGTGTGATTGGTGGTGGTTCATTTTACTTGTCCCACTATCTCTTCCATTCCACATTATTGTACAGTATCCACTTTTCATCGCCCATCACAATTTGTTTTAAAAATGGAACATTTTCATGATGTTTAAGTAGATAATCAAATGTGGAAATGTGGTCAAGAAGTTTTTTTTCGCTTAACTTATGTGGAACCCAGACATCAAAGTGATTAACATAAGGAAGCTGGTGTAAATGATTTTCAACACTTGATTTGGTTATTTTGAGTATGTTGGCTATCTCCCGCGTGGTATAACGTTGATTGTTATATCTCAATTAATGTCTCGATTTGTTACCAACTTCGACTGGTCTACCCAACCATGGAGCATCATCCAGCAAGAAATCTCCAACATGAAACTTCACAAACCGTTTTTGACATGTTTGATCAGTCACAGCACCTTCTCCATACACTGCACAAATCTTTTTCTGTGTTTCAGTTGCGTTTTTACCTTTCTTGAAATGATAAAGCGTATGCCAAAAATGTTGCTTTTTTCTTCAATCTTCAATATAAAAATGGCTACACAAGATTCACCAATTTTGATGTTGTTTTTTTTAATGTACGCTGATACGACAGCTGTCACAATACAATCTAACAAAATTGTTTTGAATGAAGTTAAAGACAACTAAGCGCTCCTAGAGCCATATTATGGAAAAATCCGAACAACCTTTTTGGCCAATCCAGTACTACAGTAGTACACAGTCCAAGGTTGGTTGAATCCATGGATGTGGAGGAACTAGGAATACAGAGGACCCGGGGATACTGTACTCGAATTAACCCCCACGTAGTTTAGGGATCAGGGGTACTTTCTTGACAACACCATTTGCTATGCATAGTACATTCTAAATTCACATGGTGATTGGGGTGGCCATCTGTGTTAATTGCCTTTATCCAGTGGAAAAGTAATACTTCTGTATTTATGACAAAGGGTTAATCAGAGCTTGGAGAAAGGTACCTAAGCTAACCTCCCACAGTGACAGAGAGATTGGGGTGCTATCTTCCTTGATGTTTATATTTCAAAGGCATGGCTCCCAGGCCTTTTAAGAAAAACATTCCTGGATTGTAAAGCTGGCAAGAGGTTTACGAAGCTTTAAAAAAGATTTTACATACATATCAAAGGGACTCAAGGCAGTGACCTAAGAATAGGGAAAAGGGGATAAGGTCTTTTGGCACCAGGAAAAATTTAATATTTTTTCATTAATCTTTAAAAACCCAGAGATCTGACAATGTTTTACCGCTGAATTAACCAACCTTTGTTACCATCTACCTCTGGGCTTTTTGTTATGTGAGATAACCCCAACTGTTTATGTATTGATAGTTTATGTATCCTCTATCCTATAGGAAAGTCATCCTAAATTATTTGACCCCTAAAGGCAGAGGAAGATGAATTTTCCCCAGCCCCCTTATGTTTCATGACAAAGCCTAAACCTTTGAAGCATACCAGAAATGTTCTGCCTCCTTCAATTTATCTTTTAAAAAATGCATTTGAATCCACAATACACCCACATTTGTTTCAATATTTTTTCTTCCCCACCCTTTCCCGCCAAAAAACAACTTTAAGATTTGAGAAAAAATGTGGGGAAAGGCAGAGAGGGGCAGATCTTTTGGAGAGGTTAATAATTGTATATTTTAATGTATCATCTTTTAGAATATAATTTCCACTGAGTGTCTTTAATTTGATTTCTAACCAGTCTATTCTAAGACATTATTTAAACATTAGGAGTATAAATGAAATGGAAGGTTTAAGTAAATTATTTTTCAAACAATCTGAGGTTTTATTATGAGTTACTTGTAGTCTCTAATGCAAGCCTTTAACATTGTAACATCTATCCATAATACCCTGGACATTGCCACTGCTAGTTGTGAAAAAGAATAGACAAGTCGGCAAGGCTCATTTGGTAAACATAAAGGATTAAGTAAAGAACATATTAGCTTGGTAGTTGGTTCCTTTAGCCTTACCATTTCTCCATAGACACTTAAATGTTTCTTCTCAGATTTTGTTGACTGTTCTTTCTGTAAAACTTTCCTATTTGGTGGTTACTGCCAACACTTACGTTGAGATGACTTCTGGCACCATCACCTCCTCTGAATGTCTTGTCTTTGTAGATAAGAGAAAGATAAAAAAGATGTATGTGAGCAGCATTTAAAAATAGCTCTAAAAAGTCATCAAGACATCCAGTAAAACTGAAGTACTAAATAGCGCCTTTTTATATACTTACAGGCCTTTGTCAATGCCATTTGTCATCTATTAGCTCTAACTTTGAGCTATAGTTTTAAAAAATCCTTATTAGAGGAAAAAACATCTAGTAGTCTGATAGCTAATTTAGATTAGACTTTCCTCAACTTTCACAGCAAAGATCACACTTCTTCAATTGTTCTATTTTTAAAATCCAAGTTAAAAATCTTAAATTTAAGTCAGTAGTAGTGTACCATGTCCTTGACATGAATTGTTTAGCTATATTACTGTACTTCTAAACATTTATTTTGTTATAAATTTTTAAATATATCTGTATATCTATATAGTCTAGCCTCTGCTCTCTAGGGATTATTTGACTCTCCAAGTAGTTAGTCTTATTCCAAACCCCTACTTAAGGTCCAGAGGTGTCCTAAGGAGGTAGACATGGAAGTTGTATTAGTTTCCTAGGGCTGCCATAACAAATTACCACAAACTTGGTGGCATTACAGAAATTCTATTCTCTCACAGCCCTGGAGGCCAGAAGTCTGAAATCATTTTCTTCTGAAGGTGTTCCTTGGATGGTGGGAGCTTAACTTCAGTCTTCGCCTCTGCCTTCACATGACTTTCATCCCTATATGTCTCTGGGTCCAAATCTCTCTCTCCTTTCTCTTGTAAAGGTAGAGGTCGTTGGATTTAGGGCCCATCCTAAATCCAGGATGATTTCCTCTTGAGATCCTTGACTAATTATATCCCCAAAGACCCTATTTCCAAATAAAGTCACATTCTGAGGCTCCAGATGGATATGAATTGGGGGGTGTGGGGACTGTTCAACCCACTACAGTAGTATTAAAATTATTTTTTAAATGATTGTTTAAAAATAATAATACCACTTTCTGTTATCTAAAACTTACACAATTACTATCTTATTGATTTTTATAACTTGTGTGTTTATGTGAGGTACTTCTATAGCATCCCCAATGGAAAGGAATCATTTTGCAGGAAACTGCATTTTCTCTCTATTCCTTCACTTACTCCTCTCCCAAGTAGTGATGAGATTAGAATGAGCCTGATACATTTGCCCACATTTAACCAACAGACATGGAACTACACAGAACATAGCTCTCCTGGACACATTTGTGCCCAGAACACAAAGGGCTTGTGCTTCTGATCTCCATACAGTAAGCTGACCCAGCAGAGTCTCTTGCTATGTCCATCCAAGTCTTTTTTCAGTTCTACCTTCTCTGCCTGTAACCTGGTGAATAAATCAGTCAAGCAGATCTCAAGGTCTAGGATCAAAGTGAAATTAGAAGCACTGTCACTCTCCATTCCAGGTTTACCAGTTATAAAGTTGATAAGCAACCCTCCTTTACCCCAGTGCTGTGTTTTTACTCTGTCATCCAGAACTATAACAGTAAGCAGAAAAGGTATTAATGTGCCTATTTTTAAAATAAAGTAAGTTTAGCTAAAATATTGTAAAGGGGTTCTTCACCAAAGCCTAGTAAGGCCCAGCCATTGCTAAGATCAAGAGTTTGAACCCAGATTTCCTGATTCTGTATAGCTGTTTCTTTAAGCTTACTTTGATGACCCCCTAATAGAATTTAGATTAGAATTTGCCCAATTATAGTATATAATATTCTTACCTATAGTGGTAATAATCATTTTGTAAACTATCATTTTTAATTTCTAAGTTACCACTGTGGCCTGCAGTGTTTATGGAAAGGTATAAACATATGCCTTCATATAAACAATGCTATTACCTATTGGACTTCTCTGGTGGCGCAGTGGTTAAGAATTTGCCTGCCAATGCGGGGGACATGGGTTCGAGCCCTGGCCCGGGGAGATCCCATATGCCACAGAGCAACTGAGCCTGCGCTCTAGAGCCCGCAAGCCACAACTACTGGAGCCCGCATGCCCTAGAGCCCATGCGCTGCAACTACTGAGCACGCGTGCTGCAACTACTGAAGCCTGCACACCTAGAGCCCATGCTCCACAAAAAGAGAAGCCACTGCAATGAGAAGCCCATACACTGCAACAAAGAGCAGCCCCTGCTCGCCACAACCAGAGAAAGCCCATGTACAGCAACAAAGACCCAGTGCAGCCAAAAAAAACCCGAAAAAACAATACTATTACCTATTAAGAGAGACTAATTATTAAACCTCCTGTAAATCCATAGTGTTTCTGAAACCTTTAAGTTTTCAGCACCTGCTCTAAGAACTGCAAAAACTAATGTATTAGGAGTATGTGAAAGTCCTTGCTGTGTCCAAATAATGTGCTTTACTTGTTCCTTCAGTGTTTATTAATAAATAGAGATTAATTAATTTCTAGTTATACTATGAGGTCTCTAAGCTGCCAAAACAAATGATTGATATTATATCTGATTTTTAAAAGATGGTCTCTAAAAAATTCTGAATTGGTTTGTTTTATGCCATTTTACAGTTTGTTGTTTTATGTGTTTCAGGCAGGTATATGGGATTTGCTTTTTAACTGACTTATTACAAAGGTCTAGTTCATCTTACTGGATTTTCTTATGCACTCTTCTGGAATATTTTGTGTTTCTAATCATTTGAATGGATGAGGTTCATTTTCTGGTGTGTTTTTCATCAAAGCTGCTCAAAATAGGTCATGGGTGTCCTCTGCCATTATAACTGAGATCACTTGATCTTCTTGTTGAATTCTAATTGAAACTCATTTTCCCCTTTTATTTTCAGATACTTGTATCTTCTGTTCTCCAGTGATGACCTTTTACCTTTAGACCACTGGGTATTTAATACAGAGGCTCACCCTCTGCCTGTGTTACATTTAGCCAACACCACACTTTCAAGAAATCCTGCTGTTCGATGAAAGCAGCTCCAGAAAGACCATTCTCACCTGTGTTTTGTTTACATGGACCACTACAGAAATTAGTCTGGAGAGGGGCCTTTTGAAAACCTGGACCTCTTAAGTCAACATGGCAGGGTGAAACGTGACTATTCCCCGCAAGACTTTTCAACTTGTAGATGTTTCAACTTTGAAATGATTCCATTTTATACCTGACCAAAACATATTCTGGTGTGTGTAGGACAGAGACCTGATGTGCTTTGATTCTTAACAAGATGGTCACATGAGAAATTATGCCTGTTACTGCTTATTGCTTTTAGAGTCCTGGAATCTGGAGGCTAGATTTCCTGAGAATAAGCCAAGAATGTGGAGCACCTTGCAGGAGTTGGAGATGGCCTTTGGAACCAATTATATATTTGTTTCCTCCCAAAGTGGAGCAGCTCTCAAGTCAAAATATTTACACATTGTTTATCCCTTTTTTCTCCATTTTTAATAACGGAATGAATTAAAATAAATAAGAACAAAAGAACAGTGTAACTGCATCAGCAGCAAGAAGACTCAAAAAGGAAACAGAATACCTATCCCTGTCTGAATTTTCAAGTTTCGTATTAGATGACCAGACTGGCAACCATTTCAAATCTCAGTCTATCTATTCCATTGAAATTCCTTGATTAAATTTGTTTTCTCTGGAGGCATGATCTCACAAAGAATACTCTTCAAGTCTTTGTCTCCATATGGAATTGTTGAAACTGCTATTTATCATAACCACTACTTACGAGCCTGGGTTTGGGATTTTGTGCATGTTGTTCAGTCTAGTGTTGGTAGCATGACAAAAAGTGGGGAAAGTGCTGCAGTTTGTTGCCTTGAAACCTGTCCTAAGAGAAAGCCTTGGTTTTGTTGGTAGGAGATTATTTTTTCAAAGCAGCAAATCTACCAAGTAAATTTTATCTACTTTAACCTCATTATAAACTTAGTAGAATCCCTCGATTTACAACTCTCTTTATGTGACTTGGCAAAATTCACTATACTGTCATGCAGCTCTGAATTTACCTTGATGAGGCAAATTACTTTTACAATTTACTAAATCAAAAACAAAATATAGTGAAACTTCCTTAACTATTTTTGGGACAGGGAATCCTTTATTATCCCATTAGATGAGGGAGCTTTTCACAAATATTTTATGTAAAAAAATAAATTCAACTTTTTTTTCTCCAAGGGTATTTACAGAAATTCAAAGAATCAGAATAGCTTCAAAATAATTTTTAGTGATTAAGTGTGGTATAATTAATTATATTACACTAAACATGGGATATATCTAAGGGGCTTTCTCTTACCATCAATAGATTTTGCAATGATATTTCTTTTTAAAGAAATTATGATTTCTCTATATTGGGAGGGGAATAACTTAAATTTTATCAAGAACTGTAAGATAAATATCTAAGACTTAATAAATTTTCTGTCCCTTAAATTTATGTCACAGTGCAAGACACTTTTTCTTCCTTACCTTTAATACAGACAGCTTCCATTGACAGTAATAGTTGGGAGTAGTATTATTAGTCTAGTATTTACTCTGAATTTGAAGATTTCATGAAACAGTGTGCAGGAAGCCCACCTTAGAGTTCTGAAGGCTTATTTTCTTATTTTGTTTACTCTTTTATTAGCATGTGGTAGATTTAAATTGGAAAAAGATTTAATAAATTAATATAATTAAATATTTTTTAAGGGTGATCATCTTATATCACACATAGTCAAGCAGTCCTCACAGTTCAGCAAATGATCCATAAATGATAAACACCTCAAGATTTTCAGTATACATAGAAAGTAAGGATGTAGAGCCCGTTGCATTATTTAAATCTTTAGGAGAGTTAAATATTATTACATATTTTGAGACTATAATACCTTTTACTAGTTGAAAAAATTAAAATTTTTAAATGAGAATTGTAGATGACTAACTTTAGAAGAGAAAGGGGAAAGTATTTGGTTCTCAAAAAATGTTAGCTTTCCTCCTGAAAATAGCAGAAGCCCACTTATGGGTCACTAAAAAGAATGAAAAACTTGACTTGGCAAAAGACCCAGAACAGCTGTAGAAATGGCCATGAACCCTCCCTCACTTCGTTTAGAAGAATGCTGAGTAAAGGGGCCTTCTTGGTTCCCCAAGAACTTTTCAAGGAATGAAAAGATAGAACCCCCGCCCCAAGTGCTCTGTTTGTGTTTCTTGGATGACTGGAGCTCGGGAAAAGGCAGAGAAGTGTACAGGCATGGCCAGTTCTGGTACAAGCAAAAAGCTTGAGGGGGACAAACGAAGAGTCTTCTTCATCATCTCCCTACCTTCCTTGTGAGAAGATTAGAGCTTATGAGTATGCTTCCTTTTTTTGTTGTTTTTTCTTCTCTGAATACCAAAGGCAATTAAATTTAAGTCAGCTACAAATGACTTGCCAGTGTCATGTTTTATTTTTGTTATAGATTAAAAAATTATTTTCTCCAAGATCCATTCTTATTCCATAGTATCCCATATTCTGCTAGTTTCCAAGAACATACTTTACTTTGTTCTCTCCTTTATAGTCCTTTGCATTTTGTAGACCTTATTACTCAGGTTAAATACTCATTACATTTATAAGACCTCCTGCAAAGAGCCCAGAAATGCTCCTTTCCAGGTGCCTCCTCACAAGCAGACACATTACTTCGTGCCTTTGGCACAAATGTGAAGAGTAGATAGATCATTTGGTATATGAGAAAAAAGAATAGAGATGCTGAACACCCCCTCTACCTTCTATATTTATTTTTCTTTTAGAATTTTAGGATCATACTTTTTGGTTCAAACCAGTATAAAGTTGTTAAAACCAAGAGAATGTGGTCCCAATCAAAAAGAAGTCTTGGTGCAGAAAAGTAAGTACCCAGTCACAGGGTTCTTAGTTTCTCGTGGGTTGCACAGATGTGCTGTTTTATGTCTCTCTGACACCAACTTATTCTTGTCTTTGAGCAGATGTTTATATGTAAAAGCAAAACCTGGATATTGAAGGAATATATTCCTTCTGTGGAATATTGACCCTGATTCTCTATTATGTCCTCTAGGACAATCCAGGGCTTCACTTGGTAGATTTTAACCAAGCAGTTTAAAATTTGATCATTAACTTCTCATCTCCATTCTCCATTGCCAAAGTCTTTGTCAAAACTACAAATTTGTTGCTAAAAGGTCGTGCTTGCCATTCTCATCATGGAGTTTCTCCTTAGGCCTGGATTTCTTTGAATGAGTGAGTGAATGAGAGGGTGAGTGAATAAACACAGGGTACCTAATATGTGCCAAGCGTTGTGCTAGGTACTTTCAAGTATTAGAACTTTTTGTGATTCCAGTGGCATTTTCTGTATAAGACTTGTTTGTACCATTTTAAGTGTTTTCCAGTATGATTCATGTTACAAAATCCTTAATTTTGTATTTCATTTAAATTAAATAAGGAAAGAAATGGTTTATAATATATTTTAAACAATGTGTTACTATATAATACTAACAGCTATAATTGTAGTTAATAACTAAAGTCTCTTGGAAAATGTCAAAGAAATACTTGATTTCTGATGCAACTTTAACTAAAATATCTACTTTAGAAATAAAAACATTCTTATTTTGCTATTATCACTTTAATTACATAATTAAAAGTTAATGTTTTATAGAAATGCTGATTATTTTATATTCAAAAATTTTGTCACATAATTCATGGGTAAAATTTGCAGTTGTGAATTGTTCATGCTCTGCTATGGTTCCTAGTAATGGTCCCATGCTGTTAAATATAAAGAAAAATATACTGAAATATTTATGAGTTGCTAATAACAGTTCCTAGTAATGGTATTTTGAGTTCTTATTTTTCTTTAGGTTTCCTTACCCTCAAATTGGCTAGCTCATATCTTATCCACTCTTTATGTAGATACATACATAAATACAATTGTACGCAGAGATTTTTAATACTGTCTCTGCTAATTAACAAACATGGTTGTTAACGTGTTTTGGCTGCACAAATTCTAAGCAGAATATTTGAGGAACCAAATATGATCTGGAGATATTTTAATGCACTTACTTGGTTCAGGAACATTGGTGAAGATGATTTTCTGTTCTTTCAGCTCGTTCAGATCACACTCTTTGTGATCTATAATGGATCAGCAAGCTTCCTCCAGAGGACTAGATGATAAATATTTTAGGCTTTGTGAGCCATGCAGTCTCTATCTTTACTACTCAGTTCTGCTGTTGAACTGTGAAAACAAGTATAGACAATTTATAAAGGAAGGGGTGTGGCTGTGTTCCAATAAAACTTTATTTACAAAAAGATGGAGGGCTAGATTTGGCCCATGGATCATAGTTGTTAACCCTTGATCCCAATTTAAATTTGTATAAGACCCTATATTCTTTGATATGCATCTTTTATCTGTGTTTTGAGTACATAATTCATTTTTAGAGCAAAAAAAAGATGTGTGTGTGTACGATTGTATGTATTTGTGTAACCTAAAGCTATATATTTTGTTGTCTTGAAAACAGCTATACTCTACTGGAGTCTGTTCAGGTTTCAATATGGTACAACTATCTTGAAAGAGGCATTTTTTTTGTTCATGGGGTATGCTATCAGCCCTTATCCTTGCCTTGTCATTTAATGCCACAATTTCAGAGTCTCTGTGTAAAAGGAAGGGTCTCTGTGGTGTCAAAATAGTATATTTGCTCCAAGTTCTGCCTGCTCATTGACCTTTGGACCAACGACTCTGGATTGCTGGAGCTGCAAAAATTCCTCCACTTGAATACTCGTAGAGCCCTATGACAAGAATATGATAGAATTTCTGACCTTTGTGCTAAAGAAGCCAATCTCTTGGAAAAATTTTAAGCAACAGGAAAAATGGGTTATGTGCCTCAGTTGCCATTTGGCAACCACTGTTACTTTTTTAGAGTGCAGAAAGGTACTGCCCTTATTACCTCTACAACAGCCTAAATCTGAGGAGTGCAGAGAAAAGATGTATCCAAAAGAAGAGTTCCCCTTCCTCTTCTTGCACTTGCCTCAAATTCTTTTCAAGTCAATAGCATTATTTCAGAATGTCAGTGTGCATGATATTTAAATTAAAGCATCCTCAGCCTTAGCCTTTTAACTGTTGAACAACTAATCCATTTTAAACTTTGAGCACAGCAGAACTCATGAAATTACACGACACCATATTGCTAGTATGTATGTATGTACATTGCAATGCACCAATCATCCTGATAATAGCTTTTTCACGAAGAAGTTTATCAAATATTTCACTGCATTTGGAAATTCTAGAGGAGGGGAAGCCTGTACTCAGAGTGATAGGGGAGCACATGTTATAAATGAGCTACCTTTCTAGGTCCAGCGTACTATACAGATGGCGTCAGCTCAGTGTGAACGTTAAGTGTGAGTACACAAACACACCCACATACATACATGTTAATATGCAGAGGATTTTAAACAATTTGAATGCTACAGAATTCTACTGCAAATTGCATACCAGAAAACTCCATGGAGATAAGCTCAGCTCTTCTTGGGAAAAGTTATTTTTTAGAAAACAGAAATTAGTTTTTGTTTGGATTAACTGAATAATGCATCCCTAATTTTAATACTGGATTTGGAAGTTGAAATGCCGTTCCTCAATCTTACTGGTCTCAAATTCAGTGGTATAACTTTTCCCTAAACTAATAAGAGGGGCAAGTATAACCTCCTAAATCGGTACCCACTGGCCACTCCTGAACTGATTTCCAGTTATGTCCTCCATATGTAATTTTTATAAATTAAAGGTAAATTGTATATTAAAGATTAAATAAAGATGTTCTTTAAGTGAAAAGTCTGTTTAGCTTTCATTTGTACCCAGGATGACAATACAGTTCAATCTTCCTATTTTCAGAACAACTTTGGCTTTTACTGGTAATCTTCAGTCTCCCACATTTAGACAGTATTTCTTTTGGTTCAGCTAATCTTCACATTCCTTGATGTTATAGAAAGATGAAGAGATTACTTAAAGGGTAATTTTCATGCCATCTGATTTTAAGAAAACAAACTATAGGCCTGTGCGACAATCTTATAGTATGACTGTGCCTGTTATCTCTAAGACCTAGTCTAGTCCAACTTCTGAGACCATCAAGCTTAAAAATTGCCTTGGGACTTCCCTGGTAGCACAGTGGATAGGACTCTGCACTCCCAATGCAGGGGACCCAGGTTCAATCCCTGGCCAGGGAACTAGATCCCACGTGCATGCCGCAATTAAGAGTTCTTATGCTGCAACTAAGGAGCCTGAGTGCCGCAAATAAGGCCCGGTGCAACCAAATAAATAATAAGTAAATAAATATTTTTTTTAAATGGCCTTAATCACTGGATCTCATTCTGTCACATTAAAGTCTGACCTGACCCTAAGAATTCTTAAGTGATTCTTGAGCAAAAATAGGCCTAAGGGGCTTGAGGAATAGGATCAGCTAAACTATAGATAACTGATTTAATCCATTGATACTGTAAAGCACAGTATATTTAAAACTCTGTACCCATGGAGCATCAAATAGGGTAGTAGTAAAGCCCAAAATAACAACCAATTTACATCATTGAGGTCTACTTCTTCCTGGCACAGTAGATTTTAACTTGATCAAAATTTTAAACTAGGAAATTTAAATTATAGATGTATCAAAATTAATTATGGACTTATCTTTTCAGAATCAACTAAAACAGGACCAGATAAAAGAATAAGATCTCTGAGTGACTATAATGTGATAAAATCTGGGCCTCTGTCTGCCAGTTATCTGAAATTCTCGTCATTATTTTATTGGGTTACAAAACACTGTCAACATGCAAATAGCAATCATATTAAGAGTATGGGTTCATAGAAACAGTAGATTGGTGATTGCCAGGGGCTGGTGGGTGGGGAAGTTGGGGAGATGTTGGTCAAAGGGTACAAACTTCCATTTGTAAGATAAACAAGTTCTAGGGATGCAATGTGCAGCATGATGGCTATAGTTAACACACTATGGTATACTAGAAAGTTGCTAAGAGCGTAGGTATTAAATGTTCTCACCATACACACTCCAAAAAATGTATGTGAGGTGATGAATGTGTTAACTAACCTTACTGTAATCATTGTACAATACATACATATATCAAATCATATACACCTTCAATTTACATTATGTTATGCCAATTGTATCTCAGGCTGTAAAAAAAAAAAATGATTGTGGGTTCAGATGGTGAGAGACTGTACCTTGTTAGCGGACCTAACAAATATCTTAAATTTTTTGTGTGATAAAATATAACTTAAAATTTGCTATTTTAACCATATTTGTGTACAACCCAGTGGCATTAATAATTACATTAACAATGTTGTGCAACCATCACCACTATCTATTTCCAAAACTTTTTCATCACTGCAAACAATCTCTGTAACCATTAAGCAATAATTCTCCATTCTCTCCTTCCCTCAAGAAAATTTCAATTTCTTAACCCGAAGAAAATCTTAATTTTTTGTCTGTAAAAGGAAGATAATACCGATTTTTTAGGAGAACTAAATAAGAAAAAATCCATGTACCTGGACTGAAATAACCTCAGAAACAGCAAATAGTTGCTGTTTTTAAATTATTTTCATTAGCAGCAGATTGGAGTAAAAATTCCGAAAGAAATAGAAAAGAATTAATAAAGAGGGGAAAGGCAGTAAAGAACCAAGAAAACTATGTAGTTCTACCTCCTGTTTTATACATAAGGAAATTGAAACAAAAGGGCATAAAGTGAAGGCATTAGATGATCTCTGAAGTGGTTTTGCAGTTTCATCATTCATGATTTCATGAAGTGTCTCATGCAGTTTTGTTATTTTTTTTATTTTTAAATTTTATTTATTTATTTATTTATTTATTTATTTTTAGAAGATGTTGGGGCGTAGGACTTAATTTATTTTTGCTGTGTTGGGTCTTCGTTTCTGTGCGAGGGCTTTCTCTAGTTGTGGCAAGTGGGGGCCACTCTCCATCGCGGTGCGCGGGCTTCTCACTATTGTGGCCTCTCGTTGCGGAGCACAGGCTCCAGACGCGCAGGCTCAGTAGTTGTGGCTCATGGGCCCAGTTGGTCCGCGGCATGTGGGATCCTCCCAGACCAGGGCTCGAACCCGTGTCCCCGGCATTAGCAGGCAGATTCTCAACCACTGCGCCACCAGGGAAGCCCCAGTTTTGTTATTGTTATTAGTGACATGCAAATATATTAATATATATGAACTAATCAGTTTAAAAACTGTACAGTAGAAGTTACTTTTTGTTAAAACACATACACAACACCAACAAATAAATACACTGAAAGTTAACAGCAATTATCTTTGGCAAGGATATAAGAGAATTACTTTTTGCCATTTGCTTTTTAAAATTAACTTTACTGAGGTATGATTTACATAAAATAAAACTTTCCCATTGTAAGTGGGAATATCGGTGATGTTTAATAAGCTTATAGAGCTACACAACCCTCCCACAATCCACAAAGATCCTGCATGCCCATTGGCAGATGGTTTCTGTTCCTGTCCCAGTCCTTGGCAACCTGCCTTTTGTCTTATAGATTTGCCTTTTCTGGACATTTCATATAAATGGCATCCTATGTATACAGTCTTTTGCATCTGGCTTCTTTAACCTAACATAGGGTTTTCAAGCTGTATCTGTGCTGTAGCAAGTATCAAGAGTATGTTCCTTTTTATTGCTGAAAATATTTCACTTCTATGGGTATAACATTTTGTTTATCCATTCATCAATTAATAGACATTTTGGTTTCCACTTTTTAGCTATTGTGAACAATGCTGTTATGAACCTTTCATACAAATCTTTGTGTTGACATATGTTTTCATTTCTCTTGTGTATGTACCTACCTAGGGGTTGGAAATGCTGGATAATGTGACAAAGTTATGTGTAACTTTTAAAGAAATTTCCATACTGTCTTTCAAAGTGACTGATTTTACATACGCACCAGCAATGTACAAGGGAGAGAGTACCAGCTTCTCCACATCCCCACCAACATTTGTTACTGTCTTTTCTATAGCCATTCTAGTGGGTGTGAAGTTGTATCTGAATACGGCTTTCATCTGCATTTCCCTAATGACTGATGATGTTGAGTCTATGCTATTAGCTGTGCATATGTCTTTGGTAAAATGTCTATTCAAATATTTTGCCCATTTAAAAAAAAAGTGGACTGTCTTACTGAGTTGTAAGAGTTCTTTATATATTCTGTATTTATTTTCTCTAAGATTGTGGGTTTGTCATCTTACAATATTTTTTAATGCTCTATTTTGAATGCAAAATACTCTGATTTTGATAAAGTAATTTAACAATATTTTCTTTTATGGATTTTCCTTTCTTTGCCTAATCCAGGGTCACAAAGACTTTAGACCTATGTTTTCTTCTAAAAGTTTTATAGTTTTAGCTCTTACATTTAGGTGTATGATTCATTTTGAATTAATTTCTCATGTATGATAAGTGTCTAAAGTCATTTTTGCATGTAGGTATCTAATTATCCCAGTACTATTGATATTTGTTGAAAAGGCTGTCCTTTCCCTATCAAATTGCTTTGGCACATTTGCAAAATATCAATTGATCATAAATGTAAGGTTTTATTTCTGGATTCTTAATTTTGTTCCTTGATCTATGTCTTTCCTTATGCCAATACCACATTATGTTGATTACTGTTGCTTTAGAGCAGTGGTTCTCAATAAAGGGATAATTTTGCCCTGCATCCCCCAATGTCTGAAGACATGTTTGATTGTCATGACCTGGGGGGGTGGGGGGATGGTGCTACTGGCATCTAGTGGATGGAGGTCATGGACAAGAGACAGTATTTATTAGCTACTTTTTCCCCCTGAAAACAGGTCCCTCTCCTGTTTCTTTGCATATCTTATATTTTTTAATTGAAAACTGGACATTTTAGGTAATATTGTAGCAACTCTGGATTCTGATCTGATCTCTTTCACCCAGGGAGGTGGTGATTGTTGCTACTGCCATTTTTCTGTTTTTTTGTTTAGTGATTTCCCTGGACTAATTCTATAGAGATCACCTTTCCTGGGGTGTATGACCACTGATATCTCTGCTCAGTGTTGTATGTTTTAAATCTTATTTATATTTTTAAATACGTCTTCCTAGGAGTAAGCCCTGCGTCAGCATAGCTTAGTGATCAGCCAGTGATTTGTCAGAAGTTGTGCTCAAATATCTTTAGCCAGTAAGGGCTTCCACCCTTTGCCAGTGGATCTGTATGTAGGTTGTGGAACACATTCAAACTGTGTGCATCTTACAAGTTCATGTAGCTTTTACTTTACCTTGGGCCCTCACTGGTGATAACTGCCTGGGTCCAAGGCCTCACATTCAGCCAGGAATGTATACAGATAGCTAGGGCTCTCTCTAGTCTCCCCTGAATATATATTCTGCCTTGCTCTTGCTTGCAGCCTTCCAAACCACCAGGGACATGTGGCAAGGTGCACCATGTTTGTGTCATTCCATGGACCTATCTCCCTGTTAAATTTCTGGCCAGTCTGCCAACTGTTGCTGGTCCCAACCAGAACCAACACCTCAGGCTAGCTGCATTGATCTTTCCAGTTCTTTTGCCACTGAGATTGCTATTTCTAACAATGCCCAGGAGAATGGAATTTTTCTGCACTCGCTCCACTCCAGCTTGTCCTGCCTGGGAGAACTGCCATGCTGATGGAGCTGGAAGGACATGGGAGCAGCCCTAGGCTGAAATACTGCAGACACACTGTTCTTACCCAAAGGTCAGTAATTTTTCTTGAATAAATGCTTGATTTGTTGTATGCGTTTGCTCAATTTCTAGAAAGTTTGTCTATGTTATTCCTTTGGGGAAAGAGATTTGCTCCTCACTCTGCCATTTGCCATTCCAGGAATAAGTAGAAGATGGATGGATGGATGGATATTTTTATTGACATTCTTTGTAAATTCCTCTAGAAATTTTAGCTTTAAAGCCTTGCTCTTCCCACCTGAAAGGCCTTTATCCACTTCTATCAAAATTCTACTCATTTTTTTGTGTTCTCACACAATGAAACTTTTACAGAACCTTCCCTGACTTCCCTAACTTCGAGTGATTTCTTCCACATTTGTACATCCATTGTTCTTATTCTTAACTTTCTTACGATTTATCACATATTACCTTACATTTATGTGTGAACATGGCTTTACGTCCCCTACTAGCTTGTCAGACATTTAAGGACATAGTATGGTAGTCATCTTTTAACCCACTTAACAACTTATATATCTGTCAAGTACCCAGTTCTCAGACCTCAGTACTCTCCACCAGATCAGGCTACCCCATTTAAGGGTCCATTTCTCTTGATTTGGAGTTTTCTTGAAGCAAAAACTTTATCAAAGCCTATACACTAAGAAAAGACTAAACATTAGAAAAGGGATATGTCATGTATTGTGTCCTTTTTATGCAAATGTGGGAAATATGCAGTGCAGCTGGTGCACAGAATATCAGAAGGGCCTATTGGGAGGAACAGGGATCTTCGATTAGTCAGGAGTCCAAAATTGTAGTCTATTGTCTTCCTCTGAATGATTGTAGGGCCTTAAGTCAAGTTATTCAACTTCTCTGGACCTCCGTGTATTTTCTATAAAATGAGGAACCTGGACTAGAAAATTTGCATGTGATTCATGAGATAATTAATATGGTTATTATATAGCACACACATTTATTGAACTTTTACCTGCTGTTTCCAGAAGCTCTAGTAAGCTTCAAGTGTACAGAAATCAAAATAAAATCTCCATCCCCAAACAGGGATCGGCCTGCTTAATATTGTGACAAATACTCTAAGAGAGGAATGCACTCCATATTATAAGGGCAGAGTAGGAGGAGCATCTCATCAAGCTTAGGATAGGTTTGGGAGGGGAGAAGATAATCCAGAAAGATTCTTCAAGAACCAGACATTCAAATTGAATTTCACAAGGAAGTAGATTTTGAAGGTAAGGGGGAAAGGAGCTATTTGATAAGGCAGAGATACCTGAAGAAGGAAGGGATATGAGATCCAAAGCACAGGTAGGAAGACTAGCCTTGAACTTGAGAAAGTACACCCATTTCACTGAGACCCATAAAACAGTCCTCTCATGCAGTCCTTTTCAGGCCCTGAGATCGCATTGTCCATGAGCCAGGGTGGGCCAACAGGGGCACCCACCAAGATCCCAGGAGTGGCTGTCCCTTCTGAAAGTCTAGTATCAGTCATCCACCAGTATCAAGGAGCCCATGAGATACACAAAATGAATGTTATTTAGGGAGAGGTTAAGGGAGTCCCCTGGAAATATCTTTCAAAAGTACTCATCAGAACTTTGGATGACTCCAAAACAAATTAGCATGGGCACAGTATTTTGAAACAGTTCAGCAATAAGTAGCCAGAAATGTATGCCACCACAGAGTGATAATCTCAAAAAAAATTTTTTTTTTTTAAATCTCAGCTGTTTGAAGCCTGGGAGGCTTGAGATGCAGTGAAACCTCTTGCTTAAGTTTTTCAAAACACCCTGACATTGATTAACGGACAGATGCCACAGCTCTTGGCTGCTTAGGAAAGCCTGTTACTAAGAAATTGCTGGGACCTACAGCAGCCTCAGCACAGGGTTCCGCCCACCCCTCGGCTCATGCCCCACCGAATCCAAGTCAGTGATGAAACGTTTGCCAAACAGAAGACAAATATTGCCTAAAAAAGACTTTTCCATTTCTTTCCTAATATGACCTCCCTTCCTTTAAAGGCTTTGAACTAATAGGTAAGACTTATTAGAAGATGAAAAACATCTCATACCAAAAGATAGACCTAGAAAAATTCTAATTTGAACCCTACGAATGATTTTAGCTCACATAGACAATCGATATGCTGTGAAATAGTGTTTTTAATGACACTTTATAAATCAAATTCTAATGCTCGCAGTTATTTATACAACTCCGCTTAAGTCCTTTTGGAATTATTTTTTCTTTAAACATTTATTGAACATCTGTGTGTCAAGAATCGTGCAAGGCACTGAAGATACAGAGCCACCTCTGACACTTAACTTGTGGATCTGCTGGGCTAGGAGAAGATAGATCGGCAAGCCAGAAATTATGTTTTCCAGTAAAGGTGTGTACCAAATGCTCCCGGAATTTAGAAAAGAGAAACTGCTGCTGGTGGGGAGGCAGGAGGATGTGACAGCAACACGATTACCGATAACCAGCCCTGATCAAGTCTTCCCCATCTGTGAAGCAGGGGAAGTGAGTTTCCTAAGCAAAGACTAGGTTTGAGGGCTGGGTTTGTACCTTTTGGAGCAGGCAGAGCTACTTGGTGGTGAAGAAAGAGTACTGAGGAACCAAACCATCCTCACTCGAGCTTTCAGAGAGGAAGCATTTGACTGAACTTTGGGGAATGAGAAGTTTGTTGGACGTGGTAGGAGTCCAGGTGCAACACACAAGGGAAAGTCATTCTAGGAAAAGGAATATGATTGAAGATGCTGAGGCAAGGCGGGATTACACTTTAGAGCAACCGGTCCTTCCAGGCAGGGCTGCATGACATGTTTGCATGAGCTGGGGAGAGTAGAAGGGGAGGGGACCCAAGACGTGACAGGGGCCCAGTCACCTGAAACCTTGTGTCTGCTGTAGAGAGTTTGGCTTTTACACTGAGTGAGATAGAAGCCCCTGGAAGACTGAGCGAGGTGCAACGTGATCAGCTCTGTGCCTGTAAAGGGTCCTCTGGCTTTTGTATGGAGAACAGATTGTTGGGGGACAGTTTAGAGGCTACCGAAATAATCTAGGTGAGGAATGGTGGTGACTCAGACCAGTGGCGAGGACGGTGATCGGGTCTATAATTTGAAGGTAAAGCTGACGTGATCTGTTCGTGGGTGGGGGTGAATGTGAAAGAGAGAGGGAGCAAGGTTGACTGCAGAGTTTCTGACCTGAGCACCCGGCAGAATGGAGTTACTACTTACAGAATGGGAATGATTAATATTTAGGAGGGGTGAAATTAGAAATTTGTTCTTGAACATGTGAATTTTGCAATTCCTATTAGGGCAAAGCTGCAGAAAGCTCGAGGCACGGGCTTGGAGACTGGGTGGGAACCAGGGACTCAGGAAGCCAGGACAAAGAAACCCCTGGGCAGGAGGCCACTGTCAGACACAGCCTCCATCGTGGGACTATCACAGACCTGTTCTTAGTGGCCCCTTGCTTTGCAGCCTCATGTGAGTTTGGAAGTTTGTGTTTGGTGAACAGTGGAGAAGGGTCCAGTTGCTTACTCTGACTGGCAGGGGTAAGGAGCTTTCTGCCCATCGAGAATCATGTAGTAAGGGATTCCCTAAAATTTGGAAGTTCTAAGTGCTGGCAAGAAACAACAACAGAAAAGACAGGTATTCTATAAAGTCAAACACTAGGGATTCAAATCCCAGGTCTGGTGCATATTCACTTGGTGACCACGAGCCACAAATCCAACATGTCTAAGTCTCAATCTTCTCATCTGAAAAATGGGATAATACATACCTCTCACAGGGTGGTTGGGAGGATTAAATAGCTTGTCCCACATGGCACCACTAGGCCAGACCAGCTGAGGCTCAGACCAGCCTTGCTTCCTTAACAGCTGTCCTGCTGGATGGGGGCCCAGGCCAAGGAGTCAGGACTTCACTCACAGACCCACCACTTGGCTCCAGCCTTGCTCAACAACTCCCAGTCTACCACTGCTTTTATAGGTAGAGGGTGGTTGCCGTACATCCTGTGATGACTATAAATCCCTCTATAATTCAGGCTCTCCTCATTCAGATTAACCATAATGCCCTTGTATCCCAAGCCCCTCTAAAATGTCAGGCACCCTGCTAATTGCATTGCAAACATCATCTCATATAATCCTCCTAACAGCATGAGGTAGGTACTATGATCACTCCCACTTTCAGATGAGGAAACAGAGCCTCAGAGAGGCTAAGTAGCTTCCCCATGGTCATTTGAAATGAGAGCGTATACTCCTAACCGCTAGCCATACCACCTCTGACATGGGCTGATGGAGTCCACCTGTGGGCCCAGTGCTGGCCACTTTAGCTTAAGCATGAAGCCAACCTTCCCTGAGAGCCCACTGGAAAAGGTAGAGGGATCCTGCAGTTCCCTTCAGAGCTGGGTGGGCCCCTTCTTCCCCATCCTGGTCCAAGCGTGTTGCCAGGCTTGGGTGAGTCTAGCTGGAGCACTGGGCTGCCCACGGGGATCTGCACCTAACATCTCAGAAGCCCGGCCAGCCTCTGCCCTCAAGGGCTCATTGGGGTGCCCGTGTGGCCCTGAGGTTCCTCCCTGCTCGGGCTGTGGCTTACAGGAGCTCTGCTGCCCAGGGTGCAGTCCCTGAAGAGCTTGGGAATGAGGAGAGGACTAGGCACTGCTGGAAGCTTCCCAGGCTTGTCAAAGATACTCTCTTGAAGAGGGCACCCATGTGTGATGCAGTGTGTGCCATTGCCTTTGGGCATTCAGGGCCCAGCACACTTCAGGCCAAATACTGGGAAACACAGCCCTGTTTGTGGAGGACAGAGGGAAGCAACTCACACCTGGCTCCAGTGGAGATGGCACGTTACATTTGACCCCTTTCATGAAACAAGAAGCACAAAATGAAACATTCTGAGGGTTGGGTGTTTTTCCACTTGGCAAACATCTATGATTTATAGGGCAGATGTTACTCGTTTCCCACTCCAGTCCTTTCCTTCTTCCTCCACCCACACTCTCTGTCAGCCCAGCTCAGGCTGAGGGCCTAGATAAGCTGTGCACACTCAACTCACAAGGCCTTGCCCCCTTGGTGGAGGAACCAAGGGAGACCGCTTGGAGAGGAGAACCCCCGACTTCACCCAAAGCTTGCCCCTATGCTCCTAGGCCAGCAAAGTTTCTTAAAAAGTAAGAACAGAGAGGCAGGGTCCTCCTTGGCCTCTCCAGGACCCAGGAGATGCCAGAAGGGACCTCAGTTGACATGCTTCCTGGTTTCCCAGCAATATCAGGAGAGCAGAGGATGCAAAGGGCAAAACCACCCAGCACACGTTAGCTGCAGACTGAGCTTCCCATAGCTTTCTCCTTCTTGGGCTTGAGAACCACCAGCCTCCTCCTAAAATAAGCTAGAATTTTTTTTTAAATCTAGCTTTAATGGGTCCTAGATACTGTCCTTGAAGATAATTTGCAAATTAGGAAACCAAAAAAAGAAAGAAAATGGGAGAGGGAGGAGGGCTTTTTTAAAAATTCATTCATGCAACTTTTGTTTATTAACAAAGCACATTCAGTGATCATTAGTGCCAAGTTACTGGAGCGTTTACAAAGATCAGTTATATTTAGTCCCTACCCTTAAGGACCTATCACTATATTGTCATTTCAACTTTGTTCTCAGGTTGCTTTGAATCAGGAAAATTGCACTGGAAAGGGCTTCATTCCATCTAGGCTTTTTGTCAGTAAAATTTAAATCTGGGTTGTTAGGCAAAAGGGACTCAGCTAATAATTAGGCTAAAGACATTTTTAATTAGAGTTAGCTGAGTCAATATGGGTTTAATTCAACTGAGCAAGCATTGAGTGAGCATCTGTTATATGGCAGGTACTAGGCTAGGCACCAGGGGTGCAGAGGTGGATAAGATACAGTCCCTGTTCTCAAGAAGGTCACAGTCTAAATATATCCGAACTACAAGGTGAATTACATGCCATAAAAAGGCATGACATGCTGTGGGCAGAGAGAGTAAAACCACGTGGCTGGAAATTCTGAAGAAGTTGGCCTTAGACAGTTAAAACAGCCCTCCTCAATTCTGCACCCTCTTCTATCTGTCCTATCCTCTTTTTCTCTTCCCAGCAAAGTCCATTCATTTAATCATTCATCCAGAGATTCACCAAATATTTATGTCCCAGACACCATTCTAGACCAGGGATGCAGCAATGAGTAACACAGATAAAGGCCTAACAATTTGTGTACATTCCAGTAGGGAAGGGATGGGTAACAGATACCAACAAGTGAATAAATAAATATATCATAATGTCAGTGATGATGAGTGTTGTAAATTAAAACAGGGTGGAGGAGACAAATAGTACAAATGGGGAAGGCATGTGTATTCCATCTCAAATACAGTGTTAGAGAAAGCTTTTCTGAGGTGGGGACTTTTGAGCAAAGACCTGGATGAAGTGGCAGACAAGCCTGGGAGCTCTGGGGGAGGAGTACTCCAGGCGGAGGGAACCACAGAGGTAGAAACATGTTTGAGTGCCAGGTGGCAGGAGCATCATGAATGAGCAGAAGAATAGCAAAGGAATGAGGATGGAGAGGCAAGCAGGGACCAGGTCTGGAAGGGCCAACACCAGGAGTTTGAATCATGTTCTAAGGGTGATGGGAAGCCACTGGAGGATTTGGATAGGGACTCAGATGATCTGATTTGTGTTTTTAAGAGATGCTTATGACTGTGGGGTTGAGAATAAACTGTGAAATGTCAAGAGGGGAAGCCAGGAGGACTTGTGAAATCTTTTCAATTTGAGAAACAAAAATAGAGTTGACCTTTCTGATATAGGGAAATAGCAAGAGGAGTAATGCTGGGGCGGGGGACTTCCGGGGCTTAAGTTTGGAGGTGGCAAGTGTAAAATGCTGTTAGATAGCTGAGTGGAGATACAGAGAAGGCAGTTGGGATACTTGGATCTGAACTTCAGGGAGCAGGATAAATAAAAAGAAATCCATGTCTAGACATACTGTAGTGAAATGACAAAACATCCAAGATGAGGAGAAGACCTTGAAAGCAGCCAGAAAGAGAAGACAGATCACTTGAAAAGGACAGTTAGAATGACACTGGCTTCTCAACAGAATAACAGAAGCCAGAACTTGGACCATGAAGGGTTGAGTGAAAACAGCTGTCAACTTGGATTTGTGTACTACTCGAAAAGTATTGTTCAAGAATAAGGGCAAATTATATATAGGAAACAAAATTGAGAGTGTTTACCACCAGGAGAACTATTCTAAAGAGTAAAATTCAAGGAAGAAAGTGATGTCAACAGGATGGTATGATGTACAAGCCAAAATGGGAAGCAAATAAATGGTAACTATATCAATAAACTCAAAAATGTCTTTGCTGAGTTAAAAAATATTCTAAACAGCACTGTGTGAGTTCAGAGAGGGAGGAAGAGAGGTGAATTCTAGGAGAGGAAGGAAGATGTAGTTCAACCTTAAGACTTTATGTTAAATATGTATGGTAGACTTTGAAGGTAACCACTGAAAGACCAGAAATAGCACACAAACATTCCAAATGTGTAAAGAGAGAGAAAAAAGAAACAAAGGAAATAACTTGATGAATTTTTTAAAAAGGCAAAAATGGAGAAAAACAAATTGTCAGGTTAAAATAAAACCGTGATAGGCTATTACTGCCAGGCAAGACTAAATGATAAGGACATGGAAAAGTTAAGTGCCCCCATTGAGGTTTACATAAGAGAGTGACTCATCAGACTTGTGCTTTAGAAAGATGAGACTGCCTGGACCATGGAGTGTGGACTAAGGGACGAGACAGGAAGCAGGAATAACCATTAGGAAGCTTCACCATCATCTAGGCTGGGAATGATGAGGGCCCGAGCTGAGGCTCTGGCAGCGACAGCAAGGATAGGCAGGGTGGGCGGAGGAGATGAAAAAGACATGTCAGTTATCCTAAGATAAAGCCCCAAATGGCCATGCCCTTAAAGTCAGAATGACAGCCTCAGGCCTCTGATCTCAAACAGGGACACATAAGCCCTTGTGCCGAAACCAAACCTGAATTCTGAGCTCAATGTCAAGGCCTCCGGAACTGAGAGAAGCTGATGCTTTTTCACATACAAGTGACATCGTTAGTGCTCTAAGCAGCCTGGGCCTTCTAATCCTGCTGTTGAGGGAGGAGGTTGTCAAATTGTCACATTGAAACCCTGTCTCTGGAATTGTCATTTGAGACTCTGCTCTCTCAGAAACTAGAAAAACACTGGAGGAGAGAGAAACACACACGCACACACAGTATCTTAAAACTACCAGCTCTAATGTTATCGCAATAAGATTTCCTCCGTCTTGAACAAAGCTTGGATGATATCAAAAACCCTGCTCTCACAAGTCCTTCACACTTCACCATGTGAGGAGATCTTATTATTTTATTAGGCTGGACGCGTTATTATTTCTCACATTTCCTCTTACAGGTGAGGAGACACCAACCTAGAAATTGATGTGGCTTGCCCAGGATCACTCAATGGTAAGTGGCAAAGCTGAGAATGGAAACCAGCTTGTCTGGTGTGGAGCCAACTCTTTCTGCTGTCAGGTGTGAGAGCTTGTTTTGGTGGTAAGAGGGAGCAGTGGAAGGGAAACTGGCCAACTCCAGCCGATATTTCCACCCAGCCCCACCCACTAGTCTTCCTTCTTTGGTTTGTGTGTTTTTCCAACAAAGAAGGAAAATTTTTAGAGAAATATAAAACCTGGCATTTAGGTTTTAACAGATTTCTCAGTTCAAGAGGCAGAAGGCAATTCCTGCGGGGTGGGGTGGGGGGGCACAACATCCAACTAATAGCAGTTCCTGAGAGAGGAAATAGAGGAGAAAAATCATCAAAGAAATAACGATAATTTCTTCAAACTAAAAAACATGAACTTATGCATTGAAAGGATTCTGAGTGCCCATCATAAAAGATGAAAATAGACTACATATGTGAAACTGTGACGTTTCTGAACACTGTGAACAAAGAAAAAATCCGAAGAGCTTCTAAAGAGGGTCAGTTGAATAAAAGATAAAAAGGATCAGAAACAGAATAGGTTTAGATTTCTCAATAGTAACCTCGGAAGCTAGAACATTACATTCAATATTCTGTGGGAAAATTATTTCCAACCCAGAATTTTATATTTGGTCAAACTATCAAGCAAGAGGCTAAAATAAAGACATTTTCAGACAAGCAAGGTCTAAAAAATTTACCACTTAATAAGAGATGCTGAAGAATAGCAAGCTAAAATTGGTAATTGGCTGAAGCCAAAAATCCCCATTATTGAATGAACTTCTGAGACACATGACTAAACCAGAAATTTTATTTTTAGAGTTCACTTAGTAATATAATTTTATTATTAAACGTTTTAGAGGTCAAGTTTTAAAGTTTTGCATTATAATGCAGGAATGATATTTTGTCAGCACATCAAGATGCTAGATTACTCCTATGATCATTATATATGTCATACAAACAGATGCTCACTTTCAACTGAGGTTTCTTAGAAGAGCAGCTATTTTTATTGTCTCCTCACCAGCACAAGGTACCCCTGATGGTAATGATGCTCCCAACATATTAAGTTTTCTTTTCTGTGTTGTAACTAAGGTACTGCTTATTTCAAGTCCTACTTGAAAATCTGGTTGCTGATGAAGATGTCATTTGATTGAAGCAGTCCTGCAAACTGAAGTTTTGTACTATTGGGATATTTTCATAAGAAAACTTCAGATTTTTGTTCTCACTTACATTTGTATTTCTTTAAACCTGGGATAATCAACTATGGAAATGAAGTAACATAACTGGGTTTCAGAATCTTCTATAAATTTTCATCTGGGGAATCCCCTGGCAGTCCAGTGGTTAGGACTTGATGCTCTCACTGCCAGAGCCCAGAGTTTGATCCCTGGTCAGGGAACTAAAATCCCACAAGCTGCGTGACGTGGCCAAAAAATAATAATAAAGTAAAGGTAAACAAAGATGATGGAGTTTTGAAGTTGTTAAAAAGTTTTTTCATCTGGATCTAAGATTTTATTGCATGCACACCAATTTCAGCATCTTTCCTAGAGAAGGATGAAAAGATGATTTCAACAGATATAAATTAAGAAAAGGCTGCCCTCTCAAGGTCCATTATTTTGGTTATTTTCCGGCAGATTCCAGCAAATGAATTATTTCTTTGCAACTAACCTTTGGGTGTTAGCAAATCCCACCAACGTAGTATTATTACCTGACACACAATATTAAGTCGTTTTAAAAAGTCAAGTCATTTTTAATATGTAATAGCTGCAGTTCCAACTTGTTTGACCATCTTATATCAGTAAATGGCAGATCAATTTCAAAGTCACGTAGTTTCTCTTTTACAGAAGAAGAATGATGAAAATGGCCCACTATCTTTTTGCTTCAGCCTGGAATTCTGTCCAAATATACTGTTATAACTCTTAATACACAACTTAAGTATGTAAACGACATTTTTTGCTTGTAATTTCTTCACTTTGATTTTTCTATTGTCAGTCTAAAGATTGGTTTTCTATTCTGTGAATATGTCTTCTATCAGTTTCACCATTCTCTTGGTGAGACTGCCCTTTCCTACCCCCACTCCCTGGTTTTACTCCTTGGCAAGCATTCATTATTAATCCATTGTGGTGACAATCTCTAAAAAACAAACTCTTCTGCTTGGTTCTGCTTATCTAAATGACTGAAGTACAGGTTACAGAAGTAGCACACTGAATAACATTATGAAAATTTATACTTCCAGTAATGGTGGGGTGGTTTGTTGCAGATTAACTCTCCCACCAAGAAAAAGTATAAAAGCTAGACAAAATACAAAAATGCATCTCTTTGAAGGCATCAGAGAGCTAGATACAAGGTACCTGGGACTTGAGTGGCCAGATCCCTGAGAGAAAAAAGATGCACTGAGATGAACCCTGTATTCTGCAGTGCTTTTCTTTGGAGACATTTGTGCATTTGCCAATTTAGGAGCAGCACAGAACTGAGAAGCTAGGGAGCTGAACAGAGCTTTCTGTAGTCTAAAAAAGCTGGGGAAAAAAAGATGTGAGTCCTGGGATTACCAAGAACAGGCCCTAATAAACACCCCAGATTTCCCATTAGGACCCCCAAGAGCCTGACTCTGGGAGCCAGAGTAAACCAGAAATAGATGGTGCTCACAGAAGACTGAAACCCAACCTTGAAGCAGTACAACCCCACACTGGATTAATATAACCCGTCCTTCCTCTAACTCTATCAGAAAGCAAAAGTAACTCCCCTCCAGAGGAATATAACATCATCCAGAGCCTCAAATCTGCTCTACAGTTTTTTGCACATAACAGCCACCATTCAATACCAGGCAAGATAGAAAATAGAACCACATAACTAAAATCCAAGAGAAAAAAAACTTACAATATAAACAGTCTCACAGATGATCCAGGTATTGGATTTATCAGACATGATTTTTTAAATAATTGATTAATATTTTTTAAGAAAAGATGACAATATGGAGAATTTTACCAGAGAACTGGAACTTATAAAAACAGTCAAATGGATTGTGCTCTGTGGTGACCTAAATGGGAAGGAAATCCAAAAAAGAGGGGATATATATATATGTGTATAGCTGATTCACTTTGCTGTACAGCAGAAACTGACACAACAGTGTAAAGTAACTATATTCCAATAAAAAAATAAAGAGTCAAATGGAAGTTATAGGAGTGAAAAATAAAATAATTGAAACTAAGCATTACACAGATTAACTCCAGATTAAATACAGCAGAAGAGAGAAGTCGTGACTAGGAAGACAGGTTAATAGAAAATATCCATACTGAAGTGCAAAGAGTGAGGGAAAAAAAAGATGGAAAACATAAAGAAGAGTGTGAGATATATGTGAAATAGTGAAAGTTCTAATATAAATGCAACTAGAGTCTCAGAAGGAGAGAAGAAAGAGAATGGGACAGAAGCAATATCTTAAGAGCCACTAGCCAAGAATTTTCTAAAATTCAGACAACAGATTTAAAAGTTCTATGAAATCCAAGTAGCATAGATACAAAGAATAGATACATCAGAATGAAAATTCCAAGAATCAAAGACAAAAGCAGTCAGAGGGAAAAAAAATACATCTTCAAAGGAGCAACAAAAATACCAATAGCTGACTTTTCAACAAAAGCCATGGAAGATAGGAGATACTGGCATGATATTGGTAAAGTGTTGAAGAGAAAATAACTGGAAACCTAGAATATCCTTCAAAAATGAATATGAGATAAAGACATTTTCTGGGGGACAAAGCCTGGGAGAATTTGCTGCTGTACTAACACAAATGTTTCTTTAGGAAAAAGAAAAATTATCCCATATGGAAGCCTGGGAATGCAGGAGGAATGGAGAGTAATGGTCAGGGTACATAAATGGGTAAATCTGAATGAATATTGCCTGTATTAAACAGCAATAATTTCTTGTTGGGTTGAAAATACATGTATATTTAAAATACAAAAAGCAAGAGGAGGTAAAGGGAATTAAAATGTTTAAGTCCTTATCTTATGAAAAGGAAAAAAACACCAGTTTCCTTTTACTACTACTACTCACACCAATACTGCTGGTCACCCAATGTGTGGATTTTTTTTCACACCAACCAATTCTCCAATGCCAGCTGGGTGTCCTACAACTTGATTCTGTTCTCATTCCATCTACATGGAGTTAGCATCAGACCCCACAGGTTAAGGGGTCAGCCCCACAAGACTGTCCCCACTGCATATGCCAATCACAACTGTGGGTCCCCAGGTTACCCACATGTCTGTCTGACTTGGCCACAAATGAAGAGTTCCCAAGACCCTGTCCTCAGGTTCAATAATTTGCTATAAGAGCTCACAGAGCTCAGGAGAACACATGTTTACCTGTTAATTACATAATAAAGGATATGATAAAGGATACAGATGAATAGCCAGATGAAGAGATACATGAAGAGGTCCAGAAGGGCCCTGAGAGCAGGAGCTTCTGTCTCTGTGGAGTTGGGGTATGTCACCCTCCCAGCATATAAATGTCTTCACCAACCTGGAATCTCTCTGAACCATGTAGATATCTATGGATTCTTCATCATGTAGGCATAGTTGATTATAAACTCAATCTCCAGCCCCTCTTTTCTCCCTGGAGAAGGGGATTGGGGCTGAAATTTCCAAGCTTCTAATCACTGGTTGGTCTTTCTGGTGACCAGCCTCCATCCTGAAGCTATCCAGGAGCCCACCAAGAGTCACCTCATTAGAACAAAAGATGCTCCTATCACCCAGGAAATTCCAAGGGGTTTAGGAAATCTCTGTCAGGAACCAAAATCAAGACCAAATATTAGGACAAAAGATGTTCCTAGCACCTTTATCACTTAGGAAATTATAAAGAGTTTTAGGAGCACTGACCAGGAGCTGGGGATGAAGACCAAAATTTATCTCTCTTATTATACCACAATATTATACCATATGTGGGAATTAGTAAAGTACTAATTTATGGTAGACTTTAATAAGTCAAAGACACCTGTTGTAAATTCAAAGGGTAATCATGAAAAGAAAAATAAAAGCTAATGGAGTGGAAGAAAGAAATAATTAATAAAAAATCTTTATTAACTTAATAGAAGACAGGAGAGAAAAAGCCACATAGATCAGGTGAGACAAAACACAAATGATGAGATGACATTTAAATCCAAATGCCTCAACAATTACATTAAATATAAATGAACTAAATGCTGCAATTAAAAGCAAATGTTGTCAGCAAGGAGTGAAAAACAAAAAACTAAGTTATATGATGCTGTCAAGGGATTCAGTTGAAATATAAGGATAAGAAATGTTAAAAACAATAAAATGGATTAAGGTACATCATGGAAATACTAATCAAAAGTAAGCATATATCAGAAATATTACTGATAGTAATGCCTTTTCTGCATAGCAGATATTAGGAGTAAGTTTTCTAATATCATAGGGTTTTTTTTTACCTGGAATTCATAACTTGAACAAATCTCAAAAATACATCATCTTTAATTACTGAAAATTAATGGTATTCTATTCAGTTCTTTTATCGAGTATATTGTTTACGTTTTTAACCTCCTAGGACTCAAAACTATGAAAAACTATCTTAAAGCACTCTTGTGATGTCTATTACTTTGAAATCTGATCAGTGAGAAGAAAATATGTTTTGTTTACCTCATTTTATTCCTGAAAATTTTCTTTTTTATACATTATTTATATACTGTATTTAGGCAGATGATGGTTTATCATGGATGATGTTGTACATGGTTTTGGAGTTTTTCTCTTTCTTATGGAATGTTGAGGGGACAAAGTACATCCTCACAAGCCATGACAAATTTTGCTGAAATATCTTTGGCCTAAATGGAATTAAGTGACACAAAGCTAAAAATAGTTCTTGAAATTTGTTAGTTTTGTGAATGCTAGTATATCAAACCATTCTATAATGATTTGAGTCATGCTATAATGTAAACTCTATTATTCTTTTCTATAGTATTTAGATTTTTATTAACATTTTTGGTTCAGAAATTCCTCCCTATAGTTATTTTTCTAACCCACTCTTCTTTACACTTCCTATCAGTTGACAATCTGTTTCCTATAGCTTTAACTATTTGAATTTTTTTTTTGGCCATGCCGCACACAGCTTGCAGGATCTTAGTTCCCCCACCATTGAACCTGGGCCCTCGGCAGTGAAAACGCGGAGTCCTAACCACTGGACCGCCAGGGAATTCCCTATTTGAATTTTTAGAATAATTGTTATTGTACACAAAATTATTCATTAATTATGGTAGTATTTCAATTTTGCAATAATATTTATATTCAACTAATGGAATTAACACACAAGGAGGTTCTCTCTCCAAAATACATCAAAAATGATTACTTATATTTGAAGGTGAATATTCTAATATTAACAGTAATTTGGACGGCATGACTTATCATATTGCTGACATTTTTGCACTAATTATATATGGTAGTTACTCTCAAGGTCGCATGATTATTGATTATTACAAACTCATGAATGCAAGAAATTATGCTGAAGTATGCATTTGGCTCTTCGGCCTTTTTTTTTTTAACATCTTTATTGGAGTATAATTGCTTTACAGTGGGGTGTTAGTTTCTGCTTTATAACAAAGTGAATCAGCTATACATATACATATATCCCCCTATCTCTTCCCTCTTGCATCTCCCTCCCACCCACCCTATCCCACCCCTCTAGATGGTCACAAAACACCGAGCTGATCTCCCTGTGCTATGCGGCTGCTTCCCACTAGCTATCTATTTTACATTTGGTAGTGTATATATGTCCATGCCACTCTCTCACTTCGTCCCAGCTTACCCTTCCCCCTCCCCGTGTCCTCAAGTCCATTCTCTACGTCTGTGTCTTTATTCCTGTCTTTGGCCTTTTTAAGGCTGAGGCTTCATAGCAAGGCCAAAATTGAACTAGTATGCACCCTATGCATACTATGCCCCATTTCTTAGGCAGTCTTCTACCAAAACAAAGGTGTAAACCAAGAAAGAAGAAAACCTGAGATTCAGGAAACAGGAGTTCCAACTTGAGAAAGGGAGGAAGAAAGTCTCCAAATTATGGTGAAAGGAGACTTTAGGACAATAGTTGTGCAACAGGTATAGCTAGCAGCCAGTCCCAAACAGAACAGGTCAGGAGGATCCAGAGGCAGAGCTCCAGGAAGTGGAAATTGACAGAAAACCTGATGGGTTTGACTGTTCAAGGGAATTTTAGATGGACAGATGAGAGCTGAGCTTGCATTTAGTAATAAGTATATGGAAAACTGTATCAGACACAAACTCTGTGAGCCTCTTCTGGCTATTCCCGCCGCTGGGCCAACTAGCCAGTTCCCAGAGTTCATCTCCTTCCATCACTTCCAGTGTTGGATGAAACACTACACCACAGTGTGTGGGATCTGGTATCCCAAGTGAGCAGCCCACTAAGGAACTGGATAATGCAATCTGGAAGTACAAGGGAATAAATTCACAGGGGGCGAATTTTACCAAATGAGAAACCAGAGAGAAGAAGGAGCCAGACAGATAAATTCTCTCTTCTTCTTTTCCATAGAGGACACTGGGCATGGCTCATCTGGAGAAATGGCAGATGCAAGTGAACATACCTGCTGAGCAACCTGCTCTGTCTCTTAGTGGCTCTTTTGTTGCCAAGCCTGATAACATACCACTTTGCATTGCTTCCCATCTTCCCTTGCCTCCCTTCCTTTCCCCTTATCCTCACCCACCTGGATTTGCATCTCCCAAAGGAGTTTTATGCACTTTAATCCCTAGTGCAGACTCTGCTTTTTGGAGGACCTTGCCTAAGATTAAAACTGAACAAATGGGGCTTCCCTGGTGGCGCAGTGGTTGAGAGTCCGCCTGCCGATGCAGGGGACACGGGTTCGTGCCCCAGTCCGGGAAGATCCCACATGCCACGGAGCGGCTGGGCCCGTGAGCCATGGCCGCTGAGCCTGCGCGTCCGGAGCCTGTGCTCCACAACGGGAGAGGCCACGGCAGTGAGAGGCCCGCGTACCACAAAAAAAATAAATAAATAAAAATAAAAATAAAAAAAACTGAACAAATGACTCAACAAGAAACTTCAACAAAAACTAAAAGTAGTACAAGGAAGGAAAAATAATACTAGTATAGCACATGGCTCAGTCATAACATTATGAATACTAAATATCCAACAAAATTTGAGATATAGCTGCACTGGAAGGATGGTGGGGGAAGAGATACCAGTATGTGTAGTAGTGGTGGTTAAAGAGACCTAAATTCTCATCTTCTGATGAGAAACAATTAGACAGAAAAATGTGAAAAACTGAGAAAAAAAAAAAGAATGAATGAAACAACTAGTAAAATTGAAAAATGATAACCCTCTTGGTAAAGGGAAATGGGGAATTGAAGACAATTCATTTTTATCATACTGAATTATTTGACTCTTCAACCATTTACCTTTATAACTTCAATTTTAAAAGATACATTTAAAAATACATCCCAAATGCAGGAGGGTGGTTTTGTTGTTGTTCCCTATAAAATCAAATTAGGGTAAATATGTGTTTAACTTTTAAAGAAACTTCCAGTTTTCTGGAGTAATGGTACAATTTTTTATTCCCTCTAACACATGAGACTGTTCCCCATGATGCCTCCTCAAAGGTATGGCCATCTCGTCAGAACTTCATGGCAAACGGCAGTAGGTAGGGAGAGTCTGGGGGGCCCTGCGTCCATCTGCAGTGATGCTATGAGCCCCAGACTGGTGCTGTGTGGCCCTCACCCCAAGGCCACCCTTGGCATCAAACATCAGGCTTCCACCTGCCCTTGTGCCTTGCAGGTATCAAGCTGCTTGCCAACTCTGGCAGCCAAGCCAATTTAGAAGCTAAACAAAGGCAGGGGACAGAGGAACTTGGAAGCAGTCTGTATAATGAGAACTTATGTGCCAGCTAAGAAGCCTCACAGTTTCTCAGGATGGTGTTGTTCAGGCTGATGGCCAGGACAGTGTTTTCCAGTACAAATTCCATGTGAGAGGGGGAGAATTGTGTTAGATTGGGAGACACCAACTGTGGAACAGGAGAATGAGCACTTACGATGAACCCACTAAGTGCCAGGTGCCCTGCTGGGTATTTTATGTGCATTGTCTCTGAGCCCCCACTTAACTCCGCGGGGTAAGCTTTGTTCCACCTTGCAGATGAGGACCTGAGATTCAGAGAGGTTAAATAAACTGGCCAAAAGGCACACAGCACTAAGTGGGGAATCAGGATCCATCTACCTTCAGAGTCCAATGTTTCTCCACTAACATTCCTCTGGCCCCTTACCAGAAAGAGACCTCAAGTGGGCAGCTGCAGGAAGTTGAGAACTACCAGTTCGTGTGGAGGTTCCCAAGGAAAAGTGTCCCAGAATCTGTTTGCTCTCAGATCACTGCCACAAGACTGGGCTACAGGATAACTTGCCCCACAGTAACACCTGGAAAGCTTCAGCAGGTGGCTTTCCCCATCATCATCATCATCATAGTCGTCATTACGGTTGTTGTGCTGCTCAGCTTGACAACTGATGAAACCCTTGCACATCCCTTTTTTGATTCGAACTTACAACACCCTGGGCAGGAGGAGTTATTATTCTGCCCATTTTTCAGATGAACAAAATGAAACTCAGAAATCCTTTCTCCTGGAACCCTCCTTTCTAGGGAGCTACCTTTGGGCCACAGAGCTCTCAGGGCAGCCCCTCTGAGGGATGGGGTGGGAAGGCAGGGAACAGGCTCCCCATCCTGGGCAGTAAGGGGCCCTGCCAAATATTTGTGGGTGAGTCCTCACCCAGGTGAGGGAGGAAGAAGGCAAGCCAAGTGGATTACTGAGCATTTGAACTCAGCCTCAGAACAGCAAATATTGATTCAAGAAGCTGCCCAAAGGAGCTGACATTTTTATAGTCAACAAATAAAGCCGAGCCCCTCCCAGCCCCCCTTCGTCAAAGGCCCTTTCTCCCCACAGCTGCCAGGGCACGTTTCTGTCATCAGTGCCTGGGAAGAGGAGGAAGAACCAGTGGGAAATGTTCACAGGGCCCTGGCTGACGTCACCACTTCACCTTTAGAGAGAACGGGGAGCCCCAGCCCCCAGGGGTTGGACCTCAGGAAGCCAGCCAGCCAGCTGGCCCCACAGGTGCCAGAGTCCCTCTGGGTAGAGAGAACCTGGCACTAGAGCCCCCAGAGACAAAAGACACGCCTCCCACGCGCAGCTTCCTCCTGTGGTGGCTCTTGGGCTGCTTACCACAGCTCGGGGCCCTCATTCACAAGGAAGGACCTGAGGCCCAGAGAGATAACTGGATCTCCAAGGTAAACAGCGAGAGCACAGGGAGGTCTGCCCAGGTCTTCCGCTTCAAGGAAGCGGGGAGGGTCAGCTCTCACCAGGCTGGAAGGGAGAGGTGATCAGCCCTCTTGGCTCTGCCTATGGGACCCAGAGCCTGGAATTCACACGCCCGCCCTCCTGCTTCGCTCAGGAAGGTCCCTCTACCTGCATCCCTCCCTTTCCGAACCCTTATGGACCACCCATCATTCAGGGCCTTGCTCACCTGTCACCGCTTCAGGACGTCCTCCCAGCTCCCTCCCCTCTCCCCCCACCTCTAGGCGGCAGAAATCACTGCTCTTTCCTCAGTGCTCCTGAAGCACAGGATTGCTTCCTGTCTCGTCCCGCTTAGGCTGTTTCACCCTGGGCGGCTCCTTCCTCGGAACCATCTCTTAGTCCTTCCAGGCCAAGAGGAGCAGGGGCTGTGCTTGATCCATTCCTGTTGCCCCAAAAGAGCCCAGAAAAGGGCCGGGCATTTGAAAGATGCTCCATCAGTGCCTGTGGAATTGAATCAGATCAATCTAATACTCAGGCACCACTAAGAAACCCTAGGAGCAAATTTAGCTGCATCTGGACTCAGGAAGGAAGCAGACAATCCCCAGGTAGGCCCACCGTAGGAGGGAGGCTTAAGCCCTTTGTTCCTTTACTTGGCACCTTGCCACTCAGCCTCCCTTCAACCATTCATCACCTGGGTTGAGCGTCTGCTCTAGGTCAGGTCCTGGTTGGGTGCTGGGAAGGCGTGGGGAGGCGGGGTGATGGTACACAGCTCTGCGCTCATCTGGAGCTTCTGGGCACGCCAGGGAACATGGCCCAGGGAACACAGGAGGCCTTTCCTCTCCCACGCTGGTCTGTGGGCCAGTCTGTGAGCCGTGGCTCTAGACACTGTGGCTTTTGGACTTCATGGAGTCAAGGGCAGACCTTCTCAGAACCAGCCCAGGCAGAACTGTAGAGTAGGCTGTGCTCCTCACTACTGCTACTCTCCAAAGGCTCTCCACCATCTAGGCACGTGGTAGGATTAGATTTCCAGGTCCCCTGTGGTTGGGTGGAGGCAGGGAGCTAGTTCAGGGCAGAAGTGGCACAGACCCCTTCCGAGATGCATATCTCATCACCTGCATGAGACACTCAAGGACTCTCTTTTCTCCTGAGTAGGCCCAGAGGCCATCCAGGGACCAGTAGTGGGGCAGCCCTGCTACCCTCCACACCTGATGTGTCCAAGGCAACTGCCCCACGTGTCACCATTTCTCCAGACAGCAGGAAGGGGACAGAGGGCATGCAGCTGGTCTTTAGGGAAGTGACTTAGAGTTGTTTTTGTTGACATCTCTCAGCCTAAACTGTCACGTGGTCACGCATCCCACAGTGGCTCCTGGGAAATGTAGTTTCTCGTGCAGCAGCCTCGTGCCCTGCTGAAACGCAGGGAGGTTTATTATTCAAATGGAAAAGGCGGCATGGATGCTTGGGACAATTAGTGGTCTTTGACTCACTGTCCCACTCTAAACAGCGCCTGGCTCTCCTCCACAGGCCCTGGCTGCCCACAGCCCACCCCCGAGCTGGCTGGACATGGGCACCCTCCTCATCCTTCCGGCTCTGAATGACCTGGCGCAAAACACATCTCTTCCAGGCCTTCCTTTTCCTCATTTGTAAAAGAAGGGCTTTCAACCAGTGATCACTGAGGTTCCTCCCAGCACTGACATTTGATGACTTGTGGTTTGGGGCAAGTTATTTAACCTCTCCAGATTTCCATTTCCTCATCTAGAAAATAGAGATAAAAATAGTTCTTACCTCAGAGGGTTGCCGCGAAATCATCTAGGGTTATGCCTGACATACAAGAAATAATCCATAAGCGTCTGCAATAATCAAAATAATCTGAGTTCAGCTTGTCAGCTCCTTAGAAAGAATCTGATGAGCTTGCTCATGGTGAGGCCTAATACAGGGTCAGTGAATATTTGGCACAAGTGCTGCCATTATTCTCTCTCTGTAACAGACATCACCAATCAACCAAGATATTCTCTGGATGAGCCAGGGTGCAGCCTCACAGTCCACAGCGCCGCCCTTCCACAGCCCCCATTCGATCCAAGGCTCCGTCCCCTCCTTTGGGAAGCCTTCCTGCTTCAACCCCATGCGTGTTCCCAAAGCAGCCTACACGTACCCTGTCGTGGCTTTTTTTAGGCTGAGTTGTGATTTTTCCTTTTGCTTGTCGGTGCCCCGACTAGATTGTGAGTTCCATGAGACAGGAACTGCAACTGGTCTCTCAAAGGTCTAGCCTGATGCCTGGAACATTGTATATGTTAAAAAAATGAATCCTCGATCCTGTGGCTGGCGAGTGGGGGAGAAGTTTGGGGGACGGGCAGTGGGCCGTAGGACTGCCTCACTGATGACCATATTCCCTGCCTCTGGAAGCCCCTCCAGGAGCTGTGGGGCAGGTCTCCCCAGCCAGATCTCCCCTGCAGGGCTGGCCGGACACTTCTGAGTGAGCTGGGCCAGCCAGCACACATGGGGTTGGGAGGAGGCCAACAAACAAGCAGGCCTCCAAGACCGCTCCGAGGAAGCTGCCCTCCCCAGGGTTCACAGGTGTCTGCCTGCGCCTCAGGCTCCAGGCTCCAGGGCACTTCCAACTTAACGACTAATGGACCTGTGGGAGCTCACACACCTGCTTTCTGCTTTCACAGACCACTGCTCAGCATCACCTTGGTGACAGAACGGAGAATGGGTGGGGGAGGTTGGGGGCAGTAGAAGGCCAGGGAGAGGGCCAGCCATCTGCCTGGTTAGCCCGGAAGGGTGCTGACTGCAGGGCTCAGGCAGGCCGGGATGGGACAGCAGCCACAGCTGTGCTGGGGAGAGCCTGCCGAGCTGTGTGGAGAGCTCATAGACAGGCAGAGGCATGGCGGCTCAGCACCCACCGGTTCCCAGTCCTGGCACAGAACCACGCGGCGCCATCTGACTTCTGGACATGTGTCCCAGGGGAAACAGTATGTGATCTGAGGGGCTGGGAAGGCCTGTGTGTAACCACATATCTACCCTCTGGCCTGTGACAGGCCCTGAAATGCCAGAATCAGGAGGAAGCCAGGTCGCCTTACAAAGAATACCTCTTGGCCGCCCAATCTATCATTGCAGCCATTCTATAGATAAGGCACCTGAGGCTTGGGAAGGCTGACTTCCAGAGGTCACATAATTTGGAAAGGAGGTCACCTACGTCCAGGCATAGGGCTTGTGTCTCCGTCCACAGGCCTCTGCAGTGAGGCCTCGTTCCTCAGGCAGTCCTTGATGCCATTGTCCTGCAGCAGAACAGATCTGATGGGCAAGGGTCACCAAAGGATAACAAACAATTATTAAATATTTAACATTTTCTGTCCCTGATCTCAGGTGATCCAAACAGCACCTGGGCCAGGGGCTGGGGATCAAGATAGGAGCAAACCATGGACCCTGACCTCCAGGACTTTGGAGCGGGAGGTGGACTCAGAACCACTGTGTAGTGGTGCCTGTGGAGCGTTCAGTGATGAGCTGGTGACTTCTCCGCTGGCAGCCTTGGGTAAATAAGAATAATCATACATACATACATACATACGCCTGTTATACGGGGAGAAATGTGTTAAACTCCATTTGTGGGCTCTCCCTTCACCCCCACCCCTGCCATGCCTGCCACCAGCCCTCTCCGGGCTCAGCCAGTGCCGTCCATTGCTTCTGGGAGGGTTAGGATGGTTCCAACAGGAACCGTACACGGCCCCTGGAAGAGAGGTGCCAGCCATACCCCTAGGCTTGGCTCAGGGCTTCTGACCCTGCGTGGCAGCCCCTCAACTTCAATGACCCAAGAAACCTCGGCAAATTACTCATCTTCCTGAGCCCCTATTTTCTCATTTTGTGAAATGGGGTCAGGATTCCACTTTGCCTGGAACGTCCTGTGTCCTCACCTGTACTTATTCCTCAGGACAGATTGCTAGAAGTGGGAGTCCTGGATCAAAGGGCATCAGCAGTTTTTTTTTTTTTTTTGCGGTACGCGGGCCTCTCACTGCTGTGGCCTTTCCCATTGCGGAGCACAGGCTCCAGACACACAGGCTCATCGGCCATGGCTCACGGGCCCAGCCGCTCCGCGGCACATGGGATCCTCCTGGACCGGGGCATGAACCCATGTCCCCTGCATCGGCAGGCGGACTCTCAACCACTGCACCACCAGGGAAGCCCGGCATCAGCACTTTTAAGGCTGGTGCTGCATATTGCCAAATGGTTATCCAGAGAGATTGTGTCAGTTGAGAATTCCGCCAGCAGTAGGTGAAAGCACTTCTTTCCCTGCGTCCTCTTCAACATGGAGAGTTAGCTTTTCCAGAGTGTTTCCAGTTTGATGGGTAAAAAAGGCATCCACCCTGTGACTAAGCATGCTGTGCTGGTTTAAGTTCAGGTTCTAGGGGCAGACTGATGGGTATAGTCCCGGCCCTGCCCCTAGGGCCATACGGCCCTGTTCACACTAGGCCACACTCCTTGGCCTCAGTTTCTTCATCTGTAGGATGGGGTTACATTGTGGAATTGTTGTGAGAATTAACTACCTTAATGTAAGCTATGTGGAGCATGGTAGGTGCTAAATAAATGTATCATCTCTACTTCTTTGGCTAGCGGTAAAGTTGAACTTTCATATTTCTTATCTTTCTTCTCTGACAGATAATGTGTTTGTTGTTTGTCCACTCTTCTATCGCAGTACAGGACTTTTTCTTACTGATCTTTTAATAAGTCTTTATCTGTTAATTACATGAACACTAGGTCCTCTAAATTTTAATTCCAGATGCCCATCACCTGCGCGCTTTTAAAACTTAAATCCATCTCTGTGGGTGAGGCCTGGTTGTTAGCGTTCCCGAGGCCATTCTCCCAGGTAGCCAGGGCTGGGATATGGTGGTCTAGTTTTGTATCATCATCTGCTTGCTAATTTTGTTTTATATGCAGCTTGAGGTTCAGAAGTTTAAATATTATGTGTGCAGCCATGTTCATCTTTCTTTTCCTTTATGATTTCTTCAGTATCTTTCATGTTTAAGGGGTTCCTCTTGTTTCTCCTGGTTTGCCTTTCCCATTCAGATGGTCACGTGTTTCTTCTGTTTCTGCGGTGGCTGCGCTTCTCACTTCCTGTGTGATCTTGGCAGGGTGCTGGACCCTTCTGGGCTTCTGTTTCCCCAAAATGAGGGGGGTTGGGCTAAATCAGACTTTCCCAAAGGCATCCGAGATGCTTTGTGGAAAAACGGTTTCCTGGCCAAGTAAGTTTGGAAAATGCACATTATGTCAAAAGTTCTGAGAAACAGCACAGAAAAGCAGGGTGACCCAGCAGTTTCTCTCCTGGGTATATGCCCAAGAAAATTGAAAACATGTCCACACAGAGCTTGTACACAAATGTTTGTAGTGGCATTGTTCATAATAGTTAAGCAGTGAATACAATCCGATGTCCAGGAACTGATGAATGAATAACCAAAATATCCACACAATGGAATATTATTTAGTCATAAAAAGGAATGAAGTGCTGATTCATGCTCAGCATAAACAAACCTTGAAAACATTATGCCAAATGAAAGAAGCCAGTCATGAAAGACCATGTAGTATAATTCCAGTTATACGAAATGCCCAGGTTAGGCAAATCTATAGAGACAGAAAGTAGATTAGTGGTTGCCCTGGGCAGAGGGACTTGGGGGGAAATGGGGAATGACTGCTGATGGGCACAGGGTTTTTGGGGGGAGTGAGAAGAATGTTCTAAAGTTAGATGGTATTTATAGGGTACAACTCTGTGAATACACTAAAAACCACTGGACTGTACAGTTTAAAGGAATAAGTTTTATGGCATGGGGATTATGTTGCATAAAGCTATTTAAAAAGAAAAGAAAAGAAAGGAAAGGAAAGAAAAAGAAAGGAAGAGAAGAGAAAAGAAAAGAAAGGTTAGGACTTTGGAAGAGCTGGGTGCTTCCCAACTTTGTGTCCACCTATTCCCAGGACCTGGAGCAAGATTTTTTTTAAACCTTTTCAACTCTTAGTTTCCTCCTCTGAAGAGCACGGCTCAGAGCACGACTCTGCATTGTGCAGATGAAAAAGACATTTCCACATCTGCTCCTTGCAGCATCTCCAGGAAGAGGCGGAAGCCAGAGAAATGAAATCTGAGGCCCCGCAAGGCTGGCTTGCCTAGTTTCACATAGCCACTAAGTGGTGTGGTGTCAGGATTTGAATTTGTTTCTCTCAGGCTGGGCACTTGGAATGACGCTGGCCCAGCTGGGCTCATGGGTTGCAGAGAGATCTGCAGCAATAATGCAGAGTGTGGTCTGAGAGCCGAAAGGGGCTCTACAGATGGGGTGCATGCTAGCCAGTGAGGATGGGAGAGGTGTGTCAGGGAGAGCCACACCTGTACCCACTTCCTCTGAGGCTGGAACAGCCTTGTCCCAACCTGCAGGCCCTGAGCTTTGTGTTCCTTCTTGTTGAAATGGGAGGCTAGGTCTTATCTCATGGCAGCTGGTGGGAGCTCCTAGTAATGGCAGCCCCTCCTTTGAGTGTTTACCAGGTGGCCTGCGCTCTGCTGGACTCAGGGCCTCGCTGGGCTAAGGCTCGGGAGAGCCTGTGAGTTCAGTGTGGTCACCCTCTTTCACAGAGGAGCAAACCAGCCATCGTGCCACTGTTAAATAGTCCTTGAAGAGATTATTAAAGGCTATATAGTATTCTGTCTTAGGCATGTACCTCCTTTCACTGTTTCTCTAGTATTTGACATTTGTTCCTATTTTATTTTAAAATGCAAATAACACTATGATGGACAAACTTACGTATAAATTTTTGTGCACCTCTCTGCTTATTTCCTTGAGGTCGATGCCTGGAAGAGGACTTACCAGGTGAAAGGGTATGAACTCATTTACTGTTCTTCGTGTGTTGCCAGGCAGCTTTCCAGAAAAGAAAGGCTGAGACATCCACATTCCCACGAGCAGCACTGGCCATGCCAGTGGGAGTAGATTAGTAACCAGCTTGGGCGTCTATTCTCTCTCGTCTATCTGGATGATCCCCTGAAAACTGACCTTATCTCACACTTGTTAAAACTTACCTTAACTAGTAACTGGAAATATTCAATTCCATGAATCTATCCTATGGGTTTATGGAAATCCCCAGGGCACCTTCCCACGGAAGCCTAATTGGTAAAGTAGATAATAAATCAAGAGGGAGTTGATTTATTATCTCCCCCTCCTGCTGACAGTCTCCTATCAGAAACTTTGTGCTGAGATCTCAGGTGCCATCTGCTGCTTGAAAATGCCAGTCCTTGTGAGAAGTACGGGACTTCTGAGTCTGTCGTCTTCCAACCAGTCAATCATAACAATTCCTAATGTGTATTGAGTATTTACTCAATAAGCTGTGTGTATTAAGTAATTAATCCTGATGGCAATCCTATGAGACAGACCTTATTATTATGCCCATGTTAACAGGGGGATGAGGAAACGAAGGCACAGAAAGGTCGAGTAACGTGTCTAAGGTCACACAGTGAGTAAGTAGGTGGTAGATTAAGGATTTGATTCCAGACAGTCTGACTCTACAGACCATACCCTCACCCAGCACAATGTACCGCTGCTGTACTGTCTGGTGATGGGCAACAGGTACTCTTGGTCAACCAGTCTTGAATTGGCAGGAGGGTACAGAGACCTGAGACCCCATGGCTGGGGCCAGCTTCTGGTCAGCCCCCATGAGAACAGCACTGACAGGGAGATTCAGCAACACCTGAGATGACCTAGTGAGGTGTTGGTGTCCATCAGAGGAGGCAAGGTACAAAAAACAGATGGAAAATGGTTTTTATCCATTTTCCTTTGCGTTCAGTGGAAGGGGATGTTTCCTTGTACCTCTTCCTTGGCTACCAAGAGTGACCAGTACTAAGGATCGATGTAGCCACCAAGATTCTCCAGGGTCCTGCCTAGCTGTGCCCACTGCATTCTAACCCCTTCCCAGCAGGGCTGAGGAGTGTGGTGTGTGTGGGCACGTGTGTGCCAGCGTGTGTCGCTCGTGCTCACCTCCTGGTTTGCTGAAGCAGCATTGAGCCCTGGGCCTGGCCTGGGGAGGAAGCGCTGTGCTGGCCTGGCGTGGCACTGGGCATGGCATGTGCTCAGAGAGGTGACAAAGGCGGGAGGGGCCTGATGGGTGCCTGGAGAGTGAAGAGATGGCTCAGTAAAGGCCTCAGCCCACCTCTTCCACGAGTTCCCACTGCACTGTCAGCTCTGTGAGAGCTGGGGCCCTGCTGCTGGTCGGCTGCCACGTCCTCCGTGGTAAATAGTTGACAAATGTTGGGTGGAGGCAGGTGCGCTATGAACAGAGGCTTCAATTTTTTGGTGTTAGGAAAATAGACATAAAGCCCAGGAAGGGAAAGTCGGACGTGGAAGAAAAGAGCCGTAAAGGGAAGTGATGTGAGATGCTCTGTGTCGGACCTGGGATGACGAAGGGTAACCTGGAGCCTGCTTGCCGGGAAGAGGTAAGAGGATGTGCCTGCTGAAGGAGGGGTGTGAGCACCGCAGGAGGGCTGTGCGAGGGTGTGAGCTGTGGTGAGAGAAGAGGCTGGAAACGGATGGGGGCCATCTGGGAATCGCCTGTTGCGGGGTGCATCTCAATTGCCGGGAGGGCTTGTTAAAACACAGGCTGGGGCTCCCCTGGTGGCACAGTGGTTGAGAGTCCGCCTGCCAATGCAGGGGACACGGGTTCGAGCCCTGGCCTGGGAGGATCCCACATGCCACGGAGCAACTAGGCCCGTGAGCCACAACTACTGAGCCTGCATGTCTGGAGCCTGTGCTCCGCAACAAGAGAGGCCGTGACAGTGAAAGGCCCGCGCACCGCGATGAAGAGTGGCCCCCGCTTGCCACAACTAGAGAAAGCCCTCGCACAGAAACGAAGACCCAACACAGCAAAAATAAATAAATAAATTGATAAACTCCTATCCCCAGCATCTTCAAAAAAAAAAAAAAAAAAAAAAACACAGGCTGCCCGGCTGCACCCCCAGGGTCTCTGATACATGAGGTCTGGGTTTGGGCCGACAGTCTGCATGTCTAGCCGTTCCTGCTGACAGCTGCACAGCGCTGAGCTCCACCTTCCTGCTGCCTTGGGTCACCCTGGCCCTGCATCACAGGCTGAGCCTGAAGCTCAGGAGCATCACCGCCAGGGAGCTTCCCCCCGTCAGCACATGAGGCTGCCTCGGATGATGGGGACGGGTGAGGCAGGAGGCCGCCCTGTGGTTTCCTGCCCACACGCAGTCACATCTGTTTTCCTCCAGAAGCAAGGTCCTTGCATGAGCACACAGTGGAAACGAGACGTCAAGAGCAGCACAAAGTAGGGCCCCAGCGAGCCGTTGTCCCACCACGCTGCCTCACCAGAAACAAGGTGGGCTTTTCTCACCTGTCTCCATGTTGCCTGCAGATGGCTGCGGATGCCCGCGGCGGGCTGGGTTTGGAGGAAGGCCAGGAGGCGAGGCTTCAGAACTAGAGACTCCTTCCATAAGGAGACTCCTGAGAGATGCTGCACAAAGCGTACACATTCACATGCTCCGGGATGAGAAAACCAAGTCAAATGCTCATCCCTGAAAGGGAACCCACTGACCACTGAGATGCCAGTCTGCACCCCCCGAGCTGAGGGGACAGGGAGCAGGTCCTCAGAGTGAAGACTTAGGGAATCAGAGGTGAGGCTAGAAGAAGCAGTGCACGTGTAGAACGGGTTCAAGACCCACCTCTGCAGCTTAGGAGTGAGCGGCATCAACCAAGTTACTGAACTCTGAAACCCGCATCTGTACAGCCAGTATACTGAAAGCATTCAATTCAGTAGGTTGGGGTGGAGATAACAGGGGATGAAATGTATGTGGAGCACTCCTGGTGCCCTGATGGGTCTTGTTCGGGGCCAAGAAAGTCCCCGCATGGGAGGCTGTGCCTGGCTCAGGCCTCCTCCTGGGCAGCAGGTCTCGGGAAGGCCCGAGGCCCGGGGAGCCAGGCTGCAAACCCGGCAGCAGAGCAACAGGACGGCAGGTGCTGCCTTTCATCTGTCAGGCTGCCCTTCGGGAGAGGGCACGGCTCACAGACTCTAACCACTCAGGCTTCCTGTGCTCCTGTGTGGGTTTCTTGAGAGCCCAACCCTACAGGCCCCACCTGCCCTGATCCAGCCCCGGCCTGGGATGCTGGGGGAAAGGAGAGTCAGGGATTCCTTTAGGCCAGAGTTTCTCAAACTTGAGTGTGCCTCTGAATCACCTGGGGGCTTGTTAACAGACTATGGGGCCCACTCCCAGAAGTTCTGACTCAGTGGGTCTGGAGTGGGCGTGAGTCTGCATTTCTAACCAGTTCCGGGGTGATTCACACTTTGAGGAACACTGTGCTAGGCTTATCTCTGCCAGGCCTTCTCCCGATTCCACCCAACACGGTGCTGGGGCCTGGCACCGTGCACACCCGATGTCACCGGTGAGGGGCTCACAGGAACCTGTGCTGCCTGGTGACTGCTGTGTGGCTCGGTGTACAGGCCCCCAGTACCTACTGTCACGGCAGAGGCTGATTTCTGTTCCTGGTCTGGCCCACAGGCCTCTGCCTTTCTGCCATGCCTCCCCAAACCAGCTCTACGTCCTTAGCCCTTGGCTCCAGAAGGGTACTCAAACCTGGACTGAGTTCGGGGGCTCCTTGCCCCTTGGAGAGAAGGAGCTCTTTTGCTCCTCTTCCCTTTGCCTTTTGCTTAGGACACAGCTCCATCAGCCTTTCAGGCCTCTCCCTCGCCCCTCCCCACGTTCACCCCAGGATGGCCTCGGCCCTCTCAGGGCCACCCTCTCGCGTGTCTGAAGCCCCAGCCCTTCCCCCACGTCCCCCTCACCATGCACGTACCTCACTGGCCATAGGCTTGATCTTGCTTGGCTCTGTGGTTGACCACGGCCCCCGGTCCGGAGCTTTCCTTCAGCCCCACGTAGTGGGCAGTAAGGAAAGGGCCGAAGGCTCAGGATTGTGTTAGTCCTGGTGGGAAATGCTTGCCTCCTGTGGATCCACCTGCAAAGTACGTATGAAGCAATTACTTAACAAAGGGAAAGGCAATAAAGGAGCTCAATAAATATTTTTTGAATAAGGGAACACACATCTACTCTCCATGCTGCACACTCAAAAACGCCTCTGATGAAAAAGCACTTTGATTCTGGGAGCCCTGCAGGTGTGCGTGCAAAGCCCCTGAGTGCTGACCCAGAATGGGAAACGGGAGCTCCGAGGCAGGAAATTTCTCTGGCACAGTGATTTCCAGTGAGTCCCATGGCAACTGGTGTGCCAGGCTAAAAACTTCTACACACCGCAAAAAGGGACCTGGGGATGACACACTTGGGAAGCACTGAGTGACAAAGTGTCAGCTGGTCCCTGTACTAGGGAGACTTCTCCGAGCCTGGATCAGAGAGGGGCTTGCTCAGGCCTTGAGGACAATATCCCAAGCTTATTGGCTCCGAGGTCCGTCTGCTGGATACCTGTCTGGGAACCTGGGGGAAGATAAATATGGGGGCCGGAATGAAGGCAGTTTTTATTTCCTAACAGAGCTCCATAGGCACCAGCTTTTGTGCCCAATGAAGGACAGGGTTTCCTTTCCTTCCAGGCTCCCACCAGCAAGGCCAGAGGGAGGCACCACCCTCACCCCTGACTCCCAAAGAGGTAAGTGCTGAGGACCATGAATAACCTGATGACCTGGGGTCAGAGGTCTCCTCATATACGCATGCACACACCTGAGCTCTGGTTGTTGGCTGGCTGGCTGGCAAAATGAATGGATGGATGGTTTTCAGTCTCTGCAGGTTTGACAGCCCCAGTGCTGAAACAGATGTTTCCTTGGCAGTCCCCAAACCAAAAGCCCATTGACTCAACTTGCTTTGGCCAGCTCAGCCCTGAGCCCTAGGGAGCATGGACAGGGAGGGTGATACTATTCCTCCAGAGGCTAAGATCTCGGCATCCTTGGCCTGGTTTAACTCTGTTCAGGCTGCTATAACAAAAATATCACAGACTGGGTGGCTCAAACAACAATCATTTATTTCTCATGGTTCTGGAGGCAGGGAAGTCCAAGAGCAAGGTGCTGGCTGACTTTGCCTGGTGGAGCCCACTTCCTGGTTCCTAGTCAGCTGTCTTCTCGCTGTGGCCTCACGTGGTGCAAGCGGTGAGGGAGTTCTCCAGAGCTTCTTTCACAGGAGCGCTAATTCCATTCCTGAGCCCTATACCCTCAGGACCCAATCACCTCCCAACACCATCTCCTTGGGGGTTAGGTTTTAACATATGAATTTGGGGGCACACAAACATTTAGCCTCTAGCACTCTACCAGCTCCATCCAGGGCTACCATTCAGTCTGGTCCTCCAGGCCTTCCAGAAGCACACAGATGATTATACAGATGGACAGATGGAGGATCAGCACTGCCCTTTATGGGGGTCACTCAAGCCTTGATTTGCCATTTACTCCTGTGTGACCTCGGCGGCCACTTAAGCCCTCCAGCCCTCGTTGCCTCACCTCCCTGCCACCCTCAGGGGGCTGCTAGTGAGACGGAACATGGTCGTGTGTGGACACTTGTAAGGTCCGTGGAGAGTGCCACACACCGTGCAGACGTCAGGGGCTGTGACTGTGGTCATGCAGCTGGTGAATCACAGCCACAGGGATCTGTCATCTTCAGGCTGGAAGTGAGGTCTCCTGGACTCCCCTGTGCTCCAGTCGCCCTTGGCTCAGAGCCCTGCTGCGGCCACTGTCCTTTCCCTTGCGCTGACCCTACTTCCACCCCAGGCCCCTACCAGACTTACTCACCTTGGCCTGGGGGAAACAGCACCTTTTCTGTCTGGAGTCCCGGGCCATCCCTTGGCTTCTGGACAAAGCAGCCCATTTTTAGCTGCTGCCGCTCCACTCACCCCATCCCCTTCCCAGCTCCTCTCAACCAGTGACCTTCCTCACAGCAGCCCCCTCCTTCCTTCGCCTCTGAGGTGGCACTGACCCTGGGAACAGAAAGACCTCGGTTCTGCCACGCTCGCATTGGGCAATGACTCAACCGCTCTGTGACCCATTTTCCCTGCCTGTAAACAAGGACCCTGGCGCCCTGCAGGTTGCAGTGAAGATAAAGCAATGACATGTGTGATGTGCTGGCTTAGTGCCCAAAACATGGCATTTGCTCAAGAAATGTGAGGTTTCCTCTCCTCTCCAAGTGTACCGCAGGCTCTGCTCTCAGAGTCTCTGAAGTGAGGCCCCCCAAGCCCCCAGCAGAGGCGCACACAGATAAAGCCTGCAGGGCCTCTGCCAGTCAAGCTCATTCAAGGAAGCTGAGTCTGAGCTGAGGAGGAGAGGAGTCTGAGCTGCTCATCAGCCTTTTTCTGCCGTCTTTTCTTGCCCCTGAAGACAGAGGCGGCTGACAGTATCCAGGCTTAGGGCTGCTGGCCCACATCCCCCCCGGAGCCCTCAGAATCAGGTAGAGGGGGAGAGAGTCTGGAATCCACACGACGAACAGCGGGCCTTGACTGGCCCCTCCTTACGCATCATCTTGGGACAGGTGAACCCCAGAGACAGGGTTGTCCCAGCCCAAATCCACAGTGAAATTGGCTGGGCCCTGCCCCTCCAGCACGGGGAACGTCCACAGCTGCAGACAGCTTCAGATTCCTTGGACGTGGCTCAGTGAGAATCAGCTCCATTTAATCTCCATGCACCATGCACCGAGCGCCTCCTCAGTACCTCCTAGGGATGCAGGGATGAGTAGAGCGCAATTACTGCCCTCCGGGGGCTGCCAGCACAGGTGATGAGGGAGATACTGACAAGCAGCACCTACCCCAGCGGTGCTCCACCTGCAGACGTCTCTAAGGAGACTGATGCCTGGGCCCACCCAGAACACGGAACACAGGCACACGCACGCACGCACGCGCATCACCTCTGCCCTGTCCACAGTGCCTGGCCTGTGTCTCCTCCAACCCTGTACCAGTTCTTCTGGGCATGCTCCTGCCTCTAGGTTTCTGTTGTCTGGGACACTCTTTTATGATGTCAGATTTATTGAGGTATATAATTTATACAAGTAGGATCCACAGTTTTTAAGCGTACAGTTCGGTGAGTTTGGACAAATGTATACAACTGCATAGCCTCCTGCCACAGCCAAGATACAGAACATTTCCCCACGGCACGAAGTTCCCTCAGTTATCCAACAGTTGGCTCCCTGCCTCCTCGGGTCCTGTTTAAACCGCCACCAGCATTTATTCCCTCCGTCCTGCTTAAAACTTCTCCCCAGCACCAAACATCTTCTGTACGTATATACTTACGTATGCATCTTATGTACTCTCCATCCCGTACGTGATTTTTCTGTTTGGTTTGCTGTTGTATTCCCGGTGCTCAGGAATTAGAGCTCAAAATCCCCAGTCCAGAGAGAGAGAGAGATAACAGAGATGGGGGGGGTGGGAACAATGGGGGTGCCTCCCTCAGCTGGGGGGACAGACCTGGAGGGCGGCAGGTGGAAAAAGGAGGAAAGGACATTGTCATCTGAGCATCAGAGGTCGTATGGTGGGAATGATCAGAAGTGGCTGGAGAGGTGAGCAGAGGGCATCAGGTCTGCTGGACAGGGAGTTTCTCACGCATCTGACCCCTTACCTTTTTCCCCAAAGCAGCCTCCTCCAGAGGAGGATCGATAAGGGCGACTTTTAAATAGGGTCTGATCCACATGTTAACGGAGACTGTCCAGGTGCATCTCAGGGGCAAGGCTGGAAGAGCGACAGCCCCACAGGCTGGCCCCTAGGAGCTGGGAGGGAGGTGGTGGTGGCTGAGATTGGGCCTGGGCGGTGGGTGGGAGATGAGAGAATTCAGTGAGGGCAGCAGTTGGTGGCAGTGGTGTGGGGGTGGTCAGTTGTGCTGGGGGCCAGGAGGCAGACTTGGAGCTTGGACTTGACGCCCCTGGCAGTACGGTCCCGATGGAGTCAGGCCTGGGACTAGAGCAGTGCAGAGTGTTCTTAAGAGATGGGGTTTCAGTCCCCACAATATTCCTAGCTTGAGAGGGACATCAGTGGGCTGTTCTCCTGCCTGGAACCCCCTGGGCTAGGGGTCACGCCTGGCTCAGTTTCTCCTCCATGGCCGCTCCTCCTCAGCTCCTAGCCTGCAAGTGCCAACCTCTCAGCTCTGGCCACACTCTGCCTTTTCATTCTTCATGCTGCTGGTGCTTCAGATCGCCACTGGCCAGGATGGCTTTCTCACTGCAGGACACCATTGGGTGACTTCTGAGCCCCTCTGGAAGTTTCCTTCTGACTCACCCTTCCAGAGGCCGGGCATGTCCTGATACTTCCATAAGGCTGTGTGATGTTTGGGACTTTGTCTTGATGTCCATCTTAGACATTCAGCCCCTCAGAGGGCTTGAGCTAGGACTTTAGATTTGCTTTGCCAGGGAGGTGTGAAGGATTAGTCAAAAGATGTTGTTTTGCTGTTGTTGCTTTCCATGTCAGCAAATTTTAGCTGAGGCTTCACTCCGTGCTCAGCTCTGTGACAGGAGCTGAGATGTAGAGATGGATAAGACACACTCATTGCCCCGAGCACAGCAAGGGAAGATGACATATGAGCCAATAAACCACAACAAAGAGAGGTACATAGATGTAGAGCACACTGTGGGGCATCTCAAGAGGCTGTGATTGAATATGGGAGGGAGTGTTCAGGGAAAGCCTTCTAGAGGAGGTGACGTTTGAGCTGGGTTTTGAAGGATAAATAGGAGTTCACTCGTGGTGCATACTAGGGAGGGCTGGCAGGTATTCCAGCAGAAAGAAAAGTTTCTGCAGGGCCCGGAGAACTGAAGGTCCATGATGGGTACAGAGCTGGGATCATTGATAAAGTCCTTGCTGGGTTGCTGGGGTGACCAAGCGTGACTGCAGGCAGGAAGACGTTCATCTTGGAGAGCAGTGTGGGCAATCCTTCACTGACTGCTTTCAGCCTCAAATTATGTCTGATTGGCATTCGCTGGCATTCTGCCCCTGCCATCCTTTCCCCGCGGCCTTCTCTCGTCTTTCCTCTAACACCCCTGTCTCCCTCTGGGTTCGCCCCTTCTATGATAGTCTGGGACTGGGTGCGAGGCACTGCGGGACCCTCCCAGCCACACAGCAGGGTCTAGAGCTGCTCCAGCAGCTCATGGAGAGGCGAGAAGCAGGGCAGGGACTCCTGCAGGCAGCTGATGCCCAGGAAACTAGTGGGGATCTGTCTGTGGGTGACAGGACCCCAGCTTTGAAGGGCAATCTCCCCACCTGCTCACTGATCACCACGTGGGGCTCACAGCAGGGCTCTACCTCGGAGGGCACCTGGGATCCCAGTAGGAGGGCTGCTCAGAACCAGGCATAGGAACCAGGGCAGAGAAGATGGAGCCAAGCCCATGGGGTAGGGCAGAGGCAGAGGCAGTTAGGGATGCCTGCTCCGGGCAGCAGCATGGGAGCTCAGAGGGCTACATGGGAGCCTGGAGCTGCCAGGTGGGGCTGAGCCCATTGCTAGAAGACCTTCCTCTGATGTAGACACCTTTGTCAGGCTGGAGCCAATAGGTAGGAAGGAAAACCAGCTCCATTACCTTGGGAAGGGAGGTGCTTCACATTTTTGACTGTTTTCCTTCACGGAATGTTGAAGGCTTGGCAGGTGTGAGAGGCTAATGTTTCACATTGATCCCTAGTATTTATCTGGGGCTTTCCATGTGCCGGGCACTGTGCTATGTGTTTTGAAAACCCTGCCTCATTTAATCTTCATATTCGCTCCGCTCCGCATGGGAGGTGCTGTTACCATCCCTACTTAGAGACGAGAAACCACAGCTCAGGGCGGTTAGACGTGGCCAGGGCCGAGAAACTAAGTGCTGGTGAGACTGGCAGCTGTGCCCCGGACCACCAGACGGTGCCTCCTTACCCCCCGGGCACAGAGCCGTGCCCGCACTGTGTGCCTGCCCCGCCCCACTCTGCTCCCCACTCTCCCCGACGCGTGTGCTTTGGGGGATGGGCTGGATGGGTCCCTGCCGTGGGTGGGAGAGCAGGGCTGCTCTGAGCTCGGCAAGCCCTCCTGTGCCGCCTCTCCCCTCCCCCAGCTCAGCGGTGGCCCAGCCTGGGCGTCTGTACATTGGGTTGGCCCTCTTGGGGCTGAGAAGCCACCCGAGGCTGAGTCACAGAGATTTCCTTGGGATTAACGCTCCTCTGAGGTCCATGGTACCTGGTTGTGGCAGAGGCAGTTGGCTCTTCCAGCCAAGCACTAATCCTAGTGAAATACTTGGTATTTCCAGTCATTCCGGCTGGAATTAAACTTAAATCAAGCCCCAGAAAGCACAGCCAGGAGAATGTGAGTTGAGTTGCCAAAGAAACCAGGCATCCGGCCTGCTCAGACATTGGGCTCCCGTCTCAGGGCCGGGGGGCCATTCATGCCCCGAGAGCAGGAAGGGCAGAGACCAGAGCAGCACACATGGCACTGCCCACCCAGGCACCTCCCTCCCTCGACCCGCCTGTCTGGCGTGTCCTCATGTCCCTGTAAATTACCACGTGGTCAGACGACAGCCTCTCAGCCAGGCTGACTGAGGCAGCAGGGGTCAGAAGCTGGGTCTGACCCGACTCGGCAGCGATCACAGTCCCTCTGCCCAGTGTCACACGATCAGTGATGGTAGCAGAGGGTCAGCCCAGGTTGCCCGTGAGGAGCAGGGGCACCGGAGCTGCTGCCTGAGCCTGACTCCACTGCCCACTGGGTGACCACTAACGCGTGACCCTCTGGGCCTGAGTTCTCCTGTTTGGAAAAACGAGACAACGGGCCCCTCAGTGGGTGACTGTGAGTGTTCAGTGGGTTAGTACAGATGAAGAGCTTGGAACTGTGCCTGGCATATTGAAGCACTGTGTGCTTCCGTTATTCTCTGGGCCTCGGTTTCCTCACCTGCAAGATGCAGCTGAGGGAGGGGCTTGACCACCACGGGCCCCCATGTTCTGTCGTGTTCTCTGGCTGTGACCAAGGCCCCGCCCCCAGAAGAGCACTTACCCTCCAGGGGAGGAATTGGCTGGACAGACAGCATTATATGCCCCACAAGCCACACCCTGTCCAGTGGCTGTGCCTGCATGGAGTGTATGTATGTGTGCATATTTGTGTATACATGTGTTTATTGGTGGACATGTGCATGTGTGTGTTTGTGGGTATGTGTGTACACATACACAGGTATATTGTGTAGGTGCGTATATGTATGTGTGTGTTTGTGTGGATACGTATGTGTGTCTCTGTATATGTGTACAGATGTCTGTGTGTATATGTGTGTACATGTGTGCATGCAGGTACATGGGTATGTGTGTGTCTGTGTACAGGTATGTAAGTGTTTTGCGTATTGTATACACACGCATGTGATGTGGGCGTGTGATATATACATGTGGGCATGTCTGTGCACACATGTATACGTGTATCCAGGTGGGGAGCACAGAGAGCCAGCCCATTTGGTCCTTTGTTGAAGCTCAGGTGGGACTGTGGCCCTGACCTCATCTCACACCTCCTCTCAAACCTGAGTGTGCAGTGGAGGTGACACGAACCCAAGAAGGACGGATGGAGGGGTGGGGCAGAAAGCGAAGGTGGGGTGGAGGGCAAGAGTGTCTTAACCAAAGAAATCCAGCAGGATTTAGAGTGGAGGAGCTGAAGAGTGAAAGTGAGGCCAGTTACTCTGGTTGGCGTTATGCTCTAAGCTCTGTGGCTCTCATGTTGTAGACCAGGAAGGTAAAGCTCAGGGAGGTCGAGGAACCTGCCTGAGGTCGTCAGTGGTCGAGCCAGGACTGGGCTACTTCACCACCCTGGGCTGACTGGTAGGAAAAGGCCAACAGGCACCATCACTGGACCCTCCCTCTGCATGGCCCCAGGCCAGGGTGGCGGTTGGTGTCCCCAAAGTGCTAGAGGACAATGTCCCCAGCTTGGTGTAGGGGAGGGATTGCTGACGAGGAGAAGACACCAGGGCATTTCTATTTTAATTCTGTTTACAGGGTGTATCTTTGGTCAGGTCAAGTCAACTTTCTGAGCCTCAGTTTGCACATCTGTCATATGGGGCCGCTTCCCCACCCTGGACTCAGGAAGAAGCCGTGTAGTGCTGGGGTTGAAAGTACAGCCTTTGGCGCCCTCGGAGTGAATCCCAGACCTGACCCTTAGCAGCTGTGTGACTTTGGGCCAGTCAACCTCTCAGCCTCAGTTTTCTTACACGTACAATGGGGATAACAGTGGTTGCTACATCATGGGGCTGGTGTGAGTGTTAACTCAAAGAACGCCTATAAAGCACTTAGAACAACACCTGGCACAAAGAAAGAGGCAGTAAAAGTTAATTACTTTGCCATTGCAATTATTTCTTAAGGTTGTTAGGAGAACAAAAGAGGCTTGTTCAGAGGAGACTGCTGAGCTGTGGACAGACCTGCTGGAAGGGAGGTAGACAATATTGACATACAATATGAAATAACATGGTAGTTTGCACTCATTCACACCCTCCTTCCCTTTGGGAGAAATGTTCATTCTCACCCCACTGACTTTGGACTTGACCTTGTAATACAATTCAGCCCACGGAATGTGAATAAATATGGTGATGTATTCCAGGTCTCAGCAGAAGTTTAGAGAGAGTTTCCATCATCGCGCTTGCTTGAGAAGTGTGACAGAAGAATGCACTGACCAGCTGGGGAAGCTCCTACAGCCTGGGCCCTGGGATGAGGAGTTGTGGGGCGGAGCCAGCAGAGCCATAACTGACAGCCTCCCACAGGTGATGTGAGTGCGAAGGAGATGTGCGTGGTTGTGAGCCCCTGAGACACTGGGGTTGCTTGTTACCGCAGCCAAACTGACACAGTATTGAGAAGAAGAGGGGTTGGAATACCACTCAGCCATAGAAAGGAATGAAATCTTGCCATTGGCAACAACACGGATGGACCTAGAGGGTATTATTCCAAGTGAAATGAGACAGAGAAAGACAAATACTGTATGATTTCACTCACATGTGGAATCTAAACAAAACAAATGAACAAACATAACCAAACAGAAACAAGAGTCATAGACACAGAGAACAAACAGGTGCTTGCCAGAGGGGAGGGGCGTGGGGAGGAGGAGAGAAATAGTTGATGGAGATTAAGAGGTACAGACCTGCAGTTACAAAATAAATGAGTCACAGGGCTGAAATGTACAGTGCGGGGAATATACTCAATTATTATGTAATATCTTTGTATGGTGACATATTGTAACTAGACTTATTATGGTGATCATTTTGAAATGTATATAAATATCAAATCACTGTGTTGTACACCAGGAACTAACACAGTGTTGTAGGTCAATGACACTTCAAAAACAAACAAACAAACCCATAGAAAATGAGATCGGGTTTGTGGCTACCAGAGACAGGTGGGGGGCTTGGGGGAAGGGAATAAGATGAAGGTGGTCAAAGGTACAAACTTCCAGTTATAAGATAAATAAGTACTAGGGATGTAATGCACAACATGAGAAGGACCATTAACACTGCTGTATGTTTTAAATGAAAGCTGCCGACAGAGTAAATCCTAAGAGTTCTCATCACAAAGAAAACACATTTTGTTTTCTATTTCTTTAATGTTGTATCTGTATAAGAGGGATGATCACCAAACCTACTGCGGTAATCGTTTCATGATCTATGTAAGTCAAATCATTATGTTGTGCACCTTAAACTCATACAGTACTGTATGTCAATTATATCTCAATAAAACTGGGGAAAAAAGGAGGAGGAGGCGGAGGAGGGGGAAGGGGCTCTAAGGAGTGTCCCACTGCCTTGAGAGAGGAGAGGTGCCAGGTCTTGGAGGCTGAAGTCAAGGAGAGGGTTGAAGTAGACAAAACACATGCACACGCAGGTGTGCACGGGCATACACACACGTGAAACACAAGGAAACCCTCCACATCATCTGCCCTTTATTTCCATAAGACCCTGTACTACTCAGCAGGTCCCTGGAGCCGACTAGCTTTCCCACAGGGTCTTCTCGCCCCCCACCCTACCCCGGGGGCTCCTCCCTTGCTCCTGCCCTTGGCTCCTGGCTCGTTCTCATCAGAAAGCCCAAGAACCCTTTGCATTGGCTCCTGTTTTGTTTGCCTTCACTCATGCCATCCTGTTGTGGGTGAGAAGGAAGCAGGCCAACACCAGCTGCTGCCACAGACCAAGGGAAACATTTCCCGGCCTCCGGTTGGAAGTGGTTTCCTTCCCGTGGGTCTTCCTTCCAGAGCCAGGTCTGTAAACTTGGGGAGCAAATGGTGTGTTGCCACACTCTGTCCGGTCCAGAAGTGGTCTTTCTCAGAGAGGACCAGAGAGGGAAGGGGCTGAGGTCTCCGCCATGCTGCCTGCCCTCTGGCCGCAGCAGTCCTCCCGAGAGGCACAGAGGGGCTGGCAGACACCACCATCTTGCTTTTTGGAAGAGGGGCTGCTCATACATTCTGACCTCACTGGTCTGGGAAAGTTTTCCATTTGGAGTGCTTTCCATCCAGGAGGCAAAGCAAACATCTGGTCACATAGTTGCCTTTCTCCCTGCCAGCCTTTCCACTCAGGGATTCCAGGCGTTTGTTCCATCATTTCTTTATTTTCCTCCATACCATCTAGCTGAGCGTTCTATCTCCCCTCCCATCCAGGGAGCCATTCATAGCCCCTCTCCCCTTGTGTCTGCTCCTGGCCCTGACGGGAATTTTCCTGTGGCTTTCTGTGGTCTCCAATCCTGCAATTTGCCACCCAGTGCTTGCAGGCTCTCCCTGCACTGAAGACTTTCTGAGCAAATCTTGGTCTAGTGTGGTCACTCCGGGTAATCATCACAGGAGGCCTTAAAGAAGCCGCCTCTGTAGGCTGGTGGCCCCCCCAGCTCATGGCAGCTCATGGCAGCTCATGGCAGCTTTGTCCTGCATTTGGTGCTCTTGGGATGCAAGGACCAGCCGCATGCTTGGGCAACCTCCTGCATCGCTGGCAGAGCAGTGAGCAGGGATGAAGCTCGGGCTGCTTCCGCAGGGCTTCAGCACAGTGGCCTGTGGTCTCTCCGATGCTGCATCATCTCTTCTCTGCTCCTGTGTCTTCATCATCCTTGCAACTCAGCTTGTCTCCGCTGCTGCCTCCATGGCTCCTACCCGCCATCTTTCTTTCCTCTCCTCCCCATCTCATATGCTTCTGATTGCTCATGCCGTCTAGTGCTTTGTGGCATCTGCTTACTGCCATCCCTCGTGGGGTCTCTCAGCTCTGCTGCCCTCTACTGGCTGGAGCCACCTCGGTGTGACTGCTGTCAAACTTCCTGAGAGGCCCCCAGCCCACCTTGCACCACAACCCTGGCTTCTCAGCTCCTCCGAGACACCAAACTCTGTGTCCTCTGCAGATCTAGAAGCTCCATGTGACAGGAGCTGGCCATTTTGGCCCCCACGGTGCCTGAATGATGCTCAGCACGTGTAGGCATTCAATGGACATTTCTGAGTGGCTAAGTGAGCAATCCAGGCACATAATCGATGTGACCGGAGGGAGAAATCGTAGGTACCCGTGAGGAATAGGGGAGGAGGCAGGCACGGCTGGACTGAAGGCGGCGGGGCGGGAGAGAGGCTGAAGGGGGTTCAGGTCAGACTCTGAGGCCTTGGATGCCAGGCTTCAAGTCTGGGCCTGACTGTCACCTGCAGCTGGGGCTGGGGCGTCTTGCTGAGGAAGGAGCATGAATGATTCAGGAGGAGGCCTTTGGCAGCCACCAGAGGATGGATTGAAGCATGAGAAACCTGGAAGCTGGGAGACAGGTTGGGACGCTTTGGAAATACGCCGGGCCTGGCTAAGGGCTGGGCAGAGCCCGTGAGGATGGACAGTGCGGAGGCCTGGTGGAGTGGGGAAGGAGTCAAGTCCGGGAAGATGGGGGCTCAGGGTCCCAGGGTCTCTGCACGGGTCCCACACCCTGACCTCTAGGAGGGCAGAGGAGTGGCAGCATCTGGATAGGGGCAGATGATCAGACCGGGAGCAAGGACGGTGGCCGTGCCAGTGTGGCCTGTGTGCCCAGCAGCCCGGCTCATTTCCCCCTCTCTGTCACTTACTAGCTTGCTGAGCATGGCTAATCACTTCCGATCTCTGCACCTCAGTTTCCTGATCTGTTCCATGGGAATAACAGCGTCCTAGTTTGGATGATTCCCTAAGATAATGCAGGCAGAGGGCCCAGCACAATGCCCTATAGGAATACTTAGTCCTCTGGAAAATAGTAACAACTCCTTTGTAGCTAAGATTATTGTAAAAGAATAATACGTTAGCTACACAAACCGGGACCTGGAAGGACTCACGCTTAAAGATGTAGGCACAAGAGCTCAGCTGCAGAACAGGGTTCCCAAGAAAGTGCGAACACCTGTGTCTGGGGTCTCGGAGGTCGCTGAAGCCTGCCCCTCGGGCCAGCGTGGCTGAAAGACTGGGGTGCAGAAGGCTGCTGGTGGTGAACTGGACTCAGCAGTGGGGGTGGTGATGCCTTCTGATTCAGCGTCTCCCTGCTCCTTGGCTACGCCTCCGAGAAAGCATGCGATGGAGGCAGCAGGTGAAGCCATTGCCCAGAGCACGGAATTGGGGCTGGCTGAAGATGCTTGCCACCTGGTGTCCCTGTCCGCAGGCAGAGCAGTGACACAGCTGCGCCCAGTGACCAAAGTGGCAGGTTCTGTCGGCAGGAGATGTTTCTAAGGCTCGCTTTTGAGTGCAACAGTTCCCACACTTCTGCAGAGCAACTCCGCTCCGCCCTGGTTTCTGCAACACCGGGCTCACCTCGCATTGGGTCCCGAGTCAGCATTATGTTGCATCTATATGACACCGGGGCTTGGGGAGGGAGGGGACAGCTGTGACTCAGGTGAGCCAAGAGCAAGCCTGGGCCTGCTGCTCCTAAGCAGCGGGTGTTGGGCTGTTCCTGAACTCCTCTGAACTTCCTTTTGTGCATCTAAACAAGATGAAGATGCTGTTTGTCAAGTCCTTAGTTTGAAAGTTCGGTCAAGGTGAGCTGGTTATGAAAATTCATGAAAAACCTGTCACATCGATGACCACATTGCACCCTCACGGTAAAGCTGCAGTAGGTATGAGGCAGTCATCACTATCCGTATTTTCAGAGGAAACAGAGTTTCAGAGGGTTATGGATGACACATAAGCCCAGGTCTTTCCACCTCGAAGCTGGAGCACAGCTCCCCAGGCTAGGGGGCCCCAAAGAGGCCCTCTGGCTGCTTAAGGTTCAGACAGTGTGAGGTCGGTGAGAGGTGGTGTTCCCCCAGACAGTGGCCTGAGGAGCGTTTATAAAGCTGGGCCTAGGAGGGCGGAGGCCATGCCCCCTGCCCACAGCTTCTAAGGGAGGCCGCCGCACTCGCGTCCCTCAGGGGCAAAGGAGCAAAGCAGCTCACCCTGGGTGAATGGTGGAAACTTCTCAGGGGGGGAGTCTGCTTCCCTCCAGGCCACAGCATTAAGCTCCAAGAAAGGAGGTGGGAAGGGGATGTGCCCAGAGCTGCCCAGGAGGTGTCTGGAGGACACCCTGCCCTTGAAAATTCTAGAAAGGCATTGCTCTTCAGTAGTGGCCAGCTCCGGAGCTGGATGGCCTAGATTCGAATCCTTTCTCTCGGTTTACCAGCCCTGTGGCCTTGACATGTCATTCAATCTCTCACATCAGTTTTTCCATGTGGAACAAAAGATCCTCCCTCTAGGAAACAGCCCTTGGTACAGCTGCTGGTGCATTAAACAAATGTGAGCTACTCTTAGGAATATCGTTACCATCAACTCCGGCAGCCTCTCCTCCTTTTCAGCTGCTACTTCTCCACAGCTTAGAGCCAGACCCAGCCAGGAACAAACAGGCACAAGGTTGAGTGTGGAGAAGAGGCAAATCCAACAAAAGAGTCAGGCCAGCTTCGCTCCAAAGCTCTGTAATCCACCCTCTCCCCGACCCTGCAGAGCCTCTCCTTTCATCAGTGTGACCCATGGAAAGCTGGCCAGATGAAGGGACAAGCCAGGTCAAGCCCTCACCCTCTGACTGACATTGCCAAGTGCCATCTTGGAAACGATGGCCATTAAGAAGCTGGCCCTGCTCTCCTGGATGTGCACCACAGGGCAGGGAAATGGTGGGTGGCACAAACCCATGGCTGTTCTGCCATCCCCTCAGAGCCGTGTCTCCTCTACACAGTGCCAGAGAAGCAGGGACTCTGTCAGCACAGTGGCCAAAGGCACAGGTCAGGCCCAAAGCGTGGGTGCCCAGAGGAGCTGTCCACTCTTCCTCTCACCATCCTGGCGTCAGGAAGACTTGGCTAATGGCCTTGGTGCTGGAAACTACGTCCTCATCTTGGGCTTTCTCCATTACCACCAACTCCGCTCTGCTTGGATGGCTGCCCTGGGGAATTGGTTTAGTGCAAAACAAATAGAAATGCATTTTGTACTGGATCATTGGCAACAAGGATGGATTCTAACTGCCCTCTGGCCTGTTAAACTGGAACCGAGACCAAGCGTCATTCTACGGAAACATGAAGGTCAGCTCACCCAGACACACAGGCTCTACGTTAGAAGGTATGGGACTGAGGAATAACCCCCTAGCTGTGTGGATGGGACAAGCTCAGAGACACTTGCCCAAGGTTACACAGCAAGGTGAGGGCGAACACTGGAAGCCAGGTCCCCGAACCCTCCCCACCCAGGTCCCCAGCTGGGTTGTGTGGCATAGCCACAGTTCTTGGATGTCTGCCAGGGCTTTAGGCTTAATGAGGTAGAAGCTGGCTTACCCTGAATTCTAATGATTAGAAATCCCCTTTCGGGGATTCTCAGATACCATGATAATCACTATTCATAATAAAGACAACAGAGCTTTGGAAGATTTTAATGTAACTTTCTAATGCTGGAACAGCCAATTATTTTTAGCTGAGTTTGGGAGTGGCCAGACGCTCTGTATAAAGTAAATATTCTCAAATATTAATGTATATAAAATCAGCCAAACAACTGATTCGTACCATCTCTCAGTGAGCCCAGATATTTGACCACACAGAATATCCTATTTCTCCAAAAGCTGGATACCAGTTCTTGGAATACTACTTAAAAAACCAGAAGTCTGAGACCTAAGAGTACTCAGCGTGGCTGCACTGTTGGGATGTCAGCACAGGAGACAGGCTTCCTGCTGACAGGTGGTCTGTTTGGGGGTCATGGGATAGACCATGGACCAGGCAATGGAGAACTGAGCTTCCAGGCAAAGGGCTTGGCCAGTTGAGAGAGAAGGGAGAAGGGTGTGAGTGTGCCTGGGGTGAGGGTGTGTTAAGGTTGCCTTGTTTACCAATGATGATTCTGAATGGAGCAGCCAAGGGTGGCATTTCTTCAGGACATTAGAATTACCATTCATTCCTGCAACATGTCCCCTGATAAGTACAGCTCTACAAGTGAGATTTCAGACTCTATCAATCACCCATGTCCACCCTTCCCAAGCATTTGAGAGCAGCATCTCACTTCATTTATTCTTCCTAATGCCCCAATGAGGTTGATATGATTGTTCCCATTTCTCAGAAGAGGAAACTGAGGCACAGAGAGATTAGAGCATGCCAAAGGCCACAGAGCATGCAAGTGGCAGAGCCAGACTATGAATCCAAGCTTACCTGACACCCTAACCTTCCTCTTAGACCAGGTTCCTTTAGATGTGGTCCATGGTTATCTGGATCAGAACTACTAGGGGTGCTTGTCAAGATCAAAGACCCCTGAGTCCCACCACAGAGCTATAGAATAGGAGCCTCTGGGGTTGGGATATGGGAATGTGCCTTTTTAACAAGTACCCCGGGGGGTTCCAATGGTCTCAAAGTTTGAAGAACAATGTCCTAAATAAAGGAGCAAAGTTAATGCCCACAGATGGGATGGCATTTCAGGTCAAGATGCCAGGGATGGGCTTCCTCCTGGAAGCTCAGCTGATTCCAGTCTGAGAGACACACCTCTTCTCCAGGTGAATGACAACAGGTCTGATCCACCCTGTGAGGTGACCCGAGGTGACCCTCCCCCTCCTCACAGAGGGCAACCTTGTCCCCAGGGTAGGTCCTCCGTGCTGGTTCAGTACAGTGACCAGAGCGTCTTCTGCCATGCAGTTACACTGGGTCATCCCTCACTGCTGCGACATTCAGTTATGCAGGCTGCCCCAGACCCCACCAGCAAGAATGAGGGAGAGGGGTCACCTCACCCTGTGTACGTGATGACGAACAAGACAGCTCGGAAACAGAGTTCTAAACACTGGGGCAGGAAACCTGCACCCACAGGCCAGGCCGCGGCAGCATCTCACCCTGGGCTTCAGCCACTGTGTACAGATCAGGGCCAACGTGGTTACAAAACCTCAGTGCTGTCTGCAAGCACCAGGCCTGTGATTATTTCAGGCTCTTTCATACAGAAACAAGCCCTTTGGGAGATAGGTTAAGACAGCTGCCAGGCCCTCATAGCATGATCCCTCTAGCTCTGGGGGTGGCACCAGCTTGACGGGAAAGGATCTTTGGCCTGGAGTGGAGCTGCCCGAAAACAAGACAATGAGAAAGGCGGGGAGGAGGCAGCCCTGGGCAAGGAGCCCACACTGGTGACAGCTGTGTCACACTGCTGTCCCTGAAGCTGGTGGCCCCATCCAGCTGCACGACCTCAGACTCTTGGCCCCCCTCTGCTGTCCCTTGAGCACCTGTGCCTGTGATCCCATCCCTGTGACCTCAGCTGAGAGCACCTGGGCCAGGGAGGCCACTAGAGGGAAGACGCCCACATGGTGACTGCTGATGCCAACCTGCCCCTCAGATTCTCCCTCTGGGAGTTTGAATTTTAAATAACAGAGGAGTTGGGAATTTGTGGGGGGAGAAGACTCTAGAAAAGAGAGCAGCCAAGTCTCATGAGTTAACAGAAATCATGAATATACCTCTGAAGGGCACTGAGGAACATGGGTCGCTAGAGCCACCCTGATGTGTTAGTTCCCACGCTAGCACATCCAGGTGTGGGTCTTGGGTGCCGTGAGGTCAGCTCTCCACTGTCGGGGGTCTCTGCGTGATGCCTGTCTCCTCAGAACCCCATCAACTCTCCATCTGAAGCTTAGAGAGCTTATTCGGTTGCACCCTCAGGGGGTGCACTTTCCAGCTCCATTTCCCGTTGCAGTGGCGGCTGGTGGACTTGGGCTCCAGAAAGAGGAAAGGAACGGTACTGACACCAAGGCACTAAGGTGCAACAGGCACTTTCCCACATCGCGTGGATTATTTTCTGTAACCCTCACAGTCTCTCTGAGAGACAGGGAGGGTGTCCCTATTTACGGATGAACAATGTGAGGCCCAGCAGAATGAACAACACAGTATCTTAGACCCTTGGACCCATGCTGTCTGCACACTCAGCCCCGCTCTTGACATGCCGACCAGCATGGACGGCCCTGTTTCTCTGCTGCAGTCTCTACACTTAAAACCAAAGCCCAAACCAAACAAACATAGGTGTCATTCCTGAAGGCCCTTGAGGCCACCTGACAGGTGGCCCCTGCGTCATTTCTGAGGGCAGGCGGGCTTCCCTGAAGGAGAGCGCTGTGCTCCAGGCCCCTTGCTGTTCCAGCAGAGAACCCGGCTCCTGTCTCCGCCAAGGGCAGCACGTCTGCCTGGAGGGGACCCTGGATATCCCTCCTCCTTTGTCAGGAGAGGAACCTGAGTCCCAGGGAGGGGAAGTCTCTTGGACTGTCTCTGACATTTTTGGAAAAATTCCCGTTTGCCACACAAACGCATGGTACATCCATTAGCTCGTTTAATCCTTGAAACATCCAGAGGCTAGAGGTCCTCTTATTATCACCATCTTGTTATCTTGAGATAAGGAAGCTGAGGCTTAGCAAGGTCAAATAGCTCTCCCAGAGAGACAGGCAGAGCTTGAACCCAGCAAGTCTGAGCCGGGAGCCCATCCTTCCAACCATCAGATGAGTCCTGCCCCTCGGCCTGCCACATCTGTCCTGCTGCAGAGAAGTCGGCTTAAATGATCCTCATGATACACGTGGTGCTGTCCTTCGAGGCCCGCATGTTCCTTTACACTTGAGAAGCTTCAATTGTTGAGACTAAAGTATCTGATGCTTGGTCACTATGCAGTCAAAGAAGGAAGGAGTGTTTTATTTGGAAAGAAAGACTAGTATAGGAAATGCCTATGTGGAAGGTTTGGAAGTGAAGGTGATAGAAAATCAGGATTGATTATCCTTAAATTGTCAGATTTGACACTCTTTGGTCAACATGACAGTCCTACTGTTTGTATCTGACAGTATTTGAGTTGGAAAAAAGCTATTTAATTATATCAGATGCTCTGGTTGCTAAGTATCAGAAAAATAGTTAAATTGGCTAAAACACAGGGAGTCATGGGCTTCTGGAAGAGAAGAGCTTGGTGGCAGTGTGGTCTTCTGGCTTGTCTGTCCTTGAGTCTTTGGCTCTGCTCTTGCTGGAGTGTAGACTTCATCACACATCAGCTTCTCTCATGGCAGCAAAGTGACAACAATCATCCCAGGACTCACATCTACACATCACCCTGTCCAGAAAGAGATGCACATCTGTGGCTTCCCTTCCTCCAGCCACTGAACGTGAGCTTGAGATAACTTCTCATCCCTGACTGGTCAAGGGCAAGGGGTGGAATTACACTGATGGGCTTAGGCCCATCATTAGGACACTGGGGTGTCCACATCAGTTCTACCCAAGCAACATGGCAGCTCCCCAACTGGGGAAGGAGAACTGGATGCTGGGCACCAGCCTAGAATGTCCACTACATACATTTTCCCATTATCTCGTCACTTTTAAGCAAGGAACATCAATTATTTTATGCCATCCCTAGTGTTAGATTCTAGCCTTTCCCCATGATTGGCTAAACGTCATTTGGTATAATTCCCAATATCTACCAATTAAAAAGCAATTATTATTACTTATTCCCCATTTCATAGACTGAAAAAACAAGGGCATCTGGCAATCATGTTTTATAAATCTTGACAGATAAGTAAAATTATACTCTTCTACTGAAAATCACAAAGCCTTAAACTTCCACTCTTCCTTGAAAATGAGATGACAATATTACTGGTGTGGTCTTTCAACCAGATACTCTCCATTCCCCTAACATGACTTGGGCTTGGCCCAGGGGTCCTGGACAATACCAGCAGGGCCCCCCTGGCCATCAGCAGGCCCATGAGGCAGCCAGGGGCAGGGAAGCCCACAGCCCAGCTGGAGCCATCCTCCCCAAACCAAGAAAATGGCCCTTTGACCCCTCTGGGTTCCTTCAGGCTCTATAATTTTCTAGTGTAGAATCTGCCTTACACTGTCGTATGATTTAGGCAAGAAAACTAGTGATAATAAATTTGATCTCATAATCCAGTGGGAACCCCTCCTCTGAACCCCACAGGAAAAGAGTAGCACAGTGGTTCTCAAACATTTTGGTCTCAAGAGTCCTTCACAGGACCCTGCAGGACCCACCTGAAGACACGGAGGAACTTTTGTCTATGTGAGTTATGTCTATCGGTATTGACTGTATTAGAAACTCAAACTGAGAAAGTTTTAAAACACAGAACATTCCAATAGCCTGAGTGATGTCATCCCATGTCATGCAGCCTCTGGAAGCTTCACAGGGTACTCGTGAGAGGATGAGAATTCAAAAGGCAAATGATGACAGTATTATCATCAACATAATTTTGATGGCAGACTCACTGGAACAGAACATAGATTTTGAGAAACTGGGTTTCTGAATCAGACTGCCTGGGTTCAAACTCTGGCTTCACCATTTAACCTTTCTATACCTCAATTTCTGTGTGAGTTAATTTTTCCATGCCTGTTTCTTCGGCTCGAAAATGGGGCTAATAATGTGACCTTCCTCATGGGGCTGTTGGGAGATTAAATGATATAAATACCTATAAAGCACTTAGAACAGGCCAGGATAGTAAACATTATAAATAAATATTAGCTACTACTGGCCGAAAATATTAGCTTTTATTGCTAACTCACTATTGTTGGTGTAGACTGCTGTGCCTTCCCTGTGGGGCTTGCTCCTCTGCCTGGTTTAAGATACTGGTGTCGGGCCTCTAAGCACCTCGTGCGGCCATAGCCTCCTGCGGGCCAGTCTGCTCGGATTCTGCCTTGATCCCCGGCACTGGGTCTTACGACGTGGAGGAGGCCACACGGGCCGAAGAACTCAACAGCTGTCTCTGCCTCAAAGGACCGCATAGAGGGGTCAGAGATAGCAGACAGGGCTCCTAGCTCACCGTGTTGAAGGCGACACCACAAAGCAACAATTCACTCTTGCCCTGTGGTCCAGGAGAGAATGAACTCAGAACACTGCACGTCCTAGATCTGCAATTCTAGAAATTCAAAGCCAATCATCGCGTGCATAAAGGCACTTAGGAAATTGTGTTGGACAGTCTCCATCTGCCCATCCAGACCCTCCCGCCACCCTTCTAACTCCCGGCTCTGTGTCTCAGGGAGGATGCCTTCCGGTGACTGCACCCACCTGCCTTCTGGTTGAGTCGGGACACAGGGAGGCCCAGGCAGGAGGGCAGAGGGCAGGAGGAAAGAGCAGTCAGGAGGTTTTCCTCTGGCTCTTTCCCTGCTGGGAGCAGAATGTTGCTCGGCCAGAGGCTACAGCTCCTGTCAGGTGGCCCTCTCCTAGCTGCAGTGAGGCGCCCCACGTTCTGGGAACCTCCCTCTTCTCATCTCTTCAGGCGTAGCGTGGAAATGGCTCGCTGCTTGCTGCTAGGGCTGCCCATCCCTTGTTAAGATTTCCCTGGACCTTGCCCATGACTAGATAAATGGTCCCTTCATCAAGCTCTTCTCAGTAGCCATGATTGAGTGTGCCATCTCTTTCCTCTGGGACCCTGACTGAAGCAGGGACAGAATACGTGTGTGTGTGTGTGTGTGTGTGTGTGTGTGTTTCGTACACACACTAGTGTGGAAGGATAAGCACCAAAGTATTTACAAAATTGTTGCTGTGGGATCAGGGATCAGTAATGACTTCTTTCTTCCTTTTGCTTCCCTGCACTTTCTGATTTTTATACAATGCTACATGTGTTATTTATGTTAAAAAATTGTGTCTGAAATGAAGATTCACAGATTTATGAAATCCAGTTGTTTCTATCTAGGAGGATGGGGCTTGGGGGAGCCTAGAAGCCCTCGGATCCAGATCTTTCAGGGGGCAGACCTGGGCCCTGATCCACTTTGATGGAAAGAAACTAAAGACACTGGCCATTACCCCCTAGATCAGATGTCGTGAGGATTAATGAGGTAAGCCCCTCTGCAGCTTGGAATTCTTAATGTGACTAAAAAGAACATAAGAGGCCCATTATCATTTCTTGGCTTTGGAGGGGCCCTTTAACCTTGGCTACCTCAAATCTTGCTGCCATCCTGACGGTGTTATAACCGGGCCAGATGAAGAGTAGAAGCAAGAGGGCAGGGCTGCCATGAGGCAGGAGGATGGCTCAGCCCAGTGGTCTTCAAGCTTCAGCATACATAGAACCATCTGAGGATGTGCTAAATGCAGATTCTAAGGCACCTACCCAATAGGGCCAAGATGGGGCCCAGGGATCTGGATTTTATAGTTGGCTCTCCTCCACTCCACACACATACACATCATGAGGAAAAGAGGTGCCTCGACCAATGACTTTGTGGCACAGGTCCTGCCTCCTTTGGTCTCTCATTCCTAAGACTCAGTGAGCAGAGGAAGGGGGAAGGGGAAGAGGAGGAGGAGAGCTGGGTAGTGGTAAAGGGCAGTCAGGCCCAAACCAACCTGGTCATCACCAGGAGGAAACCCACAAGCGGGACGTTGAATCGCCTGGGCGATTAGGGCTCCGGAAACCACGGGGACCCACTGGAGACTTTGACTGACGCCGTGTTCTTTTCCATTTCTTCTCTGATTACATTGATCCTGTACTTTTGCTGATGTTGTGACAGTCTAATTATAGACTTCTCGGCTGCTGAGCAAACAGTCATCCCCTCTCGGTAAATCCGCCTGTTACACAAGCGCCAGCTCTGGGACACTGTCAGTATACGCAGCCAACCCCCTGATGTGCTGGGCAGCCGCGCCACATACCCTTTACCTCCTTCATGACACTGTTGGAGCTGGAGATGCTGGAGGTAAGCCAGGCTGGGTCCTTTTTTTTCCCTTTGTTAACAGATGGGGAAACTGAGGCCCAGAGCAGTGGTTAAAGTAATGCAGAGCTAGGAATGAAACCTGAGACTTGGGGAAGGGTGGGTGATGTGTTCAAGGCGCTTTCCTTCCTTCCTCCCTCCCTCCCTCCCTCCCACTTTCCTTCCTTTTTTTTCTTTTTTTAAAATTTTTTTGGTTGCATCGTGTCTTTGTCGCTGTGTGCGGGCTTTCTCTAATTGTGGCAAGTGGGGGCTACTCTTCATTGCAGTGTGCGGGCTTCTCATTGCGGTGGCTTCTCTTGTGGTGGAACATGGGCCATAGAGCGTGTGGGCTTCAGTAGTTGCGGCTCACGGGCTCTAAAGCACAGGCTCAGTAGTTGTGGTGCACAGGCCCTAGAGCATGGGCTTCAGCAGTTGCAGCACATGGGCTCAGTTGTTGTAACACACAGGCTCTAGGGTGCGTGGACTTCAGTAGTTGTGGTATGCGGGCTCTAGAGCACAGGCACAGTACTCATGGCACACGGGCTTAGTTGCTCCGCAGGCATGTGGGATCTTCTGGGACCAGGGATTGAACCCGTGTCCCCTGCATTGGCAGGTGGATTCTTAACCACTGCGCCACCAGGGAAGTCCCCCTCCTTCCTTCCTTTTACCAAACATCATTCATTCAGTGTCTATTTGAAGAATTTTGTAGAGGAAAAGTATCACCTGGCCAAATAGCAGAGTGTACAGGCAAGGTGAGGCTAGCTGGCCTGCCTCCATCCTCAAAGCTTCTCAAGAATCCATTTCCTGGTTCTCCAACTTGTAAGCTTCAGAAACTTGTCTGGATCTGTGTCCCAGGGCTAGATGGATCAAAGAATGCTTATTCATTCAGTCAATGCTCACAAGAGACGGATGTAAAGACTGGAAGGAAGAGGCACATGTTCTGGCCATCCAGCATCTGAATTTGGAGAATTCCCTTCCTTAAGAGGTAGAGCTCACTTTGCAGAGTTAAAACTCTGAGTTAAATCCCATAACCTGATTTTTGAGCCTTCTTTGCAACCAGGGCTTGGGCACATGATCTGGGCTCTGCTGATCAGATGTTCCCACCCAGATTTTGGATCGGAAGCTAGTGATGGGACACAAAAAGTCTACCTATCAGTGGGTGGCGGCAGTGGTGGGAGTGGCAATTACATCGTTTCCAGAGGCGGCAGCAGCAACGTGCATTGCCTACATCTGTGGTGATGTCATGGCATCTTCCCTGGACCAGTTCTACAGTACGATTTTTAAGCCTTGTTCCTGGTAGCACAGCCAACTGGTCAAGTTCTCTAGCCATCCTGCTGATTCCATGGGCTCCCCAATATTTTAAAAATAAATTCCATCTTTCTCAAATCATCCAGAGTCATTTTTGATTGCTTGCAACTGAAAATCTAGACTAATATGTGGCCTGGAAGACAACGTTTGAGGTCCCCTGGGAGGTGAGGTAGACATTCCTCGCAGGGAGGCATCCTCTTCCTCTGGTAACCTGTGTGGAAATGGTGGGAGTCTCTTCGCCAACAGGCACAGACTCCTGTGCTGGGAGTTTCAGGCATTATGGCGGCTGGCGAGACAGACATCCGGGACCTAAATGTAAGGCAGGTTCAGAATGGACCCAGTGATTGGACACGAGATATGAAATGATCAGTTAACAATTTACACTTTCATGGAATTCCTTTTCCCTGAAGGGAGATTTGAAAATTTTAATCCTCAGTTAAGAGATCCAGAGCCCCAGAAGTGAAGGCAGCCATAGCAAGGTGCTGAGAATTTACCCTCCTCTGCTCTCATCCGACTTGCTTGCCAAGCTCTTCTAACAGAAAGAGAGAAAAGGGCCCAAGGTTGGCAAAGAGATAAATCCTGTGAACAGGGCAACTGTTCTCACATGCATTCACTACCTCATTTGATCATCACACACCTCCACGAAGCAGGGAGGCTAGTTATCATTCCCATTTGTCAATCAGGGAGCTGAGACTCAGAGGGGCTAAGCCATTTGACAGGGATACCAGCCATCTGACTAAACCCTACATCCTTTCTCAAGTGACACTGTTAGGGTGGTGGGCAGGAAGGGTGTCTAGAGATACTACCTCAGAGGGGTGAGGTCAGCCCTGCTCATCTTTGGCATCCTCGTTTCTCTGGCAGTGCCACCATCACCCCCTTCCCCTTTCTGGTCCCCCATCTTGCTTCATGCTGCCTCCGTGCCCCAGTGCTTCCACTGCCATGCCGTGCTTGAGCCTGCTGCCGTAGCTGTGCCCAAAGATGCAGCCCTCTCCCTCCTCCCATAAAACTCACACCTTCTTACTCCAAACCTAGCTCTCATTCTGCAACACCCAAGAAAAATATTGGTCTAAAGAAGCCTGAAAAGAGACAGGTGTTTGCTGGCGAGATTTCTAGGTGGGAAGTGGAAAGCTGAGTCATGCCTTGGCCCCCCCAGAGACTTGTGAGGATGTAGGAAATGCCACTGTTTTAAAACAGGTCTGCCAGTGCTGTGGTGCTCCTTAGTTTCTTGATCTGTGTGCTAGTGACAAGTTTGTTCAGTTCGTGAAAATTTATTGAGCTGTGGTCTGATGATCTGTGTACTTCTCTATATGTCAATAAACATCAATAAAAACTTAAAAATCATTTTAAGACAAGATATTTAGATAAGGGTATTTTAATAAATGCTTACCAAGGTGATCCACCTTGGGATAAAGTAATACAAATACTTAAGACTTAAGAAAACTGATAAATGAGGATAACTGGGCACTATACAAAAGGTATTTCTTGCCTTAAAAATGAGGATTAACGATAGAATTTCCTAAGTATTTAAATTAAATCCTATTGAGACATAAAACGCCTTCAGTGCCATGGTGACAGTTGAGTCATGCCTGCATTTTAAAGACTATTTACTCCCTCTTCATTCGTTTTCTCAGCTTTCCTAGGTACAGATCAGTGAATCAAAGCAAAGGTCTTTAAATCATTTTGAATTGGCAAGGAGGCTCCAGTAGTCTCGGAAAGACAGTTTCAATATCTGGTCCATGACCCATGGGCAGTACCTGATGACTTCTCGAGTCTCCTTCCAGTTCCAGGAGGCCACATGGGGTAGAAAGAACTGTGTATTTTAAAAAACAAAACGAAACAAACAAAAAAATGGAAATAAAATTCTATAAAAGTCAAGTAATGCCCCAGGAATAAAAAGGGGCTCAAAGAAAAATATATACACACATACGAATAAGGAATTTCTCTTCTGGCTCTTGGCTCTCCCCTCCTCCCTACCACAAAATTGCCTAAGGGTCAGGACGCTGAACAAAATTTGACCGAAGCAAAGGCGGAACTAAATCAGGCTAGATCAAATTCTAGGTAAGAATTTCTGACCCGTGTTCCACCCTGAGGCTGCTTGCGCTAATGGTATCCATGACATACTGAAAAAGTAGAAATGGTCTTAGGGCCAATGTAATGTAATAATTTGTATTTGTCTTATTGTGATCATGTACCCTGGATTTTTCTGGACAATCTGGATTTTAAGTAACTGGTCACTTTGTTTTCTTAACCGAATTTTTCATTTAATAAATATCCATTCATTCATTCAACAAAACTACTTGCCAATGGTGCTGAGCTAATTGGATATCTGTATGGGAAAAAATAAATCTTGACCCCAGGCTGCACAAAAAATTAATTTGAGATGAATCATAGACCTAAATGTGAAAGTTAAGGCAACCAAATTCCTAGAAGGAAATGAAGGAGAGGACCTCTATGGCCTTAGGCTGGGCAAAGATTTCTTAAATAGGACATTAAAAGCACTAGTCATAAAAGATAAGATTAATAAATCAGATGTCATTAAAATTAAGAATTTCTGTTTATCAAAAGATAACATCAAGAGAATGAAAAGAAAACCACAGACTGGGAGAAGGTATTTGTAATATGTATATTGGACAAAGGACTCATCCATTATGTGTAAAGAATTCTCACAGATCATTAAGACAGAAAACCCCCGAGACATAGGCAAAAGACTTGAACATGTATTTCACTAAAAGGGTATCAAAATGGCCAAAAAGCATATGAAAAGTTGCTCGACATCATTATCAGAGAAATGTAAATATAAATCACAATGAAATATACAACCCCACTTTTAAATTGAAAAGACTGACAATATCAACCCTGGCAAACATGTGAAGCAACCAGAAATCTCACGTCACTGGAATATAAATTGTTATGCCACTTTGGAAAAATGTTTCGCAGTATACTTAAAGCTTAATATGTGTGTACTCTATGAGCCAGCGATTCCAATCCTTGGGTATAAACACAACATAAATGGATGTATTTCCACCAAAAGACATATATAAGAATGTTTGTAGGTCAGAGGGTAAAAAGGTTCAGAATAAGTTCTGGGGATCTAATGTACAGCATGGTGACTATAGTTAATAATACTGTATTATATACTTGAGATTTGATCTTAATCATTCTCACCGTACCCCACCCCCATCCCCAAACACACACACACACACAAAAGGTAATTATGTAAGGTGATGGATATGTTAATTAGCTTGGCTGTTAATTAGCTTCACAAGGTACATGTATATCAAAACAACATGTAGTACACTTTAAATATATACAATTTTTGTTAAGTATACCTCAATAAAGCTGGTAAAAAGGATTGTTTGTAGCAGCTTCATTCATGATAGGCAAAAACCTGATGCAACTCAAACATCCACCAGTGGAATGAGTACACAAACTATTGAATATTTACGTAATGAAATAATACACAGCAATGGAAAAGAACGAACCATGTTATATGCAACAACATGGATGAATTTCATAGACACACTGTTGAGTGAAAGAAGCTAGACACAAAAATGCACATACTATGTAATTCATCTACAACGAGTTCAAACACTGGTGATAGAGGTGAGAAGAGTGGTTACCTTTGTGGGACACTGGATGGGAAAGGGCATGAGGAAGCTGGAGATGTTCTATGTCTTGATCTGGGTGGCAGCTACATGGGGATACACATACGTAGGAATTCATTGTTCTGTACACAAAGCACTTTACCGAATTTGTACCTCAAAACCAAAAAGTTTAAAAAGAAATTAGACCATCTATCCTGATCCCTACAAGCATTCACACTGATATCCTATCTCATTAATATTCCAGAGGACCTCCCTCTCCCCAGGGAAGGCACGTATTTGAGAACGCTATCCTGGCAGACATTGAGAACTACATTTATTTCAGGCAGGGATGGAAGGGGCTGGGTAGAGAAATACTTCATCTAGGAAGTAATCTTTCCTCCCACAACCTAACAGAAGATCACTACAAGCTCAATAAACGTTTATTGATAAATAATAACTACAATTTGATATAAATAACAGTCACCACACACTTTATATCAGGCACTGCACTAATAGCTTTCCATTTTCTTATTTATTACTTATATAACCCTACAAAGCTGTTCCATTTTTAGTCCCACCGTACAGGTGAGGAAACAGAGACTTATGGAGGGTTGGTTAAATTACTTGCCCAGGGCCTTACAGATAGTTGGGTGGTGAATGTAGATTCCAACCCAGGTTAATCTGAATTTAGAACCAGGACTCGAAACCATTTGCTATGGAGTGACTGGACGGTGTCCAAGCCCCGCCTGCATGTTGTATAACAAACACAACTGAGCTCTGTGACATTCCGAGTCGGGCTGAAGCTGTCACGGTTGCCAGGCTTGGCGATGGATTCCTCACGGCTCTTAGTCCCACTAACTGCACACAGGTGGTAACTACGCCGGAGAACCAACTGTGCGTGCCCTTTCCCCAATGACCTCCAGCCAATTTGCTTGGGGAATCAGGAAGGCTCGACCAGCTCAGAAACCAAAAGTTCTTTCCGACTTCAAAACACACGTCGGAGGTAGGCTTGGAGGTTTTACTCCCCACTCCTGGAGAGAAAACTAAAGCGAAAATCCCCAGAGAAGCAAAAGAAAAACAGGCCTGCGCGGGAGCGGAATAGAGACGGGAAAAACTTGGGTAGGGTGTGGGGGGTGGTGAAGTTATGTGATAGGAATGGCAGAAAAGAGCGTAGTGGAAAGCAGAAAGGAAGGGAGTCCCAGCAGCTCCAAAGTTAAGGGGGTGTCGACGCAGCCCCTCTCTATTGCGCCTGCGTAGTGCTACTCCCTTTGGCACCCCGGCCCCTTCTAGCCGCCGAAGATTTACTCGTCTCTCGGCAACCATTCACCCGAGGAGCCAATCAGAGGGCACCTTTCGCCCTGCCCTCGCCGTCAGCGCCCAGGCGGAAGGATCCCTTGGACGACGGCTCCGCCCCGCCCCGCCCCTCGCTCCCCCGGGAGGGCAGGCTAAGGGGCGGGGGTTGGGGCGGTCGTGGCGGGCGGGGGCGTGGTCAGGCCGTTTAAGAACGGAGGGGGCGGCGGCAGGACGGTTCACTCTGTGCCGCTGCCTGGGGGCTGTAGTGACCGCGCCGCTCCTGCTGGGGGCTGCCCACGCCAAGGACCTGCCTCTGTGGTCTCCTCCGCCGCCGCCCGGGTGAGTCCACGGCCCCCTCCTCTAAAGGTGCGAGGATGCGCGGTTCCGGAGAGCCGCGAGTTCTGCCCTCGGGGTGGGGGGGGTGGGGTGGGAAATCTGCCCCGGCCGAGCGGAGCTCCAGTCTTCTCCAAGCCTGGTGGGGGCACGGCGGCCAGAGGGGAGGTGCGGACAGGTGCCGGGCCCCTGTGCTCCCTTCCCCTCCAGACCCCACGACGTCACCCCAGCCCCCTAAACAGCCCGCCCCCGAGGGCCAGGCGAGACGCTCCGAGAGGGAGCTACAACTTTCCAGAGACTTCGGCCGGGGCTGGCAAACTTCAGCGAGTTCCTGCTCCGCGCATCGCGCAGGCTGCGCTTTGGCCGGGCGCGGGCCGGGCGGCCGAAGAGTGTGTGATGAGGGCCTTCAGCACCTTCCCCGGGTCCGACGGCGCCCGCCCCACCCCTGCCTTGCTTGCGGTCTCTCGGGCTCGCCCCGGCGCTCCCGCGGGCGCGCACACCTCGGCCGGTCGGCCGGGCGCGAATTCGACGGCGGCGGTTTCGGAAGGCGCAGTTGGAGACGCAGCGGTCAGGGGCTGCATCTGGCAGGGGAGGGGAGGGGTGGTCCCCAGGCTCGGAACCTGGGCCGGTGTTTTAAGGAGAGGGCGGAGATCCCTAACTTTTCCTGCACTCGCACTAGACTGGGGACCCCGAGAGCCGCAAAGTGATCCAAGCGAGTGACTCGTGCGCTGCGCTCCTCTCGGAAACTTCTCGGGAATTCTGCGTCTGTGACCTGGTTCCTCCCCTCTGAGGAGTGAAACTTGCTTAACCTGTAGTCTGAAAGCCACGGCCGTTAAGTGGACTCGGCTAGCGGGGCCGCGGGCGGCTTAGAGGCACGGTGCCCGGGAGGTGTCGCAGTCCAGATCGCGGCGGTGGGAGGGAGTCGGAGGAGTGGGACGAACCCGACGACTACAGGTTGGTAGCCTGTACACCTAAACGCAGAACGCCTGCCGGAGAAAACAAAACGACGCTACCTTGAAGGAAGGGAGGACTTCCGGGGAAATGCCTGGCGAGTTTCTCTGGAGAACGCGAGTTGAGCCGGGCTCACTAGAACCGACTGTTAGGGCTGGACCCCGCGGGAAGGATCAGCTCGGTCCCCTTCCGCTCCCCCACCTCCCCCCGCCTTTTTTTTTTTTTTTTTTTTCGGTCCGGAGGAAGACTTCTGCAGGGCTGACTAAATCTTTGTCTTAAGTAGGGACCTGCTGCCTTTTAACGTTTGTTTATCTGTTATGGAGTTATAACATGCAAACCGTGGACTGTTCAAGTGCACTTATTACAGTAAGCGTTTATAAAGACTTCGTAATCATTTGTATTGTGACAGTTGGTATTCAGGATATTTGGTAGGTGGGTTGGGAGCCTGAACCTCCCCAGGAAATAAAGTGAAGATTATTAAATCCTCCTGAAGTAGACTTCTGGCTTGGCCCAGCTGCCCTGCAGGGGGGATGTGAGTGGCCATTGTTGGCTACACTAACCTTTCAACGTGAGTAACTTGGCAGGGAAGCAAGCCAGGCAGCAAGCCAGGCAGCCGTCAGGGTGGTAGGAGCGCTTACCAGGAACTGTGCCTTCTTAAACCCCCAGAGGTGTTTTTGAGGGAGTGAGACCCGAACTGGAGACCCTGAGACCCTGCTATCAAAGGGGTTGGGGTGGGGACTAGAGAACGCTGACTTTTCTCTTCCCTTTCAAGGAAGCTCTGAGCTGGACCAGCAGGGGTTCTGCCCTTTGACATTCTTGTTTGCGAAGGTGGAGAGCTTAGTATCTCTGGAGTCAAGCTTTTACTTGAGATAACTGAAACCCTGTGTCTTAAGGTATACCCACATCTTTAGAGTCCATTTATTCTCAGTAAAGAGTTTTTAGAAAGCAGATTTTGGTATATTATATATAATTTTTCAGGTAGCTCTGGGTGAATTTAACCTCAAAGTTAAAAAAAAAAACCTCTTTTCTCTGCCAGAAGGCCTCTAAATTGTTACCCCAAACAAAGGTCTCTAATTTCATAAGTTAGTGTGTGTCCATAGAGCGAACAGCAGCATTTTTTACGTTGAATTTCTTCCACAATACCCGCCTTGTATCCAGAGATTAAGTTGGGGTAACTGAAGGAAAGGACTGGCGTTTGGCCTGTTTGTCAGAATGACCGTGATTTGGTTGAGCACCTATGGCTCTGCCTACTAATGTGCTCAGCTCGCCTGTGCGTACAAGTAGCCACCGAAATCACATCCTGAGTTGCAGAAGCTCCCCTGCGCCACCTCTCAGGGCCGCACTGAGCCTGCGTCCCCCAGTGTTCAAGGCCAGGCCAGATTGTGCACGTCATGCACTGCCCATCAGAAAAGAGAAGTCCTCACACTTCTGAGAGTCCAAGGAACTGCCCGGCAGTAAAGATAACTTAGAGTGGACTGTAGCGTCCTTGTTCTCCCAGTGCCAGAAACCGGGCACATTCGATACAAAATTAGAAAATGCCATTATTTTTTCAACTGCTCAACTAAGTAGTACCCTGTCTTCATTTTCATCTTTGATATGTTGTGTGCATGGTGTCAGTCACTAAAGAATGATAAGCCAAGAGCAGCGAACGGACGTGGTAAACCCTTTTTGTGTTGCCGAGCAAACATCTTATGGATGCCGGGGACTAGTTTCATGAGTTAAGTTAAACTTGTGATGTTGTGTTTGGGTTTCTCCGTCTCACACGGGGCTCTGGGGTGTATCTGTTGTTGTTGTTATTGGGGGGGCGATGGGGCGGGGTTTAAGGGGAAGCAATGCAGAGTCTGAGGTGTTACTTGGGATAAAACATTACTCTGGTTAGATAAGGTCCATTGCTTTTATGTGTTGTCACTGAGGTAAACAAGGCAATATAGAAAAATGCTTTCTGCCATCTTGGTGTTTTGACTGTAACATGTTAAATAAATGGGCATAAGCAGTATTATGATGAAGCAGACACCTCTATGTTTAAAGAAATATTCATGTGTTTAAAACCACTTGGGTACAGCAGTAGTGCTGATCTCTTGTGATGCTTCTGGAACTTCTGGTTTCAAACGTTTTTATCCTTTCACTACATGCATTAATAAGGAAGCTTAGGGCTTCCCTGGTGGCGCAGTGGTTGAGAGTCCGCCTGCCGATGCAGGGGACACGGGTTCGTGCCCCGGTCCGGGAGGATCCCACATGCCGCGGAGCGGCTGGGCCCATGAGCCATGGCCGCTGAGCCTGCGCGTCCGGAGCCTGTGCCCCGCAATGGGAAAGGCCACAGCAGTGAGAGGCCCGCGTACCGCAAAAAAAAAAAAAAGGAAGCTTATGTTTGGAATTTAAATGGTTTAGAGGAAGCATCTTTGTGTAGCCCAACTGTGTAAGGAAGCCTTATGAATTGTTTAGAATTAATAGATTTTGTACAGCTGGGCCCTGTAGCCTGTTCTAGAACTGTTTGCAGAACCTCTTGGAACAATAGGGAAAAACTAATGTGAAGAAATAATTGCTGATGTTAAGCAACTCTCTGTATAGGATGTTTTTTAGTCTCAGAGCCTTTGGGAGTCTTGGCCACCCAGCTGTGTAAAGTGTTTATTTCTTGGATAACAGTGACTGAGTCCGTAAGTGGTTAAGTGCTTCCTAGGTAGTAGTTTGTGCCAGGTGCCAAGCAGGCCAGGGGAATGGTATGTGAAAAGCCCTGTGGAAATGCTCTGGATGCAAGAGGAGCTGGGTCCACCTCAGAATGTCCTTGAGGCACTTGGGTTTTGCCGGTTTGTTGCAGCCACTGGCATGTGAGCCCCAGGAAGGCAGGGGTCTATGCTCATTGCTGAATGCCCAGTGCAGGACCTGGCACTCAGAAGGTGTGCCTGTTAACTGGATCCAGTGCTCTGCTGGCATCCGACTGCCATTCCTCTCAGAGAGGGAAGCACACTTCAGGAGATGGCGTCCTGATGGGCCAAGGTGCTGGCACACATTTTGGGATCGCAAGCTCCGGGCCCAGAATGCTGAGTGGCTTCGGGGCCTTTTTAAAAACGGAGGCCTTGGGTGTAGGTTTGGAGCGAGGAGCAGTGAGGACTAATTGGCCGACAGCTGAAACCCCTCAGGCTGAGCTCCAGACCCGCCCCCTTCAAGCCCTTCCCCCTGCCCATCCACCCCAGCACAGCCTCGCAGCGGCGCACTCAGCCTCTCTCTCTCCACATTCACTTGGGTGCTCGTTCTGCTGAGTCTTTCTCTTTTTAACTTTTTTTTTCCCGCTGCCATCGCTGACCTGGTTTAGGGCTGCCGACAGCAGCTCCATGAGAGTGCTAGCCCAGCGCCTCTCCCTGCCTCTGGCCAGCTCTCCGTCCCGGCACCTCCAACAAACACCTTAAGAACTCACGGGAACTGCCCCTCCCTCTAGAAGATGCGCTCTTTTGAGGACGTGTACCTTTCTGACCTTCTGTTCTTTCCTGACCTCCCTTCCTAATTGACCTGCCTTGCCTCATGGAATACACACTCAAATATTTGAGCAAGTGAATGCTCCTTCTTCCTCACCAAACTTTATTTTAATCCAGCTTTGGACCCTTCTCAGAGGCGTCTGATCTTACCCCATCTGGGGATCCCCTTATCCCACACCTCTTCTCATCAGTACTTCTTTACAGTTCCACCTTGTACCTTATTTTCTAGTTTTTTTCAAACCTTATCTTAGATTGGATGAGCACAAAAAGTTCCATATCTGTCTCTCTATTTGCTCCCTGTAAACACATTTTGAGACGAAAATTATCCATGAATCTTGAACTCTCTCACCCTCTCGTGTTGTCATAAGCTCCTCCCACCTTGCATAGCCCTTACTAGGACGGGAGAAGGCGTAAGCCTCTACTTCGCCTGGCTGGCTACCCCTTATCCTCCAGACACACCCTGTTTATCCCTGACCTGTGATGGCTGAGGAGGTGGGCATCAGGACCACCTCAGCTGGCTGACTCTGTGTGGGCTTGGCCAGTCCTGGGAAGGTTGCTGACCCACATGCAGAGATGAAGTGGGCGTGAACTGGGCACCTGCTGTGTGTCCAGGTGCCGGCCCTGGGGGTGTTGGGTGGGGCACTGGTGCTGCTGCTATCTCCCTTGCCCAGACCCTTTGTTGTGTTCATCCTTACCCCCTCCCTGCTTCTGAGGCTGCTTTAGTTGTGAGGACACCTGGGTTCTGGCCCTGGAAGCGCCACTGCCACCTCTTCAGTGTCTTCACTGTAAGAAGGACAGTAGAAATATGAGTCATAATTAAGTTTCTAGTAGTCACATTAAGAAGTAAAAATAAGCAGGTGAACATAATTCTGTTTAACCCATCATGTCAAATACTATCTTTTCAATTTGTAATCAATATAAAAATATTAATGATTTATTTTACTTTTTTCCCCTCGTACGGAATCCTCAAAATCCAGTGTGTATTTTACGTTCACAGCACATCTCAATTTGGACTTGTCCCATTTCAAGCGCCCAACGACTTGTGGATACATTATTGGGTGGCACAGATCTAGACCATCTGCAAAAATGTTTCACTGTCAAATCCTGATTCTCCTCATGTGGGAGGCAAGAGTTAATAACACGAGGTTTTGGAGGAAGAGTGTGAGCTAGGATCTATAGGATCTAAGCTCTGCAGGGGCAGAGATCTTGGTCTCTTGCTTCCCGATAGACCGTAAGCTCCTAGAACAGTGCTTGGAATGTTGTAGGTACTCAGATATCTGAAAGAACGAAAGGAAGCTCAATAAAGGAAGCTCAATCATTGTGGCCCACTTGCTGATAGTCATTCACTATGTGAGTCAGACCTGACACCTGAAACACAGGATTTTGAGTCCTAGTCCAGTGCTTGTTCTCTTGTTTTTCTATATAGTTTCTTAGAGAATAAACATAAGGTAATAATAGAATTTCGAAGAACTGAAGATGAAATCTTCTGAGATTGGCAGGGGACCAGGACTCTAACAATTTATCAACAATTAAAATTTGAAAATGGTAGAGAAAATAACTTTCATGTAAAAGGTGCCTACAAGATGCCTGATAACAGCAGCAGTGACTTGGTAAATGCTAATTTGATGATAAGCATCCCAGTGAGCCACATGCATGGCTTGTATGGCTCACACAGGTGAAGACACCAAAGACAAGGTGGTTTGGCCTCCTCTTGTGCAGTTGGTGCAGAAATAGCTACCACTCCATGGTCTTGCTCCTTCACTTTAATCCTACCCCTCCACTCCTTCCCCCCCTCCCCTGCCCTCCTACCCAAATTTCCGTTCTTAGCAGTATTTATGATGATGTCAGAAGGACCACTGAGCCTGGTGATGTTCACTTGGGCTGCCACCGTGCTCAGTACCTGGAGGGCGAAAGTTAACTCTGCAGGGAAGGATCTCTGCAAAACTAAAACTGGGGTGGAACTGTATGTGTAATTAGCATCCTCATTGAAATGGAGGCAGCTCATGCTTAGGTATCGGTAAAGGGGGGTATATGTCCAACGTAAGAGAAATGCTACATTGGAGCAACTGAGAGTGCTTGTCCCTTTCCTGATAAGGCCCACGGGATGCTGCTGGTGATGAGATGGGGCTTTTAGCTGACTGAGGTCCTCATTTTGGACAACTAGCAAAAGTTCAAAGCTCTGAACTAGAAAGTTAGATGGTAAATTAGTTTGTGGGCACAGCCCTTGATAAAACCTGGGGGCTGTCAGCCCTTAAACCCTATGGATTGTATGTAAACTTGTTCATCTTTACAGTAAAGTCTCCTAGGAATTGTCCTATTTTTCTCAGCCTAGTCAGTCTCTAAAACTGTAGGGCCAGCTCTGGGGATCTCTTTAAATGAGTTCAGACTAGTAACATCTCTGCTTTAGAAAGAGGCATTTGGTAGGAGGGAGGGAGGTACCCAGGAGCAACAAGGATTACTTCCAGTTCAAGTTGAGTATGTAGCACTCAATCATGCTGACACCTTGGAAAAATCAAGGCTTCTATGCCTCTCTCCCATCCAGAGATATCTGTGTTCTGACCTTGTTAATACTTACATTTGCAACGATTCAGGGTATTCCTTTAAGCACTTGAACTTCTGTGGTGTCCCTGTTACAACATCCGGGACAGTGTTTTTATTCTGTCTCATGCTGTTTTGCTGCCACAGCATGAGTTCTTCCAGCGTTATCTCTCCAACCACACTTACTTAAGCGTCCTATTTTGAAAGACAGGAAAGAGCTTTCTGTTTGGAGTCGTCTCAGGGTGGGTGTCTGTGGACGGGGCCCAGGCATTGATAACCGTGAAGCCTGTATGTTGGCATCAGTGGGGAGGGAGCGCTGTGAGGGCCCTCCCACTGGGAAAGCCTGGGCAGAGCGAGGGGGCACTGGCCTCTCTTCCCGCTTCTGCTTCCGTCCGGGACATACTTTGCCTTTGGCTCAGGCAGCATCCCTATTGCCATGGGAATTGAACCAAATTTTTAGACTCTAGTACACATCAGCGCTGAATGGCTAGGAGGATGCTGATAACCCTGAGAAAATAGGTTGAGGCCTCTGGCTGAATGTGCCGGAGCTGAGTGAGAAAAGACCACGTGCGGGGTTTGTTGTGTCACTGACCGAGAGCAGTTTTCCCCAGGCGCAGCTTTGTGGTGTGGGGCACTTATATCTTTGGACTGAGGTAGAGTGTGTTTGTGGGTGTTTGAGTGAGCAGCTGTAAGCATAACTTCTTGTAAAAAGTTAACAAAGAATACATTTTCTTGTCCTTTTAATAAGCAAGGCATTACTTTATCTGGTTCTGTTGCTTTGGGCTGTCTACTAATCGAAATTCTTATTCAGGTACATGAACCACAGGTGTGCGTCTCAGTTATCTGTGACTTTGCAGCGTGTTTGGGGGCAGTGGGAGAGTCTCCAGAATGTGGCCTCCTCCCGGGTGGTGGACCGGGGGCCCTGCCGAGGGGCTGGCAGCTGGCAGACAAAAGGTTTCCTCAGGCTTCCCTCTGGTCCTAGATGACTTTGACCTTCACCTCCCTAGGAATTCAAGGAGTAAAGGAGGATTTCTCTGCAGAAGGCTGAATCCCTGTTGACCCTGGGTTTTCTCCTTTTTGCCCCCTTATCTGCTGCTGCATATATCAAGTCCATGGTCATCCCAAGTCCCTGGCTGTCTCTCGAGGGTGAAAGGATCTCAAGGGTCAGACTGCACACAGGTGGGAAAAGGGGCAGGTGTCCAGTCTTAGGTTCAACGTGCAGGCCTTCGTCAGTCTGTTCCAGGCTGTTTCTGTTTCAAGTCTGTTCCAACTCTCCTTCCTGTGCCAGCCCTTGGGGTCCTGATCACTTCTTGCCAATCTACCTACCTTGTCTCTGCAGCTCCAGTTGGGTTATTTGTTCTTGGATCTGATAAAGTTACCCTCTTGTCTGCAGGGAGTGTCTTGTTCTGTTGCTTCATCCGCAGATTCACAATCCTGATCTTCCAGTCACCAGAGTGACTCCCAGCAGCTGTTCCTTTATTCTGTGAGCAGGGCATGTGCCTTAGTTGCAGCTCCAGACCAGGATCAGCCCATTCCTAAAAGCTCTCTCCTGTGCTATTATTTTTTCCTCTTAATGCTTGCCCAGTAAGCTGACTCTCCCAGCTCCTTCCACTCCTGGCTTCTCTCTCCCTTCAGGACTTGCTTTCTCTGAAATCACCACTGCCTCCCAACCTGGCTGGTATCCTGGAGCTTCCTCAGAAATGAGGATCCTAGGCCTTCATCTTTCAGCCATTGTTCCTTTACAACAAACATTCGCATGACTATACTTAATTATGTTCATTCTGGTGGCTCCCATCAGGCTGGATACACCCCCAAATCCATGATGGTTTTGAGGGAGAGAGTTTCTGTACTGACAGTTGTTAGTTACTTTCATTCTAAATGCTTCTGCCTTGCTTTCGGCACTTGCCGTCTGGCCTTACTCCATGCAGGGGGCTTTAACACTTCTAACCAACTTCTTTCCCACCCTCTGATAACAAAGCTTCATACCTTTCTTCTCTTTTTCCTTCTTATTGCTATCTCCTTCCTACAACTACCTGAACAACCAGCTTACCTTCAAAGCCCTGCCCTCACCCCAACACAGATACCAAAGCTGTTTGCCACCTAGGAAGCCTCCTAAGTCCCATTTCTGCCACTTTCCAGCAGTGCGTCCTTGGACAGTTAACAGTGTGTGTATCCTCTTTGTTCTCCAGTTTCCCCACCTATGAAAGTAGGGAAATAGTATCTCCCTTACAGGATTGTTGTAGGAATCGGATGGGTTGATCCAGATGAACTTACAGCACTGTTTCGCTGCCTGTTTGGGACACTGTCAAATAGTTTGGTGGCTCATAGGGCAACTGGCCAAACATCTAGTCATATTTGGTGTCCTCTGGGTGTGGCCGTCTCTACAGGAAGAGCCTGCACTCAAGCAGGCAGTAAAGGCTGGTTGACTGAAGCTTTGCTGTCTTCAGCGTGTACAGTGGGGATAAGGGCCGATGGGAAGATAAGACTTCGCAGTTGTATAGTTGGCAGAAGGTAGCTCCTGTTTTTGGATAAGACCAGTACAGTTTCTGTTTTAGAAAAGATCACTTTGGTAGCAGTAAGCCCTGGTCATCCCAGTGTACGTGTGGGTTTGTAGCTTAAGAGCTTATTGCCTTCTCCCCACCTGCCGCCCACCAGTGGCAGAACTTGACCTTGGTGGAAGTTGTTTCCAGTTCCAAGAGTCCAGGACATTAGGTCCAGAGCTGAGGATCTGGGGTCAATTTGCTTAATCTTTCCTGATCCTTATTCTTTGTGTAAAAGGGACAGAGTGCTTGTGGGGATGACTGGGAGTGGACGTGCAGTGGCTTGTGCTGAGTACTCTTCTGTCTGCTTGCCCACACACCTCTCTCTACACCTTCATTTTATAGGAGAAAAAGAAACAGGCCCAGAGCTGTGGTTTCCATTCCCTCAGCTAGATGAGGGAAGAGGTGGGATGGGATGTTATGACGAGTGTTGCCATCTACTTTCACTTCTGCTTAAATTCTCTAAGCTTTTATAGGCAAGGAAGTAGTTTCTTTTTGCTTAAAGTGCCCTCAGTTGTACACGGAGGAGAAGAGTTTGTGTAGAAGATCGCAGCCACGGGCACATGGGTCCCCCCTGGGCCAGGAGCCAGGGACGGCAGGGGTCTTTGTGCCCCATACACACCTCCCTTGGAGTCTGTCACCAGTCTTAGTCCACCGCGCATGGCTGGGTCTCTGACCCCGGGCTGGAAAGGGTCACTAGGAAGATCCAGGCCGTTGGGGTAACATCCGGTTAACAGCACGTTGTCATCAAAGGAATGCTGTAACGTGTTTGTGTTCTTAAGCCCACAGCAGGGTCAGGGGAAGAGGGTGCTGCTCAGTTGTCTGTGGGCTAGATGGGCTGCCATAGCTGAGAGCGCCTCTTTCACACTGCAGCATTTCCATGAAACCTTCTGGAGCTTCCATGTCAGATGTCACAGACCTAGGCTTAAATATATACTGTCTTTAACTTCACGGATGTACCTCTCCATACATGCCAAGGAGAGTCTGGGCATTTCTACAACTAAGGCCAGGCACGAACAAATCAGTGCTGATTTGACCCAAGCCCTCGACCATAAGGCCTAGACGTATTACAAGTGTGCTTAGCGTTCATCTCCAACCTGTCCATCTGCCTGTCCTCTTGCCTACCCGGAGTTCCCTCATGCTTTCATAGCCTCTGTCACTCTTGTTTCTGGGATCTAGATAAGGCAGGGAGCAGGACTAGAAATAACTTTTTTTTTTTTTTTTTCTTTTCAATGAGGGCTCAAACTGGTATTCAGATCAACCTGCCTTGAGTGTGCCAGGCAGTGGGAAACAAAGGTAAGTTAGTGTGCTCAGGGAGCTTGGTTTACTCTTTGGGCTTAGTTTGTCTTTCCTTTCACCTTTTGCTGCCATCTCTACAAACTTGTTTTCCACTAATGTGTGTATTTTATCCTTCTGCTGCAGCCAGATGCTAAAAGAAAAGGGAATTCAAGGGAGCCTAAGATAGTCATTCATCACAAGTCAAACTTTTTAGAAGATTAAGTAGCTTAAACTGAGCAGGCAGTTGGTCATCCTCACTTGTAAAAAGGTGTCTGAATTTTCAAATCAGTGAGAAATCATGGTTCCCACCTTTCCCAGTTTCTAGTGCAAAATACAATGCATCTGCTTCTCAGACAAGTAAAGGGAAATCAAACACTTTACTTTGAATTTACCAGGCTGCAAATTAATTTTTTTCTAGTTACTATTTCATTAATTCTGCTAATTAGAATTTGCCTTTAACCAGGGCCTTTCATGAATTGAGACTGTGTGTTTCACGTGATTCTTTTTTTTTTTTTTTTTTTTTTTTGCTGTATGCGGACTTCTCACTGTTGTGGCCTCTCCCGTTGCGGAGCACAGGCTCCGGACACGCAGGCTTAGCGGCCATGGCTCATGGGCCCAGCCGCTCCGCAACATGTGGGATCTTCCCGGACCGGGGCACGAACCCGTGTTCCCTGCATCGGCAGGCGGACTCTCAACCACTACGCCACCAGGGAAGCCCTCACATGATTCTTTTATACAGGGATTATATCAATGTTGATCTCAAGTGGTTAATTAAAACTAAAACCGTTACACTAAGCTCTGGTGTGTTATCTAAGCACTAAGGGCCTATGACTTGGATTTATTCTGGTAATACCACGTTTGTCTGAGTAACCTGTAAATGTACTTTTGATATTTGAAATTGTTTGGATGGGTGAGGAAAAACAAAGGATTCATTTCTAATAGGCATCGATAACTTATTTTGGGCTCTTCTAATAAGCTAAACAACAAATATAACTCAGCCTAAATTTGAGCCTTCAATAGCTTCAAGAGCTGCTCCAGATTTAAGTCACAGTAAATTGGGAGGATTAAAAACTGTACCATGGACTTGGCACATGTTCTGCACTGTGCTTTTATATAGACTACTTTTTTCTAAGAGTTAACTCCATTATTCATATATGTGTCAGAAGTTGTTGACATGGAAGATGCCAACTATAGGCATCTTAGGTTCCTGAGAAAGTGTTTACTGCATTTATTAAGGTTCTTGCAACTGTAGCCAGTAACCAACAGCACCATGAGGATAGCTGTAATATGTCTGAAATGAGAAATAGTAATTCTTGTAAAACTACAGAAAACATTTTTGGATACTAAACATAGAATGACACTAGATGAGATGACATCCATTGTTTTGAAAGTTTTGGGTTTTTTTTGGATAAGCAATGGACATCATCTTTTAAACACCGCAGAAGTAGAAAATTGACTAAAAGCCATTCCAGATAAACACTGTCCTTCCTCCTCTGCCTGCCCCTCTAGAGATCAGTTTTTAGGCTTGGAGGGGAAACTCCTAAGTGTATTCGGTTTGGGCACATGGATACAGGGATGGTGGGGAGGGCTAGGAGGAAAGGAATTGAAGGAATTAAACAAGGTAGCAGATTAGAAGGCTCAAAGGGGAGAGATTTTGGAATATGGCTCATAAGATTTTAACTTTTTTCAACTAATACATATGTAGGTTCCAAATTCAAAAGAGATAAAATAAGTTTTCTTTGTACCCTGTACCCCAGCCTAGAAGTGGTATTTGGTGTAAGCTGAACTACTTGTATATCCTTCCAGAGATTTTTGATTGTGTAAGCATAGACTTGTGCTTTTACACATACAGTTTCACACTTGCTTTTTTATTCATCAATCTTGATAAGCATTTCATATTCATACAGATAGAGCAGCCACCATTCTTTTGGACAACTGCAGGCATTTGTATCCTGTTGTATACATGCATCAAGTCATTTAACTTTCTTTACCAATCACTATTTGTAGCTTTATAAATAATTCTTCAATGAATATCCTTGCGCATACTTGCATGTATACTCACAGGATAAAATCCAAAGTGGACTTCCTAGAAGTAGAATTGCTATGCCAAAGAGTATGTCCACTTAAAATTGAGACTCCCATGTTGTTCTTCAGAGGGAACCCACGGGCAGTGTACCAGAAGTGTCTGCTTCTTGGTCTTTGCCAATCTGATAGGTAAAAATGATACATTGAAGTCTAAATTTGCCCATCCCTTAAGGTAAGTTTGAATATGTTAAATGTCTGAGCCACTGTTCATGTCCTTTGCCCCTTCTTTTATGTTGGGGTTCTAGTATTTCTGATGTGTAGGAGCTCCTTATTCATTAAGGAAATGACTGCTTTGTCTAATGTTACAAGTATTTTCCTGGTTTTGCCTTCTCACGTCTTTATGGTGTTTTCACCAGGTAGATGTTTTAATTTTTATATAGGCAAATGTATCAATTTTTTGTGACTTCTATGTGATTTAGAAAGGAATACCTATTCTATATAAATTTACATAAGTTTCATGTTTTTCTGGTATTGTTAGGGTTTCATCCTTTTACACTTAAGTCTTTGATTCATCCGTCTAGATCTTAGATTGGCACAAGCTAAGGAGCCATCCTTGCTTATTTTAAAAATCTAGATAACTATCCAGATGTCTCAAAAATTCCCCTTTACTATTTTGAATGCCTCCTTTTTATACACTAAATCCCCTTATGTACTAGATTTTCATTCTAGATTTAAAAAATTCTGTTTCATCTATTTGTCTGCCTTTTTCTGCCAATATCATTGCTGTTATCAGTTATTGTAGCTTCATAATATCTCTTACCAGGCTAGTAGACATCATTCCAATTTTTAATAACTTTTCTGGCTATTCCTGCCCCTCTTCCCATTAGAACCTTACAAATTTTCAGTCTACAATAGATTCTAACTTTGAATCTACTACAATTTCAGAGATTTTAAAATATGTGAAAATTTTCATGCATATGTACTACACCTCCCACCCTCCACCCCCGCCCCAAGAATGAGTGATAGCTTTCCTCAGATTCTCTCTGGTCTTAGATGTCCCGCTTCTAGTGTTAAGAGCCACTGTTCTAGAGGTGGGAGTAGTCCTGACTTTAGATGACTTCTTTTTTTAACAAGTCCTTAAAAAAAGGCACGAGTCAAAAGTGATTCCTACAACTATTCTCCTCTACAACATTATTGAGTTTCTTCCTAGAGATTTTCTTAAAATTATTTGTTCCCTTCTTTTCCAAGTGCTGATTGAATTGCAGCTCCTCTATTGCTGTGACTTCTTATGCCCATATCAGAAACCCGAGCCTTGGAAGCACACTAACAGCTGATACACAGGGTAAAGCAAGTTGTATTTTTATAGGTAAATCAACACACCTGGCAGAAATCTATGTCACTGAATCATAGTTTAGCAGTGTTTCAAAACAAAGCTGGAGCCATACCTTTCTGTAATCATTTGAACTTAATTGTGTAATGCCCTACACAGTTGGCACAAGTGTAATGTGTGCTACGCTCATCATTAAAGGGGCCACAAAGAACCAAGTGTATATAGAGCACATTAAAATGAGATCTCTACTGTCCCAAATCTGACTTGAAACCAAAGGCCAGCCACAGTAAACATCAAATATTTCATCACAAATTTTGCTTGGTATCCTTAACTTAGAAGTGCTTTGGTAGGATAATCTAGATAGCCTAGGGCTTTCTAACGCTGTCCAAACAGGTTTGAAGAAAAACGTTTACCTTCCCTTTGGCAAGTATTCTTCAGTAGCAAGCAGAAGAGTGCCCATCCCCCATTGGCCTTCCTGGAGCCTGCTTTAATCATGTGATCTACTTTCCCATGGCCAACTAAGCAAATTCAGTCCCTTAACCTACATACTAAAGGGAGCCTGTGATCTGGCTTGAGAAGAGGCGCATGATGGCCAGACTGGACAACTTGTCAGGTCTCGGCTGCCTTCTGCCCCTCAAACCCCGCTGAGAGCTCTTGTTGCCTTTCTGTCAGCTGTGTCCCCGCCCCATAAATGAGCTCCTCTGTGGCCTTCCTGTTCGCCCCAATCAACTGACACGTCTTCTACCTTCATATTACATTTTCTTTCACTGACACACTGCCTCATATTGAGACATTGTGTTCTCACCCTCCTCCTTGATGGCCAGCTCCTGGAAAGCTCATCTTGGTGTGTCCAATGGCGCCCCCAGCATGGATCAACAACCATCCCATTGGTCTGAGCTCTATAGATAAGGCGAGGGTCCCTGGCACCAGTGCAAGACTAAAAACCTAAGTTGGAACCCCAGGACTATGCATGCTGGACGTGCTTTTAAAGGCAGCCGCTTCCAAACAATGAAACTGCAGGTCATTGGGATGGATTCTGTGTGTCTAGCAAGTCAGAAAAGTGAAGGGGGTGGCAAAACTTTCTGTTTGCAGTGAAGTCTGAGGGCAGCACCTCAGCCTTTTACATTCATCTAGCTAATAATATGTGACCCATGTGGATCCACAGCACCTGGACTTTCTAATGTATCCGTTTTTGTTATTACATATTAGCATTTCGAGGGAATCTGTTGTTTCATTTTCTGAACAATATAACTTAGTTGAAAATTACTTTGGTACCCTTGTGGTTCTAGCTGGTGATGTGCTGAGAAGCATGTTTTTCTCCTAGTACTGAGTGCTAACTTTGTTCTCCTTGGGTAGACTGAAGGGATTCGTTTTCAAAATACAGTTGAAAAATCACACTGCCCTGAGGAGGTTTTCCACATCCTGTGTGGGGCCTCCTTGCTGGGCAGAGCGGTTCCACTGCTTGGCTGACCTAACCCTTTGTTACTCAGGAATTTTGTCATTCAGACACCTCCTTGGTCCTACCCTGGATAACAGGATTGTTTGTTACGGGGCAGACAGCTCCCGTAAGTGAAAAGGATATCGGCGTATTTGATTCTAGCAGGACTAAGCCCAGGGTTGAGAATCCACCTATTCACGAAGAGAAGGAAGCTTCTCTTGTGGATCCTGTGTCCTGTGTGGGCATTGTCCCGAGGTATCAACCAGCTCAGGATGTAGTTAGGGAGCCCAAAGCAGGAGAGGTGATTTCCATGGAAAACAAGGAAAATTAGCAAAACCTGTAGACCCTCTACTGAATAACGTTGTGCTTAGGTTACTCGGTCTAGTAAGTTTGTCTGCTTACCTTCACACACAGGCTCCACCCCCGACCCTACCCTCACGCAGACAAAACGGGCAAAACAAACAAACCCCACAGAAAACAAAAGTCCGAAGTTGTCAGATTTGGTGTAGGGTAAGTTTATGTGTATATTGTCCTTACTCCATTCAGGCACTGTTCTTAACGTGTTTAAGCTCATTTAATCCTCAACAGCAGCACCCGGCGGTAGGTGCTCTTTGCCACTTTGCAGTAAGGAAGATGTTCAGAGAGAAACTAGCATCATCTCGGAGTCCCTGGAGCTGCTTTGTCACATAGAAGTGAATCCTAACTCTGTTTCTCTTCCCTCCCTTTCAGTTTCCCCGGCAAGAACATCCCCCAAGATGGCAGAGGAGAGCAGCAGTACCAGCGACTGCGTGTCCTTCAGCGTGCTCACCTGGGACCAGGTGAGCCGGCTGCATGAGGTCCTGACCGAGGTCGTACCCATCCACGGACGAGGCAACTTCCCCACCTTGGAGATCACGCTGAAGGACATCGTGCAGACGGTCCGCGGCCGGCTGGAGGAGGCGGGCATCAAAGTGCAGGACGTCCGGCTGAACGGCTCTGCGGCCGGCCACGTCTTGGTCAAAGACAACGGGTTGGGTTGCAAAGACCTGGACCTCATCTTTCACGTGGCTCTGCCCACAGAGGCCGAGTTTCAACTGGTCAGGGATGTGGTTCTGTGCTCCCTCCTGAACTTCCTGCCGGAGGGCGTGAACAAGCTCAAGATCAGCCCAGTCACTCTGAAGGAGGCGTACGTCCAGAAGCTGGTGAAGGTGTGCACGGACACTGACCGCTGGAGCCTGATCTCCCTCTCCAACAAGAACGGGCGGAACGTGGAGCTGAAGTTTGTGGATTCCATTCGGCGTCAGTTCGAGTTCAGTGTGGACTCTTTCCAGATCATCCTGGACTCCCTGCTCTTCTTCTATGACTGCTCCAGCCACCCCCTCTCCGAGCACCTGCACCCCACTGTCATCGGGGAGAGCGTGTACGGGGACTTCGAGGAAGCCTTGGACCACCTGCAGAACAGACTCATCGCCACCAAGAACCCCGAGGAGATCCGGGGCGGGGGGCTGCTCAAGTACAGCAACCTCCTGGTGCGGGACTTCAGGCCCACCGACCAGGACGAGATCAAGACCCTGGAGCGCTACATGTGTTCCCGGTTCTTCATCGACTTCCCCGACATCCTCGAGCAGCAGAGGAAGCTGGAGACCTACCTGCAGAACCACTTCGCCGAGGAGGAGAGGAGCAAGTACGACTACCTCATGACCCTGCGCAGGGTGGTGAACGAGAGCACCGTGTGCCTCATGGGCCACGAGCGCAGGCAGACCCTGAACCTCATCTCCCTGCTGGCCCTGCGCGTGCTGGCCGAGCAGAACATCATCCCCAATGCCACCACCGTCACCTGTTACTACCAGCCCGCGCCGTACGTCAGTGACGGCAACTTCAACAATTACTACGTGGCCCACCCTCCGGTCACCTACAGCCAGCCCTACCCAACCTGGCTGCCCTGTAACTAACCTTGAGACCCGAGGGTTTCCACAGGGGGAACCCCCGTAGGGCGAGGGCTCTCAGGTAGGGGAGCCTTCTTCTAGATGTAGGTGTTTGGCTTTTAAAGAGGAACTCAGCTCTGATTCTGCTTTTTTTTTTTTTTTTTCTTTGTGTGCCCATTGGAATGGGTCTCCAGTATATCATGAGCCAACCCTAAAGGGACCTGTTATTCCAGTGCCACTTTGGAAAATGCTATAGGAACTATGACCTATCCACATCTTTCCAAGACAGACACTAACATGCCGTGTTCCAAACATCAGCACAGGGACGTCTGAGCTCCGTGCGGTCGTTGAGATTGGGAAACACGTGGGCAGTGTAGAAGTCTCCAGCTGCTGGGCTTCTCACTGGAGCCTAGGGTAGGGGATGTCGGCCCTCACTTGGAATTCTCAGCACTTACATGAAAGTTGTGCGGATGGTCTATTTGCTTCTGTCAATTTTAGTCCCGCAGAAAATGGTAAACATGAGGGTGCTCTTGTGGCTTAATTTTTGTTCAAGGGACTAAATTGCTTATGTTTATTCTCTGTCAGCAGAGCTGAGGATTTCTCTCCTCAATAAACCAAAGCCGATAGCTGGAGAATTACAATCTGGTTGGAAGTGGTTTATGGTTTAGATGCTGTGCTATCACGAAGAATGGTGAGATATTGCTGAGAAAAAAAAAAAAAAAGACCTTTTCTTGAAATGTAACTTGAAAACAAAATAAACTGTGCAACATAATGTTCAGTAGAATTGTGGTGGGGGATTGTAAATAGGAAACGTGAATGTTCAATTTTTCTTTTCTTTAAAGTGAGGAATTCTTATTGAATGACACTTTTTTGTTTCCCTCATCAGCTCATCACTTTTGTTTTGCTCTTCCCAAGACTAAGGATTGTGCCGAGTCTAGAGTCATTGCCGTAACTGATGTGAGGGTCTTCCCATGTTTTAATCGGAAACCCATTTTGGTCACATTCCAAGTATGACTGGCTGTTTTTTCTGGAGTACTTTGGCTGATTTCTGTTTTTGTTTTTTCAAAAATAGTGGTTTCCTTCTCCAGGCTTTTGGACAGCAAACAAATCCAGGGATTTCAGTAGATCCGAGTGACCTGTGGAATGGTCCGTGCCTGCGGGCAGAGTTCTCTGGTTTAAAATTGCTTTAGATTCACACCTGCTGTCCCTGTGCTGCGTGTGAGGTGGGCGCTCCTTCCATCAGTGGGGCCTCGTGTGTGTCCGAGCCCCCAAGGCATCCTCAAGAGGATTCCTTCTGGTGTATTTGGGAAGAATTGAGAGAATGAAGAAGAATAATCTTCCTTACTCTGGTAGATTGACCATACTTGTTTATACTCTGCACTTTAGAAGGCAAACAGTGTTAATCTCTAGTCTGAAGCAAGCTTAGCAAATGGGAGAGTTCTAGGCTACTGTTGCTTTCCCAGTAGGGTAAGGGACTTTGTGTTTCGAAGCTTTTTGTGGGATCTCTTAGAAAGCATCACTTTAGGGTATCCAGGGCAAAGAAACTCCATATTGCCAGCCAGCTTAGTTTCTTGAGTGATTTAATTAAATCCATGCTCCTGATTTTTACTTTCTCCTGTGGCCATAAAAATCCCAAGCCCTGAGTGATTGCTTTCTCTTTGCTTGAAGCAATGAAGTTACCTTAATGCTTAGTAGAAAAGGAGTGGTGTACCTTTCCCTGAAGATTATATTTTCAGGGTTTTTTCTGGAATACGTTGTCTTGGTCCTCTTGAAAGCAGATCAGGCATGACTGAAACCCGAGGCTTAGTTGGTATCCATGTTGTGGACTAGTTGAATAAAAGTCACTTCTTAGTGTAACCAGCTTCTATTTCCCTGTGAACCAGTAGTTATATTTGAATTCACTGGCTTTGAGTCAAGGTTGGTTCTACATTGAGGCGGGTCCTGGGGTGCTTCAGTGTTAAAAAGGGCAGTGAAGAGTGAGCCCCAACTTTAAAAACTCTGTGGTCATCCATGACCTTAAAAGGCTGCCATTGTGGTCAAATGGCAACATGTTTGCACAAAGATGACAGATCTGTTTAACCGAAGCTCTGAAATATGACAAAGCCGCCAGCATAAGCACTTGCTCACAGAAGTCAGCATTGCTTCTACGAGAAGGCTTGTGGATCAGGGTAACGAGGGTCCGGATGAAGATGGGATCAGAGCTGCATCAAGTACTTAAATTTCCCGTTTGTCCTTGGAGTTCTTTCTGCTTGATATCTTTTTTCCTATCTAGTACTAGTCCTCCTTTAAGGATGAAGGGAGGCACAGAAGTTGCTAGAAATCCCCAGCCCCCCAGTTATTTACCACAATTGCACGATGGCCATCTCGATAGACTCCCTTCACCTGAAGTTCTTAGCCCAGCTGTTCTGAAGTTTGAGAGTAGACCTGTGTTCTAGAACCATCAGGGTAAAAAGCTGCACTCACCCAAAGCTGCACTTTTAAATACCACCCTGGTCTAGTGGTGTCTCCATCTGTTCTATGAGCCTCTTGCCTGCCTCGGAACAGGTAACCTTGAATTTCAGGTGTCTGGAAATTCTAGCTGGAACCTGCCTTTTGTGCTGCTCACACAAGCATCAGGTACTCTGAACTTGTACTGAGTCCAGTGGTTCCCCTTCTTTGTGTGTTGAGTAATATGAAACTTGGCAGTGGCAAAGGGCACTAAAGTTCAAGTGCAAGTTCTAATATAAATGTAAGCAGCCTCATTTGCTTCAGGACTCTTAGCCGTTTTCTGATGCTTTCTGCAGGCATGCAGTTTGTTACCCCAGCCTGCTTCTTGGAATCAGGCTGAGCAGCTGTGAGATGAAAGCTGTACCTTTTCCCCCATGTGTTGGCAGAAGAGGACACACTACGTCCCCGGCCTCGAGCTTCACCTTGCCTTTAAATCTTACCTTGGCAGTGAGACACCATTCCTCACTCAATAACTTCAACTCTGAAACTAAACTACATCACTGACATCTTCAAATCAGGGTTCCTGCTGACTGCACGTGGGAGGTGGTACGGCTCACAGCTGGGAGGACCTCGCAGGTGGGGAGAGGCGGGTACGAAAGATGCTGGGTTTCTGGTGTGTGGCAACAGATGTGGTTTGGCATTCAAGGATTTGTTTTTTTTTTTTCCCCCAGTTTGATATTTTTTCCCCCCTGGAGATTTGAGTCACAGAGAACTGTGTGTGAACGTGTGTTTTGTGGTGATGCAATAATAATGAAATTGCTAAAGCCCCGAATCTGCTTGTCCTTCAGCCTCTCTGCTAGCACTAGCCCCTTACCTTCATGGTAGATTAGGATTTTAACCTAGTACTGCTTTGTTAACTTTGGAAAATGGTGCCACTCAAAAGCAACTTCCTAACTTTAGGAATACCTCCTTTTTAGTTAACTTTCTGGTACCAGTGCCTTGTTTTAGGATGCAGCTAGACTCTGAGCTCAAATGTCCTCTTCCAGAGAATAAATGATAGTTATCTAGTTGTGAGCAGAGACCCTAATGCTCCTTGGGGCCATTGCTTCCCGGGTATCTGATGAGCTCCACACTAGGGAAGAACCCTTGGGGTAGATTCTGTGAGGTGAAAGAACATCCAGTTGCCAAGGTTAGATTCGATTTTTAATCTGGCAGAGACCAGAATGTCACAGCTGACTTTGGAACCTACTCCAGTTCAGCTAGTTCCATTCAGAGGACCAAGGGAGGGGTGTGTGGCAGGGGATGTATTTAAAAAGACCTGGCAAGTTTTCAGGATTATTTGTGGAGACTTCCAAAGTGAGGATCAGGAAAGAAAATGCTTTCTTCTGAGTTCAAGTTCTAAATCTTGTTTACCTATCACTTAAAGAATAGTTTAAGTGGAAGCAAAAGAAAATGCTTGGAGTTTTGCCTGGGCTAGTGAGGGGTGGTGCAAATTGTCATGTGTGTTTGCATAGGAAGGTGAGAAGACCATCTGCTAAAGAGGAAGTCATTAAATAATATGGATCTGTGGGTGTTTTAAAACTCAAGCAATCTGGTCTTTTTTTTTTTCTGAATTTAAAATCACTGCTTTAGGAAAATTAGGTTTTTATCCATTAATTTCCAACTTACTATAGATGAAAAGATACAAATTAGACTAAATTGGAAGCTTTTTTGTTATTGTATACTTGCATAGCCTTTCAAATGTTAATTTCCTAGGATATGTGAGGTTTCCTCTTTGGTGTAATGGCCACTGACCTTCTTATGGGATGCAGGTGAAATCACTTGTCAATGCAAAATGTGTTAGAACTTGATGAAATAAAGCTTTGAGTTTGAGAAATAAAGATATATTTAAAAAGACCATGTCAGTTCTGCTCATTTCTTTATGTCTCTTCAATGGTGAACTTATTTTAGGTTTCAGGAAACACGTTGCACAATGGTAAGCGGTTATCAACATTATCAGCCTTGGATACTTGTCTGAAAGATGGTGCTTTTCTCTGTGTGGTTACCTTGGGGGCTGCAATTCCCTTAATATTTGGATTTAAACTGAGCTTTGTTATCGACCACAGCATCTCTGCTAACGTTTACATTAGGTGGTGTGGTCTTGAAATTCACCTTCTCTGGCACCTTGTTTGATTCAGTGCTAAAGGCTAGTTTCTCTTGAGCTTGACCTTGGCCCCAGACCTATTTCAATAAGAGAACCAAAATAACCTCAACTATACTGTATACAACTGCTATCATGGTGTCTTCACATTGGAAAAGAAGTATAGAAGTGATCAAGTGATGCCTGAGTGGTTGTCTTGTCTTTAAATGTGTAAAATCCTTCATCCCCTTGTCTTCAACCTGCTTGTTGCTGCTCCTTCTTAGACCTTCTGGTCTGAGGATGAGGATTACCTGCGGTCCAGTATGCGGAGTCCTTCCAGATCACTGCTTTGGCGTGTTTATCTGATGACACTGTCTCTGAAGCCCTGAGTCCCAGCCTGCACCACCTCTGTTGCTTCCTCACCCCGCCCTTCATCCTGGCGCTGTCAACATCCGAATCAGTGGCCTCTTCAGCCTTACGTTGACTACCTTCGTTCTGGCCACATACTCACACTGGCTATATTTTGTGTGGATCTAGAGCTGCTCCTGAAGTTTGGAGCAGCTCCCTCCATGGCCACAAGAATTAGGATCCATCAGAGAGCAATTTTACAATCTTTTATGTTTGCCTACAAGCCAATGCCAGGATCCTTTTCCTCCTCGTTTGTACTGCATGTTCCTTCTGAAATGTTTGACGCTGCCTGTTTTGGTGTGGCCTTCACCTCTTGCCTGGGTTATTTCATGAGTCAGATCATGTGTCTCCCCTCCATTTTTCTCGACTCACCCGAGGGCTCTTTCTAAAACAGACTTGCCTGCGCTCCTCCCAGACATTAAAACCTGCTTAAGGCTCTGCTGTGCAAGGGCAGATGTCAGACTTAAACCCATGAGGAGTCCTTTGCAGGCAGCTCCAGCCTTATACCTCCCCTGCTAAGCAGCCCTCCTTCCAGTCCCAGGGCACACAGGTCCTTCTGTGCAGCGAGCCCCTAAAGTCAGCCGGGCTGTCGCACCTACCCTGCTTCCCAGGACACCTTCCCCGCTTCTGTTTCGACTCCTGTACTTACTGTGTTGCATCAGCTCTTCACCTAGATTGTGAACACCTGCTTGTTTCGTTTCCCCCAGCCTGCCTCCCACACAACTGTCAGAGATTGAACTTGTGCAAATGTTGAACTTGGTGTTTTTACCCGTAGAGAACTTGGACTGGGGCCACTAGCAACCAGGAGGCTGAATCCTGGATACTAACATGGGTGTGTTATCATGCCTCATTCTCGTGCTGGGAAACATTTTAGTCCAGGCATTGTCCAGACCAATATTTACAGAGCAACTGATGTGGGCAGTGGTGGTGCTCAGTTCCCCAGAATGAGTAGTTATCTCCTGGATGCTGGAACACTATTGACCGCAAGCTCTTGACCTCCTGAACAAGGTCAGTACTTACGGCTGCAAACTTCACACTCTGTTGTATCCTCCCTAACTCCCCACCCACCTAATACCACCACCCCCCACCCAAACTTTCCCTTCTGGTGTTTTAGTAGAACTCCTGAATCACCTCCAAGGGTTAATTCCTTGGCATTGGAATACTGCTCCCATCGCCACCCAGGGTTTCCCAGGAGCACACTTTCAATTAGTGGGGAATTTTTTTCTCCTTCACCGTCTAAGGAGTGACTTGGGTGGGAGAGTCACGTACATGTAATTTGGGATTAACATCTGCTGGAAGATGCTAAGAACATTAACAGGACCTGAGAGGGTTTATGAAACAACCTCTGGGAGAAGCACAGGCCAAAGCTTCAGTGTGACACACCCTCTACTGCCTTACCTGGGGTGGAGCTTCATCCTCTCCAGAGACCTTCAGCTCCTTGTGCACCTCATGGCAGGTAGAGTCAAGAGGCGGGTCAAGGTGGGACATAGAAAGGAGCTGGGAGGCACTATGGTGGGTGTCTGGTATCCCACACGTCCCAAAAGCTGAGGGGGAATTGATGAGGTCAAGCGACTTCCTGCCCCGAGTGACAGCACCAGAGCTGGGCCCACAGGGCTGGCTTCTTGCCTCCCGGTCCCGTGCTTTCTCCTGTACACGGGGCTGTGTCCCTCTCCCGAGGGTGAATGCTCTCTAGTAGAATGTGCCGGGCTGGCAGATGAACCACATGTCTCTCGGCTGCTTGAGTGGCCTCCCTCTCTTGAGCAGGTTTCTGTGAGTGCCGCCAAAAAGCCAGGGAAGCTGGGCCACGGCGGGAGGCTCGGCTTCATGCCTGGGAAGGTGATTCCTCACCTAGCTCAGAGCAAGTCCGCCGACCTGTTCCTGCCAAAGCTGCATCACAGATTTGTTTCATCAGAGTCACCACTCAAGCTGCCTTTTACTGTAGGAAGTTTCTTACAAGTGGTCCTAGGGGAAGGCATGAGAAGCAAGTGTCACCTGCCTTCTTTTAGGTGATTACCTGGGAAGGAGGGGTCCGAAGCTGGACTGTGTGTGTGCATGTGTGTGTGTGTGTGTGTGTGTGTGTGAGAGAGAGAGAGAGAGAGAGAGAGAGAGAGAGAGAGAGAGAGAGAGAGAGAGAGTCAGCTTGTGGATCTCAGAGACCTGGGAGATGGGGAGCACTGTTCCCGTTTTACAGACAAGGGACCGGAAGCTCCCAGCACCCCAAGGTTTCATATCTTAGGAGAGGCAGAGCCTGTGCACAACGGCCATCTCCAAGGCCCCAGTCTTCCCAGTCTTATGCCCCCAAAGGCACTCAGTAAACCATAAATCACCGGACAGTATTAGTTGTTATGCCAGCCTCTCGGGGCCCAAGGGCCGAAGAGGTGTTGAGTTGCTTGGTAATAGATCCGCTTCCACTGGTGCAGAAAAGGAATTCCTTGGGCAGGCCAGCAGCTTTTCTCAGACAACCCTCCCTTTGTGAATCAGGTGGGGAATGGTGAGGGGTACCTACTGCAGGCTCACTGACATGTTCCAGGAACATCACCGAACGCCATGTCCTGTGCTGTGTTAGCATTGACTCTCCCGACAGCTCGGAGATAGGACGATTCCGTTTACAGAGGAAACCAGAACGTCGTACAGCCGGCAGAGCCAGGACTAGGCTATGGGGCGTCTAACTTTGGGGCTCAAGCTTTCAGCCCTTCTACGATATGCTGTATCGTAGAACCTGTATTTTACAGGGGAGCACGTGGAGGAGGTACAGGGAACAGGTATCCCGCCCTCCAACAAGAGCATTTGGAGAGTGATGGGCACACGTCCCAAGTCTGTGGTTAGTAAGTGGTATTAAATGGAGGCCAAAGAGACCAACTAAACTGATTAGCTCAAAACAAAAATTAAGTCAACTGACTAAGCTGAAATAAGGTGCCTCTATTGCATTGGGGTTGGCTTATAATTTAACATCAGAATTAAAATGGAAACAGCATCTTTTTTCCCTTAAACAAGAAAAAAGTTACATGATACAGGAATATGTAAACTACCTGCAAGCTGGAGCAGAGGGTACGGGAGTGCGGGAGGACTGTGCGGAGGTCAGGAAGCCAGCTTGCCCACAGCCATGGCATAACGAAACCCACGAGGGAGGGGACTCAGAAAACGAATAGCAAAACCCGAAGCAGTTCCCCGAGGCAAACACCTGTCGATTTTCATGCACTAAATATAGTGGTAGTTGGGTCACCTTATCCCTAAATAAACACTAGCTAGACAAAGACTTTTTAGAAAAGAATCTTGCCATTGGCTCAGGCAAGCTGGAGGCTGGGAGAAGCAGCCTCCTGGCAGCCTCTGACTCCTCGGCCACCCCTGCTACTTCAGATTCCCTCTGTGCTTCTGCTCTGCTCTTAGGTTGGCTGCATGTACCTGATTATCCTTGTGCCTTTTGTCCCTTCCCCCAAGGTGAGGGATCGGTTTCCTTGGCCTTCCCATGATCAGCACGGGGTGGGAGAAACCCTCCGTCTCTCCAGCGCAGGCCCACGGGCAGCTCTCCAGCAGAGGCTTATTTTCCATCCCACTTCAGATACTACTGAAAGGAACATGGTTCTTCCCTCGCTTTTGCCTTTTGAAATTTGGCTGCTGCTGAATTGGGCGCAACCCCTATGTCAGGAAACGTCAAACCAGAGGCTTGCTGTGTGCGTTGTGCTTCCAGCCTCTTGCCCGAGCGCCAGGCCCGTACCCAGCAGGGTACAAGGGACCCGAGGTGAGGAACACCCCAGAAAGGCAGAAGGGCCAGAGCTCCCAACCCAGCACGCCTCCCCTCCTCCCCGCACGCTCTCATAAACCGCTCATAGCCCAAATTTCCTCAAGATGATGTAAATGAAGACGGTACACACTTTGGGGTTGCTGAGAATTAGAAAAGCAAGTATTTGATACAAAGCCCCAAGCCCAATACCAGATGCTCAGAGATGGTATGTCTTCCTTGCTATCCTCTGCCTTCCAGGGGCTTATAATCTGCTTGGGGAGCGGAGAGAGACTATGTGAAAGCACTAACACGTGTGCCACAGATTCTTCAGCTCTGTTGGATGTCAGGAAGTAAATAGTAACACTAGCTACAATTTATTGAAACCTACAAGGCCAATTAAGGGTGTCACCTATACTATCGATAATGCTTATGACAGCTCTGCCAGGTAAGTGAGGATAGTCTCTCCCCCCATCCCACCTCCCGCTTAGCTGATGAGGAGCCAAGGCTCAGAGAGGTTAAGCAACATGTCCCAGCCCACACAGCCGCAGAGGGGTTGATCAGCCTGGGCTGAACAGTTTCATACCTGGAGCCAAGATGGTGTGGGCCATGCCCAGCTGTTGGTCTGAGGCCTGGGGTGCCAGCCAGTACTCTGTCCTGGCAGACCACCTCATTGCCCATTGACCCATGGGTGGCAATATCATCATAATTCCTACTAGATAATCAATGAGCCTCACTTCCGACCTGTTGCCAACTCACACAGTTCCCCGGAACTTCAGACCTACTTCCCCCACCCCTGTGCTGGGCGGTCAGCAGAGAATGAAAGATACTGTTCTGGATGACCACAGTGAACTCGCTGTACAATGAAGTCATTTTGTTCTTTCACTGAACCACTTCCCTGTACCAGGAATTAGAACCTACACGCTGAAAAAGCCCAGAAACCTCCTGCTCCAGTGTGGCAGGCTCTTTTGTAACTGTGTGACCTACTGGTTTTGCTGGGATGTGCACATTTCTAATAATGGTGATGATAAACAAAGAGGACTTTGCATGGCAGGGGCGTTTCCTCTCTCCAAAGCTGCTGTTTCAGATGTTCCTCCACTGCCCGAGCCCCAGAGCCAGCCCCCTCGTCCCCCACCAGGGCCTGCTTCCCCCTGACCGGGGACCCAGCAGCTCAGAAAAATGGCAAAAACGGTCCTGGAGGAAGCTGGGGCTTTCCCTGCCTGAAATTTCACACGAATGCTTTAACCCACCCCGCTCGATTGTGTTTTCTCTCTGCCAGACAAGGGCCTTCCCCCCAGGGAGCAGTCAGTGGCTTCCAGCAGGGTCAGCAGTCAGGGCCTGTGGGAAAGGGCCAGTGGAGGGGGACACTGCACAGCCACGTGGGTGCAGCTGGGGTGAGTTTCTGATCCGGCCATCGTGGAAGCCAATTGGATAAACGTCTTATAGGGGACAGTCTAAGGATTTTTCTAGCTCAGGGGTCAGCAGTCTTTTACTGTAAAGAAGCATTTAGCAATAATTTAGGTTTTGTGGACCATACGGTTTCTGTCACAATTATTCTACTCTGCTGTTTTTATCACAAAAACAGCCAGAGATAATATGTAAATGAACTGTGTTCCAATATAACTTTATTTCCAGACACTGGAATTTGAACTTCATATAATTTTCATGCATCGTGAAATACCATTATTTTTATTTTCCCCAACCATTTAAAATGTAAAATGTGTTCTTACTTGCCAGCTGTAAGCAAACAGGCAGCAGGACAGATGCGGCCACCGACTGTAGTTTGCCGGCTCTTATTCTAGATGAGAGGCTGCATCACAGAAAAACACTTCTCTTTTTTGTCCCCCCTCCAACCATATCCCTCAACCGGGTGGAACTGCAGACTGCCAGTCCTGTCACCCACGTGTCACATTCTCCTTGTGAGCTCCCTGCTCAGGGTCTCGTTGTGGTGGCCCGCTGTACCTGCCAGTGTAAGTTTCTGTCACCACAACTCTGAACTTGAGCCCAGAGATTCTAGCCACGTGGACATCACTGCCCTCCGGCTCCAGATGGTCCTCTTGGCCCACCTTCCACCATACCTCTCGCTCAGCGGGGGAAGCCCCTCTCCCCATGTGGGTCACAATTTCTTCCAGGTTCCCAGAAAGGCTGGACTCTCTCCCTCGGTTCTTCATAGAGCCCTCAAATATTACAACTCCTATTAGGCAGGCTGGTTCTACTCCTTACAATTCCTCTCAGAGACCTTGGGACGCTTTGCTTGGGACTTTCAAGTTGTACCCCTCAGCGTTGAGTCAAATGAATCCTTCCTGCCCACATCCCCCAGAATCCTGAGACACTCGCCTAAGGCTAAAGTGAGCCCTTTGTTCTGGCATCCTGGGGGGTGACTCCCAGACTCCAGAGACCTTTACCACTTCTCTCGGGGGTCCCTGGGGCTGCTTGAAAGTGTAGTAGCTGACAGTACCCCCAGGCTGGGCATCCAGCAGGGTCTGTCCCACCTGGCTCAGACCTCCCTGCCGCAGGAGCTCAGCCTGCACTTTTGCAGCAGGCACATGGGCTGTCAGAGATTTGGAGAAACAATGGCCTGACATACAAAATGCTCAAGAAAGATGGAGCTTCCAAATGGGAAAACTATTGACCTTCTCCCTGATGAGTTCAGAAGGGGATGGGGAAGGCGCTAATGCCATCAGCGACTCTACGGGTGGTTCAGGTGTTCAAGGGACGGAGTGATGGAGGGGCCATGATGAGAGACCGGGGCTCAACCCTGCCAAGAATAAGTCAAGAGGGCTCAAAGACGTGAAGAGAGTATCTGAAAGACACTGGGCTTCGCTAAGAAGAAAGTGGAGGGCACACGCCTCGGGAAGGAGAGAATGGAGCGGATGATGCTATGCAGCCAGCCCACACGCTCTGTTCCTCCTGGGCGTCTGTCTTTTCCCATTCAAGAGGGAACAGGCAGTGAGAGTGAGAAGTGGGTGGGGGCTGAGGAGATGGATGGACTTTGCACTGCCGTTTCCCAACTCTGTTTCCTTTGGTCAGTTTTTTAACCTCTTTGTTTCCTTGGCTATAAAAATGGGGATGCTTACCTGCTATGGTTAGTATAAAGATTAAAGGAGCTAAAGTTAGTGAAGACCCTAGCAGTAAATAGATAGTTAATAAATGATAGCCTGTGTGTGTAGGCATGTCTATTTTGTGTTTAAACAGGGCGATTCTTCAGTAAAGTTGAGGCTTTCATTTTGGTCCTCAGATTATCTGATAAAATCACCTGGAGTGCTAGTTAAAAATTCAGGTTCCCCAGATCCCATCCCAAGATTCTGATTCAGTAGGTCTGGCTTAGGGGCTGAGAATCATCCCCAGATAATTCCCACGTGCTTGGAGTTTGGACACCACAGCATTAAAGGTTGAGGAGGAGATGTACCACAGGAGCTGGGATGGCCAGAGGGTCCTTAGGAGCTGGAAAAACGGGGGCCCAGTCCCCGTAGATGACATCTCAGGGCGCAGAAAACACTTGAAAATGGGATCACATGTCACAGTTCTCAACAAGAAAAAAAGGCAACCAGAAACATCAAACCAATAATCTAGATGTCCACACCCTCAGAATTAGTTTGAATTTTTAAACGGTTGCCCACAGAGATTCAATAAGAGAGACAAATCTGCCTTTTTCTTAGGCTTCCAGATCAAATGCAAAAAGACTGATTTGTTTTTGTGGTTTTAGTTGACTATTGTTAATACATTGCATTTTAACTTCAGATTCTGAAAAAAAAATCATGGTTCTTGGGGAGGAACTGTGTACTGAATGGTAATAAAATTAAGGGGATTTATGATTTGCAGAACAAAACTGAGTCCAAGAATTGAAATCCACTCAGAGGGTGGTGGTAAGAGGTTTTCGCTTCCCATGATAAAATCCCCCCCTTTTTTTTAATAAATTAATTTTATTTATTTATTTATTTATTTATTTATTTATTTATTTATTTATTTGGCTGCATTGGGTTTTTGTTGCTGTGCGTGGGCTTTGTCTAGTTGTTTAGTTTTCAAGTGTTTTCTGTGCCCTGGGATGTCATCTTCGGGGACTCTCTAGTTGTGGAGAGTGGGGGCTACTCTGTTGTGGTGTGTGGGCTTCTCATTGCAGTGACTTCTCTTGCTGAGAGCACGAGCTCTAGGCGCGTGGGTTTCAGTAGTTGTGGTACGAGGGCTCAGTAGTTGTGGCTCGCAGGCTCAGTAGTTGTGGTGCACGGGCTTAGTTGCTCTGCGGCATGTGGGATCTTCCAGGACCAGGGATCGAACCTGTGTCCCCTGCATTGGCAGGCAGATTCTTAACCATTGCGCCATCAGGGAAGTCCCAAAATCCCTGGTCTTGAAGGTTTAACTCTGCAAGGAGAATGTTCCCGTGGGCAGAGCAAGTGACCAGCAGCTCTTCCCACCCCTCTGGAGCCTTCACTCTAGTGGCCTGGGGAGCTGCCCCCACCCCCGCCCCTGCATGAGCACCACCAACACCCTTGGTTCCCTGGAGCCAGCTGAGACAGTCTGGATGTTTTAAAACAACATTTTACTACATTTTAAAAGAGAACAAAAAGAAAATAAATATAGAAAGAGCAAGGAGTATAACCATAGGACAAGGTGAAGAGCATTGCTTCTGGTGCTCCCCGAGGTCAACTGGTCCTCGGGGCTCCAGCCCACACCATCCCTGGCTGGCCAGTCCTGTGCTTCAGCTCCTAGGGGCTGGCTCCCAGTCTCAGCCTTCACTGGTGGGACCCACAGTTACTGTCACTGCTACTCCAAGGCCACATCCTTGATCTCTTGACACTTCCTGGGTCCAGACTACAGAATCCAGGGACAGATTCCCTGCTGCTCTTTACCGAGGATCTTCTCTTCTGATTATGACATCTTCCGAGCTGAGAGAGTTTCCAGAGGAAACCTCACTGTGCAGGTGAGACACAGCCTGCCTCTTTCCTGTGCACCTCTAGCTGTGGCATCCATAAATCAGGATCTATCACTTCTGGTAACCTCACTGGTCCCTGGTAGACTGCATTTCCCAACTCTTTTCAGTGGGAAGCCCTGTTCCAATCAAGTCAGCCTGTTCTCAAAAGCCTTCACTTGTTTCTCTTTGCCTGTAGAAAGGCTCCAGATCTTCCCCTGTTGGTCTCGAATCACCTTCAGGTCTCTCTCCCACCCACCCCCCATCCCCACGCCCTCCACTCAAGCTTCCCCACTGGTGAGAAGGGAAGACAGGCTGGTGAAGCCTTCACTATCTATACAATACTCACCAGTTCCCCACTGGTCCCATCGAACCTGGTGTGAGAGCTGGCAGGACACTGGCCTGGAGGCCAGGTGCCCATGTCCTAATCTGGCTTGTGAGGCCATGTTTCTTCAGGTCAGGCACTGGGCCTCGCTAGGCCACAGTTTCTTCATCTGCAAAGTGCAGATATTGGACTAGCCCATCCACAGAGGCCTTAGCCCACAGGTCTAAGCTGAGCCTGATGCCACAGTGACCTTGTGACTCAGAAAAGCTGTGAAGGACTCGGGTGCTCAGAGGAGGCCTGACATGATGTAGGGCCCTTGCTCATGTTGGTCACAGAAGTGCCCTTGGGACCTTTCTTTGAGCTCAGCCTTCTCATGAGGAAGAAATGGGTCAACTCTACTTAGTAGATGCTTGAGGAGTACTTACCCCGTGCCAGGCTTGGTGCTGGGCACTGGAGATCCAAGGACAGATGAGAAGCAGTCCCTGCCCATGAGGATTTTGTGGACTCCTGGGAAACACTGTATAAAAGCACACAAGAGTCACACTGTGGATCATACTAAAATGGAGGGGTACAGTGTTAGGGTCTCATTAGAAGGAATGAGTGGGGAAAGCCCTCCAACCTTGGAGCTGGGTCTTACAGGATGAGTCAGTTGTCTACACGTGCCCTGGGGACCGGGGAGGCATTGGGGAACCATTGAAAGTTTTTGAGCTGGTGAGTGACACCATCGGATTTGCGTTTGAGAAAGATCACTGTGGTCACTGTGTAGCAGATGGAGGGGCAGAGGTGAGACTGGAAATGAGGAGAGTCACGGGGAGCTCAGCAGTGGTCCAGGTGACACATGATGAGGGGGTGTTGATGTGAACTTGGACAGAGAACAATTACAGAGACCTTTACAAATGTAAGCATCACCAAAAATAGCTTTATAGAATTTGTTCTGTGGACGCACGGGCATGTGGCATACTTGTTTATGTTAATCAGTCATTGTATTTTATCCCCTGGAATGTTCTCACTTGTCTCCATTCTCCCCAAATCAGCTGTCTTCTCTCCCTCACCCAGCACCGCCCCCCACCAAAGCTCATGACTCCCTCTCAGCCCCACTTCAAGCATAATCAGTCTCCTAGCAAAAGCCAAAGAAAGTGTCTAAGCCACTCTTCCTCAGGGATGTGCTTTTTGGATTATGGGGAGGGCAGTTCTTTGTTGAGGGACTATCCCATGCATTGCAGGACACTTTGTGTCCTGGCCTTTGGGGAACTGGATGGCTGTAGCAGCCCCTAGTAATTATGACAGCCAATGTCCCCCTATACTTCCAATCTCCCCTTAGGGGGACAATACTTGCCTGATGACTGTTCATGCTGCCACACATAGTCCTGTCTCCCAGACAGCTGCTGTATACAGGTGTGTCCCTTGTCTGCCATTCCCTGAAAGATTGGCTTCTGGAGACAGCATTAATCATCCCAGCCCCTCCAATCAGGTCAGCTAAGAGGACACAGTTCCCACCCAACCTGCTTGCATGCCTGAAATATCTTTATTCTGCCCTCATATTTGGTTGAATTTAGCTGGACATAAACTTCTAGGCTACAAGTCATATTCCTTTAGAATGTTGAGGCATTTTTTTCATTGCTTTTTGCCTTCTAGTATTGCTGTTGAGAAGTCTGATGTCACACTAGCCCCTTATCCTTTGTATGTGACCTGTTCCCATGACCTGCCCTATTAGGGTCTTCTCTTCAGAGGTTCTGAAATTCAGTGATAAAGTGCTGTGTGTGTGTGTGTGTGTGTGTGTGAATTTACATTCACTATGCAGGGTACTCCATGGGTCATTTTATTTTATTTTTATTTTTATTTTTTTTTTGCGGTACGCAGGCCTCTCACTGTTGTGGCCTCTCCCATTGCGGAGCACAGGCTCCGGATGTGCAGGCTCAACGGCCATGGCTCACTGGCCCAGCCGTTCCGCGGCATGTGGGATCTTCCCGGACCGGGGCACGAACCCGTGTCCCCTGCATCGGCAGGGGGACTCTCAGCCACTGCGCCACCAGGGAAGCCCACCATGGGTCATTTTAATTTGAAAGTCATGTCCTTCAGTTATGGGAAATTTTTACTTTATTATTTCTTTTAAAAATTTTTCCTCATTTTCTCCTCCTGGATTTTGATTATTCAGATGTTGGACCTTCTGGTCTAATTCTCTAATGTTACTGTTTCCCTCTGGTTTTCAATCAAATTCTCTGTCTCTCTGTCTCAATATATATCTATATCTATATATTTTCCTTAACTTTCCGAGTGGTATCCTGAATATCCTGAGCATACTTTCTAAATTTTCTGTTGAATTAAAAAATTTTGCTATCAAGTTTTTAACTTTCAAAGGTTCTTTTTTAATACTCTTTTTTTAAGCTTTCTACTCTATTTCACTGATGCAATAGCTTCTCTTATCACCCCAAGAATAGTATTTATACATTTTGCTGATATTTTCTCATGCTTCTTTTCTCTCTTTTCTCCAAGTTCCTTTTCTCTGTTTACATATTTTACCCCATCTTTCATTTAGAGACTTTCTTCAGAAGGTAGAAAACCCTTGGCTGTTCATTTTTATTTGGGAATGAGTCACTTTAATATTAATTAGAAGCTCTAGTCAGTGCACGAGGCATACTTATAGTTTCCAGCCTTCTCTGTAGAGGGATGGGCAAATACTCAGCCATGTTTTGTTGGGAGACCCCCAATGTGGATGTTTGTAGGTATTTTCTCTTGAGCTGGCCAGTTTTTCCCAAGAGGAATCTTTTAGCCAAACATGTATCTGGAGGCACAAGCCTGACTTACAGTCAAGTGTGTGGACTTTCACTTAATCTTCACTTTCAGAATAGTGTCTCAACCATCCCTTAGCTAGTGTTGATATCCCCCAATCCAGAGCCTTTTCAATTCAGCTCTGCAGAGTAAACCTCCCATCTTCTACCAATGTCTAATCTGCTCTTGTTTCCATCCAGAGTGTTTTTCATTTCATACATTATAGTTGTCATCTCTGGAAGTTCAATTTGGGTCTTTTTATGTCTTCCACTTCCTTACTTACATATTCAATCTTTCATCTTTTTGAAAATATGGAATAGAGTTATCATAACATTTTTGTACTTTATGTAGATTTTTTCTAATTAAAAGACTTTTTAGGACTTCCCTGGTGACACAATTGTTAAGATTCCACCTGCCAATACAGGGGACACGGGTTCGAGCCCTGGTTTGGGAAGATCCCACATGCTGCGGAGCAACTAAGTCTGTGCACCACAACTACTGAGCCTGCACTCTAGAGCCCATGAGCCACAACTACTGAACCCACGTGCTACAACTCCTGGAGCCCAAGCGCCTAGAGACCGTGCTCCGCAGCAAGAGAAGCCACCGTAATGAGAAGCCCGAGCACTGCAACGAAGAGTAGTCCCTGCTCGCCACAACTAGAGAAAGCCTGCTTGCAGCAATGAAGACCCCATGCAGCCAAAAATAAATAAATAAATAACTATTTTTTTTAAAAAGACTTTTTAACAGCAGTTTTAGATTTATAGAAAAAATCAAGCAGAAGGTCCAAAGAGTTTCCGTACATCCCCTCTCTCTCTCTCTCTTCCCTGCCCTCCCCCACTCATAGTTTCCCTATTATTAGCATCTTGCCTTGGTGTGGCACATTTGTTACAATTGATGAGTCAATATTGACAGATTATTAATTATTATTATTATTATTAACTAAAGTTCATAGTTTACATTAGGGTTCACTCTTTGTGTTATACATTCTGTGGGTTTTGACAAATGAGTTGCAGGATCATATGGTAAGAGTATGTTCAGCTTTGTAATAAACTGCCAAACTGTCTTCTAGAGTGGCTGTACCATTTTGCATTGTTACCAGCAATGAATGAGAGTTCCTGTTGCTCCACATCCTCATTAGATTTTGGCTTTGTCAGTCTTTCAGATTTTAGCCATTCTAATAGTATAATAACTTTTTAAATGTTCTTGTCTACTAATCCTATCATCTATGTCAGTTCTCCACCTAATGCCCCATAATGTCCCATGGCTGGTGAGAGAAGGAACAGTTCCTGGATCTGTGGAACACCGGGGATTGTTCCTTCTAGTCCTTTAGGGTGGTTCTTTCTCCAACCCCGAGTAGTTTTCTCTACATGTATGTGATGGTCAGGGCTCAGCTGAAGGTCTGTAGGAGACCCTCTGCAGATCTCTGGAGCTCCCTCCCTATGCAGTTCCCTCCTCTCTGGTCCTCTGCCCTGCACTCTCCCAGATTCCCAGTTGCATTTCCAAAACTCGGCTCCCCTTGACTTCCTCCTCCCTATCTCAGAAACCTGTAAACTCTCTCTAGCCAGGGAGCTGATCCAATCAGAGGGCTCAATTCCTTGGTTTCCCATCTCTCAGGAATCACTACCTTTCACTGCCTGACACCCAATGTCTTTCATTCATTTTGTCTGGTTTCAAGTTTTTTCAGGTAAAATGGTAAGAATGGCTAGAAGTGAAAGCCTAAAGATTTCTTTTGAATTGAACCAATTATTAATTTTAAAAAAAATCTTAATTCTTGCCATGTTCAGCATAGGTAGAATCCACAGAAGTGGTCAGGAGAGAAATAAAATCCACCAAGCACAACTCTTTAGCTTGTGGTCGGGTTCAGCTTTGATGGAGCCACCCGGGAGGTCCATATCATCCACCCACCTCTTCCCCAAGAATGGGACCTGCAGCGATAGGAGCCAGTGAATCAGCAGTGGAGGCTGTGCCTGATTTCACCCAAAGGCCAGAAGGCCAGTCTCTCTCTTTGCAAAGTATAGCAAAGAGATGGGGGTGGGGAGCAATGAAACTATCAGAGAAAGAGATCGTAACAGCAATGCTGTTTTGCTGATTAAAAAGCTTCCTCTAACTGGTTGTTGTTCAATCTCTTTTAGACACTGGAGGGAGGGGTATTGCTTATTAGGGAATCTATTTTGGCAATTTGAGAAAGATCAAACAAACCCAGTGACTCCCTGGTCCTTTATCTCTCACCTCAAGTGGCCTTAGGGTGCCGCACCTCTGGGTTATCCTGTCCCCCAGGCGATGGGAGTGCTGGGCCAGCCGGTTTCTCACATACCCAGAGATTAGCCCTTGAGTGCCAGCATTTCAAAAAATTTACCTCCTTGACTGAACTATTTCTAAAACTCACTGCATACTTTTCTGCCTTAGTAGGAGTAATAAAATGACAATACCAATAATAATAATAGCACAATGAGTTTGGCAGAGTTTTAAGTGCTTTACATATATTAATTAACATAATCCTCACAACAGCCCTGTGAGGTATATACAAGTGTTATCACCATTTTGTAGTTGAGGAAACATACACAGGAGATTCAGTATTTGTCTGAGGCACACAGATCATCAAGCACAGTTGTATCTGTTCTTAGCAACTCAGCGATATTGCCAGGATCATCTCATATTGGACTGTAGCCATGAATGTAGACACACATATAGAAGGTCTAGAAGTTTGAGAACTGACCTGGGGTCCCCCAAATGAGGTTCCTAGGGGGCTCAGTGAGGACCCTGGGCATTGGCGGCATTTGCTCTACATGGGGCCCTGCAGAGAAACAAGCCATGGGGGCGTCCCTAGGAAATGAAGGTCAGGGGGCCATAATGGGGATGGGGGAGGGGGGAACTGGGAACAATATTGTGGGGGAAGAGTGGAGAGGCGTTGGGAGATATTGAGGCCCACAGATGGCGGCCACGGTGGGCTTGCCCCGTGCATGCAGCAGCGTGATGGCTGTTGATACTTCGGTGGATTGGATGGGGGTCATCAGACCTGGGTTCACCTGTATTGACTCACTAATCCTGGTAGCTACAAAACCTCTCCATGGACTAGTTCCTGCATCAATAAAATGAGAAAAAATACTTAACATGTAGGGAGGATTGACTTGGATTGACCCAGATATGTACCTAAAGCACTTAATAGAATGCCTGGAATGTAGTAATAACTCAGTAAATGGTCTTAGCTATTTTTAATAATGAAGTTCTGGAGTGAGTCCGAGATGAACAGTTGCCTTTGGTTACATAATACATCCTGTCCATGACTTTGAATGTAGCCTTGGAGCCACAATGGGCAAGTTTCTCTGGAGGAAGCTTGTTCTCTGAATGGCAAGTGGCTGGGCTGATGCTCTGTCCGGCAAGCTTCCAGCCCATGTTGCTACCCTCCTGGGCAGGCTTCTGAGCACAGCCCCATCCATTCTGGCTCCCTGGGCCTCGGCTCTGGGTAGTCATATGACTGGTTCTCACTGTGCTCAGCTCGCTCTAGCAGGGATCAGGCAGCCTGCAAGGTTAAGGACTCCTATGTCAGCAGCTCTAGAAGCCGGCAGGTCAGAGGGGAGGCCAGAGGTCTTATGCTGGAGGCTCCTGGAGGCCTAGCAGCAAACAAGTCTAGACAGAGACATTAGACCTGGCAGCGCGTGGCTTAGCCCCATGGAATCCAGACTGTAGTGGCTGGAACTGGTCTGCAACTCCCTTCTCCTGTGGCCCAGCTGTGCACCCTGCCCAGTGTGGACTGGGGAACTCCACCTCCTAGAAACCCCACCTTCCCTGAAGAAGACCACTGGGTGAGCCAGTATTGCTGAAATTGGCCCACCGACCCCAAGGAAGCAGCCTTTTCCTCAGCACAGAAGTTGGGGAGAGTGTAGCTGGAAGGGGTGAGGTGGGGAGCCAGGGAGCAGAACCTGGGACCTCAGGGCCCAGGGTCCAGAGGGAAGCCTGAGGAAATTTTCTTAGTGAATAATCTGGAAGGGAGTTTTTTTTTTTAAAAAAAGAAAAGTAATTTTAGTATTTCTAAATAGTATGTCTATTACTGAAGGGAGAACTGATACCCCAGGGATTTTCTACATTTTTCTTTTGACATCAAAACCCATTTTTAAAATGAAATCCCTTGTGGATGCCCAATATGTAAAGCAGCTGGACGAGGGCAGCTGTGCTGCAGCTGATCTGGGGCTTAGAGTCCTGCTCGGGTGCTGACCACTCCCTCAGGAGCCCTGACTCACCTCCACAGAGCCCCCCAAGGACAACACTTTGAAACGCCTATAAAATAAGAGGAAGATGAACTGAGGCACCACCAGAAGAAGCAGAGCCCCATAATAGCCCATGTCCCACTGTACCTCCAACGCCACAGCTCAAAGTTTCAACTCTCAGAAGAATGACCTGCTCCACCTATGAACATCCACTGATTCTGGACTGGTGCATCCAAATAAATGAGCTTTTTAAAAAGTAATGTTTGAGGGCTTTCCTGGTGGCGCAGTGGTTGAGAGTCTGCCTGCCGATGCAGGGGACGCAGGTTCGTGCCCCGGTCCGGGAAGATCCCACATGCCGCGGAGCGGCTAGGCCCGTGAGCCATGGCCGCTGAGCCTGCGCGTCCGGAGCCTGTGCTCCGTAACGGGAGAGGCCACAACAGTGAGAGGCCCGCGTAACGCAAAAAAAAAAAAAAAAAAAAAAGTAATGTTTGAATCAATGAGATGAGAAGATGTAGACCTCGCTTTTCCTTATTTGTATAACTACCACCCAGTTTAACCAATTAAACCTTGCTGGTCCCTCAGAAGTCCCGCCAAAGCCCTGCATTACCTCACTCTCCCTGCTCCCCAAGGGTGCTGCTCTACTGACCTTTGTGACACTTGTTTTTCCTTTTCCTTATAGTTTTATCATGTGTGTATGTACCCCTAGGTGCCATCATTTAGTTTTGCCTGCTTTTGAACTTGATAGAAGTGAATTTATAATTTCATTCTTTTAGAACGTGTTTCGTTCATTCAACAGGATGTTTGTACGATTCAACTATGTTAGTGAATAGAAGTTTTTCCTTGCAGGGGGTTTTGACCATGTCATTTTCATGTCTTTGGACAAGTCATTTACCTTTTTTGAGCCTCAGCTGCCTCATCACACACTATGGTTCAGAAATGGTTCAAGAGCTTCCTCCAAATTCCTGTCTTATTGGAGAAGAGATAAGATAAATATAACACAGGGGTCATAAATCACTAGTGGGATGAAAGAAAAGAGAAGTAAACAAGTTTCTATGAGGAAAAACCACCTCTTCATTGCACAGAGAAGTGAACATATCTTTGGGAGCAAGATGATTTCAAAAGGAGAGAGATCTTCCCATACAATTGGAAATTTTATTTTTAAAATTCCAGAAGTGACTTTCTCACTTCAGCAAGTCAGGAGGACACCTAATAACAGATCCTAAGTGGACAACCCTGATGGATAATAACACCTCATCTTCTACCGCATTCCTTTTTTTTAATTAAGTTGCCATATAAAAACCGTGAAAATTACATATAGAAATCACAAACACAACTTGTTGTGTCACTTGAATTTTGTAGAACGGGAACTTGGCTGTAATGACCACCTTTTACCCACCATATTCTGTCTACCCCAGCCTGAATGCTCCAACCTTTTCTGTTGAGCATGACCCCGATACCTCCCATCAGTACCCCCCACCCATACCTCCTTTTCCCCATGCATTCAGTCTGGGCGATCGTAAGCCACTTCTAGTTGTCACAGACCTTTGTTGGATTTGGTGGGAAACCATCATGAACACACAGAACGCCCAGACTGCCCCCAGACCACATCCTGCGGTCCGGCAGCTCCCTGATGTCCCCACTGAACTCTCCCAGGGTTAACTCGCAATCACTGGAACCCAATGTGATTTTGTCGTGTATAGATTGTAATAGAATCCCAACAGTTTTTCTGCTGTGTTTGGAGAACGTTTTGGGCAGAAGGAGGTTGGGGGCTACGTGCACTGGTCTCACGTAGACCCGTTTTATTGAAGCCAGCATAGACATGACAAATTACAACTTTTTTTCTAGAGCAGCGCTGTCCAATAGACTGTTTTGTAATGATGGATATGTCCTCTATCTGCTCTGGGCAATATGGTAGCCGTTTAACACTTGATTAGTCACTTAGCACAGTAGCCACTTAGCAGCTGTGATTAAGGAGCTGTATTCTTAATTAATTTTCATTTAAATAGCCACATGTGGCTAGTGGTTCTCTTATTGGACAGTGCGGTAATAGAGCATGCCTCTCCTGTATCATGTCTTCTGGGCACTTATTGAACTTCCATGTTTTCAATGCAAACAAAACAAGTGCCTCTCAGTCTCCACTGGCATTTGTCTCATCTCCATTTACTTCTGCAGCCTGGCTTCTGCTCCGCCAGTGCACAGAAATCTCAGAGATAAGGCCATACATGCTCTCAGTATTGCCAAATCAGTGATCTGACACCTTGATTCTCTTCTCTCTTACCCCCTACCTTCATTCCTTCATGCAGTATGCTTTTACTGAATGCCTATGTGCTGACATTTTGGGTGATGATAAGAAAAAGGACATGGTCTCAGTTCCCATGTTCCATGTTATGGTCTGTGGTGCTCATTTTATAAATTGGTGACATTCAAACTAATTGGACCACAACTCAGAAATATGTTTTACCTTGCAACCTAGTACACATATATGTATGTAGATATATTCATAACAAAAGTTTCAGGGAAAGATTTTTACCTAAATAACATGCACCAACAGCATATAATCATACAAGGCACAGTATTAATTATAGACTTAACTGAAAATTTACAGGAGGAGGTAGTTATATCATAGCAAATATATATCCAAATAATATCCGGGACACCCAGCTAAATCTGAATTTCAGATAAACATGCTCCAAATATATTTTTCTAAACCTTTCAACCCTAACAGCAATGCTGACAACTTCAAATTGAACATCAGATGTTCTATCCTTGGCCTTTCCCCAACTGGGGGTATCTGGTGGCCTGTGTCACCTCTGTGGTCCCCAGCTGCCACATCCCACGGGCTCTCATGCTCTCCACTGTTCCCTGCCTCCACCCTTTGCTCTACTGCAGGTCAGATTACATATCCCAAACCATCCTGGCTCTGAGTGCAACAAAAAGGCCCTTCATTCATCCAGATCTGCTCTCCTGTGAAGGTAGTTCTCCCCGCTTACATAAATATCATATGATAGCACTCTTAAAGTGGGCCACTATGGTGACAGCAAGGCCTTGTCTTCTACTCAAGGTGGCTACAGACTCCCTCGCTGGCTGTGGTGTTCACGGGGGAGGAGGTATGCTGCGCTGAACTATGCATGCATTCGGCACATGTTTATTGCATCCCTATGACGTCAGAGGCCCTGGGTGTACAATGATAAATGAGATGGGGGGTGCTATGTGGTGCACAGGCAGCCACAGGACATGGGTGGAGGGATAGATAGCAAGCCGTGAAATCCCACAGCAGGGGTCAATTTCAGAGGGTTTCACGGAGGAGGTGTCATTTGTTAGTCCAGGGATACGTGGGAGATCACAGGTCAAGAAAAGGGGCAGATATCCTAGGCAGAGAAAGCATGGATGCAGGAAATGATAGAAAAGTAGGTATGGGGGACGATGTGCAGGAGACGCCAGTGAGATGGGCTGGTCCCGTGGGCTTGGCGCACCTTTGTTGGGTGTACACCCTGCTTTCAGCAGAAGGAGCTCACCTCCATTTGTTCAAACAGGCAAAGAGTCTGTAAATGTATTCATTTCCTATTGCCGTGTGCTAAACTGTCGCCAATTTAACACCTTAAGATAACACACGTTATTATCTCACAGCTTCCGAGGGTGGGCAATCAGAGCACAGCTCACTTGGGTGCTCTGTCTCAGGGCATCTGACAAGGTGGCAGTCCAGTCAGGGTGGCCAGGGCTGGTGTCTCATCTGGGGCTGGACTGGGGAGGAAGCCACTTCCAAGCTCACAGTGCTGGTAGAATTCAGTTTCTTGCAGGGTATCGGACTGAGGGCAGTCGAGAGGCAGGTATAGAACTAGGAGAACCAGGAGAGTGTGATGTCCCAGGAGTCAAGGTGGGGGAGAGGGGGCAGTTGGCAGCGTCAGAGGTTGGCATGGATTAGATAATGGACATAGCACATCACTGTGACTGCAGCGGGAGGTGCAGGGACCAGAGGGGGACAAAGCCCTATTGTACGGGGCTGAACAGCAAATGGGAGGTAAGGGCCACCAAGTGCAGATGCTGTCTTTAAAGAAAAGGCAGTGAGGCTTAGTAGGCAAGAGCATGGGCTTGGAGTGCCGGCTCCGCAGCTCACCAGCTGGGTGGCCTCCAGGCAAACTGCAACCTCTCTGAGCCTTGTTTCTTCGAGGCTACCCAGGCCCAGAAGAACAAGGGTAATAGCAGCCACCTCATAAGGGTGTCGTGAGATTTAAGTGAACTGTTGCAATAACAGCACATCGAGAAGCAGCTCAGAGCCTAACTTTCAGTTTCTGCCCCTGCTACCACCAGCCTATTCCCCCAGAATCTCCTTTTAAAAATATCTTGCTCCCCAGCCCAAATGTTCTCCTTGGATGTAGGATAACATTCAAAACCCCCGTGTGGGTTGGCTTCTTTTTGTCTCCCCACCCCCACTGAGCTCCTCTCATACCCTCGAACATGTGAAGCTCCTTCAAACCTCAGGGCCCGTCCATGTGGGGTCTCTGCTGCCTGGGACACCCCTCCCACCCACCATCACCTGGCTGTCTCCTCTCCATCCACCCTTCAGGTAAGTGATCACTTCTTTACTCTCACCCTCTGGGGCGGTCCTGTCTCAAAAGACAGAGCTGTACATTCGTGCCTTTGCTCTGAGGTCAGAAACAGGGCTAGGAAGGGAAAATGACCTAAATGACTCTCCAGGTGTCCAGCTATTTGCATCTTCACAGTCAAAGAGGCTAAGAAAAACTAGGTTTCGCCACTAGAAACTTGATGGCGTGCAGGTGCAGCTTTCAAGAGAACCGGAGAGTGGTGACGTGTGTAGATGCTGCAGGCACACGATGCCTAAATGGGCTCACCCAGGAGCTCATTTAACCCCCAAGGCAATTCTGTATGGGAGTGTTTACAGATGACTGAACTGTAAACATGCAAAGGGACTTGTCCCTGGGCTTGCAGCTGTGATGGGCAGGTGTGGGCTCCGACTGGGCCCCAGCGGGCCCTGATTCCAAAGCCACATTCTCTGCCACCCGTACCAGTCTGCCTCCTGCCTTTGGCTCTGGGCCCCCTGCTGCTGCGGGCTCCACTTCCAGGCTACTGGTGCTCACCTCCCTCAAACACGGCCTTCAGGACACCTGGCCCGTGCTAAGAGAGGCTGGGAAGATGGAGAATTTTCTAGAAACTACAGGAAGCACAGCCTGCGACGGCTGATGGGATGCTCCCGCTGCAGGTCCCGGCCCAGCACTCTTTTTGGATGGGGCAGAGGTCTCTGGAGGAAAGCAAAACGTGAGTCAGAGGACAGAGACAAACAGGTCCCATCTGCATATTAGCTGCCTGGGCATCACAGTGATCATGTGGTGACTAATTCTCGAAAGCTGACAAACAAATCTTTTTGAATAATGCCCAGTTGACAGTTTCATTAGCCCTAAGACACACCTCCTCTCCCCACACACCTCCCCTCCCCACACACACTTGCCTGGGCTGTGGGATTGGAGCGCGGAAGGTAGGCCTCTTTGAGCCCAGTGTTTCCCAAAGCACCTTGATGTCAAGAATCATCTCGGGTATTTGTTTCAATGACAAATTCCAACCTGGATCCCACGCCAGACCTCCAGAGCCAGAACCCTTAAGGGAGGGGCCAGGGAAGCTGGACGTTTTACAAGGTTTCCAAGAGATTTTTTATCACCTGGAGAGTTTGGAAACCATCTGGACAAACCCCTTCATTTTACAAGCCAAGTTCCAGCCATCTAGAGAGGCCCTGTGGCTGCCCAAAGACACGAAACAACTTTTTAGCAGGGTGAGCCATGAACCCCCAGCTCTGGGTCCTGCCACGTGCAGGAGGAAGGCTGGAAAGAAATCACAGTTCTCGAGCACCCGCCACAGATTGAGGTCTGGGCTGGACAATTCAGCAGTAAAAGCAAAGACCTCCTGGTGCCGGGGTCTCTGCTGGGTGCTTGCCTGCGTGTGCTGTTGTTCAGTCCTACGGCAGTGCCCTGCTCGACCCGTGGCCTCCTTGTGTAAGGGATGAGGAAGCAGGCACACAAGGGCCAAGTGTTTGCCAGGAACCCAGAGTTATAAAAGGCAGAGTCACGATTCCAGCCTGGGGCTGGGAGAACTCAGCACCATATTGGCTCTCAGAGTCACTTTATCCGTCTTATTTCATCTAATTCTCACCAAAACCTTGTGAGGTAAGCAGTTTCTCTTTGAAAGGTGAAGAAGTTGAAGGTCAGGACGGTGAGGCAAGCTGCTTAAGGTTCAAGCAGCAGTAAACCACGACAGCAGGATCCAGCACAGCTCTGTCTTACACCAAAGCCCACACAATTCTCAGCCCACCGGGGTTGCAGAAGCTCCTCCTGGGGCTCAGACCACCTCTCCTGACAGCCCCTCCCACACTGCCTCCACTGCACCTTCACCTTCTCCTGGGGGGGTCTCTGTCACCACCCCCTCTCTCACCCCAGTGCTGCCTGTTCCTCCAGTTCTGCTTGTCCGTGAATCCTCTTCTGATCCCCATCTGCTCTGAGGTCCTAGAGCAATGCTCAGCACACTTCCTGCAGAGGGCTGGATAGTGGACAGTTAAGGCGTTGCCAACACTGCTGCAACAACGCAACTCTGCAGGTGCGGTGTGGAAGGAGCCACAGACGGTGCGTGAATGGATGAGCGAGGCTCCATATCATTCGATCCTGTGGGTTGGAGTTTGCCCACCTCTGTTCTGGAAGAGTGCTGGGGCTCCATGTTGGGGCAGCTTCACATTTGTTTCTGCTTGGTATGGAGAGAAAACGTGTCTGCGTGAGAAGAGCCCCCCTGTGTCTGGCCATCGAGAGCCTCATGCCTGAAAAGTGAGGAGAGTGTGGAGGCGTCAAGGTCTGTCGCTTGCTCCCTCATTCATTCATTCATTCACTCATAGAAGGTTTTTGTAACACCTGCCATGTGGTGTAGACATTGTGCTGAGTCTTGGCAAGACAGGCAGATAAGTCCCTGCCCTCCCAGGACATATAGCCAGTGGAACCCGGGGCTCCCCTCATGTGAGGAATGATGGCCAGGAGGGTAAAGCAGGGACACGATGGCCAGGGAAGACTTCCCAGAAGGAAAAACATTTAAGCTGAGACCTGAAGTATGGCTGGGAATTACCCAGCTGAGGGCAGGGTCTAATCAGGGTGAAATCGACACAGGGAAAGACAGCTCAAGTGACAGGCTTCTAAGGCCATTTGCGGAGAGTGTGTGCACTGCTGAGTTGACCTTTTGGAGGATATGATTCTTTTAGACAGCAGGAGCATCTGAGTTTCCCACAGGCAGATGGACCTGACTGTTTTTTGATCCTGTTCCATGATACAAATGGTGCAGTCTCCATACTGGGAGAAAGACAGGGTGTAGCTGATGTTTTGTGTGAGTTGGTGAGTTGACACAGATGTGGACACAACCATGCAAAATTTCCATTTGTTTCTTCAGTTTAACCCCTGACCTGAATCTCTCCCACCATTCCAAAAAAATCCAGATCACAGACTCTGACAGGTAGAATGTTATTTCTAAGGCAAATGCTTAAAAACTTGATATTTGTGAAGTAATCATTATTTAAAATATAGAATGATTTACTGCCTTTTTGCAAAAAAGTTGAAAAACCTTGCCTAGTAATTCCTTGTTCCCTGGGTCCAAAAGATTCAACTTAGTTTTTTAAGGAATCTGAAAGAAATGCCAACTATATAAGTAAGTTAAACTGATATTTGATTCAGACACTGATCTTATTTTTATTTTTTAATATGCGTTCCAGAACTTGTGTAGTCTTGTTTGTGTCTGTGCTGTTGACTCGGCTCTGAGCACAGGAGCTGTTGGATGGTATTTGTCACTTTATGTGGATAGCCTCTTTCCCAAGCAGGACTGTCACTGCTGCAAAACAGAAGCTGTGTGCCCCAGGCAGGGGCTTACCGCAGGTTTGGGAATGATGACAAAGATAATAAAAAGTGTTTGGGGCAGTGCTGACAGCACAGCACAAGTGAAGAGAATGCAGCACCTGGTCTCCTCCTTGTAGCCATGCTCCAGGATCCCTGCTGGTCATGCAAGATCCCCTGGAAGGATGCTCTTGGCAAGCGTCCCCCCAGGCTGCTGGCTGTTGACATTGCCCCTCAGCCCTGAAACGCATACCCCAGGAACTGCAGAGACTGCTGAGGGCATGGTGTTCCGAGCACACAACAGTGTCGCGGGAAGCTGAGCTTTACCAGTGAGAAGAGTGGCTGAAAGTCAGTCCCCGGAGCAGCTTGGTGCGGAGTCTCCAAACAATCTCACATCCAACAGCTTTCAGGAAGGTCACTGAAACCTGGCCATTTCTAGCGTGATGGTGGGAGAGGGTGGTCACCGCGGCAAGGGGGGCGGGGACTGCTGGTATGGGGAAGGGGAGGGTCACAGCCTGCAGCCTAGAAGGACAGGGACCTCAGAGGAAGGACTCAGGGTCCTGATGTGAGAAGAAGCCGAACCCGAGAGTGGGGAATGTGGTGGGGGTGGGGCTGGATTGGAACCTCAGTGTCTCCTGTGCTCCTGTGGGCATGATTATTTCCTGAGCTGAAAAGCATCTCATTCTCATCACTGGGCAACAAGGCGCCCGAGTCAGTGAGGCAGGCAGGAAGGGGCCCCTCAGCCCCCAGGTGTTTGCTTTTCTCCCAGTTACAGGTTTCTAGTGTTCAGGAGCTTTTGTTCATGCCTTCTTTACCAAACTTAGTACAGAAGCCCGGCCAGAGCACCCAACCACGATCAGGACGGCAGACAGGTTCCACCCTGAGTGTCAGTTCTGGTTCCGTGTAGTGGCTGTCGGGACGGCTTTGCTGAGACAGTCCTGAGGCTGCTCCTGGTACCGAAGGAAAGAGGCTGTGATGGGTGATTGATGACTGCCACGGGGTGCCATAGCCTCACCACCTCTACAACTCAGTTGTGTTTGTCTGCTCCCTAGACTCACGTGTGCAGGGCTGTGGGGCTTCATTCATGTTGAATTAAATTGAATGCACCTAGCACTTCTCTCCTCTTGAGCGGCTAGTACATCCACACTTCCTTTGATGGCTCTGCAGGTTAAAAGGGACAATTGCCCATTAGTTATCCCAGGAAACCTTGTTGTTTGGGCAAAGCAGGAAGGAAGGAGGGGGTAAAGGTCTTCATATATTCAGCAGCCGATGGTTGAGTTTCCACTGTGGGCTGAGCAACGTGCCACGGGCTGAGGATGCTCGGCTTGCACTGGAGCTGGGGGCAGAATTGAGGCCGCCTCTCTGCCAAGACGCCTCCCTGCTCAGGAGACTCGGAGAACTTCTGCTACAGGTCAGAAGCCTGCTTCCTTGTGGCTGAGGGGTTGCGCGAGAACGTCCTCAGCCAGAGGCCCTCTGGCTCAGCCCTTTGCAGAAATCTTTACCCCAGTCTGCCAGTCCCGACAGGTGGCCCTTCTTCCCACTCTTGATTCCCTCTGGGGATGCTGGCAGCATCAACTGGGACGGTAAGCTCTTCTCTTCACACCTGCGTACACTGGCAGAGGACTTGAAGCACTTTCTAAAAATAAGCTGCTTGCCCCTGGGTCCCACTGGGTTCTTGCATCTCCGAAGAAGCAGATAAAGAATGCCGGTCTTCTGGCTTGAAATATACCAGCCTGTCTCCTCTCCCTTCAGCCAGCCAGGCCCTCCCTAAGCGTGCTGGGCAGGTCTGGTTTTCCTGGCCTCAACACATGCATGCAACCCCGAGATAAGAATTTCCAGAGAACCTGACCAGCAAGAGTTTAATTACTGCTCACTTGAGTAAGTCATGATGTATGTTTCCTTGCAGTTGGTTACTAAGAACTCAGAATTTGCCAATTTGTGCACTTTTAACGATTAAATAAATAGTACGAAACCTCAGAAAAAGTTAAAATTGCAAGTCACATCCATCTTTGAAGGCCATCTTGTAAACAAAAGCAGGAGCTCTTTTTGGTTTTGTTTTGTTTTCTGTGCTTTGAAAAATGAAATAAATGAATTGTTTACCTGTGGAAACATGCTTCCTGGTCTGTTCATACACATGCTGACGCTCACGTCTATGCCTGAGCAGACACACACGCTCACATACACACATACAACCACACACACACACACCCTCAGCTTCTCTTCTGGTTTCTGATCTTCTGCCATGATTGGTTTGTAAAGATTTGAATATCCCACAACATGTGGGTCAGAAATACACAAGTATTAGCTGCTACTTCTCATTAACATATTTTTGTTTTTCCAGACCTCCTCCCATTACATCAAGTATATGTCATGAGTACTCTCAGTTACAAATTCACAGGGATCCAAAAGCTTCCCCACGTGTGTGTCCCCTCTTTGTAGTTTTGAAGGCAGTGTGATGTGGCAGACAGAACACCGCCTTTATCTAGACATGGGTGATGAGCTGTACGACCTTGGGCAAAGACTTGATCTCTGGAGACTAGGTTTCCTGATTAATGAAAACAGTGGGTATGAGGATGCCTGCTTCACAGTGTGGTGTTTAGGATTAAATTAGATGATGTGTATAAAACCAATGGCACTTACCTAGCCTGGAGGGTAGTCAGGAAAGGGTAATTGATAGGAGAATTCCATCTATCGTGAGTAAGAAGGAGCCTTAGAGCTCACGGCTAATCCCCACCAGAGCTACTCTGGTCCCCTTAGCACCCCACCCTGAGCACCAGCACCAAGTCTCAGCCAATAGCAAACCCTCAGGGAAGGATTGTAAGACCCAATTGGATTGAAATTCCTGGTTGTGCAGCCCTAGGAACTTACTTCTGCAGGAGGGAGCCCATTATTGTCAGACATGTGAAGTACTTGGAAAGCACTTCTGGAGAGATTGGACCAGAGCAGCCCAGGGATGGGTTGGGTGAGGGGCGGCTGTCTTGGGAGGAAAATGACCTGCAGATCCACTGTGGATGCCTTGTGTTTGTGCCCAGGACCAGGAAGGGGCCATGATGCATCCACTGCTATCCCTCACTTGCTGCATGTGTTGCCAACAACCTCTTTGCAGGTGCATATTGAGGTCACAGAATGTACTCTCCGTTTCCCCTGGATGCTATGAACTGGGCACTACTGTGGATCAAAGCTAAAGGCTCCGCCTCTTCGTGTTGCTTCTGGGCAGCAACTATACAGATTCAAATGTGAACTTCAAGTACACACATTTCTAGAAATCTAGTATCAGAAGCCTCAGATCTCAACTACTCATGCGAATGGGCATTAGTGTCTGGTTTATGGTGACTTTATGTTGCTATCTGATGGCCTACTGGAAACCTGCTTACTCTATGTGGGAGAAGGAAGAAGAAATGATACTTTGGTGTTGTCTGAGAAACTATGGCTGGGACTTCTCCCCATAAGAACACACATGAGTCATCTCAGAGAGCCTGTTTTAGCACAAGGCAGTCATAAGGAGGCCATGTGATATGGGAAAGTTACGGAGCTTGGGTTCTAATCCAGGTTCATCTTTGAAATGGCTGTGGGATCTTAGGGAAATCACTTCTCTGAGTCCTGTTTCCCTCACATGTAATGTGAGGGGGGAGATAGAATGTTATCTAAGATTTTTTTCAGCTCTGACATTTTGTAATCATAGTGCAAACACAAAACTCACAGATCTGCAGGACCTTTATCTGTCTATATCTTCATCATCTTCCTGCAGAGCCTAGGACATTCTGCTAACAGGACTCGCTGTCTCCTGCTAGGCCAGTCCTTTCTCAGTGGTCCTTAGATCACTGGCTATCTGAGTGGTCCTTCTGAAATACACAACTGCTGTCTTTTCCCCCTATTTAAAAATTTCCATTGGGAACCATTCACTGCTTTTCCTCTTGTCCACAGGTTGCATGTTTCTGTTTCTTCACATGTCTAGTGATTTTCTATCATTCACTAGACTTTGTGATTGATCCTTTGTAGGGAGCCTGGATTTTCTGATCTTCCTTGAAAGGGTACTGAGTTTTGTTCTCTGAACAAAAAGAGACAGTGAGCCCCACTCCCCCGGGCTTGTGTTTGACAGGCAGGGCGCCAGCAGCGTTACAGCCTTGCCCCATCCCTTGGAGTCTTGCCTCCTGTGCATTTGCTCTCTTCATCTGTCTCTCTGTGTGTCTCACAAATTCATTAAGTTTTATTGTGGAGAATCCAAGAAACAAAAATGCTCAGTAGTTTACTCAATTTTTTTTTTTTTTTTTTTTGCGGTACGCGGGCCTCTCACTGTTTTGGCCTCTCCTGTTGCGGAGCACAGGCTCCGGATGCGCAGGATCAGTGGCCGTGGCTCACGGGCCCAGCCGCTCTGCAGCATGTGGGATATTCCCGGACTGGGGCACGAACCCACATTCCCTGCATCGGCAGGCAGATTCCCAACCACTGCGCCACCAGGGAAGCCCAGTTTACTCAATTTATAACAAATATTTCTGGTAGAAAAAAATCTAAACAAAATCAAAGTGATAATGGCCAAAATTATACTTGGTAAAATTGTTTTTTAACTGAAAAATAAATAAAAATTAAAAAATCCTGGACCATCTGGAGACTGTGAGCCCTTAGAAGGTAAAAATACACTTCCACCCACCTTGACACTGGTTCTGGATCCCCAGGATCCAGTAGAGTTTTTGGTTCAACACATATTTGTTGAATATGGAACACGTTTGTATGAAGTCCTTGTCTGGGCGCTAGAAGGAGAGAGAGATGCACAAAGGTGAAGAGACCCCGCCCCTGCCTCAGGGAGTGTGCTGTCTGGAAGCAGATGGCGGAGTAAGTAAGAGAAAGAGCAATGGTGAGGCCACGACAGCCACCAGCCACCGTGCCTGGTGGGGGAGGAGCGCAGGACCAGCTGAGAAGATCTAGGATTTCTTTCTTAAAAATACAGTGGATATTTCCCCTGCATTATAACATGAAAATGGAAAAAATTCAGAAAAAAGGAAGAAAACCACCCATATTTCAATCATGTATAATAGCCTTTATTTTCAGGATTTTTAATTCTTTTATTTTTCAGGATGTTCATTTTTTTTCTGTGTAAGTTTTGGAGCTTTTTAAAAAAACTTCTTGTTTTGAAATAATTATAAATTCATGGGAGGTTGAAAAAATAGAACAGAGAGGTCCCAAATACCCTTCAACTAGTTTCTCCCAATAATAATATCTTACATAAATATAATATAATATCAAACTCAGGAAATTGGCATTGGTACAATCCACAGACCTGATTCGGATTTCATCAGTTTCACGTGTTATGGTTATTTTGTTAACATAGGTTTGTACGTGTAGTCTAAATTTTATTTTTTCAATTAACTTGATCTCATGGGGCTTTTAAAAAAATATTATTGCATAGTCTTCATAGCCATCATTTATAATGTCTGTATAATGAACATCCACCCACTACGTATAGCAGATTGCCAAATTCTTCCTCCTCTTTTGAAGCTTACATTGCCCCCAGTTTCGCCCTTATGAATAGCACCATTCTATATTTTGTATTCTTTTTGTACTATATACACACTTTTTTATTTCTTATTCTTCCTTCTTGGATACATTTCCTAGAGAACGGAGGCAGGGAGATATAGGGTGATAAATGCTTAAGGGACTACATAATACTTTTGTCTTAATACAGGAAAGATTTAAATATATTTTGGGTTGGGGTCTGATCAAGTAGAGAGGGAGCAGCTGAAGATACAGGAGGGAGGGTCTGATGACCACACAGAGTACAGGAGAATTTGGGGGGGTGGTAGGTTAATTTTATCAAGGCCCCAATTCTTCTTTTCCTTTTTTTAAAATCGTCTATATCCCTATTGATTTTTTAAAATTAATTAATTTATTTATTTTTGGCTGCACTGGGTCTTTGTTGCTGCACACGGGCTTTCTCTAGTTGCGGCGAGCGGGGCTACTCTTCGTTGCGGTGCGCAGGCTTTTCATTGAGGTAGCTTCTCTTGTTGGAAGCATGGACTCTAGGTGCACGGGCTTCAGTAGTTGTGGCACTTGGGCTCAGTAGTTGTGGCTCACGGGCTCTAGAGCACGGGCTCTAGAGCGTGGGCTCAGTAGCTGTGGCGCACGGGCTTAGTTGCTCCGCGGCATGTGGGATCTTCCCGGACCAGGGCTCGAACCTGTGTCCCCTGCATTGGCAGGCGGATTCTTAACCACTGCACCACCAGGGAAGCCCCCAAGGCCCGAATTCTTTACCCAACCTGTATCCAGGCCCTTTGCCATGTAACTCTGGAGTTCCTCCCCTTAGAGCACAGTGTCCCCTGCTCCATGTGGCAAACTTTGGCCTGTAGAATGAGGCAGAAGTGACAGGGTGCCAGCCCTGATCCCAGGCTCCGAGGGGCCTTGAGTGTGTCACTGAGGTATTCTGGTTGTTTGTTAACTCACAATTTTGTAACAAGACCTAACTGATAAAGGGCCCCCAGAATAGAGGTAGAGGGAAAGAAGGGAAAGAGGGTTCACGTCCAGGGAAGTCCAGATATTCCAGAAAGAGCTGCATGAATTTGGTGCTGTGCTTCACAAAACCCATTTCTCTTCTGCTTCAGGTGCTGGGTAAGCAGAGGTTGATGACACATCCCGAATGAACCACTTGACTTTATATACAGAATTCAATTCTTAAAGGTTCCCGTCTCAGCTGTCAGGGCTGAGAAGTCACAAGAAAAGAGAAGCTAGACTTTTGTTTGAGGAAGCATGAGACAGGCTACTCTAAAGACCACAGACAGTAATGCAGGCTGTGCCCTGAGTGGGGAACTGACCATGAGAGTGTGAGGTGCACATGAGAACCATGAAGCCTGTACATGAATAGAGAAGAGACCCCACTCCCCACCCCCTTCTTTCAAACTCAAGAACAAATCTGCAAGGTCAAAGTGCAGCTTACATCTGGGGTAGGAAGAAGAGTTTCAGTGACAAGCATGAGGGGGAAAAGAGCGCACAGAACTAGATACAGAATGTCCTCAGCATCAAAAAACCAAGTGGTTTCTTTACTGAGGCCCTTGAGATGCAATAAAAACTAATTATTCACCCACAGAGAAAGTTGGTTTAATTCTGGTTAGCTTAGTGCCACCAAGAGCTGAGCGTTCCTTAGGTAACCTGTTGGGAGAAAGTGAACAGAAAGGCGCTTCTCCTTACAGAATGGCTTTCCTCTCTGTATGGTGGAGTCATTCTTCATCTTCACACTCTGGGGGCGAGGATTCCCATGATTAAAAACTCCAAGGTCAGAGCCACAGAGGAAGCCACGTAAGGAAAGGGTCCCTGGCAGAGCGGGCATGGGCAAGTCTTCCTTGAGTTCGTGTGAGTCAGAGAGTCCAGGCGCTGGAAGGACCTGAGGGTTCATGCAGGTGACCCTTTCCTGTCACATATGAGGAAAAGGAGGCCCAGAGAAGTGAAGAGACCAGCCCAAGGTCACACAGCTCATGCACAACACAGCTGGAATGAAACCCAGGGATTTTTACTTCTCTTCCTTTCTCCTTTTTGTTCCCATCAAACCCCAGGAGCAGGATGGATGGTTGTTATAATATTGGGCCGGGGGGGAGGGCTTTAAATCAGTGGCCAGGGCAAACCCCTCCTTTTGGGAAACTGCTTGTGCGAGCGGCCTCCTGCAGCACCACCTGCCCAGTGCAGCTGCCCTGCTCCGGCTGCCTCTTCCCAGAAGGTCTCGGGTGCTCTGGTTGTGTCTCGGACCTCCCTGACGGGGGACAGTCAGAGGTTGGTCACATCCTGCCTGTGTCCTCCCCAGACCGTGGTTAGGATTCAGTAGGTTCAGAGTTGCACGTTGCAATCCCCTAACAGCAGTTGCACACAGGGTTTGGGCCTATTTTTGGATCAGGATCGACTGGGTTTAAGCTCGTAGAATGCCATCAGAAGAGATGCCTTTCTATCATGACCGCGAGCAGAGTGGGTGGGGGAGGGGCGAAGACAGTGGCCCCCAGACGCGCTCCTGAGCGCGAAGTCAGCGAGCCCAGCTCTGCCGTGTCTCTATGCAGCTGTACAGCTTTGGGCGGCTCCCTCCCCGCCCTGGGCCTTGGGTTCCCCATCTGTGACGTAAGGGGTGGGGGGCACTGTATGGTCACTGAAGCCCCTTCCAACTCGGCCAGTCTTCCAGCCTTGAGCCATATTGAGACTCAGAGCAACCAGCCAGAGCTGAGCGCTCTGCAGACACTTCCTCTTGCTCTACCCTGCCCTGCATCCGCTTCCTCTCCTGGCATTTTCTATTTTCTTCTCCGTCTGGCTTGTTTGCCTCTGTTTCCCAGCCTCCCCTAGGAAACTGTCTTTGCCCGAAGCACATTGACACACAGGGTGCCTGGCTGCCTTTCGGCTCTGGGCCACAGTCTCCCGAGGCCACAGAAAAACCGGGGTGAATGAAAACCTCCCTGTCAAAGTCTTGGGCGGCTGCCAGGCAGACGGGAAGGGCAGGGGCTGGCCCTGTCCCCAGGGTCACAGTGTCATGACCCTCTCCTTCATAGCTGTCCTCCTCCACCATCCCTGGGGGCAGGAGAAAACCCTGGACGTAGCTGCCTCGGAGCAGAGGGGGAAGCGGGACAGCAGGGCTGATCCCAGGAAGGGGAAGAGTGGCTCTTCACCCGAGAGGTCTGGAGACTGAGCAGGAAGCCCAGAGGACAGAGAGAGGACAGGACGAGGCGGTCAGCAGGCCGGAGGGCAGCGCCGCTCAGATCCCTTTCCCCAGGAGGATCGCGGATACACACTCCTGAGTGTGGGCACCTCACAGGAGTGGCCTGCCCCAAACAAGGAATCGTCGTGGCCCGACCCCCCACCCCCACCCCCACCCATTTTACCTTATTTATCTATCTATCTATTTAGTTAGTTAGTTATGGCTGCATTGGGTCTTTGTTGCTGCGCGCGGGCTTTCACTACTTGCAGTGAGCAGGGGCTACTCTTCGTTGCGGTGCGCGGGCTTCTCATTGCCGTGGCTTCTCTTGTTGCGGAGCTTGGGCTCTAGGCGCGAGGGCTTCAGTAGTTGTGACACGCGGGCTCTAGAGCACAGGCTCAGTAGTTGTGGCACATGGGCTTAGTTGCTCCGCGGCATGTGGGATCATCCAGGACCAGGGCTCGAACCTGTGTCCCCTGCGTTGGCAGGTGGATTCTTAACCACTGCGCCACCAGGGAAGTCCCGCATTTTACCTTAAAAAGCGCCTGGCACATGATAGATGTTCAGTAAATGTTTACTGAATTAATCTGAACTCTGCACGCTACTGGATCATCTGTGTGATCCTCTGATTTTGGAGCCAAACATGCTCCATGGCGATCCAGGGCTTCCAGCAGCCCTGCTTATGGCTCATGCCCTGCCAGGAACACGGCTAGGCTGAAAGCCTCTGGGCGCACTATCAGATACCTGAGCTACCACCTTGCCCTGTTGACCGGGTTCCAGAGGGCCTGGAATAAGTCTGTTCTCCTTCCCGGGCCTCAGTTTCCCATGTGTGAGATGGATGCAGAGACAAGGGTCAGAGGGTCCCAGCCAAGCTCTGGGATGTCAGCTGCTGACTGTGTTATCCACCTGGAGTGTCTGGGAGAACGTGGTGAAGTGAGCATTGGGGAGATGCTGGGGAGAGAAACCAAACCTCTTTAGGGGCAAAGCTCATTGTGCCCAAGGGAACAGGAATGAGAGAGGGCTCAATACTTTGTGCCACTTCTGACCATCTCCTGAGTATTCCATCCTTATGTGTCTGGCTATGAACAGAGGCTTAGAAAACAAGTTTCTCTGCACTGTGATTCATGTGTTATCTGCATTGAAAAAAAATAAAACCAAAGTCTGCATCGTGCTTTTCGGATGTGTCAATTTATTTGTTCACTCCTTCATTCAAAAAACCCTCACTGAGCACTGCAGTGTGACAGGTGGTGGGGCAGATCAGGAGATACCCAGTGAAGTGAGCAGAAAATCATGCCACAGGGTCAAAAGGGCATGGTGATGGCATGAGCAAAGTGTTTGGGGAGGTTGGCAATGGGACTCACTACCTGTCCCTCTGGTACACACTCTGCGTCCTATGCTCGTCACCATTTCCCTAAAGAGTGTTCAGGTCTGTGGAGGAGGACCCTGAGGCCCAGTGAGGGTAAGTGACTTGCCCAAGGTCACACAACCCATATCTTCTGACCCCAAATCTAGGGCTGCCTCCATTACCCCACAGCCAAAGATAGAATGTCACGAGTCGCCTCCCTGTAGGGTTCCTTTAGTGAATCACTTTCACTTTGCTAAGCCTCTTTTATTCCCACTTAAAATAATAATAATAAAAATAGTTGCTTACCTACTTTCTGTATAAAGCTGAGTGGTCTCATGGGCTTGTATTATCCTTTAAGAAAATGAAATATTTGAAGATTTTCACCCTTGGTCCTACACTGAGGTGGACAATCATTTCCATCACTCCACAAAGAGCCACGGACTTTGGCCATTCAGGAATAGACATTTGCCCATGTTAGTAAGCTGTCAGGATCATCCTGACCACTACAGGGTTCTTTCTCAGACTCCCAGATATCACATTTGCTTTGCTTCCCTTTTGGTCTTTCAGAAATAAGATGCTTCCCCTCAAAACAGAAAGCTGGGTCACATAAAACAAGGCAGAGACAGAGGCTGGTTAGACCCTTTACCCTCTTCGGGATTCTTGAGAGCAGGTGGACACACTCAAATTGAACCCTGGCTTTGCTGTGTGACTCTGGCCCAGTCACTTAACCACTCTGAGCTCCATGAGTTTGTCTGTCTTACAAATATATCAATGGCACAACTCACAAAAGGGTGCCAGGATTTACAAAGCAGTTTGTAAACAATGACCTCCTTTATGAATGGAGGGTGCATATCAGGCTTTTCTGGGGTGTGTGGGCAAGGTGGCATGACTATTAGAAAGAGATTGGACTTTGGAGTTAGAAGGTCCAATTTCAAACCCTAAATGTGCCTCTTTTTTTTTTTTTGCGGTACGTGGCCCTCTCACTGTTGTGGCCTCTCCCGTTGTGGAGCACAGGCTCTGGACGCGCAGGCTCAGCGGCCATGGCTTACGGGCCTAGCCATTCTGCGGCATGTGGGATCTTCCCGGACTGGGGCACGAACCCGTGTCCCCTGCATTGGCAGGCGGACTCTCAACCACTGCGCCACCAGGGAAGCCCTCAGTGTGCCTCTTAAAAGCTGAGTGACCTTGAGCCAGTCTCCAACAGCCCTGAAACTCAGCAGCAAAGCCGGGAAAGCTCACCTCACCGCAGGGTTGTTAGGAGAGCCAGAGAGGCTGAGGCACTGCCCACCAGGTGTTCTGGGACCAATGGACATTGGTCAATGTCACAACCAAGGTTGGTTTCCCCTTCGGCAGCTGCAGTTCTTCAAGGGGCAATGATCTGGTGAGCTACAGGCCATAAGATCCTGCCCAGACAAGGAAGGGAAGCTAGCAATCCCTCCCTGCCTTGGCCTCTCTCCTGGGCTCTGTCCACAGGCCACATTCCCCTGGCTAGGCTTCTGTGCTTTCAAATGCCTCTCACAGGGGCCTGACCCCTACCTGCTGCAGAGGCACCCATCCCGCCATCTAGTCTGGGGACAGGCCTCCTGCTTCACCTTCTCTCAGAAATGCAGGGGCTGTTGGCTGGCATTGGCACCCACACCAGGATCCCTCTTTTCCACATCACACAGCTCCTCCAACCAGGTGTGGTTCTCTGGTTTTGGGTCTCTTCCACCAGGCGGGCTCATCCCAGGTGGAGTCACCGGGAAACAGCCTGGTTCCTGACCCACTTGGAGGTCCTATGGGGGGAAGGCCAGCCTGGGCTGCTCTTTGAGCTGAAGTGCTCAGGTGGACTCTGTTCTGCCCTCGGGGCTCGCCAGCCCACAAGGACCGATTCACCTGCTGGAAAGTAGCCGGCTCTCTCCAGGTGGCCAGCGAGGGTGTGGCAACTTCACAAATAAGGAAAACCAGGATAAGAGGCAATGTTTGCCCCTGTGAAACAAGTTTGTGATAGTTTTGTGATAATCCTGATTAGGCTGCTCCCAAACCATTGTTTCATCCACAGCAGCTCTCCTCCATTTTTTCTAGAAATCAAAGGCCAGGACTATTCGCCTTCGCTTTGAAGTATTACGTCTGTTTGCTTATTTGATCCAGACAGATTGAGAACCATATAACTCTGCTTTTCATGTAAAATTTTCCTCCTTTAAGCCACAGCTCCATAAGGAACAAATGTCTATGGAATAAAAAAGTATATATACAGTAAATATTGGCTAAATAGAAAATATGTGTTCGGATTAGAAGGCAAGATATATAATCAGTGTCAGTAATTATTGACTATAAGCCACCTGTTAACATGACCTGAGGTGGTAAATGCCGGGTCAATACTACTTGTTTCTGGAAATTCCAACAACAGGTCTTCTAGGAGAAGGACATTTTCCATATGGTGTGCCTTTCTTAAAAATATTTAACCTATTAAAATTGCATAATCATAATTAATGATTTTCTTGCATATATTTCAAAAATATTTTTTGGAGAAGATCTAGAAGCATTTCACATAATACCACATAGAATACAGTTGATAAAAGCTGCCTAAAAGAGTACAAACAAATGGGCCTCCCTGGTGGCGCAGTGGTTGAGAGTCCGCCTGCCGATGCAGGGGACATGGGTTCATGCTCCGGTCTGGGAAGATCCCACATGTCGCGGAGCGGCTGGGCCCGTGAGCCATGGCTGCTGAGCCTGTGCGTCCAGAGCCTGTGCTCTGCAGCGGGAGAGGCCACAACAGTGAGAGGCCCGCGTACCGCAAAAAAAAAAAAAAAAAAAGAGTACAAACAAAGACAGATTCTGTGGTTCCCAGGTACCAGGGCATAGATCCAGCCTATCACAGGCCAGCAGGATAAAGTCCAGAATATTCAGCCCCCTCCCAGCTCTTGCAGACTTGAGCTCTGAGGTTCTACAACCCTGTTGAAGATGTCCTCTTCCAATGAGGGGCATAAAAAAGCCAATAAGCAATCAGTTCAGATAGTTTCCCACACCTAGTGTCTCTCCCTATAATTCAAAGGTACGCTCAACTTTTTCTCCTTCCTCACATTTTCATCTGAGCAGGCATCAGAAGCCACGCCTTCCTTCAGTCACTCCATTTGAGAGCTGGACCAGACCCACGAGGCCATCAGCCCATCTTGTACCCCAACACCATGAACAGCCTCCGATTGAATACTTCAGGGATGAGGAATGCACCATTTGGGGCAACATTTATTTTCCATCACTCAACTAATTGGTCCTTACAGTGAGCTGAAATTGGCCTCCTGGAGATTTTACCATTGGTTTCAGTTCCTTCCTGGGAAGCCACACAGCATTTGCCTTCTTTCACAGGACTGCCTTTCAAATATATGAGAACAATTCTCCAGACAAAACATACCAGTTCCTTCAACTTTGGGAACACAGTGGCTATTAATAATTTGGAAGCTTTGGACCCTACTCGAGAATCCCATGAAAACTGTGGATCGTCTTTCCAGAAAACCGTGCACACACAAGTCTGCATACACTGCTCCCCCCTTGTGAGCCCATCCACGGATCCCTTCAGAGCCCATGGACGCAAGGTAGGAAGCTTGCACTGGCATTCCAAAGCCAGATGCCACCGGAGGTGGAAGGGAGCTCACAGGTAAAGACTCTGAGGTTCTCGATGTACCTGGCTTGCTGGACCAGACAGAGACACAGGGAGACAGACAGAGAGAAAGCACATACTAGGAGCGGGGAGGCAAGGATCAGAGCAGGAGTGGGCTTGGGCATGGGTGGCCCTGGGGTACCCTGCTGCCCCTTCCATACACGGACACGTAGCACATTCGGTGGGTTCCCGAGGGCCACACTGGGGGGGGCTGCTCAGTCTCTGATAAGCCCAGGGGCTGATCTGACTCTCCGGGGAGAAGCACACATTCATGGAGGGTTGGCAAGGTAACCAGACACAGAACCAGTGCCCATTGCCTCTCTGATGTGAGCTGGACTCTTGACCCTTTAGCATCCTGGTTGCCCTCCAGGGATGCGAACCATTTTGGCAGTGACCTCATAGAATGTGATTTTATCTTTAAACATCTGTAGATTTTTCAATTTAAACATTTTTCATTCCTGTTTTCCAAAATGTCCTAAATGTGACTCTGGCACCATCCCTTCTTGACACGCTTCCCCTGCCCCAGACCCCCTCATCCCCAGTGGGGAGGCAGCCCCTCTCCTCTGCTCCTGTAGCATCCAGGCACCCTCTGTCTCAGTCCCACATCACCACGTGTTAACAGGATCTGACAGCTCATTGCTGACAGGGCCTGGGTGCTACTCATCTCTGTCTCTCTGGAGCCCAGATGGCAAATGATCTGGTCAGGTGATTGTCCGGTTGTGCCAAACTGTGCTGTGAGGAGCTGGGAAGAAGGAGATGGCTTGGGGACCATGGGTGCGACTCCAGCTAGCTCCCCGCCCCCCTCCACTGCCTCTCTTCCATTTTAGTAAGAGCACCTCTGCTTGTTCTTGCTCAAGTATTGGGTTTCCAAGCGAGATTTCACTTTTTTTTTTGCGGTACGCGGGCCTCTCACTGTTGTGGCCTCTCCCGTTGCGGAGCACAGGCTCCGGACACGCAGGCTCAGCGGCGGTGGCTCACGGGCCACCGTGATATTTACTGTATATTCCGTGGCATGTGGGATCTTCCCAGACCGGGGCACGAACTCGCGTCCCCTGCATCGGCAGGCGGGCTCTCAACCACTGTGCCACCAGGGAAGCCCGAGATCTCACTTTAAAAAGAGGTTCCTCAGCTTTAAAACAAAAGGTTTGTGACTCTCCAATCTAGTCCGGTTCCTCAGGTTATATGTATCTCACATATTCAGGACAACGGAAAGGAGATAAATTTAACATCTGAACACCAACCTGCTTCCCTTCTCCTTCCCTAGTCCTTGTCTTATGTTTAACACTCTCTGCCCTCAGCCCTTCCCTCTCAGAAAAGGATCGAATACTTGTTGTAGATTAACAATGTTTGAATTAAGACTTAATACAGGTAAAGTGCTTAAAAGCACTGTATAATTGTGCACAATTATTATTACTTTTAACTCTAGAAATTAAGAGAACTAAGAATTTTTTGAAGGTACTGAGAATATTTTACTATATATTTGAATACTCATACAGCACAGGTATTTCCACAACAGTGTCAGGAAACACCACACATTTCAATAACATTTCATACTTCTGACTACAGAGAGTGGGGCAGATAGATGTACAGCAGGAAGCTGTACTTAAGCCAACTAAGATTCATCTTGGTTAAATACATTTTCTGACAGCTAGTGTGACGTCACAGCATCCAAAATGGAAATTCATTTCACAGGTACTCTAATAATATCCAGTCCACGGATACTAAGGAACTCCCCTCAAATACTTACAAACTTCTATATCTAAAAGAAATATGCATTCTTAGAGATATTTTACAAAGAAAGATGTCTAAAGTATTTTCCCTCTTAGTCAGTAACCCTCTAAAATTTATTGTGGTAGGTGGGTATCATAATATAGAAGATAGCCAGTTACAACAGAATTAAATAGATGCTATTTCAACAACCAGAGAAATCTGATTATAGTGTGGGTATTAGGAGAAAGCAAAGAAGTACTGTTCTTTCTGTTAGGTGTGATATTGACATTATGGTCATGTGAGAACATACATATATTTAAGAGAAGCACACTGAAATATGTAGCAGTGAGTTACAATAATTTCTAGAATTAAAAAAATAATTCAGAGAAAAAGAGAGAAGGGATATTGCAGTAAAATCTTACTAATTGTTAAACCTGAGTGATAGAAATATGAAGGTTTATTGTTGTACTCTGTTCACTTTTGTGTGAGTTAAAAAGTTTACATAATAAAGCATTTTTTTACAGAAATATAAAATAAAATAAAAATGTTTGTCCTCTGTTCAAGGAGCTTCATCAGTGAGGAAAAATTGGAAGATGTTTCTAAGAACAGGAAATCTTTATGGCCAGAGCTCTCCACCTTTATTCTCTTAAATCAAAACCAAATCAACAAGCATTTGTGTGTGAGGGTTCTAGGTGACTCCAAGATGCGTCCTGGTATCTTACAGTTAAGCTGGGAAGTTAATACCTGAACATATGGGATTGTAAGTGTCCTGAAGGCAGGGCCAGCTACAAAACTTCCCTGTACGTTGTGCAACTGAAAACAGCGCTTGTGGTGGGAAGAACAAAGGCTCTGGGTCCCAACATCTGGATTTTGGTCCCTGGTGTCCGCTTTATAATTGTGTTTTCAGGTACATTATTAACCTCTGTGACTTGGGTTCTTTTTCCCAGAGTTCTTTATTCCGATTATAAAATAAGATAATATATGTGAACATCTTTTATAAACTATAAAGACTTATTTTAAAATGCTGACTATTATTGATCTTACCAGTGGCAGAGGGAAACTTGTCCTGGAGAGATGAGGCCCCAGGGATTTCAGAAATTTCCTTTGCCAGGTGACATTGGCCCTATTCCCAGCCTTGAAAAGAAGGAGGTTCTCCTATTTCTAACCCCAGGTCTGGGGAATCGCTGGTCTGAGGGATCTGCATACGCCAGGCGTGCTGATGGGGAAGGATAGTCCAAGCAAGTGTGGGACAGCTTGGCCTCTTCCCAGGAAGGGCTTGCCATGCTCTGGTGCTTAATTGCCCTGAACCCCTACTAATGGACTCACTGGAGAGTGACCAATGGCTTAATTGGAAGAGGGCGCTGGGGGCCGGCAGCAGCCAGACAGGTCAGGTCTGTCTGTTGGGCAGTTCTGTGCAGTCGAAGGCCGTTTCCCACTGGGACACCTTCTCGTCCCCCAGCAGCCCCTGACCCTCCAGCTTGGCGGAGCAGCCAAGAGGGATGCCGGGTAAGAGGAAGATTACTAAGCAGCCTGAATTTAGAAGCAGGAGCCGATGTGCCAAAGAAGCTGCAGACTGGAGCCCATTCCTTCTGATCTCAAGTCCCAAAGTCCTCCCATGGCATCAGTGACCTCTACCTCTTCCAGAGAGGACACATCCTAACTTCACACTGCAGCCTTCCCATCCCGTCTTCCCTGACTGAGTGCCGTGGATGTCTCACCCAGGCTTAAGTTCGATCACATCATAACGTAAGTTACAAGAAAAGAAGATTCACAGCCTACCTGTGCTGGCTTAATTTTTATAATGTTACTTAAATATGTATATATATAAAACTAGATATCAACCACTAAATTATACAACCCTAAAACTAAATGTACAGATTGAATATCATCAAAAGAATACAACAAATAAAGTTCAACTTGCCTAATGGAATGCAATAAGGATTTTGCCAAAAGCTGATTGCTCTGGTGGGATGACAACTGTGGTTCAGGTTCTGTGGGATCTGGCTTGCCCTAAACTGCATACAGCTGCTCTATTGGGATAACTGCAAAACCTCGGTGTGATGGTATCCCATGGTCTTCACCCAGAACAAACACATTATTTCCATAATGCATCTGTCTCTGACCTTTCCTGGTTTATTTATGCCAATTAAAGTGCTGCTGCATATTGCTAAATGTCAAGGACAGCCTCCAAGTGCTCAGTTGTAAGTGTAATCAGGGGATTCAGAATATGCTTACACTTTAACTTACACTTTAAATGAAAACAACGTATGTAAAGGTTCCCCATGCAAAGCTCGTGGATCCCCTGGAATACGTCCGCTGGTGGCTGTTTGGTCCTGGGACTTTGAAGAAAGAAAAACAAGCCCTTGGTGAGATGGTGGATGGGGACGATGCCCCACACTGCCCCCTCGTGGTGGGTTCTTCTCCACACCTTGCCAAGAGTCCTCACCTTCCCAGCACCTTTCTTTTTTTTTTTGAATTTTATTTTATTTATTTTTTTATACAGCAGGTTCTTATTAGTTATCCATTTTATACATATTAGTGTATATATGTCAATCCCAGTCTCCCAATTCATCACACCACCACCCCTCTCTGCCACTTTCCCCCCTTGATGTCCAAACGTTTGTTCTCTACATCTGTGTCTCTATTTCTGCCCTGCAAACTGGTTTAACTGTACCATTTTTCTAGGTTCCACATATATGCGTTAATATATGATATTTGTTTTTCTCTTTCTGACTTACTTCACTCTGTATGATAGTCTCTAAATCCATCCACATCTCTACAAATGACCCAATTTCATTCCTTTTTATGGCTGAGTAATATTCCATTGTGCATATGTACCACATCTTCTTTATCCATTCGTCTGTCGATGGGCATTTAGGCTGCTTCCATGATCTGGCTATTGTAAATAGTGTTGCAATGAACATTGGGGTGCATGTGTCTTTTTGAATTATGGTTTTCTCTGGGTATATGCCCAGTAGTGGGATTGCTGGGTCATATGGTAATTCTATTTTTAGTTTTTTAAGGAACCTCCATACTGTTCTCCATAGTGGCTGTATCAATTTACATTCCCACCAACAGTGCAAGAGGGTTCCCTTTTCTCCAAACCCTCTCCAGCATTTGTTGTTTGTAGATTTTCTGATGATGCCCATTCTAACCAGTGTGAGGTGATACCTCATTGTAGTTTTGATTTGCATTTCTCTAATAATTAGTGATGTTGAGCAGCTTTTCATGTGCTTCTTGGCCATCTGCATGTCTTCTTTGGCGAAATGTCTATTTAGGTCTTCTGCCCATTTTGGATTGGGTTGTTTGTTTTTTTAACATTGAGCTGCATGAGTTGTTTATATATTTTGGAGATTAATCCTTTGTCCATTGATTTGTTTGCAAATATTTTCTCCCATTCTGAGGGTTGTCTTTTCGTCTTCTTGTAGTTTCCTTTGCTTTGCAAAAGCTTTTAAGTATCGTTAGGTCCCATTAGTATATTTTTTTTTTATTTCCATTACTCTAGGAGGTGGATCAAAAAAGATCTTGCTGTGATTTATGTCAAAGAGTGTTCTTCCTATGTTTTCCTCTAAGAGTTTTTTAGTGTCCAGTCTTACATTTAGGTCTCTAATCCATTTTGAGTTTGTTTTTGTGTATGGTGTTAAAGAGTGTTCTAATTTCATTCTTTTACATGTAGCTGTCCAGTTTTCCCAGCACCACTTATTGGAGAGGATGTCTTTTCTCCATTGTATACCCTTGTTTCCTTCATCATAGATTAGTTGACCATAGGTGAGTGGGTTTATCTCTGGGCTTTCTATCTTGTCCCATTGATCTATGTTTCTGTTTTTGTGCCAGTATCATATTGTCTTGATTTCTGTAGCTTTGTAGTATAGTCTGAAGTCAGGGAGTCTGATTCCTCCAGCTCCATTTTTTTCCCTCAAGACTGCTTTGGCTATTCGGGGTCTTTTTTGTCTCCATACAAATTTTAAGATTTTTTTGTTCTAGTTCCATAAAAAATGCCATTGGTAATTTGATACAGATTGCATTGAATCTGTTGATTGCTTTGGGTACTATAGTCATTTTCAGAGTATTGATTGTTCCAATCCAAGAACATGGTATATCTCTCCATCTGTTGGTATCATCTTTGATTTCTTTCATCAGTGTCTTACAGTTTTCTGCATATAGGTCTTTTGTCTCCCTAGGTAGGTTTATTCCTAGGTGTTTTATTGTTTTTGTTGCAGTGGTAAATGGGAGTGTTTCCTTAATTTCTCTTTCAGATTTTTCATCAGTAGTGTATAGGGATGCAAGAGATTTCTGTGCATTAATTTTGTATCCTGCAACTTTACCAAATTTATTGATTAGCTCTAGTAGTTTTCTGGTGGCATCTTTAGGATTTTCTATGTATGGTATCATGTCATCTGCAAACAGTGACAGTTTTACTTCTTCTTTTCAAATTTGTGTTCCTTTTATTTCTTTTTCTTCTCTCATTGCCATGCCTAGGACTTCCCAAACTATGTTGAATAATAGTGGTGACAGTGGACATCCTTGTCTTGTTCCTGATCTTAGAGGAAATGCTTTCAGTTTTTCTCCATTGAGAATGACGTTTGCTGTGGGTTTGTCATATATGGCCTTTATTATGTTGAGGTAGGTTCCCTCTATGCCCACTTTCTGGAGAGTTATTACCATAAATGGGTGTTGAATTTTGTCAAAAGCTTTTTCTGCATCTATTGAGATGATCATATGGTTTTTATTCTTCAATTTGTTAATATGGTGTGTCACACTGATTGATTTGCATACATTGAAGAATCCTTGCATCCCTGGGATAAATCTCACTTGATCATGGTGTATGTCCTTTTAATGTGCTGTTGGATTCTGTTTGTTAGCATTTTGTTGAGGATTTTGCATCTATATTCATTAGTGATATTGGTCTGTAATTTTCTTTTATTGTAGTATCTTTGTCTGATTTTGGTATCATGGTGATGGTGGCCTCATAGAATGAGTTTGGGAGTGTTCCTTCCTCTGCAACTTTTTGGAAGAGTTTTAGGAAGATGGATGTTAGCTCTTCTCTAAATGTTTAATAGAATTCCCCTGTGAAGCCATCTGGTCCTGGACTTTTGTTTGTTGGAAGATTTTTAATCACAGTTTCAATTTCATTACTCGTGATTGGTCTGTTCATGTTTTCTATTTCTTCTTGGTTCAGTCTTGGAAGGTTATAGCTTTCTAAGAATTTGTCCATTTCTTCCAGGTTTTCCACTTTTTTGGCATCAAATTGTTTGTAGTAGTCTCTTAGGATGCTTTGTATTTCTGCAGTGTCAGTTGTAAGTTCTCCTTTTTTATTTCTAATTTTATTGATTTGAGTCCTCTCCCTCTTTTTCTTGATGAGTCTGCCTAATGGTTTATGAATTTTGTTTATCTTCTCAAAGAACCAGCTTTTAGTTTTATTGATCTTTGCTATTGTTTTCTTTGTTTCTATTTCATCTATTTCTGCCTGATCTTTATGGTTTCTTTCCTTCTACTCACTTTGGGTTTTGTTTGTTCTTCTTTCTCTAGTTCCTTTAGGTGTAAGGTTAGATTGTTTATTTGAGATTTTTCTTCTTTCTTGAGGTAGGCTTGTATTACTGTAAACTTCCCTCTTAGAACTGCTTTTGCTGCATCTCACAGGTTTTGGATCATCGTGTTTTCATTGTCATTTATCTCTAGGTATTTTTTGATTTCCTCTTTGATTTCTTCAGTGATCTCTTCATTATTTGTAACGTATTGTTTAGCCTTCATGTGTTTGTGTTTTTTACATTTTTTCCCCTGAAATTGATTTCTAATCTCATAGCATTGTAGTCAGAAAAGATGTTTGATATGATTTGAATTTTTTAAATTTACTGAGGCTTGATTTGTGACACAAGATGTGATCTCTCCTGGAGAATGTTCCATGGGCACTTGAGAAGAAAGTGTAATCTGCTGTTTTTGGGTGGAATGTCCTATAAATAGCAATTAAATCTATCTGGTCTATTGTGTCATTTAAAGCTTGTGTTTCCGTATTAATTTTCTGTTTGGATGGTGTAAGTGAGGTGTTAAAGTCCCCCACTATTATTGTGATACTGTCAATTTCCTCTTTTATAGCTGTTAGCAGTTGCCTTATGTATTGAGGTGCTCCTATGTTGGGTGCATATATATTTATAATTGTTATATCTTCTTCTTGGATTGATCCCTTGATCATTATGTAGTGTCCTTCCTTGTCTCTTGTAACATTCTTTATTTTAAAGCCTATTTTATCTGATATGAGTATTGCTACTCCAGCTTTCTTTTGATTTCCATTTGCATGGAATATTGTTTTCCATCCCCTCACTTTCAGTCTGTATGTGTGCCTAAGTCTGAAGTGGGTGTCTTGTAGACAGCCTATATATGGGTCTTGTTTTTATATCCATTCAGAGAGCTTGTGTCTTTTGGTTGGAACATTTAATCCATTCATGTAAGTAATTATTGATATGTATGTTCCTCTTACCATTTTCTTAATTGCTTTGGGTTTGTTTTTGTAGGTCCTTTTCTTCTCTTGTGTTTCCCACTTAGAGAAGTTCCTTTAGCATTTGTTGTAGAGCTGGTTCGGTGGTGCTGAATTCTCTTAGGTTTTTCTTGTCTGTAAAGCTTTTGATTTCTCCATCAAATCTGAATGAGATACTTGCTGTGTAGAGTAATCTTGGTTGTAGGTTCTTCCCTTTCATCACTTAAATATGTCATGCCACTCCCTTCTGGCTTGTAGAGTTTATGCTGAGAAATCAGCTGTCAAACTTATGGGAGTTCCCTTGTATGTTATTTGTCATTTTTCCCTTGTTGCTTTCAATAATGATTTTTTGTCTTTAATTTTTGTCAATTTGATTACTATGTGTCTCGGTGTGTTTCTCCTTGAGTTTATCCTGCCTGGGACTCTCTGCACTTCCTGGGCTTGGGTGGTTATTTCCTTTCCCATGTTAGGGAAGTTTTCGACTATAATCACTTCAAATATTTTCTCGGGTCCTTTCTCTCTCTCGTCTCCTTCTGGGACCCCTATAATGCAAATGTTGTTGCATTTAATGTTGTCCCAGAAGTCTCTTAAGCTGTCTTTATTTCTTTTCATTCTTTTTTCCTTATTCTGTTATGTGGCAGTGAATTCCACCCTTCTGTCTTCCAGGTCACTTATCCATTCTTCTGCTTCAGTTATTCTGGTATTGATTCCTTCTAGTGTATTTTTCATTTCAGTTATTGTATTGTTCATCTCTGTTTGTTTGTTCTTTAATTCTTCTAGGTCTTTGTTAAACTTTTCTTGCATCTTCTCGATCTTTGCCTCCATTCTTTTTCTGACGTCCTCGATCATCTTCACTATCAATAATTTGAATTCTTTTTCTGGAAGGTTTCCTGTCTCCACTTCATTTAGTTGTTTTTCTGGGATTTTATCTTGTTCCTTCCTCTGGTACATAGCCCTCTGCCCTTTCATCTTGTGTATCTTTCTGTGACTGTGGTTTTTGTTCCACAGGCTGCAGGATTGTAGTTCTTTTTGCTTCTGCTGTCTGCCCTCTGGTGGATGAGGCTATCTAAGGGGCTTGAGCAAATTTCCTGTTGGGAGGAACTGGTGGTGGGTAAAGCTGAGTGTTGCTCTGGTGGGCGGAGCTCAGTAAAACTTTAATCTGCTTGTCTTTTGATGGGTGGGGCTGGGTTCCCTCCCTGTTGGTTGTTTGGCCTGAGGCAACCCAACACTGGAGCCTACCAGGCTCTTTGGTGGGGCTAATGGTGGACTCTGGGAGTCTCCTGGCTCACGCCAAGGAGTACTTCCCAGAACTTTTGCTGCCAGTGTCCTTGTTCTCACAGTGAGGCACAGCAAACCCCCACCTCTGCAGGAGACCCTCGAACACTAGCAGGTAGGTCTGGTTCAGTCTCCTTTGGGGTCACTGCTCCTTCCCCTGGGTCCCGATGTGCACACTACTTTGTGTGTGCCCTCCAGGAGTGGAGTCTCTCTTTCCCCCAGTCCTGTTGAAGTCCTGCAATCAAATCCTGCTAGCCTTCAAAGTCTGATTCTCTAAGACTTCCTCCTCCCATTTCTGGACCCCCAGGTTGAGAAGCCTGATGTGGGGCTCAGAACCTTCACTCCAGTGGGTGGACTTCTGTGGCATAAGTATTCTCCAGTTTGTGAGTCACCCACCCAGCAGTTATGGGATGTGATTTTATTGTGATTGCACCCCTCCTACCGTCTCACTGTGGCTTCTCCTTTGTCTTTGGATGTAGGGTATCGTTTTTGGTGAGTTCCAGTGTCTTCCTGTCGATGACTGTTCAGCTGTTAGTTGTGATTTTGGTGCTCTTGCAAGAGGGAGTGAGCATACGTCCTTCTATTCTGCCATCTTGAACCAATCTCCACCTTTCTTTCTTTCTCTCTCTCTCTTTTCTTTTTTGGTCGTGCCTCACAGCATGTGGGATCTTAGTTCCCTGGAGGACCAGGGATCTAACTCGAGCCCCCTACCTTGGGAGTGTGGAGTCTTAACCACTGGACTGCCAGGGAATTCCCCCCAGACCTTTCTAAAGGCAAGCCTCTGCCCAAGAGGGATAAGGGGACAGAGGATAACAACAGTGGATGTTGGCCTGTTGGCTGCGCTGAGGGTCTTGGGCAACAGAATAGGCATGGGGGCTGAGATAACCTAGGTCACGGTTTAGTCTGAGCTCTCTCTCTCACCCGACCCCTCCTCCTTTGCTTCCCACAACCACTGCTGTGGGTAGCATGGTTATTGTTGAAAAGTGGCACAATGTCTTTTCTTGAGGAAGAGTCTCAGACCCTGGGAGGGGGGATGAGGTACCTCCTGGGGTAGGCGATGGGACTGAAAGGAAGGGACCCCAAAGGCAGAAGCAACAAGCAGTACCAGCTCAGCACGGGGTGGGCATCCTCCTAGCTTCGTCTGGTCTCCTTCCAGACCTCACCTGCCTGCACTTCCCACCTCTCAGGAACACTGGAGAGGGAGCACCTGCCCCAGGAGCATGGTTTGGACTACGAGGCCATCCGGAGAGCTCTGAACTCTTCAGCTCCGTGTCTGTCCATGTTAAAATGTTGGTGCAGGCCCTCGGGGTGCCACCAGCATTCCCAGAGCTGCAGGATACAGTTCTCCAACACCTTAGGGTTGGAATCGTGTCCTCTTCACTACCTTATGCCCTCTTCACTACCTTATGCCCTCTCAAGAGGTCAGAATCCTACCCATTTGTGCAGCCCCTTCTAAAATGCACTGGAATCACACAGTCCAACATTCAAATCCCAGTTCTGTTATTTACTGATTGAGCCAAACTTCTTAACCCCTGTGAACCTCAGCTCTCTCACTTGTAAAATGGGAATGATAATGTCATTCGGTTGGTCTTGTGTGAGAACTTAATAGGATAATGTCATTAGGATTCATGGCCCTATGCCTGGCACATGTGGCACTCAGTGACTTAGGGCCCCTGTATGCTCACAGCTGGGGCAGGTCACATCCTGGTGAGGTGAACACTTTTGAAGCTCTCCTGTATGTTCAGAATCTCCCACTCCAGGGATTCCTAGCTCTAAGCCACACTGGTGGCTCCATGACCTGGTGCAATGGTAACCATCCATTGTCTGTACCATTGGAGTCACTGGAGATGCTTTCACTCTTCCCCAAACAGGGACAAGCCTGAGTTTTGTATCATGATTTTCATTTTTCTCCCCAAAGGACTTTCCCACTTTGTGAGCTGCTGGTGCGAGCTGCCTATTTGGCCCCTGTTGGGTACGTGTTGTGCTCAGCCTGGAATTGTGGTGAAGCCAAAAGCTATTCTGATATTTTCTTTAGCCTCACAGCTATTTCAGGCTCCAGCTTAGACATGGGAAGAGAACTCAGCACTCTCTGCCCGTGTCTCGGCCACAACTTCCAAGACTGGTCCTTTTATGCTCCTGACACCCTCAGACCCAAGATAGTCCCCGCCTGGAGGTGGTGACTGGAACCGGCTTGGATGGAGCCTGGACGTGTGTGTGCCACCCAGCCCACAGACAGGCGGGAGAGCGTTCTCGAAGAGTTAGGTCTGGGGGCTGAGGTGAGCTCTGGGGAGGCAGCCAGGGTTACATCCCTGCCCCACGAGCTGGAAGGCTTCTGGGGGGAGGGAGCAGTGGCTTCCAGTCCTGGCCCTCTGAGTTCTCAGTTTGTATCTCTCCTCCCGGGCAAGCACTTGTTCATCTATGCCACAATATCAATAGTACTGCATGTCTGCTATAGGTCAGGCCTGGGCTCTGGAGGTGCAACCATGGACGAAACAGACAAAAATTCTTGCTCTCCTGCAGCTTACGTCATACAGAGTGAAGTAAGTCAGAAAGAGAAAAACAAATACTGTATGCTAACACATATATATGGAATCTAAAAACAAAAATGGTACTGATGAACGTAGTGACAGGGCAGGAATAAAGATATAGACAATAGATGTTGAGGACATGGAGGTGGGGGAGGGGAAGCTGGGGCTAAGTGAGAGAGTGGCATGGACATATATACACTACCAAATGTAAAATAGATAGCTAGTGGGAAGAAGCCGCATAGCACAGGGAGATCAGCTCGGAGCTTTGTGACCACCTAGAGGGGTGGGATAGGGAGGGTGGGAGGGAGATGCAAGAGGGAGGGGATATGGCGATATAAGTATATGTATAGCTGATTCACTTTGTCATACAACAGAAACTAACATAGCATTGTGAAGCACTTATACTCCAATAAAGATCTATTTAAAAAAATCATAACTCATTTGCACTGACTATTATAGTTTGCAAAGCACTTTTCTATACCTTTTCCTAATAGAAGATCCTAGCGAGTACCCTCTGCTAACACAATAGGTGTAGTTCTAACTTGCCCACCCCAGAGCTGGCACAGGGATGTTTCCATAGACCTTCCTGTCGCAAGGAACCCTGTACCCCAACCTGCCTGCCTCAGAGCCCCCTTGGAAGGTCTCTTCCTCCAATACAACACACCAACCTGGCTCTGATTTGCATCTTTTTTTCCCCCCAGTAAACAACACACCCCCAGCCAGGGTGTATGGTTGCCTCCTCTGTGTTCTTACAGCTTTCAGCCCACACATCTGTGCTTATCTCACTGTTTGGGAGTATACCTGTCTCCTGCCCATCTGTGCCACTCCAGAGCACATGGCTGACACCACTAGGTACTCACCCAGTGGTTACTGAGTGAATGTTAATGGAACTGAGAACGTCTAGTCATTTTTAGTTGCAGGGAGAGATTGGGTCAGTTATTATTTGATCATAGCTACCTCATGAAAGAGAAAAAATCCTTTTGATCTTTCCTATAGTCTGGGTCATGATATTAATGCGGCCTATGGTATCCAGCAAATATTTGTGGCTTCTGCGTATTATTGCACGAAGGCATTTCTGAAGGCTTTGGCTGGCATTCTAATCCCTGGGCCACCTGAACTGGACATCTTAGGGTGAGATGACTGGGGTCTGAAGCAAGCTGATATCTATACCATATTACCCGACCAACAAAGAAACAGACTATTCCTGGGATGTTTAAGAGGACATGGGGAAAGGTGGCTTAATGCCATGGCAGTGCCAAGACAATGCACATGTCCATGACTCTGTGTCTTGGTCCTTCCCTGTGAAGCTGCTGCTGTCCCAGGAGACCGAATTGTGACAATCGACAGCCTGCCTGTCATTTGGATGGCCCCTGAGATCAGCTCTTCAGGAAGGGTCCCACTGAGGCACAAAAAGGCTGCTCAAACAGCTACCCCTGAACCCTCCTTATCATGGACCCTCTTGCCAAAGGGCAAACTGCCAAGAAAAGAAACACCTGTGGATTCCTCAACACCCGAGGTCTGGTTGGGCAATCTTCCCTTAAATGTCTATTCCTCCTAAGCCAATAAAAGTCTATTTTTGTCTGCAATTTCTACTTTAGGTTGATCCTGATCCAACTAGTAGCCTAGAGACTAAACAAGGCAACAGATTCCTTTTTTGGTCCAGAACAGGAATAAAACGAAAAAGGAACACTTTCGGGCCTGGTAAGCATTTTCCAGCTGTCACAGTTCCCACTAGCCCATGTCATGTTGTACAGAGTGTGTTAGGAGCAGTGAAGTGGTTGGGAGCACGGTTACACTGCTGGGTGTGAGTTCTGGATCCACCCTTAACTAGCCGTGTAACTTAACCACTCTGTACTACAACCTCTTCATCTGTAAAATGGACATCATAATAACAACAATAATAACAGCAACAAATGGTACCTATCTCATAGGTTTGTTCTGAGGATTAAATGAGTTAATACATCCAAGTGTTTAGCACAGCACCTGGCCTTAGGGACACAGTGAATATGTACTGGGTACCTACTATGGGCCAGTTTTTTTAGGGACTGGGTATATATTGGGTTGGCCAGAAAGTTCGTTTATGAAAAAACGAACAGAAAAAACCCAAATGAACTTTCTGGCCAACCCAATACATCAAGGGACAAAACAGACTAATCTCTGCCCTTGTGGCACCTACTGGGGGGATAGGTGGACAGAAAATAAACAGAAAAGTCGATTATATGGTAAACACAATGACAAATGCTATAGAGAAAGATAAAGCAGGGAAGGGAGTGGTGAATGCTGGGAATGCAATTTAGAAAGGATAGTCCGGGAAGCCTCACGGAGAAGACATTCCTCCAGGGAAGACTCAAGGGACGTGAGGAACAAGCCTTGCGGGTGGAAGAGTGTGCAGGCAGAGGAATAGCAAGCACAGGGGTTTGAAGGCCAGCCACCATGTCTGATAAAATGTCAGCTATCTTTGTGTGTGTGCGTGCCATTTCCTTTCTTTTATTGAAGTATAGTTGATTTATAATGTTGTGTTAATTTTTTTATATACATAAAGTGTGATTTATTTGCACCAAGTACGAAGAAGAACATTCATTTTCTTTTGTTTAAGGCAAGGATTTTCTAGTGAAGAATATTTAAGAGACAGCTCTATTCCTTCAGTTAAAAAACAACAACAATGGAGAAAATATAAGATGACTGACACAGATTTTACCACACAAAATTTTAAACGCTCAGACATTCTGCACAAATAATTGTGTACTTACATGAAATATCTAATGGCAAACGGCAATCTTGATGACAAAAATCCAACTCTTAGTTTGAAAGAATACAATAAAAAACAGGAATAAAGACATGCCAAATTCAATATACAAAAGGAAAGGACATGGACAGCCTATTTTATTTTATTTTATTTTATTTTTTTAATTTAAAAATGTCAGCTCTTTTTATTCTTATCTGCCTGGTCCCCTGCAGCATTTGAGTTTGTGAAATTGTTATCACCTTTTGTTGATGGAGGCTGTAGAAACTGGTCTAGTGACTCTGGTATTGATTGGGAAAAGACACAGGGGGTGGAGAGAGAGTATGGGTAGTACAAAGGAAAGTGAGAGAGTTATGTCCATCTCCTCTTCCTGAAAGTGGGCTCCCTGAGGGTAGGGACCATGCACCCAGGCCTGGGTTTTATCACAGCCTCTTATTACTATTAATAAATGCATGTGCGCATGCGTTAAGGGCAGTGGTTCTGGACGGCAGGGGTTTGAACAGAGTAAGGGGTAATGGCAGAGATGGTAGGGTTGAACTGAACTAAAGATAGGAGGAAGTTTGGCTTTAGGGTCTCATGTTTCTAGCTGTGCTGGTGACTCTGGACCAACGGCTGGTAGCTTTAAAAGGAGTTTTGTTTCCAGCTCATTAGAAACAGTCAGTTGGCTTAACTGCAAGGCTAGCTCCTAATTTGATGCACATAGAAGCAGATTGGAAACATTTTTACCAGAGTTGCTATTTTAGCAGGCCACAATTCGTGTGCCCACCAGGAAACCAGGTTTGGTATGAAAATAGCATACCAAACCCTGGCATCTTGTCTTCAGGAACCAGCAGTAGCTGGCTTTCTATCAGTGCTGCCTCTTAGGTAGAATACAAGGCCAAAAAAAGAGGAGTGAGATGGGAAGAGAATGATGTGTACTATTTGCAGACACAAGGAGAAATGGGAGGAACTCTGGTCGGCTCTCGTGTAAAAAGAGGATAACAGTACCTGCCTCACGTAGTGTTGTCAGGATTCCATGAAATGTCCTACGTAAAAGCGCCTGTGCATCGTAGGTATTAAATGTCAGCTCCCGTCCTCCTCCGGACTCCAGGAGACAGCTCCCTGGAGACTGATCTTCTCCCACCACTAGATCAGGATGGAGAAAAAGGGTTCCCCTCTAGGAGAGGTAAGAGAGCAGAAATCCAGCAGGGAGCAGACAGGCAGGGCTGAACGCCAGGGCTGGGAGCTGCAGCTGGCCACAGCCATCCCTGTGCATCCTCGTGCTGCTCCTTGCCTACTGCTGGGTGACCCCCCCCCCCACACTTCCCCAAGTGTGGGTAGCATCTTGAAACAAGACACAGCTCGGTCTCAAAAGGTCAAGCATGCAGCTGCCAGGTACGTAAACCACAAGTCATGGCTGGCAGGTGGATCAGTGTGAGGGCTGCTCTTGCTTTCTACCCTCTCAATTCCTCTCTTGTTTTTGAAAAAGAACCCAGCACAGGCAAGGTTCACACATCTTGTAAAAATTTTATTGCAACTATCAGAACCTCCCCTCAGCAAGAGGAGGAATTCATTCCTCCCAGAATCCGAAGAAGTATAGAACAACCAAACCACAAGGAGGGCGCAGATGTGGCTGGAACAAGAGACTCAAATGCCACCTGGCTTTATTATATCTTTGCCTGTTTATCTCTGCCTTTCTCACTGCAGCTGCAGTCTGGCTTTCCAGAAACATGACCGGCAATAGATTCCCCCGCTGGAGGGAGGGAATCTGACCTCAACTTTCTGGATTTCCCAGTTAAAAATTTCCAGGGAAGAAGTTCCTTGGTTCAGCTGGAGTTGGGGCCCAGCCCTGGGGCAGCTGGCTGTGACCAGAGAGGTGGGCTCACGCAAGAATCAGGACGTTGTAGCCTTGCTTGAGGGCTGCGAGCACGCCAGGCAGACAGCACTATGGAGGTCCACAACTCATATCTAAAGTGTAATCCTGGACTATAGGTGTTTCCAATTGTCAGTGGCCACCCTAGGGGTTGATGTCACTGTCATCTTTTTAGCAGGGTACAATTCACATGCTTAGATGGCAGGAGACAGACCGGGGCTAGGGGCTTCTGGAGAGAGAAGGGAGGCAAGCCCTCCCGGGATGCAGACATCCTCCCCCTTAGGCACCAGTCAGGGTACCTGTCCTTCCTCCCTTTCCAACACATCCGCTGCCCATGTGGCTCACAGTTTATGCCTGCAGAGGGAGCCAGGGAGCAGGGGTGAGCTTACATTTCAGACGTTTTGACTGACCGTGCCTTTCCCATCTTTCCTTTCCTCCTCTACCCTTGGGCCCTCCCTTGTGTAAAAACAGTTCTCCCAGGAGTAGACGCTGATCATGGGTCTAAGGGTGCAGGGGAGGCTACTGGAATGATTCTGGGGTCTCTCCTGCGATCCAAGGAGGCTGTGGGAAGGGCAGAAGCAGGGCAGCTCTTGGGCTCCACAGCGGGAGTTCACGCAGCTGGACTGTGGTGCTGTCCATAACCCAACCCAGAACTGTGGTCTCTAAACCCCCTGCCCCTCAGGCCCATGGTTCTCAGTCCCAGGAGGACTGGTTGGCCCCCAGTTCAGTTACGTGCCCTGGATCAACCAGATGGGGATGTATGTGGCATATTAAACACCTGGAGCAGATCTTTTTTTTTTGTTTTGTTTTGTTTTGTTTTTTTGCGGTACACGGGCCTCTCACTGTTGTGGCCTCTCCCGCTGCGGAGCACAGGCTCCGGATGCGCAGGCTCAGCGGCCATGGCTCACGGGCCCAGCCGCTCCGCGGCATGTGGGATCTTCCCGGACCAGGGCATGAACCCGTGTCCCCTGCATCGGCAGGCGGATTCTCAACCACTGCGCCACCAGGGAAGACCTGGAGCAGATCATTTTTTAACATCCCCTCCAACAAAGTTGTTTTCAACAATAATCATGAAATACAGCTAATAATGATTATAATGCCGGGAAAGAAACACAGTGAAGAAAGTTTATTATTAAACTTTGTATATATAGTCATAGCAGTAAAAAGTAAATAAATAAGATACAAAATAACTATTGCAGAATAATGAAGGAAAAATGTAATGATATGCTTTATTACACTATATATTTTTTGGAAAAAAGGAAAATAAATTGATACTTGCATATTGATCTACCACAGTAATGAATAATAACATTTCAATTTTTGTTTTCAAGTTATAACTATTGCAATCTTGTAAATAATTTGGTCAAGATAAATCTCTGCATATTCATGTTCAGTAACCATTATGATATGTCCATCTCTCTTTCCTCGTGGTTGACCAAGCAATACTTTTTATTAATTTTAATTTTAAAATGCTTTTCTCATATGAAGTAACATATAAATAATAGGTAAGTTTTTAAATATAAAAATAAATTTAGCAGAGATTCACAAAAATCCAATTTCACAATAAATTCTAGAAATTGCAATACCGTTCATGTCTTTGTGTCTTAGGTATTGATTCTAGTAGCTTTCAAATGTTGACATAGTTGAAAAATTTCTAGTAAAACAAAAAATTCGTCAAACATTTAAATTATTTTTAGTTAAAACTTCCGAAGTTTTTGTTCTCCAAAAATCAGAGTTCATGTCTGAATGATCACAAACAGTAATATTATTTGACCCATTGCTTTATATGTCAAGTGACCAGTTTTTGGTGATAACGATCAAAGCACTCAACTACTACCCTCTTGATTTCTTCTGTTAGTGTAAGACCAGCCTCTTCTGTCATTTCTCCTGACATTCATAAATGACAGAATTAAAGTACTGCAAGTTCTGCTTCTTCATTTTTGTAATCACCATGCTATTATTGCTTATTTTGAATCTACAGTTTAGATGCAGGAGTTTATAGTACTACAGAGGTTGGACATATGATGTGAGCTTGAATGATTCCAAACTGTTAGGAATTTACTTGAAACAAACTTGTGTGGCTGAGTCTGTGTGTATTTGGGCATGGCTGTAAAAACGGGAGTTCTCTGAATTAACTTCCTTGTAGAACGAGAGTTATATAGGATAAGTAATAAAAATGTGCTAATTTGAAACTTACACACATTATTAAAACTCAACAGTAATGCAGCAATTGTTTAGAACTTAGACCAACAAAAGATTTTTTCAGGAAGGAGTACTTTATCACTGACATTTTTTGGAATTGCCAGCACATGGTGATAATAAAAACCAGGTGGACTTCTAGTTGCTTTTATTATTGTTTTTAAATTCTCTACAGGCTTCCTTATTGCCTGCACCCAGGGCAGATTTTCCCCCTTGCCCAGCCGTTGGTTCACCACTGCATCCAGCTATAGTGGTGGTGCTGGTCAGGGGTGTTGGGGGCATTCACATACTATAGACAAATACTTCTTGGGCCTACCCTGTGTTTTAGGGCTATACTTGGAAAAGGGGGCACTGTTGTGACTGAGGCAGTTGCCCCACCTGGTGTCTATTGCAATGTCCTTCCTAGTTGCTTAGCATAACACACACACACACACACACACACACACACACAACTCTCTGACATGTCTACATACAACCACAAATGCAATGGGCTACAATACAAAGTTACATCAGCTACTGCATCCAAGGTGATGTCATGGAGCCATTGCTCTCTGAGTCTAGGTTGCTGAGTGAACTTCATTCCTTCTCCAATTATATTGGGAGCCCATATGATATTCATCAGACTATGGATTACTTAGCAAATGAAGCCACTAATTATACAGCTTATCCTCAAAGTCTATGTCAACACAGTTTCTCCCACCTTCATGGTATTCCTTGGCCAGTCCCTGTGTATAACTTCTTTCTTCTCTACATTGATTCTACATAATCCCCTCCAGGGGTGAGTTCAAATGCTGACCATAGAGTGAGCATTACTGAGCTGTGGAGCCCAGCAGTGTGGATGGTTAGTTTTCTCCAATTGGTGAGGGTAGGGGTGCAGTGAGGGATGTTTCAGAGGGGCTTGAATGCTTGGTTCCCCACTTCCTCTGGCCCCTCCTATACATTGCAATTTCTATTGCCAGAATTCCACTTTTTCCTGATCATGTTATATCCACATATGAAACATAGTGAGTTTGTAGATGCAAGTGGACAAATAATTCAATAGCCTGAAATATCAGTTTCTGAACTTGGTTTTTAGTGGTCTCAGGCCAGTAGCTAGTGGGATCCAATTAAGACCTTGATTTTGAATTTATGCCTATAGGGAAGACTTCTGGGACTGAGTTTGCTGCTCTCTTATATTAACTTACCCCAGTGCACTCAGAAGCTACCATCTGACCCTGTGCTCCTGGACTGTCTCATCTCTTGTAAACTGCTTTATGGTGGCAGCTATTGGTTCCCCCACAAACCTTACCACACATGTGGTCCCAGGTGAGCACAAGAAATAACATCTATTGATGTTTGCCACTTTTCACCAAGGTTGCTAATTTCCTATCTCTGAATACAGGGTAGAATCTTATTGCCTATGCTTCTACCTCAATACAATGACCCATTACATTTTCCTTGAAGGTCTGGCATTTGCAACATACTCTCTAGAACCAATTTATGAATTATTTAATCTTCTAATTTGAAAACATGACACTAATTCTAGTTGATTTCAGCAAAAAATAAAGGGAGGAAGACATTTATTGGAAGAATACTGGGGCCTCTGTAAAGGGTAAGTGTTGAGTAAACAATTGAACTGTGGGAAGAAGAGAAACCAGGCCACGCTGAAGGCCTCAGCAGCAGGAGTTTGTGGTCTTCCATCTAGAACCCTGTACCCTGTTATTAACGTGAAGCAGCCTCAGAGAAAACCAGGCCCAGTGTTTCTCAGGGGAGGATTTGACATTGGCCTACCTCAGAACTGGTGTCTGACTATGGCCAGGGGCCAGGTTGTGCAGTATAGACACGGCCTACTAGGGAGTGCAGGGTGGGGGCTACACCCTGTGTATCAGAGGCTGTACAAAGAGAAGGGGCAGTTCTTGTGACACAGCGGCCTCCACAGTAAATGTCCACTGCAGTTTTAGGGATAAAAGTTGTATCTTCTGCTTCCTTCATTATCCCCTGTCCTGCCGTGTTCCCACTCTCTGTACACACTAGGGCCCATTAAATCATGCTGGCTGACTGATGAAATCATGTCATTAGCTAAAAACAAGAGCTTATAGAAAAGATTCAAGACCAAGCTGGGCTCTAGGTAGGAAGATAATAGTGATTTGGTAAGGGAGAGAAGAAAACAAAGAGTTGAGTCTGAGATCCGGAAGGGAGAATTCAAAAGAACAGCATTGATCTGTATGACTCAGGCTTTTCCTGGCATCCTTGGCTCCCAAAGAACTCTCTCTTTTCTCAACTTGAGCTCCTATTGTCTGTACTGCTCATTTGACTCTGAGCACGGTAACTTGCCATGCTTTGTAAATTTCTACATGTAAGTTCCATCTCTCAAGCCACACCCCCAGATCCCCAAGAGCAGAATAAATCTTACATTTTTTTGCACCTCCAGTATCAAGTCTGTTGCTCCCTCACAGTAACTATGCAATGACTTTGCTTTGATGATGATAATTATGATGAGCTGTCCAGAGAGACTCACCATAGGCGTGAGTGGGAGAAAGAATTTAGTAAGTTTTCCTTTTTAATTATGTCTTTTTGCAAGAGAGAGGAGATAGTGGGGATATATGTTTATGTATAACTGATTCACTTTGTTATACAGCAGAAACTAGCACACCATTGTAAAGCAATTATACTCCAATAAAGATGTTAAAAAAATTATGTCTTTTGATTAAAAAAACATTAAATTAACAGCATGGCCATGACTATATAGAAAATTGATATTCCATTTAAAACAAGATTTAAAGAATTGCATAAGTAGAGTTTGGTTCATTTTTCACTTATCATTAATAGTTGTCATAAATGTTGAATCAGTTGCTGGTTTTCTTTCAAGCTCAAGTAGATTGCATATTTCTAATTCTAAATGAAACAATGTCTCAAAAAAATCTAGCAAGCTGCTTTCCACATAGTAGGCACTCAATAAATAGTAACTAAAATATAGTGGTTATAAAAATAGCTCACCTTCAATCACTTTTAGGCCAAAACTTCCATCTAAGGCTTTTCGGGGTTCTTTACCATCTTGATTCTCAAAACCATTACAGGGAACTTATATTTCTCCTAGTGGGTCTCAAAAGGTTGAAGTAGGGGGACCCAGTAATCAGAATCTCCCTGTGGAGGTAAGTTTTCTGATTCCTCTTCCCACTCTTCCCTTCACCTCTTGGAGAATCAGCAAGAATTATGTTATCTCCAGATGGGAAAGTGTGTTGAGATCACTTAGCCTTGTCTTTTCTTCCTTTCTTTTTCTAAACAAGAAACACTTTAAAAGTACACATTTATAACTTACCCGAGAAAAGGCTTTCTTTTTTTGTCTCTTCTTTGCTGTCAGGTAAAAGCAAAACCTGGGAGAGGAAAAACACATTGCCGGCATAGTCAAAATAGTCTCAGTTATGTCACTAACCCAGCTCTAATTTTCCCTTTCCCCAGATTTTTTCTTTGAAACTTGCTCTTCTTAGAACAGCATGGGCAGTTGAGGGTGGTTGACAGCCTGCCTCTTTATAAAGGCAGTCCATTTTCAAGAGGAAGAATAAGGAAGCTCAGGCTCGGAGACAGTGTCTGGGTTTGAACTGCATGTTATACTCCCTAGCTGTGGTCTCTCTCTGTGCCTCAGTTTTCTGTCTGTACATGGAGATAATAATAGTTCCTAGCTTTGGGGTTATTAAGAATTAAAAGAACACCTGGTATATAGTAAATACTCAGTAAATACTAGCTCTCATTATTTTTATTGGGCACGCTCTATAATATTTATTTGTTTATTGTGAGTCTACCCCAATTTTCATCAAAGTAGGTACTTAGACTATTTTATTCAGTGTTGTCTCTTTGCACCTGGAGCAATGCCTGGGCATAGCAGGTACTACAAAACATTCTTTGAGTAAATGAATATTTAGGGAAATTCCTAAATATATGCATACATGTGCACACACACCCACATACACTCACATACAATTACATGCATACACACATACTACACATATATACCCACAGTTAGGAATATAAAGTGTTTTCTTTCCAGGAATCTGGATACTCGCCCAGAGGACACGATAAGTTAGCAAAGAGAAGATTGTGAGAGACTCGGTGAGAACAGTCCAATTTCAGGAAATATTTTAGTATACTAATTCTGAGGTTTCACGAGAAGAGGTTAACACAGAAATTTGAAGGAATCCAAGAGGAGGGAGTGGGAAGTTGTCCTGAGTGAGGCAATGATGAAGAGGAAGAGAGATAGGGGAAGTCACAGGGGAGCCCTGGGAATCTGGACCATTCCAGTCTTGATGGACTGTCTGGGTCACATTGCCCCTGACTCCCACCCCACAAGGGAGGCTGCCCTGGGATCTCATGGGGTTTCTGCAGCGCGGGTTTTTACCGTTTCCAGGGCTGCCTCTATCTACCCATCCAAAAGTTGCTTTTCTATTTAGGTCAGTTTGCTCAGTTTCCCAGAGCTCTGGGGATTGTTTTAGCTGACAGTTCCTGGACATTTTCAGGCCTTCGCTGAGTCACTGCCTAAGAACTCATCCTGCAAAAAAATTCTGCGACTCCACTGACTAAGGCAACAGGCTGCAGCATCACAGCCCTAGCAACAGGCTCAAACTAACAGCAGCTCATTTTGAGGCTGTACAGTGTTTACCATAGGGTAGAGAATCCCAGGTATTCCTGATGGGGGCTCATCTGGTATAGACCTTTCTCCACGTGCTCTCCTGGGAGTCCCAGGCTGCTGTGACTTCAGCTGGAGAACCCCCCAGTCCTGCTCAGCTTCTCCTGGAACTTCTCCTGCCCATCCATTTCTCCATCCTGGTGTCCCTGGAAACAGTCCAAACATGAGTGCTCAGACCAAAGAATGTGAGAGGCTGACGTGGATCACTTCCTGTGTTATCTGCTCTCTGGAGAAACAGCAGGGATCCGCATAAAATACAGTTTAGCAATCACACACTAAGCCATAGGTCATTAATAATGTTAGTCCTCCTCATCTGGAAATTTTTGAGGCTTAGAGGGACTCAGCATAGTTCCATGAGTTTGGCAAATTGATGAAGTAGAAAGAGAGCTCTTTATCCACTTATACAGTAAACTTCTTTAGCAGCAAGCTTCTATAGAACAATAATTAATGAGCAAATTACAAAAGGTTTTCTCTAGTTAGAAAGGGTGGGCCTTCAAAATGAGCTCATTCATTTGAGCCTTCTTCATTCATCAAAAATATAGTGAGTGGAATCTAGGAAAATGGTACAGATGAACTGGTTTGCAAGGCAGAAGTAGAGACACTGATGTAGAGAACAAACGTATGGACAGCAAGGGGGGACAGCAGGGGGTGGTAGGGGTGATGGGGGGTGAGATGAATTGGGAGATTGGCATTGATATATATACATTAATATGTATAAAATAGATAACTAATAGAACCTGCTGTATAGAAGTAAAATCAAATAAAATTTCAAAAAAAATATTTAAAAAAATATAGTGAGAACTTGCTAAGTAGAAGGCTGCTAGGCAAGTGGGGGACAGTGAGATAATTAAGAGGGAATGAATACTGATTTTGCTGTACATAATATTGGGTGCTTTCCCAATCTTTGCAACAACTCTGTGAGGTAGGTATAGCAAACACTGGTACTTGTCTCCCCTTATCCATTCTTAGCTGCCTCCTTTTAGTAACAGAACTTTCCCCACCCTGAATGTTAGCAGTGTGTGTGACTTCCTAGCTATTCCTGAACAGGATGATGGGAGAATCAGATACTTGGGGCCGGTAAACATTTCCAAGCCTCCCTTGCAGCTAGGTGTGGTCATGTGATTAAATTCTATTCAATAAGTTTTGAACAAAAGTGATATGTACAACTTTGGGGTAAAGTCCTTACTAAGGAAGTGATTTCCTCTCTGCTCACTTTCCGGAGAACTGGAAGTAGATGTGGTAGTGGGGCTGGTGAGTAAGCTTTAGCTCATCTGGGCAACAGTAGAGCCATGTAACAAAAAGGACCTGGGTCCCTGGCTGGGCTCAGAGACCAGTGTCTTACCTGTCCTCAACCACCTGCCCTGCTATGGGACATTACATGAAAGGACAGTAAACTTCTATCTGATTTGAGTCTTTCTATTTGCGTGTCTCTCTCCTACCTAAGCTCAGTTTTTATATCATGGATAAGAAATCTATCCTAACGGTGAAAAAATGAAGGTAGGCAAATTTTCTAAAATCACCAAAGTGATTGGTGATATGGCAGAACCCGGGTTCAGACTCAGGTCTGATTGTATTCTGCTACCCCATACTATTGTCCTTAAAATAAGCAGAGAGACACAATTGTGAAATCCCTGGGAGCCTCAAGAAAAGTTGTACTGCAGAGATTTAAGCTGCTGTTCTTACTAGAAGCTTGACAGAAAAGGGGAGACTCTAGCATTCACTGAATACCTGCTACACAGCAATCACACTGATGTGCATTTTACATACGATACTACAGAGAAGCCACAGATGTTGGTTTCAAAATATGCACAACCTAAAGTGGCGTGTACTTAAATGACAATAATTTCTGAAAGGAGAGGGAGAGAGAGAGAGAGAACAAAAGAGTGCTCTCTCCTCACTTAGGCGAGGGTGTATCAAATCAGGAAGGACTTCAAGAAGGAGGAGGCACTGGGGTTGGGTCCTGCAGAATAGGTAGTACATATTTGGGGGAAAGGGCATTGCAAGTAGAGAAAGCAGCGTGGGCAAAGGACAAGAAACAGGAAAGAACCAGAGGTGGTCCCTCAACATGGCCTGAGGGAAGCTCCAGGAGGGTGGCAATGACAGTGGGCCAAGCCAGACTGGGGAGGGCCCCCAGGGACAGGCCGAAGAGTTCAGACTTCATGTGGAGGGTCAAGGGGCACTTTTAGAGTTCTGAATAAGATGGTGGAAAAATAAAAAATTCAGGGCTAGCGAACATTTACTAAGGCATTCCCTGGCCCCAGGCACTGGACGAAGACAGACCTATCTGTAACGTGGAGACCGGGAGGCGGGCTAGGAGGCTAACTAGGGAAGCAGCGGCAGTGGGAGAGAAGGGTCGGGAAGGATGTAAGAGGTGTCATGCAGGCAGGACTGACAGCACTTGACAGCCGACTGGGAGTAGGAGGTAAGGAAGAGAGAGGAACCCAAGATAACCTGGAGGTTTGTTTTCGTCTAGAAGCTTGAAGGGAAGAAAATTAAAGATAAATTCTGAGCAGCTTTTTTCTTAATTAACACAGTGAATGATACAGTAGTTCACAGTAGTTCTACAATGAACTAAAAAGACCTTCCTTTTCTGAGGAATAGGTTACAATCAGATAAGCAAAAGAGGCATAATTCTATATAGCACATGGTGTTTCTCTGAAGATGAAAGTGATGGTGGAGAATTGGGATTAGTGAGCCTTCAACTCTACACTTTTGAAGACCAGAATTCATGCTTTGCCTGGGAGCTGTCATGGCTGAAATGACCATGAGCAATGTTACCAAAGCTCTAGGGTATGACTCTGATTGACTTTTTTCTTTAACCGTCAGATAATTTTTAATCTGTAAGTTTATTCAAAAGTTTGAAAATACCTTGAGGAATCTTAGGAATCTCAGTAATCAGTGAGTGTGCTGTCTATATATCCATGACAACTTCCGGCTTCATACACATCCACTCAGCCTACTCCTCAGTGTGGGCTGCGAGACGTTAATAATTCTCCTTAAATCTGGCTTCCTCTTTCTTTGCCTTTCCCTCTCATGTCTTCAATCATCTTGCATCACAGGACACATATAAGTAGTGGGAAAGTGTTCAACTCTGACTAAATCAAAATCAGAGTCAAAGGCAAGTGTTTAATCATGGTCAAACACAAACTCATGTGTGAAGAGTTTTAGGCTCAAAGAAGTTAAATATTCTGCATTCCTGAGAAATCTAATCAATTTCTCATTCTGATGAATATTTTCATGTTGCACTTTGCTGCCACAAAACAAGTGAGTGTACCTTTTTGAGAGATGGTGTATCACTAAGAAATCTGAATTGAGAAACTGAAAGAAAACATTTGGTATCTATGTATTTTTTAAAAATCCATCCCTTGGACCTAGAGATTATCATACTAAGTGAAGTAAGTCAGACAGAGAAAGACAAATATCACATGATATCACTTATATGTTGAATCTAAAAAAATGATACAAAGGAACTTATTTATGAAACAGAAACAGACCCACAGACATAGAAAACAAAGGTTACCAAAGGGAAAAGGTGGTGCGGGGAGGGATAAATTAGGAGTTTGGGATTAACATACACACAATACTATATATAAAATAGATAACTAATAAGGACCTACTGTATAGCACAAGACACTCTACTCAATATTCTGTAATAACCTATATGGGAAAAGAATCTGAAAAAGAGTGGATATATGTATATGTATAACTGATTCACTTTGCTGTACACCCAAAACTAACACAAACATTGTAAATCAACTATACTCCAATATAAAATAAAAATTAAATTTAAAAAATCCATCCCTGAAAAAGAAACCAGGTGTCAGTTTCTAATGGGGGGCATCTTGGAGGTGTCATAAAGCTAAGCCCATACACTTATTTTTTTGTTCTTGAACAGATTCTGTGGTGTCACAGTTTTCCTGCTCAGGTCAGGAAGCTCATTCAATGATATTGCAACATGCTCGTAAGGCAACTTGTCTTCTCACCAAGCCTTGTCAATCAAATCCAAGGTCCTTCCATCTCTCCCGTACCTCACAGTCCACCCTCCTGCAGCTGTGACTTGTCAGGTTGGCACCTGGCCTGCTACGGCACCCACCTCTACCGAGCCTACTCTGGTTTGTGTCCACTCTCATGCTTCCTCCACTGTCCTAGGTCTTGACTCCTGCATCTCAGCTATGGTCAGACTGGAGCTGGGGTCTTGGCTATGATTAGTGAGGACTCCCAGCCGTCAACTCCTCTGTGGGGTGGGGTGGGTGGGCAGTGGGGACACTTGCAAAGGAAGCAATTGACTTCTTTTCTTGGGCCTCATTATTCATCTGACAATCATTATTTTATATCAACTCTTTAATAGGCATTGTTCTTTTTTTTTTTTTTTTTAGTTTCTGATTTATAACAAAGTGAATCAGTCATACATATACATCTGTTCCCACATCCCCTCCCTCATGCATCTCCCTCCCTCCCACCCTCCCCATCCCACCCCTCCAGGCGGTCACAAAGCACCGAGCTGATCTCCCTGTGCTCTGCGGCTGCTTCCCACTATCTATCTACCTTACGTTTGGTAGTGTATATATGTCCATGCCTCTCTTTCCCTTTGTCACAGCTTACCCTTCCCCTTCCCCATATCCTCAAGTCCATTCTCAAGTAGGTCTGTGTCTTTATTCCCGTTTTACCCCTAGGTCCTTCATGACATTTTTTTTTTTTTTAATTCCATATATATGTGTTAGCATACGGTATTTGTCTTTCTCTTTCTGACTTACTTCACTCTGTATGACAGACTCTAGGTCTATCCACCTCATTACAAATAGCTCAGTTTCGTTTCTTTTTATGGCTGAGTAATATTCCATTGTATATATGTGCCACATCTTCTTTATCCATTCATCCGATGATGGACACTTAGGTTGTTTCCAGCTCCGGGCTATTGTGAATAGAGCTGCAATGAACATTTTGGTACATGTCTCTTTTTGAATTATGGTTTTCTCAGGGTATATGCCTAGTAGTGGGATTGCTGGGTCATATGGTAGTTCTATTTTTAGTTTTTTAAGGAACCTCCATACTGTTCTCCATAGTGGCTGTACCAATTCACATTCCCACCAGCAGTGCAAGAGTGTTCCCTTTTCTCCACAACCTCTCCAGCATTTATTGTTTCTAGATTTCTTGATGATGGCCATTCTGACTGGTGTGAGATGATATCTCATTGTAGTTTTGATTTGCATTTCTCTAATGATTAATGATGTTGAGCATTGTTTCATGTGTTTGTTGGCAGTCTGTATATCTTCTTTGGAGAAATGCCTATTTAAGTCTTCTGCCCATTTTTGGATTGGGTTGTTTGTTTTTTTGCTATTGAGCTGCATGAGCTGTTTATAAATTTTGGAAATTAATCCTTTGTCAGTTGCTTCATTTGCAAATATTTTCTCCCATTCTGAGGGTTGTCTTTTGGTCTTGTTTATGGTTTCCTTTGCTGTGCAAAAGCTTTGAAGTTTCATTAGGTCCCATTTGTTTATCTTTGTTTTTATTTCCATTTCTCTAGGAGGTGGGTCCAAAAGGATCTTGCTGTGATTTATGTCATAGAGTGTTCTACCTATGTTTTCCTCTAAGAGTTTGATAGTTTCTGGCCTTACATTTAGGTCTTTAATCCATTTTGAGCTTATTTTTGTGTATGGTGTTAGGGAATGATCTAATCTCATACTTTTACATGTCCCTGTCCAGTTTTCCCAGCACCACTTATTGAAGAGGCTGTCCTTTCTCCACTGTACATTCCTGCCTCCTTTAGCAAAGATAAGTTGGCCATATGTGCGTGGGTTTATCTCTGGGCTTTCTATCCTGATCCACTGATCTATCTTTCTGTTTTTATGCCAGTACCACACTGTCTTAATTACTGTAGCTTTGTAGTATAGTCTGAAGTCAGGCAGCCTGATTCCTCCAGCTCCGTTTTTCGTTCTCAAGATTGCTTTGGCTATTCGGGGTCTTTTGTTTTTCCAAACAAATTTTGAAATTTTTTGTTCTACTTCTGTGAAAAATGCCAGTGGTAGTTTGATAGGGATTGCATTGAATCTGTAGACTGCTTTGGGTAGTAGAGTCATTTTCACAATATTGATTCTTCCAATCCAGGAGCATGGTATATCTCTCCATCTATTTATATCATCTTTAATTTCTTTCATCAGTGTCTTATAATTTTCTGCATACAGGTCTTTTGTCTCCTTAGGTAGGTTTATTCCTAGATATTTTATTCTTTTTGTTGCAATGGTAAATGGGAGTGTTTTCTTGATTTCATTTTCAGATTTTTCATCATTAGTGTACAGGAATGCCAGAGATTTCTGTGCATTAATTTTGTATCCTGCTACTTTACCAAATTCATTGATTAGCTCTAGTAGTTTTTCGGTAGCATCTTTAGGATTCTCTATGTATAGTATCATGTCATCTGCAAACAGTGACAGCTTTACTTCTTCTTTTCCAATTTGGATTCCTTTTATTTCCTTTTCTTCTCTGATTGCTGTGGCTAAAACTTCCAAAACTAGGTTGAATAAGAGTGGTGAGAGTGGGCAGCCTTGTCTTGTTCCTGATCTTAGTGGAAATGGTTTCAGTTTTTCACCATTGAGGACAATGTTGGCTGTGGGTTTGTCATATATGGCCTTTATTATGTTGAGGAAAGTTCCCTCTATATAGGCATTGTTCTTAAAGGCACAAAACTGAATTCAAAATGGACTCAACTTCCAAGATCTCACGGTCTATGGCAAGACAGACAAACAGAAATGGATGATTACAACCCAGTGTGGAGGAGTAGCAGTAGAGACAGGCCCAGGAATGATGGGTGCAGAGATAAGGGGCAGCTGACCCCTGATGACCAATGAAAGGAGCCACTGTTTCCCCCACCTCCCAGCTCACACCAGGGGTGTTTTCAAGTCTTCCTGTTCCCCACAGTTCACATGACCGCTGTGAACCCCTTCTATATTCAATTCCATTTTTATTTTCATTAAAATGTTCAAATTATGAAATACTTCAAGCATGCATCAAAATACTGAGAATATCCTAGGAGCTCAGGGGTGGTTTTGTGTGACAGCTGAGAGCACAGGCTCTAGAGCTGACCCACCTGCGTTCAGTCCCACCTCTGCCTCTCACCAACGTGTGACGTGTGACGTGGACAGCACCCCTGCCTCCTCCTCTGACACAGGGACAGCCATCGCCAACTTGTCAGGCTGCTGTGAGGTTAAATGTATACACCCTTGTAATGCCCTAGAACAGTGCCCAGCACGCAGCCGGGGTAGACGTGTTAGCTTTTATGATTTCTAGCAGACGTAAGGGTATAGTTTTCGTGGTCAAGCTGCCTGCATCTGAATCCCAGCCAGTTCCACCATCTGGTAATGGTATGATCTTGAGTAAGTTATTTCACTGTCCTGTGCTTCAATTCCCTTATCTGTAAGAATACAGATTGTATGAGAACAATCTCATCGGATTGTTTTAAGGAATTAAGTGAGTCAAGACCTGGAAATCTCCTACAATAATTCTGACACATAGTAACCTCCCAACAAATATTATCTATTTAATACTACAGATTAGAAACTCTGTACCCTCACTCAGTCTTAACAGGTGCTAACATTTGCCATATTTACTTCAGACCTTTTTATTTTTCAATTAAATAAAATGTTACTAGAGGAAAGACTTGTGGTTGCCAAGGGAGAGAGGGTGGAGGATGGATGGAGTGGGAGTTTGGGATTAGCAGATGCAAACTATTATATACAGAATGGATAAACAACAAGGTCCTACTGTATAGCAGATGGAACTATATTCAATATCCTGTGATAAACCATGAAGGAAAAGAATATGAAAAAGAATATATATGTGTGTGTGTGTGTATATATATATATAATTGAATCCTTTTTTTGTACAGCAGAAATTAATACAACCTTGTAAGTCAACTATACTTGAATAAAATAAATGAAAAGATAGATAAATAAAATGTTACAACTAAAGTAGAAGCCACCATCTTCCCTCCTCATCCCTTCTGCCCATCTCCAGGCCTATCCAGTCTTTTGACCATGGTGTGTCTCCTTCCTAGCCATGTGGAACTGCTTTTACATTATAAATCAATCAATCAGTCAGTCCATCCATAATATGTATCCATAAGCAATGTATAAATCTGCCTTTATGTTTTACATGCTATTTAAGTGATATCGTACTATAAATATTCATCTGTGCATTGACTCTTCTCTTCCTCCCCCACCCCCCATGCTCTCTCCACCCACCTTCTTTTCTGAGATTTATCTATGTTCTAGTTCATTCATTTTCACCACTGTACTGTACACCATTGAATACATAAACCAGGGTTCATTAATCCATTCTCACAGGATGGACAGTTAGGTTGTTTCCAGTTTCTGCTATAGTAAATGATCCTGCATCAGCCATCTTTGTGGGCATACCCTTTTGAAGTGCTCTGAATTCTGGAGTTTCCATGTTTTTCTAACAATTCTGTATCTGTTTTGCTCTGCAAAGCATCAGGCAAGTATCTTTGGTCTCAGTATGTTGAGGGTTGTGCCAGATAACTCAGGTGCATTGTCTTATCTAATCCTCACAGTTATTCTGCAAAGTAGGTGGCAGAGTAGAATGATTAAGAGCAGGGACTCTGATGCCAAATACCTGGGTTCATATGTCAGCTCCTCCACACACCGAGAGCAGGGCTTTGAGAAAAATCACTGAACATCTTGGTGCCTCAAGTTCTTCCTGTATAAACTAGAAGTGATAGTTGTACCTTTTTGTGTGGCACTATGGAGAAGATTAAGTGAATTATGTAAAACTCTTAGAACAGTGCCCAGCACATAATGAATGCTATGTAGCTGTTATAACTAGGCAGTTTTAACTTTTTCACAGAAGGGGAAACAGAGGCTCAGAGAAGCTAAGTAACGTTTCCAAATTCACCCAGCTAAATTGCATGCAACCCTGCTGAGGTATGGATTAGAAGTTAGGCATATGTGATGTTGCAAGCTTCCAAACCCATGCCCTTTCCACCGTGCCACTTCCACCTTATATGGAACTTAGTGTCCATGCAATAACTGTCTCTAAGTGCGATTGACTCAGCCAAGGAGATCTGGAGCCAAGAGCGAAATCACTGTACATGGTCCCTCTTTCTGAAGCTCCAGCATGTATCCCCAGTGTGATCAGAAATTTGTCACTGGACTAATGCACAGTGCTTCTAACTGGCTTCCCTCCTTCCACTCATGGAGGCCAGAATGACCTGTTAAAATTTAACTCGGGGCAAAGGAGCAAAGGCACAGTGGAGCAAAGATAGTCTTCTTAAATGGTGCTGGAACAACTGGACATCCACATGCAAAAGGATGAATATAGACACAGATCTTACACCCTTCACAAAAATAAGTTCAAAATGGATCATAGACCTAAATGTAACGGACAAAATTATAAAACTCCTAGAAGATAACAGACGAGAAAACCTAGATGACCTTGGGTATGGTGATGCCTTCTTAGACACAACACCCAAGACATGATCCATGAAAGAAATAATTGACCAGGGGCTTCCCTGGTGGCACAGTGGTTGAGAGTCCGCCTGCCGATGCAGGGGACACGGGTTCGTGCCCCAGTCCGGGAGGATCCCACATGCCGCAGAGTGGCTGGGCCTGTGAGCCATGGCCGCTGAGCCTGCACGTCCGGAGCTTGTGCTCCACAGTGGGAGAGGCCACAACAGTGAGAGGCCCGCGTACCGCAAAAAAAAAAAGAAAAAAAAGAAATAATTGACCAGTTGGACTTCATTAAAATTAAAATCTTCTCTGTGAAAGACAATATCAAAAAAAAAATTAGAGGATGAGAAGACAAGCCACAGACTGGGAGAAAATATTTGCAAAAGACACTCTGATAAATGACCATTATCCATAATATACAAAGAGCTCTTAAAACTCAACAATAAGAAAACAATATGATTTTTAAAATGAGTCAAAGACATTAACAGACACCTCTCCAAAGAAGATACACAGTTGGCAAGCAAGCACATGAAAAGATGCTCCACATCATACGTCATCAGGGAAATGTAAATTAAAACAACAATGAGATACAACTACATACCTATCAGAATGGCCAAAATTCAGAACAATGTCAATGCCAAATGTTGATGAGGATGTGCAATAACACCAGAAATTGCTGGTGGAAATGCAAAATGGCACAGCCACTTTGGGAAATAATTTGTCATTTTCTTATAAAACTAAACATACTCTTACCCTACAATCCAGCACTCCTTGGTATTTACTCGAAGCAGTTAAAAGCTTATGTCCATACAAAAACTCCATACGAATATTTACAGCAGCTTTACTCATGATTGCCAAAATCACGAAGCAAGCAACTAACACATTCTTCAATAGGTGAATGGATAAATAAACTATGATACTTCCAGACAATGGAACATTATTCAGCACTAAGAAAAAAAAGAGCTAGCAAACCATGCAAAGACATGAAGGAAACTTAAATGCATATTACTAAGTGAAAGAAGCCAATCTGAAAAGGCTACATACTGCATGATTCCAGCACTATGACGTTCTGGAAAAGGCAAAACTCTGGAGACTATAAAAAGATCAGTGGCTGCCAAGTGTGGGAGGGGGAAGATATGAATAGGCAGAGCACAGAGGATTTTTAGAGCAATGAAAATACTCTGATATTATAATGATGGATACGTGTCATTATATATTTGTCCAAACCCATAGAATGTACAACACCATGAGTGAACCCTAAGGTAGACTATGGACTTTGGTTGATTATTATGTGTAAATGCATGTTTATCTTTGATAATAAATGTACCATTCTGGTGAGTGATATTGATAATGGGGGAGGTTATGTATGTGTAGGTGCAGGGGGTATATGAGAAATCTGTATCTCCCTCTCAATTTTGTTGTAAATCTAAAACTGCTCTAAAAAATAAAATCTTTTTAAAAATGTAAATCAGTTCCTGTCACTCCTCTGCTCAAAACCCTCCACTGGTTTCCCATCACACTCAGAATGAAGCCCAAATTCCAGACTCTGATATGGCAGACCCTCAAGGTGTGCTCCCTGGCTTCCTGTCCTTACCTCTTCCCCTTGCTCTCGTCATACTGGATTCTTTGTGGCTTTGAACTTGATACCTCATCCCACCTCAGGGGCTTTCCATCTACTATTCCTTCTGCCTAAAATCTGCTTGTCCTACATCTTTATGTGTCATTCCCTTGTTTCACTCAGGTCTCTGCTCTGATGTCACATGCGGCACGAGGTCTTCCCTGAACCTCAAAAGAGCTCTCTCACCCCTTACCTGCCTGTCTTTTCCAACCAATCAGAGCCAATGCTGCCCATAGCTCTAGAGCAGGTGTTTTTGTTGCTGGATCTTTGTGAGGTCCTGGGGGCTGGGGACAGGGGCTGGTGTGGCCAGGATGGAGGAAGGAAGCAATGGAGGACCACTTAGGGTAGCCTCTATTTGCCCATTGGTGGAAATTTCCTTCAGTATTTTAACCAGTAGGGCAGCATGAATCCATACCACTCTATCAGCAGGACCTAGAGCTATGCTAGGCAGATAGTAGGCACTTGAGAAATGTTTGTTTAATTAAGTAAATAAGGGAATATAGACCAGCAAGAACAAAACTTTGGGGTGAGGAAGTCCAAACAGCTTGAAGCTACCTGCATAGCAGAGTGGGGCCCATTACCCAGCTTGTAACCTCAGTTGACCAAACAAAATTAGAGGCATGAGGGAGGAAGGTAGAGAGGTATTCCTGGCTATTGGATTTGATGGAAGCTGGGGAAGTGAAGAAGGGCCAGTCTCCTCCTCTTTGGTGGCCAGTTCTTCTTATCCACTGCAGGAAAACGGGGTCTGCTCTTGTGTGGTCCACTGGAAGTTGCTCCTCTGGTCTGCCGTGCCTGATGCTGACTTTGCTGGAGGGGTTAGCCTACTGCTTTTGGGATCTGGTTCAGCTCCAAAATGCACTGTTCCCTCCAAGTGGGCGAGAGGGAAGGTGGGGGAGGGGCAGCACTCTTCTGCCTGCTCTGGCTGTATTGCCCGCACCACCACCCAAGGCCCTGAAGGTGTTAGAGGGTACGCTCATGGCATTTCAGGGTGTACAGGGGCCTCATGCTCAGAAGGGCTCTAGACTTAGTTTAATGCTCGGCTATTGACATCTGGAAATTTTAACAATTTTTGAACAAGGGACCTGCATTTTCATTTCACACTGGGTCCTGCAAATTACGTAGCTGGACCTGAGGGTACCATTCCTGTAAAACAAGAAAACAGCCTGCCCAAGTTCAACCCCACCCACAAACAGACTAAGACTTCTTTTTATGGCAGGAAACAGCTGAGCCCTGGGCCTGTCTGCATAGCAAAATGGGGCCCATTGCCCAGCTTTATACCCTCGGGTGGCCACACAAAATTAGACAGAAGTTTTAAAGAGCTGCTGAGCTCCTCCTTTTATTCCCCCAAGCAGAAAGGACAGCAGCAGGATTTATGATTATCTGGCATAGAATGATGCCCAGAGCTCTAGGTGTGCAGAGTACATGGGGAATGAATGGTCCCGGTGTGTGCACACCCATACACACCTCAAGTGTTTTGGTTTTATTTGTTGGTTTGTTGCTGATTGAATAGAGACATCCTGACAACTGAATTCTGGCTTCCCAGACTTTGGGAAGCCCAAAGAGTTTCCTCACAGACACTTGATATTGCCCCATTAAGCCCCTCAGGTGAGAGAGAAGAAAACTGAGTTTAAGGCTGCGGCTGCATGGAGCTCCAGTTCCTTCAAGTTCTGGTGTTTTGTTTTGTTTTGTTTTTCAGGGATTTGAAGCCTCCAGGGGCCAGGTCTGTGCTTCAATTGTCTGGGTACACCTACCACCAAGCATAGTGCCTTGAAAATAGCCTGACTCAATCAATGTTCATTTTTAACTAATGAATTAAGCCACTGGCCCATTCAACTGCTGCTCCCTGAGCCCCTGCTATGTGGCAGGCACAGTACTAGGCTATGGGGGTTCAGCTGTGAAGTGTATGTGAGTCTCCTCTGTGCTGCAGTCTGTGCATCCAGCTCTCTTACTTGACCTCAAACTCAACACACCCAAACATGAGCTCATGTGTCTTGGCTAAGCCCAGTCCCTGACTCATGTTCACCACTGAGTGGACAGCACCATTATTCAGAGAAGTGACTGGGAGCACCAGACCCAAACTGGCCAAACCTCTTGGTTGAGTGCATTACTCTACTCTCCATGCCTTGGTTTCCTCAGAGAGTTGTGAGGATTGAATGAGCTGATGCATGTAGAATCATGTGTACTGTGATCACCTATTATGACCACTTATTCAGGAACTCAAGTCAGAAAACCAGGAGTCAAGCTGGTTACCTCCTTCTCCTCCAATCTGCATCCCCAAGTCCTATTAGATCCCTTCTCAATGGTTGAGGAATCCATTCAGGGCTCTCCCTCTTTAGCAACAAAGTCCTGGTCCAAGCTGTCACCATCTGTCATCTGGACTACTAAAATTGTCCACAACTGGTCTTTGCACCTCCGCTCTTGGCCGTTCTATTCTTCATTCTACAGCTAGACTGATCTTTCCAAACATCGATCTGATCATGTCACCATGCCTACATGATCCTCAGGGTTTCCAGCCTCCGCTCACACCACTTTCCCCTTTGTTCTCTGCTCTACCAACAGGGGCACTGCTGACATTTTGAGCCAGACCATTCTTTGTTGCCGGGGACTGTCTTGTGCATTGCAGGATATTTAGCAGCTTCTCTGACTTCTACCTACTAAATGCCAGGAGCAACCCTCCTCTTAAGTTGTGACAAAAAATATATTTCCAGGCATAGCCAAATGTCCCCTGGGGGTGCAAAATCACCCCTGCTGAAAACCTTTTGATGTAAAGTGCTGTCTTCTCTCCTGAAAGAGGGAACAGGCTGCTTCTTCTGCTTAGAGCTCTCTCTGGGTCTTGCCTTTGTGCCTAGTTAACCCCTTCTTGGCCTCAGAATCTCCATTCCATCATCACTTCCTCAGGAGAAGCTTCTCTGACACCCCTGCCTACCTGGTCCCCGATCATAAACTCATCTAATGTTGGGTGTACTCTTGTGTGGAACATATGACATGGTAATCAAAACAAATGGTTGTTTTACAACCCACATAGTTGTACTGATAATTTTGCTGTTACTTGTATGCTTATTTGATTGACATCTGTCTCACCTAACAGACTGTAAGCTCCATGAGGGCAGGGACTGGGCTTGCTTCCATCATCTTGTAAGCCCAGGATACACTGTATGCCTAGTACCTGACACACAGTCGGTGGTCTATCGATATTTGTTGAATCTATACATGCACGAAAACACAGCCCCTACCCTCACGGAGTTGTTTTCTAGGGATGAGATAGGCAAGAAAACAAACAAATTCAACACAAAATTCTGTGATGAAGTAATTCCATACTGGGAGCACGTGGAGTCCCTAGCACAGTCTTAGGGAGGCCGAGGGTGCTCCTGGAGGAGGTGGTATCCCAGGCCCTGTTAGGAGAGCTGAAGGATACTTAGGAGCGAATTGAATGAGGGATGGAAGGGAAAATGTGGGGAATATAGGGGGCTCCAAGTGGGAGGATCAGCTTGAGCAAAGACTCAGAAGTGAGACCGCATGTCTCCTAAATCCCTGCTTCTTCTCGAGCTCTTCTGCCCCCTTCTAACTCCTGCTAAGGCCTTGCGTAGGTGACCCCTGTCAGAAGGAGGTGGGAGTGGAGGCAGGACAAGACCCTGCTGGCTCTTGAGTAGGGGGACCAACCACCCCAGTGTGCCCAGGACTGTCTTTTGTGTTCAGCCTTGAAAGTCCCACATCCTAGGAAACCCCTGGTCTCTGAACAAACTGGACAGCTGGTAACCCTGCACGGGGTTTGCCCATGGCCATCCACACCACCTGGAAGGAGCAACAGGGCATCTGACCACCTGGGAATGATCTCTGGGTTTGAGTCCGGCTCCGTTCCTCACCAGGTCTGTGATTCTGGGGAAGCCGTGTCTCCCCCTCCTGCTCAGGGTCCCCTGCCTCATATGTCTGCTGCAAGAGCCTAATGAGAGGGCATCTATGAACATGCTTTGTAAGCTTTGAAGTGTAAGGAATTTTTATTATCATTCCTCTCTGGATCATTCAGGTCTGGAAGGGCTGGAAATCCCTGCAGGGCCCTACCGAGGACTCAGGGAGGCTGCTCCCTCAATCTGTCTGCCCTGAGTGATCTGCCCACCAGGCAGCCCTAGCCAAAGCTCGTTTGGACGGCCATCCCCTGGACTCCTGGTCTGGCCACCTCGTCTCCTGCTTGCACCTCCTTTTCCTTTCACCGGAGAACAAACACATTTAGAGTTTAGAGGAATGAAACCGCTCTGTAAAATACTTGTCTGGTGGAGAAAAGCTTCCCATTCCTTTAGAGAGTATGCACACCACAGAGCAGAGCTTCCCAAGCATTCCTCCAAGTGAAACACATGCAGGCCTTGAAGCCAAGAGGCAAGCACACTGGGCGGGTCCCGTTGCAAAAGCAGGAGACTGCATCCTTTCCTCTAATCTCTTCCTGGAAACTATCCTTTTCTCCTGCAGCCCAGGGCTGTTTACTCTGGTTTACCTCCTGACTGGGTGGTTCACATCCACATGGCCAACACAGAGGCTGCACGTGACCCGTGACTGTGACCACCGCCCAGACACTCAGGCTGTGAAATAAATCCTGAGCAGGCCAGGTCAGCTCTGTGGTTCTGGGGCTCCCATGAGTGCTAAGTGGACTTGACAGTAGCTCAAAGGGCCTTGGGATAGGGTTGCCAGAGAAAATATGGGATGCTCAAGAATTGCACAGGTCATACTTATACTAAAAAGTATTCGTTGTTTATCTGAAATTCAAATTTAACTGGGCATCCTACATTTTTATTTGTTAAATCTGGTAACCCCACTTTGGGAGCCCATTTCTGAGTCAATTTTTTCACTTCCTGGTGGGACCAGCCCATACCCTTCATTTCTTGCTGAGATTTCTGGGTCCAGTCTTATTTCTGTCCCCTGCTGATGGGTCAGCAGATTCCTTGGCACTGTCAGGTGGGATTTGGAGTAACCTGCTCCGAAGTCTACACCTAATGAGTGGATGAGAGAGCTGATGTGAGATTGGAAGGCAACCAAACTGGGGCATCTTGCAAGATCTTGAAGAGAGCACCTGTAGACACAGAAACTATGACTGTGGTTGGCTTAAGTGAGTGACTCTTCCAGGGAAATATGTATGGAAAGGCCTTTGGCTGGGTAGCTGCCTGTTGCTGAGATGCTGGGAGTGGGAGGGTTAGATATCACTCCTTCTACAACATATCTTTTGCCTTTGGGGTTTTGGCTCCTGGGAAGAGTGGAGCCTTGTGTGTCTATTTGTATCCAGGAATACACAAGGGTCCTGGGAGAAAAAGCATTAGGGTTTCAACTTCTTTTCCTTGACTTTCAAAATATTAAGCCTTGTGTGATAGAGGAAGTACTCTTGGCTGAGGTCAGAGAGTAGGGAAGGTAACGGGGCTGGGGGTGTGGGGTGGGGGGACCTCCACCAGAAAACACTCATAAAGGAAGGAGGTGGGAAGATACGGGGCTAATGAAGGAGTGATAATTCTAGACACTGTAGCTGATAGTGGAACCCTTTTTTTTTTTTTTTGCGGTACGCGGGACTCTCACTGTTGTGGCCTCTCCCATTGTGGAGCATAGGCTCCGGATGCGCAGGCTCAGCGGCCATGGCTCATGGGCTCAGCCGCTCCGCGGCATGTGGGATCCTCCCGGACTGGGGCACGAACCCACGTCCCCTGAATCGGCAGGCGGACTCTCAACCACTGCGCCACCAGGGAAACCCTGGAGCCCATTTTGATCCTGGCCCAACTCGGGGGTATTGGAGGGTTGGGCAAAAAGGGCACGCATGTGAACCAAAAGAGCTGTGCAGTTAAGAGTTGTACATTAGGGCCCGGGCAGTTTTTCTGTTGGGCCTCCTCATTGTGGGGATCTTCTCTCATTTCTTGAGGAACACTAAGACTGGACAATTGGCACAATCTATGCGGGCAGCTGTAGAGACAGCGAGCTGGGCTCTGGGAACAGTAGGCGTGGTGACTCAGTCAGCCCTGATCTTTGGAGATTGACCAGCACCTCGGCGGACTCTCCAACACACCTGCAGGTTGGAAGCATCTGAGATGGAGACTGGGGTTCAGAGCTCAGTCGTCCTGAGGACACTATTCCGTAATGTCTGAGTCTCTTCTCTCCCACTAGGTGGCAGCAGGTGAGTAAAAAGAACGGCCAGGTTGGGTTGAGGGGCACGGATAGGTTGCGTGCGTGTGCGCGTGCGTGCGTGTGTGTGCGCGCGTGCAGTTTGCGGGGAGGACAACCTGGGTAAATAACCAAACTTCTCCAATTTGGCGGGTGGGGGCTCCCAGTTATTATAATTCAGTTATTAAAGAAGTGGAACCTTACTGTGTAGTCAAGGGTTAGTGAGATCAAGGCTTTCAGGAGACATATGTTTGGAAGGAACTGTCCATTTGGCTACAGGTTGACACCAGATTGGACTTCTTTTGATTAAACTTCGTTTGACACCAGATTAAACTTCTTCCAAAGGGAAGAGCTTGCTCAGTTTGTCACTTGTGATCTTTCATGAATGTTCAATTTGTAAAGAAGGAGGAAAAGGGAGTGGGTTACGGCCTATGTTTAAAAGGCTCCCCTCTCTCTGAGTGCGTGCAGCTTTCTCTGAGTTTTGAAGAGTGGTGTGCAGGCTGGATTCCAGGCCCCTGCTGCTTCCTCAGATGTGTGCCTCAGCATAACCTTACATTCTAACAAAGAATGTTCTAGAACGTAAGTGCCATTGCCCTATCATGACATTGTTGTAGTAACAGAATCAGTGAACGCTTACCGTATACCAGGTACTATTCTAAGTATTGATAATTTACATATTTGCTTGGAACATTTTGATCCTCACAGCTGCAACTTCAGGTGAGGAAACAGAGTAACTTGCCTAGGTAACAACAGTGGTGGAGCTGAGCTTGCTCTCTTACCCACCTGCTGTCCTGCTAGACATGGAAAGTTCTGTAAGGAAATTCAGGCAAGGCAAGGAGAAAACAAGAGAGAAAATAAAGTAGAACCATGAATAAAATTGGCAACAAAATGCTTGGCATGAAGTCCTATTTACTAGAGAGAAGCCACATGCTAGTTAGCTCTGAGCTTTTTTGTAATCAGCAGGGAGAGGGATATCAGCATCATTTTAAGATCCCCAGAATCTCTAAGGTATAAAGTTCAAGTACCAGGGGAGAAGCACAACTATTTGTGGAACTAAGATAAAAGGAAATTGTCTCCAGCTGGTCTTTGAAGAGCCACTTATCCAAGGTCTCACAGCTGCTCAGCCAGAGTACACAGCCCCGCTCTGCCTCTGGAGCTGGACCTGGCGCTCCTAGTAAATGTTTCTCGAATGGATAAGTGACCGCCCAGTGAAATCAACTCAGTGGTTCAGGAGTGTCTGGAGCAATGGGAGGGCAGCTTCATGTTATGGTGTTAATTGTTACACAAGAGTTGTTTATAAATTAAGTGTTCATGCCTCAGAGACTGCCTGTAATAACTTTAACATATTCCCAAACACCAAAGCAAACTAATTTCTAAATGCATTCACTCAGGGAAGCAGCACAAATGGCTATTGTGTGTCTCCTTTTTCTTCTGTAGACACTAAGAATTTGCTTGGAATCAACCTGATATGAATGGAATTTCACTTACTCACAGGAGTTTCACAAAGACTCAGTCATATTCTTTCTCTGTCTCTCTCTTCTGCCCTCCCACCCCTACAAGACTTCGATGGACACAAGGCTTGAAATCAGATATTGGGCTGCTCTGATAGATGTAGAGAGGGAATATTATTACAGGTAAAAAACTGCTTATAAATTTCTTACAGCAATTGAAAAAAATGGAAACATTAACAGCTAAATCCCAGTTCAGTTTACACTTCATTAAATAAAAAATCCTTCAAACATGATCAGCATTCAAGGAGGCTCTTCCTCAGCAGAGTTGAGCAGAACTAAACCCATGGCCAGTGAGAAGGAGGCAGATGGCCTCAAATCCATAAAAATCCCCAAAGCTCCATAACCTGGCTTATATTTTCACCAAACAGTGTCTAAAATCTGTGTAGCACCTCTTAAACTGAATGCTTGAAACTAATACATATTAAGAATCTGCTACAGTCTGGCATGATTTTTTGGTTCTTTTACACACATTCCCTCCTTTGGGATCAACAGCAACTTTGGGATTTAAGTTGGGCAGATATAATTATCCCTGTTTTATAGTTAAGAACACAGGCTTAGAGAGAGAAAGAAACTTGCTGGAGGTTATAAGTGAATAGGGGCCCTCTTGAGAACAGTAAGGAACCCAGAATTTAAACTGGGTTCTTCTGCACTCTTGCACTCTGTTCTCTGACCTCTAACCTCCACTGAAGAAATGAACCCCTACCTACTGGAAGGTCAGAGAACTATGAAGAAAAAAGGAATGCCAGGTGCCAACTGATCCCAACTCCACATCTTCTAATAAACCCACTTTTCTTGCTGGTGAGGATAAGGAAAGGTGAGATCTTCAGGCCAAGTCTTTGCAATCTACTGTGTGGAGCACCATCAGAGCACTCTCTGCTGGGGCTTCCCAGGCCATATTTTTCAGTTTTTATCCCTTCTGCTGTCATGGTTGAGCTCCCTTTGACTGCATTGATGCATTAGGAGGCCCACCCCCATCCTGCAGATGTGGGGGCCCAAGAGGCAGAGGCTACTGCACAGAGGCACACTCATGTTCCAACAGGCTGTGCTTCATACTACCTGTGCACCGTGGAAGTTTCCCTAACTCTCCTGGGGTTACCATGAAGGCCGAAGAAGGTGAAAATATACAGATAGCACCTAGCAATCTTCCTAGCATGATAGTTTTAGTGATCCCTAACCTTTCATTCATTTATTGAGTCATTCATCCATTTATTTGGCAATTTTTATCGAGCACCTGCCATGTGCCAAACATTGTTCTCAGTACTGGGGATGCAGCAGTGAACAAAATAGACAAAAATCTCTGCCCCTAAGGAGTTTACATTCTAGGGTAGAAATAGATAAAAACAAAACAGATACAATAAATAATTGCAGCATATAATCAATATAATGAAGAAAAAATGGGTGATGTGATAGAGAATAGTTGATCCTGTAAGGCCTCTCTGAAGAGGTGACATTTAAGCTGAATTCTGGAGGACAAGAGGAGTCAGATAAGCCATGAGCCTGGACAAGGGCTTGCCAGGCATAGAAACTTCAGTGCTGGGATTGGGGTGGAAGTGACCTTAGACTTTCTCAGAGCTGTCAAAGATTTGTGTGACAGGAGTGGAGAAAGTGAGGACGAAGGGGTCAGGAGAAAGGGTGGGAGACAAAAGCAGAAGCCAGATCTCACCACCCTTGGATGCCATGGTAAAGAGTTTTGGCAAACTGAAGGAAGTCAGGGAGCCCACCATGTGGATACACCTGGGAAGAGAGGGCCAGCAGTAGGGGCATCAAGTATGTGGTGTATGGGTGCACGCATGAGTGCATGTGTGTGTGAAACACCTAAAAATATACCCTCAAAACACAAAAATCAACAACTACCAGAACTGCAGGGAGAAATGGATAAACCAAAAGTTGGAGATTTTAACACATCCCAGTTGGAAACGGATAGAATAGATAATAATTGTAACAGGCACAGAGATATAGTAGATGTGAAAATACAATAAACAAATAAATACACTACACATACATCCTTTTTTGGCATATGCATTACTTTTGAGTACACATGGAATAGTTACAAAACTGTGTACTAAGTCAGTAAAGAAGCCTCAATAAACTAGAAGGATCAACATCATTCAGACTATGTTCTCTAAAATGTGAAGGAAAATTAGAAATAAATAACAAAAAGATTTTGGGTTTTTTTAAACACCTATATGTGAAACTAAATGGCATCACTTGGGTTAAAAACTAACTCATAAGGGAAATAACAAAAAGATTATAACTGAATGACAATGAAAACACTGTGGGACTTGAAAAGTAAGTGTATGGTTTAAAATACATTTATCAGGATGCAAGAGAGATTGAAAACAAGTGAGCTAGGCCATCAACTCAAAGAATTAGGAAACAAGCAACAGAACAAGACTCAGACAAATAAGATAGTAGGAAATCATAAAAACCAGAGCAGGAATCAGTGAAATGGAGTAACAACTACAACAACAAAAAAGATTAGTCAAACTAAAACCTGTTCTTTCAAAAGACTAATAAGATAGGTCTTTGTCAAGACAGATCGAGAAAAAGAAAAGACATTATACAAATAAACACCACACAGAAAAATAAGTATAGATATAACAGAAAATTTAAAGTACAGTTATGGACTGAATGTTTGAGTCCCCCTGCAAATCCATATGCTGAACTCCTAATCCCCTATGTGATGGTATTTGGAGGTGGGGTCTCTGGGAGGTAATTAGGTTTAGGTGAGATCATGAGGCTGAATCCCCATGATGGAATAAGGGCCATTGTTAGAAGAGGTGGAGACACCAGAGCTCACTCACACACCCTCTGTCTCCCTCCATGCCCACACTGAGGAAAGGCTATGTCAGCACACAGTGAGAAGGCAGTTGTCTACAAGCCAGGAACAGAGCCCTCATCAAGAACCAAATCTGCTGGCACCTTGATCTTGGACTTCCCAGCCTTCAGAACTGTGAGAAAATTTCTATTGTTTAAGCCACCCAGTCTCTAGTATTTTGCTAGAGCAGCCCAAGCTCACTAAAATAAGTATATTATGAAAACTTTATGTTAATAAATTTGAAAATCTATATGAAATGAAAACATTTGCAAATATTGATAAAGAGAGAAATTGAAATTTGAATAGATGAATAAGTTCTAAATAAAATGAAACTGTAATCACAGATCATCTATATGAAATGAAAACATTTGCAAATATTGATAAAGAGAGAAATTGAAATTTGAATAGATGAATAAGTTCTAAATAAAATGAAACTGTAATCACAGATCTCTCCTAAAAATCACCAGGCCCAGGTGGTTTTCATATGAATTTTACCAAATTCCCAAGAACAGATATTTCCTATCTTAGACAAGTTCTAGACAACAGAAAAAGAATGAAAACTGTTCTGTCATGAGGCTAGTGAAATCTGGTTTCCCAAACTGGATAAGAATAGTTCAAGAAGATAAAAATATAGGCCTATTTCACCTTGAATATAGATGTGTAAATCCGAAAAAAATATTAAACAGAATTAGAAAAAAAGTATATCAAAATCATAATAATCATCAAATATGATTTATCTTAGGATTCAAGAATGGTTCAATGTGAGAGACCTTCAAGATGGTGGAGGAGTAAGACGTGGAGATAACCTTCCTCCCCACAAATACATCAGAAATACATCTGCATGTAGAACAACTCCGACAGAACACCTACTGAACACTGGCAGAAGACCTCAGACTTCCCAAAAGACTCCCTCAGGCGACCTACACGCAGAGGTGGGGCCAAATCCAAAGCCGAACCCCAGGAGCTGTGTGAACACAAAAGAGAAAGGGAAATCTCTCCATGCAGCCTCAGGAGCAGCAGATTAAATCTCCTCTATCAACTCGATGTACCCTGCATCTGTGGAATACCTGAATAAACAACGAATCATCCCAAAATTGAGGCGGTGGACTTTGGGAGCAACTGTAGACTTGGGGTTTGCTTTCTGCATCTAATTTGTTTCTGGTTTTATGTTTATCTTAGTTTAGTATTTAGGGTTAATTATCATTGGTAGATTTGTTTATTGATTTGGTTGTTCTCTTCTGCCTTTATTTTTAATATATATATATATATTTTTTCCTTTTTCTCTTTTCTGAATCTGTATATGTATGCTTCTTTGTGTGATTTTGTCTGTATAGCTTTGCTTTTACCATTTGTCCTAGGGTTCTCTCTATCCATGTTCTTTTTTTTTTACTATAGTTTAGCGCTTGTTATCATTGGTGGATTTGTTTTACAGTTTGGTTGCTCTCTTCTTTCTTTCTTTCTTTTTTATTACTTTTTAATATTTTTATTTTTAATAATATTCTTTTATTTTTTATTTTAATAACTTTAATTTTTTTCTTTCATTTTTTCTTTTTTTCTCCCTTTTCTTCTGAGCCATGTGGCTGACGGGGTCTTGGTGCTCCTGCCGGGTGTCAGGCCTGTGCCTCTGAGGAGGGAGAGCTGAGTTCAGGACATTGGTCCACCAGAGACCTCCTGGCTCCACATAATATCAAATGGCAACAGCTCTCCCAGAGATCTCCATTTCAACGCCAAGACCCAGCTCCAATTAATGACCAGCAAGCTACAGTGCTGGACACTATATGCCAAACAACTAGCAAGACAGGAACACAACCCCACCCAATAGCAGAGAGGCAGCCTAAAATTATAATAAGGTCACAGACACCCCAAAACACACCACCAGATGTGGTCATGCCCACGAGAAAGACAAGATCCAGTCTCATCCACCAGAACACAGGCACTAGTCCCCTCCACCAGGAAGCCTACACAACCCACTGAACCAACCTTAGCCACTACAGTCAGACACCAAAAACAACAGGAACTATGAACCTGCAGCCTGCGAAAAGGATACCCCAAACAGAGTAAGTTAAAGAGAATGAGAAGACAGAGAAACACACAGCATATGAAGAAGCAAAGTAAAACTCTATCAAAACAAACAAATGGAAAGGAAATAGGCAGTCTACCTGAAAAGGAATTAATAGTAATTATAATAAAGATGATCCATACATGGGACTGAGTGAACTGATGAGGATGATTATAATTCTTGTAACTTTCTGTTTGAATAATAATAAAAAAAGATCCAAAATCTTGGAAATAGAATGGAGAAAATACAACAAACATTTAACAAGGACCTAGAAGAACTAAAGAGTAAACAAACAATGATGAACAACACAATAAATGAAATTAAAAATTCTCTAGAAGGAATCAATAGCAGAATAACTGAGGCAGAAGAATGGATAAGTGACCTGGAAGATAAAATAGTGGAAATAACTACCACAGAGCTGAATAAAGAAAAAAGAATGAAAACAATTGACGATGGTCTCAGAGACTTCTGGGACAACATTAAACGCACCAACATTCGAATTATAGGGGTTCCAGAAGAAGAGAAAAAGAAATGGACTGAGAAAGTATTTGAAGAGAGATTGAAGAGATTATAGTTAAAAACTTCCCTAATATGGGAAAGGGAATAGTCAGTCAAATCCAGGAAGCACAGAGAGTCCCATACAGGATAAATCCAAGGAGAAAGACGCCAAGACACATATTAATCAAACTATCAAAAATTAAATACAAAGAAAAAATATTAAAAGCAGAAAGAGTAAAACAACAAATAACATACAAGGGAATCCCCATAGGGTTAACAGCTGATCTTTCAGCAGAAACTCTGCAAGCCAGAAGGGAGTGGCAGGAAATATTTAAAGTGATGAAAGGGAAAAACCTACAACCAAGATTACTCTACTCAGCAGATTCGTTTTCTTTTTCTGTGGCATCTTTGTCTGGTTTTGGTATCAGGGTGATGGTGGCCTAGTAGTATGAGTTTGGGACTGTTTCTCCATCTGTTATATTTTGGAAGAGTTTGAGACGGTAGGTGTTAGCTCTTCTCTAAATGTTTGGTAGAATTCCCCTGTGTCTCATTCAGATTTGACAGAGAAATTAAAAGGAACTTCTCTAGGCAGGAAACACAAGAGAAGGAAAAGACCTACAATAACAAACTCAAAACAATTAAGAAAATGGAAATAGGAACATACATATCGATAACTACTTTAAAGGTAAATGGATTAAATGCTCCAACTGAAAGACATAGAGTAGCTGAATGGATACAGAAACAAGACCCATATATATGCTGTCTACAAGAGATCCACTTCAAACCTAGGGACACATACAGACTGAAAATGAAGGGATGGAAAAAGATATTCCAAGCAAATGGAAATCAAAAGAAAGCTGGAGTAGCAATTCTCATATCAGACAAAATAGACTTTAAAATAAAGACTATTACAAGAGACAAAGAAGGATACTACCTAATAATCAAGGGATCAATCCAAGAAGAAGATATAACAATTATAAATATTTATTCACCGAACATAGGAGCACCTCAATACATAAGGCAAATGCTAACAGCCATAACAGGGGAAATTGACAGTAACACAATTATAGTAGGGCACTTTGACACCCCACTTTCACCAATGGACAGATCATCCAAAATGAAAATAAATAAGGAAACACAAGCTTTAAATGATACATTAAACAAGATGGACTTAATTGATATTTACAGGACAGTCCATCCAAAAACAACAGAATACACTTTCTTCTCAAATGCTCATGGAACATTCTCCAGGATAGGATACATCATATCTTGGGTCACAAATCAAGCCTTGGTAAATTTAAGAAAATTGAAATCTTACCAAGTATCTTTTCCGACCACAACACTATGAGACTATATATCAATTACAGGAAAAAAATATGTAAAAATTACAAACACATGGAGGCTAAACAATACACTACTAAATAACCAAGAGATCACTGAAGAAATCAAAGAGGAAATCAAAAAATACCTAGAAACAAATGACAATGAAAACACGACGACCCAAAACCTATGGGATGCAGCAAAAGCAGTTCTAAGAGGGAAGTTTATAGCAATACAATCCTACCTCAAGAAACAAGAAACATCTCAAATAAATAAACTAACCTTACACCTAAAGCAACTAGAGAAAGAAGAACAAAAAAACCCCAAAGTTAGCAGAAGGAAAGAAATCGTAAAGATCAGATCAGAAATAAATGAAAAAGAAATGAAGGAAACAGTAGTAAAGATCAAGAAACTAAAAGCTGGTTCTTTGAGAAGATAAATACAACTGATAAACCATTAGCCAGACTCATCAAGAAAAAAAAGGAGAAGACTCAAATCAATAGAATTAGAAACGAAAAAGGAGAAGTAACTGACACTGCAGAAATACAAAGGATCATGAGAGATTACTACAAGAAACTATATGCCATTAAAATGGACAACCTGGAAGAAATGGACAATTTCTTAGAAAAGCACAACCTTCTGAGACTGAACCAGGAAGAAATAGAAAATATAAACAGACCAATCACAAGCACTGAAATTGAGACTGTGATTTAAAATCTTCCAACAAACAAAAGCCCAGGATCAGATGGCTTCACAGGGGAATTCTACCAAACATTTAGAGAAGAGCTAACACCTACCGTCTCAAACTCTTCCAAAATATAACAGATGGAGAAACAGTCCCAAACTCATACTACTAGGCCACCATCACCCTGATACCAAAACCAGACAAAGATGCCACAGAAAAAGAAAACGACAGGCCAATATCTCTGATGAACATAGATGCAAGAATCCTGAATAAAATACTAGCAAAGAGAATCCAACAGCACATTAAAAGGATCATACACCATGATCAAGTGGTGTTTATCCCAGGAATGCAAGAATTCTTCAATATATGGCAATCAACCAACGTGATAAACCATATTAGCAAATTGAAGGAGAAAAACCATATAATCAACTCAATAGATGCAGAAAAAGCTTTTGACAAAATTCAACACCCATTTATGATAAAAAACCTGCAGAAAGTAGACATAGAGGGAACTTACCTCAACATAATAAAGGCCATATATGACAAATCCACAGCCAACATTTTTCTCAATGGTGAAAAACTGAAACCTTTTCCACTAAGATCAGGAACAAGAGAAGGTTGTCCACTCTCACCACTATTATTCAACATAGTTTTGGAAGTTTTAGCCACAGCAATCAGAGAAGAAAAAGAAATAAAAGGAATCCAAATCAGAAAAGAAGAAGAAAATCTGTCACTATTTGCAGAGGACATGATACTATACATAGAGAATCTTAAAGATGCTACTAGTAAAATACTAGAGCTAATCAATGAATTTGGTAAAGTAGCAGGATACAAAATTAACACACAGAAATCTCTTGCATTCCTATACACTAATGATGAAAAATCTGAAGGAGCAATTAAGGAAACACTCCCATTTACCATTGCAACAAAAAGAATAAAATACCTAGGAATAAACCTACCTAAGGAGACAAAAGACCTGTATGCAGAAAACTACAAGACACTGATGAAAGAAATTAAAGATGATACAAAGAGATGGAGAGATATACCATGTTCTTGGATTGGAAGAATCAACATTGTGAAAATGACTATACTACTCAAAGCAATCAACAGATTCAATGCAATCCCTATCAAACTACCAATGGCATTTTTCATAGAACTAGAACAAAAAGTTTCACAATTTGAATGGAAACACAAAAGACCCTGAAGAGCCAAAGCAATCTTGAGAAAGAAAAACGGAGCTGGAGGAATCAGGCTCCTGGACTTCAGACTTACTACAAAGCTACAGTAATCAAGACGGTATGGTACTGGCATAAAAACAGAAATATAGATCAGTGGAACAGGATAGAAAGTCCAGAGATAAACCCATGCACATATGGTCACCTTATCTTTGATAAAGGAGGCAAGAATATACAATGGAGAAAAGACAGCCTCTTCAATAAGTGGTGCTGGGAAAACTGGACAGCTACATGTAAAAGTATGAGATTAGAACACTCCCTAACACCATACACAAAAATAAACTCAAAATGGATTAAAGATCTAAATGTAAGGCCAGACACTATAAAACTCTTAGAGGAAAACATAGGCAGAACATTCTATGACATAAATCACAGCAAGATCCTTTTTGACCTACCTCCTAGAAAAATGGAAATAAAAACAAAAATAAACAAATGGGACCTAATGAAACTTAAAATCTTTTGCACAGCAAAGGAAAACATAAACAAGACAAAAAGGCAATCCTCAGAATGGGAGAAAATATTTGCAAACGAAGCAACTGACAAAGGATTCATCTCCAAAATTTACAAGCAGCTCATGCAGCTCAATATCAAAAAAACAAAAAACCCAATCCAAAAATGGGCAGAACACCTAAACAGACATTTCTCCAAAGAAGATATACAGATCGCTAACAAACACATGAAAGGATGCTAAACATCACTAATCATTAGAGAAATGCAAATCAAAACTACAATGAAGTGTCACCTCACACCAGTCAGAATGGCCATCATCAAAAAATCTGCAAGCAGTAAATGCTGAAGAGGGTATGGAGAAAAGGGAACCCTCTTGCACTGTTGGTGGGAAGGTAAATTGATACAGCCACTATGGAAAACAGTATGGAGGTTCCTTAGAAAACTAAAAATAGAACTACCATATGACCCAGCAATCCCACTACTGGGCATATACCCTGGGAAAACCATAATTCAAAAAGAGTCATGTACCACAATGTTCATTGCAGCTCTATTTACAATAGGCAGGACATGGAAGCAACTAAATGTCCATAGACAAATGAATGGATAAAGAAGATGTGGCACATATATACAATGGAATATTCTTCATCCATAAAAAGAAACGAAATTGAGTTACTTGTAGTGAGGTGGATGGACCTGGGGTCTGTCATACAGAGTGAAGTAAGTCAGAAAGAGGAAAACAAAAACCTTATGCTAACACATATATACAGAATCTGAAAAAAAAAAAAGGTTCTGAAGAACCTCGGAGCAAGACAGGTTATAGACACAGACATAGAGAACAGACTTGAGGACACAGGGAGGGGGAAAGGTAAGCTAGGATGACGTGAGAGAGTGGCATGGACATGTATATATACTACCAAATGTAAAATAGATAGCTAGTGGGAAGCAGCCACATAGCACAGAGAGATCAGCTCGGTGATTTGTGTTCACCTAGAAGGGTGGGATAGGGAGGGTGGGAGGGAGACACAAGAGGGAGGAGATATGGGGATATATGTATATGTATAGCTGATTCACTTTGTTATGAAGCAGAAACTAATATACCATTGTAAAGCAATTATACTCTAATGAAGATGTTTTAAAAAAAAAGAATGGTTCAATATTCAAAAACTCTATCAGTGTAATTTTCCATATTATAAAGAAGAAAATAATTTGATTAACTCAATGAATACAGAAAAAACTTTTGGTAAAATTCATCACTTGTTTATGTTAAAAACTCTTAGAAAGTAGAAAGAGAAAAGAATTTCCTTAACTTGATGAAGTCCATATACCCAAACCTTAATATTATTCATACCAAGTATAAAGTATAGAGTATATTAGCATAAAATGTTAGTATTATACCTAATTGAGTTACTTCAGCTTTATTTCCTGTAAGGTCGGGAATAAGGCAAGATGCCCACTATCACCACTGTTTAACATAGACCTGTAGGTCCCACGACACTTTAAGCAAAGAAAAAGGAATAACAGGTATAGATAGAAAGGAAAGAAATGAAACGGTCACTCTTTGTAGATGATTTAGTTTCCTATAGAGAAAAAGCAACAGAATCAACAAATATTAAAACGGATAAGAGAGTTCAGCAAGGCTGTCAGATACAAGATCACCTTATAAAAATCAGTAGCACTTTTAGCCATCATCAGAATCTTTTAAAAACTAGCAAGGTAGCCATGTGTTCTAGGAGCAGGGAAGTGCCTTGTTCAGACCTACATTTATAGGGTGACCCAAAAAGAAAATATAATTAACTGCATTTCTGATCCTGGCGTCAAACCAATCAAAAGGCAAAGAAGTGTGGCTAGCTATTAAGGGGGCAGAGAGAGGAGTAGAAGCTGTAGAAATGTGAGACCAGAGAGAACTTTAAGATAGGAGAGATACAAGGGCTTATTAGTCTAGCAGGAATGATTCAGTAGAGAGATTAGTGATGGGGAAGAAAGAAGGGTCCAAGTTGAGAGGGAATGGGATCCACAGCCCAGGTTGTGGGACTGGTCTCATCTGATATAAGAGACACATCTTCAGTTCTAATGCCAGGAGGAGGGAGAATGTGCTCACCCCAGAATATAGAAAACTTGGTGGTAGAGAGAAGACAGAGATTTCCATTTGCCCAATAAAACATGAAGCCAGGTCATCAGCTAAGAGTGGGGATGAGGAAGGGCTGGGGAGAAGATGTGGGAGTTTTGAGGGCAGAAAACAAGGCATGAAATAGTCCTAAGTGATATGATACAAAACTCAGACTGGCTTTGTAACCCCAGAGCCTAGAGCCCTCAAGTACTCAGTAAGAGCGTGTTGAGTGACTGACAGAGTGGAGGAAGGGAAAAACAGTGGGGACCCAGAGGGCTCGGTGTGGAGACCTGGGCTGGGTGGAGTGTTTGGGTGGGGAACTTGGGCCTGGATGACAGAAAATCAAAGATCACTAGATTTGGGGGTCAGAGACCTGGCGTACAGATCTGGCTCCACCATGTCCCCTCTGTGGGTTCCTGTGAACTTCTTTCTGGGCTTCAGTTTTCCTCATCTGGAAAATGGGAATAGTGGTGCCTGCTGCCTTCACTTCTCAGAGCTGATGTGAAGACTGTGTGGGTTACTTTCCACTTGCCACCCCTGCTAGATCCTTCCTCACCATTTCCTGCCCTGCTCTGTGCCTGGGGGGACTCATCTCAGTGGACTGCAATTCCCAGTTCCTCTGCCCTCTGGCCTGCCTTGGGGCTCAGCCAGGGTAGTGGTGGGAACCAGCCGCAGAGGGGAAGCAGAGGACAGAGCACTTAATGCCCACATTCCCTCCCGGCCTTGCTGTGATCCTGGCAATACCTCTATAGTCACAGCTCCTATTAAGCAGCCCCATGTTCTTGGCTCCAGTTCTCATGGGCTCAGATAACACCCTTCCATCTTCTTGCCCCTTTGGGCCTAAGGGTGGTAATAGCCCCTCCTGCTTCTGGTCCTGGGGTATTTCCTGACCCTGCCCAGATCTCCGTAAATAGTCCTTTCATTAAACTCTTATCAGTCTCTTTTGAGGGTTCCATTCATTCCTGCCAAGCCTTGAACACAAGGGCCAAGGACAGAAAGGTCACCCAGGTACTGAACAAAGGTGAGAGAAGTGGAGGTAGGGGATGCACAAGAGGAAACAAGCATAAACGTAAGGACCATCTGTAAAATGTGCCCTGGTCTGACCAGAGCAGGATGATTCTGCTATTACCCCATGGCCTTGGTGCCTCCTCCCCCTTGAACTGGGGAGATTGTTCTGTTCTCTAGTGACAGAAAGAGCTCAGATTAATGCTGAAGTGTAAGGAGGTTGCAGAAACAAAGCCTCCATGGTCCCACCCAACAGAGGGCCCAAGGGACAGGTAAAGGCAGGCCCTGCCCTTGGGCTCAAAGTGTTCTTGGAAGCCACTGACCTATGACAAAGGTGCTCAGGTTTCCCACAAGAAAAAATGGGCTTGCCAAAAATAGGGCAACAAGCAAATCATTGATAAGGTCAAGAAAAAAAAATCATTGCTGAGATTAGCCATTCATTATGTAAGTAGTTAGATCTCCAATGACAAGCTTCTCTATATGCTGCTCTCTCCTGTTTATTCAGAGTGCCCTTCTAGGTTGTGTGTGCCAGACTGGGGAGGAGAGGCCAGCTTTAGGGTCCCAACTCTGTAATGTGAAGGACAAATCCTCTTCATCTCTGCTGCCCCAAACTCCTTCATTTGCAAAGTGAGGAGCTTGACGGCCATTTGGTCAACCTCACCCTGCTCACCCTGGTTCTTCTTCCAGCTTCCCCCAGTTAAACCTCCTGGGCCAGGCCTGACAGCCCACACACTCGTGGTCATGATCTCTGTTCATCATCACTATTATGTCTCCTATACCTACATCCAGCAGGGCCAGCACACCCAGCATGCTGGGCTCTGACATGAGCACTGGACCCCTTTATCTCTCTGCCTCTCGCCCTTTGCAGCCAGCCAGACCCCAACTGGCACCTCAGGGGCAAGGCCCATGTACTAGAATTGAGTGGACCTGAGTTGCTCAAATTTAACTCCTTTCCTCGGAGCCTTAGTGTCCTCATGAATAAAAGCAGAGGCTATAACAGCTGCCCCCTGGCTTCCACTCAAGTGCCTCGCAAGATGTCTAGCACAGAAGACAATCAAGGAAGGGGAGTACCTCCTTTCCTTCACCCTGGGGTTCTCCTGCTGCCTGACGCCTGAGTCCCAGGCTTTCCCTGTTGAATGAACCATTGTAGAGAGCACAGGGGATGAGCTCTCACTGGACATTCTCTGGACTTCCCTGTTTCCCTCTTAGAGAATGACCCTGAACACAGGATAGGTTCCTACCCCACACTGGCTCAAACTTCCTTCTTCATTTTCCCAACCTGCTTTCAGCCTAAACCTGTCTGAGTAATAATACCTTTGAGCTCCAAAATTCTATATTTCTTTATTCATATAAGGTAATGAAACTCTGCTCTGAGATCTATAACACAGGTGCAAATATTCTGTATTCACTGACGGCAGAGAGTAGAATGCCTGACACTTTCAGTTATTTATAACTTTCAATTATTTATATATGACATTTAAAAATGCAGTATTATTCTGCATACATTTGACCTAAAATTCATTATGAGCTATAATAACCTTTACTTCACTATCTAATAAACACTAACTTTAATGGACCATTTAGAATATTTGTGTTTGGACAAGATTTGGATAGCTCAGTTCTCTTTAAAAAGCTATCCAAGGATGTTTGACATGTTTTCACTTGATAACATTTCCCAGCAGTAAATGGAGGCATTAAAAATCACACCATAGCTCAATATCTGGATAAAACTATAATTCAAAAAGATACATGCACCCCTATGTTCATAGCAGCACTATGTACAATAGCCAAGACATGGAAACAACTTAAATGTCCATCAAAGGATGAATGGATAAAGATGATATGGTATATATACACAACGGAACACTACTCAGCCATAAAAACAGATGAAATAATGCCATTTGCAGCAACATGGATAGACCTAGAGATTATCATACTAAGCAAAGTAAGTCAGAAAAAGACAAATACCATATGATATCACTTATATGTGGAATCTACTGATAAAGTATGACACAAATGAACTTATCTATGAAACAGAAACAGACTCACAGATATAGAGGACAGACTTGTGGTTGCCAAGGGGGCGGGGAGTGGGGAGGGATGGGTTGCGAGTTTGGGATTAGCAGATGCAAACCATTATACATAGGATGGATGGATAAACAACAAGGTCCTACTGTATAACACAGGGAACTATATTCAATATCCTGTAATAAACCATAATGGAAAAGAATAAGAAAAAGAATATATATATATATATTTGAATCACTTTGCTGTATAACAGAAATTAACACAACGTTGTAAATCAACTATACTTCAATAAAATAAATTTCTTAAAAATTATACCATTGCCCAACATTAGAGTTAGTTCATAGTGAGGGCCTTTGGAGAGAGAGACCGCAAGAGAGAGAGGGACAGTGTGGGGAGTAAGCATTCCATTTTCACTTCTCATTTTGGGCCATTTAAATGATCTAACTTTAACATTTGTATTACTCTCCTTTATAAACGTCTATGTCAGCAGAGGTTGGGAATTTGTGATTTTTTTTCTCTTCTTTGTTTCCTGTATTTAAAAAGAGTATAAATCTATGTACTTTATATATTATACCATTTATAACATAGATTATGATACATATTAGTATCTATTTTATATATACCATTTGAATAGTTTGTTAAGGCATAATAAACAATAAGATGCCTATATTTGATGAGTTTTAACATATCTACATATCCATTAAACTATCACCAAAATCAAGATAATGAACATACCTATCCCCCCAAATATGCACCCTCCCCCACCCATCCCCAGAAAACACTGATCTGCTTTCTGTCAATGTGATTATTTTGCATTTCTAGAATTTTCTATGAATGTAATCACACAATATGTATTCTTTTCTGTCTGGCTTCTTTCACTCAGTATAATTATTTAAAGATTTATCCATGTTGAATGTATCAATAGCTTATTCCTTTTTATTGCTGAAGAGTATTCCATTTTCAGAATACACTAAATTTGTTTCCAATTTGGGGTTATTACAGGTTATTACAAATAAAGCTGCTATGAATATACATACACACGTCTTTGTATGGACTTTAGGGCAAATACCTATGAGTGGAATGGCTGGATCAGATGGTAGGTGTATGTTTAGCTCTTTGATAAACTACTAAAGTGCTTTCCAAAGTCGTTGTACAATTTCTCATTCCCACCAGCAATATATGAGGGTCCCCGCTGCTCCATGTCCTTGCCAGCATATGGTATGGTCAGACTTTTCATTTTAAACATTCTGAGAGGTATGTGTTGGCATCTCATTGTGGTATTAATTTGCTTTTCCCTCATGACTAGTGTTGTTGAGCATATTTAAATGTGCTTATTTGCCATTCATATATCTTTTTTTTTGATGAAGTGTCTGTTCAGATCTTTTGCCCATATTTTTTAAATTGGGTTGTTTGTTTTCTTATTATTGAGTTTTAGAGTTCCTTATATATTTCAATACAAGTCCTTTATCAGATATGTAATTTCCAAATATTTTCTCCAAGTCTGACTTACCTTTTTATTCTTTTAGTAGTGTCTTGTGAAGAGCAGATGTTCTTAATTTGATGAAGTCAATTTACCAACTGGACTTGCTTTGGTGTTGTAGCAAAGAAATCTTTGTTTAATCTAACATCACAAAGGTTTTCTCTTATGTTTTCTTCTGTAAGTTTCATAGTTTTAGGTTTAGATTTAGATCTTTTAGATTTAGATCACTGAGATCTTTAAGATCATTTAGGTCTTGAGTTAATTTTTGCATTCAGTTTTGTATATTGTGTGAGATACAGACTGAAGTTCTTTGTTGTTTTTGTTATATGGGTATCAAATTATTTCAGCACCCTTTGTTGAAGAGATATCCTTTCTCCACTGAACTGCCTTCGTATTTTTGTTGAAAGTCAACTGACCATATATATGTAGATCTATATATTTCTGGACCCTCTATTGGGTTTCACTGACCTATTGGGTCCCTCTATTGGGTTCCTATATCTTGGTGTGAATACAATACTGTCTTGAAGATTGTAGCTTTATAATAAATCTTGAATTCAGGAATGTAAGCCCTCCAACTTTATTCCCATCTTCTCAAAAGTGTTTTGGTCTTTGTATATTCATATAAATTTTATAATAAGCTTGTTAATTTTTTACAAAAATGTCTAATGAGATTTTGATTGGGATTATGTTAAAACTATAGATCAACTTAAGGATAATTAACATCTTAACAATATTGAATCTTTCAATCCAAGAGCCTGGTATATCTCTCAATTTATTTAGGTCTTCTTTAACTTCTCTTATCAACATTTGTGGTTTTCGGAGTACAGGTGTTGCACATATATTATTAAATCTATCCTTAAGGACTTTATATTTCTATGCTGTTATAAATTGTATTGTTTTTCATTTCCATTTTCAATTGCTTGTTTCAAATATATAGAAATGCAGTTGATTTTTATATATTGACATTATATTCTGCAAACTTGCTAGGCTCATTTCTTATTTACAATAGCATTTTTGTAGAATCTTTAGGATTTACAACACAGACAATTATGTTCGAGGTTTGAGGTTCGAGGTTCGAGGACAGTTAGGTTCGATCCCACATGCCGCGGAGCAACTCAACCCGTGTGCCACAACTACTGAGCCCGCACTCTAGAGCCCACGAGCCACAACTACTGGGCCTGCGTGCTACAACCACTGAAGCCCGCATGTCTAGAGTCCATGATCTGCAACAAAGACAAGCCACCACAATGAGAAGCCCTCACACCACAAGAAAGGGTAGCCCCCACTCGCCGCAACTAGAGAAAGCCCATGTGCAGCAACGAAGGCCAAACGCAGCCAAAAAAAAAAAAAAAAGAAGTACTGAAAGTGAACATCTTTGTCTTTTTTACAGTATTAGGAGAAAAATATTCAGTCTTCCACCATTAAATATGATATTAGCTATAGGTTTTTGACATAGGTGTTCTTTATCTTTATATAATTTCCTTTATATGTCTAGATTACTGAGAGTTTTTTATTATGAATGAATATTGAATTTTGTTTAATGCTTTTTCCATGTCTGTTGAGATAATCATGTGGTTTTAATATTTTAATCTGTGTAACATGGTCACTCATATTGATTGGTTTTTGAATGTTATGCCAAATTTGCATTCTTGGGACAAACCCCACTTGATCATAATGCATTAGTTTTTAATATATATTGTTGGATTTGATTTGCTAAAATTTTATTTAGAAAATTACATTTATGTTATGAAGGATATTCTGTAGTTTTCTTTTCTTGTTGTGTTCACTTATTTTTAGGCAAGTTTGATATAATCAGTGTTTTGCCCATTCATCCTTTACGAATGAAAGCAAAGAGCAAGACTTAGAATCTCTGAGAGATTTGAGTGTGTCACTGACACCCACAAAATTTTAGTAACCAGGATATTTATCCCAAGGTTTTATATCATTTTATGCATAAAATTATACAAATAAAGAATAAGAAGGAAATGGACCAAAATTTTAATAGTAGCTTCTGTGATCTCCAGACATTTGAGGAAGTCCTTTAATAAGAAAGAGAGACATAAAAAAAAAAACAGCAAATAGAAAACAGAGCTTTTAGAGAAAATAGCTGGAGAAAAAAACAAACGTTAAAGAAGTTCTAATTATTAGAATAATTTTTTAAATAAGTAACCGTTATATTTATTTATTTATTTATTTATTATTTTTTTTTTTTGCGGTACGCGGGCCTCTCACTGCTGTGGCCTCTCCCGTTGCGGAGCACAGGCTCCGGACGCGCAGGCTCAGCGGCCACGGCTCACGGGCCCAGCCGCTCCACTGCATGTGGGATCTTCCCAGACCGGGGCACGAACCCGTGTCCCCTGCATCGAACCCGTGTCCCCTGCATCGGCAGGCGGACTCTCAACCACTGCGCCACCTGGGAAGGCCTATTTTATTTTTTAACATCTTTATTGGAGTATAATTGCTTTACAATGGTGTGTTAGTTTCTTCTTTATAACAAAGTGAATCAGTTATACATATACATATGTTCCCATATCTCTTCCCTCTTGCGTCTCCCTCCCTCCCACCCTCCCTACCCCACCCTTCTAGGTGGTCACAAAGCACCGAGCTGATCTCCCTGTGCTATGCAGCTGCTTCCCACTAGCTACCTATTTTACGTTTGATAGTGTATATATGTCCATGCCACTCTCTCACTTTGTCACAGCTTACCCTTCCCCCTCCCCATATCCTCAAGTCCATTCTCTAGTAGGTCTGTGTCTTTACTCCCGTCTTACCCCTAGGTTCTTCATGACCTTTTTTTTTTCCCCTTAGATTCCATATATATGTGTTAGCATACAGTATTTGTTTTTCTCTTTCTGACTTACTTCACTCTGTATGACAGACTCTAGGTCCATCCACCTCCCTACAAATAATTCAATTTCATTTCTTTTTATGGCTGAGTAATATTCCATTGTATATATGTGCCACATCTTCTTTATCCATTCATCCGATGATGGACACTTAGAATAATTGTTATTCTCACAGTGATTTGAGAACATATTGCAGCCAGCAGACAACAGCAAATAAAAAAAGGACAAGCAGGGAACAAGAAAGAGGTCATACAAAATATAAATATGGTTATTATAAGGCAGATGGTCCTAATCTTATAAAGAGTTGTATTAGTCTGCTAGGGCTTCCACAACATGATACATCAAAGTGAGTGGCTTAAACAGCAGAAATTTATTTCTCACAGTTCTGGTGGCTGGAAGTCCAAAACTGAGGTGTTCGAACGTCTGGTTTCTAGTGAATACTCTCACCTGGTCTTGCAGATGGCCATCTTACTGCTGTGTTCTCACATGGCCTTTGTTTCTGTGTGCATGTACTCCTGGCACTTCTTCCTCTTCTTATAAGGACACCAGTCATATAGAATTAGGGCCCCACCGTTATGACCTCATTTAACTTTAATTACTTCCTTAAAGGTCCTATCACCAAATACAGTCACCTTGAGAGTTAGGGCTTAAACATATGAATTTTAGGGGAACACAATTCAGTCCCTAACAATGAGGAATTGAAAAAGACTGTCTGGTCCATGGAAAAGAGATAAAGGTATGCATATATATTTAAGGAACTTAAGATTTGAGGAACTTAAGATACTGACAACTATATTGGAGCATGTAGATAGGCAAAGTTGGAACTAGAGACTTAAATCTTCATCTAGGAAAACAGAAAGTCAATGGATACTATTCTGATTTTATAAATTAAGAAATAGTGGTAGAAGCAGATAATATAGCTACAATAAACAGTTAGAAGAGTTAAAAGTGGTTATCCCTAGGAAGTGTCAATAGAAGTGGGAAGCCCATTGCTTTTTATTTCATTATGAACCTCTCCTTACTATTTTAGCCACATCTATGTATTTAATAAAAATTTAGCAAACAACACAAAATAAAACAATTCTGTGGCTTCTCCATTCATTCTGATTTTTTCCTTCCAGTTAGGTCCTTCATCAATATTTCCAAATATGGGGGCTGTTTTGGAAACTCAGGCCTGGGAGCTACAAGTTCAGCTCTCACTCAGCATGTCTAATTTCCTCTTCTATCCCATTCTGGTTTTATCTTTGTGCATGTTTATTTCAACAATCAGAATGCAGGTTGCTTTGAAGACTTACCTATGGCTCACCTCCAATGCCTTGAACAATAACCTGGCACATGTAGATGTTCAGGGAATATTTGCTTTATAAACATAGATCTTGTTATCCCTGTGGAGAGTGGTTCTGCTCAGCATCTCATCATCAGTTATCTCCCATCACTTGGAACCAGTCCAGAGAGAGTCTCATCAGGGTCATTTTAAGGCAAAATGCCCATTATATTTTTAGATTTCCATTATATGTTAAAGAAAGTGAAAGCAGAAAATGCTACTGGACCTGCCTGGCAGAACCCTCTCCCCCTTTACTTAAACATTAGGCTTTTAACCTTTTATGTATCTTCTGCTTCACTCATTCATCCATAAATTTGTTCTTAGTTGGTTCTATTATGTGCAAAGCTCTGTATAAATCCATAATTTTGCAAATAATGACTGTCCTCAAGGAAATTATAAGTTGTTCTCAAATATGGAAGACAGGGTGTTAGGTAAATACAGAATTTATACTACAAAAACTCTAGACAGCTGAGTAATATTCCAATGTGTGTGTGTATATATATATATATATATGTGTGTGTGTGTGTGTGTGTGTGTGTACACATATATACACACATACTACATTATGAAATAAATGAGTCACGGGTATAAAATGTACAGTGTGGGGAATATAGTCAATAATTAAGTGACTTCTTTGTATGGTGACATAACATAACTAGAGTTATCATGGTGATCATTGTGAAATATGTAGAAATATCAAATCACTATGTCTTGTGCCAGGAACTAACATAGTTTTGTAGGTCAATTATAGTTCAAATGCACACAAACAAAAAAATAAACCCATAGAAAAAGAGATCAGATTTGTGGTTACTAAAGGTGGGGGTGGGGGGAAGGGGGAATTGGATGAAGGTAGTAAAATGGTACAAACTTCCAGGTATAAGGTAAATGAGCCCTAGGGATGTGGTGCACAGCATGATAAATATAATGAACACTGCTGTACGTCATGTATGAAAGTTGTTGAGAGAGTAAATCCTAAGAGTTCTTATCACAAGGAAAACATTTTTTTCTATTTCTTTATTCATATCTATGAGATGATAGATGCTCACTAAGCTTACGTGATAATCATTTCATGATGTATGTAAGTCACATCATTATGCTGTACACCTTAAACTTATACAGTGCTGTATGTCAGTTATATCTCAATAAAACTAGAGGAAGAAAAAAAAACTTTAGAGTGTATACGTAAACCTCTGCCTTGATAAAATTCATGGTTTTGCTGAAAACTAAGCCGGAAATTAAATTTGTTGTCAGATAAATCATAATCTCTCATTGTTTAATGCTGTTAGCTCAGAGAGTTCTTTCCTGCATTTCTGACTTATGCTAACTTGACAGCAGTTCCTGGGCCTCTAGCTCTAAGATTTCTGCCAGACTCCTTTACGTAGTTAACAATCTGAGAAATATGTTCTGATCATTCCTTTCAGAAAGGAATCCTGTGAGAAGGCCAGCAGACCTTTGAGGAAGATGATCATTCTCTGCATGGTCTGTTTGGTATAAAAGAGGCATTGAAGCACCTGGCTTTGGAACAGGATATCCTATGACTTCTGGTTCTGGGAACGCTCCTATGCCTGGGTTCCCAATATCCAGACCCTCAGGTTCTCAGGCTATTTCCAGAGTCTCCTAGGGGCCACATCAGGATGGTAGGGGGAAGAACAGGCAGAGAGTAAATGATCGGCTCAGGATCCTCCCCATGGGCTTAGGCTAACTCTGAGTACTCTGTTATTCAAAAGAGATTTATTGAGAACTGAGGCTTTTAAGAAACTCCATTTCTTAAAAGTTGACCTTTCCTTCTGCTCATTTCCCAAGACATGAACTCTACTATTGAAATTCTAGCTTTAGGTAGACATAAAAACACATAAACAGAATGCATTGTGTCCCAAGAAATAATTGAAGTAAGCACAAGATTCAGAAGCAGCTCATAAGAGAGAATGAATGATTCTGCTTTTGAAGGCCAGGAAAAGCAGGGGTGATCAGGTTTGCCCAGGGTTTTGAAAGAAGGGTTTTGAAAGAAGTTTGTCAAATACATAAAGTGAAAGAAGATTCTAAACAGAGAGAACAGCCTGTAAAAATAAAGATTGTTGTAATCACAAGGAATTTTAAGGAATATCTATTGTCTATCATCAGATCTACATATATACCTGCATCTGTGTCCCTTTTATTTTAATTTTTAATCTCTTTTTTGTTCTGTTTTGCTTTTAATTTTTTAATTTAATTAATTTATTTTTTATACAGCAGGTTCTTATTAGTCATCAATTTTATACACATCAGTGTATACATGTCACACAGTTCATCACACCCCCACCCCCACCCCCTCGCAGCTTTGCCCCTTGGTGTCCAAGCGTTTGTTCTGTATATCTGTGTCTCAACTTCCGCCCTGCAAACTGGCTCAACTGTACCACCCTTCTAGGTTCCACACATATGTGCTAATATACAATATTTGTTTTTCTCTTTCTGACTTACTTCATTCTGCATGACTGTCTCTAGATCCATCCACGTCTCAACAAATGACCCAATATCATTCCTTTTTATGGCCGAGTAATATTCCATTGCATATATGTACCACATCTTCTTTATCCATTTGTCTGTCGATGGGCATTTAGGTTGCTTCCATGACTTGGCTATTGTAAATAGTGCTGCAATGAACATTGGGGTGCATGTGTCCTTTTGAATTATGGTTTTCTCTGGGTATATGCCCAGTAGTGGGATTGCTGGATCATATGGTAATTTTATTTTTAGTTTTTTAGGGAACTTCCATACTGTTCTCCATAGTGGCTGTATCAATTTAATTCCTATCAACAGTGCAAGAGGGTTCCCTTTTCTCCACACCCTCTCCAGCATTTGTTGTTTGTAGATTTTCTGATGATACCCATTCTAACTGGTGTGAGGTGATACTTCATTGTAGTTTTGATTTGCATTTCTCTAATAATTAGTGATGTTGAGCAGGTTTTCATGTGCTTTTTGGCCATCTATATGCCTTCTTTGGAGAAATGTCTATTTAGGTCTTCTGCCCATTTTTGAACTGGGGTGTTCGTATTTTTAATATTGAGCTGCATGAGCCGTTTATATATTTTGGAGATTAAACCTCTGTCCATTGATTCGTTTTCCAATATTTTCTCCTATTCTGAGGGTTGTCTTTTCGTCTTATTTATGGTTTCCTTTGTTGTGCAAAAGCTTTTAAGTTTCATTAGGTCCCATTTGTTTATTTTTGTTTTTATTTCCATTACTCTAGGAGGTGGATCAAAAAAGATCTTGCTGTGATTTATGTCAAAGAGTGTTCTTCCTATGTTTTCCTCTAAGAGTTTTATAGTGTCCGGTCCTACATTTAGGTCTCTAATCCATTTTGAGTTTATTTTTGTGTATGGTGTTAAGGAGTGTTCTAATTTCATTCTTTTACATGTAGCTGTCCAGTTTTCCCAGCACCACTTATTGGAGAGGATGTCTTTTCTCCACTGTATACCCTTGCCTCCTTCATCATAGATTAGTTGACCATAGGTGAGTGGGTTTATCTCTTGGCTTTCTATCTTGTTCCATTGATCTATGTTTCTGTTTTTGTGCCAGTACCATATTGTCTTGATTACTGTAGCTTTGTAGTATAGTCTGAAGTCAGGGAGTCTGATTCCTCCAGCTCCATTTTTTTCCCTCAAGACTGCTTTGGCTATTCGGGGTCTTTTGTGTCTCCATACAAATTTTTAAGATTTTTTTGTTCTAGTTCCATAAAAAATGTCATTGGTAATTTGATACAGATTGCATTGAATCTGTTGATTTCTTTGGGTAATATAGTCATTTTCACAATATTGATTCTTCCAATCCAAGAACATGGTATATATCTCCATCTGTTTGTATCATCTTTAACTTCTTTCATCAGTGTCTTATAGTTTTCTGTATATAGGTCTTTTGTCTCCCTAGGTAGGTTTATTCCTAGGTGTTTTATTCTTTTTTTGCAATGGTAAATGGGAGTGTTTCCTTAATTTCTCTTTCAGATTTTTCATAATTATTGTATAGGAATGCAAGAGATTTCTGTGCATTAGTTATGTATCCTGCTACTTTACCAAATTCATTGATTAGCTCTAGTAGTTTTCTGGTGGCATCTTTAGGATTCTCTATGTATAGTATCATGTCATCTGCAAACAGTGACAGTTTTACTTCTTCTTTTCCAATTTGTATTCCTTTTATCTCTTTTTCTTCTCTGATTGCCATGCCTAGGACTTCTAAAACTATGTTGAATAATAGTGGTGACAGTGGACATCCTTGTCTTGTTCCTGATCTTAGAGGAAATGCTTTCAGTTTTTCACCATTGAGAATGATGTTTGCTGTGGGTTTGTCATATATGGCCTTTATTATGTTGAGGTAGGTTCCCTGTATGCCCACTTTCTGGAGAGTTATTACCATAAATGGGTGTTGAATTTTGTCAAAAGCTTTTTCTGCATCTATTGAGATGATCATATGGTTTTTATTCTTCAATTTGTTAATATGATGTATCATATTAATTGATTTGCATATATTGAAGAAGCCTTGCATCCCTGGGATAAATTCCACTTGATCATCGTGTATGATCCTTTTAATGTGTTTTTGGATTCTATTTGCTAGTATTTTGGTGAGGATTTTTGCATCTATATTCATGAGTCATATTGTTCTTTAATTTTCTTTTTTTGTAGTATCTTTTTCTGATCTTAGTGTCAGGGTGATGGTGGCCTCATAGAATGAGTTTGGGAGTATTCCTTCCTCTGCAATTTTTTGGAAGAGTTTGAGAGGGATACGTGTTTAGCTCTTCTCTAAATGTTTGATAGAATTCACCTGTGAAGCCATCTGGTCCTGGACTTTTGTTTGTTGGAAGATTTTTAATCACAGTTTCAAATTCATTACTTGTGTTTGGCCTGTTCATATTTCCTATTTCTTCCTGGTTCAGTCTTGGAAGGTTATACCTTTCTAAGAATTTGTCTGTTTCTTCCAGGTTGTCCATTTTATTGGCATGGAGTTGCTTGTAGTAGTCTCTTAGGATGCTTTGTATTTCTGCGGGGTCTGTTGTAACTTCTCCTTTTTCATTTCTAATTTTATTGATTTGAGTCCTCTCCCTCTTTTTCTTGATGAGTCTGGATAACAGTTTATCAATTTTGTTTATCTTCTCAAAGAACCAGCTTTTAGTTTTATTGATCTTCGCTATTGCTTTCTCTGTTTCTATTTCATTTATTTCTGCCTGATCTTTATGATTTCTTTCCTTCTTCTAACTTTGGGTTTTGTTTGTTCTTCTTTCTCTAGTTCCTTTAGGTGTAAGGTTAGATTGTTTATTTGAGATTTTTCTTGTTTCTTGAGGTAGGCTTGTATAGCTATAAACTTCCCTCTTAGAACTGCTTTTGCTGCACCCATAGGGTTTGGACTGTCATGTTTTCATTGTCATTTGTCTCTACTTATTTTTTGATTTCCTCTTTGATTTCTTCAGTGATCTTAAGGCTAACATATGTTTAGCCTCCATTTGTTTGTGTTTTTTCCGTTTTTTCCCCTGCAATTCATTTCTAATCTCATAGCGTTTTGGTTAGAAAAGATGCTTGACATGACTTCAATTTTCTTATATTTACTGATGTGAGCTATCCTGGAGAATGTTCCATGCACACTTGAGAAGAAAATGTAATCTGCTATTTCTGGATGGAATGTCCTATAAATATCAATTAAATCTATCTATTCTATTGTGTCATTTAATGCTTCTGTTTCCTTATTTATTTTCACTTTGGATGATCTGTCCATTGGTGTAAGTGAGGCGTTAAAAGTCCCCCACTATTATTGTGATACTGTCGACTTCCTCTTTTATAGCTGTTAGCAGTTGCCTCATGTATTGAGGTGCTCTTATGTGGGGTGCATATATATTTATAATTGTTATATCTTCTTCTTGGATTGATCCCTTGATCATTATGTAATGTCCTTCCTTGTCTCTTGTAACATTCTTTATTTTGAAGTCTATTTTATCTGATATGAGTATTGCTACTCCAGCTTTCTTTTGATTTCCATTTGTATGGAATACCTTTTACCATCCCCTCACTTTCAGTCTGTATTTGTGCCTAGGTCTGAAGTGGACATCTTGTAGACAGCATATATATGTGTCTTATTTTTGTATCCATTCAGCAAGCCTGTGTCTTTTGGTTGGAACATTTAATCCATTCACGTTTGAGGTAATTATTGATATGTATGTTCCTATTACCATTTTCTTAATTGTTTTGGGTTTGTTTTTGTAGGACCTTTCTTTCTCTGTGTTTCCCACCTAGAGAAGTTCCTTTAGCATTTGTTGTAGAGCTGGTTCGGTGGTGCTGAATTCTCTTAGCTTTTGCTGGTCTGTAAAGCTTTTGATTTCTCCATCGAATCTGAATGAGATCCTTGCTGACTAGAGTAATCTTAGTTGTAGGTTCTTGCCTTTCATCGCTTTAAGTATATCATGCCACTCCCTTCTGGCTTGTAGAGTTTCTGCTGAGAAATCAGTTGTTAACCTTATGAGAGTTCTCTTGTATGTTATTTGTCATTTTTCCCTTGCTGCTTTCAATAATTTTTCTTTGTCTTTAATTTTTGCCAATTTGATTACTATGTGTCTTGGCATGTTTCTCCTTGAGTTTATCCTGTATGGGACTTGCTGTGCTTCCTGGACTTGGGTAGCTATTTCCTTTTCCACGTTAGGGAAATTTTCAACTATAATCTCTTCAAGTATTTTCTTGGGTCCTTTCTCTCTCTCTTCTCCTTCTGGGACCCCTATAATGCAAATGTTGTTGTGTTTAATGTTTTCCCAGTAGTCTCTTCAGCTGTCTTCATTTCTTTTCATTCTTTTTTTTTATTCTGTTCTGCAGCAGTGAATTTCACCATTCTGTCTTCCAGGTCACTTAGCCATTCTTCTGCCTCAGTTATTCTGCTATTGATTCCTTCTAGTGTAGTTTTCATTTCAGTTATTGTATTGTTCATCTCTGTTTGTTTGTTCTTTAATTCTTCTATATCTTTGTTAAACTTTTCTTGCATCTTCTCTATCTTTGCCTGCATTCTTTTTCTGAGGTCCTGGATCACCTTCACTATCTTTATTCTGAATTCTCTTTCTGGAAGATTGCCCATCTCTGTTTCATTTAGTTGTTTCTCTGGGGTTTTATCTTGTTCCTTCATCTGGTACATAGCTCTCTGCCTTTTCGTCTTGTCTATCTTTCTGTGACTGTGGTTTTTGTTCCACAGGCTGCAGGATTGTAGTTCTTCTTGCTTCTTGCTTCCCTCTGGTGGATGAGGCTATCTAAGAGGCTTGTGCAAGTTTCCTCTTTTAATCTCTTTTTTTTTTTTTTTACATCTTTATTGGAGTATAATTGCATAACTGTGGTGTGTTAGTTTCTGCTTTATAACAAAATGAATCAGTTATACATATACCTATGTTCCCATATCCCCTCCCTCTTGTGTCTCCCTCCCACCCTCCCTATCCCACCCTTCCAGGCGGTCACAAAGCACCGAGCTGATCTCCCTGTGCTATGCGGCTGCTTCCCACTAGCTAGCTATTTTACATTTGGTAGTGTATATCTGTCCATGCCTCTTTTTCGCTTTGTTACAGCTTACCCTTCCCCCTCCCCATATCCTCAAGTCCATTCTCTAGTAGGTCTGTGTCTTTATTCCTGTCTTACCCCTAGGTTCTTCCTGACATTTTTTTTCTTCTTAAATTCCATATATATGTGTTAGCATACGGTATTTGTCTTTCTCTTTCTGACTCTGTGACATTTCTTTTTTTTTTTTTTTTTGCGGTACGCGGGCCTCTCACTGTTGTGGCCTCTCCCATTGCGGAGCACAGGCTCCGGACGCGCAGGCTCAGTGGCCATGGCTCATGGGCCCAGCCGCTCCGCGGCATGTGGGATCTTCCTGGACCGGGGCATGAACCCGCATCCCCTGCATCGGCAGACAGACTCTCAACCGCTGCGCCACCAGGGAAGCCCCTCTGTGACATTTCTTTTTTTCTTTTTTTTTTTTAAATTAGTTTCTGCTTTATAACAAAGTGAATCAGTCATACATATACATCTGTTCCCACATCCCTTCCCTATTGCGTCTCCCTACCTCCCACCCTCCCTATCCCACCCCTCCAGGCGGTCACAAAGCACCGAGCTGATCTCCCTGTGCTCTGCGGCTGCTTCCCACTATCTATCTACCTTACGTTTGGTAGTGTATATATGTCCATGCCGCTCTTTCGCTTTGTCACAGCTTACCCTTCACCCTCCCCATATCCTCAAGTCCGTTCTCAAGTAGGTCTGTGTCTTTATTCCCGTTTTACCCCTAGGTTCTTCATGACATTTTTTTTTTAATTCCATATATATGTGTTAGCATACGGTATTTGTCTTTCTCTTTCTGACTTACTTCACTCTGTATGACAGACTCTAGGTCTATCCACCTCATTACAAATAGCTCAGTTTTGTTCCTTTTTATGGCTGAGTAATATTCCATTGTATATATGTGCCACATCTTCTTTATCCATTCATCCGATGATGGACACTTAGGTTGTTTCCAGCTCCGGGCTATTGTGAATAGAGCTGCAATGAACATTTTGGTACATGTCTCTTTTTGAATTATGGTTTTCTCAGGGTATATGCCTAGTAGTGGGATTGCTGGGTCATATGGTAGTTCTATTTTTAGTTTTTTAAGGAACCTCCATACTGTTCTCCATAGTGGCTGTACCAATTCACATTCCCACCAGCAGTGCAAGAGTGTTCCCTTTTCTCCACACCCTCTCCAGCATTTATTGTTTCTAGATTTCTTGATGATGGCCATTCTGACTGGTGTGAGATGATATCTCATTGTAGTTTTGATTTGCATTTCTCTAATGATTAATGATGTTGAGCATTCTTTCATGTGTTTGTTGGCAGTCTGTATATCTTCTTTGGAGAAATGCCTATTTAAGTCTTCTGCCCATTTTTGGATTGGGTTGTTTGTTTTTTTGCTATTGAGCTGCATGAGCTGTTTATAAATTTTGGAGATTAATCCTTTGTCAGTTGCTTCATTTGCAAATATTTTCTCCCATTCTGAGGGTTGTCTTTTGGTCTTGTTTATGGTTTCCTTTACTGTGCAAAAGCTTTGAAGTTTCATTAGGTCCCATTTGTTTATCTTTGTTTTTAATTCCATTTCTCTAGGAGGTGGGTCCAAAAGGATCTTGCTGTGATTTATGTCATAGAGTGTTCTACCTATGTTTTCCTCTAAGAGTTTGATAGTTTCTGGCCTTACATTTAGGTCTTTAATCCATTTTGAGCTTATTTTTGTGTATGGTGTTAGGGAATGATCTAATCTCATACTTTTACATGTCCCTGTCCAGTTTTCCCAGCACCACTTATTGAAGAGGCTGTCCTTTCTCCACTGTACATTCCTGCCTCCTTTAGCAAAGATAAGTTGGCCATATGTGCGTGGGTTTATCTCTGGGCTTTCTATCCTGATCCACTGATCTATCTTTCTGTTTTTATGCCAGTACCACACTGTCTTAATTACTGTAGCTTTGTAGTATAGTCTGAAGTCAGGCAGCCTGATTCCTCCAGCTCCGTTTTTCGTTCTCAAGATTGCTTTGGCTAATCGGGGTCTTTTGTTTTTCCAAACAAATTTTGAAATTTTTTGTTCTAGTTCTGTGAAAAATGCCAGTGGTAGTTTGATAGGGATTGCATTGAATCTGTAGACTGCTTTGGGTAGTAGAGTCATTTTCACAATATTGATTCTTCCAATCCAGGAGCATGGTATATCTCTCCATCTATTTGTATCATCTTTAATTTCTTTCATCAGTGTCTTATAATTTTCTGCATACAGGTCTTTTGTCTCCTTAGGTAGGTTTATTCCTAGATATTTTATTCTTTTTGTTGCAATGGTAAATGGGAGTGTTTTCTTGATTTCATTTTCAGATTTTTCATCATTAGTGTACAGGAATGCCAGAAATTTCTGTGCATTAATTTTGTATCCTGCTACTTTACCAAATTCATTGATTAGCTCTAGTAGTTTTTCGGTAGCATCTTTAGGATTCTCTATGTATAGTATCATGTCATCTGCAAACAGTGACAGCTTTACTTCTTCTTTTCCAATTTGGATTCCTTTTATTTCCTTTTCTTCTCTGATTGCTGTGGCTAAAACTTCCAAAACTAGGTTGAATAAGAGTGGTGAGAGTGGGCAGCCTTGTCTTGTTCCTGATCTTAGCGGAAATGGTTTCAGTTTTTCACCATTGAGGACAATGTTGGCTGTGGGTTTGTCATATATGGCCTTCATTATGTTGAGGAAAGTTCCCTCTGTGCCTACTTTCTGCAGGGTTTTTATCATAAATGGGTGTTGAATTTTGTCGAAAGCTTTCTCTGCATCTATTGAGATGATCATATGGTTTTTCTCCTTCAACTTGTTAATATGGTGTATCACATTGATTGATTTGCGTATATTGAAGAATCCTTGCATTCCTGGAATAAACCCCAGTTGATCATGGTGTATGATCCTTTTAATGTGCTGTTGGATTCTGTTTCCTAGAATTTTGTTGAGGATTTTTGCATCTATGTTCATCAGTGATATTGGCCTGTAGTTTTCTTTCTTTGTGACATCCTTGCCTGGTTTTGGTATCAAGGTGATGGTGGCCTCGTAGAATGAGTTTGGGAGTGTTCCTTCCTCTGATATTGTTTGGAAGAGTTTGAGAAGGATGGGTGTTAGCTCTTCTCTAAATGTTTGATAGAATTCGCCTGTGAAGCCATCTGGTCCTGGGCTTTTGTTTGATGGAAGATTTTTAATCACAGTTTCAATTTCAGTGCTTGTGATTGGTCTATTCATATTTTCTATTTCTTCCTGAGTCAGTCTTGGTAGGTTGTGCATTTCTAAGAATTTGTCCATTTCTTCCAGGTTGTCCATTTTATTGGCATAGAGTTGCTTATAGTAATCTCTCATGATCTTTTGTATTTCTGCAGTGTCAGTTTTTACTTCTCCTTTTTCATTTCTAATTCTATTGATTTGAGTCTTCTCCCTTCTTTTCTTGATGAGTCTGGCTAATGGTTTGTCAATTTTGTTTATCTTCTCAAAGAACCAGCTTTTAGTTTGGTTGATCTTTGCTATTGTTTCCTTCATTTCTTTTTCATTTATTTCTGATCTGATCTTTATGATTTCTTTCCTTCTGCTAACTTTGGGGGTTTTTTGTTCTTCTTTCTCTAATTGCTTTAGGTGCAGGGTCAGGTTGTTTTCTCGAAATGTTTCCTGTTTCTTAAGGTGGGATTGTATTGCTATAAACTTCCCCCTTAGAACTGCTTTTGCTGCGTCCCATAGGTTTTGGGTCGTCATGTCTCCATTGTCATTTGTTTCTAGGTATTTTTTAATTTCCTCTTTGATTTCTTCAGTGATCACTTCGTTATTGAGTAGTGTATTGTTTAGCCTCCATGTGTTTGTATTTTTTACAGATCTTTTCCTGTAATTGATGTCTAGTCTCATAGCATTGTGGTCGGAAAAGATACTTGATACAATTTCAATTTTCTTAAATTTACCAAGGCTTGATTTGTGACCCAAGGTATGATCTATCCTGGAGAATGTTCCATGAGCCCTTGAGAAAAATGTGTATTCTGTTGTTTTTGGATGGAATGTCCTATAAATATCAACTAAGCCCATCTTGTTTAATGTATCATTTAAAGCTTGTGTTTCCTTATTTATTTTCATTTTGGATGATCTGTCCATTGGTGAAAGTGGGGTGTTAAAGTCCCCTACTATGATTGTGTTACTGTCAATTTCCCCTTTTATGGCTGTTAGTATTTGCCTTATGTATTGAGGTGCTCCTATGTTGGGTGCATAAATATTTACAATTGTTATATCTTCTTCTTGGATCGATCCCTTTATCGTTATGTAGTGTCCTTCTTTGTCTCTTCTAATAGTCTTTATTTTAAAGTCTATTTTGTCTGATATAAGAATTGCTACTCCAGCTTTCTTTTGATTTCCATTTGCATGGAATATCTTTTTCCATCCCCTTACTTTCAATCTGTATGTGTCTCTAGGTCTGAAGTGGGTCTCTTGTAGACAGCATATATATGGGTCTTGTTTTTGTATCCATTCAGCCACTCTGTGTCTTTTGGTGGGAGCATTTAGTCCATTTACATTTAAGGTAATTATTGATATGTATGTTCCTATTCCCATTTCCTTAATGGCTTTGGGTTCGTTATTGTAGGTATAGTCCTTCTGTTGTGTTTCTTGCCTAGAGAAGTTCCTTTAGCATTTGTTGTAAAGCTGGTTTGGTGGTGCTGAACTCTCTCAGCTTTTGCTTGTCTGTAAATGTTTTAATTTCTCCATCAAATCTGAATGAGATCCTTGCTGGGTAGAGTAATCTTGGTTGCAGGTTTCTCTCCGTCATCACTTTAATTATGTCCTGCCACTCCCTTCTGGCTTGTAGAGTTTCTGCTGAGAGATCAGCTGTTAACCTGATGGGGATTCCCTTGTGTGTTATTTGTTGTTTTTCCCTTGCTGCTTTTAATATGATTTCTTTGTGTTTAATTTTTGACAGTTTGATTAATATGTGTCTTGGTGTATTTCTCCTTGGATTTATTCTGTATGGGACTCTCTGTGCCTCCTGGACTTGATTAACTATTTCCTTTCCCATATTAGGGAAGTTTTCAACTATAATCTCTTCAAATATTTTCTCAGTCCCTTTCTTTTTCTCTTCTTCTTCTGGAACCCCTATAATTCGAATGTTGGTGCGTTTAATGTTGTCCCAGAGGTCTCTGAGACTGTCCTCTATTCTTTTCATTCTTTTTTCTTTATTTTGCTCTGCATCAGTTATTTCCACTATTTTATCTTCCACCTCACTTATCCGTTCTTCTGCCTCAGTTATTCTGCTATTGATCCCATCTAGAGTATTTTTCATTTCATTTATTGTGTTTTTAATCGATGCTTGATTCATCTTTAGTTCTTCTAGGTCCTTGTTAACTGTTTCTTGCATTTTGTCTATCCTATTTCCAAGATTTTGGATCATCTTTATTATCATTATTCTGAATTCTTTTTCAGGTAGACTGCCTATTACCTCTTCATTTGTTAGGTCTGGTAGGTTTTTATCTTGCTCCTTCACCTGCTGTGTGTTTTTCTGCTTTCTCATTTTGCTTATATTACTGTGTTTGGGGTCTCCTTTTTGCAGGCTGCAGGTTCGTAGTTCCCGTTGTTTTTGGTATCTGTCCCCCGTGGCTAAGGTTGTTTCAGTAGGCTGTGTAGGCTTCCTGGTGGGGGGGACTAATGCCTGTGTTCTGGTGGTTGAGGCTCGATCTTGTCTTTCTGGTGGACAGGTCCACGTCTGCTGGTGTGTTTTGGGGTGCCTGTGACCTTATTATGTTTTTAGGTAGCCTCTCTGCTAATGGGTGGGGTTGTGTTCCTGCCTTGCTAGTTGCTTGGCATAGGGTGACCAGCACTGTAGCTTGCTGGTCGTTGACTGAAGCTGGGTTCTGGTGTTGAGATGGAGATCCCTGGGAGATTTTCGCTGCTTGATATTATGTGGAGCTGGGAGGTCTCTTGTGGACCCGTGTCCTGAGGTTGGCTCTCCCACTTCAGAAGCACAGCACTGACTCCTGGCTGCAGCACCAAGAGCCTTTCATCCACCCGGCTCAGAATAACAGTGAGAAAAAGTAGAAAGAAAGAATTAGTAGAAGAAAGAAAGAGAGAGGGAAAGAAAGGAAGAAGGGAAGAAAGGAAGGAAGGAAGGAAGAAAGAAAGAAAGGAGGGAGGGAGGGAGGGAGGATGGAAAGAAGGAAGGAAAGAAAGGAGGGAGGGAGGAATGAAAGCAAAAGGAAGAGTGAATGGAAGAAGGGAGGGAGGGAGGGAGGAAGGGAAGAAAGAAAGAAAGACAGGAGGGAGGGAGGGAGGAAGGAAAGAAAAAGAAAGTGGAAAGAAGAAGGGTGGGAGGGAGGGAGGGAGGGAGGAAAGAAAAAGAAAGAAGGAAAGGAGGAGCGGAGGGAGGGAGGGAGGAAGGGAAGGGAGGAAAAAAAGAAAGAGCAGGTAAAGTAAAATAGAATAAAGTATGAAATATAGTAGCGTTATTAAAATTAAAAAGTAATTATTGAAAAAAAAAACACGGACCGATAGAACCCTGGGACATATGGTGGAAGCAAAGCTATACAGAGAGAATCTTACACAGAAGATTACACATACACATTCACAAAAAGAGAGCAGGGGGAAAAATCAAAAATCTTGCTCTCCAAGTCCACCTCCTCGATTTGGGATAATTCGTTGTAAAAAGAGGAAAAGGGCGAGAAGTCTGAAATCTTGCTAAGTCCACCTCCTTAATTTGAGATAATTCGTTGTAAAAAGGGGGGAAAGTCTTAAATCTTGTCCTCAAAGTCCACTTCCTCAATTTGGGATGATTCGCTGTCCATTCATACACTCCACAGACGCAGGGCACATCAAATGGACCGTGGAGCTTTAATCCACTGCCTCCGAGGCTGCACAGAGAGATTTCCCTGTCTCTGTTCTCACAACTCCCGGGTCTCAGCCTTGGACCTGGCCCCGCCTCTGCGCGTAGGTCGCCGGAGGGCGTCCGTTCTTCGCTCAGACAGGACGGGTTTAAAGGAGCTGCTGATTCGGGGGCTCTGGCTCACTCAGGCAGAGGGGAGGGAGGGGAATGCCCTCTCCTCGCGCACCAGGCAACAAAAGGGAAAAAAGTCTCTTGCCTCTCCAGTAGCTCCAGACCCTTTCCCCGGACTCCCTCCGGGCTAGCACTAACCCCTTCAGGGTCTCTTCCTGCCGCCAGCCCCAGTCCTCTCCCTGCGCTCCGACTGAAAGCCGATACCCGAGCCTCAGCTCCCAGCCCCGCCCGCCCCGGCGGCCGAGCAGACAAGCCTCTCGGGCTGGTGTGTGCCTGAGGGCACCGATCCTCTGTGCCAAAATCTCTCCGCTTTGCCCTCCGCACCCCTGTTGCTGTGCTCTCCTCCGCTACTCCGAAGCTTTCCCCCTCCGCCACCTGCAGTCTCCGCCCGCGAAGGGGCTTGTAGTGTGTAGAAACCTTCCCTCCTTCACGGCTCCCTCCCGCTGGTGCAGGTCCCGTCCATATCTTATTGTCTCTGTTTATTCTTTTTTTCTTTTGACCTACCCAGGTATGTGGGGAGTTTCTTGCCTTTTGGGGGGGTCTGAGGTCTTCTGTCAGCGTTCAGTAGGTGTTCTGTTGGAGTTGTTCCACGTGTAGATGAATTTCTGATGTATCTGTGGGGAGGGAGGTGATCTCCGCGTCTTACTCTTCCGCCATCTTCCTCTGTCTCTGTGACATTTCTTAATCGTCTAATCTCTTTTTTAAGGTGAAGTAAGTATCCATTAGGGAAACTGACATCTTTCTGATATTGAGTTTTTCATGATTAACATGGTATATATATCCACTCATTTGGATCTTCTTTATTGTCTTTTAGTAAAATTTAATGGTTTTTTTCTGCAAGGATCTTATGCATGTTTGGATACCTTCTGTTTTGGGTTGTTGTTGTTGCTATTATAGATATTAACTTAAAGAAATTATTATTCCTATTTGGGCTGGGTAGAAAAATACAAGACTTTTGTATATTCATCCTATATCCAGCTACTTTGCTCAATTTTCTTCATTCCAGTAATAAAGTAAATTATTTTCAATTTTTCATGTAGACAATCATGTTTTCTGCAAATAATGACCAATTTGTATTTTTTTCCTTTAGAAGTTTTATACCTTCTACTTATTATTCTTGTACTGTTTCACTGATTATGACCTCTGAAACAATGGTTAATTGATATACTCTGAGCAGGCATCTTTCTTATTCCTGATTTTAAAGGGTCCCATTCATTCTCTCCTACCTCCACACCTCACTCCACTGAAACTGATCTTGCTAAGGTCACCAATGACTTCTATATTGCTAAATTCAAAAGGCACTTTAAAATGATAGTTTATTTGACCTCAATTGCATTGACTTCATTGATCATGTCTATTCCTGAAATATTCTCTTCTTTCAGCTCTCCAATACCACATTCTCCTTCTGTATCACTGACTGCTTCTTCTCAGGTATTCTTTTCTTAACATCTATCTGTCCTCTAAATGTTGACCCTATCCTGGGCTCCATCCTGTGTCTCTTCTTCAGTCTACATTCTTCTTAACTGTGGTCATCCATTCCATGTCTCTATACGTCATCTGTTAAATACACACACACACACACACACACAGGCCAACTTGACATTATGCTTAGATGTCACAAAGACATCTCAAACTTAACATGTTCAAGACTAAACTCTTTACTTTCCCTACACTAATGTAATCTGCCTGTAGTTCCCCCATCTCAGTAAATGGCACTTTCAACTACTCAGTTACTCGCAGTGGAAATCTGGGAGTCATTTTATGTCCTCCATCTCTTTCATCTCCCAAATCAAATCTATTACCAGGAATTATTTATTTTAACTTCTAGATATATCCCCATATTCCCTTGTTTCCTCATGTCTTTTTAGTCTAAGCTACTATCCTTTCTTGCCTGACCTATAGCAATAGTCTTCTAACTGGTGTTCTTAACATTCATTCTTTTACAATCCCTTTGACAAAGCAGTTAAGCGCTAGTTCAGAAATACAAACCAGATCGTGTTACTCCTTAGTGTCCCTCTAGTGACCTCTCATTGCACTATGAGAAAAATCCAAAACTTTAGGATGACCTTGAAGGATCTGAATGGTGTGACTTTTTCTTCCCTCTCCACCTTTATCTGTGCTGCTAATCTCTCACTCACTGTCCTCTAGCCACCTGGACCTTTCTGTAGTCCTCTGAGAGGCCCAGTTCTTCCTGCCTAACATCTTTGTACTGATAAACTCCAAGAGGCCAGGGACTGTATCTTTCTTGTTCTCAGGTGCATACCCACACATGTGTAAATAGTGAATAAATATTTGCTACATAAATGAATAAATGAATGATGTTTCCTTTATTTAAAATGTTCCTCCCTCATTTATTATCTGGTTAAATCTTATCTATCTTTTAGGTCTCCTATCACTTTAAATATCAATTCCTCAAAGATGTCTTCTGATGACCACCCCTCACCTTACCCTTCCTTTTTTGCAGCAACAGCCCTCACTGTTTGGCTACAGGGGTAGGTACTGACCCTGACTGGACCAACTTCACAGTTCCCCATTCCTCTGGTCAATGTAAGTCCTCTCCGCAGATTTTCCTATCTGGTTTTGTAAGGAAGGCTCTTTTGCCCTTAGGTCATAGAGCTACTTGGTTGTGAATCATGTGTGAAGAAAGCTTGGGAACAGGAGAGAATGAGGCCAACTCAGAGAGATGTAGAGAAGAGGAACAGAGTCCAGATGGCATGCCAGTCTTTGGATCTCATCAGCTCCCTTGAGGCATTCTCCAAGCCTGGATTGTCAGCTCTTCCTTGCTTCCATGAGCGACCCCAATATCTTCTTAATCAATTGCTCCTTTTTGCTTACACTAGTTCAAGTTGGGTTTCTGTTATTTGTAATTGAAAGATTCCTGACTACTATACATTATTTGACTTCCCAATCTAAATTTAATCCTCATATTATACTCCTTAAAATACCCTATGCTTTTCCTTCAGAACACTTACCAGAATTAATAAGCATGTACTCATTTGTATGTTTATTTGTTTAATGTTTGACTCCCCACAGATGATAGAAGCCATGTTTATTTTGTTCACTACTTTTTATCTAGCACACACTGTAGTGCTTTACCCATAGCAAGCACTCAATAAATATTTGTTGAAGTAATGGCTGAATGAATGACTCTGTGACTGACTAGATATGAAGGGGAACTAGAAAGGGAGGAGGCTTAGGATAACAACACATTGTCTGGCTTCGCCAAGAGGGTGGAGGATGATATCATTGATTCATATTGAGAACATACGAGGAGGAGTCAACTTAGGGAGGAAGAACATGAGTTAAATTTTGGACATGAGTTTGGGGCTCCCCAGTACCCATGGCACAGTGGAGCTTTCCAGCAAATAGGGGAGTTATCTGTCTCCAGCTTAGGAGAGAGGACAGGTTAGAGATCTGATTTGGGAGGCCTTAGATAATAGGGAGCATTAGAAGTTTGGGGGCAGATGAGATCTTCTCAGGAGCAGACCTAATGACTGAGGAGAGGGCCCTGAGGACCAACCCTTCAGGCTGGCCTAAATCCAGAGCTGTTCAGTGGTTATCAGGGTCTGGCTAATTCCTGGCTTCTAGGTGGGATACAAGATCTCCTGGTCAAGAGGTTTAGTCCTAGGTTTTTGGGGAGTCTCTGGGAAGAAGGAGGTATGAGGCTGAGTCCATCCTCCTTGACCTCTTTGGCAGATCAGTGCCCTCTAGAGCAAGGCAGGGCTTCCCACCTACACATAGCCTCTGTCTATCTGCTGCAAACTCTGATCCTCCACCCAGGACTGTCTTAAGGTATCTGATACATGCCAGGAGCTTTGAAACTTTTTCCATATGTGATCTCATTTAACTTTTAACCTTCTGAGGTATAAACTATTACACCCATTTTACAGAAGAAGGATCAGGGGTTGAGAAGGTAAAAAACTTGCCTTGGATCCAACATTTGGGACATGCTCAGGCCAAAAATCCAGCACCACGATCTTCCCACCTTCCAGGCTTCCTCTTCATCACAGGAGCTGTGGGAACAAAAGCTTCCCCCTCAGAGGACCAACTATTAACCAGTTGCCAACTCTTGCCAAACCCACTTCTCGGAGGAGAGTGAAGGCAAGGTCTACAAATCCATCTCATAGAGGAATCTCTCCCTTGGCACTACTGTCAGTCTGCATGATAACTCCCAGTAGCCCTTGCTTCAGGGCTGGTCCCCTGACTAGGCTTGCCTTCTTGGAAGTTTATCAGGCTTCTCTCTGGTCACTGGCAGAGCAGCACCTCAAGGAGTCTCCTTGGTTTCCCCTGGAAAGTCCTGGCAAACAGAGATCCAGCACTCTGAGTTGAGCTACACTCGGGATTATTTTCCTAAGTCTGAGAGTAGAATTATTCATCTGGAGAAGTAAAGTATCTGGAAATATAAAAGCAACAGGCCAAAAAAATTCTCTTATAATAAAAAACAAATTTTTGGAAAAGTAATCATGGCTTCAAGTACTTTGGGGATGTCATTGCTGATCTAACGCCATTTTTATTAATTTAGGGCCATAAAACATAATTCAGTTTGCTCCAAAAACTATCACATCTGGTATATTTGGAGACAAGCAAGCTTGGGGGAAAATGGAAAAAATACAGGAGAGAAAAGGGGATTCCCATATTTCTCTTTGAGTTTTCTAAGAAAACAAAAGTTTTTCTCAGAAAAAAATTTTTTTCCCTCAGATTATATTGTGACCCAGCTCTGTGATCCAGAAAAATATACTCACAAAAGCCATCTCTCCTGGTCAATATCTACCATATATTTCCACACTGAAGGGAATATTATTTATCCACACTCTTTCTTCCACCTCTAAAGGGTTCATCAGGCCAAGATGGGAGGCTCACTGTTTGTCTAGGACAACCACACTCAAACCAATGCATCTTGTAGAAATGAAGAGGGGTCATAATCTAAGTTTCTAGCTAAGACACACATATAGGTAAATCTCTAGGAAATTCTTATGCTTATTGTATAGATCTATAATTCAACAACCATTTACTAGGCTTCTTCCATGCCAGGAGTCAAATGAAGGGATGGAAGTATAAAGGTGAATGAACCACAGTGCTCTCCTTGAAGGATCTTACAACCCAATGGGAGAAACCAACAAGAAAATCAGCAATGGTTGAGGTGTACACAGGAGGTTCCACCTTCACTGAACCTGAGGGGGTGGCGGGGGTGGGGGGAGATGAAGATGGGTGTGGTGGAGAGTCAGGGAAGACTTCCTGGAGATGGGTCTGCCTCAGCTGTGTCCTGTCAGACCAAAAGGAATTAGCCAAGCAGAGTGGGAAAAGGGCATTCAAGGTAGAGGGAGCATTGTATGAAAAAAAGAAATGAATAAAAGGAAAAGGGAGATCATTTGGCACTTTTGTGGAGCTATAAATAGACAGTATGACTTGAGAGATCAGAGAAAGGAAAGAAAGAGTCGAGATGAGGCTGGACAGGAAGGTAGTAGGCTTCTGATGGAGGGACTGGGTTGCTGGATTTTGTCCTATAAATCAGGAGTCAACAAATGTTTTCTGTAAAGGGAAAAATAATACATATTTTACATTTTATGGGTCATGTAGTCTCTGTCACAACTACTCAACTCTCCTACTATAGCCTAAAAGTAACCATAGACAATATGTAAATGAATGAGCATGACTATGTTCCAATAAAACTTTATTTATAAAAACAGGCAGTAGCCTGGATTAGCTTGTGGGCCAATATTTGTTGAACCTTGCTGTAAATCATAATCACCAAGAAATGGCTAACCAACACATCATGATTTACCCAGGACTTCCTTAATTTTAGCACTGAAGGTCCCTCATCCTCGGAAATTCCTCAATCTCCCCAAGCCAACCTAGGTAAGCAGAACAGTTGGTCATCCTACCTATGAATGTTGTTTAAAAATATAGAATCCTGATGCCACTCCTGACTTGAATCAAAATCTACTGGGGTTGAGGAAGCTAAGGGATGGGGCACCATCTATAGGCCAGAAAGTGATCAGGTTTGTATATCAGACGGGTTGCTCTCAAGACAGGCATATGTACCCATATACCCCTACCCCAGATGGCAGGAGAACATGTTCACCATGGCCCTTTGAAAGGATGGATTCAGCCCAGCAGCAGCACCTGGCCTAAGGTTGGACATGAACTGGTTTATGCAGATGCTTTTTCTCTAAGTAATCCCTGCCCACTAAAGATAGGGGAGGGTCCACAGAATCCAAGTGACAGGACCTTTGACTGGACCACTGCAGGGAAGGAACCAGAGGACCCTAGAGACCAAGGATCACCAGGCCAGGGAGGGCCTCACTGTTTGTCTAGAGAAGCCACATCCAAATCTACACTCCTTCCAGAAATGAAGAGGGGAGCGAGACCTGGGCTGGAGTCACAATCTACCTTTCCAGCTAAGGCACACGTACAGATACAGAAAATAAGCAGAGGAGAAGATAAACTTTTGTTCCTACATGTCAGTTTTTGGAAACTTTTCATGGTCAGCCCTTATCAGCAACAGCTCTGAAGAGCCAGGCCTGAAATTTTCCTTTCTGAAGCAACAGGTGTTTTACTTCTGTTAGAAATGGCCACTGTTTGGCTTGGACAAACAAAGAGTTTACATTAAAAAGACTAATAGTGCTCCGTTTATTTCCTTAATCAGTCCCTTTCTAATTTAACGTCAGAGCCACGGGGGAATTTTCCACTTAATTATAAACAGTCCTTCCTATCTTCTGGATTGCTCTTTTCCAAAACAGGTGGGTCTTGTTCTAAGAAGGTCAATATATGAAAATCCATGCTCACAGTAGAGATAATTTGAATTACATAAAAATTTTTAATGTTTAAAATAGGTAGTCCTTTGTACACTGCAGAGTTTGTTTATGAACCATTAAGCCCATTAACTGTTTGGCCAGCATTCTTGAGCTATTGCCAAAGAATGAAGAGCAATCAGAAATAAAAATAAAATCTATTTTAAACCAATGGGGAAATAAGTAGCCTTGTAGTATTAGGCAGCTGAGCTTGGTAGTTAAAAGAAATGGCTTTTGAGTAAAACTGCCTCTGTTGGAAACCTTGCTTTGCTTCTCACTAGCTTTGTGACTTTGGGCATATTAATTCATCTCCCCAAGCCTCAGTTTCCTTATCTGTGAACTAGAAATACTAATAATAGTTTCCCCATAGAATTTCTGTGAAGATAAAATAAGGTAATATAAATAAAGTGCTTAGCATAGGAAATACACAATAAATGTTAGCTATAATATTACTCCCACTAGGCTAGTCATTTTATCTCTATGGGCCCACTTTTTCACATTAGTGAAATGAAGGAGCCGACTTCTACCATCTTCCTGTTTGTTACTAAGTCTTCACCTTATATAGAAAAACCAAGAAGAAAAGAAGGCAGGGCTATGTGGGTACAAAAACATCATTCTCCAGGACCGCCCTCTGAAAAGTAGCAATGTGTTAGGAGGATATAAACACAGAAATGGAGCATCCATTTGATGATAAATGGAGAGAGAAACAGGGGATAGACTACATACCGCCTAGCCAGAAGATAGATATCTATGATATTCTCCAGTACATTTAAAAGCCAGCTCAGAAGCTAAGATATTACACATTATCAGGAGGCATGTGCTCTAAACTCTCTGCTGGATATCTCGTTCTTTTAAAAGGAGAGCATCTGGTAAGTTTTTAACCTACTTCACTGGCATTTTTATTGTTTGAGTGTGAATGTATCAGCAAATGTAAAAATGTATAGACTTCATTTTCTCCATCAAAGAAGAACAAATTGGTGCTGTAAAAATGGGAGGAACTCTGGGAGAAAAGACTATGTCATCACCCAAGTTATAAGCCTAAGGGACAGGAATGCTGGGCATACCTGACAGTACTCCAAATAGTGATGACTTTGCAAATGGAATTCTACAACCACAAATTATACCCAAGAAGGATAAACTAGTAGGAGTGTTGCTGGTGGTATTAGTTTACTCCAGGTATTTTTAAAATTAATTTTTATTGAAGTATAGTTACTTTACAATGTTGTGTTAGTTTCTGCTGTACAGAAAAGTGAATCAGCTATACATATACATATACCCCCTCTTTTTTGGATTTCCTTCCCATTTAGGTTACTCCAGGTATTATTGAATACCTACGACCTTCCAGGTTCTATGCTACATACTGGGAAGACAGAAATGTTTTTAAAAAGTCATGGTCCTAAAGGAGCCCACAAGCTTGCAGAGTATCATTTATGGAGATGCCATCAAGTAGACAATTCCAATACATTTTCAGTACTGTTGAGATAGAAGTGTGCACAGGCTACTAAACCTGTGAGGGGCTCCTAGCTAGATTGGGTGGGGTCAGAGAAAGCTCCCCAGTCAGGGTGTCAACTGAGGTAAATTTTGAAGGATGTATAGAAGTATAGTAAGAGGTACAGGTAAGAAGGAGGTTCTATTCTGAAGAAATAGAATGTCTGTAAGAGATCATTGCAGAACCTTGGAACAACATAGCTTTTCTCTAAAACTGAGTTTGAATTACAGTGTAAAGGGAGAGATAGTGAGAGGAGAGGTCCAGGTCATGGTAGGCTTTGTATGAGGAGAGCCTTGTATAAGGACCTTGTCAAAGGGCTTGGATGTTATCCTGCAGGCTAATAGGACATCACAGAAAAGTTTGAATCAAGGGAATGCTATGGTCTAAATTATATTTTAAATCTGTGGCATTGTGTGGGGTGGATTTTATAGAATCGAAGCTGAACAGAGAGAGATCAGTGGCAGAAATCAAAAAGAGATGAGAAATAAAATAGGGAGTGGCAAGAGGATGGAGAGGGGGAATGGATTTGAGTTACATTAGGAGGTGGAATTATTCTGCTATGGATTGGATATAGAAGATAAGCAAAAGGGGCTTTCCTGGTGGCGCAGTAGTTAAGAATCCACCTGCCAATGCAGGGGACACAGGTTCCTGCCCTGGTCTGGGAAGATCCCACATGCCGCGGAGCAACTAAGCCCGTGTGCCACGACTACTGAGCCTGCACTCTAGAGTCCACATGCCACAACTACTGAAGCCCGCATGCATAGAGCCCGCGCTCCACAGTAAGAGAAGCCACCGCAATGAGAAGCCTGCGCACCACAACGAAGAGTAGCCTCTGCTCGCCGCAACTAGAGAAAGCCCACTCACAGCAACAAAGACCCAATGCAGCCAAAAATAAATAAATTAAGTAAATTAATTCTTTAAAAAAAGAAAAGACAAAATTTAAAGAAGAAGATAAGCAAAAAAGCCTAATGCTAACGATGACAAAAGGAGTAATGTTGGTGGTTGAAGACAGATGAGTAGATGAGACAGCCCAAGGCAGAGTAGGTGGGGCGAGATGAAAAGATGATGGAGGACTGGCTGAAGAGCGAATCAAGGAAGGAGTGGAAAATAAACAGCCAGAGAAGTAGGACGCAAACCAGGAGAGAGAGTTACCAAAAAATCAAGAAAGGCAAGGGTTTCAAGTGGGAAGTCAACCGTGTCTCAGTATTGGACTTAGCAATATAAAGGCAGTTTTTGATCTAGTCAGGAGTAGTGTCACTGGAGTGGTAGTGACAGAAGCCAAATTGCAGCGAGCTGAGGGGTGAGCAGGAGGTGAGGAAGTAGAGACAGGACATAGGTTGCTCTCTCAGGAGCCTCAGCCATGAAGAAAAGAACAGATTTAAAGAGATGCCAGGGAGTTGAGGAAGAAATTTTTTTTAATAATTAAAAAAATTTTTCTTTAATTTAATAACCATTGAGAAACCTGAGCACATTTATGTGGAGAGGAGAGGAGCCATTGGAGAGGGAGAGGTTGAAGACAGACACTGGATGTGAGGGAGCCATCTCCAGCAATGGCCATGCTGCCCCTCAGAGGGGCACTAGCAGAGCAGACCCACTGTGGGGATGCTAGAGAAAATGCTTTTCCTTTGATCAGCCTAGCTGAGCCCAGTGATACCTTCTAACTTGTAGATTCTTCAGTGTGACAGTGATGTATTGATCTGTTTGCATTTGCATTGCTGCACGGTGACCCAGGTGGGACATTCAGGCAGACTGAAGCCACATAATGGATTGAATCAGCCAGTCTGCAGTAAGACCCCTTGGCCCTCTTGGCCACTCCCAGTCCCCTGTGATTCAGAGATCACAATGAATTAATTCAGGATAGAGGTGATTGTCAGGCCAGCCATCTCCCTGACAACCTTCCCACGTCTACCTTGGGGAAAAGCCAGGCAAGGCCACTTCTCTCCAACTTCTAAAGCAATATTTGGCTTCAAAGTCTACTTGTCATTTAAATTCAACTCAATTCAATTAAGCAAACATCCATTGAGTGTGTACCGTTTGCCAAGGTTGTGCGATGACAGGAACAGGCTTCCTGCCCACAGAAATGCAGCCCTTCCCCAGTCACTCATCTTTCCTGTGAATTGGAGGTAAATAGAAGAGAAATTATTATGACAGTCAGGGGAGTGTTTTTCAAAGAATGTTTACGAAGCCCTTAGATTCTAAGGAGGTGCTCCCTGACCAAGGAAGTGGATGGAGGGAGGAGAAGCACAGATTCCAGGCCTCCACATTCCACCTTCAACTCAAGCAGCTCTGCTTTCATTTGTTTTATAGATTCAGGTTGTCATAGCTTTTTGTTTGAACCAAGAGTTCTATTGCTAAGAGAAGCTTAACACCCCGCCAAAGTCATGCTTGCTAATCAAAATTAAGAAAGGCATAACTCTAAAAATTACCAAAAAGGCATTGAATAAAGGGGTTCATTTGGTCTTCCAAAACTCTGCTCACGAATTAATTCATCTGAAAATGAATATATACCAGCAGTCATTGTACCAGTTCCATGTTGGGCACTGAGGAAATAGAGGTAAAGAAAACCTGGTCTCTTCCCTCAAAGACGTCATAATCCAGTAATGGAGACAGACAGGGGAATGATCACTGTCTGGGGGGCAGTGAGTGTCATGATCAAGGTGTGGATTAAGTGTGGTGGGGAGACAAAGGCGACAAGAATGAACTTTGTCTGAAAGGTAGGGGAGAGGATTTGCCAGGGGAAGCTTCACAAGAGACCTGTTTGAGCTGAGTCCTAAAGGATGCATAGGGATTTGCCCTGAGAGGGAGAAGGACGGGTGTGCGCCTATTCCTATGGGGGAGCCCTGAGTGCAGGGAGGGGAAAGGCAGGAGATGACCAAACACCAGTGCTCAGTCAATATGCGGGGACGAGCTGAGCGAGCGATCTTGGCAGCTTTCTCGAGCCATCGGTCAGTCAGGGACTCCAGCTCCATGTCCTTCCAAGTACTGCCACCTAGTGGCCATGCTCAAAGCTTCCCTGGAGAGTCTTTAATCTGGATGCAGACCTGGAGTCATCTCAGTCTTCCCACTGATGTAAGAGTTGAGGAAACAGTGGACATAAAACAGTGATAAGTGACTCCTCTGGGAGCACAAAGTTTGTGAGAGCTGCGGCTGCAATAGAGCCCAGGTCTTGCAACTCCAGGACCAGCTTGGGAGTGATCTAGTTTGCCCCCAGCCATGCTCTGGCTCTAGCAGGCTTAGGCTGAAGTTCGAGTGAGACTCAACCTGGTGGCTGCCTCTGGTGTGCTTAAAATCCTCATTTCAGGCTTTGGTGGGATGGAGACACTTTAAGAGAGAAGGAACGTGGGAGTAAGTAGTTGAGCTGGAAAGAAAAAAGGATATATTCTTCCCACCCCATAACCACTGGTCCAGACTTCAAATCTCTATTAGCGATGAGAAAAAGGTGGTTAGTGATGTTCTGGATGGATAGACACTATATACTTCAGGCATTGAAGCCAGCATGTCAAAGACAGAAGTGGAGTGGGCTCTCCATCTAAGTCCTTCCTGAGGAATAGATGGGGGTGGAGGAGCCCCAGAGCCACAGGCAAAGGAGAATAGCTCAGGAACAGGGCTAGAGGCCTCTGAAAACACCTGTCAGCTGCTGAATGTCCAAAAAAGTGCATTCAAATAGGATTCTCTATTTAAGCCAACCATTTACATGCAACGTGTTTCAGAAGCCCATCTGGGGTTGCAAAACCCACTAATGTTCCAACCTATACTGTGATAAAGACATGTCATCCTCTATCCTGATCAAACCTCCTATGTCATTGTGTGTATGTGTGGTCATACCACATGGTGCCTGCGTATATTTTATATTTTGTATATATAGCTGCTATATGTATATATGCTTGTTTTATAACCAGAAGCTAATGCAGAATGGGTTTTTAAGACTTTACAATAAAAATCATAGAAATAATAAGGCTAATTTGATTGACATCGTCAGAAGAAAACAAGAACTAGATAGTTAAGGAGGCAGGAAGAGAAATCACTGTACTAAACAACAACAGTGGCTTTGGGTAGAAGAGTACAAGGCTGAGCCTAAGCTTTGATCTGAACATCCCATCAACTTGGGAGAGAAAAGAATTGCCACCGATGAGCCCTGAATGAGCATCAGGCATTTCATAGGTTATTGCATAACATACCATCAGGTAGGTATCTTGATCTTCATTTTGTAGAGGAGGAAACAAAGGCTCGTGGGGTTATTTGACTTTCCTGAGGTCACGCAGCTATTACATGATAGAGTCACTCTATGAAATGGGAAATGGGAGAGCCCTAAATTATTTCATTGGCACCCTAATCTGTTTACCTCCAAAACCCTTGTCTCCACTCCCTCTTGCTTTTTTTTCAAGCATCCCCAGAATGAAGGCTTCTGGCACAAAGAGAGAAAGTTTTCTGGCTGGGAGTAGAGGGTGAGCTGGGCTTGCTGATAGTTCATGGGAGAGCCTTGGCCAAGGTGGGCTCACAAGAAACTCCCCTTCCAACTTCCAATCAGAAAACTCATTCAGTTGTTTCTGAACGTCCCATAATTGAGGCTAGGCAGTGTGGCCAGGGATCAAAGCCCTGGAACTTCTCCTTGTACCCATCAAACTGAATTCACAGAAGTAGAGAGGGAAGAAAGAAGGAGAGGCTGGGGGCTGCTTCTGATTAGCCTGTGTCTTCTGCCAAAGTGAGATGTCCTCTCTCTGTGGACGATTACATGGTTCTCACAAACCTGCCATCTGGGCTCAACAAAGTGTGGATTGGCTCTCTCTCTCTCCACCCTACCCCACCCTGGTTCAGGGACCAGGCCAGAGAGATTTAGAAAACCTAGCCCCTTCCTCACTTCCCACTCTTCCTGGCATGGCTGCTGCTAACCCAGTCCTCCAGCCCTCCTCCTCTCAATGGATAAAGCCAGCCCAGGAACAGAACCCCTCAGTGGTCCTGAAAAGGGCCAGGGAGCCACCCCTATCACTGGGCTGGACCTTAGGACAGAGGCTGGTGGCCCCAAAGAAGAAAGCAGCATCAGCTTCCCCAGTCACTCCAAGGGATGAAGTTCTTGGAGAAGCAAAGCCCTGACTCAGTCACAGTTCACAGAACAATCTCATGCCTTACTGTTGCTGTTCTTGTTATTGAGTTTTTAAGTGGATTGACAAGTGGGTTTTGGTGGTGGCCAGCAATGGGCAGTGCCAACAGAACCAGGCTCAGACAACATCATCAAGTGGGCAAGGAATGTGTGACTTCCTTGTCCTGTCTTCTCAGGCCTTATCATCCTCACCTTGTCATCTACAGCCTCAGGTCCATGCGTTAGCAAACATACACTTTGTTTACCAGGCACTGTGCTAGGCACCAACCCTGACCTGGCCCATCTCTTGGCCAGGGAGGAGAGACAGCCAGGCAGGCAGACAGGGAGATGACTGTTAGGATTATAGAGAAGAGGCTATGAGAACAGTGGCGAGGCATGAGAAGGACCTCTAAGACAGATCTTAAAGGGCTCAGAGGATATTTTCGAGCTTGGAAGGAGTGCACAAAAGAATATAACTAACAACTGTAGCATGTTTTTGTTTTGTACAATGCTTTCTCCTAAATAATCTCCTTTGATCCTCAAGACAACTCTTTTAAGTTGGGAAAGAAGACATTATAGTTTTAGACCATAGCAGATAACTCATCAATGTTTTCCAAGTGAATCAATCTCTCTATTAGAGATGAGGAAACAGGTTCCAGAGAAAGTAAATCTTTGTCCAAGATTGCGGAACAGGAAGCAGGGAGCCAGGGTGCAAATCCAAGTCTCTGACTCTGAATCCTGGGTGTTTCCCAACACATCAGTGGTTTTCAGTATGGGTCACAGACCCCTGGGTCCTCTTAGGGTACATAACTTCTATATGAAGATTTTCAAATGTGTTTATTTTGATGATAATTTAACAAATTAACATAGGCATATTCTGGGTCACTATGCTGGCTCTTTGTGGCCAAGCACACACAGGATTTTTGTGCCTACATCTGTGTCTGTATCTACATACAGATCAGAGGCACCATGATTGGAAACGAAGAAGTACAACTGTCTTTATTTGCAGATAATGTGATTGTCTACGTAGAGTATCTGATGGAATCCACAAAAAAATGCCACTAAAATTAATCAATGAGTTTATCAAGGGTATAAGATAGAAAATCAACTTAAAAAAAAATCAATTGTATACCAGCAATGAACAACCAAAACTGAAATTTAAAAAATATCACAACATAAGAAAAGAAATATGAAATATTTAGGGATAAATCTGACAAATCCTGTACACTGAATACTAAAAATCATTGCTGAGAGAAATTAAAGAAGATCTAAATAAATACAGACTGTGTTATGTGTCAGAGATTCAACATTGCAAAGATATCAGCTTTCTCCAAGTTAATCTGTAGATTCAAAGCAAGCCCAATCAAAATCCCAGTAGAAGGGCTTCCCTGGTGGCGCAGTGGTTGAGAGTCCGCCTGCCGATGCAGGGGACACGGGTTCGTGCCCCGGTCTGGGAGGATCCCACATGCCGCAGAGCGGCTGGGCCCGTGAGCCATGGCCGCTGAGCCTGCGCGTCCGGAGCCTGTGCTCCGCAAGGGGAGAGGCCACAACAGTGAGAGGCCCACCTACAGCAAAAAAAAAAAAAAAAATCCCAGTAGAGTTTTTGTAGAAATTGACAAGATGATTCTAAAATACATTTGGAAATGCAAAGGGTCTGGAATAGCTAAAACAATTTTGAAAAAGAAGAACAAAGTTGGAGGACTAGCACTACCTGACTTCCAGATTTATTTAAAAATTTATAGTAATCAAGGCAGTATGATATTGGTGTCAAGACAGACAAGTAGATCAGTGGAAAGAGCAGAGTCCAGAAATAGATGCACATGCATATGGTCAGTTGAGTTTCAACAAAGATGGAAAAGAATTTAGCAGAGAAAGGATAGTCTTTTCAATAGTTGATATGGAAATAATTGGTATCTGTATGCAGAAAAATGAACATTGACTCTTACACCATGTACAAAAATTAACTCAAATGGATATAAATGTATAGAACTTTTAGAAGTTTTATAGAAGAAAACAATAGAAAATTGTGATCTTGGGTTAGCCAAATATTTCTTAGCTACAACACCAAAATAAAAGATATAATTGATCAACTGGGATTCATCAATTATTAAGAATTTGCTCTTTCAAATATACGTTTAAGAGAATGAAAGACAAGCCACAGATTGGGAGGAAAATATCTGTAAAAAGTACTTGATCTAGAATAGAAGAAACACTCTCAAAACTCAATAATAAGAAAACAACAACAAATAGGGAAAAAATGAGCAAAAAGTTCTGAATAGACACTTTACCAAAGATATACAAATAGCACATGAAAATATACTTAATATTACTAATCTTTAGAGAAATGCAAATTAAAACCACAATGAGATATCTTTGCTGTCCTATTAGAATGGCTAAAATTTGTAAGTCTGGCCATACAATGTCACCAATGTGTAGGTGAGAATGTGGAGGAACTGGAACCCTCATATGCTACTGGTTGGAATGTAAAATGGTACAACTTTTGTAAACAATTTGGCAGTTTCTTAAAGATTTAAATACATGCCCACATATGATCCAGTCATTACATTCCTAGGTATTTACCCAAGAGAAATGAAGGCATATGTTCATACAAAGACTTGTGTAGCAATGTTCATTGCAGCACTATCTGTGATAGCCCCAAACTGGAAACAAAAATACTCGTTAACTCATTGATGAGTTGTTGTGTTGTACAACTCATCAATAAAAAGGCATGAACTATTGATGCACACAACAATATGGATGAATCCCAATATAATTACACTGAGTAAAAGAAGCCAGTGTAATTATAGTGAATAAAATAGTACATACTGTATGATTTCATTTATATAAAATTCTAGGAAATGCAAACTAATGTATAGCAACAGAGAGCAGATCAGTGGTTGCCTGTTGATGAACGAGAGGAGGGTAGTGCAGGATGGAGGGATTACAGAGGGTGCAAGAAGACTTTTTCAGGTGACAGATATGTTCATTTTCTTGATCATAGTGATGAAATATGTCAAAAATTATCAAATTTTACACTTTCGATACATGAAACTTGTTGCATGTCAATTTTAAATCCATAATCCTGTTTAACAAAACTCAAATATAGCAAATCTTTTAATTTCTTTGTTTAAATTTCTTATCATCTTTCTTTTTATTGTCTGTAAGTAGAGCACAATTCTTTTTATTGAAGTATAGTTGATTTACAATATTATATTAGTTCCAGGTGTACAACAGTGATTCAATATTTTTATAGATTATATTCCATTTAAAGTTCTTATAAAATATTGGCTATATTACCTGTGCTGTACATTACAACCTTGCGTCTTATTTATTTTATACCTAGTAGTTTGTACCTCTTAATCTCCTTCCCCTCTTTTGCCCCTCCCCCAACTCCTCTCCCCAAACAAGTCCAAGAAACAACAGATTGTTCTCTGCTTCTGTGAGTTTGTTTCTGTTTTGTTATATTCACTCATTTGTCTTATTTTTCAGACTCCACATACAAGTGAAAACACACAGTATTTGTCTTCCTCTGTCTGGCTTATTTCACTAAACATAATGCCCTTCAGGTCCGCCTATGTTTTTGCAAATGGCATATTTTCCTTCTTTTTAATGGCTGAGTAATATTCTATTGTATATATATACACCACATCTTCTTTATCATTCATCTGTTGATGGACTTACGTTGCTTCCACATCTTGGCTATTGTAAATAATGCTGCTATGAACACTGGGATGCATAAATCTTTTCAAATTAGTGTTTTTATTTTCTTCGGATATATACTCAGGAGTGGAATTGCTGGATTATATGGTAGTTTTGTTTCCTTCAGAGCACAATTTTGTAGTGAAAGTAACTACCATATAAACTAAATCCTTATTTCCAGTTAAACTGGTTGCCAATCCAGTTGAATGTGAAATATAGTATAGTGCAGATGCCTTCATGATTAATGGTTTATTGGGGGAAGGAAATACATGACCTGGCATTCTCCAGACAAGTACTTCTCAAAATTTAATGTGCATCTGAATTGCTTTAGAGCTGTGCTGTCCAGCACAGGAGCCACTAGCCACATGTGCCTATTTAAATTAAAATTAATTAAAATTTAAAATTGGCTCATGAGTCATGCTAGTGTTCACAGTCACATGTGACTAGTGACTCCTGTATTGGACAGTGCAGATAAAAAACATTTCCATCATTACAGAAAGTTCTGTTGGACACTGCTGCTCTGGAGGCTTGCTTTTCAAATGCGTCGTCCGTGAATCAACACTGCATTATCCTGAAGTTTGTTAGAAATGCATAGTCTCCCCTCCAAGGGGATTTTATGCACATGAAAGTTTGAGAAGTGCTTGTCTAGACAGTCTAGAAACAGCTACGGAATAGATTTTGAGGTACAGGGAGATTTAGCATTGCATATCAGGACAAGGGACATAGTCTTTCCTCTGAGCTGCCAACATGAAGTTAAACACTTAGGGAAAGCAAAATGAGCACTCATGAATCCAAGCTGGGTCCTGGACAGAGCTAGAACACTGTGGGTGTAGGTGTAGAACACCAAAGTGAGGTTCAGTCATAGGTGACCAGTCACTTAGCCAAGGTCAGGAGCAGGAGTGGCACAACCAGGTGGGGTTGTGGGTGCACCACAATTCCATTTCCATAGGCAGGGATGGGGCAGGCGAGGGCCCCAGAACACAAGCTGGGAGGGTCATCACTGTTTGCTTAAACACCTGGCTGGCTGCCCCTGGCTCTTTTTCTTCCAGTCACAGAGTTCTCAAATCTCAAACCTAGAGGGACCTTTAATGGCAACTCTCACCTTACTATCACTCAAAGATCACAGATATACTAAGAATGCTACAGGCTTTCTGCATTTGTCCCACAAACACTAAGCATCTACTGTGTGTCAGAAAGAGCCTCTGTTCACCTCAAAGAGACTGTGGAAGAGACCTGGTCTTGCCCTTTTCAGGAATGGAAAGTTTCTGCCTATTACCACTGACTGTATCAGGTACTGTTCTAGGTGATGGGACTTGAAATATTCTAGAAGTCTGACCCAGGAGTGCAGAGATATGCACCCTTAGAACTTGAACATTCTGAGTAAATGTCTAAAGTCCAATATGCACACTCTTACCCTTCCTTCTCTCCCCTATAACCCTGAATAAATGGGTCAGTTATCACTTCACATTTGTTGAAATGCAGCCATACATTTAAGACCCACAAAACTGGACCTCTGTCATGTTGGGCTTCCTCATTCCCATGTTATATTGTTAAACATTATTTGTCTCCTGGGACTGCTTTTGGCCACATTTATTTCCTACTCTATCTCTTCAACTCCTTCCCACCCCCTTGCACCCTTTCCCCACCCAACCCTAAAGAGTGACTGATTTTTTGCTTTAGATCATTTTCCTAGGCCGCTATGACCTAGGTAATTTCCAGCTCCCTTTGGTAATTGCTCTTGTTCTGCTGCGTAAACTCCTTGCTGGTTGATGTGTGTACATTGTCTGTAGTTGATGTGCTTTGCACATTTTCTTGACATTTGTTTGTTCCTGCTTTTAAATCATTAGCAAAGAAGTTAAATAAAACCAGTTCTGACCCTGTTCTCTAGGGAAGTGCCCTCAGCCCTCCACTCCCTCCACTGGAGCTGTTTTGGGTGTTTATATCATTATCCTTCATTTATGATCTCCCAGCCAGCGTTGGAGTCTATGTGACTACGTTCTCGTCCAAAGCAATCTGAACTGGCCTTGGAGAAGAAATGGCGTGGCAGGCTGAGCAAAATCCTTCACCCAAGTTCCAAATCCTTTACTAAAGACCTGGCCTCACTAGGATTTTCTCTTCTGCCGAGTCTCTTGAACTCACTCCTTTACATAAATCCTTTGTGACTTTATCTTTTCCAGATGTTGATGAATTTTCGGCAGTTAACATCTGTTTTATTGCCATGACTATCCAATTTACTGGCCAGTAATTTCCACAGTTAGCTTTCTTTTTTGAATGTTGACACCATATTTATGGCCTCATCTCATTCTCTACCCTTGATTTTCAACTCTCTTTTTAGTTCTCCAATAATTTTTCAAACTCTTTATACTTTAATCCAGGATGGTGATACTCAGAGCTCCATTCTTGGTGACACATTTGAGCATTAACGGAGGTGTGGCTTAACCTAAATTTGGAGCTGTTGTTGCTTAAATCTATTTTGCCAGTTAATTGTCCAGGATTTTCTAAAACACATCACTCAGATAAAAAAAGAAAAGAATAATTTTAATGATGATGTTAATAGTAATTCTACTTACCCAGAAGCCACTTATCTAGTCACTCAGGTATCTAGAATTATAGCAAAAAAAAAAAAAACCCCAAAAGCAAACAACATATAAAAATCTAAAACAAAACCCAGAAAGAGTCCAAAAAGCTACTACAAGGCCAAAATAGATGTCATTAAGTCCGTATATTGAATGATGCCAATTTTCATCACTTTTTGAGTCCCTAGGAATTATCTTAGTAGTTTTCCTGCATCCTGCATGGACAGTAAGATATGTTATCTCTTATGCATTGCCTTTACCAGCACTCTGGTACCAGGTAACTACGTTCATGTCCACCAGGCCTGCCTACCACAAGGACCTGCTATCTGAAGGCTCAGCACTGTATGATTTTCAGTGAGAGAGACCTAAATCTGAGTTAGATAAGAACGCCATTCAGCCCAATCCACTTTGTAAAGCCATAGCCCACATATCTGCTAGCATTTTTTTCTTAACTCCTAGAATTTACTTCTCATCTCCACTTGACGAATTCTATTTACCACCTGAGAATGCTTGACTTCCAAGTCACATCAGAACAAATGAGCAAGTCATAACAGGGGGAAGGCAATGGTTGCTATAAGTAGTCACTATAGTAACAACAAAAAGTGATACTTGCCAGGGAAGAGAGAGAAAATCTAAAAAGTAAACCAAACACTAAACCTCTGGAGGCTTAGAAGTTTTGGAGCCATTTAGTATAGGGGCAAATAACTCCAATTAACTTTAATATCCTTTTTTGTTTTGGAGTAATGCTATTTAGGAACAAGGCAATAAATAATATTTCTAATAATGACCTTGATTCAGAAAGAAAAGTTACATTAGTTTCAGCAACTACATTGAAAGAAGTAAGGAAGTGTGTCATTAGTTTTAAATTGATAGGTAATAAATGTACATCATTCAAAATTCAAAAGTTACAAAAGATGGAAAGTAAGTTTCCATCTACCTCTACTCCCTAATCTCCAAGTTATCATCCATGGATATAACCACTATAACGATTTGCTTTTGGACTTTTCCAGAGGTGTTCTAAATGCCTTTAGAAAAGTATGTTTTATAAATCTTTAAAAATTTTTTGGATTCTAATAAGCAAGCTCCAGTGATCTGGAAAATTCACTTAGATGGAACTGCTTATTTCCCAATGATTCAGGGTGAATTAGGTATCACTGAGTGTGAATTTAGTTTTTTAATTTTTTAGATTATTGGGACAGAAAAGGTCATTGTCGACCTCAAAGAGACTGTATGAGAGACCTGGTTTACTTTGCAGGACTGGGAAGTTTCTGACAATTACCACTGATTTCTGTGGTAAAGACAGTTCTCTCAACTCTATTTTCTCAAGGTTTTATTAATTCTACCATGTGCAAATGCAGGGTGGTGGGGGGAAAATGCATGCTGCTTTAGGGGCAAGATGAGGTATAATAAAGAAGAATGCAATCTCTGTCCACCAGATACTTAGAATTTAATTTTTAAAAAGGTAAGGCATGCACAAAATGCTGTAATATAAGGTATCATTTTTGCTATAAGAAAATTTAGAATGCTATGAGAAGAGAGCTTACTTGGAGCTGAAGGAGTCAGGGAATCTTCATGAAAGAAGGAGAATTTGAGATAACCCTAGAAAGAAAAGTAGGACATCGACAGGGAAGAAGGCAGAGAAAAACCCAGAAAGAAGAAAAAGCATGAACAAAGTTTGGGGGCTGCAAAAAACCACTCTGGGTAAAACCATTAATGGAATGATTATTGGGTGTCCATTCACTTTCTTTTCTGAAACACTTCAAGCCTGCTCCCAGATATTAGAGCTGTGACTGGACACGGGCCTGCAGACCCAAAAGGTGTCTTTGGGAGGGAGCAGTGGTCATGTCCAATAAGGTGGGGAGAATCAAACTGATTTGTTTGCAGGAGAAACCAACGGTCTCCTCCACCCTGACTCCAGCAAGTCTGCTCTTGGCACCTCTTTGCTGGCCATGTGTGTCTAAGCCATGAGTCTAGTTACGACTCCTTGTTTTCCTGGAACTGTCCCTCATTTCTGTGGTAGTACTTGGAGGAATATGCCCAGAATGTTCCCAGAACACTAGGCCATCTGCTCACTCTGGTTTGGATTGGTTCACTGGCTGCCTCACTTTCCTGAAGCAGAGTCCCTGAAGAAGCACCCAGAGCCAGGGGAAGGGGAAAATGCCAGAAGGTAAACTTTCCTGGAAATGGGTTTGCATTTTTCTGACACAGTCTCTTCCACACTTTCCCAGGGGTAGGAATGGCCTGAGACCATGTGTTTGACATTTCCCTCTGGCAGAGACCTGCAAGAGCACTCATGTACAAAATGGATTTGATTAATGAGAGAGCCAGGCAAATTCTTCTGTTTTAGGCTGGAGGGGTGCAACCCAACATAGGTGTTGGGTTCTTTATTCCTCTGTACTCAGTCTTCCATGCTCAAACCCCAAACAGAGAGGGCATTTTCCTTACTAGAAGACAACGGTTTGTTTTATGTACTTTTTTTAATCCTGGAAATACAGATTTATAGACCTCCAGAAGAGAACTCTGGGTTCACCTAGTTCAAACTTATGCAGAAATCCCTAGTATCCTGGACATGCTGCCAGATTTTAAGACCCATGAGGACAGAGATTACATGTGCCTTATTTACTATACTGTATTCCCAGTGTCTGGTTCATGGTAGATGTTCTGTGAATGAGTGTTGAACGAAGGTAGTTCAGTCTCTCTTACATGCTTCCAGAGATGGAGATTTCAATCTCTTCCAAAGCAGCTCATCCTATATTTTTAACGTTCTTTTTCATGGGGAAAATATTTTGAAACTGATAAATTGATGTATTTTTCATTTCAATCACACATAATCATGTTTCTTTGCAACTACCATTATGATTTGAGGGAGAGGAGGGAGCCAAATGCTACCTTGGGAAGGAGGATAATAAGAAAGAGTATAACTCCCTATTGGAGAGAAGTGAAAATGAAAATTAAAGAAAAAATAAAAACAACAACAAAAATTGTGATCCAGGTTATGGGCAGGAGTGTCGAGGAGAAAAATGTTGCATATCAATTTTTAATTGTTTTTTTTTACTTTAAGATATAATTGATATATAACACTGTGTAATGTAAAGGGCTACACTGTGTTGCTCTGATACATTTATATCAATGTTTTTGAATCAGTTTGTCAGTTTCTACAATAAATCCTGTTGGGATTTTGTTTGATATGGTTTTGAATCTCACCGATCAATTTGGGTAGAATTGACATATTCTTTTTTTTAATCATAATTCTTTTTTTTTTAACATCTTTATTGGAGTATAATTGCTTTACAATGGTGTGTTAGTTTCTGCTGTATACCAGAGTGAATCAGCTATACATATACATATATCTCCATATCCCCTCCCTCTTACGCCTCCCTCCCACCCTCCCTATCCCACCCCTCTAAGCAGTCACAAAGCACCGAGCTGATCTTCCCGTGCTATGCTGCTGCTTCCCACTAGCTAACTATTTTACATTTGGTAGTGTATATATGTTGATGCTACTCTCACTTCACCCCAGCTTCCTGCTCCCAACCCGTGTCCTCAAGTCCATTCTCTATGTCTACATCTTTATTCCTGCCCTGCCACTAGGTTCATCAGTACTGTTTTTTTAGATTCCATATATATGTGTTAGCATATGGTATTTGTTTTTCTCTTTCTGACTTACTTCACTCTGTATGACAGACTCTAGGTCTATCCACCTCACTACAAATAACTCAATTTCGTTTGTTTTTATGGCTGAGTAATATTCCATTGTATATATGTGCCACATCTTCTTTATTCATTCACCTGACGATGGACACTTAGGTTGCTTCCATGTCCTGGCTATTGCAAATAGTGCTGCAACAAACATTGTGGTACATGACCCTTTTTGAATTATGGTTTTCTCAGGGTATATGCCCAGTAGTGGGATTGCTGGGTCTTATGGTAGTTCTACTTTTAGTTTTTTAAGGAACTTCCAAACTGTTTTCCATAGTGGTTGTATCAATTTACATTCCCACCAACAGTGCAGGAGGGTTCCCTTTTCAATACACCCTTTCCAGAATCTATTGTTTCTAGATTTTTTGATAATGGCCATTCCAACTGGCATGAGGTGATACCTCATTGTAGTTTTGACTTGCATTTCTCTAATAATTAGTGATGTTGGGCATCTTTTCATGTGCCTCTTGGCCATCTGTATGTTTGCCTTGGTGAAATGTCTATTTAGGTCTTCTGACCATTTTTTAACTGGATTGTTTGCTTTTTTTGATATTGAGCTCCCTGAGCTGTTTGTATATTTTGGAGATTAATCCTTTGTCTGTTGTTTCATTTGCAAATATGTTTTCCCATTCTGAGGGTTGTCTTTTTGTCTAGTTTATGGTTTCCTTTGCTGTGCAAAAGCTTTTAAGTTTAATTAAGTCCCATTTGTTTATTTTTGTTTTAATTTCCATTACTCTAGGAGGTGGGTCAAAAAAGATCTTGCTGCAGTTTATGTCAAAGAGTGTTTTTCCTATGTTTTCCTCCAAGAGTTTTATAGTGTCTGGTCTTACATTTAAGTCTTTAATCCATTTTGAGTTTATTTTTGTGTATGGTGTTAGGTAGTGTTCTAATTTCATTCTTTTACATGTAGCTGTCCAGTTTTCCCAGCACCACTTATTGAAGAGGCTATCTTTTCTCCATGTATGTTCTTGCCTCCTTTGTCATAAATTAGGTGCCCATATGTGCGTGGGTTTACCTCTGGGCATTCTATCCTGTACCATTGATCTATATTTCTGTTTTGGTACTGTGCCAGTACCATACTGTCTTGATTACTATAGCTTTGTAGTATTGTTTGATGTTGGGAGGCTGATTCCTCCAACTCCGTTTTTCTTTCTCAAGGTTGCTTTGGTTTTTTGGGGTCTTTTTTGTTTCCATACGAATTGTAAAATTTTTTGTTCTAATTCTGTGAAGAATGTCACTGGTAATTTGATAGGGATTGTACTGAATCTGTAGATAGCTTTGGGTAGTATAGTGATTTTCACAGTATTGATTCATCTGATCCAAAAACATGGCATATCTTTCCATCTGTTTGAGTCTTCGATTTCTTTCATCAGTGTCTTATAGTTTTTTGAGTATAGGTCTTTTACCTCCTTAGGTAGGTGTATTCCTGGTATTCTTTTTGTTGCAATGGTGAGTGGGAGTATTTCCTTAACTTCTCTTTCTGATCTTTCATTGTTAGTGTATAGGAATGCAAGAGATTTCTGTGCATTAATTTTGCATATTGCAACTTTACCAAAATCATTGATTAGCTCTAGTAGCTTTCTGGTGGCATCTTTAGGATTTTCTATGCATAGTATCATGTCATATGCAAACAGTGACAGTTTTACTTCTTCTTTTCCAATTTGAATTCCTTTTATTTCTTTTTCTTCTCTGATTGCCGTGCCTAGGACTTCCAAAACTATTTTGAATAATAGTGCTGAGAGTGGAAATCCTTGTCTTGTTCCTGATCTTAGAGGAAATGCTTTCAGTTTTTCACCATTGAGTATGATGCTTGCTGTGGGTTTGTCATATATGGCCTTTATTATGTTGAGGTGGGTTCCCTCTATGCCTACTTTCTGGAGAGTTTTTATCGTAAATGGGTGTTGAATTTTGTCAAAAGCTTTTTCTGCATCTACTGAGATGATCATATGGTTTTTATTCCTTAATTTGTTAATGTGGTGTATCACACTGATTGATTTGGGTATATTGAAGAATCCTTGCATCCTGGCATAAATCCCACTTGATCATGCTGTAAGATCTTTTTAATGTGCTGTTGGATTCTGTTTGCTAGTATTTTATTCGGGATTTTTGCATCTATGTTCTTCAGTGATATTGGTCTATAATTTTCTTTTTTTGTGGTATCTTTTCTGGTTTTGGTATCAGGGTGATGGTGGCTTCATAGAATGAATTTGGGAGTGTTTCTCCTGCTGCAATTTTTTGGAAGAGTTTGAGGAGGATCCGTGTTAGCGCTTCTCTAAATGTTTGATAGAATTCACCTGTGAAGCCATCTGGTCCTGGACTTCTGTTTGCTGGAAGATTTTAAATTATGGTTTCAATTTCACTATTTGTGATAGGTCTGTTTATATTTTCTAATTCTTCCGGGGTAAGTCTTAGAAAATTGTACGTTTTCAAGAATTTGTCCATTTCTTTATGGTTGTCCATTTTATTGGCATAGAGTTGTTTGTGGGAGTCTCTTATAATCCTTTCTATTTCTCAGTGTCAGTTGTGATTTCTCATTTTTCATTCCTAATTTTATTGATTTACATCCTCTCCCTTTTTTTCTTGATGAGTCTGGCTAAGTGTTTATCAATTTTGTTTAGCTCCTCAAAGAACCAGCTTTTAGTTTTATTGATCTTTGCTATTGTTTCCTTCATTTCTATTTCATCTATTTCTACTCTGATCTTTATGATTTCTTCCTTCTACTTACTTTGGGTTTTCTTTGTTCTTTCTCTAGCTGTTTTAAGTGTAGGGTTATGTTGTTTATTTGAGAATTTTCTTGTTTCTTGAGGTTGAATTGCTATAAACTTCCTTCTTAGAACTGCTTTTGCTGCATCCCATAGGTTTTGGGTCATCGTGTTTTCATTATCATTTGTTTCTATGTATTTTTTATTTCTTCGTTGATTTCTTCAGTGATCTCTTGGTTATTTAGTAGTGCACTGTTCAGCCTCCATGAATTGGTGTTTTTTACAGTTTTTTTTTCCTGTAATTGATTTCCAATCTCATAGCGTTGTGGTCAAAAAAGATGCTTGATATGATTTCAATTTTCTTAGATTTTCTGAGGCTTGATTTGTGACCCAAGATGTGATCTATCCTGGAGAATGTTCCATGTGCACTTGAGAAGAAAGTGTATTGTGCCACTTTTGGGTGGAATGTTCTATAAATATCAATTAAATCTATTTGGTCTGTTTTGTCATTTAAAGCTTGTGTTTCCTTATTATTTTTCTGTTTGGATGATCTGTCCAGTGGTGTAAGTGGGATGTTAAAGTCCCCTACTATTATTGTGTTCATGTCGATTTCTCCTTTCATGGCTGTTAGCATTTGTCTTATGTATTGAGATGCTCCTATGCTGGGTGCATAAACATTTATAATTGTTATATCTTCCTCTTGGATTGATCCTTTGATCATTACATAGTGTCCCTCCTTAACAATTGTAACAGTCTTTATTTTAAAATCTATTTTATTTGATACGAATATTGCTGCGCCAGTTTTCTTTTGATTTCCATTTGCATGGAATAACTTTTACCATCCCTTCACTTTCAGTCTGTATGTGTCCCTAGGTCTGAAGTGGGTCTCTTGTAGAGAGCATCTATATGGGTCTTGTTTTTGTATCCATTCAGCCAGTCTGTGTCTTTTGGTTGTGGCATTTAATCCATTTATATTCAAGGTTATTATCTATATGTATGTTCCTATTCTCATTTTCTTAATTGTTTTGGGTTTGTTTTTTGTGGGTCTTTTTCTTCTCTTGTGTTTCCCACCTAGAGAAATTTCTTTAGCATTTCTTGTAAAGATGGTTTGTTGGTGCTGAATTCTCGTAGCTTTTGCTTGTCTGAAAAGCTTTTGATTTCTCCATCAAATCTGAATGAGATCCTTGCTGGGTAGAGTCATCTTGGTTGTAGTTTTTCTCTTTCATCACTTTAAGTATATCCTGCCACTCCCTTTTGGCCTGCAGTGTTTCTGCTGAAAAATCAGCTGATAACCTCATGGGGATTCCTTTTTATGTTACTTTTTATTTTTCCCTTGATTTTCTTAATATTTTTTCTTTGAATTTAATTTTTGTTAGTTTGATTAATACGTGTCTTGGTGTGTTTTTCCTAGGGTTTGTCCTGTATGGGACTCTCTGTGCTTCCTGGACTTGGCTGACTATTTCCTTTCCCATGTTGGGGAAGTTTTCAAGTATAATCTCTTCAAGTATTTTCTCAGACCCTTTCTTTTTCTCTTCTTCTTTTGGGACTCCTATAATTCAATTGTTGGTGCACTTAGTGTTGTTCCAGAGGTCTCTGAAATTGTCTTCAATTCTTTTCATTCTTTTTTCTTTATTCTGCTCCTTTGCAGTTATTTCCACCGTTTTGTCTTCCAGCTCACTTATTCGGTCTTCTGCCTCAGTTATTCTCTTACTGATTCCTTCTAGTGTATTTTTCATTTCAGTTATTGTGTTGTTCATCTCTGTTTGCTTGTTCCTTAGTTCTTCTAGATCTTTGTTAAACATTTCTTGATTTTCTCAATCTGTGCCTCTATTCTATTTCCAAGATTCTGGATCATCTTTACTATCATTACTCTGATTTCTTTTTCAGGTAGATTACCTATTTCCTCTTCATTTATTTGGTGTTGTAGGTTTTCCCTTGCTCCTTCACCTGTGACATATTTTTGTGCCACCTCATTTTTTTTTTTTTTTTTTCTGAGTGAGGTTGTGTTCCTGTCTCACTGGTTGTTTGGTCTGAGGCTTCCAACACTGAGTTTGTAGGCTGTTGGGTAGAGCTGTGTCTTGATGCTGAGATGAGGACCTCCATGTGACCTCACTCCAATGAATATTCCCTGGGGTCTGAGGTTCTCTGTTAGTACAGTGGTTTGGACTCAGAGTTCCCACTGCAGGAGCTCCGGCCTGACCCTTGGCTCCTGAACCAAAATCCTGCAAGCCACGTGGGGTGGCAAAAAGAAGAAAAAGAAAAAGAAGAAAAAAAAGGAGCACAATAACAAAGTAAAAAATAAAATTAGACTAGGAAACTAACAGATATGTTATAAAGAATATAAAAATTAAAATATAGATGAATCAACGACTGGAGGGTACATCAGTACCACACTAGTAAAAAGGAGGAGGAGGGAAAAGAAAAAAAAAGAGGGAGAAAGGCCTTGGCTGTGGAGGGCGGGACCTATGATTAGGACCCACATAGCTGGAAAAGGCCATGGGAGCTGTGGGGGGTGGGTCTTAGGCTCAAGGAACAGAAGGGGCCCAGGCATGTCCCCCTGCCCTGGTCTCAGAGATCAGGGAACCTCACCTGGGAGCCCAGCAGGCTTCCTGGGCTCGAGTAGGTGGGGCAATTCCCTCCTCTTCTCTCCTGCTTCTCCAGTCCCAGAGGGTCCCTCCCACCTGCCTCTCCTGATCTCCCTGGCCTCAGGGGCACTGATCCTGTCTGGCCTCCACTTCTCCTCCCCCCTCAGTCCCCCCACATCCTACTGGTTCACTTGGGGGCTCCTCCTGTCTCTTTGGGCATCAGGGTCCCCCACCAGTGGCCAGCAGGCACCCTAGTTGTGTGGAGACCTAACTCAGAGTCTTCCCACACTGCCATCTTGACTCTCCCCTCCTGCCTGCTTTTAATATTTTCTTTTTAGCTTTGGTTAACTTGGAATGGTCTTACTTATAGTTATCCTGCTTCAAGTTTTACTGATCTTTTCCATAACTGGGTGTTAATGAGTTTCATCAATTTTGGAAAATTCTCAGCTATCTTCTCTTCAAATATTTCTTCTGCCTCCTTATCTCTCTCTTTCTATATATCCTCTGTCCCTCTCTCCCCTTTACCTTTCTATGACTTTAACTATTATATTTTTATATAATTTGATGTTATTTCCCTGGCTCTGTTTTTCTTATCTACTTTTTTCTTTGTCTTATTTAGACCATGAATCTTACATAAAACATCTTATAATTATAATAGTCTTTTAAAGCTGATAACAGCTTAACTCTGATTGCACATGAAAACTCTACACTTTTACTCTCCCTCTCACATTTTGTTTTTGATATCTAATTTACATCTTTTTATATTGTGTATCCATTAACAAATTACTGTAGATATGGTTTTTAAAATACTTTTTTACTTTAACCTTTATACTGGAGTTGTAAGTGATTTATATACTACTATTACAGTATTAAAGTATTCTTAATTTGACTATATACTTACCTTTACTAGTGAATTTTATAGTTTTATATGTTTTCATGTTGATATTTAGTGTCTTTTTGTTTCAGCTTCAAGAACTCCCTCCAGATTTTCTTGATTATAATGTGTCTAGGTTAAGTCTTCTTTGACTTGAAACTGTTTGTGGACTTTGAGCTTCCAGAACATAGATGTTCTGGATGTCCATATCTCTCCCCAGATTTGGAAGTTTTCAGCCATTATTTCTTTCAATAAGCTTTCTACCTAATTTTCTCTCTTCTCCTTCTGGGACTCTCATAATAAGAATGTTAGCCCTCTTGATGGTGTCTCTTAAATCCCTTAGGCTTTCTTCATTCCTTTTCATTCTTTTTTTCTTTTTTCTCCTCTACCTGTATAATTTCAAATGAACTGTGTAAGTTCACAGATATTTTCTTCTGCTTGATCAAATCTGTTCATGCTCTTCTATATTGCATTATTCATTTCATTCATTGTATTCTTCAACTCCAGAATTTGTTTATTCTTTTTATTATTTCTATCCCTTTATTGAACTTCTCCTTTAGCTCACGTTATTTTCCTAATTTTATTGAGTTGTCTATCTGTGTTCTCTTGTAGTTTACAGAGCTTCCTTAATATAATTATTTTTAGTTCTTTTTTAGGCAATTTGTAGATCTCCATTTCTTTAGCATCTATTACTAGAATACAATTGTGATCCTTTGGTGGTAATATGTGTCCTTGAATTTTTGTGTTCCTTGAAGTCTTGTGTTGCTATCTTCACATTTGAAGAATGGGTCACCTCCTCCAGTCTTTGCTGACTGGCTTCAGGAGAGAAATGGCTTCACCAGTCATCCCAGCTGGCGATTCTGAGGCTCTCACAGACCTTTTCTATAGCTATGCCCACTCCACACTCTTGTTTCCTCTTCAGGGGTGGGGGTGTGTGGTATTAGTATTCTTAAGATGGTATGCCTTTTCCCAATACTGCAAAGCCAGGTGGGGTGCCAAGAGACTCTGTTTTCTCTAGGGAAGTACCCTGAAATGTTCAAATTTGTGTGCCTTTCCCAATCCCAGAGTTGAGTCAACTGTCTGCATGAGATACTTCACTTGCTCTCTGAGGGGGTACATTTGAGGAGCCAGTCTTGGGGAGGGAGAGGGTCAGATACATGGAGCATTTGGGGTGCCCATGGGTCAGTTGAGGGGTCTGTAGGCAAAGTGTCCCAAACAACTTGTGGGCTAGCTTCCTGATGGAGTCTGCAGGGCATTTCATGGGGTTTGTGATCTGTCTTCCTTGCTCTTGCCTCTTCCAACCACTCAGCTGTGCTGATCACCTTAGTAATTGGGTGCAGTGAGAAAAATGTGGGCTTCTTGGGCAGCATCCCACATAATTGGGAGAGTCAGGTGCTTACTTACTGTGTTCTCACTTTCCCTGTGGGAGACATGATGGCTTGAGGGGGTCTTTCTTAGCTGAGTTGTGCCCCCTTAGAAGAGGAGTTATGCAGGTAAAGTGAAACTGTTCTTCTTATCCTCTTTGATGCATCTATTCTCAAATATTTTGTTCCAACAGTGTGTTGGAACTTCTCTACTGGACTCCTGGAATTCCATAAAGGTACTCTCATCCATGAGTAGTTGCCTAATTGATGATGCTTCTGGAAGGGGATGTTGGTAGAGAGCTCCTATTCCTTCATTGTGCTGATGTTCTGATTTATGATGATTTCAGTTCACCTGCTATCTTAAACGTCAGGGCTTTGGGATATGAGTACTGCAAAACTATGATATCTTTCTTGTCCTTTCACTTCCAGCCTGGCCTTATCACTGTTCACTCAACAGACATCTGGTGGGAAAAATTGGTAGGTATTGAGACCTAACCTGTGTTGGGACTCTTCCAGGTTTCAGTCTACCATGCCAGCCTATGTACTCTGTTATGAGATGAACTAGTTTATCCTTGACCCAGGCAAGTTCCTTTGCCCAGGACAGCTTGCTGTTTAACCCTCCTGTACCCCCAGGTAGAGTCAATGCCCCCAAGGATGAAAGCAGTACCAGCCATTGCTCACCTAGGAAAGCCACATTCTTCTCTGGAATTTAATTCACTAGGACTTCTTTGCACCCACAGCTCTTTGATAGTTATAAGTAAAAGTATGGATTTCTTTTTTACCATTTACCTGATATTTCCTCTTGTTACAGGGGGAGTGATACAATCCTCTTCATCCCAACAATAAGTGGAACTCTGATCTTGTATGTTATTTCTTACAACTATTATTTATTTTAACCAACTCTCTTCCAATCTCCTCCTTCATTTTAGCCTAGTTTCCTTTTGTTTTACTGCCTCTATTTCATAGAAGCTATATCATCTTATGTCTTTTGAAGGACTTCTAGGATTTTTTTTCTGAGAAAAATTCTCTTTCTCTGAGCCTTCAGGATTATGCTCTTTGTCCTTATGATGCAGTAACTTTTTGTAAAGTATAATCTTTTATTTTCCTCACAGTCTGCTTGGTAGCTGGCAGCTTCTCTCTTTCCAATTTAAACCTGAATGTGCAGTTGATGTTCATCAAGCTCAGTTCAGTTTACACTGCCTAATAGTAATTCATCTAGTGAAGTCTGTTGGACTGAGAGAAGATCTTCTCTAGCTATCACTCTCTTATTTTTGGGCCAGCTAGAGTGTCAGATGCAGTTTGCAGTGGGAAAGACTTTCTAGAATGCACTGTTCAGTTTACACTATACTCTCTTAGTTACTAAATATGTCAGCTGACAATTCAGTCTTTTTTTTTTAAGGATGTAATTTTATTTTATTTATATTTTTATAAATTTATTTATTTATTTATTTATTTTTGGCTGTGTTGGGTCTCCGTTGCTGTACACAGGCTTTCTCTAGTTGTGGCGAGTGGGAGCTACTCTTGGTTGTGATACACGGGCTTCTCATTGTGGTGGCTTCTCTTGTTGCAGAGCACAGGCTCTAGGCACATGGGCTTCAGTAGTTGTGGCACATGAGTTCAGTAGTTATGGCTTGTAGGCTCTAGAGCGCAGGCTCAGTAGTTGTGGCACATGGGCTTAGCTGCTCTGCGGCATGTGGGATCTTCCTGGACCAGGGCTCAAAACTGTGTCCCCTGCATTGGCAGGTGGATCATTAACCACTGCACCACCAGGGAAGTCCCAGTTCAGTCTTTTTTCATCTCTCTTTGCTTACTGCCATGTTGTATGCCAGGAGGGAGTTGAAGCTTGGTTGAGGGAAATGAAGAATGCTGTCAGGATGGTGACTATGATATGAGGTGAACATAATGATAGAGTTTGTGGCCTGAGATGGCAAGTTGTCTCTTGACAACTTCCTGTTGAAATATAACCATGAAGAAATACCCAAAGCAAAAATAATAAATGAACATTATAAAAAATGACAACAAATAACAATAAATGGTCTGCTTGGCTTTACGGTTCAGGGTCTAAACAAAAAGACAAGATGGTATGAGTTTCAAGTGAATTTTGAATCAGGCTTGGAAGAGTGTTACTTTTGAAGGAGCAAACAGGAGACAGGGGGTGCCAGTTCTGACTCCCTTCTCTGAGAGCCCTGGAGCCTCTCCCTGAAGGTGGCTGGGGGATGAGGATAGGGCAGATGGGTGTTTGAGGATTATCAAGAAGAGATTTACAGGGAATTCCCTGGTGGTCCAGTGGTTAGGACTCTGTGCTTTCACTGCCATGGCCTGGGTTCAATACCTGGTTAGGGAACTAATATCCCACAAGCCACATGATACAGCCAAAAAAAAAACAGTGAGAGACTTATAGTGAAAGAAAGTATTAAAAGAGTGGAATGGAAAGGACTATAAGGGAGGTCCCTGATGGGAGGAGGCCCAGGAGGAAAGAGTGGGAAGAAGAACTGAGCTGAATGTGTGTGAATAAATGGCCTGAGAGAGATGCACTCAGGCAGCAACTAGAATGAAGGAAAAAGACAGTGGAAAAGAGGACCAAAAGTGTCAAGATGGAATTAACCACCTTTAGAATTTTGAAAACAACTTTGGAGTTTCTTAGGGTCTTGATGTCATAAAGCAGACCAGATAGGTATAAGAAAAAGTCAAATAATAATGAAATTATTTATTTATTTATAAAACGTAAGTTGATCCCTGTTCAGGTCAAGGTGTTCTACCATTGTTTAACAAACACTAAATGATGTGGAAACAATAATAGAGTTTTCAGTGCAACTTGAATGCTAATGAGTGACTCTGGTTCTTCAAGAGTTGAGAAAGCAATTGAAGATCTTCAACATCTATCCATCTGGCAATGTGTGCTTGCTGCACATCCCTTGCAGCCAGTAAAAGGGGCTATATACTGTATATACAGTTGCCCATCTTTCTTTAGGTACATCCCTTTCTTCCTCTGAATTAAACAGATTTATGTACCCGGTCACTGACACAAAGGGCCTTGTCTCTTAGGGACAGGTTCTTTGCTGCATGGCAGGAGAGAGCATTAGAATATACTCTTTCTTAAAAAAAAATAAATTTATTTATTTATTTTTGGCTGCATTGGGTCTTTGTTGCTGTACGTGGGCTTTCTCTAGTTGTGATGACCAGGGGCTACTCTTTGTTGCAGTGCATGTGCTTCTCATTGTGGTAGCTTCTCTTGTTGCAGAGCACAGGCTCTAGGCACATGGGCTTCAGTAGTTGTGGCATGTGGGATCAGTAGTTGTGGCTCACAGGCTCTAGAACGCAGGCTCAGTAGTTGTGGCACATGGGCTTTGTTGCTCTGTGGCATGTGGGATCTTCCTGGACCAGGGATTGAATCCATGTCCCCTGCATGGGCAGGTGGATTCTTAACCACTGTGCCACCAGAGAAGTCCTAGAATATACTCTTTTTTGCCAGCCTACAGATCTAGAGAGGGATCTTAGAAGAGGCAGAATTACCCATATGCAGCACCATTTCTCAAACTCATCTATAAGATAAGTCACTTCTCTCCCCTGAGGGGAGGTCAGGAGCATTATCCTAATTGAAATCCTTCTGCAGGGAAACTTGAGGAGTGGGGAAGTAGTGTTTCCTCCTAACCAGATTAAACTAGTAAAATAAATGTGTTGTAAGGAATAATAATTTCAGAAATTATAATTAGTTATTTTGCAATTTAAACAGGCAGAAGCAGACTTGGAAATCTAATGAACACATAACAGTGTGGAAGAAAATTGTTACCCTATTAATGGTATTTACCAATCTGATGTAAGAAAGGTTACCAGAAAGAGTTTAAAAAGGGACAATGAACCATAATAGTATCACTTTTGTTAGGCCTCACATCAGCAAACCAAGACTTAATACCTAACTTAATTACAGTTTCAACCTTCCCCACGAATGTGACCTTTAATCAGCCAACCTGGAATATACTGGTTAGCACTAGGAAGTCTACTGATAGACTCCTTTCATTCTCCTTAGGAGGGTGACCTTGCCTAAAACAACGCATTATTTGTTTATAGTTTCCCTTTTTTCACCTCCCTCTCTGCCTTTAAAAACCTTTTATTCCTGCATCTTGATGGAGCTCACTTTCTAGGTGGGATACTGCCTGATTCATGAATTGCTCGGTAAAGCCAATCAACTCTTTGAAATTTACTCAGTTGAATTTCATTCCTTAACAGATTTGGTGGCAGCAGTGGGATCCGAAGTGAACTTCTGACAACATTCAGGGACAATGAGAAACATTGGTGAGGTGCCTGCGAACCCCATTTCTGAGTTCACTGTCATTCTCACTGTTTTTGAGGGCTGTGGATAATTTCCTCTCAGTTCTGAGATTTACCTTCTTTGCAACAAGATCCCTATCTGATTGGCTTTCCAATATAGGAAAGGTCAGCTTGAGTTGGAAGATGGTTCTACCTGGAGCTAATCCCCTAGCCTTTTAGACTACAATTCTGAGTTTTTTGAGTGGAAATCCCAAGCCCCTGATTCTGTTTAAAGATCTACATGGAAACTTCTAGAGGCAGTGTGCCATTCCCCATCCATGTGGAGCCCCCAGTCCACAGTCCCCATTTGCTGAGATCTGCTGGTTCAACCCTTTCCCCAGTCCAAGGTTCTATAGCAATTGTTGGTGCACATAAGGAATTTTCTTGGCCAGGATGCAGGAATATCTCTTTGTTACTGCCAATGTATTAAGGTGCCCATGTTTGTTTTGTCTTGTTTTGTGTAGATAAAGGCTAACTGCTAATGGGAATATCAAAAGTAAAAAAAAAAAAAAGAAAAGCCACAAAAATTGGTGAGCATGAATCAAGCATTTAAGTGCTGATAGACTGCTTGCCATCTAACCCCAAAAGACTCCAGTGTTGGGATAAGGTGGTCATGGAATGCATTGGATTGAAACTAGGTCACCTACCAACCTCAAGAAAATTCCTGTGCAATGAGTTACGTTGTTACATGTCACACAATCCCCAACCCAGTGGCACAACCCTTTTAGGTATCAATTCAGCTCCCAGAAACCCAAAGGCTTAGCTAATGAAATCACTAAATTCTAAAGAGTTATAAGTGCACCACACCTTCCTGCACACCTGCTTATTTTATGTCTAAGAACTGTGAGTCCTGGAAGCTATAAATACCTACAAAAATTGCAAAAGTGTTACTAAAAACAACCTAGAATTACGATGGCCATTAGAAGGAACATTCCAGTTAGGTAAGATCATTTAAGAAGTCCATTTAAAAGTACGAATTCCAAAATTAAACAAGCAGAATGAGATACATATTTTATTGGTATACAGAAGCTTCCAAGAGGCTTCAAAATTCCAAAACAGCTTCATTAAAAATTCGTTGCAAAAGGTTAATGAAAAATTTAAGACACAGATTATAAACAAAAGCCCACCAAGTTAATGGCCTTACAGACAATCCCATGTCTACCTTCAAGGGAGGACCTCCATGTGGACCCTTCCCAGAGTTGATGGGACTCTGAGGAATTTTCTGGTAAGCTAACAGCTATGTTATTCCTTTGCATAGCCAAGGGGAAACTAAAATTAAAATTAATTTTTTAAAAACCCTTGCCGGGCTTCCCTGGTGGCACAGTGGTTGAGAGTCCACCTGTCGATGCAGGGGACATGGGTTCGTGCCCTGGTCCGGGAAGATCGCACATGCCGCAGAGCAGCTGGGCCCATGAGCCACGGCCTCTGAGCCTGCGTGTCCGGAGCCTGTGCTCCGCAACGAGAGAGGCCACAACAGTGAGAGGCCCGCGTACCACAAAAAAAAAAAAAAAAAAAAAAAAACCCTTGCCAAATTCTGGTAAATATCAGAGCTGTGTTCTCCACTTTCACTCAGAGCCTGCAGATGGGATCCTGAGAGAGCTAGCAGAAGCCAGTGAAGGGTGAGAATTCTTACCAGAGTTAACTCTCCAAAATCTCTGTCTCGAATACCTAGTCAATAGAGGAAAATAAAATTTCACATTGTCCCTTTCTTTGCAAGCCCAGACTCATCAGTTATTGATCCTTTCTCTCCCAGAGATAGCTATTGCCTTCTTGCTTGTCTCATTTTGTGTCCTAAGAGCTTGGCTTGGCTTTCTGCCTGCTTGGGACATGTAGACTGTCAGTTCTTTCTTTTGGCTATCTTTAGAAGTGACTCTGCATCTTGGGAAGGTAGTAAACTTTGCACCCTCCTTGGGGACACCTCTTGAATCCAAGAGGTTGTTCAACATTGCCAGAAATATTTGCTATTTGTCCCAGCTGAAACCTGACAAGATATTTTAAAGGATTTAATAATTCTATGATCAGAAATTTGACCAAAGTGGAAGCTGATATTCAGAGCTTGATAGAAAAAAATTAAGCCTCCTTTCCTAAACTAAATGTACTCAGAGGGAAAGAAAAACTTTCTAAAGCTCTTATAAAAGGATTTATGGGTGGATCAACCTATGATGTCATTTAAGTTGCAACCCAATTCTTTGAGGCATTAAAAGCAACTATCCTTATCTTACAAATCTTTGCAAAACCAGAAATGCAGTTCCACAGTTCAAACTTTACCTATTCCTTTCACCAACCCCCAAACCTCTCCTTTTTATTTCAAAAGTCTTGCAAATGTTGGCCTTGGGAAACCAAAGTCCTTTTTTCAGGAACTTGCATTTCTTCCCTTATGCCTTTAAGCTGTAAATATTCAAGAGCTCTATTAAATTGGATTAAAAATGAATAAGTGCTTATATGAGTTAAAATATAATAGAAACTAACACAAATGCTTTCCAAGTTCATGTAATCTAGGATTAATCGTTAGTAAATTAAAGTTAAAGTTGTTGGTTTAATCAAAACAGGCATTTTTTTTTAGAGTTATCAACATTGAATAGAATGCAAACATACAACTTTTATACTACTTGGGTTTACTAATCAAATAAGTTCATGTTACAAAATCTGTCAACAAGAAAAGTACATGAGTATGATAAAATTTTCATAAGTAATCTAAACCTAATTGTTGAAAACAAATAAATAGATGCAAGTGGGATAAAGGTTTTTAGGTGAATATTTTTTAACAATGATTGTTTATGGTATGCCAACTTAAAAATAGTCACAGAAATCTCTTTGGTGACTTCCACTGTTAAGAGTTTTGCTAAGTTAAATCAAATGATAGAAGTTTGTTGAATATCTAGATCATTTCTAAATAAGATAAAATGCTGAAACATTAATAACTGAACATAGGTTTATCTAGTTTTGGCTTCCTTTTACAGAGGAATTAAGGATATTTGGGTATATTAATAAACACTTTTTATGCAATTTTCTATAAAAAGGCATGTTTCTAAAAATTATTAAAAAGTATTTATAAATTTTCCAAAGCACAGAATGCTATTATAAAGGACAGTTCACACATGCTTACTTCTTAACTTTCACTAGTAACTAAGGGCTTCTAAGGCCCTTCACTGAAAACAAATCTATGTGATTAAAGCTACTAGAAATAAAAAGGAAAATATCTCTGTATGCAAGGAAAGTAGGGTGTGTGTTTTTGGTAAAAGAAAATAGGAAGAGGGAATTCCCTGGCAGACCAGTTGTTAGGACTCTGAGCTTCCATTGCAGGGGACACAGGTTTGACCTCTGGTCAAGGAACTAGGATCCTGCATGCCGTGCAGTGCAGCCAAGAAACAAACAAATAAAAAAGAAAGTATGAGGAATAAAGATGCATTCTTTGCTGAGGGAAAAGAAAGTAACTTTGTCCTAAAGAGCAGCTGAGAAAGAAGAGAAAACGTAGGACAAAATCTGAATGTTAAAAAAAAAAAAAAGGAAAATACTTAAGGTTTATAGAAAAAGGAATCTTGGAAAGAAATTTTATGCATGGTCAGGACTGGATAAAATCAGAATAAATTTAATTGGGTCAGTGACTACTAATATCAACAGTAAGCTTGTGCAAAATTAAAATTTGGTTTTCCCTCTGTTAAAAGAATAAGTTTTATTAGACTATTGGTCTTCTCTTGATAAGAAATTGTCAAAGGTATTTTTTGTTTTGTTTTGTTTTCCTTTTAAAATAATCTGCCCAGAAAGCAAGGGTTCTGTGTTTTGTCAAAATAATTGCCTGTGTTCAGAAAGCTAACATAAATAAATAAATAAATAAAAGCTAAGCTTTTTTTTTTTTATAACAGTTTACCTGTCTGTATTTGCCTTTAACACCTTCTATTGTCACTTTGATTAAATAGATAACTAAGTATAATATTATTTCACAGTTACCTATGATCCTACTTGACCAAGGGTTTTAAAACCTTTCTGATATTTTTAAACAAACTTCCTCAAAATCAAATTCTAAATGAAGTTTTTTTCACCTCAAACTAACTCTGCAATTTTCCAGGGCGTCCCTGGAATATTGCAAAAGATTTGTCCTTTCTCCTTATAAAAAGAGAGATAGTAAACTAATTAGGCTAATTTGAAATGTTAAATTACTTGGGAAGCATTGTCAAATAAGAACTAATACAAAGCTTTCTTTATGTTGTGTTTATATAGGTATATGTTACAACTGTTTCAGAAATTATGTGGAATTACTGGAAATCTGATATGTCCCGGTATAATATTATTAGTCATAATTCCAGTTTTTATCTTAAAATAGTATGTATCACAGAAATAACTACATTCCCTTGTCAATTCCATTATAATGAACCCTCATCAGCTCTTTAATAACAGGCATGTTTTAAGTCTTTTGCCATCTATAGACAGTTATTGTTTTACTCAGATGCTTTTACAAAAATGTACCTGTAAAAGTACTTCATCTTCAAGGAGATTCATAGAAAGGATTTTTGACAGATACAGGTTTCTGATTACTTTAGATCATAAAATTGAACTGGGTAAGAAATCACAGAACTCTAATGGAAAAACTGATGGCTTCATAAAATTACTAACAAAAGACCAAAATCAACAAGAATTAATAACACGGGACTAAATAAATTGAAGTGGATGATTAATTTTTGTTGGGAACATTGCTGATTCTTTGTTTTAAGGAAACCTTTTCTCTCAAGCTATTTATGACATACAATTTTGATACAATTTTGATAAAAGTATACCTTTGCAAACAAGAATGAAACATTTACCTTTTCTCCCTACCTGATCCCTCCAGAATTTGGAGATTTAAGTATTCTTTCCATGGCAATATAGTTAGTTATTTGCATAAGTTCAGTGAGAATCTGTTCCCCTTGTAAAAGGACACAATTGGAAACATTGGCTATATTACCAAGGCTTTGACTGGAATGATTTGCGAGAGATATGCATAGACTCAGACAGAACCAGACAGTTTTAAGGAAATGCTTGAACTTTGGTTTGGCTTCCTGGTCTTCCTGAACTTAAGAAGTTCAATCAGAGTTTCCTTATAAAAAAGTTCCAGCAAAGTAGTCTTAAAAGGAACTTATATGGTCAATCACTATTCTTGCTGCATTTATGTAAATAATAAGGCCAAGCTTAATGCAAACAAATTAGTTTTATTGTGATTATCCTTAGAAAAAAAATTGGGGTAATTAGGGAGAAAAAGTATGTTTGCACTTTTGTAGATGTTAGTTTCTAGTCCTATTAATTGTCTTTGAGGTTTTGTTACATACCTGTAAACTGGACTGGATCCTGAAATCTTCTAAGTTTTCTCAAATATCTGGCTATGATTCTCAAAACTAATGCTTCCAATTTTTCCCCACCCTTCTAATTTGGAATCAGTAAGAACAATGACTGCCCTTAAATCTCCTTGGAAGGGACTGTACCACGTCCTCCTCATTACCCAGTGGCAGCAAAACTTCAGGGATTCAAGTCTTGGGAATACATTCACAGTTTAAGAAGACTCCACCTGACATCTGGTCCTGTACAAATGCTGGAGCCCTTTCAGACTGCTAGATCTGTCATCAACTCTGATCTACTAACAGTGCCACTTTAATGTGAATGACTTGTGCCCTGACAGGGCTTGTCTTTGTGCTGGTTATCATTCTTCTTAGGCCAATCAGTGTCTAGGTAGCTGGCACAGAGTTGGGCAATACCTCTTAGGTTATCTAACTGTGCCCCTAACTGCCCACAAACAGACTGAGACAACTCACTGTTGACTTCCCTGAATTTACAATGTCAAGTTAAAAAGAAATTACCAGGAGGCATTCGTGATTCAGGATTACTTCCTTTGGCAGGACCCTACTTCTCTGGTTAGGAGTAAAAATGAGGCTATGATCAGAAACCTCTCCTTAGCTCTTGAAAGTACTGCAGAATCTGCTGCAAAAGCAATGTGTCCAACAGAAATCCTTAGACTCTCTGGACAAAGTTGTTCTTGATAATAAGAGAGCCCTTGGTTATCTTTTAGCTGAACAATAAGGTGTTTGTGCTATGACCAACACTACCTGCTGCACCTGGATTAACACTTCTGGGGAAGTTGCAACTCAATCATATAAGATCACTGAGCAAGCCACTTGACTTTAAAAGGTGACTCCTTCTGCAGAGTCTTTCTTTGACTTATTTGATTTTGATTGGTTTGGGTCTTGGTAAGCATGGCTCCAAAGTACACTCCAAACACTGGGAATTATCCTGCTTATTACAATCATAATAATCTCCTTCATGCATTATATTTTCTCAAAAGCTTTAAATGCATGTTCATAGCCACCAACTGCCAAGTAAATGATCTCCCTAAGACTGTAATGTGAGAAAAGGAACAGAGTTAATAACTGACTTAAAAACTGTGAGCCTGAAGTCTCTTTAATTTTGATCACTTCTCTCAGTTAAGCTGAGAATCGGATCAAAGGGAGGAAATTATTTAAAAAGAGACAACAGGTCCAAAGTGGAGCCACTTTTGGTAGGTCCCATGTCAGCAAACGAATACTTAATACCTGAGTTAATTATAGTTTTAAGTTTCCCCAGGAATGTGACCTTTAATCAGACAACCTGGAATATCTTGGTTAGAATTAGGAAATCTGTTGATAGACTCTTTTCATTCTCCTTAGGAGGGCAGCCTTGTCTAAAACAATGCATTCATTGCTAATAACTTCCTTTTTTCAGTTCCTTCTCTGCCTTTAAAAAACTTTTCTTTCTGCATCTTTTTTTAAACAAGGGTTTTTTGGTGTTTTTTTAAAAATAAATTTATTTATTTATTTTTGGCCGCGTTGGGTCTTCATTGCTGCACGCAGGCTTTCTCTAGTTGTGGCGAGCGGGGGCTACTCTTTGTTGTGGTGCGTGGGCCTCTCACTGTGGTGGCTTCTCTTGTTGTGGAGCACAGACCCTTGGCATGGGGGTTTCAGCAGTTGCAGCACATGGGGTCAGCAGTCACGGCTCACGGGCTCTAGAGCACAGGCTCAGCGGCTGTGGCACATGGGCTTAGTTATTCCGTGGCATGTGGGATCTTCCCGGACTGGGGCTCGAACCCATGTCCCCTGCATTGGCAGGCGGACTCTTAACCACTGTGCCACCAGGGAAGCCCTCTTTCTGCATCTTGATGGAGCTCATCTCTACTGACTAGACGGGATGCTGCCTGATATGAATTGTTCAATAAAGCCAATCAGCTCTTTTAAATTTACTCAGTTGAAATTTTTTTTTTTTTTTTAACAGAGTCTAGGGAAAGCACAAAGTCTAGAGAAACAGGGCAGAAAAGCCACTTCTGCCACTGCATTCCCAGCACTCAGCCTCCTGGGGAGATGGATGCAGCAGGTATTAGGGTTCTCAGGCTCACTCCCTGGCTTGGATTGCATGCTCATCCAGTCACTTTCTGATAATAATTTGGCTTTCCATGTAGACTTTCCAACAGAGGAGAGACTCTGCTAAGATGGATATTTGGTTTTTATTTGTAACTGGGAATATATACATAGGCATCTGCTTTTTTGTTGGTTGTTTGACATCAGTCTCTCTAAGTCTAATCACCTTTGTGTGAACAAAAAACCTTCAGTTTTGAACCTTGCAAAGCTGAGAAACAGACCTGGATTATGATTACCACAGCAAGACATAGCAAGTCTCTTTGACTACATTTTGGTCTTCACTCTAAATTCGACACCTATGTGTACCCTAGCCTAGGAAGAGATTAAATAATTAATGTAGCTTTGCCTGTGCCTTTGTGTTAAATTTGACTACACTATGGTAACTTGTGAAATTTAATAATCTGTAACTATACTTTCTATGGTAGGGTACTTAGAACCAAGTAATTATTATATATACAAATGAAATAAAAGCCAGCAACAGTTGGGATTTTCAAAACCATTACGTCTATATTTCTAGACTTTTCTAAGATGATAAAAGCAGCTTCCCTCTCTCTTTCCCTAGTCTTCTTACTTCCCTTTCAGTCGTCCTCTCTCAACTACAGTGAACACTTCCACAACAATAAATGCCTTTAAACTCTTTGATACAAATGATTAGATTTGGCTCTGAGGGGTTAAACTGAAGTGAAAGTCATAAATTTCCTGTCATGAACATGTGGAATTGTTCTTCCACAAGGAGGGCTTTAACTGGTGTCCTTAAACACTCAGGAAGGCAATGAAGATACTGAGTAGACTGAAATGCAACTTTTGAGTGTGGCAATAATTCCACATGTAGGAGTAATACTGAAATTTATAAACGAAACTGCACATGTTTAACCATAGAAACTTAAAAAAAAAAAGAGAGAGAAAGAGTTGTTTAATTCAGCATATGCTGAGAACTTTGCTTCACGATCAGATGCCAGGTCAGCGTTGCTTGTTCACACCTTGTCTGTGAAAGGACCCATTCACCCTCCACCACATGGCTGACTGGTGCTCTGTGGTCATGATCAACTGTCCCAGAAGGCTCAGTGCATGGAAAAGCCTTTCTTGGCCTTACAAGAAGCTCAGCCTGGGAGGTTGGCCTGGGGGCTGACCAAGAGCAAAATAGAAAAACCACAAATAAGATCCAGCTGGAACACATAACCTCTATTTATTTTGGGAAAATAATGTTATGTCATCATGACACATATCTAACTCTTGTGTTTCTGATTGAACAGGCCAGATATGTGAGCAGTAACTCTAGCTACACACAGCTTTTCTGCTGGAAGATGGATTTATCTGTTTTCATGGTCTTACTCTTCAGGTGTGCCTACCATTAAGCAACTGCATTATCAAGAATTTCAAATTTCAAGTACTGGAAGTTTAGGGAGGCTGCTTATTTGACATAAAAAGAGATAAGAATCAGAAGTAATTTTTAAGTGACAAATGATGGGTTTAATGGCAGTAACATTCCTTGTACCTTTAGAAATAATGCTCCATCCTAAGGACGGAGGGCAAGCGTTTCAGTAGAGAAGCACTTGGTAACCTAAGCAAGTGAGGTATTGGTTTTGGTCTGAGAAAACATGAGAGAAAAGAAAGAGAAGATCTGGAAAGCTGTGCTATAAAGTACCATGAAGTAAGTCACCCTGCCATGAGTCAGGCACAACATCCAGCATGCAGAAGGGCCAATTCTGCCCTCTGTCCACCAGGATAACTAGCCACCACACTACTCTCTCCTCACCTTCAGGGTGGATGCAGAGCTTGTAGGTATGTGACCTGCAGGCCAAAAGTGGCCCGGGGATGTGTTCTCTTTGACCCACTAAGTGATTTTGATTTTTAAAAATTGAGCACGCTAAAACAACACACACAAAAATTTAGATTTCTAGTTTCTCTTAAAGGAAATGAAAAAAGAATAAGCAGTTAAGCCTGAACTCATATTCTTCTTGGTACCAACTGGCCCGAGTTCAGTGGCTGCTGCTCCTTTGGAGAGCAAAAGCAATGCTTTGTGCTATAGTGCGTAGTGAGGAAAGTGGGAGTCTAGAGCCAGCCTGCTTAGGTTTGCAGTCCAATGCCATCACTTACTAGTTACATGAACTTGGGCTTATTTCTTAACTTTGTGCCTCAGTTTACTTGTTGATTAGATGAGGTTAGTAATTATGCTTATCTCATAGGTTTTCGTAAAGACCAAACAAATTAATAAGTGTACTGTGCTTCAAGTAGTGCCAGGTAAATAGTCAGTATTATATAAGCACTTGCTGTTATTATAATACTTATAAGTACTTATTACTTTTGTTTCTAAATGATTTACATATGCTAATTTACCCAATCCTCATAAAAACCCTATGAGGTAGGTTCTATTATGATCCAGATTTTAGTGATGAGGAAACTGAGACACAGAGAGGTTAAGTAAGTTGCCTAACCTTGTCATATAACTACTAAGTGGTGGAGCCTGCTCAGGGGTCTATGACCTCAACTGTCATGCTATAGAGTGATGTTCTTTTAAGTGGGGCACATGCTTTTGTTCACCACAGTACTTGTCATTTACACATTGTATACATATTCCTCTTCTTCTATCTCTCCACCTCTCACCCTGCACTCCTTCAGATTATCTTCCTGGCCAGCTTGCATTTGAATTTGAGACCCTAATCTAGCAGAATAGATACACAGCATACATAGCTGATTGACAGTCTACCATGTAGAACACCTCTCCTAACAAGATCTTTATGAAGAACCAAGCAGAAGACAAATTGTGTCTATCAAGGGTCTACTCTAGGGACTTCCTTGGTGGTCCAGTGGTAAAGAATCCACCTTCCAATGCTAGGGATGCGGGTTCGATTCCTGGTTGGGGAAGTAAGATCTCACATGCTGCGGGACAACTAAGTCCGCACACCACAACTAGAGAACCCATGTGCTCTGGAGCCCGTGTGCCACAACTAGAGAGAAACCCTTGAGCCACAACTAGAGAGAAGCCTGCGCTTCACAATGAAAGATCCTGTGTGCCTCAATGAAGATCATGCGTGCCACAACTAAGACCCAATGTAGCCAAATAAATAAATAAATAAACGGGTCTACTCTAGCATGTGTAGTCTGTGATACTGAAGTGTGGTCCCCAGATAAGCAGCATCAGATCACCTGAAACTTGTTAGAAATGCAAATTTGGGGGTTCCATGGCATATCTACTGAATCAGAATCTCAGGTGTAGAAAGCCCGGCAATCTGTGATTTACTAAGCATTTCTAGTGATTCTGATGCAGGCTAAAATTCGAGAATCACAGCCTTAGAAAGTAATGTCCTTTTATGCAAAATACAGAAGCTAAGACATCAGTGGCGAGGGATAGCCATGCCAGCTCCTACAGAGTTGGCCAAGAGAAGGGCGTAGAAGCATTTCAAAAACACTTCAGTGGAAGGACTAGTTGGGGACAACATAGTTTTCTAGTGAAGCCATCAGGATGAAATAGTACCAAATTGCGTGCTTAGGCAATTAATTAATTACATTTTTATTTGTTGTCATATAAACGATGTGCTTCCTACAGGATGAACAGTTAACATTTGGAGACCCTCTGCTAAAAACTATGATTTTAATTTTAAAGTAGCATTTATTTTCTGGGAACAGTTAGATAAAAGGTCCAATTGTGCAGAGGCCAGTATAAAGGAGGACACATATCCACATAACTTTCTGTGGCAGTGTGCCTGCATTGAGGTCATCCAAAAGTTCCTTTACAAAATTAGAGTCTATCAAGACTCTGGTTGTAACTGACAGAAACCCAACTCAAACTAGCTTAAGCAAAACAGGGAAAACATTATAAAAGTCATTCTGATCACATTTAGGTTCAGAATATGAATATGTTTTGGTATAAAATATACAATAAACCAGAGATAATTTTATGTGGGTCAATAATATTGGGTTGGCCAAAAAGTTCATTCGGGTTTTTCCATAACATCTTATGGAAAAACCCAAACAAACAGGAAGTGTGCCACTTCCTTCTCTTGGATTAGTTCCACCTAATGAATAAGTGAATCCCCTCCTCCTTTTTTAGTGTGTGGCCTAAAAAATCTTTAATTTATTTGAAACTTATGAGTAGGTCATGAGGTATTTAGCTAAGCTGGTCCAAGTTTTCTTCAGCAATTCCATGTTAAGGAGTTTGGACTTTACCCTGAGGGCACCGGGAAACACTGAATGATCTTAGGAAGAAGAATGACATAATCAGATGTGAGTTCTAGAAAACTCATTGCTGTGTGGAGACTAGAATTATTATAGTGTTCAAGGCAATAGTTGATAGTGGCCTGGAAACAGTATTATACTATCTTTAACAGATTCTGCTCCTCTTGTACAATCAAATATAAGATTGATAAATCAACACTTACAATTTGTTAAAGGATAAACTTGCATGAAACTTGTTTGAAATATCAGATGATCTAGTAATCTACAGAAGATTGTCCATTTTTAAAAAGTACAATGGATGACGCTTTTGTTTCACAGAGTTAGATTCAAACCTGTGGATTTAAGCTTAATGGAAAGAATCAAAGCCCAATTAATACAAATTTTGAGTAGTTCTAGAGGAAAAATTTGTTCTGATTATTTAATATTTTAAGCAAGTAACCTATGTAAAGAAATGTTTGTGAGTCAAGGCAACAACCCTAGAACTTTAGAGTTGAGAGAAACAGGCCTCCAGGGCATAGACTTGTATTTCCAGGACCTCTTTCAACAAGAAGCTGTGCTGTGAACCATGACCCTAAATATATTCTCATTTATGGTTACAAAACCAGATCTGTGACCTCTTGCAGGTATTTATTACACCCAGGTTTTCTGGAGGCAATAAGTTTATAATGAGATTTAAATTTGATCAGTTCACGGGTCATAGAAAGGGAGCACTGTACCTTGTTCTCTTTTAGGAGTCAGCACATCCAGGTAGAGCTTATGGTTTGTTTTTCCTTTGGATCCCTAACATTTTTGTCAAATCAGAACTGAGAGATTAAGACACACTTACTCAAGAATGAAGTAGACAAGCCTGGACCCAGTTTATCAACAGATCCTTTGCAAGAGGAAAAAGGAAATGACTCTCATCTAAAGACAGAGGGCGGAAATCAAATAATTAAACAATGGGAAGACCGCAGTATACTCTACAAATATTGGAGAATTTTATAAAGATGGTACATGTAGGGAACTTTTAAAAGTGTTTAGGAAGGGGACTGCTTTTCTAGTGACATCAAAGCCAGCTGCAGCGATGGGAAAAGCGGCCTCACTACATTCTTTTTATGTCAGACCCCTCTCGGGTTGAGGTCTTGGCCCCAGTTAAATCAGTTCTGAGCTTTTCAAAGGTTTCTAAATCAAGTCCTTCAGAAACTTGCAGTAAAATTTTGTTCTTGTTCTTGCCTCTCAGTGGTGGTAGCTTTAGGCATTTCCAGACCTTTCTGTTCAGCTGAATCCTCTAGAGGAGACTTGTACTATTCTTCCTTTTGTTTCTATTTGTAAAAAGTCCTTGCTTCCTCCAGGACATCTGTGTCTCCTCCCTACTCGAGGAGGAAACTCTTGCCCTCCACCCACACTCAGGGCTGTAAGGGATAGGTTCACAGCAGGACAACTGGTTTAGTCATGCAACTCAAAATTGCTAGGTACCCAAACTAAACTTAGACCAGGGAAATACAAAATGTGCTCTTTTGTTTGGCATTATTTAAACTTCTATTATCATAGAATTTAGAATTTAGATTCTTGTGGTATGGCATAAGCCACAAAGAAGTGGAGAACTAAAAATCAAAACCAACTTGGCCTGTTTAATCTGACCATGTGACACTCCATCAGTCCAGCGAGGAGTGGCCAGCAGGGTTCTGTAGAGCTGAGCTCACATATGTTCTCACCTAGTGGCACACATGCAAATGCTGCTCACACTGGTGCTAAACTGGATATTTATTTATATCAAAACCAAGAGCCTTCAAATAGATCACCCACATGGCAAGCCTGTGACTTCCTATCCTGGAGTATGAGTTGGCTTCTTTTCAAACATTTATGAGCAACATAAAATTTCAGTTTGCTTTCCCAAATGAATTGTAATAACTCTTGATGGGAAGGATTCCTCCAAAGATAAAAAAAATCCCAAGTCCCTATTAATTAAAAGGAAATGTACTAAGACATATATCACTTTGGCTAGAAAGAAATAGCATTCCAATTCTGAAATATAACAGAGCCTGCCAACTCTCAATGGGAAGGGAGATTAATTTGACCCAGAAAGGCTTAATCAGAGAAGTATCTACCAGTTCTGAGCTGTTGTCAGACTTATAAAGAAACTGATGTGGAAAAGCAAGAGTTAAGGTGGGAATACTCCTGGACAGGTTTTCTGAGGCCAGCTCTATCATGCTGAAGTCAGTGAGACTCATCGTAACAAAAGAATTCAAGATTACTGAGGACTGACACAGCCATAAGACTTAACAAATGGCCACAGTAAGTAGGCGGTAGGAAATGAACACAATATTTTGGTCAATTCTTATCAACATTCTGTTGGATGACATATGCTATGTTTTGTTGACAAAGGTCAGTCTAGATTAAGGACCAAGGCAAATAGGTGCTAACTCAAACCCTCTCCAGAAGGTGAAAGCAACTCAAGTATTCACTGATGGGTGAATGGATACACAAAATGAGGTATGTGCATAAAATGGAATATTATTCAGCCTTAAAAAGGAAGGAAATTCTGACATATGCTACAACACATGCTCTCCCCTTTCACCATGTGAGGGCACAGTGAGAAGACAGCTATCTATAAACCAGGAAATGGGCTCTCACCAGACATGGAGTCTGCTGGCACCTTGATCTTGGACTTCCCAGCCTCCAGAACTGTGAGAAATAAATGTTTTTTTATTTCAGCCACCCCACCCAGTCTATGGTGTTTAGCCTGAATGGACTAAGACATGGGAGTTGTCGTTTGTTGTGTATAGAGTTTCAATTTTGTAAGATGAAAAGAGTTCTGGAGATTGATTGCACAATAATGTGAATATACATAACACTACTTAACTGTATACTTTAAAATGGTTAAAATGGTAAATTTTATGTTTTGTGTATTTTACCTCAATTTAAAAAAAGTTTTAAACACGTGAAACTGCATATTTTATATTGGTGCAATTTATTGTATGTCAGTCATACCTCAATAAAACTGCCTTATGGAAAAAAAAAAGAAAAAAAGAAAAGCAACTACTCCAGGTGGGGTCAGCAGGGATGAGGCCATTGTCCTGCATGGTCAGAAAAGGCTGCAGTGCAGATCTACCTGGAATACCTGTACTAGATGGGTGTGACCGGACTCATGAAGTAAACTCTATAAAGTAGTCAACACTAGCATTCTGTTATATATAACATCTTTTTTTAAAATTATTTTTTATTGGAGTATAGTTGATTTACAGTGTTGTGTTACTCTCTGTATAACATCTTTCTGTTCTTGAATCCACTTCTAATGATTTTGTTGTTCACATCCTCATTTTCTCTTATCAATATTTTTTCAGTAACTCCCTAAATTGCTTCCTCACCTAAGTAGGCATGTCAGTGGATCTGGTGAATAGTGACCTTCGAAAGTGCAATTTCAGTAGAAAAGGTAGAATATAGATTATGTCATAATAATCATCACTAAAATTTATTGGGCTATATTCTTAGTTGTCTCTTTTTATTTAACCCTAACAAGAATCCTATAAAATTATATACATTTTACAGATTAAGAGTCTGGTGTTCAGAGTGACTGAGCAATTCATCCAAAATCCTTAGCTATTGTACCAGACAGGGTCCTAGCAGAAGGGAGAATTTCACTCAGATATTCAAATGAAAGATATTGTAATGAATGGACCACTTCCAAGGGTGTGTGGGCCAGGTTAAGGAAACCAAGAAGAAGTGTCATCACCCAAAGTCTAATAAAAATGAAAAGTCACTTCTATTTCTACATGTGAAGGGCCAAGGGAGGTAACAGACTGGGTGAAAATTGGATGGTTATAGGATTAAGACCATATAACAATGTTTGTGAAATGGAGGGAAGAAAGTGTTAGAGAGGTTGAAAAAGGGAAAACTAAGTGAGCAGGAGGAAACAGGAATGGCTGAGATCAAGAGCACAAGGGGAGTTAGCACTGGAGACAAGAAAGAACACATCTTCCTAGCAGCCAGGAGAGCAGATTGGGAGAGAAATGAAGGGAACATTGTCTTTTGAGTCTAAAGTAGATGGTGAGGGTATCAGCTTGGAAGAAAGAGCCTGGGGTGCTACAGGAACCACAGAAGAGCTGACACACAGCTGTTGTGGTGACTTGAGAGAACCTCAGTTGGGGATGGAAAAATAATTAGTACATTGTGCTGTGGGACACACAAATGCCCGCATAACCCAAATCTGCAACATATTCAGTCAGCATTGTCACAGAGCAAACATGACAGATCAACTCTTTTATTGATTTCATCCATTCCTTAAGAAAATGCAGTAAATAATGGACTTGAAATAGTAAAATAGACATCTAAGAGATATTTGCTTCTAGAATTATGATCAGCCAACTACCTGGTGGCAGGTTGATACATCTATATTATGCATACACACACACACACATACACACACAAACAACATGCACAAATATATTCATAACAAAATAAGGAGGAAACACTTATGACAATTTTAATCCTCATTTCTGTTAATGGTCCCATGGTTGTCACTGGAATTTATTACTACCTTCTTCCACTACCCATTCTGTATTCCCTGTGCCTTCAGTAAGCACTTCAGCTGTTTCTTTACCTGGTGAGGTGACCCAAACTTTCATTCCTGAAGGGTCTGGGCCATTAGTATTCCTGCTTGGATTGGGATGTAGTTATCTAATGACTTTAATCACAGGGCGTGGTAATACTAAGAGATGTCCTATGGAATTTTCTACATTCTAGTTATACTGTTCCTTACCTCCCTTGTGGAATAGTAGTTCAATTTCCCCTTTGTATTCAGGATCAATCATCCCAGCCAACACCATATCTCCCTTTGTTGACTCAGTGTCAGGAAGAACCCAAAGTATCCAGTGGTAGTCAACTTCCACTTCAATGGAATCATTGTTGTGTCTCCTGATGCAAGCATTCCTTCCTCTGGAACTAAGACCTTTAGGCCAGCAGAGCACAAAATTGCAGGAACAGGAAGCACAAATTCGGTTATTGAGTCACTAGGAGTAATAACAAGGGTTGCATTCCCATTTATCCCCTCAATTCATGGACCTATGAGCTCTGGCTGAAAAAGAGCACCAAATATTGGACACTGATTCACAGCCTATTCAGCCTACTGGAGAACTTTGCCCCAGCCTTGCCACATCTTGCCACCTAGCTGGCACTATAACTGAGTCTTCAGAAGGCCATTTCATTGTTCTATCAAGCCATTGTGCTTCTGAACCCCGCTCAAAACTAGCAGCTTTTCAAGTCATGTGGTAAGTGGACCAAAGCAACACACCCAAGTGAGGAATATGTTGCCCCCAAAAGAGGCCCACTAAGCCTCATCCCTCTTTCTGGGTTGTAGATGGGACTGGTTGTAACAACTTATCCTTTACTTTAGAAAGTATATCTCAACGTGTCCCACACCACCAAATGCCTAGAAGTTTCACTGAAGTAGAACACCCCTAAATTTTAGTCAGATTTATTTCCCACACTCTGACACGCAAATCTCTTACCAATAAATCTAGAGTAGTTGCTACTCCTTGCTCTTTAGGTCCAATAGTAAAAGGTCATCTGTATATTGGACCAGTGTAATATCTTGTGGAAGGGAAAGGTAATCAAGATCCCTGTGAATTAAACTATGACATAGGGCTGGAGAGTTGATATACCCCAAGGTAGCACTGTGAAGGTGTATTGCTGGTCTTGCCAGCTGAAAGTAAACTGCTTCTGGTGGGCCTTATGGACAGGTATGGAGAAAAAGGCATTTGCTAGATCTAAGCTGCATATCAGGTAGCAGGGGATGTGTTAATTTGTTCAAGCAATGAAACCATTTATTGTTATAAATAAACTTGCCTCTTAGAACTGCTTTTGCCGTGCCCCATAAGTTTTGGTATATTGTGTTTAAATTTTCATTTTTCTCATGATATTTTTGATTTCCCTTTTAATTTCTTTAACTCATTGGTTGTGCTGCAGCATGTTGTTTAATTCCATGTATTTGTGAATATTCCAGTTTTCCTCTTGTTATTGATTTCTAGTTTCATACCACTGTGGTCAGAAAAGATGCTTCACATGATTTCAATCTTCTTAAATTTGTTGACTTGCATTGTGACCCAACATCTGATCTATCCTGAAGAATATTCAGTGCACTGGAGAATATGTATTCTAGTGCTGTTGGATGGGATGTTCTAAATATATGTCTGTTAGGTCCCTTTGATTTAAAATGTAATAGTTTAAGTCCAATGTTTCTTAATTGACTCTGTCTGGATGATTTATTCATTGTTGAAAGTAGGGTATTGGTCCCCTACAATTATTGTACAGTTGCCTGTTTTCCCCTGCAAATCTGTTAGTAATTGCTGAATATATTTAGGTGTTCCAATATTGGGTACATAAATATTTACAATTGTTATATTCTCTTGACGTATTGATCCCTTTATCATCACATAATGACTTTGTCTCTTGTTATAGCTTTTGAGTTAAAGTCTATTTTGCCTGATATAAGTGTAGCTACCCTTGCTCACCTTTGGTTTCTATTTGCATGAAATCTTTTCCTCTTCCTTCACATTCAGTATATGTATTCTTAAAGGTGAAGTGAATTTCTAGAAGGTAACCTATAGTTGGGTCTTCTTTTAATCTATTCAGCTACTCTAAGTCTTTTGATTAGAGAATTTAACTCATTTATATTAAAGTAATTATTGGTGCATAAGCACTTACTGTTGCCATTTAATTATTTTCTGGGTGTTTTGGAGATCATTTCTTCCTCTCTTGATGTCGTTCTTTGTGATTCAATAACATTCTGTAGTGGTATATTGTGACTCCTTACTAATTATCTTTTGTATATCTAATATAGGCTTTTGCTTTGTAGTTACCATGAGTCTTACATAAAACATCTTATTGAAGATGGCGGTGTGGGAAGACACTGAGTTAGCATCTCCCCACAAGTAGGGTGACTGCCAGTCACTGGTGGGGGACTCTGACGCCCAAGGAAATGGAAGGAACCCGTAGTAAACTGGTAGGACATGGGGGGACTGAGGAGCGAGGAGAAGCGGAGGCCAGACAGGATCAGTGCCCCTGAGGCCAGGAAGATCAGGAGAGGCAGGCGGGAGTGACCATGCAGGAAGAGCAGGAGAGGAGCGGAGGGCAATCACCTGGCCCACTCAGGCACAGGGAGCCTGCTGAGTTCCCAGGCCAGTCCCCTGTCCTCAAAGGCCCACCTCTCACCCCTGGCTGCATTGGCCTGGGGGCATAGGAGGGAGGCCAGGGAGATCAGGAGAGGCAGGTGGGAGGGGACCTGTGGGAAGAGCAGGAGAGGAGCGAAGGGTGATTGCCCCACCCATTCAGGCCCAGGGAGCCTGCTGAGCTCCCAGGTCAATCCCATACCCTCCAAAACTCCCTCCAGGCTGCGTGGGTCCTTGGGGGAATAAGCGAGAGGCCAGGGAGATCAGCCGAGGCAGGTGGGAGGGACCCTCTCAGACCGGAGGAGCAGGAGAGAAGAGGAGGGCATTTGCCCTGCCCACTTGAGCCCAGGAAGCCTGCTGGGCTCCCAGGTGAGGTTCCCTGATCTCTGAGACCAGGGCTGGGGGGCATGCCTGGGCCCCTTCTGTTCCTAAGACCCACCCCCCACAGCCACCATGACTTTTGCCAGCTCTGTGAATCCTAAGCATAGGCCCCACCCACCACCCAAACCTCACCCTTGCTTAGGCTCCGCCCTCCAGAGCTAAGGCCTTTCTACCCCCCTTTTTTTTCTTTCTTTCTTTTTTTTTTTGTTCTCTTTTCCTTCCTCCTCTTTTTTTACAGTTGTGGTACTGATGTACCTTCCAGTTGTTGATTCATCTATATTTTTATTTTTATATTCTTTCTAACATATCTGTTAGTTTCCTAGTCTAATTTTATTTTTTACATTGTTATTGTTCTCTTTTTAAATTTATTTTTATTTTTATTTTTTGCCACCCCATGCAGCTTGTGGGATCTTAGTTCATGAGCTGGGAGTTGGGCTGAAGCTCCTGTGGTGGGAGCTCTGAGTCAGAACCACTGGATTAACAGAGAACCTCAGACTTCAGGGAATATTCACTAGAGTGAGGTCTCACAGAAGTCCTCATCTCAGCACCAAGACCCGGCTCTACCCAACAGCCTACAAACTCAAGTATTGGAAGCCTCAGACCAAACAACAGGTAAGACAGGAACACAATCCTACTCAGAAAAAAATAAAATGAGACAACAAAAAAGTATGTCATGTATGAAGGAAAAAACTTACAAGACCAAATAACTGAAGAGGAAATAGGCAATCTACCTGAAAAAGAAATCAGAGTAATGATAGTAAAGATGATCCAGAATCTTGGAAATAGAATGGAGGCATGGATTGAGAAAATCAAGAAATGTTTAACAAAGATCTAGAAGAAATAAAGAACAAACAAACAGATATGAACAACACAATAACTGAAATGAAAAATACACTAGAAGGAATCAGTAAGAGAATAACTGAGGCAGAAGATGGAATAAGTGAACTGGAAGACAAAATGGCAGAAATAACTGCGAAGGAGCAGAATAAAGAAAAAAGAATGAAAAGAATTGAAGACAATTTCAGAGACCTCTGGGACAACACTAAATGCACCAACATTCAAATTATAGGAGTCGCAGAAGAAGAAGAAGAAAAGAAAGGGTATGAGAAAATACTTGAAGAGATTGTACTTGAAAACTTCCCCAACATGGGAAAGGAAATAGTCAGCCAAGTCCAGGAAGCACAGAGAGTCCCATACAGGACAAACCCTAGGAAAAACACACCAAGACACGTATTAATCAAACTAACAAAAATTAAATTCAAAGAAAAAATATTAAGAAAAGTAAGAGGGCTTCCCTGGTGGCGCAGTGGTTGAGAATCTGCCTGATAATGCAAGAGACACAGGTTCGAGCCCTGGTCTGGGAGCATCCCACATGCTGAGGAGCAACTAGGCCTATGAGCCACAAGTACTGAGCCTGCGCGTCTGGAGCCTGTGCTCCACAAAAAGATAGGCCGCAATAGTAAGAGGCCCGCGCACTGCAATGAAGAGTGGCCCCTGCTTGCCACAATTAGAGAAAGCCCTCGCACAGAAACGAAGACTCAACACAGCAAAAATAAATTAATTAATTAATGAACTCCTACCCTCAACATCTTAAAAAAAAATAAAAGAAAAGTAAGGAAAAAATAAAAAGTAACATAAAATGGAATCCCCATGAGGTTATCAGCTGATTTTTCAGCACAAACACTGCAGGCCAGAGGTAGTGGCAGGATATATTTAAAGTGATGAAAGAGAAAAACCTACAATCAAGATGACTCTACCCAGCAAGGATCTCATTCGGATTTGATGGAGAAATCAAAAGCTTTTCAGGCAAGCAAAAGCTAAGAGAATTCAGCACCACCAAACCATCTTTAAAACAAATAGTAAAGAAACTTCTCTAGGGTGGAAACAAAAGAGAGGAAAAAGACCCACAAAAACAAACCCAAAACAATTAAGAAAATGGTAATAGGAATATACGTATCGATAATAATCTTGAATGTAAATGGATTAAATGCCACAACCAAAAGGCACAGACTGGCTGAATGGATACAAAAACAAGACCCATATATATGCTCTCTACAAGAGACCCACTTGAGACCGAGGGACACATACAGACTGAAAGTGAAGGGATGGAAAAAGATAGTCCATGCAAATGGAAATCAAAAGAAAGCCGGCGTAGCAATATTCGTATCAGATAAAATAGACTTTAAAATAAAGACTGTTACAATTGATAAGGAGGGACACTAAGTAATGGTCAAAGGATCAATCAAAGAAGATATAACACTTATAAATGTTTATGCACCCAACATAGGAGCATCTCAACACATAAGGCAACTGCAAACAACCATGAAAGGAGAAATCAACATGAACAAAATAATAGTTGGGGACTTAACATCCCACTTACACCAATAGGCAGATCATCCAAACAGAAAATAAATAAGGAAACACAAGCTTTAAATGACAAAACAGACCAAATAGATTTAATTGATATTTATAGAACATTCCACCCAAAAGTGGCACAATACACTTTCTTCTCAAGTGCACATGGAACATTCTCCAGGATAGATCACATCTTGGGTGACAAATCAAGCCTCAGAAAATTTAAGAAAATTGAAATCGTATCAAGCATCTTTTCTGACCACAACACTATGAGATTGGAAATCAATTACAGGAAAAAAAACTGTAAAAAACCCCACAAATACATGGAGGCTAAACAGTGCACTACTAAATAACCAAGAGATCACTGAAGAAATCAAAGAAGAAATAAAAAAATACATAGAAACAAATGATAATGAAAACACGATGACCCAAAACCTATGGGATGCAGCAAAAGCAGTTCTAAGAAGGAAGTTTATAGCAATTCAATCTCACCTCAAGAAACATGAAAAATCTCAAATGCAATCTAACCCTACACTTAAAAGAAATAGAGAAAGAAGAACAAAGAAAACCCAAAGTAAGTAGAAGGAAAGAAATCATAAAGATGAGAGCAGAAATAAATGCAATAGAAATGAAAGAAACAATAGCAAAGATCAATAAAACTAAAAGCTGGTTCTTTGAGAAGATAAACAAAATTGATAAATCCTTAGCCAGACTCATCAAGAAAAAAAGGGAGAGGACGCAAATCAATAAAATTAGAAATGAAAGAGGAGAAGTAACAACTGACACTGAGAAATACAAAGGATTATAAGAGACTACCACAAACAACTATATACCATTAAAATGGACAACCAAGAAGAAATGGACAAATTCTTGGAAAGGTACAATTTTCAAAGACTGAACCAGAAAGATTTAGAAAATATAAGCAGACCTATCACAAGTAGTGAAATTGAAACCATAATTAAAAATCTTCCAACAAACAAAAGTTCAGAACCAGATGGCTTCACAGATGAATTCTATCAAACATTTAGAGAAGAGCTAACACAGATCCTCCTCAAACTCTTCCAAAACATTGCAGCGGGAGAAACACTCCCAAATTCATTCTACGAAGCCACCATCACCCTGATAACAAAACAAGAAAAAGATATCACAAAAAAAAAGAGAAAATTATAGACCAATATCATATAGATGCAAAAATCCTGAACAAAATACTAGGAAACAGAATCCAACAGCACATTAAAAAGATCATACACCATCATCAAGTGGGATTTATCCCAGGGATGCAAGGATTCTTCAATATATGCAAATCAATCCATGTGATACACCACATTAACAAATTAAGGAATAAAACTACATGACCATGTCAATAGATGCAGAAAAAGCTTTTGACAAAATTCAACACCCATTTATGATAAAAACTCTCCAGAGAATGAGCATAGAGGGAACCTACCTCAACATAATAAAGGCCATATATGACAAACCTACAGCAAGCATCATTCGCAATGGTGAAAAACTGAAAGCATTTCCACTAAGATCAGGAACAAGACAAGGATATCCACTCTTGCCACTCTTATTCAACATAGTTTTGGAAGTCCTAGTCGTGGCAATCAGAGAAGAAAAAGAAATTTAAGGAATTCAAATTGGAAAAGAAGAATTAAAACTGTCACTTTTGCATATGACATGGTACTATACATAGAAAATCCTAAAGATGCCACCAGAAAACTATTAGAGCTAATCAATGAATTCGGTAAAGTTGCAGGATACAAAAGTAATGCACAGAAATCTCTTGCATTTCTATACACTAACAACGAAAGATTAGAAAGAGAAATTAAGGAAACATTCCCATTCACCATTGCAACAAAAAGAATAAAATACTAGGAATAAACCTATGAAGGAGGTAAAAGACCTGTACTCAAAAAACTATAAGACACTGAAGAAAGAAATCAAAGGCTCAAACAGATGGAGAGATATACCATGTTCTTAGATTGGATGAATCAATATTGTGAAAATGACTATACTACCCAAAGCAATCTACAGATTCAGTACAATCCCTATGAAATTACCAATGGCATTCTTCACAGAATTAGAACAAAAAATTTTACAATTCATATAGAAACACAAAAGACCCCAAATAACCAAAGCAATCTTGAGAAAGAAAATGGAGTTGGACCAATCAGGCCCCCAACTTCAAACTATATCACAAAGCTACAGTAATCAAGACAGTATGGTACTGGCACAATAACAGAAATATAGATCAATGGTACAGGATAGAATGCCCAGAGATAAACCCACACACATATGGTCACCTAATTTATGATAAAGGAAGAAAGAACATACAATAGAGAAAAGACATCCTCTTCAATAAGTAGTTCTGGGAAAACTGGACAGCTACATGTAAAAGAATGAAATTAGAACACTACCTAACACCTTACACAAAGATAAACTCAAAATGGACTAAAGGCTTAAATGTAAGACCAGACACTATAAAACTCTTAGAGGAAAACATAGGGAAAACACTCTTTGACATAAACCACAGCAAGATCTTTCTTGACCCACCTCCTAGAGTAATGGAAATTAAAACAAAAATAAACAAATGGGACTTAATTAAACTTAAAAGCTTTTGCACAGCAAAGGAAACCATAAACTAGACAAAAAGACAACCCTCAGAATGGGAGAACATATTTGCAAGTGAAACAACAGACAAAGCATTAATCTCCAAAATATACGAACAGCTCATGGAGCTCAATATCAAAAAAACCCAAACAATGCAGTTAAAAAATGGTCAGAAGATCTAAATAGACATTTCACCAAGGAAGACATACAGATGGCCAAGAGGCACATGAAAAGATGCTCAACATCACTAATTATTAGAGAAATGCAAATCAAATCAATGAGGTATCACCTCATGCCAGTCAGAATGGCCATTATCAAAAAATCTTGAAACAATAAATGCTGGAAAGGGCGTGGTGGAAAGGGAACCCTCCTGCACTGTTGGTGGGAATGTAAACTGATACAACCACTGTGGAAAACAGTATGGAATTCCCTTAGAAAACTAAAAATAGAACTACCATATGACTGAGCAATCCCACTACTGGGTATATACCCTGAGAAAACCATAATTCAAAAAAGACATGTACCACAATGTTCATTACAGCACTATTTACAATAGCCAGGACACAGAACCAACTAAAATGTCCATCAACATGACTGGATAAAGAAGATTTGTCACATATATACGATGGAATATTACTCAGCCATAAAAAGAAATGAAATTGAGTTATTTGTAGTGAGGTGGATGGACCTAGAGTCTGTCATACAGAGTGAAGTAAGTCAGATAGAGAAAAACAAATACCATGTGCTAATGCATATATATGGAATCTAAAAAAAAAAAAATGGTACTGATGAACCTACTGGCAGAGCAGGAATAAAGATGTAGACACAGAGAATGGACTTGAGGACACAGGGCAGGGAGGGGGAAGCTGGGGTGAAGTAAGAGTAGCATCGACATATATACACTACCAAATGTAAAATAGTTAGCTAATGAGAAGCAGCAGCATAAAACAGGGAGATCAGCTCGGTTCTTTGTGATGACCTAGAGGGGTGGGAAAGGCAGGATGGGAGGGAGGCTCAAGAGGGAGGGGATATGGCGACATATGTATGAATATGGTTGATTCACTTTGTTGTACAACAGAAACTAACATAGTATTGTGAAGCAATTATACTCCAATAAAGATCTATTTTAAAAAATCTTACAGCATAGCAGTCTATTTTGAGCTAATAACAACTTAACTTTGATCACATACAAAGACTCAGCATTTTTACTCTCCTCCACATATTTCACGTTTTTAATGTCACACTTTACATCTTTTTCTAATGTATATTTATTTACAAATTATTATATTTAGCTATAGTCATTTTTAATACTTAAGGTCATTTACTTTTATACTAGAGTTATAAGTAATAAACACAAAGAAAAAAAGAGATAATGAAGAGTATAAATCAATGAAATAGGAAACAGGATACAATAGAGCACATCAAGAAAGTCAAAAATTAAATCTTTGAAAAGGCTAATAAAATTCTTAAACCTCTGTTAATATTGATAAGGAAGAAAAATGAAATGCATAATTAAACAATATTACATATGGTAGTGACTAAAAAAAAGATACTATGAACTTTATGCCAATAAATTTGAAAATGTAGACAAAATGGACACATTTCTAGAACTGAAAATTGACTCTGGAAGAAATAGAAAGCCTTAATGGCCCTATCCTTATAGAATAAATTGAAGCAATATTTAAAACTCTTTCAATAATAAAGACTAGCTGTACAAGTGAATTCTACCAAATTTTCAAGGGATAGATCATTCCAATCTTATAGAAGCCTTTCTACAAAGAAGACAACAAGGGAACATTCCTCCAATAAATCCTAAGAGGCAAGAATAATCTTAACACCAAAACCAGACAAGGACAGTAAAAGAAGTAAAATAATAGGAGAAAACCACTCGTGAATTTAGCCACAAAAATATTAAATAAAGCTAAATTCATCTGCTTTTTAAAAAGAGAATACAGGCGGTTGACTGCAAAGGACATGAGAGAATTTTATGGTGACAGAAAAGATCTACATGTTTATGGTAATAATGGTTAACGATTCCATATATTTGTTCAAGTTCATTGACTATACACCCTAAAAGGTGACTTTTGTTTTATGTAAATTATGCCTCAGTAGCCTCTTTTTAAAAGAGATTTTATAGAATTCCACACTATTTCATCACAAAATTTTTGTAAATTACATGGATAAGACAATATTCTTCCTCTGATATAGACTCCTTACCAAAGGTTTACATAAAGCATCATTCTTAATAAGAAAATTTTAAAGCATTATCTTTAAAATTCAAAAGAAGACAAAGATGTCCACCATTAAGACTTCTTTTCAACATAGTATTGGAAATTCTAACCAACATGGTAAGACAACAAAAGCAACTAGAGGCATAAGAATAGGAGGAAAAAAGAAACAAAACTGATATTTCCAGATATATGTTTGTCTATAGTGAAGGTCTTAAACAATAGAATTAGAAATAATAATAGAATTTGACAAGGTGACTGGCTAAATGAGCAAGAAAAAAGGTAAACTTGTATTTTTGTGCCAGCAAGAATCAAAACCAATTTAAAAAGGAAATCATTTGTAATACCAATAAAAAAATGAAGTATTTAAGAATAAATTTAATAAAAAATGTGCAAGACATCTGTAGAAAGTTAAAAGTTTTTATTAGAAGAAAGGAGACAAATAAATGGAGAGATTATCTTTCTCTATGAAAAGAGTTCAGTATCATAAATATGTCAAGTATCAATATCTCCAAGTTAATTGACTAATTCCATGCAGTTTCAATCACACCTCCAAGTGGTTTGGAATGCAGCAAACTTATTCTAAAAATGTATACTTAAGAACAAAGGAATGAGAAAGAAAAAGAATACATTGGGATCTTTGCCCTACCAGTTACCAAGACTTATTATAAAGTTATAGGAATAGACAAATGGATAAATTTCTAGATAAAAATAGAATAAGCTTACACATGCATGGAATTTTGATACATGATATAGGCAGCATCTCAAAGCACTGGGGGAAGGAAGGACCATTCAAAAAATGTACTGGGAAAGTAGATTATTCATATAAAAGAAAAAGTTATATTGGATCCTCAACCCACTCCATACCTAAAGTCAATTTTAGATGTATAACAAAATGAAATCTGAAAGGCTTTAAAAATGCAAATAAAATATGGTGAATGTCTTTCTGACCTTGGGGTAAGAAAGAAAGTCTTAAGCAAAACAAAATGCAATAACCATAAAAGAAAAGATTACATTAAGATTAAAATTTTCTTTTCATCAAAAGATAGTAAAAGAAGTAAAAGAAAGTGAAAACACAAACCACACACTGTGATAGTGGAGAATGATACAATTACTTTGAAAAATAATTTGACTCTTTTTATTAGCTGAACATCTATTTATCCTGTGGTTTAGCGATTGCATTCTTGCTTCTGTGCACTAGGAAACAAGTATAAGAACATTCATAGGGACACAATGTGTAAGAGCAAAAACCTGACAACCATTCAAGTGTCTTGTTGCACTTATCCTTTGCTGTGTAACAAACAGCCTCAAAGTTTAGTCACTTAAAATGACAACAACATGAGCCTGCAAATTTAGGAGGGCTTAGTCTCTCTCACCAAGAGTCAGCTAGGGCAACTGCAAGACTAGGAGCTGGAATCATTTGAAGGCACACTTACACATCTGGAGGTTGATGCTAGCTGTTTGCTGGGACCTCTTTAGTGCTGCTCCATTTCACCTATGAGAGACTTTTCCAGTGATAGTTTGGCTTCCTCATAACATTGTAGCTTGGTTCCAAGTAGTGGGGAGGAAGTGAAGGACAGAAAGAGAGAGAAAAATAGAGGGAGAAAGGGAGAGAGAGAAGGGGGGAGGGAGAGAGGGGTAGGAGGAGAGAGGAAGGAAAGGAAGAGAGAAAATTATATAATAAGCAACATTTCACCTAGCTGCAGAAATCATACAGTATCATGTTTGCCACATACATGAAATATATTCATCAAAGACAAGTTACTAAAGTCAGCCCCTATGCAAGAGAAGGAGAATTACCTTTTGAGAGGAGGAGTATCAAAAATTTGCAGATATGTTTTAAAAACCACTACTTGTCCTGTAACAGAAGCATAGATAAAATATTTTAACAATTAAATATTATATATAACAGTGAATATAAGTGAACTGTAGCTATCTGTCACAATATGGATGAATTTTTGAAATATAATTTGATTTTAAAAAAAGCAGTCCCAGAAGATTACGTTAAGTATGTTCAGAAAACCCAAAGTCAAATAAAAATAAATAATATATAGTTTAAGCATATTTATATTAATGACAAAACTGTTATTTTTTAAAAGAGAATAATATAAAATTCAGAGTAGTCCTTTATCTAAGTGGGGAGAAGGAGGAGGCAGAAGGATGAGATGGGAAGAGCAAATAGGAACTATATGTTATTGAAGAGTTCTGGATTTTATACTGGTTAGTGGGCTTTCATTATATTACTATACATTATTATGTATGTATATATTTGTTTATAGTTGGCACATTTTTGATAAAAACTCTATAGAATGTACCAAGCATTTTATTAAATATAATAGAGGGGAACTCTTAAAAAATGAATAAGGAAATGAAAGGCTGAGATGGGATAGGAACTAAAGAGGGATAGAAACTAAAGAGAAAGTATCTAGTCAATTTAAATGAGCTAAATTTCTGTCCTAAAATGTTAAAAGAATTTTGTAGACATGGTTGTTAAAAATCTTTAGGAAAATCATGTATGGGAGACATGAGAGTAAATTATTTATTTATAGTTAAATAAACATCCTGAATTTCTAGAAGCTAGGAAAGGTAGATTTAAAAAAATAATTGCAACCAACTTATTATTGATTTCTGTCACAAATTTCCAAAAGATATGTCGGCATTTAGAAAAGAATCATGTGCTCACCAGGAGCTTCATGGGTTATTGACAAATGTAATTTCCTGTTGTTATTGGCCAATTGAACTTGCAGCATGATTAGGGTAGGCATGAACATAGTGTAACATGACCTTAGTAAGGCTTTTGATATCTTGTCTGTTCTTGCAGACAAGATAGAGAGTTATGGGTTAAAAGCAGTAGAATGTTGGGGATATGTTGCTGATTGAACAATCCAAAGGATATTGGTCAGTATCAGTCTGAGTGGAGGTACAAGTGAGCTCTGTCTCAGGCCCACTTGTCTTTTTATGCAACCCTGAAATGCGGAAGGAGAGCTAATACACTGAGTGCCAGAACCAAGACTGAGAAAGACCTGGACAAGATAGAATGAATGTAGATTCAAAACAAAGCTCTCAATTAACATTGAAAATGTACTTGGAGAAACATGGTTTTGAGGAAGAGCTGAATTAGCAGCCATTGTCTGAAAAAAGATGGGGAGAGGCAGAGACAAGAGGTATTTACTCCAAGTTCAACATGAGGAAATGGTCTGCTAGGGCTGCCAAAAGAGCTGTAAGACTCACATTCTATTTTGCTAATGGTTAGAATGCATCTGGAGTTTGGGTCCAATTTTGGGCACCATATTTTAAGAGGGACATTGACCAACTAGAAAGAATACCATGGAGGGAAGGTTGACTGTGTATGAGTCACACCAGAAAGGGTTGAAGGGATTTTAGGATGTTAGGATTTTTTCCTTTCTAAAGGAAAAGCCTTGGGCAGTGATGGCTACCTTTAAATATTAACCTACTATCATGTTAAGGAAAGGGAGTAGACTTATTTAGGCTCCAGAAAAATCTAACTTGGTTTGGTAAAAGGAATCTTCAGGAAGGCAGATTTTCTTTCAAAGGTGGTGGTGGTGGGGAGGGGGGAAGAGAGAGCAAGAAAGAGAGAGAAATTTCTAACAAAGCCATCCAAAGGCTGAATAGCTTCCTCTCACAGAAGTGCGTTCCCATAACTGGAAGTGATCAAGCAGTTCTGGATGTTTTAGGGAGAATTCAACCACTGGAAGGAAGGTTGTAGTACATGACCATCAAGATCTTTACCAGCTGTTAAGGTTCAGGGATTCTATACCTATCCCCTACCAAAACCCCTCAACCATGCTACTGAAATGATATTAGAAAATACTATTTGACTATCAGTTGACTAAAGGTACAATTGCTTCTAGGAGTAGCAAGCTTTAAGCAATTAGCACATAACCTTAACCTAATTTGTCAGAGATTGGCAATATAGTGGTCTTAAAAATCTGGAGAGAAAGAGCAAGAAATAAAAAAATATTACTTTTATTAACAAAATATGATCACAATAACTGTAAAGGAATTTTTACAGCAGGAAAAGGAGTCACCCTCGCCCTATTGTCTTAAAATTGATTTCACTTTGACATTTCCTGCCTGTGTTGCTTGGCACACTGGGGTCTTTCTTTTCTCCCTCCCTCCTTTCCTTCCTTCCTTTCTTTCTTTCTTTCTTTCTACCTTCCTCCCTTCCCTTTCTTTCTTTCTTTCTTTCCCTTCCTTCCTTCCTTCCTTCCTTCCTATTTTCCTTTTTCTGGGGGGGCGTACATAGTGGTAGACATATTTTGATGAGAGAAGGTTGGGGGAATAGATTTAGAGTTAAAAGTTAGCAGCGTGATTCAGGTCAGAAGAGCTCCAAGAGCCTAGAAGGAAAGGGCTGGGGAGGCTGAAGGAGGAAAGGAACTGGCTGGTTAAGACCCAGAACAGTGCAAAGTAACTGCTTTCAGGTGGTGATTCTCTACTTGCTGGGTCCTGCCTCAACCAGGAGGAATGGCTTCTCCGTCCTTAGGCAAAACCTACATGCCCTGCCCTCTCCCACTGCCTCTAATACCCTCGCATCCTCTCTACTGTTCTGCCTCCGGGGCCTCTTCCTGCAGAGAAACCCAGCCAAGCGAGCCTCCTTTTATTGCAATGTGACCAGATACACTCCCAGTTCCAGATGTTGCTGGCATCAGTTGAACAAACCTCATGAAAACCATAAAGCCAAGCACAAACCCCAGATAAACTGTTTTAGATCTTTTTTCTTTCTGAGAACTGGGACAGAGGTCTCAATCTTCTTTATGCCTCTCTCAAGTGAAAGCTATGTGGGGGACAAGTAAAAGTCACAATTTTCAACCAGTTGTTAATCATGACTGTGTAAGAAGAGTGTAAGGTCCGGGAGAGTCTAGTGAATGTTACCAAGGGTTCCAGAGATGATGCTGAGGGATCTGGCTCATTCCTGTTCAGCACAGTGGGGCTGTGGTCTAATTGGCTTAGAGGCCATGGAGCTTCTAGAAAAGTGACAAAAAGACATTCTGAGACTTGTTTCCTTAACTAAAGATAATGAAATTCATCAGAGTGGTGCAGAAAAATATCCCTCAGTTAATGCAAGGACCAACCCATGTCGGGGTTGGATGAACCCACAGCCCATGTCAGAGGCTTCAGAGGAGGAAAGACAGTGCCACAGTGGCACAACACCAGGAATCTGTTTTCCCAGGTAGGGTCTGGTCTGGGTTCCCATGGGGGAAGATGTCACCTGTAATGATAGGCTTCTGATAGGGTCTGGAGCCTTGGGTACATCTCTAGACCCCATAAGTTAAGAAAAAGATATACTTTTTTCAAGTCTCTAACTTGTTCCTATGCCTCTGGGTCAATGTGTATGTTGTTCTTCCTGCCTAGAACTCCAGCCCTATCCTAGATGCCTTTGTCTGGCTTCTACTTATCCTTTAAAGTGCTTCTCTATGTCATCCCTCTGCGAAGTCTTCCTGAGACATCACTTCCAAGTCCAAGTTTCCATAGCTCCATGATTGTGTTATGCGTTTTTGTCTCTCTCCCACCCAGTCTGCAGGACCCTCTGAAGTCAGGACTGTGTTTGTCCACTCTGTCCATATAGGAGATACTCAGCACTGTTATTTCAATAAACAAATAAAGGAATGGCATCCTGAGATTCATCATCAATGGCATCCTTGACCCCATCAGGGTCAAGGATGGGAAAGAGAGTGGAACCCCAAGAATGGCTTGGTGACCATGACATTATTAGAATTGAATAGGCAGAGTGGTATAGCAGTTCAGAGGCAACTTCCAGAGCAATGATGATGAAGGCCTGTTTTCGGTTATGAAGTGCCTCAAAACAGCATTGGGAGGGGCCCCCTGAGACATCTGAACATGACATTGCCCCAGAGATGCTTCCAGAGCAGGACCAATAGGAGCTCCAGCTGACCTGTGTTCTCTTACCAAATACAGGGCAGCATCCAGACAACCATGGGGATAGTCACTATGGTGTGGGGCCTTGACGTGAAAAAGCAACGTGTGGCATCTGGCACTATTTTGAGCCAGTCAAGTTGCCATGCATGACATAGAGCACATAATTCCTGGCAGAGTAAGCTCCATATATGGGAGAATCATAGTAGCAATTATATCATTATTATTATCAAGCCAAAAATTAAAATAACTCAAACAATAAATGGTCAATCTTCTGTGGGTGGAGGGGTTGACTTTTTATGGCTCAAGTGGTTTCACTGTGAGATAAAAGGAATAGGAATTAAGTGGAAGCCATGAACTCTACCTACTAGGCTTGGTCATCAAAGGACTGTGGGAATCTTGAGTTTTACCATTTGATATGTGTCACTTTAGACAAATATCTCATAGACTTATGCTAATGGATGACTGTTTAGCTTCCATTACACTTCTTTGGTTTCTGTCCCTGTGGCAGCGAAAAGCTCCCACTGAGAGGAGTGGTGAGAAAATTGAAGGGCTTTTTCCTGGGGAATTCTTGCCCTGCTTCAACCAGCAGATAAGGGCTCCTTGCTAGCTCTCTCCCAGAGCAGGAATATCCTCATCACTATGGGGTGTTGTGTTGTTTTGTGGGATCAGCAAGGCAATTGTGTCTCCTTTTGTCACCAGCTTTCTGTTGTATGGCATTCACTAATGTCTTTCAAAGGCTCAAGCAACTTCTGAAGAAAACACCCACTAACCACTTGAACAGAGCAGAAACAATTCGGGGACCTTATTCAAACAAGCCTCAGACTAGGCAGGGGATATTTTAGGTCAGAAGCTGGCAAATTTTTTCTGTAAAAAGCCAGAGAGTAAATATTTTAGGCTTTATGCAGACCATGCAGTCTCTGTCCTGACTACTCTACTCTGTCCTTGAAACATGAAAATAGCCATAGACACTATGTAAATGAATGGTGTGGCTATGTTTCAATAAAGTTTTACTTACAAAATGGTGGGCCAGATTTGACCCATGGGCCACAGTTTGCTGACCCCTGAGTTAGATCAACAGAAGGCTGTCATTACTGAAATGGTACTTACACATTACAGCAGGTTATGAGAGTGTTCTGTGTTCCTCTGGGGAACAAGGCTGAGGATGGTTGACTGGAGGGCAGGAGGTCAACTGCAGGTTAATAGTCCAGGACTATTGTTCTCAAGGCCAACCTGCTGAAGGAAGGAAGAGGAGGAGGGACTTGTCAGTGCATGAGGGGAGGAGAGAGAGGGAAAATTAGAATGGATGGTGAGAAAGGGAACTCTGTCCCTTGGATCTGAAAGAGTGGGACAGAGAAGGGATTGGGGAGAAGTGGGTGGATGAGGACCTCTGCTTTAGCCAATACCCTTTCTCTGGGGCTGGAAAACACCATTGCTTTGGGACACAGCTGTCTTCTCCCAGCAGGTCCTGGACAAAACTTCCAACAGCTGGAGCTGAGTCGACCCTCACCTAGTCCATGGTTTTGAGGGGTAAATACCTGGTCCATTCTTTCTGCCATCTCAGTTCTTGCATCCCTCTCCCCCCAAACTCACTAACACATATTTACTTTCAACTGAATGTAATGAAAGAGGTGTGCTTAGAGGTGTCCCATGGCAGATCCTCTTTCACAGACCTGCTCCTGCTCTCCACCATTGCAGAGCTAATCTTTAGAAGTATTGAGTCCCCAGGATTGTTATGGACTCCCTTTTGGGTGGGAGGAAATACTCAGTATTGTTTTCTTTCTTGTGCTTCTACTTCTTAGAATGCTGAGGATTCTGTTCTGTTTGCTGTTGACAGCTCCCAAATAATGGATGGTAGGGTCATGGATGACTTCAGAAATGGTAATCAGCTCAATGACAAAGAGCAAGTCCTTCCAAGAATGCCTGCGTGAGGACTTGGTGGAGGGATGCGTGGGGCCTGTAGCTCCACAGTTAGAAACTTTGAACAAATATTGCCCTGGAAGGAAGCATACAGGAGGCTGAGTGGCATTTTCTTCCCTCTCCCGATCAAGGTTGTTTTCACACAGACATAGGGGAGAATAGCAGAGTGCTTGAGAAGGTGGGCTCTAGAGTCTGACGATCTGGACCCTAAATCCCTACCTTGACACCTTCTAGCTCTCAGTGACTTTAGGCAAATCACTTAGCCCCTCTGAGCTGTATTTCCCTCATCTTTAAAATGAACATACTAATAATATCTAAATTAAAGGACTGATGTGAGGATTAATTGAAATAATCTGTGTGAATTGTTTAGGATAATAAATGCTTCTTTGTCTTCTTCACCTTCTTGTTATTTTTGCATGGACATGAATCAAAGAATGTAGAGATATTCCCATAAAACCTCCAAACCTCCTGCTCTGAGCCTATTCTAGCTACATGAATTCTCCACAGGAGATTGCTTTGGATTAAAGGTAAATCTCTCTAGAGATAGAACAAGGTATATCATTACTAGCCATTTATATCTCAGGGAGAGATGATATGTTCCTCTATGCATTTTTTCTTCACTTTAATGAAACACTTTCAAATATATTACCGTGCGCAGTGCTCATACAGTCTTGGAGAAGTAAGGCTAGGATCGTTCTCCTCATTTTACCAAGGGAAAAATAAGTCACAGAATCTAAGTCATTCTGCAGGAGCCTGGATAAAAACCAAGTGCTTATTGCACTAGAAGAGTGTTTCTCAGAGTGTGGTCCAAGGAGGCTCCCTGGTCCAGAAGTATTTTGTAGGCTTAGTTAAAAATGCACATTCCTGGCTTACATCCACCTGAGACCTACTTATTTAGACTCATGAAAGGTGGGGTCTAGGAATCTGTATTCCTAACACATTCCTTATGTAATTCTGATATGTGTTACAGCTTTGAAAAATCATTGCTCCAGAGTCTACACCAGTGGTTCTCAACCCCAGCTAAACATCTAGATTACCTGTGGGGTTTACTTAACATCGGCCAGACATGTGCTGTCAGAGAAACCTCCGTGGTGTATCACCTGAAAGGAAGCCAGCATGCCTTTCTCTAGTGTTAGAAGATAAATCTGATGTGTGTGTGTATTTGGGGGCAGTGGGGAGACCCCCACCCATGAGCAGGACTCCTCTGGACAGGTGCCAAGCTTTCAGGCCACTGCTACCTCTTCCCTTTCTCCCCAGGAAGGAAGTCAAGAGGGTCAAATTTCCGATGGCCCAGTGGGTAGGCAAAACCAGTTTGAAATCCACCTGAGATCTAATCCTGGGGCAGCTCTGGGATCAAGTCACCCAAGGATTTGGGTTGAAGCTCACAACCACAGAGGGAAAACACCTAGTGTTTCCTCCTTACAAAAAGGTGAGAGATGGAATGGGAAGATGAGCATGGTTTTAGTGTCTCTCCATCTGCCCCTGTGACCAGAGGTTACAGAGCATGCCACCTAAATATTTGTGCTACAGGACTCAGATATCCCCACAGGGAGCCAACCCAAGGCTCACTGATCAGATGCCAGCCATCAAGGCTTCTCAAACTCCTTTCCATCCTGCCCAGTTTTAGACAGACCGTGTAGCCCCAGAATTCTCACATGTCCTGTGGCAAAATATTGCTTCTCCAATGGTCAGTCCCCTCTGTGTGAGATGTTTTCTTAGTGTACTCATTAAATGATGCCTCTGGGAGAGAGATTTGCCCAGGGCTTCCACACCTGGTCACCACCATCCAGAGGTTACCTTTGCCAGTGTGGGAACTTAATTCCATCAGTTTCTCAAAGAGAAGAAGGCTATGGAGAGCTGGTTCCCTAAATAAGAGCTTGAATGACAAGTGAGATACAGACTTATCAATGAGGGGTATCAGGTAGGATCACTGGTACCCAGGCTTTCTTTAGAATGCTCCCAAGAATAATCCCACTGTGGATGCTGAAACACGAAGCAGATATTTTCCAAGAGGACAAAAGTAGAGCAAAGCTTCAAGAGTGCTCTTGTTTTTAAGGACTATTTCAACATTCTAGAGTACTTGGATAAACTGTGCTTCTGCACTTTGGAGATGTTTCTGGGTAAACAGTGCTGCTTCTCAGAATTAGAGGGCTCCTACTCTGGCACACAGAGCCACCTCCATCTGTGATGCCAGCAGTGCCTCAACACAATATGGTACAATTGAGTACATAACAACTTTCTTTATAAGTGAGTGCTTTCCAACTTTTTGAGCATCATTGCACCCATACACAACAGCAATGTCTGTATGGTATACTGGGCTGAACTGATAAAGGGACTCCAGTCATCCCAAGTCCTGTTCTGCCACCCTAAGGTTCAAAGGAAGTAAAAGACCCCGCACATCTCTGACTCATTGTTGCCCATCAGTGGGCCTTAGCACATCTGTTGGAAAACTCTGGTATATACCATGATCTTCTTCACTAGATTTGGGAGTATTTAGTAGAGACGGTAAGTACTCTAGTCTCATCAGCAACACACCTTCTTTTAGGATTCTTTTAATGCTGTGTCTTGAGGTGTTTTGGTTTTATTTTCAGCTGATGAATTTTTCTGACCCTGTCACCCATCCCCCAAATCTGGAATGCCTCCTGTGGAGAATACTTTTATATTCTCTCCAGCTCCCTTATTCAAGGTTGATCCACCCAGCTCCCAGCTGCTGATGCCTCCCAACTGTGTCCCTCACTAGACAGTGCCCTTGGCAGATAACTGTCTGGTGCAAAATGAAGGCCCCTCCCAGAGGCAGCTCCCAGCCAATGACTGGCTAATGTAGCAATGTAAAGGTCCGACCCCTTTACTTCAATTGGAAATATTAATAATTCTGAAAGCTCATCCCAGCTCCAGAGCTCCCCATCGGATTGTCTAAGGCCCCAGTTACAACCATAGTAGGGGTCAGTTTCTCCCTTTGACAAATTTTTATATGGAAACACACTCAATAAAACTTTTGCATGCAATTTTCTGTCACCAAATCTGCTTCCAGGGAACCCAATCGAAGATACACTCTCTTTGAGGTCTCTTTAGCATTTTATGCACATAATGTCATATAACTTTTAGTATATAAAATGACCAGATTTATACTGACAGACAGATTAAATTGTTTAAAAATTTACCTGATAATGTGAGGATTGGTGATCAGCTAGAATGTCTGGGAAAGGACAATAATTCAAAAGGAAAAATTGAGTTTCCCTGTGGGAAGAGAGGGAGGACCCAGAGGGACCAAAAGGTTATCTGTCTTCTACATCCTCCAAGACAAGTCACCTTCTCTCTCTGGCCCTCACTTCTTTCACTCATCATATGGTCAGGTAACCACCTGATTGCTCTGCTCACACTTTCTATGCTTCTACATTTCTCTGTTTTTCTAAAACAGTAGTTCTCACACTTGAACATGCATCAAAACCTCTTGAAAGACTTGTTAAAACACAGATTGCTAGGTTCCACCTCGATAGTTTCTCACTCAGTAGGTCAAGGGTGAGGCCTGATAATCTGCATTTCTCACAAATCCCTGGTGGTGCAGAAGTTAACGCTGGCGGTCTGGGGTCCACACTTTGAGAACTACAGCTCTCATGGCATGGTAAGGGCTGTCTGTTCTCTCAGGTGGAAGAAGGACCATTTCATACATTGTAACGTAGTGGCATTACTCAAGTGACTTTAAAAGAGTTAACTCAGCTTCTTTATTTGCTGGTGAGAAACTCTCTGTGAAAGAAAAAAAATGTTCCCAGCCCAGTAGAGGCCTAACTATCTAAAGTTAAATCTTATGTGAAAAAGAGATCACTTTTTCCAGAGGAGACTACAAAGATCATAAACCAAATAGATGTGGATTTATGGCAAGTTCCTCTAAGCAGGAGAAGGGAGGAAGGGAAGGAATTGTCTTTTGGAGAGGGTCTTTCCTGAAGACCCTTGCCAACTGATGAACACTGTCTGGGATGCTGACAGCGTCAGATGCTGAGCCTTGCTTGTGAGTAAGATCTTAGACTCCAGTCTCCTGGGATTCTGGGGCAAGTGCTATAACCTTCTAGAGTGTGCTCAGTGCCAGCAAGAGTCATCTGCCTAGGGCTGCACTGCTGGAAGCACTCTCCCTTCTCTGGCCCGGGGCCTCGCCACCCAGTCTGTTTTCACTGGACATCTTGGAGGTCTGAGAGCCCAGACATCAGGGCACTTCCTTAAGAGTGTAGTATCTGGGATGCTGAACCTGAGCCTGCCAGTTCCCATGCATGCTTCCAGGCCATGACATAGCCCTGCTAGCTGGAGGAAGGCAGGCTTTGCTGTTCTCACTGAGGATTTTGTTGGACAATGCCCTGGAACTGTCCTCTGGAAGTACTGGGGCACTGCATGGGATCAGGAAAATCTTTGACTAAATCTCTCCTTTCTCCCCAAAGACAGTTTACCCATCTTTAAAGTATCAGAGGATCTCAGGACTCTGAGGGCCCTTTAGAGACCATCCGGTCCAGCTCTCTTAATAATCATAAAGTCCTATTCATAATAATGATGATGACATTTACAGTTGGCCAAGTTTACAAAGTGCTTCCATATATATTACATCTTTCTTCACATGCTACATTGAATCTGTTAGAAAGCCCTGTTGACTCTTCCTCAAAATTATGTCCCATTGATCTGTCTGCTCTTTCCATCTTTTCTGCTACCACCCTAGCCACAGTATCTCTTCAGCATCAGCCTCCAAACATATTTCTCCTTTTCCACTCTTGCTCCTCTACCATCCATTTCCCACACAGCAACCAGAATGATCTTTTAAAATATAAATTGGTGGTGACTGTACAACATTGTGAATGCTTCTGAAATGTTCACTTTAGAATGATTAATTTTGTTATGTGACTTTCACCTCAATTAAAAACGTGTGTGTGTGTGTGTAAATCAGAATATGTCATGTGCTGGCAGAAAACCCTTCGATGGTTTGCTACCACACTTAGAATAAAAATTCAAATTCTTTACCATGAGAATGCTAGGCCTCCATGATGGGCCTTGCAATCTTACCTACTTCATCTCCTGCCACTCTTTATCACACCTGCTCTATTCCCAGGCACACCAACTTTCCCTTTCCCCTTTGAGGTCATTCCTAAGAACTTTTGCATTCCCCTGTCTATAATAATGCTTCATCCAGATACACTCAATCCAAAGGAGGTTCACCACTCACTATCAGCTCTCTGTTTTGTATTTTATTCACATGATATTGCCTATTTATTGTCTGTCTCCTTCAACACTGTATCCCCTGGGCCTAGAATAGAGCTTGACTCATAGTAGGTGACTTATTATAAAGGATTGGATCACATGATTATGGAGGTTGGCAAGTCCAAAAATCTGCAGTATGGGCCGGCAGGCTGGAGACCCAGGAAAGCCGCTGGTGCAGGTGAAGTCTGAAGGCAATCTGCTGGAGGATTCCATCTTGCTGAGGGAGGCTGATCTTTTTGTTCTACTCAGGCCTTTGACTGATTGAATGAGACCCACCCAGATTATGGTGGGCAATCTGCTTACTCAGAGTTCACCAATTTAAATGGTAATCTCATCCCAAAACATTCCCCAAGTTGACACAAATTAAGCATCACAGTGAGTATTTTATAGGTGTTTGTTCATTGAATTATCTAATTTGATCCTTGGAAATTTTGTGATGTAGGGGTTACTAGCCCCACTTCATAGGTGTCCATGGAGCAAGGGGGTTAACTGATTTATTTAAGAACATAGAGCTGGAAAGGGGCAAAGGCAAGTCAAGCCCACTCTTCACCACCAAGTCTAGAGCTTGCATTAACAAGTTTCAGTGCACTCTGTATTCACATTGTCTCATGTGCTAGGCATGGTAGGATTGCATCCAAAGAGATAAGAATCCTCTCCACTCTTCTCTCTGGAAGTTGTTCCTTGCATTTACAAAAATCATCCTGTTAGGAAAGTGGGCAAGAAGGAGTCTGAGGAACAAGTGTGGTGCATTTCCCTAGGATTCAAAGCACTTCTGTTTGTTGGGTCTTTGCCCTCCACCCCCTTTGCTTCAACCAAGTCAATCAACAATACATGCAAGGGAAAAACCAATCCACATTCCCACTCTAGCCCACTACTAGCTAAAGTAGCTACCATTCACCAGATGCCTACTATATGTCAGGAATCCTTAAAGAGTAGCTACTATTAACTCCCATTTTCCAGTTGGGAAAATGGAGGTGTGGAGGATAAGTAACTTGCCAAGGTCACAGCTTGTAAATAGTAAGAAAGATTCAGATCTTGTCTGACTCCAAAATTACAGTCATCTCACTATACCACAGGGCCTCTTAAGAGAAATCAAATCTGTGACTCATTCCCCCTGAACCCCCTCCCTACCCCTTCTCTTCCTCTGCCAAACTGAAGCAGTCTGGTGCAGTGGACAGATCATAAGTCCTGGAGAAAGAAGTTCTGGGCCCTTCCAGGCTGTCTGAACAAGTCATTTAGTCTCTTAATTATTCTACAGTTTATTCATGTATAAAATGAAGAAAAAAGAACCACTGTTCAGGTGAAAAGAGATGATGTCTGTGATGCTCTCTGAGGACTAGAAAGTGCTGTATATGTTAGTTGGGACTGTTATAATCTAAATACATAGCTTTCTTTCTAGATCTGAAGGAAAAACTTAACTTGCAGGAATCCTTTTCCGATTGACACAAACTCATTTAATCACTTGATTTATACTCCTTGAGAATTAGCAACTAAATATGAGTTCATTTTCAAATAAATTGGGTGTTTCATTTGGCTCTTCAAATGGACTGTTTATCAAGGCAGGGATTGAATTTTCTATTTCTGTTTTATCCTCTTATCTTGCCCAATGCAGGGATCTTCATTTAACAGGAGCTCAATAAGTTCAGGGTGAAAGACTGACTCAAGAATGAGAATTTGTGGAGAAAGTTAAGAAGTCATTTGCTTATGGAGAGTAAGACATTTGATGAAGACAAGTCTGGCGAATCCAGAAAGCGCAAATTAAGTTGGGGAGATATGTCCCTAAATGGGTAAGTGAGAAATAATAGGGCCATGGAGAGAGGCAAAATCCCCAAATCCCAATGCTTATACATTTTGAGAGGATGGATATTGGTTCTTTCTGTTTTAGGGGTGGCCTGATGAAGTGTAAAAATTACTAAACTAGGAGTCAAAATCCTGGGCTTCAGACTTGCAAGTCATTTAACATCTCTAAATCAGTTAAAAAATTTGTAACATGATAGGCTGAACTAGATTACTGTCAGGTTATTATTTCTACTTCAAAAATGTTATGAAATCACAGACAAGAGGCTGACTTTCTTAACATATGAAGACCTCCTAAAAATGAAAATTTAAAAGCCAGTAACCTAACAGAGAGGGTGAAGGGTCTAAGCAGACAGTTCACGGAGAAGAAAATATAAGCAACTTTTAAACAAAAAGAGCAATGCAAGTTAAAACTACAAAGAAATTTAATGTTTTCAACTATCAGATTGGAAATAATCAGAGTTCCCAAACACATTGTGTTGCTGAGTGTAAGCCAATACTCTCAAAAAGTAGTGGGAGTGTATACTGGAATACCCTCTAGGGAGGACAATTTGGTAATTACTATTAAAATTAAAAGTACCCTTTAATGTGGCTATTCGGCTCCAAGGTATTTATGCTACAGATATGCTCACACATTTAAGAAACAGTCAGTGTAAAACGGCACTCACTGCAGCATTTTTGTAGTATGAATGGATTTAAAACAACTTAAATGTCCACCTATGTATTGTTATTTAAATAAATTATGGTATACTGTATTTCCATACAATGCAATTATAGCAATCTTTAAAAAGAATGAGGAATCTCTATATGTACTAGCATGAGCAGATCTTCAAGATATACTGTTTAATAAAAAAAGATAGGAGAAAGACAGTGTGTATAGTATAGTGCCATTTGAGTTATTAAGCAGAAAATATATTTATTATACAATATGCATATTCCTTTTTACTTAGAAATACTTTAAAACTTACAAAAGTTGTAAAAATAAAGAGAGTATAAATGACACCCATATACCCTTTAAACAGATTCACCTATTATTGACATTTTACCCCTTTTGCTTTGTTGTTTGAATATATATATAGATCTGAAACTATATATATAATTTTAATGTCTCTGGAAAAGATCATAAGAAACTTGTAACAATGGCTGCCTCCAAGGAGGGAATTGAATGACTAGAGGCAGGGAAAGACATCTTACTTTTTACTCTCTGCATTTTTGAACCTTTTGAATTTTGTATTATATACAAAAAAATAAATTCAAAGTTATGTGAGCATCTCTGCATATATGAGATCTGAGGTCTGTACCTTCTGAGTAAAGATCACTATTCCAGTGAAGGAAGTCAGATATCTGAAAGGGTGAAAGGGTAAAAATGAAAGCCAAAAGGTAGCCAAGAGTGACCAAATAGTGATGAAGGATAGTTTCTCTTTATAGAAATCTTCCAGCTAATAGACAGAGAAAGAAGGATAAAATTATTTTATCAGCATTTGCAACCCCTATTGTGTCTGTGGATCAATAGCTATTAACACCAAAAGGATATTTATGTTTGGATGCCCCCTGATGGAAGTACACACCACTGCCTGTGAAGGATTCATGCCAGAATAATTGATCCTGAATTGGATCAGCTTCTAGATCTATATAGCAGTTAAAGGATACACAGGGATCAGAGGAGCACACCATCCTGGGAAGGCTCACCACCCCTACGGGTTGTGCTCCCTGGCTCCTGTGTCAGCTGGCTTCTGGTACATTCAGGCAGTGGGAGGTATGCAGGCGGCTGAAGTTAGGAAGAGGAGAGAAGCCAAGTTTTTATCTATTCCACTGTGTGCCTCATGGGAGCTCCCACACTGGATACCTTTTTTCTGCAGCCCAAGCTCCTGCTGGTTATACCAATATGATTCCCGCTTCCACCTCCTGACTTGGGCCCTTGGACTCCAGTAACACCTCCTCTTCCCTTTGTTCCCTCTGGATTAGGGGTAACAGTTGTTTCCTACTATTGCTAATTTCACTTTTTTGGTTTTTTGACTCCTTCCATCACCTGTGCAATTAATTCCCCTCTTTTTAAATACTCCGAGTGGTTTCTGTTTTCCTGATTGGACACTGACTAATACACATGACTTTACTGATTAAGTATTTCAAACATATGTACTTTGGGACAAATAGTTTCCAAAGTATCCATACTTATTTTTCAGAGCATAGAAAAGAGATCCTCTGGTCTGCTCTATTTTATGAGATTAGCACAATCTTGTTACAAAACCTGTAAAGATGGCAGACTAAAACTATAAACAAGTCATAAGAAATGGTTTTCATATGGCCACCTGATTTGTGACAAAGGTGCCATTGCATTTCAGTGCAGGAAAGGATCGTCTTTTCAATAAATGGTGTTGGGTCAATTAGAATCCATTAAAATAAAAAAGAAGCCTTGATCCTCTGGTTCACACCATACCAAAAAAAAAAAAAAAAAAAATTTGTGATGACCCATAGGCCTATATATAAATCCTAAAGCAACAAGTTTCTTAATAAAACCACAGGGGAATATCTCCATGATTTAAGGTAGACAAAAAATTTTAAAACAAGATGTAAAAAACACTAAACAAGAGGAAAGCTTAATACATTGGATTTCATTAAAATTAAGAACTATTTATCAAAAGACAACATTAAGAGACTGAAAAGGCAAGTGACAGACTGGGAGAAGATAACTTCTCTCTATGTCTCTCTCTCTCTCTCTCTTTCTGTGACCCCCTCCACCCCATGACAAGGAACTCATCCAGAATATATAAAGAACTATAAATCAAAGGAAAAAGACTTAGAATCCAATAGAAAAATGGGAAAACATCTGAAGTAGGCACTTAACAAAAAAGGATATTCAAATGACCAATAAGCACATGAAAATGTGCTCAATGTCATCTGATCAGAAAAATGCAAATTAAAACCGTAATTTGATACCACCACAGTAATGCCAAAATCAAAAGGACTGGTTAAGACCAAATGTTGGGGTGGAGACTTTAAAGATGGCAGAGGAGTAAGACGTGGAGATCACCTTCCTCCCCACAAATACATCAGAAATACAACTACATGTGGAACAACTCCTACCGAACACCTACTGAATGCTGGCAGAAGACCTCAGACTTCCCAAAAGGCAAAAAACTCCCCACGTACCTGGGTAGGGCAAAAGAAAAAACAGAGACAAAAGAATAGGGATGGGATGGGACCTGCACCAGTGGGAGGGAGCTGTGAAGGAGGAAAGGTTTCCACACACTAGGAAGGCCCTTCGCGGGCGGAGACTGCAGGTGGCGGAGGGGGGAAGCTTCGGAGCCACGGAGGAGAGCGCAGCAACAGGGGTGCGGAGGGCAAAGCGGAGAGATTGCCGCACAGAGGATCGGTGCCGACCGGCACTCACCAGCCTGAGAGGTTTGTCTGCTAACCCGCCGGGGCGGGCGGGGGCTGGGAGCTGAGGCTTGGGCTTCGGTCGGAGCGCAGGGAGAGGACTGGGGTTGGCGGCGTGAACACAGCCTGAAGGGGTTAGTGCGCCACAGCTAGCCGGGAGGGAGTCCGGGGAAAAGTCTGGACCTGCCGAAGAGGCAAGAGACTTTTTCTTGCCTCTTTGTTTCCTGGTGCACGAGGAGAGGGGATTAAGAGCACTGCTTAAAGGAGCTCCAGAGACGGGCGCGAGCCGCAGCTATTAGCGCGGACCCCAGAGCCGGGCATGAGACGCTAAGGCTGCTGCTGCCACCACCAAGAAGCCTGTGTGCGAGCACAGGTCACTATCCACACCTCCCTTCCGGGGAGCCTGTGCAGCCCGCCACTGCCAGGGTCCCGGGATCCAGGAACAACTTCCCCGGGAGAACGCACGGCGCGCCTCAGGCTGTTGCAACGTCACGCCGGCCTCTGCCATCACAGGCTCGCCCCGCATCCGTACCCCTCCCTCCCCCCAGCCTGAGTGAGCCAGAGCCCCCGAATCATCTGCTCCTTTAACCCCGTGGTGTCTGGGTGGGGAACAGATGCCCTCAGGTGACCTACACGCAGAGGCAGTGTCAAATCCAAAGCCGAACCCCAGGAGCTGTGTGAACAAAGAAGAGAAAGGGAAATTTCTCCCAGCAGCCTCAGGAGCAGCGGATTAAATCTCCACAATTAACTTGATGTACCCTGCATCTGTGGAATACCTGAATAGACAATTAATCATCCCAAAATTGAGCGGTGGACTTTGGGACTTTGGGGTTTGCTTTCTGCATCTAATTTGTTTCTGGTCTTATGTTTATCTTAGTTTAGTATTTAGAATTTATTATCCTTGCTAGATTTGTTTATTGATTTGGTTGCTCTCTTCCTTTTTTTTTTTTAAACATAGATATAAATATATTTTTCTTTTTTCTCTTTTTGTGAGTGTGTATATATATACATATGCTTCCTTGTGTGATTTTGTCTGTATAGCTTTGCTTTTACCATTTGTCCTAGGGTTCTGTCTGTCCGTTTTGTTCCTTTGTTCGTTTTTGTTTTGTTTTGTTTTGTTTTGTTTTGCGGTACGCGGGCCTCTCACTGTTGTGGCCTGTCCCATTGCGGAGCACAGGCTCCGGACGCTCAGGCTCAGCAGCCATGGCTCACGGGCCCAGCCGCTCCACGGCACGTGGGATCTTCCCGGACCAGGGCACAAACCCGCATCCCCTGCATCGGCAGGTGGACTCTCAACCACTGCGCCACCAGGGAAGCCCTCTGTCCATTTTTTGTTGTTGTTGTTTTTTGTTTGTTTGCTTTAGTATAGTTTTTAGCACTTGCTATCATTGGTGGATTTATTTTGTGGTTTGGTTGCTCTCTTCTTTCTTTTTTATGATTACTTTTAAATTATTTTTATTTTAATAATTTTTTATTTTAATAACTATTTTATTTTATTGTTTTTGCTTTCTTTTTTTCTCCCTTTTCTTCTGAGCCATGGGGCTAACAGGGTTTTGGTGCTCCAGCCACATGTCAGGTCTGTGCCTCTGAGGTGGGAGAGCCGAGTTCAGGACACTGGTCCACAAGAGACCTCCTGGCTCCACGAAATATCAAACAGCAAAAGCTCTCCCAGAGATCTCCATCTCAACGCTAAAACCCAACTCCACTCAATGACCAGCAAGCTACAGTGCTGGACACCTTATGCCAAACAACTAGCAAGATAGGAACACAACGTCACCCATTGGCACAGAGGCTGCGCAATCCCTATTAAGCTACCAATGGCATTTTTCACAGAACTAGAACAAAAAATTTCACAATTTGTATGGAAACACAAAAGACCCCAAATAGCCAAAGCACTCTTGAGAAAGAAAAACGGAGCTGGAGGAATCAGGCTCTTGGACTTCAGACTATACTACAAAGCTATAGTAATCAAGACAATATGGTACTGGCAAAAAAACAGAAATATAGATCAATGGAACAGGATAGAAAGCCCAGAGATAAACCCACACACATATAGTCACCTTATTTTTTTATAAAGGAGGCAAGAATATACATTGGAGAAAAGGCAGCCTCTTCAATAAGTGGTGCTGGGAAAACTGGACAGCTACATGTAAAAGAATGAAATTAGAACACTCCCTAACACCATACACAAAAATAAACTCAAAATGGATTAAAGACCTAAATGTAAGGCCAGACACTATAAAACTCTTAGAGGAAAACATAGGCAGAACACTCTATGACATAAATCGTAGCAAGATCCTTTTTGACCCACCTCCTAGAGAAATGGACTAGAAACAAAAATAAACAAATGGGACCTAAGGAAACTTAAAAGCTTTTGCACAACAAAGGAAACCATAAACAAGATGAAAAGACAACCGTCAGAATGGGGAAAATATTTGCAAATGAAGGAACTGACAAAGGATTAATCTCCAAAATTTACAAGCAGCTCAATATCAAAAAAACAAACAGCCTAATCCAAAAATGGGCAGAAGACCTAAATAGACATTTCTCCAAATAAGATATACAGATTGCCAACAAACACATGAAAGGATGCTCAACATCACTAATCATTAGAGAAATGCAAATCAAAACTACAATGAGGTATCACCTCACACCTGACAGAATGGCCATCATCAAAAAATCTACAAAAGAAAATGTTGGAGTTTTTTACGACCCAGCAATTATGACCCAGCAATCCCACTACTGGGCATATACCCTGCGAAAACCGTAATTCAAAAAGAGTTATGTACCACAATGTTCATTGCAGCTTTATTTACAATAGCCAGGACAAGGAAGCAACATAAGTGTCCATCAACAGATGAATGGATAAAGAACATGTGGCACAGATATACAATGGAATATTACTCAGCCATAAAAAGAAATGAAATTGAGTAATTTGTAGTGAGGTGGATGGAACTAGAGTCTGTCATACAGAGTGAAGTAAGTCAGAAAGAGAAAAACAAATACCGTATGCTAACACATATATATGGAATCTTAAAAAAAAAAAAAGGTTCTGAAGAACCTAAGGGCAGGACAGGAATAAAGATGCAGACGTAGAGAATGGACTTGAGGACATGGGGAGGGGGAAGGGTAAGTTGGGACAAAGTGAGAGAGTGGCATGGACATATATACACTACCAAATGTAAAATAGATAGCTAGTGGGAAGCAGTTGCATAGCACAGGTAGATCAGCTGGGTGCTTTGTGACCACCTAGAGGGGTGGGATAGGGAGGGTGGGAGGGAAGGAGACACAAGAGGGAGGAGATATGAGGATATATGTATATGTATAGCTGATTCAATTTGTTATAAAGCAGAAACTTACACATCATTGTAAAGCAATTATACTCCAATAAAGATGTTAAAAAAAAAAAAAGGCCAAATGTTGGCAAAGATGTGTTAGGCAACTAGAATTCTTACACATTTCTGATGGCGTATATGTTAGTTTAACCACTTTGGAAAATTGTTCAGTAGGCTTTTTTTTAATAGCTCTGAGGTGTGATTCATGTACAATAAATTGCACTTTTTTTTTTTGGCCACACTGTGTGGCTTGTGGGATCTTAGTTCCCTGACCAGGGATTGAACCTAGGCCCCAGCAGTGAAAGCACAAAGTCCTAACCACTGGACCACCAGGAAACTCCCAAATTGAACATTTTTAATGTATGAAATTTGATGGATGAGTTTTGACATATGTATGCAACCATGAAACAATTACCACAGTCAAGAATATGAACATATCCACCACCCCCAGAAGTTTCCTCATGCCCTTTGGAATCCATCCCTTCCTCTCTACTCCCCACCACCCCATCCTCAGGCAACCACTGGTATATTTTCTATCACTATGAGTTAGTTTGCCTTTTCTAGAATGTTATACATGGAATCATATAATATTTTGTATCTAACCTCTTTTACTCAAATCATTATGTTGAGGTTCATTAATATTGTTGCATCTCAGTAGTTTGTTTTTTTTATCACTGAGTAGTATTCCATTGCACAACTATGCCTCAATTTGTTGATGCATTCATCTGTTGATGAATATTTTGGGTTGTTTCCAATTTTTTGCTATTACAAATAAAGCTGGTATGAACATTAATGTACAAGTCTTTGTGTGGACAGATGACTATTTTCTCTTGGATAAATATTTGGAACGGTATGGCTGAGTCATAGGTTGATGGATGTGCAACTTTTAAAGAAATGAGCAGAAGTTTTTAATTGAACTGAATATACACATTCCCTGTGACCCATCAAATCTACCTTGGGTATATTCCCAAGAGAAATGAATGCATATGCCTGCCCCAAAATATGTATAAGAATATTCATAGTACTTTATTCACAATACCCAGAAATCGGTCATATGTCTTAACGTCTATGAATACTAGCCAGGGATCCTCCACCATTGTTGTGTTCCTGAGTTGCCTTGGGCCAGCAGGGGTACTTTATTGTTCAGTAAATCTGACTATCATAATCATCATATCATATCATGACACACACCGTCAGTTCGCCTGCCCCTCTCTCCTGTCACTGTTCTTGTCTGTCAAACCCAACACTCATCAATCCAGATTTCTGCCTATTTCCTGCCAGCACCTGAATAGCTGAATGTGACTGAAGAAAAGCATGCCACCTTGTGGCTGGTCCCTAGTGCTTCTCAATTGGGAACGGTTCAGCTTCCTAGGGGTATTTGGAAATGCGGTGGGGAGCATTTTTGATGATCACAATTAATGAGGGATATTACTAAGGGCCAGGGATGCCGAATGCTGAGCAACATGCCTGCCCAAGAGGCCAAGAGCGTCTCCACTGAAAAACACTGCTTGACCACAAACCTAAAGTGTAAGTGCTTTCATAATCATACTATGATTCTCTCATCAATTCCCTTTCCCATTCCCCTGGGCAATTTTTATCTCTTCTCACTTCAAACTTCCAACATATTTTCCCTTCTCCTCATTTTCAGCTGAAAACCATATTTCTTATTCAATAGAAAAAACAGAAGAGTTCAGGGGGACTTCCCTGGTGGTCCAGTGGCTAAGACTCCACAATCCCAAAGCAGGGGCCCTGCGTTCGATCCCTGGTCCCACATGCCACAATGAAAGATCCCGCATGCTGCAAATAAGACCCAGTGCAGCCAAATAAATGAATGAATAAATAAATATTAAAACAAAACAAAACAAAACAAAACAGAAGAGCTCAGGAAAAAACTTCCACACGCTCTTGATATCTACCAGTATATCTACATATATACCCACATACTCAGTGTCCCTTACGGGACACTGTGGGTAAACTGTCCAGGCCATTTTCTAAGTCCTCTCTTTGCATACTGGATTCCATCCTCTCTCACTCAACAACTTTCCTGTTGCAACCGTATCATCAATTTTCCTCTCTCTGCTCTACTATTCTTATCAGGATATAAATATTCCATATAAGTGCATAACCCCCAAATATTTTCCCCTGACATCATGTTCCCCTCTACATTCTAGAAGGTGGTAATTTGCAGGGAGTCAGGTGTCCTGGCTCTGCCACCATCTCATCAATGACCTTGGGTGGCTCACCTCTTCACATCTCAGTTTTCCTGTCTATAAAATGAAGAGGTGATATTAGTTAATCTCTAAGGTTCCTTCCCTGGTTAACATTTGACATCTATGATGTATCACCTCACAATGTATATATCTGGCAAGGCACAGAGCAAAGCCAGGCTGTTTAAGAAAGGTGTCAGGCTAAAGAAACACCACAGGGAATGCAGGGATGGGTAAGACATTTTTCCACCTGAGAAAATGTGGGGCCCTGAGATAAGAGCACAAATAATTCTGACTCCATAATAACAAAGATGGAGAGGCTCTGGGTGAGATCCAGCCCAAACGTGTGAAGGTTAAGGAAAGGAAAGAAGATGAGGCTGCAAAAATAGGCTGGAGCCATGTTGTTGGGATCCTGAGGTCTGGATGAAAAGCTTGTATTTTTTACTTGCTTCGTGGAAACTAATGCTGGGAAAACTAAAGATGATGGAAACAAATACGTGTTGAAATTCAACTTGAGTCCTACAGTCCTACATTCAACGTAAAATTGTGTAACTAAGGCTCCAGTCTTTAATGGAGTGAATGGGGCTGGAACAAAGGGAAAATCATCTTTCTGATTAATTTGGGCAAAACACAGTTGGAAATTATCAAAAGAGAATAAATAAGTAAACTTTAAGTATTATTATACAAAAATATATATATATATTTCTGATTGTATTGATAACTACACGCTGAACTCTGGAAACTGGTCTGGCCATATGAAAAACATTCTTTTCCGAGTTACCACAGGAGAATACCTACTTCTTGGTTCATGACATGCAGTTATTTGGATGGTGTCCAAGACAAGTCTTGTCACAGGAAGAGGAAATGTTTAATGATAGGACAAAATACTCAGTTCTAAGACCAAATATACATTTCCATATAGTTGCTAGCATATTCTTGTTTGCTTTGTATAAAGCTCAACATTAAACAAACACTTCAGTGCCTAACAGCCTTTAATATTGGTGCCAGTTGCAAGGTCCATAAAGCCATGTGGGGAGCCTGAGAGCCTGAATTCCCATTGACCTCACCACCAATTCACAGGGTGTCCTTTGGGAAGGAACTGCCTCTCACCATTAGTTGGAAAATTGGAAACCTAGAGACTTCAATACTAGGTTCAAATCCTTGCCCTTCTGCTAATGTGACTCAGAGCCTTAATTCTCATTGTGCCTCAATTTCCTCATCTGTAGAGTGGGGTAATAAAAGTTCTAGCCTCACAGGATTCTTGGGAGAATCAAATGTGTTCATATATAGAATAATGCCTGGCACGTGGTAAGGGATTATAGGTACTGACTGTTATTATTCACTTCACCATGCTATTTCAGCCTCTCTCTGAGGTTATCACTGCTTACTGAAGATTTTAAGTCAAAAGGAAGGAGCATAGTTTCAGTAAACTCAAATGACTGTGAAACAGAATTCAGGATGCTCAGAAATGTGACCTTATACCTCCACTTCTTCTCCCAGACTCACTGGTGTGTATCCTATGATCAGAGACTCCTGGGAAGAAAGAAAGAAGTTCTATAAGAATTTTTCCTTTGAGGTGGCCATAGGCATCCTCCAATATAACATGACCTTCAGGAAAACTCTTCCCCCACCCACAATGTAACCTATTTCCATTTGCCTTCTTCAATGTCTTGTTAGTTCCTTTCCCCTTTTTCCTTTGCTTGGTTCACTGATACCAGTTGCTCTTTTCTTTCCTGCATAGCCCATTTTTCAAGTGTGCTTATGAATATATAAGGACAACAGAGCAAATGGGCCAGAGGTCAAAGTCTGATAACCTGGGTCAGAATATCAGTTTCTCGGGCTTCCCTGGTGGCGCAGTGGTTGAGAGTCCGCCTGCCGATGCAGGGGACACGGGTTCGTGCCCCGGTCTGGGAAGATCCCACATGCCGCGGAGCGGCTGGGCCCGTGAGCCATGGCCACTGAGCCTGTGCTCCGGAGCCTGTGCTCCGCAAGGGGAGAGGCCACAACAGTGAGAGGCCCGCCTAACCGCAAAAAAAAAAATAAAATAAAATAAAAAAATAAAAATAAAAAAAAAAAAGAATATCAGTTTCTCTCATAAGAGGCTGAGAAAAGAGTGCATAGTGTCTTGGTTTACCCAGTGAAAGAAAGTGCTTTGGGAACCACGTAGGATATTTTCATCAACAGAATTTCCTATGGAGAACATGCATTTTCTATTCCTGTGTGCTTTCTTCACACTTGGAGCTAAGAGAGTTAAAATTTCAACTCAGGAGTGCCCATAGGAATGCTCTTAAGACATGTTAAAAATTCAGTCGAGTTCAACATACTCCCTGACTCTCTCTGGAAAATCTCTGCAAGGTCACACCTCTCTAGTACTGTGACCAAACAAGGACATCCTCTGTAGCATGATTCATGTAGTCTCTCTGGAACAACCTCAAATTCAAATAAAGTTCTAGTCTCCACAAATGCCCACTTGCAACTGTCATACCACATATTCCCAAATATTTATTTGAAAAAAAGTATTAAAACTATAAGACATGAAAGTACAATATACTATTCCTGTCCTTAGGTCACCCAGAACAAAGGTCAGCACTGACAATTCTCTGCTGGAATGTGTTTGTTTTCAAGGTTTCACAGCAAAGTGGGATTCTTCAAAAAAGAGAGCAATAATTTGGTACAGAGATGGCCGGATCTCCTGGCCTTTATCACTGAAAGCAACTTTCTTGTCTGCTCCAACTCATTCCATGACATATCTGCTTGAGGAATCTTGACATTTTCATCACTTCTTTTCTCTTCTTCAGGTTGGTTGCCAGCCCTTGCTAACACTGCCGCAGGGTGTAATCACTGATCAAAACTCACAGAACTTTGTGAACTGCTTCTGTTGCACTGTGTTCCTTTCAGGAATTTGCTTGGCAAAGTCCTTGCATTTATTACATTAGACTTGGGCGGGCAGAGGCCGCTGCTAAAAGGTATAATTCTAGTAAATCCTTACAATATCCAGAGTCAAAGTGTTGGTCTTGAATTTATAAAGGATGTGACAATGATACTTTACTAGTTGGATATTGTGCTTTACAGTTTACAGTTTATCTTCAACTACATTTTGAGGTGATAAAGTATAATTATAAGAAGAGAATAAGGCCCAGAGATAAAGGTCAGATAGATAAGAAAAACAGAGAGGCTGGGGTTTGAACCCAGGTCTTCTAATTTCAGAGCCCATGTTTTTTCTACAAAATTCTATCAAGTTAAGTGCAGTAAACAAGGAAGACAAGAAGAAGAAAAAGAATCTTCAACTCTTAAAACATATGATACAATTAAGCCTTTCTAAACAGGGACAGGCCCTCTCTCACTTACCAAAGAATGCACTGTTGGTGAAAATACATACATCCTTTATGTCTGTACAAATAACTCACACAATACAAAAAGTCACTTAGATATTTAAACAGAGTGAGACATTGGTTTTCCTGCCTTGTCTTCTTCCTAATTTCTCCATACCTCAGATATAATGTGTGGCTTTGTAGATAAATGCCTACTTGTTTTTCATGATTGTATTACAGTATAAAGTCAAGAAAAACATAAAAATGGGTATGAAACAGTTAAATACTGCCCATACCCCTGGCAACAAGTAGGATATTCTTAAAATGTAGTGTAGTCAAGGAGTGCATATTTATACATCATGTCCAGCAGTAACTATAAAGGGCAGGGCTTCTGATTAATGTGAGAATCCAAGGTAGCACTTAGCCCAATCAGTTAGTGAAAAAAATACATAGTTAGTGCAGGTGTTGTGCTTAGCACTATGTATACCAGGGCATGCAAAACATGGTTTGCCCTGCTGGAGAGTACTGTCTAGGTGGGAAGCTGTTGTCTTTCACCAAAACCTACGTGGAAGGTTAATAAAACTCCTTTTGTTACTGCAACAATGCGAAGAAAATATTTTGTAGCAGGCAGCACCCAAAGGCCTATTTGCAGAATTGACGAAGCTTGGCAGATCTGATTACTGAAAGGATTTCCCAAGTAGCCAATAGGTAGAGAGATGGCTGCAGCAATAGAAATATAGCTGCTAAAGATTCCACACTTTCAAGGTTGAACTTAGAGCAATTGCTCACAGTGACAAGTAACTCTCTGAAATTTGTTGCTATGTGACAGGAAGGTCACCAGTCTCTTAACAGACCCACAAGTAGATGCATGATGCAGACCACCACAGTGAGAAAGTATCTAGATAAAACCAGTGCTCTCATGAATCAGGTATTAGCCTCCTGATGATGATATTATGCTGGGAGAGAAAGGGGTCATCAGGGACCGAATCATCATAAATACCAGTGGGGAGTTGGTGGTTCCCCTTCTGAGTATGGACATGTGGTCCCAAAACATATTCAAAGGATAGATGTTAGTATTTAAAGAAAGATATCAGAGGTGACACAGAAAGTTCTAGACAAGGAAGATTTTCAGAATGATATGGAAAGTAGTGAAATGCATAGCAAGAGAGTCTAGAATCATGGTCTAGCCCCGATTAAGTAGAAAGTCTTTACGTATCACCATGCAGTAAGTGGATCAATGATTCCATGTGATTCCAAACATTCAAATATCAGGTTTATGGCAGTTGTGGAAAACTGGGCAAATACATGGCACACCAGCTTTTACTATTAGACTTCAGCACTTTCTCCTGCTCAGCTCAGGAGGGCATCATGGTCATTTTCACTTCAGTGATGCAAACAGCTATGGTCAGAGCTAGTATCAAAAACATAACCTTCTTGAAACACTTGGACTAGACTTTTTCTAGACATCTCTTATGAGTGGGGAAGGACCTACAAACTTGTTGCCTATCAAGATTCTTGTCAGATGCAGGACTGTGAAGGGGAGCTTTCAGGTAGCTGATCACATTTTAGTGCAGAAAAGAGAAGGTCTGTCAGAATAGGTGAGCAAGAATGGACAGTATAGACATTTCCTTAGTCCCTCTGACTAATGATTTTGTTCATCCCGTGTTGCAAGAGAACTGGTCACTAATATCAAATTCATACTTGTCCCACATGTTTACAAGACATTTTTAAAATTTAATATCCCTACCAGGTTATAAAAGGCATAAAGTTAAGAACTATGACCCTCTTGTACAAGACTATATTCTTGGAGCTCAGGGCACAGTTGCTGCTTGATGAGTTATTTTTTTGAGTAGGTAGTAAATTTGTGTCTATTAACTCTAGTAGGACACAGTAGCATGGGTTCAGCTGCTCATAACTACAGTTGACTCATATTACTTGTGGTAGTTATGTTCTATAAAGTTGCTGCAAATGCTAAAATAGTGAATCCTGAAACATTGCTCCTAGGAAAAATACAAGATGAGGTTCCTTTGAGCCTCTGGTCACAAACTTTTCATCAACCAATCAATCCATAACTTTGTTTTATGTGTGTTTCTGTTTAAAGATCCCTTGTAATGATATATAGTTGATTCATTAACACTGAACTCATGGCCAGCAGCACTATAACTGATGCCTGAATAAAGCTTATTGAACATGTTTCTCCATAAAGTACACCACAGCCTTCTTGCACTTAGGAACATGAGACAGCACTTCAGCACCATCCTGGGAGCCACTTTAAACAGAGAAATCAACAAAGAGCAAAAATACAAAATACGGAGAGACCTTCAAGACGGCAGAGGAGTAAGACGTGGAGATCACCTTCCTCCCTACAAATACATCAAAAATACATCTACACATGGAACAGCTCCTATAGAACACTTACTGAATGCTGGCAGAAGATTTCAGACTTCCAAAAAGGCAAGAAAATCCCCACATACCTGGGTAGGGCAAAAGAAAAAAAGAGACAAAAGAATAGGGATGGGACTTGCGTCCATCCCTGGGAGGGAGCTGTGAAGGAGGAAAAGTTTCCACACACTGGGAAACCCCCTCAATGGTGGGGACAGCAGGGGCGGGGAGCTTTGGAACCACAGAGGAGAGTGCAGAAACAGGGGTGCAGAGGGAAAAGTGGGGAGAGTCCCAGGCAGAGGATTGTTGCTGACCAGCACTCACCAGCCTGAGAAGCCTGTTTGCTCACCTGCCTGTGTGGGTGGGGGCTGGGAGCTGAGGTTCGGGCTTTGGAGGTCAGATCCCAGGGAGAGGACTGGGGTTGGCTTCATGAACACAGCCTGAAGGCGGCTAGTGCGCCACAGCTAGCCGGGAGGGAGTACGGGAAAAAGTCTGGACCTGTTGGAGAGGCAAGAGACCATTGTCTTGGGTGTGCGAGGAGAGGCGCTTCCTGCTCCATGTGTCCACAGACGACAGAGCACTGCATAAGTAAGCTCCAGAGACGGGCATGAGCCGTAGTTATCATCTCAGACCCAGAGGCAGGCACAGACTGCTGACCCCACTGCCACCAAGGATCCTATGTGCAAGCACAGGTCACTGCCCACACCCTCCCGGGAGCCTGTGCAGCACATCACTGCCAGGGTTCCATGATCCAGGGCCAACTTCCCTGGGAGAACACAGAGCATACCTCAGTCTGTTGCAATGTTATGCTGGCCTCTGCTGCAGGCACGCCCCGGACATTCCAACTGTGACTACTGTACCCCTCCCTCTCGCCAGCCTGAGACAGCAAGAGAGCACTAATCAGCCGCAGCTTTAACCCCCTCTTGTCTGGGCAGGGAACAGAGACCTGAGGGTGGTCTACACACAGAGGCAGGGCCAAAACCAAAGCTGAACCCCAGGAGATGTGTGAACAAAGAAGAGAAAGGGAAATCTCTCCATGCAGCTTCAGGATCAGTGGACTAAATCCCTGCAATCAGCTTGGTAAACCCTACATATGTGGAATACCTGAATAGACAAAGAGTGCTCCCAAAATTGAGGCAGTCAACTTTGGAGGCAAGTGTGGACTTGGGGTTTGCTTTCTGCATTTGATTTGTTTTTGGTTTTATATTTCTCTTAGTTTACTCTTTAGTGATTGCTTTCATCTGTGGGTTTGTTTATTGGTTTGGTTGCTCTCTTCCTTTTTTTTTTCTTTTTCCTTTTTCTCTTTGTGTGAGTGTGTGTGTGTGTATGCTTCTTTGTGTGATTTTGTCTGTTTAGTTTTGCTTTTACCATTTGTCTTGGGGTTCTGTCTGTTCGGTATTTTGTTTTGTTTTGTTTTCTCTTTTTCTGAGTGTGTGTGTATGTTTCTTTGTGTGATTTTGAGTGTTTAGTTTTGCTTTTACCATTTGTTTTGGAATTCTTTGTGTTCATTTTTTTCTTTTTCTTTTCTTTTTTTCTTCCTTTTCTTCCAAGCCGTGCATCTGGCAGCGTCCTAGTGCCCTGGCCGGGTGTCGGGACTGAGCCTCGGAGGTGGGAGAGCTGAGTCCAGGACGTTGGACCACCAGAGACTTCCAGGCCACATGTAATATTAATCAGTGAGAAGTCTCCCAGAGACCTCTGCCCAACACTAAGAACCAGCTCCACCCAACGGCCAGCAAGCTCCAGTGCCAGACACCCCATGACAAACAACCAGCAAGACAGGAACACAAACCCACTCATTAAGAGAGAGGCTGCCTAAAGTCATACTAACTTCACAGACATCCAAAAACACACCACCAGGTGTGGCCCTGCCCACCAGAGGGACAAGATCCAGCCCCAACCACAAGAACACAGGCACCAGTCCCCCCACCAGGAAGCCTACACAAGCCACTGAACAAAGCTCACTACTGGGGGCAAACACCAGAAATAAGAGGAACTATGAACCTGCAGCCTGTGAAAAGAAGACCCCAAACACAGTAAGTTAAACAAAATGAGAAGACAAGGATGTATGCAGCATAGGAAGGACCACCAGACCAAACAAATGAAGAGGAAATAGGCAGTCTACCTGAAAAAGAATTCAGAGTAATGATAGTAAAGATGATCCAGAATCTCAGAAGTAGAATGAAGAAAATACAAGAAACGTTTAACAAGGACCTAGAAGAACTAAAGAGCAAACAAACAATAATGAACAACACAATAAATGAAATTGAAAATACTCTAGAAGGAGTCAATAGCAGAATAACTGAGGCAGAAGAACGGATAAGTGATGTGGAAGATAGAATAGTGGAAATAACTGCCACAGAGCAGAATAAAGAAAAAAGAATGAAAAGAATTGAGGACAATCTCAGAGACATCAGGGACAACATTAAATGCACCAACATTCGAATTGTAGGGGTACCAGAAGAAGAGAAAAAGAAAGGGTCTGAGAAAATATTTGAGGAGTTATTGTGGAAAATTTCCCTAACATGGGAAAGGAAATAGTCAAGTCCAGGAAGTGCAGAGAGCCCCATAAAGGATAAACCCAAGGAGAAACACACCAAGACACATATTAATCACACTATCAAAAATTAAATACAAAGAAAAAAATCTTAAAAGCAGCAAGGGAAAAGCGACAAATAATATACAAGGGAATCCCCATAAGGTTAATAGCTGATCTTTCAGCAGAAACTCTGCAAGCCAGAAGGGAGTGGCAGGACTTATTCAAAGTGATGAAAGGGAAAAACCTAAAACAAAGATTACTCTACCCAGCAAGGCTTTCATTCAGATTTGACAGAGAAATTAAAACTTTTACAGACAAGCAAAATTTAAGAGAATTCAGTACCACCAAACCAGCTTTACAACAAATGCTAAAGGAACTTCTCTATGTGGGAAACACAAAAGAAGGAAAAGACCTACAAAAACAAAACCAAAACAATTAAACCAATGGTAATAGGAACATACATATCCATAACTACCTTAAATGTAAATGGATTAAATGCTCCAACCAAAAGACATAGACTGGCTGAATGGATACAAAAACAAGACCAGTATATATGCTGTCTACAAGAGACACACTTCTGACCTGGGGACACATACAGACAAAGTGAGGGGATGGAAAATGATATTCCAGGCAAATGGAAATCAAAAGAAAGCTGGAGTAGCAATACTCATATCAGATAAAACAGACTTTAAACTAAAGACTGCTACAAGAGTCAAAGGACACTACATAATGATCAAGGGATCAATCCAAGGAGAAGATATAACAATTGTAAATATTTATGCATCCAACATAGGAGCACCTCAATTCATAAGGCAAATGCTAACAGCCATAAAAGGGGAAATCGACAGTAACACAATAATAGTAGGGTACTTTGAAACCCCACTTTCACCAATGGACAGATCATCCAAAATGAAAATAAATAAGGAAACACAAGCTTTAAATGATACAATACACCAGATGGACTTAATTGATATTTATAGGACATTCCATCCAAAACCAACAGAATACGCTTTCTTCTCAAGTGCACAGGGAATATTCTCCAGATAGATCATATCTTGGGTCACAAATCAAGCCTTGGTAAATTTAAGAAAACTGAAATCATATCAAGTAACTTTTCAGATGACAACTGTATGAAACTAGATATCAATTACAGGAAAAAAAACTGTAAAAAATACAAACACAAGGAGGCTAAACAATACACTGCTAAATAACCAAGAGCTCACTAAAGAAATCAAAGAGGAAATAAAAAAATATCTAGAAGCAAATGACAATGAAAACACGATGACCCAAACCTATGGGATGCAGCAAAAGCAATTCTAAGAGAGAAGTTTATAGCAATACAATCCTACTTCAAGAAACAAGAAAAATCTCAAATAAACAACTTAACTTTATACCTAAAGCAATTAAAAAAGGAGAATCAAAAATCCCCAAAGTTAGCAGAAGAAAAGAAATCATAAAAATCAGATCAGAAATAAATGAAAAAGAAATGAAGGAAACAATAGCAAAGATCAATAAAACTAAAAGCTGGTTCTTTGAGAAGATAAACAAAATTGATAAACCATTAGCCAGACTTATCAAGAAAAAAAGGGAGAATACTCAAATCAACAGAATTAGAAATGAAAAAGAAGTAACAACTGACACCGCAGAAATACAAAGGATCATGAGAGACTACTACAAGCAACTTTATGCCAATAAAATGGACAACCTGGAAAAATGGACAAATTGTTAGAAAAGTACAACCTTCCAAGACTGAACCAGGAAGAAACAGAAAATGTGAAGAGACAAATCACAAGTATTGAAATGAAACTGTGATTAAAAATCTTGCAACAAACAAAAGCCCAGGACCAGGTGGCTTCACACGTGAATTCTATCAAAATTTAGAGAAGTGCTAACACCTATCCTTCTTAAACTCTTCCCAAACTCATTCTATGAGGCCACCATCACCCTGATACCAAAACCAGACAAACAAGTCACAGAAAAAGAAAACTACAGGCCAATATCACTGATGAGCATAGATGCAAAAATCCTCAACAAAATACTAGCAAACAGAATCCAACAGCACATTAAAAGGATCATACAACATGATCAAGTGGGGTTTATCTCAGGAATGCAAGGATTCTTCTGTATATGCAAATCAGTCAATGTGATACACCATATTAACAAACTGAAGGATAAAAACCATATGATAACCTCAACAGATGCAGAAAAAGCTTTTGACAAAATTCAACACCCACTTATGATAAAAACTTTCCAGAAAGGGAACCTAGCTCAACATAATAAAGGCCATATACAAGAAACCCACAGCCAAAATCATTCTCAATGGTGGAAAACTGAAAGCATTTCCACTAAGATCAGGAACAAGACAAGGGTGCCTACTCTCACCACTATTATTCAACATAGTTTTGAAAGTTTTAGCCATGGCAATCAGAGAAGAAAAAGAAATAAAAGGAATACAAATTGGAAAAGAAGAAGTAAAACTGTCACTCTTTGCAGCTGATATGATACTATACATAGAGAATCTTAAAGATGCTACCAGTAAAATACTAGAGCTAATCAATGAATTTGGTAAAGTAGCAGGATACAAAATTAATGTACAGAAATCTCTTACATTCCTATACACTAACAATGAAAAATCTGAAAGAGAAATCAAAGAAATACTCCCATTTACCAGTGCAACAAAAAGAAAAAAATACCTAGGAATAAACCTACCTAGGGAGAAAATAGACCTTTATGCAGAAAACTATAAGACACTGATGAAAGAAATTAAAGATGATACAAACAGATGGAGAGATATAACATGTTCTTGGATTGGAAGAATCATTATTGTGAAAATGACTATATGACTGAAAGCATTCTACAGATTCAGTGCAATCTCTATCAAACTACCAAGGACATTTTTCACAGAACTAGAACTAATAATTTTACAATTTGTATGGAAACATAAAAGACCCTGAGTAGCCAAGGCAATCTTGAGAAAGAAAAATGGAGCTGGAGGAATCAGACTCCCGTACTTCAGACTATACTACAAAGCTACAGCAATCAGGACAGTGTCATACTGGCACAAAAACAGAAATATAGATCAATGGAACAGAATAGAAAGCCCAGAGATATATTCACGCACATATGGTCACCTTATCTTTGACAAAGAAAGCAAGAATATACAATGGAGAAAAGACAGCCTCTTCAATAATGTGCTGGGAAAACTGGACAGCTACATGTAAAAGAATGAAATTAGAACATTTCTGAACACCATACACAAAAATAAACTCCAAATGGATTAAAGACCTAAATGTAAGGCTGGACACTATAAAACTCAAAGGAAAACATAGGCAGAACACTCTATTACATTAATCACAGCAAGATCCTTTTTGACCCACCTCCTAGAGTAATGGAAATAAAGTTAAAAATAAACAAATGGGTCCTAAGGAACCTTAAAAGCTTTTGCACAGCAACAGAAACCATAAACAAGACAAAAAGACAACCCTTAGAATGAGAGAAAATATTTGCAAATGAAGCAACTGACAAAGGATTCATCTCCAAATTATACAAGCAGCTCATGTAGCTCAATATCAAATAAACAAACAACCCAATCCAAAAATAGGCAGAAGACCTAAACAGACATTTCTCCAAAGAAGATATACAGATTGCCAACAAACATTTGAAGGAATGCTCAACATCACTAATCATTAGAGAAATGCAAATCAAAACTCCAATGAGGTATCACCTCACACCTGTCAGAATGGCCATCATCAAAAAATCTACAAACAGTAAATGCTGGAGAGGGTGTGGAGAAAAGGGAACCCTCTTGCATTGTTGGTGGGAATGTAAATTGATACAGCCACTATGAGAACAGTATGGAGGTTCCTTAAAAAACAAAAAATAGAAGTATCATATGACCCAGCAATCCCACTACTGGGCACATACCCTGAGGAAACCATAATTCAAAAAGAGATATGGGGCTTCCCTGGTGGTGCAGTGGTTGAGAGTCCGCCTGCCGACGCAGGTGACACGGGTTCGTGCCCCGGTCTGGGAGGATCCCGCATGCCACGGAGTGGCTGGGCCCGTGAGCCATGGCTGCTGAGCCTGTGTGTCCGGAACCTGTACTCTGCAACGGGAGAGGCCACAACAGTAAGAGGCCCGTGTACCGCAAAAAAAAAAAAAAAAAGAGAGAGATATGTATCACAATGTTCATTGCAGCACTATTTACAATAGCTTGGACATGGAAGCAACCTAAGTGTCCATTGACAGATGAATGGATAAAGAAGATGTGGCACATATATACAATGGAATATTACTCAGCCATAAAAAGAAACCAAATTGAGTTATTTGTAGTGAGGTGGATGGACCTACAGTCTGTTATACAGACTGAAGTAATTCAGAAAGAGTAAAACAAATACCGTGTGCTAACACATATATATGGAATTAAAAAAAATGGTTCTGATGAACCTGGGATAGGACAGGAATAAAGATGCAGATATAGAGAATGGACTTGAGGACACCGGGAGGGGGAAGGGGAAGCTGCGATGAAGTGATAGAGCAGCATTGACGTATATACACTACCAAATGTAAAATGGATGGCTATTGGGAAGCAGCCGCATAGCACAGGGAGATCAGTTCGGTGCTTTGTGACCACCTAGAGGGGTGGGATAGGGAGGGTGGGAGGGAGGCTCAAGAGGGAGGGGATATGGGGATATATGTATCCCCACAGCTGATTCACTTTGTTAATACAACAGAAACTAACACAACACTGTCAAACAGTTATACTCCAATAAATATGTAAAAAAATAAAACCAAAAAAAGCAAAATACATGGCACGAAATAGACTACAGAAAGGAAATGTGTTTATAGTATGAGACCTGAAATGAGAAGGCGGAAGTAGCACCTTTTTCCACCTCAATTTTTTTGCTGTCCTGAGGAGGAAAACACAGAACCTCTTTGGTGTGATTAAGAAGAGTCATGGACCCAAAAGGTAGTTTGTGGTTACCCGGGTGCCCAGAAGTATCCCAAGAACATGGGGCCTGATCAAGAGCTATTTTCATCTGGGGATGGTTACATAAGACAGGAGACATTAGGAAAATGTGTATGGAAGAATTTGGTTTACAATTTAAACCAAACTGTAAAATGCTATGTTTAGCAGGTACTCCTTGAACCTTAAAAAGGGCATATTTAGGGAAAAAGTAGATGATTATCTATCACAGACCAAAAATAAAAAGTAAGAGACAGCATAGGCTGGAACTAGCTTCAGAAGAAGTTCAGGGACGTTCAGAGGTGGCTTTTAATGACAGGCAGGAACTGGTAGAGAACTCACTGATGTAACACACTGAATATTTTGGATTCTGCTAAAGTGATGTGAAATGCACGTTTCTTCTCTGATTCCTAGCCTGACAAGAGACACATGCTGATGTGGTGCACAGGTTTGTGCAGGTGTTTTACCTGAGAGTAGCTTCTTGGGGAGACAGTGAGCATCCATCAGTGCTCACTCTTTCTTTGTGTGTGTGTAGAGGCCCAGCTGTCAGGAAGGGCAGGAAGAGCTCTCGCCATGTAGGCTTCATGGCTCATTTTAGTTATTCTAGGTGACTCAGTCTCCCCCCATCACAGAAGACTGCACCAAACTCCTCGGCAAGCCTGCCTCATCACCTCAGAGCCTTCTCTCAGGCTTCCTTGCCTTGTTGGCTTAGCTGCTACCTTCAGGTCTAGTATTTGGTCACTGATGAGGCAACTTGGGACCTGAAACCCAATCTTCACTTGTATTCACCTTTCCTGGAAAAAAGCAAATTATTAAAAGAGTTAATGTTGTGAAGCAAGGCTGCTCACTGAAGGTAAGATCATTTGGCTGTTCACAAAAAAGTTTTATATAGGGATCCACTTGACTCATGTCCTTCCTTCTCCTGTGACTCATCAAATCATTCCCAAATCCTGATTGAACAAGTGGTTCTGCTTTACATCTAACCTCTTTGATACCGTAAGTGCAAAACACTTTTCTCTCTCTCTCTTTTTTTTTTTCTTTTTGGCTGCACCGAGCAGCATGTGGGATCTTAGTTCCCCAACCAGCGATCTAACCCATGCCCCCTGCAGTGGAAGTGTGGAGTCTTAACCACTGGACTGCCAGGGAAGTCCCTATTTTTTCTTTTTAACAATTATTTAAAAGCCTATTACACATCAAGGACTGTTCAAGGAGACATTGGGGAGGCTTCCCTGGTGGCGCAGTGGTTGAGAGTCCGCCTGCCGATGCAGGGGACACGGGTTCGTGCCCCGGTCCGGGAAGATCCCACATGCCGCGGAGCAGCTAGGCCCCTGAGCCATGGCCGCTGAGCCTGCGTGTCCGGAGCCTGTGCTCCACAACGGGAGAGGCCACAACAGTGAGAGGCCCGCGTACCGCAAAAAAAAAAAAAAAAAAAAGGAGACGTTGGGAATACTGCGATAAACAAAATGGAAATGTTTATGCCCATAGTCATTCATTCATATATATCCATATATATATTCATATACATCATATATATAGTAATAAATACGTGATATTTAAACTGGTATGGCACTGGCACTGACTAGTCAAAAGAGATGCCAGCCATAGTCTTGGAGTGGGGTTCTAGAAAGGCAAGCGGTGTTAACCCTTTAGTTGCTGGATGATGAGGAGATCCAGGGAAACTGGGGGAGGGATGGGATAACAAAGGACATTTGGAGGGCTCTGGATAGCAGCTATTTTACCAACTCATATGGAGTATTCCAGTATTTTTAACAATTGATGTGGCTGAATATGAGCCCTGGTAATAAGTACCATGGGGAAAACTAAATGGCATGATAAGACCAAAGTATGGAGTGATGTCCCAGAAATAGTCAAAGAAAAAACTCAAGTTTCAGAATGGGACTTCTTTGGGGGAATGCAGTGAAAGAAAGTGGGAAGGGAGTAGTAGTGAATGTAGTACCTTAATGTTTTTAAGTCTCCATAATCAACAGATTTTTTTTAATAAGTTTATTTTATTTTTATTTATTTTTGGCTGTGTTGGGTCTTTGTTGTTGCACACAGGCTTTCTCTAGTTGCGGCGAGTGGGGGCTACTCTTCATTGCAGTGCATGGGCTTCTCATTGCGGTGGCTTCTCTTGCTATAGAGCATGGGTTCTAGAGTGCAGGCTCAGTAGTTGTGGCCCACGGGCCCAGCTGCTCCATGGCATGTGGGATCTTCCCAGACCAGGGCTCGAACCCGTGTCCCCTGCATTGGCAGGTGGATTCTTAACCACTGCACCACCAGGGAAGCTCCAGATTTTGTTTTTATAACATTCTGTGAAAACAAAATATCCTTAATCTTACTATTTACCTGGAGTGAGCCATGATCTCAAAGTCCTGATGTAAATGGTAAGGGTATGTAAAGAACAGATGCTTTATAGGAGAGAATAAAAATTGGTAACATCTAAATTTAATAATGTTGGAACATTAATATCTCCTTCTCATTGACTTAACAGGAGGCCATGGGGTAGAAAGTAAAGTTGTAAGTAAATGACAAGAAGAAGCAGCAGCAGCAGACCTATATTGAGTAACATACTGGATTCAGATTTGGTTGGCCTTTGGGTAGTAAGGGATAATGCCCTCACAGCTGGATTTCTGAAGGCAAAAAATTGCATGTTAGTCTTAATAGGCTTTGGCTTCTCACTTTTCATGTTGAAGCAACTTGGACCCAATAAAAGTCTTCTTTTTTTTTTTTGATTCACAGCATTACATTCTATTTTTTTTCTATTTCTTTATTTTATTTATTTATTTATTTATTCTTGGCTGCATGGAGTCTTTGTTGCTGCACGCGGGCCCCCTCCAGCCACGGTGAGTGGGGGCCACTCCTCATTGCTGTGCACGGGCTTCTCACCGCGGTGGCCTCTCCTGCTGCGGAGCACGGGCTCTAGGCATGTGGGCTTCAGTAGTTGTGGTGCACGGGCTCGCGGGCTCAGTAGTTGTGGCTCACGAGTTCCAGAGCACAAGCTCAGTAGTTGTGGTACATAGGCCTACCTGTTCTGCGGCACATGGGATCTTCCTGGACCAGGGCCCTAACCCGCTTCCCCTGCATTGGCGGGGGACTCCCAACCACTGTGCCACAAGGCAAGCCCCAAAAGTCATTTTTAAGTAACATTTTTTTTTGCCGTATGCAGGCCTCTCACTGTTGTGGCCTCCCCTGCCGTGGAGCACAGGCCCCGGAAGCGCAGGCCCAGCGGCCATGGCCCACGGGCCCAGCCGCTCCGCGGCACGCGGGATCCTCCAGGACTGGCGCACGAACCCGCGTCCCCTGCATTGGCAGGCGGACTCTCAACAACTGAGCCACCAGGGAAGCCCAGTAACATTTTTTAAGAAAGTGATTTTTAAGGGAATCAAGAGTTTTAAAAAGTGTACCCAGGAGCTATGAGCAACTGTAGAGAAGGAAACATTTTAGGCCTTGTTTAATGCCTTTAATATCATGATTTCAAGAGCAGAAAGAAACAAGACACCTCCAAATCCTGTTTCCATACTTATGGTAAGAATTATCATCAGTATTATTCAGAGTATGTGAACAGCATCTTCTTTCAGTAGTTGGCCAAATACTTAAGGCAAGTTTTCTAAGTCTGAAATTTAATTTATCTGGAGAGATGGTCCAAAACTTTAATTTCTTTCCCAAAGTTATCCCTGATCTTAAAAAAGATTAAGGACCACTGGCATAATGGAAAAATCCATTCATTTGTTAATTCAGTAAGCATTTATACAATGCCTATTATACACTAGGTACTAGTCTAGGCACTGGGGATTTAGCACAGAGCAAGTCCAATGAGGTCCCTACTCTCAGGGAGTTTGTATTGTATTGAGAGGGTTGGAGGGTTGATGAGAGTCAGACACCTGGAATTAAACACTGGTATTGTAAACCCGAGCAGGTTATTTGCCTCTGAGCCTCCATTTCTTCATCTGTAAAGTGTGGATAATAAGAAGATTGGAACTAAAATGATTCAAAAATCTAGCACAAAGGTATAAATTCAATAAATGATAAGTATTATTAAACTCCCTTCCCCAGGAAGAAATAGGTATAGGTCAGAGAGCTATTACTAGTTCATTTTTATGGATAAAAACGTTAAGCTCAAAGGGGTTGCATGATTGTGTTAGACCAGGGAGTGATCAATATAGCTATGATCTGGGCTAGCTAGTTGATAGATCAACTGGCTCTTAATTTTTCTTTCTCCACATTGCTTTTCCCTAATGAGAACTTTGCTGGATTCATCAGCTTTAAAGAATCACTGAATTATTTTAAAAGGGGTTGGCAAAACTAAGGCCCACTGCCTGTTTTAATATGGCCTTCAAGCTAAATGTGACTTTTACATTTTTAAACTGTTGAAAATGAAGAGAAATAGTATTTTAATACACATGAAAATTATTTAAATTTAAATTCCAGTCTCCATAAATAAAGTCTTATTGGAACATGGACACACCCATTTGCTCAAGCATTATCTCCGGCTGCTTTCACACTACAGCAGCACAGCTGAATAGTTGTGACAAGACACCATATGGTCTGAAAAACCTATAATATTTACTATGTGGTCCTTTAGCAAAAATGTTTGCCAACCCCTGATTTAAAATGTCGTTTCCTCTGGAAGGAGAGACATACCAAATATATCATACATCTTCTGAATTGGCAATATGACACAACTTAAAATTAAGGTGCCAAGTGCATGTGATAAGTCTGCAAAGTGAGACACCTTGATCATAGCAATTAGAATATTTAAATAAGACAACAGGTAATATTTATGAGAATTTTAGAACTATTAAGTCATTTGATCCTCAAAACGACTCTAAGAGGTAAGTACTCTTTACATATGAAAGAACTGAAATTCAAAGAGGTTGGGAAATGAGTCCAAGGTCACAGAGCAAGTAAATGGCTGAAATGTGATTTGAAGAGAAGCCTATGCTTCTATATACCAGACCAATACCGCTAATGGATAGCCCGAGAGTTTAAGAAGCTTTGTTAATGGTAGAGTTACCCAATCTTCTCTGCCCTTCCAAAACCTATTACCTGATATTACCTATGGCTTGTTTCTTTACTTCTAGAATCTTTTCCCTCCCTGTAAAGTGGAGGAAATACCTACCTTGCAAGGTTATTGTAAGGATGAGAGATAATATATTTACAATGCCTGGTATCCTGTAGATGATAGCTGCTAGTATTTCATTACTATTGTGTAGGAAACATTTTCACAAGATGCATGCACAGCAAATCTGCTGAGGCAACTCTGGGGTCAGAGGGAGGTTGTTGCTATATGAGAGAAAAAGACAGTTAAATATGTCCCCTAGTCCCTGTAAGGCCTGTCAATCAGCCCTAGGTTGCCTGTTGCCTAAATTAGGCAGCTTATCCTCCTGGAGAGGGTTTCTGCACCTATGGTGAAGGAAAGGAGCAATAAATGCTGAAGTTCGGATGAGGGGTTGGTAATCCACCTTGGAAGGTCAGCTCTTTACAGCTGATGGACAGTGCTTGCTTCTATGCTAAGTATGGGCCCTCCATGAGACTCAATATCAGCACGTGGAAAGGAAACAGCTGTCAATGCAGAAACAGGAGAGGCAGCATTTGTGAGGTAAGGAAAGTAATTGTAAGTTGTACTCTAGAATTCTCTCTTAAGGAAGGAAACTGGGGAGACTGAGGCACAGGAAAGTGCTATGCCACTACTTTGAACCCCTAGGGTGGTGAACCAGGGGAAATATCTGCTACCAGATCAGACTTCAGAGCAATCTGGTGGCAGATATTTCCCTTGGTCACCACCCTAGGGTTTTCTCTTTCATCGATGAATATTAATTGCCTTCCTAGTGTGGGTCAGGCAGTGTGCCAAGTGCTGTGACCGTATTTTCTCCAGTGATTCTCACAACTATCCTGTGAAGCAGATATTGCCATCTACATTTTATGGATGTGAAAACTGAGGGTTAGAAGAGCTAAGTGGCTCTAAACCCAGAACCACACTGCTCGTGAGCATCAGTCAGGATTTGAATCCAGCCTTTTGACACCGATTCCACTGCCCTCTCAATTACTCCTTAGTTGCCACTCTTGGCTGGTGGCTTCTGTGGGTATTAATTTATTCAATGAATATCTGTTGAGACACTGTTCTACCACTGAGTGCAACATGAAGTGTCTTGGAGAACTCACTGCAGTAAGACCCAGACACAGGAGGGAGGCTGGAGGAGACTGAGAAGGGGGAATGACAGTGAATGGGTATGGGGTTTCCTGTTAGGATGTTGAAGATGTTCTAAAAGTAGGTAATGGTGATGGTTGTGCAACTCTGAATGTACTAAAAACCACTGAACTGTACACTTTAAATAGCTGAATTTTATGATATGTGAATTATATCTCATTAAAGCTACTAAAAAAGGAAAGAGAAAATAAACATACCAAGAAAGGATATACTCCATAAAATTAGAATAGAAATAGAAGTCTTTATATATTCAAAAAGAATATAATGTAGGATTATATTATATTATAATCTGATTTTGGTACATGTTATAATAAATCATAAACATAAAAATAAGACAAATAAAAAAACCCTAGATGCAGAGTGGTCTTACACTGTGTCACTTCACTACTGTGACTAAAAAATGGTTTTTTTGCCTTTCCCCTGCTTCTTGTGCAACTCCAATGGGGGTTAGGTGAGGTTCAAAACTGGATTTGCTAAGACAGCACACCAACAAGATGGATTTAACAAAAAAAGTGTTAGCAGCTCTTAGTTCTGGCCTGTACTAAGTGCTGTACAAAGAAAACAACATGCAGCATTTTGCACTTCACTTGTCAAATGTTAAGGTTGATTTCTCTATGAATTGGAAATCCAGGTCTAAATGTAGAGAGGCATATACAAATTTAGACTTAGATATTCCTATTTGAAAAAATGTGAGTGGTTCTTGGCTTGCTCCTTTCCTTGAGTGAAAGCCATAATAACTAAAGTCTTTCAATTTATTTTCCAATTTTGAAGAATTTGATGAGCTAAAGTAAACCACCCATAACATCAGTAAACATACCTTAATTAAACTGGAATTTTAAAATTGTAATTTACTTTAAGAGAAAGAGGAAAAAGTCAAATAAGCTGATATTAGGAACTGACTTTAAAGATGCTTTTAAGTCCCAGATTGTATTCTTATGGCGGTACATATTCAGCCCTATCTCTGATAACTTTCTATGCTAACCATATAGGATTAAGAGAAACAGCATTAAAAAGATAAACCCAAGGCATGAAAGATCTAGATATGCTTTCTAAATCATTACATAAAGCAAAAATTAACTTTAATGTGCATATACTATACTTACTAAATGAGGCACAAAGATTATACTACTGAAACACATTTCCAAAAGGTTGAAAACCAAGTTATTTTCTGGTTGAACAAAATTATTTGATAATACAAATACTGGTGTTTCCTATTTCAATTAATCTAAGGTTACTATAAATGTTATGACTGAAGTCCCTTAGGAATTTAGTATCTCTCAAGGTTTGGCATATTAGTAGATCATTTCTGTGTATACTTTAAAGTTTATACCTTGATAATTCATTGATTGAAATCATGGCTGCTGTCTATATTAGGACTTACTAGGCCAAACACCATTTGCTGACTCTGGAAATGTTTATTTTTTTCTGTGCTTATTCATTTCTAAGGAACACTAAACCATATGAATAAGAAACTCTTTCATCATTTCAAAGGGCTTAAGTCCTTAGTGTGACATAAATAAGGGTTGAAAGAGGATGAGTTCAAATAGTTCCAGTTCAAAGAGCTGTGTCTCCTTTATTTTAAAAAATACTTAGCGTAAGAAAATAGCCAATGCTTGCTCTCAGGTGTTATTTAACATTTGTGTACATTATCTCTAGAGAGTACCCCGATATCCAAGAAGTGAAGGGACAGAGAGATTGAGTAATCTGGCTAAAGTCACACTAGTAAGCGCCAGAGCCAGGAATACAACAGTGACTCTCAAAATTAACGTAGATGCTAATCACCTGGGGGAACCTTGATAAAATGTACAGTCTGATTCCATAGTTCTGGGGTGAGGCCTGAGAATCTGCATTTCTAACAGGTCAATACTCTTGATCCACAGACTTGAAGTAGTAAGATATTAGTACAAGATTCAGTAAAGGGCATCTGGATGCCGCCCATTCTGTCTGCTTTAGAGCATACGCACATTTGGTGATAGAGGTTCTGGATACTAGGAGCTTCAGTTTACAGATATGTTCTAAGCTACGCCATGGGATTTTGTTCCAGGCAGTCACGATCACATGCCAATGCCCTTCTCTAATATTTGGCATATCTCTAGTGGAGCATTTCTTTCATTAGAGTAATTGACTTCTATTTGGCTGGAATATACATATATATGTATATTTTTTAAATTGGAGTATAGTTGCTTTACAATGTTGTGTTAGTTTCTGCTGTACAACGAAGTTAATCAGCTATATGTATACATATATCCCCTCCCTCGTGAGCCTCCCTCCTGCCCCCCACCCATCTAGCATGTAGTAGACTGCCTGGATTATTGCCAAAAACTGGGCATCAAATTCCTATCCTTCTCTTCCTGGGCCCACAGTTAGTCTACATTCCCTACCTCCTGACCTTGCAGGTCGGGATGATGACTGAGTTCTAAATAGTGGAATATGAATGGAAGTGGTATGTGTCACCTCCAGGTCTGGCATAAAAAAATCTTGTGGGCAAGTCCTCTGGGTTCTTTCCCATCTGCCAGCTTGAAGTGGAAAAGCATGTATCCTTCACAAGTTGAAAGATGATGGAGCCGTCTCTGAACCAGGACTTGGAGAAGAGTGCTTGCTCACCAGTAATATCTGTTCAGGCTTCATGTGAGAATTAAATTTCTATTGTGTTTAAGCCATTATGCATGTTCAGTGTATTTGTTACAGCAGCTAGCACTGCTTTAACGTATAGATCCTTAGTAACTATTTACTAAGTGAGTGGAAGAAGTATAGTATTTCTCTGTATTGTGGTCTTGCTCATTGATTCAAGAACAAATAAAGGAGAGAATTTCTATGCTATAAAACTAAATGTCAGAAAATGGGTTCATAGATAAGACTTTTTCCTGCAAGAGCCTCCATAATTTTAATGTAGAGTTTATTTTGGCATGCTTTTGGCACTTGATAGGGTAGCAATGCTAAAGTCTGTGCAGTTTTCCAGGTGGTGTAAGATCATCATATTCAGATCAGCATTTTCTCAGTGTTATTTGATTTCCAAAGAGGTGGTTTTAAATGCTGCTTTCTTTTTCTTTTTCTTTTTTGCGGTATGCGGGCCTCTCACTGCTGTGGCCTCTCCCGCTGTGGAGCACAGGCTCCGGACGCACAGGCTCAGCGGCCATGGCCCATGGGCCCAGCCGCTCTGTGGCATGTGGGATCTTCCCGGACCGGGGCATGAACCCATGTCCCCTGCATCGGCAGGCGGACTCTCAACCACTGCGCTACCAGAGAAGCCCCATTTGTCTTTACTTGAAAGTTAAAGCCGGGTTCTGCTTTAGTTGTGGAAAGCTTATGGAGAACAGAGGATAACTTAATATAAGGGAAATGATGCATTCAAGCTAGATGAAGACCAAATAATATCACTATGTGCTAAACAAATGTAAGTAATACTTTGAACAGAGAAAAAGTGTGGGAGAACTAAGTTACCACATAGCACATGGTAGTAGTTGCATGCTAAACACAGAAGAACCTGTATTACAGTACTCAGTACCATAATCATGTTGCTGTTTCGTTTTGGCAAAACATCATCATCCATCATACTTAGTTACTGTTATTCTAAACTGTATTAGTTTTATAGTTTTGCTTGTGTCTGATCTGTAAACTTTTTTTGGTTTTATAGTTGTGCGAGAGCTATAAGCATAAGGCATTTACATGTAGCTTTATGTTCATATATACTTAGGTAACATCATAATAAACAAAACCTGAGGAGCTAAGAGAATTTTTCCATATTAAAAGGGGATGTGCATTATTCAAGTTTGAGAAACACTGGTCTATACTGAGCTGCTTGTATGTTTGGGCTTAAGCAGCACTTAACCTCTATCACCACCTATCTCACAGGATTTGTAAGAGGATTAAATGAGATGAGGTATGTGTGAGTGCTTGGCCCACAGAAGGAATTACACTGATAGTTCTGTCTGCTTTACCAGAAACAAGGAAAATATGGAAGCTAAATATGGTCTAGGCTCTTTTACTCTAAGTGTGGTCTTGGAACCAAGAGTATTGATACTACCTAAGAGCTTGTTAGAAACGGAGAATTGGGGACTTCCCTGGAGGTCCAGTGGTTAAGACTCCACGCTTCCAATGCAGGGGGCATGGGTTTGATCCCTGGTCAGGGAACTAAGGTCCCACATGCCTTGTGGCATGGCGCCCCCCCCCCAAAAAAAAAGGAAGAAAGAAAGAAACAGAGTCCCAGGCTCCACCCCGACCTACTGTATCAGAATCTGCATTTTAACATATTCCCAGCTGATTTAATATATGCACATTAAAGTTTGAGAAGCACTAGTCTAGGTCTCCATAGAGAGATGGTTGACAATAAAATTCACTGCATTTTGAACTGCTCTGTAGGCTAATTTTGGTGATTAGAGAAATGCTGGGTGTAAATGGCCAAAAAAGACTGTCTTATCCTGGGGTTCAATATAAACATTACCATTTTACTAACCGGTTCTTAATGGCTGTATATGTATAGGGTGGGACTCTCTTTAAAAGAGATCTAACTTCTAATTCAGAAAGAAGTATATTTTTAAGTGCAAAATATTCATAAAAACTTTCTGAATTTTGAATAAACAAGTTTTAAGATCACATCAATCAAAACTTTGTTAGGTCTCCTTTGCCCAATAGCAATTAAAATAATTTACATATGTTAAGCTCTTATTTAAATATTTTGGTCCACAACATCTGGTTTTCCAAAGTCTTGGCTCTGTTTATGATGATTGTGTGCTTATACTAACAAAACACATTACCAAAAAAAAGTATGACTGTGTATACAAAATGTATGTGTTAACTGTTCAACAAAAATAGTAGATCACATTCACCACTTATGATTTTGTCAGTGTAATTCACCTAGAGAATATCTCTGCTTTTCTTCTTGAACTCAGAGGCCCTAAACATTTAAGTCATGTTGTATTTACTTAAAAAGATTTAAAGATACTGTTCTTGGAAGCATAGAAAATGAAGTTAACAACTAATATCCAAGAGAGCCACTAATATTTAAAACGACCTTGATATCATCTGTTCAAGGGTGATTTTGGTAGAATCAAAGCTTAAACTAGGCTATTTATTGTTTTGTGTTCTCTACTATGGGCCATTTAAATCACATTCAAAGAACGTAAAGCAAAGCAGATTATTGTGTGTAAACATAAATATGTATGTAAATATGTATACATATACGTATATATGGTTAGACCTACTAGGCAATCCTTATAATCTCTGGGTTTATGATACGATTTAGATTATAGGTAGAACCCTCCTCTACCCTTCACAGTCTCAGGAAATAGCAAACCAAGAGTTCATCCCATAGCATGAAGTATATTAGCGCCAGTACAGGTGAAACACTCTAGTGCATGTTGATTATGGTGACCATAAGAGAACCACAATCTGAAACTCACTGGCTAACTCCAATTTTAGAGGTCTACATGCTATCTTGCAGTCCTTTTGGTCCTTATTACAGTCAACCCCTGTTCCTAGAACGATACAATTCTTCTCTTTCCAGTACTTCAAATTCCAATCATTTCTGTTCATATATTAAGCAATTTAAACTCTATATACATACATACACAATGTATCAGGGGAAACACAAAGAGTGATTTTTAGCTTCTAACTACATTTCTTGCTTTCCTATGAACTGCTGCAAAGAAAAGGTTAAACCATTACCTACAGTTTGAATATATTAAACAATATCTAGGCAAACAGAAGACAGGCAGAAATAGGCAAGCCATGTTTTTCTAATACAGTCATTACACTCATCTCTCTCTAGAAATGGGAGATATTTTAATCATTTTAAATTTCAGATATTTGATCAAAAATCTACATCCATTTATGCTACCAAAAATACTTTAAAAATCCTCTATTAGTCTCAAACTACTGCAGATGGATTACTTTGCAAAAAATAAATATAATAGAGCACCAGCCGATGAAATAAGATAAATATTAAAGAAAAGAAAATCTTTAAAATATGAACCACTTGGTCTTTAAGGTTTAAGAGTCTAATAAATACTGAGTTTTTATCAAGAGGTCATTTTTGCTATCAAGAAATAATGAAATAAATATAGATTAATTAAGAATCCAAATATATGCTGAAGCAAGAAACATACTTTTTTTTATAATTCATATTATGTCTTGCAAGAGCTAATTAATGAATTAAATTAATATTTTGTAAGTAGTTTCTTCCTCAATTCAACTAGCATTTGGCATGACCAAAGTTTAACTAAATTAAGGACTTGAGGGTGCTGTGAATTAACATCAGATGCTAGTGGTCATCTCCACCCCTTTATCCTCCCTCTAATGTGTCCTTGAAGGTGGCATGTGTTACCCAGGCTATCCAACCTTCTGACAAAGGCAGATATATAGTGAACATTACTTTATCATTTCAATATCAAGGTCACTATGTTCCCCTCCTAGGATTTAGTACGTTGAAAGACCTTCATTACATAACACTTCAGACAGCTATAAAAGCATGAACTTGGTCCCATACCAAATTCAGTTTCACTGAGCAGAGCAACCTTATCTTTAGTCACCATTAAATTATAAAATGCAATTGATATGTACATAGCCCCATACCACCTTTACACCCTAGGACAGCAATTGAACATTCTTGCTGTGTTACTAATCATTAATATACTGCTGTGAATATACCAAAGGGACATCCTTTCAAAATTATTGCCTATAAGAAATTGTAAAATTTGCTCCCTTTCAAATAGTAGAGTAGCTTGCACCCTCTATTATCTATAGAGGAAATGATTCAGGTCAGATGCCAACGTGAGGTAGCAGCTTTAACAGAGAAAAAGTCCAGCTTTAACAGAGAAAAGGTGGCATATTTCTACAACTGCTCCTAGTGAAATGACACCTCATATATGATCTAACAATGGACTGCAGAAGATGAAGCTAATTTTTCAGATTTCTAAAGGTCAAGGCTCAAGGGATGAAAGGAGTACTGTTTGAGATGAAGCTTAATACCAGACATTTGACTGGCTGTCTAGACCTGATGACCTAGGGAACATAACAGGAAGTCCTTAACAAGTAAGTATATGTAAGGAACAAGTGGTTTTGATTTCTGGCACAAAGCAAATGTGTCCATTACATGCAAAAGATAAGACTGCTTATCTGAGAAATGTAAAGCCCCTTCTTGTTTATATGGGAAGATAGAGGATGGGGTTAACACAACTATGGGGGGGTTCTCTGGCATAAATGAAGAAATATGTTTCTTTTATCTCCACTGAAGAATTAATTTGGACATAGGGGAGTGGGACCCTTGGAAGCACCAATCCTGAGCACATTAGAACAGAAGGGTTCTACTTTTTCTTCTCCGAACTGCCAGTGTACATGATGGGGTGAGGGAGATGGGGAGTGAATGTAGGAATCAAAAGGAATATGAAGAAACCCTGATGGAAATGATAATGGCTTGACCTTAATTCAAGAAGTTATGTTTTCAGGCTCCGGACGCACAGGCTCAGCTGCCATGGCTCACAGGCCCAACCACTCTGAGGCATGTGGGATCTTCCTGGACCGGGGCACGAACCCGTGTCCCCTGCATCGGCAGGCGGACTCTCAACCACTGCGCCACCAGGGAAGCCCAAGAAGTAATGTTTAAAATGGCTAACATATGCCTCTTGTTAAAGTGTAGCACTGGAAGAGGAGTAGGACAGAGGACATTCTGGACAAAGTAGGAAGGAGGTCCTAAGGGTTGGCATTTTGCACTAACAGCTGTTGTCCCAAGAAAAGGGAAATCACTCAAAAGATGCCAAAGACAAGAGGAGTGCCTTGTTGCACTCTCTCAAGGATATGTTATCATTTAAAAACTAACTAAAGACACCCCACCACACAAACTCTCCTAGCATTTTTCATCCAAAGACGTCAAAAGCCCTTTCTAAATGTTATCCTTATGATACCTCTGTGAGGTAGGTAGCATAATGCTAATTTTTATTCAGGCTAAGGCACAAATAGAGCCTGAGTGGCAAAAGTGGTCTGGAATTTTGTTCACTGCAACATACTTCCTTCACTTTGATGTAGGCAACTCAAGACACACTGCTAGGAAATGTCCTTAGAGAAAGTAGACCTAAGAGCCAAACAAAATCCTTCATGACTCTGGGAAAGTGGCACTCTAACATTCACTGATGGTGTCTTAGGAGATGCCCTCCACTTCAGAGTACTAATATGTGCAGTCCTGTTGAATAAGGAGACCAAACCATCTATGATGATAGGAAAAAGGCTGAAGAAACAGTCTTCTTGTTTTCCCCCACTGTTGGGACCAGAACAGTGACAATCTTAAAACATACCATCTAAGGAACTTTAGTCCTTAAGTCTCGGTCTTCACTGGTGCGGTAAAATTCTAAGACTTACATTTTGCTAATGATTTTGATGTTTTTGATCAGATACATTTCTACATTCTTGACCCCAGACAATTCTCTTTTATCATAACTGAATTATCTGTATAAAACGAAATGCCAGGGTCTGAAGCAAACAGTGCATCCAGTCAGCATACATTGGTTCTATATATTTTGAGAAACACTTGAGTACACAAAGAAAGCGTGCAATGTTAAAGAGATGATGTGAACAATACTGTGGCTTGTCTAATGGAGAATCCAGTGTCCTTTCAGGAAACTGAAGATACTCAAAAGTTGCTCCCCAATTTCTATTAACAACCCTCGAAAAGTGAACATTTTCATTTGATACAAATATACAAATTTAAAATAAGTGCACAGTTCAGAATGGCCTACCATTTTCAGATTGCTTATGTGCCAGAAAATATACAGTCAATAAAAAAATACCAGAGAGGTGGGGACAAAAGGCTCTCTGGAGCTGTACAGCAAAAATGAATATCACTTCAATAGGTAGCGATCTCTGGAGAAAGTGGTGTCCTTAGAAACCAGTAGCACTGAAAGATAGCAGGTCACAAATCCAGTGATGGGGGATAAGATGTATAATAAGGCCCGTTTTCCTGCAGAAAGAAAAAAAGACAAGAACATTAAATAATAAGATCAATGTAATAGGGAATGTAAAAGAAAGGGATTTAGAGCCAATGATCTAACGTATGAAATGTCTAGCACATGCCTGGCCCTGAGCAGGCCCTCAAGCCAACAGAGCAGTTCCACTGGAGTCAGTCAGAGTTGGTATAATGTAGGCAGAGGTAATCAGGATGATGATATTTTAAAATATTACTATTTATTGAACATTCTATATGCCAGACACTTAACCAGCACTTTTCTTTCATTATCCTTTTATATCCTCACAACATAATGCCATGAAGTAGGAAACTAAGGATCACACAGATGGCATAACTCACCTTAGGTCACCAAGCCGGCAACCAGGAGAGCCTGAATTTTAAATCCATGTCTATCCAAATCTAAAGCCCAGATTCTTTTTTTTTTAAACATCTTTATTGGAGTATAATTGTTTTACAATGGTGTGTTAGTTTCTGCTTTATAACAAAGTGAATTTTTTGTTAGGCTGTGTTGTCTTTCTGTGTGCCGAATCTTTGAGTTATGAAACAAAAATCATCATCAAGGAATTTAATAATTACAACTGTGTTGGCAGAAGTGAGTCTCTCCATGACAGGCCTGAGTGGCGAGGCTTTTAACAATGACAGTTTTTAGGGCGTTCAAGATCAAGGTGGAGAATTGAATGTTAGAACTTTAATGTCAAATGTAGAAAGCAATAAATCAGTGTAAGGACATTTTTTGACCTTATTTTGGCTAACTTTATCTTATAAAAGTCAAGACAGTTAGCTTTATGGTAGATAGACCCTAAACTACATTTATGAGACTTAAGATTCAGTTCTTGTTATTTAGGAAAGTACTTCTTTGACAAGTAACTTGTTTTTCAGTAAACCATAAACAAAAAATGCTTAACATTAATGTAAGATAATAGTTAGATATGGAGAATGAAAGGTAGGATGAAAACAGCATTGCTTTATGGTATATTTACATTATAGTTATGGAGCATTAAATCCATCCAGTCTTGAACATAATAGGCAGTTAAATGTTATTTGAGTGACTAAGTGAATCAAAAGCTCTGCCATTCTTCAGAGCAGATGCTCTGGAGGAGAAATTGATCCTGGGACCATAACCAGGAAAACAAGAGAATATCTAGGAAAACTTACTTTCTTCTTTTTTTCTTTTCTTTTTTTTTTTTTTTAACTTTCTGATTATACATCTGACCAGGTTAAAAAAAATTCAGTAGAAACAAATCCAAAGATTGGCTACATTTTAGGATACTTGGCAAAAATTAATGAAAAAAATTTTTTTTGTAGTTTAGAATTTCCTACCAGGATCTGTTATACTAATCACTCCAGTATCCTTAATATGCATAGAAGCTATGCTTAAGAAACATGCCTGAAGAGAGAAATCTATCCTGAAGTTCAACTGAAAAGAAATGGTTCACGATCCATCTTTAAGATTTTTCCATTCCGTTCTACTGCGGTACTTTTCTAGCCTTCCTGTATCTACATTAAATTGTGATAAAGTAAGAAGGGAAAATCTAATTCTTAATGCTACGAAATAAAGCTTTTATATTAGTCTCACACTGTGGAAGAGACTGCCGAACAATCAAATACTTTCTCTATTTCTGGAAACAAACACAGAACTTTGAAGAACTGTTACCAGGTAAATCTCTACACTCTCTTCTTTGCCTATAAGAATGCTGACTAGCTCCCTTTCTGAAATGGTCTCACTACCATTTTGATCTAGATAGACAAAAATTACCTTCTAACTACCACCAAAGGTTCCTTTTAATCCTATAAAATTTATGTCACTATGTCACAAAAGACCCAGAAAAATAGAAGCTCACTGCCAACAACCAACCACGTCATAACTTCACCAAGTAAAGGACTATGGGCAAAGCACACTTGAATACGATAATAAAACTGACTGACTCTACACTCGTTTCCTTTTCTCTAATCGTATTTTTAATTCTTTCTAGCAAAGGAAAACTTTTCTTTACAAGGTACTATCCAACCACCTTCTAGCCTTTCACCTCAGTGTCCCATGGGGCACCTCAAACCTAGTGTGTCACAAACTGAACAGACCACCTGTCTGTTTTCTCCAAGCCCCCCCAGTGCTCTGCCTACAAATTGCCTCTCTGGGATGGTGGCAACACCATTCTCCAAGTCTCCCAAAGCAGAAACTTTGTTAGTCACCTCAGGCTTCTTTCCTCCTTCATTCCTCCCAATGGCTGGCTGCTCAGTCACCATAATGCTGTGGATTCTATTCCCTAAAACATCTACTTCTAACTATCTCTAAGATCTTCAAACCCTTGCCATTACCACTACCACTGCCTGGCTCTAGTCTCATTTCTCCTCTGGCTTCCTCTGACAGCCTCTTATTTGTCTCCTTGCCTACAGTTTTACCCTTGTCTGGTCCCTCTCTACACAGTTTCTTTAGCCATCTTTCTAAACAGGAACACAATGGCAGTTTTCCTTGCTCAACACTCCCCACCAACTACGAAGGAGCCAAAGTACCGCAGCATAATGTGCAAAGCTGCAGTGTATCTAGGGATGTGCCCTCTGCCTGCCCTTTCCACATCATCTCCTGACACCTTCTTCTGTTTCTTCCCTCTTTTTATTCCTCTCTTTGGCCTTTATATCTCAGTTTTAGAAAGCTCTAATACAGGTACAGAAAGATGATCCAGTGACCTAAGTGTTAGATTGTAGGTTATTTTATATCATTTTGATTAATCACATTATTAATTAGGCCTGTATTTGATATACAAAATATTTTAAAAAACACACTAAAAACACATACACACAGAACAAAAAAACAAAACCAAGCTTGAGTGTGGTGTTGATATTTAATGAAAGCCTTCTTTGTAGGACCTTAAGTATATAGAAAACATGTTGGCTTAAAAACTGGTCTTTTGGGTTTTCTAACCAATACATCCTAACTTATATATTTCTACACCAGAAAATAAATGGTAAATCTAGACATTACCTTTGAATCATCATTCCAAATTTTTGGTATCAAAATGTCTTTCAGTGCCTTTCACATTTCCAGCTATCCATTTTTTTTAAATATTAAGAAGAGTGATATATAGTTCAAAAAAATAATAAGGCAATTTTCTGCTCTAGCAATCTGCAAGAAATAAAACCGGACGCTCTTTTTTCTGCCTCCCATATATTCAACAATCTTTGTATTTATGATCCAGTGACTCCAACAACAAATCCTCTTTGTGAAAAAGCAAAACATGACATTTTGTTAGCCATTAGAACACATTAAATACTTTGCTCTTCACATAAAGTGTAACAGAAATCATAGCTGAAGTTGTAGAAACGTTAGAGAGAAAATGTCTTGTAGGATATTTACTTTACTGTACATATGTTGTACAATAATTAAGGAAGAATAATTCATTTTAAGCTTAATATAACCTGCAAATATATTCTCTGATTCATGCATAAAAATATGCAATCAGCAATAATTAAATACGGCAATTGATAACCTTTTGGCCAAGCGTGTTACTTACCTCTCTGTTTTTAACTACTAAAGTGATAGCGTGAATAAGTACAATGGAATAGAGCTTTGATGAAATTCTAGAGCAGTCCTTTCTTAGTGTTTAATAGATTCATAAATGTATCTGTAAGGAATAATGTATTGGTTGTCACTTATACAAACTTTTAGCAAAATGAAATTTCTCATAGGGTAAAGACTAGGATAGGCGACCTGGCTTACAATTAACGCTGAAAATGTCGGACACCAACAGATACTTCTGGCTCTATTTATGTAGATGAAAAGCCATTCAGTCTTAACAAAATTAGGGAGAGGTGTGTCTCAAAGGTGGTGAAAAACTGACAGTACAAGCAAGGATTGGCTATAAACCTACAGCAGAAATATTTCCCATTGAAAAGTTTACTGGGGGAAAGGCGCCCCCCTCAGAACCAAGCATTTTCCTAAAGTTACCATAGGAAAAGAATGTCAAACGATACTATCAAGTTTATTAAAACACATTAATTGCATTATCATCTTACAATGAAAAGATGATGTGCTCACACGCACTTGCAGTATAAAATAGTTAAGATAATACACCAGGTAAGGGAGAATTCCTGGTACTTCTTACCCTGGCATCATATTCAAGGACAAAAGGAGGAAAGTCGATCTGTTCTGGCGAGATGGCAGAAAACAGCTGGTGGAGGCTGTCCACATGGTGGATTTTGTCCTTCAGTCCTGAGACAGAAAAGGTGGTAAAAAACCATGTTGATACCTGATTAATAGAAGAAAAAAAATAATTTAAGCTGGTGGCCTGAATTGGAAATATACACATGATTTTGAAAATTTATGCTAGATAAAAACTATTTCAAAATTGAAATTGATATCAAAAAAAATCTTGTAATAAGCAGTGTTTTTCAAGGTGCAGGTTGTAGTGCATCAGTGGATTATGCAATCAGTTTAGTGGTTGTGAACAGTATTAAAAAGAACAAAAAGAAACATGCTAGAGCAACAATGACTAGGGAATGTAGCAAGATGAGCTTTGTCTTATGAAGCTTCAGTTTCTGTTACATGTCTATGTGCTCCAGTCCATGTCATGTGTTGAGATGTAATATAATACGCTTCTTACTGTGGGCTGTGGTCAAAACCACTGCATTATCTGATGGAAGAACTGATTCACTGGTACTCTGAAAATGGTTAACACCTCCAAATCTCATAAACTCTTTTCATTACTTCAAATGAGACTGAAAATTTTTGCCAAGTTTTGAGACATTTATTTTTCAGTTGACACTTGGCATGCAGTCTCTTTCTCAAAGTGAATCTTCTGTAGACGTGGAGCCACCTTTGCTCATTTCACTTCATGACATTGCAATCTTTCTATAAAAGCTAGTCTGCAAAATTTGTTGGTTCCAAAAAAAGAGAGAATTCTGGATAGCAAACTATACTGGCACGAGCTAGGCAATAGCTAGAATTTACAAATTCTTGTTCATCTATCCAAACTGACAATCATAATTAGTCATGTTTACCAACGGCTTACACAACAGTTCTATGAGGTAGGTACAATGTTACTGCTATCCTCATTTTATTTACAGAGAAGGTAACATATGCATATGAATTCTCAGTGCACTGGCACAGTAGATTCCAGTATATAACTGGGTACATTATAAATACAGTACATGCCACTTTGGGCACTTGCCAATCATTTTTTAAATTTCTCTTTGACACTCTATCATGTTTTCCAGTGGTTGCTCCAAAACTTTCACATATTCCTGGTCCCTAATACAACATACTGTCTTCATACCTACTTATGAGAAAAGGCATGGAATAACAGAGACAACACTACACTTATCTCTATCAGAATCTTATCCAAATTTCCAAGACTCGGTAGAGACTCATCTCTACCATTATTTCTCCCTTACAGCTCCAAACAGATTATCCCCTCTACTGAATTCACATAACCTTATGTTTAAATCTCATTTATAGCATTTATCTTACTTCATAGGAATGTAAGTTTCTTATACTCACTTCTATAATTTCCCTAGTACTTGGCAGACAATCATAGAATGGTCTAAAGTTTTAGAAGGTACAGACAGACCATGCATTCTCAAGTATTTGAAAAAGAATGAATCAATGAAGATAAGGCCTATTTCATACTGAGTTTCATGGCCTGGGTCACTAATCTATTTCAGCTATACTACCAATGACTGGTATAAGGCCTCAGATATTAACATTACCCTCTGTATCCTCTCATCTTACGAAGCTTATTTGGAGGGTGGTGGAGGGGGCGGGAGGTACTCGGCCTTTCTAGAACCAAGTGAGTTAATTTAAATCAGATTAGATTGTCACTTAATTACACTCCAATCCCCAGTTTTTTACATCAGTTTTTTTTGTTTGTTTTCAAAGCACATGCTGTTATATACCTAATTGATACAAACTTCTGCAAACTAGATTAGGGGCTCTACAACCAGTTAGCTGATAAACTAGTAAGAGCTACGGAGAGACCATGGAGATTTTAGAGATTCTAGGAAGAGTTTAAGAAAATAAAGATTGTAGAGTCAGAACAGAGAAGAACCTTGCGGATGTGTCAGGAGATACACTGTGCAAGGAGTTACACATCTACTGGGAATCTACTATGTGCTAAGCATTGGGCACAGCTGTAGGTGATACAGGGTAACAGTGACCTGGCCATTCCTCTAATGGGGGCTGAGACTCTAGAAAAGGAGCCAGCTTATAAGCATAATAACAACAACTTCCTAAGGCAAAAAGTACTAAATGCAATGAATGGCCCAAAGAAACACAGGAATACCTATCACAGGCAAGGAGCTGTGCTACGTGGAAAAAGGTATAAAATTATGGAACTAGAAGGGACTACACAGGGTATTTGTGTTCCACCGTCTCTTACCTCAGTACCTTTTAACATGCTGCTCGTTTAGTCCTGAAACCCTTTTCCTCAATTCTTTGCCTGGCTAAGAACTGTCCTTCAGAGTCAGGTCAGAACTCACCTCTGTGAGGAAGCTTTCACTGAGTACCTACACTCCAGCCAAAGCTGGAGAAGCAGCTTCCCTCTAAGTGTTCCAACAACACCGTGTTTACTTATATTACTACGTAACTGACACTCTGTGTGGTAGTAGCTGATTCTCTCAATAGGCTAAATTCCCCCGTGTGGGGATTCTCTTCTTCAATACCATATTTATAGGAACTTATAGGGTCTAACTAATGCTCAACATGAAAAGTAAGCAATTCAATATGTGTTGAGAGAATTAACAAATACTTTCTGGACTTACTACTTTAGTACTATTTAGGGATGGTCGAATGTTCCTTGATTCTACAAAAACAAGTTGTATTTCAATCTGGGCCTCAGTCTCTTCATCTACAAAACGAGCAAGTTGGACTTCAATGATTTTTAAAGTCCCTCTTAGTTATACAGTTCTATGAAAGGACTCTTGACTATGCTGCATGTATTGACACAGTGAGCTGGTGGTGGTAAATTCAAAGAGAAGGCTGGGTTGGGGAAGAATGGGCAGTGATCTTAGGCACACACTCTTTGAAAGACAAACACATTTCTCTGTTGCATTTTCTCCCATTACTTCCTTTACATTCTTTTGGCATTAGCAAGAGAAAATTACTCAAAGTAGACAGAAGTGGAGACCCAGTTAAAAGTTTTCCATTCAGGGAGACCCAAGAGCATTGTCTTCAGTTTTTTTCATTTTATTTTTATGTAGCTCAGCTTTTAATTTTCAATTATTTACAACATAAGTCACAGATATACATTTATTTAGGTAAACTTGCTTTACTCAGTGTCTACTATTTTAAAAAACTGAATTAAAAATTTGAAAAAAAGGCTGCTATGATATTCTGTGAATCCTAGAAATTCTTTCATCCAATTATTCACAAATGCACAGCCAAGAACATGGGATCACAAGACAACATAAACTAGGAAAAGATTGTTCACACATGTATGAACTTAAGTCATCTACTAGAGCCAGAATCAACAGTGGGTTTAAATACTATTAGTTCACGTTCTATTAGTGAACTTCAAGAAAGAAAAAGAGTAGTGATTTATATGAGCAGTGAACTTATCACATTGGGTGGAGTGCTCTGGAAAAGATCTGAGCAGTATGGAAATCAGGACAGTGATTCTATTGTTTTATTATCCCTTGATTTCATCTCATTATTTTATAATTACAACCACTCCATTTACAGTTTTTGATTTAGTATAAACTAATGGTGGGTTTCATTACACATGGGTTTTATTTTCTCAATCCTCCATCATTTTCTCCATCCCAAAATATTATGAAAGGTAACATAATGGCTTTCACTTTATACATCTGCTCTTCAGCCTCTGCCTACCTGCCATTCGCACTGACTTCTACCTGAAGCAATTCCAATGGTGTGACAACCAACGCTAGTGGCTCTAACACTGAAATTTCTGGTAATGTCTATCCATTGGTGTGGCAGTGGGGGAAAGATAGCTATTCACTGACTCTCGTGTGGGGAAGGAGGGGTTAAAGTCAGATCTTAGCAAACAGTGGCTATGTATTCTTGTAAGTGTGGTACAGAGGAACACTCTTCGGATAAGTCTGAATTTGTGACAAAAGTAAAAAAAGTTTTTTTTCCATTAAAAAAATTATGAAAATTCATAATTTGGATGAAAATTCCAACATTCTCTAAAGTTGAAAGAATTTTACAGGGAACACTGGTACACAAATCACTCAGACGATCATTAACATTTTCCTTAAGTTTTCTTCATCATACATCTATCTGTTCCTCTATGCATCTATTAACCCATCTTACTTTTTTGCTGCACCTCAAAGTAAACTGCAGACATCAGTAAACGTTCCCCAAATACAGCATTCATATCTTTAACTAGAGTTCAGTGTTTGTTCAGTTTGCTATAAAATTTACATTCGATGAAATACACAGATTTTAAGTGTACTTTTGCTGGTTAGACAGATGTACACACTTGTATTAGCAAAACTCCTATTGAGATGCAAAACATCTTCATCACCCTAGAAAGTTCCCTCATGCCCCTCTTCCCAGAGGCAAACACTGTTTTGATTTTTTTTCTACCATGCATTAGTTTTGCCTGCTCTAGAATCTCATATAAGTGGAATTATACAGTATGACTCTTTTATGTAAGGCTTCCTTCACTCAGCATAACGTTTTTAAGATTCCTTCATGCTGCTGTGTATATCTGTAGTATCTATGTTCTCTTTTATTGCCAAGAAATATTCCATTACAAGTATACAGCAGAGTTTAATTATTCATAATCCTATTGATGGACACCTTGGCTGGCAGTCACTGGCTGCTATGATTAATGCTGCAGTGAACATTCCTGTAGAAGTCTTTTTATGCACATATATTTCATTTCACTTGGGTAAATACCTAGTATTGGAATTGCTCGGTCACAGACTAGGCTCGGTCACAGACTGAGTTTATAAGAAACTGTCATAACTTTTTTTCAAAGTGGTCGCAGAAATTCACATTCTGACTTATACTGTAGGAGAATTCCAGCTACTCCATATCATTGGTAATATCTGGTATTGTCAGTTTTTTAAACTTTAGCCATTCTGGTGGCAGTGCAGTGACATCTCATGCGGTTTAAAAAAAAGAAAAAAAAGTTTTTATTAAGATATACCCGACTTACAATAAACTGCACATATTTAAAGGATAAAATTTGTTAAGTTGTGACATTACGTATACACCCATGATACCGTCATCACAATCAAGAAGATGAACACTGGGAGCTCCCCGGTGGCCCAGTGGTTCAGATTCTGGGCTTTCACTGCTGTGGCCCGGGTTCAACCCCTGCTCGGGGAACTGAGATCCCGCAAGCCACGCGGCACAGCCAACGACAACAACAGCAACAACAAAAGAAAGAAAATGAACATACCCATCACTGCTACAGGTTCTCAGGGTCCTCTGTAACTCCTCCCTCCCACCCCTCCTCCCTGTCCACAGGTAACCACTGCTCTACTTTCTGTAGAAAAATTATACATTAGTTCATATTCCCTAGAATTTTATATGAAGGGAATTACATAGTATGGACACTCGTCTGGTATGTACACACTTCTTTTATTCAGTGTAAATATGTTGAGATTCATTTGTGTTGTTGCATATATGAACAGTTCATTCTTTGTTCATTGCTGAGTAGTATTCTATTGTATGGATATACCACAGTTTGGTTATCAATCCTCTCAGTGATGAGCATATGGGTTGTTTCTAATTTGGGGCTATAACAAATAAAAGTGCTATGAGCATTTGTGTACAGGCAATGGATATGCTTTCATTTGTTTTGGGTAAATATCCATGAGTGGAATGGCTGGATCACACAGTAGGTGTATGTTTAACTCTTTAAAGAAGCTGCTAAATTGTGTTCCAAACTTTCTATACCATTTAACGTTCTGATCAGCACTATTTGGGAGTTCCAGTTCTTCCACATTCTCACCAACATTTGATACAGTCTTTTAAATTTTAGCCATTCTAATAGGAATGTAATATCTCGTTTTGGTCTCATTTGTACTTTCCTAATAACTAATTGTGCTGAACATCTTTTCATTTGTTTATTTACCATCGTATATTTTCTTTGGTGAAGTATTTTGCACAAATCTTTTTTCCATTTCTAAACTGTTTCCTTATTATTAAGTTTTGAGATTTCTTTATATATTCTAAAGTCCTTTATCAGATAAATGTTTTATTTACAAAGATTTTCTCTCAGGCTGTGGTTGTGTGGTTGATGTTTTCATTCTCTTAGCTATCTTTAAAAGAGCAGAAGTTTTAAATTTTAATAAAGTTCAATTTCTTTTATGGATTGTGCTTTTGGTGTTGTATCTAAGAAATATTTGCTTTACTCAAGGTCACACAAAGCTTTTTCAACTATATTTTCTTCTAGAAGTTTAAAAAGTTTTGTTCTACATTTATGTGATACAGGATATAGATCAAAGTTCATTTTTATTTTTGGCGTATCGATATCTAATTGGTCCAATATTGTTTGTTGAACAGACTAACCTTTTTCCACTGACCTGACTTTGCACTTTTGTAAAAAATGTTATCCATAAATACGTGAATCTATTTCTGGATTCTTAATTATGCTCCATTGATGTCTTTGTCTATCTTCATGCCAATACCTCACTGTCTTGAGTACTGCAGCTTTAGAATAAGCATTGAAAGCAGGTAGTGTTGGTCCTCCAACTTTGTTCTTCTTTTCCAAAGTTGTTTTGACTATTTTAGATTCTTTGCATTTTAATTGAATTTCTACAGAAAAAACCTTGTTGAAATTTTGATGGGGGTTGAATTGAATCTATAGCTTTAGAAAGAACTGACAATTTAACAGTATTCAGTTTTCTAATCCATAAATACAGTATATGTCTTCATTTATTTAGGTCTCCTTTAATTTCTCTCATTGTTTTGCAGTATACATAACTTGTACGGTGTATTATACAAGTCTTTCATATCTCTTGTCATATTTATCCCTAAGTACTTGGTATTTTTGATGCTAGTTTAAATTATATTGTTTTTAAATCTCAATTTGTTTCTTGCTAATATATATAATAGATTTTTGAATATTGATCTTAAACCCTGAAACCGTGCTAAAAGTTACTCATCAGTTCTAGTAGCATTTCTGAGGATACCATAGGGTTTTCTACATAGATAATCATGTCATCTATAAATGACAATCAAGAGAGCGTTATTTACTCCTTTCTAAATCTATATGCATTTTGTTTCTTTATCTTGCCGTATTACACTAGCTAAAACCTCCAGTACAATACTGAATACAAGTGGGGATAGTAGACATTCTTGCAAAGACATATTAAAAACTGACATACTCTTCTGTTTGTCTCCATTAAAGAAAAAATTTCAGTAGCTACTGGATGAATAAAAAAATAAATGGATGATGAGATTTTGGGAAATAGTCAAGCACTTCTTCCTTATGTGCTATAGAAAAAAAAATAGCCACATGCTGAGCATAACAAAATTAACTTTTCCAATAAGGAAAAAGGTTAGGAAGGTTAATAATATATTATCTGATGAGACCATGTAATCAGAACTCAACTGAAAGAAGAGTAGGAAAGACAAAGTGATTTAATTGACTGTTCACACATTTTACTTTTTTAAGCCTTGCCAAGCAGTGTTCCCATAAGCATAGCACTTTCTACTGTGCTGTTCTAACACTGAGGGACCAAAAAGAAATTTGCAATTTTTAAAAGAATTATTAAAATACTTCATGCAAAATTTAAAGATGGTATTTCAATGACAGGCAATTTTGTAAACAGTGACAAATCCCAAAGTGGAAAACATTCTCACTGAAGCCTTCACTCATCTTAGTTATGAAATTTAATGAGGACTTTTCACTACTTATCTTACTTTATTTCTCCATAGTGCTTTAAAATAATAACTATTTCTACCATCTCTGATGCTTTTCCCATCCACTGGCTTCCACAGCATTAGCCAATCTTAGTTCTCCTGCTGCTTTTTGATTACTTCTTCTTGATCTCCTTCCCAGATCCCAGGGCTCTGTCTTTAGCTGTCCTCTTTGGTCTAAGTCTGTGATTTTATTCATTAACACTTTTAAAGAGTTAAAGCTCTATTTACTTGATGATGCTCTCAAGTTTACATCCCAATCCATGGTCCCTACATCTGATGACACCTGGGAGTCATGGATGACACAGTCCTTTCTCTCACCCGTACTCATTTAATAAATCACTATATCCTGGGATTTTACACCCAAATAATAAGTCATCTTTTCTCCAAACCGCACTGATATATTCAGATTCTTCTTTTTTTCTTTGCCTAGACCAGGGGTTGGCAAACTTTTGCAAAAGCCCCTATAGTAAATAGGAAATATTTTTGGCTTCTTATATTATTATAAGAAAATTTCACTAGGCAGGCCTGAAGGCACCCGGAACAGTGCTATACTGGAGGCAGGACAACGTGAATACTGATTAGGTTGTTGCTGCATCCTATGAGGTAAGAGATGATGGTGGGATGAACTAAAGTAGAGGCAGTGGGACTAAAGACACAGGCATAGAATTGGACAATAGTAAGCACACAGAAGTGATGCAATATGATGAGAATGAGGTAAGGCAAGTACCCAAGGATGCCTCCCTTGTTTCTGACTTAGGCATCTGGGTAGACAGTGGTCCCATTTACAAAGATAGGGAATACAAAAAGCAGTTTGGGAGGGAGTGGGAGATGACGACATGAGTAGTTCTGTTTTCAAACTGTTGAACTTCAGGGGCTTGTAAGACATCTAAGTGAAGATATTTGATCAGAAGTTCAACAAGCAGGTCTAAGCACAGGAATGATGATGATGGCTAACATTTACTGAGTGTTTATTGTATGTCAGATAATGTTTTAAGCGTTTTACATGTATTAACTAATTTCATCCTTCTGACAACTATAAAAGGTAGGTACTACTATTATCCCCACTTTACAGAAGATGAAATTAAAGCACAGAGAGGTTACATAACTTGCCTGAGAAAACAAGTTGGTAACTGGTAGAGCTGGGATTAGAACCTACATTATCTGAATCTCAAATCCATGCTTTCACAAACATTAGACTTTACTGCCTCTCCAGACATATACTTGGGAATTGCATATATTTTGGAGGGTTGTTGAAAACACAGGAATGAAAAAAAAAGTACAGAATGAAAGAAGTCAGAGGATTTGGGGACACTAACACTCAAATGATGAGAAAGAGGGAACCGCAAAGGAGACTGAGAAGGAGTGGCTAGAAGTAGAAGAAAAACTAGTCAGGGTGTTTCAAAGAAGCCAAGACAAAGTGTTTCAAGGGAGAAGTGATAACTGTGCTTAAGGGTATAGGGAAAAGAGAAATTACTGGTGTTTTTAGTGTGAGCAGCTTTAGTTGCCATAGTGGGATCTGAACCAGACTGGAGTAATTTCAGGTGTATGACAAATGGAGATGGGGAGCAGAGGGCACAGATTACACTAAAAAAATTTGGTTGTAAAGGGGAAGAGAGATAAGTGGAGGCTTTAGCATGTTTAAAAATTGATGAGTTAGATCCAGAAAAATGGGAGATAAGAAAGAGGACAATTGCTGAAGAGAGGTTCCTGAGGACAGGGAAAATATTCAATATATGTGTAGAGAAGAGTGTAGGCTCTGGAATTCAAATGTCTAGATTCAAATCCAGCCTTTGCTACTTTACAGTTGCTTAGTTTGCAAAAGTTATTTAATCTCTCTAAGCATCAATTTATTTGCCTATCCAGTGGCAAATAGATATAAGGCTTAAACAAGATAACTCATGGGAAGAACTGGCACACAGTAAGTGGTTAGTAAACATTAGCTATTATCACTATGGGATCCAGAGCAGAGGTAGAGGGACTGCCCTTCATTAAGAAGGAACACACTTCTGTGACAGAATAAACAGAGGCAATGATAGGAAGAGATGGCATGTAAGTTTGGGGAGGGAGGGAGAAGACAGGGAGCTCCTCAGTGATGTTTTCTATGTTCTCAGTTAAGAAGGAGGCAGGGACATCTGTTGCAGTGAGGAGCTGCTGGTAGGACAGAGCTTGAGGGGAGCACACAGCCATGCTGGGACACTGTTCAGTGAAGCATCAAAGGACCGCTAGCAGTGAATGCCCCGCGAGTCTGCTGAGAAGCCCAAATTCACATGGCTCTATGATTTCTCCATCACTGCTCAGCAACCCAGATAAGGGAGTGAAGAAAGCAGGATGATGGCATAGCTCAAGATCAGGTTTGGATGGGCAAGTGTGATGGAAGGGTAAGAGGTCATAGGTTATTTCAGACATAGGTTATTTATTGACAAGAGTGGCTGAAGTGATGGAACATGAGTTTTAGGCTGGATAGGGAAGAAAAATAAAGATTAAAAAAAATAAAAGAAGATATTTTCAGAAAAAGTAAAAGGACCAAAGGACTAGATATCTTGATGAAATCAAGATGCAGGATTAGATATTAGGGATGTAATTATGAGCAAGATAGCTATATAATAACTCTCAGAGATCTGGCAGGCTAACACATAAGGTAGAAAATTAAACTAGTAATTAGAATTAAAAACAATGAAAGAACACTAGAAAATCTTAAGGAAGTACAATGCAGGAGTACCTACTAGTGGCAGGATTGATCAGAGAGGTTTTTTTTACAGAAAGTAATTGTTGACCTGAGCTCTGAAGGATAAATAGGAGTTAGCCAGGAGCAAGGGCAGAAAAAAGCCCAGATTAACAAAGAGCATGAAGAGGCAAGGACTGAGGGACTAAAGGCCTGTAAAGGTCACCTACAAAGATACTGGAGTTACATGGGGCCAAAATATTAGGACCACAACTCAAGATCACTTAAAAAGGATGGGTAAACAAAGAAATCAGCAGTCACAACGGTGATAGCAAGAATTAAGATGATGAAATATATCTTAATACGCAGGCATGTAGTGCACTTAAATTCAAGATTTAGCTAAAAAGAAAAATACCTACCTTTGAACGAAATGTCGGATGAACAAAATAAACAGCCTTCAAATTCCTCTTGTACCTGATTCAAAATCAAAAGAAGGGTCAGTATAAGCCATGTCTAAAACCAGTCACCATTATGAACAGTTAACTCTTTTTCCAGGTGTTTAAAAGCAGGAAAAAGTTTACATATGAATTTACTTTGATACAAAATAAACTGGAGTTAAGGAGGGCCTATTATTAAAATATTCAATCTAAGTAAAATAAAAATCTTAGTTACATGAACTATCCTTTCACAAAATACACAATGCTGTTTGCTATTGCTTAATACTCGGAAAGAAAAAAGCTGCCTTCCCCCTTCATAATTTGAGAAGATAACTAACTTGACATCAACAACATCGTAGAGTTTCTTCAGGAAGTCAGAGTCCAGGTGATTGTATTCGCTGGTCAGTGTGTGAAAATACACTAATACGTATTCCTTCACAGCAATGTGATCCATTACATGGATAAAATATAAGAGAGCCTAGAAGAAAAATAAAGATAATGATCATTTTGTACAGTGGTCTATTTCACAGATGCCAAGAGAGAAAAAAACCCAGAAGATTAATCTAATCTGTGCCTCAGGCACTGCAGAGAGACATCTCAGACTAACCAGTACCTCTTTAAAAAGATCTTCAGGGGAAGTGTCTCATGCCAGTGTTTAGTAGTTCACATAATGCTACAGTATGGTCCCTTTCTGTCTTGTTCTAAGTGATGGAGGAGAACCACCAGTCTCCATCCTTTCAAACAACTCTTCATATACTCAAAAGAGCTCTTCAGTCAACTACCAGGTTTTCTCTCTCTGGAATAACGGTATCAAAACCATTAGAGGGAGAATTTCTAGACTTTTAATCATTCTTGAAGGTTCTACCTGCATTCGGTGAAAGTCTTTGCAGTCTCCACTAAGAAACAGACTAATGGCTCTCACGTAACCAAGAATTACTATACAAGGACATTAGAAGTGATGCCTCACATGGCTCACTTTGAGGGCTAATTTTATTAGCAACTTTCATGTTGAACTGAATGAGGAAAATGAGAACAGGTTTAGTGAGGAGACGGCAGTGGGCTGGGCAGCACTTCCCTGCTCTGCCTCAAATTTAATGTGACCTGGATCAGTTAGAGGAATATGCCATTACAAGAAGGATGCAATTTAAGAGAAACATTAAACACAAAGCAGAGACACGATATGGGCAGGACCAGCATGACCCAGTGGTGTAGCTATAAACCGTGACAAAGAGGAAGCTAAGAGGTAACAACTGAAGGATTACTATCAAACAGGTTATTTCCCCATTCCTCCTCAGGGGAGTCCTTGGCATTAACTTGAATGGACTAACAGGGATTAGTTAGCATGAGTCCAACTGTTACCAGAGCAGACAGAGGAGGGCACTAAGGAAACACAGTATCTTCCCAGTTGCTACCTGGTTTGGACTTCACAATATATATGAAATGATGTATCACGAACATCCAGAACACCACGTACGTAAACACCAGAATCAAAGGCAGGGGTTTATGCTTTTATTGGTATCAATCACATTATTAATGCTGAGAATGAATGTCATACTGATTATCAGTTGTTCTTTCCCCTGTGTGTATGTGTATTTTTTTTTTTTTTTTGCTGTACGCGGGCCTCTCACTGTTGCGGCCTCTCCCGTTGTGGAGCACAGGCTCCGGATGTGAAGCCTCCGCGGCATGTGGGATCTTCCCAGACCAGGGCACGAACCCGTGTCCCCTGCATTGGCAGGCGGACTCTCAACCACTGCGCCACCAGGGAAGCCCTGTGTGTGTATTTTTATTATTATTTCTGCTCTTACCAGACTGCTTCTGGTCCTCTTTCTATCCACTCACCACCTCCTCCCCAAGGCAATCAAGATATCCATTTTCAGCTTCAAATTCCCCGTCTTTAGCTTGAATCTTTTTCATTATAAAGAGTACAGCCATATGACAGAAAAATGTAGAAAACAAATTCTCCCTAAAACTATGAAATCCATTTTGAGATACTGATATGCATAAACTCGCACCATGCCCGCCCTCCCCCACAGAAAGGTCAATGTACATACAAGCTGTTGTTTCTTCTCCTATTGATATTATACCATAAACATTTCTCTATAGTACTTGCCTCTATAACCATAATTTTTCAGGGTCACAGAACATTCCATTTGTGGATGCGTAATAATTACCTGTTAGGAATTTAAGTTATAATTTGGGCCACAAATGAGCCTGTGAGTAACATGCCCGATCCAGGGCTTCCACAGTTTTTTTTACCCAAACACCAGTGACCAGGAGTTTAAGGGCTTAGCCAGATACAATTATCCGCTTTTGCACAACTGTGTTTTATCTTAAAATTGTATTTAATTTTTACACTTTTGAGTACATTTTTTTTTTACTATGGTTAAGAATTATTTATTAAAGTGATTCTCCTCCTTTGCAGTCCGTGTCTATTACAATTGTTCTAGGAAGATCTACATATTTATCCCGTGGATTCAGTTGTCCCTTGCCCAAGTATTCCAATTTGGGCAATTTCTGGGCCTATAGCTACTTTCAAACCTAGGATTATTTCCTCAGTACAAATTCTCAGAAATGGAATTAATGGGTCAGTGGGCGTGACCACTTTGACAGTTTCAATTCATCTTTGGTAACAATGATTATTATTTAAAAGTAATGGCTAATTTTGATGACAGTCCCAGCTTGACCATGTAGGGACAAGAAAACTCCCCCGCCTGACATGGAGGAGAAAATGACGACAGAAGCGTGATGTCTACTCAGAATGAGGAAGAAGGTGGTCTTCTCCCCCTCACCACTTTTCCTTTGATTATAAAAATGTAGCCCGCTAAGGTCTCGGGGTGCGGCACCTTCTTGTCCACCCGCTTGTAAGCCTCACAAGTGTCCTATTCTAATAAATCACTTCTTATCTATCAAAAAAACAAAAAAAGTAAAAGTAATGGCTAGTTTTGAAGGTGAAAAAAGAGATCTCATTTTAATTCACTTTTTTTTTTTTTTACTACTAATCAGGTTGAACACTTTCTTGTTTACCAGTAATACCATTTCTTCTGCTATGAATCATCTATTTCTGTCCTTTACCTCCAAAAGAAGGGATTACAAAATTACGACATCTTGGGTTAACTACTTCTTCTCTACAGAGAGATAAAAGAGTTAATGTTTCTTGTTTCAAGAAAAGCAGAATTTGATTATTAGTACAGTTATAATACAGAATGAGTCCAACCAAAAACTTGCCAGTTACATAATAGCCAAAACAAAGCAGCTGCATTTTTGGAGATCACAGTATGGCAATTCAGTATTTCCGTTTCTCCCAGCGTGCAAAACCAAACCCCTTACTGAAATGCTATGTGCCAACTTGCAGAATCAGGGCTGCTACTCTATCACAGATACTCAATTCTGTCTCATATTCTAAGCCCTGATTCCAAATTCATGTCCTACTTATTTTTTAAATCAACGTTATTTATAAAACAAAGCTTTTTAACGGCTTACCTTGTCCATATCTATTAATGTTACAGGAATGTTTCTTCCAACTACCACCATTACCGTGCGACCACAGTTATCAACACCTACAAACAGGAAATGTAATCAGCACCCAGAAACTTTATTCCAAGAATATCATCTGTCCTGGGCTCTGACCTTATAAAAATATTCTACCAAATGTAAAAGACTGAAAACCAGGAACATAAGTTTTTCAGATTTCATCTTCAGATTTCTTTTACTATGTGGAAAACATCGCCTTTCTTTTTTTTTTTTTTCCAGCTTCATGAAGTTTTGATGACTGCCCTTACTTTTAAAATAAGCCCTCTTACAGGTTTTAAATCAGGGACAGCCAAAGGTAAGGTTGAGGGTAAAGATTTTTTTATAAATAGCTTTTTGTTTAAGCATACTACAACTTTTAATAACATCAGTGATCCAGGAAAAACTAAATGGAACTCAAATCTGAAAATTAACAAGTACTGCCTGGAAAAGAAATATAAAGGGGGAATCTGATAACTTTCACTGTCTCTGTTATTTATTTATGTAAGGTTTGAATTTTGTACAGCAGGATTATAGTACTTTTAAAAGTAGAAAAAAATTAAAAGATAGGAAAAAGGACATTGAGAAGAAATGCAGTTGGCCAATGTAGAATTACTAGCTGAAAATCTTATAGGTTGAGATGTTACTTTGAAGATCTTGATGATGAGCACAAAGTATCTTCATTGTACAAAAAAAATCTATTCAGAGATAAAATGGACAAAATCAGAGAAAAGTGAAGTCTCTAATAGCATGCTAAGTAAGGTTCTTAATCAGTAAAAGAATAAGTTACCATATCCTTAAGCTCACCTGTTTGGTATAAGGCTTTTAGAGAAGCAATATCAGAGAGATCCTCAGATCTTGCTTGACACAACCAGCGATTATAACTAGAGAAATAAAGGATATAATTATTATAATGAACAGTTGTAAATTTATAAATGAGACCTGTTTTTATCTGTGTGTTCCTAAAGAATGATGTCTTATTATAATAAGAAAGGAGTTAAAGAGGCTGTTACACTATGCAGAATCTGTACTCTGTTATTGATTTAAAAAAAAATGAGTTACTGAGAAAGGAAGGTATTCACACTAGATGATTTTTAAAAATCCTGTATGAGAAAATGAAGACTACTTATATAATTGGCTAAGATACCAAGTACTCAAACTAACATTGTTTTTAAATACTATTATCTTCCCCTACTAAAAAAAAAAAAAAAAAAAAAAGCAAAGAAGGCCTAAAGCAATAGCAGTTCTCCACAACAGATGTTCACTCATTCAACAAAGACTTATTGAGTGCTTACTACACAAGAGGTATTGAGAATACTCTAGTGAGCAGACATGGTCAGACCCTCAAGAAGTTTACTTTTCAGAAGAAAAACAGGTAAGTGTTGTACATGTTATGTTGGACCACAAAGAAAGTAGGTAATTTTTTCTGGGAAGTCCAGGCTTATTTAATGACTGGCTAATCAAAGTAGCTGTACTGATACTCCATATACCAGATCATAGAGATGGCAGTTTGGCTTTGGCTAAGAGGATATTGAAACTGGAAGAAACATAAAGATCTCAAAGAGTGGAAGCAATCTGAAAAAGGTCGAATTAATCTTAGAGTTACCAGTTAATGGTAGAGTTGAATTTGAAGTTGCACTCAAGTCTCCAGTTTGCTGGAAAGGTCAGTACTTTTTCTACTATTTCATACTTGCTTTCTTAAAATTCAAAGTGCCACTTACTTAATTGTGAAAAAAGCTTTCAAGGTGCCTAAATGCATGAAAAGCAACTTTGAAGCATCTAGGTCACATATGGCAACATCCCACAACATAAAAACAAACAAACAAACAAACAAAACTAAACCAGAAGAGAGGATACTTGGGTCCTCCCGCTATCACTTCCTATGCAATCTCTGTAAAGTAGTTTCACCTCTATGGACCTCAGTTTCCTCATTTGCAAAACGGTGTTTATGTAGGACACCTTTCAGCTACGAAGTACAATCACACAACTAAGGATATTTAATAGGAAGTCTATTACATACAGATTGTAATCAACAAGTGATATGCCTGCTAGTTTCACAGAAATTGTTATTGTTTGTGAAAACAATACTTAGAATTGCATAGTTCTATAGTCTATGTTTTTAAATTTAGAAACGTGCCCACCTGTGCAAATTGAATTCAAAGACAATAACTTTTAATTTTAGTTTAAGATATAATTTGCAAGTCAAGAAAGGATCTGTGTTTATTGTAGTTCTCCCTATTCATATGTACTATTCCATATTTTCATACAGAGCTATTTCCTACGTTATTTACACTAACTCCCCTATTGTCCTGCTTTCTAATTGTTTTATGATTAAGCCATCTCCACATCAAGACTAAACAGAATAATATGTCTTAAATGTCTTATGAGCACTACACGTCATGGCACAGAACATGTAACAGGAATTCAGTAAATACCTGTTACTTTCTATACTCTCTGTGTATTCATTAGCTCATTTTCAAAGATTTATGGAATAAATGCAATGCCTGCATCATAGCAAGGACTCAAATCTTTGTTGAATAAAATAATAAACATGAGTATTATTCAAGGTATTTTGGAGGCCTGAGAAGAATAATAAAAGGCCCTTGGCTTCAGAGTTTAAGGTTGAATATATGAGATAGACATATTACAAAGACAACTAACATTGTAATAAGACCCAGTGAGATAAGCAATACAGCAGACATCTAAATACTGTATCAATCAAGTATGTACGCTAAGGTGGGGACTGGTAGGGGTAGGAGTGGGGGTCGGGGGTGGAGTGAGGGGAAGTGGAGGCAAGGTCCAGGCCTGTTATAGAACTAACTTCTCCCTTCTTTATATCACAAAGATCAGCACAAGGCTTTACCCACTCACTGCAATATTTGCTTCTACTCTGTTGGACCTCAAGATAGGGACTATGTCTTAGTTGTCTCTATATTTCTAGCAAATTTCTAGGGTAGTTCCCCACACTCAGTAACTATGTATTCAATGAACTGTGAAGAAAAAAAAATTTTTTTAATTGGAACTCAGATGTACAAAATAGAATTAATTAACAGAAGTTTTTCCTGACTTCATGCAATTATCCCACACTGGACTTAGTTAAAGTCCTTGTTATACACTCTTATTGCACCTCGTAATTTAAAAACATTTTTCATACAATAATTAGTTTAACATTTCTCTCCTTTGCAAGACCCTAGGCTCAATGAGGCCTGGGGCTGTATCTGTCTTGCGTGACACTTCATTATGTTTCTAGCTTGGCACATTAGTAAGGGCTCAATAAATATTTAATAATGAATGAGATAAAGTTTTTACTGTGAGAAATGACATAAGAGTTATAGGCAACTGGATCTTAAGCCAACCAAGGAACACTAATGAAAAAGAAGAAAGTTCTTGTGAAATAATTTTAAGAGTGATATGCCCAAACTGTGTCACAACTGGATGGAAGACCTGGAAATATTAATCAAGACCTAGACAACATATCTAATTATTTTAGATGTTCAAGTGAATTATTACACAGAGACAAGACAATGCTATGAAAGGAATGATCTAACCCTATAGCCGATCCATGTGACCGTTGGTTTTGTTACTGAAGGAAGAATTGAAGGCTTTCAAAAAGATAATTCTAACTAAAGATCTACTTACTTCCTAAGAGATTTAAAAAAAATTATCATTTGTTCAACTTGATCAACAAACATAACAGAAACCAAACTCAACCTGTGTAAATAAAATCCTGATTTAGAAAGAGTAAGAGAAATAAAAATTTAAAACTATAGTCTTAAACATGTAGCCATGGCAGAGTATGTAAACAGATGACCTACAGCTCAGTTATATAGTAAACTCCTAAACAATTAGTCATCAATTCCCAAACTTTTGAGTCTCAGGACCCTTTCATATTTACATCAGTTACACCTACCAATATTTACCATTTTAGAAATAAAAAGATTTATAAAAAATATTTATTGGGCTTCCCTGGTGGCGCAGTGGTTGAGAGTCCGCCTGCCGATGCAGGGGACACCGGTTCGTGCCCCGGACCAGGAGGATCCCACGTGCCGCGGAGCGGCTAGGCCTGTGAGCCATGGCTGCTGAGCCTGCGTGTCCGGAGCCTGTGCTCCGCAACGGGAGAGGCCACAACAGTGAGAGGCCCACATACCGCAAAAAAAAAAAAAAAAAAAAAAAAATTATTAATTCAAAAATAATGAAAACCTATTATGTGAACACAAATAACTTTTTATTTTTAAATAAGCTATATTTAGGGAGAAGAGTTACACTCTTACATTTTTGCAAATCTCTTTAATTTATGCTAGATTCTTACATCTGCTTCTGCATTTAACCTACTGCAATATCATACATTAAGCACTCTCTGGAAAACTACACTGAACACTACAAGAATGAGAATGAAAAGAGCAAATAAGTCTTAGTAAGATTATAAAAAGAGTTTTGCCCTCATGGTCTCCCTGAAGGGCCTAGGTTTCCTGGGTCACACTTCTGAGCTGCTGACAAGATCTCATCTTTAATTATCACAGACATGGGGCACAGGAATAGGAAATTTGAAAATCTTTTGATTCAGATGTAACTTATCACTCAAGGGAAGTGAGTGGCAGGGGTACCTACCACGCCTTTGTTTCTTGGTTCAAGCTCTGGGAACCACAGGCTGTGCTCTTCCCCAAGCCTGTAGCTATGTGTTAATTGGATGCGCACAACCTGAGCGCCGCACAGAACACACCATGACATGTGAAGGTAGTGTGGCTCACTCATGAATTTCTAGACTAGAGAGACTACTTTCTTTATCTGTATATTTCAGTTCTAGAATATTATCTTGTACAGAGTAAATATCCAATGTTTCCTGAACCGACTGGAAACTGTCAACTATGTGACTAACTTGAATCTCAAGATCATGGCCTTTTACCAAAAAGAAGGACAATGCTTTACACGCTGTATTCATATTCCTTCCTAGAACCTACCCCTTTGCTGATGACCCCTTTCCAGAAAGCATGGACTCAGTAAATACAGATTCATTTTAAACTGGCTTGAACTAGTCATTATTAAGTGAAACAAATCTCATTAAAGAGAGCAATACAGACAGGCAAGTATCTAGTCCAGACACAAACAAATGCCACTTTATCTGTATCACTCATGCAAAAATGAAAAAGGTGTGTGTGTGTGAGATAGAGATAGAGACAGAGAGAGACAGAGAGAGGGAAAAGAGAGAGGAGAGAATAAGATAACTGATTTGAGAAAGGTGGTAACAAAGCAGTTCTCTGTATATGAAAACAAAATGTGTCTGGTCCTTTCCCAGCTTCTCTGAAGCTGGTCTGTGTAGGTGCCTGGAGATGGTAGTAGAGAAGGGAGATGAGCTGCAGTAGCCACCTTGAAGGCTCGTCCTCAATTAGCTGTAACTCTGGTCAAGTCACTCTTGGTGATCAATTCACCCTTCGGTAAATGAGAGGGATCAGACCAGATCAGGTACAAAATCATCTAAGAAATCATCTAAGAAACCTTAGAAGGATGATTCCTGAGGCCTTCCCACAGAGGTTCTGATTCAGGAAGTTTGGTGTGGGGCCTATGAATTTTTAGCAAGCACCCCTGGTAATTCTAATGCTTATACACTTTATACGACATTTCAGAAAGCTGTATCAGATAATTACCAAAACTCCTTTCAACTATAATGTACTGCTGAGAGACCACAGACCAGTGGTTCTCAAAGTGTGGTGCATAGTCCCAATACTTTTTCAAGGGGTTTTGCAAGGTCAAAACTATTTTCATAATAATACCAAAACATCATTTGTTTTTTCACTGTGTTGACATCTGCACTGATGGTGCAAAAGCAACTGTTGGATAAAACTACTGCTGCCTTAGCATGAATTCAGGTGGAAGCACCAGATTGTCCTAGTAGTCATTGTGTTCTTAATTGCCAAAATACTCACAGGAAAAAAAAAGCCAGTTTCATTTAAGAATGTCTTTGATGAGGAAGAAAAAATTATTAATTTTATTCATTAACGCTTGGAAATACATCTTTTTAATATTAATATGTCACAAAATGGGAAGAACACATAAAGCATTTCTGCAGACCAAAGCATGAGGTTGTCCTGAAAAAAAGATCTATTTGTTTGACTTGCAAGATGAATCAGTTGCTTTTTTTCATGGAACACCACTTTTCTTCAACTAATGACTGGCAGACAAACTGTGGTTATTTAACATGAGTATTTGGCAGATGTTTTGTCAAAAATGAATAAAGTGACCCCGCCATTTCAAGAAAAACAACCAACAGTATTTGTTACCAGTGATAAAATTCGAGCTTTAAAATATAGATATGATGTTAGAAAATTTGTACCCACCACCAGAAGCTAACAGTTTCTAATACTTAAGGACTTTTCTGATGAGATCAGTGGTGATATTATCAAATGTAAGTTTTTGATATTGTGTAATGTAATGTGTCAATATTTGGAACAACTGAATAATTCAGTGAGTCAATATTTTCCAGAAGACCAACACATCATCTTGTAAATTCATGCTCTAAATTCCTATTATAAAATCTACTCAAAGTGCAGAATAAAACAACACATTTTAATATAACAATACAAAAATTCATAAATGTGGTTTGAGATTCCATATTACAACATTATGAAACTACCATTTATTGAGTTATGGTGTAATATCAAAGAATATCCCCAACTATTTGAAAAGGCTATTAAAATACTCCTTTTTCCAACTACGTATCTGAATGAGGTCAAATTTTCTTCATATACTTCACCCAAACCAAAGTATTGCAACAGTTTGAATGCTGATATGAGAATCCAGCTGTCTTCTATTAAGTCAAACATTAAAATATCTGCAAAAATGTAAAACACTGCATTTCTCACTAACTTAAAAAATAGTTATTTTTCATAAAAACATAATGGGTTATTTTTAAATGAATTAACAAATAATTTATCATATGATAAATGTTAGTGGGTATAAGCCAGGTAAAAACAAAAGCTCTTTGGGGTCCTCAATAATTTTTAAGCATGCAAAGGGGACCTGAGACCAAACAGCTTGAGAACCACTGCCCTAGTCCAAAAAAAAGGTACCCAAATCTAGTTGTACATGAATCATGATGTGAAAAAGTTTTAAAATATATATAGAGGCCAAATCCCAGTCATGTGAGGGAAAGCCCAGTCACTGTATTTAAAGAAAAATGTTTGCCAGATGATTCGTACACATGGCCAAGTTCAGAAACCACTGAAACTGTCATTCGATTGTGCTTGCCTGTAGAAAAGCTGTTCATTGGTGCCCCCTAGTGACTAATTAGCTTTTATTCATGAAAATAAAAGGAGAACTGGACTTCCCTGGTGGTGCAGTGGTTAAAAACTCACCTGCCAATGCAGGGGACACGGGTTCGAGCCCTGGTCTGGGAAGATTCCCACATGCCACAGAGCAACTAAGCCCGTGCACCACAACTACTGAGCCCGTGTGACACAACTACTGAAGCCCACATGCCTAGAGCCTGTGCTCCGCAGCAAGAGAAACCACTGCAATGAGAAGCCTGTGCATTGCAACGAAGAGTAGCCCCCGTTTGCTGCAACTAGAGAAACGCCCGTGTGCAGCAATGAAGACGCAATGCAGCCAAAAATTAATAAATATATTTATTTTTTTAAAAAAGGGAGAATAAAATGAAGACCAGGAACTCAGGAAAAACAAAATTCTAATTCTATAATGGACTCCAGAGATCGTCTAGACTGACTCCCACTTTATACATGGGGACTAACAACAGCCACACATCATTACAGTACAGTGTGATAAGTGCTAGGCTATCCTTTGGTTAAGTACAGGATGTAAAAAAAAAAAAAAAAAGAAAAAAAAAAAGCATATGGAGGAGGCATTGATTCCAGACTTCTATTCTGTCTATTCCAACTTATCTCCAGGGAGATAAGTTTCTAGAGGCAATCACTTCTGAGCTGAAACCTGGAGAATGAGCAGGAATTGAAGAACGAGAGTATTCCAGTCAAAAGGGATGGCAAGTACCAAAGCTCAAAGGTAAAATAGACCATAATTTGCTCAGTATTAAAGAGAACAGCAGTGAACAATTTTAAGAGCTTGCTAAGTACCAGGTCCTGTGCTAAGCTCATTACATCTTATTTAACACTCACAACAACCCTAGGAGATGTTATCTCCCTCAACCAACCCTATAAGATAATGAATATTAATCAATTATGGTGTATGATTTTTCCTTTCCTTTAACATTTTTTGAAAAGCAGCTAGTTTTCCAAGGACTGTTTGTTAATCCTTGGACAAGCTTACCCAGAAGTATAAAAGCTGCTTTTCTTTATGTTTCAAAAAGGAGTTATTCAGAATTGCTTTACAAAACACCTAAAAGAAATGGAATGGCTTTATAAGGTCCCTGGGATAAATCAGGGGGAAATAAAGCTCTTTTAACGTTAATACAACCATAGATTATGCTTTAACTGTAAGTATAGTAATGTTACATAAAAACTTTGTAACTTGGTTTTTTCCTTCCCCTATTTTCTGCTTTTAGAATATAATCTCACCCAAAGACACTACAATCGCAGTAGAAAGAGTAGGAGCTCTGAAATCAGAGATGCATCTGAACGCTGACTTCATCACATACTAACGGTGTCCACTGATAAATTAACTTTGAATTTCTGCATCTACAAAGTGGGGACATATCTTTCTTAGTGGATTGTCATGAAGAATAAATGAGACCACGTTACGTGTAGATCATTTAGCAGAGGTAGGCCCCTTCTTGTTTCTCATGTCCTTATGTGTCTGTCAGTCCAAAGGGGTTTGCCTTACTTTCTTTGATGCTGCTTCTGCAGGGCTGCCTCTGATAACTGTCCTTGAAGGATCAGTCTTCTTTGCTTATCAATATCTCCTTCCATTCGAGCAAAAGCATGAGAGCCAATGAAAGAGAGATCAACTCCCAAGCCTTCATCCTCCTCTTCTTGGTTGTCTGCAACAAAAATACTATCAATAGAGATGGCAAAACTTGACAGTAAATGCTACAAACAGATTGTGAATGCTGCTATAGGGATGAGTGCACAGAAGCTCAAAAAAACCAGGGTTAAGGTTATTTTTTGAGAATGAAACTGAAATCAGATTCAGGCATTTGAAGAACGGAAATAATGAAAGAAACCACCTGTCCATGTGGGATGGAAGTTTTAGGAACACATGAAATCAAATCAAGGGGACCTAGGTGTAACCTTAGGAAGAAAAGAGTAGAATGTAGTAATAAACAAAAAGATAGAAGCAATTATACTGTATGTGGGTTTAAAGATGAACTGTAGCACAATATCTAACGAAAGAGAAATATAAAGAAAAATGTTTGGGGTCATTTATCCAGAATTGTTTAAGAAGGGAGCACTTGACTGGCTGGTACATAATCTTCAGTCCTTTTCTCAGGTAACTCCTGAAGGAAGATGGATAGACCAGGATCTCAGGGTGTGATCCACATTCACTAAGATATGTTTTGACTAACGTTCTGATCTTCTACACTGGTCATGCCTACATAATCATTCTGGTACATAAGAGTTACAGTTCTCACTACAAATTAATGTTATCTTTCTGATTTATCCATATGATCATTTTACGTTTGGCTAGCAGCCAGTCCCTTGGGAATGAATCATCTCTTAATGTGTTCCTCACTGCCTCACTAGATCTGTGTAAAAAAATTATTTTCTAAAGAAAGAAAAGCAAACAGACAAACTCCTTGGACCATGGCAGGGGAGCTCCCCAAGGCAATGCCACCACCTGAGGCCATTCAGCTGGGACCTCCTCACATCTATACCACTGCTCCTCAAACTGTGACAGGCAAGGGCTGAGTGTGCTTTTATTTAAAAAAATACCCATAAATGAATCTTCTCTCAATCCCTCAGGTAAGGCTGATTTTACATCTATTTTAACAGATTCTATATTCTAACTGAAAATATTTATGAACACTAGAGCCTATGAGGTAACAATATTTTCTGAGATATGGAGGCAAATCAAGCAGTCTTTGAGGATGGGGGATAGAAGGGAACCTTTTGGCTAATGACTGCCCAGCACCGCTATCTCAACTGATTTTGCTTTTTATTACCCCTTGACATATAAAAAACTTTTTACGCATTTAAGAAAAATTATATTCTATTGTGGTAGTCACAATTATGAGGATTTCCAAATGATGCTGGGCACATTTCAAGGCTGTACTCTATTGGTGGCTCCCTAAAAGTACATGAGTACCCCTCCAGGAAAGCTTGGTTCACAGACATTTCCTGATAAAAATATTGGTGATAAAAAAGAGATGAGTAGCCTTCTATAGATTTTAACTTGATGCTATTTAAAAGTGTTCACAGCAGGAATCTCACAGTAATTCTTAAACTGCTGAATTTTGAGATCAAGTTCCAGCAATGAAGCTCGTGAGGCATGTCTTCGATAACATGTATCCAAGAAGATACATGTCTCTCTTAAACATGTATCCAAGAAGATCAGTACAAGCTGTCATACAGAACAGCTTCAGAGCAGCTCCCATCCTACCCTGCTCTACTATCACTTCAATCAACAGGGGTATGTAACCTAAAGAAACAAAACAAAACAGCATTCTTGTTTCAGTATTTAATGTTAGGTATGGCTTTCAGAGGACACAGTTGAAGCTGCTGAAAATTTTAGATGATAATATACTTGATTGCTTCCTCAACAGTGTCCTGCATGAAACTATAAACTTCATGAGGGTAAAAATGTTGTCATATCCATCTCTGAATCTCTACTATCTGTATATATATATATATATATATATATATATACATACACATATATACATATATATATGTGTGTGTATATATATATATATATATATAATACATATATATGTTTTTTAAATTTAAAGAGTAAACCTTAACAAGAATAAGACTCTAAAAACACCTAAGTTGGTCTTGATCTTAGTGTCACACTAATAACCTCCCAAGGGTCAGGCTGAACTTCCTACTTCTTTGGTGGCTGATGTTTACCAGAGCCTTTGCTTCCTTAAGAGGGAAAGTGAGAAAAGGAGAACTCACCCTCCGGGGCGCCAGGCTTTTCACTTATTCTTATCTGCCGTTCGGGTACCACAGGCTCCCCTTCTGCATTGCCAATATCTGCAGGTAAGTATGGCAATGAGCAACTCTCCTCCTTTAAGGACCTTGGGAAGTACAGACGTAGCAGCTTTTGGTAAGTAGCCTGTGTGAGAAAAGCCAAACATTGTGTGAAAACTAACGAAGTAATGAAGCAGGCACCAGCCGTGCTCAGTGTTGTTCCTTACACCGTGAAGACAGCCTTCATCACGGAGAAAGACCACACCACTTCTAAGCTCAGACTGTATGCTGCCTGGGACCCTCAATCAGTTCTTGTGTTAAGGATCAGGGTTTGCTAGTCACTCAAGTTGAGCATGATTCCCATCCTGGCAGTTCCAGGTCACTGAACCTGGAATGAAAAGTTCTGTGACCCCTGTCCCCAACCCCTCCTTCGCCTCACTAGTGATATTTGTCTTTCAAGATTCAGCTCAGACACCACTTCCTTAATCCTCAGTGTGCCATCAGGGTCCATTGGACCCAGGTTTAGTTTTTGAGATTTTTTTTTTAACAGTTCTAACTCTTTGTGAAGGATTGCTATTTCATGACTTCCATTCTTCCTTAGAGATTTCTCAAAGAACAAAGATATATCTTACTTAAAAAAATAGAATAAAACTCATTCTATCTTATAATTTCCATATGGGCTGGTCCATTGGACTCATTCTTAAATCCATGATACATTATAGATACTTAGTGCTCTTATTTTTCCTTTATCTTGAAGCATTTTGCTTTTTCATCATCCTAGAATTATTTTATCATTATTCATCAATTATTCCCAACTATACCAAAAAAGACTACAATAGAATAATAAGAAACCAAAAGAAAGATGGAATTGCCTAGGACAGAGAAATCATTATCTGTCAGTTTTCCTAATATGTCACCTGCAATACTGCATCATCTTTCATGTAAATAAGTATATTATATGAGGTACATAAGAAGACTGGATTGTAAGTCAACTGTACTCAATTAAAAAAAGAAGACTAGAGACATCTTTGCAGCCTTTTTAAAAAACAGATATAATTCATGTACCATAAAATTCACGTTTTAAAGTACACGATTCACTGGTTTTCAGTATATTCATGAAGTTGTGGAATCATCACCACTATCTAATTCCAGAACATTTCATCATCTCAAATAGAAAATCTAAGCTCATTAGCTAGGTCATTCTCCATCCCTCCCTCCCCAAGTCCCTGGCAACCACTAACATTTCTGTCTGTATAGATTTACCTATTCCAGACATTTCATTAAAATGGAATACAGTATATGGTTTTTGTGTCTGGCTTTCTTCACCTAGCATAATGTTTCTAAGGTTCACCCATGCTACAGGATATATCAGTACTTCATTCTTTTTATAGGTTAATATTCCATTGTATGTATATACCACATTTTGTTTATCCATCTATCAGTTAGTCAGACATTTAGGTTGTTTCCACATTTTGACTGTTATGAATAATGCTGATATGAATATTTGTGTACAAATTTTTGTGTGGACATATGTTTTCAATTCTATTCTGCATATACCTAAGACTGGAATCTCTTTTTAACTTTTTGAGGAACTGCCGGGCTGTTTTCCAAAGCAGCTGCACAATTTTACATTCTCACTAGCTATGTATGAGGGTTCCAATTTCTCCACATCCTAACTCTTGTTATTGTCTGTCTTTGTAATTAAAGTCACACTAGTGAGTGTGAAGTGGCACCTCGCTGTGATTTTGATTTATATTCCCTTAATGGTTAATGTTATAGAACATCTTCCCATGTGCTTGTCTATTCAAAACTTTTGCCCATTTTTTAAGATTTTATTTTTTCATAGCAGTTTAAGGCTCACAACAAAATTGGGAAGAAGACAGAGAGATTTCCCATATCCCTTCAGCAGTCTCCCTCACTATCACCAACCCCATCAGAGTGGTACATTTGTTATAACTGATGAACCTACACTGACACGTCTAATCACCCATAGTTTATATTAGGGTTCACTCTTGGTGTTGTACATTCTACAGGTTTGCACAAATGTATAATGACTTGTATCCGTCATTATAGTATTTTCACTGCCCTAAAAATCCTCTGTGCTCTATTCATCCCTCCCCCATCCTCCAGCAACCACTGACCTTTTTATTGTCTTGGTAGTTTTGCCTTTTCTGGAACATCAGATGGTTGGAATCATACAGTATGCAGCCTTTTCAGATAGGCATCTTTTTTTTTTTAAATAAATTTATTTATTTTTGGCTGCATTGGGTCTTTGTTGTTGCATGTGGGCTTTCTCTAGTTGCGGCGAGCGGGGACTACTCTTTGTTGCAGTGTGTGGGCTTCTCATTGCAGTGGTTTCTCTTGTTGCGGAGCTTGGGCTTCTAGGCACGCGGGCTTCAGTAATTGTGGCATGTGGGCTCTAGAGCGCAGGCTCAGTAGTTGTGGCACGTGGGCTCAGCAGTTGTGGTTCATGGGCTCTAGGCGCGTGGGCTTCAGTAGTTGTGGCACACGGGCTTAGTTGCTCCACAGCATGTGGGATCTTCCCAGACCAGGGCTCGAACCCGTGTCCCCTGCATTGGCAGGCGGATTCTTAAACACTGCACCACCAGGGAAGTCCCAGATAGGCTTCTTTCACTTAGTAATATGCACTTAAGGTCCCTCCATATCTTTTTATAGCTTGATAGTTCATTTCTTCTTAGTGTTGAATAATATTCCATTGTCTGGATGTATTACAGTTTATTTACCCATTCACCTACCAACATATTGGTGCTTCCAAGTTTTGGCAAATATTAATATAGCTGCTATAAACATCCTTTGTAGTTTTTTGTGAGGACACAAATTTTCAACTCCTTTGGGTAAATACCAACTTTTGTCCATTTTAAAATTGGGTGATTTGTCTTTTTACTGTTGAATTATAACAGTGGCCAATTTACCTATTTTTATTTTGGATACTTGTGTCTTTGACATCACATCATATCTAAGAAACCACTGCCTAAGCCAAGGTCATAAAGATTTATACCTATGTTTTCTTCTAACAGTTTTATAGTTTTAGGTCTCATACTTAGTCCCTAGATACATTTTGAGCTAATTTCCTTTATATGGGTGAAGTAGGGGTTCAACTTCATTCTTCTGCATGTGGATAACCAGTTGCTCCAATACGATTTGTTAATAAGACTATTTATTCTTTCTTCACTGAATTGTTTTGGCAGCCATGTCAAAATTCTATTACACTGATCTATATGTTTATTCTTATGTCAGTACAACATAGTCTTGCTTACTGTGCTTGGAGTAAGTTTCAAAATAAGTTAAGTGTGAATCCTCCAACTTTGTTCTTTTTTTCCAAGGTTGTTTTGACTGTCCTGGGTCCCTTGCATATCCATGTGAAATTCAGAATCAACTTGTCAATTTCTATAAAAAACTCAGTTGGGATTTTGATAGGGATTTTGCTGAATCTGTAGAACAATTTGGGGAATACTGACATCTTAACAACATTGTCTTCCAATCCATAAACAGGATATCTTTCTATTTATTAAGGTCTTTTAAATTTTTCTTCAAATATATTTTGCAGTTTTCAATGTACAAGCCTTACACTTCTTTTGTTAAGTTTAGTCTTAAATATTTGATTCTTCTTAATGCTACTGTGAATGCAACTGTTTTCTTAATTTCATTTTTGGATTATTCTTTGCTAGTGTGTAGAAACACTATTTTTTATATTGATCTTATGTTCTGTAACCCTGCTGAGCTCTATTAGTTCTAATAGCTTTTTTGTGGATGTCTTAGGATTTTTTTATATACAAAAACATAGCTAACATTCCTGGGATAAATTCCACTTGGTGATGTTATATTACATAATCCTCTTATATGTTGCTGGATTCAGTTGGCTAATATTTTGTTAAGAATTTTTGCATCTCTATTCTTATGTATAGTCTGTAATCTGTTTTTAACTTTCATTGGAAAGATTTGAGAATTCAGACTTTTTCATTTTGAGCCCAAAATAGCAAAGAGAAGACAACTGAACAAAGATGACATTTCAGAATTATTAAAGGAATCAAAGGTGAATGTAAAGATACAGACAAAAGCACTTTATTAAAGATGAGGTTAAGATTGATCATATGAAGTGAATCTCAGACACTGAGTCTTCAGATGACAATATCCTAGATTAATCTTCTCAAATTCAAGAACCTATGAGTCAACAACATATTTCTACGGGCAAAGTAGAAATATAGCATCTCATTCAGTGAGTCACTATAGGAAGAACTTGACCATACAGGATTTTGTGATAAGAACATCTTACTAGAAAGATGTGACAGTATTCTTTCATCTTTTACGATGTTTGTGCAACAAAATTTACTTGATATAAAAAGGTTGGTTACATTTCAATTCTTACTGAAATACCTTATCAAATTGTTTTTTATTATCCCTTTATTATTCAATAAATTATTCATAAAATGACTTAAAAAAAAAGTCCATTGGACCTAGATGATAAACGTTAATGGCTACTTTTTTCAGGTATACTGCAGGTGAAGAATTTTTCTCTGTTCCCCTGGGTCTGGCTTAGGTGCCCTGATAGACTGCCACAGCACTGTGATGTACACTCCCAGCACAGCACTTGCCACGCTTCAGGGTGGTCTTTGTTTATCTGGCTATCTAACTATTAGTCTACTATTAGTAGACTAATTAGTCTAACTATTAGTCTACAAACTCCCTGAGAACAGGGTATCTTACCTTGGTACCTTACTTGGTATCCTATTCTATGACATGGTCAAATGTCTAGCCCAGACTTCACTCCTCAGCTTTAGACTGACAAGCACAATGGCCTGCTGATCATCAGCTGGATACAGTTACCCCCTAGGCTTCTACATGTTCAAAATAGAACTTGTCTTCACCCCTTCTCCTCTCTCTAAAACTTTCCCCCCTTTCTACCTCCTATCTCACTGGTGGCATCATTATCTAGTCATCCAAGCCAGAAACCTAGGAGTCATCCTTAACTTCCCTCTCTCTTTTCCCCTACATATTTGTGACCTCCAACTCCAGCTGAATTTGTTTAATATTTTTTTAAGTTTCAACACCTCCAGTGCCCTTGTTCAGGCCTGATCATTTCTCACTTGGAATATTACAACCGCTTATTATCTCTTCTTGTCACTTGTCTTTCTCCTTCAAAATCATCCTCCACATAGCTAATATAGAAGTTAGACCACATCATTCGTCTGCTTGGAGCTCTTCTATGTTCTCCCATTGTATGACTGATAAAGTATGAGATACCAGGCCTTGAGTGATCTTGCCCCTGCCTAACTTTCATTTTTGCCACTCCTAGCCTCACATTTTATGCAATACACTACACCCTTTCTGCTATTTCTTACTTATATGCCTGTGCTTATGCTTGTATGACTACTGTTATTTGCCCTTCCTTTGGAAAATTTTAGTTACCTTTTACAATGATTTCAACTTACATATCACTATCTATGGAAAGCATTTCCTAACCCCATGCCAGGCTGGAGTTGTGTGCTCCTGTCCTTCCCGTACCTCCATTACCACAATTATCATAACTTATCTGACCTGTCTGTCCCCACCAACAGACAGTGGGTTCCTTGAGGACAACGACCATGACTCATTCACTGGTGTATTCCCAGAACCCAGTAGAGTAAACCTGATATATCCTAGAATTCATTAATAGGTCACTGAGAGAATGAATGAATAGGTAAACCAGGTGAAACAAGAAGAGATAGCAAACATGGTAAATGTGTCTTACTTCAGCAAATTCAAAATGGTTTATATCTCATATATGTACCTACATATACTTTGAATGGCTATTTCACATGTATTAATTCATTTATCACAAAACTCCTATGACATAAGTACTGTTAGTATTCATTTTTTTTCAAAGCACAGAGAGGACACAAAACTTGCCCAAGGACACAAAGCTCAGAAATAATACAAGCTGAATGGGACAGAGCACACTAAAGCTAAATAAAGCTTGATAAGATTTAAAAAAGAACTTATTTCCTAAAACAGCTCTAAATTAAATTGAAACATACTAAACCTAACCACACATAACAAACCATAAACCTCACAACTTACTCAATACTAGCCACTAGGCTGTCACCTGTTTCCAGGTCACAGAGATAACAAGGCTTTTCCAGCAGTGGTGGTTTTCCAGTTATGCTGCCCAGGCACCCAGTGCTTAGGTCATGAGGCGATGCCTTGAGCTGTCTTGAGAGCTAATATAGTGAGTAAATCAGAACAACTCCACCTTATAAGATTTTACTGTGTGATAACAGTTTACCAGTGAAAAACATGAACAAAATGCTCCTCTTGACTTGCTTTTAGTCTCCAGTATAGTTTTTTTCAACAAATGATGGTAAGCCCCACTACCAAATATGTGCACAGATAATTAGGATTTCCCTGCTGGCAATTCAGTTAACAGATAATGAAGAGACAGAGGTAAACACTTACAAGTGAAAATAAGATTTAAACAATGCAAGGTAATTAGCAAAATACCTCTTCAAGTTCAGAGACAGCAAATACTACTTTTTCAATAGTCTCTCCGTGAATTTCGAGGAATCTCCTTACCGTGCCTAAGGAGAAAATAGAAAGATTAATTCAATAAATAAGAAATTAATTGTGAAGAAAAATCAAACCCTTCAAAGTTTTATTTCTGTAAGGGATCACTCCTCGTGTCATTCAGGTCTGTGCTCAGTGACACCTTATCAGTAAAGCCTCCCCAGGTCACCCTATTTAAAAACTCTTCCCTGGGGCTTCCCTGGTGGCGCAGTGGTTGAGAGTCCGCCTGCCGATGCAGGGGACACGGGTTCGTGCCCCGGTCTGGGAAGATCCCACATGCCGCAGAGTGGCTGGGCCCATGAGCCATGGTCGCTGAGCCTGCACGTCCGGAGCCTGTGCTCCGCAACGGGAGAGGCCACAACAGTGAGAGGCCTGCATGCTGCAAAAAAAACCCACAAAACTTTTCCCTGATTTGCTTTCCTACAGAGCAACTATTCTGGACATTTCGTGGAGTTTCCTGTTTATTGTATATCCTTCCCACCCTCCCTGCCCCATCCATTAGATGAAAGCTCCACGACAGCAAGAGCTTTATTTTATTTACTGCTTTATTGCCAGTAAATAGTGCCTGGCGATAGAAGATGCTGACTGCAGACAATTCTCCCTTATCCAGTATATTCTTTTTATTCTCTGGGGCCTCTCTCTCTGACCAGAATGGTCAAGCACAAGTGCCTTTCCATTAATCAGTTACAGTATTAGATGTCCTCCTCAGCTCTTTATCCCTGTCGATATCCTATTGAACCAAAACTGAATTATTTTTTCTTAATTTCTATCTTATCCTTATTCTTTCTCTATAAACTTCTTAATAATGAGAACTAGTGGCCTTTTCTCAGTCCTTAACTTACCTGCAATCTCTCTCTAGATGCCCACACCCCACCTTTTAAAAATACTGTCCTCTCCAGGTTCTGTCCTCCATATTTTTAATTTTCTTGGTATATATAGTTTCTTGAGCTCACTAATTTGATTGTTAGATAATACTCCACATGCTGATGGCTTCCAAATCTTTATACTCTGTTTTCTGAACAGAAGACCTGAAATTTCCTACAGCCTTCTGGGCATATCTGCCCAGATAACTGAGACCTCAAACTCAGCATATCCAAGCCTGATCCCAACAGGTCCAAACCTGACTTCCATCTCTCCCCAACATCTGCTCCTTTACCTGTACTCCTTATTTCAGTTACACAGCAACATCCAACCACTCACCTAAGCTAGAATCCTGAATTCTTCTGACACTTCCTTCACTTCTCCCTTCATTCTGCATTTTCAATGTGTTATCATGTGCTTTAAATTCTATTGCTAATATTTTTAACAGCCATTCCTTTTCTCTTCCAGCTGCTCTCAGGCTCTCAATGCTAACAAAGACGTTGGCAATAAGTTTTCAACTGTTCTTTTGTTTCTCTTTCCAAGCCTACATATTCACTGTTGCCTGAGTTATCTTATGTTACCCTCCTTACTAACCATTTCCGATGGCTCTGCACTGCTTATAGGTTAAGATCCAAAGTCCCCATAGCATGGCTCTCCACACCCTAACAACTGACCACCCCTCCACCCCTGCCCTTTAGTCCTATTTCCAGCTATTCTTCCCACCTATCTTATGCTTTAGCCATTGGCTTCTTTGCTGTACTTCGAATATGCCACTTACTTTGATGTTACCCTATCTCTGCCTGCATGGTTGCCTTTGACTAGAATACCTTTCATCCACCATGACCCTCTCTTAGTGAACTCCTACTCATTTTTCATGGCCCAGTCAAAAGCCATCTCCTTTGTATAGAATTCCATCCTTCTGTGTGCTCCTCCTATAATCTTTTAAACAGGCCTCTATTTGTGAACTTCGCATAGCATTTTGTATCTAGACTGTGAGCTTTCTGAAGGCCAAGTAAACTTAACATTAATACTACTAGGGCCTTAGGACTTCCCTGGTAGTCCAGTGGTTAGGATGTTGCCTTCCAATGCGGTGAAGGTTTGATCTCTGGTCGGGGAGCTAGGATCCCACATGCCTCAGGGCCAAAAAACCAAAACATAAAACAGAAGCAATACTGTAACAAATTTGATGAGGACTTTAAAAATGGTCCACATAAAAAAAAATCTTTAAAATAAAATATATTATTACTAGGGCCTAGCACACCTTAGGAATATGGCAAGCAATCATTCAAAAGTAACTAGTAACTGAATGAACATTTTATGACTCTGGTTATCAACCTATTGCTTGCCTTGTTTACTACTGTGTCTTGAGAGCCTAATAGAGGAGACCCATTTGTTGAAGGACTGAACAAATCTTCCTACTTCTCTTTTGTCAGGAGACAAATTTTTTCATTTCTCCCTCTATTCTGCTTTAATAATTTTTAAAAAATGAAATTAAAAAAAAACAAACTATTTTCTTCCATTCTATTTACTTTGACACCAAGTTTTAATGTTTACACAAAATAGTTTCCCAGTGTATAACTGTGGCATTTCCTTTGGAAGACAATGTTCGATGCCAACTAGTAACCAAGTTGAATTCCCTCAGCAGCACAGTTCACTCAGAAAAGTAATTCTGCAAAAAGGAGAAAAAGAAAAGTGATATCAAGGCTATAAGGTTTTTGTACTGTGCACTATTCTTTGCAACCAACTAGGATGCCATGTGCCTAACTTGTAGTAAAAACTCTTTAACTGGTGAGAATGACATGTGTGACATTAAAATTTCCAAACTGGAAACACAGTAAGAACAACACCATTGCCTTTTTTCTCACCACTGTATCCTCTTCTATACAGCACAGGGCCTAGCATATAGTAGTCACTCAGAGTTCTGTTGAATGAATAAATAACATGATAAATTTATCTAAATGTAGATGTTTCTTTAAGTTTCTTCTGGAGAAGAACTGAACTGCACATGAACTAAGATAAAAAAGATAAATAACTTACTACATCTATCAAGAAGATATTACTTAGATTTCAAATGAAATAAATTTCAATAATAGTTTAATAAGTAAGAAAGCTTTTGGAACTAAGGACTTAAGAGTTACAGCCTCAGATCTGTTCTTGGCCCACATATGCTACAAAAGCCTAAAAGCCATTTATTTCCCAGATGCTTAGAAAGTATGTGAGCAAAGGGCACAACTGTGTGTGTGTGTGTGTGTGTGTGTGTGTCTTTTCTAATGAGATGCTATAGTTCTGCTATTAGATTTAAGGTGTAATAAGTCAAGCAGGTCTTATAACATACAAGTTAACCTGCTTATCTTAAAGCTTTACATTTCCTTTGTGCTAATTAAATTTCTAGAAATTGCTTCATCAAAGTCCCTTATACCTACTTTTTTTCTTTGTAACTTGAGGAGAATTTAATTGAGGGACCATTTACAAAGGCACATGCTGGGTTTCTGGTTGACAATTTCAAGGTAGGAAGAGTGGGCTGGCTTTCTACCCTGTGATAGGCAGAATTCTAAGATGACGTCCAAGGAGTCACAACCTGGTTGAATCTCCTGCCCTCGAATGTGGAAGAACCCAGCAGAAGTGAAGAATGTCACCTCTGTGGTTGAGTTACATGGCGTGAGGCACTGGCTGGCTGATGGAAGAAGAGGTTCTCCTCCTGGCCTGGAAGAAGAGGTTCTCCTCCTGGCCTGGAGGAAGTGGGCTGCCCTGTTGGGAAAAGGTCACGTAGCAGGGAAGTACAGGTGGTCTCTAAGTGCTGTGAGTGGCCCTCGGCTGACAGGCAGCAAGAAAGCAGGGACCTCCAGTCCCACAACTGCAAGAAACTGAATTCTGCCAATAACCACATGAACTTAGAAGTACCCCCCGAACTCCAGAGATGAACTGTCTGGCCCACACCTAACTTGCTGCCATGGGAGACCCCAAGCAGAAGAGTCAGCTGAGCCAGACTCCTGACTCATAGGAACTATGAACTTATACCTACTTTTGATCTTTATCTGCTGTTACTACAATTATTGCTCAAAGCTGACTCCTCTGTGGTACTGTATCAAGTGACTTATCTGAGGGCCACAGAGCCAGAGTTAGACTGGTAGAACTGGGACCAAAAACCAGTCTTCTTGACTACCTTTTCAGAGCCTTTTCTACAAAATGATGGTGTCTCTTTAAATTCTAATCCATGTAATTACTTTAATAAAAAATGGAGACATAAAAGGCCTATCTCAAGCTATTAGATATGGGGCACAGGCTAAACGAAACCAGAGAAAGTTAAGACCTGACAAAAGCCTTGCCAAGGAGAATTATATAAAGGTAGGAACTTTGCTTTGGTAAGGCACCATTCAGAATACATGCAGGCTAGCTATAACAGTAGTTTCCCACCGAAGCAGTCCTAACTCAAGCATAATGAATTATCTAGTACAACACAGAGGTTACTAGACTTGGGAGTCAGAAGGCCTGGATATATGTTCCAAGTCTCAATAACCCTAAGAAAATGATAAATTTCTGAGCCTCTTTATTTGTAAAACAAATACCTAAAAGACTACCCTACCTAAAACACAAGGTTGTTGAAGTGAAATGGAATTTCTTTTATCCCTTTTTAAAATACATATTTCTTCAGCAAGGACCATATGTAAAGCATTCCTAACATATGAAAGCATTGGAAATACAGAGATGAAAAGAAAAGATTTCTGGGACATCCCTGGTGGCGCAGTGGTTAAGAATCCACCTGCCAATGCAGGGGACACAGGTTCGAGCCCTGGTCCAGGAAGATCCCACATGCCACGGAGCAACTAAGCCTGTGCACCACAACTGCTGAGCCTGCGCTCTAGAGCCTGCGAGTCACAACTACTGAGTCTGCATGCCACAACTACTGAAGCCTGAGCACCTGAAACCCATGCTCCTCAGCAAGAGAAGCCACCACAATGAGAAGCCCATGAACCACAATGAGGAGTGGCCCTCGCTTGCCGCAACTACAGAAAGTTTGCAAGCAGCAACGAAGACCCAACGCAGCCAAAAATAAATAAATAAAATAAATAAATTAAAAAAAAAAACTTTCTATTTCAGATAGTCCTATCTCAAAGGGGAACAAATCTTCTTCCTTGTCACTTGGTCTTAGACCTGTCTTCTACAGTTGGAGATCTTATTTACAATCTTTACAAGGATTTGTGAACTTCCTGAAATAGCATGTAAATTCCCTCTGTATGTGCATTCCTCTGGGAAAAGGGCCCACAGCTTTCTTTCATCAGATGCTCAGTGTAGTTTATGATGAATTCCAAAGAAGTCATAATAGTTAAGAACTATTGCTCTAAAAATACAGTATGGAATAAGTCCACATGAGACAACTCCATATATTTGGGCACCATATATGCTAAAAGTGGTTCTTCTTTAGGAGAAACACCACTAATGCTTCAAACTGTTTGCCTTGCAGTTTGTCAGTCTCATGAGATATGACAGCCAGAACTAGATGCAAAATTCTAGGTGTGGTCTGAACCTGTATACAATACAGTGAGATCAGGGACTCTCTCGAGCTAAGCATCATATTTTTATATTACATATACAACATTCTGGCTCATAATGATTGAGCCCAGTCTTTTTAAAATCTAAATGCAGGGCTTTACATTCAAATAGCACATATGAAAGCTACTGCTTAAACTGGTAGTGCTATATCAATCTGATATTACAAAATCTGTTTTGACTTCATTGTTGCTGCCTGCTAAGATTATTCTGAATTATGATTCAGATACCCAATGCATTGGCCATACTTCTCAGTGGTATAATTTTCAAACTTAACAGGCAAATTTTCTAAGCCTTTATTCAAATGGATAAAAATGTCAAACCTAGAAAGTAAACTGAGAGCTCTGCAACTTGTCAACACAAACTTCCTGCCAGAGTGCCACAATCAGTTAATCAACAAATCTTCTTTGGCTGCAACTATTTAACTAGTGATAAAAAACTTTTTTAAAATTTATGTACAGTACCCCCAACCTTACTTACGAAGTGCTATGTGTGTTGCATCTTCTAAAGGGTAACCTCGTTTTGCAGAATTGATGACACAGAATCCAACAGAAGACATGGACTGCTCTCTGCAATCAAACAGAAAACACAAAAACTATACTCTAAGCATTCATAATAAATAATAAAAAATGCAGCTTATATTCTCCTTCCCTGTCCCTTCAATGAATCTACTGTAATATATAACCCAACTGCACTAAGTAAAAATTATATTAATATATAATTTAACTGCACCATTTGGGGGAAATATATTCCGAGTAAAATGGGAACTAAGTAAAATGGGAATGGGTTAAATTCTCAAGTCACCCAAATGTATTCCTCTTACTCTGACACGTTTGAGAAGATGATTAATTCTATCTTCAGGGTCCTCCTAAATTATTTAAGTCCCTCAAAATTTGACTTTCATAGCTAGGTTTCATTTTAAAACCAGGGCCTTTACCAATGTATGGCATGCTATGTCTAGGAACTGAGTTAGCCATACTTTGCCAGCTGAAGTACGTTTCTGTAGCAGCTGTATAGGGAACTCTCAGCGGCTGTGCGATAGCGGCTCTTGTACTTAGGTCCCACTGTGTGAATGATGAACCGGGCAGCTAGATTAAATCCTTTTGTCAATTTTGCTTCACCTGTCCGGCAACCTGGGAACAAGGGAGAATATATAAGTCATGGAGCTGTTAGGAAAAAAAAACCCCAGCAAACCAACAGAACAATGCATGAAACACAGAAAGTATTACGAACTTTGAGAAATTCCACTTAAAAATATGGATTGAATACAAACATTTGTCTCTGATCCCAAAATGACAGTGAAGCAATACAATAGGTATAAAAACAGAGACAAGGAGGATGGGAGAGAACATGAAGCAGAAAAGCATCATTAAAATTTTCGAAGAAGGAATAAAGTCAATAGACTAGAAGCAACTGATTTAGCAAAGCAGAGAAACATAACTGCTTGCAGAAATGGGGTGACCAATATGAAGCAAGCTGGTCTGTTCTGAAAGGCAGTGTTGGATCGAAGATAGACTGCTTTGATTTAAATCCTGAATCCACCATGTTCCTGCTGTGACCCTCTGGACAAGCGCTTGGCCTCTCCATGCCTCAATTTCCTATATAAGGGGGATACTAGTAGTACTTATTTCACAGGATTAAATGAGTTAATATATGCAAAGTGCATTCATGCATTAGCTATTATTGTTGTTGTTATTACTACAGAACACTAAAAAGGCTCAGAAATTGGAGGTCCTAAGAACTTCTGAAGGCTATGATGTGAAGTGGGACTAAAAAGAGGAGGCTGAGTTAAATGTTTGCATAAAAACATTAAAATCTGCAACAACCCCTCCCCCAGCCAGCACAGCAAGGTGATGATTCCTTTACCACCACAGTAACAGGAAGGTTTATTCTTGGGAGATGCTGCACCAGAGCTTCTGGACTCTAGAACCCCAGGCACAGCTGAAAAGAGGGGATTTGATTAAACTGTTATACTCAACAGTAATGGCTCTAGATCTCTGCTCCTAACTGGCTTCCAAAGCAGACATCCATGATTATACCCCTGGAAGATTCCCTTCCAGGAGACTAAGTGGCTCAAACCAAAGGACCTACAGATTCTGATAAATGAGAGATGTTCTCCCAATGAAACAGCAGGGCTCCTGCTCATCATCTGCTTCCAGATCTGTCAAGCCCATGCACACAAAGCTTCCCAGTACCTTCTCAATTCCTCTCTCTTGAATATGCTGACACTTGAGGATCACCAGGAAGTGAGGAAAGCCTCTCACAAATGGGGGGGGGGGGGCACAAATGCTAAAAAAAAAAATAGGCAATTTAGGGAAGGAAACTTAAAAAACAAGCCAAGGGCTTCCCTGGCGGCACAGTGGTTGAGAGTCCGCCTACCGATGCAGGGGACGCGGGTTCGTGCCCCAGTCCGGGAAGATCCCACATGCCGTGGAGCGGCTGGGCCCGTGAGCCGTGGCCACTGGGCCTGTGTGTCCGGAGCCTGTGCTCTGCAATGGGAGAGGCCACAACAGTGAGAGGCCCGCGTACCACAAAAAACAAACAAACAAACAAAAAACAAGCCAAAAAACTCCCAACACCATAATTACTACTCTCAGAGAGGTAAGAGAAGACATAGTATGTCTGAAACATAACCAGAATGTTATGAAAAACAGAATATTCAGAGAAGAGGAAAAAGCACTTATCTAATTGTTATAGCCAAGTGAAAAATATATGACAGCAGAAATAAAAAGTTCAATAGTGGGTTAAAGCTAAAGTTGAGGAAATCTTCCAGAAAATAAACAGATGGAAAATAAGAGGTAACAGATATAAAACTTGGAGGATGAAATGGGAGGTACAGCATCGAATAAAGTTTCTTCGAAGACAGAACAGAGAATACAGAGGGAAGGATATTATTAAACAAATAAAACAAGAAATTGCCCATAATGGAAAGATACGAGTTTCTAGACTCAAAGAGCCCATGGAATAACCAAACCAGACCAAGCCACATCACTTAAATTACTCAAATCACTTAAATTTCAATTAAAGAAACATCAGAAATAAAGATGAGATCATAAAGTTTCCAGAAAAGAAACCAGTAACATATGAAGAATCAGGAATAATAACATGAGATTTTTCAAGAGCAATAATGAAAATAGAAAACAATGGAGCAATGCCTTAAAAATCTGGAAAATAATTTCTAACGTAGAATTTTATTTCCACCCAAACTATAATTTAGGGCTATAAATTGTTGCTAAAACCATTATGTGAATGTACAATGAGGAACTAGATACTCATAGAGCCTAAACACCATCTTATTGATTACCTTTCAGCCGCAAAGGATAAAATATAACTGTACAAATGGAAGGATCAAACTGTCATCACTCTAATCTGGAGAGCCTCTTAATAATGGTCCACTAACAGGTCAATCAGATTTCATGTATCTTCTAATATGAGACAATATTAAGTACACAACACAACCTCACCTATGAAATATTTTAGCCAAACTTGATTTCCATTAGATATAACTTCCAGTTTAGAGGAAATACCAGGGATAAAGCAATAAACTAAATGGTACCTCAGGTGAATCAGATATATCCAGAAGGTGGGATATCTTGAAAAACATCTTGGCCTAATTCACTCAAACAAGTCATATTTCCCTCAAATCTTCTTTTCTCTATGCTAATCCTAGCTCTTTAAACTATTCCTTCAAATAATATGGTTTCCACAATGTCTACTATGCTAATCATTTTCTTTTAGGTATATCCCAGTTTAGCACTTAAAAAGTAATAATAAAAATAAGATGAAAACTATGCAGCATGGGGTCCTAACAGGACAGAATAAATAACAGCCTCTCTTGACTCTGATGCTGTACTTTTCCCCTCAGCTTTACTGAGGCATAATAGACATATAACATTGTATAATTATTGTGGTAACCATTTCACAATATATACATATATCAAATGACCATGTTTAAGGTGTACAACATGGTCACTTGATATATGTATATATTGTGAAATGATTACCACAATAAGGTTAACGCATCTATCACCTCAAATAACTACTTTTCTTTATAGAGAGAACGCTTCAGATCTACTCTCTTAACAACCTTCAAGTATGTAATAGTGTTATTAATTATAATCACCAAGCTGTACAACTTTAGTATTCATATTATAGCCTGAAGTTTGTTCCTTTGACCAACATCTCATTTCCCCCACCCCTGTCAACCACCATTCTATTGTTTCTATGACTTCAGCTTTTTTCAGATTCCATATATAAATTAGATCATTCAATATGCCTTTGACTTTATTTCACTTAGCATAACACCATCAAAGTCCATGCATGTTGTTGCAAATGGCAGGATTTCCTTTTTTATGGCTGAAAAATATTCCACTGTGTATATTATATATTATATAATATGTACACACAGTTCATACATACACACACCACCACCACATTTTCTTTATTCATTCATCCATCAATGGACACTTAGGTTGTTCCCATGCCTTGGCTATCGTAAATAATGCTGCAATGAACATTGGGGTGCAGATACCTCTTTGAGATAATGATTTCATTTCCTCTGGATTTATACCCAGAAGTGGAATTTCTGGACTATACAGTAATTCCATTTAAATTTTCTTGAGGAACCTCCATACTGTTTTCCATAACAGCTATCCCAATTTACATACTTACCATGAGTGCACAACGGTTCCCTTTTCTCCACATCCTTAACAGCATGTTATCTCATTTTTAAAATAATAGCCATTCTAACAGGTGTGTGGTGATATCTCACTGTGGTTTTTATTGAGCACCTTTGTATGTACCTATTGGCCATCCATGTCTCATTTGGGAAAATGCCTCTTCTTTTGCTGTACAGAAGCTTTTTAGTTTGATGTAGTCCCATTTGTTACTGTTCTATTATAGCCTTGTAGTATAGTTGGAAATCAGGAAGTGTGTTGTCTCTGGCTTTGCTCCTCTTTCTCAAGATTGCTTTGCTATTTGGGGTCTTCTGTAGTCCCATACAAATTTTAGGATTCTTTTATCTATTTCTGTGAAAAATACCATTGGAGTTTTGATAGGGATTGCACTGAATCTATAGATGGTTTTGAGTAGTACGGATATTTTAACAATATTAATTCTTTCAATCAACCAACACAGGCTATCTTTCCATTTATGTCTTATGTCTTCTCCAATTTCTTTCATCAATGTTTTATAGTTCTCAGTGTACCGATCTTTTACCTATTCACTAAATTTATTAGTAAGAATTTTATTCTTTTTGATGCTACTGTAAAATGGGTTTTCAGAATTTCATTTTCAGGTGGTTCATTGTTACTGTATAGAAATGCAACTGATTTTTGCATGTGATTTTGTATCCTGCAACTTTACTGGATTTACTAGTTCTAACAGCTTTTGGTGGAGTCTTTACAATTTTCTCTATATAAGATCACATTACCTGTAAACAGTAATAATTTTACTTCTTTTCTGATTTGGATGCCTTTTGTTTCATTTTCTTGCCTAATTGCTCTGGATAGGTTGAAGTATGTTCCCTCTACATTGAACATGTTTAGAATTTTTATCATGAAAAAGGTGATGAATTTTGAAGTATGTTCCCTCTACATTGAACATGTTTAGAATTTTTATCACGAAAAAGGTGATGAATTTTGTCAAATGTTTTTTCTTCATTTATTGAGAGGATTATGTAATTTTCACTCTTCATTCCATTAATGTGGTGTATCACATTTATTGATTTGTGTACATTGAACCATCTTTTCATCCCAAGGATAAATCCCACTTGATCACAGTGTGTGATTCTTTTAAAGTGCTGTTGTATTGTTTGCTACTCTTTTGTTGAGAATTTTTGCATCTATATTCATGAGAGATATAGTCCTGTAGTTTTCTTTTCTTGCAGTGTCTTTTTTTTCTTAGAATTAAAAAAACTTTATTATGCAATCATACATCAATTATTTTGTATTTAATGAACCAATAAAAATCCTCTGTAAAATTATAACTACTAACAATTCCTTTTATAGGAACGTTATTTTAGAATTAATTTTTATTTATTTTTAGTATGTTTATTGGAGTATAATTGCTTTACAATGCTGTGTTAGTTTCTGTTGCACAACAAAGTGAATCAGCTATAAGTATACATATATCCCCATATCCCCTCCCTCCTCAGCCTCCCTCCCACCCTCCCTATCCCACCCCTCTAGGTCGTCACAAAGCATTGAACTGATCTCCCTGTGCTATGCAGCTGCTTCCCAACAGCCATCCATTTTATATTTGGTAGTGTAAATATGTCAGTGCAACTCTCTCACTTCATCCCAGTTTCCCCTTCCCCCCCATGTCCTCAAGTCCATTCTCTACGTCTGGTCCTTTACTCTTGTCCTGCCACTAGGTTCATTAGTACCATTTTTTAGATTCCATACATGTGCATTAGCATACACTATTTGTTTTTCTCTTTCTGACATACTTCACTCTGTATGACAGGCTCTAGGTCCATCCACCTCACTACAAATAACTCAATTCATTCCTTTTTATGGCTGAGTAATATTCCATTGTATACATGTGCCACATCTTCTTTATCCATTCATCTGTCAATGGACACATAGGTTGCTTCAATGTCCTAGGTATTGTAAACAGAGCTGCAGTGAACATTGGGATACATGTCTCTTTTTGAATTATGGTTTTCTTAGGGTATATGCCCAGTAGTGGGATTGCTGGGTCATATGGTAGTACTTATTTTAGTTTTTTAAGGAACCTCCATACTGTTCTCCATAGTGGCTGTATCAATTTATATTCCCATCAACAGTGCAAGAGGGTTCCCTTTCTCCATACCTTCTCCAGCATTTATTGTTTGTAGATTTTTTGATGAGGGCCATTCTGACAGGTGTGAGGTGATACCTCATTGTGGTTTTGATTTGCATTTCTCTAATGATTAGTGATGCTGAGCATCTTTTCATGTGTTTGTTGGTAATCTGTGTGTCTTCTTTGCAGAAATGTCCATTTAGGTCTTCTGCCCATTTTTGGACTGGGTTGTTTGTTTTTTTTGATACTGAGCTGCATGAACTGCTTGTATATTTTGGAGATTAACCCTTTGTCAGTTGATTCATTTGCAAATATTTTCTTCCATTCTGAGGGCTTTTTGTCCTGTTTATGGTTTCCTTTGCTGTGCTAAAGCTTTTAAGTTTCCTTAGGTCCCATTTTTAATTTTATTTCCATTACTCTGGGGGGGGGTCATAAAAAAACCTTGCTGTGATTTATGTCAAAGGGTGTTGTGCCTATGTTTTCCTCTAAGAGTTTTATAGTGCCTGGCCTTACATTTAGGTCTTCAATCCACTTTCAGTTTATTTTTGTGTATGGTGTTAGGAAGTGTTCTAAATTCATTCTTTTACATGTAGCTGTCCAGTTTTCCCAGCTCTACTTATTGAAGAGGCTGTCTTTTCTCCATTGTATATTCTTGCCTCCTTTGTCAATGATAAGGTGGCCAGATGTGCGTGGGTTTCTCTTTGGGATTTCCATCCTGTTCCATTGATCTATATTTCTGTTTTTGTACCAGTACCCTACTGTCTTGATTACAGTACCTTTGTAGTATAGTCTGAAAACAGGGAGCCTGATTCCTCCAGCTCCATTTTTCTTCCTCAAGATTGCTTTGCCTATTCAGGGTCTTTTGTGTTTCTATACAAATTGTAAACTTTTTGTCCTAGTTCTGTGAAAAATGCCATTGGTAATTTTATAGGGATTGCATTGAATCTGTAGGTTGCTTTGGGTAGTATAGTCATTTCCACAATGTTGATTCTTCCAGTCCAAGAACATGGTATACCTTTCCATCTGTTTGTATTGTCTTTGATTTCTTTCATCAGTGTCTTATAGTTTTCTGCATACACGTCTTCTGCCTCCTTAGGTAGGTTTATTCCTAGGTATTTTATTCTTTTTGTTGCAATAGTAAATGGGCGTGTTTCTTTGATTTCTCTTTCTGATTTTTTGTTGTTAGTGTATAGGAATGCAAGAGATTTCTTTTTTTTTTTTGTGGAGAGAGAATGTTTTATTTATTTTTATTTTTTTTATTTTTTGACTGTTGAAGGCCCCTCTTTAATTGCCTCTCTATTCTTTTCATTTCACCAGATAAAAGAGTTTTTCAACCCCTCTCAGTAATAACCCAATGTTCAAGAAACATAAATACTAGGAAATTATTCCACATTTGCTCATTAATTCATGTATGTTTTCATTCAACTAATGCAGCAAGAGTCTAGTGTGTGCAAATATCATGGGAACAACTTACTTGTCCTCTACTCACTATTCTGTATCGTAGGCCCCAATTTTCTACTTTGTATTCAGTTAAATGGCAAACAGCTGACTGCCATCCTTAGGATAATAACCATATTGCTTTACACCATTAATATATTGTCTTCCTCCTTCTCATCTCTAGTATCATGAATCTCAGTCTCCATAGTCTTCGGAATGCAAGAGATTTCTGTGCATTAATTTTGTATCCTGCTACTTTACCAAATTCATTGATTAGCTCTAGTAGTTACCTGGTAGCATCTTTAGGATTTTCTATGTATAGTATCATGTCAGCTGCAAAGAGTGACAGTTTTACTTCTTCTCTTCAAATTTGTATTCCTTTTATTTCTTTTTCTTCTCTGATTGCTCTAAAACTTCCAAAACTATGTTGAATAATAGTGGCGAGAGTGGGCAACCTTGTCTTGTTCCTGATCTAGAGGAAATGCTTTAAGTTTTTCACCACTGAGAATGATGTTGGCTGTGGGTTTGTCATATATGGCCTTTATTATGTTGAAGTAGGTTCCCTCTATGTCTACTTTCTGGAGAGTTTTATCATAAATGGATGTTGAATTTTGTCACAAGCTTTTTCTGCATCTAATGAGATTATCCTATGGTTTTTATCCTTCAGTTTGTTAATATAGTGTATCACATTGATTGATTTGCATATACTGAAGAATCCTTCCATTCATGGGATAAACCCCACTTGATCATGGTGTTGATCCTTTTAATATGCTGCGGGATTCTGTTTGCTATTATTCTGTTGAGGGTTTTTGCATCTATGTTCATCAGTGATATTGGCCTGTAGTTTTCTTTTTTTGTGACATCTTTGTCTGGTTTTGGTATCAGGGTGATGGTAGCCTCAGAATGAGTTTGGGAGTGTTCCTCCCTCTGCTATATTTTGGAAGACTTTGAGAAGGATAGGTGTTAGCTCTTCTGTACATGTTTGATAGAATTCACCTGTGAAGCCATCTGGTCCTGGGCTTTTGTTTGTTGGAAGATTTTTAATCAGTTTCAATTTTAGTGCTTGTGATTGGTCTGTTCATGCTTTCTATTTCTTCCTGGATCAGTCTTGGAAGGTTGCACTTTTCTAAGAACTTGTCCATTTCCTCCAGGTTGCCCATTTTATTGGCATATAGTTGATTGTAGTAGTCTCTCATGATCCTTTCTATTTCTGCAGTGTCAGTTGTTACTTCTCCTTTTTCATTTCTAATTCTGTTGATTTGAGTCTTCTCCCTTTTTTTCCTGATGAGTCTGGCTAATGGTTTATCAATTTTGTTTATTTTCTCAAAGAACCAGCTTTTAGTTTCATTGATCTTTGCTACTGTTTCCTTCATTTCTTTTTCATTTATTTCTGATCTGATCTTTATGATTTCATTCCTTCTGCTAACTCTGGGGTTTTTTTGTTCTTCTTTCTCTAACTGCTTTAGGTTAAGTTATTTGAGATTTTTCTTTTTTGAGGTAGGATTGTATTGCTGTAAACTTCCCTCTTAGAACTGCTTTTGCTGCATCCCATAGGTTTTGAGTCGTCGTGTTTTCATTGTCATTTGTTTCTAGGTATTTTTTAATTTCCTCTTTGACTTCTTCAGTGATCTCTTGGTTGTCTAGTAGCTTATTGTCTAGCCTCCATGTGTTAGTATTTTTTACAGTTTTTTTCCTGTAATTGATATCTAGTCTCACAGCATTGTGGTTGGAAAAGATGCTTGATATTTCAATATTCTTAAATTTACCAAAGCTTGATCTGTGACCCAAGATGTGATCTATCCTGGAGAATGTTCTGTGTCTACTTGAGAAGAAAGCATATTCTATTGGTTTTGGATGGAATGTCTTATAAATATAAAATTAAGTCCATCTGGTCTAATGTGTCATTTAAAGCTTGCATTTTCTTATTTACTTTCTGTTTGGATGATGTGTCCATGGGTGTAAGTGGGGTGTTAAAGTCACCTACTATTATTGTGTTACTGTTGATTTCCCCTTTTATGGCTGTTAGCATTTGCCTTATGGATTGAGGTGTTCCTATGCTGGGTGCATAGATATTTACAATTGCTATATCTTCTTCTTGGATTGATCCCTTGATCATTGTCCTTCCTGGTCTCTTGTAGTAGTCTTTATTTTAAAGTTTATTTTTTCTAATATGAGTATTATTACTCCAGCTCTCTTTTGATTTCCATTTGCATGGAATATCTTTTTCTATCCCTTCACTTTCAGTCTTTATGTGTCCCTAGGTCTGAAGTGGGTCTCTTGTAGACAGCATATATATGGATCTTGTTTTTGTATCCATTCAGCCAGTCTGTGTCTTTTGTTTGGGGCATTTAATCCATTTACATTTAAGGTAATTATCGATATGTATGTTCCTATTTCCATTTTCTTAATAGTTTTGAGTTTGTTTTTGTTAAGACTTTTCCTTCTCTTGTATTTCCTGCCTAGAGAAGTTCCTTTAGCATTTGTTGTAAAGCTGGTTTGGTGATGCTCAATTCTCTTAACTTTTGCTTATCTGTAAAGGTTTTAACTTATCTGTTCAATCTGAATGAGATCCTTGCTGGGTAATCTTGGTTGTAGGTTTTTCCCTTTCATTATTATAAATATATCTTGCCACTCCCTTCTGGTCTGTAGAGTTTCTGCTGAAAGACCAGCTGTTAACCTTATGGGGATTCCCGTGTATGTTATTTGCTGCTTTTCCCTTGATGCTTTTAATATTTTTTCTTTGTGTTTAATCTTTGTTAGTTTGATTAATATGTGTCTCAACATGTTCCTCCTTGGGTTTATTCTGTATGGGACTCTCTGTGCTTCCTGGACTTGACTACTTCCTTTCCTATGTTGGGGAAGTTTTCAACTCTAATCTCTTAAAATATTTTCTCAGACCCTTTCTTTTTTTTTCTACTGGGACACCTATAATTCAAATGTTGGTGTGCTTAATGTTGTCTCAGATGTCTCTGAGATTGTTCTCCATTTTCATTCTTTTTTCTTTATTCTACTTTGTGGCAGTTATCTCCACCATTCTATCTTCCAGCTCACTTAATAAGTTCTTCTGCCTCAGTTATTCTGCTATTGATTCCTTCTAGAGTATTTTTAATTTCTGTTATTGTGTTGTTCATTACTGTTTGTTTGCTCTTTAGTTCTTCTAGGTCCTTGTTAAACGTTTCTTGTATTTCCTCTATTCTATTTTCTAGATTGTGGATCATCTTTACTATCATTACCCTGAATTCTTTTTCAGGTAGTTTGCCTATTTCCTCTTTATTTATTTGGTCTTGTGGGTTTTTACCTTGCTTCTTTACCTGTAGGATATTTCTCTGTGTTCTCATTTTACATAATTTACAGTATTTGAGGTCTCCTTTCCCTAGGCTGCAGGGTCATAGTTCCTCTTGCTTCTGTTCTCTGCCCCCAGTGGCTAAGGTTGGTCCAGTGTCTTGTGTAGGCTTCCTGATAGGAGGGACTGATGCCTGCGCTCTGGAGGGTGGAGCTGAGTCCTTTTTCCTCTGATGAGCAGGGCCAGGTCAGGTGGTGTGTTTTGGGGTGTCTGTGAGCTTAGTATGACTTTAGGTAGTCTGTGAGCTGACGGGTGGGTTTGTGTTCCTGTCTTGTTTGTTGTTTGCCGTGAGCAGCTGGGAGCTGCTGGCAGTTGGGTGGAGATGGGTCTTGGATTCAGATGGAGGCTTCCGTGACATCTCTCAGTGATTAATCTTCCTTGGAGCCAGGAATTCTGTAGTGTTCCATCACCCTGGACTCAGTGCTCCCACTCCAGAGCCTCTGGCCCGACTTCTGGTCAAAGGACCAAGACCCCACAATTCACTCATCCCGGCAATAAAGGGGATTAAAAAAAATACTAACAAAACCCCAGACAAATGCTATAAATTAAAATCAAACAATCAGAAACAGAAACAAAGAAGCACACACACACACAGAAGAAAGAAAAATAGAACAAAATAAATCAAATAGCAAGAGAACAACCAGACAAACAAAAGAACCCAAGAATGAAATCAAACAATTAAGAAGCTGACAAAAACCCAGAAACAAAACCAAAGCAGAGTGCCAACTGAAGAATGAAACAAAAAAACAGAAAAAACGGACAAAAATGATATAGAAAAAGAAAACGGGGAAAGATGACAGAATAACAGAAAAGCAATGTAGAAACAAATATTTAAAAAAATAGAAAGTATATTTAAGGAAAAAAAAGACAAACAAAACCCTGGAGAAATGGTAAAAACAAAATCAAACAAAAAGAGAAACAAGGAACACACACACACATAAAAGAAACAAAAACAGAGCCAAATAAAACAAAAAGCAAGAGAATAACCAGACAAACGGAAGAACTCAAAAATGAAATCAAACAATTAGGATTAAAACTAACAAAAACACATAACTTAAAGACAAAACCAAAGCAGTGTGACCACTGAAGAATAAAGCAACGAAACAGAACTTACAAAAATGATATTAAAAAAACAATAAAATAAAATAAAAAGGGAAAAAACACAGAAAACAGAAAAACAAAGTAGAAACAGAAATATATATATATATATTTAAAAAAGGAAAATATATTAAAGAAAAAGAAAAAGGAAAAAAATTAGGGAAAAGAACACAGAAAAGCAAAGTAAAAGCAAATGTATAAAAAAATAGACAGTAAAAATATGTTATAAAACATGGAGATCCCAAAAGAGTTAAAAAAAAAAAAACACCTAAAACCAAAAAACCAAGGAAAAAAAAGCTAGAACCAAGAACAGAATGAATCAAAACAATGAAATTAATAGTAATAATTATGTGTCCCTGGCACCTCTGCTCTAAGTGTCCTTGCACACGCCGTGAGCTACAGTCTACCTCCGCCTCCCCAAGAGGCTCTCCTCTGCCTCTGGGCTGGTCTCTAGACCTTCTGTGGGCCCTGTGGGCACCACTCAGACCCTGATCTGGCCCAATTCCTGCATGTGCTGCCCCCAATGTCCACAGCTGCCAGAGCTAAACCATTTTCATTTGTGGGAACACTCATTGTCTACTCAGATATTCCTTAGACGCAGGATCTACCTAACTGATTGCAGGGATTTAGTCTGCAGCTTGTACAGCTGATGGAAGGATTTTTGATCTTCCTCAGTCACCCCGTCACTGGGGTTCAGCTCTGGTTTTATTCCCACCTCTGTGTGTGGTCCACCCACAGGAGTCTGGTCCTGAGGTTGCCTTGGAGCTCTAGGGTCTGCCCTCGTGAGGACCGGGTGCAGAGGTGGTATGACTGCTTGGATCGTGGGAGCACCGACAGCCCCAAATGCACAGGGAAGCTGGCAGCCACAGACACAAGAGATATGGCCCTAGTGAGGGCCTTTTCTGGCACCCAGCATAAAGCACATGAGGGCAAGTCCTAGCCAGGGTTTTTCTGGCACCCGGCAGCAGGCATGCAAGGGCCAGCCCTGACAGGGCTTTTTTTTTTTTCTTTTTTTTGCCCTGAAGCCAGCACGTGAGGGCCAGCTCTGATGGGGCTTTTTTTATTGCTTGGCAGCCAGCGTAGAGAGCCAGCCTTGAGTGGGCTTCTTTTATTGTCGTCAGCAGGCGCTGGCATGTGGGAAGAGGTTACAGTAGTGGCTCCTCCCCCATCTTGTGACTCAGCAATAGCGCCCTGCTTCCATGGCAGTCCAGTCTTCCTCCACAGGCATTCCCTGCTGCAGATTTCCTCCCTCCTGTCCCCTCAGTCCATCTCCCCACAGCCCACAGCAGTTCTCACTCTGGGCCTGTTCTCCAGTCCCCATGCACCAGCTCCCAGCCGCCTTGCACACCTGTGAATACACATCTCAGTCCGGGGCACATAGGCCTGAGGTATGGACCACCTGTGTATTTCTCACTCTGTCCCGTCTGCCACAGGTTGGCCACTTCACCTTCTTCTGACAGCCTCAAATGCTGCCCTTCTGTCCCAATCAATTTCCCCGTCGGAGAGGGGGTTTCCCCGAATTCGGGCATCTCTGCTTCAGCTCCCCTGACCCAGAGTGCAGGTCTTGTCCTACTTCCTCTCCTTCTCCTTCTCCCTTCTTTTTTTCCATCCTACACAGTTATGCAGGGATTTTTATAGTCCTTTCCAGTGTCCAAGGTCTTCTGCTAGTTTTCAGCCAGTGTTCTGTGAGAACTGTTGCATCTACACAGATGTATTCCTGATGCATCCATAGAGAGAGATGAACTCCATGTCCACTTACTCCTCCGCCATCTTGAATCTCTCTTCTTGTAACATACTTATCTGGCTTTGGTATCGGGGTAGTGCTGTCCCTGTAAAATGAATTTGGAAGCGTTCACTCCTCTTCAACTTTTTCACAGAAGAAATTGAGAAGAATTGGTATTAATTCTTCTCTATATGTATATGTATGGTAGAATTCACCAGGGAAGCCATCAGGTTGTGGGCTTATTTTTGTTGGGAAGTTTTTGATTGTTGATTCAGTCTCCTTACTCCTTTTGTCTGTTCAGATTTTCTGTTCCATCATGGTTCAGTCTTATTAGGTTGCATGTTTGCTAGGAAGTTATCTGTTTCTTCTAGGTTATCCAATATGTTGGCAAATAATTGTTCATAGTAGTCTCTTATAATCTTTTGTCTTTCTATGGTGTTAGCTGTAATATCTCCACTTCCATTTAGAATTTTGAGTCCTTTTTTTCCCCTTGGTTAGTCTAGCTAAACATTTGTCTCTCTTTTTTTAAAAGCCAACTCTTTTTGTTGCTTTTTTCCTATTGTCTTTCTAGTTTCTATTTCTTTTATTTCTGCTCTAATATTTACTATTTCCTTCCCTCTGCTAACTATAGGCTTAGATTGACCTTTTTTATTTAACTCCTTGAGGTTTAAAATTAGGTTGTTTGACCTGTTCTTTTCTCCTAATGTAGGCATTTAGTGATATAAATTTCTCTTAGAACTGGTTTAAAACATTTTTTTAACATCCCATAAGTTTGGCATGTTGTATTTTCCTTTTCATTGTCTCAAGATAATTTCTGATTTCCCTTTTGATTTCTTCTTTGATCCAATGGTTTTTCAGGAGCATACTGTTAAATTTCCACATATTTGTGAATTTTTTCATTTTCTTTTTGTTATCGATTTCTAGTTTCACACGACTGTGGTTAGAAAAGATTCCTGACATGATCTCAGTCTTCTTAAATTTGATAAGATTTGCTTTCTGGCCCAATATGATTTATCCTGGAGAATGTCCCATGTATGCTTGAGAAGAATGTATATTCTGGCGCTGTTGGATGGAATATTCTGTATATGACTTAGGTTCATTTGGACCATAGTGTTATTCAGGCCTTCTGTTTCCTTATTAATTTTCTGTCTGGATGATCTATCCAATATTTAAAGTGGGGTATTGAGGTCCCTAATTATTACTGTATTTCCATCTATTTCTCCATTCAGTTCTATTAATATTTGCCTTAAATACTTAGGTGCTCCAATGTTGGGTGCACATATATTTACAATTGTTATATTCTCTTGATAAATTGACCCTTGGATCATATAGTGACCTCTGTCTCTTGTGACCAATTCTGACTGAAAGTCTATTTTATCTGATGTAAGTATAGCCATGCCTACTCTCTTTTGGTTTCCATTTGCATGGAATATCTTTCTTTATTCCTTCACTTTCAGCCTGTATGTGTCATTAAAGCTAAAGTGGGTCTCTTGTAGGCAGCATATTGTTGGATTTTTTCTTTCTTTCTTTCTTTTTTTATCCTTCATCCACTCTGTGTCTTTTGGTTGGAGAATTTAGTCCTTTTGCATTTAAAATAATTATTATTAGGTAATTACTGTCATTTTGTTAATTGCTTTCTGAGTTTTTTTTTTAAGTCTCCTATCCTTTATTCCTCTCTTGCTGTCTTACTTTCTTTTTCTTAAACTGGTATGCTTTAACTCCTTTCTCTTTATCTTTTTTGTATCTATCATAGGTTTTATTCTTTGTGGTTACCATGAGGTTTACATTAAACATCTTATAAATGTAACAGTTTATTTTAAGCTGATTACAAACCTTCACTTGTGATGTTGTGCAATGATGCATCTGATACTCTTAGTGTTTTCAGTAGAAATGATGCATTATCATCTTGGAGTCTAGTCAGTTAAAATCCCAGGGAACTTCTATTCATTCATTTATCAGCTACTGAAAGGATGCCTTTACTATACTTGGTACTGGGAACGTGGAGGCCAATAAGACATATGGTTCCTGTCCTCAAGGAGTTCAAAGTTTAATGGGGACATAATAATTATATAAACAATTTACAAAATTACAATTGTGTTAAGAGCACCAAAGACAAGTACCACAGGTTGGGAGCATATACCATGAGTGATTCTGAAGTAAAAGGAAATAGTGCTTTGGGGAAGAGATATAAGCAAAGACTTAAGATTAAGAGTTAAGAATTGAGAGAAAGAACAACAGCACATGCAAAATTGAAAAGGAGCTGGATGACAAGGCAATGAGAGATCAGTCTGGTTCAAGTACATTGAGGAAGGTAAAAGGGGACCTGGAAGTAAGTGAGTGAGACCTTGCAAGAACTTGGAGACCAGTTTAAGGAGTTAGGACTTAAAGTGTAATGAGAGGCCACTAAATGGTTTGAAGCAGGGGAGTAATAAGAAGGGATTTATAGTTTAAAAAGCAAATACTTACTACGTGTGGAAAACAGATTCAAGTAAAGAATGGTTGTAGGAGACCAATTGGGAGGGAGGCAATGGCTGTAGTCCAGGCCGGGGATGACGCAGCACAGGCTAGGCTGGAGGTGGTGGTAATACAGAGAGATTCAAGATCTATTTAGGGCTTGATGACAGACTTTACGTGGGGAATAAGGAAGAGGAAAGTATTAACCCTAAAGTTTTTTTGCATGAAAAATGGAGGAGATGATAATGCCATTTTACTGAGACAGCAAATTCTTATATAAAAAGTGTTGTCAGACTGGGCTTCCCCATCCTGAACTTGGGTAATTAATGTTTTCAACTTACTGCAAGACCTTTATATTCATCCCTGTTGATTTTTTCATTTCTTTGGCTCATACTTCCAGTCGGTTCGGATATTTCAAAATCTTTAGTCTATCATCCAATGTCTCCTGTAAATCCTCCCTGCTTTTTATCATCTACAAATTTGGTAAGTCATACTTTGTAATCATTTACTAAGTTGTTATTAAGCATGTAAAAAGAGGACAGAATTAAGTACTCAGCCCTTCAGTGCATCCTTAATAATCTCTCTTCAGGTTGGCACTGGTTCACTAAGCAATACAACTGAGGAGTGTAACTAGCACCAGCAACAACACTGAACACTGAGGATGTGCCTAGCACTTAATGTCCATTATTTAATTTATTCTTCATGAAATTAATTTTTTCCATCCTCAAATACTCACTGAGCTCTTGTTATGTGTCAGGAACTGAGGTAGGGACTATGATCATCCCCATTTTAGAGATAAGTAAACTCAGGCTCAGAGGTGAAGTAACTGGTCCTAAGTAACACAGTTAGTAAAGGACAGAGTTATAATATGAACCCCAGCTTGGAGACCCTCCAAACATATGCTGCTAAAAATTGAGTTTTTATTTTGTATATTTAAATTTTATATTTTTTTAATTCATAAGTCCAGCTCTAAGGTGTAAGTGAGCGCGTGCACTCATTAGTAATTTTTCCAGACCAGTTTCTCTGTTATTTATATCAAAGAACTTCTCAGTATTATCGCTAATACATATTATAATTTCTACATATTCTTCATGGCATCATGTTTTTAGTTAAACTGAGGGCTTTTTCCCACATCTACCCTCACAAAGTTCAGTTTCTTGATCAGATAATACAATTGTTCTCTCTTTATCTCTTCTTTCATGGTCAGCATTATAAATGATCCTGTTCAAATTCTAATATCTTTATTAGGTTAGAAACCAATTATTTGTAGAAGTCTAAGAAATGAAGATTTTTTTTATATAGGTGGGATTTGCTGTTTACATTTTAAGAAAAATTGCTGTATTTCAAAAATATTTTTTATAAAATGGGATAGTTGAATTTCACAATATTCCCTTTGCACACAAATAATAATAACAAAAAGTTGTGAGGTTGGTAATTTAAGAAAATAAATGCAAATAAGGTAAACAAGCTTCTGAACAAACAGGACTCGTCCTGTCTCCAATTCCAAAGAAATATTCCCAGAAGAAGAATGTTCTGGTTTGAAAAAAAAAAAAAAAAAAAAAGTACAGAATTAACCCAGAACATACTTGGTTTTTACCAGTAAGTCAATGTCATTTCAGAAGTGTGACACTCTATGTCCAGGAGGTATATAAAAAATTTCTGTCAATATCAAAACTCAATAAAAATTTTTCAGTTTAGACAAAGAATAGTTGTTTTATAAGGCTTATCGGTACAAGACATTATATAGCCAAGAAAATGTTACCAAAAATCTAACTGGCTATGATGACTGTCATTTTAAAATTCAGGAACACGACAGAGGGGTTTTACCCAGTAAAGTCCCAGTAAAGTCTCGGCACTCAGCTTCTAACACATTATAGGTTTTTCAAAGACTGTATTTATTTAGTTTTAACAACAAAAGAGCTACATCTACTTAGTTTCTCACTTACACGCAAAACATACTTCTTCAAGCATCAAAATAAATGTTTCCTAAGCACTAACATACCTAAGAAAATTCACTCACCTCTAAGTTTCTGGAGGTCCTCCTTCAAATCAGGCCCTGCAAGCATGAAGATACTTTCTGACACAGGATTCTTATCAGTAAGACTTTCATTGCTGGTATTCACAATAGCTGTACAGTTCAGTAATGCCACATCTCCTTTCCTGAGGAAAATAAATAAGAGCAAGTGTGGGGAAGAGGAGGCAGATAAGAAAGCTAGTTTCTAATTGTTTCAAAACATTCTATCTTCACTCCCTTCACAACATTGGTTTTACCAGTTCACAAGCTTAAGCAATAGTAAAAAGTTGTTCCTGATTCAGAAAGGCTAATATGGCATCTCAGATAGATCTTGAAAGCAATTGCTATAACCCTGAAACCCACAAAACCATCATGTCATTCCATTGTTTCTTACATAAGAGATGTGTGTGAGATGGAGAATGACAGCTAATGGGAACAGGACTTTGGGGTGATGAAAATGTTCTAAAATTGACTCTGGTGATGGCTGCACAATTTTGTGAATATACTAAAAACCACTGACTTCTACAATTTAAACTAGTGCATTTGTATGGTATATGAATTACATCTCTAAAGCTTTTTTTAAAAACAGAAATGTACTACTACTACTACATGCAACAACACAGACGAACTTTCAAATAATTGTGCTGAATGAAAGAGGCCAGATTAAAGAAAGAGTACACGATTCCATTTATATAAAGCTCTAGAAAATGCATACTAATCTATAGTGACAGAAAGATGAATGATTGCTTGTGGATGTTGAGGCAGGGAGGGGCAGGAGAGAGGGATTACCAAGGGACACAAAAAAACTTCTGGGGTGATAAATATATTCACTATCTTGATTCTGGTGATGGGTTCATGGGTGTATACATGTCAAAATTTACCAAACTGTACACTTTAAATATATGCAGTTTATTGTATGTTAATTATGTCTCAATAAAGCTCTAAATGTGTATGCAAAGTAATATTTCAATAATGCAAGGGTTCACAAAAAAGAGTTTAGAAAAAATTATGAAAAAAAGAAATTAGAAGAAATTATGAGAAAGTATTATTATATCATGATATGATTTAACCAAGGAATTACCAGAGAACCACTTTTCCATTGATATCCTTATTGTAAAGAAAAGGTGATCTAATAGTCTCTTCCTGATATGTTTCAGCTGCAGTATCAGAAGTAGGTAATTGTTCTTCACAAGAATTGCCCCAGCTTGGTAGTGTATCCACATCCACAAACTGGGAAGGTGCACCCAAGGGATCCATGGAATGGGAACTTCAGCTTGTCTTTTCCCAAATTCCTCAGCAATTCAATATTCACTGTAGACTTTAGCTTAAGAGAAAAGAAAGAATCATTTTAATAGAGAAGCACAGGTATTACTTTACTTCTATTAGAGTAAAAAGCAAAACTCTTGCTGTGAAATGCTCCAATAGTACACTGTGTGATTACAGTTACTTAAACAGTCCATTAAAAAATCAAACGTACAACAATGAATTACTATGGCTTTTTTAAAACAGGAAGAAAGAGGGATTATTTAAACACAAATTATTTTCAAAGAATTACAGTCATTTAAATAATCACACGGCCCATCAATTCTACTTTCCAGAAACACAGGACTATTCATTCAACATTCATTGGGTGTCTGCTATTGGCGGGGTAGGGGGAGTGTCAGGTGCTGCAAGAGATACAAAGATAAATAATATGTACAACTTAAAAAGTTCAGTCTAATACGGAAGATGAGAAGCAGGGAGGTTACTGCAATCAGGTAGTAAGAGATAATGGTCTGAACTATGTAGAGAAACAGATGGAGAGGAAGGCATAGATTTGTGAGGCAACATACAAAGGAAAAATTAACAGGATTTGACAATTTATAGCATATAGTATATGAGACACCGATGTGGTATAAGGTTGGTTGTACAGAAATGTAGAAAGTAGCAGAGAAGGGTAATAGGAAGACATGTAGTGCCAAGTACCACAGAAACTCATAGAAAATTTAACATGATACTTCATTTGGCAATAAGTCAGATAGCCATTTCAGTAAAATGGTAGATTCGTTCATTCAATAAATCTTTATAAGCAGCTATTATGTGTCAGGTATTGTTCTAGTTACTGGGGACACACAGTGAATAAGACAGAACAAGTCTCTACCCTTAGAGAGCTGATGCTTCCTTGAAAGCACATGAAAAATGATAAACAAACAAGCAAGCAGGTATCTAATAAAACGACTGGAGGCAGTGAGTATTATAAAAAAAAAAAGGTTATATCTGAGCAGAGAGCTAAATAAAGTGAGAGAGCAAGCCATGTGAAGCTCTGGAGGGTGCGTCAGGCAAAGGGAATGGCAAGTACAAAGGGCAAAAGGGCAGGGAGGAGCTTGGTCTATTCCAGAAGAGCGTAGAGGCTGGTTTGGCTAGAGTACAGTGAGCTAGGTAATGAGTAGCAGGTGATGAGGTTGGTGAGCCAAGGAAAGGCCAGATGATCTAGTTTGTAAGCCATGATAAGAAGTTCAGATCTTAATGTAAATGAGGGTAAGCTATTAGAGGGTCCCTATAAGGATAATGACTTAATATAAATATATGAAAAAGTTACTCTAGCTACAGTGAAACTGAGTGGGGGCAAGAGTAAACACAGAGACCAGTAGAAAACGACTGGAGTAATCTAGGTGATGGTGATGAAGGTGGTGAAGAATGGTTAGAATTGGAATGAATTTTGAAGGTAGGGTCAACAAGACTTTCTAAATGCACCTGAGGGGGTGAGGGAAAAGAACAGAATCAAAGGTTCCTCCTAGATTTCCTGCTTGAGCAATTAAATAGATGGTAATGCTACTTAGAGAGAAGGAAAAGACTGGAGTAGGTTGCAGGTGGAGTAATAATCAAGGTACTTTTTTCCTTATGTTTTTGCATGTGTTAGTTTGAGATGCCCATTATATGCCCAAGTGTGTATATCAAACATGCAATTGGCTGGCTACATGAGGCTAGATAGAGCCCAGAGGATAGGTCAGGCTAGATATAAATTTGGAAGTCTCAGCATATGGATGGTATTTAAGACCACCAAGAGAGAAAATGCAAACAGAGAATAGATCCAAGGACTCAGTCCTAAGGCCAAATTTAGAGGCTGGAAAGAGGAAAAGTTAAAAAAAAAAAAGATAGAAAAGCATTGATAAGAATGGAAGATCTGGAAAGTGTGGTACCCTAAAAGCCAAGTGAAGAAAGTAATTTTAGATAGAATGCTCAAGAGGGATCATCTAGGGTTAAATGCTACTGAAAGGTTGAGTAAGGACTAAGAACTAATTAGTCTGTTTGGTAAATTGGAGATCGCTGGTAACACTGAACATACATGAGAGCAGAGAGATGATTAGGGAATGACAGCTGGTATGTGAACTTCCTGAGAAGCTTTTCTGTATGATCCTAATGTTTGTTAAGAGTCAAGGAGAAAAAGCATGCCCTTCTATACCTAATTTCTTGCTGTTTCTTGCTGAGAGACATGGGATACTATTTGGAATGAACCATGGATTTGACACAATATTCTAATTCCTGCACCAACACTGTGTGGTAGGAAATGTGCTCATTTATATAACAACTTCAGAAAAGCCTTGTAGATCATACCAGGATAAAATTGTATCAGAGGATTATTCTTATTTGTTACTAAGTACTCCTTTGATATTATTTTGAAATAAATAAACTAATTTTATCTCAAAGTTGGTGTTTAGTCCATCCAATTGGCCTTTGAAACTAGAGGCAACCACAAGTCCTGTTCATCAGTTCACAAGTATTCAGCCTGGAACTGGACAAGCTGAACAGAGTACAAGTGAAGGCTACACTCACTGTCTATGGCTGAACTGCCTTGAGCTCAATGGAATGACACCCTGCAGAAATTCATAATTTCAAAAAATTATCCACAGGTTTTTGGTGACAACTCATGCTGAAATTTCTTAACCATAATATTAAAAATTTCATTAAAAACAAACTTAGTTTTCATTTTGCAAACTTGAATGTCAAATTACAGGACAAAATCACTTCTTTAAAATAACTTTTCTTTCCAATTCTTAGTAATACTCACTTATAGAACATTTGAAAGATACCAAAAAGTAGTTCCTACCTTTTTCTGTGATAGGTAAAATCATAAGGTACGTACAATTTTGAATCCGGTTTCTTTAGTATTTTAAGGTAAATACTTCCGTATGCAATTACACTTTGAGGCAGAAGCAGAATGGTAAAAGCTTGGGCTCCGTTATCAGAAGGCCTGAGTTTGGGGTGAGGACCTACCACCTAATAGTCATATCATCTTTGACTCTAAACCAGAGTTTTCTTATTTCTAAAATAGGAGTAATGTACTACTATGGTTATTGTGAGAATTAAATGATATAATATGTATTAAAATTGCACAGCAGGGACTTCCCTGGCGGTCCAGTGGTTAAGACTCTGCCTTCCAATGCAGGGGGTGCAGGTTTGATCCCTGGTTGGGGAGTTAAGATCCCACATGCCTCTTGGCCAAAAAGCCAAAAAAACATAAAACAGAAGCAATATTGTAACAAATTCAATAAAGACTTTAAAAAAATGGTCCATATCAAAAGCATCTTTAAAAAAAAACTGCATAGCAGAGCACCTGGCATCGAGCAAGGCACAATAAAAGTTACAACTTCCTCAGAGCCAATGTGAAAGTCACCTGCAACACTGTTGAGATAAAGAGATGTTTTCATGTGTGGCAAAGACCAAGACACTCACTGTCAAAGACTCTCTAATGAGCATCAGATAAACCAAAAAACAAATTGGTGAATTAAGATACACTCTTAATTATCTCAATGTCTGCCCTTGTAATGACTTGTTAACCCCTAACACCTAGGTCAAGCCTACATCTGTTTTCTCTAATCTGCTCCTGTGCCAGTAGGGAAGAAGAAAATCAGAAGTTATCCTCTCTGCTGTCAAAACAAATACATGGTTTCCTATGTTAGCTTGGCCCTCCATCAACACTAACAGAAAACTGTTTTGAGTCATTCTTGGATGACTCTATGCTATTCCACACAGCATCTGTGATAGACAGCCTCCAAGATGTCCTTCAATGATACCTGCCTCCTGATATTAATGCCCTTGTGTAGATGCCTCCCATAATGAATAAGGCTGGCCAGTGTACCCAACTGGATACTGCAGAAATGACAGTGTGTGACTTCCACGGATGGATCATAAAAGATATTGTGGCTTCTGCCATGCTCTCCTGGACTGCCTGTTCTGGGGAAGTGAGCTCTCGTGACATGGGGACACTCATGCAGCTCATGGAAAAGCCCCTGTGGGGAGAAACTGAGAGTTCCTGCCAACAACCAGCATGAACTGCCAGACATGGGAATGAATCACCTTGGATCCTCCAGCCCCAGCTGACATCTTGACCACAACCTCATGAGAAACCCTGAGCCAGAACCACAAGACTAAGCAACTTTTGAATTCCTGACCCATAAAAACTGTGAGGTAATAAATGCTTATTTGCCTATTAGGTCCCAGGCATTCATTCATTCAAGCACTGTTAAGTGCTGAGTCTCTGTCTAATGGAAGAGATAGCCCCACAAAAATCACACAAAGATATAATCGTAGAAATACATACATAGTTAAAATGTGATAAGTGTCCTACAATAAAGAAGGGGGGGAGCTATTTAAATTGAAGAGGCAGAGAATGTCTCTTCCAGATAGTGAGAGTTGAGACCAAAAGTAGAAGAGTTTTACAGGCTGCAGAAAGGGTACATCTGGGCGCCTTAAGGCAGGAAAGAGCCTAAGACACTAAAGGAACAAAAGAAGGCCAACTGTGGAAGTTACAGAGAACCACAGGGTATTAGATATGTTACAAATATGCTTTCTAATCCTTACAATAATCCTGCAAAGTAGGTATTAGAACACTTATTTTACAGTGAGGGCACCAAGACCCAAAGGTTCAATTATCAGCTCAAGGTAACAGAACTAGTAAGTGGTACCTTGAGATCCAAATCAAAGACCAGCTGGCACTAAAACCTGTGCCATTTCCATTACATCATATCCCATTGCCTTCCTTCTTTTCCTGATGCTCTGAGAAAAGAGAAGTCATTGTTCAAATTATCTCAACTTCTCTCCAACTCAAAATGTCTCTATCTTCATTCACTCTTTCCAACTTCCAAGTGATTTTCAGGTATATTCCACACTTTTAAGCCTGCCAAATCACCTTCATTTAAGCATTTTACTGCACCTGACTAGCTTTCCTCTAAGAGAATGTAATAACATCAAGTATCCCTTCACTACACCTGATCTCTCCTTCCCCTGAGTCTCTTGCTCTCAAATTTTTTCCCTACCCCATTTCTTCAGAATACCAACAAACTCCTCTTTTCACCATTTAACTTTAAGAGTAATCTGTTTCACAGCTCTACTTCCTTTTCCTCCATGTATTCAACCCACTGAAGTTCTGTTTCCATTATTCCATCAATAATTCTCCAAATGTCAAGTCCAAGAGCGAATCAAATTTTAGCTGCATCCACTATTGATTATTCCCTCCCTGAAACTCTATTATCTTCTTTGACAGTGCACTCTGGTGGTTCTCCTATATGTCCAACCACATCTTGTCAGTATAGTTTGTTGGATCTTCTTCCAAGATCTTAAAAGTCATTGTGACACACAAGATACTGAGTGTTAAATGAGTAATAGGTAATGTTCAGAGCTCTTACTGTAGAGCAAAGTTTAATGGCATTATATGAAAGTGTCATGGCATTTAACAATGAATTCTTTTTCAGCTCCATCTCTAAACAGAAATGTATTTTTCTCATCAAAAAGAGATTTAAATCTCCCCCTCCCCCAACACACACACCTTGGCAATAAAGCCAATGGAGCAGCAAAGCCAAGCTAGGCAGGAAAATCTGATCCTTGATCCTTAAGGAACAGTGGTTCTTAACATTCTTGGAGTCACAGACCCCTTGGAGAATTATATGAAATATAAAAACCCTTTCATCACCCAAGTTGTAACTACATGAGCTCATACAAGCACAGGTCTGGAAAAAAATCTGAGGGGTTTCTCAGACGCAAATTAGGAATCCCAGTGATAGAATACAGAGTGCTCGGATAAGGAAAGGAGAAGGGGAAGGCTACAATAATCTACAGCTTTAGCCAGAATTCTGGATAACATTAAAGAGCAGGACTTTCCACTGAAAATCAATTGATCAGTCCTGTATTTTGAACAGGTTCATAAGCAAACACAAAACCTTACTAAAAACGCTCCTGAAGCAAGACATTTACGTCCTAGGATCTCAAAGTTTACATGGAACAAACAGAAGATTGCAGAATCAGATCTATTTCCTTAGCCATACTATCTTAATGGTTATCTTCAGTACCTCCCTAGATGCGGATAAAGAGAACCCACTATGTATCTTTTACAATTCAAATTAGTAATGAGTATATAACAGTTCTTATTACACTGTAGCTCATCTTTTTTTTCTCAAAATCTTGTCAGCTTTTAGTTTAAGAAGTCCTCCAAATAGTGCTTTATATGATTAATTGGATTGGTTATAGGGATTAGACTTTTATTGTTCAAGACAGGGCAGAATCAGGCAGAACATCTTGGATCACTGTCTCAAAAAAATCTGATTTTTTGTCTGAATAAAGAGAAAATGATATCATTTAAAAGAGAAAAGAACTTTAAATCTGTTTTCTTATTCTTCAAAATGCTTACATTGATTAGATAGGCCTGGATAAAAGTACAAAGAGAGCTGGTCCATGCTTTTGACCTCCATTCATTACCAGCTCTATTTCACTGTTTTTGTATAAATTATAGGTTTACCATTCTCTATGTCTTTATGTCTTTGTATTTCAATATTTTAAACTTCAAGGTACTTAGATACTTCTGCACAATACCCCTATCCCAACACCAAATCTGTTATATTTAAGAATCATTCTATGCAAATAGAAAGAATGACTTTTTAGAAAGTTACTTATATGGAAAAACAAATGGAAGCAGTCAAATATGTCAACAATAAATACAGTATAACAAAAGATTTCTAAGTTGTGTTAATAGCCCAGGTCAAATTTAACACCATCATTCAAAACCAGCCAAACACGTGCTCTCTCTAATGGTGAGTTAGTAGTACCACCTTCATATTAAAAGAACTTTACTATGTTTCATCTATCGATGTCTAAACTGAAGAAGATGATTCCTGTGTACTGGTTTACATGTGTGTGAGTGGCAGGTTCTGGGTCTACTGTGCTGTGTCGTGACTGTCAGTGTTTCTCTAGTTTTGCAGTAACGCCGTGTTGTTATTTATGCTCTGACAGACTGTCACGTGGTAGGTTCTTTCTCAGGATCTCAATTTAACTATTATTTATTGATATATCGTCGCCTTTGAAACGCTTCTACTGGCACAACTTATTGTTAAAGTTTTGACTCCAAAATAAAAAAAGAACTTTACTATGTTTCAATTATAAAATTAATACATTGAGCAATTCTGAAACTTAAGAAACTAAGGTTGTGCTCTTGAAGTAGTGCATTGGGAAGTTATAAGATGCATTATCTTAGCACTCAATCGAAGTTGCTTACAACAACTTTCATTAAAATTATTTTTTCTGGGAATTCCCTGGCGGTCCAGTGGTTAGGACTGGAGAGGGCGCAGGTTCTATCCCTGGTCAGGGAACTAAGATCCGGTAATCTGCGCGATGCGGCCAAAACATAATAATAATAAATAAAACAAAATTATTTTTTCCATTTGTGATTGTCCTTTCCCATAATATTTAATAATGTTAAATTAATTTTTAAAGATAAAATCATGACTCATTCTAATACAAAAGTGAACATGGTTCAAGATTTTATTTAACTCACAAAGGAACCAGCCAGATGGTTGATAAAGGGAGTCCCAAAATTGGGCTCATTAATAGATCAGGAATACTGAAATGAATGTACGTGAGGCAAAACTTCCACTCAACCTCTAAAAGACATGTAGAATTTTCATGTCTACAGATAAAATGATTTAGTATTGACAGTAGTTATCTACAGTTTATACAGCTATAAAATAACTTTCTTAGAATCAGATAATACAAGGGGTGTCATCGAGATGGAATCTAGACTATGTACTAAAGCACGTTTTCTCCTCATATATATACACTTTTTTCGTATATTAGCCATACACGCTCACCTAAATGCTCCCTTCCCCATCAAACTTAACTGAAGTAAGTCTGTTGCCACAATTTCCTCCCTTCTCATTCATCCAATCCACCGTAGTCTTGTTTCAAACACCTACACTGTTACATCTATTTACAGCCTGATCATATCCGTTCTCTACTCTTATCACTTTCTTGAATATGGCAGACTAGTGAACATGTCTTAAAAACTCAAGAAACGCCTGAAGAAAATCAAGTAATATAGATAAAAGTCTATTTTCTAAGCTATTTTCTATCTTGAAGGCACAGGCTTATTTCTTTTATATACCTATATGTTAGCTTCAATCTTCCACAGCTACAGACATCAGAACTCCATAAACACTTTTATGCAGCCCAAGAATAAAATCGGACAAAACTGCAAGAAAGAAAAGCTAATTCCCACTTGGTGACAGAGTACCTAAAGCCTCAATTACCAAGCTAGGAGGAGTCAGCCCTGGTCACTTCCCCCTCCGGCGACCAAGGAGCGGAAACCAAAAGCCAGACCAATGTCACTCCAGGGACTGCGGAGATCCAGACAACTCAGCATCCTGGGCTCAGCGCCTACCCAGCCCTGATTCGAGCAGCTCTCGGTCCGTGAAACGCCCAGTCCACACGAGCGACCACGCAAACTCGACTCCTGCACCCCAGGGCGCGCGCCTCCCCAGGGGCTAGAGCACCACTGTCCCTTGTGCCCGGGTCTGCCTATCATCTATCTTCTGGTGGGTAACTTCTCCCCGACAGCGCCTCGGGCGAGAGGAACCAGACCAACAGCAGAGGGGGGAGCGCCAGGTTCATTTTTGCGGAGAACTGACAAAACCAGCCCTCTATGCCCGCACCCCCAGCACTGGCCAAGTCCCGTGCGCCTCCCGCCGCGCCCCCGGCCCGCTCCGCCCCGCCTTCCTTCCCGGCCTCTGTCCCGCCTCTCACAGCATTCCGGAGGTCCCATCCGGGAGGTAGGCACGGCGGGTTAAGTTCCTCGTGGAAAGCGGCCGAGCGGCATCCCCGGACAAGCCTTGCCAGGAGCTCCGCGGGCAAAGCAGCCAAAGTCGCAGGAAGCTGGAAAGACCAGCCGCAGGAGCCCTGGCAGGCGAAACACCGCCTTCCGCTCCCGGCCGGCGCTCACCAATCAGAGCCCAGCTCTTACGTCATTTCCCCCAGGAGGCAAAGGGAACGTCGGGCGGAAGAGGCTTCTAGAGCGGACCCGGAAGGGGTGGGTTCGACGGGCGGGTCCAATCAGCCCGGAGCCTCGTGGAGGCCAAGGTAAGGTACTGTGGGTTCGCGGCGGCCGAGCGTGTTTTGCTCCGCTCCTCGGGTTTGTTTAGTCCTGGCTGAGGCCTTCCTGGTGCTGCCAGCAGCGGGCGAGGCAGGGGGATTTGGGGCCGGTCTCGAGGGTGGAGGGGCACCTGGGCCACTGAGGGAGCCCCACCGCCGTCCCTGGGAAGCCGGCCGCGGACACCCGAAGCTGGCGCGTGCGGTGTTGAGCTAGTTCACCTGGCGCCTGCAGGGCTCGCCTGAGGATGGTCTGGCAGCGTGGTGGGTGTGCGGAACCCCCACTTCACCCTCTCCTGACTGAAGAATTGGTTTAGGGACATCTGACAGGTCTGTTCCGGCGGTCCAGCCTTTCAGCGCATCATAGAAGCATGTTTTCGGGGGCTGTGGGTTAAGAAGCAGGGGTGGTAGGGGCATAGAGGAAGGTTAGGTCGTGAGCTCTCTCCGAAAAGCGTATGGAAGTCGTATGGAAGATCGTTGAAGTTTTGAGGCAATGGAAAAGGCTTCCCTTGCCTCAAAACTTCAAAGGAGAATTGGACTAGCCCCAAAGGAAGTGGGCCTCAGAGGGTAACACTTAGGTAGACGGGCGAATGCATGGTATTCTAAGGGGGAGGAACAGTTTGAAGAAGGCAGGTGACAGGACAAGGAGGGAAACCAGCTAGCCTGACAGAAAAGTTTATGCGAGAACTAAAGAGGAATAGATAGGTTGAGTTCTTGCGAACTGCACACTGTTTAGCTCTTAAAGGGTTTTGGGGTAGGATTAGTGCGTTTGAAAAGATTAGTCAGGTAGTATTAATGACTTTTAAAAGAAAAGAATGAAAAACATTGAGGTGGAGGTGCTACATAGTGCAGGAACCCAGTGTTAAAGAGCTGGAACAGAAAGTAGTGGAAAGAGAGAAAAGGATCCTCCTTCAGAGAAACAGGTAGAAGTTTCTGACAAAAGAGAGGACGGAGGCAAAGAGAAATAGTTTAGTGGTTAAAAGAGGAAATTTTGGAGTTTGGTTTGTAATCTGGCTTTGGCACTTAAAACCAGCTGAATGACTTTGAGCTAGCTATTTCATGTCTCTGTGTCTAGTTTCCTTGTCTGTAAAATAGGGATAAGAATAGTACCTATCTTGCAAGGTAAATGTGAAGGATCCTTTTAAGCACTTGACATGTATTAACCCACTTAATTCAATTAATTAATTATGATTAATCCAATTAATAAATATGAAATTAACTGCATGTGTTTACTCAGTTATATACATTTTAATGTATCAGTTACCATATAGTAAGCACTCTTTCAGTATTGGCTGTTTAAATAATATTAATGAGCCAAAGGTTACTACAAGGTTTTGAGCCTGAATGGCTTGGAGAGCTGTGTGTTTTAGAGTCAGAAAAAAATGAGTAGGGTTCAGGAAGCAAGGTAGGTTTGGTTTTATACACGTTAAATGTGATACTGCAACGTGTTCGGATGGGGATGTCTAATAAGCTCTGGGAGCTATATAGTTAGTATTCAGGTATGTGGGCTGGACTGGAAGTAGGGATGTGGTGGGTCCCTGGGCCTAGGCATGCTGTATGAAGTCTCCAAGGAAAATACTGTGGTAGATAGCAGAAGACTACCATGAACAACAATTACAGTTAAGGGGCTGGGGCCAGAGGAGTAAGATGAATTGGTAAAGAATTGATCAAATGGCCCAGGTTAAGAGCGTTTTTGCCATGTTAATATTATCTTTCCTTCATTTTTAACTGGCTTTATGTTGGTTCCTAGGAGAAGAAAAATGAGGCCTGTAAGTGGTCATTAAAAGAAAGTATTAGTACAGGCATTGAATATTTTTTCCTGTTAAAGTAGACTAAAACATCAGGTTGTAATAGAAAGAGACCCTGTAGCGTTAAACCAAACAAACTGAACCAACAACAACAACAAACAAAAACAGCTCCAGGAGAAGGCTGTAACTTCTGTTTAGTATTCTTGTGTTTTTTAAGTTGCACCGGTGTTTGGGGGAATACCTTTCACATTTCCATATTAAGAGCAGACAAGCTTAATTTATCTCTTTCACCAGTTGTCTCTTATGGTAACCAAGTGTTTTCAGTGAATCTGATTTAGTGCAGTTGTTAAAACCAAAGCTGGGTCCGCCCCCCTGTGGGCAGTCAAGCCAGTCTACTGACACCGGGTTGTGGTGAAGGAAAGTGCAGCTAATGCTCAGAAGACACCCCTCCCCCGCACTGGCTTTCAGGGAAAGGTTTTTAAAGTCAAGGTGAATGAGAGGGGGTGGGGCATGTGATCAGCTGGTGGGCATTCTGCTGATTGGTTGGTGGTGAGGTAATTGGGAGTCAACACCATCAACCTTCTAGTTCCAACTGGCCTGGAGTCTCCGTGCTGGTGGTCAGCATACAATTAACTTCTTCCACCTGGTTGGGGTTTCAGTATCTGCAAAACAGCTCAAGGATATGGTTCAGAATATTATCTCCATAGCCCTATGAGGAGGAACGTAAAGATCCTTGATTTTGTTTAATGGCTAAAACTGTTTTTATTTTGTCTTGCTTGATTCCTTCGTTTCTGCATTTTCTCACTTCTCTGATTACATTTGCTCTTTGGAACTCAGGGAAGGCTTAGGAGGCTAAAGGTTTTCTACTAACGGGAGGCAGGTGGAGGACATGGTGCAGCGGGGGGCGAGGGGTGAGGGGCGGCGGTGGTGTCTGACCTGGGAAGGCCCTGTAGTGTCCTGCTTAGTTACACAGGAACTATGGCAACTTTGAAAAACAGTGTGCCAAGTTGTAGTGGTAGTTTTTGCGTGCCAAGGGCAGGTGGCTGCCCTGCTTTGGAAATCCAGGACATACCTGCACGTATTAGTTACAGTAGTTCTCAAAGCGGGGAACCGCAGCAGCAGCAGCATCACTTGAGAACTTGTTAGAAATGAAAAATCTTGGGTCCCACCCCAGACCTACTGAATCAGAAATAGGCCCTGGGGATGCGCGGTGTAGGTGGTTCCCAGCAATTTGTTTTCATAATCCCTTGGGTGATTTAGATACATTCTGGAGTTTGAGAGCCGCTGTGCTCGAAGGTAAGTGCCACAAGATCAGGGATTTTATCTCTAGCGTCTAGATCAGTGCCTGTCTCATTATTAGTGGGTTTACAATAAATGCTCACCAATAAATATTTTCAGTCTCGGCCTGTCCATCTCCGTGTAAAAACTTTGATGGTAGTTGAATGGGCAGAAGCAAATTGTTGAGCTGCATTGAGGCCACATGTCAGAGTTTGTGAGGTGGCCATGACAGTGTGACCAATCCGAAACTTGAGGAGTGAGAGATTACACATTGAGTCAGCAGTGAATAAAAAATGGAGATGTCTGGGTATTTTATGTCAGTAATATATTCAGAGTAAATGAAGGTTTAAGCAACCACAGGTCATGTACTTTTAAGCACATGATACACAGTCGGTGTTTGCCAGCCTAGCAGAACCAAGGTACCCAAAGAACTCAGTTTTCTTTGTCTGCAGGTGCAGCTGCCTCACTTGTGGTATCAGATGTTAGAACATGGGGCTCACCAGGCAGTACCTACGCTATGTTGCCAGTGCAGTCTTTGGCCTTATTGGCAGCCAGAAGGGTAATATTGTCTTTGTGACACTTCGTGGTGAAAAAGGACGCTATGTGGCAGTACCAGCCTGTGAACATGTTTTCATCTGGGACGTAAGGAAAGGAGAGAAGGTACGTGAGAAATCACCTAGATTGATATTGATTTATGGGTATTTGAGGGTGGAGGCAGAAGTGGGAGAGCTCTGCTTTGTCATGCACAGACTTTTTTTTATTTTTTTTATGTGTGTGCCTCTAGAAATTTTTTGTTTTCCTTTGGGTCTAGATAGCCAAGCATCACATTCTATTGTGCTCTTCTACACTATATTTCTTCTTTTTTTTTTTTGCTGTACGTGGGCCTCTCACTGTTGTGGCCTCTCCCGTTGTGGAGCACAGGCTCCAGACGTGCAGGCTCAGCGGCCATGGCTCACGGGCCCAGCCGCTGCGCGGCACGTGGGATCTTCCAGGACCGGGGCACGAACCCGTGTCCCCTGCATCGGCAGGCGGACTCTCAACCACTGTGCCACCAGGGAAGCCCTACACTATATTCTGAAAACCACAACCAAAAGAGCTTACCTCTTAGGTATTTATTTGTAGTGATATTTACAGGTAATTATTTGTAATCATTATTCCCAACATGTTTGTTTTTCTCTACTTTACCAGTTCTCCATTTTTCAAGTTCTTCTACTTGCCCTCACAACTAGTTATAGAATATTAAGCATTTAAAAGGAATATTGCTATGTTGACTGAATCTTTTCCTTACTTATGCAGATGAGGCCCAACGGTTGTTAAACTAGCCTTTGATATTTTGTATGACTCTGAATTCCCAAGCCTACCGCTTCTGCCAAACAAAATAGAGGCATTTTGATCTTGTCCACTCACTTTGTGACCTCCAAGAGGTTAATACTTGGATACTTAGTGTCCCCCAGCGTCCCTTGGGGATACATCACTGTAGCACTCCAGTGCCATGCAGGTTGGTTTCTGGGATGGGGCTCAGTTAAATCAAGGATGTGTTTATAACCCTTTATGGAAAATCATTTGGTGTTGACATAGAATAAGGACTTAGTAATTTATTCCATTGCCTGGGAAATTTTGGCATGTATTATGCTAATGTAGAGCTTTGGAGAAATAGTATAGTATAGCTTTACCTTTTCTTGAATGTTTCATTACCCAGTACAAATAATAATTTCTATATTAAAGAACTTGAGATAGAGTCCAGAGTCTCATTATTATTCATAAGAGTGATTTGGAATTACTGATGCTCTTAGTTTTACTGTGCCTGATTATTCCCACACTTTTTCCTTGATGACATGCTTAACTCTGCATTGTTTTTAATTCATATTATTTCAGATTCTCATCCTTCAGGGGCTTAAACACGAAGTCACTTTCTTGTGCCCCTCCCCAGATGGGCTGCACTTAGCTGTTGGTTATGAGGATGGGTCTATCCGAATCTTCAGTCTCCTGAGTGGGGAAGGAAATGTGACCTTCAATGGACACAAAGCAGCAATCACTTCCTTGAAGTATGATCAGCTAGGAGGCAGGCTGGCATCTGGGTCCAAGGTGAGACCTTGAATTAGGTGCCCGGACTTTAATCTAGCAAGGAGTGTAAGGCTACTGCTGAAGCAGGTTATTCACAAACATTGTTGCGTGAAACAGTGGGCACTCGGTGTACAAAACAGTATAGATGGTAGAATAGAGTGAGAAGGATGGATATGAATTGGGTGGTTCATTTTGTTTCCTGTCAGATTCACTGATAAAAGACTATTAAATACAGGAACAAGGTGAGGATGCCCATGATAGTTACTGTGTAACATCATTGTGGATATGCTACCCAAAACAGTACACAAATTAGGGGAACAAAACAAATTGGAAAAGGAGAGTCAAAATGATGATTCTTGGCCGTTCGCTTTGGTAAAATCGGTAGCTTTCCTATATCTCAGTCATCAGAAAATAGAATGTAAATGATTCCATTTACAAAAGTATGTTAAGTAATGGACACAGAAATACTGTGAAACTTTACTAAAGAATGTAACAGAAGACTTGAGTGAATAGAGACACAAACCATGTTCTTGAATGGCAAGACGAAATATTGAAAAGATGCTCATATATTCTAATTAGTTTATACAGATAAAGGAATTTAAATATTCCAAAGGTCTTTTTGTTGCTTTTTTAGAATATGACCAAATGATTTAAAAGAATATATGGAAAAACAAATGAATAATAAATAACAGAATTTTGGGAAAAAATAAAAGTGTTCCAGATTTCTTTTTTCAGGGTTAGATTTAAGAAGTTTCAGATATTAAAATGCATTATGAAGTCATAACTTATAATATGTTATATTAACTTGGCATTAATACAAAATAGTCAGATAGATTACTGCAACCAACTGGGAATCCAAGAAACAAATCCACTTGATATACCTAATTAGTATATTTTAAAGATGACATTTTTGATGAGTAGAAAAATGATGGATTACTTATAAACAGTTGGCTGACTATTTGGGGGGAAATTTAAAGTTAAAACTTTACCTCATGCTGTGTACCAAAGAGTCACGGATTAAAGACTTAAATATTAAGCTATGATATTTTAAGTAAACTAGAAGATATATAAATAAATATTTATTTGATATCAAGGTGGAAAAAGACTTCAAGCATATCAGCAAGGAAAGAAATTATAAAGGAAAAGACTGATAAATTTGAACGCTTGATATTTGAATATTTAAAACATTTGTGCATTTAAACACTATAGGGAAGTTGTCAAGAGTAAATCCTAAGAGTTCTCATCCCAAGGAGAATTTTTTTTTCCTTTTTTTCTTTTTATTATATCTATATGAGAAGATGGGTGTTAGCTGAAGCTATTATGGTAATCATTTCACAATATATGTAAATTAACCTGTAATGCCGTATGCCTTAAACTTATACAATGATGTACGTCAATTATTTTTTCAAAAAAACTGGAAAAAATAAAGGACAATGAAAAAGGGAAAGTATTTAATAGTTCCACTATAAAAGGGAAGGATTAATATGTCTTAATAACCAACAAACAAGTGAAAAATAAGACCCAAAGGAAGATGAAAGACATGACTTGGCAGTTCAAAGGAGGTGCAGAACGGCCAGTAATCACCATAGAGCATGTACAGAATTTCTCATTGGTATTCAGAAACGCAAATCAAATAAACATTGAGAGAGCCTTTCAACTTGTGAAATTAGCACTGTTTTTTGAGCAACTGATAATATCCAGAGATGAAGGGATGGGAAAACTGGCATTGTCATACATATCCTTGGTGGACCTTTAGATTGGTGCAGCCTTTCTGGAGATCACCCTGAACTGCAGACTTAAGATAGAAATACCTTTTACCCCAAGAATTTCCCTTTATAGTTTTTATTCTGATCAGAGATATGTACAAAGATAGAGGTACAAGAATGTTCATTTCTACATATTTATGATAGCAGAAAATTGGAAACTGCCTAAATGGCTGAAATAGAAAAAATTTAAAGTAAATTATGGTGTATCCTTAAGGTTGGTTATTATGTGAGCATTAAAAATGAGAACAGTCTGGAAAAACATGGAAATATATTAAATGAGAAAAAGGAGGAGAGTTATACAGTGATAGGAATAGCATGATCTCAGTTAACAACATATATGTATACATAAAGACTAGAATAGTATACAACAAAATATCTGTGGTGGTTATACCTGGATGGTGAAATCAACTGGTGTTTGGTTCCTCTGTGCTTTTCTGTATGTTTTCCAAATTTTCTATAAGGACTACATATCAACTTTGTAATAAAAATATTGTTTGTCAAGTTAGGCCTCATGTGGTGAAGAAAATTCTTCTGTATTTGATTCCTTTAGGATACAGATACTATCGTGTGGGACGTGATCAATGAAAGTGGCCTCTACCGTCTAAAGGGGCACAAGGATGCTGTTACACAAGCATTGTTTCTACGAGACAAGAATCTGCTAGTTACTAGGTAAAGAAATAATAAATTTCATTTCCATTTCTTTCTCTAGGTGAATTCATTGGAGAGGTTTTCAAAGAGGGAATTTGTTTCACTCCTTACTCGTATCTCCGCACTATACTCAAGCTCATGTGCTAGTTTCCTCTTCTCGCTGCTTTTCCTCTCTCTTCCCCTCCCTTCCCCTCCCCTCCCTTCCCCTCCCCTCCCTTCCCAAACAGCGTCATAGATGCTATCCAGAGTTATTTATAGCATTTTAAAATTCCCTTTTCTGATCTGTCATTATTTTCCCCTGATATCAGCTTTTCCATATTCCTTAACTCTTCAACAGACCTTGTATAGGATGAGCTGTCTACTTTCTGGATCCCTAGAAAGTCAGAAAAGCCAAATATGGAGTAGTGGGCAGATGTGAATACTAAATGTTTGTTTTAGCTTGCCTCTTGAGAAGAGACGTACTCCATACTTAGGCCTTCTGAACATCTCATAGGTTGAACCATTTGAAAGTTCCATTTGTATGGGTTAAAAATGATAGGTCAGATATCAGCAATTTCATATAGTTTAACCTAATATAATAGTTATCGTTCCTAAGGAATGGCCACCCAGGAAAGTTTGGGATCTTAGGTTTTGCCAGGCAGTAATTAGAAGAACCATAGTAATTAGAACCATAGAAGAACCAGAAGGCAGTGTAGAGGAGCAGCACGAAATGCTGTACCAGTGGTGGATTTGTTCCTGTGGGATAGGATGCAGGGACGTTAGTGTGTCTTGTTCAGATAACACACATTCTGTGAGGCAATGACTCTACTGTTCTCGTAGAATATACATACACCTTATAGCTTAGGGAATGTAAGGGAAAGGAAATAACACCGTGAGGTGGGATTATATAGGAAAGACTTTGTAAATTGGGTTTTTGTTTTTTTCCAGTTTTGTCATGAAGCAGGATTATATTAGATTTACATTGGTGAAGAAGCAGGGAACAGGCATTTGAGGCAGGAATAGTAGAGCCCATTGGCAGGGAGATTAAGTGCCAGTTAATGGGAGGTTTTAGGAATGGTGCTGAAGAGCTTGATTTTGAATCCATAGAGAACCTTGCGTTAGTGCAAATTTAGAAGATTAAGATTATCTGACAGTAGTATATTGGATGTGGTGAAGGAACAGATAGACAGAGACCGGATAAGTTATTAAAATAATTCGGGCAGTAGGACCTAACTTCAGGTTTGTGTACAGAAATGGATTGGGAGGAATTGAGGCTTGGAGACTTCCCAGAGGAGGCGTTTTCAGGACCTAGAGACTAGCTGGACGTAGGAGACAAGGGAGCAGGAGAGGTCTAAGATGTTTGTGTGTTAGAATGAAGGAATGTTGATGCTGTGGTGATGGAAACGGTGGTCAACTGGTCAAGTTCTACGTTCTGTAGCACTCTGAATTCAAGGTTATTTTTGTGCTTACAGATGGAACAGTTTATTTTTCTACCTGGGAATAGCCATATAAAGAGTTAGGATTCTTTACTTTTTAAAAGAAAGGTCAGGTAAATAGTAGCATTAGACGTCATTGCTGTGTATTGTCTTTTTAAGGCAACAAATAAGTCCTTGATTTTCCTGTTCAGTGATTCTTCCTAATAAGATTTTTTTCCTATTTCTTCTTCTAGTGGGAAAGATACCATGGTGAAATGGTGGGACCTTGATACCCAGCACTGCTTCAAAACAATGGTTGGCCACCGAACTGAGGTATATGTAGGGTCATGGGCCCAGGGAAAGAATAGCAAGGCAGAAAGGAAAAGATGGTTTCTTCCCTGGCCCTTTCATGGCTCTTTGTTTTTACTGCTAACAGTAATCAACATGTACTATCTTTAGAGAGAGAAGTTGGAGTGGTGGACAAAGTGCCAACCGTTAGAGCAGATGCAGCTGCTCTGGCATTTAGTAGAAATTGGCCTCGGATAAGTTTTTACCCATGAATATGGGTTTCATCACTTTTAAATTATAAGTATCCACCTTTATGATCATAGGGAAGTTTAACGATACTGTGTATACAGTGCCTGGCTCGGTGACATGTAAATAGCAAATTGTAGCCATTATAATAATTACCTGAACATAGATCTGTTCAATAGAGATCAGGGAATATTTTATATCTTTGCATCCTCCTTTCTGCTTTGTTCATACCAGTCATAGGTGAAGGTGATTAAGGGGTACAGACTTCCAGCTATAAAATATGTAAGCCATGGGATGGAATCTACACATAGGGTATATAGTCAATAATATTTTAACAACTTTGTATGGCGATGGATTGTAACTGGTCTTATTTTGGTGATCATTTCATGATGTATAAAAATATTGAATCACTGTGTTGTATGCCTTAAACTAATTTAACATTGTATGTTAATTATAACTCAATTATGTATATTTTTGCATATATATGCCCTAGAACATATGAGGAATATACACACCCTAGAATTAATGAGGAGGAAAAGCAGATTCTTTCTTGATTTGCAACAGTACTGTTATTTTCATTGTTTAGTTCATGGATGTTTGAGGCTAAAAATTATGCTCTGATAGACGTTAATGGAGCACCTTTCATTTGCAAGGCACTGCTGAAATCAAAGAAGTGCCACGCTTGAAAACATTATTTTGAGTGGCTTCTAGTTAGGATTTATTCTGAACAGCCATTATCTAAATTTAAGGATAGGAAATTACAGAGAAACTGCTAGTTACCCCATAAACAACACTTCCACCACAGATCATTTTCTTTCTCAAAGTGAGCTTTTTTGAAGTGTATTTTGAAAGGGTTGTCTTAATATTAGACTTTGCAGTGCCAAAGAGATTTCACTACAGTGTATTTAGACTTTTGGAATGTCATGTCATGTATCCTGGAGTTCCTTAATAACCATATTATTTGAATCTTTTTATACCCTGTAGGTGTGGGGGTTGGTTCTGGTGTCAGAAGAAAAGCGACTCATCACTGGGGCTTCTGACAGTGAGCTGAGGGCTTGGGACATAGCTTACCTGCAAGAGGTAATTGCTTTTCTTCTGATCATGGGCAGTGTCATGTTTTAGCAAATTCATAGGCTTGTTGAATTTAGAATCATATGTAATTTTTGAGTACTTCACATAGTATTGGAATTCTCTCTTACTGCGATTTCTAAACAATTTTTTTTCTTCATGCTATGGTCCATTGCCCTCATTTGCACTTGGAAGAAGGATAGCTTTAGGCTGACAGCTCTTGGTAATGTTAATGTTTTAGTCTGTAGGGCTCTTAGCTTGATATTCCTTGACCTTTGGGTGTCCACGGATGGACTTCCGAATATCTGTGACCCTCTTCCCTCAAACAAAAATCTATGTAAAATTTGTGTATGTTTATGTAAATATGTATATTCTGAGAAGATCTGTCACATTTTCTCAGATCATCAGAGATTTTGCATGGATGAAAGGTGTTATAGACCTTAGGGTTTAGCTGGAGTTAGGTGTGTGGTGTTGTGTCCAGTAGCCATTTTGATGGGTTCTTCATTAGTAGGCTAGGGTTTATCTTTTTTTTAATTTAAGGAGAAAATGTAACCTCTCTCGCAATGTCTTTGCAATTCATAATGCCAGTATTAATCTTTCTCTCTAGAATATGGTAGATCTTTCACCTAAGAAGGTTTTAAAATTAATGAGGTCATCATTTTTTCACCTTGTTATGAAACAATAGTCCTTATACTGTGGAAAGTTATTGGAGCTGGTCTAATGAATAATGTTTTGTTTGTGTTCTTGATGTGGTCAGTTTTTAATACATTCTGATGAATGTGCTGTCGTTGAAGAGGTTTGATCAGAGAGATCACTAAATGGAAGTTATCAGTGGCTATAAGGACAGGTTTCTAAGTCATTAGGGGTGAAAATCACCTCCTGGAACAAATTATTTCAGCTTTTTTTTTTTTTTTAAATAAATTTATTTATTTCTTTTTGGCTGCGTTGGGTCTTCATTGCTGCACGTGGGCTTTCTCTCATTGCGGTGAGCAGGGGCTACTCTTCATTGCGGTGCACAAGCTTCTCATTGCAGTGGCTTCTCTTGTTGAGGAGCACGGGCTCTAGGCGTGCGGGCTTTAGTAGTTGTGGCTTGCGGGCTCTAGAGCGCAGGCTCAGTAATTGTGGGCACGGGCTTTGTTGCTCTGCGGCATGTGGGATCTCTCTGGACCAGGGCTCGAACCCATGTTCCCTGCATTAACAGGCGGATTCTTAACCACTGAGCCACCTGGCAAGCCCTATTTCAGCTTTTATTTTCCCATTTTTATAAAACAGATTGAAGACCCAGAAGAACCAGAGCCCAAGAAGGTCAAAGGGTCTTCCCCTGGAATACAGGACACACATGAAGCAGAGGATGGTACCCTTGAGATTGATGAAGCTCCTGAGGATGTAATTCATTTTTGTTTCTTACCTTCAGTTGAGTTGAGTGGTGGGAAAGTATTCATTTTAGGGAAGATCTTTGTCACCTGCACTTCTTGGGATCATGTCTTTTCAGGGGTCAACAGAACTATTAACCTTCATCTTTTCTCTTGCTTCCTCTGCAGCGCATCCTTACATGTAGAAAAGCTGGTTCCATAATGCGGGAAGGAAGGGACAGAGTTGTGAACCTTGCAGTCGACAGGACAGGCAGGATTCTTGCTTGCCATGTGAGTACCAGGCTGAGGAGAAAATAACAAGGACTTGGCTGTTCCTTTAGAGACTTGTTCTTCTTTCGTATTCAGTGTGGAGGTGAATTTTTCTTTGGTCCTGTTAAGATTTCCTTATATGGTTTTGTGTGGACCTATATTCCCTAACTTCTGTTGCCTAACAACAGTAATTGCTCTTATTCTTCTTATTATTAGCAAACATTTATTAAATCCCTGCCTTGCTAAACAATTTAAAAGCATTAACTTCTTTTTTCTGTTTTTTTTTTTAACATCTTTATTGGAATATAATTGCTTTACATTGTTCTGTTAGTTGCTGCTATATAACAAAGTGAATCAGCTATACGTATACATATATCCCCATATCTCCTCCCTCTTGTGTCTCCCTCCCTCCCACCCTCCTTATCCCACCCCTCTAATTGGTCACAAAGCACCGAGCTGATCTCCCTGTGCTATGTGGCTGCTTCCCACTAGCTATCTATTTTACATTTGGTAGTGTATATATGTCCATGCCACTCTCTCACGTCGTCCCAGCTTACCCTTTCCCCTCCCCGTGTCCTCAATTCCATTCTCTATGTCTGCGTCTTTATTTCTGTCCTGCCCCTAGGTTTTTCAGAACCAATTTTTTTTTTTTAAGATTCCATATATATGTGTTAGCATATGGTATTTGTTTTTCTCTTTCTGACTTACTTCACTCTGTAAAAAGCATTAACTTCTTATTTAGTCTCAGAGTAACATTGTAGAAAGTGGTGAATTCCCACTTTACAGATGAGACAACAATCCCAGCGAGATTAAGTTGTCCGTGGTAATACAACTAGTAAGGGAAGAAAGAGAAATGTTCTTACAGAGAAAAAGCTAAATTACAAATTGCCTCTTCCTGGACTCACATCAACCTTTTGCCTTTCTAGGGGACTGATTCTGTGCTAGAAGTGTTTCGTATCCTTTCCAAGGAGGAAATTCAGAAGAAAATAGACAAGAAGATGAAGAAAGCTAAAAAGAAAGCAAAGTGTGTTTTCTTAATATTTACTACTAGTCAAGTATTGTGGGTGGGCCACATAGTACTAAAGGAAAAACTATGGCTTCTTTAAAGGAGTATTTACTTTGTTTTCAATTACCATTAAATGCTAGGGAAGATTTTATGGAGTGCTGGTAGTCCAAGTTTTTCATTTCTAAATACAGCTTCATAACTATCATATTCCTAGGTCTTGCACTCAGAGCCACACAGAACGAGAAAGGCAGTACAGATATTTAAACATGGCTTCTAAGTGATTTAATTCTGGGAGGCTAGCAGTGTTTCTTCAGTGACAACAGCCTATACAGAAGGAAGCCGGGTTGCATAGTGCTGACCTTTGGGACTGTGAGAAGGAAGACTGGTTGGACAGTTACATAATTGGCGTTTGGGGGCAGTATAACCTTACAAAAAATAGGTCATTATAGCTATAGAAATCAGTTTCTCAGTGGTTGAAATTTATCAAGTCTCAAAGAAATAAAAAGTCACCAGTTTTTAAATTTTTTATTTGCCAAAGCAAATCTTTTGAGACCTCTGGGGTTTTTTGGCATGGTTGGGTTATAAGTGCAGAGTATTGGATTTTCTAAAAAGCCCTGAAGTTAGAGAAGTTTGCCAGAAACACTTCAGTGGGATAGTTTGAACTGCAAAGCTTTGTCCCCAGAAATTTTATGGGCTTTTGCATTCAGAATCCATTTATTGAGGGTACCTATTGGATGGAATAACACTTCATATTAATTGTGTTGTGGTTCACAAAGCGTTTTTACGTACACTACATTGTTTAATCCTCACGGTAATCCGTGTGGTTAAGTGACTCTTCTGGGTTCAATAAAGGTTGTTGGTCTCAGACCAGAACTTGACTCAAGTAATAGCAAAGCTTCTTCTAGAAAAGTGATAGCATGATAGTCTTTTTTTTTTTCTCCTCTAGATTAAATTCTTGCAAAGAGGAGGAGGAAGACCTTGAAGTCAATGTTGAAATGACTCTGCAAGATGAAATCCAACGGGTGACTAATATCAAAACTTCTGCCAAAATCAAGTGAGTGAAAATGTAGTAGCTGAGGTATCTAAGAGAAGTATCTGAAGTGTTGCTACAAAATTGTATCGGCTTTTCCCGCTATTTGTAAGCAGTCTCTGCGAATTATGTATCTGGAGACAGTGATCGTGGCCTCAGCTCCTGCCGCTCACCATGGGCCCACTTACTCATCATCTCATATTTGTTTTCTTGTGATAGCTTTTTAGCTTTTTACTTACAGTGCTTTGCTGCCAGTTAAAAAGAAAAATGTATACCCCACATTCCAAAAGGATTTGCAGTCACTTATAAAAAAGAATACATGCACAGAAACAAATCAGAGCCAGTATCTGAGCTCAGATTTCTTGGACTTAAAAGCCTATATTAGACTACTGTCCAATACTCAGAGCACTCTTATTTGTAAAATCCTTTATACTTGTTCAAACTTTGTACAGATGGAGGGCATTGCAAAGCTTTTCTCCTAGAAAAAAATTAACCTTGTGAGCCAAGATGGTTGCTGGAACATTTATGAATATTTTCTCACGCAGATCCTTTGACTTGATTCATACTCCTCAAGGAGAGTTAAAGGCTGTCTTCCTTCTGCAAAACAACTTGGTGGAATTATATTCACTGAATCCATCCATGTCAGCTCCTCAGACTGTCAGGACAAACAGAATTACCATCGGGGGTCATCGCAGTGATGTGCGGACTTTGTCATTCAGCTCAGACAATATCGCTGTCCTTTCAGCAGCAGCTGATTCCATTAAGATATGGAACAGGTTTGTGAAATGATGCTTTCTATAGCTTTATCCAATAGTGTTTTCTTCCCTTTGAGTTAGTTTTTAATACTCTTGATGGTTAGTTATTCTTAGGGCCCTAAATACAGTTCCCTCAAAATGTATCTTCAGTGCATTTTGACTGTAGGCCTGTGGAGTTTGGAGTAGGAAAAATTGCCTTTTTAGATTTGGTATAAAAAATGTAAGTTTATTCCATGTCTGAAGCTTATTGCTGTACTTGGCTAGAGAAAAACACAAGCATACTTCCTACTCTAAATTCAAATAGGCTGTTAGTGCTTTACAGTACTTTTACCATGATTTCTCATTCCTCACTTTCCTAGATGACTATTTCATATGTTCTTACCTCACCTCACACCTCTAGCCCCTTTAAGCTGATGACTTCCTTGCCTCCTAGTTCACTGAAGAAATGGAATCATCTAGAAAATGTTCATATGCTCCCACCTTAGCTGCATCTGTATCCACATAATCTTTCTTCCTATGACTGTTGGTGCTCCTAACCAAAAGGTTATCACAAGCTATATTTCTCCTTCTAGCAATTTTCCTCCCTCTCTTGCATCATTAATCTTCCCTCTCTGTTGGGTCATTCTCATCAGCATACAGATAAACGCTATATAATCTCCCATCTTGAAGGAAATAATCCTGTTTCATCCTTATCTCTCTGTCCAATGATCTCCCCCTATCCTCTGACTCCTTTTCTCCATCAGGCCTTTATCCCCACCATTTCACCAAAACAGCTCTTGTCATCTCATCAGTGGTGTTCATGTTTCAAAATCCAGTGACCTATAAGCTTCGTTTGACACTCTCTTTGAATTGATAACTTTTCTCCTCTTTGAAACAGTTTGAATTTCATTACTTCCTCTTTCTCTGCTGGCTGTTTTTTTTTTTCTCAGTCTTGGCTAGACCCTTCTTACTTTGCTGACCTCTAACTGTTGGAATATTTCAGGGCAGAGTCTTCGAACCTTTTCTCTGTCTACACTCACTTTCTGTGATCTCTAGTCAGGTGGCTTTCTATATGCTGATAACACTTAAATTTCTATCTCTAGCCATAGCCTCTCCCTGAACTTCAGACTCTCATGACCAAATCTTTTGTTTGTATCACCCTTGGATGTCTAATTAGGCACCTCGGATTTTTATATGTCCAAACCATACTTGTGATCTTCATTTCTTCAATAGTCTCCCCACCCTCTGTTCCTACGGACTTCCCCATATTAGTAAATAATTACTTCCTGTGGTTTTTCTAGCCCAAATCCTTGTAGCCATTCTTGATTCTCTCATGTCCAGTGCATTAGCAAATCCTATCAGCTCTACCTTCAAAACTTCCCTGGTGGTCCAGTGGTTAAGAATACGCCTGCCGGGCTTCCCTGGTGGCGCAGTGGTAGCGAGCCCGCCTGCCGATGCAGGGGACACGGGTTCGTGCCCCGGTCTGGGAAGATCCCACATGCCGCGGAGCTGCTGGGCCCGTGAGCCATGGCCGCTGAGCCTGCACGTCCGGAGCCTGTGCTCCGCAACGGGAGAGACCACAACAGTGAGAGGCCCGCGTACCGCAAAAAAAAAAAAAAAGAAGAAAAAAAAAAAAAAAAAAAGAATACGCCTGCCAATGCAGAGGACACGGGTTCAATCCCTGGTCCGGGAAGATCCCACATGCCATGGGGCAGCTAAGTCCGTGTGCCACAACTACTGAGCCTGCGCTCTAGAGCCTGTGAGCCGCAACTACTGAGCCTGCATGCCACAACTACTGAAGCCCGCACACTCTAGAGCCTGTGCGCTGCAATTCCTGAGCCCACACACCGCAACTGCTGAAGCCCACCTGCCTAGAGCCCGTGCTCTGCAATGAGGAGCCACCGCAATGAGAAGCCCGCGCACCGCAATGAAGAGTAGCCTCTGCTCACCACAACCAGAGAAAGCCAAGACACAGCAACAAAGACCCAGTGCAGCCAAAAATAAATTAAAAAAAAAAAATGAGTATTAAAAAAAAAAAAAGCTTACCTGGAATTCAACCACATCTCATCACCTGCACTGCCACGACCTGGTTCAAACCACCAACATCTCTTATCTGGATTGTAATAGCTTTCTGACCAGTCTTCCATGCTTCCTTACTTGCCCCTCTGTGGTCTATTCTCAACACAGCGGCCAGTGTAATCTTTTCATAATGGAAGTTATAGCACTTCCAGGAGCTCCATCTCCCAAGGACTAACTACAAGCCACAGTCCTTACCACTCTCCCCTTCTCCAGTGGAGCCCCCCTGGCCTTTTCGTTATCCCTTACAGGTGACAGGAGCGTGCCTGTGTCATGGCTGTTGTGCTCCCTTTCTGCGTGGAACCATCTTCCCCTTTTGGCTAAGGCTTTCTCCCTCTCTTCTCATCACATGGCCATCCTGCTATCCCCTTCCCACCCTTGTACTCTTGGTCCCCTTCCTCCAGGTGCTATGTTTCTCCATAGCACCTGCTAGCACCTGATACACCAATATTTGTCTCATTTCCAGAGGATGTTAAGCTTTATGAGATTTGGGGCCTCTTCTGTTTATTTCATTGTTACATCTCCAGCACCTAGAACGGTACCTGGCATTCAGTAAATGTTGAAGGAAGTGGGCATTTGATATCTGTTTGTTGCATGGATGAATGTTTATGGTCCAATAAAATGAACTTTACTTGTAAGGATACGGTATGCTAATTCGACTTGCAGTCCTCTGGCCTCACTTCTTTGTAGTGGCAGTCTGTCGAGCCCAGGAGATGCTTTTCTCAGCTCTTTTGTAGAATCTGTTCCTTAGGATTGGGAGCCGCCATGAAAATAAACAAAGTTAGGTGCCGCTTACTAATTTCTCCCTTCACTGTAATAAGCCAGGGTTATTCAGACTTTATCCTTTCTCACATTGATCACTCTGTGTGGCTAAGTTTGTATGAAACGTACATGCTGACCTCTCAGATGGAGAAGCAGATTCTCTTAACATACAGGTTCTTTATTCCTTCTTTCTCACAGGTCTACACTGCAGTGTATTCGCACGATGACCTGCGAATATGCACTTTGCTCATTCTTTGTACCTGGTGATCGGCAGGTGGTCATAGGAACAAAGGTAAACAGGCTTTTCCATGGATTTGGGGGACTTTTTCTACTCAGTATTCTTAAAGTTGTTTGAGAAATATGCTTCCTATTTTAGCATATGGGAAACGTATTAGGGCCAGATAGTATGAGAGGGTGTTAGTTCATTGCCCTATTTTTTTGAGGTTTTTATTTTTATTTAATTTATTTATTTTGGGCTGCATTGGGTTTTCGTTGCTGCGCGCAGGCTTTCTCTAGTTGCAGCGCGAGCAGGGACCAATCTTCGTCACAGTGCATGGGCTTCTCATTGTGGTGGCTTCTCTTGGGCTCTAGACACACGGGCTTCAGTAGTTGTGGCTCACAGGCTCCTGAGCGCAGGCTCAGTAGTTGTGGCACATGGGCTTAGTTGCTCCGTGGCATGTGGGATCTTCCTGGACCAGGGATCGAACCCATGTCCCCTGCATCGGCAGGTGGATTCTTAACCACTGCACCACCAGGGAAGCGTGAGGTTTTTATTTTTAAGTTTTGTTTTCTTTGTGTTTTTTTTTTAAACCAAACCTTTTATGTCAAATTATGGAGAAAATTAAAATCATGACCTTGAGATAACTGTCACTAACATTTCGGAGATCAGCCTTTCATGCATCTTTTTATGAGCACACGTGTAATTGTGTTTTGAGAAGACTGATGATAAAAGACATTAAGTACCAGCATCATGCGTGGCAGATAGAAGCATTCGGTAAAGACAGCCTGACTGATGAAGTCCTCAGCTGCTAATCAGATTGGGAGATAACCATGAGGGAATAAGCGGACATGGATTTGGATTCAGGTTCTTCCCCTTACGAAATGGGTAATTTGGAGCAAGTCATATAACTTCTCTTAGTGTGTTTCATTATCTATACAATGGAATGGTTACACTTGCTTTTTGGCAGAGCCTTTTGTGCCAGATGGGCCTAGGTTTGAATCCCAGCTCTTCCACTTACTGGCTATAAGACCTTTTGGGCAAGTTACTCAACCCTGTGAGCCTTAGTTTTTTCATGTAAAATGATGTAAATAACCTGCCTCACAGTCTGCAAAGCACTTAGCACAGAGACTGGCTCCCAGCAAATAACTAATAAATAAGAACTGGTAGCAGAAGTAGCACGAATGGTAGTAGTAGGGGTGGTAGTGGGAATAAAGTGGAATAAGGTGTATGGAATATTTTGAAAAGTGCTTTGCAAGTATTTGTCATTATTATCCCCCTAAACTAATGCCATGTGTGCATGATTATTTTATTAGAAAAACCTATGTTATCATACTGGATATTTTTGGTCCAGCAAGAAGTGTAAAATAAGCTGGAGAGATTTTAGGGTCAATGTCAGTGAAAGAGCATTAAATTTCAGTTAAAAGTTTTCCTCAGTTTTCATTCATTCTTTTAACAAATGTCCATCCACTATCTGCTATTGGGAAAACATTTTGCAAATTGCTTCAAAGACTATTTGTATGACTCAGACAGAATCCCTAGCCTAGTCTCTGTGCCATGCGGCTAACATACATGATCTCATTTAATCCCCACAACAGCTTAGAGGGGTTGGTGATATAAACTCCATTTTTCAGATGGAAAGACGGGCTCATGGAGATGAATTGACCCACAGTCAGAGTTAGAGAGAGGCAGCCCTGGGATTCAAGTCTTCCACTTACGTTCTTTCCACCACATGTGCACAGGCTTGTCATAGAGCAGGCTTTGCCACTGTGTGTGTTCCGTGCTGGCACCATGACCACAGCATATACATGGTCTAAAACAGGAAGCATGGCTGATAGTTTTCTAAGCTACTGTGATTTTGTTTTTTTCAAGTTCATTGCCCTCCCTAGCATTGTAGGTAGTATTTCTCATTATCAGTGTATTCTATAGGAGGAAATCAAGAGTTGGTTAAGCCAACTACCATAGAGGATAGTACACTTAAAGGACTGATTAAGTTTTTTAAAGGTTTTTAAGTTCCCCATTTGCTCTTATGTTTATTCTGATATGCCTGTGGCCATGATATTTCCCTTTTGAAGTCAAGGAAACCAGTGGAAGTGACAGTAGTCCTGTACCACAAGGTTGTACTGTTCCTTAGTTGTACAGTATAGCAACCCTGCCAGGATTAACCCAACATGTCCGTAGGGGATTTAACAACATTTATTCACAGAGGAAGTACAGAGCATGGACCGTGGAAGCCCGTTTCCTGAGCAGTTAGCTACATTGTTGCTGCTTGGTTATGAAACTGTGTAGGTTGTGTGTTCATTTTGTGTCTTCCAAAGACAGGAAAGCTGCAGCTTTATGACTTGGCCTCAGGAAATCTGCTGGAGACAATAGATGCACATGATGGAGCTTTATGGTCCTTGTCTCTCTCTCCAGATCAGGTAACTAAACCAGATGTTAAGATTGGGCTTCAGTACTCTGGCTGTACTTCCCATTTCTTATATCAAGTTCTACTGCTGCCTAACAGGGATTTGTCTCAGGGTTTCTTTAAAGAAAGCCCACTTTTGTCTAATCTCTAGATTTTATATATGGTGCCATATCTTGTGCCTGATAATATGAATAGCTGTCATTAAGATTTGAAATCTTGTTCAGCTGCTGTTGATCATCAGTTCCATGACATCAAATTGCTTACGCTCCTGACTTTGTACCAGTGGTTTGTGATACTTCTTAAGAGGACATACTTCCTGGGGCAACAAATGTGGAGGATAGAGTAGACTTTTGTGCTCCCCTTTTAGTCCATACATCTATGACTATATAAATCTAGTGATTTTTTAGTAAATATGTGAGCCTTTTCAAGTCAATAACAGTGTATTTCCCTTCAAAGGAGTCACCTGGAGAACTGTGTACTTATTCCAGTAATGGTGCTGTTGCTCAGAACATTTTGAGATATTTTTTGACAGCACCTTAAGGGATTGTGGCCCATTTATTTGAATACTCCCAATGGTGGCAAACCTTCATTCATTGAAAGTAGATATTTTTGGAAAACAACGGAACCTGGAATTTAGACTGGGTAATGCCATTTGGGGTCAGAAATGAAACAGCATTTAAAATTTAAATAGTAGTAACATCTAGCGTTTGTAGAGTGTTCTCTTTTCCAAAGTGTTTTCACGTCCATCATGTCATTATTGTTATTTTCACAATGATTTTATAAACTAGGTAGCCTTTACAACTGCACCAACACTGAAGGTCATTATAAGGTTATTTTCCCATGTTACAAATCTCTGAAATAACAGACATTTGAGATCTAGTTTTCTGACTCTATAGTCCTTATAGTTTACACTAACACTAAAATGTGATAAAACCAGTTGAATACTTCATAGCAAATTCTTTTGACTGTTGCCTTACCCTGCAGTGTTCATTGAGTCTTTCTTCCTGATGCTGAATGAAAGTATAACTAGAACTTTACACTAGTTATCATCTGACTACATTAGTCTCTGCTAGGAGTTCTGCAGTAGGATCTGTGGTGGCATCCCCTAAAGAGCAATGAAGGGAGTTAAGGAAAAACCACATATCCTAATTCTTATCCCATGCCATTAAATAAAAATGGTCTTTTATACTATTTTGAGGTGTCTTATTAAAGTTTCTGTACTAAGATATTTTTTTAACGGAAATGTCATTTGATTTTCAGCGTGGCTTTGTGACAGGTGGTGCAGATAAATCTGTCAAGTTCTGGGATTTTGAGTTGGTGAAAGATGAAAACAGTACCCAGAAGAGGTGAGTGGTCATTTTTTATTTGTGTCCATTTCTGGGGAGCGAAAATGGGGAACCATTGAATGGGTTTTTGACATGTATTGATATTTCTGTTGAGCTCCAGAGGGTTTTTGGAATTTTTTTGTGCCTTTGTAGAGTACTCATTTTTCTTGATGCTTTCTGTAATGCTAGGCTTTCTGTGAAGCAAACCCGAACCTTGCAACTAGATGAAGAAGTTCTGTGTGTCAGTTACTCTCCCAATCAAAAGCTGTTGGCTGTGTCTTTGCTGGACTGTACTGTGAAAGTTTTCTATGTTGATACTTTAAAGGTACAATGGTTATGCCTATGGATATTTGCTTACTTTCTGACTGACGTTGGGTTGAGACTATAAAGAAGTGGCCTTGAGTGTTCCCAGCAGTAGTATGTTTCTAAAAATTTGTGAATCAAAACATTGCAAGTACACTAGGAAGGCTAGGGTTTTAAAAGAATCCTTTGGTTCATAAATTTTGTTTAAAGCAAGTTGTATTTCATATGTTCAGAAAATCTGTGGACAGAAAATCCTGTCGTAGCCAGTAGTTTTTTAAGAGCATTGCTAGGTGTCTTAGGCAGTGATTCCACACTTGACTGTAAGTCAGGATCATTTGGGTTGCTTTTAAAAATATAGATTACTGGGCTCTATGACCAGAGTCTCAGTGGGACCGGATTGGGCCTGGAAATATTGTTGGGAAACGTGCTCCAGAGACTTGTCAGCTAAGAGATCCAGAGAACGTCTCTGTTCCATATTCTGACTGAGGGAATAGCCTTCTGCAGCAGCAGCCCTGGCTCCACTATATTGCAGCATTCTTGGCAAGTGCATGCAGGGGTTGTATGCTGGATATGGGTACAAGTCACCTTGAGTGGTTTGACTGTCTTCTTTGAAACTACAGACATAAAGCAATCCAGAACAGTCTTAGCATTGTATTTAAAGTTATATTTTAGGTCTACAGGTAATAAATTATGCCTGTATTTTATAGACATGAGTTATTTATGTTCTTTTTTTTTTTAACTGTTTAGTTTTTTCTCTCACTGTATGGACACAAACTGCCTGTCATATGCATGGACATCTCTTATGTAAGTAAAATTTAAATAGTGTCTCAGTAACAAGTTGTCTTTTCTAAAATGCTATCTTAGTTCTTGGCTTGATAGCTTCATTTTAGTATTTTTCAGTTTGTTGTATAACTGACTATCCTAAAAAAAATCATACCTTAAATATATATATTTCTTTAATGCTTTTAGAATATTTTCACAGATACCTGAATTAATCCTCATAACCAACTCCCTGTTTTGGATTCCCCAAATAGTATTTTCTTGTATAAAAATAATATAATTGGTAGAACACCCTTAAATATGAAGAACTTTCAAAAAGGCAGCCCCCTTTGTTCTGAAGTATAATGTTTGTAAGGAAAATGGAACTTTGCAATATTTATGGTATTTTGCATTATGTATACTTCTAGTCTATTGACCAAAGTCATATTTTTTACAATGTCTAGTTATGATTAGGAGTGGCAATATATATTTAAAAACAATGTCTAGTCTGTGTAAAAGGAATTGGCTGTCTGCACTCTGCATTAACAGAATAAATTGGTGTCAGAAAGTATTTTCAGTTTTCTTGTTATGTTGACAGCAATTTGAACTAGGTGCTAAAACAGGAAAGATAAGAGAATCACTGATAGGAGACATGGCATGAAAAGGGCTAGGTCATATAAACATTCTATATAGTAGATTCTTTCCCAGCCTCATTCTTCTCTTTCCCTCTTCTCTCCCCCCAAACTCTACGACAGAGATTAGAGATTCTTTATTCTCTCTATTGAACAAAGTAAACATAACCTACATCAAGGCACAACACTGTCCTGTAGCAGGACCAAAACATCTAAGCCACAGAGTTCTTGCTCACTTACAAGCTTTTTAAGTGGATCTGTAGGTAAAAGTGAGGATGTCGGTGCTCTTGGTAAAGAGATGAAATTAATTTTTTGGCATTAATGTTTTTGAAAGCAATGGGATACATGTTCTGGTTAGCTTTTCTCCAGTTAGAGTTTCAGATAATCAAGTAATGTTTTACTTCTCTTCCTCCTAGGATGGAGCACTGATAGCAACTGGCTCTGCCGACAGGAATGTGAAGATCTGGGGTCTGGACTTTGGAGACTGCCACAAGTCTCTGTTTGCACATGATGACAGGTAGGTGTCATCTTTTCATAGACCTCCTGTTGAGTCACCTGTAGGTATCATTTCCCGGGAGCATCTGTGTCTATTATTTAGTGTTCTCAGATAGTCAGAAATTAAAAATTCTAAAATATAAATAGTCAGACACTCTAGAACTAGCTGTTCTAAAGCTATTTGTGTGTATAAGACTTTTTAATGATGAGGAATTTGATGACATTTGAGTACTTCTCTCACTTTTCAGTGTGATGTACCTAAAGTTTGTACCCAAGTCTCACCTCTTCTTCACTGCTGGGAAAGACCGTAAGATTAAGCAGTGGGATGCAGACAAATTTGAACACATACAAACTCTGGAGGTAACCTCTTGCCTGCTTTGCTTGCTCAGTACTTAAGAGCTTCTTTTAAGATCAAGTGTTGATTTCCCACTAATGTAAGCAGTTAGCGGTCTATGAATAAGGTATTCTTACTCAGGATTTTTGTTTTTTGTCCTTTCTCTCCACAGGGGCATCACCAGGAAATATGGTGCTTGGCTGTAAGCCCCAGTGGGGACTATATTGTATCATCGTCCCATGACAAATCTCTGAGACTTTGGGAGAGAACAAGGGAGCCTCTTATTCTTGAGGAAGAAAGGGAGATGGTAAGTAGTTCTGCCTTGGTTACAAATGTGCTGGTGGGTGTCAGTATCTGACACGCTGTCTCAGCTCGAGTTTCCTGTCTAGTGCTGTCACACCTCAGTAGTGCAAGTCCATTGAGCTCCAAAAGATGTTTCCAAGACTGCTGACACCACTTCGGCAGCCAAGTGGAGACAGAGATGCCATAAGGGGGTTGGATTGTGAAAGAAGCAGCTTCTCACTGTCTCATTTCACTTCACATAGGGGTCATGTTTTTTCTTTGAAATTAATTCATATCTATCTCTTGTCAGCAAAGGGAAGCAGAATATGAGGAGAGTGTGGCCAAAGAAGACCAACCAGTAGTAAGTAAATCTTTCAGGACCCTCAGACTGTGTCCTGTAATTATCTTATTGGAACTTACTGTAATTTCAAGAATTTCTAATGGGATTAGAATTGGGACTAGATGCCAGAGTCATCCGCAGCTGATATGGGAAGGAATCTGTGTAGTCCTTCTTAATCCACCTGTATATCCTGATTTTATGGGACAAATGATTGACCAGATTTGGTATTGAATGATTCTCATTCTGGCTTTTTTTTTAAGGAGGCTTCAGGCAGTTGTTTCACTGTAGATCAAAAATCAGAAAAAATTTGAGAAATTGGGCATTCTCTTTAAACATGTGTTGTAGAGCGGGGTATTCTTCTGATAATGCATATAACACATTTAACATAGTGTCTGGCACTTACTAAGTACTCAGTTAATGGTAGCTGATAACACCATGCAACAGATCATAACATAGTAATGTCTATTCTTTTCTGGGTATAAGATTAATTTATTGGCTCTTTAACACCTGTCAATGAAATTGTTAAAGGATCTCTTTGTTCCTGGCAGGTTCCGGGAGAGACTCAAGGTGACAATTACTTTACTGGAAAGAAAACTATTGAAACGGTCAAAGCAGTAAGTTGATACTAGAATGCAGTATCTCATTTTTAATTTTTTTTTATTTCCAAAAAGTATTTTATTAAAATCTAAAGAAAAACACAAAGGAAACAATTATAAGAAATAAAAACGGCATGAAATTGCCCTTTTTCTAGATTTGACCCTAAAATCTCCAAATAAGTGTTAAGAGCCCCTATTCTAATCTCTTTACTTTATGGCAGTAGTTCTCAAAGTGGAGCCCCCAGACCAGAAGCATCAGCATCCCCTGAGAACTTGTTAGAAAAGGAAATTCCCAGGCCCTAGCCCAAACCTACTGAATCTGAATCACAGGGGTGGGGTGAGCAATAAGTGGGGGTTTTTTTGTTTGTTTGTTTGTTTGCTTTTTTGATTATAGACTTTTTTTAAATTGAAGTGTAGTTGATTTACAATGTTGTGTTAATTTTTGCTCTACAGCAAAGTAATTCAGTTATATATACATTCTTTTAAATTTTTTTCCATTATGGTTTACCATAGGATACTGAATGTAGTTCCCTGTGCTATACAGTAGGACCTTGATGTTTATCCATTCCATATATAATAGCTTACATCTGCTAACCCCAACCTCCTACTCCATCCCTCCCCCAAAGCAGCCACGAGGCTGTTCTCTATGTCCGTGAGTCTGTCTCTGTTTTGTAGATAGGTTCATTTGTGTCATGTTTTAGATTCTACATATAAGTGATATCATATGGTATTTGTCTCTCTTTCTGACTTACTTCATTTAGTATGATAATCTCTAGTTGCATCCATGTTGCTGCAAATGGCATATTTTGTTCTTTTTTATGGTTCAGTAGTATTCCATTGTACATTTGTACCACATCTTTTTTTTTTCTTAAACATCTTTATTGGAGTATAATTGCTTCACAATGTTGTGTTTCTGCTGTATAACAAAGTGAATCAGCTATATGTATACATATAGCCCCATATCCCCTCCCTCTTGTGTCTCCCTCCCACCCTCCCTATCCCACCCGTCTAGTGTACCACATCTTCTTTATCCATTCATCTATTGATGGACATTTAGGTTGTTTCCATGCCTTGGCTATTGTGAATAGTGCTGCTATGAACATAAGGGTGCATGTATCTTTTTGGATTAGAGTTTTGTCTGGATATATGCCCAGGAGTGGGGTTGATGGATCATATGGTAATTCTATTTTTAGTTTCTTGAGGAACCTCCTTACTGTTTTCCATAGTGGCTGTACCAACTTACATTTCCACCAACAGTGTAAGAGGATTCCCTTTTCTTCACATCCTCTCCAATGTTTGTTATTTGTAGAGCTTTTAATGTGGCCATTCTGACCACTGTGAGGTAGTACCTCATTGTAGTTTTGATTTGTATTTCTCTAATAATTAGCAATGTTGAGCATCTTTTCATGTGCCTACTACTGGCCATCTGTATTTCTTTGGAGAAATGTCTGTTTAGGTCTTCTGCCCATTTTTTAATTGGATTGTTTGTTTTTTTGTTGTAGAGTTGTATGAGCTGTTTGTATGTTTTGGAAATTAAGTCTTTGTCAGTCACATGGTTCACAAATATTTTCTCCCATTCTGTAGGTTGTTTTTTCATTTTTTTTATGGTTTCCTTTGCTGTGCAGAAGCTTGTAAGTTTGATTATGTCCCATTTAATTATTTTTGTTTTTATTTCTATTGCCTTGGGAGACTGACCTAAGAGAACATTGGTACTATCTATGTCAGAGAATGTTTTGTCTATGATCTCTTCTGGGAGTTTTATGGTGTCTTATGTTTAAGTCTTTAAGCCATTTTGAGTTTATTTCTGTGTGTGGTGAGAGGGTGTGTTCTAACTTCATCAATTTACATGCAGCTGTCCAGCTTTCCCAACACCACTTGCTGAAGAGACTGTCTCTTTCCCATTGTATGTTCTTGCCTCCTTTGTTGAAGGTTACTTGACAGTAGGTGTGTGGGTTTATTTCTGAGCTCTCTATTCTGTTCCATTGATCCATATGTCTGTTTTTGTGCCAATACCATGCTGTTTTGATTACTGTAGCTTTGTAGTATTGTCTGAAGTCTGGGAGGGTTATGCCTCCTGCTTTGTTCATTTTCTTCAGGATTGCTTTGGCAATTCTGGGTCTTTTATGGTTCCATATAAATTTTAGGATTATTTGTTCTGGTTCTGTGAAAAATGTCATGGGTAATTTGATAGGGATCGCATTAAATCTGTAAATTGCCTTGGGTAGTATGTCCATTTTAACAGTATTAATTCTTCCAGTCCAAGAACATGGGATATCTTTCCATTTCTTTTTTTTTTTAATAAATCAATAAATAAATTTATTGATTTATTTATTTCTGCCTGCATTGGGTCTTCATTGCTGCATGCGGGCTTTCTCTAGTTGTGGCGAGTGGGGGCTACTCTTTGTTGCAGTGCACGGGCTCTAGGTGCACAGGCTGCAGTAGTTGTGGCACGTGGGCTCAGTAGTTGTGGCTTGCAGGCTCTAGAGTGTGGGCTCAGTAGTTGTGGCACATGGGCTTAGTTGCTCCACGGCATGTGGGATCTTCGTGGACCAGGGCTCGAACCCACGTGCCCTGTGTTGGCAGACAGATTCTTAACCACTGTGCCACCAGGGAAGTTCCTATCTTTCCATTTCGTTGAATCATCTTCAATTTTCTTTATTAAGGTTTTATAGTTCTCAGTGTATAAGTCTTTCACTTTCTTGGTCAGGTCTGTTGCTAAGTATTTTATTTTTGGGTTGCGATTTTGAAAGGTATTTTGGTTTTTTTGCATGTAATGTCCTGAAAATATCAATTAAGTCTGACTGTTCTATTGTGTTATTTAAGATCTCTGTTGCCTTGATTTTCTGTCTAGAAGATCAGTCCATTGATGTGAGTAGGGTTTCAAAGTCTCCTACTATTGTATTGTCAGTTTTTCCCTTTATGTATATTAGTATTTTCTTTTTATTTAAATTTATTTATTTTTATTTTTGGCTGCGTTGGGTTTTCGTTGCTGCATGTGGGCTTTCTCTAGTTGCAGCAGTGGGGGCTACTCTTCGTTGCGATGCATAGGCTTCTCATTGTGGTAGCTTCTCTTTGTTGCAGAGCACGGGCTCTAGGTGCACAGGCTTCAGTAGTTGTGGCACGTAGGCTCAGCAGTTGTGGTTCGTGGGCCCTAGAGCACAGGCTCAGTAGCGACACATGGTCTTAGTTGCTCCGTGGCATGTGGGATCTTCCTGGACCAGGGCTCGAACTCGTGTCCCCTGCATTGGCAGGCAGACTCTTAACCACTGCGTTACCAGGGAAGTCCCTGTATATTAGTATTTGTTTTATGTATTTGGGTGCTCCTATATTGGGTGCATATATGTTGATGAGTGTAAACCCCTCTTCTTGTATTGATCCTTTTATTATTATGTAGCGTCTTTCTTTATCTTTCTTTATGGGCTTTGTTTTAGTCTGTTTTGTCCAATATGATTATTGCAACCCCAGGTTTCTTGTCATTTCTGTTTTCATGAAATATCTTTTTTACATTCCCTCCCTTTCAGTATTTCATCTTTGTCCCTTTTTCTTTGCTTTTCCTTTTGTGGTTTGATGATTTTCTTTCGTATTCTCTTCTTTTTGGTTTTTGTGAATCTATTGTATGTTTTTCATTTGTAGTTATCCTGTTTTTCAAGTATGTTAACCCCATCCTGTATCTACTTGCCTTAGACTGGTAGTCATATAGGCTCAAACACATTCTAGGAAATGAAAAAAAGAAAAATCTACCTTTTCTTACTCTCCTCACCCACATTTTTTGATTTTGATGTCCTGTTTTACATCTTCATATTCATGCTTTTGCTGTTCATTGTGGTATCATCACGTTCACAAAATTTTTATTTTTTTTTTTAATCTGTGTACTGGCTTATTTATGTGAGTTGCTTTCCAATTGTGAATTTTCTCTTTCCTATATATTCTTCCTACTTTTCTGCTTAGAGAGGACCTTGCAATATTTGCTTTAGGATAGGTTTAGTATTGCTTTATTCTTTTAGTTTTTGCTTGTCTGAGAAATTCTTTATCCCTCCTTCTATTCTAAATGATAATCTTGCTGGCTAGAGTATCCTTGGATGCACATTCTTCCCTTTCAGGACTTCGCATATATCTTGCCACTCCCTTCTGGCCTGCAGTTTCTGTAGAGAAATCTGCTGATAGCCTTATGGGGGTTCCCTTGTAATTAACTGGTTTTTTCTTGCTGCCTTGAGAATCCTCTCTTCATCTTTAACTTGTGCCTCTTTTATTATAGTATGTCTTGGTGTAGGTCTGTTTATGTTTACCTTGTTTGGGACCCTCTGTGCTTCCTGTACCTGCTTTATCTGTTTCCTTCTTTAGGTTTGGAAAGTTTTTTTTTTTTTTTGCAGTACGTGGGCCTCCCACCGCTGCGGCCTCTCCCGCCGCGGAGAACAGGCTCCGGACGCGCAGGCCCAGCAGCCAGGGCCCACGGGCCCAGCCGCTCCGTGGCACGCGGGATCCTCCCAGACCGGGGCACGAACCCACGCCCCCCGCACCGGCAGGCAGACCCCCAACCACTGTGCCACCAGGGATGCCCAGGTTTGGGAAGTTTTCAGCCATAATTTTTCAAATACATTTTCAATCTCCTTTTCTCTTCCCCTTCTGGAATCCCGATTATGTGTAGATTGGTACATTTTATATTATCCCATAGGTCTCTTATATTGCTTTCATTTTTTCTCACTTGGCTTTCTGTCTGCTGTCCTGATGGGTGATTTCCATCATTTTATCTTCCAGGTCACTTATTCATTCTGCATTATTTATTCTGCTGTTCATTGCCTGTAGTTCAGTTTTTGTCTCGACAAATGAGTTTTCTAATTTTTCTTGGTTCCTCTTTACTGTTTCTAGTTGCTTTTTATAGTACTCTGCATTTCTGTTGATAGCCTTTCTTAATTCCTTCAGTATTTTCGTTATCTCCTTTTTGAAATCAGTGTCTATTAGACTGAAGAGGTCTATCTACTGTGGTCTTGGAAGGCTGTTTATATGTGGGAGCATCCCTGTGTAGCCTGTGTGGGTTTAATATTCTTGATGCAAGGGCTGATTTTCATATGGATGCCTGTTGCCCCTTTTCTCAGCGTGTGCAGGCCATTATCCCCTTAATAGAGAGTGTGCAGATGCAGTGGCTGGTGGCTGGTCGTGGGGTTCTCAGTGGCAGTGGTGGCTCATGTGTGCCCCCGGAGCACATCACGGGAACGGAGGCAGCTCATGATCACTCCTGGAGCTCATGTAGGCAGTGTCCTGCCGCCTGAGAGCTCGCTCAGGGAAAACGGCTGCAGGGTGGCTCCCGTGCCTCCCCTCGCATACTGCCCACACAACAGCACCTCTCCAAAGCCCAAGTTTCCACACCCAGCCCTTGCCCGTACTGGCAGACGTGCATCTCAGGCTGGGGAGTGTAGAGCGGTTGCACTGACCCTCTGTGCAGGTCTCTATTCTAGCTGCTGCAGATCGGTTGCTGTTTTCTCCTCCAAGGCTCTGAAGCTCTCCCTCTGTCCTGGCTGATCTCCCTGCCGGTGAGGGGACTTCCCAGGGTGCAGGAACCTTTCTTCTTTCACAGCTCCCTGCCTGGGGTGCAGGTCCTGACCCGATTACTTCCTTACTTTCTTTTTTTTTTTTTTTTTTTCACTTTTGTCCTACCTGATTACATGGAGATTTTCTTTGCCCTTTCAGGGGTCTGAGGTCTCCTGCCAGCATTCAGTAGACATTCTGTGAGAACTATTCGACATGTAGATATGTTTTTGATGTATTTGTGGGAGGAGGTGAGCTTCACGTCCTTCTACTCTGCCATCTTGATCACTCTCCTGTATCTCATTTTTAAATAGGATCCCAACCAGATAGACCTTTTTTGGCAAAAAGTTGATGAAATTTACAGATGAAGATCATAACCTCTGTTTTCCTCCCTTGTAACCAAGGATAGAAGTAGTGCTGAATCTGTTGGATCAGTGCCTGGTTTCTAGATGCCTGGTTTCTAGAAAGGAAGGTTTGATCTGAAAGTGGCACCTCTCAGGTGTTCCTGAGAGTTGCCCTACTCAGTGTGTCCACTTGTAGTCTCACCTGAATCCATGACCCAGTCTCCTTGTAAATTAAAAGAGAAAAATCAGGGACTTCCCTCTGGCGCAGTGGTTAAGAATCCACCTGCCATAGTAGGGGACACGGGTTCAATCCCTGGTCGGGGAAGATCCCACATGCTATGGAGCAACTAAGCCCATGCACCACGACTACTGAGCCTGCGCTCTAGAGCCCACGAGCCACAACTACTGAACCCATGTGCTGCAACTACTGAAGCCTGCGTGCTCTAGGGCCTGCATGCTGCAACTAAGCCTGCATGCTGCGACTACTGAGCCCACATACCTAGAGCCTGTGCTCCGCAACAAGAGAAGCCACCGCAATGAGAAGCCCGCATACCGCAACGAAGAGTAGCCCCCGCTCACCGCAACTAGAGAAAGCCTGTGCGCAGCAACGAAGACCTAATGCAGCCAAAAATAAGTAAAATTAAAACAAAACCAAACAAAACCCGAAGACATCTTTGAATGCTGTTTGGCACACTATTGGCACATCTTTATTAAACTGATTCAAGCAATTTCATTTGGTAACTTTTCGTCAGGCCTTCCATTTGCAGTGTTGTGGGATGGTGAGTTTGTTGTGATGACTTCTGTCCTTTGCCATCATCTGTGTAGGCTGAGAGGATCATGGAGGCTATTGAGCTATACCGAGAAGAAACTGCAAAAATGAGAGAACACAGAGCCATTTGTAAAGCTGCAGGGAAAGAGGTAAGATAGTCCATTAAGTTACGGTCTGAGAAACATTTATAAATGGAAACAATTCCTGAGGAAAAAAACATCATTTGGGGATTTATTAACCCAGATCAGGAAATGAGATCAATGTAGTAGAATCTTTTCTAATTCAAACATTAGAAAGAAGGAATTGAGAAGCTTTGTCTTAATAAAAAGCCAAGGATAGTTAATTTGAGATCATGGTGATTATTGTATTGAGTTTAAAACTCAGATTCCTGCTTTGGTTTGGGAGGCAGGGTAAACGTTTCGGATTTCTAGATGAAATGTATTGCCCAGACTCATTCATAACTAAGCAGTATTGAAACTAAAAGTTATTATTAAATAATTTAATAATTCTTCAGGGTCAGTTTTTAGGGTCTCTCTTTTCAAAAGTATAAGATATTGTTATGACCCTGCCTGTGATAAGCACTATCAAAGGCTTGATTTTTAATGACTTGATTTAATAATTTCTTCATAGGTTCCTCTTCCCATCAACCCCATCCTGATGGCTTATGGCAGTATCTCTGTGAGTAGACTAATGGTTTCCCCTTGGTTATTCTAAGGTTACTTTCAGGCACAGGAGAGGAAGTGAAGAGGCGTTATGATTTTAGAATAGACATATTGGGAAATACTTTGTCATTAAAAATCTCTTGAATGCTGGAATCCTCTAAGACATTTTATATTTCAAAAGGACCATTTTAGTGTAACTTCAAGTCATCCTTTCTGGTTGGACTGGACTGGCATTCTTTTTTAGTGCTTATTTATGTTTAGTATCCACAGCCCTCTGAAGATTCTGTTCATTGAAACTAAAGTTTTTGGAGGAAAAGTTGATAAAACTTAGATAAAAGAGGAGAGAGGGAGAATACTGGGACAATGTATGCTTTTAGTGATCTTTAATTACTCAATACTTGCATGTTTCATTCATCACAATAGTAATGTGAGTCAGTGTGTCTTCATTTTATAGATAGGAGACTGTTCTAACTTACAGATTGAAGGGAACATAGTTGATAAGTGGCAGAGCTGGATTGTGAACCCAGATCTGACTCAGTCTAAGCCTGTGCATGTAGTGCCCTTTTTAGAACAGTTTCTCATAAGAAGGAAAGATATCCCTGGTTTTTAGGAGATGGAAATTAGAGAGCTTCAGTTAAGAAATCAAGAGTTTCACTAATGCTGTCACACTTCCTTTATAGCCTTCAGCTTATGTGTTGGAGATTTTTAAAGGAATCAAGTCAAGGTGAGTGCTGGTGCACAGTTATTACAGCTAATACCATTTACCGAACATGAGATAAACAGACATTATAATTGATGGTTATCTTCTTTAGAGGTTTAACTATGCCAAAATTTTGATGGAAAATAATTCACTATAATGTTCTTTTTGAATTAGAACTAGAAGGTTCCTCCTAAAATATGAAGGGAGATATTGAATACTTTTAAAAAGGACAAATGAAGGGCAGTGCTACTTTATATTATAGGTAATGAAATCATCTGTAATTCAGTCACAGGTACCAACTGTTAACATTTTTTGTTGTATATTTCCTTTGGCTTATTTTCTGTGTACATACACAGTTGGAATCATATGTATACATTTTTATATCCTGTCCTTTTTCACAGAATATTTACTGAGCACTTGCTCACTTTAGTAATATTCTTCAAAAACACATCATTGAATTAGTTCAAAATATTCCATTGTACATATAGTTACTATTGGGTGGTGCATATGTGTTTGGCTGTTATCAATACTGCTTCAGTAAACACCTCTATATATAAATCTTGGTCGTCATCATTGATTATTTTTCTTAAGGGTCCTACCAGTCTATTAACTAATCAATGGACATGAGCTTTTTAAAGGTTTATGTTGCTTAATTATTGTCAGAGTGCCTGTAATGACTTTTACCAGCTTTTAAAAAATTCTTTGCTGGTTTGAGAGGCAAAAGGTGGTACTGCATTATTTTCCTTTTAATTAACAAAGTTAAAATTTTATTATATTTGTTGGCCATTTGTATTTTTTCCTGTGAATTTTTACTTTCCCTTTCTTGTGCTTTATAGTTGTTTCTCTTACCGTTTTTTTAAGAATTTTTTTATGTTTTGTCATTCATTTTTGGAATAATATTTGAGTTTCATCTACTGAGAGTTATCATTTTTTTAATAACAAATCACAGTGTCTGAGTATATCCCACACAAGAAACAAACAGGCCCTATCTAAGATAATGAAACTTTGCTAGAGAAATGTAAAAGAAAATTTAGAGTAATGGAGGTACGATGCATTCCTAGATGGGAAGATTCTGTGTTTTAAAGATTTGGTTTTTCTTAAACTAGTCTATAGGTTTGTGATCCCAATTGAAATCCTCTTGAGAGTTGGAATTGATGAAATGATAATAGAACTAGCTCAAGAAAAGTAAAACAAACCAAAAAAAGAACAAGAGGGAGCTGTTCTCCTAGATTAAAAAACTGTAAAAATGCAAAATTAAAACAGTACAGGATTGTTGTCAGAATCAGTTATGAAAACAGACTCTAAAGCCCTAGAACACTCTATTATATAGAAGGACTCAATAAATGGTAAAAGAAGTATCATATAAAGATGGGATATACAACAAAAGGTTTTAAAGAAATTGGTTATCTGAAAGAAAAACAGTTAGATTCTCCTACCCTGCCATGGACCAGAATGCATCAAGTAGGTTAAAATACTAAATATAAAAAACCAAAACGTTGAAAAGAGAACCATTTATAATACAGATGTATGTTTAACTCTGGATGGGTAAGATCTACTCAAGTATAAAAGTAGAAGAAAAAAATAGGAGAGGAAAAGATTTTTAAATTGACCATGTTAAGAAACGTGGCATTTTTAATGTTTATTTTTTCCTCTTCAGTGAGCTGGAAGAATCTCTGCTTGTGCTGCCTTTCTCTTACGTCCCAGACATTCTTAAGCTCTTTAATGAATTCATCCAGCTGGGCTCTGATGTTGAACTTCTATGTAGGTGCCTCTTCTTTCTCCTCAGGTAACGTCCTTTCCAAAAGAATATCATGTCTCATCCGCATAACTGCTCCAGTAGTGCCTCACCTGAAGCTGTCCATGCTTTGGGATTAAGAAATGTGATGTTTCCATTTCAGAGACTGTTGGGAATTTCAGTGCTGCCTGACATAATTCTTATCCTTTGGAATCAGTCTTGCTCATAAAACGCAGATAGTGATGACCCAACTCTAAGTAGCACGAGGTACTATGTTGCTAAGGATGCTCAGGCACGCGGAGGTCTCCAGGTTACAGTCTAAGGTAGCAGCTCCGGTTCTAGTCAGTTTGCTGAAAGCCCATCTCTGAATGGCCAGTCTGCCTCAGTGTTTCTTTTTGACTATTGAGTTTAAACTAAATGGTTTTGTTTTCATAACAGCATTTTAAGGAGTAGTCAGTTTATTTCCCAGGTCTCTACAAGTACAAATGGAAGGATAGGGGCATATTTGGAGGGAACTAAGAAACGTAAAGAAAATGTTCATTAGATGATATTCTTAAATAGGAAGAATTCTTATTAATATGTAACAGAGGGAAAATATATTTACAAAGGTGTAATATATTCTTATCTCCCACTCTGTCCCCCAGTCTCAAGCCGTTATATCAGAGGACAGGAATAGAGGCAAATTTGAACAGTCCTTAAAATGCTATTAGGAAAACAGAAACTGCTCAGCCAATACCAAATAGTTAAAAAGAAAACAGGTGTATTTGGTGAATTAGCCTTTTTTCATGATCATTAACCCTTCATTCCTTTACTTCTTTCAGGATAGTAGCAAATGAACAATGATATGTTTATATTATTCTGTTGTCATATTTACAGTTTAGTTTTTAATTGCTATGGCATATGTGCTATTGAATCGGGGTTACTGATTCTAAGAAACACAGTGAATATTTCTAGCATATTGGGGTGGTAGATGGGTGCTACCTCGCAGGTAGATATGGCAGGTCACAACTGAGGGTGAGGGTGAATGTGGAGGTTAAAGGAGCATGAATCATCAAGGGCATCTTGGTACTCTAGGTCAGAGTTTGATCATCTCTTTTTGGCTGAAATATTAATAAATCTTTGAGTTAGCAATTCTTAGAAGGCCCATTTTCCTCTGATCTTTCCATAGAATGCCATTGTCAAAATCTGTGGCCACTGGGTAGATTGCAAAGAGTCAGCTTTGCAAATGAGTTGAATGTTAGGATAGTATTTTAAAAATTGTTATTGGATAGAACTGAATAGTAGGAAGAAACTTCTTTAGTTTTTTTTTTCCTAGAAGCATTTCTGTATTCCCATGATCGGTGAAATGATTTTTTTTTTTTTTTTTGGACATTTTTTCTGTTTGCTAGTTCTAGAAGGGATAGGTAGAGCTAGAAGCACTATCTTTCTTTGTGACATGCCTGGTTTTATTTTTGTTAGGATTCACTTTGGCCAGATCACTAGCAACCAAATGCTTGTGCCCGTGATTGAAAAATTAAAGGAAACAACTATTTCAAAAGTCAGCCAAGTCCGGGTAAGTATCTTTGTAGAGACAGAACAAGGAGCGGAAAATTCTAGTGTGTATGTTACTTACAAGTAGCATAGTGCGCTGTGCCCTGTCTTTGGTGATATTGACCTGACATGCATGTATATTTAAGATGAGGTTTTTGTTGGAGCTAGTAGACATAAGGAAAACAAACAAACAAACAAGGAAAAACCTTAGGGAAGGATGAGTAGCAACATATGAAGCTTTGGTTCCCCTGACTCACATACGCTGCGATATTGAACTGAATTGAGAGGAAGTTTATTTAATCTCTCTTGTATTCTTTCTCAGGATGTTATCGGCTTCAACATGGCAGGTCTTGATTATCTCAAGAGGGAATGTGAGGCAAAAAGTGAAGTTATGTTTTTTGCTGATGCTACCAGCCACTTGGAAGAAAAGAAGAGGAAAAAGAAAAAGAGGGAGAAGCTGATTTTAACATTGACTTAGAACTGAAATGTGGTGCCTTTTCCAACTTTTTCTTGAAAAGGACTTCCAAACTAAGCAGCAGTAGAGTTGGTGTAATCTTTGAAATAAGTAAGAGGTTATCATGTTGCAAAAGAAAGATCATAGGATGTGTTTCCTAACTTTGCCTGAGGGAATTCCAACATAGCAGTATGGGCTCCATTTCTTGGACTGAAACACAGACTAGTTTAAAATCTGTGCTCTGAATGGCAAGCCCTGCAGGAGTTGTTCCCTTTATATTCTAGCAGGAAGCAAAGAACTTTTTTAAAATTAAGTATTTGTTTCACTAGAGTTGAAATTAACATTTCCCAAGTTTTCCTTATTTCTTTTATGTCAGAAGATTTGTTGGGTAATTTGTTGCCTCTCTGTATTAGGTTTTACTGCCTGCTGAGACAATCAGGTATGTAACTGATTGCCCTCTGCCCATAAATGCAGAGTCTTGGACTTACAGAGCTGAAAGGGACCATAAAAGTTATCTAGAACAGCCTCTTTAAACTTAACCTCTTGCAGTTTATCTGTATATAAAAAGCTCCTAATTGCTGTTTATACTTCTCTAAGTAGTTGTTTCTAATTAAAGAGTAGTCAAGCAGAGATGCCTTGCTGTGCTTTCTGGGTGATTAATACACTATGTATGTATGTATGTATGTATGTATGTATGTATGTATGTATGTGTGTGTGTATATATATGTGGTAGGGAAGTGGGAATGTTTTAGGAAAGGAAATTGACACATACCTTTGGGACTAGGCTTTTCTTTGTGGGAAGTTTTTAAATCACTAATTGGATCTCCTTGTTACAGATCTGTGCAGATTTCCCATATCTTCTTGAGTGTAGTTTGTATGTTTCTATGAATTTGTCCTTTCATCTACCTTGCTGTTTGTAGTGCTACCATTTTCTTGCCAGTCTCAGAGCTGCAGTTCTTATCTGTCCCAAACCACAGGTCTATTATTGTTCCTAAGCATAACACAGTTACTGAACTGAAGTAAGGAATTGAGCAGTAGGATTTTTTGAACAGAATGAGAGTAAAAAAGAATCTAGGCATGGAGTTCCTGAGGCTTAACTATGGAAAGGCAAGAGAACAGAAAGTATGGTGGATTCTAGGTGCTTTCCAGTCTGAAGAATCAACCTTTTTAGGCAGTTATTCCTGCCACCAAGGAGAGGAGTTACTTAATTCTCTCATCATACCTTGATGAGAGCAAAGGCTGTTTGTGCTTCTTGGAGTTGTTCATTGAAACAGAAAGAAATTGAAACATTATCGACGATTTGGTTTGGTTTGCAAACCAAAACAAGTTCCAGGTGGGTACTCTAGATGTATATGTCATTAAAAATTATTTTGTTTTAAAAGTGCTGCTTTCTTATAGTTTTGCAGCTATTTAAGGTTGATCAGAGTGACAGTACTAGGGGATTTAAAGGTGCTTCCGTCTTATGTTACACTAATCAAAGAGAAGGGGAACTTACCTCAGATAAAGTGAAATGTACAGTAAGTAACTGAGCTATATAGCTTTTGGTCAAAGTATTTGAAACTCCTTACCTAAAAGTTTGAGGTTAACAGGTGAGTTTAAAAAAAAATTCTAAGCCAAGCTAATTTCTAGTCATTAAGTCCGCATTTATTGGTTTAGCCAGCCATTGGCTACACACAGTCCTTTGTACTGAAACCATTTAATGAATAATCTCTTGCAAATGATGCATTGTTACCTATGGAAGCCTGTAATGCCATAAAGAGGAGGCTCATCCTGCGCGTCTGGAGCCTGTGCTCCGCAACAAGAGGCCGCGATAGTGAGAGGCCCGCGCACCGCGATGAAGAGTGGCCCCTGCTTGCCACAACTAGAGAAAGCCCTCGCACAGAAACGAAGATGCAACACAGCAAAAATAAATAAATTAATTAAAAAAAAAAAACAAAAAACTCCTACCCGCAACATCTTCTTTAAAAAAAAAAAAAAAAAAAAGAGGAGGCTCATGAATGGTTTATTAGGAGTATACCATCTAAGCTTAACTTAGAAATAAATAAATCTCCATATGTCTATATATATTTATTTCAAATAAGCTTAGATGGTATACTCCTAATAAGAAGTATATGCTTAACAATTTGAGATTACCTGGCTAGAAGTTAGGTGCTTAGTGTAGTAATTGTATTAATTAAAGTGTTTCTCTGTGACAAGTATCATAAGTCATATCTCATCCCAAGGAAGTCTAGCAGAGCATCTAGGACAGTGACCAAGGAGACAGTGGTGTCTGTCACTGGCATCTAGGGTTCCACTCACCTATCCGTCAGTGCAGCCTTTCCAGGCCAGACCAGGCAAGAGCTTAGGAGGAAGCCACCTGGCCTACAAACAGTATCTACAATCCATCCCTTTCCTCATAATCTAAGAGCCTTAGTTTTGAGATAGGACTAAGGCTCTTAAGGATAACATCACCTTATATTCTACGTCCTATCTCTATTTCTGAGGTTGTGAGATGCGAGCAGCTCTGATGTGTACCGCAGTCGCTGGCCCGATCCTTGTTAGGGCTGAGCACTAGCTGCCCTTGTATAATCCCTACCCCCACAAGCGTAGGCTGGACCTAGTGACCTGCTTCTAAAGAATAGAATACAACAAATGTAATAGGATATCTCTTCCAAGGTTAGGTTATAAAACCCTGAATTCTGCCTTGCTCGTGCTCTCTCAGGTCTTCTTTATCACTCTGGTAAACACAAGCTGCCATGTTGTGAGATGCCCTGAGGGCAGTGTCCAGACAACAGCCAGTGAGGGACTGAGGTCCTCAGTCTAACAGCCTGTAAGAAGCTGCATCCTGCCAACGACTGCTTGAGTGAGCTGAAAGCAGGTTCACTCCTAGTTAAGCCAGAGTACCCAACAGCTCTGTGCCTGGATTCCTGACCCACACAAGCTATGAGATCTTATATAATGTCTGTTGCTTTAAGCTTACTGAGTTTTGGGGTAATTTGTTACGTAGCAATAGATAACTAATACAGCTTCTGTAGAGCAAATTGCCTAACCTGGTTATGTTTCAGATTACTCATCTACAAAATGGCATGATGCTACCTACACTGAAGTTATTATAAAGTACTTACCACTGGCTCAGAGTAAACACAGAATATGTTACTTTTACTGTGTGAGACGTACAAGGTATAAACCTATAGAATGATTCCAATATATACATAGATAAGATTGAAAAGAAATGGATTAAAATGTTATCTGTCAGATATTACAGAGAATCTTTACAATAGATGTCTAATATGAGTAAGTACATTGGGCATCTTTTAATGTCATTAACTCTGATAATATGAACAAAGAGGCATAAAGACAACATCACTTAAGACATTTCTTCTATTAGGTACATTCATGTCATTACTTTTTTTTTTTTTTGAGTGCTTATTCATTCTTTACTTATTTCCAAACCTTCCCAGTGTTGAAAAGATAATTATTCAGCTATGGGACAGTTTAATCTCTAGTTGGCTAAGGTTACTGGATCAGTAATTCATACTCATGTTACAGTCACCATCGTAGACAGGCTAAGGAAATAGTCCTACTTACTAGTCAAGATTTTGAGACTACAGAGGAGATATAGGGACTAAATTCACCCAAGTCATTCTTTCTGAAGCATATAAGGATATGTTTAGTCCTTTTTAAAAACAATTTCCTATATCAATAGGGGACTCAAAGATCATACCTCTTCCAATTGTTTCATGTGATTTGGGTAACAGGAATCCTATATTTGCACTCAGATTTCAGTTAACTTCTCTCAATTCCTGATTGAGTTCTGAACTTCTTTAGCAATGAGTCACAATTTTGAAGCATGTCATTACTTTTGATAGATTGGTGCCAACAGACATTATGAAAATTTGAAAGCTCTTCTGCAGTTTTCAGAATTATCTAGCTAGAGTTTCAAACTTTACCACTACTTAGTTTAAGATAACTTCTGAAAGGCATCGACTAGAACCGAGATAAATCACGTCTTAATCAGTGGTTCCCCAAGTATATTCCAAGATCCCTAGGGGTCTGAAGACTCTTTCGAGGAGTCTGCAAGGTCAAAAATGTTTCAAAACAATAAATTTAATAGTGTCCTCCAGAAATTCATGTCCACCCAGAACCTATGAATGTGATCTTATTTGGAATTTGGGTCTTTACAAATATAATTAGTTAAGATTAGGCCATTCTAGATAAGATTAAATCCAATGATTTGCTTTTATAAGAATGCCATGTGATGGACAGCTACATGTAAAAGAATGAAATTAGAACATTCTCTAACACCATACCCAAAAATAAACTCAAAATGGATCAAAGACCTAAATGTAAGGCCAGACATTATAAAACTCTTAGGGGAAAATAGAGAACACCCTTTGACATAAATCTCAGCAATATCTTTTTGGATCCACCTCATAGAGTAAGGAAAATAAAAACAAAAATAAACAAGTGGGACCTAATAAAACTTAAAGCTTTTGCACAACAAAGGAAACCATAAACAAAATGAAGAGACAGCCCCCAGAATGGGAGAAAATATCTGCAGACGAAGCAACCAACAAGGGATTAATCTCTAAACTACACAAACAGCTCATGCAGCCCTACATTAAAAAAAAAAAAAAGGCACATGAAAAGATGCTCAACATCACTAATTATCAGAGCAATGCAAATCAAAACTACAACAAGGTACTACCTCACATCGGTCAGAATGTCCATCATCAAAAAGTCTACACACAATAAATGCTGGAGAGGGTGTGGAGAAAAGGGAACCCTCCTACACTGTTGGTACCACCACTATGGAGAACAGTATGGAGGTTCCTTAAAAAACTAAAAATAGAACTACCATATGATCCAGTAATCCCACTCCCGGGCATATATCTGGAGAAAACCATAATTCAAAAAGATACATGCACCCCAATGTTCATTGCAGCACTATTTACAATAGCCAAGACATGGAAGCAATCTAAAAGTCCATTGACAGATGAATGGATAAAGCAGATGTGGTACATATATACAATGGAATATTACTCAGCCGTAAAAATGAAATAATGCCATTTGCAGCAACGTGGATGAACCGAGAGATTATCATCCTAAATGAAGTAAGTCAGAGAAAGACCTATCATATGATACCACTCATATGTGGAATTAATTTAAAAATGATACAAATGAACTTATTTACAAAACAGAAACAGACTTACAGATATCAAAACAAACTTATGGTTTCCAAAGGGGAAATGTGGCAGGGAGGGATAAATCAGGAGCTTGGGATAAACATACATACACTACTATATATAAGGTAGATGGCCAACAAGGACCTGCTGTATAGCACAGGGAACTCAATGTTGTGTGATGACCTATATGAGAAAAGAATCTAAAATAGAATAATATATGTATATGTATAACTTAATCACTTTTCTGTACACCTGACACTAACACAACATTGTACATCAACTATACTCCAGTAAAATTAAAAAAAAAAGAATGCCATGTGAGGACACACAGGGAGGGAGGACACATGACAGCAGAGGCAGAGATTGGGATTGGAGTGACAGCAGCTACAACCCTAGGAACACCAAGGATTCTGTCTACCACCAGAAACTAGGAGAGAGGCATGGAACAAATTCCCTCAGTGCTTCCAGAAGGAACGAACTCTCTAATACCTTGGTTTCAGACCTCCTAAACTGCAAGAGAATAAATATCCATTGTTTTAAGCCACCCAGTGTGGTCATTTGTTATGGCAGCCTCAGGAAACTGATAACAAATTTTGGTACCAGGAAGTGAGGTACTGCTATAGCAAATACCTAAAAATATGGAAGTGGCTTTGGAATCAAGTAATGGGTGAAAGCAGGAAGAATTTTGAGCTACATGATAGAAGAAAGTCTAGATTACCTTGAACAGACTGTTGGTAGAAATAATGGACAGTAAAAGCACTTTTGGTGAGGGTTCAGAAGGAAGTGATGGGGAAAGTAAAGAACACTTCAGGCATCTTAGAGAATTCCTACATCATGAACAGAATTTGGTATACATATGAACATTAAAGGTGATTTTGCTAAGACCTCAGGTGGAAATGAAGAATATGTTATTGGACAGTGGAGGAAAAGTGATCCTTGTTACAAAGTGGCAGAAAACTTGGCTGAATTGTGTTCTGCTTTTGGGTAAAAAGTAGAACTTATAAGCAATGAAATTGGATTTCCAAGCAAAACATGGAAGATGTGTCCTGGTTTCTTGCTGCTTATAGTAAAATACAAGAGGAAAGAGATAAACTGAGGAAGGAAATGGTCAGCAGAAAGGAACCTGAACATGATGATTTGGAAAATTCACAGCCAGTCCATATTGCAGGAAATGCTAAAGCATGCTCTGGAGAGTTCATCAAGGGTGCAGCTGGAAAACCTAGTGGAGAAATCAGGTTTGTGACCATGAGTATAATCAACCATCTCAGCAGAAGTTAGGAACAGAGGTGAGACTATCCAGGAAGGACCTGTGGAGAACCCTCAGGTCTAATGGCGTGGATCTCCTTGACATCCATGAAGACTGATGCCTTTTGAGAATGTTCTATCAGCAGAAACACTGCCTGCTTGGCCTGGGGGACAGAGACAAGAAATGAAGGAAGGCTGCCAGACTTCTGGGCTTCTATAAGCAGGAAATGGGGTGCCCAGAGGATAAGACTGTGTCCCAGGCTAACAACTGAGAGGGTAGGGCCCACAAGACGTCTGTGGGTCTAGAGGGGGGTGCTGTTGAAGCCTCTGGCCCAGAGGGCAGATCAGACACAGATAATTATGCTCAGGCTTTGAAACCTTAGGAAATCCACCCCTCTGCACTGCAAACACTTAAATCGGTGACTCCTTTATTCTTTCCATTTTCTCCTTTTAGAATGGGAATGTCTTCTTATACTATTTTGCAAGCTGACAAATTGTTTCTAGTTTCACAAGTCCATAGATGGAAAGGACACCATGATAGGTGGGAAGTATTGGGATGGAGTGAGTGCATTTTGCATGTGAGATGGGCATAAATTTGGGGGAACCAGAGGGTGGACTGTACTGAGTTTATCCCCACAAAACTCATGTCTACCAGTACTTATGAATGTGATCTTATTTGTAAATAGGGTCTTTACAGATGCAATCAAGTTAAGATGAGGTCATTCAAGATTAGAGGAGCCCCTAAAACCAATGACTATTGTTCTTATAAGGAGAGACATATAGAAATACACAGGGAAGAATGCCACTGGGGACAGAGGCAGAGATCAGAGTGAGTTATAAGCTAAGGAACACCAAGGACTTCTGGCAACCACCAGAAGTTAGGAAAGAGGCACAGAACAAATTCTCCCTCAGAGCCTCCAGAAGGAACCAACCCTGCTGCCACCTTGATTTCAAACGTCTGGCCCCCAAAACTGCAAGAGAATAAATATCTATTGTTTTAAGCCACCTGGTCTGCGGTACTTTGTTATGGCAGCCTCGAGACACAAATACAGATTTATTACAGCAGCCCTAGGAAACTAATGCAAGATGCTATTGGCCTTTTTCTCTCATGAGCGTACAGTGGAGTTTTCCAGAGACTATGTGATGTGTGATATGGTGACAGATTGAATACAGAGCAGATGTGAGAATCCAGCTATGTCCTATTAAGCCAGACATTGAAAAGATTTGCAAAAATGTAATACTCTTCTTATTAATTTTTGTTTGGAAAAGTTATTTTTCATTAACAATTTATTTATGGTAATATACTGGGTTTATTTTTTAATAAATTATAAGTTTTTCCAAGTTTTAATTCTAATTTGGTAAATATTGATAATATGACCCACATAAACAAAAGGTTTTTGGGATCCTCAATAATTTTTAAGAATACATGAGAAGTCTTGAGTCCAAAAAATTTAAGAACCACTAGCCTAACTGTAAATTCTCAAGTCCAAAAGGGCATCCTGCTGTTTGTTTGTACCCTTGTTTTTTGGAGAGTCCGATCAACATCAAAAATAGCACTTGAAAGAGTGAACTTTAGAATCACATTGAAGTAGGTTAGATTTTTACTGCTTCAAGATTCTCTGAGCCTCAGTTTCCTTATTTATAAAGTGGGGAAAATATCTATCTTGTAGATAGTATGAGGATTAGATAGTTTATGACTATGAAGGGGTAGTTGTTATAATTATTAAAAACAAATATTTTCATTCCACCAGACTAAGTGGCTCATTGGTTGCTGGCTGTATGAAGATGGGAATGAATGCAAGGTCTAAGGCCTCAAGCTTGAATGGATGACAATCAAATTACAAATTTGTTACTTACCTGACACCTAATGTGGAGAAACTTTACGGGACATGAAGATTCCAAGTGCAGAGGAAGAAACTGTAGAAATCTTCTGGACCATAGGATTTTCTTTTCCCTGGGGAAAATCTTTTGGTCTCTTATCATAATTGCTGCTTGTTAAAACTGGTAAAATACCCATTAAGGACTATTACTTTCATGAACAAATGATTTGTATATGCAAACTCAGATAACATTTTAGAATTAGAATCTCTAGCACATTTAGCTCAATTTTAGGTATTTTCTGTCTAATGCAAATTCTACACGCCATGTTTAGGGGATGAAGGATGGCTACTGATCTCCTGTAATTTCTTCTGTTCCCCCTAGAGTATGTTTTCTGCTAAGGGTGACTGGCCTTTCTATACGTGCCATCAATCACCATAACCAGGTCCCAGGCCACATCAACATCCAGATTTCATGGTTTTTTGGTGGGGAGAGGCAGGGGGACAGGCCTTGGGAAATGGACTATGAACTATCATTGTTGTCACTGGAAGTAGAGTAAGGATTTAATAAAACTCTTTTCCCCACCTCTCTGTGCCTGACAGATGGTCTCTAATCTATAAGCAAGGAAATAGAAATTTTATTAACATAAATGCAAAATTATTTAATTGCTGTGACCAGCCACAGGGATTCAGTTATTCTGGATCAGCATCTAATAACTTATGTGAAGAGGATGTAAGAGGACTTGATTTAATTCCAAGAGTGGGGAAAATTGTTCCCAGTGAGGTCTTTCGTGACCACCCTGCTATAAACTGCAATCCTTAACACTCCCTATACTTCCTTTCCTACTTTACATTTTCTCCCTTGTACTTATCACCATTGTAGTCCATGTTTCACTTATTTTGTCTATTGTCTGTCCTCCCACTGGAATGTAAGCTTACATAAAGGCAGAAATTTGTATCTCTTGTTCATTGCTGTATCCCCAATGCCTAGCACATTAGAAAAACTTATGATCTTTGAAAGAATGAACAAATGAATCCAAGTCCATTTCTACTGAAATCAAGGTCATCTGACACAAGTTCCCCTAAATTTCTTTCACCTCAGAATGTCTGGATCCTTAGCCATCTTTGTTCTCTCCCTTGCCAAGACTAACACTTCAGCTCTGTTCTTGATTATTCCCTTGCCCTCTTTTGGATACTGCTGGTTCAGTCCTCTCATTCATATTTCTAATGTTTCTCTTCTGATCCACTCTTTCCAGCCCACAAACACACTAAACTGAAAATCTCTCCTTTTCTTTGTTGCCTCCCTGAGGTACTCTTTCAGGTACCATATACTCTTGCTGTTTCCTTTAATAATAAATTGACACTATCAACACTCAATATTTCTGCTTTCTTAACACCCAGCCATTCTTCACGTTCTGCAGTTTGGTTTTTGTCCCAACCAAATCTAGTGGTCCTATTTCAATCCAAAGTCTCCTTGATATCTCTATAGCATCTGTCAACTGTGTCCATAGTTTCCTGGAAACTCTTTGAGATAGTTCATGTTTTGCTAATTGCTTGTTCTGTCTCCACTGGTGCCCTCTTTTTTCTCCTGCTCCCTAAACAGACTCCACATTTCTTCTCCTTCCCCATACCTTCTATCATCACCTCTGTAGCTGACACTTAAAATTATTATATCTCCAGACTCCTCAATTGAGATCCACTCCTGAGTCTCCATGTTTCATTACCTGAGCTCCAAACCTTGCAGGTGAACTCTTATGTCCTCTTACTTCCTTTTCTCAGTGGGTCCCACCTTAGATTTTACAGTACCCCCTGCCAAATGTCTTTCATCCACGTCCCTCTTTCCCAACTATAGTTGCCACACTATAGTTCTTGTCCTTACACTTGGCCTATTGATGTAGCCTTCCAATGGTTCTTTGCATATCCAGTAACTCTTCTCCTTCAGCATATCCTGTACAATAACACTGGATTCATTTTTATAAAGATATGCTGATTATATCACCCATTGGATCAGAATTTCAATGATTCACTGTTGCTTATATAATAAAGCCAAGGATTCAAAATCTCCCATAACTTGATTCCAACCAACTTTCCCACTATATTACTAATACTCTAATCTCTCAACAAATTGAAATCCCTGCTTCCCCTCCTGAACACCTGGAGATTTCCTATTGCTACACTTTTGTTCATTCTTCCTAGTTTAAGTCTCCTTTCATCAAAGTTTTTGCATTCTATAAGACCCAGCTCAAATATCAAATAGATATAACTGTAACACAAAGTAGTATATGATTCATGCTGTTGGAGTACAATATAGGAATCAAGTGTGAAAACTTTATTTCTGCTACCAGACTATGTAAGTCTTTTAGGATAGAGTCCAATTTTCATTTTTATATTTGATAAAATATTTCATAGAGTACCTTGCATATAATAGGTTCTCAATACCTGTATATTCTACCTGCAAGAGACACCTGTATATTCTATCTGCAAGAGACACCAGTATGAAGGAATGTATTGTAATTCAGTGTATGTCCATTCAACTTCTATAATAAGGTATCTCCTATCCCCCAACAAGATTACAAGTTGGTTTTTTTATGACAAAGACTTACTTTTTAAAAAAATTCTGATTGTCTGATACCCCATGGACAGCCAATAATATTGAGATTTATCCAACTTACAGTCACATGTACTATGTTAGGCACTTTGCTAGATGCTTTCAAAGATGAATGAAGATACAAGTCTTTGTCCTAAGAAATTTAACTCTATGGTTTTAAAAATAGAATAAATGAAGCTACAGAGTGCAGATGTGAGGGGATTAGAAAATAGCATTTTGACTTTTGTATTCTCCTTGCTCAAATGTAATTTTTGCACTATAAATGACTACTCAAATTGAACTTTAAAGGATATTTGCTTCCACAGGTAAGAACAGGACATCATGCTCAGTCATAATCTCTATATTGTGAAAGATGTGTGCTGATCCCTTGGCACCATCCTCTCCAACAGCCATGGCAAATAACTCCACTTTCAGTTCTGCCTGCAAACCAGCAGCCACCTATAAGATACAATGTAGCTTTAGAATCAGACATGTATGAGTTCAAATCTTGATTTTTAACATGACTTTGGGCAAGTTACTCAAACTCTCTAATCTTGTTTCCTCATCTATAAATTTGGCACAAATGAATGATTGCTGTTCTAGCATTTAGAAGAATTACTTCATGGATTAGTTAGGTTGAATTCCATTGAGTAAGCGGGACCCAGGAAAAAGTGCTGAAGGAGAACATCAAGTGCTATTTAAGAAAAAGCATAAGGAAACTAAATGCCAGGATGCTGGAGGGCAAACTTTCATGATGTCTGTAACTGTGCTATTTCTTGAATATCAGTAGCATGTTTCTATTTATTGTCATCCTTGTAGATAAAGATAAATTTAATCTAAGATAAATATAAGTTTCATCTTAAATTTAATCTAAGAGACTGGGTGAATCTCACAATTCCCCTGCCCTGCCCCTTGGTTTACAGTATTCCTAATGTAGGACCTGCAATGTGGCAAAGCCAGTAGAGGGAGACAGAATTAATTTAAATGCCAAACTGCTTAGATCTGAAAGCTACATGGAAGAGGTTTGTACCAACAAAAAAGAAACCTGATATATAAAGAAGAAGAAACACAGCAAGGAATAGGCTTCTTGCTTTGCTCCTTGAAAAGAACACTAGCCAGGAAAGAAAGAGCTGTTTATGTTTCTAAGCTGCCTCTCTAGGAGGTGGGTTAAAAAGCAGAATTGAGAACAGTTATCTGGAAAAAATAAATCAGAAGAAACTACCACATGGAAAGCAGTTAGGTACGAATGGAATTTTTTTCTTCAATAGAGTTTTATAAATAATAGAATTGAAAAATGTTTCAGTTTTTCAACAGTGTGCTTGTAAGCATCTATCTGCACACTGGAGAGTATCCAACAGCTCTGTTTTAAGACCCAGGCCCTTAGCCCTCCAAGCCCAACAACCAGAGCAGGGCTGGGGAATGATGACATTCTGCACAAGGGCAGCTGGAGGACTGTTATCACACAGGTTTACCCAGGCTTGGAGTACATTCATTCAGTGTTGGCTACGAACCAAGCTGAACAGTGGTGAGATTTAGATATGGAGAAGTCTAGAGGTTACATTCTTTGCCAGAGCCAAAACCTACTATCAAAAAGAAAAAAAAAATAATAATAACAAACAGTATAGAATGAGCTTCAAAGAATATAAGCTGGGTTTTTAGTATGTATAAAGGTTCATCCAGCAGTCATTTGGCTTTTGGCTAATCCCTACTTTAAATGAAAAAGATTTGCTAACTTCCCAGAACAGTGGGAGAAAAGCTTGCTTTAACTGTGTTTTTGCTTTATGTTGTGAAGATTCTGAAATTTTGACACAGTACAATGATGAATTGTTTCGGAGAGGTACTCATGAATTAGTGGATCTAATCCCAAAATGTATTTCTGTTTGGAAATTGCAGCCTGCATACTACAATTTTATAGAGATCATAAGATACTGGAGCTGGAAGAGGGCTAAGAAATGATCAGTCTAAGCTCCTCCTTTTATAGACGAGGAAAGCAAGGTGCAGAGGATTAATTAACCAAAAACATCACTGAGCTGCTTGGTGGCATAGTCAGGACAAGAAGCCAAATTTCTTTGCACTATAGCCAACCGATGCTTCTGTGTCAACGTATAACAACGAGGCTGCTTTAAGATCTTGGGATTCACTGAGCACTATGTGCTGGTTATGGGACTGGACGCCCTTGCTCAGAGTTCCCATGAGCCTGTGCAGTCCCCATCTGTGACGAATGGTTCACGTACCTACCAGACTTCCTCACATCATCTGTCACTCAATCACACATCTCTCGAGTGCCCACCATGTGTCCTGCTCTGTAAGCTCCTTATGTGTCTCACTCATCTTTAACATCCCCTGTACCCTGGCACTATCACTGGCATATGGGAGGAACTCAAAGCTTGTTGACTGAAATGAAAGGTGTGTTAAAGCAGCAAGATGATATACTGACCAAGAAATAAAAGTTAAGATTGAAGGTGTGATTTTTATTATCTTTTGAGACAACCTTTTGTTTATAACATACTACACTTCTGAAATTCTAATTTGAAGTAAGTGGCAGTATACACATTTTATACTAAACACCTCATTTGGGGGAATGTATCAAATAAAATCAGAACAGGTTGACATTTTAAAATCTGTATTTTCAGAGATTTTTGGAGAAATGAGACAGATGGTGACTTTAAATATACTACTATTTCTTAATATGTTATTAAATGATATTCTGACAAATACCAAGAGAACAAACCAGATTTACATAAAATGTAAACAATGAAATATTTCAAGTTTTTCAAGTGATTTTTCACTTTGCAGAAGGATTTGTCACAGGATATCTTTAGGTAATCAGTTTACCAAGTGCATGTTAAATCATATTTAATGTTTTAAAAGGTATTTTCAGACAACTGTATAGAACTGCAGTATTGGGACAAGTGAAGTGAACTTCAGAAATGGTTCCATAGCTGGAAGTTTAACTCTATTTACACACAGATCTGCTCATGGTTGTTACATGAAGTAAGTGACATCAAGCCAGATGTTGAACCAATACCAGGAACCTTTTGTTTATGATACTAGAAAAAGTAGACTTAAACATGGTTTAAACTGAAACAGGTAGAACAACTTAAAAATCACTTGACTGGAAACATATACATATCTGTACACACACACATGGACACACACAACAGATAGCACATAGGACTTACAGGCCCAGGTTTGTAAGTCACTTTCAGTCCTGTGCTGGGTGGGGGCTGCTTCACCCTAAACCTACCAGGAAAAAAGATGGGAATAAATTGATGCCATAATGAAAATCATGAGCACAAATGAACTGGGAAGTAATAAAACCAGGAAGGTGTTAATATTCCCTACACAGGAGCAAGGGGTCCAGACTAGTAGAAAAACAACCTAATATCCAGTTGGAAAAAGAATCTGGGGCCTGTTTCACAACTGACTTTCCAACAGTTTTCATCGGCGTCAAACTGACTCCAACCTGAGTTTCAACCCTTTGTTATCGGATGCTGATGAGCAGCTCGGGTCTGGGCAGAAGGTGGCGAAGGTTTGGCTGGCGCGTGCACTGCAGTGTAGCCGCCAGCGTGAACACACATACTGACTGCCAGGTCATTAAGCTGAAGAATAAAGGCTCCTTTGGAAAGAAGCAGAGCATGGGAGCCAGTCTTTCTCTGCCATGGTATGGGATTTGCAAGTTTGGGGAGAAGAGAAACAGAAAAGGCTCAGAAAATGTTGGTGAACTTGAAAAGCCCGGTGCTCACACGTGGTGCCTATTGATCTCTTCCCCTTCCTGTGGTTTGTGGGTTCTGCCTGAAGGTTAAAGACCTGGAGTAAATTAAAATGCCAAGGGAAGCCTACCTCCATCTACCCCACTCCCTCTACCAGCCACTTTGCTGTCTGCCCTGTGGTGGCTGAGTTGAACAAGCTGAGGATTGAAATCTATAAAACTAAAATTCTGTACTGGACACACAGGGTCTGCATGGGTGGTTTTAATTCGTTTGAGGTTGACTCTCCATTTCTCCCCACCCACTTTGTGGCAACAACCTAAATAAACAACAATGTCCAATCTGGCGGCTTGGGTCCCTCATCAGGTTGTTTGTGAGGAAGTAAATGTGATTCCTGAAGTTGAGGATTCACCTCAATTAAAATGGGACGGTGATCTTTTCAATCAGATGCTCCTGTAGCTTTGCTCCATCTGACTTCCAATCCTGAATTTAGAATCACAAACATTCTCAAACTTGCTACTGATCCTGAGAATAACTCCGCACTTGAAATAAACACGTATCCCATTTTTATGGGGGAAAAAACTCGACATAATCCTGAAGCTTTATTCAAAATAGTATAGAGGAGATTTTGTGATTGGGAGTTGTCTTGGCATAGATACATGGTATATTGACCCAGTGGGAAGGACTGATCTCCCACAAGAAGCAGTGACCACAGCTGTGTTGATAAAGCAAGGTGCTCCAATGAGCTGGTACTCAGGAGATCTGAGATCTACCCTTGCTGTAGCCTACAAGACCTTAAAACAAGTTACTCAGTTTGTTCCTTTATATAATAGTCTCTAAGGTTCTACACACTCTAAAATTGTATTGGTTTTGATCTGAAAATGAAGGGCTAAGGTGACTTCCTTGTCACTTAATGCCAGATACAGTATATTTTCTATTCGGAGTACAGGCTGTGAGTTAAGGTACTTGTTTATAATTCCAAGTCATATCACCAGAGTCAAAATGACCCTGATGATTAAGGGTTAATTTTTTTTCCTTTCTTCCTCAACTATGCAGAATTAATGTAATTAAAATCATGTTTAGATCACAAAGTGCCAACCAATGTTAGCTGGTATTATAGTTGGTGGTAGATTTGAGAAATAGACTTTCAAGTTTTGTGCATTAGTTATTGTTTTGTGTATTAGTTATTGTAACACTTGTACAACTTCCCTTTCATTTTTTGCTAGTACAGATCAGGTCTTGAGGTGCTTCTAACCAAAGTATGGATAAAAATTAATGGAAAGGCAAAGAAACACCTACTCTATATTTGAGGCTTGGTAAGTACTAACTTGTTGAATAATGAATGAATGGATGAATTAGTGAGTAAATGAATGAATGATGTTAAGATTCAAGAGTTCGGGTGTAATTACAATTCAGTTCAATAAACATTCACTGATGTAGGCAACCAAAGAAAAGTCACAGAGTAGGGGAAGGTGCTCTGAGCATACACTTGGAAACTTGGCCTCACCTGCAGAAGTCCACTCCAACATTCTTGAGCTTTACAGTGGTTGCATAGGTGTGTCCTTCTTCGAGCACTCCAAACGTCACTGAGGGCGGGAGAAGATGGAATCCAAAGGGGGATGAATTTACATTATTAATGGCAGCAGATGCAACAGAGAATGTTTTCACCCTTCCTCCAACAGAATCTTGCACCTTGCACTGAGAAAAAAAGCAATTAAGCATAATAAAATGGTTCTATTCTGCATTCCCAAGATAATAAAAAGACTCTGACCTCACACATCCCCAGACTAGACCATGCAGCAAAGCATGCAAGAAGCTTACCCTGCCCTCCAGCCAGCCTACAGCCACTGCACAAGGCAAGGCCTTGAAGCCAACCAAGCCAAAGCCAGCTTTACCCCAGCATGCCCACAGTAGTAGGCCCTACCATAACAGAAAGGCACCTGCAGCCCACATAAGGGCACCCCTTGACTACACAGCTCTGGTGACCAGAGGGGAGCATGCTGCTGGGCCCATGGGACATCTCCTACATGAGGCTACTTCTCCAAGATTGGGCAATGTAACCATCATTAGAAATAAACACAGAGAATTGGGAAAAATGAGGAGACAGAAGAATATGTTCCAAACAAAGGAACAACACATAACCTCAGAAAAAGAACTAAACAAAGTGGAGGTAAGCAATCCAGCCAATAAAGAGTCAAGATAATGATCATAAAGATGCTCACTAAACTCAGGAGAAAAATGAATGAATATGGTGAAAATTTCAACAAAAAGTTAGAAAAATGAAAAACCAAACAGAGCTGAAGAATACAATAACTGAAATAAAAACTGCACTAGAGGGGCTTCCCTGGTTGCGCAGTGGTTGAGAGTCTGCCTGCTAATGCAGGGGACACGGGTTCGAGCCCTGGTCTGGGAGGATCCCACATGCCGCAGAGCGGCTAGGCCCGTGAGCCACAACTGCTGAGCCTGCGCGTCTGGAGCCTGTGCTCTGCAACAAGAGAGGCCGCGATAGTGAGAGGCCTGCGCACCGCAATGAAGAGTGGCCCCCGCTTGCCGCAACTAGAGAGAGCCCTCGCGCAGAAACGAAGACCCAACACAGCAAAAATAAATAATTAATTTAAAAAAAACTGCACTAGAAGGAATCAACAGTAGATTAGATGATACAGAGGAATTGATCAGCAATGGATCAGCGGAATGGATCAGACAGTAGTAAAAAATCACCTAAGTTGAACAGAAAAAAGAAAAAACAATTTAAAAAATGAAGACAGTTTAAGAGACCTCTGGGACAATATCAAGCATACTAACATTTACAAATAGGGGACCCAGATGGAGAGAGAAAGGGGCAGAGAACTTACTTAAAGAAATAATAGCTGGAAACTTCCCTAACCTGGGAAAGAAAACAGACATTCAGGTCCAGGAAGCACAGAGAGTCCCAAACAGGATTAACTCAAAAAGGTCCATACCATGACACATTAAATGAAATTAAAATGGCAATTAAAATGGAAAAAATAAAAGATAAAGAGAGAATCTTAAAGAAGCAAGAGAAGAGCAACTAGTTATGTACAAGGGAATACCATAAAACCGTCAGCTGACTTTTCAGCAGAAATTGTGCAGACTAGAAGGGAGTGGTGTGATATATTCAAAGTGATGAAAGGGAAAAACATACAACCAAGAATATTCTACCTGTTAAGGTTACCATTCATGTTTGAAAGAGAGATAAACAGTTTTACAGACAAGCAAAAGCTCAGAGAGTTCAGTGCCACTAAACTGGCTTGACAAGAAATGCTAAAGGGACTTCTCTCTAAGCAGAAAAGAAAAGGCCACAATAAACATACAAAAATTATGCAAGGAAGAATTTCATTGGTAAAGGCAAACATACAGTAAAGGTAGTAGATCAACCACTTATAAAGCCAGCAGGACAGAAGGTCAATGGACAAATGCATAAAATTATATATATATCCACAATGAAGTTAAGTGATACTCAAAACAAAAAGATGTAAAATATGACATCAAAAACATTAAATGTGTGTGGGGGGAAGATGAAGAGTTGTTAGAATTTATTCAAACTTAGGAGATTATCAACTTAAAATAATCACATATATGATTATATGTTGTTATATATGAACCTCATGATAGCCACAAACCAAAAACCTGTAATAGATACACACACACAAAAGAGAAAGGAATGCAAACATAACACTAAAGATAGTAATCAAATCACAAGGGAAGAGTCTAAAAGAAGAAGGAACAAAAAAGGACTACAAAAGCAACATGAAAACAACAAAAGTTCTATAAGTACATACCTATCAATAATTACTTTAATGTAAATGGTCTAAATGATCCAATCAAAAGACAGAGAGTGGCTTAATGGATAAAAATCAAGACCCATATATATGATGCTTACAAGAGACTCACTTCATATCTAAAGACACACACAGAAAGTGTAACTGAAAACAAAAAGAAAGCCCAGGTAGCAATACTTATATCAGAAAAAGTAGATATTAAAACAAAGACTGTAACAAGAGACACAGAAGGACATTATATAATGATGAAGGGATCAATCCAACAAGAAGATATAACAATTGTAAATACATATGAACACAACATAGAAGCACCTAAATACATAAACAAATATTAACAGACATAAAGGGAGAAATTCACAGTTACAAAATAATATATAATAATAGTAGGCAACTTTAATACCCCACTTACATCAACGGACAGATCATCCAGACAGAAAATAAATAAGGAAACACTGGCCTATATGCAAGTTATAGTGGATGGACTTAATAGATACATACAGAACATTTTATCCCTGAACAGTAGAATACACATTCTTTTCAAGTGTACATGGAACATTCTCCAGGATAGATCACATAATAGGCCACAAAACAAGTCTTAATGAAATTGAGAAGACTGAAATCATATCAAGCATCTTTTCCAACCACAACACTACGAGATTAGAAATCAACTACCATGAAAAAACTGCAGAAAACACAAACATGTAGAGGTTAAACAACATGCTACTAAACAACCAATGGATCACTGCAGAAATCAAACAGGAAAAAATACCTAAAGACAGATAACAACCACACAATGATCCAAACCTATGGGACACAGCAAAAGCCGTTCTAAGAGGGAAGTTTATAGCAATACAAGCTTAACTCAGGAAATAAGAAAAATCCCAAATAAACAACCTAACCTTACATCTAAAGGAACTAGAAAGAGAAGAATAAACAAAACCCAAAGTTAGGAGAAGGAAAGAAATAATAAAGATGAGAATGGAAATAAGTGAAATATAGACCAAAAAACCAATACAAAGACCAATGAAACTAAGAGCTAGTTCTTTGAAAAGATAAACAAAACAAGCCTTTAGCCAGACTCATCAAGAAAAGAGAGAGCACCCAAACAAATAAAATCAGAAATGAAAGAAAAGTTACAACCAACACCACAGAAATAAAAAGGACCATGAGAGATTACTACAAACAATTATATGCCAATAAAATGGACAACCTAGAAGAAATGGATAAATTTCTAGAAACATAATCTCCTAAGACTGAATTAAGAAGAAATAAAAAATATGAACAGATTGATTACCAGTAATGAAACTTAATCAGTAATTTAAAAAATCCCAACAGAAGTCCAGGAACAGATGGCTTCACAGGTGAATTCTACCATGCATTTAAAGAAGAGGTAGCACCTATCATTCTCAAACTATTCCAAAAAATTAAAGAGAAAGGAATGCTTCTGAACTCATTCTATGAGGCTGGCATAAATCTGATGCCAAAACCAGAAAAAGATACCACAAAAAGAAAATTATATATCAATATCACTGATAAACATAGATACAAAAATCTTCAATAAAGTATTGGGAAACCATATTCAGAAATACATTAAAACACTCAAACATCATGATCAAGTGGTATATCAAATTATATGATCATCTCAAAAGATGCAAAAAAGCTTTTGGCAAAATTCAACATCTACGTTTATGATAAAAACTCTTAACAGAGTGAGTATAGAGGGAACATGCCTCAACATAATAAAGGCCATATATAACAAGCACACAGTTAACATCATACTCAATGATAAAAAGCTGAAAGCATTTCCTCTAAGATCAGGAACAAGAAAAGGATGCCCACTCTTGCCACTTTGATTCAACATAGTACTGGAAGTTTTAGCCACGGCAATCAGACAAGAAAACAAAATAAAAGGACTCCAAATTGGAATGGAAGCAGTTAAACTGTCACTATTTGCAGAAGAAATGATACTATATATAAAGAATCCTAAAGATGTTACCAAAAAACTATTAGAACTTGGTAATAATCCATATCTTAATAATAATTTGAGTTACATGACTATATGCATTTATCAAAACTCAACAAATACATGCTTAAAATTTGTTCATTTTATTGTATGTATGTATATTATAGATCAAAGGAAAAATATAAACAAATATTGAACTCTACTTAGTGATATGTATGTTAGAATATTTAGGGATAAATGTAGTAATCTCTGCAATTTACTTTGAAGTGCACCCAAAACAAGATGGATTAATGGATAGATATAAGGATAGATATGTGATAAAGCAAGTATAATAAAATGTTACTGGTAGAATCCAGAAAAAAATCACACTATTAGGACTGATAACTTAATTCAGTGAACTTGAATGTTATAAAATTAATATACAGATATCTGTATCTGTTGCATTTTTATACACTAATAATGAACTATCAGAAAGAGAAATTAAATAAACAATCCCATTTACAATTGTGACAAAAAGAATAAAATACCTAGGAATAAATGTAAACAAAGAGGTAAAAGACTTGTAGTCTGAAAACTTTGACACTGATGAAAGAAATTGAAGATGACACAAATAAATGGAAAGATATACTGTACTCATGGATTGAAAGAATATTGTTAAAATGACCATACTATCCAATACAATCTATAGATTTGATGCAATCCCAATCAAAATACCAAAGGCAATTTTCACAGAACCAGATCAAATATAACTAGATGATTTAATTCTAAAATTTGTATGAAACACAAAAGCAATTTTGAGAAAGAACAGAGATGGAGGTATCATGCTCTCTGAATTCAAACTATACTACAGAGCTATGGTAATCAAAACAGTATGGTACTGGCATAAAAAGAGACACATAGATCAATGGAACAGAATAGAGAGCTCAGAAATGAACCCATGCTTTTATGGTTAGTCAATCTATGACAAAGGAGGCAAGAATTACAATGGGGAAAAGATAGCCTTTTCAATAAATGGTGTTGGGAAAACAGGAAAGCTCCACACAAAATAATCAAACTGGACTACTTTCTCACACCATATACAAAAATACTCAAAATGTATTCAATACTTAAATGTAAGACCCGAAACCATAAAACTAGAATAAAACATAAGCAGTACGCTCTTTGCCATCAATCTTAGTAACTTTTTTTGGATCTGTTTCCTCACACAAGGGAAACAAAAGCAAAAATAAACAAATGAGACTACATCAAGTTAAAAAACTTTTTGCACCATGAAGGAAACTATCAACAAAATGAAAACGCAGACTACTGAATGGGAAAAGATATTTGCAAACAATATATCTGATAAGGGGTTAATAACCAAAATATACAAAAAAACTCAAACAGCTTAACATCAAAAAACCAAACAACCCAATTAAAAAATGGTCAGAGGACCTGAGTAAGATTTTTATCAAAGACATAAAGATGGCCAACAGACAACATGAACAGATGCTTAGCATAAAAACATACAAAAAACTCAAACAACTCAACATCAAAAAGCCAAACAACCCAATTAAAACCTGGCCAGAGGACCTCAATAGACTTTTTTCAAAGAAGACATACAGATGGCCAACAGACACGTGAAAAGATGCTCAGCAGTAACTAATCAGCAGGTAAATGCCAATCAAAACCACAGTGAGGGGCTTCCCTGGTGGTGCAGTGGTTGAGAGTCCGCCTGCTGATGCAGGTGACACGGGTTCGTGCCCCGGTCCAGGAGAATCCCACATGCCGCAGAGCGGCTGGGTCCATGAGCCATGGCCACTGAGCCTGCGCATCCGGAGCCTGTGCTCCACAATGGGAGAGACCACAACAGTGAGAGGCCCGCATACCGCAAAAAACAAAAACAAAAACAAAAAACCCACAGTGAGATACTGCCTCACGCCTGTCAGAATGGCTATCACTGAAAAGACAACAAATAACAAGTGTTGGCGAGGATGTGGAGAAAAGGGAACCCTCATGCACTGTTGATGGGATTGTAAACTGCTGTAGCCATTATGGAAAACAGTATGAAAGGTCCTCAAAAAATTAACAGAAACTACCATATGATCCAGCAATTTCACTTCTGGGTATTTACCTGAAGAAAACAAATATACTAATTAGAAAGAATATATCCACACCAATATTCATTGCAGAATTGTTTACAATAACCGAGGTATGGAAGCAACATGTATGTCTAAATGTCCATTGATAGATGAACGGATAAAGAGGATGTGATATATGTGTGTGTGTGTGTGTGTGTGTGTGTGTGTATGTGTATACAGACTATTACTCAGCCATAAAAAAAGAAATCTTGTCATTTGCAACAACATGGATGGATCTAGAGGGAATTATACTAAGTGAAATAATTTTATAAAAAGGCAATACTGTGTGATCTCACTTATATGTGGAGTCTACAAAACAAAACAATCAAAACAAAATGAAAACAGACTCATAGATACGAGGACAAATGGGTGGTTGCCAGAAGGGAGGGGATTAGGGGGGACGAAATAGGTGAAGGGGATTAAGGGGTACAAACATCCAGTTATAGAATAAATAAGGCACAGGGATGTAATATAAGGAATATGGTCAGTAATATGGTACTAACTTTGTATGGGACAGAAGGTTACTAGACTTATGGCGGTGATCATTTCATAATGTATGCAAATATCAAATCTCTATGTAGTACACCTGAAACTAACATAATATTGTATGTCAACTATGTTTCAATTTTAAGAAAAGGCTCTGTCACCAGAAAAAAATAACTGCTTGGTTGGGAGAGGAAATGAACATTTATGGTCTATGTAATCATTACCACAGCACTATAAGGAAGTATTTTAGGCTCTGTTTTAAGGATAAAGAAGCTCAAGTTCAGAGAACTGAAAGACAGATAACTTGCTCAAGTGTTGCGTGGCAAAGTTTCAAACTCAAGTTTGCCTGATTCTAAAGTTTGTACTCTTTCTTCTGTGCCAGTGATGATCAAACTTTAGCTCCCATCAGAATCACCTGGAGGACTGGTTGAGACACCAACTGCTGACTCCACTACCAGAGTTTCTCCATTAGTAAGTCTGGGATGGGGTGGAGTAGAGAGTAGGTAGGTGGGGAGGGGAAGTGTCTACAAAGATAAAGAAAACCTGCTCTGGAGAGGAGCACAGTCTACTGAGGACTCCTTAAGACACAAACCCCTGACTCCAACCCCAGAGTTTCTCCATCAGTACATCTGGGATGGGGCTCATGAATTTGCATTTATAACAAGTTCTCAGGTGTTGCCAATGCTGCCAGTCAGGTAATCTTGCTTTGAGAACTATTGCCCTATGCTGTTATTTCCTGACCTCATCTGGTAGCCTGTTAAAACTGCAGAATCTCGGGCCCCACACCAGAGCCAATAAGTCAGAATCTATATTTTAACAAAGTCCCCAAATAACTCACATGCACATTAAAGTTTGAGAAGTACTTCTATCACATGTCACTTATATACATTGCAATACCTTCTCTGATGGTAATGAACAGTGTGCCATGAAATTTCTAAAGGATAACTACCAAAGCTTGATTGGTGGGCTTGAGGAAACCTTTACAACAGAACTGAGATGAAATCTTAATCTTAGAGGCTCTGAGGAAGGAGCTTGGTGCTTTTAAAGAACTAAGAGAAGTCCACAATGGGTGAAGTGTAGTGAGTTTGAGACAAGGTGAGGGTAGAGAAGCAAATGGAGCCATGCCTTGGAGTCATGCTAGGTCATCTGGATTTTATCCTAAAAGTCATGAGAAGAGTGCCCAATGATCCCCTCAGCCAACAGTGTGCTGGTAAACTGGCTCTCAGAAAAGAGCCTTTATTAGTAGCATTTGCCAATTTCTATGGCATAAGAACTCCCAGCATGGCTGAATGCAAGCTAGTGATGGTTTAACAGCTAGCTCATAAAGTTTCTCTCATGAGTGTATATAAGCTGGCTCCAGCAAAGCACTGCCCTGGTTTATCTCTGTGTGACCTGAAGGGATTCATGTTGAGATGGTTCTTATATTAAATAGTAGTACACAGTGGCTGAAAATCAATAGCCTCAACCAGGAATACATAAAATGTTAACTGGCTCTGGGAAATTTCTTCCCATGTCTGTTTTACCTGTTTGAGAGGTTGAGACTTGGTCTTGGAACTCAGCAAATAGTGAGGTAGCCTCACTTTCTCTTTTCTTGCTTGTCCTGCCACATCCTGCAGCAGTGACTGGGTTGGGATTTTCAGAGGCACACATGATTCTGGTTCTGTTAGAGAGAACATTGAAATTACACCACGTGGACGTTGCTTCCAAAGACATTCAAGATCATACCAGAGCATAGAAGAACATAGAACCAACTTGGGAAATTTTCTTCTTTCCTTCTTAAAGAGCTTATTTACAGGAATGAAGACTTTTTATTAATTCTAGTGTTCTATCTTTGCATTTTACAAAGAGATTTTACCTAAAATCAGTCTTCACAACAATCCTATGAGATGGGCAGGGCAGATGCTATTAGCATCACCTTGTTTTCAATAAGTGAGAAAAATCAGATGCTAAGAAATAGAGTGACTTGTCTGTAAATCAACAAGGTACAGTTCAATAAAATGTTGACTCTCAAAGATTTCTTAAAACTAATGAGGAAAAAAGTCTTAAGAGTTTCTTTGTTTCAACTAGTAAATTTATAGTTCGAAAAAGTGGTGTAGTAATCATAGATAAATTAAGCCAAGGAATCAAATCCCCAGATCACTTAATTTGGTGAAGGAGGGAGCAAAAGTAGATAATCTACACAGCTGCAATTTTATGTATTTCTCCAAATATCCAGGAGGGTTAATAAGAACTGTGTTTTAGATCAGCATATTTAAACATCCTTTCTTGAATTTAAGTCATCAGGAGAGGAAAGGGAAGGGAACCAATATTTGAGTGTCCACTGTCTGCAAGCACCACATGCATGTTTTTACATATAGCATCTCACTTAGTTCTCATAAAGTCCTCTGAGCTGAAGGTAATGGTAACTGTAATCTTTGTATGCTGAGCATTCTCCCCATTGCCCACCTCCACACCCACTCCTAGCACACATACTTCTAGTGCCACAACATCCCTGGTCCCACCCATCAGGATGGTACACAACCCATGCAAAGCCAACACAGGCCCTTCACCTGGATATTTCCTGAAGCTGACCAGGATGATCCCATCTTGTCCATTGGGTTATGGGTCTGGAAGAATCAGAACCTTGGACCTCTCTGATCATGTCCCTGCCACATGGACATAGCCTGTTCTTTGTAGGAGAGGATAAAACCAAACAGGGCAGCAGTTCCTAATTTTTTGGCACCAGGGACCAGTTTTGTGAAAGACAATTTTTCCATGGACAGCGGTGGCGGGGGTGGGGGGATGGTCAGGCAGTAATGTGAGCGAGGGGGAGCGGCAGATGAAGCTTCACTCGCTTGCCCGCCACTCACCTCCTGATGTGCGGCCCGGTTCCTAACAGAGGGTTGGGGACCCCTGAAACAGGGACAAGTAAGGATGTGACAACACAGAGGTGGGGAGGATGCCCAGAGAGACAGACAATCAGATGCAAACGCTGCCCTGAAAAGCTTGAGTGCCTGCATCCAGTCATCCTTGGGCTAGCACCATAGCCACTTTTCTGTGGTTTGCTTTTGAGCATCAATAACCACCACCCCACCCACTGGCTTTTTTGTTGTTGTTCAATGGGTTTGAGTTTCAGTTCTCAAATTGAAGAATCCTGACTAATATAACAGTAGTATCTTTTTTCTACAGATGAGGAAACTGAAGTTAAAAAAACTTGTCCTGGAAACTGAAAAGTGGCAAGGTGGGACATATACCCAGGTGTGTCAGATTCCACAAGGATCACACTCCTGATAGTGTAAGATAATAGAAAATGTATATTCATCTCTGCCCCTGGTTCCTGGCATGGCACTCCTAAATCCCTTGTGATTTCCTAAGTGATAAGAGGGTTAGGAGTATCTTTAAATATTTGGTCTTTGACCCTGATTCCTGACACAGAGCTCCTAAATCCCTTGGAAATTCCTGGGTGATAGGTGTGTCTTTTGACCTGAATGAAGTGACTCTTGGTGGGCTCCTGGATAGCTTCAGGATGGGGGCTGGTCATCAGGAAAACCAAGCCATGATTAGAAGCTTGGAACTTTCAGTGCCCCCCCCCCCCATCTTCTGGGAAGGAGAGGGGACATGGAGATGGAGTTAATCATGCCTACATGATGAAGTCTCCACAAAAGTCCCTACAGCACAGAGTTCGGAGAGCTTCCGAGTTGGTAAGCTCATCCACAGGCTGGGAGGGTGGTGCACCACAACACCACAGGGACAGAAGCTACCATGCTAAACCCTTCCAGACCTTGCTCTGTGTACCTCTTCCTCTGGCTATTCATCTCTGCCATTTATCATGTCACCTATTATATAATAATATATGAGTTCTGTGAACTGTTCTAGTAAATTATGGAACCATAATAGGAGGTCATCGGAACCACAATTTATAGCTGATTGGTCAGAAGCACAAGTGACAACCTGTACCTGTGGCTGGCATCTGAAGTGGGTGGTGGGCAGCCTTGTGAGACTGAGCCCTTAACCTGTAGTGTCTGTGCTAACTCTGGTTAGTGTCAGAATTGAATTGTAGGACACTCAGCTGGTGTTGCAGAATTGCTTGGTGTGAGAAAAAAACATGCATATTTGGTCACAGAAGTGTTCCATATGAGTAGTGAGTTTTTCCTAGACAACTACCCAGTGTGTCCCAAATTCACCTGTGCTTCATAATCCCCTGGGCTGACTCTGGTAAAATAGAGATTCCCTACCCATGCACCAGATAAGCTGTATTTCAGACGAGAACAGAATCAGAATCTCTGGGGATGGAGCTCAGTGATCAGTGTTCTAATGTATTTATTCTCTTTGGTCACTACTACTGCCTACATAGGCAACCATTCTAATGGCTTGATGTGTCTTTTTGTTTGTATTCTTAGCATATGCATATCACTGTCTTATATGAATGCATTTTACCAGTCTAATGGGTATCAAATAATCTCTCATACTATTATTATTAATAGTAAATACTGATATGGAGTTTCTCATGTGCCAGGCACTGCTGTAAGCATTTTACATATACTAACTAATTTAATCCTCACAACCCTATAATGTATATACCATTATACCCCCTTTACAGAAGAGGAAACAGGAATATATAGAGGGGTTAAAGAGCATGCCCACTGTAACATAGTTATTATATGAGGAGTCAGGTAGAGCCTTACATAAGTTATTATATAAGTCATATTATATATATGTCATTATATAATTATATATTATATAATTCATAAGCTATTATATAAGGAGTCAGGTAGAGCCTTAGCTGTGCTGTATACCATATTGCTTCCCATAATAGACGGATTATTATCCACTGAAGCCTACCAAGGGCTTCCCTAGGGATGGGGGGTGGAGGAGGGAGTACTTGAGGGGCTTGGAACAGCAGCTGGTCACCAGTTGATACAGAAGTATTTTAATACTTAACAACTGGGGGACTTCCCTGGTGGTCCAGTGGTAAAGAATCCGCCTTACAATGCAGGGGAAGTGGGTTCAATACCTGGTCAGGGAACTAACATCCCGCATGCCATGGGGCAACTAAGCCTGCCCGCCTCAACTACTGAGCTCGCGAGCCTCAACTAGAGAGCCCATGCTCTCTGGAACCTGCGTGCCACAACTACAGAGCCCACGTGCCCTGGAGTCTCCACACCACAACCAGAGAGAGGAAACCCACACGCCACAACTAGAGAGAAGCCCGGGCACCACAACGAAGAGCTCATGTGCTACAAGGAAAGATCGTGTGTGCTGCAACTAAGACCCAATGCAGCCATAAATAAATAAATAAATAAATAAATAAATAAATAAACTTTAAACAACTGGGATGGTCCAACTAGTGGAATCATCTGAAATTACGGCTGAATCCGACACAACTGAAGAACAAGTAATGGTTCCCTGTTTCTATGCTGAGGTCGACTGTGGTATTTATGCACAATAATGTTTTGGTTTTGGTTTTTTGCCTCCTCTCAGAGCATAGCTTTATTTACTTCATCTCTGAGCACGGCTTCCCTGTAGATGGAGCGTATTTCTCTGCCCTGTTGACTCTGAGCTCAGCCTTAGGACTTGCTCTGACCCATAAATGTACGTGGAAGCGGCTGCGCCAGTTCTGAGCAAAGGCTGAGAGCGGCAGCCCGCAATCCATCTCTCTTGATCCTCCTGATTCACCTCTCCTGAGCTCTGACCCTGTGTCCTGAGGACAGCCAGCCACAGAGGGTGGGGCTCCTTCAGCACGGGAGCGGAATACACCTGAGCTCTGCCTGCGGCCGCGGTTGTGCTTAAAAAAAAGCTTAACAACTGCCTCCGGCGGAGAAAACCCGACCTGGTTGGTACACTTTGCAAGTGTGTGGCATTTGCTGATTTCTCACGGTGGCTGACTCACACTCTCAACGTGGTGTCATTGAATGTGGGGCTGGGAAGAGACAGATATCAGGGGCCTGGTGCCGATTCCAGCACGTGCTGCCTGCAGACTGCACAGTCAGTTCACAGCCCCCAAAACTGGTTGCTTAGCCACTGTAGGATTTATGCAGTGTTATCATAGTGAATGCTGACAAGTTCAGTTTTATTTCACCAAATCCAAACCTCCTCTGACTCTCTTTTATTTCCCAAACATTTCTTATACTATTACCAAATAAGAATACTCTGATCTACTTACAATGGCTTCCAGTTCATTTCTACTCAGGCTTTTGAACACATTCTTTTTTTTTTTTTTGTATAAAATACTCTTTTCTCTTCCCTACATCTGGAGTGTAGTGTGGTAAACTATAGAGAATTCAGAGTCAAAAACTCATTTTCTGGCCCTGGTGCAGTCCCAAATTTGCTGTATGATTTTAGATGTTGCTTGAATTTCTCTAGGTTTCAGTTTCCTCAAGCGAAATGAGGGTTGTCTTAGGTGATCCAATCTTAAACTTTAAAATCTATGCAATTGTATTTATTCTTTAAGACCACCTCTCCCACAAAGTTTTCCTCACTGCTTGTGTTAATCTCTTCCTACTCTGAACTTCTTTAAACTTTATTGTTTATATCAAAATTTAATTTACCACTTATAGTGGAATCACATTATTGTCTCTTATTAGCTCAAGTATTTCAGTGTGTAGGGGTGCCGTAGGTGTCCCTCTTGTTTCAAAACAATTTTTTTCCTCCTTCAAACACTCCCATTCCTTTGAATCTCATGCCATCGTACTGTTTTACCTACGACATCTCCAAGTAGTTGTCATTTACTGACCTTCTCAATCATTCCCTTGATTCATTGCAGATCTTGACACCTTGGATGGTCTTCCACTTCATGGCTTTTGGTGACATCCCCTGGATGACCCATCCAATACCCTATCTGCTCTGATTTTTCCATCGCCCTGTTTCTTCATCTTTTCCTCTTCTCCATCTCAGAAACTCCCATGGTCATATCTTTGCCCTTGGCAACACCAATAATCTTACCACTTTGCAAATCTCTGTTTCAAGCTACCCTCTCTAGATCACTACTTCCTATTCTTCTAGCTTATTACTCTATCATATCTGTCGAGCAATTATTTGACCTTCTTGAGACCTCTAATCAATGGACACTGTCACTTTAAACAATCAGTCACCCTTTCTTGTTTTGCTTTCCTGTTTCTCTGGAATGGATTTTATATTCTTATCATTATATCCACTCCTTTGCCATCACACTCACTCATCTCCCCAATACCATGTATCTGTATTCTTTCTCCTCTCTCCTGTCACTGTGGATGAGGTGACCCTACTCACATCCGAGGTCAAATTTGCCACTCAGGGTCTGCCCCAAATGTCATGTTCTCTCACCTTCTTTAACACTTTGCTATCCTGCCATCAGGCTCCCTTCTCCTGCATCATAAGTTCTCTCTTCCTACAGAATTATCATCATTTGCAAATCAACATGCTCTAGTATGTCTGATTTTAGAAAAACCTCTCACTTGGTCACACATCTCCCTCCAGCTGCAGTCCCACTACTTTATTCTTTTCCGCAAAACTCTTGGTTACATCTATGTATTCCTGCTGCTGCTGATTCCTCTTTAGCCATTCTATACATAAGTGGCTTCAGTTGGCTTTGGTCTCCCCCGTGCCCTGGAACTGCTCTTGTCTAGATCACCAGTGATCACTATTGCCCAATTCCATGGTTATTCTTTATCTTACTCGACTTTTGAGGAGCATTTAGTATACTCGGAACACTCAGTCATTTTCACATTCCTATTTTTCATCTACCTTGCTGGGTTTTTCTTCTTAGCTGCCTTAACTGGCTCCTCCTCTGCCTGATTTTTACATTCTAGAGTTTGCCTTAGGTTGGTTCTCAAAGCATGGCCCTGTATCAGCAACATCAGCACCATCTGGAAACCTGTTACAACTACCAATTCTCAGCCTCACAACTGGTCACATTAGTTAACTTAGAAATCACCCTTGATTCCTCTTATTTCTCACCCTCATGTCCAATCGATGAGCAAGCCCTGTTGTCTCTACCTCCAGGATATATTTCCAATTAATTTGCTTCTCACCATCTCCACCTCGAGCTCCTTAGTCCAGGTCTCTGTTCACACTCACACGTATCTTCTGTTGCTTCCTCCCTGCTTCCACCTTCCCCACTTCTCCCTTCCCTCACCACGAGCTATTGCCCACACATCTACCCGAGGGATCTTTTTCAAATATAAATTAGTCAGGTAACGACCCTGCTGCTCAAAACCTTCCAGTGGTGTTTGACTACAACTCCACTTAGAATAAAACTCCAAGTTCCCTATGCAGCATCACAGGATCTCACTGCTGTCCCTCTCTCTGACCTCATCTTCTACTTGTTCTGATGCCCATTTTCTTCCAGCTCCATGTCTTATTTTCTGTTTCTTCTCTCCTCAGGGCCTTCATATTTGCTGTTCCCACTACTTGGAATATTCCTTCCCCCCAGTCTTTGAATGGCTGCCTCCTTCTTGTCCTTCTTGTCTCAGCTCAAATGTCCCTTCAAGAGGGGCCTTCAAACCCCCTAATGGAGTGCTGTCTCTCTCCCTGAGACACTCTCCATACATTATACTGTTACATTATGTGACACCATTTGTTATAATCTGAATTTGATGTGTTTACTTATTTATTGTCTAGGTTTGCCCATAGCATGTTCAGCTGCATATGCCTTTGGCTTCTTGATTGCTGTATTTCCATGCCTAGAACAACACCTGGCATTGAGTAAATCACCCCCTAAATGAATAAACCTTATAAGAGAGAGAAGATTAAATCAGGAAGGCAAAAGGCTTGTACAAGGTAAATCCCTAATTCACCCATAAATGTGGCAAGATGCTCCCTCTATAAGAGGTAACTAAGACCCCTCAGCAGATTCCCAGCTCACTTTCAATATTGAACATGCCCACAGGAATCAAGGGGTGCAAATGTATCTACACAATTTAGATTACTCTGTTTTTTTTTCTTTCTTTCTCTTTTTACCACCCATATTTAGTTGAATTAACTGCTGTGAAATCAGTGTAATGTGACTCCATGGAAACTAGATATTATTCTGTAGTATTCCACACTTCAGTTTCTGCTACCCCAATAAGTCGATGTGCTGTGCAAGACAGAGACTACATCTTACGTTTCTCTTCTAGCACCTGCGGAACAAGGAAGTAATAGGTAAATCTAAGTCCTACTACCAAATCACTGGCTGCTCAAACAAAGCTACCAGGTTCCTGAGTTTCAGTAAATCACACAAGCTCTTAGAACCATGAGGGATAAAATAAAATAATAAATGAATCAAAATAAAATAAAATGAAGAAATAAAATAACAAATCTTAAAAAAAATTTTGTTATCTCTTTCCTTCAATGTGGGACTTGTAGTCATTCTCAAAATATTTTTTGAGACACTTTGATGTGCTAAGAAGCCTTACAAAGTCCCATAGGTTCAGGATCCATGACCTTCTAGAATTTTTTCTGTAACCACCAACCATGCCCTCAGCCCCCAGGGCCATCTCCCATACTCCAGAAAGACATAATGTTCAGTGCTGAGAAACAATGAGATAAAGCAAATGACTGCCATACCTTTGATAGATACTGTTAAATTTTCAGTTCGTTTCTGGCTAGCAGACTCCTTGGTATTCACAAAGTTCTCCGATTTTGGAAGACTAAGCGTATCTGAGGATTCCTGTTCTGAAACTTTGTTTTTCTGGGAATCTTAAAAAGAAACCCAGAACAAATATTTTAAAGTGATATTCTGGACAATGATACAATGACTACTAATGTTTGTATTACAATGAACAAGGGGCCTTTCCCCCAACTGTCTTTAGAAAGACTAAATGGAAGAAAGCCATTAAGAGGCTGGGATTATCATTATATGACAAATGTTTGCCATTAACAAACAGGACAGTATCTATAAGACTCAAACTCCCAAGGAGCTAGCTGTTTCTTTCCGGGCCTTATGACCACATAGTAGTTGTTACCTTGTTGGCTTATGAAACAGGGACCAGGTAATTTGACCTACTTTTACTTGGCAAGAGTAACTAAAAGGTGATGTTTTTTAGAAAGTTTCCACTCTTAAATCCATTTATTACTATGAACATGTAGCTCTTTATTAAAATGCACTCTAAGAAATCAGTGCAAAATGAAACAAATTTTAAATAAATATATCAAGGACTGGGGATGCAAACACATTTCAACTTGTGTGTACGCCAACCCTGGTTAAATGGTGGTGGCTGCCTGGAGGACTGTGTTGAAGAAACTGTGGCCTTGCCCCCTTTCAAGGGGAGAGTAGGTTTGATTGGTTAGTGTCGTCTGCCCAGGGTGCAGGTGGCAGCACAAGCACCATCAGACTTCATCCCTGATTTAGCCCCATCACATCTACAAGTCATTGTTCCAGCCTTAATCTTTGCTTTGCAAACTCTGTGGTAATTGGCTGTGCTCATTCCAGGCAGCTGAATTTGTGGTATTGTACAGTAGAAAATCCCTCTATCTGGGCATTTTAACCACCCAGTTTATTAAAGAGAAGCACTAAATTTCATTTCATCCCTAAATTCTTCAACATGCATCTCCTGAAATGAAGACATTCCCCTCCATGTCCACAATACCATCACCAAACCCAAAAACACTTACAGTAATCCAGCAATGCCCTCTCATATACAGTCCCTAAATCAAACTCATGTAATTCATCCAAGTATTTTCGATAGCTGTTTTTTTCTCAATCCAGCATCCAAAATGTATGTATCACAAGTAGTTTTTATACCTCTTTTGTCTCTTTTATTATAGAACAATCACCTCATGTTTAAAAATTTTTTTAATGACATTTACTTTTTTTTAACATCTTGATTGGAGTATAATTGCTTTACATTGTTGTGTTAGTTTCTGCTGTATAACAAATTGAATCAGCTATACGTATACATATATCCCCATAACCCCTCCCTCTTGTGACTCCCTCCCACCCTCCCTATCCCACCCCTCTAGATGGTCACAAAGCATTGAGTTGATAGCCCTGTGGTATGCAGCTGCTTCCCACTAGCTATCTATTTTACATTTGGGAGTGTATATATGCCAATGGTACTCTCTTACTTTGTACTCTGTCCCAGCTTATACTTCCCCCTGCCCGTGGGTACATCTCTGGGCTTTCTATCCTGTTCCATTGATCTATATTTTTGTTTTTGTGCCAGTACCATGCTGTCTGGTTTACTGTAGCTTTGTAGTATAGTCTGAAGTCAGGGAGTCTGATTCCTCCAGCTCCGTTTTTCTTTCTCAAGATTGCATTGGCTATTCAGGGTCTTCTGTGTTGCCATACAAATTGTGAAATTTTTTGTTCTAGTTCTGTGAAAAATGCCATTGGTAGTTTGATAGGGATTGCACTGAATCTGTAGATTGCTTTGGGTAGTATAGTCATTTTCACAATGTTGATTCTTCCAATCCAAGAACATGGTATATCTCTCCATCTGTTTGTATCATCTTTAATTTCTTTCATCAGGGTCTTATAGTTTTCTGCATACAGGTCTTTTGTCTTCTTAGGTAGGTTTATTCCTAGGTATTTTATTCTTTTTGTTGCAATGGTAAATGGGAGTCTTTCCTTAATTTCTCTTTCAGATTTTCCATCATTAGTGTATAGGAATGCCAGAGATTTCTGTGCATTGATTTTGTATCCTGCTACTTAACCAAATTCATTGATTAGCTCTAGTAGTTTTCTGGTAGCGTCTTTAGGATTCTGTCATCTGCAAACAGTGACAGTTTTACTTCTTCTTTTCTGATTTGGATTCCTTTTATTTCTTTTTTTATCTCTGATTGCTGTGGCTAAAATTTCCAAAACTATGTTGAATAATGGTGGTGAGAGTGGGCAACATTTTCTTGTTCTTGATCTTAGAAGAAAGTGTATTCTGTTGGTTTTGGATGGAATGTCCTATAAATAACAAGTCCATCTGGTCTAATGTCTCATATAAAGCTTGTGTTTCCTTATTTATTTTCATTTTGGATGATCTGTCCATTGGTGAAAGTGGGGTGTTAAAAGTCCCCTACTATTATTATTATTATTATTATTATTATTATTATTATTATTATTATTATTTTTGCTGTACGCGGGCCTCTCATTGTTGTGGCCTCTCCTGTTGTGGAGCACAGGCTCCGGATGCACAGGCTCAGTGGCCATGGCTCATGGGCCCAGCCGCTCCGCGGCATGTGGGATCTTCCCGGACTGGGGCACGAACCCGTGTCCCCTGCATCGGCAGGCGGACTCTCAACCACTGCGCCACCAGGGAAGCCCATCCCCTACTATTATTGTGTTACTCTCGATTTCCCCTTTTATGGCTGTTAGCATTTGTCTTATGAATTAAGGTGCTCCTATGTTGGGTGCATAAATATTTATAATTGTTACATCTTCTCCTTGGATTGATCCCTTGATCATTGTATAGTTTCCTTCTTTGTCTCTTGTAATGGTCTTTATTTTAAAGTCTGTTTTGTCTGATATGAGAATTGTTACTTCAGCTTTCTTTTGATTTCCATTTGCATGGAATATCTTTTTCCAACCCCTCACTTTCAGTCTGTATGTGTCTCTAGGTCTGAAGCGGGTCTCTTGTAGACAGCATATAGATATGGGTCTTGTTTTTGTATCCATTCAGCCAGTCTATGTCTTTTGGTTGGAGCATTTTATCCATTTGCATTTGAGAAAATTATCGATATGTATGTTCCTATTACCATTTTCTTAATAGTTTGGGGTCTGTTATTGTAAGTCTTTTCCTTCTCTTGTGTTTCCTGCCTAGAGAAGTTCCTTTAGTGTCTGTTGTAAAGCTGGTTTGGTGGTGCTGAATTCTCTTAGCTTTTGCTTGTCTGTAAAGGTTTTAATTTCTCCATTGAATCTGAATGAGATCCTTGCTGGGTAGAGTAAACTTGGTCGTAGGTTTTTCCTTTTCATCACTTTAAGTAAGTCCTGCCACTCCTTTCTGGCTTGCAGAGTTTTTGCTGAAAGATCAGCTGTTAACCTTATGGTGATTCCCTTGTATGTTATTTGTTGCTTTTGCCTTGCTGCTTTTAATATTTTTTCTTTATATTTAATTTTTGATAGTTTGATTAACATGTGTCTTGGCGTGTTTCTCCTTGGACTTATCCTGTATGGGACTCTGTGCTTCCTGGACTTGACTGACTATTTCCTTTCCCATATGAGGGAAGTTTTCAACTATAATCTCTTCAGATATTTTCTCAGTCCCTTTCTTTTTCTTCTCTTCTTCTTCTGGGACCCCTATAATTCGAATGTTGGTGTGTTTAATGTTGTCCCAGAGGTCTCTGAGACTGTCCTCCATTCTTTTCATTCTTTTTTCTTTATTCTGCTCTGCAGTAGTTATTTCCACTATTCTATCTTCCAGGTCACTTATCTGTTCTTCTGCCTCACTTATTCTGCTATTGATTCCTTCTAGAGAATATTTAATTTCATTTATTGTGTTGTTAATCATTGTTTGCTCTTTAGTTCTTCTAGGTCCTTGTTAAACATTTCTTGTATCTTATCCATTCTGTTTCCAAGATTTTGGATCATCTTTACTATCATTATTCTGAATTCTTTTTCAGGTAGACTGCCTATTTCCTCTTCATTTGTTTGGTCTGGTGGGTTTTTACCTTTCTCCTTCATCTGCTGCATATTTCTGTCTTCTCATTTTGCTTTACTTACTGTGTTTGGGGTCTCCTTTTAGCAGGCTGAAGGTTCATATTTCCCGTTGTTTTTGGTGTCTGCCCCCACTGGGTAAGGTTGGTTCAGTGGGTTGTGTAGGCTTCCTGGTGGAGGGGACTGGTGCCTGTGTTCTGGTGGATGAGGCTGGATCTTGTCTTTCTGGTGGGCAGGACCGAGTTCTGTGGTGTGTTGTGGGGTGTCTGTGAACTTAGTATGATTTTAGGCAGCCTCTCTGCTAATGGGTGGGGTTGTGTTCCTGTCTTGCTAGTTGTTTGGCTTGGGGTGTCCAGCACTGGAGCTTGCTGGTCTTTGAGTGGAGCTGGGTCTTAGCATTGAGATGGAGATCTCTTAGAGCTCTCGCCAATTGATATTATGTGGGGCCAGGAGGTCTCTGGTGGTCCAGTGTCCTGAACTCGGCTCTCCCACCTCAGAGGCTCAGGCCTGACACCCCGCCAGAGCACCAAGACCCTGTCAGCCATAAGGAATTATCAAGATAGTGGTCACTGGCAAGTGAAACCACAAGAGGAGAGGCCCGTGCTGTGCCTGGTTCTACTGAGCAATTTTCAGACATTAGCTCATTCTGGCAACAGGGCAACTGGGTCAGCGAGGCACGATGGTGTCCATGAGGTGAGCGGCGCTCAGCAGATGCGAGGCCTGAGGGGCCCTGTCGAAGCCTTCAGGGAAGGCCAACAACGGCCAGGACTCCAGCCTCCTGCGGCTGCAGCGTCTTTAGCGTCTCCTTCCCAATGTCAAGTTGCTCTCACTCCTGCTTTGGTGGCCGTGCCTTTACCCTGAGTTTCTTCATGAGGTAAGCGCTCCCTGAGGTGAAAAGCGCGGGCCTCACTGAAGCATGAGAAATGAGGGTGGAGCCATGGGGCCAATGACATTGACTTTTTTGAATTGTCCCGGTCAGTTGTCTTATTAAATGTCTACATTCTGGTTTGTCTGATTGTTTCCTTTTGATTAAATTCAGGTTAAGGATTTTTGGTGAGAATTCTACACAGGTTCTAGGAACAATATTCATATTGCATTATATGAGAAAACATCTAATGCTAGGTTGTCTCACATATGGTAGAAGTTTGATCACTTGGTTAAGGTGGAAAATGCCATCTTCCTCCATTGTAAAGGCATATTCTCCTCCTCATAATTAGCAGGTAATATGTGAGGTGATACTTGGAGACCATGTAAATGTCCTGTTCTCCAACAACCTTTCATTACTCCCTTGATTTTTAAATTAGTCACGTCTTCTTAATGCTTTTAGGTAAATTTTAAGCATACAGGATGGAAACTAAATTTTATTTACATTTTAGTTTCCTCATATAACTCAGCCAAATCTATAATATATAGGTAACACCGTGTTATGTCATTAGCTGTTACTGAGACAAAAAGTGGTAGGAACTAGTTATGTTCTACATTAACAGGAATAAGAGCTACATGAATATATTACCTGGAGGAAGACTGGATGTATCTTGAACAGCTGTTTTGCTTGCATCCTCGTCTTTCTTTGTAAAAGAAGGCAAGTTTTTGGAAAGGGTGTCCAGATAATTAAACTTAAAGGAAAATTCAAAGATTTATTTTAGACTTACACATGGCTGAAAGGCAAGTGCTACAAGAATGCTAAGTTGGTAAGCAGTGATAAAAGCATATTTTTTAAGGCCCTGAAAAGGAAGTTTGCAAACTACAAGTTGTTCAAGAAACTGATTAACTCAATTCTGAATTTTGTTAATTAGTCATAATTTCCCATAATTTCTTGTCAGGCAGGCTCTGGTTAATAATGACATCTGGAATTTTCATAGAAGCACAGGGAGTTCTGAACACATGAAAATCCTCCCTTTGCTTGAGAGTTTCAAGGTTTCATAGGAGAGGAGATCCATGCTCTCCTTCCATGGGCTTCCAAGAGCTCACAATCTCTCAGTGTTGCCTAAGCAGCTGATGGGTGAGGAGATTTTAATAGAATAAAAATTTCAAAATGGGATTTATCAGAGGATAATCATCAATAGGGAGAATTCAACCCCAAAAGAGCTTAAAATAGATGGGAGAACATAATTAATAGTGATAATGCAAGGCAGGGAGGTAGAGCTGTAGGAATACACTGGCAAAGAATTTCCCTCTCACATGCTGGTGAGGACATGATTTGAAGAGTATGGGTTAGTCAATTGGGTTAATGCTTGAAGCAGGAAAGAAACAACATCAGGATAGGTAGGTTACATTAAAAGCACAGGCATTGTATCAACTTCTATGAAGACTCATTCAATTTTTGTTAATTACATTCAATTACCTGAGACTGATATAACTTGCTTAGTTCAGATTTCCAGTAGGGCGATATTACTTTGTTCCTAATTTCCTTTAGATAGTTTTGTGTTTTTTCAATTTCCTTCCTGGTGGATATTTCCATAACAATGCAAAAGAAGACACAGAACATTAACAAAATATGTTATTTGCTTTTGTTTCAGTTCTAAATCCCACAGAAAATGGGGATCACTAACAAAACTGGTAAGAATTAACTCAGGCATTTTTTTGTCAACTTGTTTCAGTTCATCTTCTGCTTCTTGTAGAATCAGTAACACTTCTGACCTCAGAAATTAGACTTTCATGTAAGATAGGAAATAATGATACCAGCTGGTAGTCTGCTTTTACAGTTGATCTCAAAAGGCTACAAACCACATGGATGACCTTTTTGCATGTCTTTCCATTTCTCCGAGGTTTAATTGACAGCTAGATTCTACTGATTTCCAAAATTTCAGTAGCAGTGGTAACACTGAAACCTGGGGAATGAATGGCTTATGAAAAATGCAATTAATGATCACAAAGTAAAATAAAAACAATCATAATCTTGCTAGCTGACTTTCCATATTAGAAAATGTACTGGGGAGGCAATAGTCCAGCTAAAAACTACACTTCCCAGCCTTCCCTCTATATACGGATAGCCAGTAAGATGTAAACTGAAGTCACTGGGTAAGACTTCAGAAAGCTTTTAAAGAGGGCTAACTCAGCTGGAAGGCTTTCCCTTTGTCCTTGCTTCATTTCTTTTCCTACTTCCTAAAATATGAATGAAATGGCTGTAGCTGCAGCAGTCATTTTGCAACTAGGAAGCAAACTTGAGGATGGAAATCATGTGCTAAGAATGATGGAACAGAAAAAAGGAAGGAATCTTAGTTCCTGATGATGAAGTGGCACTGCCTGCCATGGACTGCCCACTTCCGACTTCTTTTACGTTAGGAAAAACAAACTTGTTTCTTGTAAAACACTGATTTGGGGGTTGTCTGTTAAATGCAGCCAAACCTAACCCTATCTGAAATAATTTTCATTTTTAAGTGCTTATTGCATGCCAGGAAAACTTTGCAAAGTACTTTACATTTAATCTTACAATAACTCTATGAGTTACTATTATTATCCCCATTTTATTCGTCAAAAATTCAAGGCATAGAGAAGTAACTAGTAAGAGGTAAAGTCTCAATTAAAACCCAGGTTGCCTGCACCAAAGCCCGTGATCTTGAGAAGTGCTTATGCAAGTCAGCTGTTAGTGAACTGACAGAGATCTTAGATACTAGGTGGTCTAATCATCCTCATTTTATAGATAAGCAAACTGAATTCCTGAAGTAAGTTTTACTGAAGTAAAACAACCAGCTGGAATCATACAGTCTGCAAATAATCAAATTGGAGCTGATTCTAGGTCTGCTGGCTCTAAGACCAGTGCTCTTTCTCTTATACTAGATGGCCTCTCTGGAAATACCGGCTGAATGAAAATCGTCTTATTTAAACAGCTTGAATTTCTCATTAAAATCTCTCTACTAGCTCACTGGTTTCATTCATCAATCTATGGAAGTCTGGCTACTGCCTATCACTCTCTTAAAATTGTTCTTACAAAAGAAATCAATAAACCTTCCAACCGATAAGCACAAATTCCTCTTTTCATTCTCCTTTCTGATTCTTCCATGGCATCTGACATTTGTTGACTACCTTCTATTTCCTTGAAACTTTCTCCCTCCTTAACCCTCCTCCCCTGTCCATTTTCCATGTTGCCAGCCCTTCTCTTTCTAGGACATATATCTAATTATGTGTTTCACTTTCTTCTTCAAAAACTTTTGTTGGCTTGCCATTTCTACCTATGGGTTAAAATTCGAAATTGTTAATGTTTCAAACATTTTTTAAAATGTGAATGGATAACACATGCAAATGTACATAACTCAAAAAGTAGAAAAGAGTACATAATGAAAAGGAAGTCCATCTTGCACTATCCCCTAACCTCTCAGTCTCCTTCTCCACAGGCACTCACTGTCACCAGGCTCTTGGATATCCTTTCAGGGATATTCTATAGGACAGTATATATTTCTAGTTTGACTTTGTATAGAGGAGTGGCCCATGAGACCTAAGGTCTTATCTCACCACCTCTCCAACGCATTCCACAAGGTAGCCCAGACGTTTTTATTAAGAAGCATATTCATCCTGGGAGTCATTCTGGAGAGGAGCCATGCAAATGTGTACAGTGGTACCATATGTACTACTATACACTCAATAAATATATCTGGCTTCCTTTCTTTAGGGCAAGAGGGCTGGGGTTGGAATCCTCAGCCAGGATTGAAAGGAAACCAGAGCACACAAGGCTTAGAGCACATTCCTCGTGTGCATTATAAGAATCCTTGCGTGTTTACAACTATGCTCTGCATTAAGTTCTAGAATATTTATTAGTATATTAGAATTACCAAAGCACAGAGAATACCTGAGAGCTTCCTTGCTTATGAGAGAGAGAGGATCTACCTAATGGTCAAATGGGCTTCCTCAAAAGATAATAACGTCACTGCCCAAAAGATGAATGACTGCTGGGCAGAAATGTAGCAGAATTTAAAGAACATCGGGAAGCCTGGATGGTAGGACTTTGCAACCCACTCCATTCTAAAATTCTATGACTCCACCAAACTGGGTCTTTCACATGTTTATTTTATGTATAGTTCAGGGTAGAATTACCTCTTTTGAGCTAACTTTTCTTTCCAGCGCTTTGTTGTTTCTGCGTGCCTGTGTAAAAGGAAAGGAAAAAAAAATATGATGAAAAAGGGCAATGTTCTCAGCTTACAGATAATAAAAGAAAACCCACCCTTGTATGATAAATTGTTAACAACATGGAAGATGAAAGGCTAATTCCTTGATGTAGTCACCCACTGTAGGACACCCGCACCTCTCCATTTCCTCATCATTTCCTTAATACTGATTGGAACAGATTATTGGATCAGCTTACCTCCATTTCTTTTCAGAGAAATCTGACTCAAAGTTTTCTGGTGGACATTCTGTAGTATTAACCAAAGACTGCTTGAATAAATCGGTTAGGTGGGCTGCAACTTTAAAAACAGATGCATTTAACTTTTATCCTCACTTCTTGACAGCCCAACACACAATCAGTACACAATTGTGTGTACACAGTACACACAATTACTCATTTGAGATGTTTTCTAAGAGCCTATATTGAGTCTACCAAGTGATTACTAGAATTTCCATGACCAAGCAATAATATAACAGGAAACCAGGTATCTCTATGAAATACCCTTTTAGAGAACATACATCTTATAGTCAAAATGTAAAATGTAAGTGACACCTTATTTGTCCCACATCACTGGGGGTGTCAGTGTTCTACCTAACTGAATTTCTTCACATCTGAAGCACCAAAGCTCAAAAAAATTAAACACTTTATTGAAATTGTTTTTCTAAAACAATATCTAAAGATCTAAACCTAAGAATATGAATATAATACAACAGTTATTTGATAATTCGGGCAGTGGTTCTCAGAGGTTATTCCAGAGAACATGGTCTTGGCGGGATGTTAACAGGAGATTAAAAAAGAAAGAAGGTTCCATGTTCCATGGTTATATGAATTTGGGAAACACTGATTTTTACAAGGTTAAATATGTCTCATTACTGTAGAGCTTTTCTGGACCCTTAATTAGTTCATGTACCTTGTGGCTGTCTAAGAAGGTAAGGCAATATGCAGCATTATGCAAACTTATGTTAGCATAGAACTCACTTTTTTTTTCTGGAGCTGTCTCGTAGACTAGTGTTTTAGGAAGTACTTTGGGGAGCATTGACTTAGGATTACCACTATTAATGTGTCAGGGGCAGCTGTAAACATGCAAGACTCTGTTTGATTCCTGCATCTGTTTGTCTGTTTGAAAAATACGTTTGATTTGTCCTTCACTATTGGGCAGCCTGTGCATTTACCTTACAGTGATTGTTCCCTCACACCAGAGGTTAAAAATTCAAATGCTACAATGTAGGATCACCAGATAAAGTATAGGGCACCTAGTTAAATTTGAATTTCAGAGAAACAACAAAAAAATCTTTAGTATAAGTATGTTCCATGTTATTCTGGGACATCCTTATAACAAAAAAATTTGTTGTTTGTCCAAAATTCAAATTTAACTTGGCCTTCTGCCTTTTTATTTGCTAAATCTGGCAACCCTAACATAAGAGGCCACTCAGGTAAAAGAGTGACAACAGAGTGTAAGGACAGGAGACACTGGTGGCTGTGATAAATTCTTTTGTTCATGGCAGTTCTAAAAGGGCAGCTGCTAATCACCTTCAGCTACATGTCACTGTGTGGTAATGGGACATTTCAAGATAAGGAAAATTCAGATACAGAAACAACAAAAGCAACTGTGCAAGACAACACTGTGGGGGACACACAAAACACATCTGTGGGCTGAATGGAGCCCGTGGCTGCCAGTTTCTGACTTTTGTCATATGACCAAAATAGAAAAGAAAACCCCAAACCACAAAAATTCTCCACTGCTTGTCTTCTGTGAACTATGCAAGCATATAACCAAGTTTGTTGGGGCTGTATATATCCCCAAATAAATAAGCTTTCCAAGAGTAGACTGCTTGGGCCACATATAGTGCAAAACAGTGCAAGGTTTTGTTGATACCTGTGTAGTTGCTCCAAAGTTCTGTGTGTGTGTGTGTGTGTGTGTGTGTGTATTGGGAGTAGAGTGTTGGTTGGTTGACTGTTTCCTTCCTGTATGTTTGCTATGTTCTAAATGCAAGTTGAGGCTAACTTAAAAGCCAAATGTCAACTTTTATCATTCAACATGTGATAGTTAAAGATAAATTAGAGGCAATCATGGTTTGAAGGATCTCACAGTTTAGGCAGGAAAAAAATATATAAATAAATCATTACAATACAACATGGCCAATATGACAACAGAAATATGTACATGGTACTTTGCTATCAGATGAGAGAATAACTGAGAAGTGTATTTAAGATTGTTCCTTTGCAATCTGTAACTATTTTTCAGAAAAATATTAAATGTAATTACCTTCAGTAACATGACTTTTTGTAGTTTTCTCCATTTTAGGGAAAGACTGAAATGAAGATAGAATTCCTTAATGATGATGATTATATTACATACAAAATTTACTTTGTTTAGAAGGATTCCTTATGTGATCAAATTGATCTTTTATGGAACTTACTATAAAATGAATTAGTTTTTTAATGCCAATACAAAAAGTGACTTGATTTTTTTTAGTCATTTCTTTCACATAGCAAATTTCTAAAAATGGAAATAATTTTAAGTGTAGAAATTGATTTTTCTTCCTTCTTCTTATTTCATTCATTAATTCATAAGACATTTCAATGAATGTCAGTTTCTCTGAAGACAATAAAAACTTTTATTTAAGAGCCTTCAGAAAAAGCTTTTGGAAAATTCGATATATATAAGGGATCAGAGTTCCACAGAAATAAGAAATTATAAGGAGGGAGAAAATGCTTCATAGAAGTGGCAGAAACAGCTATTATTTACAATATTTTGTCTCGAAGCATTTAATATTGAGACAATAGTAAAACCACTAGAGTAAAAAACATTTCTTTCTCACCATAACTAGCTTGAGGAGATTTGCAGCATTGGCTCTCTCCTCCTCAGTTCTGGAATCTTTAACTGTCATTTCCTGTAGCTCATCTTCTTTCTTTAGAATATGGTTTATATAATCCTAAATCAGTAGAATAAAAGAAATCAATAAAATGCAGAAATATGGTAGAGACAGACACAGAATAGTCAACATCAGCTTGAAATATTACAAAAAGGTTAAGAATATGTAAGTTCACAAGGCTCAACAATCAGTTACTGGTCAAGCAATCTGGAAAGGCTTTTCCTTAATAGGTTAATAAACAAAGACCTGAAAAGTCCAAAAGCAAAGCTTTAAGAGCCACAGGACATTAGAATTGTCTGAGGACCTCAGAGAGGCCCAGCTTCTCATTCAGTGCTCCAGTGTCCTCATCAATAAAATGGACAGAGTTGGGTTAGATGATTTCTAGAGTCCTTTCCAGGTATAGCCTTTATGATGAGATCTATGAATGTAAGTTACTCAGTTCATGCCTTTGCTTCCAAGAGAAATATACTTTACCTTTTGCATAAATATTTGATCTGTTTTCACAGATAACGGTCCCCTGCTGTATGCCAGGTATTGGGTACATAACCATAAACAAAACACATATGATACCTGTTCTGAGAGAGCTGACACACTTGACAGTGAGATGTTATAGATATGCTTATACAGTTAACTATATATGTACAAATTTTTAGACTATTTCCCAAAACCAACACTCCTTTTCTTCCTCTGACAAGTATCAGGTTAATATGCAGTTCTACCTTTTTCCAGAGGTTACTAGATCAGTTTTCCATATACTGAGAGAGGAGGAGGACGATATTGCAATCACATATAAAAGTTACTTATCTTCTCAATGTCTTTGGGGTCTCAATACTTCCTATACCTTATGGGAACCATTAAGCATTTTCTACCTTTCAACCTCCTACTCTCTAGAAGATTGACATTTATGTGTTGCATTAGATAAATATTGGCAGAATTACATAATTTCAGGTTCCTCAGGAAACCAAGAAGAATGATTGCTCTGTTCCTGATTCTTTTGGGTCAGGTTACCAGAATTCCATTACCTTCAGGGAAATCTGCAGTTTCAATTTCACCTCATTCTTTATGACCTCGTGCTGGATGAACTGGCGTATCTGTAGCACGCTGGGGCTCTTCTGTATAGGGGCTGGGGCACTCACTAACTGTTTGGACCCAACATCGAGGCCCTTCCAAATCTGAGTGCCAAATGGAGGCCCCGGAGTTTTTTTCTATTAATGAAACAAAGCAAAACAACCACTAAACAAATGAGAATATTTTACCATTAGAATTGTTTTTTCCACCAAGTACTTATTATGTAGACACTCTATGCTAGGAACAACTCATTAGGGAATACCACAGTGATAAAATGGATCCCTGCTCTCAAAAAGGTTTGCAAATATAAGGGAAACTGGGAACAGAACTGGGCAAGTTTTCCTCTTTAAATATGTTACCAAGAATAAGGATATTTAAAAATCCTGTTGCCTGATGTCCCACTGGATAGCATTTAGGGGAATGCTAAGCCATGCTGTTGCCATGGTGATGCAGCAGCAAGCTCGGTTATGCCAAATGCATGCAACTATTCCCTAAAATCCACAGGGAGCCTAAGACACTTGGAATTAACAATCTTTAACTTTTTGGTTCCATGTTCATTTTGACCTGGAGAGATAATTTGAGAGAGAAATCATCCCATAGATCTGGGAGGTCTTTGAGCTCATTCTAGATTAAGCATGCCACTAGAATCTTCCCGGGATCTCTTGGGCAGAAACATGTGTCTTGAGTAGATTCACATCTCTATGTTCTCCTTGTAACTGATTTTCAGGAGTGGTGTGCCCTGATGTGTTTCATTTTAAATTGCTCTTCAATTTCATTCCTTTTTACAGCTGAGTAATATTCCATTGTATATATGTGCCACATCTCTTTATCCATTCATCTGTTGATGGACATTTAGGTTGCTTCTATGTCCTGGCTATTGAAAATAGTGCTGCAATGAACATTGTGGTTCATGTATCTTTTTGAATTATGGTTTTCTCAGGGTATATGCCCAGTAGTGAGATTGCTGGGTCATATGGTAATTCTTTTTTTAGTTTTTTAAGGAACCTCCATACTGCTCTCCATTGTGGCTGTATCAATCTACATTCCCACCAACAGGGCAGGAGGGTTGGGTTCCCTTTTCTCCACTCACTCTCCAGCATTTTTGAAAAAAATAATAAAATAAAATAAATTGTTCTTCAGTGCCAAATGCCTGGGCAGTGATAGCTACTCAGAGGCTTGCCTGGGTGGCCACTCCAATGGGCATAGAAGGTCATAGCTATAGGAGCTGTGGAGGAAGAGAATGAACGTCCTTCATTAATCTCAGGTGTGGTATATTATTTCTCACAGTGTAGTATTTTCAACTTGGAGATAGTTTTAGTAAACCATTTGGTGTGGTCTTTTCATTTTTCAGATAAGGAGTTAAGACATGCATTGTGACTTTTCCCAAATCCCACATTAATAATTGATAGAGCCAAGACTAGAATTCAGATCATCTTCATTCACCATGTTGCTTATAGGCACCAAACAGAAATATAGGGTCCTGTGGGCAAGCACAGGTCACTACCCACACCCTGCCGGGAGCCTATGCAACACGCCAGGGCCAACTAACCCAGGAGAACACACAGCATGCCTCAGGCTCTTGTAATGTCATACCAGCCTCTGCTGCCACAAGCACTTCCGGCATCTCAACTGTGACTACCGTACCCCTCGCTCTCCCTGGCCTGAGTGAGCAAGAGAGCCCTAATCAGCTGCTGCTTTAACCGCCTACTCTCTGGCCAGGGAACAGATGCCTGAGGGCAGCCTACATGCAGAGGTGGGGTCAAAACCAAAGCTGAACCCCAGGAGCTGTGTGAACAAAGAAGAGAAAGGGAAAGCTCTCTGTGCAGCCTCAGGAGCAGCAGATTAAATCCCTGCAATCGACTTGGGAAACCCTGCAACTGTGGAATACCTGAATAGACAACGAGTGCTCCCAAAATTGAGGTGGTGGACTTTGGGGGAAACTGTGGACTTGGGTTTGCTTTCTGTGTTTGATTTGTTTTTGGTTTTATGTTTACCTTAGTTTAGTTTTTGTTTTCATTTGTGGGTATGTTTATTGGTTTAGTTGATCTCTTATTTTTTGTTTCTCTTTTTGTGAGTGTGTGTGTGTGTGTTTCTTTGTGTGATTTTGTCTGTTTAGTTTTGCTTTTACCATTTGTCTTTGGTTCTGTCTGTTTGTATTTACATTTTTTTGCAAGTGTGTTTGTGTATGTTTCTTTGTGTGATTTTGTCTGCTTAGTTTTACTGTTACCATTTCTTTTGGCATTCTGTTTGCTCTTGTTTTTTTCTTTCTCTTCCTTTTCTTCCATGCCATGTGGCTGTCAGGGTCTTGGTGCTCCAGCTGGGTGTCGGGCCTGAGCCTCTGAGGTGGGAGAGCCGAGTCCAGGATGTTGGACCACCAGAGACCTCCCGGTCCCATGTAATATTAATTGGTGAGAGCTCTCCCAAAGATCTCCATCTGAACACCAAGACCCACCTGCACCCAACAGCCAGCAAGCTCCAGTGCTGAACGCCCCATGCCAAACAACTAACAGGACAGGAACACGATCCCATCCAGTAGCAGAGAGGCTGCTTAAAGTCATACTAAGTTCACAGACACTACAAAACACACCACCGGATGCAGCACTGTCCACCAGATGGACAAGCCCCAGCCCCAACCACCAGAACACAGGCAACGGTCCCCCGCACCAGGAAGCCTACATAACCCACTGAACCAACCTCACCCACTAGGGGAAGACACCAGAAATAAAGGAACTAGGAACCTGCAGCCTGAGAAATGAAGGCCCCAAACACAGTAAGTTAAACAAAATGAGAAGACAGAGAAGTATGCAGCAGAAAAAGAGCAAGGTAAAAACCCACCAGACCAAATAAATGAAGAGGAAATAGGCAGTCTACCTGAAAAAGAAATCAGAGTAATGATAGTAAAAATGATCTAAAATCTCAGAAATACAATGGAGAAAATACAAGAAATGTTTAACAATGACCTAGAGGAACTAAAGAGCAAACAAACAATGATGAACAACACAATAAATGAAATTAAAAATACACTAGAAGGAATCAATAGCAGAATAAGTGAGGCAGAAGAATGGATAAGTGACCTGGAAGATAGAATAGTGGAAGTAACTGCCACCTAGCAGAATAAAGAAAAAAGAAAGGATTTGAGGACAGTCTCAGAGACTTCTGGGACAACATTAAATGCACCAACATTTGAATTATAGGGGTCCCAGAAGAAGAAGAGAAAAAGAAACGGACTGAGAAAATATTTGAAGAGATTAGAGTTGAAAACTTCCCTAATATGGGAAAGGAAATAGTCAATCAAGTGCAGAAAGTGCAGAGACTCCCATACTGGATAAATCCAAGGATAAACATGCCAAGACACATATAATCAAACTATCAAAAATTAAATATAGAGAAAAAATATTAAAAGCAGCAAGGCAAAAGCAACAAATAACATACAAGGGAATCCCCATAAGGTTAACAGCTGAACTTTCAGCAAAAACTCTGCAAGCCACAAGGGAGTGGCAGGACATATTTAAAGTGATGAAAGGGAAAAACCTACAACCAAGATTACTCTCCCCAGCAAGGGTCTCATTCAGATTCGATGGAGAAATTAAAACCTTTACAGACAAGCAAAAGCTAAGAGAATTCAGCACCACCAAACCAGCTTTACAACAGACACTAAAGGAACTTCTCTAGGCAGGAAAAACAAGAGAAGGAAAAGACCTACAAAAACAAACCCCAAACAATTAAGAAAAAGATAATCGGAACATACATATCGATAATTACCTTAAATGCAAATGGATTAAATGCTCCAACCAAAAGACACAGACTGGCTGAATGGATACAAAAATAAGACCCATATATATGCTGCCTATAAGAGACCCCTTCAGACCTGAGGAAACACACAGACTGAAAGGGAGGGGATGGAAAAAGATATTCCATGCAAATGGAAATCAAAAGAAAGGTGGAGTAGCAATTCTCATATCAGAAAAAATAGACTTTAAAATAAAGACTGTTACAAGAGACAAAGGATACTACATAATGATCAAGGGATCAATCCAAGAAGATATGACAATTATAAATTTTTATGCACCCAACATAGGAGCACCTCAATATATAAGCCAAATGCTAACAGCCATAATAGGGGAAATTGACAGTGACACAATCATAATAGGGAACTTTAACACCCCACTTTCACCAATGGACAGATCATCCAAAATGAAAATAAATAAGGAAACACGAACTTTAAATGACACATTAGACCAGATGGACTTAATTGATATTTATAGGACATTCCATCCAACACCAACAGAATACACTTTCTTCTCAAGTGCACATGGACCATTCTCCAGGATAGATCATATCTTGGGTCACAAATCAAGCCTCAGTAAATTTAAGAAAATTGAAATCATATCAAGTATCTTTTCTGACCACAACGCTATAAGACTAGATATCAATTACAGGAAAAAAATTGTAAAGAGTACAAACACATGGAGGCTAAACAATACGCTACTAAACAACCAAGAGATCACTGAAAAAATCAAAGAGGATAGCAAACAATGCCTAGAAACAAATGACGATGAAAACACGATGACCCAAAACCTATGGGATGCAGCAAAATCTGTTCTAAGGGGGAAGTTTACAGCAATACAATCCTACCTCAAGAAACAAGAAAAATCTCAAATAAACAACCTAACTGTACATTTAAATCAATTAGAGAAAGAAGAAGAGAAAACCCCAAAGTTAGCAGAAGGAAAGGAATCATAAAGATCAGATCAGAAATAAATGTAAAAGAAATGAAGGAAACAATAGCAAAGATCAATAAAACTAAAAGCTGGTTCTTTGAGAAGATAAACAAAATTGATAAACCATTAGCTAGACTCATCAAGAAAAAAAGGAAGACTCAAATCAATAGAATTAGAAATGAAAAAGGAGAAGTAACAACTGACACTGCAGAAATACAAAAGATCATGAGAGATTACTATAAGCAACTCTATGCCAATAAAATGTACAACCTGGGAGAAATGGACAAATTCCTAGAAATGCACAACGTGCCAAGACTGAATCAGGAAGAAATAGAAAATATGAATAGACCAATCACAAGCACTGAAATTGAAACTGTGATTAAAAATCTTCCAACAAACAAAAGCCCAAGACCAGATGGCTTCACAGGTGAATTTTATCAAACATTTAGAGAAGAGCTAACACCTATCCTTCTCAAACTCTTCCAAAATATAGCAGAGGGAGGAACACTCCCAAACTCATTCTACAAGGCCACCATCACCCTGATACCAAAACAAGACAAAGATGTCACAAAAAAAGAAAACTACAGGCCAATATCACTGATGAACATAGATGCAAAAATCCTCAACAAAATACTAGGCAACAGAATCCAGCAGCAAATTAAAAGGATCATACATTATGATCAACTGGGGTTTATCCCAGGAATGCAAGGATTCCTCAATAGATGCAAATCAATCAATGTGATATAGCAAGCATATTATCAAATTGAAGGATAAATACCACCTGATAGTCTCAATAGATGCAGAAAAGGCTTTCAACAAAATTCAACACTCATTTATGATAAAAACCCTCCAGAAAGTAGGCATAGTGGGAACTTACCTAAACATAATAAAGGCCATATTTGACAAACCCACAGCCAACATCATTCTCAATGGTGAAAAACTGAAACCATTTCCTCTAATATCAGGAACAAGACATTGGTGCCCATTTTTATCACTGTTATTCAACATAGTTTTGGAAGTTTTAGCCACAGCAATCAGAGAGGAAAAAGAAATAAAATGAATCCAAATCAGAAAAGAAGTAAAATTGTCACTATTTGCAGACGACATGATACTATACATAGAGAATTCTAAAGATGGTAACAGAAAACTGCTAGTGTTAATCAATGAATTTGGTAAAGTAGCAGGATACAAATTAATGCACAGAAATCTCTTGCATTCCTATACACTAGCAACAAAAAATCTGAAACAGAAATTATGGAAACACTTCCATTTACCATTCCAACAAAATGGATAAAATACCTAGGAATAAACATACCTAAGGAGACAAAAGACCTGTATGCAGAAAACCATAAGACACTGATGAAAGAAATCAAAGACGATACAAACAGATGGAGAGATACACTATGTTCTTGGATTGGAAGAATCAACATTGTGAAAATGACTATACTACCCAAAGCAATCTACAGATTCAATGCAGTCCCAATCAAACTACCAATGGTATTTTTCACAGAACTAGAACAAAAAATTTTATAATTTGTATGGAAATACAAAAGACCCTGAACAGCCAAAGCAATCTTGAGAAAGAAAAACAGAGCTGGAGAAATCAGGCTTCCTGACTTCAGACTATACTACAAACTACAGTAACCAAGAGAGTATAGTACTGGCACAAAAACAGAAATATAGATCAATGGAACAGGATAGAAAGCACAGAGATAAACCCTTGCACATATGGTCACCTTTTCTTTGATAAAGGAGGCAGGAATATACAACAGAGAAAAGACAGCCTCTTCAATAAGTGGTGCTGGGAAAACTGGACAGCTAAATGTAAAAGAATGAAATTAATAAACTCCCTAACGCCATACACAAAAATAAACTCAAAATGGATTAAAGACCTAAATGTAAGGCCAGACACTATAAAACTCTTAGAGGAAAACATAGGCAGAACGCTTTATGACATAAATCACAGCAAGATCCTTTTTGATCCACCTCCTAGAGTAATGGAAATAAAAACAAAAATAAACAAATGGGGCCTAATGAACTTAAAAACTTTTGCACAGCAAAGGAAACCATAAAAAAGATGAAAAGTCAACCCTCAGAATGGGAGAAAATATTTGCAAACGAAGCAACTGACAAAGTATTAATCTTCAAAATATACAAGCAGCTCATACAGCTCCATATCAAATAAACTAACAACCTTGTCCAAAAGTGGGTGGAAGACCTAAATAGACATTTCTCCAAAGAAGATATACAGATTGCCAACAAACATATGAAAGGATGCTCAACATCACTAATCATTAGAGAAATGCAAATCAAAACCACAATGAGGTATCACCTCACACCAGTCAGAATGGCCATCATCAAAATATCTACAAAGAATAAATGCTGGAGAGGGTGTGGAGAAAAGGGAACCCTCTTGCACTGTTGGTGGGAATGTAAACTGATACAGCTACTATGAAGAACAGCGTGTAGGTTCTTTTAAAAACTAAAAATAGAACTCCCATACGACCCAGCAATCTCATTACAGGGCATATACCCTGAGAAAACCATAATTCAAAAAGAGTCATGTACCACAATGCTCATTGCAACTCTATGTACAATAGCCAGGACTTGGAAGCAACCTAAGTGTCCATTGACAGATGAATGGATAAAGAAGATGTGGCATATATATACAATGGACTATTATTCATTCATTAAAAGAAATGAAATTGAGTTGTTTGTAGCAAGATGGATGGACTTAGAGTCTGTCATACAGAGTGATGTAAGTCAGAAAGAGAAAAACAAATACCATATGCTAACACATATATATGGAATCTAAAAAAAGAAAAATGGTTCTGATGAACCTAGTGGCAGGACAGGAATAAAGACGCAAACCTAGAGAATGGACTTGAGGACACAGGTCGGGGTGGGGGGAGGGTAAGTTGGGATGAAGTGAGAGTAGCACTGACATATATACACTACCAAATGTAAAATAGCTAGCTAGTGGGAAGCAGCTGCATACCATAGGGAGATCAGCTCGGTGCTTTGTGACCACCTAGGGGGTGGGATAGGGAGGGTAGGAGGGAGGCTCAAGAGGGAGGGGATATGGAGATATATGTATATGTATAGCTGATTCACTTTGTTATAAAGCAGACACTAACACAACATTGTAAAGCAATTATACTCCAATAAATATGTAAAAAAAATGAAATGGCAAATCTGGCAAGATGCAGGACTTTATGATTCTTGCTCAAGATATTTTCTCTCACTCTTTAAAAAACCTTAGGTGGGGGCTTCCCTGGTGGCGCAGTGGTTGAGAGTCCGCCTGCCAATGCAGGGGACACGGGTTCATGCCCCGGTCTGGGAAGATCCCACATGCTGCGGAGCGGGTAGGCCCGTGAGCCATGGCTGCTGAGCCTGCGCGTCCGGAGCCTGTGCTCCGCAGTGGGAGATGCCACAACAGTGAGAGGCCCATGTACCACAAAAAATACAAAAAAAAACCAAACCTTAGGTGGGTCTTTCTCTAAGCTGCCACAATTACAATGCTTACTTTTTAAAATTGCAGTTGCAAGTCCCTGTATTTAATATTTCACATTATTATTACACACTCAGTTTGTGCATTAATAAATTAAGACTAAAGGGAAAGTGAAAGACCTAACATTGTGTGTTAAAACTAACAAATAAATATTGGGAGAGGGAAGTTTTCTGTATTGCAAAATATCAGTAATGGGTTACTCAAACTGAATATTTTCATATTATAGGAAGACGTTCAAGCCTGCAATGTAGGCTAAAAGAAATAAAACTGAGATAAACTAGTCAGGTATATTTCTCTAAAATCTACAAATATAAAACTCCTTGAGCCCATTAACAATTTACAAAAGAAGGGAAATATGTGAATATACAGGAGAAGAGCTGAACTCTGGTCCATAGATAGATGGATATGCAAATATAGTTACTTTATAGCAGAAAACTTTGTACCTCGACTGAGGGAAATGTCTCCCATGTCCTTGACTGGAGATTAGGAGGAACAATTGTATCTAATTCTTTCTTCATTAGCCATGGTGAAGCTTCATGGAAAGGGCAAAGGACAGTAATGCTCAGGGCACCTGGTCACAAAGAGTTATCAGAGGATCATTTCGCTTTCAGAAATATTCTGAGAAATTCAATAGGTATTCACCAAATCGAACAAACACTTTTGAGAAGCCAGACACAATGACTAGGCTTAAGGACCTTACAGTCTAACAAGAAAGGAGAGTCTCAGTCATGGTAACACCTAAAAAAGCTGGATTTAGATCACCTGAAAGTATTAATGGACACTTCACTGTCCTTCGGAAACCACATCCAAGTCCTGTCAGTTCTGCCACTAAACATTTCTTGAGTTCATCTATCTCTTCCCCCTCCAGTGACCCTACCTTAGACTATTCCCCTCAGAGCCATCCTGTTTTGGACTACAATGACAACTAACTTTTCTGCCCACATCTACTCTGAATGAACCTCCCTCCACAGTCAGGGTGACTGATTATGCTAGTCCATGATGTAAAATCTTCTTTGACTTCCCATTGCTTATGGGATAAAACAGAGGCCTCACCCCTGACTCAACTTGCGCTATTTTCCCTTCTGTACTTTGCCTACTTTGGCCTTTTTTCCCCTGTTCTCCAAAGCTTTAAGCTTCCTGCTTTGTCTTCTGTCTTCCAAGAAAGCTCCTCCTCCTATTTTAATTAATGCCTACTTATCCAGTAGCTCTTGGTTCCAGTGTTTTCAGGGAAGCCTTCTAGACTATGTCAGGCTCCTCTGTTAGATGTTCTCATAGAATCATATTCCTTTACTTCATAGACCTTATCCCAATTTATAACGATAGAGTTATTTGTGTGACTATACATTTAATGCCTATCTCTCTCATTAAAGTCTAAGCTCTGTGAAAGCAGGGTCCATTGCTGTCTTAGCTCACCACTGTATTCCTAACACCCAGCCAGTTTTTGGTACATGGTGGTTTTTCACGTAGATGCTAGTTAAACAACTAAGAAAGCAATTTGAGATGAATTCCTATTCTCTTACAGTTCCACACACAGACTGCACAACCAGTCAGAGCTCCCCACTCCCCATATTCACACAGAAAGGGCAAATTTATAACATCACACAATGTACATTGATACATTCAAAGATACAATTGTACATAGATGCAGACATATTCATAAATGAGCACAAAATATATTCTACCAACCAGAGAAAAGATAAAAAGGAAACACACACATAAACCTAGATATAGCACATTGCTTTGGTACACAGATAACATGAAAGTTTTTTTTTCCTGTGTTTAAATACACGTTACATATACAGTGGCTCTTACTTAGTGCAATATATGTCTCTAACTTTTAATCACACACTAATTTCTTTCAAATTGATGAAAACATGTAAATGCCCAATGAATATAATATGTAACTTATCCTATATTTCAGGTTGATTTTCTAACTGACACGTGAAATGTACTTTCTCCTCTTGTTGTACTAAATGCACCAAGGCAACACATTCAAAATGATAAAAAATGAACTTATGAAAGATAACTCACTTTTGTTTTCCCTACCAAGATGAAACAAACACATAAATAGGAACCTAGGTACATAACTGAACATACCTAACAGATATAAACGCAGATACAAATCTGCTTATAGGTAGGAGGGGGATCATACACAGTTTATATAGGTTGATGCTTAGATAAAGCGTGGTACAAACATAAATCACTGTATAAATAGGTTGACATGGCCAGGTGAAAAGTAGAGTTGAAAAGCGAGCAAAGGGAAAAAAGTAGAGATGACACGGGGGTAGACTGGATAAGGAGGATGAGAGCTGGTAAAGGGACACAATGAGTTCCAGTCTGGATTCTCTACCTGGCTGTTCCTGTACTGGCTCTTGAAGAACTACGGTAGTTGATTCTCCGTATGCCAAGGAGAGGTATTCTTCTATGTCACTGTCCCGAAGAAGTTCCACTCCTGATCCATCAGCATAGATAACAAAAAACCTATTTGAAGAAATAAAAATATAATCCCTTGACATATTCAGCTAAAATGCTCCTTGAACTTGGAATTGAAAATAAAAGTCATGATGTTATTTTTATCATATTACCTGGGGACATGTTCACCATAGATTTTCAGATGATTCTTATGAAGGTGAGTGGATGATAACATGTCATAGCCTTCAGCTTTTGCATTTAAGTCATCTTCCAAATTGTTTTCAGATAGGATAGTTGATGCACTACCATCAGCCATGACCTAAGGGACATAGTATATAAGCAACTAAAAGAAAAGAAAAATGCCATAAACTTACATTTCTTTTAATCCCATTTGAGACAGCAGGTGATCTTTTGGATACTCAGAAAATCAGGGATATTTCTTTGTAAGGAATTGTGCACTAAGTATAGATTGCGTTAATAAAAGTAAAAACCTAGTAGCACATCTCCACTTACAAACCACACCTAGACTGTGAAAACAAACAGGAAGACAAACCTGAATACATTCAGAGGAAGGTGACTAGGATGGCAGGGGACTCACTTATCTTCTGAGGATAAGTTCAGGGAACTGGGGATTTAAACATGGAGGGAAGGCTATTTATGTGACGGTTGTCTTGAAATATTAAGAGTTATAGTATGGATTCTAAGCACAGAATTAGGACTCATGGATATATAGGGAGACAGATTGAGTCTCACTATGAGAAGAATTGTTCTAGCCATTACTACTGTCTAGATATGGTGTGGTCAGGCTGAAAGGCCACTGAAGGGAATGCCCAAGAAGAGCATCAATGTCTAGAATAATGTTTGGCTTGCATGTTTCAACTCAGAGGGTTTGGGCTTTAGGTTTCAATTTCAATTTATTGCACACTGAAACCTCTTAGCAGCCTGAACTCATGCTGTGAAGTTTCACTGACTTAGCACAGAAAAACTAAGTTGGATCAGGGCTTGTCTGCATCCCAAACAAAGTTGGGGACTCTGTGGTACAGTTCCAAATCTAAAAAGTAACTTCACCACCCGCCAGACAACACATGAAATTCCACCACTGGGTGAGGAGTGAAAAAAAAAGTGCCTAGAGAAGGGGCTGGCAAACATCTTTTTGTCAAGGAACAGATAATCAATATTTCAGGGTTTGTTGGCTGTAGAGTTTCTGTTGCAACTACTCAACTCTGCCATTATATGCAAAAGCAGCCAGAGATAATATGTAAACAAATGAGTGTGGCTATGTTGCAGTAAAATTTTACAGTGACACTGAAATTTGAATTTCTTTTAATTTTTATGTGTCATGAAATATTCTTCTCCTTTTGATTTCCCCCAACCATTTAACAATGTAAAATGCAGTCACTCTGCTTTTTGAGCTCATGGGCCCATATAAACAAGTGGCCATGGCTTGCCAATGCCTGGCTTAGAGATAAGAGGAAAGACAGAGAAACAGAAGATGGAGCTCTACCACTGAATAGCTAAGCACCTCTCCAGGCTTCCCAACACCCCATCCTCAGCCCTACTGGAACCTTCACACTAACTGATAGTTCTCACTGTGGATTCTCTGCCTAGTTAAGCAGACTTGCCTGCTGCCCCATGTATTTTCTCTCACTTGAACCCAGATACAGAGCATTTATATCACTCCTCTTTGTTGGCATTATTTTTAGATGGTTAGTAACTTTTTTCCCTTTTGTTCTAATTACTTATTTGGCTTTAGCATTTCAACCATCCTCATTGTTGGATTTGCTACCTCCTAATGAAGTACACTTGAGAATTGAAGATACTGACATTCATTGCTGCTGTCCAAAGTGTATTGGCAGTTAATGGATAACTAATCCCAAGGCAGCTAAGATAAAATGCTATAGGGGAGCTCTTTCTTTTTTGCGGTACGCGGGCCTCTCACTGTTGTGGCCTCTCCCGCTGTGGAGCACAGGCTCCGGACACGCAGGCTCAGTGGCCATGGCTCACGGGCCCAGCTGCTCTGCGGCATGTGGGATCCTCCCGGACCGGGGCACGAACCCGTGTCCCCTGCGTCGGCAGGTGAACTCTCAACCACTGCGCCACCACGGGAGCTCAGGGGGGGAGCTTTCTTGTGTGAAATACCTCAAAAGGAAAGCCATAGCCTCTCTCTCCATAATAATGATGCACTTTACCTGAAAGGCGTTTCCTTCGGGATCCATGACCTCACAGATAACCTCTGACGTGTGCTTCATGATGTACCTGCTAGCTCTCAGCTGCTCACGTTTTTGAAAAGGATGGTATATATCACTGCTTGATTCATGGCAATATATAGCTGAACAGTCCCTATCAATATAAAGACAGCCTGTGTTTGGAGGTAACACCTGGAAGGGTAACAGGAAGAGGGATATTATTAAAAATTTCTTGTTTGATTTGAGGGATTTATAAAATCATTTAAGGAAAAAAATTATCCATAGAACCCAGACATAAACTGTGTTTCCAGGAAGAAAACAAGAGAAGACTTAAGTTTTGGGAAGGACTACTTAATAAGGAATCAGACTGATTAGGATATAATTGCTCCTGTGTCTCACATTTTATCTACTCACTTTAATATTTCTTCCAAGTAATTGCTTTGTGCCTTATTTCAGATGTTTAATATAAAATATTAAAAACATATTTTAACTTAAGTAAACACACTTGGCACTATTCAAAACAATTGGAATCCTTTTATGTTCTTCGGCAAGAAGCATCTCCAAGAGGGTAAAAGTATGGGACAAATGCTTTTAGAAGCTTTTATTTATCGTTATTCCTATGGTGGCTGACACAGTCCTTAAGTAATAGCTTTTGTATAAAGACTTCTGGTTCAGATAGACTCTTTTTTTGAGATGTAATTCACATGTCATAAATTCACTATTTTAAAGTGTATATTCAGTGGATTTTGTATATTCAAAAATTTGTACAAACATTATCACTAATTCCAGAACATTTTCATCACCCCCCCAAAGAAACCCTGATGCCATTAGCAGTCACTCTGCATCACTCCTGCCACTGACAACCATTGATCTGCTGTCTCTATGGATTTGACTATTTCAGACATTTCATATAAATGGAAGCATGTGATATGTGGCCTCTTCTGTCTGGCTTCTTTTACTTACCATAATGTTTTCAAGATTTATCTATGTTGTAGCATGTATCAATACTTCATTCTGTTTATTTTCACCTGAGTTTAGATGTGTGAGATTTGGAAGTTTTTCTGCTAACATATCCAGACCTCCATAGATTCTACTGTCACTGAGCTCAAGCTTTTTCAATTTAGGTAGTTTGGGGAGATTTGAAACTGAAATCAAGCCTACATTTATTAAACTGAGGAACTCTTAAGTTCACAAATTCAGCCATTAAGCCCTCAATTTTCCCATCCTTTGATTTGCAATTGTCCAGGACAAATTCTCAAACAGCTGCCAGGGTTCAGTTCCTGAGCTCCAGATGGACCTTCCTCTTCATGTCCGTGTTTCTCTCTTCCCCCCTCTTCAAACTTAACTTTCCATGGTGGGGGCAGAGGGGGGAGGGGTGTCCCAGCCTGTGCAGCGAGGGCCAGCGGAAGGGGTTGGCTTGTGGTAGACAGATCAAAACTACAATGAGGTATCACTGCACACAGGTCAGAATGGCCATCGCCAAAAGTCTACAAACAATAAATGCTGGAGATTGTGTGGAGAAAAGGGGACCCTCCTACACTGTTGGTGGGAATGTAAATTGGTACAACCACTATGGAGAACAGTATGGAGGTTCCTTAAAAAGCTAAAAATAGAACTACCATATGATCCAGCAATCCCATTCCTGGGCATATATCTGGAGAAAACTATACTTCAAAAAGATACACGCACCCCAATATTCACTGCAGCACTATTTACAATAGCCAAGACATGGAAACAACCTAAATGTCTACCAACAGAGGAATGGATAAAGAAGATGTGGTACATATATACAATGGAATATTACTCAGCCATAAAAAAGAATGAAATAATGCCATTTGCAGCAACATGCATGGACTTGGAGATTGTTATACTAAGTAAAGTAAGTCAGACAGAGAAAGACAAATATCATTTATATGTGGAATCTAAAAAAAAGATATAAATGAACTTACTAACAAAAGAGAAACAGACTCACAGACTTTGAAAACAAACTTATGGTTATCAAAGGGGAAAGGTTGGAGGAGGGATAAATTAGGAGTTTGAGATTAATATATACACACTAATATATATAAAACAGATAATAAACAAGGACCTACTGTATAGCACAGGACACTCTACTCAATATTCTTTAATAACCTATATGGGAAAAGAATCTGATAAAGAAAGAATATATGTATATGTATTCACCTTGCTATACACCTGAAACTAACACAATATTTTAAATCAACTATACTCCAATAGAAAATAAAATTAAAATATAAAATAAAAATTGAATTAAAATCAATAAAATCTAAAAAAACTTCATTCTGTTTTATGGATGAATAATATTCCATTGTATGGATATATCAAATTTTGTTTATTCATGAGTTGATGGACATTTGAGTTGTTTTCACAGTCCTATTATTATTAAAAATGCTGCAATCAACATCTGTGTATAAGTTTTGTGTTGATATATGTTTAATTTCCCTTGGATATCTACCCAGGAGTAGAACTGCTGGGTTGTATGAGAACTCTATTTTTAATTTTTGGCGGAACTGCCAAACTGTTTTCCAAAGTGACTGCGCCATTATACATTCTCATTAGCAATTAATGAGGGTTTTACATTTCTTCACATCCTCACTAATGCTTATTACTGTCTGTCTCATCTATATTTTGGAAGAGTTTGTGAAAGATTGTTCAGTGTTAATTCTTCCATAGATGTTTGGTATAATTTACCAATGAAGCCATCTGGGCCTGGGATTTGCTGTCTGCAAGTTTTAAAATTATTAATTCAATCTCTTTACTTGTTTTAGTTCTATTTTGATATTTTATTTTTTCTCGAGTTAGGTTAGGTAGTTTGTGCCTTTCCAGAAATCTATTTTATCTAGGTTATCATCTAATTTGTTGATGTATAATTGTTCACAGTATTTCTTTATAATCTTTTTTTTTTCTGTAAGGTTGGTAGTAATGTCTTCTCTTTCATTTCTAATTTTAGTAATTTGAGTCTTCTTTCTCCCCACCCCTTCTTTCTCCTTCTGTTTGTCTATCTCTCCCTGTAAGTCCAGCTAAAGATTTATCAGAGAACCAACTTCTGGTTTTGCTGATTTTTCTCTATTGTTTTCTATTTTTCATTTATTTCTACTCTAATCTTTACTATTTACTTCCATATGCTTGCTTTGGGTCTAGTTTGCCTTCTTTTTTCTAGTTTCTTAGGGTGGAAAGTTAGGTTATTGATTCAAGATCTTCATTTTTAATATGGGCATTTTGACATTTAAAGCTACATATATATATCTATATATATATAGATATATATATAGATATACAGAGAGAGAGAGAGAGAGAGAGAGAGAGAGAGAGAGAGAGAGAGAGAGACATTTAAAGATATATATATATGTGTATATACACAGACATTTAAAGCTATATATATATATAGCTTTTGCTGCTTCAAGTAAGTTTTGGTATGTTAATTTTATTTTTAGTCATTTTTAGTCATCTCAAAGTATTTTTAAATTTCCTTGTGATTTATTCTTTGTGTTATTTTTCACATATTTGTGCATTTCCCAAACTTCCTTTTGTTATTGATTCCATTGTGTGTTATTTCATTCCATTGTTGTAGGAGAACATATTTTGTATGATTTCAATCCTTTTTAATCTATTGAGACATGTTTTGTGGTGTAACACATGGTCTTTCCTGGACAATGTTCCATTTACACTTGAGCATGTGTTCTATTACTGAGTGGAGTATTCTATACATGTCTAGGAGGTCTGCATGGTTTATTCTGCTGATTAAGTCTTATTATTCTTTTGATCTTATCTATTCTTTTATCCATTACTGAAAGCGAGGTACTAATGTCTCCAAATATTATCGTTTAATTGTCTATTTCTCCTTTTAAATACACCAATTTTTACTATTTAACTGGACACTTTAATTTGTATAGTGCACAACTCTGGAAATACGTATGTGTTTTGGGCTCTGTTGTTAGTGTATAATATGTTTGTAGTTGCTGTCTTCTTGATGGAGTAATCTGTTTATTATTATAACATACCCTCTTTGTTTCTGGTAATATTTTGTTGTAAAGTCTATTTTGTCTGATGTTTGTATAACCAATCAAGTTCCCCTTTCAATTACTTATTGCAGGTATATATTTTTTATTCTTTTACTTTCAACCTATTTGTGTCTTTGACCATAAAGTGTATCTCTTGTTGACAGCATACAGTTGCATCATGCTTTCTAATCCATTCTTCCAATATCTGCATTTTGATTGGGTTGGTTAATCCATTTATATTTAATGTAATTACTGATTAGGTCAGATTTGAATCTTCCAAATTTCTATTTGTTTTCTTTTTCTTTTTTTTTTAACATCTTGATTGCGGTATGATGGCTTTACATTGTTGTGTTAGTTCTGCTGCATATCAAAGTGAATCAGCTATACATATAAATATATCCCCATATCCTCTCCCTCTTGCATCTCCCTCCCATCCTCCTTATCCCATCCCTCTAGGAGACCACATAACACTGAGCTGATCTCCCTGTGCTATGTGGCTGCTTTCCACTAGCTATTTTACATTTGGTAGTGTATATATGTCAATACCACTCTATCACTTCGTCCCAGCTTACCCTTCCCCCACCCCATATCCTCAAGTCCATTCTCTACATCTGCATCTTTATTCCTGTCCTGCCACTAGGTTCATCATAACCATTCTTTTTTTTATATATTCCATGTATATGTGTTAGCATACAGTATTTGTTTTCTCCTTCTGACTTACTTCACTCTGTATGACAGACTCTAGGTCCATCCATTTCACTACAAATAACTCAATATCATTTCTTTTTATGACTGAATAATAGTCCATTGTATATATACATCACATCTTCTTCATCCATTAATCTGTTGATGTACACTTAGCTTGCTTCCAAGTCCTGGCTATTGTAAATAGAGCTGCAATGAACATTGTGGTACATGACTCTTTTTGAATTATGGTTTTCTCAGGGTATATGCCCTGTAGTGGGATTGCTGTGTCATATGGTAGTTCTATTTTTAGTTTTTAAAGGAACTTACATGCTGTTCTCCATAGCAGCTGTATCAATTTACATTCCCACCAACAGTGCAAGAGGGTTCCCTTTTCTCCACACCCTCTCCAGCATTTATTCTTTGTAGATATTTTGATAATGTCCATTCTGACCGGTGTGAGGTGATACCTCACTGTGGTTTTGATTTGCATTTCTCTAATGATTAGTGATGTTGAGCATCCTTTCATATGTTTGTTGGCAATCTGAATATCTTCTTTGGAGAAATGTCTATTTAGGTCTTCCACCCACTTTTGGACAAGGTTGTTAGTTTATTTGATATGGAGCTGCTTGTATATTTTGAAGATTAATCCTTTGTTAGTTGCTTCGTTTGCAAATATTTTCTCCCATTCTGAGGGCTGTCTTTTCATCTTTTTTATGGTTTCCTTTGCTGTGCAAAAGTTTTTAAGTTCATTAGGCCCCATTTGTTTATTTTTGTTTTTATTTCCATTACTCTAGGAGGTGGATCAAAAAGGATCTTGCTGTGATTTATGTCATAAAGCGTTCTGCCTATGTTTTCCTCTAAGAGTTTTATAGTGTTTGGCCTTACATTTAGGTCTTTAATCCATTTTGAGTTTATTTTTGTGTATGGCGTTAGGGAGTGTAATTAGCCATCTAGTGAGCTCAGAGTCGGATCAAATAAAGACAACCCCTGTGAGTGGGTGTTTCCAGGGAATGGCCAGACAGCTCAAACACTGACAATATTTTGTGGAGCTCTAAATCTTTTCTTCTTCTTTCAGTGGCTGCTGGCTTGCTGGCTTTCACTGCTATTTTGCATGTGAGTGTTGATTTTCAAGGCTACCATGGAGCTGGGGGAGGGGAGGGGAATATGGCAAGTGAAATCACAATTCTTCTTGTTCTTCGCAAGATTCAGTCTTTTTTTTTTTGGTCTTTAAATAAACAATCCTCAGAATATTGTAATCCTTTGGTTAATTTCTAGACTTTTGAAAAAGTTGATTTTGACAATACTTCCAGGTTTCTAGTTGTTTTTAGGGAGAGTAGATTTTCAGAAGTCCTTACTCCACCCTTCTGGAAGTTTCTCATATTGACTCTTCACCATTCCCTAGGCCCAGAGAACTCCACTGGACCTTGATGAGTTCTGAGGCTTCTCTGTGTTTTCAGGCACATTTTAGAGTAGGCACTGGTGGCTGGTTAAATTTTCAATTTTCCCAGCCTCCACAGGTCCTCATCAAAATGGATCCAAACTGTCAGATTGACTCTGTAATTTACTGAAAGCTGCTCTGGACAGAAAAAGATGGCTTATAACTTCCACAATTAAGACATACCATAGGTGAAGGAACCATACAGAAGAGCCAAAAAGAAAACCTATAAAAAGGAGATGGCCTGCCTTCTAGGAAGTTAATTTGGAGAAACAGCTGTGCTGAAGCATAGAGACTCAACATGAAAAATATAGCAATGATTCATATATGTATGTATGTATGTATGTATGTTAGCAAATAAAATTCTCATGATTTTACATACCTATAGTGCTCAGAATTTACTATAAAATTTGCCTCTTTCAACTGATTTCACACACTGAGTAGAGGACAAGGCACCCTCCATTATGATGTTTGTTTGTGGTAGTACTGATAAAGACAAGAACTTTTAAAGTCCTTTTCAGTAGTATTCCTAAGAATCCTTCTTACATTTCTCTATCTTACCCCAAGGGAGTCAGGATCAGACTGGTATAGAAAAGTAGTCAAAAGCTTAGTCTAGCACACACACACATACACAGACACACCTTTCCCCAGAAAGACAGTAGGTCTTCTGGTCTAGGGAAAAAGGTTTTAGGGACAGAGAAAACCCAGGGACAGAGAAAGATTTCCCATGGCAGATAACAGACCCATTATTTGTCATCTTGTCTTCTTGAAATCCTCCAGCTGGGTGGATGTTCCCACTCCCACTTGTGGCACATTATAATCATAGAAGATAACAATTGTTACACCCACCTCCTTTTTGATGTTTGAATAATCTTTCTAGTGCTGCCAAGGTACAATAGTGGCCAATATCAAGCTTTACTCTCCCTTTCACACATTGCCTAAAATCCGGCCTCCCTCATCACACTGCACAATGTTCTCATGCTGGTGAGTGAGGAAATAAATGACAAAAGTGCCAAGTCCAGCAGAGGACAGGCAGAAGGTATTTTTGAATGCCAGCTTTCAATTCTATAAAACCACAGAATTACAAAATAGGTGCAGCTAAACTTACTTAGAGGTTTTTTTTCCAGTTGGGAACTAAGATATGTGTGTTTCTCAATAAGGAGCAATCAAGGTTGATCCTTCCTTAGTCTGTGTTTCAGGAGATTGGGCAAACAAGCGGCTATACAATAGTGTCAGGCACTGGAGGTCTCCAAGTTGGATCTCTTTTCTGTTACGTCTCTTCGTTCAGTGGTTACTGTCATTGGTGCTAAAATTCCTTTGCCCCCATAGTTTTAATGATTAGAGTCTGGGGCCATGATAAAAATAAGGCCTCATCACAGCATCTTAGGAGAGTCTCATCATATCTGGTAGGACATATGATACCAGCATATGGATGCTGCCTAAAAAATTGGATATCCTGAATGCCATATAGGAAGAAAAGCACTCCCTTCTCCAACTGCAACATTTCACAGTTATCTCTCACTATCAGCACCTTCCTTGCTACACAAGGACCTGCACAGGGTAAAGAGCGGGTAGGATAACATTATCAGGAGAGATGGGAGGGATAAACTGGCTTCAACAGCTATCACAGCAACAAACATTTGTCACTGAGGTCTTTGTCCATCATCTTCTGGCTTCAAGCTTTCAGTATCCTATGACCTTAGATGTGACACCATGGCACTTGTGTTCCTTCTCCAGCAAGTGGAAAGGCAAAGGCAAATCCTTCTAAGACTGAAGGGACTACAGGCTGAACCCGGATGATTGTGTTTAATGGGGAAATGCAAGGAGGCCGAGGAGTTTCTAACAGTGCTCCTCCCCAGCCCTCCAAAGGCAAAGTTGTGCTTCAGCTGGGCTAGCTGTCCTTCCATCCTGTGGGGACATGAGGTATAGTGGGGACAGACTGGAGGTGGGAAGGATGGGAGAGAGAGAATGAATAAGATGTGGCCGGAGGTGAAGCTGGTCTGGTAGGGACAGGCCAGCACTGAATGCTTCTAACACCCACGGTGCCCATCACCTACCACATAAAGGATCCCCAGCAAATACACTCTGGTTTATAAGCTTGATCCCCAAATACCCAAGAATTTAAAGACAAGCAGGACTATGTTTTTCTGGAATGGATTGTAAAAAGAAGGTGAATAAATGAAAAGAGATTGAGAAGTGTGTTCTCAGATCCACTGAGACAAGAGAGCAACAGTCGTGCACATGGCAGGACTGTTCAGTGCCCCCAAGGAGTGGGTTTTCTTAGTCAAATTGACACTTACCTTTGGCACCCCTCATCCTCCCCCAGACCCACCTGGTATGTTCCCTGTGGCTTTGCGATGACAGACGTCCCATCCCCAAAGATGGTGCAGCAGCTACTGTCCTCACAGTTGGTGATGACAGTGGCGTAGTGTGAACTTTCAATCCGCATGCACTTCACCTGCCTGGTGATCCTCTGAGGACCTTCGTCTGTGGGCAAATGCAAGGGAAGCAGGTCTGATAGGACGCACACATGGGGAACATGCCTGCCGGCTGACTCTGACTGTGCTCCTGCCTCCTGGCTATCTGGACTCGAAGTCAAGATCCAGTGTTGAGAACTCACTCCATGGGGCTGGAGTGCGGGCTACTCTTTATGTCAACACAGTCATTCTTCCAGAATATCTCTTAATTTAGTGTGCTCTTTTGTTCTCACCATTCTTTTTATTTTGAGAAATTGAAAACATCCGGAAAAGTGCAAAATATAATTTAACTATTCATGCTCACTAATCAAAATTAACACTTGTTAATACTTTGTCATATTTGCTTCATTTTTAATATGTACATAAGAGAAAAAATACAGATAAAGTTGAAGTTTACTGCTCTCCTTATCTCTGGGTTTATTCCTTTTTCTCACAATCCATTTTTATACTTTTATATAAATGTATGTATCAAAAACAACATATAGTATTTTGTGTACTTTAAATTTGCATAAGTTATATATTACTCTATGTATCATTCTACACCTGAATTTTTAACTTAACAATGTTTTGAGACTTTTAGCCATCTTGATATATATGTGTGTGTGTAAATAGGTGCATGTATATGTGCACTTCATTCCCTTTAATTGCTATATAGTACTCCTTTTTAAGCATATACCACATTTTATTTTTCTATTTCGCTGTTGATAGACATTTGTTTTCCCAATACTTTAATATTAAACTTGGTGTTGCAAGTAGCACCTCTATACCTGTTTCCTTGTTCAAATATATGAGTGTCTTTCTATATACACCCAGAAGTAGAGTTAGTGTATCGTATGATATGTACATTTTCAATTTACCAGATATTTAAAAATTGCCCACCCAAGTGGCTCTTTTAATTTTCACTCTAACTAGCAGGGTGGAAAGGTTCCTCTTTTTCCAGTCACTTGCCCATTTATTTCACTTAATTTGGCAATGAAGCATTTAAACAAACTCTGGAATTAAAGAAAAGTGAGTCGGAATAATTTTTATTTAAAAATCTTTTTAGGGCCTCCCTGGTGGCGCAGTGGTTGAGAGTCCGCCTGCCGATGCAGGGGATACGGGTTCGTGCCCCGGTCCGGGAGGATCCCATATGCCACGGAGCAGCTGGGCCCGTGAGCCATGGCCGCTGGGCCTGTGTGTCCGGAGCCTGTGCTCCGCAACGGGAGAGGCCACAACAGTGAGAGGCCCGCATACCGCAAAAAAAAAAAAAAAAAAAAAAAAAAAAAAATCTTTTTAAAATTTAGCTTTGGAAGGGTGGTAGGCTTTTAGATAATATGAAAGACTCTGGTTCATTAGTAGCTGCCACTGGCTTTTCTCTTATATCACCTTTCTGATAATGAGAATTGTCAGAAAGAATTGAAGGAGGACCTACCTGAGGTCACCTGTGTATGCAAATTAGATTCCTTAAGGATCAAAGGAAAACAGGTCTGAGATCTAATGTGCAGGACAGTTGAGTCATGATTATTAACTTTTAGTTGCTACCAATCCAGGCTCTGTTTTTAGTGGTAAAAATGGAAAAGGCACTATTACTATCCATCAGCCAACTAGAGCTGTTATCAATTCCACGTCAGCTGAGGATAAAGATCATAATAAAGGGCCTCATTTGGATTGCATGAGTATTCTTTGGTTGACGTGAATTCTTCAAAAAAATTATTTTTCTTATGTGTATTTTCAAAAATCAGTGAGGTTTCTACCTATCTTATTGTAAAGACATAGAATATTGTCATCTACTTGAAAAAGAATTTGAAAAAGAAGAGATACATGTATATGTATAACTGAATCACTCTGCTGTATGCCTGAAACTAACACAACATTGTTAATCAACTATACTCCAATCTAAAAGAAAAATTAAAAAAAAGAAAAAAAAAGTACCTGTCTCTTGATCATCTGGAGAAATAATCTGATCTTCATAAACTTGATAAAAGGTTGTGATTCTGGTACCATCAGCATGATCCACTACCCGAGTGCCATCTTTCTTTTCAATGATGATCACTTTGTCTTCTCGAGTTGTCATAACCTGAACATACAAAGGCAGAGCACCATCATTTGGTCAGGTGGTTAATCCCAAGTGTGCTTATTTTTACACCCCATTGATTACCATCAAAATACTGGTTATTTAGAAGTAAAAGTTTTATCTCATCTACTTGATCTAATCTTTATAACAATCCTGGGAGGCAGGCAATGATATCCCCCCGTTTTATGGATGAGGAAATTCAGGCTTAGAGAAGTTAAGAAACTTGCTGAAGGTCACTCAGCATGTGCCAGAGCTGATGCTGGACTAAGACTGTCTGACTTCAAAACTGGTGCTTCTTCCATGGTCGCACATTTGTGAGTAAAAATTAACGTCAGGACTGATCTGACCCAGGTATGTCCAGGAAAATGGTCCCAGGTCCTGCTCCCTTGGAAACTACAAGTTTAAGATAAGCAAGGGACCACTGGTGTCTGTAGTGAAGGTTCTGATGTGGTCTGGTCTCCCCTGAGGAAGCAATGCCAGAACTTGGATTTTGTGTGTCGGTGCAGGGGGTCAGCAATGGGTAAAAGGGGTGCTAGACACAAAGGATCCCAGGGAGCAATGGGCAGAGTGGTGAGAGCAAGGTTAGGAGTGAGGGACCAAACTGGGAAGATTATTAAGCCATATTAAGGACACAGTCTTTATCCCAAGGAAGTCAAATCAGTAGTGAAGGGTTTTAAGTATGTGAACTAGAGTAAGAAACATAGAAAATATTCATTTAGTCCTAGCAAGTACTCCAGTCTGAAAGAACACTCAGACCTTTGTATCCTGTAGTGAAATGGTTCACCAGAGAAGCTCTAAACCCCCAGCTGTGTGTGTGTGTGTGAAGATGTGGCAGGCATGGATATGCATAGCCCAGATCTTCCTTCAAGACAGGATTTGCTCCCCAGCTGTGTGGAGTGAAGTTGGCAAACAGCCTCCAGATGTCAGCTCTTCCAGCATCTGCCTCAGCTGCAGAGAGATGCTTTGCCTGACTCACATTGTTCCAGGTGAACTTGGTCCAGTGATTGAGTGAGGCAGGGGTACACCGATATGGTTCCTACTTCCAGACTTGGGACATTGGGACAGATGACACTGGCTTCTGAGCTCCTGCCAGTTAACCAAGGCTTTGTGGGGTCTGCATCACAGCTCAGCTTCTCCTTTGTCCAATCCTGCTTTCTCCCCATTCCTTTCACAAATGGTGTCCCTTATAAATATCTTGTACCACAAACTTCATTTCAGTGTTTGCTTCTGGAGACCCCAACTGTCAACAATGTATTAAAATTATATAATGCATATTTTTAAATAATTGAGTGTTTTCTAACTTATACAGTCCTAACTTACAATTTGCACTGAAGTGTTCAGATGGATATGAGAGTGAGTTTGTTAGCTATATTTTGACTCAAGTGTCTCGGGCTTTTGGGAGTAGGTCATAATTACATTTTAATCTTTTTATAGTAGGCAGAAATCACTATAAGAGAGAAGTGCACACTGATCATTATTTTAAGTTCTTATCTTTGGCACTCTCAGCCAGTGGTAGATATAGATATGTATATCTGTCTATCTATCTATCTATCTATCTATCATCTATCTATCTATCTATCGAATGTGTATAACGAGAAATACTGCTGTAGAATGCAGTGACTAAGAGCATGGACTCTGCAGTTAAGCTGCCTGAGTTCAAATTCTGGTTCCACAGCTGGCTGGGTGATTTAGGCAAGTTGCTTACCTTCTCTGGGCCCTAGTTTCCTTATCTACAAAATGGAGCCAACGCTAGTATTCCTCAGAGATGTTATATGGATTAAATGAGATAATGCTGGTAAAGTAATTCACACTTAATTGGTCATCAACTTAGCAATGATAAATACTAGCTCTTTAACTCATTTATTTATTTTGGCTGTGCCGCATAGCTTGTGGGATCTTAGTTTCTCAACCAGGGCTCAAACTTGGGCCCTTGGCAGTGAAAGTGCAGAGTCCTAACCACTGGACCGCTAGGGAATTCCCTATCTAGTTTAGATATTTACAAATTATTATTTACAATTATTCCAACATTTTATAACACCACATAACATTGACATTTTCTGATCACCGTAGGGTAAGATAATCATTATCTTTAGTGGTGGCAAGAACACAATAGAAAGGATATTTACTGAACACCTGATGGTGCTAAATCTGGTATTAATCTTCCCAACTATTTTAGGTAATGATTATTATTTCCATTTTAGGAGTAAAGAAATCTAGATTAGAAACATCCAAAATCATATATCTAGTAAGAAGTGTGACTTGGGGTTCAAACCCATGACTGCCTCACAGCAAGGTCAGTGGCACTCCTCTAAAATGTGATACTTCATGTCAGATATCGTGAAAACACACATCAATTCTCAATTTTGTTTCATATGATCATTGCCCCTTATTTACATAATTGTTAAGCATATGAGACCTAGAATACAATCTGGGGGTCCACATTCTGAATCTACCACCTGCTGTGTGATCTTGGAAAAATTATTTAGCCTGTCTGTATCTTAGTTGTCTCATATGTAAAATGGAAACAACAATAGTTTGTTGTGAGAATTAAACAAGTTAGGATGTGGAAAACACCAAGAACAGGGCCTGGCACACAGTGAGCACTCAATAAATATTATTACTATTGTTGTGATTGTGATTTGACTGTTGGGTGTCTATGCTTGAATCCAGGCTCTTGGATCTTGATTTGTGCTTCCATAATGGTGCTAGGTATCAATAAAGGAAATTGAGTGTCATTAACTAAGAAATAGTAATCAACTTTGCATATTATGCCAAATAATCTGTATCAGGGCTGAATTAAAGTGAGTCATTTGAAGTCACCAAAAAAAACCCATCCTGAGATGATATGTATCTTGAGTCTCACAACAGAGAACAAGCAAACAATGTAAGAGATTATGAAACTATTTCAGAAGTAGGCTGAAGAAGAAAGGAAAATGCATTTGGTTAGATAAAGGAATTTATCTCAATAGCAAGCAGACATTTTGCTTTTGACTATCAGCATGTGGTTGTAAACAAGTGCTGGAAGTCCAGAAACCAGAAATAAGGCATGCAGGAAATTTTTTGTCTTGTTAGATTTAGAGGGTGCTGCAAAGCTCCACATAAGATATTAGAGGAATAGCTGAGGAATGGAAAGAGCCCAGTTTTTAGTCCCAACGACTGGTTCTAAACCTGGCTCCAGCACTTCCTGGTCACATTACTTAATTTGCTGAGGCCCAGCTTCCTCATCAGTATAATATACACTGGTGTGAGGCCTGAATGAGAGAATGTATGCAAAACCCCTAATAGAAAGCCTATAGAAAATGCTATTGTGCATCCCAGGGGTTTCAATTTCACATCTGCTTGACAGATAAACAAAACCGTTATTTACTATACCACTCATTTGTCACTTTTTCTTAAGTTATAAATAAAATCTTTTTTATAGTTGCTTTGTGGTGGTGCTGAATTTTTGAGTGATTTAATGTGGGCATCTCATTAAATATACCATAAATTATTTGAAGTCAAGGATCATGAACAAATTTCTATAATTCATGTCTGGTACACACAAAAAGTAGGAATAAATCAGAGCCCCTCACTTCTAGAAGATAAGACATATAAACAAATACATTCAACATAAAGAAATATAGGATATCATTAATCACATGTCTTAAAAGTGGAATAGAAAATTCATGATTTGTCTCTCACTTCAAGAATTAATATTTCATGATACACTACACTGGTCAAATGAACCACACAATATTTTTAGATTTGGAAAGATGGATCCATCCATTCATCCATACATCCACTACTTAACAAATAGTTATTGAAATTTTATTATTTGACAGGTATTCCTCCATGTGTTGTTTCAGAACCCTAACGATTTAGAAAAATTTGTAATATATAATAGTTTGCCATACCGTTCCATTGACAGGATCTGTGGCTTTAAAGGATAAAAATGGGGCCAAGTCTGCTATTCTTTCTAATCCTTTGGTGCCAATCCGATTTCCTTGAGGTGTAGTTGTAAACCAGGTGCCTAAGTGAACCTCCACAGGAGTTACTGTTTGAATTGTTTCTGGGGGAGGTTCATGGCTTTCATTTTTATGTGCCATTGATGACTGATTTTTCTGACTTTTTCCTGTGGAAGTTCAAGTAAAATCAAATACAACAAATCAAATATACTCCAACAAAAATTTAAAATTTTTTTTAAAAATTAAAAAAAATCAAATGCAACAATATAACTATAATATCACATATAGAATTATTCATTAAGTTTTAATACAGTGTAGGTTACCCCAGACACATAGAAATTCTAAGTGGTATTCATCAATTATATTATTTCTCAAGAAGCAAAAATTTCAGGTTATGAATATCTTAATCTTGGCACTTGAACCTTGGCTGGATTCCCATCACCTCCCCCAAAACATACACATGCATACACAGCTCACTCTCCATGGCATAATACCCATTCTTGTCAATTTCTGTACACTTTTAGGTCTTGCTTACATCTCTCTAGATTCCAGATTTAGGGTCCTGTACCCTGGTTTTCAAAGCCTCCATTTTCTCCTGTGTATCTCTGAAATTTTCAAATTCCTTTTTTTTGACTTATTATATTCTAGTATAATAGAGTATAATTTTAACTCTTCATTCCTCTGATTTTGTCATTCTTTTCAGTCACAGGAAACATCTTTCTTCAGCTCTGGATCTGGAGAACATTATCAATCAAGCATATCCTTGGCCTCTCATACGGAGAGGATTTGTACAGTTTAATTACTACATTGATAATCATCTGATACACATCCCCCTCTCAACCCCTCCCCACCCCCATTCAATTAGAACAGGAAGACAGAATTGAAGAAACCCTCATGGAACCCTGTAAATATTATCTCAATCCCTCTATCAAGGTAGATTTACTCCATTTGTATGAATAATAATGAGTAATCTGTAGGCAAAATTTGCCAGTGTTGCCAAGCCTCAATGATGAAGTAAACTCAGACAGAGAAAAAAATTGCAAAAAATATAGTAAAGGATTGTTGCCTCCAGGAAGATCCTTTAGATTCAGACCATGAAATGTGCATCGGGGCATGGATCTTGGTGTAAGATGCAGACTCAACTAATCGGGGGAACCAAAGAGCACAGATATATTTAGCTAAGCCTTTCCATTGACCTAAGATTTAATTTGGACCTATTTGTATTTCCAGAGCATTAAAAGAGAACTAAAAGATGGACCTGTAGAAATTATTTAGAATGAAGCTCAGAGAGCCAATGTGACAGAAGTAATGAAAGAGAGGTAAAAGCTCTATAATACACATTTAATTGGAATTCTAGAAGAAGAGAAAGAAATGGATGATAAACAATATTTGAAAAGATAATATTGAGAATGTTCCACAAGGAATGAAAGACACTAATTTACAGATTCAAGAAGCTCAATGTATTCCCACTTGGATAAATAAAAAGAAATCCACCCCTAGTTAAATCATATTGATATTATAATAAAAAAGAAAATATTTTATTTTATTTTATTTTATTTATTTTTTTTTGCAGTACGCGGGCCTCTCACTGTTGTGGCCTCTCCCGTTGCGGAGCACAGGCTCTGGATGCGCAGGCTCAGCGGCCATGGCTCACGGGCCCAGCCGCTCTGAGGCATGTGGGATCTTCCCGGACTGGGGCACGAACCCGTGTCCCCTGCATCGGCAGGCGGACTCTCAACCACTGCGCCACCAGGGAAGCCCAAGAAAATATTTTAAAGGCAGTTAGATTGTCTAACAACAATTAGACTGACAGCCAACTTTTCAACAGCAATAGTGGAAGCAAGAAAAATATGAAGAATTATTGTCCACATACTGAGAGAAAATACCTGTCAATCTAGAATTCTACACCAGTGAAATTATTTTTCAAGAATGAGGACAACATAAAGACATTTTCAGAAAATACCTGTTATGCAATAAATAGCTTAAAACTTCCAGTTAAAAGACAAAAATGTCTAATTTTTAAAACATACACCTATATGCTGCTCACAAGACAGACTTTTAAACATAAACCATAGAAAGTAAAATAAAGTGTGGGAAAAGTTATACTGGAAAAGTATTAAACAATATCTGATGTAGCTATAAAAATATAAGCAAAATCAACATTAGAGTAAAAAAGAATCCTAGAATAAAAAGTCATTGTGTACTGATAAAAAGTTAAATTCCCCATGAAGATAAAATAATTCTAAATTTGTAAGTATCTAAAATCATATCCTCAAAATATATAATGGCAAATCTGAGAACTATAAAAAAGATATAATTATTTCAGAAAAAAGAAATATGGATTAAAGTATAAGGAGTGAAGAGGCTATTCTACCCTTTCAGGAAATTTAAACATACTTCTGCTGAATAAGTTGACATTGTACATTAAAAAGTCCATAAGGATATAGAACAAGAAAGGTCAAAGTTTGAATGTGAGGCAAATATGGCCTACTGTCTGTTTTTGTACAGTCTGTGAAGTAATAATTCTTTGTACATTTCTACATAATTAAAAATTCAAAAGAATATTTTGTTATGAATGAAAATTATATTAAATTCAAATTTTAGTGACCATATAAAAGTTTTATTGGAACACAACACAGCATGCTCATTTGATTATGTATTTTCTAAGGCTACTTTTACGCTACAATAGCAGAGTTAGTAGTTGTGATGGAGACCATATGGCTCCAAGTGTCTAAAACATTTACTATCTTGCCCTTTACAGAGAAGTTTCCTGAACCTGGATATAAATTGGACAACACAACTAACAAATTTGATCTAACAGATATAAAGAGAACTCTGTAACCTGCTGTATAAATATATATATATATATATATATATATAAATATATAAATATAAATAAATTAAATTAAAAAAAGAGAACTCTGTACTCAATAGCTGCAGGATATATGCAGTGTTCAACTTTTCAAACACAGACAGAATTTTTTTAAAAACTTGACCATATCCATTCCTCTGTCAAAGGACATTTAGGTTGCTTCCATGTCCTGGCTATTGTAAACAGTGCTGCAATGAACATTGGGTACATGTATCTTTTCGAATTATGGTTTTCTCCAGATATATGCCCAGGAGTGGGATTGCTACTTCATATGATAGTTCTATTTTTAGTTTTTTAAGGAACCTCCATACTGTTCTCCATAGTGGTTTTACCAATTTACATTCCCACCGACAATGTAGGAGGGTTCCCTTTTCTCCACATCTTCTCCAGCATGTACTGTTTGTAGACTTTTTGATGACGGCCATTCTGACTGGTGTGAAGATGTCATACATGTATACCATGGAATATTACTTAGCCATAAAAAAGAATGAAATAATGCCATTTGCAGCAACATGGATGGCCCTAGAGATTATCATACTAAGTGAAGTAAGTCAAAGACAAATATCATATGATATCACATATGAAAAGATGCTCAACATTCCTACTCATCAGAGAAATGCAAATCAACCACAATGATATACTACCTCACACCTCTCAGAATGGCTGTCATCAAAAAGAACACAAATAACAAATGTTGGAGAGGATGTGGAGAAAAAGGAACACTTGTACACTGTTGGTGGGAATGTAAATTGGTGCAGTCACTGTGGAAAATGTTATGGAGGTTTCTCAAAAAACTAAAAATAGAACTACCATATGATCCAGTATATCATTTCACTAAATTTTGATTTATCAAAAAAAGAATTCACTTTGCCTCCATACAATGTTACTGAGTACCGTGGTGAGATGTGTGAATCTGAGAGAAAAAGACTAAATCTTAGTCTCACAGATCATTAAAGGCATATGAGAAATTGAGAAAAATTTGTAATGCCTGAGAGACAGTGTAATTTAGGGGTTAGTTGCCCAGACTCAAATCCGAGCTTTACCACTTACTAGCGGAGAGACTTCAAGGAAGTTAGTTAACTTCTTTGTGTCTCAATTTTCTCATTTGTAAATTGATATTATTAAGATACACACCTTACAGAGTTGTTGTGAGTATTCACTGATTTAATATTTTGAAGTATCCATAATTGTGCCTAGTACACAAGCGCATGTCTCCTATACATGAAGATCTCTTAAAATGAAAATGATGAACATCCCAACAGCAAACCAAGGAAAGATGGGAATAGAAAATTAACAAAAAGAAAAAAAAAAGCAACAAACATCTTTAAATGTTTAATCTCATCAGTAATCAATGAAATGCAAATTAATATAATAATAAGATGCATTAATTGTCTATCAAACTGAGTGACATGAAAAGAATGACAATACCCGGCATTGGCAAGGGTATGAGGAAGCAGACACTTTCATACTGTGCTGGAGGTAGGGGCATAAATTGCAAGTGTCTTGGAGGGGAGCAAGTCTGTAATTTATATTATGGCAGACATGGTTGATTGCTTACACAACTCTTCTCCACCTTCCTTTTTCCTTACTAGTAGTGCTCATCTCCTGAGAAAAAAAGCCAAAAGTTTCAGATGCTGTTTTCCCAGCCTAGGTCCCCAACCAGGTTTAGTCAATGACATATAAGAGGAGACCTACTGGGGGTGGGGGAGACTGGTGTAATCTGGGGCTATTTTCCTCCCTGATAAAGAGAGACACTTGAAAGCTCTTGTGTTCACCCTCTTTCCTTTCTGCTTTGGAAGTTACGACATGAGGCCCTCGTGCCTGGAGCTGATGTGGCCCTCTTGCGATTTCGGGGAAAAGAGAAAGACAGAGAAGCCTATACAGAGACTTGATATCGCTCATCACTCATCTAACCCTAAAACAGTAGTGTAGGCATTAGAACTAATGTCGTGTCAGGGTACATGATGACATAGGAAAATGTTTGCTATTTATTACATAGAGATAAAAGCAATTCATGAAACAATGTGTAATGCTGTGATTCCCACTAAAATTTGCATGTATTCAATGAAAAGATAAGTGTAATAATAATATTGAGCATTTATTAAGCCCTTGGATTTATTAAATCCATTATAAATTGAGAGGCTTCGGTTATTACCTTTCTTTGTGATGACAGTCTCTGATGGTGCTGTTTCCAATTTTTGCTGAGAAACCATGTCCATCAAGTCCCCACTGCGAGGGCTTGCTGGCGCATCAGCAGGAAGACCAACAGGCCCTGAATTGGGACTACTGCTCACAGTACCATCTGCGAAGAGAATCTGAAGAAAAAGCAAAAAATTTCAGTATTCTCAGAAACGAGGAAGAAACTGGTTAACAATACTGTGTGTCAAACTGAAATAGGTTAAAAATAACTCAAAGAAATGCTATTTGCTGACATCCAGACTCAGCAGTATAAAGCATGTTATAGAAGGGTAGATTTGGAGCTCAGAGACAACAGATTAATAACCAGCACAATAATATTGCTTTGTTTTCCATTTACTTTCTATTTTGTTTCTTTTCATTTCCTATCTTTTATCAGATTGACTTGTTTTACGTTTTCATTCTTCACCCTTCCCCTATGTAATTGGGAAATTATTTACCCTATTTCAATTTTTCTAATGACTACATTTAAAACTTCATCACATATTTAAACGTTTAGTTTCTATCAATATCTATCTAGTATGTATAGTATGTATAGCATCTAAGGCAGTGTTTTTTCTTCCAACTATATTATTCTTTGCCATTTTAAGGCATCATTCATTTTCAAATGAGTTGTTTCTCTTCCTTGTCATAGTACTGTTCCTCACCTTTAGCTTGTTTGTATTTTACTTTGCAGCAGGAAAGAGTAATTTATCTAACATATTCTTTTACCTGTGTGGATCCATCCAACAGGTATTTGACAACAGTGCCTTGACTGGTGATAACTCTTGATGCCTCCTGCTCCAGAGGTGGCATCACTGTTTTACAGAATTCATAGTGCTTCACCTTCTGCGGGTAGCTCTGTCGGACCATGATGTCCCAAGTGGGTTCCTCGTCTATAACATATTGATCTTAAAAAGAAAAAAGAGCTTACTGAGAATCGTGCAATGCTGTATCGCTGGGATCTTATCTTCCTGCTTAATTGTTTTCATTCTTTTGTCTACATCTGGTTACTAGGGCAGTTTTCATGTCATGATAGATGGCCTGGAGTACTGGTTCTTTGCTGTCTTTCTTATAGTCACATGTAGTAAATAAGTTCATTTACAAGTACTTAATACATGCTTTCTTCATGTATAAGCCAGTGTTTCTAATGATGTCCAGAACATTTCAAGGAAAAATTAGGAAGGGAGAGAGTTATTCTGTCTTAGATGTTGCCTTTTCTCCCCATTGGTATTTTTCTCTCACTCTGGATGCACAATGTTCCCCTGGGGTCCCCCAGTTCCCTGGAGCCCCAGGGGAAGTCACTCACTCAGGCTTGCCCTTCTTAAATCATTTATCATCTTTCAAAGTTAACTCAACCCTCTCATCTCTAACCAAGTCCAGATTTTTCTCAGAGTTCTACTCTTAGCTGGCAATCAAGAAGGAAACACCTAATAAATTCCTCCAAAAGAAAGTATTATTATTGAGAATTTCTGGTACACAGCAGCTACTCAGATTTCACTAACTGAATAATTTCCTCTTCTCCATTTAAAAAATGGTTTAATAACATAAAATCCAATGTCTGTCAGTGATAGAGTCTATTAAAAAATCACAGTCTATTCATTTGATGAGATGTTATCTAGATTTTAAAAGAAATACATTTGATAAATGTGTATCACCTTGAGTATACAAAATAGAGATTGAATAAAAAGGCTATTTGCAGAAAAATATTTACAATAAAATGTAATTTATGTAAATTTTGCATTATCTACAACTTAACATTACTTATTATTATGAAGGCATACATATAGCACATTTGTATAAACCTATTTGCACAAAAATCTAAGTCTTGTTAGTGTTCACTATAGGAGAAAGAGAAGGAATAGACAGGAGAGGGAAATTTGGGGTTACAGCTGTGTCTGTAATTTTAAAAATATATTTTGATTAAAGTATGACAAAAAGAAATCTTTATTTTGTCTGGCCAGCACATCAGTAGTTGTTATATATGTATTATATTTTTCTGTATTAAAAGTTAAAATAAAATGTCATTGGTTCAGGAGGAAAAGAAGTGGTTTATTAACATGAAATGATGGTATTTCAAGGACTATATCAGGCTGGTGGGAAAATATTTTGGAATAAGCACCTTTCATGGCACCCTTCAAGCCACAGAAGTAATAATAAAGTAATAAACATTTGTTGAGATATCTCTATATGTTAAGTGCTTTGTGTATGTATTTTATTCAGCCCACCTCAACAACCCTTTAAGGTAGACACTTTCATTTTCCAGAGTTTTCCAATGAATAAATGGAGGCTAACTTCTCCAAGGTCACACAGCTGGTAAAAGTAGAGCTTAGATTTGAACCAAATCTCCATGCTTAACTATTTTCTTATGCTGTAAAAACAACCACTGCTACCATGACCAAAAACAAAAGCAAAAACCTAACATTGGAATAATACTTTCCAAATTAGAAAGTGTTTTCTCATTTAATATTTATAGCAACTCTGTTTAGTAGATGATGTTATTTTATAAATGAAGAAATTTAGGTGGGGAGGGGTTATGACTTGTCCAAGGTCAGCCTGGCAAGAACTCAAATCTAGGCTCTTTCTTCTTACACCGTGTGACCTTCTCTCCCTTGCCCAAGGCTGACCCTATGAAGACAGTGCTACTTTGATACTTATGCTGTAATTATATTCAGACTTGAATTAGGATAATCACAATATATGGAGGGTTTTAAAAAGATTATTTGTTACAGAGTTATTATTATTTTTTAAAGGATCCAGCAGCATTTTTTAAAATTAATTAATTAATTTATTTTTGGCTACGTTGTGTCTTTGTTGCTGCACGTGGACTTCCTCTGGTTGCAGCAAGCAGGGGCTACTCTGTTGTGGTGCACGGGCTTCTCATTACGGTGGCTTCTCTTGTTGCAGAGCATGGGCTCTAGAGCTCAGGCTCAGTAGCTGTGGCTCATGGGCTTAGCTGGTCCACGGCATGTGGGATCTTCCCGGACCAGGGATTGAACCAGTGTCCCCTGCATTGGCAGGCGGATTCTTAACCACTGCACCACCAGGGAAGTCCACAGGCAGAGTTATTATTAACCACATTGTCTACCCTGACATAAAGATGAAAACATCAGACTAGGAAATGAAACTAATGGAAAAGACCAGTGAAACAAGTATTAAGCTGTGGTTTGCTAACAGAATCAAGAAAACAAGCAAGGAAACAAATATGTCCTTAAACTTAAAAAGAATATCCCTCTCAGTTCCCTCATAGCATCTTTGACTTTGGAAGACTGTCAGTGGCCTTCAGTCTTAGCACACACAGTTGGTTCCATCATGGAGAACCTGGATCACTAGGAATCCATGGAAATAGAAACAAGGGTTCATGGTCTATTTTTAATAATTCAGAAAGCCCAGTGAAAAGAAAAACTGAGATGAAATAGATTGACTACAACATTAAGTTTCTTCTCATTTGGCTGGCAAGTGAATACAACATTGAATTATTTTTCAATAAGCATACTCTTTTTCTTTGATACACTTTTTAAATATGGGGTACATAAGGAAATTATAATAAAGAGTATATTTGGTCATGAAAATAGGATTCACTGATATAATGTAACATTTATCAGATGAAGAAACATGGTCCAAAGACAGTAAGTTACTGAAAGGGCCATACAGTTAATTAGAACTCAAGTCCTGGCTCCGTGCTTGCTTTGTTGCCTCTCCTACTTCTACTGCAATAGGGGGTATTCATTTAAATGATGTTCAAATCAATCACCAATGTGGATGCCCCCCTGCAGCAGGTTAATTAAAGGAGTCCTGTTGTACTTACTTATTCATCTTAATAGGTTAGGAGCCACATACAGAATCAACAGAAGCAAGAGACCCTATAAAAGTATATACTGATACCTGGGAATGAGACTGGTTTTCTTCATCCATTTAACCTGCACTTATCTTTACGTACTCTGTGCTCACTGTCCTTTGTTTTGATCAGACCAGCAAAGTTCTGTTCCTGTGGCCCTTTGTAGAGGAAGGACACAGGACCACACAGTAGTTATTAAGAGCATTGACTTTGCCACCACTGGACCAAGAATGGCATTTTATCTCTGCCACTTAGGAACTGATGGACCTGGGGTAAGTTGAACCTTCTGATGCCTCGATTTCTATATTTTGTGAAAGAAAATTATTAGGACTTAGCTTATAGTAGTTGTATTTTGTCACGTATGTTAAGTATTTAGATAGTGCCTTGCCCCACAGTAAGTGCTCAAAAATGGTGGTCATTATTATTATTAGCCTATTATTATCAACAAGTTTATTTAACTGGTAGGAAAATACACAATTTCAATGGTGATTGAAGTGTTTTCTATATGACTTTTTTCCCCCTGCCTCCTCATCCTCCTGGCCAGCACTCACCTGGGGATTCTTGCCCAATGAAGGTCACTTGGAGCCCATTGGGGCAGGATACATTCAGGTTTTGGAAGGTGGGAACATAAAGAGTCTCTTGTAAAACAGGTTCTGGTTCTACCTCTTCCTGTAAATAGTTCAACATGTGAATAATTTCCTGTCATTTTCTAAATGAGATATTGATTTATTACGACTAAACAAAGACTTACTGAATGCTTAGACTATGACTTGCCCAGGACTAGTGAGCCCTGCAGTGGAGCCTACAAGGATACATGAGTCTCTACCTTTGAGTAATTGATATTTTGCCTATAGAATGGCACACAGACATATGAAACAGCTAAATAACAGTACCAAATAGTTGGCACATCTTTCCTCAGAAAAAGGAGATATCAAAGTTAATGAGACTAATTAGGAAAGGACCATGGAGGAGCTGAAGCTTGAACTAGGCCTTGAAAGATGCCTCAGTTTGGACATGTAGATGTAAGGGCTGACCAAGATCCCCACTACCTTCCTTGTGTAATTCTTACAGTTTGGATGCTAGAGACATTATGCTATTAGGATATGTGTCTTTATTTTTCTATAATGAGCATACACTGCTTTTGTAGTAAGTAAAAATAATAAAAGACAATAAAAAAGATTATTTATAAGTTTTAATGAGGGTTTGGGTGTGTCTACTTAACAAATTCTAAATAATTTTATGCTCACTATGCCTGAATCCCTTGTTTGGTTATATGTACTCCAGGATGAAAATTATTCGGTTACTTCCAACCCACCCCTAACGATAATCCTTTCAGTTTTTCCAGTTGATTTGCTTAGCGGTTCGCCACTAAAATCATTCCAACTGATCCCCCAGTGTTGGATCTTTAATTTATTCTCTCTAGTCCTCTATTGTTGATCATTTAGGTTGTTCTGCCTTTGTTATTAATAGAGAATAAAATCTGGATCATTGGCTGAAAATCAATTAAAAACACGAAGCAAAAGAGGTAAAAGCTTATGAAATTCTGTAAAATGAACAATACTGCTCAAAGACACAAACAAGCCATGACAAATGTGTCATTACACTCAAAACAAGTAATTATCCCCCACCCTTTCATTGTCATCAATTTACAAAAATGTTGGGTGGACCGACTGGTTTGCCACCAAATTGCTTTCAGCTAAATTAATGAGTTACCTGGGGATACTCTACTCAGTACTTGAACATTTCTACTTAAGGGTCAAGTGTCCTAGCTTGAGAAAACTCATCTAGTAAAGCTGTGTAAATATGGTGCAGAGGCTAAGTAACATTCAAACTCCATAACATTCAAACTCCATAACTTTCAAAGGGTCAGGCTCTGAAATCCAGGTCCCTGATCATTTTTTAACACTTTTTTTCTAATAAGTTGAGAATTTGTACATTGTACAAACTGTACAACTGTACTAGTATAACTGAAAGAGTCAAGATTTGATCAGTAGTTTCCTTCTTGTCATTCTTTTAGAACCTCTTTTGATCTATATACTTCTATTAGGAAAATGTTTAGAGTCAAAGAGCTCTCAAGTGTGCGAGTGTGTGTGTTTGTGTGTGTGTGTGTGTGCTTGTTTGCATATGGTGAAGGGTTAGAGGTAGAGGGTGGACTGCTCTTTAACTGGAAGTGGGTTGTCCTTTAGTCTTGCTGAATTCTTAGTACATCAATATCTAAGTCTAGATCTACCTAACAGAAGTGTTTCCACTATTTAGTTAGAAATCCTCCCCTTCCAATTGTTGTTTATCTCAATGGAATTAAATTCAGTATTGAAAATAAGGAATGGTAGGAACTCGACCATCTAAGCAAAGAACATCCAAGATCCAATGTGGGAAAATGGTTGAACTAGTTATTCTGAGTTTGAAATGAATGACCTGAGACAGTTTGTTTAAGACAGTATTACTCCTGGTGTGGAAATTCAACTCCTGTGTGCAGACCTCTTCTTGTCCATTCAAAACTGAAAGTACAAGGAGTGTTACAGAATCTGCACAGTAAAATATATGCACTGTAATGACACTATTGACATAACTTATGATTTTAAAATAGTTAACATTGAGGCAGAAGCAGAGTTTGGGAATACATGGCAAGGTCCACTTACCTTTTTCTCTTCTTCCTTTGGGAGCTCCTCTTCTTTAAGAGATTCTTTGGGTTTTTCTTTGTTTTTTGTTTTCCCTTTTCCTTTGATTTGAGGAATACTCACTATAACAGGAATTACTGTTGGAGTATGTGCTGATGGGATATTCAACATTGCTTCCAAGTTAGGATCCTTATCCTCTATAAAGAGAAACAGGAGAAACAAGTAAATTAGACATTTATATTTGATATGTTTGTTAAATAAAATTTATATCTCAAACATTTATACCACTTGGCAATTTTTACCTTGCTGAGTAGGACTGATCAGTTGGATAGGTTTCAGGGGTAATGTAGTTGATTTAGAAATCAAAATTGTAGCTTAGAAATTTGAGGCACTTAATACTTTGATGTATTTGATTGAGTCATGATTTCACACACTCTTGCCTCCCTATCTAGATTGTAAACTCCTAATGATAGGGCAGTAACCATCTCTTCATTTTTTTGAGAAATATTTATTGAGGCTCATATGTAAAACGTGTGGAGCAGTGGATAATAATGAAAAAGAAAAACAAAGGACCTTATGAAGTCAAAATAGTCTAAGATCTGTACTCAAATAGCTTCAATACAAGGACATATTAAATAGAAACATAAGAGATACAAACAAGGAAATTTAGAAAAGAAATAGATTATTTCTGGCTGAGATGATAAAAGAAGTTTTCTTATTGAAGACTGATTTTATTCTGGGTTTAATGGATTGTCAGAATTCTAAAAGGATTCCAATCCATGGAGGAACTATGTTGGAAACTTCCAAGCATCCCCTTACGTCTTAGGTTATATTCTCTTCTGGGTTCCAGGGTAACACTCCCACCTGGATCTCCTCTTATCTCTTTGGTTACTTTTTTCTCAGTCTCCTTTACTAACTCTTCCTCTTTGTTAAATGTTGGTAGGTCCCAGTTTTTTCCCCCCTTCTCATTACACAACAGATGTTCTCAACTCTGGCTGCCCATAATCATTTTTCATGGAATTAAACGAAATGCTCAGGCCCCCACCTTGACTCTCTGGGGACAAGGCCCAGGCATTTATAGTTGTGAAACACAATCACATGTGATTGTGATACACAGTGAGGGCTGAGAGCCTTTATTATCTCTATTAGATCTGAGTATTTTGTTCACTACTGGGGCTCCTGCTGTCATCTACATTTGAATGACTGCAAAATTTACATTGCCTGGCACGAGCTTTCTTCTCAGCTTCAGATCTGTATTTCCAATTGCTCTTAGACATCTCCCCCTGCTTGTGGTACTGGAGACATTTCAAAATCAGTAAGTCTCTCCTCTTCCAAGCAGATAACCCTCCCTCCTATGTTCTCAACCTCAGTCAATGCCATGACCAATCATGCACTTTGTTTCTCAAGTTAGACATTGAGATTGTATGCATTTTCTCTTTTTGACTCACCCTATACATCCAACCAGTCACGAAGTGCTCAGAAATTTCTCTCAAATCATGCCTCTCCCATCTATTCCTACCACCTTAGTTCATATTCTGATTCTCTTGCTTGATTTTTTTGTAGCAGTTTCCTAATGCCACCACCTCAGGGTACTTTCCAAACTATCACTATGATTATGTTCCTAAAATGAAATCTTTTCATGTCACTTCCCTTTTCGTACTTAAAAAACTCTGGCGCTCACAAATCTTATAGGACACACAATACTCACCCTCCTCCACTCCAGTCACACTCAACTTCTCATTTTTCTGTAAAGGTGTCATGCTTTTACCCAACTATGTATTTACACAAATGGTTCTTACTGTCTAGAATTCCCTTTCCTTGATGCTTTGTCAGGATAGTTCCTACTCATCTATAAAGTCTCATCTCAGATGCTACGCTTTCTCTCTCAAGTATTTTCTGGCTGTCCCCAGTACTTGGTTTACATATAATTTCTAGCACTTATGCAGTTATTTCACTATTTATGGCTTCTGTTCCCATTAGACAATGAATTCTTTGAGTAGATGTAACATGGTTTTATTCATCTTAGTGACTCAGTGCCAGCAAGATGCCTGACTCATAGCAAGTACAGAATATATATAGCGAATGGCATCTAGTTAGAGGCAGCTGGAAACTCCTCCCTCTCATCCCCATCCATTTACTCAATCAGTAAATATTTACTGAGTACCTACTACTATGTACCATGCATTGGGTAACCAGTGATGAATGAGACATCAGGAACTTGTAATGTAATGAGAAGTTCAGATGAAGAGAACCTCAGGTATTCAATGTCGTGTGTTAAGTCTGTGATAGGAAAAGTACAGAGCAACAGGGGAAACCAGAAGAAAGGCATTTGCCACAAAACACTTCCATACAAGCTGTACTTTATACAGTTGTCCTTCAATATACACAGGGGGTTGGTCCCAGAACACCCCATGGATACCAATATCTGTGGATGCTCAAGTCCCTTATATAAAATAGTGTAGTATTTATTTGCATATAACCTATGGACATTCTCCCATATACTTTAAATCATTTCTAGATTACTTACAATACCTAATACAATGTAAATGCTATAAAATAGTTATTATACTGCATCATTTAGGAAATAATGACAAAAAATTAGTCTGTACATGTTCAGTACAGATGGAATCATGCAACCATCATGTGCTTAACTACATGGTACACATCAGCAACAACATAACATTATCTTTCTTTCAACACTTACAGATGGCTTTTGTTTAATGACCCAAAAGAGAAATACATGGAATAAAACACAGAATATTTAAAATACATATAGAAAATATAATCATAGAAAAAAAATTCTCTCTCTCTCTCTCTCTCACACACATACACACACACATAGTGTTAACAATCACCAAAACCCTAGTTCTCCTGTCTTGATTACACTTGCATGATGATGATGATGACGATGACTAGCTATATGGTGTCTATGGTACCGATGTGGCAAGGCAATGAGATGTGTGGCACTCTAGGTAAGTGGTGAGACATCAGGCTGAGTTAAGTCTTCTGATAGGATGTCAGAAGGATAATCTAGTCAGGAGAATTGGGTTCCAATTGCAGGCATTGTCACTTTGGAGGAGGCTGAATAATACTAATGTCAGGATATCTGGAGGTTGAGGGCTGAGGATCTTCAAGCATTGAAGTTCTAGGCTTCACAACTGCAGATGCTTTAGTTAGAAACACTGTTATAGGAAGCTGTTTCTTCCTTTTCTTTGCATCATCAAACAAGTCTTGCAATGAATGTTGGCATACTGCTATACCTTGGATACCACAGAGGCTTCAGTCCATCAAAGGATTGTACTTGAGGACCATATCCTTTAACACTTGCACCTATTCAAAAAGCACTGCAATATTTTCATGTATCCAAATTGATGGCTCTGCTTCCTCTAAATTTTCTGTATTACCATAATCATCTGTAGATGACTTCGGCAGATCTTTGAGTTCCTTGTTGGTAAGGATTCCTCTATACTCTTCTATGTGTTCCTCGATGTCACCCTAGATCATGTCAAAGAAGCCTCCTCCCCCCACAACTTCCCTTGCAACATTCAAGATATTCCTGAATTCTACATCAATAGTGGGGAAGCCCCTGAGATCATCGACTACCTCACTCCATAATGGCTTCCAACATGCATTGACTGTCTTAGGCTTTAGGGCACCTACAGCCTCTGCAGTAAGCACAGTTCCAACCACAATTGTGACGCTCTTCCATAAATCCACTATTTTTATTTTTTATAAATTTATTTATTTATTTACTTATTTTTGGCTGCATTGGGTCTTTGTTGCTGTGTGTGGGCTTTCTCTAGTTGTGGCGAGCGGGGGCTACTCTTTGTTGCGGTGCACGGGCTTCTCATTGCAGTGGCTTCTCTTGTTGCCAAGTGCGGGCTCTAGGCGCGTGGGCTTCAGTAGTTGCAGAACGCAGCCTCAGTCATTGTGGTGCACGGGCTTAGTTGCTCTGCATCATGTGGGATCTTCCTGGACCAGGGATGGAACCCATATCCCTTGCATTGGCAGGCGGATTCTTAACCACTGCACCACCAGGGAAGTCCCTAAATCCACAATGTTGCAATCAGGGTTAGCACCAAGGGCAGCACAAATCTTCCTGAAGGTGAGGCAGGTATAAGTTGCCTTAATGTCCTTGATGATGCCTTGATTGAGTGGCTTCAGCAGTGATACAGTGTTAGGAGGCAGGAACATCACTTCCACTTCTTTGTCAATGAGGCAGAGAAATTGAGTTAGTTGGGAGCATTGTCAATTATGAGGAGCACCTTGAATGGTAGCTCCTTCTCTTTGAGGTATTTCTTCATTTCAGGAATGAAGCACTGGTGGAGCCATTCCAAGAACAAGACAGCTGTCACCCAAGCCTTCCTGTTGTGCTGCCAGAACAGCATGGACAATTTTTGTTTTTGTTCTTTTGGGACCAGGAGTTGTTTGCTCATAGACTAGGCTTGATCATGTGACCTGCTGCATTGCCACATAGCCCGAGAGTAAGGTAAGCTTGCCAGTCCTTGAACCCCAGGGCCTGCTTGGCATTCTGATGGATGTAGGTACGACTGGGCATCAGCCTGTTTTATCACAATTGAAGACTTGCTCTAGAAGGTAGCCTTTCTCTTCTTGAGTTCTTCTGGGAACACTGATGTTGCTTTGGCACTGGCCGATGTCGATTCTCCTGTGATCTTTAAGTTCTTGAGGGTGCAGCATTTTACCAGCTAACCAGCCATCTATTAGTGCCCTTAAACTCCTTCCTCTGACTCTCCTCACCCCTCACAACAGTGCTCACAGAGGCTAAGTGCTCTTTCATGTGTAATTTTGCCATCCAAAGGGACATGCTTCTGTAACATGTCCCCTAGCCACATACAAAATACAAGCACTTTGTCATGAACCTGCGAGACCATTTTTGCCACTGTAGGGGCAGCTCTAACCCTTCCATGAATTTCAGCTTCTTTCTGCTTTACTGTGAGAATGTTCCATTCGTTCTTAGTGACCTTACATCCCACTTTGGCAAGCCACACGCCACTTTTCAGAAGATCAAAGATTTGTATTTTCTTGTCGAGAGACAGCACTTTCTGCTCCCTCTTGGCGTTTGAGGGATTGTTTTGACCACTTAACTGCTTTTTGGGAGCCACTTTTCACAGAAACCAAGCATGAACACACAATACAAGTAGCAAACAAACGGGACACCAGACCAGCAGTGCTCAGACAATGAGCACTGGAGAGAGTGCAGATCTGTGACGTGGTAGGTGGCCACAGTAGGGTGTGCCTACACATCACTTCATTCACATGGCTTCAGCATAGTGATTGGCATGGGGCAAATTTGGAGGCAAAATTTTGCTTTTTGCAACTTTCTGGAATTTTTTAAAAATAATATATTCAATTCAAGGTTGGTCGAATCTGCGAATTCAGAACCCATAGATATGGGATACAGAGGACTGACTGTACTGTGCAGTTTGCTTTTCCACAAATGTGTCATGCTTTTATACTACTGAGCTTTTGCACATGCTATTCCTGGTATAGAATTCCCTTCCTTTGATTCTTTGCCTAAGCAATTTCCACTCAACTCCAAAGACCCAGTTCACATGGGTGAAGCATTCATCAGAGCAAGTAACCTGTAATCTGAGTCCTGAAGTATAGGAGGAAGTTCATTGTTGAAAGTGGTGATGCACTAGAAAGAGAAAGAATTCTGAGCAAGGGGCACAGCATGGGCAATTGGTCAGAGATAAGAGAGAGCACAGTTCATCAAGGAACTGAAAGGCACAAAAAAGACTAGGGTAGCCAAGAGCTGGAGATAACCTAAGTGTCCACTGACAGATGACTGTATACATGCAGTGGAATGATGTTAAGTCTTAAGAAAGAAATTCTGTAATGTGTAACAAAGTGGATGATCCTTGAGCACATTATGCTATGTGAAATAAGCCAGTCATAGAAAGACAAACACTGCATGATTCCACTTATGTGAGGTATCTAAAATAGTTGAATTCATAGAATCAAAGAGTAGAATGGTGGCTGTCAGGGGCTGGGGAGAGAAGGAAATTGGAAGCGTAAAGTAATATCATAATCAACGGGCATAAGTTTCAGTTAAGCAAGATCAATAAGCTCTAGAGAGCTGCATATATTGAATTAAGAGGGGGGAATTGGATTGGAAATTTGTTTAGCCACTAGCAGATAAACATTCTTAAACATTAGTATTATATGCATCCTTAAGGAATTTATACTTTTTACAAAGACTCATGCCTTCAACTTTTTTAATATACAGGAAGTAAAACATTACTTATTATCTACACTATAAACATTTTCAAATGCAGTACCTATAAACTGAAATTAGGAACATCTGTATTAAATGGAAAGATTACATATTAATTTAAGGATTAGATCAAGAATAAGTAAATCACTTAGAAAAGAGCAGCAACATAGTTGCTATAGAGTGTAAATATCTTAATGTAAAATAATGATAACCTTGTTCAGTAGGAGTATGGTTTGTTAGTGATTGTGTGTGATTGTGGATTTTAATACATAATTTGTTAGGCAACAAATGACTTTTCCAAGTGTTGGATTAAAAATGAATAAACTACAAAATTAAAAGTCAAAACCCCAAATAAAGCAAAAATACTAACAAATTTAATGGGCTCTCTAACTCACTAAAGTACTACAATACTTGGCACAAGGTAAGAAACATGGATTAATGATCCATGGGAATATTGTCTCTAGAGAAATGAAACTACATAGTACAGCAGATAATTGGATCACCACAATTCACATGTAGTTTAAGGTCACACAACATAGGGATTATCTTTTGATTTTATAAAGCTTTTTTTTTTCTTAATCTCTTGTGGTTAGATCCCTGTAAAATGTATGAGAACCCACAAGATTTCCTAACTGGTTCTTGGTAAAGTGACAGGTCATTTTGGGGTTTGTAAGGAAATAGCTTCCAGTTGGAGAATTTGTTTATGAAGAGTAGGGTAAATAAATCCTTCAAGATGTCCAATGAATGGCTCCTTTAAGATTAATGTTCTGAAGCACATTGAGGAGTTCCATAAACACAGGATTCATAGAAATATTATTCTGTAGAAAATCAAGAGGATTCTTTGGCAAATCATGGTTTTTTTGGTACCAACTAACAGACATTTTCATGGGTTAACAAAGATAACTGATATGTATGTACATGTGGTTATATGTGAGATTATATGTATGAAAAGTGCTGTTTAAAATGTCAAACTATTGTTATTTTCTACATATGAAAGATTATATATGTACATACATATGTACACACACATATGTATGTACACACACATATATTCCCACTGCTCAGGAAATGAGGGGCATTAAATCAGAACATGTTTATCAACAAGTAAGCTGATGGAGGGTGGGCAGCTGCCCTTGGTCACGGGACACTTATCCTTTCTGTTGTGTTTAATTTACCTGGTGCCATTCCACTCGATCCATAGTAACTTATTGAGAGGCAGATTCCATTTTCCAAGGTGGCAGAAAAAGATCCAAACTTGCTGACAGCTTTATTCTCTGCATTTGATTCTTCTAAAAGATAAAATCAAATCAAGGACATTTTTGTTTTATCAAAAAGAAATGTAAGCAAAACTCAGTGTGAAGTGGAAATCACCCAAATATGTAAAAGCATGGATATGATTAAGTAAATAATGATATGTACAAATACCAATGAATTATTATGAAATCATTCAAAAGTCTTGTTTTTTTTGAATCTTTAGATATATATTTTTTTAATCAAAGTATAATTGACTTACAATAATACATTAGTTTCAGGTACACAGCATAGTGGTTTGATATTTTTATAGATTATGCACCATACAGTTATTATAATATTATTTTTAAAAATATTTAATGAATAGGAAATTGTTCATCATGATAAAGTGAAAGAAATACACTGTGAATAGTGGTTACTGCTGGGGTGGTAGAATTATGAGCAACTGTCATCTTTTTAAAGTATTCTTATATTTCCTAATTTTTATACTAAGCCATATATTTTTATATCAGATAAAACAAAGAAGAGTGATTTTTAGATTTCTGTTTTTAAGTTCTTGGGTACATTCAAACTTGTCAAACATTGTATTCTTACCTTGAATTTATAAAACACTGTGACTATAACTAAATTTATTAGCAAGATTTAGTTATTGATCTTATTACTTATTACTAACTTGAGTCCAAAAGCATTGTATTAATTAACTCATCTCCATTTGCAGGTATAGCCTACACTGGGCAAGAAGCAATTAATTTTTCCAGCTGGTGTTGCTGGGACATGTTAAATGGTGTTATCAAGAAGTTTCATGGTGTATGATCAATGGACACACACTTGGAACTCTCATCTACAAGCAGGTAGAGATGCTCATGGCCAAATTTAGGATTTTTTTCTTGTTCTTGCAGTTTAAGAAAATTGATACTACATGGAGATCCAAGTGATAGAGCATAGATAGAAACCCTATCATTCACAGTCAGTATTGCAGAGAAGCCAAACCTTCAGTAGCAATCAATTAATAAGGACCTGAGTCCTAGAGATTGCACTTGGTACAGTGCATAAAACAAAATTCAGACCAGAAAGGACATTGCAAACTCAATGTTGCTACAAAAAGGTAGCCAGGCGAGGTAGACTCTGCATGTCAGCTGGAATCAAGAGCTGGGTTCCCAGAGGAGGCAAAACCAAGTAAGCAGCCCACTATAGATGGGCTATGTATACAATGTATATCCCTTTTACATTAGGGAAATTGTATATAAACAAGATGGCAAAACACTTCAGTTATCATCTGTAAAAATTACACATGCTACCTGCCAGGGATGCATGTGTTTCTGTTAGGTGGATAGGTTTGACCTATGGTGGAAGTACTGATACCCACTGCCTCAAAGACGCAGCTGCCTACCTTTTTCAAAATGTTGCTCTCCTTCTCTTTCTTCTTTCTCATCTTCTGAAGGATAATCCTCTTTTTTCTCCTTTTTCACAATTTTCTTAGGGTCTCTTAAATGAATTAAAAAATTGTGCTTGTCCTTTTTCACTTTCACTTTGATAAAAGTTGGGCCTGGAGAAGAATCATGGGATAGAAAATGGGCTGATTGTGATGCCCCAATTAAGCTCTGTGATAAGACCTCTAAATAATGCAGCATAGCATTTAAGTCAGGGACTAGAAATACCTAGGGATGTCACCACTTTTATAAAAAGATACCTAAAAGAATAAAGTGATGGTGGAATTCCAGGAAGAAACAGCAGGTGGATCAGGGAGATGTTTGCAGACTTTCTGCTCATACCTAAAGTCAAATTACAGAAGGGAGAGTAAATTGGCTAAGGTGAACCTATACTCAACTTTATGATCAATCACACGTGATGGTTAATGTGAAAGGATTTTGTAATTGATAAAGAATTGCATAAATGTTAGTTACAGTAGTTATTATTGTTAGTAGGAACATATAAGAATTTCCCAAACAACACATTTTCTGCTAGTGTTCTGACTCATTCTTTGTCTCCTCTTCCAGCTTTTTTCTTTTTTCTTCAACCCAGCCTTTTCTTTTCAACTTTCATTGAATGATCATATCTCAAAGTTGATAGAATTAAGATAAAAATATACTTACTATGAACCATCTGAAACATATATATTATATGCACATGCAAATATTGATAAGAGTAAAGAATGGTTACTGAAAATGGAACATAGCATTTTAAAACTTGAGTCCAGTGCTTTTCTCAGTTCTGTGATTCTGAGTTCCATTTTTAATTACTACTATTTGTACCCTACACCCAGGGTTGATATTCAAAATATTAAACACTAAAAAATATTGTAATATAAATAAATATGCACACCTATCTATTAATAAAAATCCCTTTCATGTTTTAAATGTCTTTAACTTTATTTATTCTTTTTGGCTGCACCAAGTGGCCTGTGGGATCTCAGTTCACCGACCAGGGATCGAAGCCCCGCCCCCTGCAGTGGAAGCCAGAGTCCTCACCACTGGACCACCAGGGAAGTCCCCCCTTTCATGTTTTAAATAAACAAACCTTATATAATAAAACAGTCTGGCATTTGATATAAGTTGTACCACAAACCATTCTTTAAATAATTTGAATAATTTGTAGGCCTTTTTATTTTAAAAATCATTGGTAGGATCTTTTGTTTGATGTGGCAGTTACTATCTAATGATGCTTGAGCCATGATTCCACATAAGGAATAGCATTCTCACTCTTGTAATGATTTCCTCATTAAATTGATGGTCATTTGATGATAGGAAGCAAGGAAGGGAGGGAGGAAGGGAAGAAGGGAAGAAGGGAGAAAGGGAGGAAGGAAGGAAAATTAAGAAGGGCTGGAGGAAGGGTAGGGAGTGAGAAGGGGCGGGCTGGTGTCACAAACAGAGTGTGGGTGGGAGGAGCCCTGGTGTCCCTTGTTGGGTTGCATAATCTTGTGGACATTAAACAGGATCCTGCTCACACTCCCTCCCCACTGACTCTTCCCAGCTCTCAGAGACCACAGCTCCCTACTAGACAATAAGCTGTCAAATAAAACCCAGGTCCTCAAACCCATCCTAAGAAATCTTTAAAGCACAGTGAAAAAGAGAGGCTCTACAAGATGTCCCCAGTAAGTTCCCTAGAGCCCAGATCTGCTCTTCCCTTGGGGAGAATGAAGCATTTCCTTTGTCCAGACTAGGTCCTCCTCAGCTCATCTCCAAGACCTCCCTCCCACTTAATGACTTCTGAATCCAGAGGCAATTTCTTTATAGCAAAAATAACTGGATATCGGCAGCAGGCCCCCAAACTCTGTGCTCCAGAAACCAAATCAGGAATTTGCTCGAAATTTACAGTATGTGCTTAGTTTCTGAGATAACACTCTGTGTTGTAATTAACATTATTAAGTAACGATTTGCTTACTGCAGTTACTATTATACTATTTTCCAACCCTATGGAAATATTTTCATATTTTAACAACTGGAATGTTTGTCTTAGTGTGCCCAGGTAACCTCATGGCTGGCCTGTGCCTTGCAGAGGCTATTACAACAGAAGAGTGTGAAGTCTGAAAGTGGGGAACACTGTGCAAAAATGAATCACTGGGGGCGCATTACTACTCTCACCTATCATACTCAGGAGTACAAGGCCCCAGGATTATCTGAAATGGGTTAATATCTTCCAAACCATAAATGAGCTGCTTTCAAAATGTACCTTTTTCAAATGTTGTCTTCTCTACTTCAATCTGCCCTCCATCGGAAGGATACAGATAATAATTTGTTCCTGAGATTTGGACTGGTGTTTCTCCCATGTTGTATCCACGAAACTAGAAAAGAAAACATCATGCTTTGAGTGTGGAATGGCAATTGACAAAAATTAGGTCATCCATGTAAGCCAGTTAAAGCTGCCATAAGCCTAATTTCTGCTAAATGATTTGTCTGTCATTTTGTAGACTCAGAGGCCAGTGTCTATCTTATCTTTGGCACCTCCTGTAGTGTTATAATGACAGGTAGAATTAAAGGAGGTCCATGATTTTAAACTCTGTTCATTGGAGCATCCTCATAACCCACTGCAAATCAAATCATTGGACTATTGCCAAGGCAGTGCGAAAAGTTATCAATTTCTCTTTCATTGGCTGTTAATTTTCTGTTTAAAGAGAGCTAATATACTGAGGAGTATTGATACTTTACATTTTAGAAGGTCATGTGTTAAAGATTTTTTTTTTTTTTTTTTTTTTTTACTAAGTGTCGCTAATAGAGCTCCAAGTGATACTGATGCATGATAAAGCTTAAGAACAACTGGCTCAGAGTAGTAACTAGAAAGGACAAGGGCTGTTACTTTTTTTCCAATCTTTTCCTGATTAGGTTTTTCTCATAAAACAGCTTGAGGGAGAGATTGGCAAAGGGAAGTTTTCACAAAAGTATACAGGCAAGAAACGTGGGTGCATACAGAGACATAACCCAATGTACTCAGCGAGTCCCATCATCTGAGACAGAAAAAGCCAACTTCTTTGTCCACTATTGTAACTGAGCAGGACCCTATGGGGCCTTCCTGGGACAGACTCCTCCCCCATATCCTCTCCTTTAGCTCCTCTGAAGTACCTAGAAAATAGTATTTGAGGCACATTTCCTGAGTTGCCTTACAGATACTAAAACCAGCACCAAATGGAAGAAATGAACTATTGTACTTGATGACCATGAGCACCAGAGCCCCCAGACCTACTGGTGCCTAAGGACTGATAATGTTAACCCCTGTGACACTGCCCTGTTACCTCACCATCAACCAATCAGAGAATTCTTCAGGAGATGGTCACATACCCTGCGACTTCCCTCCCTCACCTGGCCTTTAAAAATGCTTTCCTGAAACCCATCGGGAAGTTGGTTGTTTTGAGCACTAGCTGCCCAGGACTCCTTGCTTGGTGCCCTGCAATAAACGCTGCACTTTCCTTCACCACGACCCGGTGTCAGTAGACTGGCGTTACCGTGTGCAGGCAAGTGGACCCAAGTTTGGTTTGATAACATGTTGACCTATCACACTTGCTTATTTACATACACCTAAGTGAATGCTTTTGTGTCAAATTTCCATCTTTACCATCCCCTAGAAACCTAGCTTCATGGCACTCAAGAAAAACTGGCCTAAGGGTGTTCCTGTCTTGGTGACCCTCTGCAAAGAAGGTCCTAGGTATCACAGGATGGACTGCATGTCTGAGATCTTCTATACTAGAAGAAACCCCAAGGCCTCTGTGCTGGCAGTGAAGACTGAAAACCTTATGTTTCCACAAAAGCTGTGTTCTTCCCCAAACAATTTGGAATGATCCAAAGGAGCTTTTTATAAAATTGATTTTACCGAGTAAACGATCTCAGGTTCTGGTTCCTGGAGGGGCTCCTCTGTTATTTCCGGGATCTTTATTTGCTCTTCTTTCAATTTCTCCTTTAAAAATTTTTTTCTCTTGAAATTCCTACTATCTTCTTTCTCTGGTTTTTCCTTGCCTTTCTTTTTGCCAGATTCCTTACTCTTCTTTTCTGCTTTCTTTTCTTCCTTTAAGCGTTCCTCTTCAGCTAACCTATTTTGTTCTTTCCATGCCTGTAAACACATTTTAAAAAAATTAATAGGATTTTGAAACAAATCTGATCCTATTCAGGTTCACTCTGGAGAATATTTAACATGATTTTTATAAGCTGTATCTCTGATGGATCAAAATACTGAGCTAGAAATTGTGGTGTCATCCTTGATTCTCTTTCTCTCACCCAACTTCTGTATGCTAAACCCTGACAATCCTCTTCAGAGATCTCTCTTCACTTCAGTTTTTTCTCTCACTCTCTGTTGAAATTTTCTTTACTTCAGGTCTTTTTAGCTTTAAACTGAACTATTGCATCAGCCTCTTAGCTGGTCTCCCTGGCTCTTATACTTTTCCACAAGAATCCAATCCCCAATTTAGGTTCTAAACATGGTTAGTCAGCAGTATAGTAGACTAGATGTCCAAAGAAACATTCCTGGCATAAAATATTTCAGAAATGATGGCTAAAATATCAAATCATCATTGTAATGCATAGCAGTGCTGGCAGCAAAGTAAAAAATATGAGAAAGCACTAATTCAATGAGGGAAGAAAGCACTGAAAACAGCAGTTTCCCAGGGTTATCTGCCCATCCCTGGAAGCCAAGAACTTGGGTTTGGGGAGTTATAGGGACTAGAGCCAGAACCCAGGAGATCAGAGACCTATGAATGGCACAGGTATTTTTTTTTAAATGACACCTTCACTGAGTGAACTAGAAAAAAATCTTGCCCCATAGAGTAAAATCATGAAACCTAGTCAGCTTCCCTGGCCCTGAGTTAAAGTAGGAGCAGAGAGGGCAGGAGGAAATTGGCCCTGAGAACTCTTAACCACAAGCCTGTCCTCACATAGATTTGTGGCCAAAATGTACATCACCTTAAAAGTATTCTGAAAAGATTGTGGGCAAAATGTGAGTTCACAAAGGAAAATCACAAAATGTGAGGAACTAAGTCAAAATCAAAAACCTGAAGAAGAAACAAACTCTGAAATTATACTTGCAAAGACTGCAGATATTGGAATTATCGAACAGAGAATATAAAATAAGTATTTTAATATGCTTAAAGAAAGAAAAGGAGGCATCAAAAGTATCAGTCAAAACAAGAGAGTATCAAAAATCAGAGAGTTTGAAAGCCCTATTGGAAATGGAATAGGATTTTTGAAAAGGCAGTATTTGAACAGATAATGGATGAGACATTTCCGGAGCTGATGAAAGACACTAACCAGTGAATCAAACCCAGGAAATGATAGTGATGTGCTGGATCTGGGTCATATTGAGTTGGAAGAGTTTATTGTTAAATTTTCAGGAATTTTGCGAGCCAGTTTTAACCACATCCATTATTAAAATCAAATGATACAAATGCACAATAAAATACCATTAAAAACAAAGACAATAAATAGTCAAAACGTACCACTTTCCTAACTATTTTGTTACATTTAACTATGATTTATGCCAGGGGTCCCCAACCTTTTTGGCACCAGGGACCGGTTTCGTGGAAGACAGTTTTTCCATGGACAGGGCTGGGTTGGGGGTTGTTCAGGCGGCAACGCGAGTGACGGTTCAGGCGGTAATGTGAGCGATGGGGAGTGAAAGGGAGCAGCAAATGAAGCTTCCCTCGCTCGCCCACCCACAGCTCACCTCCTGCTGTGCGGCCCAGTTCCTAACAGGCCGCGGACCAGTAGCGGTTATGCCCTCAGGGTTATCTATGTAAATTGTATCTGTATGGTAGAACTATAACAGTGTGCTACTGCATATTGTTTCCAACTCCACATACAGTGACATCTTATCAGTAGCTTGAAGTCAGTCATGATGGGAGTATTTACACTACAGAGATCAGCAAATGCTACAAATCAGAGATTTATTGACTACTCGTTGATTATATAGACTTTAAAAAATGATGGAGAAGATGTTAATACTGCAGTGTGCTGTGTTTTGAGCTCTTACACTGTAACTAGCACAAAAAAAATTGGGGAAATATTCTTCCAGTATTTAAAAACTATTACCTGATTCAGCAAAGAAGTTGCTAATGTCATTGGTGAATAAGTGAGACATATCCCTCTGTTGCTCACTTTTGACTTACTTGCTCATGTAAATGAAAATATCAATCAGCATTCATTGTGGAACTACACTTGTTTGTCAATTGAAACTATAGGCTGGCTAAAGATGTAAGAGCTTAGTAAAAAATCAATGAAAACAATTCTGTGAGAATCAACTGGCTAAATGGAATTTACAATAATGAGTATTACATATTTTATTATTTGTAAATTGTGTGCTATACATATCATATGTCAGTAAAATTTAGAATAAACTATCTATCTATACAGATTTTTTTTTCCTAGAGAGCTAATGCTAAACATTTACCAGCACACCACCACATGTTTTCAAAGCAGCTAGAGAGAAAAGATGAACTGTCTATAAAAGAATGACAACTTAGATCGACAATCAATTTATTGTGTTGGCTAAAAAGTCTGTTCCATAACATCTTATGGAAAAACCTGAACAAAATTTGGCCAACCCAATATTAACAACTACAGCATCAGGTAGAAAAATGTGGAACAAAATCTTGAGAGTACTAACAGGATACAAAAAAGTCAACCAAGAGACCTGTTCAATAGCAACAAACCCCCACTAAAGAAAGTTCTAAAGGAAATACTCCCCAAATAGACGATGTGAGAAGAAATGCTCAACAAAACAAATGCTAAGCATGGGGCTAAATCTCAATAGCACTGACTGTATAAAACAATGACAATAATAATGTCTAATTTGTGGAAACAAAAAAAATCAAGATAAAACTTAAACACAGGTTGGGGAGAGGAAGCCATTTTAATAATTTCTTATATTGTTCTGGAAGAAAGATATTTTATTGGGACTTCATTAAATTATATATACAAGTTGAAAATCTAGAGCAACCACTAGTAGAATAGAAATAAAGTGTATACATTATAAACTTTTCCTATTAAGGGCCAGGTAGTAAATATTTTAGGCTTTTTGGGTCAAAAGACAATATCAAGGATATTGTGTAGGTATTTATGTAACAAGCAAGAAAAGTAATTTCTGCAAATATTTTATTGACAACTCACTGAGTACAATTTTTCCCCATAATACAGTCTACTAATATGAAAAATAGAATTCTTCTGGTGAGGGAGGATAGCATTTTACTTAGAGTTAAAATTAGTGTTCCCTATCATCAAATTGATAGCAAGTAAAAAAGAAAAAAAACATACAAAAGAAAACAAGAAAAAAGGATCATAGAAAAGGTAGGAAAATAGAAAACAGATTGAAAATCGAAAATAAACTATATATCTTAATATATAGTTTATTAGAATAGATATAAATGGATTCAAGTCTTCTGCTAAAAGAAAAATCATCAGTATAATTTTTTTAAAAATCTAGTTTATAATCCCTGTTTACAAGAGACACACTTAAATTATAAAGCCACAGAAAGGTAAAAATAAAGAGATAGAATTTGCCAGTAAAATACTATCTGAAAGAAAGCTCCTATCCCTTTGTTTTTCTTTTTGTTTTAGAATCAGCTTTCCAAGGTTCATAAAAAAACTGCTGAAATTTTGATAGGAATATATTTCTATTTCCCATCGTGGTCACAGTGACTCTAGCCCTTGGTGTTATGTGAATGGTGAAGAAAAGGGCCATTGTGAAAAAACTACCTATTTTTGAAACTCTGGGCTGCTGTAACATGATTTGTTCAGATAAAACTGGAACCCTGATGAAGAACAAAATGACTGTTACCCATATATTTACTTCAGATGGCCTGCGTGCTGAGGTTACTGGAGTTGGCTACAATCCATTTGGGGAAGTGATTGTTGATGGTGATGTTGTTCATGGATTCTACAACCCATCTGTTAGCAGAATTGTTGAGGTGGGCTGTGTGTGCAATGATGCTGTAATTAGAAACAACACTCTAATGGGGAAACCAACGTAAGGAGCCTTAATTGCTCTTGCAGTGAAGATGGGTCTTGATGCACTTCAACAGGATTATATCACAAAAGCTGAATACCCTTTTAGCTCTGAGCAGAAGTGGATGGCTGTTAAGTGTGTGCACCGAACACAGCAGAAAACAAAATCAACTGATGTAACTAACAAAACCCAAACCTGCTGACCTGACTCAGGATCTAGAAGAGGTCAGCCTGGCACAGATATGAAAAACGTACCAATTTAAAAACAGCCCCACGGGACTTCCCTGGTGGCTCAGTGGTTAAGAATCCACCTACCAATGCAGGGGACACGGATTCGATTCCTGGTCTGGGAAGATCCCACATGCAGTGGAGCAACTAAGCCCGTGCACCACAACTACTGAGCCTGTGCTCTACAGCCAGCGAGCCACAACTACTGAGCCCATGTGCCTCAACTGCTAAAGCCCACGTGCCTAGAGCCCTGCTCTGCAACAAGCCCGCACACCGCAAAGAAGAGTGGCCCCTGCTCGCCGCAACTAGAGAAGCCTGCAGGCTGCAACAGAGACCCAACGCAGACATAAATAAATAAATAAATAAATAAATAAATAAATAAATGAATAAATAAACAAACAAACAAAACAAAAGAAAGTATGAGTATATACTTTTAAAGGTATATGAGTATATTTCATATCCTAAACTGAGTCTTTTCATCCATGACCATGGTATATTTTCCCACTTATTCAGGTGATTACTGTCCTTCAATAATATGTTATAATTTTCTCCATAAAGAAAAATCTTTTATTAATTTATTTTTCTTGGCACCTTATAGTTTTTGTTGCTCTTGTGAATGATATTTGTTTTATGTTACATTTTCTAATCGGTTATTGCTGGTGAATAGGAACTCCAGTGATATTTTTTCCTATGTTAATCTTGCATACAGTGACCTTGCTGCACTTCCTTAATTCATTTTAAAAGCCAACATGCACCCCAATTTCATAGCAGCATTATTTACAATAGCCACGATATGGAAGCAACCTAAGTGTCCATCAATAGACGAACAGCTAAAGTAGATGTGATATATATATATATATATACAGTGGAATACTACTCAGCCATAAAAAGAATGAAATTTTGCCATTTGCAACAACATGGATAGACTTGGAGGGTATTACGCTACGTGAAATAAGTCAGAGAAAGACAAATACTGTATGATATCACTTACATGTAGAATCTAAAAAATACAAAAAAACTAGTGAATATAACGAAAAAGAAACAGACAGATATAGAGAACAGATTAGTAGTTACCAGTGGGGAGAGGGAGGGGGAGGGGCAATACAGTGGAAGGAGATTAAGAGGTACAAAGTATTAGGTATAAAATAAACTACACGGATCTATTGTACAACACAGGGAATATAGCCAATATTTTGTAACAACTATAAAGGTAGTGATTTTTTTTTAGTTATAGTCAGATCTTTATTTGAAAATCTCATCTGTCAACTTAGTGCTTTCCACCAACCCAGGGTTCAGAAACCTTCACAGGCTTCACAATCTTTTGATTAGGTGCTGCCTTGTAGTAGCCATTGCTGTCTTTATAAAATTGTGAATCACTATATTGAACACCTGTAACTTATATAATACTGTACATCAACTATACTTAAATTAAAAACAAGAGCCAACACATGGTGCTTCCCCGGTGGTCTGGTGGTTAAGATTCCACGCTTCCACTACAGGAGGCGTGGGTTCAATCCCTGTTCAGGGAAGTTCCACATACCGTGAGGTGCAGCACCGCCCCCAAAAAGAAGCCAACATAACCTTAATAGTAATGCTTGTTAAGAACAACACAAAAGCCTATCACTTCATTCATCATAGACACAAAAATTCTAGATAAAATACTATCAGAACAGAGTCAGCTTTTTATTAAAATAATTATTAATCAAATATTAAATTATTAATTAAAATATTAAAATAATAACAATCCATGAAAAAAATGGTGCTATAATTTTTCATCAATAATGTACATAAAGATGGACCCAGGGGCTTACTAAAAATTAAAATTCCTAGGTTCTATTCCCAAAGATCAGTTAGGATGGAGTGAAAACATGTATATTTTAAGTCTCTCCTCCCCCCAGAGATACCTAGGCAATTATGGCATATGTGGTTTTGTGGGATAAGGACTAAACTTTAGGAAATGCTGAAGAGAAGTTTGTTTTAGAAATACAAAGGTTACTCATATTCTTAAATCAATCTCCATAATTCAATATATCTCCTAAATAAAGGGAAAAAAACCCCAATAGATATTAGTTTCAATACCAACAGATACTTTAAAAATTTAATAAGATTAAACAGCAAATAATAATAAACTTAAAGATTTGCCATGTAATTATCTTTACCATTAATACCAAGAAGCCAGGGAGGCTCACCAATCTTAACCAATGCTCTTTTGAGGGTTATTGCATACTGATGGAGGTGGGGAAATCAGCTCCTGCCTATACAATCTATAAGCTTACAACAAAGCTACTGTAATTAAAATAGTATGGTACTTGTATAAGAATAATTAAGTGGGTGACTGAAACAGAATACAGCATTCAAAAATGGTTTAAAATACCATCACATTGGGATTAGGTTTTCAACATATGAATTTTGAAGGACACGAACACTCAGTAGACACTGTAGTGTTCAGAAGAGTTCAGGATATCTCTTATCATTTTATAGGGATCTATAAAAATGGATTAAAAAATGGGTACCTAATATGTGACATATCAATATTCCAATTTGTTTAAGGGGTGGGGATTAATATTACATTTAATTAAATGGTACTAGTAAAATGACAGTCCATCTGGGCAGAGAAAAAGACCCTTACATTATGCTACAAAACATGTATTTCAGATAGATTAGATCTCTGAATATAAAAAGGATATCTATGAAAATATTCTAAGAGAGTACAGGAAAATTAACATACAAACTCAAGGTGGAATCAACCTGATGGAACCCAAAACACAGAAGCCCTAAAACCATAAAAAAAATGACAGATTTTTAAAACCCTTTTTTTGACAAGCTGTAACGTACATACAAAAAGAGCACAAATCCTAAGTGAACAGCTGAATGAATTACCACCAAGTAAGTGCTCCTGTAAAACTACCACCAGGTCAAGAAATAGACGATCTCCAGCTCCCCAGAAGCCCTCCTCATGCTTCTCCTCAATTACCAACCACTTGTACTGCCCCAAAGGCAAACATCATCCTAATTTTTAATACATTAGTTTAGCTTTGCCTATTTAAAAACTTATGTAAACGAAATCCTACATAAGGTATATAGTCTTTTAACTTTCTCTTCTTTGGCTTAACATGTTGCGTGTGAGATTCATCCATATTTCTGTGTGTAGCTATATGTCATTTATTTCCAGAGCTGCATAGTATTTCATTACATGAACCATTCTAGGCATTCTACTGATGAATCTTTGAATTGTTTCCAGTTTGGGAGAATTAAAAATATGCTGCAGGGCTTCCCTGGTGGCGCAGTGGTTGAGAGTCCGCCTGCGGATGCAGGGGACGTGCGTTCGTGCCCTGGTCCAGGAGGATCCCACGTGCCGTGGAGCAGCTAGGCCCATGAGCCATGGCTGCTGAGCCTGCGTGTCCGGAGCCTGTGCTCCACAACGGGAGAGGCCGCAGCAGTGAGAGGCCCGCATACCGCAAAAAAAAAAAAAAAAATATGCTGCAAGGAAAACTGTGTCCATGTGTCTTGGTGAACACATGCATGCATAAGTATATTAGGTATATACTTAGGAGTGAAACTATTTGGTTAAAGAGAAATCATATGCTTAACTTTAGTATGTATGTCCAATTTTCCAAAGTGGAAGTACCAACTTACACTTCAATCAGCAGTGTATGAGAATTTGCTTTATTTCACATCCTTGACAAAATCTGGCATTGTGTCTTTTAAATTTTGGCCAAAGATGATTGATTTGACTACATAAAAGTTAAATATTTCTGTATAAATAGAAAAAAGTGGTATTTATTACTAAGGAAATTGTTTAATAAATTAAGGTACACCCAAATCATAGACTAATATAATGCTATGAAAATAAGTTAGATCTCTAGATATTGTCCGGAAGTGATATTCATGATGTGTTGCCAAGAGAAAAAAGCATGTAGCAGAGTTAAAAAGAAACATACCAGGGCTTCCCTGGTGGCGCAGTGGTTGAGAGTCCGCCTGCCGATGCAGGGGACACGGGTTCATGCCCCGGTCCGGGAAGATCCCACATGCCGCAGAGTGGCTGGGCCTGTAGGCCATGGCCGCTGAGGCTGCGCGTCCGGAGCCTGTGCTCCGCAACAGGAGAGGCCTCAGCAGTGAGAGGCCCATGTACCGCAAAAAAAAAAAAAAAACAAAAAAAAAACCCAAAAAACATACCAAACCTAAACCAAAACCAAACATGAATACTCTCTTATATTTGTGCATGCATGCTTGTATGAGCATAGAACATGCCAAATCATTAATATTTCTGACTTCAGGGTCTTAGGACAGCCAGGTTAAGTCTGATTTCTTATAAAAGCATGTATTACTTTTGTAATTAAAATTTTCAATAAAAATGCAAACAAAAACAACTTCCTGCAGCAGATGCAGAGAGTTTACCAACTATGAACAAGGCACTGCCCTGGATTTTGGCACAGTTTCCTAAAGGCTTATCATCTGGTGGAGGAGACAGCTTGGTGGAGAGACTGTCATTTCAAGTTTAGCAAAAAGATCATTTCCTGTTATACCACACAAACTAGCACAAAATAACTTTGAACTTGTGATTTGTCAGTGTCATTTGTCTTTCCTTGGATTACCTTGAGAGAGCCTTCTAAAATAAAAGGAATCTTTTCCTTCTCTTTTTCTTTTTCTTGATCTGATATCTCTGTTTTGCTCATTTCTTTGTTACCTATAATCAGAGAAAATTAAACTTCTTAGTAAAACTCTCTAAAATAAGGTTTCATAGAAGGACCAAGCATCTGGGTTGTAGGGGATCCCCATTCACTCATCTCTGAATTCTTTTTTTGCCATCTCTAGAGTGGACATCTGAAGTGGAACTGAGCTCTTTCAGGGATGAACAACTCACCATCTGTGGAGGCAGTACATTCCATTCTCAAAGTGTTGAGATTTTGAAGCTTTTAGTGAACTGGACTCTCTCTCACTAGAGTTTTAACCTAATTAATCCTAATTTAACCCCTTAAGACCACACAGAACAAATTTAACTTTTCTTTCTATACTGAAGCCCTCCTCTTGCCATTATAGTTATTCTGTTGTGAAGGTTTACATCTGTCCTGACTTGAGAGGCCTCAAACTGAATGCAATACCTACCAGGTGTATTCCAATCCCAATTAAACCATTTTCTGAATTTGGTCCATAGACACCCAGATAATTATTAAACTTTTGGTTCTGCTCAGAAGCAGAATAAAGAAAAGGCAGTCAATCCACAATTTTTGCTACTAACAGTAAAGTATGGCCTGGACACAATTGTGAGAGGGCAGCCCTACCAGTCTTTTTAGATAGTCCCATCGAGTATTCCAATTACCTAGTGCTGTCCTGCTGCACCCCATCAGGAGGAAGGCTGAGTTGATGGATGGATTATGTAACCATTTTGGTGAAAGGTGAATGCTTCATCTTTGACTTGGTTTTCCAAGTTTTATTTTAGAATCAAGCCAAGCACAAATTCCTTTGGTAGTTTATAGTGGTTGCAAAAACTTTGGAAATTATATAGTTTTGCTTCTTTATAGGAAATCACTCTCAGCTTGGTTATCAAAAACAATGAGTATAATTCACATAGAGCTCATTTCCTTTGTACGAACCCAGTGAAATATCTTTATTTTCCAGATGAATTACCTCAACATTTCACTTATTTATCAAGTATCCTTCCTCTTTTTCTCACTCTCTTCTCTCTGATTGACAGCATCAAAGCCATGAAAATTGACAACAACAAAAATGAAAATATCTATTGATCCAACATCCTGTCGCGTCCATGTCACAGGCCCCCAATAATCCGTTTTTCCTTCATTTTTAAATTCTAACTCCCAGTTAGTCTCGGGACTATTTTTTTTTTTTTGGTACGCGGGCCTCTCACTGTTGTGGCCTCTCCCGTTGCAGAGCACAGGCTCCGGACGCACAGGCTCAGTGGCCATGGCTCACGGGCCTAGCCACTCAACGGCATGTGGGATCTTCCCAGACTGGGGCACAAACCCGTGTCCCCTGCATCGGCAGGCAGACTCTCAACCACTGCGCCACCAGGGAAGCCCCTTATCTCGGGACTATTTTGTTTACTCTTCTAAGGAAGGTCTTGTTTTAATCTCACTTTGGCAGCCATAATGATTCTTACGGAGACATACGGACTCTGAATCTAACTCACGTATTGCCAACAAAACTTAGATAGGCGAACCTATCAATCCCAGCAAAATAAAGACATTTGGCATTTCTCAGCATCACACTGGATCTGAATAGATTGAATCTTTCAGATCTGGTAGGAAGTATGGTCAATATAAGGCAAGTATCAATCAATATACAACAAATATTTTCATCATATTTAGAATGCAGCTATTCTATTTTTTAGGGAACGTGAAGAGTCACAGAAATTTTGTGGACAACTCTTTTTAATCCTGAAATGTTCACTGTCTTGATTAAATTAATAAATAGAATGTCTTTGGACTTATGTATAAGTTCAACTGGTTACTTATTTTTAGATTTTTTAATAGAATAAATTTTGCTAGTAGAAGAAATTTTGGTACCAGCAGATTTTATTTCCAGCTCATTCTTGGTCCTACTGATTTCCTCAGCCATTTTAGCTTCCTGATATACAGCTTCTTCTTTTGTGATCCAGTCTTGAATGGATTTTGCAACAAGTTCCAAATAATTCCTAAAAAAAAGCAAAGAACAGCAGGTGACCATTGAGTTAATATTAGTTAAAGTCAACAAGTGCTTAAGATACTGATTGTGCAAATGAACTTTTAAAAAATGAACTGATTCTAAATTGCCCATGTAACAAATGTAATAGCAATATATCCTAGAATATATTTTGTACAAAGTAGTTATATATAAATATCCAATAAACATTTGAAAATTGTTCAGCTTCCTTCATGATTAAAGATGTATAAAATTTAAAATTAGATATTTCCATCCAAACCAAAGATTAAAATGCTTGATAATACCAAGAGTTGATGACAGTTTGGAGAAACAGTCATTCTCAATGCTATTAATTGGAGAGTAATATGGCAAAATCTCTTTTTAGAGCAAGTTTATAGCACAATAGGTACTATCATAATTGACTGCCAGCTAAGTGACTCACTGGATTAGCTGAAACCCTGCACTCTTGCTATAAAACTTACTGGCCCTTGAATACCCACATCCTAAATACTACACCCTAAGCTGCTTGTGCATTTATGTATACATCAGCATCTTATTGCTTACCAGGATTCAGTAATATTTTCTCCCAAATCCATTTATTCTATTTATACTGATTATTGTAATTATTTTAACTAAATGTTATGTACACTTACAATATATGAATATCCAAAGAAAGTAGTTGCTAGGGGAAAAAGTTGAAATATTTAGGTTTGACAATAAAGATTAGTTACTGTCAAATTGTATGAAAGTGAGGACAAAAGTTTTGAAAAAATAAAGCTAGATGAATTCTATACTCTAGTTGCTTCATTATTTTCTTTAATTCTTGATCTCTTTTAAAGAAAAGAAATGCAAATTGGAAAAGAAGTAGTAAAACTGTCACGATTTGCACATGACATGGTACTATACATAGAAAATCCTAAAGATACTACCAGAAAACTACTAGACCTCATCAGTTAATTTGGTAAAGTTGCAGGATACAAAATTAATACACAGAAATCTGTTGCACTTCTATACACTAAAAACGAAATAGCAGAAAGAGAAATTAAGTAAACAATCCCACTTACTATTGCATCAAACAGAATAAAATACCTAGGAATAAACCTACCTAAGGAGGCAAAAAACCTATACTCCAAAAACTATAAGACACTGATGAAAGAAACTGAAGAGGAAACAAACAGATGGAAAGATAGACTGTGTTCTTGGATTGCAAGAATCAATATGGTTAAAATGAACATAGTAACCAAGGCTATCTATAAATCCAATGCAACCCCTATCAAATGCCCAATGGCATTTTTCACAGAACTAGAACAAAATTTTTAAAATTTGTATGGAAATACAAAAGACCCTGAAGAGCCAAAGCAATCTTGAAAAAGAAGAATGGAGCTGGAGGAATCAGGCTCCCTGACTTCAGACTATACTACAAAGCTACAGTCATCAAAACAGTATGGTACTGGCACAAAAACAGAAACATAGACCAATAGAACAGGATAGAAAGCCCAGAAATAAACCCACACACTTATGGGCAATTAAAATCTATGGCAAAGGAGGCAAGAATATATAAAACAATGGAGAAAAGATAGTCTCTTCAGTAAGTGGTGCTGGGAAAACTGGACAGCTACATGTAAAAGAATGAAATTAGAACACTCCCTAACACCATACACAAAAATAAACTTAAAATGAATTAAAGACCTAAATGTAAGGCCAGACACTATAAAACACTTAGAGGAAAACATAGGCAGAACACTCTTTGATATAAACTGCAGCAATGTTTTTTTGGATCTGTCTCCTAGAATAATGGAAATAAAAACAAAAATAAACAAATGGCTCCTAATTAAACTTAAAAGTTTTTGCACAGCAAAGGAAACCATAAACAAAATGAAAAGATAACCTATGGAATGGGAGAAAATATTTGCAAACTATGTGATGGAGAAGGGATTGAGTTCCAAAATATACAAATGACACATACAGCTCAATAAAGAAAACAAACAACCCAATCATAAAATGGGCAGAAGATCTAAATAGTCATCTCTCCAATGAAGACATACAGATGGCCAATAGGCACATGAAAAAATGCTCAATGTTGTTAATTACTAGAGAAATGCAAATCAAAACTACAATTAGGTTTCACCTCATACCAGTCAGAATGACCATCATCAAAAAGTCTACAAATAATAAATGCTGGAGAGGGTGTGGAGAAAAGGGAACTCTCTGACACTGTTTGTGGGAATGTAAATTGGTACAGCCACTATGGGGAACAGTATGGAGTTTCCTTAAAAAACTAAAAATATAGTAACCATATGATCCAGCAATCCCATTCCTGGGCATATATCCAGAGAAAACCATACTTTGAAAAGACACATGTACCCCAGTTTTCACTGCAGCACTATTTACAATAGCCAGGACATGGAAGCAACCTAAATGTCCATCAACAGAGAAATGGATGAAGAAGATGTGGTACATATATACAATGAAATATTACTCAGCCATAAAAAGGAACAAAACTGGTCATTTATAGAGATGTTGACAGACCTAGAGAGTGTCATACAGACCAAAGTAAGTCAGAAAGAGAAAAACAAATATCGTATATTAATGCATATATATGGAATTTAGAAAAATGGTATAGATGATCTTATTTGAAAAGCAGAAATAGAGACACAGACATAGAGAACAAATGTATGGATACCAAGGGAGAAAGGGGTGGGGTGGGAGGAACTGGGAGATTGGGATTGACACATATACACTATTGATACTAGGTATAAAATAGACAACTAATGAGAACATACTGTATAGCACAGGGAACTCTACTTAATGCACTGTGGTGACCTAAATGGGAAGGAAATCCAAAAAAGAGGGGATGTATGTATATGTATAGCTGATTCATTTTGCTGTACAGCAGAAACTAACACAACATGGTAAAGCAACTATACTCCAATAAAAATTAATTTAAAAATAATAAAAAATTTTTGTAATAAAATACCTTATTTGCCTAAAAAAAGAGAAAGAAACTGAAAATTGTAGACTATGAATTATGGTTACACAACATCTTCATTTGGAAGGTAAAAGATATCTCAAACTCAACATGCCCCAAATCAAACTCCTGATCTTCCACTCCAAACCGCTCATCAAGCCCTTTGGCCTCTTAGCTGATGGCAAGTCTGCACTTGTCATCAGGTTGAGTTGAATAGGTCAAATACCCTGAAGTTACCTTTGACTACTCTTGTTTCTCATGTTCTTCTTCCAATCTGTCAGGAAATCCAAATGATGTTTTAAAACATATTTAAAATACATTCAGAATCTGATCACTTCTCACTCCCTTTACCACTATCATCCTGGTCTGTCACTACCACCTTTTGCTAGGATTGCTTCCATAGACTCCCAACAAGTCTCTTTGTTCCTACCTTCGACCCTTTGTAGTCTATTCTAGAGAGAGCAAGTAGGAAGATCCCTTTCATCCTTAAGTCATATCATGTCTCTCTTATGCTCAGGACCTTTCAATAAGTCTGCATTTCAAACAAAACCCAGAAGCATTACTACTGATCTGTGATGAGAGAACATGGATATGTATATTTCAAATGAGATAACAAAATAAGGAATATTTCAGCATGCAATGATTCAGAAAATTTTCCACCCACAGATACTTTCTGAAAGAATTACTCACAATGTATTCCAGCTGCGTTAAGAAAAAACATCCAAGACAACACGGGATATAAGTAAGAGTTGAGAAATAATAAAATTTACAATTAAATGTAGGTAACTATTTATGCCACTTATTTATGATTAAAAAATATTACTTTACAATTGGAAATAAAAATTTTAGGCTATTTCTAAATGGGAGGTAGGAGATTTGTTGGGAGCAAGTGAAAATATGTTAAAGATTTTAACATTTTCTGTGAAATGATATTAATATTCTTTAACCCTAGCTATTATATAAAAATGTTTAAATATGAGATTTAAAAGGATAAGTGTAACTTCTAGAAGAATATAAATAGAATGTATGACTTTTAAAAATCACATGCTAAGAATGAACTAAGAAAATTGAATCTAACAAAAGGAAGGAAAGGGATTAATCCTGAAGTAAAAATGTGTGTTTATAAATTTAATGGTAAGACACGGTCCCTGGCTGCCATCTTGGATGCAGTGTCCTTTTCCTCACTTCTGCACATGGCTTGCCTGAGCTGAAGTGTTGGTGGCAGCCATTCCGCACTAGGAACTCTGGTCGGAAGAGCCGGGTGCAAGGCCTCTGCATGTGGCCCCATGTGAGCAAGGGAAACCCGACTAAGCACAAAGGGAAAAAAAGTCATCTCAGAGCTGTGACTGTTTTCAAGGCTATTGTTTTTCTCTGTGGAACACTACCTTTGGGGCAAAACAAAGAAGAAGCAGGTGATTCTAATGTGCAGCATAGAAGGAGAGACACTGCCGGCCAGCATCTCCAACTCTGAAGGCACTCCAGCTGTGTGGCGCACAGGGTCTTGGTGCTCCGGCCAGGTGTCAGGCCTGACCCTCTGAGGTATGAGAGCCAAGTTCAGGACATTGGTCCACCAGAGGCCTCCTAGCCCCACATAATACCAATCAGCGAGAGCTCTCCCAGAGATCTCCATCTCAATGCTAAGACCCAGCTCCAATCAATGACCAGCAAACTCCAGTGTTGGACATCCCATGCCAAACAACTAGCAAGATGGGAACACAACCCCACCCATTAGCAGAGATGTCTCCTAAAATCATGCTGAGTTCACAGACACCCCAAAACACACCACCAGATGTAGTCCTGCCCACCAAAAAGACAAGATTCAACTTCATCCACCAGAACACAGGCACTAGTCCCCTCCACAACGAAGCCTACACAACCCACTGAATCAACCTTAGCCACTGGGGTCAGACACTAAAAACAACAGGAACTACAAACCTGCAGCCTGCGAAAAGGAGACCCCAAACACAGTAAGTTAAGAAAAATCAGAAGACAGAGAAATACACAGCAGTTGAAGGAGCAAGGTAAAAACACACCAGATCAAACAAATGAACAGTAGATAGGCAGTCTACCTGAAAAAGAATTCAGAGTAATGAGAGTAAAGATGATACAAAATCTTGGAAATATAATGGAGAAAATACAAGAACCATTTAACAAGGACATAGAAGAACTAAAGAGCAAACAAGCAATGATGAACACCACAATAAATGAAATCAAAATTTCTCTAGAAGGAATCAATAGCAGAATAACTGAGGCAGAAGAACAGATAAGTGACCTGGAAGATAAAAGAGTGGAAATAACTACTGCAGAGCAGAATAAAGAAAAAAGAATGAAAAGAATGGAGGACATTCTTAGAGACCTCTGGACAACATTAAATGCACCAACATTCAAATTACAGGGGTCCCAGAAGAGGAAAAAGAAAGAGACTGAGAAAATATTTGAAGAGACCATAGTTAAAAACTTCCCTAATATGGTCAATCAAGTTCAGGAAGTGCAGAGAGTCCCATACAGGATAAATACAAGGAGAAACATGCCAAGACACATATTAATCAAACGATCAAAAATTAAATACAAAGAAAAAATATTAAAAGCAGCGAGGGAAAAACAACAAATAACATACAAAGGAATCCCCATAAGGTTAAGAGTTGATCTTACAGCAGAAAATCTGCAAGTCAGAAGGGAGTGGCAGGACATATTTAAAGTGATGAAAGGGAAAAACCAACAACCAAGATGACTCTACCCAGCAAGGATCTCATTCAGATGGCACAGAGAAATTAAAACCTTTTCAGACAAGCAAAACCTAAGAGAATTCAGCACCACCAAACCAGCTTTACAACAAATGCTAAAGGAACTTCTCTAGGCGGGAAACACAAGAGAAGGAAAAGTCCTACATAAACAAAACAAAACAACTACGAAAATGGTAATAGGAACATACATATTGATAATTACCTTAAATGTAAATGGATTAAATGTGCCAACCAAAAGACACAGACTGGCTGAATGGATACAAAAACAAGACCTGTATATATGCTGCCTACAAGAGACCCACTTCAGACTTAAGGAAACATATAGACTGAAAGGGAGGGGATGGAAAAAGATATTCAATGCAAATGGAAATCAAAAGAAAGGTGGAGTAACAATTCTCATGTAAGAAAAAATACATGTTAACATAAAGACTACTACAAGAGACAGAGAAGGACACTACATAATGATCAAGGGATCAATCCAAGAAGAAGATATAACAATTGTAAATATTTATGCACCCAACATAGCAGCACCTCAATACATAAGGCAAATGCTAACAGCCATAAAAGAGGAATTTGACAGTAGCACAATCATAGTAGGGGACTTTAACACTCCACTTTCACCAATGGACAGATCAACCAAAATGAAAATAAATAAGGAAACACAAGCTTTAAATGACACCTTAAACAAGATGGACTTAATTGACATTTATAGGACATTGCACCCAAAAACAACAGAACACGCTTTCTCCTCAAGAGTTCATGGAGCATTCTCCAGGATAGATCATATCTTGGGTCACAAGTCAAGCCCTGGCAAATTTATGAAAACTGAAATCATATCACGTATCTTTTCCGACCACAACGCTATTAGACTAGATATCAATTACAGGAAAAAAAATGTAAAAAATACAAACACATGGAGGCTAAATAAAATAAGCAGGAGATCACTGAAGAAATCAAAGATGAAATAAAAAAATACCTAGAAACAAAGGACAATGAAAACATCATGTCCCAAAACCTACGGAATGCAGCAAAAGCAGTTATAAGGGGGAAGTTTATAGCAATACAATCCTACCTCAAGAAACAAGAAACACCTCAAATAAACAACCTAAACTTACACCTAAAGTAATTAGAGATAGAAGAACAAAAATCCCTAAACTTAGCAGAAGGAAAGAAATCATAAAAATCAGATCAGAAATAAATGAAAAAGAAATGAAGGAAACAATAGCAAAGATCAATAAAACTAAAAGCTGGTTCTTTGAGAAGATAAACAAAATTGATAAACCATTAGCCAGACTCATCAAGAAAAAGAGGAAGAAGACTCAAATCAACAGAATTAGAAATGAAAAAGGAGAAGTAACAATTGACACTGTAGAAATACAAAGGATCATGAGAGATTACTACAAGCACCTATATGGCAATGAAATGGACAATCTGGAAGAAATGGACCAACTCTTAGAAAAGCAAAACCTTCTGAGACTGAACCAGGAAGAAATAGAAAATATAAACAGACTGATCACAAGCACTGAAATTGAAACTGTGATTAAAAATCTTCCAACAAACAAAAGCCCAGGACCAGATGGCTTCGCAGGCGAATTCTATTAAATATTTACAGAAGAGCTAACACCTATCTTTCTCCAATTCTTCCAAAATATAGCAGAGGGAGGAGCACTCCCTAACTCATTCTACAAGACCACCATCACCCTGATACCAAAACCAGACAAAGATGTTACAAAAAAAAAAAAAAAGAAAACTACAGTCCAATATCACTGTTGAACATAGATGCAAAAATCCTCAACAAAATACTAGCAAACAGAATCCAGCAGCACATTAAAAGGATCATACATGATGACCAAGTGGGGTTTATCCCAGGAATACAAGGATTCTTTAATATATGCAAATCAATCAATGTGATACACCATATTAACAAATTGAAAGATGAAAACCATATGATAATCCCAATAGATGCAGAAAAAGCTTTCGACAAAATTCAACACCCATTTATGATAAAAACTCTCCAGAAAGTAGTCATAGAGGGAACTTACATCAACATAATAAGGGCCATATGTGACAAACCCACAGCCAACATCATTCTCAATGGTAAAAAACTGAAACCATTTCCACTAAGATTAGGAACAATGTTTCTCACTCTCACCACTATTATTCATAGTTTGGAAGTTTTAGCCACAGCAATCAGAGAAGAAAATGAAATAAAAGGAATCCAAATTGGAAAAGAAGAAGTAAAGCTGTCACTGTTTGCAGAGGACATGATACTATACATACAGCATCCTAAAGATGCTACCAGAAAACTACTAGAGCTAATCAAAGAATATGGTAAAGTAGCAGGGTACAAAATTAATGCACAGAAATCTCTGGCATTCCTATACACTAATGATGAAAAATGTGAAAGAGAAATTAAGGAAATGCTCCCATGTACCACTGCAACAAAAAGAACAAAATACCTAGGAATAAACCTACTTAAGCGGACAAAAGACCTATAGCAGAAAACTATAAGACACTGATGAAAGAAAGTAAAGATGATACAAACAGATGGAGAGATATACCATGTTCTTGGACTGTAAGAATTAACATTGTGAAAATGACTATACTACCCAAAGCAATCTACAGAGTCAATGCAATCCCTATCAAACTATCACTGGCATTTTTCACAGAACTAGAAGAAAAAATATCACAATTTGCTTGAAGACACAAAAGACCCCGAATAGCCAAAGCAATCTTGGAATGTAAAATGGAGCTGGAGGAAACAGGCTCCCAGACTTCAGGCTGTACTACAAGGCTGCAGTAATCAAGACAGTATGGTACTGGCACAAAAACAAATATAGATCAATGGAACAGGATAGAAAGCTCAGAGGGAAACACATGCACATACAGTCACCTTATGTTTGTTAAAGAGGCAAAAGTATACAATGAAGAAAAGACAGCCTATTCAATAAGTGGTGCTGGGAAAACCGGACAGCTACATGTAAAAGAATGAAATTAGAACACTTGCTAACACCATACACAAAAGCCAACTCAAAATGGATTAAAGACCTAAATGTCAGGCCAGACACTATCGAACTCTTAGAGGAAAACATAGGCAGAACACTCTATGACATCACTCACAGCAAGATCCTTTTTGACCCACCTCCTAGAGAAATGGAACTAGAAACAAAAATAAACAAATGGGACCTAATGAAACTTAAAAGCTTTTGCACAGCAAAGGAAACCAGAAACAAGATGAAAAGAGAACCCTCAGAATGGGAGAAAATATTTGCAAATGAAGCAACTAACAGAGGATTCATCTCCAAAATTTACAAGCAGCTCATGCAGCTCAATATCAAAAAAACAAACAACCCAATCCAAAAATGGACAGAAGACCTAAATAGACATTTCTCCATAGAAGATATACAGATTGCCAACCAACACATGAAAAGATGCTCAGCATCACTACTCATCAGAGAAATGAAAATCAAAACTACAATGAGGTATCACATTATACCAGTCAGAATGGCCATCATCAAAAAATCTACAAGCAGTAAATGCTGGAGAGGGTGTGGAGTAAAGGGAACCCTCTGGCATTGTTGGTGGGAATGTAAATTGATACAGCCACTATGGAGAACAGTATGGAGGTTCCTTAAAAAACTAAAAATAGAACTACCATACAATCCAGCAATCCCACTAGTGGGCATATACCCTGAGAAAACCATAATTCAGAAAGAGTCATGTACCACAATGTTCATTGCAGCACTATTTACAATAGCCAGGACATGGAAGCAAGCTAAGTGTCCATCGAGAGCTGAATGGATAAAGAAGATGTGGCACATATATACAATGGAATATTACTCAGCCATAAAAAGAAATGAAACTGAGTTATTTGTAGTGAGGTGGATGGACCTAGAGTCAGTCATACAGAGGGAAGTAAGTCAGAAAGAGAAAAACAAATAGCATATGCTAAGACATATATATGGAATCTAAAAAAATAAAGAGGTTCTGAAGAACCTAGGGGCAGGACAGGAATAAAGATGCAGATGTAGAGAAAGGACTTGAGGACACAGGGAGGGGGAAGGGTCAGCTGAGACAAAGTGAGAGAGTGGCATTGACATATATACACTACCAAATGTAAAATAGATAGCTACTGGAAAGCAGTTGCATAGCACAGGGAGATCAGCTCGGTGTTTTGTGACCACCTAGAGGGGTGGGGTAGGGAGTGTGGAAGGGAGACGCAAAAGGGAGGAGATATGGGGATATATATATATATGTATAGTTGATTCACTTTGTTATAAAGCAGAAACTAACACACCATTGTAAAGCAATGATACTCCAATAAAGGTGTTAAAGTAAGTAAGTAAGTAAATAAATAAATAAATAGAAAACCCAAAGAGTCTAATAACCATGACAGAATTTGTTTCAGTAATTAAACATCATCCCAGGTCCAGATGTTCTTATTTGGAAGTTTTACCACATGCCAAAGGAACATATGTATTAGTCTTGCACAAACTCATTCAGAAAATCAAAAAATAGAAATGAAAAAGGAGAACACCCGCCCATTAATTTACGAGGCTAATAAAATCCCAACATGAAAGCCAGACAAGAATGTTTAAAGAAAGGAAAATTATAGCTGAGTCTTAACCCATGAATACAGATCCAAATATTGTAAATAATCTATTAGCAAACCTAATGCAGTAATTTATAAAAAAAGATAACATAATGGACAAATTGGATTTTCACAGGAATAAGGTTGAACACTAGGATATCTATTAATAAAATTTAGCACTTTAACGAATAAAAAAGAACACTTAAATTGATGTAGAAAAATCATTTGATATGATTTAATGGTCACTTATGATTAAGAACTCAGAGCAAACTAGTAACAGGAGACACTTTTCTAACCTAATAAGGAGTATTTACATAAACTCTACCGCAGAAAACAAAACATACTTATTAGATGAATATTCAAAACCTAGAGCAAGACAAGGATGTTCTCAAAATTGTATTGGAAGTCCTAATCGGCAAAGAAATGAAAAGTATAATTACTGGAATGAGAAACAAAACAAAGAAAAGCACAGTTTAAGATATTAGCTTGGTACATCTGTTGTGTGCCTTAATTTTGAAAAATCATCTCATGACTTTAAAATGTGTGTTCCCATGTATGCATATATGTATGCACACAACCTATTTCCCCAGTTATTTACTCTATAGGACCATGTTCGTCCTCTCTATCTTTCTGTATCCCTTAGGACTAAAACAATTCTATAAAAATAACAAATACTGAATATACATTAACCAGTATTGAAAAATAATGAAAAGTCCTCATTATTAATAAGAAGAGAAAGCAAAATTTTAAGTTAGCAATGGAATAAGGATCTGGGGAGAAAAAAAAATCGCTAATTCCCAGAGGCCTCATTTTGCTGGGAACCTGACTGCATGTGCCACTCAGCTGCCCTACTTTTGAGTCTTCCCTAGATCAAGTGGAGTTATCACAAACCAGCATGCGGAATGTCATGTTTTGTAGTTCCTACTTTAAATCTTTCAGAGGCTGTTTTATTGGAGCCTAAGTGAATCAAATGTAATTTAATAATATCCCCACTAGATTCAGTGGGATAGGGAATGACATCTGTCTTCCTCGGGGAGATAGTTTCAATGCCTATCACAGTGCCTGGCACACACATTCAACTTGGTGAGCTGAATTGAATCTATAGTATCACACAAATGTTTTTATCAAGTTTAACCACCCAGCTTAGGCTATAAGAACTAAAAACTAGGTAACTAGCAAACTAAGCTAAGACAACTAACCAACCAAACTATCTAAGTTGGTTACCTGAATCCAACATTAGAGTGAAGAGCAATGTTCCAATGTTCACAGTGCAGACGTTGCAAATTCATTGGATTATGAAAGACCAACAGTAAAGAGTTATCTTGGGTGTGGTAATAAGAATCAATACACCTGTATTGCTGATTGGCTTCTTGAAGAACCTGAAAATCAAAACAAATCCATTGTTGTGTCTTTTATTCCCAAGAGAAGGGTCTCCTGCTAGAGCATTTCTCTGTCCCCTTCTTTTTCTCCACTTATCTCCATGATGTTAGTCAAGGTGACAGCATAGATGGCAGACATTTTCAGGAGGATTTTAGCAACTTTTAAAGAAAAACAAATCCTAGGCTCCAGGCATAGAGGCATTTGCTCAAGTGTTCTTCATTAATGCTGGGAGATAATAATTAAGTCTAGGAGTTATTTATTTAACATTTTCCATGCCTTCATATAGATCATCTCATTTTGTCATCATAAAAGCCCCAGATAAGTAGGTATGATTATTTTTTCCATTTCAAAATATTAAAAGCTGCAATTTTCAGCATCAGTTGTGGCCAAGAGGGGATAAGATACTTGTCCAAGAATATGGAGTCCCTAAGTTCTGGTGCCAGGGCTCATACCAGTCTTTTGACTCTACATGTCACATTTCACACTACACACAGTGCTCTCCACTACACCATGCTGTAGTACAGAGACATGCTGTGAGTGGTCCTCCTGATATTGTTTCTACATGACTTCTATCCCTGGCCCTTTCCAAAATATTCTATCTTCAGCATTGCAATTGCAGCCACAAACAGAGGGGCAGAGTAGGCAGCTCGCTGTCCTGTTGCCTTTTCCTTATGCCAATCAACATAAAGAAATATGTGCATAGGGAAAGCAATTAGACAGCTGTGGGTTTTTGGTTTTGTTTTCCTTGTCCATATCAATTCGGTGGCGGCAGCTTTCCGTTCTCTACCTTTCGGATGATCTGAAGGCATGGAATTGCACATTATGTGAGGAAAGGATTGTTTTACTTTTGCTTTCAATTTTACACTGGTAGCATAACTAAAATAATATATGTACTTCCCCAATCTAGTCTGCTATATGAGTGTCTTTATGAAGTGGCATTTAAATTTTTACATTTGTTCCCTGAGAGCCAATACAAGAAACACACATGTGGTAAATATTTTTCCATTTAAAAAATTGCTATGTGGGGTGCTATCCATTACTTTACTTTTTTGGCAAATTCCTTTCATATTTTAAGTTCAAAAAACAAATATTTTTATTTCTGATGAATGTGTCTTCTTCCTTGTATTAGAGAGCTCCACAATCTTTGTGTTTTCACATTTACTTTGACTGCTGGGGTAGACATCTATTAAGTATGCTTTTGTTTTTGTTTTTTTGCTGTAGGGTTTATGTAACCTAATACTCCTCATTAGGTTAGAAAAGTTCCTCCTGTTACTAGTTTGCTCTGAGTTCTTAATCATTAGTGACTATTAAGTCATATCAAATGATTTTTCTGCATCAATTTAGGTGTTCTTTTTTATTCTTTAATCTGTTAAAGTGCTAAATTTTATTAATAGATATTCTAGTGTTCAACATTACATTCCTGTGAAAATTCAAATTGTACATTATGTTTTCTTTTTTTTCAATAAATTACTGCATTTGGTTTGCTAATAGCACTAAGTTTTTCAGAGCTGTAGTTGTTCTTAATATTTGATAAGCTTTCATACAATGTATTTCCTGTCCTTTGTAAAAACTTGGCCACAGCACTGTAAATCAACTATACTCCAATAAAATAAATTTTAAAAACTTGGCTTTTACTTATTATTCTGCATTAATATTGTTGTTCTCATTAACTACTTTTTCATTAAAAATGAAGACCTACTATGTGCCAGGCACCATGTAGGTTCTAGAAAAACAAAATGAACAAGATAGGTAAGATTTTTCTCCAAAATCTGATTAAGATTTTTATAGAGAATTCGGGAGTTCAGAGATGTGTGTCTAAGAAGATGAAATTGATGGAACATCTGATAGGGACAGAAGGGATTGGCATGGACCAAGAGTGGAGCAGGCTGATGACTAGGAGGATATTACAGTAGATGGAGAGGATGGTACTTGAATTAAAGTAGCAGCAGTGGAGATGGTGAAGAGCTTGAAGATATATTTTGAGGTTATACCCTCAAAACTTGATGGATCAGACATGCAGGACAAAGGAACAGCTGAAGTAAGGAATGACTCTTGGCCTTTTGGCTTGATGGTGACATTTTCTGAGATGGATGAGGGGAGAAACATGCTTAGGTGGGAAAATTATCTGCTTCATATGGGACACTAAATATTTAAGAGGCCTATCAGAAATTCAAGTGGAATTTAGAGGTAGGTACACTAATGTGGAGCTCAAGATAGAGATAATTTGGAAGATAAAATTTTATGAGTCATTAGGGTTAGACATATATAATAGATGAAATCATTTAAAGAATGTTTACAGAAGAAAGAAGACAATTCAGGACTGAGACTTGAGGCACTTCAATATTTAGATATTATGTGGAGGAGAAGTATTCGACAAAATTCCAAATGGAGCACTGAGGAGGAATCCAGTATGGTGTCTTGGAAACCAAGAGCGAAGAGTGTTTCATAGGGAATTGATCAGCTTTGTGATGAAAATGTCAAGGAAGATGAACAGAGATAAGCATTCATTTAGGTTTGGCAGGACAATTATGTGTGACCTTGAAAAGTGAAGCTTCATGGAGTGGGAAGGACAGAGCTAAATCGAAATAGTCTGAAGTGAACTTCCAGTTAAAAATGGAAGATTAAACACATGTACTCCCTAACCCCTCAGTAAAGGAACTGTAAAAATTTTGAGTTTTAATAGCAAAAAGTTGAAGGCCACAGAAGAGGAGACAAAAGCAACAGCATTTTAGAAGCTAGAAAGCAGAAGGACAAGTGGTAACAGATTTAGCAGAACATGGAAAGCCAAATCCTAAGAGTAGTTTTAAGAGAGACCAGACGGAACTTTGTGTGCAGAAATACAGAAAGTCTCAAGAAATGGCAGAGTGAGGTACCTCTGAAAGTGGAGTCAATGTGGCATTGAAAATAGGAAGTCTTTTAAGAAGCCTCAACAGTCCTGAGCAGCCGGGGGACTGTCCATCTCCCACCTCAGCAGAAGGGAGGATTATTACCAACAGAAGGTGATCCTGTGTATTCTAAGAAGAGGAACCCTAGGCACCACTGAAGGAGACTTATACCACAGAAAAAAGAGAATTCTGTAAAAGTCTAAATTGGCATGGTCCAAGAGAAATATAAGGTAAGCCACAAATGTAAGCCATGTGTGTAATATAAAATTTTATAGTAGCCATATTTTAAAAGTTAAAAAAGGTAAAATTATAACTGTATATTTTATTTAACCTAATATGTCAAAAATATATTATCATTTCAATATGTAACCAATGTAAAAATTGCTAATGAAATGTATCACCTTTTTCAACTAAATCCTTGAAATCTGGTGTGCATAGCGTTTACATAGCTATACTTATGTAGTGTATAGCCTACTTATAGCCCATCTCACTTTAACTCGCAACATTTCAAGTACTCAGAAGCTATATGTGACTAGTGGTTACCACATTGGACAACGCAGATCTGGAGGCTGAGTGGGAAGACACCTTAAACTCTTTCCCTCTATCACTCAGCTCCTAAAACCCTGACTGGTAAGTTGTATCTTGAAGACAGGAGATTAGATTTTTCTTTTTTTCCTGGAGACTCTAAATGGCCCAAGAGTACAGAACTAATACATTAACACTGATGGGTCTCCCAAGAAAACCCCCCAGCCAAATTACCCAACAATGAAGTCCAGTTATTGACAACTTCCCTCTACCCTGACCTCAGGTAGCACTTCCTATCATATTTTTAGTGTCTCATTATTAATATGAACAAAGAGGCAAATACCACTAGATATTATTCTCCAATATGAAAAATGAAGATCTCCCCTCCTCTCCCCCAAAAAACAAAAAGTTAAAAAAAATTTTTGAGGAAAAGAGACAATGCAGGGAGAAGACACTATGACTTCAAAGGACTTTAATATCCTCATAGAGATAAGAGAAGATATGGTACCAGGGAATGTGAACAGTGTGCTCTATAAAGGTAATTTTTAATTATAAATAGAACTTTGGGAAATTAACATTATAACAATAGACACAGAAGACGCAATAGAAAAATTGAATGAAAGCAGAGCCATATTTCCAGAATAAGAAGAAAAGGTGTTGTAAACTAGGAGGGAAAAGGTAAAGAAACTGGAAGTTCAGTCCAGGAAGTCCAACACCAGAATAATAGGAGTTTCAGGAAGAAAGACTAAAGAAAACAGAGGGGAGATGATTATTAGAGTGATGATTGTATAACATTTCCCAGAATATAAAGACAGGAGTCTCTGGATTATACTGGGCTCCCCAGTACAATATGAGGAATAGAACCACATACCAAGGCACATCAACAGGAAATCTAGAACACTGGAACAAAGAGAAAATCTTAAAAACCTTACAGAGAGAAGAAAAAAAAACACTCAAGTGATCAGGAATCAGAATTTCCTTCTTTTTTCTCAAGGACAATCTGGAAAGTTAAAAGACTATTGAGGAATGCCTTCAAAATGTCAAAGGAAAATACTTTTTAACTTAGCATTTTATATAAAACCAAACTGGCAGTCAAATGTAAGGATAGAATTAAGATACTTTCAAATATCCAGTGCCTCAAAAATTTATGGAAGCAACTTGAAGAGACGGTCCCCTACAAAAAGAGAGTAACCCAAGAGAGAGGACAACATGGGATTCAGAGGACAGAGTATCTAACTGGAAATAGAGGCAAAGGATGTGGCCATGATAGTGAAGGGAGATCGTGGGATCACAGCTATGCAGCAGCCTTTCTCTGAAAATTGGTAGAATTTTCTTTGCTGCTTTGTAGCTTCTGGCAGTGGCCATCAATCCTTGGTGTATTTTGGCTTGCATCTGCATCATTCTAATCTCCGCCTCTCTGGTCACAAAATATTCTCCCTGTGTGTCTTTGTCTTTACTTGGTATTTTCTTCTTCTTACAAGGACATCAGTCATATTTGATTAGAGCTCACCAAAATGCTCTCATCCTAACTTGATTACATCTTTTAGACACCCTAATTCCAAATAAGGTAACACTTTTAAGTCCTGGTGTAAGGATTCTAAAAAATCTTTTCGGGGACACTGTTCAACACATAACAATCCACACTGTGGCCTCTCAAATTCATATCCTCCCGATATGTAAAATATATTCACCCAATCCCAATATCCCTCAAAGTTTTAACCCTTTCCAGCATCAACTCTAAGGCCCAAATTTTACCTAAATATCTTCTAAATCAGTTATAGGTGAGACTCAGTTCCTGGTCCCTCCTTGGGCAAAATTCCTATTCATTTGTGACCCTGTGAACCCAGAAGACAAGTAGAGGGCAAGCAGAGGTTGAGAGCACACAGGAAAGGCATTGCTTAGACAACAAAATTGATAGAATACCTGTTAGGTCTGAATGTATTGAGAGGAGATTTACTCTTTGGTAGAGAATTTGGGGGGTAGTAATGATAAATGCATAACAAACTAAACAAATGAAAAGGAAATGTAATCATAGAATACTATACAGTTCAGTTGTGAATAGTTTTTATATAATTGAAATAAGGTAAATCTTGAAATCTAACCAAAAATTATGATATAGTTGACAGTGTTGGAGAATGGCAAGGAGAAATGCTGCTATGAGTGTAGGAGTGTATGAGTGAACGTATGTGCACATGTGTGTGTGTGTATGTGTCTGAGTGTGTGTTATATGGGGGGTGGGCAAGCTATTTTCTCAAGAAGGAGTTAATTGATGATGATGCCCCAAACTAAAACTAAGACTAAATATTCTAGCTATTTAGAGACAATTAAGTAACAAAAGAAACAGGTAAATACCTTGAAGATTTTTACCTCTGGGAATTTTGGCACGGGAGTGGGAGGGAGCTGCTATTTTTCATAAGGCTCTTTATACATTTTTTTGGCTTTAAAAATATGTGGATGACTATGGAGAACAGTATGGAGGTTCCTTAAAAGACTAAAAATAGAACTACCATACGATCCAGCAATCCCACTACTGGGCATATACCCTGAGAAAACTATAATTCAAAAAGAGTCATGTACCACAATGTTCATTGCAGCACTATTTACAATAGCCAGGACATGGAAGCAACCTAAGTGTCCATCAACAGATGAAAGAATAAAGAAGATGTGGCACATATATACAATGGAATATTACTCAGCCATAAAAATAAATGAAACTGAGTTATTTGTAGTGAGGTGGATGGACCTAGAGTCTGTCATACAGAGTGAAGTAAGTCAGAAAGAGAAAACAAATACTGTATGCTAACACATATATATGGAATCTAAAAAAAAAAAAAAGGTTCTGAAGAACCTAGGGGCAGGACAGGAATAAAGACACAGACATAGAGAATGGATTTGAGGACACGGGGAGGGGGAAGGGTAAGCTGGGACGATGTGAGAGAGTGGTGTGGACACATATACACTACCAAATGTAAAACAGATAGCTAGTGGGAAGCAGCCGCATAGCACAGGGAGATCAGCTGGGTGCTTTGTGACCACCTAGAGGGGTGGGATAGGGAGGGTGGGAGGGAGGCTCAAGAGGGAGGGGATATGGGGATATATGTATATGTATAGCTAATTCACTTTGTTATAAAGCAGAAAGTAACACACCATTGTAAAGCAATTATACTCCAATAAAGATGTTTAAAAAATGTGGATGTAAAACTTTGATAAAAGCAAAATTGAAATTAAAAAGATAAAAGAGTACAGGTTTTTGCATAAAATGTAAAAGTAACAAAAAGAGTTCATTTTAGCGTTACTCATTATTTTGCATAGTGGTTAAGGGCACAAGTTCTGGGGCTGGATTTCTTCGGTTTATATCTTGCTTCTCTCACTCATCAGATATGTGACCTTGGACAAAAGTTACTGTTGGTCAAGGTGCCTCAGTTTCCTACTATTTAAATAGTTTCTACTTCACAGGATTATTGAAGAGATTAATTAAGCTAATAATACATATTAATCATTGACTAGCATATGGTAAGTACTCAGTAAATGTTAGCTATCACAGCTTCCATTGACCTGTTAATTGTATCAGAAAATACTTTGAAATGTGAAAACTGAAGAGAATTGACGGGCAATATGGGGAAAAATAAGGTTGCTTCCCAATGTCTTACTTTTATTACTATGTTTTTTTTTTTAAAAAATGTGCAACAGTCATGCATATCTATTTTTTTTTCCTTAAAAGACTTTATAAAAAACATCTTTTTAGAAAGTATATTTTAAACTATTTTGGGTATGCAAAGCTCAATCTGGGATTAAACTCACTTTATAGGTGAAGTAAATGGGAGTATTGATCTGAACTAGATCTGAGAGTGACCTAGAAGTGAACTGTTCTAAATCACACCATGCCTCTCCAGACCCATCTGACCATCTTCCAGAGACTCACAGACCATTAATACCTGAAGCAGAACTTCTGGCTTAAAATGTTCAGTAAAACTCCAGTCCATTAGATTGCGTTGCTGCATTTTCTTTATGTCCTGTAACTCTGCTTCCACAGTCATCTTCTTGGGTTTCTAAAAAATCATAGGAATCCAATTTCAGCCTTAATTTGTTTAAGTCCAAATGGAGCCCTCTTGGACTCCATCAACTAACCAGCATGTACTCCATCTAATTGGGGAAATCTGCATATGTATAAATCCATATGGCAACACTTTAAGAGAACTGCTGCCAGAAAGAGTATGCCTTTGACTTTTTTTTCATGGGCAACATAATCTAAATATTTTTATTGTTAGGTTATACTCTTCTGAGTCCTGTTAGCAATTATAGGCAGGTTTTCTGAACTCACTTCAAGACAGCATTAGTTCTACATGGCTGTATGGTCAGCAGGTGTTCGTGACGTTGCCAAGCCACACTGTCTAGAGAGGAGCATGGAGCCTGGAAGTTTTGCTTGAGCGGCTGGTGAAATTAACTCCTTTCTCTCCAGTTGGAGCTGGTCAGGGGATGTCTGAATAATCCCTTCTCCTCTAGCATCAACATTCTCCTAAGCTTCTCTCTCTCTCCTTTTTTTAGTTCATGGTTTTCTCAGATCATCTTACTCGCATCTACACGTTTAGAATAATAATTTCCTACCTTTTCAAGAGGATCAGCATTTGTGACCGCTTTATCTTTGATCTCATTCTTCATGGTCTGCTCTGTAAATCAAAGACACCAACATCCAGTTGTGTTTGGGCTTTGTTCTCGTTTTAGTCAACGCTGTGCATTTTTGTTGCCATATGATCTAGGTTTCTGTGCTGAAAAGGTAATTCCTAAAAGAAATGTTTCATGCCTCCAAAAAGGTGTCTGTGTCAATAATTCTAAATCAGTGTCTACCTAGAAAAATTATGCTAAGTCCTTTGAAAAGAACCCAGCTTCCTATACAATACATTCCTAAATCATGTTAGATAGTCTGCCTTCAGACTGTATGGTTCATTTCTAACAATGTACCTTTACCTTACAAGCTGCAAATATTTACTGATTAAACTATGTCAACTGCTCACTACACACTGTTGTGTCTTGTCATGCTGGCAACTATCACAAAGGCTTTTCAAACTTCTTGGTCATATCTTATGGGTGACAAACTAGGACAGGGGCAGGGGATGTATGGAAAGGATAACTACCAGATAAAGGCAACTCCTACCAGAAAAAATAATACTATACACCATCCTGTAAAGCTCTTTTTCCATTCATTAATTGTTTATTATTTTTAAACCCATTTAATGGGCATCTGCAGATTTATAGAGTTTTAAAAAGTTAGTTAAATGAATAAAATGAATTGGAAGCTGGACTCCACTGCCCTATACCATGGACCAATGTGAGTCATGCACATTAGTTCTCCATGTGACCAAACAGTAGACTTATATGATAATTGGGATTGTGATATCCTTCTTGAGTACCAAGCAAACAGCCATATAAATGGACAGAGAGGAAACAGAATCATGCTGTTGATTTCTGAATCACCATGCTTCAGTAATTATTAAAGTTAACAAATGTTACATAGAAGAGTTCCATAATATATGTTTCACATGGATAGACATCTTTACTGTGAATGTCTCAGAGTTTGTAATATGCTCTTGTGACTGTGAATCTCTAACAAAGAAATGAATAAAGTACATAGCATTTTCCAAATTTGACCAAAGTAATAGAGTAAGGGTATGAATCTTGTAACATACCTGTCATGCTGCTGAATAACAGCCAGCCGGACTTTTTATCACCCTTAGAATAATAGCAAATTAATCCCTACAAAGTCATATATGAAATGGCTCCAGCTTAACTCTCCAGTCACATCTCCTTCCACTCTCCCTTGTTCATTCCACACCGGACTCACTGGCTTGCTTGTTGTGTCTTGAAGTTTTTGAACTTGCTTTTCTCTGTCTGGCATGCTTTGCCTTAGACAGTCATCTGTTTCAAACCCTTACTTCATTCATATTGCTGCTCAAATGTCACCTCCTCAAGAGCCTTCTGCTTCTTATCCTGCTTTATTTTTGATCATGGTATTTATCAGTGCCTAATAATATTTGTTTATGTCTGTCTCTCCATATCAAATGTGAATTCCTGGAGAATAAGAACTTTATCTTATTTTCCCTAACTGTATTCTGAGCAACCAACACATGCTAGGAACTCAGTAAATATATATATTTTTTGATTGAATGAGAGAAATCTATACCATATACTGAAACTGGAAATAAATACAGAGCGATATAGAGAGAGCAGAAATGTGGAGGAAATCCTACAACAAAAGCTTATTTGGGGGTAAGCATAAGATTTAAGTTTTCATTCTGTGGCAAAGAGAACCATATCTGGGCTTCTAGAGGGAGTAGTTAATTACGTCTAAGCAGGATAGGCCAATGTTTTCCTTGCTTTTAGGAGCATAGCTACTTATATTTTTGCTACCATCTCGCCTTGGGCTGGTGAGGGTGACAGCATGAATGTTCCATTTTGATTTAGAAGAAAACTATAAAGACAATTCAGTATTTATATAAATACAGCCACTCAAGAGAAAACTCAGGCCAACTATAACTCTAAATAGACCATGATGTCCCATGTGTCCTTGAAGCAATTGATATGAAATCTGTGGAATAAAAATTATTCTATTCTGTGGGCTGCCAGATTTCCGGGAGATTTGATATTCCCTCTTGTGTCTAAGGATCCAGCAGAAAAAAGTCTCCAGTTTAAAAAATATGTTCTAAAAATTTGTGCACCAGTTATTTTGTCAAAGGAAAGAACATTCTAAGACTAATCTGAACTCTCTAATAGTAAAGCAAGAGTCATTTTTTCTTTCTTCCTGATTTCTCCCTTCAACCGCATAATCCCTTGACAGTGTGATTCAGTAGTTTTTGACACATCTGGAAATGGATGCATTCTCATCCCTTTGAAAAACAACTTTCCTAATCTGTTTTACTTTAGAGATAACAAGATCCCTCTGCAAAGCAGTTACTTTATTAAAAAAACACCCAACAAGCATAAAGGGCACATCTAAACCTATAGCCTCACAGTTATCAACTCTCAGGTTTTTCATAAATATCCAATAGGCCCTGTCAAGTTCAAAAACAGTCTCAGATGGATGTTTGGTTGAGAAAAGCACAAATACTCAGCCCTTCATGTCCAGGAACAGGCTTTTATATATATCTGATGCTAAGATGGTTGTGCAGGAAATACATGAACAATTTCTGCTTTGTTTAAAGAGATCTAAAGTCGATGCTTAAGAAATGTGACTCAGGGTTAGGGGAAAAAGCAAAAAAAAAAAAAAAAAAAAAGGATTAGCAACAACAACAAAAAATTCCCTTACATATAACAGCCGCAGTGAGGAACCAACGCTCAGCTGCCCTCCCCTACCCAAATGTAACAGTTTCTTGATGTAGACCAGCCTACACCCTGTAGAATCCCTTACAGGCCAACCCTTACAGGGTTCAGCTCTCACAATTGCTCAGCCTCTAGGATACATTGTCCATCACAGCATTTTCAGCCTTGATGATTTAGGGAGTTGCTATAAACATTTACTTTGCACCAGGATCCAGAACACCAACTTATGTGGTTTGACCACCAGGTGGCAAAAGTTGCCTGAGAAAAAACTATACACCAACTGCTCTAAAAAAAAAAACAATTAAAAAATTAAAAAAGCAAAATAAAACAAAAAAAACCCCTCAGGCCTTATATCTCTCCTGGCTTATTCTGGCTCTACATTAACTCAAAATGACTTCTTTGGAACTTCCTTGGTGGTCTGGTGGCTAAGACTCTGCACTCCCAGTGCAGAGGGCCCAGGTTTGATCCCTGGTCAGGAAACTAGATCCCACATGCTGCAACTACGAGTTCGCATGCCCCAACTAAAGATCTTGCATGCCACAAGGAAGATCATGGATGCCGCAAGGAAGATCCTGCATGCCACAACTAAGACCAGGTGCAGCCAAGTAAATAAATAAATAAAGTATTTAAAAGAAAAAATGACTTCTTTGCTATACATGTACATTCCCATAGGATTCACTAATACCATAACATCTCAGGCTAACTTATTTGGCTTAATTTTTTGTGAGCTAGGCTAATAGGTAAGGGTATTTAGAACAGAGAAATAGGGAACCAGTCCTAATGGTAAGGAACCAGCCCTAATGGTAAGGAACCAGCCCTAGGAAGACCCAAAGGCAACAAAATCAGGTTAAGTATTGCCAAGAAGAAGAGACTATGAATATGGCTAAACTATCAGATGCATTGCAAGTAATTTCTGGAACTGAGGAAGCCACAAGACACAGTGGAGGAAGCATTGATTTGGAGTTAGATAGCCCTCTTTGGAATCCTGACTTCCTGCTTGTATGTGGTTGAAAAAGTTACTTAACCACTCTGAGTCTTTGTTTCCTTGTCTTCAGAATTAGGCTAATAGTAACTTCCTCATGGGCTTGATGTTTATATAAAGTATTAGTTAATATATGTAAAATAGCACAGTGATTGGAATATAGCAGGCAATATTAAATAAATGTTATCTCCCTCCCTCCTTTGTCCTCCTCATCCTCACTTATCTGCTCTGCTAACAGGCAAGGATATTTTCCCTAATTCCACTCCATTGATGACTTCCTCTTCTACACTCATTTAAGTAAATGAAAATGGTAAGATGACCATTTAGTCAATACTGACTTAACACCTATTCTTTTGTGGCACTGACCATTTGTTAATGCTTTTTAAAATTATGAAATACAACAATACAGAAAAGTACAAACAACATAAATGCTTGGTATAATGAATAATGATAAAGAAAAGTCCCAGCACTCCAGACACCTTACGCATGTTCTTTCACAATCACACTTCTTTATTAAACTTTCATATTATTCCTGACTTTTTTTTGTGGATTATTTTGGGTTTTCTACATACACACTATTTACAAATAATAACAGTTTTGTTTCTTCCTTTTCAACCTTTACCATATTATCTTTTTCTTGCCTTACTGAGTTGGCTAGCATCTCCAGTGTAATCCTAAATATGAGTGTTTATAGTGGATAGCCTCCTGATCCAGGGAAATCTTTCAACTTTTCATCTTGATATATAATGTTTATTATAGTAATTTAAAAAATAACCTTTATAAGGTAGAGAACTTTTCTTTCTATTGCTAGTTTGTTAAATTGACTTCATAAATCACTGTAGAATTTTAAGTGCTTTTTCTGCATCTATTGAGATTATATTTTTCTTACTGTGTTAATTGATAAATGATGTTGATTTTACAATGTATGTTTTTTCCTTCAATCTTGTTATAAAAACTTGTACTTGATTATTATCATTTTGTATATTGCTAGATCAGTTTGCTTATGTTTTATTCAGGATTTTGGCCTATATGTTCATGAATAACTTTGATTTATAATTTTCTTTTATTGTACTATCCTTGACAGTTTTATTATAAGGCTGATGTTAGTTTCATAAAATGAGTGGGAGAGAATATCCCTTCTATAGTTCCTGGAATTAATTTTTGTTAAGATTAGAACTATTTCTTTTTTTGAATGTTGAATATCACTAGCCAATGACATTATTTGGGAAGATTTTAAATTATTGATTTAATTTATTTAAATAGTTACAAGACTATTCAGGTTCTCTATTTCTTCTTGAGTGAATGTTAGTAAGTTATACTCTTCTAGTAATTTGCTCATTTCATTTTTAGACTTAGTGGAATAAAATTGTTTATATCCTTTTACTGTCTTTTAAATTTCTATAGAATTAAAAGGAAGTCCATTTCTTTATTCCTAATGACTTTTATTCCTGATACAGCTTTATTTCTAATATGGTTATTCATGCTTCTTTTTGTGATCAGCCTTTTGTAAAAAATTTTCTCAATTAAAAAAATCTTTTCAAAGAACTAAACTTTTCATTTTATTTGTTCTACCTATTGCATCTATATTTTCCATAATTTCTTCGTGGTTTGAGAGCATACTCTGTAGTTTTGATCTGTGAAAATTTGTTTTAGGACTTGTTTTCTGATGTAGTATATGATTAATATTTTTAAGATAAACATACTTATGACCTCTAAGAAGCTATAGTATTAAGGAAGCCTTAATATAGGCATATGAATAATGGTAGTAAGTAGTAGGAAATGATAACTGATGCCATAAAGGAAGCATAGATTAATTATGACCATATGGAATGGTAAGGGAGGCATTTCCTGGTGAACACATGTAACAAAGCTTCATGGAGGTGCCATTCAAACCTAATAATAATCAAAAAGAGAACTCTAGTTGGAGGGTATTGTGGGGAAAAGTCACAGAGATTGAAAAGAGCAGGCTGCCTAGAGGAAATAGGGCCTAATTCTGTTTGGCTAGAGCATAGGATAAGTGAGCAAAAGGGAAAAAGTAGAAAGGGTTTGGGAAAAGTAATATGGTACTGCTGAAGAAGCATGTAAAGCAGGCCAAGAAGTTGGGTTCTATATTGCAGGTAGTAGGGAGCCACTGAAGATTATAAGCAGGGACATAACAGAAGTGTATTTTAAGTAATTAATCTGACAGTTGTGTGTAAGATAGCTCAATAAAAATTTAGCCTAATATTCTTCTATGCTTCTATACCTCCTAATATAACAATATTTATTATGCTTTATTCTAGAATGAGAGTAACTGCCTAAGCCATGAGGAGGAGGGAAGGGAAATGATGTTCACTGAGCACTGATTTTGTACCAAGCTCTGCACTGGGCAGTTCATTATGTTACTGCAGGTAATTTTTAATAATTTTCGCAAATAATCACAATAGCCTTGTGAAATACTAATGATGAAAGTTTTAATTATGTTCACTGTACTACATTTATGAAGGTAAGAGTGGACTAAGAGGTTTTATGATATTTTGGGAAAAAAAGGGTTGAAATAATGAGGACTTACTATACAAATAATAAATGCTGGAGAGGGTGTGGAGAAAAGGAACCCTCCTACACTGTTGGTGGGAATGGAAATTGGTACAACCACTATGGAGAACAGTATGGAGGTTCCTTAAAAAATGAAAAATAGAGCTACCATAGGATACAGCAGTCCCACTTCTGGGCATATACTGTATCCAGACACAACTATAATTCAAAGAGATACCGGCACTCCTATGTTTATAGCAGCACTGTTTTCAATAGCCAAGATGTGGAAGCAACCTAAATGTCTATTGAAAGATGAAAGGATAAAGAAGATATGGTACACACACACACACACACACACACACACACACACACGGGAATATTACTCAGCCATAAAAAAGAATAAAATAATGCCATTTGCAACAACATGGATGAACCTAGATCATATTAAATGAAGTAAGTCAGACAGAGAAAGACAAATATCATATGATATCATTTATATGTGGAGTCTAAAAAATGATACAAATGAACTTATTTACAAAACAGAAAGAGGCTCACAGACATAGAAAACAAACTTGGGGAGGGGAGGAATAAATTAGGTGTTTGGGATCAACAGATACACACTATTACATATAAAATAGATAAACAATAAGGACCAACTGTATAGCACAGGGAACTATATTCAATATCTTGTAATAACCTATAGTGGAAAAGAATCTGAAAGAGTATATATATAACTGAATCACTTTGCTATATATCAGAAACATTGTAAATCAACTCTACTTCAGTAAAAAAATTTTTTTAAATAATGAGGACTTACTAACAACACTCAGTATAAAAGTTTAATTAACCAAATAATTTAGATATTAAACAGTTTTTCAACTGAAATAGGGAGGCATTTAAATAATGCATCTTGAATTTTTTTTTTTTTGGTTTATACATTCTCTAGTAGCATCTATACACATGCACACACACACATTCAGATACACGTACACACACAGAGACACAAGTTTACTTACTCAAAGGCTCAGGTTGGAGCTGCAACTTCAAGCTGTTCTCCTGCTCTGATGGCTCTCTGTAATCAGAGTCTAAGGATTTCCTAGTATCCAGGTCAGAATACTTCATATTGTTAGTAACAGGCTGACTAGGATTGGAAGGTTCTTTGTTGATCTCATCATCTTGCATAGATGTTGACCAATTCTGATCCGGAAATAAAATTCTGTCTTTGATTCCACTATCTAGGCAGTGTAAAGAGGATCCATAAGATACAATGCTAGACAAATGGACAATCATACAATGCAAGAATACTTTTTGTTCCTTCCAGGCAGTGTACCTGTTTGCTGTCTGGTCTCTTGGGTATTCATTTTCATGATGTATTTTTGCCTTATCTGTTTAGCAAATCTGGCAGGGTTGTCCCATGGTATGTTGAACATCTCAGAATCTGTCCCATATATCATTCTAGAATGCTTCAGTTTCCCTTCTTCATCAACCTCAGAGAGTTTCAGGCTCTCAAAAGTAAACACTTTGAAGGCTCGTTCTACTTCATTCCAGCTCAAGACGTCTGTAAGAAAGTAGGACAAGTGCTGCTAGGAATGCTCTTTATTACCACATGGTACAGGGCTAAAAGAGGGACAACCAGGGAGTCAGTCCACCAAAATGACAAAGGAGTCACGCCATGATGGGTGCTGACCTGACTTTACACACGGGCTCCACAATTCTGCAACAAATACCAAAGGTAACTAATAATAAGAAAGCTGCACAATCAAGATATAATTTATTAAGATAATGCTCACAAACTGCTTCATAGCTGAATGAATATTAGGTGTCCAGATTAATTCACATGGACTCTCTGGGGTATCATATTGGTTGAATATATTTAAAACTTGTCACTTTTCATAGAGAGCAGACTTGTGGTTGCCAAGGGGGAGGGGGGTAGGAGAGGGATGGACTGGGAGTTTGGGGTCAGTAGATGCAAACTATTACATATAGAATGGATAAACAACAAGGTCCTACTGTATAGCACAGGGAACTACATTCAATATCCTTGGATAAACCATAACAGAAAAGAATGTAAAAAAGAATGTATGTGTATAACTGAGCCACGTTGCTGTACAGCAGAAATTAACACAATTGTAAATCAACTATACTTCAGTAAATAAATTAAGAAAACGTCATTTTTAAGCAAAAGCACCTTTTGCTGCTGTTGTAATTTAAAACAGAGAAATCACTCACTCATGTCTAACATAGGCTGTTATGTTCAGTAGGCTTTTCTGTTCACTCAGGCTAAGAAAAGGCCTCTTTCCACCCAATGAACTGGTACAGCACTTTTCATAATTTTTCTTTAAAGGTTATCAGCCTTCAAGGGGCTATATTAACTTGTGTATTTATTCTTTTATAGCATTTATTCATGCATTCACTCACTCACCTGTTTTTGTTTTCTGTGTATTAGGGTTTGTACTCTATGTATTTTTCTTTGCCTGAGATTTAAACAAAAAATTTGGTTCTTGTGCTTTAGAAGTTCAAGATAGAGAGGTGGGAGGTAGGTGTTAACAAATAACCATGGAATTCAGTGAGGGAAGGCAAAATGATAGTGACAGATCAATGAATCAGAGGTCACCTACACTTCCTCTCCAACAGAGGTGAGGGCAGCAGGAAGGCTCCTTTTGGAAAAAATACAAGGAAATTCAGAAGAGAGACAGGAAAGAGGTAAAAGTGACAGAATTAAGTTTGTTCATTCATTCATTTCACAAATATTTTTTGAGCACCTACTAGTTGCCAGTGACTTTAGTAAAGGGACCACAGCAGTAAACAAATCAATGAACTCCTGATTTTACGGAGTACCCATTGTAGCAGTTAGAAACAGAATAAACAGGTAAGTGTATAGTGTATCAGAGATGATAAGAAGAATAAAGTCAGGTGAGGGGATAAGAAGTGATAATGGTTGCGGAGAGACTTCTATTTTGTATAAGGTAGCCAGAAAAAAGACCTCTGAAAAAGTAAAGCAAAAATGTGAAAGAAGTGGGGGAGCCATATCGATATCTGGAAAAGAGCAAATGCAAAGATGGAGGCAGGGGTGCAAGTGACTTGTTCAAGGAATCACAGTAATGCCAACTAGATAGAGTGGAGTAGAACAACGAGAGCTTGACAGATGATGAGCTCCAAAAGTGGGCGGCAGAACAGTTTAGATTTTATTAATACTTTAAGGGAAATGGGTGATCACTAGAGGGTTTTGGGCTAAGAAGGCACATGATCTGACTGACATTTTAGAAGGGTCATTCACATTATTGTGTGAAGAAAAGACTGTAGGTAAAATGGGGAAAGCCTGGAGACGAACTGGAAAGCTATTGAAATAGTCCAAGTGAGAGGTGGTGCTGGACTGGGCTGGTAGTGGTGGGATTGGTTGTGGGGTGTGAGAAAAAAGAGGAACCAGGGATGACTCCAAGGTTTTGGTAGAAAATAGTTACTATTTACTGAAATAAGGAGGACCATGAAGGGACACGTTTTGAGGAAATCAAGAGTTTGGTTTTGGACTTGTTAAGCATGAGGAAAGAGAAAAGGACGAGAGACAGAGGAACAAGGGTTTGGGATGGGATATGGGAGCAGGTATGTGGGCAGTTTCAGTGGTGGCAACACAAACAGGAATTTTGTGTATTGTACAACATGGGGAATATAGCTTATATTTTGTAGTAACTGGAGTGTGACCTTTAAAAATTGTATAAAAAAGAATGTGTACATATTCTCCCATAAAAGACAAAAGCAAATGTGAGCATATGAATCATCTTCTTCTTATCTTTTGTTTCCTTTCCTTTTTTTTACTTAATTATCTGGGAGACTGTTCCACATCATGATATAGATATGCCTCATTGTTGTTAAGTCACATGATTTTGTACCACATAGGTTTCTGATATTTTAATGAGAGATTTGATGGACATTCAATTTGTTTCCAGTATTTTGCTACTGTAAAAAAATGATTCAATAAATGTGCTTGTTCATATTAAAAAAAAACCCAAGAATCCTGTACTGTGGAGGGTAGAACTGAGGTGGAGAGAGAATGAAATCATATCACAGGGCAGAAGGAGAATAGGAGTGTGGCAGGATGGAGGTAAAGGCCAGATGTTCTCAGAACACCAGGAAGAGGGTGATTATATAAACAATAGACATGACATACCCAGGCCCACTAGGCTACACCCCACATTTCCATGAGGTGAAGGCATGGCAGTATTAAAAATTTTAGCTTTTTCTATTACTAAGCCTACGAAAAAAATGAACAAAGAAATCAAGATTAAAATATTTCACAATTTGCTTAGAGTTAGAAATGAAAGGACAAGGAAGAATCTGCACATGCTTTTTTCTTTTCTAGGTCAAATCAAGATGTCTATGTAATTTCATATTTCTTCTTATAAGCAGGGAGGTATTTGCCTATTGCCTCAAGTGGAAATAGTATATGTTTTAGGAAATGATTGTCTATATCATAAAATTCCCATAAACTCTGAAATGAGAAGCTGATTTTAGATATTTTTAATGAACCCTCTTTCCACTGTCCTCAAAGAGCAGAAAATGGCCCTTCCTGTTTTGAGAGGAGGTGAACTGGTATTAACACTCTCAGCACCACACCACAGTGGGCGCTCTAAGTTCTCCTCTTAACCAGGATGGGGGCTACCATGTCATCTCCAATGATGTCAATGAGGGGATGTGGGATTGGGAGGCAGGGAGGAGGAATAAAGAAGGGGATTATGCTTGTAGAAACACAGTGGAAAGAAAAGCCAGGGCATCAAATTGAAGAATGTTATTCATCATAGCTATCATCCTACTGCTAATGACATTATTCAAGATAAGAAAAGTGCAGTCAATCAAAATACACACCCCAGCCTCTGAAAGGTCAATAATCAAAATACTTTTTGCAGATGGGGGTGTAATCATTAGAGGCACACGTGACCATAAATGAATGAACTTAAGCTACGACAAAGCAATGTACTCACCACTTGTACAAAAGTGCATGAGCTCATGAATTGTAGCTAGACGTTTCATGCTGTTCCATGGTGGGGGCAGAGGGAATTCAAGGAATTCCCACAGTGGCAACTTAGACTGCATCTTCTGCTCAATTTGAACCAGGTCAAAATTCTTTAGGTCCTGATGAAAAAGAGCAACATGACAGAAGACATTAAAATAAGCTGTCAAGTGCCTTATGCATATGGAGAAGGCAAAACATGATACCCTTGCTCTCATTATTTGGGAACAGGGGAAATCAATAGTAATTGGGGAAGACAAACTGTTGGTATTTTGCTGAAGGTCGAAAAAGCTAGTTCTCACTTTGCCAGAGGTTCTTGGTGCACACAAATGATGGATTCCTCATTCACAGTGACAAACTGCCAAAGTCTCAAATGTATTCCTCCCTCCCTTCTGAGATCCTTTTCTGGCCTCCACTATTTTTTTCATATTAGGAGATGTATAAAGCAAATAACTACAAGGCTTTAATGCAAATTTGGTGTAGTTGCAATCAATTTAATGGTCCGTTGGACCTCTGTACTTAGGCCAGTTTTCTTTGCTGATGTAATTTCTCCTTTATTCTCCTTTATTCATTTCCATTTTCTGAGATCTTACTTTGAAAGCAGGTATCTACTTCGTACATTATAGTAATTAGCATTGGTAAAGCTATCTCATTAAGATTTCTTCAACTGAATAATCACTAATAAGATTTCTTGCATCCGTTATCCTCAGGGTAACCTGGTTACTTATTACCTTTAGCACATATTTCTTGTGGGCGAGGGCATCGTGATAGTTCAGTAGGACAGGGCCTCTGGGCACTGGTTTGCTTTCATTTTCCTCTTCAGATAAGAATATTTCATGGAGATTCTATTCAAATTAAAACAGTATTGATGTAAAGAGAGAGTTCATACTTTTCAAGGCACGCACACTTTTTGGTTTTCTCACACCATCTGACCTTTTTCTCCCTCTCTGTCAGACAGAGAGAGGGCAGGATGGACATGATGTGAGCTGCGATTCTGTGGTCCAGCCCATCTGTTCTGGGAGGCGGCTCCGCCAGACTCGGTGGGACAAGGTCTTCTTCACTTGCCACAACCTGTTGATATAAAGAGTTGGGAGGAATCGGTTTAATCGTCAGTTCCTTACTGATAGTCACATATTTCCATTGCTTTTAGTAAAAACAAAGCAGCTTCTACCAAAAAGTTTGGTGATTATACAAAGTGGCAGTGTAGTTACCAGTGACTACCAAAGTAAAAGGGAAAAAGTTTATAATCCATTAAAACATTAATTTATATATAATTATATATATATTAAATTATTAAAGTATATATAATTTTCATACATGTACTAGAATAGATAACGCAAAATGCAAATGGTAAACAGGAAAATTTACCATGGTAGAAATCAAACTAACAATATTAATATAATTTTTCTTAATGATTTCCTCTTTCTTTTAAAGCACTCAAAACTGTGCTCTCACATCTTTGGATTCAATAAGTATTTATTGAGTGCCTACCAAATGCCAAGCACTGTGTGGGCCACCCTCACATACATTATCTCATAAGCCTCACAGCAATATTGCTGAGTAGCTATTATTTTCCATTTTACAGAAATCGAATTAGGGTGAGGGAAATTATGTGACTGGCCCAAGGCCAAGGCTGCTTACTGGGAGGAACTGGGATTCAAGTCAAGTCCTTATGATAGAAAAGTTATACATGGTGAGATCAGTAAAGGGTAATATTCTTCTTAATACAGAGAAAGTGAGGCCTAGAAAGATTAAATGCCTTGTTCAATTTCACGTGGTAAGCAAGAAGTTGAAATATTATCAAGACAGGCACCTAATTTATAATTGTTCTCTTCACCTTAAATACCAAAATCACCCGCTATGATTTCACACCGCTCTAAAGGATTTTACAACCTTGAAATGTAAAGACATTTAGACTAGATTTTTGTCATGGGGGCTATCTTGTGCACTACAGAATGTTTAGCAGCATCCCTGGCCTCTACCCATTTGATGCCAGTAGTACCCCTCCAATTGTGGCAGCCAAAAGTATCTCCAGACGTTGCCAAATGTCCCCTGGGAGGCAACCCCCCCTGTTGAGAACAATAACAAAATAGTCGTATACTCTTTACTGTTTATCAACACATTACTTTTAAAAGAGTCACTCCTGTCTCCACTTTTTCTCTTCCTACCATCTCTTGGACCCACTCCAATCACAAGAGACCATGCAGAACTGTTCCATCTCTGAAATGTTAAACTCTAATATCCCCTCCTATAAAATCCCACCCGATTCCTCTTATATTTCAATTTTTCATCCCTTTATTATCAAGCACTTATTCAGTCAACATGTATCTCTTATTGGAGTCTTCTATGTGTCAGGCACTGAGCTCATCAACTGTCCCCTTTGGCACACAGAAAACAGTAGATGGTTAATAAATATTTGTTGCTTTGAGTTGAGCTAAAATAAGTAAGATTAAGATAAATAAAATGATGATACTGTAAACCATATAGGGCTATTAAACTTTTACAAATTTATTGATATAATAAAACTACTGACCTTCCAAAAGCCTTACAGGGTAATTAAAGGCAAATATGAGTGTGCTTACCTAATTGGTTAGAAAACTAAAAAAGTCAACAAGCATAAAAATGTATGCTGGAGGTAAGAGATGATTAGAGTCTAAAACTATTTTAATATTCAGTGAGATAAAGGAATATGTTACATACATGAAATAAGAAGGACAGTTATAAAAAGAAATTACAGAATTTATAAATTAAAAATGTTACTGTTGAAACAAAACTTCAGTAGCAGACTAGACTCCACCTAAGAATAAATTAGTTGGAAGTTAAGCTGAAATTCCCAAAGGGGTAAAATTGAAAGAAAATTTAAAATACGTGGAGGAAAAAACTAGAAATTCCAACATCTGTCTAATAATAATTAGGATAAATCAAAAGAAATAATATTTGAAGATATAATTTAATTGAACAAATATATATTCAGGGTCTACTATGGGCTAGGTGTGGTTACTGTGTGCTGAGCAGAGAGCAATGAACAAGACTAGATTAGGTCCCTGCTTGCGTGGAGCTTACATTCTAGTGAGAAGAAGGTAATACATAAAGCAAATAAACATTTTTCTTTTTTTAAAGAGCAGTTGTTGATAAGAAAATAAAACAAGGTGAAATGGTAGAGAGCACTCTGTGTTGTTATGGGCCTTCTTTAGATCAGGTGGTTAGAGAAAGCTTATCTCAGAAATGCCACTTTCACTGGGGACTGAATGACAAGGAGTATCCACCAAGCAGACAGACACGTGGGAACAAAACTTTCTAGGAAGAGAAGTTAGTGTAAAAAAACTAAGGTGTAATTAGTGAATGTGAGGAAAAACCAGAAGGTCTATGTAGATGACCAGTAGTGAGAGAGAGAGAGAGAGAGAGAGAGAGAGAGAGAGAGAGAGAGAGAACGAGAGAGGGAGAGAGATGGGGGGCAGGAGAAGAGATGACAAACATCCCAGAACCATATTTTTAGGGTCTTTATGGACCAGCACAAGGAATTTTGATTTAACTCAGAATGTGATCAGAACCCAGATTATAATCCTTTAGATCACAGAGGCAATGAAAAAACAAAGCCATAACTATACGTAGCCTTGGAGGGAGGAGATATGGGGATATATGTATAGGTGTAGCTGATTCACTGTTATAAAGCAGACACTAACACACCGTTGTAAAGCAATTATACTCCAGTAAAGATGTTAAAAGAAAAAGAAAAAGATAGAACTCTAATAACTGCCAGAAAGAAAAAATAGATTACCTACAAAGGAAAAAGTATCAGATTGACATCAGACTTTTCATCAGCAGCGTTAGAAGGGAAGACCACAACAGAGCAATGCTATCAAAATACTTTTCCACTTAGACTGACGAGGTTCAAAAGCAGTTTCTGTCACTTACTACTTGGATAATTTACTTAACTTTTTAGGCCTCAGTTTCCTTATCTGAGAAATGGGGAATAAAAGTAGTTCCTGCTTCATAGGGCTTTTCTAAGGATTAAATGAGTTACTTAACAGCAAATTCTTTTCAAATGCATATACAGTACTCACGAGAATTGACCATGTACACCTGGTCACACAGGAAGCCCAGGAAATTAAAAAATCTTTTTAACATCCAGATCATGCTTATTGACCATAATGCAATAAAATTAGAAATGGACAATAAACAATGGAAATTAAAAGATTTAGAACTGAATACATTGAAAGCATCATGATGCAGCCAAAGAAATACTCAAAAGGAAATGTGTAGCCTTAGGTACAGTGAAGTAGACTAAAAATAAAGTGAGCTTTCAGTAAAAGTGAAATATGAAATAAACCCAAACAAAGTAGGAAGAAGGAAATAATAAAGATAAATGAAGAAATTCATAAAATAAAAAGTAAAAAGGAGTGGATCAGTGAAACAAAATGCTGGTTCTTTGAAAAGACCAATGATCGATATACAATTGACATCCATGATCAAAAAAAGAGGGCACCAATAAATAACATCAGGCATAGGAAAGGAACATAACTAGATATAGAGGAAAACTTTTCAATGTATATTAGTGAATAAAGAACTTTTATAACATTGAAAACAAATAAAATGGACATGTTCATTTAAAAATATGAATGACTAAAATTGCCCTCAGAAATAGAAAAATCTGATTAAATCTACAAGTGTAAAAGAAATGTTAAATGCAGCTGAGGACCATTTACCACCCCATCCACCTGCCCAACTCTGTTCTCTTTCATTAAAACAACACCTGATAGTTTTAAAGATATGCCTACCAAAACTTCAGCGAATGTTATGTAAAATCATTCCAAAATGTAGCAAGAAAAAGAGGATTGAAGCTGATAAAGCAGATTTTAGCTTTATCTAAAATGTTCTAATCTTTGCAAAGGAGAATGCATTCAGGTATTATGAGTGTAATTTTAAAACAGTTAAAAAACAAACAAAAAAAAAACAGAAGAAAGAGAGATGAAGTGATTGACTCAAGGTTGCCCACCTGGGAAGAAAGCTTCAGCGTGTATCCACTTACCTGTTCCAGCATACAATGCAGTATCAAGGGCACAGAAATGAATTCTTCTGGAATTGGATTCAGCAAATCATTGTAATATCGCATGTCTACTTCATTTGTGATGACGTAAGCCACTGTAAAAGATACAAAATACCGCTGTTCAATTAAGATGTGTTCTCCGTTACTCCCATCAAAATTTCATCCACAGATTCAAACTCTGATCATGCACTGATAAATGCAGGATCTTGAGGTGGAGAGAGATGTGAAAGCAACACCAAGGACAGTCACTCCTCAAAGCACCAGCTCCTGGCACGGATCCTCCAGCAACAGGTTTCATACATGCCTGGTGGTGGTGGTGGAGCTGGAGCTTGCAGCTCTTCATATTGTTGTGTTCTCTTCTTTCCAGAGGTTACAGCAACAGTTTGTGGGGGCTAAAATAAGAATAATTAAAAAAACAATTGAAACATCCAGCTGAGAGATGCTTTCATCCAATGCTGGTATGATGGGACTCTGACGGGATTCTGGGATTCTGAGATTATATGATTATGTTCACGCCACAAAATCATTTGCTAATATTAGGATCAAATAAATGGGTTTTGTCTGAGGAAGGAAAGAAATTAATGGGTATGGACACTTTTCAGTTTTTCCTAACAGAGCCCACTGAGAAATTGCCAGGAAAGAGATGGGAAGCTGGGGCATCTTCTCTTCTCTTCTGTGTCACCCCGGGGTGACACAGAATCATGCCATTCTCCCTCTAAGAATCCTTCAATGGTTCTCCCACAACCTTCAGGATAAAACCCAAACTCTTGAGCTCAGCACCAAAGAACATTCTGGCTCCCGCCTTTAGAGCTCGTATTGCTGCTCTCCACTTTGCATGTATGACCTGGGAGCACTGCCCTAGCCCGTGGTGTGGTCCTGGACGCAATACTTCTTTTCTTTGACCTCCATGTCTTTGTACGTCTTTGCCCCCTTCTTGAGAATACCACTCTGTCCCTCTCCCCAGTCAGGTTTTGCCCAGGCAATTCATCCTCAGCCTTCAGCACATCACTTACCCTGCCTGGTAACATCTTTCCGACTCCCGTCTCTCCATCCTGCTCTACTCAGGAGCAGGTTAGGTGCTGTATTTATATCTTCTCCTGAAAGCTCAGCTGACTCTCCTCACAATGCTCATTATGCTAAATTGAAACCACCTTTGCCTTGACTGCCATTCCCCTTTAAAGGTTAACCACAATGAGGACAGAGGATGGGTCTTGTTCATTATATTATCGCCAGCACCTGGTACGGTTCCAGCACAGGGTAGGTGCTAAAATAACATGGTGATTAAGTTATCAGTAGCCCTCCTTGTTCCAGATGTTATTTATTGCTCCATGGCTGAAAAGTGGGTTCTATCATCCCCTCTGTGTGTGGCAGGTAGTTGGGGGTTTCAAAAAGCTCCCATCACATGGATGCCCCTTAATGCTGTGCCTGGGGGCCTGGATCCCACCCTCACCCATTAAATCCCAGCAGGCAGTGTTCCCTTGCTACCAGTATTTATGTGATTTTTTTTTCTTCATGTTTTATAAATGTGAAAATTAAGTTGTTCAGCAAATCATTCGGCAAACTAAAGACATTCTAGCATATGCCCACCTCAGAAGTCAACGTAGCTTCTAAGATAGGTTTCTCACTAACCACCTGTGGGACGTTAATAAGCTGCATGTTTTCCAAATAGTGCTGGTGCTGCCTTTTCCAATCCAGGCTGTCGTACATCAAACAGGAGATATTTTCAAAAATGTTGGTGCCCAATTCCAGCTACAGGTGAGAGAATTCATGACAATTAGTCCTTAGTTTCATATTGTTGGAATCAGATGCATGATTTGTATCGCCCTTATAGCCAAACCTATCACTTTTTACAGGGAAGCCCTTCCCCAGCTGGTCCCCAAACCACTGAATCCCAGTCACGGTGACCAAGTCTTCATTTGCTGAACCCTTAGGGCCCTTCTTGTTGACCACAATGCAGACTGTTCCCTTTGGAGGGCCTATGGCTGCCTAGTATTTTTAAGAGCCTAATTAATGCTTCAACGAGGCGATTCATTCATTTCAGCAATGTGGCCTATTTTCTAGGTATCTAGGTATCTCCATTCCTAAAGCAACTCATTAGATAGGTAATTTCCATATCCTCAGCCCAAGACAAGCTGGGGATGAGCTCTTGCTTGGCGACAGACACAAGAATCCCAATGGCAATCACCCTCTTGGTTTTGCACACCATCCCCACAGGTCCACTGCAGTATGTGTGCAATCAGGATTTCTTCCTTTCCTCACCTGTGCTACCTTTAGGGAAAAAAACCCTAAGACATCCTGGTAGACTAGTACTACTATAATACCCACAAGTTTTATGATCTGGCAAGCGGGTTATGGATCAGATACCTCTATTACCTAGGCTTTCATTTCCAGAAGTGGAAAAGCACTGTTAGCACTAGGTGTGTCTGCTTGAAAGCAAAGAAGGATTAAATAGGCTCCTCCTATGTCCCAGCCACAGCGGTAAGGTAGAGCGAGAAAGCACCTGGTGGGAGCCAGTGAATCACTGTCTGGTGTGAGACCAGGGAAGTGCCAAACCTCACCCATCTGCACAGCACAGCTGTCAGTCTGGACTTCATGTGTCCCCTCTAAGACTGAGAATTCTTCAGTTAAGCTTCAAGCTGATATTCTTTGCCCACATTCTGGCATATAAACACATTTTTGTTTGTTTCTATTTATAAGAAATATAGTAAAAACTTCTGCCCTATTATCCCTTAGGGTAACTAGCTAATTTCTTTTTAAATCAAATAGCAACTCACATGTTAAAGGCCAGAAAATTATTTCAGCAAGCAAGGGCTTAACTTGAGATGTTGCAGATGTCGTTCATAGGCAGTTAGCACTTCTTGATGGGCATTTATTTGATATAAAGCTTTCGTTACCTGGGTTCAGCAGAAATACAGCTTGCCTGCTTGCAGCCAAGGGTACTAATGCTTTCCTTCTTCCAGAGAGGAAGAAGGACTACGACTACTTGGCTGGCTCCTGGCTTGGATATGAGGCCATTATCAACTTACAGATATAGCTGAGAGTTGGATACCATGTATCTACACCATGTATTTAGGCTACTCGTATTAGAAATGGGTTTATTACTTTTATATTTCATAAGTAATCCCAAGTTTAAAATGAATTTTGATCTTCAGTATTAAATCCAATGGCCTTTTCTTCTGTAACCCAAGTCTATTACTGAATTGCTTTCAAGGCTTTCTTTCCCTGTCATCCTCCATGCTGGGTTGTTCACTCACAAACCATACCTTACAGAGGCATGCCTTGGCCTAAAAGTCTCCTGCAGTTGGACCCAGACTGCAGCCCTAGCGTGAAGGAGATGTTCAATAAATATTTTCAAAGTGACCGATAGAAGAGAAGATCGGTGTGTCCAGTTGGGCAGCAGAGCTAAGTGGTCTCATTCCTCACTTACCTTCATGGCCCAACTAGAGACCCTAGACATTAATCCTCTAGTTCTGAAGTCAGTATTTCAAGGAAGCTGATACTATTTTTTTCAACATGAAATTTATGAACTTTAACTGCCATTTAAACTCTTCCACTCTATTTTTAAAAAGGAAAATATAGTCACATTTACTGTCTTTAAAAATGGAGGGATTAAAATCTTCTGATGAACACTAAGTTGTTAACACCGGAATAAGAAACAGGATGCTGGGAATGGTGCTGGGTCTCTTGGAGCTGCAATTGTGTGCCTTGCTGTTCACATCTATGTACTGATGATGCAACAGAATGTCTTCTACCTTGGGCTCAATGCTCATCAGCTATTCTCAGTCTATGCCTGGGGAGTAAATAAGACACATGGAAGGCAGCTCTAGTTAGAGCAGGAGCAAAAGGTTCTCGGTTTGAGGCAGCCTTAGAAGACTCTTGGTATTGCCTCCTCTGAATTAGGATTCAAGATCTGTATGGCTGGGATCTCCTATGCCTTATTGAGCCAAAATTGCATATAAGTTCTTTACAAGGTATGTGGCTAGAACTTGGCCCAAATGAGAGAAGGACTGTTTCCACAAAACTTAAATTTGTGGATGCGGGTTTTTAAGTTAGGCATAGATTTTTATGTTCTCGGGAGAAGAGCTGGTCTATCATAGAGCAAGAGTAGAAAGCTGTCTTTCGGATGGTGTTTCAGGATCCCAGGGATATGACCTCTTTCTCAAACATATCTCACGTTTGCTGGGCATAATCTGGAATTCCAATAAAATAGGATGGAATAGTCATAGTATGACGGTACCTGGTATGCCAGTATCTCTGGGATAGAGAAACACGGCCCAACTTAACACGAAGTAGTAGAGGACAGATGGACTCTTTTCTGAGCTCAGGTTTAGAGGCAGGGAAGTGAAAGACAAAGCAGGAAGGAGGAAGATATCTAGATGAAGGAGTGGGACGACACAAAGCAAAGGGAGTCCACAGTAGCCAGTTTTGCCTACAACAAGCTCTGCCTTCAGCCACAGCTTTTCTGTGTTCAGCATTGTTTCCACATATAGGTCAAGGCTTATATTTATTCTTACTATTGCCAAGGTATCAGACTTAAGTGTTCTGTTTCTACGTGGTGACATCTAATGCCTTATGTTGACAGTCTTTGTAACTCAAACTGATCTCTCCATTGCTACTTATTCAAATCCTGTCCATCCTTCAAGGTTCAGATCTAGGCTTCCCTCCTCAGTGTTTTCATTTACTTCACCCCGTGCTCATCCATTTCAAGGTAACAGAAGCAGGGACTCTCATAGTGAGAACTGTCCATGCTCCAATCCACGGCCGTGGGCAGCCTACCCTTTGGCTCGGAAACTGCTCCAGGCTTTGATGTCATTCTCCTCCTCCTAGACAGTCAGGTTTGGTTGTTTGTTTGGCAGCTACCCACAGTCATTGTCCACAGACACCTATCCCCCTCCTCCACCCTGCTTTTCCCAGCTCCCTTCATGGCATACTTGATGTGGTCCATCTCCAAGATTCTGTTTTCAGTTCAATTCCCTTTAATGCTGATATATATCACCCTGCAACACTCCTGGGCTCCTGTTTGTTGGGACAGGGTGTCAACCAGAAAGAGACCTGAGAGGTCTCTTTTTTTACAACAGGAATGCCTGGATAACTTCCCCAACAATGATAAATAGTTACTCAACGTTCTTTTTAAAAACACCCTTATGTATTTAGCATTTGTTACTTTTCAAAGCATCCTATGTCTTCCTTTTTCTGAATTAACAGGAAACTTAGAGTGTGTTTCACATAACACATAGGTGCGTGGCACCTTGAACACTGCCTCTCTGTTTCACGGTCTTGGTCTTGCCTCTCTGCGAGCACCTCAATAGCAGGGGCCAATAAATACTCTCAGGAAATGTCTACTAACTGTTGGGCTGGGATCAAGTCATTCTATTAAGATAGACCTTGCTAGGAAAATACATGAAAAATACAATTTGGGCAATAAAAGCAAGGGCCTAGAAGAACAATGTTTTGAACTGATACCTAAAAAAAAAAAAAAGACAATGTAATTTGACAAATTGTAAAATTTACTATTTTCACAATTAATGTATATTAAGACTCTACTGCCTAGAACATCGTTAAGGTATGAAGCAAAGCCACGTCACCAAATAAAATAATTACCATCCTTTATCTTCATCTCATTTTATTCCTTTGTCATTAATTCATACACTAAAAGATGAAGAATCAGGCTATAGCCATTATTGGACGTTCAATGTGATCACTGTCTTGAAGATAAAGGAACCTATAGCACAAAGCCTTCTCTGTAGACAGTGATTAATAAATATCTGTGGAATGATTGAATGGAGTAAATGGAACCACAGTGTCACATGTTCAAACCAGTCACTCTCATTAATTCGTGTACTAACCAACATCTCACTGTCCGACCAGTCACAAGGAAACTTGTCAGCCTTGACCATGTATTCAAGCCGAGCGACATCAAAGAGATTTGTTTCCGGTTTCTCATTATTCAGGATTGGTTCCAAGTACTTCCAGAAGATTTCAAGTTCTTTTATGTCGTTCTCTTTCTTCAATTTTTCAGCTTCTATATCTAATAAGAGCAACATGTTTATACTACAAAATGAGTGTCGAATTTCTTCCCACTTTAAGTGTTCGTGGTGAGTCATATGCATTGCATGATGTCTGTACAGTACTAGAAAATGCAAATAAAGAAATGTAATTTTGAGAAGTGTTTGGACCTAGACTAGATAATTAAACATCAGAGGATTTTACTCCTGAAATTGTTATTAACTATGAGCTTTTGCCACCCCTTTATTTTATAGTTGAGGCCCAGAAAGATTATAAGGTCACACATTTGGGGAGCTAAAAATGGTCAATACTTCCATCGCTCTGAGATTGTATCTATATAGGAGCAGTTTTTCTGCCAGATCACTTTTTGACTATTTTAGCATTTGTTTGCTGCGTAACTGGTTAGAAATGCAGTAGATCCAGTTCTCTTTCCCACGTGGGTAAAAACAGACTGGATCCATGATTTCTGCTTCAGTTAACTTTTGGTCACATTGAAATAGCTACTGGCTTCTCTGGGCATTTGTGCTCTGACTGTATAAAATAATGACAGTTTTCCATAAAGTTACACTTGAAAATTTGTCTGACATGGTTTGGTTTTTCCATCTGTAACTAAATAGGTTCTACTACTAAGATCTCACTATTCTACTGTAAAGTCTCTTTTTCTATAATTTTATTTTTATATATTAAATATTTTTAACAGAAAGGCTACGGAGCTTATGCAGCATTTTCTCACTGACTTGAATAATAAGTTATTGAATGTTACAACTAGCCTTTGAGATAGAAATAGTTAGGTTTGAATCTCAACTCTTTTACATAATATCTGCCTCTAGACAGAGTCGTTTTTGGTAAAATGGAAATAATAAAACATACTTCTGAGGGTTGTCATGGAAACTACATGAATCAACACACTTAAAGCCCTTAGCATTGAGCCTAGTCCCAAGGCCTGTGCCCAATAAATGGTAGCTATTATTATTATCAGGGGTAGCCATTTCTAACCTGGAACAGCAATTTAAAAAATATTGTGTTATAGAAATCCAGATACGGCTGTATAGGTTACAAAGCCCTGTGAAAGGATATTACTAATAAATAACAAAGAAGTGCAATAGCATATGAAAAAAAGAGCTTGGACTTCCAGGTCACACAGGCTTATATTGCATCCTAATTTTACTATCTGAAGTAGACAGTAGACTCTGTTCCCATCCCACAGAGGGAGTCTAGTACAATTCCCTTAGATGAAGACCCTGAGGTCTGAATAGTAGTGCAGTATAGTCATGTAGTGGCTGAAGAGTAGTGTAGGTGGGACTTCATCCCACAGCTTCCTGGTCTAAGGCCTGGAAGATAAGCGTCCCCTCTGATTTATCAGAATAAGCCAGTAGCAAATCTGAGCAAGAATCCAAGGCTATGACTTCTCTTGGGCCATTTGGTGACTGTGGCTTCTGGCAGAATAGGTTATCTACAGATGATCCATCCCACTCATGCTTTAGGTAAAAGTTATAGAGCAAAATTCCTGAGAAATGTAGTTGGACAACCAAGTCTATGTTCTCTGTGGCTACACAGGGATAGAAACACAGGGTATGATTAGAATTTGCAAAATTTACAACACCTGGCTAGTGCAAGTGGCATAAATAGCAACTCAAAGTCTCGAAAGGATTTAATAACATATGTATTGTATGACTATGCTTTGGGCAGAAAATTGTATTTGTACTTTAAGGACAGTGGGTAATACTGAAGGATTCAGTAAGTTGTGTAGCAGACTGCATACCTTCTGGCTGAAGAAGACTTTCCTGCTGCTGGCTAACTGCTGCCAGGTGTGTCTGCAGAGGTTCATAATTCTCTGATGATATTTTAATCACGCTGCTTATGGGAATGCCGAGCTCAGTCATGATCACTAATAACTGAGGATTGTTGAAGCCCACAACTATAATGTAATGCTGGGCACCGTCATCTGGCTCATCGTCTGTTCAAAATACCGTAGAGAAGAGCAGCCGTCATTTTAAAAGAGAACAGGTTGCACTCAGCCAGTTCAATGGCTCTATACGTTATGCATGCGTTTATCACCCCTCGGGCTTGCCAAAAGCAGTCCGGTTGGCTGGAATACAGTCATGTTGACTGGTTTTCATTATTGCCCTTCCAGTAAGAAGGCTGTGGCCATTTTACAAAATATTAAATCACTTTTGCAAATGAGACATAGGCGTAATAGGAGGACAAACATACAGAGGGCCTGTCGTCATGGAAAATGTGTGCTTGGGCTTTTCTAAAAAGAAAAAGTCTAGGCTGTAATTTTTCTTGGTTCTAATCTCTTTTGAGCAACATCTGGCTTTACTCCTGAATTACAAGTAGCTGCAGCTTTGTGGTATTTTATATGCAGAGGTGTTTACAGAAGAGGGAAATATTGAATATGAACAAACTCCCTACCAAAGCATACTGTGTGTTTATGTCAATAGGTGTGCATGCTGAGTATGGGTTATGTAGCAACTATATATTTATTGAATTCAAGTTAAAAAATATATATTGCTCACTTTCCTAAAATTTTTCTCCTCAATTTTGTCCTGGCTATACTGTTCTATAAGTGTTAAAACATGAGTTTATATTAGAATGTGAGATTCTGGGGGGTGAGAATAACTGTTGTACTTTAATATCAATACTAGATGGTACACGAAAACATTACGTCTCACAATGGTTCCTCAAGATCAGTTTAAAAATAGAGCAACAGATGCACAAACTTTTGATCTTCAAGTAGTGATTTTTCTTCAGCTACTAAAACAAATCAGTATTGATACTGCTTACGGAATCCATAATATAATTGCTTCTATGTCTAGTGGGTTTAGAGCAGAGATATATTAGGGGAGTCAAACTGTCAAAGGATGTGAAGAGGTGCCATCTCATTTAAATACGATGCAAATAAAAAACAGTAGCTCCACTTGGGTTCATGGGAAGGTGGCAATGAATTACTCATAGATGCCCAAGTCAAATAATTTTTTTATATCAATAATCTAAATGAAAGAAAATTCTGGTTGTTCTATCTAGGACAGATAGTGGCAGAAGCTGAGGCCAGGAAGCTACATGCTCTGTGTCACAAATTAACAGGTCTGATTTTATTACCACTGTGTTTCACTCGTGACAATAATCACTTTTTACTTTGCCTTATAAGCGTTTCTGACTTTCTCAAATGTTCCCAACAAGATAGTAAGCTCCTCGGTGGCACAGTCAGCTAGTTAATTCATCTTTTATCTGCACTATGAAAATGTGCCTATAGCAAGACACATGCTAAAGAAATATTGGCTGAAAACAAAAATTAATTGCAAATAGAAATATTTTTCTATTAGGGTGTCATGGGGAGTATAGGATTTATGCTTTTAAAAAGGTGAGGGGCTTCCCTGGTGGCGCAGTGGTTGGGAGTCCACCTGCCGATGCGGGGGGCGCGGGTTCGTGCCCTGGTCCGGGAGGATCCCGCGTGCCGTGGAGCGGCTGGGCCCATAAGCCATGGCCGCTGGGCCTGCACGTCCGGAGCCTGTGCACTGCGGCAGGAGAGGCCACAGCGGTGGGAGGCTGGCGTACCGCAAAAAAAAAAAAAAAAAAGGTGAAAAGGCTGGGGAAGATTAAGCATAGTGGTTGGAATGATTTTTCAAGTTTGTAGGTCATCAGGCAAGAAGTGAAAGGAGCATCTTACTGACCAATGTAATGTTTGGTGTCATCCTCTTCTCCCCTTCTTACTAACTGGGTGGTCTTTTTTACTGCTGTGTTTGCCTCAGGCTGGTCCTTTCCCTTTCCTTTGGCAACCTTGGCAATTGGGGACTTTTTCTCCTTGGGAGATTTTGCTTTCCCTTTATCCGTTTCTACCTTAAATCTGTCTTCTATCACCTGGAAAGACAGAATACTTTTGATTAAACCATACACTGAGCAGGCAATGGCTTTTCTACTGTCAGGTAAATTAAACCTTTATTTCATTCAGTCACTCCTTTACTCCCTGATTCATTCTTCAAGCCAGGAGAGTGGAGATTCCAGGTTGAGCCTAAGCTGTGAGAAGGCACATCAAGCACAAAGACTAGAGGGGTGGATGCTAGGAGACTGTCACACACACACACCTTTCTGGAAGGGAATTCATCTTAAAGGAGCCCCCCTTGGCCTAATAAACAACCTCAGTTAGTGGCTGGCAGGGAGAGTGGTGGATTCTGAGTACATTGTGATGGCAGGTACTTAGGGCTTATCAAGTAGCCTAACCCTGGGGTCTCTATCTGGGTCTAACAAAGGTTTTCTTTTCAAACAATTGCCAAAACCTTTGTACATTATGCCATAATGTAATTACACTTTCCATTCATGTGTTATAAATACATATAGGTTGAGTTCATTGAAATGACGTGGTAGTATAGGACCATACAGAAGATCCAGAATATGCTTACGTTATTTATTTTTCCCATGTTCAACAAAATTGGGCACAAAAATAACTAAATTACTGTAGCAACATTGGGGGTTCTGTATTTTCCTGAGGTCGTGAAACCAAATTTGAAGGACTCAGTCCTAAGACATTAGAGACGTTAGAGACAATAAGATATATTGCTTTGGCACCAAGCTAACAGAAGGTAGCACAGGAGGGGAGAGGAGCGTCTGCCTCTTCTACATGGCTTCTGGATGTTGATGGTTCCAGAGAACCCAGTTTTTGGTTTCTTTTTAATCTTTTTTGCCACTCCGCATGGCATGTGGGATCTCCATTCCTCGACCAGGGATTGAACCCACGCCCCCTGCAGTACAAGTGTGGGGTCTTAACCACTGGACTGCCAGGGAAGTCCCAAACCCAGTCTAGCTGTAGCACCTGGAGGAAGCATCAGAGGTGCCCACGGACCCTCCGTGCATGCCTGGCACCTGTGGCTCCAGTGGTGGGGAAACTCGACCTCCCCACCACCTGCTCCTCAACAGAGGGAAAAAGCAGTGGAGGCTGCAGATGTCACTAATGGCCTTGGATAGAGGCAGCAAGGAAAGCACAAGGTAAAGTACAGAGGTATGAAAAGCCCCAGTGTTTCTCTCTGCACCAGATACAAATTGGCCCATAAAAATAGGGTTGGCATATGCTAATGCATATATATGGAATCTAAAAAAAATGGTACTGATGAACCTAGTGGCAGGGCAGGAATAAAGTTGCAGACGTAGAGAATGGACTTGAGGACACAGTGGGGAAAGGGGAAGCTGGGATGAAGTGAGACAGTAGCATTGACATATATACACTACCAAATGTAAAATGGATGGCTAGTGGAAGCTGCTGCATAGTGCAGGGAGTTCCACTTGATGTTTTGTGACCACCTAGAGGGGTGGAGTAGGGAGGGTGGGAGGGAGGTTCAAGAGGGAGGGGATATGGGGATATATGTATATATGTATACATATAGCTGATTCACTTTGTTGTACAGCAGAAACTAACACAACATTGTAAAGTAATTATACTCCAACAAAGATGTGGAAAAAAAAATAGGGTTGAACTCTATTCCCTTGAGCTCCTACTCTACTGGGGAAGAAAGAGAAAAAAGCACATGAACAGAGAAACAAAAGTATGACTGAAAATTTTCATGAATTTTATGAAGGATAAAATCCAATGTAGTAATAGACACACAATTCACCACTTGCTAGTAAGCTGGTGATGGAAGGCCTCTGAGGGAGTGACATTTGAGTGAAGACCTGAAGGATGAGGAGCATCCATGTGAGAAGCAGGGGAAAGGTGAAGTGTGTGCCAGAGGCCCTGAGTTATAAAGGAGATGGGTATGCACAAGGAACTGAAAGGAGGTGAGTATAGCAGGAGAATAGTGGGCAAGGGAGAGAGTGGCCAGGATGAGGCGGGGAAGGTAGGGCATGGGCCAGGTCTTCCAGGGCTTTGGTGGGGGCTGGTTCACGAGTTTATATTTTATTAAAAATGCATTGGAAAGACCATAAAGGGTTTAAATGGAGGACTACTGTGATTTTGCAAGATAGGAAACCAGAAGACCAGTAAGGAAACTCTAGCAATAGTTCAGATAAGACCTAAAAGTAACTCAGTTTAAAGTGTTGGTAGAGTGGAGAAATGTAGATGGATTTAAGATCTATTGTGGATGTTGAAATTACAGGGGTTGAAAGATTAGAGACAAGGAATGAAGGAGGAGGAAACAACGATAATGCTCTGGAGTTAGTTTGAATAACAAGTTGGTTGATGGCACCACTCCCACTCACAGAGACAGAAGCATTGGGGTGAGAAATAATTTTTACTTAAGGTGGGCAGACTATTCAGAAAGATCTTGTTAAATCCGAGATGCTCCTGAGATGACAAGGAGACAATTGAATACACATGTTCTCCTCTCAGAAGAGAGATGTGGCTGGAGTTACAAATTCAGGTGTGGGTAACATAGAGACAGTAGTTAACTGCACGGGAAGAGATAAGACCCCCTGGGGAAAGAGGTCTCAAGAAATATGAGAATTGAACCTGAGATCATGCTGGAAACTCCAATACTTACCAACTGGGTATAGGAGGGGATGTGGGTAAAAGAGAGAAGTGACTTAGAAGGTAGGAAAAATTACAGAGTATGCAGCTAGAGAACCAAGGGACTGAAAAGTATGGGTAGTTATAGGCGACATTATGGGAGCAGTTATGGTGGAGTGTGGAGGTAGTGAACACAGAGGCAGGAACAGTTGGGTGACCACTTGTGTGGACAATGGTTTCAAGAAGCTTCCTTGTGAGCACTATGCACAATAGCCAAGACATGGAAACAACCTAAATGTCCACAACAGATGAATGGATAAAGAAGATGTGGTGCATATATACAGTGGAATACTACTCAACCGTAAGAAAGAACGAAATAATGCCATTTGCAGTATGGACGGACCTAGAGATTATCATACTAAGTAATGTAAGTCAGAAAGAGAAAGACAAATACCATATGATATCACTTATATGTGGAATCTAAAATATGGCGCAAATGAACCTATCTATGAAACAGAAACAGACTCATGGACATAGAGAACAGACTTGCTGTTGCCAAGGGGGATGGGGTGGGGGAGGGAGGGAGTGGGAGTCTGGGGTTAGCAGAGGTGAGCTATTATATAGAGAATGGATAAACAATAAGGTCCTACTGTATAGCACAGGGAACTAGAATCAATATCTTTTGATAAACCATATTGGAAAAGAATATTAAAAAATGCATGTATATATGTATAACTGAATCACTTTGCTGTATAGCAGAGATTAACACAACACTGTAAATGAACTATACTTCAACAAAAAAGTAAAAAACAAAACTAATGCAAATGCATTAAAAAAAAGAAAAAGAGAACAGCCTTTAAAGAAAAAAAAAGATGTTTGCTTGTAAAGGGGAACTGGGGGATCTGAGATTGTTCACTGGATGAGTGGGCAGAAGGGGAGTATAACATCAAACTATGTACGTATGTAAGTAAATCAGGAGATATTGTGTTTGCAGGCTGATGGAATGATCCAGAAGAGAGGGAGACATTGAAAACATGGAGGAAACTAAAGTCCTTAAGAAGAAAAGATGGGATAAGATGAACAGAATGTGTCAATAACTGGACTTTGATAGGAAGAAAGGCAATTTCTCAGTTTAATGAAAGAAGCAAAGAGGGGATGAGTGGCTGGGTGTAGGTGCAAGAAGGAGAGAGGCCTTGATGGTGTTGGGGGAGTGTTTCAATGTTTTCAAGTGAAGGATGAGGCAAGGTTATCATCTCAAGATGGGCAGGTATGAGGTAGGAGTTTTGACTAGAGAAGATAATGTGAGTCATCTCAGAAAGTGGGAGAGCAAGCTTACTGAAGAAATATGGTAGAACTCTCTGCCAATGCGGAGAGTTTATTGGAAATTTTGAGATTGTTCACTGAAAATGAAACCAGAGCCCAAATCAGTGCCCCTGACTCCAATCAGCTCGGAGGTACTGGTAAGACTCATGCAATTAGGCACTCTCCCAGCCACACCTTGGATCATGGTGAGTCCACTAAAGGGAAGAACACCGGTGCAGCTGTGAGGTGGACAGCTAGCCTCACCACAGAGAAGTCCCAACTTGGCCAAAAAAAATCTGCCAGAAACTTCTACAGCTATCATTTGAAATAAAATCGCAGGGTGATCTTTAGAACTGAAAAGAAGAAACTGTTTTAGATTAAATTATTCTAAAGTTCACCTTCATTCATTTCATTCAACTTTATACATGCATTCATATTCCATCATTCCAAAAAACACTTCCTGACTGCAGTGGACATTTGTGTCCCAGTAAGGCAGTAAAAGGGCCCTCTGGCCCTGCAGGCTCTCCTAGGTGGGGTGTAGGACCTGTGCAGACACATAGCTCTCATTCCTTTGGAGTCTCTCTAGCAAAGATTGGGTTCTACAAGGTAAGCAACTTCCTGAGCCCTTTCTCCTGTAAGGTTTCTTAGGATCCTAGAGAAAACGAGGCTGATCACAACCAAAATTTCAAAGGAAGTGGTAACTTAGCAGAGACTCAGCTATACAGTATGATACGTGCTTTCTAGACGTCATCATCTTTAATTTGTTCTCACAAAGCAACATGCCAAATGGGTAATTATTCCCATTGTATAAATTAAGACCCACAGTTTCCCTCACAAGCACACAGCTGTGGTAGAGACACAAGTTGGTGTGACTCCAAACCTCAAACTCATTTTATTTCCATGGTTCTCCTGTAGCCTCAGCCTTCGACGTCCTTGCAACCTTCTTCTCCATGCTTGTCTGCCCTCTCTCTACTCCATCTTTCCAAGGGCTGAATAATACTAGCTGAATGCTCTTCTGTTTCTCCGTGTGCTTCACTTCCCTCAGCTCCTCTTTCTGCTCAGTGCCCTCTTTCCCTCTCTTTCTTTTTGCCTTTGCATTCCCTTAGCAAGGTCAAACTTGGTACCCTGGAGAGAAGCATCTTTTAAACTAATTTCCAGTAACACGGAAATTAGCAATATTGATCTCCCTCCTTTCACAAAAGCATTTAAAAAGTACTTCTAAATCCTGATTTACTTCTTTAGGTATGTTTTTAAATTCTAAAAATAATCATTATTGAAAAATTGGAAAAAAACATAAAGAACTTACAAAAATCACAATTCCACCATCCAGAGAAGATGAGTGAAGAGGCTATTACAATGCATTCTTTCAAATTATGTTTAGGCGTCATTTTAATGTAATCATTATTGTTGTCTCTATATAACCTAGTGTTCTGCATTTTCCATTTAACAGTGGATGTATGTTTAACTGGTAGCACATCAAGAAGTATTGCTATGTAAAGTATTTCTCATAGCGACTATATATGCGATTTCCTGGTGTGCAGAGACACTAAATGGTAGAGAACAGAAGCAAATGGAAGCACCTGGGTCCTCCTGGGTGCCAGGGGCAGGCAGAGAAGTCCTTGGTAAATTTCTGAACATGTTCTTTGCCCTACCTAGTCCCCACTACTCCCCTGTGCCTGACTCTAGTGGTGGTCTCCCTACTCCTCTCCTGTATCCAGTCTGTATCTCCCAACCTCCACACCTGATCTGAACCAGGACAGTCCCTTTGTTCCTCTGCTTCTGAACAATCATTGACTACTTGGCCCCTTAGAATTCTACTCTGGTCAAAAGGTCCATCCTTTTCTACTAAGCCCCAGTTGCAGGAAAATCACCTCCTATCTCCTTCTCTTTCCCTCTCTTCTCTCACATTCTGAATAAGCCCCTCCCCTCTATGGGTTTACATCTTGGGATTTGAGGGCAGGAGCGGGGAGAAGTGAACCAGGTTTGCTGAGCCCCCTCTTAAATCATAAGCTAAAATTTGTTCAACACCAACCTCTTTTGCCTTTCTTGCTTTTGGGTAGCATAACATGCATGTTCCCATTTAGGGTCATCTACTTATAACTGAAAGAACTCAGAGGAAACTCTTGCCAATTCAAGATAAAAATTTAGGAGGTGTGTATCTAACAGGCCCCTCTTTCTACCGTGTTTGGGGAACACATGCTCCCCAGCATATGAAGGGAGAGTCAAATTCATAACAGAGTACATTTTCTTTAAAATGCACTGTGTACCAAAAGCATCTGGATGCCTCCTCCTCCTGTGGGAAGGCTTTGGGTAGGCATGGAGATTTTTTACCAGTTAAGCTACATAGCAGATGTGGGGCTTTTGTCTTAGCAACAAACAAAAATGTATTAGGGTTTCACACACTCACTTGAGTATCACGTGACACCTACCTAGAATCTTGTTATTCTCACCTCTTAAAGGGAAAAATACAAAATTATCCCTCTCTGGAATTGGGCAACCTAGTTATTTGATGCTTCAAAAATATTTTAGACTGTATTTTATTTCTAAATTACTTCTTAATACCAAAATTCAAATACCTCGATGGGTATTCATTCTGTTGTTCTTCACAGTGAAAGAGAAGTAAATGGTAAAAGTCAGTGGAACCGGTGGTAAATATCTATACTTCCTCTTACTTTTATAGATAATAGCACATCTACATATTTGTTTATAACTTTGGTTTCATATGTGTTCATACTTTGTTTGTGTTTCATACTTTGTATTTCATAAGATTCCCACAATAATATTATTAAGGATATAGATAAGAAAAGATGTCACGGCAGTTAAATGACTAAGTCACTCCACTATTATGTGACTTATGAGAAACAGGGTCTATCTTCTGAGTGCTACTCAGTTCTCTTTCAAGATATCACTCTATCTCATAAATAATCTATTGGTCACAGATGATGAGAGGACAATAGATGGACTGAAAGAAATGTATGGTGTCAAGTAAGTTTGAGAGACAATAGATGAAACAATATTAAAGAGATTTGTTTTCATGAAACTCCTCCATCTTTAATAAGCTAATATAAAGTTAATTTGAACAGGGGGTCATTTGTTATCTTTTTTAATGCAGAACTGGGTTTAAATGGTTCCAGAACCTATTTTGGAAAGAAAAGGTTGTAGGAACATTTGGGGGCCCAATTAATCCATTTCTATAAATGTATGTTAAGGAAATTATCCAAAATATGAAGAATTGTATACAGTAAGGTTGTTCATCACAACACTGTTTATTATGAAACAACACGGAAATAATGGAAATGTTCAACAATAAAGGAACTTTAAGAAAAGTATGGTAGTCAATAGAACGTCACCTAGCCAATAATAACAATAGATGTGGATGCTGTGATAATGAGAAAAAAATATGGTATATTTTAATTGAAAAAAACTGGATTAAAATTTCTTTTTACAATGATTACAGCTATGTAAAGAAACAAATCCGCAGAAACAAAGGAAATATACCAAAATGTTAACATTAGTTATAATAGGGTTATGGCATTATGAACATTTTGTTTTTCCTTTTCTATATTTTCTATTTCTTTCCCCTCCCTGCTTACCTGCCAAATAGAAAATATAATGTATGGGACTGAGTTAGGAGTTTGCTTTTCTAGAGAGTGGCTGAGGTGTAGAAAACGTAAGCAAACGAATATACTGGGTTCACTTGACCAAATGATGCAATCTAAAGATTGCACAAAGTCCTGGGGTGCCACACTGCCATCTTCAGGGTGCAATTCTTCATCCACAGACTCAGAACATGGCCCTGTCTGTGTGTGGTGGTGGTGAGGGGGTGGGTCTGATGTCTACCTGATGTCTGTCTCCTGCACGATCCTACGTGATTTAGAGGTTTTAGCACCCGACCAGCCAATGCTATCCAACTTCAACATCCAGAAGGGCAGAGAGAAGGGCTAAGGATGTTTGAAATAATTCCAGGAAGTTTCTTTCTAAGAGATTCCACCAGAGACCAGCTCATTTCTGGGCAGGGGGGTGGGACTGGATAAGAAGTCAGGATTCCCTTGGGAATTGGTGGTTGGTTAGCTCGGTGCCCTTTGTCTTTGGTGGACTTTGTTCCTTTCTCTGACCAGTCCCCCCCGCTTAACCTCAGGATGTTTTATGAAACATGGAATTACATGATATAATTAGCAAGTTGGTAGATCCTACTGAGCAAAGCCATTTGCTCTTTCAAAGAAGCATCCCTGGGAAGTTCTCTACTGATTGTGAGCCAAGAGTGCTGTTTTGCGTAATTATTGAGACACACTCAGAAGGGGTATGTACAGTGGTTAAGAACGTAATCTTAGAGTCTGACAGTTCTGGATTTAAGTCCTGAGTAGCTATTTAGCCTTGGGAAAGTTACTTAGCTTTTCACACCCTCAGTTTCCCCATCTGCAAATCGAGAATAATCCGCTGTAACTCATAAAGTCATTTAAAGCATTAAACGTTAAAACATATGTAAAGAGCTTAGTATAGTGGGAAGCAGTCAATAATGGTAGCTAATTACTATTATTAGCTGCTGTAACTGTAGCTATTTGTATTTCAAAATACTGCTCTATTTTAAATGTGTGTGTTTCTTTACATTTTTCCTGAAGTCTGTAAAAAGGTTTCATTAATTAATAGCATCCCAATTAGGAAAGCTCTGCTCTAGTTTACAGATAAGCCAGCCAGGGAATCATTTATAATTTACCCTGAATTGTTGAATTTTGTAGCTCTTCAGATCCAACAGTTTTGTTGGTAGTATCCTCATTTCGATAATCCAGCCTCAAAGAATTCCATCCAGTTAGTGAGGCAAGTTATTCCTTTCCTGAAACCACACGGGTCCCTCTAAACTGAGTTTCTGCTCTTCCTCTGTTTGATTTCTTAGAATAGTTTCTGAAGATTTTAACCACAACTGAATCAAAACTAACCAGCCTGTAATTTCCTGGTATGTCCCTATGGCCTTTCTTTTAAAACAAAACACACATACAAAATGGCATTACATTGGCTGGTTTCCAGTGTTTCGGGGTTTTAACTGGAGTAAGCTGGAAAACGTCTGTGAAATTTACCCTAATTTCTTTTTGTCGGTCCTTTGGAGCAGGCTCTGGGTTGTTTGGGCTTCATCATGATATCTGATCAAATTGAGGTGCTTTTAATTTTGAGATGTTTTAAGAAAAGTTTACCAATACCATCTGTCCATATTCTTTACTGCCTGTCTTCCATCTATTCAATTCTAGGACATTGAAAAATAAGGCAACTTGTACTAAGTAGATAAGCCAGAAAGAGAAAGAACTGTTCTGCTTTTATATAAAAGATATGCTAAAAATATCCAAGAAAATATGGACTGGTTATTTGAATTCACAAATTAAAAGCACAGTTAGAATATATTTGGATCTTTTCCTAAAACCTATCCAAATGTTCTGAACTCAACTCAGAGGCACAGACTAGATTTAGTTTGGCTGATTATTTAAATGGGTTAATTTTGCTTGTATTATAGCCATTTTTAATTTTTTGATGATTAAATGTTTTCTTTTAGCTGAATTCTCAATATATTTTAAATATTTTGATTCACAATGAAGTGTTTTGGTTTTAAAAAATGTTTATAATTAATATATAATATAAAAGTTGGAGTTAAAAAGAAGTAAAAATGTGAAAAATACTGTAATATTCAGATAATGACTAAATTAAAACATGGTCAGAATAGAAACCAAGCAATTTATTTTAAAATTATAATGAACCTTATGAAAATATATGTACCCAATACATTGTTTCTCTAAATGTTTGTTAAGTTAATGAATTAACAATAAATTGATAATGATATAACTAAAAATGCAGAATAAATGTTGAGATAATTATGTGCGCAAGGAAAACTTATTTCTAAACAAAACACTCTTATTCAGATTTTAAGATATAATAATATCTAATTCGGGATTAATTATATGAAAGAATCATATTCAGAAGTTCTGAAATGCTGAAATACATTTCTAGAAATAAAGTGTATTTTCTTCATTATATGTATATTTGGAAGTAATCAACAAGATGTTTCTGAATATATAAAAGTTTTGAAATATATTCAACTTATTACAATTAGAGGCAGGGATTTGCCTCTCAGAAATTTATATGCTAAAGGCTTCTAAACTGTACTTCTAAGAAATATCTTCCTTGTGTTATTTTTTATAATATTAATTATCCAGCAAAGTTTCTTCATGGACAAAGCAAATGCAATGTTAAGCATAGCCCGGACTAAAGTGTTATAAATTATTAAAATTAGTGGAATCTAAAATAATGATATTTTCACTGTATCTGGCTATTGTAACTATATTATTAAGAAAAGTTTTGATGGTTAAAACAGAATCAAGGGGCTTCCCTGGTGGCGCAGTGGTTGAGAATCTGCCTGCCAATGCAGGGGACACGGGTTCGAGCCCGGGAAGATCCCACATGCCGTGGAGCAACTGGGCCTGTGAGCCACAACTACTGAGCCTGCACGTCTGGAGCCTGTGCTCCGCAACAAGAGAGGCCGCGATAGTGAGAGGCCCGCGCACCGCAATGAAGAGTGGCCCCTGCTTGCCGCAACTAGAGAAAGCCCTCGCACAGAACTGAAGACCCAACACACCCAAAAATAAATAAATAAATAAATAAATTTAAAAAGCAAGTTAAAAAAAAAACAAACAGAATCAAATATGTAGTATACATTACATTTTTTTTCCATTGGGTTAAAAGGACAGGGACATACTCATATTAGTAGTTTTTGTCCTCACCGTCTCCCTAGTATTTTCTGTAATTATGGCTATGGATATTTTTCGAGCATTCAATGTTAAAAATTCAATTCCAAAAATTCAACATAGAAGATACAAAACACTCTGGGTTGTACAGATGTAAACATATAACTAGTATTTGAGAGAAAGCAACCACATATATCTCATGTTGATGTTAAAAAGCCGAAGAGATAGTCACTCCCATTGCAGGAATCTCAGAATCTCACCGGGGGTTCAGAAAGAGGAAGAAATTGGGTAAAGTCCTCTTTCCTTTTTTTTCCATTTTCTAAACCACAGCGTGGTGTCAGTTTTACATACTTTATACTTATTTTGCTTTCTGCTAAACTCCCTGGCTGACAAGCATTAACCTCCGTTGTTCCAAATGACCTGCTGGGCAGTGTTGTTGAAATGAACATAGATTATATCATCCTTCCAACAACTCCCTTAGCCTTGCCTTTACCTAGAATATTTTTCTGGAGAGTTCTCCCTTCCAATCAGTTTTCATCAATTATTTAGTACTGACTCGTGTGGTTGCAACTCAGAGATTTGGGGCTGGTGTTTTGGGAAACCAATCTAATGAAGACATTAAATTAGATTATGTAATTGCTGGCTCTTAATTGCTCAAAGCGTCCTCTTATGCATCTATTACCTTTTTATTTTTATAAATCTAAAATTCAACTCCCAATTCCTTAAGACTCTTGAATTTTCAACAAATAAAGATTATTTCCATATCTTCAGAATCTCATAACTGTCTTATTATATTGTTCACATTTCAAAAAAAAATGCTGAGCAAAATAACAGTGCAGAAATATCTTTATACTGTTAGTTTTAAAAATGTTTCCTCCATTGCCAGGATATTCCATTTATTGTTACTTAAAATTTGTTAACTGAAATCTAAAACCTACTCCTATTACAAACAATTACTGAGACTTAAAACAGGTGGCAAACAAGGAAATTGACACTTAATGTGTTATGTATATTTGTAGGTGCTGTGGGAAAGCACAAAGCAAACAGAAGGTGCAAGAATTTTTGCAGGACTTAACAGTCTACTTTTTGTAATTCAGATTCCCATGTGACACTGGAATTTTAAAAAGACAAGAAAAGATCTTTCTCTACTAGTTTCAAATTTTCCAATTTTTCTTCTGCCAAGTCTTAACGTCCCTGAGTATTTTTTAAGGTACGAATTCTCCTGTACACGTTGGAAAGAGCTTCATATAGATGGAAAACTGTACCATCAACTGTTTTCAAATAAGTAGAATTTTTCTGGGGACAATATACACCACCCTAGTAAGATGCTAAATGCACAATCTCTTTGAAAAACATAAAGCCCTATATTACAAATTTAAGGTGGCATTATTATTTTTTTCTACAGTTACCCTGTCAAGAGTTCAAATAGGGAAGCCAGATTTGGGGGGGTCTTACAAAGGGGAAGTAGGTATTATTGGAACATGTTCACTTTTCTCTTTCTTCTTCCATGACTTGGTTTTGCCTCTCCCACTTAGAGGTATTAAGAAACAATTTACTTATACACCCATTTCATATATACACATGCACACATACACATTACACATGTACATACAGAAGCATTTGGCTTTCCAAAAGTATTTCAGCATGATTTGGAAAATAAGAAAAACATCTCTCATTTTGACTAAGGTTAAATAGAAAATGGATTTGAAACTGGCATCACTTTGCTAAAACTATTTTAAAATATTTTTTCAGATGAAAAATACAAATCTTTGGAAAACACACAGATCGATTTCCCTAGGCAAATTAAATGAAAAGTCTACACATGAAGAAATAAGCAGGTACATAATACAGGAGTAGAAGTAATGGAGCGCTGCTGAAATATTTAGATTACTAGGAAGATGCAGATGTAGCCCATTATTTTAATAGGTCCTCCTATTGAATATCATGTAAAATATTTAAAATAGTTAGACCCTGACTTTGTGGGGTTTTCTCACCTTTTTATATTTACTTCTCCTGACTCTGTGTCTCTCCTTTGGTTCCCTAATTTGTTCCTAACATATAAATAGACTACCATAAAAACAACTTCAGCCACATGCCCTGGGATGCTGTCACATTTCTGCATAGGAGAACTTATTTTTAATGGGTTTGTCTTTGAGAAAATGTAATTCCTCCAACAGCACTTTGAACAGGCTTTTCCCTTAAAAGTTGAGGCAACAGTTAAATGTGCTACGTAACACTTCGTGGCAGGCTTACGGAGAGAGGAAGTGCCCCAGAGAACCTGGCTGCAGTTCACTCACTCCTTGCCGTCTTTAGAAAACCCACCATCGCCCTCCCAGTACCTTCTTCTCGTTTTCCCGTCGCTGTTGGTCCTTCAATTTAACCTGGAGAAGCTGAAATTTCAAGAGTTTCCCTATCAGTGGTAAGGTGAATTTCTCTCCGCTGTCCATAATTGCTTTTGCTGCCGTTAAAACCTATGAAGAAACACAATTATTCGGAAAGTGGCATTTTATAGCCTTTGGCACGTCTGTCAGTGATGAAAAGATGAAATGGTATTTTGAGTTTTGTAATATTTGTCTTGCCGCAAAGGTGCCTCATTGCGGGCCAAAAAAATTAGGGAAAAATGCCCCAATGCCATAAAGAGAGGCATTTACCCTCTACTCTAAGTAGATTGGGTTGTCTGAAAATGAACTTTTTCCAATAAGTGCTTCTCATGATGGTACCAGACTCAGACTCCCAAACATGGGTGGAGGAAAGACAGGTGGAGCTCTGTGTTAGGATGACCGGTAGGTCAGTTTCATGCTACAGAAAGTCTGTTGTTTGGCACAGCCAATAGTCCAAACTGTCAAACCCTGACTCCTTAGGACACTATAAAGTAAATAGGGTTTTATAAAAATGGAAATGGCTATGTTAGCAGTCTTTCATTTCTTGGTGACCAAATTCGGATGAAAGATAAAAGCTGTTTGACACAGAGGCGCCGAGCAAATGCTGCTCCCTTACTCCCACCCCCTTGCAATTTAAGGTTGATCCTGTTGGTATGCAGCCTAATTGGGGTGAAATAAGGTTATTGAGTTTTCTTTGGGTGACGACAGCCACTAGGAACATACAGCTGTATTGTCCAGATGTGTGGCACTGACAGCCTGTTTTATAACTGCACTTTTTACAGCTTGTTTCCTCTAAATTTCACACAACTCTCTAACATCTGGGCCCTTTTCCTTGGAGCCCTATAATCACTTTATTTACTGCAAAAAAATAAAAAATAAAATCATGTAAAATATACCATAAAAAGTTGTTATGTATTTCTCTTTCTTCATGTTGTCTCCCTAATAAAGTTCACCTCGGCCGGAAGCACTGTCACAAAAGTAATCTAGTCAAAGTGTTTTTCGACTTTTGTTTTCAAGCAAGCATCAGGTTTATTTATAACCTCGGGATGAATTAGGTGTTACTAAAATGTCCTGACATGTTGCTTTTCTCCCCCCTTGGTGCAATTACTCCTCCGGGCGCATATGGTGTCAATTTCACAGCCTCTGTCTCAGATAATGATGGCGCACACTGCATCTCATCGGGCTGCGTCTTGTCTGAGGTTCATACCAGCCCTTGGTCAGGGCTTTCCTGACCAATCCGGTTCCTTATGACTTTTCACTTTGCCAAGGGAAATAGCTGAAAGAGAGGGAGATGGCTATTTTGCTTCTAACTGCAGATGGCCCTGTGGATTATCATATGCCAAAATGTAATCGGACCGCCTCGAGACCACATTGGGGTTTCCTGCATTGCAACGCAGGAGGGGGAAAGCCAGGGAAAGGACTCCTTTAAAGCTGCTGTTTCCAAAAACCAAAGGAACAAACCAAATGTCAGAAAGCTTTGCATGTGTCTAAGCAAACACCCTCCATGAAACAGAGCTCTTTGCTTTTTATGGCACTTCTGCTCCTGCTAACACGATTTAGGGAAAGGGACATGATGGCTGTGATTTCTGGGAGCTGGAAAACATAAGGATACACCTGTGGAATCTCACCACTTAATGATGACCAGACTCAAGAGAGAAGGGAATCCTAAGGGGACGGACAGTCACACATAAAATGAAAGCTGTCCGATTGGGTCCAGCCTCAAAGGGTAGGTATATTTGGTTTGAAATGTTATTTTTCAATACCAGCTAAACAGTGTGCCGACTATCAGGCTTCTCTGTGACATCTGGTTCAAAATATACAGCTTTGAGTTTTGAAGCTCATAGCAGTCTAGGATGGGGCGTTTCCCTGTGATACAAATATAATGACAGTGTTGAAGGGAAGTCAACACTGGACTGGGTCTCTTTTCCTGATGACCTGTGAAAACAGAATATTTACCTATGTCTCGCGTGGTGTGGGTGAAGCCTGCCTGGCGTCACGGTGATGGATGGGATGTCTCTGGAGTTGTTTTCTATCCCCATGTCCCTATTAGGCTACGATTGTTACCTCACTGTGTTAAAATGTACTCAAAGCACAACAAAATGTCCCAAGAGAAAGGTGTTTTGCGGGCCATCAATGTTATTTCTGGTCAGTCGAAAACTGTCCGTAGAGAGCTGGGTTTAAAACAAAAATCTGGCACAGCCCCAAAATAAGAATGATACCCTACTGTGAAATGGGGAGATTAGGAATAGCTGGGCACCCGTGATCTCATGGACACAGAGCCAGGAAGAGCAGTGGCGGGGCGAGCCCGGAGGATGCTCCCTCCTCCCTGAGCAGCCCAGGGCGACCCAGTCAGAGGCAGACTCAGTGCCGATGCCCACACTCCCGGAGAAGGGCACAGCACTGCACGTGGCACTGTTGGCAATGGCAGAAACCGGCACGCTTGTCCTTCCCAGAGGAGGTTGCTCGGAGGAGGTTTGACTCCCAGGCATGCCATTTTCTTTCTGTGCTTCTCCCAAATGGAATGGTAATGTGAATCCTTGGGATAATCAATGTAAATGAAAGTCTCTGCTGACAAACATCTTAGACTGAAAATTTTTATGGAATGTGGGTCATCTCCAGGAGAGGTAGAAAAAGAAAAAATGTTTATAAGTGGATTTCTACTGAAAAGTCTTTATTCTCACACCCCATAGTTCACACTTCCAGCCAATCAACAGCCAGTAGTTTGGTCTCAGATGAAAAACAAATCCTTAGAGGGCCTTTGTTTGAAGGATAAGTCTTTGAGGGAAGAAAAAAAAAACATCTGCAGAAGACACAAATTTTAGGCTTCCCTTCCCTTGCCTTACTCGTATTAACTGAGATAATAATCAAATCTTCAACCTTCCAGCATTGTAAGGGTTACTTATCCAGTATCTAGTCCATGTGTATGTGTCTCTGTGTATCTGTGTGTCTCTGTGTGTCTGTGTGTCTGTGTATCTGTACATCTCTGTGTGTCTCTGTGTGTGTCTGTGTATCTGTGTATCTGTGTGTCTGTGTATCTGTGTGTCTGTGTATCTGTACGTCTCTGTGTGTCTGTATGTCTGTGTGTCTGTGCATCTGTGTGTCTCTGTGTGTGTCTGTGTGCTGGGGAGGCAAGCCGACAAGGGCAGTAGGTCTTGGGAGGATGAGGGATACAAGAGAAAAATGGAGCCGTGAGCTGATCAGGGTTGAGGAGTAATTAAACAAACCCCAAAGTTTCCAGAACTAGACAGAAAAACAGCCCTAAGTGGGTTAAAACCTAGGTACTCATCAAGCCAAAATACCAAATAAATGAGGCTGGCATGAGTCAGAAACTTAAAAAATGCGTCTTATGGGCAAATGAGACTTATTAAATGGAGAAAAACTGTTCCCAGACGAGGCCTGTACGTGTCTCCTGGACCTACTCAGGCCAGGCCTCGGGGCCTGCCAGGGCCGGGGGGACATCCAGGCCAAGCTACCCGAGGTGCTTGGTTCTGGGAAAGACTGGTGTAGGAGGAAATTTAGCGTCCAAGAGTGCAGCTGAGGCAGGAAGACACGATTGTAAAGATCTTATTTTGAGGGTGGATGCCCTTTGTCTGTTAGGAAGTTTGTGATTCTGAGCACACTAAGAAATAAAAACATTTCTCTCTTTATCACTGACCTGATTCAAAGACGTATGTCATATTTACTACCTAATGATCTGATCCAACAAAAATACACCAAATGAGCCAAATTCTTTCCTTGCCTGGGGATCAGGCCCACCCACAGACACTAGTGCCCTCCCTTCCCTTCTTCCATCCTCCTCTCTGTGGATCCTTCCCACATTAGTAGTAAGCACGGCATCGGTTGGGACAAATACTTAGAACTGCTCCACAGATTCCCATGGAAACAAAATGTATGTGTGTGCACAAGTGCATGTATACATACAGACATATAAACACATATGCATACATATATGTATGTGTATACATGATACATAGATAGATGATAGATAGATATAGATAGATAGATAGATAGATAGATAGATAGTAAGATAGATAGGACTTCCATGAGGTCTGCAGGTCTGCTGCCAGGTTTCCCTGGTATGCTTACAACAAGGCACAAGGAACAGCTTGAATCGTTGCTTAACTTGCTGCATGTTCAATCCAGGTGAGTTCTGAGGAAGGGTAAAGATTTTGTATCTGCATTTCTCTTGCCTGGAACAAACCAGGGAAAAGAGGTGGTGGAGGAGAGGGAAAGGTGTGGTTATGTGGGGCAGAGAAGGGAAGGATGATGGGAGAGGGGTGGGATGAGGAAAGGCTTTTCCTCCACGAACTCCAAATATAGTCACCATTTTTCCTAAAAGTTTTGGTTTCAGGGCCCTCCTTGAGGGTCCATGGTATTTGTTACAGTAGCTTCAAAAATGCATAAGATATGATTTCACATTTAACCCATTATTCTTGGGTCAATGACTTAGGATTGGTTTGGATATATAAAGACCTCAGCAAATAGTAGCAGAATCCATAAACTTGGCTCAGTCCAAACTAGCCCAGGGCTGAGCAAACAGGTTTTTGACATGCACATCTAATTCGCTTTGTTTCTTCGTTCATTCTTTCATTCATTCATTCATTCATTCATTTGGTACCACATTCTTTTGTTTCTCTCATTTCCTTAATATATGACCAAGTGCAATAGCTCCTCATCATGGTAAAAAGTGCAAGCAGTACCAGAAGGATGTACAATGAAAAGAAAATGCTTCCCCAATCTCCTGCATTCCATTAACCAATTCTTGTGTATCCTTATGTAATTTCCTAGGCATATATAGACATATACTTATATCTTTTTATATTTTAATACAAATAGTATCACATTTTCATATTGTCAAGTGGTTTGTGTTTTTATATCCAAAGTTATCTAGGACACCTCTGTATGAGAGAAGAGACCATTTATTACTCATAGCCCAAAAGTAGCTGTGTATGTGTTTATGCGTCTTCATGTATAAATAGTCTTTGCATAAATGTAATTATGAATGTTAATAGAATTCAAGCCAATCTCAAGGTAAAAATCAGTGTATAACATTATATTTGGGTTTCTTGAAATTATATTCTAAAACTAAGCATTAAAGTATGCCCAAATAAATACGGTTTTTAAAAAAAGTTATCTAGGACAGCTTTCTGTGCTGACATGTATTGTTTACACATGTATTTTTTTTTTATTAGTTTCTGCTTTATAACAAAGTGAATCAGTCATACATATACATCTGTTCCCACATCCCCTCCCTCATGCATCTCCCTCCCTCCCACCCTCCCCATCCCACCCCTCCAGGCGGTCACAAAGCACCGAGCTGATCTCCCTGTGCTCTGCGGCTGCTTCCCGCTATCTATCTACCTTACGTTTGGTAGTGTATATATGTCCATGCCTCTCTTTCCCTTTGTCACAGCTTACCCTTCCCCTTCCCCATATCCTCAAGTCCATTCTCAAGTAGGTCTGTGTCTTTATTCCCGTTTTACCCCTAGGTTCTTCATGACATTTTTTTTTTTTTTTAAATTCCATATATATGTGTTAGCATACGGTATTTGTCTTTCTCTTTCTGACTTACTTCACTCTGTATGACAGACTCTAGGTCTATCCACCTCATTACAAATAGCTCAGTTTCGTTTCTTTTTATGGCTGAGTAATATTCCATTGTATATATGTGCCACATCTTCTTTATCCATTCATCCGATGATGGACACTTAGGTTGTTTCCAGCTCCGGGCTATTGTGAATAGAGCTGCAATGAACATTTTGGTACATGTCTCTTTTTGAATTATGGTTTTCTCAGGGTATATGCCTAGTAGTGGGATTGCTGGGTCATATGGTAGTTCTATTTTTAGTTTTTTAAGGAACCTCCATACTGTTCTCCATAGTGGCTGTACCAATTCACATTCCCACCAGCAGTGCAAGAGTGTTCCCTTTTCTCCACACCCTCTCCAGCATTTATTGTTTCTAGATTTCTTGATGATGGCCATTCTGACTGGTGTGAGATGATATCTCATTGTAGTTTTGATTTGCATTTCTCTAATGATTAATGATGTTGAGCATTCTTTCATGTGTTTGTTGGCAGTCTGTATATCTTCTTTGGAGAAATGCCTATTTAAGTCTTCTGCCCATTTTTGGATTGGGTTGTTTGTTTTTTTGCTATTGAGCTGCATGAGCTGTTTATAAATTTTGGAGATTAATCCTTTGTCAGTTGCTTCATTTGCAAATATTTTCTCCCATTCTGAGGGTTGTCTTTTGGTCTTGTTTATGGTTTCCTTTGCTGTGCAAAAGCTTTGAAGTTTCATTAGGTCCCATTTGTTTATCTTTGTTTTTAGTTCCATTTCTCTAGGAGGTGGGTCCAAAAGGATCTTGCTGTGATTTATGTCATACAGTGTTCTACCTATGTTTTCCTCTAAGAGTTTGATAGTTTCTGGCCTTACATTTAGGTCTTTAATCCATTTTGAGCTTATTTTTGTGTATGGTGTTAGGGAATGATCTAATCTCATACTTTTACATGTCCCTGTCCAGTTTTCCCAGCACCACTTATTGAAGAGGCTGTCCTTTCTCCACTGTACATTCCTGCCTCCTTTATCAAAGATAAGTTGGCCATATGTGCGTGGGTTTATCTCTGGGCTTTCTATCCTGATCCACTGATCTATCTTTCTGTTTTTATGCCAGTACCATACTGTCTTAATTACTGTAGCTTTGTAGTATAGTCTGAAGTCAGGCAGCCTGATTCCTCCAGCTCCGTTTTTCGTTCTCAAGATTGCTTTGGCTATTCGGGGTCTTTTGTTTTTCCAAACAAATTTTGAAATTTTTTGTTCTACTTCTGTGAAAAATGCCAGTGGTAGTTTGATAGGGATTGCATTGAATCTGTAGATTGCTTTGGGTAGTAGAGTCATTTTCACAATATTGATTCTTCCAATCCAGGAGCATGGTATATCTCTCCATCTATTTATATCATCTTTAATTTCTTTCATCAGTGTCTTATAATTTTCTGCATACAGGTCTTTTGTCTCCTTAGGTAGGTTTATTCCTAGATATTTTATTCTTTTTGTTGCAATGGTAAATGGGAGTGTTTTCTTGATTTCATTTTCAGATTTTTCATCATTAGTGTACAGGAATGCCAGAGATTTCTGTGCATTAATTTTGTATCCTGCTACTTTACCAAATTCATTGATTAGCTCTAGTAGTTTTTCGGTAGCATCTTTAGGATTCTCTATGTATAGTATCATGTCATCTGCAAACAGTGACAGCTTTACTTCTTCTTTTCCAATTTGGATTCCTTTTATTTCCTTTTCTTCTCTGATTGCTGTGGCTAAAACTTCCAAAACTAGGTTGAATAAGAGTGGTGAGAGTGGGCAGCCTTGTCTTGTTCCTGATCTTAGTGGAAATGGTTTCAGTTTTTCACCATTGAGGACAATGTTGGCTGTGGGTTTGTCATATATGGCCTTTATTATGTTGAGGAAAGTTCCCTCTATGCCTACTTTCTGCAGGGTTTTTATCATAAATGGGTGTTGAATTTTGTCGAAAGCTTTCTCTGCATCTATTGAGATGATCATATGGTTTTTCTCCTTCAACTTGTTAATATGGTGTATCACATTGATTGATTTGCGTATATTGAAGAATCCTTGCATTCCTGGAATAAACCCCACTTGATCATGGTGTATGATCCTTTTAATGTGCTGTTGGATTCTGTTTGCTAGTATTTTGTTGAGGATTTTTGCATCTATGTTCATCAGTGATATTGGCCTGTAGTTTTCTTTCTTTGTGACATCCTTGCCTGGTTTTGGTATCAAGGTGATGGTGGCCTCGTAGAATGAGTTTGGGAGTGTTCCTTCCTCTGATATTGTTTGGAAGAGTTTGAGAAGGATGGGTGTTAGCTCTTCTCTAAATGTTTGATAGAATTCGCCTGTGAAGCCATCTGGTCCTGGGCTTTTGTTTGATGGAAGATTTTTAATCACAGTTTCAATTTCAGTGCTTGTGATTGGTCTATTCATATTTTCTATTTCTTCCTGAGTCAGTCTTGGTAGGTTGTGCATTTCTAAGAATTTGTCCATTTCTTCCAGGTTGTCCATTTTATTGGCATAGAGTTGCTTATAGTAATCTCTCATAATCTTTTGTATTTCTGCAGTGTCAGTTGTTACTTCTCCTTTTTCATTTCTAATTCTACTGATTTGAGTTTTCTCCCTTCTTTTCTTGATGAGTCTGGCTAATGGTTTGTCAATTTTGTTTATCTTCTCAAAGAACCAGCTTTTAGTTTGGTTGATCTTTGCTATCGTTTCCTTCATTTCTTTTTCATTTATTTCTGATCTGATCTTTATGATTTCTTTCCTTCTGCTAACTTTGGGGGTTTTTTGTTCTTCTTTCTCTAATTGCTTTAGGTGCAGGGTCAGGTTGTTTACTCGAAATGTTTCCTGTTTCTTAAGGTGGGATTGTATTGCTATAAACTTCCCCCTTAGAACTGCTTTTGCTGCGTCCCATAGGTTTTGGGTCGTCGTGTCTCCATTGTCATTTGTTTCTAAGTATTTCTTAATTTCCTCTTTGATTTCTTCAGTGATCACTTCATTATTGAGTAGTGTATTGTTTAGCCTCCATGTGTTTGTATTTTTTACAGATCTTTTCCTGTAATTGATGTCTAGTCTCATAGCATTGTGGTCAGAAAAGATACTTGATACAATTTCAATTTTCTTAAATTTACCAAGGCTTGATTTGTGACCCAAGATATGATCTATCCTGGAGAATGTTCCATGAGCACTTGAGAAAAATGTGTATTCTGTTGTTTTTGGGTGGAATGTCCTATAAATATCAATTAAGTCCATCTTGTTTAATGTATCATTTAAAGCTTGTGTTTCCTTATTTATTTTCATTTTGGATGATCTGTCCATTGGTGAAAGTGGGGTGTTAAAGTCCCCTACTATGATTGTGTTACTGTCGATTTCCCCTTTCATGGCTGTTAGTATTTGCCTTATGTATTGAGGTGCTCCTATGTTGGGTGCATAAATATTTACAATTGTTATATCTTCTTCTTGGATCGATCCCTTTATCGTTATGTAGTGTCCTTCTTTGTCTCTTCTAATAGTCTTTATTTTAAAGTCTATTTTGTCTGATATAAGAATTGCTACTCCAGCTTTCTTTTGATTTCCATTTGCATGGAATATCTTTTTCCATCCCCTTACTTTCAATCTGTATGTGTCTCTAGGTCTGAAGTGGGTCTCTTGTAGACAGCATATATATGGGTCTTGTTTTTGTATCCATTCAGCTACTCTGTGTCTTTTGGTGGGAGCATTTAGTCCATTTACATTTAAGGTAATTATTGATATGTATGTTCCTATTCCCATTTCCTTAATGGCTTTGGGTTCGTTATTGTAGGTATAGTCCTTCTGTTGTGTTTCTTGCCTAGAGAAGTTCCTTTAGCATTTGTTGTAAAGCTGGTTTGGTGGTGCTGAACTCTCTCAGCTTTTGCTTGTCTGTAAACGTTTTAATTTCTCCATCAAATCTGAATGAGATCCTTGCTGGGTAGAGTAATCTTGGTTGCAGGTTTCTCTCCTTCATCACTTTAATTATGTCCTGCCACTCCCTTCTGGCTTGTAGAGTTTCTGCTGAGAGATCAGCTGTTAACCTGATGGGGATTCCCTTGTGTGTTATTTGTTGTTTTTCCCTTGCTGCTTTTAATATGATTTCTTTGTGTTTAATTTTTGACAGTTTGATTAATATGTGTCTTGGCGTATTTCTTCTTGGATTTATTCTGTATGGGACTCTCTGTGCCTCCTGGACTTGATTAACTATTTCCTTTCCCATATTAGGGAAGTTTTCAACTATAATCTCTTCAAATATTTTCTCAGTCCCTTTCTTTTTCTCTTCTTCTTCTGGAACCCCTATAATTCGAATGTTGGTGCGTTTAATGTTGTCCCAGAGGTCTCTGAGACTGTCCTCTGTTCTTTTCATTCTTTTTTCTTTATTTTTCTCTGCAGCAGTTATTTCCACTATTTTATCTTCCACCTCACTTATCTGTTCTTCTGCCTCAGTTATTCTGCTATTGATCCCATCTAGAGTATTTTTCATTTCATTTATTGTGTTTTTAATCGATGCTTGATTCATCTTTAGTTCTTCTAGGTCCTTGTTAACTGTTTCTTGCATATTGTCTATTCTATTTCCAAGATTTTGGATCTGGGAAATAGAATCTTGGATCAGCTTTACTATCATTATTCTGAATTCTTTTTCAGGTAGACTGCCTATTACCTCTTCATTTGTTAGGTCTGGTAGGTTTTTATCTTGCTCCTTCACCTGCTGTGTGTTTTTCTGCTTTCTCATTTTGCTTATGTTACTGTGTTTGGGGTCTCCTTTTTGCAGGCTGCAGATTCGTAGTTCCCGTTGTTTTTGGTGTCTGTCCCCCGTGGCTAAGGTTGTTTCAGTAAGTTGTGTAGGCTTCCTGGTGGGGGGGACTAATGCCTGTGTTCTGGTGGTTGAAGCTCGATCTTGTCTTTCTGGTGGACAGGTCCACGTCTGGTGGTGTGTTTTGGGGTGCCTGTGGCCTTATTATGTTTTTAGGTATCCTCTCTGCTAATGGGTGGGGTTGTGTTCCTGCCTTGCTATTTGCTTGGCATAGGGTGACCAGCACTGTAGCTTGCTGGTCGTTGACTGAAGCTGGGTGCTGGTGTTGAGATGGAGATCCCTGGGAGATTTTCGCTGCTTGATATTATGTGGAGCTGGGAGGTCTCTTGTGGACCCGTGTCCTGAAGTTGGCTCTCCCACTTCAGAGGCACAGCACTACCTCCTGGCTGCAGCACCAAGAGCCTTTCATCCACCTGGCCAGGTATGTGGGGAGTTTCTTGCCTTTTGGGGGGTCTGAGGTCTTCTGTCAGCGTTCAGTAGGTGTTCTGTTGGAGTTATTCCACGTGTAGATGAATTTCTGATGTATCTGAATGAGGCGGGCGACGAATAACTTGCAGACTATGGGCACCGGCCAATACGGGGGGACAGGGATGCTCGAGAGGGGCTGCAGCCCTCCCCGTAGAGCCGGCGGCGTCCGAGCGCCCGTTTCCCTACACATGTATTTTTAAATTATTGGCATAACCTCCTACTGTATGGGTGTTTTTGGTCATTTATTTATAACCAGTTTCCTATTGATGGACATTTAAGTAATTTCAGGTTTTTTTCCTACTAAGTGCATGTGTATTTTAAATATTTATTGATACTTCCAAATTGATATCTGAACAGTTAGCAGCATTTTTATTTCCACCGCCACTATACAAAAGGGTCTGTTTACCCACTGCCTGCATTAACGCTGGATATTCTCCAACTTTTCTTTGTCTATATCACTGCTGACAGATCTTCCTGTGATCATGGAAGTGTTCCTTACCTGTACCATACAAAAGAGTAGCCACCAGCCACTTGTGGTTATTGAGCACTTGAATATTGCTAGTGTGACTGAGGAATTGAAGTTTTAATTTAATTTTTTTAATGGATTAAATTAAAACATAAATAGCCACATGTAACTAGTGGCTCCTGTTTTGATCAGAACATGTCTGTGTGATAGTGAAAAGTGATTCAGTTACATATATATATATATATATATAACTGAATCACTCTGCTGTACACCTGAAACTAACACAATATTGTAAATCAACTATACTTCAACATATAAAATAAAATAATGGGGCTTCCCTGGTGGCGCAGTGGTTGAGAATCCGCCTGCTGGTGCAGGGGACACGGGTTCGTGCCCCGGTCCGGGAGGATCCCACATGCCGCCGAGCGGCTAGGCCCGTGAGCCATGGCCACTGAGCCTGCGCGTCCGGAGCCTGTGCTCCGCAACGGGAGAGGCCACAACAGTGAGAGGCCCACGCACCGCAGCAAAAAATAAATAAATAAGTAAATAAATAAATAAAATAAAATAATGTTTGCTTAATCATCCCATCACTTTGTCCCTTAGGTTTTATGCCAAAACTGAAAGGAAAGATATCCTATTTGGCACCATTCTTGGCAAAGTTTATTAATGTAGGAAATGCTTACATGCCTTATAAAATAGTAATGGTGCACTCAGATATTACACAGTGAAAGGTAATGGAAATCTGTGACTTCCAGGCTATGACATTTTTTCCTGGTCATTTAAGAAATGTGCCGTTGTACAGGTGAGGATAAACAGGGTGGGTCCAAGGCAAAATTCAGAAAGATACAGAGCGCCTTTTTGCTTTTTAAATCCCTCCTGCTGCAAAATAGAAAAGATTTAACTTGGTAACTCACTTTGAACGAATTTTACTCATACTAGTGAGTAAGCTGTATTATAAAATTTTATCCCTTATTTATAGAATGAAAGGGACTAGCAACTGATGATAGAATTTCAAACAAGAAGTAACAGATGTGGCACTTGAGAATTTAGGATGGGAAGTAGCTATTCTCTCTAACCTAAAAGCTTGCAATGCCTAAGGCTGGCTCTGAAGATAAATGTGCTTTCACCTTTGTGGCACTGGGAGGCTGCAGTGTGACAGCAGTCTTGCGGCCATGACTAGTTTCCCATGCATCCACCCTCAAGTTTCACTGCCTGAAGTTGCTCTTATACACCAGGGCTACGTCATTCAGAGGAAGGGCTCTGAAGGGAAAATGGAAATACCCTTCAGATTATGGTCAAAGGAGAAGCATCAGAGAGGGTGAGTGGGTAGGTGGGGCAGAAAACCGGTGAGACAGCAGCTCCGTATTGTGAGGGAGGAATAAAGGCAAAGGAAGCTGCTCTGGGGAGTAAGACCTGGGAGTTGTCTGTGTGTGACTGTGTCCAGGTGTGTGTGGATATGTGGTGTGTGACTGTGTGACCACGAGACTGTGCACAGACTCATGGGTCTGTGTGCATGCATGTGCCTGTGTGTGCATGTCTGCACAGGAGTATGTGTGTTTTGGTAGCTGCCTTTGGGGATGATTAAGATTATTAAAAGATACTCAGTTTCTCAAAACATTGGCAAAACTGAGATTGTAGATACTGAAGAATTAATAAAAAGAGAAGAATACTAACATCTTTGATTGACACCTTAAAAGTAATACTGCTGTTTACCATTTTTAGCTAATTATTCTACAGAACACAAGTGCTTATGTTTATCATTAAACACATGTCAGATTAAATATGTATAATTTATTCATCAAAGTAAACTGTAACTATATATGCCATCTTCAAAGCTTGTTGCTTATGCATTCTGCTTTTGTCTTATATACGCTATATCTGCTTATAAAATGACAAAGTCAGAGGAAGTATTGCCCCAGTGTGTGTGTGTGTGTATGTATGTGTGTGTTTTTCACAAAGTTTTCAATGTTTAGAGTCAAGGGCTGCTTTAGATGGGACTGATTCTGCATATTTGATGAAAAGGATGGATGAGCAGGTGATTTCAAGTGACTGAAAAGGGCCACTTATATGGAGATGCCCTCATAGGGAAAGATTCCTGCTGGGAATTTTAGGTCCTCTGGTACAAGGGATGATGAACCAGCTGCTGAAGCCTCAACTACTCATGGGCAGCATAAAGCAGAAGCACAGGCTGCGTTTGTATTCCAGTCTTCTCAAATACCACTGAGTGGCCTTGGGAAAGTTACTCAACTCCTTTAAACTTCAGCTTTTTAAGCTACAGCAGGGTTTCTCAACAGTGGCACTATTGACATTTTGAGCCAGCTAATTCTTTATTGCAGGAGGTTTTTGCATGCACTAGAGCATGTTTTTAGCACATCCCTGGCTACCCCACTGTGACAACCAAAGGTCTCTCCAGACACTGCCAAATTTCCCTGGGGGACAAAACTGTCCCTGGTTGAGAACCACTGATGTACAGAAAGAGAACATGAATAGTGCTGATCTCACAAGACTGTATCGAGCACTGCATGAAGAAACACATAAAAAGACTTAGCACGGTGAATGATCTATGCACAGTAAACCCTCACTAAAGTGAGCTCTTACTGTTGCTATGCTTACATCCAGGGCAGGATTGGAATTCTTGAAGACCTTTCAGCTCAGGTTGGGGGAAAGAAAAAAGTAATGGAGAGATGTGCATTTGGGCAGGCAGAAGGGGAACCTTAATTTATGATCAGCTGGTGGTAACCTGGTTGCTCCTTTCATTTAACCCTTTCTCTGCTCTGACAAGGACAGCCCAAGATGCACTTAGAGAAAGCAGAGATAAAAAGAAAAGGTGTAAAACAGATTCTGCTATGGTGCAGTGTATTCTGGGAGGGGGAGAGGAGGAAGTCTGTTATTCTTAATCTCTTCTACAATGAGACAGAGTCATGACCTGAGTGTTCTGCAACTCCTCAGCCTCCCTTCCTGTTCCCTCCACTCTCTTCCCTCCTTCATTCCTCCTGCATTTACTGGGTGCCAACTACATTGCAGTCATTGCATTGCTTGGTCCTTTATATGTCTAGTCTATCCAGTTCACATTCTTTAAGTAATGAATAATTTCCAATGAGGCATAATTGGAAAAACAGCTGGAAGGAGCAGGGTAGCAGTGAGAGAAGGCAATGGAGAGAGACAAGAGGAAAGAAAAAGAATAGGAATGACTGCAACATATTTTCTCACTTTGAGCAGAGGAAAAGAAAATAATCAAGCAATATGAAGCTGTCCCTACATAAATTTCAAGGTGACAGAAGATCTGGGTTCCATGTAGGTCATCCTGTCTGTCTAACGCAAATGGAACGTTATGAAAGGGCTCAGACCACAGCTTGGTGAGAAGTTCATAATGATGATAAATATCCATAGCAGGTGACTCCTGGATCATTTTCAGCTGTCCATAATTAAACTGGTATCCATCTCTCGACAATGTCAGGGCTGTGAAATAATTCCAGTCATTGGACCCCTTACATCTGGGCTGAAATGAAATAATATTTGGCAGTAACAAGGAGTCACTGAAACTAAATAAACAACCCCTTTCAAGACTATATAAAAGTCGGTAACATAATAACATTTGACAGGGATTAAGACCTCTTTGGGGCCGTAAGGAAGTTTCAGAAGCAGCAATAACAAATACATAGAAGGTAGAACAGATCTATGCTTTAACAGACATGTATAATTTGAAATGTGATGAATTTCCCAAGGGAGAGGTGCATTTTGAACATCTAGTATGCTCATGTCAAAAAGCACAGGACTTATCTTAGAAACATTTGTTGGACTTACTCTTCCAAAGAAGGAAAAAGCAGAGCTTTCCTTTTTTTTTAATTTAAATTTATTTATTTTTTATTTATTTATTTTTGGCTGCATTGGGCCTTTGTTGCTGTGCGCAGGCTTTCTCTAGTTGTGCGAGTGGGGGCTACTCTTCGTTGCGGTGTGCGGGCTTCTCATTGCCGTGGCTTCTCTTGTTGCAGAGCACGGGCTCTAGATGCACGGGCTTCACTACTTGTGGTGGGCAGGCTCAGTAGTTGTGGCTCATGGGCTCTAGAGTGCAGGCTCAGTAGTCGTGGCACACAGGCTTAGTTGCTCCATGGAATGTGGGATCTTCCTGGACCAGGGATCGAACCCATGTCCCCTGCACTGGAAGGCAGATTCTTAACCACTGTGCCAACAGGGAAGATCCTAAAGCTTTCCTTTTTTAAGTAGCGTTTGGGTTTTTGTATACCCACAAAATAAAGGCACATGAAGCTGAATGTGATAATATAGGAAAGGATGATATAGAAAGTTCAGATATATATTAGCTTTAGGTGTATATTAGTAGCATATGATTCTATTATCATGGTAATCCTTTTTTTATTTTAGATCAAGCTCTTTTCCTCAGTCCCAAGATGCCCCCACCCCTCTGAAGTCATTCTTGGTTCTTTCAGCTTGTCATGAAAGCTACAATTGAACAAACCTATGACTTTTTTGAATCTTCCCTAAGGGAGCTGGCTCTCTTGTTTTGCAATTATTTGTGTGCAGGGTTTGTAATCTCTAGGAGCTTGGAAGGGCTGATCCTGATCTGATTCATCTGTCTCCAATCCCGCATAGAATCGATACATATGTCATTCAATAAATTTAAAATGGCTTTTGGAGTTATTTCTTGTTTGACTTGAAGTTGGGTGTTTTCCAATATTCATAGCTACCATCACAAAGGTCTAGGAGTAGACTGCAAGTAGCAGTAGGTTCTCAAGCTAAATAAGTAACACATAAGTGGCTACATAGCACACACTATGTGCCAGATAAGGACTGTTCCAACAGTGGCACTAAAATAATCTAAGGACTGCACTTTAGATAGTCTACCTCATTTAACTCTCACCTTCCCTCCGAGGTGGGGACTCATCACCGCATTTTATAGATAAAAAAACTAAGGCCTGGTGATCACAAGTAAGTAGTAGTTGTGGGATCTGAACTCAGGCCACCTAGTTCCAAGGTCCTACTCTGCATCACCATATTCAGTGGCCTCACAGAAGCCTTTTCACTCCTGAAATGGAGCTACCGGGCTCCCATCTAGTATCCCAGCCCCTCCCTGGTCTCTATACCCAGTCCCTATCTTAGCTGGAGGGATGTAGAGCTTTTTAGCTTTTTTTTTTTTTTATGTTCAAATACTCTTGACTCTCTTACTAGTTTTGTCTTTACCTGGTGCCTCCACTCTAGAGAGCTGTGCTTCTTTTTTTTTTTCCTGAGACCTAGTGGGGATCTGAGACCCCTCAGATACTAAAATAGCTCTGAAAGGTGGCAGAATGTACCACTTTGGCATAAGGATTATTGTGAACTAAAGGCACTTGAAAAACGGCAGATGCAAGAAGGGCATTCTAATCTTCCCTTTTCTTCATGAAAACAGGAGATAAAAGCTTCCATGTGAAAGATGCCCTCCCTGTACCAGAAGGAAATTAACATCATCGTCACTGAGGACCAGAAGTTGACACAGAATTCTATACACGAAGACCTTGCTAAAATAATTCTTAACTTCTTTTAGCCTCCCCACATAGTTCACCTACTTTTTCACACTGTCTCTCTCTGTTCAACCCAATATAAAGGCCCATAGCTCTTGCCATTTCTTTGGGAGTGGGGCTTCATTTCCTTACGAGGGCTCCTGTGTCAGGTAAAACGTATGCAAATTTGCATGCTTTTCTCCTGTCCATCTGTCCAATGTCAATTTAATTCTTGGACCCAGCCGAGAAGAAGCCTCAAAGGGTAAAGGTAAAAAGTTACCTCCCATGTACTTCATCTGTCTTTCGTCCCCAGGCCTGAACTCATGTCTTAGAAACTTAGAAACTCAGGCTGGCATCCACCTTCCTTTCCTAGTCGTCTTCTCCTTCGATCCTAGACCATTCCCCTAAAATCCTGCCTCAGTCTGAGTCCAGTGACTGATACCCTGCTAGTCACTGATTGGCCTAGATATCTGAGTACGGCTGGTCCCTGAACTTCCTGCACCCCAATGCCAGACCACTAGGTGAGTCATTTGCCATTTAGTTAGATTCCACGTTCCACTTCCTAGACTGGAAGTTGCTGGGTGCCCACCCACACCTTCCTTCCTTTCTGGGAGAATCTGACTGTTTTTAGGCGTTCACCCCTCTCCCAATTGGCTTGTGTGCCTCTGGGGACTCGCAGCTCCAGGGGTGGACCCCTTTGCACTAGAAATAATCCTAACCTCCCTGGTCCAGGATTGGTTCAGGATGAGCTTGTGACCCAGTTCAGGCCAGTGGGATGTGAGGAGTGTTCTCCTGGGGTTGCCGGATCCCATTTCCTCAGTCCTGATGCTTTCGGAAGAGGCTGCAGCCATCCCACCACCATAGGAAGCTGGAGCCGCCACACAGATGGAGGAAGGGTCTTTCCTCACAGATGCAGGAAGTGGGGCTGGAGCCTGTGGGCTAAGCTGACCCCAAAACCTGTCTAGACTTCTAGTTATACAAGCCAGTACACTCCCTTTTGTTTAAGCCAGTTTTAATTTTTTTCTTGTGAATTTAGAAGTAAGGTGACCAAGCTGGTACTGATATGGTGAGATTCATGCCTTCAAACTAATAGAGACTTTTTTTTAAAAAACAGTGATTATGTGTCTTTCAGGTCAGCAGCATCAGCATCACCTGGGAACTTGTTAGTTATGCGAATTCTTGGGCTCGGCCCAGACCTGCTGCACCTGAGGCTCTGGGGGTGGGCCCAGCAGTCTGCGATTTAACAAGCTCTCAGGTGATCCTGATGTACTCAGGTCTGAGAGCCACTGCTTTCTGGTTTCTTTGGTGGCCTTTCACACTAACATATTTAACTCACATATTATCAGCACCCCTGAGTCCCTTGTTCTTAGTAATGTGCATCTATATTGCTGAATTTTTTATATCTATCTTTCTAAAATATAGAGTCACCAAGCTGTTCATTTCAGAGGACAGCCTGGAGTGGGATTCCTGCTAATGTCCTGCTGGGCAAAGAATGTATTCAGTGTGTCAACTCTCTCCTCTTTCCCCCTCAAAACTCTACTCCTTCGCAATTATAAAAAAGCTGTAGTGTTCCTCTAGCTTCGCTGTGGACAGTATTCTTCAAGGCTATTGCTGCCTCCTAACTTTCAATCTATTCCAAACCTGTCCCATATAGAGGCTTGTTTTTTAAGTTTCCCGTGTCCTCTCCTAATCTCTTGGACTCATAGAGGAAGCATACAGGGTATTGATGTCTCCTGGCTGGCTGCTGGAGGAGCCCTTTGTGAGCAGACGGATGCTGCCTAGTTTCCCATAAGTGTTTCTCTGTGTGCCCTGTGGACCACCTGCCCCATAATCCCTGGGACCCTAGTTAAAGATACAGATTACCTGGGATCTACCCCCCAGAACCACCAAATCAATCTCTGGAGGTGAGGTTCTAGGAGCATAAAGTTTCAACAAGCATTCTAGAGATTCTTAAAATACCCTTGAGTTTAAGAACTGGGGCAAAGGTCATTTACATATTGACCCTAGGATGACTTAACCGAGTGTTTTCCCAGGGCTTGGTATTTTCAGTGCTCAAACTGAAAGTCCCGGGCACCCAGGACAGTTGGTCACCCTAAGATAGCAAGTTCTCAAGGCGAACCATTTTGAGACGGTCAGAGTTAAGGTGATAGTATCATCGGTCTGACTTTATCCCTTGCTTTGCTTTCCCCAGTCTTTCTAGCCCATAGAAGAGGGGTGTATTCCAGAAACTGAGAGTGATTGAAAGCACTCGAGGGGTGTGGGGGGCCAAGAGTGGCAGGTGGGGGGATGGGGAGAGGAGAGAATTAGGGGAAACTTGACATTGAAGAAGTAAGCAGGGGTGAGGCCACCAGCTGCTCAAATAACATACTAAAGGAATTTGGATTTTATCTTGAAAGTGATAAGGAGACACAGAGTTTTAAGCAGGTAAGAGACATGATCAGATGTATAGAGGTTTCCTTCTGAGTCCTGGCATTTCATTTATCTTCAGTGACTGTTCTTATGCAACAAAACCCCCAGGCTTTCTTAGATGTCTTGGTAACGCATGGCAAACCTCAAAACCCTTGAATGTGTATTTCAGGGCTTACACTCTGTACCCTCCCCCTCCAGCTTTGTTTGACTGTCATTTGCTCCTAGCGCTAGAGGCATATATGTTGATCAGAGGTATTCTGATTTGCTCAGAGGCTATAGACAAAGAAGTGGGCAGGCAGGCAGTAGTACCATCTGCCTTGAAGAGCAGAGGAATGAACAAAGCATGAACATTCTCTGGCCCTTCTCAGATCACTGTTACTTTGGCAGAACTCAACAGATTGGAGAATGTAAATATCCTAAAGGCAAGAGCCTTCAATGGTATTTCTGTTTCTCCAGCTCTGAGAACAGTGCCTGGCACAAATGCTCAAAAATGAAAGAATGGATGGATGGATGAACACTGGGCCATGGAGAGTGGGAGGAGGAGAATAAGTGGGGCCATTGTCCTGTTCTGGGTGGTGGCAAGGGGGAGCCAGAGTACAGATGGAGAGTTCACCTTTGGGGAGGATGACCCCTCTCCCGGCCCCGTGAGCAGCACGTGGACATAGGTGTGGCTGCGTCTCTCCAAGTGCAGGCTTGGGAGTGCCTGGATGCTTGTTGAGAAGGTGTGTTCTGGACTATCCTGAAGACACCCCCGATCCCCATCGCTGTGGCTGGGATCTCGCATAGGCATTTTTTTTTTTTTTTTTGCGGTATGTGGGCCTCTCACTGTTGTGGCCTCTCCTGTTGCGGAGCACAGGCTCCGGACGCACAGGCTCAGCGGCCATGGCTCACGGGCCCAGCCGCTCCGCGGCATGTGGGATCTTCCCGGACCGGGGCACAAACCCGTGTCCCCTGCATCGGCAGGTGGACTCTCAACCACTGCGCCACCAGGGAAGCCTTCGCATAGGCATTTTTAAATGAGCTCTGCAGGTGATTTTGAGGCTTGCCACTTTGAGGACCACTGACACAAAGAGGCAAGAAGAGGTTTAGCAATCGGAAGGGCTCACACCAAAGACCTTCCTGCAACAACCCTTCCCAGATTCCCCTGCCTGAGACAATTCTCCCTGGTCCCGCTCCCTGGCCCCGCTCCCTGGCCCTTGTTCATATTTCCATCCAGTCCCCTCCTGCAGGTGCGCCTGTATTAGCAGCCTTGCATGTGTGTCCTTCTGCTGCAGGGCACCTGGAGCTTGGCAGGGCCCCCAATGATGGTTTCTTCCTTTTTGTAACCCTCACAGCATCTAAAATCTGCTTTGAAATCAAAGCAAATATTCCTCATTCTGAACTTAGACAATAGTGGTTCCCCTCCCATTATCACAAGAAATCCGAAAACAAAATTACATAATCATTTTGCTTTCATGAATTCCGTAATCACAAAACACAGCCAATAAAAATATGATTAAATGTTTAACCCTACAATTTTTGCTTATCAAATAGACTAAGATAAAAAATACAATGTTGAAGAGGGTGTGGTTAAATTGGAACTGTTAGAAGGAATGTAAATTGGCACAAATTATCTCGAATGCATTTTGACAATGTATGTCAAGAGCTTTACAAAGATTTATATACTTTGACTCAGTAATTACACTTCTTGAAATTTTTCATAAGGAAACAATCAAGGTCCTCACTATTGGTAAACAGTCTAAATTTAGCAAAAGGGGGAGTGGTTAAGTGAATTACTGAATAGAGACATGCTTTCTATTATATAGACACTGTATATGGATTTAGAAAAAGGCTAATGTCATAATATATGAAAAGGACACGATAGAAAGTATATATAGTTCCTACTTTTTAAAAAGAAGCATGCATCTCTGAATGGTGGAATAGTCTACAGATACTTAGGGGCCTAATAGTCTATGGGCTATGCTCTTTCTACATTTCCCAAATTTTCTGCAATTAACATGTACTGTATTGCTTTTTTAATAAAACAGCTAATAAATGAAATATACAATGTAAAATGCTATACAGCAATGGACTGTTATTAATAGTGCCGCCCTTCCATCCTCCTGCAGAATTTTTCCTGCACGCTGATTCTAATATCTTCACCTCTCATATTACTTTCCAGCTCAGAATTCCTCAATGGATCCCATACCGAAAGGATAAAGTGTTCACTCCTTAGCAGGGCACACCAAGCCCTTTGTGACCTAGTCTTGACACACTTGTCTGGCCTCATTCCTAGCTGCTCCTTTCACTTTCCCTCCTATCCTTCAGGGATGCCCACTATTTGGAATTTCTTGGTTATGCCGTGCTATGTCTGCCTGATTTTGCCTGGGCTGATTCCTCTGCCTAGAATTCCCCCTCCTCCTTCCTTACTTCATAAATTCCCCATTCAGCTTTCTAGCCATTTTCCTAAAACCTTTCCATCAAAACTTTAGAAAGATTTAGGCATTGCTCTGTGCATTCAGTGTACCCTTAACAACTTTGTTGTTATCATATGGTAATAAACTGCTCATTTCCATATCTGTCTTTTAAGTTGAAGGCTGGAATTAACTTTATGATGGGCACATGGTAAACAACCAACACAATACATGCTGAATGAAAGAATCAGCACGCAAATCACAAAGCCCTTCACAAACATCGTGCAGGTTGTCCCTTGTAAAAGGGTACCCTGTGACGGCCAGTGTGGCTGACATCCAACCAGACCTCCTCTTGCGAAGCCAGTGTGCTCAGAGGCTGGGAAAACACTTGGCACTAGTTCACTAATTGAGAAAGTGACTGGTGTCAGGGGAAGTGCCTGATGTGCCAGAGACTCATTCCACAGTCCCATTGCACAAACGTTTATTGTGTGCAGCCAAAGTGCAAAAATCAGTGGATTCGGCCTCCAAATGCACCCCTGGGCATGAACAAGACTATCCACCAAGGGGGGGGGGAAATATTAGACCCCCTGATTACATTTGCCTTTATTTTGTCCTTTTTAATTCTTAATTTTGAGGGTGTTCTATGATATTTGTAATATGTTCATATACACACACACAATGGACATGGAACAAACGCTCAATTTTTTTTTTTGAACTGATGGGATATGTGATCAGAATAACTTGGGATTGCTAGCCTAGAGCGCTGGGGTTTTAGTGATGAATAACACATGTCCTCTAATGCTCATGCCCTTCGCTACAAAGTAGCGGGAGGCAGATACAAACAAACGACCACAATATAACACAGCAAGATGAACTTTGCCTGTGGGAATCCAAGAAGATTTCACAAAAGAGATGATGGCATTTGAACAGGGTTACTTGGCTGCTGAATGGGAACATTTAAGTCTAAATTTTACATAATTCTATTTAACTCGGTGCACTTTGCACTTACTGAGGAAGGAGTATAAAGTGAATGAAGTGTAAAATGCCTAAAAAGGGATGAGCTAGAGCTGCTACAAAACTGTGGCTTCATCACCTAAAGGGATGGAGATATGTGTGTGTTTGCTTACGGTGCAAAGTAGACGTGATTTGATATAGAAATTCTAGATTTACAGTCACTTCATCATTCTTGATCAAGTTCTACCCCAACCTTTTATCTCCTCAAAGAAACCCCAGGTCCCAAGGGCTCTAGAGAAAATCCTAAGTTAATACCTGCCAATTCGTATTTGTATTTTCCTTATCTAATTTGGTTTATTTATTTTACAACTTCGTGCAGAGGGGTCAGGTATTCTAAGTGGGGAATGTCTTTAGCCCTGGGAATGATGTGAATGACTGATAAAGTCTAATCCAAAGTCTGAGGCCAAATGTGTGCCTGCAGAAGCCTGTGTTTGGCACAGTTCTTTTAGAAACTTTAAGACCAGGGGAAACACTTCCTCGGTAACAGCACTAGAGAAAACTCCCAGAGAGCTTGCTCCTTTGTTTAGGTGAATTACTAAGCAGGTTAAACTTAACTGTCAGCTCCTTGACTGTAGGGACTGTGTCTCAAAGAGCTTGAAGTAACAGGGTGAAGCCTGAAGTTGGAGCCTGCGTTCCAACATGGGGCTCTGACATTATCAGCTGCGGGCGTGCAAGGCAAGTCACTTAACCACTTCGAGACTCTTTGCTCGTTTGCTACATGAGAATAGTAAGATGTAAGTCAGCTTCACAAGGTTGTTGGGATCAAATCTACACTGTGTGTGAAAAGTATTTTATACTCTAAAAGGCATCTTCCAAATGTGAGTTGTTATTATTCTTGTTAATAAAGTCCCAGATAAAAGCATTGCCTGTTTGAGAAAATGTCACATGCCATAAAATACTGATTCAAAAGAGACTGACTGAGTGAATGAATGTGGAAGAGGTTTAGTTTCAACAAATTCACTCGATGGTGATGCAGAAATTGTTTCTGGGGATTCGCATTGTTACCCCGCGCCTTGGATCTTGCTAACTCCTTCCCCTACTCTCCCTGTCCAAATGAACATTCCCTCAAAGGTCCAGCTTTTATTTCTGATAAATAAACGCATGCTGATAGGATAACGGTATAATGGGTTAGCATTCTGAAAATGCAGTTTCATTTCATCTGAACCAGGGTTTTACCGACCCTGTGCCTGAACCCAGGCCTTGCGAGGGCTATTTTTGGACAGGCAGAACTTCCAGCACCTCTTATATCATATCTCACGGCAACTGCCCTCTCCACCTACATACAGGGTGGGCCTGCATACATAAAACAGGACACTAAAACCTCTTTCTCCCATCTGGTGACTAATCTTTGTCTCTACTTTCAGAAAGGGAAAGCACCATACATAGACTTTACCAATCCAATACATTTTCCTTTGCTTGCTCCAAAAAGAGGAGAAAGAGTATGTATGTGTGTGGATATGTGTGTGTGTGCGCGCGTGTGTGTGTGTGTGTGTGTGTTCCTCCAATGATTAAGGAATCCTGAAATGAACCTCTATAAGAAACCCCTGACAATGTTCTGTGGATGGTTTTGCACATGGAATTGAAACAAGTTGGCAGGAAGAAGAATTCTTTCTGCATAATTCAAAGCAGACATTTTACTAGGGGAAAAGCAAATCAGAAATTTGCTGTCAGTCCTTGAAATTTTATTAGTTACAAAAAGTAATATATTAGCCCCTTGCATTAAATCCAGATAGGATCTACCCTTTTTTTCCCCACCTCTCAATGATATTCCTAAAATGAATCTTTGAGAATGTACTACAAGACTAGCTCCTCATAAATTCATAGGACTCAGCAGTGGTGGCCTGTGACTATGTTACATGTTATTAGCTTCTCCTCTGCTTCTCTGCAGCTCCAGCGATAAAGGATAATAAGACTTGAGAATAACTGAACTAATTACATGTTCCTTCCGATGAAGAGGATAATCTAATTAAATATTTCCCAGTGAGTGAGTGAGCCCCGGGTGAGTTTGAGCACTGTAATCCAAATAAGTATGAAGCCGAAAGATGCAATTTTAAAGGAAGGGGTTCATTGAACAATTTCACTTTTTCTGGGTAAGAATTTTTGTAGGACTAATTTTCTATTTTTCAAACCTCTAAACTTGTAATGATATATTTTAATATATTTTAGAAGCAATATAGAGATTATATTTTAGTTAACTTACATTATCAGGCTACTTAATTGGGTTTGAGGGGTTTTATGGCCAGTCAAGTTTGTGAAATAGAAGAATGGATGGACTTCAAAACATAATATCTATCTGAAATTCACTTATTCAAATTAATATTCTGTGAATTAGTATGCACAATAGCTTTTCAGTAAATATAAATGAATTTCTATCTAATAGTCAATTCTCTCACCTTTAGTTTGGTATTTCTTCTCCTTTCCTTGCTACCAAAGATGGAGGAATGAGTTAGAATTTCAGAAATAGAGGTCACACTAAAAATATGTAGAAGCATGAAAATTGTTACCATACTTCAATTCCAGCTACACATTCTCTCCCTCTCTGGAAGCAAGGCCATCTATATCTTTGTTGCATCTCTGACTGTTTTGGTGACGGCTCTGCCCCTCCCTCTCTCCTCTTTCCAACATACCCTGTCTGGGGACCATTACCCTTTTGGCTGAAAGTTGTGAACAATAAGTGAGGTCAGCCACAGGGCTCAATGAAGGACAGACTCAATTATAACCAAGGATTAAATCTATAACTTTTACATCAGACTTGCTACAAAGTATTAAAATGTCATGAAATAGCAGGAAACAAACATAGTATTTACAACATGACAGACTCCAGCTCTTGAGGGCAGAGACCAGGTCTACCTGAATCTTGTGCCCACTCTCCAGCCTGTAATAGAAACTCTGTAAACGTCTGCTGAGTGAGGGATGAACAAGGATGAGTGTCTACAATACCCTTTACTCCAGGGAGATGCAAAAGGAAGATAACACAAAATAGGTTTAGAGGACTCTAAGGTATTGGTTTTTCAAACTTTTTCAGACCTATATTTACAGCAAAAACTGTTTACATCACAAACCACACACATACACACACAGTTGCCACCAACTAAATATCTGTGTAAACCACTGGGTTGTAACCCATAATTAGAAAACCACCATAAGGGATATGGAACCAAAAAAAGAGAAAAAAGAAGGGACCAAAACTGCTAGTACCCAGGAAATATTACTGAACTACCATTGTTGAAATGGTCCAATGTGTCCTGCTTGTGGTCTTTACAGTAACTCTCACTAGTCCTTCATTAATAAATTCGTTTTTTCAGACAGCAAACACCTCTTCAATACTTATTATTTACCAGCACCACACCAGGCACGTAAAGATACAAAAAATGAAAAAGACTAAAAAATCTGACTTCCTTTTTGACATCTCTCCTCTTAGAATATCTGTCAGACATATCAAATTTAACCCAGGCCAAACTGTACTTCCACATTTCCCCCAAATTTAATCTTCCTCAGTTTTTTCTATTGGAAGATATTTTTACTGAGTTTCTCAAGTCAGAACTTTGGAATCACTCCTGAAACTCACTTCTTCTCCCTCACCCCTCACATCTCACAGTGGCATCATTATGCTGATTCTTCCTCCTTAATATACTCTGAATCTGCCTGCTCTCTCCATCTCCACCTGGGTACCCTAATGACCTCCTAACTGGTCTCCTCACTTCCATGTTTATCTCATGACCCCATCCCAATTTATATTTCACTCTGAAGTAGGAAAATATTCTGAAGAAGAACTCAGATTGTGTCACTTTCCCCTTTAAAAGCCTTGATGGCTTCCTATTTCCTAGGAAGTAAAAATGCAAACTCTTTCTTAACAAGGACATACTAGTTCCTGCAGATCTGGCCTCTGTCCACCTCTGTCTCACACTCTCTCTCTAATTAAATTCTAGGCACACTGGCCTTTTTCATTCCTCTGAGAGGGTGACATCTTCCACTCCTGCCTCAGACTCTTTGCACGTGCTGTTCCCTCTGCCTGAATATTTTCCCCACTCTTCTCACTTGGCCTTTTTTTCACCTTTCAGTTTATCTCCAAACACTCAGTTTAAAGTATTTTCCCATGTAATTCCTTCTGATTTAAAGCAATTATCACAATTTTAACTGTGTATATATTTGTTTGCTTCTCTGATTTTTGCTTAATGTCTGTCTGCCTTCCCCATTCAAATATAAGCTCTGTGAGGGCAGGAAATTATATGTTTTATACACTAAGATAAACTCAACCATAGATTTGGTACATGATAGACATTCAAATATTTGTGCAATGCATGAAAGTGAAGCATTTCTTAAACCTTAGTTATTGTCACTTGATCATTTAGCCAAAGCCGTGTATCTGTACATCAATGACTGAACAGATAAACAAAATGTCATAGATATATACAATGGAATATTACTCAGCCTTGAAAAAGAAGGAAATTCTGACATATGCTACAATGTGGATAAACCTTGAAGACATTATGCTTAGTGAAATAAGCTAGTCACTAGAGGACAAATACTGTACGATTCCACCTATATGAGGTACCTAGAGTTGTTTAATTGTTAGAAACAGAAGGTAGAATGATTGTCAGGGCTGGGGGCAGGGAATGAGGAGTTGTTTACTGAATACAGAGTTTTAGTTTTGTAAGATAAAAAAAGTTGGGAAGGTTTGCTGCACAACAATTTGAATATGTTTAACACTATGGAACTGTACACTTAGAAATAGTTAAGACTGTAAATTTTATGTATTTTTTACCACAATAAAAAATTAAAAATAAAAAACCCTGCTCATAGATGTTTCTTTTCTTTCCTGCTTCTTAAAATACAAAACTGTAACAATCACTGAGACTGAGAATAGAAATTTAAAAAATAACATTAATTATAATAGCTAAATCTTATTGGACACTTACTCTACGCCAAGAACTTAACCATACAAATCTTAACTCTAAGAATTAAAAATTCCTGTTGACCCAAACATTTGAGCAGAAGCCACTCATGAACATGGCTCGAAAATAACTAAAATTGTTTGACACCTTCATTATCTGCTGATATACCTTCACTGTTTTCGCCTGAGTAGTAGGAAAAGTAATAACCATATCACAGAACTACTGAGAGATTTCAAGCTTAATTCTAATTACTAACAGTAGCTTGTATTCAAGAAATGTGAAACCACAACCACCACTTGTAGAATCTAAACTATTCTTAATTTTTGTGTAAAGACAAGGAGAAGGAACAAAGGCTTCCAAATCAACCAGTTACTTAAACTTCCTGAGCTTCATTTTCATCATTTGTTAATTATCTCCTGGCAAGCTGTTGAGAAGATTAGTTTAGCTTATACGAGGCACTCAGCACACAAAACTTGGAATAAACTAAGTGTTCAATGAATGGTAACTATTATTACCATATGTAAAGTGGGGGTTAGTCACAGTCTTAGATACAGGGATAGAATGAGATCGTCTTCATGATTCTTTCTCCAGTATCCTTCCAGTCATGGTGGGAGTGTAGTGTCACATGTTGGAGAGGCTCCAAACCCAACCCAGTTAAGACAGTGATGGCCACTCTTCACTAGCTGAACCTTGCTTTATTCTTGTGGCTGCTCCTCCACTGATATCTGTGTGTCCTGGAATTCTTGACTAGATTCCTGCCTTGCCCTGCAGTTCTCCCACTGGTCAAAGGCCCTAGCCAGCACCCCAATCCTTGCACGGTGTGCATTTCGTGCTGATGAATCCCAGGGTGCTCAGCTTCAGGTACCATTCTTCCCCAGTGACTACTGGCCTCCCCCTGGACTGTTGACTATTTGCCACGTGGGCTTGGCCAGCCGCCTGTGCCTCAGGGTGGAAAAGAGCTGGGGGCACGATTTGGATGTCTCTGAATGCCTTTGCTTGAGTTGTGCTTTTCTCTGAAAACAGAACTCCAGGTTTCTGACATGAGAAGCAAACATACTGCACCCCAGGAGCCCTGACCTCCTGCTCCTCAGTGACTAGCTTGGCCTTACTTTCTCTGCTGGGCTGCTCAGGCCTCCTCCAGAAAGAGGAGGCTCGGGGTTGATAACCCATCTGACTGCTCTTTTTTCCCATTTCGACAAAATTCATTTGCTTGCAACTCTTCATAACCCTTTATAAACATTTCTAGCACTGTGATTTCTCCTCGTTTTCCTTTCTTTGGGTGAGAAATGCCTCCAGAGCCCAGCTTTTGACACAACAACTCCCAGATTGTTTTTATAGTCCCAACGTAGTACTTCTTTGTTACAGCTCAATATTCCTAAATTTTGTTCCAAGTCATTATTTTACATTTATAAATATCAGGTTGTATTAATTGGTTCCAGCTTTAAAAATGTTCCATCAGAGGTTATTTTCTTCTATTTTGATAGTGGTTTCTAAACCTGGAGCGCCAAGGCCCTGATGTGGGCCATGTTCTGCAAGCATCCCTGAAGGACTGATGTGGAACAGAAAAGATACTCAGACCCTGGGCCTCGCTGTGTTCTTTGAAGACTGTACTGGCCATAATAGCTTCAAAGAATTTCAACAAGTTCCTAAGACATGACCTTCCCTTTCCGAAAACCACGTTGGCCAGGCTTGTCTTAATCAAGCTGTGCTTTTCTAAGCATCCTTTTACTTGATCTCCTGCAGCAGTTTTTAATACTTTCCCTACAAGTGAAGTTAAACTAACTGGTCTGTAATTTCCTGGTGTGTCCCTAAGCTCTATGAAATAACGGCATTAGGTTGGCTACCTTCCAATTCTTCCTGACTTTTTTTGTTTTGTTTTAAAACGCAGGATTGAAAAGGCCAGAGAATGCTTCCTGTCTCGCTTTCCGTTCGTTCCTTCCATGACATACTGCTCTTTCTGTTCCCAGTAGATCTGCCATTTTAATAACTTCAAACCTCTTAAATGTGTTCACTTATTATTTGTTCCTATCTCTGAAGCATGAGTTTTCCATTTTTCATTTTGACAAGGGCCACCCCCAAAAATAAGGGTTTACAATTCTACTGAATAGATTATTAATTTGAGGCACTGTTTAAGAAATGTTTCATATTAGGAATCTGGAAAAGGGAGGCAACTAGATAATAATTAAGTCTGTGTTCTTATTTGTGAGCTATTATAAACACATTTTGGGGAAAGAGCTGAGAAATATGTCTACACACCCAGGAATAGGAACCAAAAATGGAACTATTATATCTGGGAATTCTAAAGTACTAGCAAAGTGTTTTAAAAATGTGGTGAAACTAATTTGATCAGAAGATATAAAATTTGCATCTTATATCTGTTTTAACTGCATTTGGTTCATTACTCTCATATCTAATACCATAAAAGTCTTTCCACATTTAATAATCTCCCAGAATTACCTCCCAATGGAAAAGCCCATTTTAATATATTTTAATATTTAAATAAAAAGTTTTAGTTTTTACTGAGAGGAGTAAAGAGGAAAATTAATAATTATTTGTATTTGTAAAATTGCAATGTATCACATAATCTTTAGGATTGTCCAAGTTCTTTATTGTATAGAATTGACTATTCTTTGAAGTAAGTGAGACATAAACAAGGACATAAAAAACTTTATTCTTTAAAGATGATTTTTGTTTCAGCAGACTATTGGGTTTTGTTTGTACAGTGACCCAATTTGTCTTTTCTAAATAAGTCACAGACAGGCACATAAACCACAGCCTATGTGCGGATAGAGGCCCATCTCCCGATAAGGAGGCATGACGATCACCCTATGGAATAAGAACTACGCAGTGGAATATATAGCTTTTAAGATGGCAGACTCTGATTTCAGATAAGTTGGATAAACAACCCCCTTGCCCAGCTGGTAGTTTTTTCTTTCAAATTTATCAAAACTACAATGTCAAAGTCTGAAAATTTTACATCTCTCATAGTGCTCACATACCATGTATCAGATTTAACCATAAGAGGGATAATCTTTGCATGTATGATATACTTAGACCTCTCTCATATGTAACAGTTCAGTTGGCTTTGAATAACCATTGTAGAATAACCATTAATATTTTCCTTTTTGGAGCTTTCCTGGTGGCGCAGTGGTTGAGAGCCCGCCTGCCGACGCAGGGGACACGGGTTTGTGCCCCGGTCCAGGAAGATCCCACATGCCACGGAGCGGCTGGGCCTGTGAGCCATGGCTGCTGAGCCTGTGCGTCCGGAGCCTGTGGTCCACAACGGGAGAGGCCACAACAGTGAGAGGCCCATGTACCGCAAAAAAAAAAAAAAAAAAAAAAAAAAAAAAAAAAATTTTCCTTTTTGGTTTTGGTCAGGACTGAGTATACCTGCAAATGAACAGGTCAGATTCTCTATGTGGACCATAAAGCACACACACAAATATTTGTGCATATTTAGTGAATTAATTTAAGTGCAGCCATGAATCTTAAAGCATGGATTTTTTCCCAGTGTTTGAAATGTTTTCTCATAGATTTCCACCTTTAGGATCTTAAAGTTGTAATTAAGATATGTACAGGGTTTACCTTTCCTATTTCATATATATTGTACCATGTAACTACAAATTTAGTACATATGCGTTCAGTCTTCTCTCCCACTCCTATGCCTTTGCTTGAGCTGTTCCCTTCTCAGAGAATGTGCCATCTCCCACATTTGAAAGTCAAGACCTATCCATCCAAAGGGTGGACAGCTTTGAGCCCAGTGAAAGAGTACCGGGTTTGTGGTAAAGTGGAAAAATCTGAGGCTATGTATCTAACTATGGTTAAATCCAGGTTCTTCAGTTTTCTAATTAGCAAGCTTCCTACCTTCTCTATGCCTCCATCTTCCCCTATGTAAGATGGGGATATATACATTTCCTTTTAGAACTGTGACATGGGTCAATCGGGATAACATGTTTAAAAGATCAAACTTGTCAGCTCCCCTTCTTTTCCAATGCCACCTTCTCCACAAAGCTCCTGTAGATCTCATACCTCCCCAATCCACCCAGGCTAACAGTAACCTCATCTTCCTTTAAATGTCCAGAACACTCCATATCTCCCTCATAGACTTCCCTGACTATTTTCTGCATTGTGTTACTCAATTTAACAAACATTTATTGAATATCTACTATGTGTTAGGCATATATATATAAATATATATATATATATAACTTTCTCTTTTTTTTCCTAACTAGTCCTTAAGCTTCTTGACTTTAAAGTCTTTATAATATTCATATTCCCCTCCCTCCATTGTCTAGATAGTGTTTGACACCTAGTGCTTGAACAAGAAGGTACTGGTTAATTGTTTGGTATTTGGTAAAACTGGTCACTAATAATTCAGGCAACATCTGTATATCCATTCTCATATGTGTACACTTCTTCAAATAGGATTGCATGGTGAAAATTATGCTTATCAGTAATGCCAGTATATGGGATCATAATCATATTCATCCTCATTAAATGCTACTACTACACCTACTACTACACTACTACTACTACTATAAGAAAAATAAAGTGATAGCTAATATTCCTGAGACTATAGGCAAAGGAGAAACTTCTCTTCCCATTCCCACATAGGTCCTTGGAGTAGTTCCTGCTAGAGCAAAACTTGTTTCCAAAAAGAGAAGGTGAAGGAACACATGGATAGTTTTGTCTCTGTGGAATCACATTAGCACAAATATAAGCAGGTTTTCAAAGAACTGTGGTTTATAAATAAATATTCTCTCATATATACAATACCATGGATAGATGAAATTCTAAAGTTTCAGGGGAAATTACACAATTTCAAAACGAGGCTGTGTGTACACAGGACCAAGCCATCCAAATGAAAGCTTGAGCAAATCATTGTGGAATGTGGTCTTTGCTAGTCCAGACATTTCAAGTCGTTATTGGAAATATGTAATGCGGTTCTGACACTCTTTTACTACTCATGGATCAACTGCGCTAGAATGAAGTTTCACTCGAATTCTCTGCTCCTAATCGACCGCAGGCTGGGAAACCAGAAAGTCAAATTGGTTAGAACTGTGTTTAAAGTAAGAATGACGAGGCTCTGATCTAAGGCCAATGAGAGTATCCTACAAATAGAAGTCAATGTAAGTGCGTGGTCTTTATAATATCTATTTTGAGTTCTCCTTCCTCCAAAATGGAGATCTAAAAGGAAACAGAACTCTATGAATTTCCCATGTAACATAAGTAATTTTGTTGGATTCTCTTTTCTTTCCCCATCGCAGAGTTTCCCTTGAGAAGGAAAATATAAGACTTCCTAAACAGGCTCCTGAGGAATTCACCTGTGGCCACAGACCATGCAAGATTTTAAGCAGAAATAGAGTCAAGAGCCGGCTGTCTGCATGCCTGGAAAGTCCAGAGGTCCCCAAAGAGTTTGGCTTGTGGGTCTCTTTCACAGCCACACTCCTAACTGCCTTGGAGCTCTCAGTAGGCACTGCTTGTAGCTTTTCACTTCTCTTGGGAAGAGGGACCAAAACGGGTCCTAAGTGTGGAGGGACTGAGGTTGGATATGTGCCCTTCTATTCCAGATGTGCATTCTGGCCTTGGCTGATGCTGCCCAGGAACCCAAATTTGTTTTATGTTTTTGATCCATTTTTGCTACAGTGATTGACATTAATGCACGTCTGGTGCACCCCAGGTCCATCTCTGTGGTGCTCCTGCTGCCTTCCTTTTTCTTCTGGAACCATTCAGAAAAGGGTATGTGAGCGGGTGTGGGAGGCTTATTGTCCAAATGCTCCACTGGAAGAATGCAGGGGAGCCAGATGTGAAATGGACCTCCCCTGAGTGAAGGCTACGAGGAGTCACAGCACATATTGGAGAGGAATGGCTTTCTAACCGAACTCTGGATTTGTAACATCGGGCTATCCCACATCCAAGTCAAAATGCCTGTCCACATCAGACATCAAAACTGGCCCGTTATCATCTCTGATTTTCACTGAGCATCTTTGAAGAAGAAAGAGTCCTTTGGAGGCGGGGGCTAATTGATCCCAGGCCTGAGAATGGGACATGGATTTCTATGGCTACTTCAGAAGAAAACTTCCAATATTTTAAATCCAGGTACCACATAATGTTTCAACTGGGGTATGCACATGCAGGACATCATAACAAAAGCTAGAAGGCTCATTATGTGACTTCATCAGCGCAGAATGAGTTTGCCATGATAGCGAGAGTAGTGTAGCAAGAGTTAATGCTATAAAATCCACAGTATTGGCAATTGTAACTAAGTCCAATGGAACTTGTTCAGATAGTACTCAGGCAACGCTACAGAGTCCATTATGAAATCACCCAAGAACCGAGACACATAAAAACTATTAGTTACCACTGAAATAAAGTACAAACAAGTTCGTCTTGAAAGATCCCAAAATCTTTATGCTTTCGGTCTGCAGAGTCATAAGATAGTGCCTGACAAATTTTAAGTGATATTCTAATTAATCACTGGATTTTTATAGTCTCTTGTAAGCTGTAAGTTGGATATTAACAAGGCAGGGTAAGAGGAAAGCCCCTGTACTGAGCCTGAGTTCTAAGTCTTTTGCACAAACCCACTGGTCAGCCAGGCCAGACTTCTGCATCTGCTAGAAATGGAATGGACCATTAATCTGAAGATTATCTTTACTTTCACAATGATTAAAGTAGAATGTAAAATGGACACAAAGTTCACAAATGGATGGAAAATTATTCCAGTTGTTCCTCTGTCATGTGCAGAAAGCACCTTCTGGGGCATTTTTACATTGTTTCTTTGGTAAAACTAACACTTTGTAATACACTAATAACACAACCCCCTTTAATACCATCACATACTCAGTAATTACCATGAAAAAGTATGATCCAACACTTTCGTGTATACACATTTCTGATTTATATTCTTCAGTTGGATACAGTGACAGTGTAGACAATCTGGGACAATTTTGGTCCTAAAGGGGGATTTTGTTAAAAGGGAAGCAGATTTTTTACACGCCCACCATCAGGAACAAACAGCTCCAACAATGAGTGGGGATTTGCTTTCAAAGAATGAATTAAATTTTTTAAAAAGTGAGTATAAAATTATTACTTCAATTCTTGTTTTCTAAAAATTACAAAAATCTCTTCAATCAATACATTCACCTACCTCATAATATAAGGGAGCACTACCGCCTAGAGGTTTCTTTGTGTTTTTAGATGTACTTCCAAAAAGTGCACTTGTTTCATTGATCTGTAAGAAAATTCATCTATAATCAAAAAGAAAGGTTTTCTTAAAGAATCCTTAGATATATGTAACTTTCAAATACCTCGGTGACTTGAGGGGTTGGGGAACCTAGCAAGGAAGAGATAGTCATCAATTAGTTCAAATATTTACAGTCACTTTGGTAAGCTGTTAGTAATTATATGAGGATGTGCCATCTGACAGAACTTTTCTGTGTTATCATTCCCCTCTAACCTCTGACAGCTAGGATTCTCTGGAGGCTTCATTTTTCCAGTTAGTTATGGGCTTCCTTGGAATATTAAATAGTTTTTTCTTTTATTGTTATTGAGTCTTTTATTAAATAATTCCTCACAGAACCTAGCATGGATCCTAGTATGACCTCAGACATTTTTGTTGAATGAATGAATGTTGAAAGGGCAACATTCACCGATACAAAAAATAATCCTTCCAGATTAGAGGATTCAAATTTATTCTACCTAAGTGTTTGTCCAAAGTAATGCATCAAAACTTGCCAAACAGCCCAAGAATATGATAGTTGTATTTATTTCATTATTTTATTCTATTATTTTAAGGAGAAAGTCTCCAAGGGGCTTAGGGGTGGGAAGAGACAGGTACCTGCTGGAGAATGTCTTGCCAGGAAACCATACTGAAGAGTCTGCGCTGAGGAACTTGGATAGCGAGGGTGAGGGCTCGAATGAGAAGTTCATCCTCAACTCGGTTTCCAACGACAAAAGCGATGGAGCTCTTCCAGTCATTCTGTGACAAAATCAGAAGGAATTAGATTCTAAGTACTCCTGGCTAGGTAATTTTGTATCAAAGGCTTCCATTGAAGAGCAGGATAATTGTCCTATAAGCCTTAAAGACAGAGTTGACCTTAGAGTGTATGTGGGTTTCTGATTCAAGCAGCCGCAAGGCGGCAGTATTGTGACAAATTTCATGCAATTTGCCCAAAAAGCAATTTTCTTGAGAAACGAGGCCTTTTATTTTAAGGAAGACAATTAAAAATTTAAAAAATGACACACTTTCATTAGAATGCTGTGCAAGAATAATTTGGTGTTGGAAGGTAATAGTTCATTCATATGTTACAAATGTACATGAAGATACAATCTCCAAGGCAGAAATCTTTGTTTTGTTTCCTGATACATCTTAAGACTCTAAATACTGCTAGGAACATAGTAGAGGCTTGATAAATATTTGTTGATTGTTGGGTAATATTGAACGAGTTGCAAAATGGGCTTTTTTATAGGAGGTAAAATTCAATCCCAGAGTTTTTGTAAAGGACAGAACGAGAACACATCTTTTCCTCTTAATGTAACACAAAATTCTCATTGCTGATTCACATATGGGTTCTCTCCACTGTCAAGAAATAGACTGCAATATTAAACTTGGACATGAAATTCTTTGCCGAATAGTGTAAAGAAATACGTTACTAAAAAACCCTATTCTTATTCAGTAATCCCTTTCTATTATAATTTCTGTTGGGAAGAGGCAATTCTCTGGAGGAGATTAAGAATGGAATTTACCAACTTTCCCATTGTGTGGTGCTGAGGAAAGCCAAACTCATGCAAATCAGGTCTAGTGCTTTTGGACACTCACCACCTTATGGGAAGATGGACCAAGCAAACATGATACAGACAACAGGAAAGAGAGACAATAATAAGGGAGGGCACTCTGGCCCTGTGACCTCTTTAGACCTTATTTTCTCCATTTATAAAATAAAGGGGTTGGACAGGGCAGTATGTAACCTTCCCTCTAGTTCCACTCCAGAGATCTGATACAAATAGAGTAAAACTCCCCCTTGGTCAATTCCAAAACAATGTCTAAGAAGATTTGGAAAGACTTTACACAAATTTAATGAAATGCATAATTTTACATGGTTCTCTCTGGTTTCTGTCCAATTCATAGTCAGGGTAATGACAGAACTAGAGTATAGATGGGAGGAAAGACCTTTAGTACAAATTCTTCCTTACCATCAAAGGTAAGGAGGAATTTGTCCTTAAACGTAAGAATTTGTTCTTAAACTTCTCTTACTTCTCTCCATGGAAACTCACTAACCCTAACTACCTAACAAAACCCACACAATTTTCAATGCTATCACCAAAACAAAAAACACACATAAAAGCATAAAAATGTCTATTTAATCTACAAAGTATGTATTTGCGTTTGTACACGTGTACATGCATGCATGTAGGTGTGACTCTGTGTTTCCCTCTGTTATACTGAGTTTAAAATCTTTTTTTGTTTGTTTACTAATTCACGATAGGAAGACTGAGCATCTGTTTTTCAAATAGCCTGATTCTGAAAAGCAAGTATGATATTTGTAACACAGTCTTCTGAAAAAAAATTCCATGATCACAAAATGACCCTTCCCCACACTGGATGCCTTTCTTTTCTCTTGTCTGCTCCCTCAGTCAAAACTGCAATTACAATCATCATTAAAGGACAAAAATCTTTCATTCCATAATAAAGTAGACGTGGTTCCTGAACAGGCAATACCTTGAAGTTCCTGTCAGTTACAGTTTTCAGCACTGAAGATTTTAATGACCACCTCTACCCCCTTATCCCACTCCCTCTTGCAAATTTCCTTGCCAATATTCAAAACCTAATAGCGACAAGCAATGGCTGCCTCTCAGCTCTTTGAGGGACAATTCAGAAAGAGGGCAGCGTAATCCACCATCTACCCATTAGTATCTGGTATCCAAGATGGGTGTTGACTATTTCAGTCCAGAAAAAAAGTGGTGGTGGGGAGGAGGAGGTAGGAACTAACAATTATTGAAATCTGCCATGTGCCAGGCATATGTTATCTCATTGAATCCCTAAGTAATCCATTTAAATAGGGGCACTATTACTTTATAGATGGAAAAACAGAGACCCAATGAAGTTAAACACCTTGTTCAAGGTCATTTTGGCAGAACTTCATGGAGACCACATACATGGCTCACAATTTGGTGATCATTTCAGAATAGTTTTGAGAGCAAGCCTTTAGGGTCAGAATGCCTTTCCATAATCCTTAAATTGCACCTAATGGCTACTTTGGTGACAGTTAACCTAATAGAAGATTTAGATCACATGTTAAAGTGTATAGAACCTTCAAAAACAGATGAATGTATTAAAACCTTAAAACCTCTAAGATTACTTTTTTTTTTTTTTTTTTTTTTGCAGTACGCGGACCTCTCACTGTTGTGGCCTCTCCCGTTGCGGAGCACAGGCTCCGGACGCGCAGGCTCAGCGGCCGTGGCTCACAGGCCCAGCCGCTCCGCGGCATGTGGGATCCTCTTAGACCGGGTCACAAACTCGTGTCCCCTGCATTGGCAGGCAGACTCTCAACCACTGCGCCACCAGGGAAGCCCCTAAGATTACTTTTTATCAATAGTCGTTTTACAAAGACTAAAAGAGTTTGAGGGAATTTCCCAAGGTTGTCTCTCTCTTCAAGCCCGTTGCTCTTGCTACTGTGCACTCTAGGAGTGTATCTTAACATAAGATCAGTTCCTCTGATTCTTGGCACTGTACTGAAACTTATGGGCTCCCTGAGATCACCCTGAGACAGTCTGCCTGCCCTAGAGCAGGTCCAGATTTGCTCATGTTCAGAGCTCTCTACAAGGCCCATTGGGAGCTGGGCCATGTCTCCCCATTGGAAGGGGTCTCAAGAGTCCAGCCCACTTTCCCATCTGTACTCTCTAGCCCGCCAAACTCCTGCTCCAAAAGTTAGATCTATTTGGCAAAATAGGACCCATGGAGGACTCTGTTGGAGCCATGGATTAGTGTTTAATCACATTACCAGAACCGAGGGAAGCATGAAATGGACTGATCAGACAGTAATAACGCAAAGACTGCTTGTAGGGAAGGATGCGCTCACTGGCATGTTGCACTAGGGGGCAGCGAGATGCCAGGAAATGCACAATATTCTCATAACGGAGAGCAAAGTCACTTCTCTGTGTCTAACTAGGGAGACTCGTTAAGTAAATGACACTCTGCAAATACAACTTTTGAGCTTTTTCTTAGTATTTCAGGATAAGTGTAGATTCCAAGTCTCTCCTAACTGGCAGCAGTTTTAGAAATAGGAAATTATTTTGGAAAACATTCAACCCAATTTAAATTTGGCAAAATACTATTAAAATACACCCTTCCACCCATATCCCACCCCAACATGCAGCTAAACACAGCCCTTAAATTTCAGTTCACAGGGCAGCAAGAGAAATAAATAAGTACAGAGAAAACAAATGTTGACCAGGGGGGAGAAATGAAAGCATATGGCACAGAACCTGATTCATCACACTCGTGAGTCCTGCAGGGCTCCTACCTGTGTGTGAATTTGTTTAAGACAGTTCAAGAAGCTTGGGTGTAATTAGTAGCATAAGCCTAGAGAAAGAAAACATTAATCATTTTAGGAAAACTACACACTAGATGTGTCAGTGAAGGAAGAAGGTTTTAGTCTGGCACACCTCAAACACCTTAGGAAATAAAATCAGCTTTCTATTGCCTGGAGACATCAACTGTACATGGTTATTGCTGAGTCTTGCCCTCTAGCAGTTATTGATAAAATCATTCAAAGGATGGAATGAAGTCATTTATGGACACAATCCATTACCTTTTATTTACTTTATCAGCCTCAACTAATTTGAAGCCTGGCAGGAGGGCGTCCTAACCTAAACACTTACACCCTAGACTTCTATGGCAAGAACGTACTCATGTAAATGCAGAGAATCTAGCTGGCTCACGTGAGCCCACTGTCCCAGAGACACAGGGTAGATCCATAACTATTTTTCTTTCATATACCGCAAATTCTCCAAATTTTACTTTGGTGTTCCTATATTCTAATAGAATTACTAAAACCCTCTCAAAAATAAGTGAAACATTGCACAGGGAACTTTATTCAATATCCTGTGATTAAACCATAATGGAAAAGAATATGAAAAAGAATGTATATATATATATATGTATAACTGAATCACTTTGCTGTACAGCAGAAATTATAATAACACAACATTGTATATCAAAAATACTTCAGTAAAATAAATTGACAAAAAAGCAAGTGAAAAGTAGCTTTTGGATGATGAGAGTGGGATTGCTTCCTTCTATTAGCACAAATAATCAGCTGATACAGGGGAAGACAAGGGCAGACAAGGGTATGTCTGCTCTCTTCTGCTGCCTTTGCTAGCGTGTCAGGGGGTCTGTTGCCCTGGATGATCAGAGATGAGATTCCCACAGTCATCCACCCTGAACTGATCAGAGCCTATGGAGCTCTATGAAGCAAAAGCCCCAAATAAAATCAATGCAACATTGAAAAAGTCAGGTTCTGTCAAGAGTTATTTAATACCGTGCAGATATGCAAAGCTGTACTTTGTCAATACTCTGCTGAAAGGATAACCTTTTTGTTAAGTAGATTTACTGCCAAATGGACAGGGATTTGTGAATGTCTTTCTCATACCGGGTTTTTTCTTCAAAAGGAGTCTTGGATCTCCATCAGCAAAGGAGTGTTAGTATGGGCTGTTGGCCAGCAGAAGAAATATTTTTATTACATTGAACTGGCTGCTCTAATCGTTATTTGTTAAAAAGGGATTCTAACTGTAAAATGAGTCGGAAATATGTTTAAAAAAATGGGTACACATTACGTAACAAACAAGAACAATATAAAGGACCAGGATAGGCAGTTTGACTGTCTTTACTAAATAAGTTCTCATTATAGACTCTCCTTTAATTATAGGTTCCTCACAATTTATTATAAAGACTATTCTTTGACATATCATCATCATGCTGTTATAAGTGCTCCTTATTTAGGAATTAGTTCACATGGCTGTCACATTTTCTCAATGAGATTGTAAGCTCTTTAGGTTGGAAAAATTGTTTTATGTGTTTTGCAGCTCATAGTGTCCAATAGTGAATAGAAAACAGAGCAAGGCTCTCTGTGTAAATATCTGTTGTTCAACAGAGAAGATGCTTAGAATGACAATTTTGACCCTGGGAATCATAAAGCACTAGAATGTCAGGAAACTGAGCAGGGCATACGTAGCCTTGAAGTCCTTCGGGAGGAAAACAGACTGTATCTGATCTAACATGGTTCACATCAGGGTCATTAACAAGGGTGTGAGGAGTTAGACCCTGCTAAACCATTCCTCTGCTAAAACACGTTTCCTGGGAGTGACTCAGACTAGCAACCAGACTGGCAACCAGGGGAATGAGGCAGCTCTTCCTGACAGTAGGGAAAAGCCAAGGACTCACATACACACATGTGTTGATTATAAAACCATTCCTCCCACATCTTTCCTTCTTCCTCCTTTCTCCCATCTCGCATCAAGAGATGATGTCCTGCTCCCTCTTCCCTTCCACCTACTGCCTACGGGCTGCAAATTCTGTGATTCCTTTCTCTTTCAAGACCCCTTTGATATTCTTAGAGCTTGATTCTATGGTGGAAGGTATCAGGGTAGGGTGGGGAGAGTAGGAGCCACATATAAAATGAGCCCTCTAGGTCCAGAATCTGAACCTGACCCTTGCCCCCTGCAGCAACACTACCACCGGGTCTGTCTACCCTAATCTTCTGACCTTGCCCAAGAGTGTGCTGGATCGGATTGCCCACAGCTCTTCCTGACTCTGTTTAGTGGGGCTGTGTTGGTAACCTGAAACTTGCTGTGTTGGGAGCATTTAAACTAAGGCAATGGCAAATGCTACCAATAAGAGCTTTCCTCCTGGAGAGGAGGTGATTAAACATTTACCAGCACATTGAGGGCCCCCATCCCAGGAAGGCCTGTTGGTCTAAGGCTGACTTAGAGATGAATTTGATTTAAAACGCCAAGGCTGTCTCTGCGAAAATACTGAGGGCAAAGCAGATTCTCTCCATCTATTGCCCCTCCCAACCCCAATACACATTGTGCAGCAGTGTGCTATGTGAATTCATAATTAAGTGTCTGCTGATGCTGTTTCAGGTGTGGCCCAGTCTTAAGCACTATCCTTCGAAATGGGCTCTATAAAAACAGGTGACAAGGTAAGGACAGAGAGGCCACTGTGGGAAGAGCAGGGCCAAGCTACTCCAAGGTTCTCCTTTCCTCTTGGCCATCTAAGGGGTCTACTTCCACATGCAGGATCTGAGCACCGGGGTCATTGCCATGGGAGGGCCCCAGCATCCCTTGCCCATAGGTGACGAGGCTCCATCATATTTTGGTGGCCCCTTGGAGAAGCACAGGTCATTGTGGCATAGTAATTAAGAGCCTGGACTCGGGAGACAGAATGCCTGTTTTTGAATCTCAGCAAACCAGCTGTGTGTCCTTGGGCAAGTTATTTAACTTCTCTGTGCCTCATGTATAAATGAGGGTAACTACAGTACCTATCTTTTGGGATTGTTGTGAAGATTGAATGAGACAATCTATAGAGAATCTTTCTGAGCACAGCACTTAGCAACAATCATAGCCATCGTGATGGATATTATTTTGGGGGCTTCTCCTTGGGTTAGTCATTAGAACAAACATGGTTGTTCTATACATGCTGTTTCAAGTGTGGAAAGCTTAGGGTTGAATGAAGAAAAAAATATCAAACAGAGTAACAACAGCTGACTCATGAGTGACAGTCAACTTATAAAATAATTTTCTCTTTGATAACAATAAACTTGTTAACTAATATATTTTTAAAATATTTTAGGTCTTTGGAAGAGAGGCCAACAATCGTGAACACAGGCTATTTAAAATTCTACAGGTATAGAATTCTCAGAGCTGTGGGAGAGGATGTGAGAGCGAGGCAGGAGGGAACTTTAAATCCTTTTGCACCTGGTGCAGGTTTGTCAGCGATGTCAACCCATCATCAACTGTGAAAAGACATCGATTAGAGTTAAATAAGGAGTACAGAAGCTGACTAAGGAGATGATGAGTTCTGAGGACCAGCTACCAGGCTGATTTTCATTAGAGATGGGGACCTGCTTACTTGGTTTTAAACAAATAAGAGCTTGGCTTTGAAATATATCAGGTAGGGCTAGTTCTTAAAAACAAAGGCAAAGTGACTGAAGTTTATTCTTGATAGAGAACCTTAGTGCATCCCTCTCTCCAGATAAGATGGGCTCCCTGACCTGCTGCTGTATCCTGGCTTCCCTGGGCCCTTACAGGTGAATTTCTAGAATTCACCATCCCCTTCTCCTGGGTAGAATAAAATTGATCCACATCACCTCCTATTCAACTCAGGGCCTTAATAGTTGATTTTGGTAACTGGATGAATAAATATACCTCAAGGCTTTAGTGAAATTTAGTATTAAAAAATACTTTAAAAAGTATTTTTTTAATTAAAAAGTATCTTTTTCTTTCCAAACTATCTTCATTTTCAAAAAGGAATCCCAGTGACTCCTGGACTAACTCAAATGGATGCCCTGCTAAGGAGAGTATTTTAGGCAGTGGGTTGGGCCAGTGTAAAAGGCTCGCCTAGAATCATACCACCTGGATAACTTCCTACATTGCCCATGTGCCTGGCATATAGTAGCATTCAATAAATGTTTCTGGAACTTAGCAGCCAAAACCACACACTAAAGAGAATTTTTACACATGCTTAGTATGAGAATGCCAACTAAGTATGCGGCATTTTATCGGCTACACTCAGCACTTTGGAAGGAACCATGTCTCTGAATCACTGAGCATTTGAATGAAAGGAAGAGCATATCCTCTGGATGTTCAGACAACACTCTAACGTCTTATATTCACTGATGAGAACTCAGAAGGCTAGAAGCATCTTTACTGTGTATGCACATACTACCTGTTTGGTGTTCCTTGTCTTCATGAATATTAAATGTGATCACTAATTAAAATTACTGAAGTTCTGGTGTAAAGATGCAGAGCTCTGAAGTGGTATCGAATTCTGCCTCTGTAGTTTCTCTGCTAAATGACCTTGGATCTACCTTTGTGACTCAGTTTTCTCATTTATAAAAATGGGGCTAATAATAGAAACTTCCAAAGGTTGTAGGAAGTCTCTAATGATAAAATATATATATTGAAGCATTTTGTAAATTGTAAAGCTACATGCAAAGGTAAAATATTAATGCATGCAAAGAAAAGATTACGATTCTCCTTAGAAAATTTTGCAAAAAATGGGTTAAAACAGGTGATGATTGCTGTAATTTTGAATTTGGATATGTCCTGAGGATCTTCTTTGGACAGTTTAGCCTCTGAGCTTAGGCTGTTTGATTGTTTGTCTTTTGTTTTTCAGGGTTCTTGGCTCATCCCAGCAATCTAGTACGTGAGTCTAATTCGGTTTTGCTCCATGCATCAGAGAGTTTTAAGACAGCTATTAAAACACCACATGGAAAAGCTTTGCAGGGAATTCTACTCCACAGAGAAGCCACAGAAACCACTACACACCTTAACTATCTCCCCACCCCCAGAGTTGGCTAAAGTTACAGCTCCATTATGTTAGTACAATCCAGCCAATTTTATTGCTTGGAGCAAAATCTGAGGTCCAAAATGAACTTCAGAACATAAAAAGTAAGGCAAACCTCAAAAGGAAACAAGCTTCTTTGGGTTTTCAAACAAATATTACATATCAGAGGCATTCTTCTAATGGAGGAGACCAAGCAAAGCCAAGAGGAGTACTGCTAATTGCTCCACGAATGTAAAGTTGGAATCAGGGACTCACCCCAAAGAAAGGAGGTCTCTTTTCATCATCAGATATTAAAGGCTACAACCTTTCATCAACTCCCTCCTCAGACATGAGACCCCTTTGTGCCTTCCTCGAGTCCCTTCAGTATTGAATTACTATCTTCCACGTTAAAAATTAAGATATATTTTCAAGACTCAATATGAGCTCATTAGTTATCCTAATTTAGCCCTTTCCTTTTTTTTCCCCCCACCTTCCTTTGTCTAATGAAATGTCATTTTTTCCCTAAGCATTGTGACATAGTCCATGAACTTGTATGGCTTTGGCACTACCGCTACACAAAGGAAACAAAATAACCAAACAATGCTCTTTCTAATTAGCCATCCATGCCCCATAGCTGCTGCTTGGTTTGTTACATTTCACTTGTCATTTGTTCACTGCAAAGCCACCGATACAGTTTAATTTTTACATTCATCTTGAGTGAGTGCGGAATACCCAAGGATACTTCTGACTATCACAAGGATATAAGACTGTCCTGATTACAAGCACTCTATCCTATTTGCCCCAAAATTCAATAAAATGTCTAAGAAATGCCATTTCTTTTCTTTTTTTTTTTTTTTTTTTTTTTTGCGGTACACAGACCTCTCACTGTTGTGGCCTCTCCCGTTGCGGAGCACAGGCTCTGGACGCGCAGGCTCAGCAGCCGTGGCTCACGGGCCCAGCCGCTCTGCGGCATGTGGGATCTTCCCGGACCGGGGCATGAACCCGTGTCCCTGCATCGGCAGGCGGACTCTCAACCACTGCGCCACCAGGGAAGCCCAGAAACTCCACTATTTTGGTAACCAAATTTCATTCCCCATACAGTCTCTAATACCTGGAAGCAGAACAAAAATTCTTTGTCTGACCACCTGCTCTGATTTTTAGGTCAAAAGCTATGTTCTTCAAATTATGATGTGGGAAAGAAGGGACATCCAAGGATGATCCCAGGCAGTATCAGATCTTCTAGATACCTGAGTTTGTGTCACGTTAGTAGGGAGTGATGAGACTATCCAAACACTCCCTGAGGGTGTCAGAAAAACTATGAGAGTGTACCTTGAGCAAGAAGCGTGGTAGAGAATCTGTGTTCTGCTTCAATTCAACAAAAAAAAAGAGGCGGAGTTCAACTCAACCAGCATTTATTAAATTACTCTGGTTAAATGTCTGAGATATAACAAACTGCAAAGGATACCCCAAAATGACTAAGATAGGAGTTTGAAAATGGGCAAACAGTGCTTATACATGAAAATAAGTTCCTTAAAAGGTCTTTTCCTTGTGCAAGCTACTTGGCCACCCAGTTGCTTTGACTGGCCTGTCAAAGGAGTTAGGGTGTGTTGCTCCCCAGATCTAGTTCTGTGCAGCAATCCTGACTTTTCCAGGATGCAAGAGGTGATGGAGATCTGCCTCTGAGTGAGGAAACTGGGGTAAAACCTCCAAATCATCAAGTGAAGGGTTAAATGTATTGATCGGTACCAATCAATCTTAGTGGGAGGGCAGATTGGAGTGTGGGTGGGTATCTGAGGCAGCTCCTGAGATCATTTTCCTAGACTGCTTGTAATTTCCTTCAGATCTCCACTCAACTGTCCGTGTTGTAGGGAAGGTTTTCTAGGAGGTGGACAAGAAGGTGAGGTGAAGGAGAGCCAGGAGGGGAGGTGTCACTGAAGCCAGAAGAACAGTGGTGTATGTCGTCAAAGGCAATTAGAAGGTTACCACTGACCTTAGCAAAAGCATTTGTACTTGAGTGAAACTGCTTCCTGCTCATTCCTTCACTCCTGCAATCCTATACGCCCTCATAATTCACATATCTCCTTTATAATATGAACCTCACATGGTTTAAGGACCACATGACAATATATTCTAAGTTAATGATTATGATGAATTTCAAGCCCTAGACCTGGTTATGGTTATTAATTTTCCCTAACTACATAGGTACATGGAGTCTATTTATTGGTTACATCAGGGCAGTAATTCATTATAATTATTCCTTTCCTATTGATTCCCTAATATAGTTCTTACAATAGCTCTTTCAATGTTATAATGAAAAGACCACTGGATTTAGCACCAGAAAACCTGATCATTAGTCCTGATTCCAACCACGTGGTCTTGGAAAAACACTCATGTACTCAGAACCTGGACCTAAACAAAATAGTACTTACAGTAGGGAGTCATTCATTCATTCATTCATTCAATAAATATTTACCGAGGAGTTACTATGTGTCAAACATTGAAATGGGCATTAGGAATAGAATGCATAGGCATAAGGCATAATCACTACCCTTAAATAGCATCAGCCTGGGGAAGAAAAATCCACAAATAATGGAGAAAAGAGATTATAGTTAAAAGTATTTCATAAGAAAGTGCTGTATAAAGTATCCATTTCTTTTATTATATTGTTTATCCTAATTTATTCACTAATAACTTTTGCTATGTGGGTACCTATGCTACACTGGAAATGAAGGATGCAAAGATTAATAAGACAAGGGAAATTAAAGGAAATGAACTAAATCTGTATTTCTCAGCATGGTTAGACTTCAAAACATAATGATGATTTAAAAAAAAAGATAAAATTGCAGAACTGGTAAGTACAATACGGAACCATTTGTGTAAATTAAAAAAGCATAAACAATATTACATAATATTCATGGATATAGATAAATAGATACATAGATAGGCTCAGAGGATATGCCTTCATGACAGTGTGTGCTCCTAGGAAGGGAGAGAAAGGAATGCAACAGGGGCTGGGGGTAAGGACAAAATGTTCTTCCATTTTTTTCCCAGTGTTTATTTAAAAAAAAAGAAAGAGAAAGTAGCAATTGTCACGATGGTACAAATGTCCTTGTTATATTAACCTTTGTGCTTTCCTGCGTTAACAAAGAAGGAAGTCTCTGCTCTCAAAAGACCCACATTCTAGTAAGGGAGGCAGATATGTGCACAGTCATAACGTAAAATCATATGGGTTTTACTGTTGACCGCATCTCTCCCTGCGTCTTATGTCCCTGACTCACGGGCAGATGCCGCTTGAAGAAAGAGTGGAAGGAATTCTTTGCCTATGTCTCATGTCTGTCAAGCTTCTATCTACACAGTGGCCACACCTCCACCTCCTTGGAAGAGCAAGGCTCTCTTGCTTAGGTTTCTTCCCCTTTTCACATTTTCATCTCAGTACGTCCTTCACCAGTCTGAAGAACTTGCCCCTTTTTCTCGGGCTGAGGGAAAGATTCTGATCCTTTCTCTTTTGTACTAGAGCAAATGACCCACTTTCCTTTGACTTGCTTTTCCAGATTGTTCCGTCAATCCTATCTCTCCCCCTCCAGTTTTCAATCCCCTCCTCCCCTCTCCTCTCTATCCCATTTCACAAATGCATAGCTATTTTCACCTAATCCCAGTCTCCCCGCTAACCATTTTCCATAGAATCTTCTTTTCTTCATAGTCAAACTCCCCAAACATGGGACCTAGCACTGGAGGCCCTGGATCCTGATAAGCCACAGTATTGCTCCCACCTCCCTCCCTCCCCTCCACCACCATTCACTCTATTGAAACTGCATCCTTTAAGATCACTAATTGTGTCCTCATCACCAAATATGGTTGCTTTGCCCTGTTCTCTCTAGATCTCCATAGGTGGGGACTTCAAATGCCATTTCGTGCCCTTCTCCCTGGACTGATTTCCATGACAAAACACTGTTCTCATTCTGTCTTTATTCCTTTGGCTGTTTCTTCTCTGACCATCAGGCTCTTTCTTTTCTTTCTACCTCATAAATGAGGACCTTTAGATATTCCATAGAATTCTGTGCTCAACCTTCTGTTCTTCTCCTGGCACAGTCTCTCTATTGGATATTCTAGGTCCTCCCACAACATCCACTCCACTTCTCTACTGACAATCCCTAGGTCGATGTCTCCAACCATGGACTGTGAGTTATAGTCCATGGACTTCCTGATGAATTTCTACTTTGATGTTCTAACCATCATCTCAAACTCAGAATGTCTGAAAGCTGAGTTCTTTACCTCTCTGTATACCCTAAAAACAAAACAAACAAAATCCTATCACAAACAATAAAAATCATCCAAGTTCATTTAACTGAATTTGTCAGTTTCTGAGACTTTCCATGTTTCCCAGTCATCATACTTCAAATCCTCCCTCATTCTCCTTTTGTATGTGCAATCACAGTTACTTTCTTTCTAGAATTTCTTGGATCTGTCACTTCCTTTTTATTCTCATGGTGATTCGGCTAGTTCAACCTATAACTACCTCAAACCTAGACCACTGAAAATACCATCTACAGGGTCTATTCGAGCCTCCAGCTTCTTCCATCTCTAACCTATTAATTTTTTCTAAGGCATCAATTTAATCATTTCATGCTTCCCTCACAGAAAGTATTTTTAATTGTCTAACTCTTAGACTCTAATGGGATAAGTCCAAACTCTACCTTACTAGAATTCAAAATCCTTCACATTCTCTTCCCCACATATTTTAAACACCGTATCTCCCATTATTTCTAAACTCTCACAGCTCTCAAATTGTTCTATGTAAGTTCTTGAGCCTTAATTTTGCCATGTAAATGGGGATAATATTTTTAGAGCTGTTGTGAGGATGAACCATGATAGTGTGTGTAAAGCACCTAATCCAGTGCCTAGTGAGTGGTTAATTATATATCACAAATACATCATGAGTTTTCTCAGCTCTCTGTTTGCTCAGCATGGTCCTTTTATATGGAATTCCTTGCTTCCAGGTGAAATTCCTGCTTCATCTGTGGCTCTTTCCCTAAACATCTCAGCCCAAAAGTGACTGCTGCGTCCTCTGCTTGCTTGTGAAAACGCATTATCAGTACTATACTAGTAACATAGTACTTACATTGAGGTCATGATATTAGTGTGGGTCTTCAGCTTTAGTGTGCATGAAAATCATGTTTGTTAAAGTACAAATCTAAGTACAAACTACGCTCCACCCCGAGTTTCTGATTCAGTAAGTCTATGGTGGGGCCTGGGAATTTTCATTTCTTATAAGTTCCCAGGCGATGCTGCTGCTTCTGGTCCAGGGATTACACTTTTAGAATCACTGGTGTCTATGTTTTCTCAGATTAGCTCTAGGTGGCAGGAATGCTGCATTGTTCCTTTTTCCATTGACCCATCCTCCCCTTTCTATACATCCCAGGTAGTACACAGGGCAGTAGTTTAATACAAAAGGAACAAATGTTTTTCAACTGAATTTAATCACTTACTGAAGCTATGGTCAAACTCCATATTCACTAGATGGTTGTACTCAGTTTTAAACCATTTCCAATATTTAAAAATCTACTAAAGGAGAATGTCTTAGTGATGGCAGGTAAACTACATATTATTTGTGTATGAAAACCACATTAGATATAGATGTAGCCTCAAGCTTCAATTCTTCATGTTAGTAGAGAGGTATATGGACTCTAGGAATTTAATAAAGGAAATTATTTCTATTTTCCTTTGGAATGCATTTTTAAAGTTATATTTTGGGATGTGCCCATCTTACATTTGTCAAGTATGTTTGTGTGTCAAGGACCACTCTCTGCCTCCTCTGAAGCCTAGAGATGGACTGGCAGTGAGGGGGATTAGAAGGAAGGCATGCATACCAAAACAGGACAGAGGAAGAAAAATAGGGAGAACTTTCAGAAGACATTAAAAGGGTAATTTTGTCCCCAAATCTGGGGAAGATAATGGTTGGCAACTTAGTAATTGCTATTCTTCCCCTGGCTCACCCATGACTCAACTGCTACTGAGCTAAAGACACATTACAGAAAGAAGCTCCAGCTCCACAGCTGACCATGTTTAGGGCTTGAAATTGGCCAGTGGGATACGTCTACTATAGACTTACATAAGGAAGATCTAGGAAGGCATCCATCTTTCCTAGCTTGATTTTATTTTAATCCCACTTTCTCCAGCCCAAACTGAACAATTCAAGATGAACAATCTTTCCTACTGAATTCATTTAAAACATTTAAATACAGTTCTTTTGTTTCAAGATGCTTGGTCGTTTGACTGAAAACTTTCATTGACCAAATTAAGTTGGATAATTTTAAAGACTTTTTCTAGCAGCTAAAATTCAAAGTAGAGAGGAAACTTTCAACCTCCTTGATTTTGGAGGAACACTGGCTTCTATAAAATAAGACTAATTAGAGATGCTGATGAGGTCAACATGGAGATAAAGCTAAAGAAAAAATGCTGCCAAGGAGGCTGAGAACAAACTTCCAGTGAAGCCACCAATAGACTCTTTGTGTGGTATACGCTGTGTAAGATGAGAGAATTTCCTCAGCTGCTTTGAAGACAGTACTGATGAGGGTATAGCCAGAGGTCCAGTTCCCATATGGACTTCACGTGACCCCAAATTCTGCTCCACACGACCAAAATCTTTGGTCTCTAGACATGATTGCTCTTAATTACTGAACACAAGAGGGACTCAGCAAAAAAACTTTCCTCAGAAAAACAGATCATCATTGCTTTAAATATGTTTTAAAGCATATACCCTTCTGAGCAAAAGTGACATCTTCATCACAAAGAATAAAATAACACATTCACAGTTATTTCCATCTCAAAGGTTGAAAATATGGTCCTAATAAATCATTTTTCCACAAACATTTTCCTAGGTTGGTGTTAAATTTATAAGATATGCATGACAAGTTAAACAATAAACATTCTCTAATGCTTCACCTTTATGATTACAGTAACAACTGTGAATAATGAAACACTTTCTATCCTTGCTCAGCCATCTAAATACTTGATGTGAAGACAGAGGTAGCTGACATAATGGAAAAGAATATGAGAAAGAATGTGTGTGTGTGTGTGTGTGTGTGTGTGTATATATATATATATAAAACTGAGTCACTTTGCTGTATAGCAGTAATTAACACAACATTGTAAATCAACTATACTTCAATAAAAAATTCAAAAAAAAGACAGAGGCAGTTGAAGTCAATATTCCTAACCTTAAACTAGTTTAACCAAAACTCAATTATTAAATACATATATGGAGTCATAGACAGTTTTAGAGATCACATGATTTTTCATTGGTGCTTATATATTGGGGGATTTCCTCTCCATTTCTATTCAATATATCCTGACTGAGTAACTGTTATGCTGTCTGTACCACCCAAGGACACACACTATAGTCATATTTAGCAGAAAACACAATAAGAACAACACAAAGAATCATGATTGTGAGGGGTGAGGACAAGGGGAAGCCAGGAAACAATTTATTTAATTTTAGAAAGCATTTCACAAGTTTACATACCAAAAACATTGAGTTACCATGGAAGTAGAGGAAATGTTTTGTCACAGAGAACTGGCTAAAAAACAAAGGCGAAGTTAAGCAGACATCTCGCTGGATGGAGAAGTGTTAACAGCAGGGAGCTCTGGGAAACTTCCTTGTATATGTCTTATTTAACTGCCTTTATACAAAATACGTAAGTAGTTACAGTGAAACACAAACTTTCAGAATTTAATGTTAGGCGATTTCTTTCATTGCCATTTAGTCCAATTCCTTCATTTTGCAGATGGGGGTAAAAAATCTATGACATGGAGACTTGGTCAAGGTGACACAGCTAGCAAGAAGCATGTCCTGATTCCTAGACAATGGGCCTTCCTCTGCCACCCTGCCTTGGCTTCACTGGCAGATGTTGTGACAATGACATTATGCCAAGGGGACAATTAAACACTGCAGGGAGATTTCACAAAGCCTTCTGAGTTGAGCAAGCATGTGTGTCAGATGAGATTCAATGTGGAAAATATAAGTAAATGCATTGAAGAAAACATAATCTAAACTCCAGTCAGAAGTTTAGAGGCTTTATATGACCCAGCAATCCCACTCCTGGGCATATATCCAGAGAAAACTTTAATTTGAAAAGACATGTGCATCCCAATGTTCACTGAAGCACTATTTACAATAGCCAAGACATGGAAGCAATCTAAATGTCCATTGACAGAATAATGGATAGAGAAGATGTGGCATATATATATATATAGAGAGAGAGAATACTACTATATTAGTAGAACACTACTCAGCCATAAAAAGAATGAAATAATGCCATTTGCAGCAACATGGATGGACCTAGGGATTATCATATTAAGTGAAGTAAGTCAGCGAAAGACAAATACCATATGATATTACTTGTATGTAGAATCTAAAATATGATGCAAATGAACTTATTTACAAAACAGAAACAGACTCACAGACATAGAAAACAAACTTGTGGTTATCAAAGGGGAAAAGGAGTGGAGGAGGGATACATTAGGAGTTTGGGGTTAGCAGGTACACACTACTATATATAAAATAAACAACAAGGTCCTACTACACAGCATGGGGAACTATATTCAATATCCTGTAGTGAACCATAATGGAAAACAATATGAAAAAGAATATAGATATATAACTGAACCACTTTGCTGTACACCAGAAACTAACACAACATTGTAAATCAACTATGCTTCAATTTAAAAAAAGGAAGTTTAGAAGCTTTGATGATCAGTTACAGGAAAGGTGCCTGTATATAATGCTTTCCCATAACCATCAGCTTAATGTGCTTAATGTGTGTTCCACTGAGATGCCTTGGCTCACCAGATCTAGAAAAAAGTGGGAACAAAACAGAAAACATTACCCTACAACTGTACAAAACCAGAGGGTCTAAGTACTTGGAAAGTTGTGTTGAGTTTTAGGCATAAAACCTAAAAAGAGATTGAATAGCTGGAAAGAGTCACAAAATGGCAAATAAACTGGTCATAGGAAAGGAGGGACTTCAATGGGAGGACTGACTGAAACAAATTTAGGAGAGAGAGGGGAAACTATTACTATACAGTAATATAGTACTGAGTACAGCTACAACTACTGAGCCCATGCGCCACAACTACTGAAGCCCACATACCTAGAGCCTGTGCTCCGCAACAAGAGAAGCCACCACAGTGAGAACCCCGCACACTGCAATGAGGGGGAGCCCCCGCTCGCCACAACTAGAGAAAGCCCGCGTGCAGCAGCGAAGATCCAATGCAGCCAAAAATAAATAAATTAATTAATTAAAACATAAAAGATAACAATCACTGAAGTAATTTAGTGGAAGGAGAAAAGTCAGTAGGGACAAGAATAATGTGATTAAGCTCCCTTCTGGAAGATATAAGGGAGGGTCTTAATGAGAAGGACTTGGATGGAGGCAGGGAGATCTTCAGGCCAGGAAACTACATGGGAAAAGTCAGTATGTGCCTGGGGATACTACAGAGACCACTCAACTGGAGTAAAGGGAGATAAAGACGGATGGGCAGAGAAAGACAATTTAGGCAGGGCCATGAAAGCCAGGCAGAACATCTTGCATTTTATCTTGTGGGTAACGGGGAGCCAATGACGGTTCCTATGACTAGAGCTGAAACATGGTCAACATTCACCATTTCTTAACATTTCCCTAGTATGTTGCCAAACTCATACTGGCAACACTTACGTTTAACTTGTATTTAATATTTTTCATTTGCTATAAAAACGATCACGTATAACATCTAGGTAGATATTTTGACATGCGAACTCCCTTTGGTTCCAAACTCATTCAAATAATACATTTTTGTCTAAAAAGAGAAATTATAATGTGAGGTTATGAAAAGTCCATTTCCCTCTTAACATTCTTCCTAGCAACTCAGTTGTTTTCATTGGCCTTTATTAAAACAACCTTTGTGTGAACTGGCAAATTGTTTGGTAAATATCAATGAAAGCATATTTCAGAAAATATAGTAATAAAAACCAACCCAATTTCAGAAATACACTTGCTGCCAGACATCAGTCTTCAGCTCATATTATGAGTATTTCCAGTAAGTCTTATACATTAACATGAGAAATAGCTTACTGTTTAAGATCAAAAAAGTTGAAAAATTCTTCACTGCCTCTCAAAAATTATTCAGGGGTTCTGTCCATAAAATGTATTTCTCTTTTGATAAACTGCATTTATAATGGTTTCAAGCACTTCAATTCAACTGAACATTTTTCCTCCCAAACCTACTGAGACTGCTTATTATCATCCTAGTATCTATATACTTTACAACTTTAAGAGGTCTGGAATATTAATATTTCAGCAATACCTATCTGGAACCCTTATCTACTTTCCAAACCTTTATAAGATGGAAGCTTTGTTCAAGACTCCAAGGAAATTCTGTTACTATTTTTCAAGAGTGCAAAACTCAGCTATTGTCACTAAGCTACATTTAATAAGAGAAAAATATTATTCCTCAGCTGAAGTCTAATGAGGAGGAGAAACTGCTAACTATATGTTCTAAAGAGCGTTCACTTAAATGCCTCCTGGTTGGCAGATAAAATATCTCTGTGAAGTGAAATGGAATCATTGCATAGTTCTTTTGGGGGTACTGTTACAATCAGCCTATATATCTGTTATGATGGTTTTTTATATAAATGTTTTCTGCCCCTTCCTCTTCTCTTAGAAAACATCTCCTCAGTCTAACTGTCCTGGTTTCTACAATAAAGGTTTCGTCATATTTCAAAGTAAATCAGTGAATTAATTTCGTATAGAGTTTGAGTGTGGTTCTGTGTGCCTATAAACCTGCTGGTCGCTGTGGAGTAGATACAAGGAGTATAAGATATGATTTTTCTGTGAAGCAGCTCACATTACATCAATACTTGTGCTCTATAAAACATGAAATGATAGCAAATAATTCAAGGCATTCTCACAACCAAGGACTGAGTTGTAAAAGACAGAGCCTAGATCCAAGGTGGGGGAAGATAAATGTGGGTTAGGGTATTTAGGAAAGCTCACTGCAAGGCATGGCTTTATGAGAGCCTCGAAGAATGGGTCTGACAAGGGGAGGGAAGGTGGAAATTCATTTCAAGCAAAGAGACTAATATGAGTGAAAAAGCAGGATGCAGGGAGTGAACTCTCTTATTGAAGGGTTATTAGATGCCAGATGTGATAAAATATTTATGAAATGAAATAAATATCATTTATTCCTCACAGCAAATCTTTGAGGTGGATATTATTATCTCCATATGACAAAAGGAGAACGAGGCCCAGAGAAGGTAAGACATTTGCTCTAGGTCACCCCTTAGGCCTTTCAAAATCAGGATTCGACACCTAGGTCTACCCGGCCCCAGAGCTGGGGCCTTCTCCAGCAGCTCATTGCCTCCTTTGTGTGCCTATGCTTCAAGGAAGAGAATGTCTTGCCTCTAGCAATTCAATGTGATGGTTAAATGGGGGCCAGTTTAGGGCTTCCCTGGTGGCATAGTGGTTAAGAATCTGCCTGCCAATGCAGGGGACACGGGTTCGATCCCTGGTCCAGAAAGATCCCACATGCCACAGAGCAACTAAGCCCGGGTGCCACAACTACTGAGCCTGCACTCTAGAGCCTGTGAGCCACAACTACTGAGCCCGTGCGCCACAACTACTGAAGCCTGCGGGCCTAGAGCCCATGCTCCACAACAAGAGAAGCCACTGCAATGAGAAGCCCGCACACCGCAAAGAGTAGCCCCCGCTTGCCACAACTAGAGAAAGCCCGTTCATCAACAAAGACCCAACATGGCCAAAAAAAAAAAAAAAAAGAATCATTATTTAAAAATATGTGGATATTTATATTAAAGAAGAGTTGAAGGCTTAATCAAGAAGCAAATTCTTAATGATAAATATAAGGCAAATGACAATGAGTATCCATTCCTTTAAGCTGGGTATTAGGGACCTGAAATCATCATTACGAAATGAAATCAGTGGGCTTCCCTGGTGGCACTGTGGTTGAGAGAGTACGCCTGCCAATGCAGGGGACGCGGGTTCGTGCCCCCGTCCGGGAAGATCCCACATGCCGCGGAGCGGCTGGGCCCGTGAGCCATGGCCGCTGAGCCTGTGCGTCTGGAGCCTGTGCTCCACAACGGGAGAGGCCACAACAGTGAGAGGCCCGTGTACCGTAAAAAAAAAAAAAAAAAAATGAGATCAGTGAATTGGAATAGTGAGGCTGGCTGGGTTAGGGAATGTGTAGATTGCCATAATTGTTTTTCTGTTTGTTTTTTTTTTAACATTCTCTATGATGGGTCACAGTAAGTGAATGAAATAATAGCTGTGACAATAGTTGGTCTCACAAGTTATGGCTGCCTTTTTGCTACACCTAAAAAGGAGAACTTAAACTTGGAACAAATGAAAAGAAATAACCATCTTGGATAATTTGAAAATATGGAAGTACTTAAGAATTAAAACTAACAAAATCCCAAACCAAATCAACTCAAACAAACTTTGGAGAACCCTCAAATTCTGAAGAACATGTTTGGGAGAAAAGTCTATAATACCTTAAAGAAAAAGAAAAGGGTTTGTATCTGGCTTCTGAATATTCACTATACTGGTATCATGCTGTCACTTAACACAGATAACATTGTGAGGATTTTCCCCACTGTGTTAACACAAAAGGTTTGATCATAACACAAGATTCCATTTGAAACATGTAGCTCACTCATTTTGAAGCCACGTGACAATCTGTAGGCTTCTAAAAGGAATGGCTATGCTGTTTGAACAATTTTGGTAAATTTTCCTAAATTTTCATGAGCAAAGCTTCTACTAATCTCCCCTTCCCCAGCATCACCTGCTATGTAGGTTTGTAAGAAATGGAAAAAATCAGAATTGATTACAAAATCTCTCAGACCACAGTAAGATCAGCAAGATGGCCAACTAGAAAGCTCTAGGCCCTCTGTCCTTCACAGAAACATTAGAAAAACAACCAGAGATTGACTAAAATACTTTATAGGAGCTCTGAAACCAGTCAAAGATCTAAAGCAACTGAATGAATTCCCAATCAATAAAAAGCCACATTCAATATGGTAGGAAATTTTGTGGCACTCCTATTCTCCCTTGCCCCACCCTTTCTCTGGAGAAACGACAATCTTTTCAATAATTCGTGCCGGGAAAACTGTATATTTACATGCAAAAGAATGAAGTTGGACTCTTACCTCATACCATAAATAAAAAGTAACTAAAAATGGACCAAAGACCTAAATGGAAGACAGAAAACTCTTAGTAGAAAACATACGGTAAAATCTTCATGACTGGGTTTGGCAATGATTTCTTTGATATGACACCAAATGCATAGGCAACAAAAGAAAACTTAAACTGAACTTCATCAAAATTAAAAACTTTGTACATCACAGTACACAGTCAAAGAGTAAAAAGGCAACCCATGAAATAGGATAAAATATTTGCAAACCATGTATCTGATAAGGGATTAATACCCGGAATATATTATTAACAATAAAAAACCAAGCAACTTGACTAAAAATGGGCAAAAGAAGATACACAAATGGCCTAAAAGTACATAAAAAGATGTTCAACATCAAAAATAATCAGGGAAATGCAAATCAAAACCACAATGAAATACTACTTCACACCCATTAGGATGGCTGTTATATATAAGTATATAAATAAAAAACACAGACTGTTAAAAGCATTTGGTGAGGATGTGGAGAAACTGGTGGGAATATAAAAATGTTATAGCTGCTATGGAAAATGATATGGCTGTTTCTCAAAAAATTAAACATAAAATTACCATATGATTTGGCAATTCTACTTGTGGATATACACTCAAAAAATTGAAAGCAGGGACTCAAACAGATTTTTGCACACTCATATTAATAGCAGCATTATTCACAACAGCCAAGAGTTGGAAGCAACCCAAATGGCCATCAACGAATGAATGGATAAATAAAATGTGTTCTATACAGACAATGAAATATTATTTAGCCTTAAAAACAAGGAAATTCCAATACATACTACAACCTGAATGAAGCTTGAGGACATTATGCTAAGTGAAATAAGCCAGTCATAAGAAGACAAATACTGTATGATTACATTTACATGAGGCACCTAGAGTAGTCAAATTTGTAGACACAGAAAGTAGTATGGGGGTTGCCAGGTGCTGGCGGGGAGGGAGGTGGGGGAACTAGTTAATGGATGTATTTTCGGCTGGGGAAGATGAAAGCGTTTTGAAGATGGAAGATGGTGATGGTTGCACAACAATGTGAAGATACTTAATGCCACTGAATGGTATATTTAAAAATGTTTAAAATGGTAAATTTCATGTTCTGTATATTTTACCACAGTAAAAAATACAAATAAGAATATCTTAGACCAAAATGTTTCCAGATAGCACCTTCTGTCACTGAGCACCTGGGTTAACACATCCTCCTCTCACTATGGCCAACAGAGTCTGCCTTGAGAGTTTCATGAAAAGATTTTAATTTCTATGACACCACAGTATCTTTAACTTTTTAATGCTGCTAGATATCATAAATATGTCTATGTCATATAAAGCCCACACTAAGATGCATTTTTATAATCTTGTACCTAAATATTTCCTGTATATCTAATTTGAGATGTGATATTTTGCATATCTTAATAATACAATATACTCACAAATAATATTATTTATTCACATATATAATAATAAGCTAAATATTTGATACATGGATAGCAAAGTTAGTAAATGACCACTTGATTGACAGAACTAATTTATGAGCAATGTATCCCCAGGAGCCATCTAACCTACATTTTTCTCTCTCTCAATTTAAGTGTCCCAGATTTATTTAAGGCACATGTTGGTCTCCTTTCCTAAAATAATTGTCCTCCTTCCTTCTACCCACTCAACTTCTACCTATTCTTTAGAGCTCAGCCAAAGGAAAGTATTTTATAAAGCATTTCCTGGCTATCCCAGCCCACTTTCATCCTCCTAACGTCCAGACTCTATATAATCATTTAGTGCTTAGTAATAGACTGCCTTGTATTATTTGCTATCATTTTATGTTTTGGAACCAACTAAAATGTACTGAGAAATTGATGATTATTCTAGCCTGAATGTACAGCCCGAAACAGTGATACAAGGTACATTCACTAAAAGCAAATTGTGAACTTGCTTATTCTCTGTCAACTCTAGTGCAGCTCAATACGAATATGAGTTCAAAATCACTACTGATTAGGATTACTAAACTGGCTTATGGAAGACTGGGAGGAAAAATTCCCTCTCTGCGACCCCCAATACACACGCAACACACACACAGTAGCACACACATACTCAACCACGTACAGTGGAGCACAGTTTGCACAGAAGTAGCAGCTTTATGGAAAGAAACTCTGGAAACTAAAGCAGTAACATTTTTTGAGCACCCAATATGTGCAAAGCACTTTGCTGAGCCCTATGAATAAGGAATTCACACATCTACAGTCATCTTTAACCAAAATTCAGAGTCTATTACATTGGTGGCTAGGGCATGCTTCTGGGCATTGGCTTAATCTGGGAATTTTCCTCTTGGATCAGACATGAAACCAAGCTGAGAAAAAAATATGAGAGGAGGTGGAGGGTAATTGTCTTCCCCCTGCAATAAAGAACCCAGATTTCAACAAACTGAAGAAGTTTACTTGTTGTAGTTAAAACTACATATTGCTTTGAGTTCAAATTCTTTCTATTAATACATAAGATTTGTTGAAATTATATTGTTTAAGCAGGAACAAGAAAGCTGAAAATTATTTCAGGTTTTCAAGCCATAAGGGAAAATAGTGCCTTTAGGTTTTCCACTCAACTAGGAAAATTATAGCTTCATATTTGCAGCACTAAAGCTAATGCAATGTCAGCAGCTCCATCAAACTGTTGTTCAGCAGTTTATAATTCAAGCAGAAATGTTCACTCCAAGCCCAAACTTGGCCTACACAATTTCAAAGAAAATGAAGAAAAAATTATTTTGGCTAGTGCTAACTTATAAAAGCAAAAGAGAGGGTCTTTTATAGAGTATTTCAAAAAACATCTAAGAATTTGAGAACGTAACTGAGAATTACTGAGTTGACATCCTTCATTCCTAAGGTTATAGAAATAACCCCAAATTCCATGACATCATGTCAGCATCAGCAGTATCTTAACTACTTTCATGAAATTCTTCATCTGGTAGAATTTCATATTAGACAGAATTACTGTTCATAGGGAAAAAAACAATTATAGTGGAAAATAAGGACAAATAGGTAGACATTTCTCATGAGGGCATCATAAGACTTTAGATGTATTTTTCCTTTAAGTACTAACTCTCTAGTGAAACATACACACACATAGAAAATGAAAAAAAAATTCTAGTTTTTACAGTGTTTTGCAATGGCAGGCAGGAATTCCCAGAATCTAACTTCCTCCTTCCAAATGTCATCTTAGAAACAACTTAGTGTTGAAGTGAATTTCTGGCAGCGGATGACAGGAACTATTGGGCTGACCAGCTCACTGGAGGTGGGTGGGTGTGAGTGAGGTGGGGAGCTAGTCAGTTCTGGGATGGCAATTTGAAGTCATGTGGCAGGTGGGTTATAGATTGCCTTTGTGTCATCCTACAGATGAGTCTAGCAGCCAACCCCTCATTACTCTGATCTCCTACAGTACCTTCAAAATACATCAAAACTTTTGAGATTGTGGTATCAGGGCATTACATAAGAAAGTCATCCTTTCCTATCTGTAGAAGGCTCACTTGTATTAAATATGTTGATACCTTAGGTATTCCATGTCTGTTTTCATACAGCATTTATTAAAGCTGTACTATGCACCAGGCTACAGATGATCCAACAGGATTTCTTTCTTCAGGAGAAGTCAGGAGGAAGCGAGCAGCTCATAAAGACAACTCCAGTACAACTGTGGAGTGCCATCTGGATAACTTCACTGAAAAGGATGCTGAGGTGTCCGAAGGACACCTTGTCTCTTCACCACCACGCACCTTTCACCACCTTTTGAAATCCGCTTCCCCTTCCTTCTTCCCTTAACGCTCATTTGGTCAAGCACTCCCTGCGGATGGGACCCTGGGTCGTTTTGTGTGAAACCACCAGGCCTGGGAGAGCAGTACCAAGTACAATTTTCGGAGGGGACAGCGGTGTCGTCTGGAAGGGAAGGCTGGCCTGGCAGAGTTGTCTGCAGGGTCTGGTCGGGCTTTAGAATTGCGGGGGGGCAGAGAGGATTTACGGGGTTCTGGGCATACCTGGTTGAAGGGTGCGGCGATGAGCGAGGGTTCCCATATCTTAGAACCTGTGGTCGCCGACCCGCCTTTCTCTTTTTTGGGTGCCATGCAGAGAACGCGAGGAGCACTGGCCTCTAAACAGGACTTAGGCCTGGACTAAGCGTCCCCGCTGCCATAGTAACCGAAGCCACGCCCAGTTCCTGAAGGAATTGTCTCCCCTCTGCCAAACCTGTTCTGAATCCTCAGGTCAACCGATTCTGTCGCCATGGCAACCGAGTTTCCTGGAGGCGCTGCAACTTGTGGGCGGGACTCCAGTCCCCTTCGTTAAATCTTAGGATTTCCCAGCAGAGGAAATGTGCAGGTGGAGAGGGAAAGGACGAGGCTGGCCTCGAGCTGGTCAAGCTTTCTTTTACTCACTTCTACCCTCTGCTTCTTCTTAGAGCCTTCTCTGGCCCGAGGCATTGTCTTGAAATTCAAGATCCCTGGAATCCCGTCCAGGACTTCTTCACCAAGATTTCTTTCACCCTGGGTAACCTAGAATGAAGAACTGACTCTCCTCAGAAGACAGCCCATGCCAGTTTTCTCTTCCACTCTAATCTGCCCAAGATGCTTCACTATGTGAGCCAAATTTGTCTCCCAACCTCCATCCTCTGCTTTGGTCTCTGTTCTGCCTCCCAGGGCCTTACTAAACAAGTCCAATCACTCTTCCACAGGACCCTTTATATAATTATAGTTGGGATTACTGTCTTTATAAACCTCTTTCTCTGCCTGAGTAGCCCCAGTTCTTTTACACTGTCCTCCACTGCTAACTAGAGTCTTTTTCCCCTTTCCCCACCTGCAGCACGAATATCTAACATATCCTGATCAGACAAAGCTCCCAAAGTAATAATGATAGTAATAATAATAATGGTAATAACAACTCTTGTTTTTTGAACACTGGCTATATGCTGTTGTACACAGTTATATTATTTAATTCTTAAAACCTTGTTCCAAGTCCCATAGTGTATCACTGATGGCCAGATTTAGGATCCAGGATTATCTGAGTCTAAATTGTAATTTAGCAAATGATTTTAAAGAATTAAACTTTTTAAAATTCAAAAAATGAAGATTTCAGGATGGAGGAATGCACTTCCAGTATAATCTTTTATGGATCCCTTTGTAAAGTCCTACAAGGATAAATTTAAATATAGGTTTTCCAAAATTGATTTAGAGAATTGAAAATAAACGTTTTATTACAGAATGCTTTTTGCCAGTTTTGGCCTGTTTCATTAGTCCAGAGAAAGTGGTATACTAGATAATTTATGATACAAAAGGGGAAGACATTGTACAGTAACCAAATTTATAGGGAGTTTCATCTTAGAATTGGTCTGTTTAATTTCAGAAAATAGGTGTCAATGACAATGTTCGTAGTTTTAAGAAGCAAAAGCCATTCAGCTAAAAGGGGACCCTGGCAAGAATAGAAAAAAAAAAATCATTACCATCTGTCATACATTTATGCTCTTTTGGTATAATAAATTGTTTCCCCCACTAAATATAAGTTGAAACTTTATAAGCATATACTTTACTACATAAATTTTCCCATATGTCTGTGGCTGAAACAAAGCTATTTGGAGAATTTTCTTTCACATTGGCAGAGTCACTCCTGGTTTGTTTCAGTTTTTCCAGTAAGATTTTGCATTTAACATTATTTAGCTCACCAAGGATCGTCTACTTTTAGGGATGCACTGTTTCTTTAGGAAACAGTGATTACGGAATTATTTTTTTCAACCTTTACACTTTGATCTTATAGTAAGTTCAGTGAACTCCTATTCAGGTGTAAAGTCTGAGGCATGACTCTCATACATGAAAAGGTTCTAGGCAGCTATTGATGTGTCCAGTGTTTCCACTGTTACCAGGTAACATCAGGAGCTATGGACCAATTCGCTTCTAGGCCAAGATTGCAGGCATTCAAAGTACATTTAGCTGCAGCAACCTGCTTGCCCTCAGCTCAGAAGGCCTCACAAATGTCCTCTCATTTCTCAGATTGGCATCTTACATCTAAGAACACCTTTCACTATCTGGTTGTGCTATTTACCATCATGATTACTGTGTTTGTAACGTTCCAAATAGAATGTTATAATGCATTGTCCTGGAGTTTTTATTGTGTGTGATGCAGAGGGCTTGATCTCTTTCAGCTACAAGGTCCAAAACATATGGAGAATATTACACCTGCTTTCAATGGTCAGCATTAGCTTCATATTCCGTCCTGAGTGCAATTTAAAGTGTTGACTTTAATCTTTAAAGCTCCTCATTGTTTAGAAGCCAGTTACTCCAGATATCACATCTCTCCTTATGCATCATTGTGGCAATTAAAATCAGTTGCAGTGCTTGCAGTTCATAATCCCCAGTGAATTGTGGGGAGCCTGGGAGTAGATCACTTTATAAAGAGGAACTTCCTAGGAACCCTGTTTATGTCAATGATAAAAGCAATATTCAAAGTTTACCGTTTTGGCCTTGAATGTCTTGTCATATAACTATACATCTCTGGAACTATAATTAAGTGCTGCTGATTTAATTTTTACGTTATTTTATGTAATTTGTGGCCAAGCATTTAGAATATCAATCTACGTTTTAATGAATCAGATAAATAACAGTTGTATATATGAAGAAATAGGAAAAGCTACAATTCATCTGTTTCATATTTGTTAGTGTGGGAGTTTTTACTCGAGTATTCTCTCACTCAAGTTTTTCTTTGAATCTAATTTTAAATGTCTTCAGTGAAGGGATTTGCTAAAAATCCTTTGGGGACTATTTCAAAATCCATAACTCATGGTAAGTCATTTCTCTAAATGCTTAGCTAAATGTTTGATTTCTTAATGTTTTATCAGATGTCTGTTACTTATACATTTGCACTATGTTAAATAATAACTTTTTAAAATTGTGGACAAAGTTCAAAATCTATGTTTGAGGGGAACCTATACCAAAGTGTATTATGCCAGACCATGGAGCAATCTTTTAGGGAGAAAAGATGATTTGTCATGGGGTTATGAGGAGCTGGGAGAATTATATATGGTGGCTTAGACAAACAGTGGTATCTGCTGCGCCTCCTTCCTCAACTTCTATCTTTCTCTTTTCCAGCTTGACACTCTCTTTCAGCCTTCCTAAAAAATGCAGGGTACCACTAGGGAGATGTCTGAATGATTTCCAAGGAAGTTTGTCTCTGACTATGATCTTGTACATCTTAAATGCAACTATGCAGAGTTGCTTTTTTCTATCTTACACATGCCTCTCGTTTCCATGAATTAAAATCTTGCTTTTGCTGGCTTCCAACTTTTGTGTAACATTCTGCTGTCAAATGCACCCAAATTAAGACTATCTGCAGGTACCATACTGCTGCACTTACTGAGAAAAGGGGTCCTGTTCAGTGGGACGAAGCTGCTTCATTTCCTCTTATATTTCAAACTCATAGATCATTTGTTTATTCAATGACTTTTAGTGTGCTTGATTAGGTTTCTTCTGCACTCCAATGTGGTATTTTATAACATATCCATCTCTATGAAAGAATATGAATTTCTCTGATTAAATATCATTTTATTTCACTGGTTGATTGGTGTTTTGGACGCGCAGGCTCAGCAGCCATGGCTCACAGGCCCAGCCGCTCCGCGGCATGTGGGATCCCCCTGGACTGGGGCACGAACCCGTGTGCCCTGCATCGGCAGGCGGACTCTCAACCACTGCGCCACCAGGGAAGCCCTGATTGGTGTTTTTATTTATAGGGATAGGGAATACCATTAGAAGAAGGGTCTGGGAGTGGGCTGGTGAGGAAACTGGGACTTTGGTTTTTAGAGAAATTCAGTTTGTATATACCTGAGACATCCAAACATGTAAAGTAGGTAACTGGATATGTGGCCCTGGTAGTCAGAGCAGAGGTAGACATGGGTGAGTCATTTACTTATCTGTAGCAATCGAGCCTGAATGGATGAGCTTGCCTGGAGAGACCACCCAGTGAGCAGGGGAGCAAGGCCTAAGGCTGAGCTTTAGGCGTCCAACGGTCAGTGGCTGTGAGAAAGAGGATGGGCCTGGGAGTGGAGGTGTGGCCAGAGAGGAAGGAAGGAATCCCAGTGGGGCTCGAGTCACTGGAGCCAAAGGCTGGGGGTATTTCCAGAATGAGGAAGTGCCCAGTAGTCCTGACTGCTACTGAGAAGCCAGGTAAGAAAGTCTGAAAAATGCCTGCTGGATGTAGGAACAAAGAGGTCAGTGGTGGTTGGTTGCTTTTCTTCGAAGTCTTTGGAAAAGTCCACTGATAGACGAATGGATAAAGAAGGTGTGGTAGATACAGTGGAATATTACTCAGACATAAAAAGTAAGATCCTGCTATCTGCAACAACATGGATGGATCTACAGAGTATTATGCTAAGTGAACTAAGTCAGATAAAGACAAATACCTTACGATATCACTTATGTATGGAGTCTAAAAAAACAAAACAAAAACACACTCATGGATACAGAGAACAAACAGGTGGTTGCCAGAGAGGAGGAAGGTGAGGGGGGTGAAACAGGTGAAGGAGCAATTAAGAGGTATAAACCTCCAGTTATAAAATAAGCCACAGGGCTGTAATATACAGCATAAGGAATATGGTCAATAACATTGTAATAATTTTGTCTGGGGACAGATGGTTACTAGACTTACCATGGTGATCATTTTATAACGTATGCAAATGTTAAATCACTATGTAGTGCACCTGAAATTGTATGTCAATTATACTTCAATATAAAAAAAGAAAACAGCAGCAGTGTTCATTTGAATGTAATTCCTATGCAGGTAATTTTTCTTACTGTTCTTGGATCAAACTAATTGTGGTGGTTGTTCATATGTCAACTTGACTGGGCTAAGGGATGCCCAGATAGCTGGTAAAATACTGTTTCTGGCTGTGTCTGTCAGACTATTTCTGGAAGAGATTACTATTTGAATCGGTAGACTGAGTAAAGAAGATTGCCCTCACCAATTCTGTGAGCATCATCCAGTTGACTGAGGGCCTGAAGAGAGCAAAAAGCAGATGAAAGACAAATTTGCTCTCTGCCTGAGCTGGGGCATCCATCTTCTGCGCTCAAACGTCAGTGCTCCTGGTTCTCAGTCCTTTGGTTTTGGAATGAAACTGCACACCACTGGCTTTCCTGGGCTTCCAGATTTCAGAGAGCAGATCAAGGGACTTCTCAGCCTCTAAAATCTCATGAGCCAAACTCTCATTTTTTAATATCTATTTATCTCTTTATCTATAGATATAGATATAGATCTCCTATTGGTTGTTTCTCTGAAGAACCCTAATACATTAATCTTTAAGAGTGCATTTTTTAAAAGTTACATTTCCTATGGTTTTATATGAAGAGAGTTCTTTAAAAATCGTATCAATACGCAGTTTTCATTGTGTGCATTTTTTGGACCTTTTTTGATATTGATTAGTATTGGCTTCTATGTGAAGTATAAAGAAATATTTACAACACTGGCATCTTTTATGTTTTTAAGAAATTTAAGAGGGGATTTCGTTGAAACCTAAAGATTCTTTCTAGTAAGAATTTAATAGAAAGAACACCATCTTACTGAAATCTACTTTAATTATGTTTTGTGAAAAGGTCAGTCTAAAAAACAAAGAAGGATTCCCTGATGTTAGGAAAAGGTCTTACACTCAATTTCTGTCCCCTTCCAAATACATATTCTCAGAAAACCTCCAATGAAAGCTCCATCTTATGGCTGATGTAAGTGGATATAAGGAAAGAATATGAGGAAAAATAAAACATTTGAAAGTCAGATATTAGGAAGGAAGACTATAAGAAAATACTCATTCAAAAATAAAATAATTTCAGCCGATGCACAAGTCAATCAGCAGAACAAATATTGCTTTTAAAGGTCATATTAGGGGTTGCTTTCTCTGCTTCACTCCATTTCTGAATGAATCTATTCAGTTCTTCCACTATTTCCTTTACGGGAGCCAACCATTTCTAACTTCACCTACCAAAATAATGGTTTCATTGACTCTTTCTTATATTTCAACTCTTTGCTATATTAAACAAAACCTCATTCTTTGTTATGCTTTGATTGTTACACTTTTTCTTTTGTGCATAGCAGTGCTTTCTTTATGCTCCCATAGTTCCCCCCCCACCCTTAGGCTGGCTATTAGTCTCTAAGCTTCTATTTTTGTTCACAATCAAGTTATACAATTTGTCAATCATCCACATTTTAAAACTTTTATGATTATTTTTGCCTCACAGTATGCACGCCATCTGAGCCAGCTGTCTTTTTTTTTTTTCTTTTTCGCAGCACAGGCTCCGGACGCACAGTCTCGTTGGCCATGGCTCACGGGCCCAGCCGCTCTGTGGCATGTGGGATCTTCCCATACCGGGGCACGAACCCGCGTCCCCTGCATCAGCAGGCGGACGCTCAACCACTGCGCTATCAGGGATGCCCTGAGTCAGCTGTCTTAATCCTTTAGAGTGTGGCCATTTTTCTCTACTATACTTTTGGGTAATAACCATTGCCAATTTATCCTGCTAAGTAAATTCCTCATTTTATTGAAATTGTTTATACAAAGATTTTTTTTAAAAAAATTTATTTTTGGCTGTGTTGGGTCTTCGTTGCTGCGTGGGCTTTCTCTAGTTGCGGTGAGTGGGGGCTACTCTTCGTTGTGGCACGAGGGCTCAGTAGTTGTGGCTCATGGGCTCTAGAGCGCAAGCCCAGTAGTTGTGACACACGGGCTTAGCTGTTCCACAGCATGTGGGATCTTCCCAGACCAGGGCTTGAGCCCGTGTCCCCTGCATTGGCAGGTGAACTCTTAACCACTGTGCCACCAGGGAAGTCCCTATATAAAGCTTAAGTTACTCACATGTATGCCCATAATCTCTTCTCCCTCCCACTTCACTCTGGTAGAAGTCTGAAACCCTATTTATTTATTATCATAGTTTCCCAAACTCCTCCATATTAGCTTTCTGACTTGCCATACTCTCCTTCCTCAATACCACAGAGGCTTATTAAAAATCAGAGAATCAAATTGTGTGCCAAGAGGCACTTCCAGAGATCATCTTGTACTGACAGGACAAAATTCTTTCTCCTGGTTCACCCTCTGCTGGCTGTGTGACAACCTTGGCCAAATCACTTAACCCTCCTTTGCTTCAGTTTCTTTTTGAAATGGGAATAATCATGTTTGCACTACAGGGTTGTTGTGAAGATTAAAATAGTTAGTAGATATAACTGCTTAGTACAGTTCATGGCATATACTGTGCCCTCAATATATGCTAGCTAATATTTTTCAAATAAACTTTTTATTTTACAGTAGTTTTAGATTCACAGAAAAGTTGCAAAGCTAGTGCACATTGTACCCATATACCTCACACCCAGTTTTCCCTACATCTTAAATTAGCATGTTAAATTTGTCACAACTAATAAATCAATATTGATATGCTATTATTAACTAATGACTTTTAACCTAATGTCCTTTTTCTGTTGCAGGATCCCATCCAGGAGGCTACAGTCCATTGAGATATCGTGTTTCCTTAGGCTCCTCTAAACTGTGACAATTTCTCAAACTTCCCTTGTTTTTGATGATTTGACAATTTGGGGTTGTAAAATATTTTGCAGAATGTCCCTGGGTTTTGGTTTGTCTGATGTTTTTCTCATATTGATACTTAGGCAGGAGTCATGGGATTTGGGAGAAAGACTGAAGACATAAGGTACCATTCATGAGAATCACATCACATCAAGAGTACCTGCTCTCAACATGCCTTATCATTGAGGATGTTAATCTAGATCACTTGGCTTAGGTTTCTCCACCATAAAGTGTCCCCTCCCCCAACTTTCCACACTATATTCTTTGCAAGGAAGTCACTATGTGCAGTCCCAGCCCACATTTAAAATTTGGGGAGTTATGTCCTACCTCCTTGAGGGGGGCAGTATCTACATAAATATTTGAAATTCTTCTGTATCAGAAAATTTCTGCTCTCATTTATTTTATTCAATCAATCAATCATTTATTTACATCAGTAAGAATCATAAATATTTATTTTATCCTTTGGGTTACAATCCAATACTACATTATTTATTTTGGCACTTAACTCAGTTGTTCCAGCTTTGGCTGTTGGGAGTACTTTCATTTGGCTCCTGGGTCTCCTTGATATATCCCCTCATTGTTTTCCTTTTTCCTTTGAGCACTTCCTTACTTCCTGGCATTACAAGATGCTCCAGGCTCATGTTGCATATTCCCGCCGCAGCCCTAGAATCAGCCATTTCTCCAAAGAGCCCTAGTTCCTTATATTGGAGAACTGCATTAAAAACCCAGATCTGGGCACTGGGCATGCTCTTTGCTAATGGAGTGTGTTTTGTTTCTAGGCTCTCTCAGTAGAAAGAATTAAGAAATAGCACATGTATATACACATACATATATTTCTATATATACATATGTGTCTCTATTAAGGTAAACATGAGTTCATACTGATGTTTACCACTCTAATCCAATACCACACAGTTCCTTCTAGCCTGCTAATATTTTATTAGCTATTCATTCATTCAACAGATTTTGTTGAGTGCCTATTAGATGCCAGGCCTTATGCTCAGGACTGAGGAATAGAAAGTATGGTGGATACTATCCCTACTCTCATGTGGCTTAGAATTCAGGTAACAGCTTAAATTTTTACTTTAGTTCTTTGGTACTACCAAGGATTGACATCACTCATAATAGTCTATTTTCACATCTTTCTATTTTTCCCACCATATTTCATTCCCCCACTTCCAAGACTGTACTACTTTCTATTCACCTATTTCCCTCTCTACCCTCATTTCTCTTCCAACTCCTTGTCCTCTGCAATTTTTTATCTCTCATAAAACACACTCCAGCAGAAAAGAGACTATAATATGATAAGCATATTACTACTTCCATTGCAAAGCTCTTTCACATCTCATTTTTGACTACAGAATTCCTTGAAGAAGATAAGGTTATTGCTAAGGTGTTTTGTCTATAGTGGTATTTTATGATTGCTACTGACATGTATGAACTTGTATGGGATGCTTCACAGAGGAGGCCCCAGATGGTCATGTATTTCTGTGAGAAATTGCAGGGCACAAGCTATTCTACTGGGCAGATAGATGATCTCTATTCATGCAAAACACTATGGGGCCGCTGATTTTAGTGCCTTCCTTTGCTGCTTACTGAAAAAAGTTCAATGACATTTTTATATATTCTTACACTTAATAAATATTTTCTTTTATGTTAAATTCAACCCTATCCTTCTCACCACTTGAGGGAAACTAAGATTACCTCTGTCCATGAAGGAAACTCACTTGTAATTTTCTTTCTCATACTGTCCTAGTTTCGTTTGGATAACAAATTTATACTAGCCTGTAAAATGGACCATGCCACATATTCTTTTTTCCGTCTGCTGATGGAGTTTATATAAGACTGGAATGAACAATTACTGGATTATTTAGAAGAGATCACCTACAAAACTATATGGGCCCAGTGATTTAAATTTTTTTGTTGTTAAAAATTATTCAACTACTGATTTAATTTCCTTAATGGTTTTAACATTTTTTAGGTTTTCTAGTTATTCTGGAGATAGTTTTAGTCAGTTATACTTTTCTAAAAATGTCTTCATTTCTTTTGTTTTAAAATTAATGATATAAGGATGTCCATTGTCACCACTTTTATTCAACATAGTTTTGGAAGTCCTAGCCACAGCAATGAGAGAAGAAAAAGAAATAAAAGGAATACAAATTGGAAAAGAAATAAAACTGTCACTGTTTGCAGACAACATGACGATATACACAGAAAATCCTAAAGATGCTAGCAGAAAACTATGAGAGCTCATCAGTGAATCTGGTAAAGTTGCAGGATACAAAATTAATACATAGAAATCTCTTGCATTCCTATACACTGACAACGAAAGATCAGAAAGAGAGATTAAAGAAACAATCCCATTTACCACTGCATCAGAAAGAATAAAATACCTAGGAATAAACCTGCCTAAGGAGGCAAAAGACCTGTACTCAGAAAACTATAAATTACTGATGAAAAAAATCAAAGATGACACAAACAGTTGGAAAGATATACTATGTTCTTGGATTGGAAGAATCAATATTGTGAAAATGAATATACTACCCAAAGCAATCTACAGATTCAATGCAATCTCTATCAAATTACCAATAGCATTTTTCACAGAATTAGAACAAAAATTTTACAATTTGTATGGAAACACAAAAGACCAAGAATAGCCAAAGCAACGTTGAGAAAGAAAAATGGAGCTGGAGGAATCAGGCTCCCTGACTTCAGACTATACTACAAAGCTACAGCAATCAAAACAGTATGGTACTGGCACAAAAACAGAAATATAGATCAATGGAATAGGACAGTAAGTCCAGAGATAAACCCACACACTTATGGTCACCTAATCTATGGCAAAGGAGGCAAGAATTACAATGGAGAAAAGACAGTCTCTTCAATAAGTGGTGCTGGGAAAACTGGACAGCTACATGTAAAAGAATGAAATTAGAACATTCTCTAACACCATACAGAAAAATAAACTCAAAATGGATTAAAGGGCTTCCCTGGTGGCACAGTGGATAAGAATCTACCTGCCAGTGCAGGGGACACAGGTTCGATCCCTGCCGGGAAGATTACATATGCTGCGGAGCAACTTAGCCCATGCACCGCAACTACTGAGCCTGCACTCTAGAGCCCGCAAGCCACAACTACTGAAGCCCATGTGCCTAGAGCCCAGGCTCCACAACAAGAGAAGCCACCACAATGAGAAGCCTGCGCACCACAATTACAGAAAGCCCGTGTGCAGCAATGAAGACCCAACACAGCCAAAAAGAAAGAAAGAAAAAGACATAACTTAAAAAAGAAATGGATTAAAGACCTAAATGTAAGGCCAGATACTAGAAAACTTTTAGAGGAAAATATAGTGAGGACACTCTCTGACATAAATCACAGCAAGATCTTTTTGGATCTACCTCCTAGAGTAATGAAAATAAAAACAAAAATAAACAAATGGGACCTAATTAAACTTCAAAGCTTTTGCACAGCAAAGGAAACCATAAACAAACTGAAAAGGAAACCCTCAGAATGGAAGAAAATATTTGCAAATGAATCAACTGACAATGGATTAATCTCCAAAATATACAAACAGCTCATGCAGCTCTATGTCAAAAAGACAAACAACCCAATCAAAAAATGGGCTGAAAATCTAAATAGACAGTTGTCCAAAGAAAATATACAGATGGCCAAAAAGCATATGAAAAGATGTTCAACATCACTAATTATTAGAGAAATGCAAGTCAAAACTACAATGAGATATCACCTCATACCAGTCAGAATGGCCATCATTTAAAAATCTACAAACAATAAATGCTGGAGAGGGTGTGGAGAAAAGGGAACCCTCCTACACTGTTGGTGGGAATGCAAACTGGTACAACCACTATGGACAACAGTACGCAGGTTCCTTCAAAAAATGAAAATAGAGCTACCATATGATCCAGCAATCCCACTCCTGGGCATATATCTGGAGAAAACCATAATTCAAAAAGATACATGCACCCCAATGTTCACTGCAGCACTATTCACAATAGCCAGGATATGGAAGCAACCTAAATGTCCATCATCAGAGGAATGGATAAAGAAAATGTGGTATATATATACAATGGACTATCACTCAGCCATAAAATGAATGAAGTAATGCCATTTGCAGCAACATGAATGGACCTAGAGATTGTCATACCAAGTGAAGTAAGTCAGAAAAAGACAACTATCATGTGATATCACTTATATGTGGAATCTAAAAAAAGGCTACAAATGAACTTATCTACAAAACTGAAATAGAGTTACAGATGTAGAAAATAAACTTATGTTTACCAGGGAGTAAAGATGGGGGAAAGGATAAATTGGAAGATTGGGATTGACACATATACATTATTATATATAAAATCGATAACTAATAAGGACCTACTGTATAGCACAGGGAACTCCACTCAATACTCTGTAAGGCCTGTATGGGAAAAGAATCTAAAAAGAGTGGATATATGTATTTGTATAACAGATTCACTTTGCTGTACACCTGAAACTAACACAATATTATAAATGAATTATACTCGAATAAAAATTTTTTAAAAATGCAAAAAAAGAAAGAGAAATTAAGGAAACAGTTCCATTTACCATCGCATCAAAAAGAATAAAATACCTAGGAATAAACTTACCTAAGGAGACAAAAGACCTCTACTCTGAAAACTATAAAACACTGATGAAAGAAACCAAAGATGGCAAAATCAGATGGAAAGATATACCATGTTCTTGGATTGGAAGAATCAATATTGTCAAAGTGACTGTAATACCCAAGGCAGTCTACAGATTCAATGAAATCCCTATCAAATTACCAATGGCAGTTTTCACAGAACTAGAACAAAAAATTTCACAATTTATATGGAAACACAAAAGACCCTGAATAGCCAAAGGAATCCTGAGGGGGGAAAAAAAAAACAGGAGCTGGAGGAATCAGGCTCCCTGACTTCAGACTATATTACAAAAAAAAAAAAAAAAAAAATAGTATGGTACTGGCACAAAAACAGAAATACAGATCAATGGAACAGGATAGAAAGCCCAGAAATAAACTCACACACCTACAGTCAATTAATCTATGACAAAGGAGGCAAGAATATACAATGGAGAAAAGACAGTCTCTTCAATAAGTGGTGCTGGGAAAACAGGATAGCTAAATGTAAAAGAAAGAAACTATAACATTCTCTAACACCATACACAAAAATTAACTCAAAATGGATCAAAGACCTAAATGTAAGGCCAGACACCATAAAACTCTTAGAGGAAAACATAGAACACTCTTTGACATAAATCACAGCAAGGTCTTTTTTGATCTACCTCCTAGAGTAATGAAAACAAAAACAAAAATAAACAAATGGGACCTACTTAAACTTAAAAGCTTCTTCACAGCACAGGAAACCATAAACAAAACAAAAAGACCACCCACAGAATGGGAGAAAATATTTGTAAATGAAGCAACCAACAAGGGATTAAGCTCCAAAATATATGAACAACTCATGTAGCTCTATGTCAAAAAAATAAACAACCCAATCAAAAAATGGGTAGAAAATCTAAATAGACATTTCTCCAAAGAAAACATACAGACAGCCAAAAAGTACATGAAAAGATGCTCAACATCACTGATTATCAGAGAAATGCAAATCAAAACTACTATGAGGTGTCACCTCACACAGGTCAGAATAGCCATCATCAAAAGTCTATAAACAATAAATGCTGGAGAGGGTGTGGAGAAAAGGGAACCCTCCTACATTGTCAGTGGGAACATAAATTGGTACAACCACTATGGAGGTTCCTTCAAAAAATGAATATAGAGCTACCATGTGATCCAGCAATCCCACTCCTGGGTATATATCCAGAGAAAGCCAAAATCCGAAAGTATACATGCACCCCAGTGTTCATTGCAGCACTATTTACGATAACCAAGACATAGAAGCAACCTAAATGTCCATCGTCAGAGGAATGGATAAAGAAGATGTGGTACATATATACAATGGACTATCACTCAGCCATAAAAAAGAATGAAATAATGCCATTTGCAGCAACTTGGATGGACCTAGAGATTATTATAGTAAGTGACGTAAATCAGACAAAGACAAATATATGATATCACTCATGTGGAGTCTGATTTAAAAAGATACAAATGAACTTATTTACAAAACAGAAACAGACTTACAGATATCAAAAACAAACATATGGTTACCAAAGGGGAAACGTGGAGGGGAGAGGCAAATTAGGAGTTTGGGATGAACATACACACACTACTATATATAAGATAGATAACAAACAAGGGCCTACTGTATAGCACAGGGAACTCTACTCATTACTCTGTGATAACTTATATATGAGAAAAGAATCTAAAAAAAGAATGAATATACATATATGTATAACTGAAGCACTTTGCTGTACACCTGAAACTAACACAAAATCAAAATCAACTATACTCCAATAAAATTAAAATTTTTAAAAACTATGATATAGTGGCCCATCAGCCTGGTCTCTATTTAAAACAAATTTGAAAGAAAATAACAAAGAAGAATTTTCATGTCCTTTGGATTTATATTTTGCTCATTTCTCATTGGGGAAGGCTATTATCTAAATAAGAAGGGACAAGATAACTACAGTGGTCAATTTTAGGAACAAAGATTGGTGGAAGAGTAAACAAAAAGACAATACAGTAAATAATTTGGGAAATTATGTAGGAAAACAAGAGAAGAAGAGGTAGACAGGAGAGTTATTCAAACAATATACAAAGAAAAGAGTTAGATTCAGGGGTTCAGATTTAACAAATATTCTTTAGCCTCTATTATGGGCCTGCCTATATCTTAGGCTTTAAACAAAATGTAAAAGACCTCTGCTTTAAAGGAACTTACATTCTAGTTGTTATCTATCAGTTAAGATTAGGTTGTCTGCATTAAAAAAAATGTTTAAAAAATGAAAAAAATCATATTTTCCCCTCTAACATAAAAAACAAAACTGAATATAAATAAAATTAATGATATAAAGTTGTTATAATATTCTCCATTATTTTTATCACTGAAAGAATGTAATTATATCTCTTCCTTCATTCTGAAGGTTGTATATGTATGCTTGCTCGCTTTTGTCTTGAGTAATCTTTCCAGAGGTTTGCCAATTCTATTAGTCTTTTCTAAGAACTCTGAGATTTTTTATTCTTTCTATTGTATTTTTTTTATTATTTTTTGCTCTTCGTTATTTCCTCTGTTTTCTATGTTGTATTTGATGTTATCAAATTTATAAAGTTGAGTGTGTAGTACATTAATTTAACCTTTTCTATTTACTAATAATTTAAGCCCTCATATTTCCATCCAAGTGCTATTTTAGCTTTATATCACGTTTTGATTAGTATTTTACTACTGTTATATCTTCTAATTGTCATTTCTTTTTGACCTGTAAGTTATGAGAAATGTGATTTTATGTTTCCAAATGTATGAACTTTTTAATATTTATTTTTAACTTAATTGTATAAAGATGAATTTGTTCTAAATGATATTTATTCTTTGAAATTATTGACATACACTTAATGGCCAGATCTGTATTTTATTTTTGTCAATGTTTTATGTGTACTTAAAATTGAGTATTCCTCAATTGGTGGAAGCAATGTCCTGTGTAAAGGTAAGATTGAGCTTGTATTTTCATTTTTTTTCAAAATTCCTGCTGATATTTTTGCCTGGTTTATCTATCAATTATTTAGAAAGGTGTTAAAATCTCTCTCCTTAAAGGCAAAATCTCTCCTTAAAAGGTAAAATCTCTCTCCTTAAATTCATCCTTGAAGTTTAATCAAATTTTGCTTTATATACGTTATATCATTTGACTCATACAAGTTTAGAATTATTATGCCTTATTATTATTTTCATATTAGTGATATTGTCATATCATTAGTTAGTAGTGATATAAAATTTTTATCATTATGTAGTGATTCTGTTGCTTTTGTAGAATGATTTTTGCCTTAAAGTCTATTATTTTTTATGTTAGTAAGGCTAATCAAACTTTCATTTGGATAGTTTTTGCCTGGTTCACCTATTTTCATCCTTTTCAAGCTTTTTGTATTCTTTTTGTTTAATAGCAAATAATCATTTAAGAAATTCAGTCCAGAAGTCTTTGTTTAATTTTAGAGCATATATGCTGATTATTATCAACAATTTATTTAGGTTTATTTCTACCACATTATTTTGTACTTCTCTTTGTTCTGCTTTTCTAGCTATCTGCAGATTTTTTCCTCCTTTCTTGACATTTTATTATTATTATGTTTATTTGCTGAGGCTTTTCTTGATTGCTTCATTTTTACCCTCTACTAGTATGCAAGTTATACACTCCATTTCTATTCTTTTAAAGGTCACCTTAGAAATTTTAACATGCATACTTGAATTATCAAAGCCTCCTCCCAAACAAAAAAGGACTTTAGACCACTCTAAATTTCATCAACCCCTTGTCATTTATACACTGCTGTTGGGTAGTATTTCATTCCATTTTGTCCTCTCCTCAACAAGATCGTCAATGTTTGTTTGCTTAGATACTTAGATTTATCCACTATTTGGGTTACTCTTTGACCATCATTTCTTCTTTTAATTCAGATCTTTCCTCTTCTATTTCCCCTTCTTTGTGCAATTCAACCCTTATAATTTACTTTAATGATAATCTGTTGGAGATAAAATAGATTTTATTTGCATGAAAAAGTATTTATGTTACTAAATTCTTAGAAGTTAATTTCATTTGGCATATGATTCTAAGCTGATGATAACTTTCTTTCAGAATGTTGAAGTAATTATTCTCCAGTTTTCTGGTTTCCATGGTTACTGACAAGTCAGCAATAAGATTATTTGTTGTTTCTTTGTGTGTAGCTATTATGCCCTCTCTGGTTTTATCAGGATCTTCTCCTCATCTTTGATTTTCTACAGTGTCATTATGATATATCTAGTAATGACTGCTTTTTATTTATCCTGCTTGGGATTCATTCTGTTTCCTGAATCTGTCAATTAATATCTTTAATAAATTATGGAAATTTTCTCAGCAAGTATGTCTTCACATATTTCCTCTCACCCATTTTTTCTATTGTTTTCATTTGAAATTCCAAGATGTATGTTTGATCTTCTTACTCTATCCTTACATTTATTACTTGTCTTATATTTTCCATATCTTTGTTTCTCTTTGCAGGCATACCTCAGAGATATTGAGGGTTCAGTTCCATACTACTGCAATAAAGCAAATATTGCAATAAGCAAGTCATATGAATTTTAAAACTTCCCAGTGCATATAAAAGTTGTGTTCACACTATACTGTAATCTAGTAAGTGTGCAGTAGCATTATGTCTAAAAAACAATGTACATACCTTAATTAAAAATAGAGCTACCATATAATCCAGCAATCCCACTCCTGGGCATATATCCAGAGAAAACCATAATTCGAAAGGATACATGCACCCCAGTGTTCATTGCAGCACTATTCACAATAGCCAGGACGTGGAAGTTACCTAAATGTTCATTGACAGAGGAATGGATAAAGAAGATGTGGTACACATATACAATGGAATATTACTCAGCCATAAAAAGAATGAAATAATGCCATTTGCAGCAACATGGATGGATCTAGAGATTGTCATACTGAGTGAAGTAAGTCAGAGAAAAACAAATATCATATGATATCACTTATATGTGGAATTTTTAAAAAATGGTACAAAGAAACTTATTTAAGGAACAGAAATAGAATCACAGATGTAGGAACCAAACTTCTGGTTATTACTGGGGGGAAAGGATAAATTGGAAGACTGGGATTGACATACACACACTAGTATATATAAAATAGATAACTAATAAGGACCTACTGTATAGCACAGGGAACTACTCAATGCTCTGTAATGGCCTATGTGGAAAAAGCATCTAAAGAAGAGTGGATATATATGTATATGTGTAACTGGTTCACTTTGCTGTACATCTGAAACTAACACAACATTGTAAATCAACTATACTCCAATAAAAATTTAAAAAAAATACTTCATTGCTAAAAAATGCTAACCATCATCTGCATCTTCAGCAATTTGTAATTTTTTGCAATAGTAGAATCAAAGATCATTGATCACAGATCACCAAAAAATTATAATGATAATAAAAAAGTTTGAAATATTGTGAGAATTACCAAAATGTGACACAGAGAGAGGAAGTGAAAAAATGCTGTTGGAAAAATGGTGCCAATAGACTTGCTCAACACAGGGTTGATACAAACCTTCAATTTGTAAAATACATAGTATCTGAGAAGCATAATTAAGCAAAGTGCAATAAAACAAGGTATGCCTGTACTAAATTTTCTGTAATTCATTCAGATTTATCTTGTATTACACTAATTTTCTCTTCATCCATGTCTAACTTGATGCTTAATATTTCATTTTTATGAAAATAAAAAAAATCTATGCAACATTTTTCGTAAAAAACTATGTGAATTTTTTTTAAATGTGCCTGGTAATTTGAGTGTCTTATTTATTCCTTGATCTATTCAATACTCTTTTATTTCTTTTAACATAGTAAGCATGCTTATTTTATATTCTTACCTGATAATTCTACCATTTGAAGTAGTAAGTGTCTCTGAATACATCTTTTGTCACTCATGGAGCATTGCTGCTTTGGGCATTTTATTATTATTACTTTCTTTGAGTACATATTACTGAAATATTTAAGGCCTGGATTGGAGGTATCTTTCTCTCATAAGCATGTGTATGCTATTTCTAAATTTGAAATTTTGCAGATTACAAAACTACAAAGCTTTGAGGGTGGGCTTGCAGTTTTAAAGTCTGAGAGAGAGACTTCGTTTTCACCCTCTGCCAAGGCTAAGACAAGCAAGTTTCTTTGCTGTCACCCTCTCTGGAGTGGACTTCATATATGCACACATTTGGACTATTTCAGCAAAGCTGTACTCCCTTGCAGTTTCAGCTTTATGTGAGGGCCTACTATTCAATGACCCACCTCGAGTAAGCCCTAGGCATTCTCTCTAGTCCTTCTGCTCCTCACGGGATTGTCAGAATGGAAGCACATGGTCACTTTGGTGCTTCCTTACCTTCCCAGTTTCTTGCTTTTACAGATACTTTGTTTTTGGCCTCTGAGGATTTCTCTTACATTCTTATCAGCTCAATAGTATACTTTAATATATTTTAAAATACAACTTTAGTCAAAATTTTAAAGTTTTTTGTAAGGAGAAGGTTGTTCACTGTACTTAGTGTATCATATTGTCACAAGTATTATAATCCATTTTCAAATAATGTCTATTCTAGACAAGGCAGCTTTCAAAATGAAAGTGCAACAGGTAACCTATTTCCTCTTAAATTATCCCCGCAGTCAAGAAGTCCCATCTGATCAGTTGGTGGACATCTGGCAATTCTGCTTCAACATATGCAGCCTCATTAGTATTTGTATCTTTTAGGAAGAACATTCTTTATGTGAACAAGGTTTAAGAATTTATTTTCCTGAAATTGATATTTATTTTTTTGCTTATATGTACCAAAAATGAACAAAACCTATTCAGTGATAGAAACACTTGAATATAAAGGAGAGAACCTATGTGAGGTGGTAAAATCTCTAAAAAATATGACCATTCGAATATTCTCAGGAAGAGCCAAAGGTAATGTCCTTTACCCTAATCCCCCCACAAAGACTTTGAAAACTAGTATAAGCCAAAAATGCAACAGAAGGATCTTCTGAGAGTGAGACGGAATAAATCTTCCAAGCATGGAATAAATGTCATTGCAATCAAAGGCATTGTCTACCACATGAGAGGAATACTGAGCACATATGCAGAGCATAGGAAATCCTCTAGTCAAAGGTCACACATTAATAGGCAACAAACTGTACAAAATCACTTACTGGGGGAACAGCACAGATATAAAATGCAGATTTGAATGGAACCACACCCTACATTTACTCCTTTTTCCTGGTGTACAAGGCCCTATATTGCCCTTGGGAAATGAGCAATGCACTAAGAAATATTAAGGAGGGGCTTTATGGATGGAAACAGATGGAGTGGGCTGCTGGCAGTATAACGGCTCTGTGAATTGCATTTCTTGAGCATTTTGAAGTGGGACGGGGCAGAAGAGGAAAGCACAAAGAACAAGAGGAAGAAGGTACGGGGCTTAGGTTTTCAACAGAAAGACTAGTTGTGGCAGCCAGATGGAGAGACGTCTGGGGAGCTGGGGAAAGCAATTTTGGCTCTGAGATTCAGAGCCTCTTTATAATTGTTTATAATTGTAACTCCCCTCACATTTTTATCCAGGAACAATATGGAATAATGGAAGAACTTTATATGTAACTTCCTGTCAAACTGCTTTAAAGAAAAAATATGACTTTTCTCAATGAGTTACATTTCCAATGCCCATGGAAATGCTGATGCAAAAGGATCTGTTCTGAAAATAATCAACTTGAAAATCACAAGTATAATAAGAATAGTTTTATACTAATTAAATTCTATTTAGCAGCCCAGGAAAGGAGAAGGGGTAGATATTTTCCAAACCTCCTAAGTTAAAATTCAGAATGTTATCAGATTTACATGAAGTAGAATTTCGTTTATATTTTACTTATCTTTTTCATTCTCATTGGAATCTTAAGATAGGCATTTGTCTGAAAAGATGACATGTACTTTACACAACTTAATCCTTGCTGATTGGAATTCAAGCTGAAATAAATACAGGTGCTGAAACTTTGCAGAAATTCCGAATACTTACATTCAGCTCAAATATCCAATCTAGAATGTTGTGCCTCTGAAATCAAGAGTTAACCATCCCCTCCCCATGCATTACATATTGTCACCATGATTCTGATTAAAATCATAATTCTGATCATGGTTGATAGTTACAACGAGAAGACTTTTTGTGGTGGCAGAGGGATACAATCACCGAAAACGAGACAAAATTACTGATTCTTGCTCCTGTAATTATTCCCACAAAGACTCATGTCATGTACTTGATGGTTCCAACAACAGAGCATAAGAAGTCCCTGTAAAATCAACACCAGCACAATGATTGGTACATATAAACATCAATAAATGGTAGCCATTATGGATTTCATTTTCATTATTATTATTATTGGCCTTATAAAATAGATGTTACCAGTAACTTATAATATCTTTGTGCTGATGGTCTCTGATAAACAAAAACCAACTCACTCATATAAAACACCCACGGCTGTTTTCCCTATTATTTTATTCTGGCCACTAATGCCTCTGGTTCATCTGTAATATTAGATAGAAACCTTGCATATTAATTATATCTCCTTGACCTCTCACCCACTGGAATCTTTAACTTATTTTTCTGCTGCTGATGTTGTCTTAATGTTAGGAAACAGAAAGGGTCCTCTCCCTTCTTCAGCCCAGGAAAGGAGAAGGAATGGATATTTTCCAAATCTCCCAAGTTGAAATTCAGAATGAACTTCCCTTAGAAACAAAATCCAAGTGGAAGTAACCAAATGAGTCAGCGACTTTCAGGCCTGTGAAATGTTTTCCATGCTATGACAATAAAGAAGCTAATCAATGGGAGGAGCAGGTGAAGCTGTCCACTGATTCACAGCAAGGAACCCTTAAACCTGGCAATTTCAGACAAGAGCTGGAAAGCACCTGGATGAAGAGAGAGAACATTATAGGTGAGAGTGGGCACAGGCAAAACATCAAAAAGGAAAAGTCTGTGCTGTGTGTGCGTGTGTGTATGTGTTATGTTGGTCAGTTGGGGTGGGTTGGGGGGCTACAGCAATAAGACCAACAAGATCGGAATCAAGAGTGTGTTAAAATAAAGGTGTGCAGGATATAAGGTTGGTAGCCAGTATTAAGCCAGATTACAGAGGCTCTCCTTAGAAAATTTCAGAGATGTGAATCATGATCGGTTTGACTCCTGGGTCTTGAACCTCATTAGGTTTTCCAATAAATCAGTCTCATCTCCATCCATAGGCTCAAGTCCTGACCCATGTCAAGGGACAGGCAGTCATGATTCTGGGCCCAGACTGATTCTGTACTCTGATTCAATCATCAAGCTTTTGCCTTGTTTTTAGTTCTGGACTCTGCCACTGTGCCCTGATCCTGTTATTTGGATTTCTACCCTGTTTCCCATTCCTGGGTTTTCTCCTTGTCCAGTTTCTAGGTGATGATGCTTTCCTCTCACATTGGCATCCTTCCTCCCCCTTTGGCATCTCTGCCCCGTATTCTGGCCCTCTTTATCTCCCTACACATTGGATTCTTTCCATGAAAGTTAGTTCCTGTCACTCACACTAGAACTCTTTTATACAGATTTCTTTGAAAATACTACCTGTAACCTGCCCTATGTACTATCCTAATAACCACACTGCCACCGTGGGGGGGGGGGGTCTGTAACAATTCTCTTGCCCTCTCATTTCTTCTCTGTCTGCTGCTTAAGAGATTATAGCTATGTGGAGATAATTTTTTATTTTGTCACTACTTCATTCAAGGACGATTTTTTTTTTTTAAGATTTTTAGACACATAGCACAGGGAGATCAACTCGGTGCTTTGTGACCACCTAGAGGGGTGGGATAGGGAGGGTGGGAGGGAGAGAGACACAAGAGGGAAGAGATATGGGAACATATGTATATGTATAACTGATTCACTTTGTTATATAGCAGAAACTAACACACCATTGTAAAGCAATTATACTCCAATAAAGATGTAAAAAAAAAAAAGGGCTTGATAAATCAGAGAGAATGCTGGACTTGAAATAAGAATCTGTCTTTAAATCTTGGTTCTGCCACTTCCTGGTTCTGTGACCTTGAGTACCTCACTTGACTTCTCTGAGCCTCAGTGTTCTCACTTATGAACTGGAAACAAAATCACCCTCATATTAAAGTAGGATAGTGCTTGCCATTAAAAAGTTCCCCGTACAAATGATTTCTCTCCTCTCTTTTTTTCTCTCACTCTCTGTCTCTCTTTGTTCTCTTTCTTTTGAGGCTACAGGCTTTTGTAAATTAACCCTCCCACCCTGAGGTGGGATCTCACATCACTGGTACCTTGACTTGTAAACCAGCATATTGGAAGCACCATCTGGAGGTTCCTGCAGCCAGCGGAAGGAGGAGAGGCAGTGGCTGGCCTGCCAGAGAGGTGAGCAAGTGTGTGCACAGAGCACAATCTCACCTAGCGGCCCGCTGAGCCATTCCTTGAAGACCTACATGGGTGTAGACCAAAGTCAAGGCCTACATCAAGGAAAAGTATTACCACATGTTCCCGCACAGAGACTAAAGGAGAGAGGGATGCTCATGGCAAGGTGGGGAGGAGGGTAGAGGTGGGAGTGAGTAACCAGGGGAGGAAGGGAGAAAAACAGAAGAGCTGCCAATATAAAGAATTCATTAGAGGAGAGTCATGTTGTGACCTCGAAGATGAAGATGAGTGAAAATTCTTGTATAATTTAATACTCTCTGGAAATACACCAAACCACATGCTCTCTGAGCAGGCTGCATCTTTTACCTCATTTCAGGGAAGTCTTAACTCCCGGCTACTCTGCATATTGCTTACTTAGTCTGAGCTTTTTTTGGAAACGTGCTGGCAAGTTAGAGGGAGAGGCGGCAGTTAGAGAAGTCTGGCTAACAATCTGTTTGAGGGAGGGAAGCGTCCTAGCAGAGTGCCACTCGGGCCATCAGGCAGCCTTACCTCTGGGGACAGAAGTGTCATCTGTCGATGTCACTTTCTCCAGCTCGCTCAGGTAGTCAGATGAGTCCAGTGGCTTTTAAACATTAAAAAAAAAAGTATTAGAAATGTCTTTAAGAACTCTTATGAAGTGATGGCACCCCTTTGGAAGAAAACCAAACAAACCAAAGATCTGCTTGCAAATCTAATACATTAAAAATATATACATATCTGCTCTGGTTGGAAGTTAGAATGGGGTCCTGGGGCCTTGCCCACAAGCTTCTCTCCCCTCTGCAGATCAGCCTGGAAGGCTTCACAAAGAAAGTGTGAGCACTGTAGTTCCAGTCCTACTCCTCCAATGTGTGGATGAGGAAATGGAGACGCTAGAGATGAAGAAACTTGTTCAGCTCCAGTAATTAACTAGGGGCTGAGTTAGGGTTGAAATCACATTCTTCTGGTACCCATTTCAGTGCATTTTCCCAGACCTAGACGCATAGTTATTTGCTTTCAGAAGAGAGGTGTTTAAAGTGATCTTGCGTCTAATCAGCTAATACAGATCTAGGAAGGAGTGGGAGATTCGAGGAACCTGATGCCTTCCCCTCTGCAGAAGCCCTGGGGGAAGCCTCCACACCTGGTTCTCCCTGGGCACAAAATCCACATCTGTTGAAGCAAAATGAAATGCTGCAGTCTTAGGCAAGAGTCCCTGGGGGCTTCCCTGGTGGCGCAGTGGTTGAGAGTCCGCCCACCGATGCAGGGTATACGGGTTCGTGCCCCGGTCCGGGAAGATCTCACATGCCGCGGAGTGGCTGGGCCCGTGAGCCATGGCCGCTGAGCCTGCGCGTCCAGAACCTGTGCTCCGCAAAGGGAGAGGCCACAACAGTGAGAGGCCCGCGTACCGCAAAAAAAAAAAAAAAGAAAAAAAAAAAGAGTCCCTAGGAGTCCCCACAGTCTTAGACGTTCCCTGTCTCTAAGGGACTTGGACTCTGAAGACCCGCCTCCTCCCAGGAATGCTCTGTGCTCCTGGATATGGGATTTAGACTCTGCAGAAAAACCTCAAATTGCTAGCTTATTGTTTAGACAAGCAAATTCATAACAACTTGCTGCATCTCTCAAGTGTGGCAAAGAGGACCAAGCAAAACCTACCTGGGGATTTTGTTGAGTTATAAGTCTCCTTCCTGGTCACAGAACTATTGGTTTGGCACATTAGTATTTATTAACAGTAAAAAAAAAAAAAAAAAAAAAAAGGTTGTTTGAAGATTCTCGTTGAGCTTCTGATTTCCCCAAGGCAATAAAGGATCGGGTCCTTTATTTCTCCTTAACCCTGCTGGGTCCCCTGACTCTGGTATGCCCTGAACCATCAAGAAACACTGATGCCTACCGAAACCATCATGGTTGTGATGAGACTGTGGTACTCACCAAGATTCCATCCGCTTCCTCACACTTGCCAAATCCCTTGCATATAGGTGGAGCTGTGAGACTAGTTCTGACTAATGAAACGTGAGTTGAGATGAAGGCCCAAGTACAGATCTCCAGACTCTCCTTCACTGACACCAGCATTGTCCAGGTGAAGTCCTATCAGTCTGGAACCTGAGTAATTTTGATAAGCAGGTCCTCCTGCAGTGGACCCATGCTGGACAGGCATCTTGAATGAAACATAAACCTTTGCTGTTTTAAGCCACTGAGAGTTCAGGGCTAATTTGCTGTGTAGCATAATCTCGTTAATCATGGCTAATATAGAGGAATTTGGGTTGGAAGCAAGGAGGGCCTGAAGATCTGCTCTGGCAGGAGCGACCCAGAAGACTTCTCTTCAGATCAGGCAGCCCCAGGGTTTCAAGCAGTGGTGCACTGGAGCTGCCTTGCACTGGCTTTGAAAAGCTGACTGTGCACACATCTTTTCCCAACTGTGCCATCTGTGACCTTGGTGACTTGTAATGGGCCGTGGTGGGAGTATTTACAACACAGAAATTGGCAACTGCTACAAATCATGGCATTTTTTTCCCCTGACAAACTGGCTGTTAAACATTTACCAGCACACCGCTTGTTTCAAGTCTCTACAGAGAGATTCAAGGTGGGAGTAGGAAATGGACAGGGAGATCTTCAGTAAATAAGAACCCCCTCAGGTCCTTAATTGTTTCACATTTTCTGTAAAGGGAAAATTTGGTAGAGACACGGCCTGCTAGATATGGTTTTCTCCACATCATATAATAAGTGGTAAAATAAAGTTTATGTCAGCATCAAAATTCTAAGCTCATTTTATTTCAACAGTTATCTTTGCACAGGGTAGAAACGCCAAAATCATCTTTTACCATTCATTGACAACACATAGCAGGATCCTGTGCCTTTCAGATTTTCAAGTGAAGCAGCTGATAAAGAAGTTTTTATTATGGCTTTGATAATTACTGGCATGTACCCTGGAGAAGCTTCTCAATTTAGCATTATTATTTCTCCAGCATTCTGTTTTTCTTTTTTTTTTAAATATACTTTCCATGTATTGAATATTTCTTTCTGCCTTCTCACCACTATCCTTCTTCATGAATATAAAACAAACAGATTCAAGTTTGATTTGTTTGGAGTTTGATATTAAATTTCAAAGCCTAATGAATTATCATTTTGTTAAATGATATTTAGCATAACTGCTTGACTGCTCCAAGTATGAAGAATTTAATTCCTTAACATATTACCTAAAATTTCATGTACAGAAATAAGTACCACCTAAAGAACCTCCTTGCCTTGACTGCCCACTCATGATAATCCCCACTCCTTACAATGTTCATGGCTCTAAGAACTTTATAGAGGAGGTGTTCAAGAGATTGAACGCCATCCTTCCTCTCTTCTTCAGAAGTTGAGGGAAAGGTCTTGCTTAGTAAGTTACATAGTATCGCAAATTAGTAAACACTCTTCTTTCTAGTTGCATTTCTACTTATTCTTTCTAGCATTTTCCCAGTTGTTCAACTGTGAAATGTGGGTGGTTTGGAGGGGGGAGGCTAACTTACTGACTTAAGAAAAATATCTCATGAAAACTTGATTTTATCTTATAAGGAGTTATAAAATCATTTTGAGCACCATATTACATTATTTGGCTTGAATATTAAATGTCATTGGTGAATAGCTTATGCTTCACTTCACTGACAACTCATATCTGCCAAAAATAAAATAGTAGAATACTTTTCCAGCTTATATCATTCTGAGAAACAGTCTTGCCCTAAGTTTCTTGACCTCAACTTCTTCATTTGTAAAATGAGGGGTTCAACCTGATGATTTATGGGGTCCCTCTCAAGTGAAATTTTCTTTGATTCTATAGGTATGCTGTCATATCAAAGACATACAGGGCTGAAAGTATATTCATTTATGCAAAGCCCATTAATTGCCTACTATTGTCAAGCGCTATGAAAAGGAAAGTTATACAAGGTCCCTGCTCTCAAAGCACTCACAGCTTAATGGGGAAGAAAAACAAGTAAAAAGCAATTACAATATAGCAGAATAAATGTTACAGTAGTGGGGGAATAGTGGATGCACAAGGAGAAAACAGGAGAGGCACCTAATCCATTTTGAGGAAAGAAGACAGTATGGATGAGGAAGAAAGTGGCATTAAGTGTACGTAGGGCTGGAACTAGGGTGAGGCAAGAAAGTCACCTATGGTGTAAAATTGAAGCAGGTGCCCACTCTTGGGGTCATGCACGTGTACTCTTAGTCCCGTGCCCTGAGTATGAAATGTGACAGTATGCTTGAGTTTAGCCATTAGAAGCTATTCCAGGCAAAGAGAACAGCGTGTGCAAAGGCTTAGGAGCAAGAGACAGAAATATAGGAAACTGCAAATGCCTTAGTATGTCTGGATATGGGAGTAGAGTCATAGGTGTAAGAGTTATAGATGTGAAAGATGAGAGGTAAACAGGGCCAGCCCATGAAGTATCTTGTATTGATAGAATATGTTAAGGTATTTGAACTTTCTTCTTAGGTTAATAGATATCCATCAGGGAATTTTTTTAAAAAGGTTTAATATGACTAGGCATGCTTTTGAGAATATTCTCTTTGGCAGCAGTGTGGAAACAAGGATGGAGAATTAGATAGGGCAAAAGACTGGGGGGCAGACAGACCAACTGGACGGTGGTGGAGGTGGGGATGGAGAGAAGTAAACCAAGCAGCTTCTAGAGGTGCTTACGAGTAAGAGCCACCTGGAACTGATGACTGACTGAACAAGTTGTGTGTCGAGAGAGGGAGAGAAATAGGATGCTCAGAGTTCCTGGTTTGAGAAAGTGAGTGGAAAATGGTGCTGGCCACTGAAATATGGAGCACACCAGAATGAACTGGGTTGAGAGGGAAGGTGATGAGCTCAGGCTTTGACTTGTGGGGTTTGACATCTGAGGGGAGATTAAGAGGTTAGGTGGTTGCTGTATGGGTTGGCACTCAGCAGAGAGACATGGGTGTGAATATGGATTGGTCAGTCATTTGCTCATAAGTGATAAGGAGAGCAATGGGAATGGATGAAATTGCCCAGGGAGGGAAGGTAGTGAGAAAATAAGGCCTCGCGGGTATTGAGACCTCCCTGCCACCCTTCAGTAAAATTACAAAATATCGATAAAAGCACATCTTCAGAGCCATCATTGGGATGTGAGAGAGGACAGGATACGTAAGCAGCTGTGTTGCTCTTCCCTTGCTGCAATGGATTTCCAAAACCACTAAGAAATTTGTGTTAGTTTGTGGATACAGAGACTGTTAGCTGCAGCTGGTGATTCTGTGCTCTCCCTGCAAAGAAGGAGCACGGGGTCCCTCTCTGCCTTGTGGTTCTGGAGAGCACAGCACTGCTCAGTCCTGAGGAGAGGGGGGAAATCGGGAAGATTTAAATTTCTCTTTCCCTCTAAGTTGCAACAGCACAAAATTAGTGACTTTTTTGGATGTCCCCGTCGAAATGTTCACACTTGAGAGAAAACTGCTCTCTCCAGGAAGTAAGTAATAAATCTCTCTCACCAATGGAAGTCGCTACATCCTGAAACAACACTCTTCAGATGAAAAGGAGAAAAAAATAAAACATTCCTTCCCACCATGAAACCCTCTTTCTCCAAACATGTATCCATCGGACTATATAGAGCACCATTATGCAGACATCTCAGACTTCTTCAGGACTTGCCCAGAAACATAATTGGCTGTGACCAAATGACCATGGCAAACTGCCCAGAGTGTGAAAATGTTTAGTCAGGGTCATGGCTGGAGGGGCTCTGCTGGGTTAGGCAGGTTGAATGAGCAAACCAGGCCAAGCATACGCAGATGCGGCCAACATTTAACATGAAAAGAGAGTGGTTGGGGCGGGGAAGTGGAGGGAGATATTTGGACCCGTGCCCTTTAAATCATTTATACATCTTCATTTTGCAGGCTGTGTGTGTGTGTGTGTGTGAGAGAGAGAGAGGGAGAGAGAGAGAGAGAGAAATGCCTGAGTGTGTTGCTTCTTATCCTTTACCTGTGTTTTGCCCTTATTATCAGGCTTTCTAAAATTTCCCCTCCCTCTCGCCTTGCTTCTTTCACATCCATCTTCCAAACTGTTGCCAGAATGAAATGGCCCCCAGAACCTGTTCCAGACTTTGCCAGGGCTCCCCTGATCCTAGCACTGTGAGTATATATACCCTGACTGCAGAAGAGAGGACATGCCTGACTCTCAGGGGACTTGGGGCAATTCTCCCAGAAAGGGTAAATCTCACTTTTAATTTAAAACTTCAATGGAACTTTTTTGATTCATTCCATAATATACTCATGTTTGTTTTAATAAAAAGTATTGTTTTAACCTACTTATCATTGAGGAAAAAATAATGCTCCCCAGGAAGATGCACCACTTTGTCCCTAAAGAAACATTGCCCTGGGGGAACCAGTCTCAGCTCCTATCCAGGGCTCCTTCAACTGGCCTCCCTCTACTTGAAATTCTACAAATTAACCTAAAGCAAGTTCCTACATGGACGTGTGGCGAGGTATTTATTTTCTGATCAATTGTGTCTATTAACATACATCTGATTTATAGATGAAATCGTTCTGCTTGATATTAACATGGTGTAGCACAGAAGTTAGGAGAGAGCTAAGCGGTTCTAACCTTGATCCCTTGTTCTGTCATTTGCCAAGTATACAACCTCATGGAGCCTCAGTTTCCTCATCTGTAAGAGGGGCATTATAGTGACAATTAACGCCCAAGGTTGCTGTGAGGATTCAACGGGAGGTCTGTAAAGTATTGTGCATATGCCTGTGTTGACTTAAGAAGAATGCACAATGTGAGAGTTGCGAGTTAAGTTTTATCTGGTGCAAAATGAGGACTGCAGCCCGGGAGACAGCATCCCAGATAGCTCTGAGAAACTGCTCCAAAGAGGCAGGGGGGAAGGTCAGTATATATGTGATTTTGGTGAAGGGGGAATATATGCAATCAGCACTTATTTTTTACAGAAGTTTTCTGCTAGTCTCGTGCAGGTAACTGCTAGTCACGAGGAGCGGACATCACCAGGAAGGATTTTAGTGCTTTTCTAGATATGAGAAGACACAAGAATTTGGCTCATAAAATCAGCTCCTGAAAATATCTAACTATCTGAAGACCTGTTCTGCCAGTTTTTCTCAGAGCACAGGATGCCTCATTTCTGGTCTCCACCCTGAACTCCTTTCAGGGGGTGTTGAAAGTCAGCAGCTGCAGCAGCACATGATTTAATCCTTGTAGAGGTAGACAGCAAGTGCCAATGGAAAATGCCAATTTGTAGTTGACACCTGTCACAGAGTAAGAGTTCAATACATAGGAACAACTTTGCCATGGAAATAATTTTAGAGGTAATTCAGATACACAGTCTGCTCTCTATATCTTAAGGTATCATATCCACGGATTCAACCAACTTTGGATCAAAAATATTTGGAAAAGTCCAGAAAGTTCCCAAAAAACAAAGCTTGGATTTACTCCACATCAGCTCTATTTACCTAACATTTACACTGTATTAGGTTCCATAAGTAATCGAGGGAGGATTTAAAGTATACGGGAGGGTGTGGGTGGGTTATATACAAACACGACATTTTATAACATGGACCTGAGCATCTGAGAGTTTTGGTATCCGTGGGGGGTCTTGGAACGAATCTCTCTGGATACAGAGGGAGGACTGTAGTTACAGGCACTAAATGATCACAGAGAGATACAATTGGTTTGATTATATTAGACAATTTGCAGGAATGAAACAATTTTAAAAAGGCTACTTTGCATTGTGCTAGTGGACACTTCAAGACTACTAAGACTTAAGAATATGAAATAAGAAAGGATTTACGTACTCGTTATAAGTATGTTTTTAAGAAGTTATAGAACATATCACTTTTTTTGTTATGTTCAATTCTGGTGAGCACACTATTTTGACATTCTGTGTAATATAGTTTATTGTACTAATATGTCTTTCCCCAGAGCAGAAATATCTCAAAAACTTAAGCAAAGAATATAAATAAATAAGAACATCTGGTAGAGGAACTGAAGCAGATGTGAAGATTGAGGTACATCAAAGAAAAGCTCGTTATTATCTTAGTGACTGACTAGTCCTGCATAATATAAACAACTTACAGAAATGGAAATTAATGGTCCAGAGGTGTCAGCTCATATAAAATATATCCTCAAAGCAAGAAATCTTATTTAAACAATAACTGATTACAGTGTATGTAGTTAGTGCTCAGATTGATAAAGGGCATCAATAGAAAATACATTTAAGACACAGAAATACCAAATGTCTGGTTCTGTATACAGGAAAATGGTTTCCTTAAATGTGGAAATAAAAGCATCTCTCTGAGATTTTCTCACACAGCACTGCACATGCTGGATAGATTACTGTTCCTGAATTGATAGGTTACACGTGGTGATTAACTGACACATTTAATGCTATTGTGTACACACAACTATGTATCTGTGGAACTGCAGAGTGAGAATGATCATGCAACATGCCACTTTTTAATTCAGGAAGCAGTGGAATGGCCTTATGCCCAGAGTGATTCTGTCTGATGTCATGTAAGACAGAGTCAAAGACCTTCAAGTCTGAGGTCAGGAAAGTGGACAGAATAATAACAGGACTTCAGATGTATTGAGGGAAAATCCAAATATATGAGTTTTCTTTGACATACTGCAGAGAGGAAAGGATAGTGTGCCCACTGTTGTGAGTAGTTTCTCTAACATCTTATTGACTTTTATAGATTCTTTCTGAAATCTTCATAAGCAAGTTATGCACCAAATACAAGGTGTGATGTCTTTCCTCTGATGATTTTAAAGGTGACAAAAGGTCCAAACCCTGAACTTTGGATAGGTGGGAAATTACCTTCAAATGCACTGAGTCTTCACTGCAGAGGAAAGATAAAAGCCAGCCCTTCAAACGTGAATCTTGCAAGTTCAGTGTCATAGAGTTAGCAGTAGAGTCTAAAACTCCTTCTTCAAATGTCACAATCTGAATGTGAAGGCTAAGCACAGTCCTAGGAAGTATTAGATCATATAGTTGTAATCCAAATAAACTTGGGTACCCAGAGGAACTGTGCAATATCCCTAAGTGCCACAAAGACTCCGTAAAACACTGAAATAGGGCTTCCCTTGTGGCGCAGTGGTTGAGAATCCGCCTGCCAATGCAGGGGACACGGGTTCAATCCCTGGTCTGGGAAGATCCCACATGCCGTGGAACAACTAAGCCCGTGCGCCACAACTACTGAGCCTGCATGCCGCAACTACTGAAGCCCACGTGCCTAGAGCCTGTGCTCAGCAACAAGAGAAGCCACTGCAATGAGAAGCCCGTGCACAGCAACTAAGAGGAGCCCCCGCTTACCGCAACTATAGAAAGCCCACGTGCAGCAAAGACCCAACGCAGCCAAAACTAACTAAATAAAATAAACAAATTTATTTTAAAAAAAGACGTTGTTACTCTTATTATAAAAAAATAAAAAACATTGAAATATAGCAGGAGGCTTCTACTGAAGATTTCTTGAACAGGTAGCAAAGGAGAGTTTTTTAAATTCAGAAAACTTCCTAAAATCTCCTTTACTTATCTCTATCAAACTCTAGACCAGCTGGCTCTCCTATTTAATTCATCACCAGCCCCTCTTTCTCACCCTCTTTTTCCCACTTTCTGGATCTTTCCTTCTGTTCTCAGGGTATAATAATGTTTTTCTTATTTATGTAGCGTGACCCATAGCATCTTTCTGCTTTTTAAGTTCCGTTGTGACTGTGCTCAGCACAGTTAGGGCTCAACAGTCAAGCAATGCAGTTAACGATCTTCCCAGGAAGGGAAGGAAAATAGTGTCCATACCGAGGGTTTTTTGTGTTCATCTACAACATTAAAATGTCACTTAATAAAACAACAGAAGAAATGCCACAAGATCCTATACAATAAGTGCCAAATGGGTGGCCTAGGCAGGCAGCAAGAGATTTAATTCTTCATTTTCATCCAGGGTGATCAAGAAAGAATTGATGGGCAAGGTGAACAGGAAGTGGGTTGAGCCTGGACTGGGAAAGAGAAAAGACCTAAAGGATTCTTTAGGTAATCAAATATTTTAAGCATATATACTCAACATTATGCATGTAAGTTCCTTGAAGGCAGAGGAATTTGAAAAATTCTTGACACATACAGTAGCAGAAAATAAATATTTGTCAAACGAATATAATCTGCATTTGTGGAACGGATATAGTATGTGAAATAAATTGTATGTATATGTTTATGGAATGTGTAATTTCAATATAAACTTAAGGAAGACCTTAATCCTTCTGAGATACTCTCTAGAGCAGTGTTTTCCACACTTTTTGGACTACCACCACAAGAAATGCATTTTAAATTTGTACATATAGTCTATGCATGTGCATGCATGCACACCCATATACATGTGCATGCATGCACACTCATATACATGTGCACACACAGGTATGCACACAAGGTGAAAGTTTTATAAAGTACGCTTACCTTTATATTGTGATGCACTGCTAATTTCTATCTATTCAGTTTGTGGAAAACAATGCTGATCCCAGACCCACTGAATAGATTTCACAGCCTCTAATGACTGGAGACAGGCATTTTAAAAAATAAACTGCTCTGGAATAGAGATCAAAGCAAAACCAAAATAAAACAAAACAAATAAAAATGTACATATAAACCAGTTACTATAAATTTGTTAATTTGCCTGGGTATGACAAAAGCTAGTCTGTGGATAAACTGATACAATGAATGACCCTTGTAAGGACATTTTAAATGTCTTAAAAATAGGAAAAACCATAACCACAGCAAAACAAGTGCAAAATAAAACAAAATGTACTGTGTAAGCCAAATAAAGCTAGTCTGGGCCTAATTTGACCCATGGTCACTTGGTTTGTCACTTTTTGCTCTAGGGGGTAGAATGCAATTTCAGAAATTTTAAACAAATCACAAATGTCTTAAATGTGAGGGTTTAATTTCACTCTTAGTCATTGAGTTTCCTCATCTACCTTCAATTTCTTCTCTCTTCAGACACATTAGCAGTGATCAAAGGAATAGGACCTTTTAATAAAGTAGAAATGACTATTAAGTTTTGAAGAGATGCACAGATCAATTTATCCAATTAAAAGCTACTACTCAATGACAACTTTCCCATTCAATGGTGTGTGTATGTAACTGTCGTTGTCATTATCATTATTATTATTTTGTCTATAGCTCATGTTTGAAAATATTTGGAATTTCAAAATCTGAGTTTGTCCTTATGATATGAAAATATCTTTTTTTTTTAATGTTCAATTAGGGCTACATATGATCTTAAATTCTGCTTTCTTGTCCCGCATATACACCCAGAGGCTGGTTTTTATTTTGCACAGAAATAAATTTTAACTTAAAATAATTTCCACACCTACTTTGTTTAGTTAAAGAGGAGCTACGAAACATTAAATTTAATTTATGAAGCCCTCTATTTGTGTTCCAGTTCTCTGCACATACACACTGTGGTAATGCTGTGTCTCTATATGCCAATGACATTAGAGTTTCTGGCAAAACTCAGTATGTAATCAATTATCACCTGTCATGAATGACTTTTAAGATCCAGCCAGATATTTTAGAAACACCGCTTAGCTCCACTGAGAAGGGAAATCTCCCTCTGAAAGTGGTATGGCCCTCATCCTTAAATCTCTTATTCAAAGGAGTTTGGACAACTTTCAGCTTAGTCAATATGAAATAGAGTCCCTCAACTTACATCTTAAAAAAGCATTTCAGCTATTTCAAAACTGCTTCAAGAGTATGCTTGTTGCTTAGAAAAGAAATGATAACAACTCTTTAATCATTTTTTTTCTCTGTAGGGGAGCAAAAATCTTACATGCACCAGTTACAGGCCAGCACTTCCTTTTTTACCCCTTGCTTTAATGCCTGTTTTGATTTCAAACTCACCAATTGAGAAGAACTGGAATCTGCCTCCTAGGATTCCAGTAGTGTTGTACTTTCTTTTCCTTTTCTTTTTCTTTAATTGGTTTTCTCAGAGAAAACAAAAATCTATCGTTATCCTACCAGCTAGAGACAATCACTAATATCCCAACAAAACAGCTTTTCTAGGCTTAGACACATATTTTTACTTTCTCAAATATTATCAGATGGCTTTGTGACCTGCTTTTCTCCTAATTAATAACATAGTGTGATCATCTCTTTGTGTCACATTTAATTGACTCCTATCTCTATCAATAGCAGGGGGCTGTAATGAGGAGAGTTTCCACATGCTCCCCACAAATTGCACAGATTTTTACATGCAGTGAGATAACTCAGGGTGGTCCATGCTCATCACTATTTACTCTCTCAGCCTCACACACTCATTCCTGCATATTCAGCAAGTGCCCATATTCAGCATGAGCTGTTTGACTCCACTGTGTATAGTTTGGGGGAACCAGTTGACTGAAACTGATTATGCAGAGATACAAAAAGCATGGCTAGTTTGCTTGCATTTGCCAGATAATAAAGAGGTCAGAGGATTACTGCTTTTAAACATAATCATTTTCATAGCACCAGAAAGTTGAGCAGCTACTTTGGATAATTTATTTCCTGAATTTAGGTATATTGGGATTAACAGGTTAGTTATAGTGATCAGGAAGCAAATGACTAATGGATAATGCCAAGCTCACTGTCTTGTCTGCAGTAGATATACATTAAGTGCCATCAAGACATGAATTACCTTCCTGAACAATCTGGATACTAATAGATAAACTTAAAGCCCTTTTTCCCAGTTTCAAAAGCTACAGTAAGTTCCCTGATGAGAAATTTACTATGAATCCCACTGTCTTGAATTGTTGGAAGGGATCTCCGAAAATGATTGCATCTGTGCCACTTGATTCCCAATGTTGAAGCTGCTCTATTCTATGTGAGGGGGTCAGATGATCTCTTCCAGATTCAATACCTGAAATGCCTCTCTGGCCTGCCTTTAAGGGAACAGGCTTTCTTAAACCTCCAGGGGGCAGCCCCATACCAGTTGTGATGAGGGATAGGGTTGGACTCTTGGGAAGAAGAGGTTAGAATTTCTACCCCTTGTTCAGACAGACTGCAGGCCCCACAGAGAGCTGCTGACATGGACATTTGCCTGAGATTCACAGCACCTTCCAGGGACATGGCATGGGGTAGGGTGAGTGTGGGGCAGAGATGAGCTGTCTTTACTGGTGGCTAAACAGTCAAGGCTCCTAGCTGTGAGTCTCAGTTCTGACACTTTTAGATATGTTCAGTGAGTTCTTGTGAAGTGTGGTAGTTTGTGTTCACAAAGCAACTATGGGTGACTGATCACATTACAGCAATCTGTTTCCCAGGGTTTGAGGACATAAAAAGCATGTGTATTCATTGTATATTTGTATGTGTGAGTGTGTGTTATTAAACTTGGGAAATTAATAAACATTAATCAAATATCCATTTGAATACATACCTGCAGTTCTCTTAACTGTTCATGGCTCAAGGCCAACCAAGGCTACATCCAGCAAAATTCCCCCGCATCTGACATTGCCCTCCCCACCAAAAAATAAGAAAAAAATGCAGTGATTTAGATGCTTATTTTGTGCTCTTGGATTTTCTGCTGAAATATAAACTCACTGAAAGCAAAAGAGACTCACTAGTGTTTTTGAAGCCTCCACTGGGAAAGCTTAATTGTCAAAGTTGGTCAATGGCAGGTTCTGGAATCTACAGGAGCCAAGGGTTTGTGAGGAATTAACACTTGGCTTGGTTCATTTTTGGCTCGATAGACTTCCATTGCTTTCTTTAGGGAGATAAGACCAGAATGGATTCCCTATTGACAGACCAACATGTTACAGTGGATCACATTGTAGAAATACTCGTTAAGCATTTCATGTAGGGGTTTCAAAAACACTAATGAGTCTCTTCTGCTTTCAATGAATTTATTTTACCAGGATATCCAAGAACACAAAATAAGCATCTAAATCACTGCATTTTTTGCCTTTTTGGGGGAGAGGTGTTGGATTCTGGGGAGGTTTGCAGGATGTAGCTACACTAAGAGAAGCCTGTTCTAGAGAACAATGTTGGAGATGAATCGAAGTTTCCCCTCTCCCCCTGGTGCTTGGAATCCCCGGTTCTCAGCTGTAGGAGAAAAACATCAAGCAGAGTATCAAAAAGGTGGATCAGGGCTTCCCTGGTGGCGCAGTGGTTGAGAGTCCGCCTGCCGATGCAGGGGACACGGGTTCGTGCCCCAGTCCAGGAAGATCCCACATGCCGCGGAGCGGCTGGGCCCGTGAGCCATGGCCACTGAGCCTGTGCGTCTGGAGCCTATGCTCCGCAACGGGAGAGGCCACAACAGTGAGAGGCCCGCGTACCGTGAAAAAAAAAAAAAAAAAAAAAAAAGGTGGATCACAATTGTTCCCAAACCAATTCTATACAGAAGTAACACTCTGTGCTTTGTTGGTCATTTAAGGTGAGGCAAAGGTTAAATTTTCAGCATTCCTCATGCTCATTTCCCTGAGAAATACTTCCTAGAGGGACGCGCTCATTTCTGAGTTCCAAGGACTGTCAGAGCTACTTGAGTAGTAGTTGTGTGTTTCACACGGACACGTACAAGCACTCACATGCACGCATGTGCACAACAGCTTGCTAAGGTGGTCCCACTCGAGGAATTCAACTGCAGGGAAGCACCTGATTGATGCTATCTTAAAAAAAACCAATTCGAATGTTCATTACTGCACATAACAAGTCTAAAGAAAAGTCAGTTCTTAGAGGGGACCTCTCTTGGAAGATGCTGCAGAAGAGCAGCTTAAATTCTCCTCTTCATAAATCCCATGGTACCTAACATGTGCCCCTCATGACTGCCCTCTACTGGATGGAAGCCGATCCAGCTAGTCTTGGAGGTCTCCCAGCTGAGGGACAGAGTGACAGCTTAGCAATGGGTTCCTAGGCTGGGCAAAGTGAGATTTAACCTCTCAACTAGTATTATCCATCCCTCAGTTGAAAGTTCATCCATCTATGATTTTGTTTCATAACGTCATTTAGTAATACTACTTAATGCTCAGCATTTTGAACCCATTGTGTAATTTAACCCTCACAACTACCCTGTTACGATATTATTAACTCCATTTTCCAGAAGAGTAGGCTGGAGCTCAGAGTGTTTAAATTTCCTGTCCTCTGCCCCACAGGTGGAAAGAGGCAAAACCTGACCTTGAGCTCAGGTACCTTTCACTACAAATCCAATGTTCTTTCCCCTGCATCATCCTAAATGCCCATAGGCCTGTTCTGGATATAATTTCTTGGTAGGTAATCATAATATGTACATGAATCTTAGACAAAGAATGGCCATGAAATATGATTAATCAAACAGGCACATTAAAAATTATCCTCACCACCATATGGTCACACCTATACGCATACTTGGCCAATACTCTGGAGCTGTGACCTACGCTCACTGTTAGTGTGTTTATCTGATTCCCTAAGGATTAGGATAAATATTCCCTGTCCCCACCCACCTCCTCCACCATGGTTCTCTAGGCCCTGAACAGCTGTACCCACACTCCACCCCAAACACAGCATCCCTGACCTTGGTATTAGAGACTGTCAGGATTTCTCTCTTCCCTCCCCATACCCCTGGCATCTCAGTCAGATGGGGTGTCCAAGACTCCCAGGTCATTCCTTGTCACCAGACTCTCTTCCCCTAAACTGACCCATTGACACAGATTTCTTCAACCCCTGACACATTCACCCGGAACTCACTGTCTGTCTTCAGCAAAAACCTCCAATCCTCAACTCTTTCCTGCTCTAATCTTAATCCAAACCTGGCTCTTCCCTGAGGGTACTCTCTCTATAGCCCTCTCAGGCAGTGCCTGTTTCTTTCCTATACCTGGAGTGCTTGGGGTGTTCCCCTTACTCTTCATTCACTGGCCTTCCTTGTCTCCTCCAGACCATTTTCCTGCCCCCTCTCTACCCTCTTCCCTGCCCAGATTATTGTCATGCTCTCAGGCTCTACTGTCTACTGCTCTTTCTTGCTGCAGACAGCTACAGACCTCTAGGCCTCTCCCCTGTATCCCTTGAATATTTCAGCACCTTGCTGATATCCCACTCTGTAAAACAATTCCTGTAATATATTCATGATGTTTTCAAATCCCTAGGGGCGATGAACGCCCTGAAGGATCTGTTCTTTGGCTCCTCCTACTCTTACTAAACCACTCTTTCTTAGTTCTACTCTCATTCTGGAGTTCTACCCCAGTTTAGTCATGACCAAGAACTGCAGCTACTCTAGAGCTCATTTCAAGCGTTCCTCTCCATGACTAGCATTTCCTATCCTTTAAACTAGCTCTATCTAGTCTCCCATCTCCAATAGTTCCCCAACTCCACAGAAAGCTGCAAACCTACGGATCCTACTCCATTTGCACTATCAGTCATCCTTCCTTATCTCCTCTTTTTACTCCCACCTTTGATTCCATGGCTCATCATAATCACGACCTTGTACACAAACTCAGCTCTTTCATTCCTCTCTCCCATCACCATACTCATCTAGCAAAACCGCAACTTTAATTAAACTAAAATCTCTACTCCGTATCATTCCCAGGAAGCTGAACATAACAGGAGAAAAAAGCTCTCAGTCTCATGGATGGAGCTCACATTTAAGCCATGGCAACTTACTTCAGGTGGGTCCTGGTGCTGCCCCCCAAGTCTCCTCTATTTCCCTTTACCAGTCACTCCACCACTCTCCTAGATGACTGCTTTACCTCTTTTCCATTCTTCTTAAACCTCCAACATCTCCTCCAACTTCCCTCTTGGCCACTACCTGGCTTCTTATTTCATGAAGAAAACACTAAACCAAGGAAACTCTGTATATCCGTTCCCATGTTTTCTTCCTTCCAGCCTCTTTTTATGGATATGTTAAAACCTTCTACATATGCACTTCAGCCCATCCCCTCTCATCTACCCAAGGGCATCTGTTGTGGGCTGAATTGTGTCCCTCCAAAGTTCAGATGTTGAAGTCCTAACCCCCAGTACCTCAGAATGTGACTGTATTTGGACATAAGGTCTTTAAAGAGGTCATTAAGGTTAACTGATGTCATATGGGTGGAACCTAATCCAATAAAACTGGTGTCCTTATAAGAGAAGATTAGGACACAGACAGGAACAGAGGGAAGATCATGTGAAGACAATAGAAAACAGCCATCTACAAGCCAAGAAGAGAGGTCTTCAGCAGAAACCAATCTTACCAACACCTTGATTTCAGACTTCTAGCCTCCAGAACTGAGACAATAAATTTCTGTTGTCAACCACCCAGTCTGTGATACTTTGTTATGGCAGCCCTGGCAAACTAATATAGCACCTCTCCTGAAATCCTTTGTACGTTTCTATATCATCTACTTTTTCCTTTCTACTAAACTATTCACATCACAAACAAGCTAAATACTGTACTCCATTGTTGGAAACAAAACAAAACCCTGCCTTGGCCTCACACTGCCTTCCAGCTCTGCTCCTTTACAGGAAAACTCCTCGAAAGAGTTGTCCTTATTCATTGCCTCCATTTATTATCCTCTTGGACTCCTCTCAACCAACTCTAGTTGGGCTTTCAGCCCCATCACTCTACCAAAACAGCCTCTTCCAAGTTCAGCTACGACCTCACCTTGCCAAAACAAGTGGGCTCTTCTCAATCCTATCTTTCTCGCTTATCAGTAAATCTGACATGACTACTTTTGAAAGAATTATCTTGGCTTCTGGTACAATTTTTTTCTGGTCTGGTTATTCTGTTCGCTGTCTAGTACTTCTTTCCTGTATTTTTGCTTGTTTCTCCTGATTTTTGCTACCTCTTTTTTATGTTATGGTTTCCAGGGCTCAGTCCTTAGATGTCTTTTCTTTTTTTTTTTTGCCTGTGCTACACAGCTTATGGGATCTTAGTTTCCCAACCAGGGATCAAACCCGGGTCCAAGGAAGTGAAAGCACCAAGTCCTAACCACTGGACTGCCAGGGAATTCTCTCAGATGTCTTTTCTGACTACACTCAACTCTTAAGTAAAATATCATCCTGTCTTAACTTGAAGTGTCTTAGCTTCAAAAGTCATTTCTATGCTGATGACTCCCAAACTTGTAACTTTAACTCAGACTCTTCCCTGAACTATAGACTTCTCTATTTGGATGTCCATAACGTTTTGAACTTGACTGGCTCAAAACAGAACTCTTAAACTGCCTTCCAACCTTGCTCCTTCTATATTCTTCCTCATCTCATAAATGTTTTTCCTGTTTCTCAGGCAAAAACCGTGGAGTCATGCTTATCTCCTCTCTTTCAACCATATCACATCCAATTCAAAGCAATTTCCTGAAGGTTCTTCCTTCAAAATATACCTGGAATCCAACAACACCTCAGCACCTCCACAGCATCTCCTCTGGTCCAAGCCATCATCTTCTATCCCTTGAACTAGTGAGGTTGTCTTCTGCAGCTTACCTTACTTCCATCCTTGTCCCTAATGATCAGTTCTATAACCAAAGTGGTACTTTTAAAACTTGTCAGTCCATCTCCCCCCAGGGCCTGGCAAATCCTTAACTAGCATCTCATCTCACTCAGAGAAGATCCAAAATCTTTACCACCACCTAAAGGTGTGATGCGATCTGGCTCCTTTGACACCTCTCTGACGCCCTGTCTCCCAGGCTCCCCTTGCCTGCTCTGTTCCCTTCGCATGAGCTCTCTCTGTTCCTACAACATGCCACAAACCCTCTTGCTGCAGGGCCTTTGCAGGAGCCATTTCCTCTCCCTCTAATGCTCTTTTGCTGATTAGCTTCATGACTCTTTCTCTCATGTCTTTCAGGTCTTTGTTTTTCAGTTGTCTCCTTAGAAGAGAGACCTTGCCTGTACTCTTTGTTCCTCTCTCTCTCTTCTCTCCCTCTCTATCTCTATCTCTCCCTCTCTACTCTGCTCTGTCTTCATAGGACACATCATCATCTAACTTTTAATGTACATATTTGTTGACTGAATTAAAAAAATAGAGATATTTATGAAACTAATTTTGGTATCTTTATTTCAGATAATTTTATAAAAAGAAGAAACATTTCCTGAACACTCATTTCCCTTAGTTAATGATTGCTGAGAATTTTGTGCTTGGGAAAATAGGCCCTGATGCACTCCCCAACTTTGGTAGAAAAATTATTTTGAAATATAAAGGGGACATAGCTCCTTCTTTATGGCCAAACTCCTATACATTTAACACTGACTTAAATGACAAGGAATCTAAAGCTAAAGGCTCATGTTGATGCAGAAATCAGACCAAGTCTAATGATATTCAGGAAATAGCTGAAATCTTTAGACCTTTATTCAGTTTATAGTGAAGAGGAAATGTAACAGTAATGTCTCCTATGCTTCATCTCAGTGCTCAAAACTCTCTACACTACTTTTTAGCTCTTCCTGGATTTGCTTTACTATGAATCTATAATTACAGGGAATGTTTTGTAAATAGATGCTCACTTTTATTAGATTTGCAATTAAAAAAAACTGGACAGAGAAGTAGAAATTCCTAGTAGTAGTAGTAGTAGTAGTAGTAGTAGCAGCAGCAGCAGAAGGGTGTGGCACAGGTGAATGTAGGCAAGGCCAAAACAAAATTAGCGAATGTCATTTTTGTAGGCTTGATGAAAACACACTGCAAAGTGACTTGCAAGTACATTTCAAGTTAGGGGGTTCATAAAAAAATGAAGAAATTACTAAGTAAGGGAGCAAAATACTTACAGAGGAAAGTAGATATATTCTAAGGGATTTCTCAAAAACTACTGTTGACGGAGATAAAAATCACTATGGACTTGTCCACTTTATCTTTAGAGAAGAAATGAGCCTTCTGTACGTATGTCATAAATATTAGCGACAAGGAGCCCAGGACTAATCTTATGACTAATCACCATTAGTGATTGTTATTGTCTTTTTATTGAAAAACCAAATTTAAATCTCATCTAGTGACCATTTACTTTCCAAAGCTGTATGCCTATGTCCAAACTCATCAAATTGTATATATTAAATATGTACAGGGGTTTTTTGTACAACAGTTATACCTCAATAAAGCTTCAGTTAAAAAGGAAAAAATCCTTAGGGTATAATATGCTTCTTTTTTAAACATTAATAGTAACTGATCTTCTGAATTCCTATTTAAAACTCTATACAGTAGGATAACACTCTGGTGCATAAAGAATATATTTGAAGACTTTGATTATTCTTTGTTGTTAAAAGATTTCTGCCACTTTAAAAATTTGTAATTTGGGGTCATCTTTTCCTTGTAAATAAAGAATATTTAATATTTTTATCATAATGCATAAATAATGTTTTCACCATCACTTCACCAACAATACAAGAATATTTTACATTCACCTGGTTCTTCTGAATGCTGCAGGAACTGTAATGGTTCCTAATCTTTTCTTGGGCATAATAACAATAGAAACTTGGAGAAAAGGAATATACTCCTTAAAAATATACCCTCCAAGAATCCCTCTGCATAATAAATAATAGTAACAAATTGCTACAATAATAATACATAGCTTACATTCATACAATACTTCATAATTTACAAAGTCCATCATTAACTTTTTGTCAGTTGATCCTCATAATAATTATATGATGTATGGCTTAGATATATTTTGTAGACAATGACATATAAGTTCGCAAGCTTAAGCTACTTGTTAGAGAAACACAACTAAGCAGAACAAAGTTACAGTCTATACTTATTCTGCTTATCTTTAGAGGTTGTACCCCTATAATTTTCCCACCTAGTTTAAAGTAACCTAAGAAGTTAGAAGTCCTAGGCTCATGTTGCCATCAATGTGTTCAAAGTTGGCAGGAAGTGGAAGGACAAGAAAGACTGTACTCCCAAGACAGAAGCCCAGATGGGAACTCCAAATCCTGGGGTAGCAGCAGCATGAGAGCAAAGAGGATGGAGTTAGGCAGGGAAGACATTTAAAAACAGGCATTTGCTCTCTGAAATGTTTGATTTTTAGACTTGACCTCAAAAGCAATGGAAAACCATTACTCAAATCCTGTCTTTCATCAAGTTTCAAGTCTCTGAGATCAACAACTGCAGGGCTCTGACTTTCTACTTCTAGCTTGGGGTACTGTATAAATATTAGTTTCGAACTTCCACCTCCCCCTGACAAAGCCTCACAGATGAAGTGTAAAACTGAGGCTCTGGCCATTTGTGCTCCCTGGTACCTTTTACAAGAATTGAGTGATTAACATTCACAATCTTGGCCTATTTCCAACAAGGAGAAAGAAATTGTACTTCAACATTGCAGGCTTGCTTGCCCTTTTCGATTCCACTGGGTGAAACACAACACAGGGACTGCAACCCAGGGAGATTAGTCAGGGTAGAGTTGTTGTGAAAAACCCATTCTCACTATGTTTAATTTAGGACATATGAGGACCACCTGGATTAAGGAAACCAAATTTACCACTGCCTTCAAAGGAGGGGAGAATCAAGGCTTTAGGAGTAATTTACTTCAATTAATTTCAACTTCACTTCCCTGGGCTGTTTTTCTCCTCACTCTGAAAGACACTGGCCCTAGGCACGGGAGCAGATGCATGTTTCAGAACACCTGGTAGATACACACCACCTATAGCTGAGTCTTCGCTCTGGGTTCTGAATGGCGGCTCCAAGGCTAAAATATCACACCCATATTTTAGCTTGGAAGTAGATGGCACAAAATAACTTGTGACTCTAAGTTACTGCTGCAAGTGTGGAGGAGGGGAAGAGAGTAGGCAAAGCAGGAGAGGAATTTTGTTCTCTCCTGCAAAAGTTTTGTTTGTGCTTTGTGTTTCAAACCTTCCAGTATTCTGGTTGGCATACCCTTGGCAAAAAGGCAAATCACTCTCCCTAAAATGCTTGGTGGACATCAACTGGACCTTATGGAGTGACCTATGAGTTAAGTGTAAATGGTCTGAAGCATATAACTTTCAAATGAGCCAAAGTTCACAAAACAAGAGAAAACAATCTATAGAACATGGAAAGAACCTAAACATATTCCTAGGAATAAAGTAACCCCTTGGCTGTAGTCAGTAAAGTGCTCACAAAAAAGCACGGGCAACCCTAAGGCTTTGACTTTGGAAAGTAAGTGGTCACTAGGAGAGGGTCTAATTTGTAGACACTAATAAGAAAGACTGACGGTGGTCAGTCAGGGGGTTAACTCCTTTTTCATTGCCAAAATTTATGAAATACATACAAAAAGCACATTTCTTCTCTAAAGATAAAAAAGTGGACAAATCTACATTGCTTAAAGTCTTAAAAACATGTTAGGGTCTAAGGCTACAGAGGGGAGGCAGAGACAAATGTTTGGAAACATAAGTGAAATAAAAGAGGAGAACAGGTTTGTGGATTAAGCCATTGCCTCCCATGCTTCCTTAGTCTATTTATTTTAAGGCCAGGCCTAGCTATTCTTGATTCTGAGGGGATTCTATTTCCTTTCATTTTCCAATCACAGGCACTGCCTAAGACCACTTAAGCCAATAACTCTCTAGATCTTACCCCATGGGCCCAACTTCTCGCAAAGCCTATTCGTGCCACTCTTCTGCTAGGCGTTAGGTCATTTTAGCCATTTCAAAGGCCAGAAGAGGTTGCAGATGTACGGTGAGTCATTAATTACTCAGAAATTGGTTGTCATTATAGAAGAAACAGAAACAAGGAAACAGGCCCCAAACAGCTGATTTGGTCATGGAATATGAATGGGAAAATTTGAGTAGACATAGTCATAGGCTGGACAAAATTAAAATGTTTTTCATACTATTTCTCTTTTCTTCATGTTCCTATATTCTAGTGAAAGGGTCAAAGGAAAGCTTGGTTGAAAAAGTGAAGGGGCATCTCTCTTGTGTCCCAGAGAACTACCACTGCCTATTAATGCTCTATTTTTGGTGCTTTAATTAATTAGTCAAACAGATATTTCTTGAGCAATTACCATATTCCAGGCACTTTGTTAAGTGCTGGGAATATAATGAAAAGCAAAGACAAGACACAGGACACTAGAGAAGGGACCATTTGGGATAGGTATGGGCACCAGGCAGCTCAGAAACAATCTCTAACAAGGTCAGCAGAAAGTTGAAAGTAAGAAAACAGGATTTTACCCTGCTTTTCCCCACAGCAACAGCTGTGGCCTTTTGCAAAGCAACTAAGCCTGTGGCTAGCATTCCAGTCCAATCTCATGTCAGCAGCCTGTAGCCTTGGAACGTTCTTGAAGGGAGACTCTTAATCGATTGCATTCTTTTGTTTTTGCCTTGGCATCTCAGATGGTGGCATTCCCAAGGCTGATTAGCTTGGAGTTCCTTTCCTGTGAAGCTAAAGCCACCATGTAATTTCCATTAGACCTGAAAATGATCCTGATTTAAGACATAGATGGAGCCCGTAAGCCACTGTCTAATCATACTTAAGAATTAACTGGCCTGGGTTGCATGTTCTTCATTTCTCTAGCAGTGAAATTATTCTTAAAAATATGCATCACTCTTTGTGGACAATCAAATAAGCATGATGACAGCCTAGTTTAGAACTGAGTACTGTGCTAAATGTCATAACTCTGATGCTGAATTGCTGTGTGACTTTGGGTAAGCCACTTAACTTTCCTCCTTGTGTTTTCTCTTTTCTGTTCTTTTAGTATCTTTGACATGCCAATCTTTAAAACTGGACTTGGGGTGGGTTAGAATGTAGGTAGGTGGGGAGGGGAAGGGTCTACCTGACCCCTGCTCTGGAGAGGAGCACAGTCTACTGTAGAAATGTACTTCAACGTCAATAATTAGAGCCCCACGGTCCAGGACTGTCACCGAGGTGTATGCAGGGTACTGCAGGAGCACAAAGGAAGGAGACTCACTGCTTCTGGGAGACTAAGCAGGGGAGTCTGACAAGATGCCTAAGAGGTATTACCAGTTAGATGAATTTTGAGGGATGAGGAATTCCCTGCATGGAGAAGGGGGAAAGACACTCCTGCTCTATCCCTGAAAAGGGATGATAGTCTTTGATTCTGCTTACCTCTCAGAAATATACTGACAACATATACATAAAACACAGAAGACTTGGGAGTCTAACTCCTCCATGAATGCCAAAGCACTCAAGCCCCACTAGAAAAATGATGCCACGTGCGTCTTTGGAACTTCAGAAGGATTCTCTGCCCCATGTCAGGAAATGCTTGTTAATCTTTTTTCCTTTGGCAAGTGAGTGAAGACCTGCTCACAGCCGGCTTCTTCATCCTCTCCTGGCTCACGCTGACACTGGGACTGACACAGCTTGTGGCAGTGATGGCTCTCAGAGCTGCTGTGGGAGACCCAGTGCAGCACCAAAGGGGTGAGCACTTCCCTCCCAGGAGCGAGGCTGGGACCTCCTTCTCCCACCACTACAGTGGGAGGCCTTTCTTACACAGCTTTCTAGAAGCACTCTTAGCTGCTCAGTTAGCTCTAAACACTCTACCCAGTAAAAGTCCCCATATAGCCCTCATGAGCTTATAGCTGCCATGACACTCATTGCCTCTGTGTGTGCATAGCTTCCCTGAGGATCAAAGCACATCGGTGTAGTGGCAAAAGAACATGCAGACATTATTAAGGCCATCCAAACCCTCAGGGTCATAGGGATTTTGTGTCTAATCAGTCAATAGTGAAAAGAGCAAATATCAGGTAAGGCCAGCTGGGCCCTGCCATGGTACTCAAAGCTATGCTAAGCACTGGGGTTCCCACGAAAAGTCTAGCAAGCAAGAAATGGGAATGCTGCCCATATTGCACCCCATGTCATGTGAAATCCCTGGGCTTCTGCTTCCTTATTTAAGACGTGATAAGGAGGAGAGGACTTAGATTACATGATTTTTCGGAGCTGTGATTCTCTAACTTCACAATATATGTAAGATTCTCAAACCAGAAGAAGACTATGGTTATTATACAGGAGTAGGGATTTTAAAGACTGATTTAATAGAACATGGTTCTAAGAAAGCATATATTAAAAAGGTGTTACATTTAATATGCTATATTGGGTAGTACTCTAGTCATCTTCATAGACAGTATTATCAATATTAACTTTATTGTATAAAAGTGGGAATAAAAGGGTCACAAGTAGATTAAGTACAATGTGCATTACTCAACATGGTGTAGTGCTAATGTCTCCCCTTCCTACCTACTGCAAAAACCACAGTGGCTTCAAGAATAAGCATCAAAGAAAATGTAGGAAGCAGCTGGATTGAGAGATACCGTTGGTTTATGAGGCAGGGAAATCAGGTTTTCAGTTTCTTTTTTTTCTTTTTCCCCTTTCTGACTGTTTTGTGACCTACAGACCTTGTCATTACTTTTAGGGCATTTATTTCTGTGCCTCACAAATTAAGGGTGGCAATGTTGTCCTCCTGTTGATGTTGTAGGGACAATTTAAGAATAATGACAGGTGTGCATTAAGGGCTCTTGAAATAAAGGTGCAAAGGGGTGGTCCACACTCTGTCTTGGGGCTGGTGGCGAACATATGTTTAGCTGTGGGGAGATGTGTCCCTGCATGAGGCTGTTGTGTGTAAAGCTCAGTAGGGCTCATTGTTCGTGTAAGAGCCTCAGTCATTGTTCCATTGCTGTTTTAACCCCAGTGGGGAGCAACCTCCCTGTCCCTTGGCTGCCACCCTCACGCATGCTGCCTGAGGATAGGAACTAGGCTCAGTTTGGCTTCTTCACCAGGGCAGGCATTCTAAACCTCCTTTCTTTCTCCCCATCTCCCTTCAATTCACCTATTCACTCACCCAACGAACATTTATGAAGCCCCTGCTATGTGCTAGGTTACTGTTCTGAGCAGGGAGGCCCTGCTTCTTTGGAACATCTCCTATCATGGGGAAGACAGGAAACATACAGAGTGAAGTAAGTCAGAAAGACAAATACCATATGCTAACACATATATATGGAATTTAAGAAAAAAAAATGTCATGAAGAACCTAGGGATAAGACAGGAATAAAGACACAGACCTACTAGAGAATGGACTTGAGGACACGGGGAGGGGGAAGGGTAAGCTGTGACAAAGTGAGAGAGTGGCATGGACATATCTACACTACCAAACGTAAGGTAGATAGCTAGTGGGAAGCAACCACATAGCACAGGGAGATCAGCTCTGTGCTTTGTGACCACCTAGAGGGGTGGGATAGGGAGGGTGGGAGGGAGACGCAAGAGGGAGGAAATATGGGGATATATGTATATGTATAGCTAATTCACTTTGTTATAAAGCAGAAACTAACGCACCATTGTAAAGCAATTATACTCCAATAAAGATAAAAAAAAAAAAAAAGGAGACAAATAAATGGATGATACCACTTCAGATCATCATTTATGTGCAAAGAAGACAACACATGGGATGATGTGAGAGAAAGTGATTGGGGAGGTGGACTATCCCACCTACAGAGATTCAGATTCTCTGTATCTGAATGGGATCCAGGCATCTGCACTGTTAACCAGAAGGTCAGGGGATTCCAATGAAACTGATCCCTGGATGACCCTTGGAGCATCACTGCTCTAGGGAATGTTCTGAGTGTATGACCTTCGGGGTTGTAGTCTCCTTCGTGACTGGTGTGAGTGGAGTGGGGCGTGTTTCAGCGTGAGGGTTAATTGCTCTGTGCGATTCCCACCTGAAGCTCTCTTTTCCTGGCATCCTTTCTCGCTCCCAGCAGCTGCCTTCTGTGCAGGAATGGGCCTTGCCACCTGTTGGCTACAGCCTTGCTCTCGGAGGATTAATATGCTCTTATCTGAAATGACAGAAAGAGGAGGAGAGGGAAGCAAAATTGTTAACATGGTTCTCCTTATCTCTCCTCTCCCAGATCCTTTTCTGATCCCCCCTTCCTGGGTTCTCCCCCAACCCTATCAAATCCACTGAGCAGCTGCTGACCTCCTGGTCTGATGGGCCTCCTTGCCAGCTGTCTGACGTCACATGTCAATCTTCCATCTTTACTGCAAATCTCTACTGATCAAATTTCACATTTCTAGGACTCTGGTCATAAAGCCCCTTTCTCTGGTATAATTAGTAATTAGAGGAAAAATGTTAGCTAACAGACACTCAATCTCCATCTGTCAAGTGAGGAAATTCCCATTCAAGTGAGGCCTGACCACTCCATCCAGGTGATGGACCCCTCATGGTCTGCTCTTCTGAACTAAGCAATTCTAAGGGAATGAGAGAGCTACATTTCCAAGTGTCCATTTGGCTGTGCACAAATCTCTCTGTATCTGTATAATTTAATTCATAACTTAAAAAATCCCTTCTTCCCTTCTCTCCTCTTCTTTCCCACACTGTGTTTAATATTAAGTCAATGGAAACATTACTAAAAGAAGTTCCTCTTACTAAGGCACACTTCCTATGCTGTCACTGGAACCTCCTCATGATTCCCTCCTGAAAAGCTGGCTGCAGCTTCCAGTTGGTCAATGAAGGGTCCTAACTGTGAAAATGTGAGGTTTAGGAAAAGCCCCGTGTGAGGCCGATGTGATACTTGCAGATTTGCCTAAGTGGAGACAGTTTTAGTTGAGGGTAGTCTTTCCTTATTAATTGTTTCTGCCACTTATAAAAGGATCTCATGAAATATTCCCCAAACCCATGCTTTGCAGAGGTTTAGTTATTATTTAGCTAAACATGGGCCATTGGCACAGTATGGATACCCCAAATAAACACACAAATAAAACTCCCCAAATCAAATGTGTTCCTAGAGAGAGACGATAGTTTGCTGTTCTTGGTGGTGGTGGAACCACATCAGGCTGGCTGTTCTGAGGCATAAACTGGATGATGACACAGAATCACAGAGGTGGTCCAGAGGCCAATCATCAAGAAGGTAAAAGACTCTTAGACCTCATCATTTGAAGAATGGTTGAAGAATTGGAAGATTCAGAGAAGAGAGGCCTCAGAAAGAATGTTAGTTGTTTTCAAACAGTTAAATGGTTTGCATGCTGTAAGAACTTGGACTCATTCTGTAGCACCCAGAAGTCAACATGGGATTACAATTAGAGGCAGTGGGGTTTTAGATGCATGTACAGGACACTGGAGTCAGGTCTGGGATTGAATTCTGCTTCTGCCACTTAGCTGTTTGATGGTGGGCAAATGTCTTAACCTCTATACCTCAAATTTTTTCTCATCTGTAAAATAGGAATAATAATTGCGCCTGGGCCTCCCTGGTGGCGCAGTGGTTGAGAGTCCGCCTGCCGATGCAGGGGATACCGGTTCGTGCCCCGGTCCGGGAGGATCCCATATGCCGCGGAGCGGCTGGGCCCATGAGCCATGGCTGCTGAGCCTGCGCATCCGGAGCCTGTGCTCCGCAACGGGAGAGGCCACAACAGTGAGAGGCCCGCATACAGCAAAAAAAAAAAAAAAAAAAAAAAAAAAAAAAATAATTGCGCCTTATGGGGTTGTGAGAATTAAGTGAGTTAATACATATAAAGCATTGCAACAGTGTCTGACACACAGTAAGTGCTGGCTATTTACATCACTACAAGAAGGTGTGGCATGATCGCCTGGTCCAGAAGCTCAACATATCTCAAAGAATTTTCCACAAAACATGACTCCCTGAAGATGCCTCATGAGAAAAGAGTTCTGAAATCAAATTGCTCGATCCCCAGCCATGAGATTCATGAGACAAAGGACAGTAAGAGAATGCAAGTTATTTTTGTTTAAGTAAATATTTCCCATTTATTTCACCATGGAACCCTCCTTTAGTGGAGAGATATGGTGAAATACAGTGTTACACAAAACACATTTGAGTAAAGACTAAATGACAGAATTGGCCAATCAGTTGTGCCTGTGGGAGAGTGGTTACGTTTTGATGGGCTGGGTAGATCTGATTTCTGGAAAGGACGTCTGCTGATAAAGCATCAGGTTTCTGAGGGGAGCGAGTGAGGCATTTTAACATCAATACTAACAGTGTGGAAAGACCACATGCATCACCTCCTCAAATCGCTCTGCCTTGAAACAGAAAGAAACTTAGGAAGTGAGAGGTGGAGAGGAAACAAACCACTTTTTCATTTAACATTCATGGAAAAGATGTTTGCTTATCTCAGGCCTTGCGATAAGCAACAGAGACACCAAGATGACTAAGACACCATCCCTTCCATCCAGTGTATGGATATGACCACAGGAGCTGAGCACAGGGGCTTGCAATACGGTATAATCATTGCCTTAGTGGTAATTTAGAAATAAAAGGCTCAAGAGTACAGACAGGAGGGACAACTAATTCTGTTTGAAGGAGAGAGGTTTCTGGAGGTGGGGGTGACTCCAGATCTCCTCTGTGAGGGAAGAAGAGGTACATATTATAGGTAGAGACATGGGCCAGGGGAAGGTACTCGTTAGAGAAAGGAAGACCAGGAAGAGGGACCTGAGGGAAAGGCACCAGAACAAAGAATGAATTTATGCTCAAAGATAAGAAGATATCAAAAGTGACGCCACATTCAGAAATGGCCAGGTTAAGGGCTCAATAACCAAGAGCTCCTGAGTTTTCAAATTTACTTCTATTGCTTGAGAAATCACTTTAATCAGTTACACCCTTTTCTGAACTATTTGAGTTGGCTTCATTTGTAAAACGTGGGAGGGATGGAGTAGGTTTCTAAGACCTCCTCCTTCTCTAATATTCCCTGATTCCATGATAGTTTATAAACTGGGATCCACCAGGCTTTATTTTCCTATCAGAGCCCGATACCAGCCAGCCCATTCTATGAAATTTTTAAATCTTCATCTTAAATCCACCACCTTTGCCTAATTATTAGTTTTGCACTTTCCTGACCTCTTCATTTTTCTTTCTCATCCTTTACTTTCAAAGAGAGAGACCTGAACTCAGAATTCCAAGTGTGGCCTCCTCTTGGAGTAGAGAGATCACCCATCTTCTATTCACTAGCATGATGATTCTGTCTCAAGTTAATCTGGTTGCCACAAAACATTGCAAACTCATGTGTTTCTGGTTACTTGCTCCCAAATGAGTCACTTTGCATTTTTCAAAGTTGAATCCCATTTTACTTTTTTCTCCCCATATTTCGATAATCTCTTAATATCATTCATGTGTTCAGTGCCTGCCCACACTGGGGTCCCCTTCTTCTAGTCTGGTACCATCTGCATGTTCTATTAATCTTTTTTAAAAAACACTGGTTCTAATACTTTCTCCCATGTCTTTTACCTATTACCTCACAGCTAAATGCCTGTTCTCACATTCAGATCCAAGGCTGCCTTTGCCTTTTAGTCAGAAACATCACTTCACAAATGCAGTTAAAAATTCTAAATGCTGCTTCTTTATCTAACAGTTGCTCAGTTCTTGCAGATTTTAACATCTTGTAGTTGGATGATATTATTAAAATAATATTATCCAATACCCACATTTTACGGATGAAGAAACTGGCCCAGAGAATTTAAATGTGCCATTGGCAGGGCAGGATATGGGGGAAATCAGCACTTAAGGTTCCCATCTTCTCATTCGCCCCAAGATGCATTCACGGTGCATGCACTTATGCCCTCTCCCTTTCTACGAGCCTCTAAGAAGCCTGAAGAGGGGTGGGGCTTATCCGTCCTCAACAGTTGAAGAGCCATGTTCTAATGAAGAATAATGTTCAAAATTCCTTTCCACCTTTCCTAGCTTGGTTTAATAGTATTTATTTTTAGGAAAATTCCTGGGATTCTTTTCCATTCTTCATTAGCCTTCAAAATATTATAAGTGGTTTCTTCCATACCCTTTTTCATGCTTCACATTGTACTTTATGGTTTTCTGCTAATCTTTGTGCATTGAGGATTTCCAAATACCCACAAAAATTATTTACAATTCATCTTACTTTGAACCATTTTTTGGCTTCCTAACTTATCAATCATTTGCCTGAATTGTGCAAGAGGTATAAGAATTTAGTTCACTATTTTCTGTTGCCTGGTCATTACTCACTGACTTATTTAGAAAAAAATTTTTCCCCAGTGTCTTCTCACATCATGACAATCATAAGTGAAAAATACTCATTTTTTTAGACTGTTATACTAGCATTAAATCATTCTGGTTTTTTACTGCCAAGTTTTTTTCTCCAAGTTTTGACTGAAGCTGGGTCTACTTGATACCAAAACATCCAAATGAAAAAGAAAAATTCAGTTGAACCACTCAGATGTTTATCCACCAAATCCAGATATTTGGCAAGTGTGGATGATACTTCTGGATAATGAGTGATTCCCCCTAGAGTCAACATTTTCATCTTAATGCTTCAATAAATAAAGATGTAGCTTGACTATATGTACTCTGTAGAGGATGGTAGTTTCTGGTAGACTCAACCCATGTGTGAAAAGAACCTCTGACTCATTAGTCTGTCTAGGTTGGGATGAAGTCGTTTGTCCCGTGTGGATGTGATGGACTTGTTACCATGAAGAACTGTGGGTTAGGAAGTGGGCATATATTCCAGCATAAACAAATCCAGATGCAAAAAAAAAAAAAAAATTCAAGGGAGAAAGAATCAGGAACTTGAATCTTCCTTGTCTGTAGAATTGTGGTAAATACTTCTAGATATCCATACTACCCAATTCTTTTAGTTTGCATAACTTGCCTAACTTGTCCCTTAATATAATTAAATGAAAGACACATATTTTGCATTTAGACACTGTCATTCTGAAAGATTTTACATTCTCTCAATATTCCAGTGAAAAGAGTTTTACTATCTTAATTAATCAAATGACTAGAGTGACGCTTAGACAGTTTCACATAGAAGGTAGAAAACATTTGAAGACTAGACCTGAGTCTAGGATTATAGATTTGAGGGACTTTAAAGGTCTTTTAAGGAAAATCCCCATCTAATGTTTCAAGCTGCTCCCCATTTGGCACATGTGTTGAGGGGTATCAAGGCAGTTCTAGAGACAGGGAATGGCGTTATTATTATTTTTAATTTTCCCAAGAATCTACCTCTCTGTGGCTTCCATTTCCCGAACGCTGACTTCCTCCTTGAAGCCCCAAGACAAGTCACGCTGTCTTTTTTACATCATTGATATCTGAAATAATTTGTCTCATACTTTACCCCTGACCACCTACTTGTCCTGAAATTTCAACCAAGACTTCTCTTCTCCAGCCACCTCTGCCCCTCCTATCATGAGGTTTGATGTTCTTCCCTGAATGTGTTCCCGCTTGTTTGTGTTTCTCTTCAAGCACTAAACACAGGGAGACTGTGCTTCGCCGAGGCTCCCCCCGAGCTGCTGACTGCCCGGAGTCTGGCGGCATGCCACAAAGGTGGGAGGGGGCCTCACTGGCCAGGTGAAGACGGCTTCCACCCTGGTGTCTGTCTCACTTCTGAGCTCATCCTCACATCAGAGGCCTGACTTTTTGACGACAAATAGAAACTTGAGTACTGCCACACTCCACCACAGTTAACTGCTCCTCGCAGCAGCAGCCACTACCACTCAGCCCCTCCTGGCAGGGCTCCAGCACAAGGTGAAGGCTCTGAAACTTTTACACAGCACTGTATAGGTCAGGGGCTGACAGGTACCCAGACCACCTAATGACGGAAAGTTTGATCTGGCAGGCAGTTAATCAGCAGCAATGATCCTGGCTCTAAGGGCAGAGTGGAGAAGCAAATGCTCATGCTCCCTCTTTGCGGTGGTAGTGGGGGGGGTTGCCCCCTTTTCTCACCTGAGCTTTGCTGAGGCTCCCACACATCTGTAGTTTCTTTACAGCTCCCAGCAGCCATTCTTGAGGCCCCAGTGGTGACTCTCTGGGTAAAAACACTGAACTTTCCTCCCACCTTTTAGCCTTTCTCCAGGTACAGTGTAACATTGTCTGGTCCAGAGTTGAAACTTCTTTGAATTGTGGTTTGTACCACTAGCGCCCTGGGTTTATAAAAAAGGGTAAAATTTCTGCCTTGTACTGTGGCTGTAAAAACACTTAACCTAATTTTCCAGCTGAGCCAATTTTGAATTAAACGGCTTCATGTCAGGAACATCAACATTTGGACGAGACTCTAATAGATCCTGTGATAAATCAGCAGCTGCTGTGGGTGAATCTAATTCCAGATTCTCTGCCTGGAAAACACCGAGACAATAAATTACCACACAGATTCTGTAAAAGCCAGAAGGGGTTCACATGGGAGACTGAAGTGAGCAGGACAGTCTTGGGTGGCAAAGTAGACAACCTCTGTGACGTTGCTGTTAGCTTGAATGAGTTGATGAGGTTGCAAACTGGAGGTGACTGGGCAGCCCCTGTTCTTAGTCTCTGCCCCCTCACAGCAGAACCCAGCACATCACAGCACCGCCCCACCAAAACAGATCCAATAGATAATATCCGTAAAGACTTGATAGGGGAGGTGGTGGGAAAGAGACTGTCTGACAAAGCTTCATAAAATCCTGTTTAAACATCTCAGCCAATTCCCAAGAGTCCCCTCTGGGCCTTTGTCACTTCATCTTTCCTCTCTCTCCATTCCTCCTCAGGGCCAGCATCTACCTCTTCCCTTCTCCCTGGCTCCTACTCTCAGCCAAGGCTCCAGCCCTACCCTGGACTATCCCAGGTTTCCTCTCCATCCTTTTCTTATACAGAGTACTACCATACCTTCTCAGTTTCTAATAGGCAACTCCATACCCATGGTATGCTGCAAGCTAAGGACTCTTCTTAGGGTCCACTCATCTTCCATGGGAGGGATGGAAGTGGGTGTGGTATTGTTGCTTGCAAACCACTTTCCTAGAAACAGTTTTTCCCTGACATGTGGGTAAATTATTTAGGACTGTATCTAGCACATAGTACATTACCAAAATGGTAGATTCTAGCATTGCTGGTAAGTAATATTATTTTAGAGGGAAAAAAATCCTCTGATTCTCATTCCTCTATTCTCTTTGGACCTGAAATTCTGTTGATTTTCAATTTTAAGGACTTCGATTCATTGTAGTTCCCAAACTCTGGTGTTCAAAAGAATAACCTAGTGAAGACCTCACAAAGGTTCCTGCAAGATTTTAATTCCATAGATCTGGTCAGGGACTCAAGAATCTGTAGTTTAACAAGCTCTGCAGGTGATTCAAATGTAGGTGGTTTGTGGCCCACCTTTGAGAAATACTGTCTCAGGACTTCCAATTTCTTCCTACTATCAATACATTCCTTCATCCATCTCTACTACCAGATCAATTTTCTTGAAGCCCAATTCTGATCATTTCTGTGCCCCAATCCTGTGCACTCTTCCTTCTCACTGTACCTTACCACGGCCACCCTAACCTCCCCCAAGTCTCACCAGAATTATCCCAAATCACTCCCAACCACCCTGATCCTGCCCTTACCTCACTACAGTGAATCCTCAAAACAGTAGCCTCAGATGCCACAGAGGCATCCCTTAGTAATAACATTCAGGTATTTCTCCTTAGCTCAGAATCCTCCAGTGGTTTCCAATCTCACTCAGAGTAAGTCCTTATAGTTACCTCCAAGGCCCCTGTCTTCTGGCCCTGCATCTCTCTGGCCTCATTTCTCACCACTCTGCCTCCCTCACTCTCTTCCAGTCACAGAGGCCAGGCCAGGCACACTGTGCTTCCTGTTCCCTCCTTCTCCTTGAATAGAGGAAGTGGGCTTTGCTACCAAGAATGAGATTCTTAGATGTGGAGCATCATGTGAGTGTCTGAGAAAGCCATGGGAAGGTATCAAGTCAAAGCCTTACCCCAGACACAGCTGTATGGCCACGGGAGCTTTGGCTGAGTTTCTCAACTGCCCCTGCTAGACCGTGAGCTTTCTAACACTGATACTCAGGTCCAGTGCTTTTGTCCACCATTACCCTCCTCTTCTTAGTTTATGTACAACACAAGAGCTCATAAATGTTTGTTGGGGAAGTAATGATGTTATTACTACATAAAGAGACTGCCCTGTTCTGTCATAGTGTAACTACCTTTTAATAAAAGCATTTCCTAATTTTATTCTGGATTCAATCATTTGGAGACTACTGAATGTGGTTCAAAGTATAACAGCCACTGTCAATTTATTTGCACTACACCAAGATGGTACCCTTCTTCTCTATGTGATGAGAATGTACCTCTGTCTGGAGCAAAGGCCAACCACAGTGCATTGTTGAAGCTGTAGTTCTGGGTACCCAGATAAGTTTAAGGGACAGCACTAACCAGAATGATGGCTACATTGACTAGAGGTGTTTAAGAAACAGCTGTTATAAGACTTCCCTCCTTACCTGTCAAGTTTGAATTGCATTGACTTTCTGGTTGCAATGATGAGAGCTAAGATTTTGACTGCGGCTCCTTCATGTTTTGATATCAGATGCACAAAGACCACAGCTTTGTTAGATTTCAGTACATTGTGCTGGCTCCCTGAAACATTTACTCCTGGCTGACATCATTGAGTATTAGCTCTAGCAAGCTTTGTTGGGCTAAAGTTGTAAGGTGCAGGAGAAAACCACTGGTCTGTACAGCAGTTCCTATCACATGGATATACGGCCGATTACCAGATTTATATCAAGTCCAGACTCTGCTGTTGTGTTTCAGCATTCTTAAGGACGTTGTTGTCTGTATTATGCAGGATACTTCTCTATAGAAGGCACAGAGTAAAATTTCTTAGGGCGCAGGGAGAGAGATGCTCCTCTTGAGCACTGATTTGTTCTTAATAGACCCTGTGACTCCTGTAATTGATTATCATTCCCTCTTTTATTTTTTCTGATTTCTAGGAAGCTCAGAGTCAGATTTGCAGCAAATATACAGGATTTTATGGCCTTCATGTTCTATATTAATCATTTTCTATGTTAATCATTAACCATCTACTTGTTCTACATTGCTTTTTCTTTTTAATTAATTTTCTCACTTTAAAACTACCTTTTTATAATCTTCCTAAAATCCTTTTAGAATAGGGCAGAGTTTAAAAAAGTAATAATGCAGGCTTCCCTGGTGGCACAGTGGTTGAGAATCTGCCTGCCAATGCAGGGGACGCAGGTTCAAGCCCTGGACTGGGAAGATCCCACATGCCGCGGAGCAACTAGGCCCATGAGCCACAGCTACTGAGCCTGCGGGTCTGGAGCCTGTGCTCCGCAACAAGAGAGGCCACGATAGTGAGAGGCCCATGCACCGCGATGAAGAGTGGCCCCCGCTCGCCGCAACTGGAGAAAGCCTTCGCACAGAAACGAGACCCAAACACAGCCAAACATGAAAGACAGACAGAAAGAAAGAAAGAAAGAAAGAACTGAGTTAAAAATTAAAAAAGAAAGTAATAATCCTTTACTGTAACAGGTGTTCCCACTGTGCTTATCACAACACCAGACAGCTATCTGCAGAGAATCCAAAAAATCCAAGGGCCTAGAGATGTAGGGTTTCTCTTACTGAGGGAATAAAGAAACAAGACCAAAGCGCTTCTGCAGACTATAGCTAATAAGTGGTACAAATACCCAGAAGCCCACCCAGAAGCCTGAGAAATGTGGGTAGACTTCCCAGGGTTACAACTACTTAAGGCAAAGTTAGTAGTAAGACAAGCACCTCCTCTATTCAAGGAGAAAGAGGGAACAGGAAACACAGTGTGCCTGGCCTGGCCTCTGTGACTGGAAGAGAGTGAGGGAGGCAGAGTGGTGAGAAATGAGGCCAGAGAGATGCAGGGCCAGATGACAGGGGCCTTGGAGGTAACTGTAAGGACTTTTACTCTGAGTGAGATTGGAAACCACTGGAGGATTTTGAGCTAAGGAGAAATACCAGCTGAGCATCTAGCTACACCCCCACCTGGGTGTTTTCATTCTATGGATGTAGCTAGATGCTCAGCTGGTCCCAACTGGCACAGGTGTCCCCAACTGGGGACTTGAGTACCACATAAGCCAGGAGCTGAGGAGAAAGAGGCACCGTAGCTTGACTACCTCTGCTGAGAAATGCCATCAGCTTTAAACACCTCTTTGGCATAGGGAAGTCTCCAGATACCTTGGGCTCGTCACTAACTGGCTTCCCACCGTGAGTCTGGCATTGTGATAGGAAGTTAAAGAAATACAAATGTGGGTGATACACAGACTTCAAGGTAAGCAAAATAAGCCTGATACATAAATAGCCCTAATATAAGGCAAAAGTGTTAAGTGCCAAAAAAGCATAAGTAAACTGCCACAGGAGTTGAGAAGAGGGAAGTGTACCTTTTAGCTGAGAGATCAGAGAAAATTTCAAAGAGTTTTAACTGCATCCTGAAGTGGGAAAAATTTGGACCATATAGGCAGAACCGTAAAAGCAAAGCTATGGAAGTGTTTAAGTGCAGGGTATGTTTGGAGAACAGTAATTAGGTCAGTCAGGCTGGGTGGAAGTTGGGTGAAGATAAAAGATGATAGGGGATGAGGCTGAAAGTGGGATTGGTAATGGGATTGTGCTTTATGGGAATTAAGCCCATAATGATGGTTAGACACTAGAGATGGAAATTGTAACAAGGGAACTGCCATAATAGTCTAAGCAAGAGATAACACTAGGAAAACATGCTACTGATATTTCAGAGAAATGTGAACAAAGTGTGAACAAAGGTATTGTCAAAAGACAGATGTTGTCAGTCTCTGCCTTATGCTACCTCCTCCGCATCTCTTCCACCCCCATGTACACTTTCACACAAACTTGCAAATAATTCCCATTGCTTGTAATCACCAATGAAGCTAGTTGCTCGCAAGCTGCCAAACTTTCTTTCTTGGAAGGGATGGATTTTCCCAAAGTAAACTGGAAAATCAAGGCATTTATGCAGGGAATATGTTGGGGGAAAATCTAAAGAATTCAGATAAATTTTTATTACTTTTAAATTTAATAAATCACTTAATTACTTCAACTCTTTCTTTTTTCACAGATAGAAGCTGAGAACTGTGAAGCAGGCCCTCCACTATCCCTGATCCAAACGCAATAGCAGGGCTTCCCTGGTGGCGCAGTGGTTGAGAGTCCGCCTGCCGATGCAGGGGACACGTGTTCGTGCCCCGGTCTGGGAAGACCCCACATACCGCGGAGTGGCTGGGTCTGTGAGCCATGGCCGCTGAGCCTGTGCATCCGGAGCCTGTGCTCCGCAACGGGAGAGGCCACAACAGTGAGAGGCTCACATACCGCAAAAAAAAAAAAAACCCCAACAAAACAAACAACAAAAAACAAACAAACAAACAAAAAACCAAATGCAATAGCAGTGCTGAGATGAATGTGGCCTTGAGCTCCTATAAAAGGTTTACTACCACTGTACTTGGGAAGGGACTGATCCTTTTCTTTCCAAGAGTTAATAGCCAGGTTGATTCTGGATTCTTCTCTCGATTGCATCACTGTTCTGCAGGACCAGGGAATCTTAGGTGTAACTGAAGCTTTAGATCCTCAGAAAGGCAGTTTCAACCTCTGAGTGGTGTCCTAAAGCAACCCTGATTTTTTCACGACTAAGAGTGATCCATATTTCTAAACTTTAGCTGGCCCTTCCCACAGCCTCATTTCTTGCCATGCCTCCACCCTGCCCCCAATCCTTCAGAACAACTTGAAGTTCCCCAAGCATCTGCTGTTTCCCATGTCTATTCATTTACATACATTTTCTCCCATGCGAAGAAGGCCCTTTCCTGTCCTACCCAGCATGCTGGGTCCTCCTTGACATTCAAGTTCAGCTCACCTTTTCCTTCCTTGAGAAGTTTTCTCTCACCTCTTATCTCAGTTAGATGCCTGTCCATGTAATCCTATGTCACCCAGGTTTACCTCTATCATAGCACTTTGTTCATTCATTTCTTAAATTAATATTACTGAATGACTACCAGATACCAGGTACTATGCTAGGTCTTACAAACATCATATATATATATATATATATATATATATATATATATGGAGGAGACCTATTAAAAAATGGTGATGAGACCCAGTGAACTATACTCTAACTGTTGGCTTTCTTTCCTGATTTTCCTGCTCTGCTGTGAGTTTCTTGAGGGCAAGAAAATAGCTCTGTGTCTCTTACTTATCAAGTGCTTAATAAATATTGAAAGAACAAATGGAAGTTGGCTACTAGTAAGGAAGACTCAGCAACTGTAGATGTCAGTTCTTAGAATTACAGTGAGGTGAGCAGTTGTTTGACTCCAAGTTATCATCAGATTGGAGTCACTGGGGCTTCGAAGGGGCCTTAAAGGGAATGTGACTATGCATACTGGTTTGCCTGGGACAGTCCCAGGTGACACCTGTTCTTTAGCATCTGTCTGTGTTAGCATTTATTCTAGATTTTTCTTTATTTCAATGACGTTATTATTTTATTAAAGTAAGTTGGGATGGATTTGGTAGACCTGGATTCTTTATTCTCAGATTCTGCCCCAGGGAAAGGGGCTGAAGATGGAGTTAAATCACCCATGGCCAATGATTTGATCAATCATGCCTATGCAATAGAGTCTCCATAAAGCCCCACAAAGACAGTGTTCTGAGATCCTCCAGGTTGGTGACCACATGGAGATCTGGGGACTGAGGTAGTGCTCTAGGAGAGGGCATGGAAGCCCGGTGCCCTTTCCCTACACCTTGCTCTGTGCATCTCTTCCATCTGGCTGTTCCTGAGTTATATTCTTTTATAATAAACTGATAATCTAGTAAATACAATGTTTCTCTGAGTTCTGTGAGCCACTTTAGCACATTACTCGAACCCCAGGAGGGGGTCGTTGGAACCTCCAAACTAGAGCAGGTAGGACAGAAGCACAGGTCATAACCTGGATTATGACTGGCACCTGAAGTGGGGGGCAAGCAGTGGTCTCGTAGGACTGAGCCCTTAACCTGTGGGATCTTACACTACCTCCAGGTAGACAGTGTTAAATGTGAGATGAATTGCAGGACACCCAGCTGGTATTGGAAAATTGTTTGGGACACCCAGCTGGTATCGGAAAATTGTTTGGTGTGGGGAAAAACCTTTACATATTGGAATTGTAGATGCCAATGTCAAAAATAAGAAAAGTAATAAATATAATACCTTTTAGATAAACAATAAATGTAATGATACATTTTAACACTTTCTACTAATATCCTACTTTACTATAGACAATTGAGATCTTCCTGGTTTTGAGATCCTATTCCATCACAAGTAAGAGTGTAACCTTAGGTAAATTAACTCCTTTGTCAGTATGTCTCTTCACCTGTGACACATGCATGATAATAGGCATCTAGCTCATAGCATCTAGCTCATATGAGGCTGTAATGAGTTAAGCATTTAGAAGAGTCCCTAACACCTACTAAGCAATAAAGTCTGTATTTATTGTTCTTGTTGCTATTGTTATTATAATAATTATTTTTTAGCATATATTTACTGAAATATCTGTGCCAAGTCCTGCAGATACCTGGATGATGAGTAAGAAACTAGGAATAAAAGGAAAGCCTATCAAGAAATATCCTCTGGCTGTGTGGGAGGACCAGCCACATCTTCACTTTTCACACTCTGCATAAGCCTGGCCTGAGCAGTGTAGGTGGAAAAGCTCTGGGCCCTGAGAATACCACAGAACTAGGTACTGTTCCTGACTCAGCCACCAGCTAACCTCAATTTGCTCATCCAATAAACTGCAATTAACAGTGCCTACTTTGCAAGATGGTTCGAAAGGGATTATATCAGACCATAGTTGTAAAGAGGCCAACACAGTGCCTAGAAAATCTAGATGCAAAGACCTTTAAAACATGTTTGAATCCATGAAGTCCACCTGTCTTCCACCTGGACAAAACTAACTTGGTCATTTCTGACGTGGGCAGGCTCTTTGGCAGGAATAGCTGAGCGAACAGTAAAGCCAAAGGTATAGCTCTTGATGAGCTCATGGTAGAGGCCATTCCAGGCAGGTTTCTCCAGTCACAGCACCATGGGTTAAAGGAAGGAAAATATTGATGTTTTATTGAATTACTCCTATAGGTCAGATCATGTATCACTGCTGTGATCTAAACAATGAGCCGGTGCAAGAGGAATGCACAGCTGAGACTGATGAGATAAGCCTTCCCCAGCCCTGACTCCTCCAAGAGTCAGTAAATTGCTTCCTTTATTTAATTACAAATTAATTGAAAACACTCCCATGCTGATAAAACAATACTAGTCCCCGATTTGTTGATAATAGCCTAATCCTCCTGTAACAGTCCCATAGACACCATCGCATGATTATGTCATCAATTTTACACTTGCGGGGTCTGGATAAACATGGCTGCCTGAGGTTCAGGAAAAGAAGAAACAGGCAGAGAAGCGCACTTTAGGGAGACCAAGTTAGAGGTAAGTTTGGTGTCAGATAAGTCTGGGTCGATTCCCAGTTCTGCCAGTCACCAGCTAGGAGGCATTGTGAAGCCCTTGGAGCCCTTGAAGATGAATAAATATATAAAATGTCTAACACTTGGCTTGTCACATAGTGCGGGACTCATTAATGTTAGCTGCATTCTTTTTTCTTCTCTCCTCCTCTATGCAGTTAGGGAAATTCCTGCTTTTCTTATCAGTTCAGAAGGCTATCTTAGTCCCAGGAGGTCAGAAACTATAATGATACCCTCTACAGCACCCACAGCCCCTTATCAATCTGGTCTTCTGTACTCACCAGGGCAATTTGCACCCCATGATCACCCCTTCCTGCTTACTATAACACTTGCTGTTGCTTGATCACCAGATTGTCTCATCTTTCCAGAGTGAGCAAGGTATCCTGTTATGTGAAGTGGGCACCAACATTGCTGGCTAGCAAAGCACATGTGTTGGGGACACTACTCACTCCTGGGTAAGGCAACTAGAGAAATGTTACTGCAGTTAAGGACAGGCACACATAATAGAGAGTAAAGCAGCGTTCCAAAGCATAGGACCCATTTTAAAAGAGCAAGTAAGAATTAGTTAGTTAAAGCTCAAAGGATTTTGGAGGCCAGGCCATTTACTAGCACAAGATATATGGTCCCTATTACAAGAATCATCTCTCCATTATGGCTGTCAGAAAAAGATTCTACCAGGAGGAGTAATTAATGTTCACGCTTTTGTATAAAGCAGAAATCAAGACTCTGTGTCTTTATTTCAGTGGATGAAACTTTGAGAATATGGCAGAAGAAAATCAGACACTGGCTTTGCCTGTATTGAGAGGATGAACTGGTCTCTCATAGTTTTCATCTTCAAGATGAAAAAAGAAAAAAGGGGGCTTCCCTGGTGGCACAGTGGTTAAGAATCCGCTTGCCAATGAAGAGGACACGGGTTCGAGCCCTGGTCCGGGAAGATCCCACATGCTGCAGAGCAACTAAGCCTGTGCGCCACAACTACTGAGCCTGCACTCTAGACCCTGTGCTCCACAATTACTGAAGCCCATGCACCTAGAGCCCATGCTCTGCAACAAGAGAAGCCACTGCAATGAGAAGCCCACGCACCACAACGAAGAGCAGCCCCCACTCGCCACAACTAGAGAAAGCCCGCACACAGCAATGAAGACCCAACGCAGCCAAAAAATAATAAATAAATAAATTTATAAAAAAAGAAAAAAGAAAAAAGGACATGGTCATGTCCATAAAGCAGAGAGGTACACTTCTATGAGACTGGCTCAGGAACACTAAGGATTCATAGTTTCAGAGTTCTCAGACCACTTTCTACTTTCTTACTGAACCCCACACACCCAGTCCCTGGAAGAAGGCCAAGAGAGGAAGGAAGTTCTTTCTCAAGACAGAATCACAATCCTTATTATGTGTTCATGTCATTTTTGCAGGAGTCATTTTTGAGCCAGTCTAATTGCAAAATGAATTGGTGTGGGAAGATGGACAATATTTAAGTAAACCCTCAGTCAAAAAAAAAAAAAAAAAGCCTACCTTAAAGCAGGAGTTTAGGGACTTATGGAAAGTCTTCACACGGGATCAAAAAGAATGACTTGCTCCCGTCTCCTCTGCAGCACATGGCTTACACCCTCTCACTGTGCTTTTCTCCTGGCATGCCTGACACTCCTCTAGGCATGAGAACTCTGAGGGTAGGTTATGGGTCTCGTTCATGGTTGAATTTCCTTCACCCAGTGAATGTCTGATGCACAGTACAATATCAGTAACTATTTGCTTTGTGAAACAACTAGAGGGAGAAAAAAAGAAAAGCAGAGGAAAAGAGACAAAAGAATGAAAAATTCTTTCAATCATAGAGCTATTTTTGCTTCAAAGCTAATCAGAAAGTAAAAGCTGATTTTGCATGTATTATAAGAAAAGACATAATGTTTTTGGATCTGAAAGTTGATAAGTCAGTATCACCTAATATAACTATTGAAGCTACACACAGACATCTCTGGAGTCAGAGCCACAACAACTTGCAGTCAGAGCCACAACAACTTGCACAACAACTTGTAGTGCAAACAATGGTTTTACCAGGTGAAGATAAAGTAAACTTCTCAAATTCAAAGCATGTTTAGGCCAAGCCTATCACCCTGACCAAGGGACTAATTTGCTGTATTGAATAAGATCATCTGATTGGCAAAGCCAAGATAAAATACTGATGGCAGATGTCAGTAATCCAGTTGTCTGCTAGATCTCATCCTGCTAAAACTAGAGAAGACCTCAGATAAATTTTTGATTAGGATGTCTTGCTGATAACTTCACTTTTTTTTTACTGTATAGGAGTCAATGAAGGGACTTAGTCCAAAGTTTCATTCTGATCAACCAACAATAATGGATTTATATCGATTAGAATGTGTTCAACCACAAGTACATTAATATCTGTATATTATTAAGGAAATACATTAGCTCACATAAATGGAAGAGCAAATACAGTGCAGATTTCTCAGTTGGTTTGTCCAGTGGCTCAATGTGGCCATGAAGAATTCTGAGCATTCTCTTCTGCTGAACTACTGGCCATGTCAGTTTCACCTTAAGTCTAGTTTCTTTCATGGCAGTGGAATGGCTGCTGGTAGCAACTGAGTCTACTTTCCTTTTCACATCTAGTGGAAGAGAAAGTCCTCATTGGCTTTCTTTTAAGACAGAAGAAAAATATTTCCCCAAACTTTCAGCAAATCCCGCCTCACATCTCACTGGCTAGAATTAGGTAATATATTCATTTCTGAATCAATTACTGGCAAGGGCTTGGGATTTCTCTAAGACCCATCAGACCCATCCTTGAAACTAAAAGGGGAGACTGCTTCCCCTAAGTCTTATTAGCAGCATGAGAGAGGGAGAAAGACTTCAACCTAGACCATATATATATATATTTATATATTATATACCTTGAGAAAACCATAATTCAAAAAGAGTCATGTACCACAATGTTCACTGCAGCTCTATTTACAATAGCCAGGACGTGGAAGCAACCTAAGTGTCCATCAACAGATGAAAGGATAAAGAAGATGTGGCACATATATACAATGGAATATTACTCGCCATAAAAAGAAACCAAATTGAGTTATTTGTAGTGAGGTGGATGGACCTAGAGTCTGTCATACAGAGTGAAGTAAGTCAGAAAGAGAAAAACAAACACTGTATGCTAACACATATATATGGAATCTAAAAAAAAAAAAAAAAAAGGTTCTGAAGAACCTAGGGGCAGAACAGGAATAAAGACAGATGTAGAGAATGGACTTGAGGACACGGGGAGGGGGAAGGGTAAGCTGGGAAGAAGTGAGAGAGTGGCATGGACATATATACACTACCAAATGTAAAATAGATAGCTAGTGGGAAGCAGCCGCATAGCACAGGGAGATCAGCTGGGTGCTTTGTGACCACCTAGAGGGGTGGGATAGGGAGGGTGGGAGGGAGACACAAGAGGGAGGAGATATGGGGATATATGTATATGTATAGCTGATTCACTTGTTCTAAAGCAGAAACTAACACACTACTGTGAAGCAATTATATTCCAATAAAGATGTTTAAATACATAAAAAGTTTGACATAATGTAAGAACAACCTATTTTTGGAGACTTTCGCTGTTAGATTACTCCCGAGGTAATACTGCTCATTTGTGACATTATATAGGTACCCACTATTAACTAAGGTCAGTTGGAAAAGCAAAATATTGTTTGGCAAGCTCATGTTAGAAATATTTTCTATCTTTCTAATAGTAACTAAGATGAAAATTTACCTTTTCTTTAACTCCTGAACTTGAAGATTTGGCCCATGATTAGAACACAGACTTGTTGAGCAATTCCCAACTGAAGCTTTGTGCACTGCTTGAAGATACTTCCTGAATATTTTCAGAAGTAGACTTAAATTGTTCTTCTTGTTTTTCATTTTATTTCTAATACTTCTGTAATCACTGCTTTTCCTGATTACTTAAGATTTTTTTCTTTTGATCTATTATTGTAGCAATGGAGCTGTATAACTAGATTTCAAGATAACCTCATGGCTCTGCCTTTTCATCTGTATCTGCTTTCTTGGCATGAATATAAGTGTTAAAATCATAGCTGAGTTGAGTGATAGGGGGCTCTTTACCACAGGATTCATGAAAGAAGAAATACTGAACACTCAAGGCACATCAGTCAATGACTTTGCAACAGGCTCCCACAAACTACTTTCTTTAAGCAATCTTTGTTTTTGCTAAACTCTGCTATGTAAGTACTGCCATTTACAAATTATGAAGTTCAGGCTTGTGGTGGTGTTGTTGGAACAGAATTCTTAACTTGTGCTTTCATTTTATTTCAACATTTTTAATATTATAAGGTACTTATCAAATCAATTAGCTAATAACAGTGACCTACTGTCTTTCTGGGTCAGTCTGTGATTCTGTTACATTATGCTGTGCTGTAATTTCTGTCTGAACACTCTGTTGAAGGGTGTGAATAAAACGTCTTACGTTTGTGACTCCTAAATTGCTTCACCTGATTGTTCCATTGTCAATGACAATTGTATGACATTTTCTCAGTCTGTAATTACTTCTTCAATTAGATTTACTATGTTCCTAGCTGTATAAGACCCAAAAATCTCCTGGCAGAAGAATAAAGCAATGGTGTGGTTTAATTCATCTTTAATCTCCCATTCTGTGAAAAGTTAAACAAAGCTTGTGTTTGCATTTGCAAACTGTCTAAGCAGTATGAAGAGTTATTATTAAAAGTGCTACTACTTTGTCATGTAATTAGATTTTTGTTTGACTAATGTGTCAGATTTTCTTGAACATTAAGACTTTAAAAAATAAACACATATCATAGTATTCATAAACATAACAAAATATTAATAGTATGTGTTGATTTACTTCATCAGTTCTACATTAAATTCTAATAATTTCCAGGACTGAAAGGGCACTTTCACTATGATGAGGAACAGTTTTTCTATCTTAAACAACCTGAAGTTTCAATACTGGGTCAGATTCAAGAGAAGAATATGGGACTTGGGGTTGTAAATATCTAGGACAAGTCTACTGGTGCCACAGGTGACCATGAACAAACTACAGGACATCATTTTGCCATCTTGGGAGATTAGTCATGATTGGATGAAAATACCAAGTTACAGTTATTTTTTAAGCAGAAAAATGAGGCGAGGACATAGGACCTCTGTACTATGATGTGTAAGATGACACTACCACAAGCATTGATGTTTAATTATCAAAGAGTGATTTTTCCATTAGCTTTTCAGTACCCGCTTGAAAAAAAAAATGATACTACCACAGGCACTGATGGGCTACTGGGCCTCCTTTATGTCCCCTAACTCAACAAGACTTCAAGTCTATATACTTAGATGGGCTCAGTTTCATATCTTGTGTCCCTAGGTTCAAATTAGCCTTCTCTCTAGTTCTGTAACCATATTTAAGTTTATTACCTGATTTAGGTAGACAGAATTCCAAAAACCTCACCCAGACTGTTTTCAATTAATTTATTTGATGTGTATTTGAATTCTTCATTCTTTTCATCTTCTTGACCAGTTCTGGTCAAAATGATAAAGACATTTTAATATCTTTCATTTAGCTCTGGCCAGAACTCTAACATCATTCCACTGAATTGTGAGTTTCTGTACTTTGGCTCTCCAGTCAAAACTTTAAAGACAGAAACCCTAAAAATCAAGAAAGCATAATTTCTAAGCAAGTGAATGTTGCGAACAATTATATATTTTCTCCTTTGTAAATGCATAGTCTGTCCTCTAGAAAGGACACACTGATTCTTATTGTACTTTATGTAAGAATAATACTCTTTTTGGTCCATCTGGTTCCCTCGATAAAGGAAAGATGTTGATGTCAGGCAGCTCAATGTCAATTTACCAAAGGACAATTCCCTTAAACCCAATTTGCCAAATGGCTAATTCACAGAGTTGCTAATTCTAGATTTGACTTTTAAGAACTATTTATAGTGTTTATAGTAATTCATAACAGATTTTGGAAACTTCTGGGAAGATGTTTTAATCGATTTTTATTCTGTACTCATAGCAGCGTGCTGAGAAATGTTCAGTTTGTTCCTGGCCAAGTCCCTGGGTGTAGCTGGAGGGAGCTAGGACGTATTAAAGGGATCCTCTGCAGTGAAAAAGTCTGAGAAAAGAGCAACAACTCAGAGTGGGCTGTCAATCCTAGAGCAAGAGGTGCCTGAGGGTGGGACTATAGGGCAGGGAAAGGAGAAGATAGAGGGACTGGTGTTGGATTACCCTTGAATATATTCTTTTCTTCATTTTTAAGCTTTATTGAGGTATAGTTGATATAATAAACTGTACATATTTAAAATGCTCAATTTGAAAAGTTTTGGTATATGTGTATATCCATGAAACCATCACTGCAGTCAAGATCAAGAACATAGCCATCATTCCCACGGTTTCAAATTATATATATATATATATATATATACATATATATATATATATATATATATATATATATATATATATATATATAGCCATCTGAGGTCATCCTACAGATCACTGATATTCTGTCCATTTTTTCAATCTTTTTCTCTCTGAGTTTCATTCTGGATAGAATATATCACCTGTGACAGCCATGGGGTTAGAGAATGAGATAGACAGACAAGCCTAAGATAAGTCCTAACTTTTCAGTCTGGAAGATTGGGAAGATGGTAGTAATGTTAAGAGAAATTAGAAGTCAAGAGAGAAGCAGGTCCAGATGATGACCTGACTCCTAAATGACAAGATTCTTTTCAAGAAGATTGAATCAGGGAAGCATCTTGGCAAATGCAGTCTAGTCATAAGAGGTCAGAACTAGAGTTAGACTTGGAACACCATCAGCTCAAGAGTGTTAGGGAGGCTAATTAGGATGAACCTGGCATTGAATCCCCGGGGCCAGGGTAGCTCATACATGTAGGGGACACAAAATGTATGAAAGGTGTTTCAGTTTATGACCCATCTCAAAATGAGAATAATAAACACAAAAGATGGTGTAGTGCAATGAAGAAGGCACAGGCTTTGCAGTCGGGTAGACGAGAAGCCTTGTACCAACTGGCCTGTCACCTGTAGCCCAGACTCTTTCCCTATTTGGGCCTCACTTGCCTACCATTTCACCTTCGGCAAGTTTCTTAACCTCTGATGTTCAGTTTCTTCATTTAAAATGGGGATTATAATAGCTAAGCATAAAGTTATTGTGCATATTAATCAAGATAACAAAGTATACAAAATCATAAAGCAACCCCTTTCCCCCTTGTTTCCTCCTGTCCCTTTAATTTTAATCAGTGAGGCAAGTTTTCCCCCTGCCCATCTATGAAAACTTGAACATATCCCATGTATTAGCCTGATATTGCTGCTGTAATAAATTACCTCAGACTTGGTGGTTTAAAACAACATACATTTATTATCCTATAGTTCTGGAGATTAGATGTCCTCGTGGGTCAGCAGGCCTGTGTTCCTTTTGGAAGCCCTGCAGGAAAACCTGTTTCCCCACTTTTTCTAGCTTCCAGAGGCTGCCTAATTCCTTGGCTCCTGGTCCCATGCTCTGTCTTCAAAGCCAGCAGTGTAGCATCGTCTGATCTCTCTCTCTGTCCCTCTGCTTCCACAATCACATTGCCTCCTGTGTCTGTGACCCTCCTACCTCTCTCTTATAAGGACCCTTGGGATGACACTGGGCCAACTGGAAACTCCAGGATAATCTCCCCATATCAAGATTTTTAACTTAATCGAACCTCCAAAGTCCCTTCTGCCACTTAAGGAAATGGATTCACAGCTTCTAGGGATTAGGATGCGAACATCTTTGGGAGGCCATTCACCCTGTCATATCCCATTACTTCTCCAGTTGCTCTCAGGTAATATATGTGCTACATCGTTTCATGTCACAAATATAATTTCAATTCAGGTATTAGAAAATGTAGTTTCATGTAATAAAGCTAAATTTTATTTAAACTTGATGCTTCTGCTCTTCTGCATCTAGTGCCTCTTTGAGCAGGAAGTGTGCAGTCAGTCCTGGAAAGAAAGTACAATTGGCTACTTTTCTCCTTCCTCATGGAGTCTTCTTCTTTTCTAATCAGTGCTTCTGATTTCCGCAGGGTTAGAGCAGCAGGGAAGAAGGCAGAGGTAAGGAAAATAGGAAGTCTGGGGTGGTCTAGAATCAGCAGTCTCTGGACCTGGTAGATATTTAAATGATTCTTCCTTCCCTGGATGCTTCTGGGATCTGGTGACCGCACCCTCAGCTGTCACTGGGGTTCTCTCACTTAAACTTCTCCCATGTGCCAATACTTGACTTCTTGCATAACCTCTAGGCATCCAGGAGTCTACCTCCAGCTTCCCTGCTGCTCAGGTCCTCTTGCCCCTCCAAGAAGTTCTCTCCAAACAGCTGGTTCACAGGAAATACAAAAACCTTTGCCCTGACTCTGGGAGTATATTCAATTCCCATACCTCAGTCCCCTCCTCTGTTTCGGCCAGCCTCTGCTTGTTTATATTTTTCAGATGTGGCTCAAACATCAAACCATTATGTCCCCCGAAGTTCACAGGGATTTATTAAGATCTTGAATTGGTCTCTTCAAAATTCCTCTCTCTGGATTTGGGTTTAGGAGGTGGTACTCTCATCCCTCTCTCCCTTGGAGGGGCACAGTAGGAGACACACAGTACTGCTTGCTCCAAAGAAAACCTCTTCAAATATGTACCTCTTGACCTTTTATATCCTTGATGTGGGTGAGTGATTGAGTCCTATAAGTTGTTGAACATCTCCTTTGCCAACTGTGCAAATTGAAATTAATTGTTTCTTGGTGTCTCAGCATCAAGCTCCATTTTACCATCCTGTTAAATTTATCAAATAGCTACCACAGTGTCTGGCATAGAAAAGCACTGAATAAATGTTCATTTCCTTCTTTCTAAGGAAACTAGCAAAGCATAATTACAGATATATAATTAAATTAGTCAAATATTTTGAGATTTTCCAGATGGAAATACCAAAGAAGGTGTAAAACACTATTCTTAGGGAAATTTTCATCCTCTCTCTCATTCTGGGCAGCTGGCAGTCTTCTTACATGGAGTGCTGACACATTCTGATGTGTCTTTCTCTGGGACCAATTTTGATGACAGGCAAATACAATTTGACATTATTCAGATCTTTAAAATTCTGCCTTTCTCCAGGAAACATGTATGTCAAACTGATCATCTAGGTTCTTTTGTGCCTCTTAATATTTTAGAAGTACAGCAGGTAAACTGGATTTTTAGTATGTATCATTGATTACTGGGAAACAACCTACCACTACACTTATGGTGTGCCATGAGTTAATTGACCCCAGATGAGTAAATTTCATCGTTTCACAAAGCCTCTGTGATGGGCAACTGCAGAGCAATGAATGGCTGGATGATCTAAGTTTATTGGTGAGATGGCTAAGATATAGTTTAAGGTCTGGCTATTTCAGTCACCTGATGCTTAAATTGGGTGGGTCAGCCAGGGCTTAATTTGATCTTTTTAGAAGGTCAATCTGTTAGTTTCTGGACATTCAAGAGCAACTGGACCCTAAAGACCTCTGCTTCTATCAAAGCTGTCAACACCCACCTCAAAGCTCTTCATGCCTCCACATGAAATAGGAAGCATAAAAGAAAAGACTGAATGGTCAACCAACTAGGCTTTCCCTACATGGGGATTATTTCTCTACATAGATTGATGGGCGTTTCTTCTACAGAACTCCAACAGTTGTTTACCAAGAGTTTAACAAAACTTTAGCCTCAGAGTCATAATTTACATGTGCATATAATTCTGGAAGTTTATTAATGGGGAGGCTGCATTTTCCTCTCCATCTTGTCTTCTGTCATCATTTCTATAAATTCAGTATCCATGCTGAAGTTTCTTTATTTCTATGGATTAAATGGTTGGATGTAGAACAACAGGATCAAGGAATCCGTATGTATGTTTTCTTTAAAGCTTTTGAAATGTATTTCCCAATTGTCCTCCAAGATGGTTGATACCAAGATGTACTCCCTCTAGTAGGGGATAAGAGTGCTTGGTTTCTCAGGTTTTTATTAATACTGGTAAATTCTGTTGGCTCTTGACTTTGCGAGCTCCCATGTGCTCTTACACTTGCACATTGTTCCTTCTGTTGTGATAACTCAGGAACTGATATCAGCCATTGCTTTCTATATCCATGACCTTGCTTTTGATTCATGTATTAAGGTTTGATATCATGCTAAGATTTTATTTATTTTTTGGATCACCAATTTATCCTTCGTCTCATTTAGTCACTCTTATCTCAACCCCACACACTTACCGTGACTGATGTGTACCTCATGGCCATGAGAGACTAGAACTGAGATTCTGGGAAGATTATCATAGGATGAAGCCATGATGAACAAGGCAGAGACCCACTTCTCAGGCCTGGTTTATATCCTGGATTAACTGCAGAGGTGAATGAAAGCTTAGAAAAGATCCAGAGCTCCTTACATTTCCCTAAGGCCAAAATTGGTCCCAGAGCTTAGAGGAGGATTGAACCTGTTCGAAATAGGAGGAAAGAGCAACTGGCTCTACGGTGGAGATAAAGGGCAAGAATTTTAAAAGTACAAATTCCCCAAGTTTGTTTCATTGCCCTCCTCCTCTTCTCTCTGTAAAATCTCACCTTATCCACTCTCATCATTTCAAGTATCAGTATGTACAAATGACCCTTAAATGTGTACCTCTAGCCCTGACCTTCTCCGAACTCCAGCTGAGTTAACAACTTCTGATGAATATATATATATATATATATATATATATATATATATATATATATATATATTCACGTTTTAAAACTTTCAGTTTCAACACGCATAAAGATAAAATTTTCTGTTTCTTTGCTTTCTTTTACAGTGAAAGAAAGAAAGGGCTTACAAAGATGAGCCAGCACAGTTCCTGCCCATAAGAAGCTCACAGGTTGGTAGGAACAACAGACAAGTACAGTAAGACTCCAGTACAGCGTGGCAAACACCCTTGACTTGCCCCAAATCAAGTGGGGCCATAGGACAATTGGAAGTGGTGCTGGTGATGTACTGTACATGAGCAAATTAGGAAAAGTTTCACAGAGGGCCTGACATGGAGTTAGGCCCTTGTTTCCAAGAGGTTTAGGAATTTGTCCCCAAGAAGAACGAATAACCAACCACAACTAATTAATATAAGGGGTTCATCTTTAGGGAAACTGGAGGTTGGGAATGTAAATCACTCTGCGTTCTTTCCAGGACAGGGCTGAAGTGAAAGCCACAGGTAGGGGGGATTTCCAGTCCTTTTCTCTGGTGAAGATACCATCAACAAGGATGACAGCAATCACAATAGGAGTGATGACTAATAAATACAGAGTGCTTAATATGTGCCAGGAGCTGTGTTAAGTGCTTTCCATGGGTAAACTCTCATAAGTACAATAGGTGGTTGTGGGGTGGGACCCTGCATAAGGGTTCCTGTGTTCAGGCAGGGGCTAGACTGGCTTGAATCTCCCACCGGTGCCAAAGGAGGAAGCACCCGGCTTTCTTATCCACTTGTCCAGGAGTCGGACACAGGCAGAGAGGTGTGACTGAGGCTTAAACACTGTCAGCAGTCCAACATTACAAAATGGAGTCACACTCCTTATTACAATTCACCCCTGATGTTTGACTGGTGACTGAAAAGTGCCACTTTTCAGTTAATTGAATTTGAACTTCTTTAAGTAAGCTATTAGCCTACCCTACGAAGCCTGTGGCCGGAAGTCAGTAAAAGAGATGATGAAAGTTCCACTGAATGCTTCCTTCAAGAATGCAGCATCTTATCTGCTAAGAAGCGAAATGAATGCCTTGGTCACTATCAATAATGTCTGGCACTCTGAAGGAGATAAAGAGTATCCTGATGAGATCTTGTGTCGTGGTTGGCAACTGCCACCCCTAAATGGCATATAGCATGTGGCTTTCTTGAGAATACCTAGCAATTTTCCTCAGAACTACTCTTCTATTAAATACACTTTAGACAAGATGACTATAACAAGTGTTTATGGCAATCTTTAAAAAGGTTCTTTGCATGGTGTCTGGCTTATAGTAGGCATGCAATAATTATGTAGGGGAAAAATCCTGAGATTCAGTGATTCTATAATTTAAAAAGTTAATGTTTGGAGGCAGACATTTCCTTAGGATACAGAAAGAATTACCAGTAACACTTGATACTAACTACATGCAACTGCTTGGAATAAATTGGTAAATGTGACCTTAAGGCCTTTCTCTACCTCTCTCCTTCTCACTCCACCCAACGAATCATACCCGGACCAAGAATGGGCTTGAATCTCTGCTCTTACAGTCTCGATTTCTTCCTTGGTTAGTGTGGTGCTGGAGACAGTTTCAGACTGAAGTCACTGAAGTGAAGCAGAATTGTTTTTGTTTTATTCTACCCTCCCTTCTTAAATATCACTCAGTTGTAAGCATTTTCCAGAGAAGAACCATGTCTTCTACCATTACATCCCCTATTCTTAGCACTTTGCCCTGCACTCAGAAGGTGCCCAATAATGTGAGAATATTACAACCACTGAAACTCACTCTTGGGGGCTGAGCCTGTCAATCAAGCTTCCCCAGCAGATGAGCCCAGAGCTCTTGCCCTTGAGCCTGTGGCCTTGGGCCAGGAAGGTTCTACTGTGCTGCCGTCAAGTTTTCCACTGTGTCCTCAGTTCAGCCCCAAATGGCTGGTATTGCTGTCCTCACACTATTTTTAGTCATAGATCAGTTATCCCTGACACACAGTGATGGGGATTAACAAAATGCACCCATATGCATCTCTGAAGGCTGAGCGTGTGTGTCCCCAGCCCAAAGTAGTCTTGGGCAGTTCTGGGTAGGATTAGCAGGCTTAGTTTTTTTTATTGTCTCTTTCTACTGCTCCTGGCAGAGAGAGATCCGGGCCAGAACCAGTCCTAATTTGTTGAAGGAATTTGGTAGGAGACTATTCTAAACTACACATCAGACCTCCATTTTGCACCCTTCAGTACCTTGCAGCCCCTGTAGTGGCTGGGCGAGGCTTTCCTTCCGCTGAGGGCAAGGGGCCTGTTGGAATCCGTCCTGATTTTATGAGAACACAGAGTAACAGGTCATGCAGTGGGGATGTCCCCACCAATCTCTCATGTGGCGAAGGTTCCACATGCCTGGGGTAGGGAATTTCAAAATGCCCCTTGCCAGCTGGGAAGGCTGTACATGACAGAGCGAACACCATCGTAATCACATCATGTCCTGAAACTTCAGCCCTGATTACTCTGATCTTTATCCTCTTTTGACCTGAGATGAATGCAAGGAATGGTCTTTAAATGACCCTGTTGTTTTCAAGTTCTAGTACAGTGTTTGACTTGGGCTTCCCCAGTGGTAGCAAATCACACCAGCTGACTCGAGCTTGCTTGACTTATTTATTTAATAATTTTAATTTTGGGGGTCTCTTCATTTCATCAAATTACCCTTGATTTTTATATAACAGGGAGGTAAACTTAGTGCATTCAAGAGTTTATCTGAGTTTTTGTAAAATCAGTTGTCTTCCTTGAGAAATTCTTCCCTGCTTGGTACTTACACATCAGTGTTTATTTCATGACCCTTTTGTTCTCTGCAGAGACTTTGTGGTCAGCTTAGAAATACTGGGCTGGGGGACAGAAGCCTGACACGACTGTCTCAGATCTTGCAAGTTATGCCAACATTATTTTAGGATCCTTATTCAGATAGTTAGAATCTCTTGGGAGATCTCAAAAGTCAACCTGCCATTCCCCTGTCTCTGTAATTCCTTACTTGCTGTGGTTGTCTAGGGTTCCCAGCAGGAAGGCAATTGGAGCCAGTGGTTTTAGCTGTACTTAAGGATTTTTATTCTTTTACCATCCTTTCCGCTGCCTCTTTCCTTAACTGTCCCCTAAGTCATGATTTCAAGCCTCTAGAAAAATAGTCATCATCATCATGTAAATAACAACCTCAACTACCAAGAAAAAACACCAAAACTGGACTTCCCTGGTGGTGCAGTGGTTAAGAATCGGCCTGCCAATGCAGGGGACACAGGTTCGTGCCCTGGTCTGGGAAGGTCCCACATGCCGCAGAGCAACTAAGCCCGTGTGCCACAGCTACTGAGCCTGTGCTCTAGAGCCCACGAGCCACAACTACTGAAATCCCTGTGCCTAGAGCCTGTGCTCTGCAACAAGAGAAGCCACCACGATGAGAAGCCCGCGCACCACAACGAAGAGTAGCCCCCGCTTGCCGCAACTAGAGAAAGCCCGCCCACAGCAACGAGGACCCGACATAGACAAAAATAAATAAATTAATTAATTAAAAAAAAAAACCCACCAAAATCTTTTTTTGCTAATCAGGCAATAATTATTTACTGAGTACCTAGTATATGAATAGCAACAATGGTTTTGTCTGCATCCCCTCTGTGAAAATTCTCTAAATGTAACTTTTCCTACTTAGGATTTATCTGTAGATGAGACCTTGCTCCATACTTGAGACAAATCTGGCTTAGGATGAAAGCGCATACTAGAACTTGCTTTAGTAGGTCTCTCTTTTAGCATTAAATAAGAAAAAGAGATCTTTAAAAACTTCTGCTGAGTGACTGCCCCCAAGTAAGCCAGGGTATTTCTTAGGTAGTTTCTGGACTGTCTCAGCCTGGCCACATGCTGCCCTTATTCAACAGGTCTCCAGGGTCTGACATCCTGATCCCTCCTACTGGCCGTGACCACAGAAATGCTTAGTGTACTTATTTCCTCAGTTCCCTGCCACCTGTTACCAAACCTCTCTAATGGCACCTGTCTGTTCACCTGTTGACCCCCGCTCACCTATGTCTCCCCTGCATGCGAAGCCTCGCAGAGCCTCCACCTCTCCTCTTCCTTCTGATCTCCTTATCTTCTGGGAATTGGCTTCCCATTTTTATGTCCCCGGATTAATACATCCTTGGTCTCACACATCTTCAGACACACCAGTACACTTGGTCTTTGCAACCTGTCAAGTGCCCAGTTATGATAGCAGACCACAGTAGCTATGGGTTTTTTTAAAAATTAAGGTGAGCTTCTTTATCTTAAGGTGCTTGTGACCTAGGTAGAGAGGGAAGATAATTCTCTATGACGACTGCCTAGGACAATTGAGTACAAAATTTTGATTTTCTGCTTTTAGTAAGAGTTCAGAGAAGAAAGATCTTGGTGATGACTAACACAGTAGAAAACAGACTCAAGGAGTTGCATGGAAAGCAGGTTGGAACCTGAAGAATGGATAGGTAGAGAGTAGAGGAAAGGTGTTCCCGACAGAGAAGAATAGCATGAACTAAGGCACAGAGAGAAAGAATAGGAATGGTATGTTCAATGTGTATAAAGAGATGGAGCTGGTTAGAACTAGGGGTGAGTCCTGCAGTCACTGGTGGAAGGTCTTAGTGCTTTCATCACTTGGACACCTGAATGAGAGATGCCTCCTTTGCTTTTCTCATCAGACTCTCCAGGCAGAAAGAAATGCTGCACAACACAGTCTTCTTTCTAGTCCAAGTAGTTGTTTCCTCTGATCAGACATCTAGGGGGCACATTCTTTCAGGGAGTCATCTGGCAAAGCTGGGAGCAAGTGAGACTCGAAGCCTTGGCCAGAGATAGGCCCCTCGACTACACAGATACCCTCATGAGTTTTCCCCCTTTACTCCTTCTAGGTGAAGTTACCATTTTGTTAAGCACATTAGAGGAAAAAAAGGGAGGAGAGACAACCTAGATATACAGCAGTAGAGAAACATTGTGTAGATTTTGATCCTTCATGGGATGAAATATTATGCTGCCATAAAAATAAAATCTACCAAAAAATTTTTTTAAAGATAGAGATGTTTACTATATTACATGAAAACAGTAGGATTCAAATAGGTACATACACTCTGATTTCAACTTTCCAAATGTTTATACAGATAGACATTTGGCAGGATAGATTAAAATCAATGGAGCCCGACAGATTGCTCCTGGAGGGCATACGAAATTGAGAGAGAGGATCTCAGGAACAGGATGCAACTACCTGAGGACTCTATAGACCTCAGCTGAGAGGAGGAAAAGGACAGAGACTGTCTCTCTTAATGGCTCAGAGACTTGGCAGGCCAACAATCCCTGGAGTCAAGGATCTGAAGGAGAAAGTGTTACTGCATCCTAGGCTAGGTATGATGATAAAAGCCACCAGTTTTTAATATACAGGTTGACAAAATGTAGTAGACCAAAGTATTCAGTAGGAGCTGAGAACTCCCTGGGAGTGTCTGAATTACCACTTAATAAGGAGCATTCAGAGCTGATCTACTTTCTTAAATGTCACCGTACAGAGAAGCTTCCACCAACACTCTCAGCCAGGTATGCCCTGGACTGGAGATAGCCCTCAGGTCCTGGACAGCCTGCAAGTTCCATAAATCAGTGCTAAGTTATGCAATCAGCTGTCTCCATGGTGTTTGCATGATACCATCCCAGGAATCCAGCCTAGGATTTTCCTGTAAGCTGCAGGGGTTTGGGTTTCCCAGGGAAGTTGGTGTCCCCTCCACTCTTCCCCTGTAAGTGCCAGAGACTTCATCATCGTCATCTTTTATTGAGTGCCTACTATGTGTGAGGTGTTTTACAGATATTATTTTTAATCTTCTCCACAATCCTATCGGATAGGCATTATTACCCCAATTTTATAGACGATGAATTGAGACACAGTATGATCAAGTAACTTGCCAGAGGCACAAAATTAGTAAATTTGAAACTAGATGTCTGCTTCTCTCCTTCCTGTTATTCCTTTCAGCTTCTAATTTGCCACTTTGTGTGTGTGTATGTGTGTGTGTGTGTGTGTGCATATGAGTGAGAGAGAGATATAGATGTACTTTTGAGTCTGAGTGTTTCTAAATTGCACCTATTTCCCGGGCACTGTTTTATTTCTCAAATGTTTCTCTCCAACACATCCAAAAAATGATCTATCTTAGTTCTTGTTTGTCTCTGTCATAACTGAGTCATAGCCACAAGTGGAAACTGGATCAAAAAATAATAGTAATTTTTGAGGCTAAAATTTTGGCTAGAAAGTAAATGAGACTTCTAGTCTCAGGACAACAGAAAAGCTCATATGTAAGTTAGGAGCAACCTAAGATTAATGCTAAAGGTACAACAAACAAACTTCAAAAGTCCTCCACTTCATGTCCAGCAGAGCCCATGCTCAGACCCTTTGATACCACTGCTTCTCTGACATACAAGGAACCATCACTTGGTGTTAGCATTCCAGTCCAGAATTTGAAGAAGTTGTCTTTGTGTTTATCTAGGCCAGATCACTGTGGATCCAGCAATACTGCATCCTTTTCTCCCTCTTCCTTTCTTCAAAAAATATACACCTAAAACCAGGCACCATGCTAGGGAACAGCAGGAAATAATGAACACAACAAGCATGGTCCCTGCTGCCATTGGGAGAAAGAGACAAATGAGGAATTAAGATATAGTGTGGTAACTGATATGATCAGGAAACCAGAGGGTGCTCAGGGGGACAAATTTGGTCAGCGAAGGCTTCCTTGACCAAAATACATCTGAACTGAGACCTGCCAGAGGGGGAGGCATGCTATGCCCAGCTTAGCTGTCTGTCTCATTCTGTCTGTCTACCACTGTACACAAGTGTGGAAGAGGAGCTATTGGGTTTGCTTTTAACTTTTTTTTTTTTTACTTTTTAAATTAAGAAGTGTCAGAATTCCAGAAATATAAGAATTTCTATGGTCTCTAAGAATTTCACAAAAACACTGAGGTAACGGGAAATTCCACAGAGGAATCATAAACCTCAGCTTGGAATTGCTACCTGGGGGGGAATGCAACACCAGTTTTCTGGAAGGATCTTGGGTCCCATTGAGGGAAAGGCTGTGCGGTGAGGTTTTATTCTGTACCACATTGGGCAACACTTTCTGCAATAAAACCAAAGCACTCAGCGTGTCAGGCTGAGTCTAATTCAGGGCTGTGACTATGAACTCTGCCATAGAAGAGGACTAGAAAAATGGCCATGGGTTGATCTTGATGATAAGAGCAGCAATGATTCACGCAAGGAATAAGATTTAGCACATGACAGCTTGTTTTAGCCACTTAACAGTATAAAGAAACTGCAGTTCAGGATATACAGTCTTCAAAGACAGCACCTGAGGATTTAGACACACTAAATATTTGAGCCCTGGCCTTATTCCAGAGGCAGTGCCAGGATGAGATGGACCGGCTTTAGGTTTACTGAGATTTCAAACACACAGTTTGTTACTAAGGGTCTAATTATATAAGAAACTCAATATTAACATAAGGCTCAAGGTTAATTGGCAGGGCTTCAAAAACAATGTTATTAGAACTCTTTCCTAATCATATAAGTTCACCATTTCATGAATTTCTTTTTCTTCTTCTTCCTCTCCCTCCCTTCTCAAGTAATAATACATAAAAATATATGTCATATCGGGCTTCCCTGGTGGCGCAGTGGTTGCGAGTCCGCCTGCCGATGCAGGGGATGTGGGTTCGTGCCCCGGTCTGGGAAGATCCCACATGCCGCGGAGCGGCTGGGCCCGTGAGCCATGGCCGCTGAGCCTGCGCATCCGGAGCCTGTGCTCCGCAACGGGAGAGGCCACAGCAGTGAGAAGCCCGCGTACCGCAAAAAAAAAAAAAAAAAAAAAAAAAAAAAAAATATATGTCATAAGTTGAATGCTTAGTATTGCCATTATAACAGGAGCTAAGGCTCACTCTATCATGTAAATCACACAACTGCTCTACGGAGTAGATATTATTTCACTGTTTTTAGAGATGAGGAAACTGAGGTTTAAAGAAGGATAATTAACATGTTCATCACAAATGGACACACAGATAGTCACACAAAAGGAAAGTGTCTGAACTGGGAGTTAAACACATTTTGTCTGAATTCTCAAGTCTGCTATCACTATCTGTGGCTGAGCAATGAAAATATACATGCTGGCCGCACTGTCTGCCTACCACCCCACGTGCCTTCTCCACTAGAAGCCAGGGACCAGTTTTCCTAGTTCTTCTCTTTGCCGACTACACTAAGCACAGCATGGAGCATATGGTAGGACGTCAATAAATGAGGGAAGGCCTGGTCTAAATTTATCGCTGCCACACAAATTGCAGGATTTTGTATCACTCTGTAGCTCATCTTATAAGGACAGGCCTTCCTCCTGTCCGACGCCTGAGCACCCGTAACAGAGCACTCCCTGTCACTGTGACAATAGGAAGCAAGGCAAAGGAAAGTCATAAATTAGGCCAGGGGAGAGAGGCAGAGGAAAACAGATACAAACTGCTGACAAGATTAATATGCAGTTGACGGGGAGCGCTTTCACGCCCGAGTGCCAACAAATAAACACAATTCAGAGAGCTCATCCCTGCCTTACCAGAGGAGGCAGATTCCTGAGCCAAAGAAAGGGAGCAAATGAGCAAGAGAAAGAGAAAGAGAGGACTGCATGTGCACGGGGCCTGGTTTGCCAGGAATCCCTCCCCCATCCTCAGATAGCTGAATGATGATGCAAGCAGCGGGCCTTCCGATGATACATTTTCTGACCAAAACCAGGGGAACGAGAAGCAGGGCCAGGCCCTGTAGGGGAGCTGGGCTTGAGGACACTGAGTGCAAGCTGAAGACCGGTGCTTTCCCTGGGCACAGCCTGCCCTGTGCTGCCAGCTAAGGCAGGTGTCATTTCTCACAGGAGTCAGCAGACCTGAGGGGCCTTTGGCTAGACTCCTGATGGGCTGTCTCACTCCCTGTGGTCATGAATGAGACCTCAGCAGGCTTCAGCTGAATACTTCAGAGATAAGAACTGATTCTTCTATTTTTTATTAGGTTGAACCATATGAAACTACCATTTTGAAGCTCAAGGGTACTTGAATATTGGCAGTTTCACGTGGTTCAAGATAAGAGTAAAGCTGGAGATAGTTTTCAAACCCAGGAATCAATTTTAAAATTGAGGCTCTTCAATGGTGCATTACCAAGGTACAACATTGAGTAATTTAAAGCAATGGTTACATGTTAAAAAAATAAAATAAAATAAAATAAAATAAAATGGAGACTCTTGACCACTATGCTATAAGCACTGTTTTGCCAGGTAATTCTCCTTGCTTGAACATAAAATCCAGACATCAAGCTCGCCCTAAAAGAAATTTCATGATCTGATCTTTGCTTAGCTGGCTAGTTTCTCTCTGCAGCAAGACTAAACTTCTAGCTATTCAACTGTTACTTCAGGTTGCTGATTCTTTACATATACTCTTCCCTCTTCCTGGAATACTCACATCCCCCTTTTTTCTCCCTGATGTATCATTCCATCCGTTGGGCCTTTGCTATCATAGCAGTTATTGGGCTATATTGGAACCTCCATGCAGTAAGGAACTGTTGGTCTTGTGCCCTATTGCTTAGCATCTAGTTAAATGCCTGACACAGAGATGGATGGATGAATAAATGGATGAGTAAATGAATTACATGTACCAACACTCTCCAACACACACACACACACACACACACACACACACACACACACACTCTCACTCTTTCTATGGCTAACTTGGTATTCCAAATTAAATAGTTTTCTGTCTCATCACATGGATGTCCGGTTTCAGAAAAACCTCTTGACTTCGGCTAACACTCTGCTACAGAGTTTGCTGATGCATAGAATGCAAGCCAAGAAAAGTTAGGAAATTCAAGAACATTCAAGCATACCCTGAGGACCTAGCTTAGCTCTTGGTTTTACATACAATACACTAAGTTTCTCATTTTTGCATTCTGTTTTTCCTGTGGAGCCTGGCTTTCACTGGCAGAATTTTCCAGAAGTACCACTAACATATACAAATAAAACCTTTTGGAGGCACTTATCAGAACTAGTTACAGATTCTGATGCTGCTTACAGATGTTGGAGCTGTTATTGCTGGTGATTGGCAAAAGCTCAAATTATTTTATAAACTTTACTTAGTTGGATTTACATAACATATTTCCCCTGAAGAGAAATTTATGGAAGAAAATGGCTTCATAGCAATGAATCACTTCTAATGATCAAATTTGCCCCCTCCTGTTTCTACTAAAGCAAGTTGACATAGGTCTGTGCCGTGCAGACAGAAGAGTTTTTAAACTACACGTGCTGTACAAAGATTCACTGAAATTGGGTAAAGGAGGTGTTAATGAGCTCCCTGACAGTAGAAGCCCAGGATCAGATGCTGGGTATTATCTGTCAGGCATGTTGGGATAGGCACTTCTGGAATAAAACACTTCTAAGAGTCCTTCCAACCACAAGATTTTATGATTCTATAGTCATAAATTCTACACCCAGCCAGTTTTTGCTATTAGCTTGGTATATAATTTTAATATAAATATATAATATACATATACATATATGCATTTAAATAGAATCATATTTAAATGCTATTTGTAAATATTTTAATCATGAATGAATTTCCATGTCAATCTATTTATTCCATAATTTTGTTTTTAATGGATCTATAGTATCCCAATGTATTTCATAATTTAACCAAGATCCTGATTTTATCAGAAGGGTTTTTTCCCCTAATTTTTGATATTATAGATAGCATCAATGAATACCTCTGCCTACATTTTTGTGAATATGCTTATTTATTTTATTTAAACTGTGAAGTCAGAGCGTGTCACATTTTTCAGTATTTCAGTGACTACTGAGAGACTGCCTTTCAGAAAGACTGTATAATTTATACCTCACCAGCAGTCATACCATGACTCTTGATGATGACTTTCTGGCAATGTAAATCTGTCACATGAGAAGTCCCAGGAGACTAGGGCTGCCTGTGTTAGATCCTCTCTAGGACAGTCTCTCCTCCTTCAGTGGAAGAGAATTAAAGGAAGGCAGGAAGCACACTCGTTCATTAAATGCACAGACTTAAAGTTCGAATTTGGTTCAAACTCTGACTCCATCATCTACTAGTTCAACAACTTTAAGTGAGTTACTTAACCTCTCCTAACTTGATTCCTCACCTGTAAAATGACAAATTCTACCTTGCCGGGTATTTTTGTCTTTTTCATGAAGGTGATATACAGAAAGGGCCTAACATAGCAGAAGATATATAGTAGATGCTTTTTAACCATTAGCCAATATTTTTATTATATTATGCCTAGTCATTTGCTCCTTGCAACGACTCTTTTTCCTGACGGTGAATGGAAGCATGAGGTGGGGCGAGAAGGGAGAAAGGGAGATGAAGGACTTAAGGCTATTCCAGAAAAGTTGTCAGGGTAGAAATATGTCTTTATCTTGTTGGACAGCCTCTACACTTTGAGCCCTACCTTTCCCTCTAGAATTCGCAGCAGTTGGGGAAAGTCCTCCACCTGCCAGTGTCCCCTGGGATTTCACTGGTTTTGCAAGCTTTCTGCTTGTCGCCTCTCCTCGCTCTGAAGGCAGCTCTGCTGACCTTGAGGGTCCAGGATATAGTGTTGATCCCAGGAAAGACAGTAATAGTTTTGTTGACAGACACTTTTCAACAGCTGTATGGTATCTGTAAGGCTGAGAGAAGAGGTTGGAGGAGAATGACTCAGGGTTAACCCCTTCTTGGCCCCAACAGTGTTCCCTTCATAAGAAACCCCTGTAACGATGGAATTGTCTTTGACACTGAGAACTGGATATTTAAAAAACAGACACTCTTAGTCATTTTCTTACAAAAGCAAAGTAATGTTTATGGTTCAGGAACACACGACACAAAATTTTAAAGCATTTGAAAGCATTATACTATGGAGAATACAGAATAAGGGGCCACTTTGAGAATGAGATGACCCTGAAATGCCCTGGGATTCTATCTTCTTGCACCTTCAAGGCACATTTGACGTACAGAGGATGACATATGGGTCCTTAATTTAGGAGAGAGAACACGATTTATTAAGTTTCATTCCAGTGTTCATAGCAGATAATATTCACATGTGAATATTTACATACTTATTTTCCTATTTATTAACTATAACATATGTGGTATCATAGCCAAGGCCTCTTTTTAAAAAGTATTAAAGTGCTTTAAATGCATGACATTTTAAGTTCTAATCCTGTGAGTTTATAATGTTAAGGGATAAGACTAACAATCGCTTGCAAGCTGCCTGGTGTCAAACTTTGTCCTCTGGCTTTGTATATTTTAAGGGCAAATAGATCTAGAATGTCTGAGTCAGTCTAATAACTAGATATACAATAATGAGATTCTACAGAAAATTAGTCTATTTCATAGCAAAAATTCATCAGTGAGACTACATCTATTTTCATTTGGTTTTTATACACATTCACTAAGAATTTACTGAAATACACAACTTAAGCATTCTAGGGACTACTAAGTACTAATCACCTGTTAGGATCCCTACCCTTGAGAAACTGCTCCCCAGAGACAGAGCCCAAATCATTTAGAATTAGCTGTAACACAGGCAGAAAGTGATGATTCTCAAAGAAATAACAAGCAATGGGAGGTCTGAGGGGGTTGAGGTGTCAAAGAGGAAATATTATAGTTTAGGCTTTGTTATTAGATTTGGTTTTGGTTCCATGCTCTGTCCCTTATTACCTAACTTATATACTGTATTTAATTTTTCTGAGCCTTATTTGCCTTATCTGACAAATGGGCATACCTAACTTATGGTATATTTGTGAAACTGTATGTGTAAAACTTCTAGTAGAGTACATAGCACAGAGCAAATACTCAATAAATGATAGCTAACAGTGGCAGGTAAAATTAAAGGGGGTATTGTATAGATACTTGACTTTGGAGAGATATAAGATTTGAGCTGGACTAGATATGGGGAGGGGGCATTCCAGGTGGCAAGGATGCATTATCAGTGGTGTGCAAGGTGATGAGGGCACACTGGGCACTTTTAGAAACTGAGAGTTGAACTGAGGGGCTGGAAATGTAGGGTGCACAGTTTGGAAATGAAAACTTACCCAATAATACTCCAACTGATTTCATCACTGTGAGACAGAAAGGTAGTCTGGGAGAGCTGATAAAGGACCTAGATTGTCATGTTAAGAAGGTGGGGGGCATTATTTGGTTGACAATGGGGAGCATGTCTGTGTTTTAAGGGATTACTCTAGTGACATGGAGGCTGGATTGTAGGTGGAGGGAAGAAATTAAAGGCAGGCAATTCTAATAATCCAGCCAAAAGGTAAGCCCAGGGCTCCTTTTACTACAGCAAAATAAGAAATATCACCTTTGGCTTGAGAGGGCTGTTTTTGAAGGTAAGAGTTAATAGGCTCTGTGCAATTTGCTCTTTGTTCTGATGGGGTCAATCATTCCCCCAGGGTTAGGATTCCCCTTCTTCACTTCACATATCTCCCCACAGACAACTGCTTATTTATATTATTGCTTTATAACTTTGTCATCCTGAGAATATTACCAAGAAGCAGACTCTAGGCCACGGTAACTCAGCCTGGCTTACCTCAGGTGGCTTACTGGAAATACAGAAGCCTGGAACCTCTGATCTGGTAGGTCTGAGGTGAATCCAGGAATCTTCTTTTTCTGAAAGTTGCCCAGATGATTCTATGATCAGCCAGGTTCCAGAACCACTGTGCTAGGTTTAAACTTGCTCAGCAAGCCTGTTTCTCATTCATTTTTGAGTCTATAGGACCTAGCACATCATCTAGCCCCAAATAGGTGTCCCATGAATATTTAGCACGTAGAACTGAAGTGTTATAACAAGGGTAGAGAGAGACACTCAACTTTAGGGAAATAATAGCTGCATAATGCCTAGCTGGGAACTCAGGGCAATCTCTGAAAAGAGCAATTTCTGCTTCTGTTCTGGCAGGGGGCAGGGCTGGAAGCCTAGAGTGGCACTTTCCTTGATTGATTGCCCTGTAACTTGAGGCTTGACTTTGACCTGAGGGTTAGAGCACTGAGTCTAACAACTTGCAAATTATTAAAATAGTGTTAAGGAGAAAGCAGGTATTATCAGAGAACTGCATTTTTTTTTCAGTAAGAGGATTACAGTCTGATTTCTAAAGTCAGTATATCCTTATTAGTAATTAAAGAAATGCAAATGAAAATAAAGATAGTTTTAAGTTAGTAAAAACATTTTTTAATGTTAAGAACTAAGGCTATTAACAGTGATGAGATCACAATGACCCAACCATTTTGAAGAGTTTAGTATTTTATATCAAGACCCCTAAATAGTTCATTTCATTTGACTCAGTGATTTCATGCCTGTGAATGTATCTTAAAAATTATCTGAAATTTGAAAAAAAAAAAGATAACTGCACAAAGATGTTTATTGCACAGTAATTGATAAATTTGAAGTAACTAAAAGTCCTGCAATAAAGGAAAAGTAAATAAATTGATAAAATTTTACATGGCCATTAAAAAATGATGTGAAGTTTGGTCCCATCATGGGGAAAACTTATGATATAATATAAATGAAATAAGTTAAATGAAAATGTTTTATATACTTTAGAATTACAACTACATAAATAAGAAGCATATTTATAACAGACTGGACGCCTGTGCACAAAAGTACTGCCAGTGTTCATATGGTGATATTATGAGTTATTCTTTCTTCTCTTTCCTAAAATTTACAGGTTATTTGTGGTACTTTCATACTTTAAAATTAAAATATATACATATTCACAAACACACACTAAAGTAGGTGATTGGATCACAGTCACCCAATGAGCCAGCAGTAAAATTGAGGCAGGAATCTAGATAAGCCAGCAGAGTACAAGCCACCTTCCTCCATCCCACACTATTTTTTGAAACAATGGCACTTGTTTTTTGTTATACAAACTCCTTCGAGTTTAAAAGCAAAACAAAACAGAAAACAAATTAACAAGAAAAAATTCCCCAGACAACCCTATTTCTCCTCCTCACCATTTTCTATAGGACTTGTATCAGGAGAGGGTTTTCAAACTATTTTTGTTTTTTTTTTTGGTTTGCTTGTTTTCTCTTTTGGAAGGTCTTTTCCTGCCTTACTTGAAAATGACATATATGTACTACCCGCATTAATATCTAGATCTTGGTGGACTATTCAAAGAAATCTAGGAGAAAGAAGCTTCTGAGGCAAGCGTGTAATGTTAAATAAGGTCATGCTTGCTGTTGTCGGTGATCCCGCCCACATGACACGGTTCTATTTTTAACGCAGACAATTGGTGAATGACTCAGGAAGACCTCTGAAGCCAAAAGGCAGCTTGGAAGAATAGAACTTGCTATTAACCAAGGAGAAAATAACTAATGTAGTCAGCTGCAACAGCCCATTTTCTGCTTTCAGTATATCTGGCAACCCAATAATGCTACAATAAACCCAGTTTAAAAAGCCTCACTTCAGATATTGGTATGCTGCTGGTTAACTACTTTTTACTTTCCTGTTCATAAAATACTACAGTGGGAAAATAATATTGGAAAATGTTGAACAATAAATACCCCTCTTGGATGTTTACAAGGTAAATTTCTTCAATAAAGTCTGTCTTTGAATGGATGTCACTGCAGATTGCTCATTTTGTGGAGGTGGGATTAAGTGGGGGTAGAGGAGCAAAGTAAGTGGGGGTGGGGGAGCAAAGTAAGTGGGGAACAAAGTAAGTGGGGGCGGGGGAGCAAAGTAAGTGGGGAACAAAGTAAGTGGAGGTGGGGGAGCAAAGTAAGTGGGAGTAGGGGGCTAGGAGAGCAAACTTAGAGGGTATAGGGGAACAAAGTAAGTGGTGGTGGGGGAGCAAAGTAAGTGGGGAACAAAGTAAGTGGGCGTGGTGGAGCTAAGTAAGTGGGGGTTGGTGAGCAAGTTCGTAGGTGTGGGTAAGCAAAGTAAGTGAGGGTGGGGGAGCAAAGTAACGGGGGGGTGGGGGAGCAAATTAAGTGGGGGTGGGGGAGCAAAGTAATTGGGGGTAGGTGGCTAGGAGAGCAAAGTAAGTGGGGGTGGGGGAGCAAAGTAAGTGGGAGTAGGGGGCTAGGAGAGTAAAGTAAGTGAGGGTGGAGGAGCAAAGTAAGTGGGAGTTGGCGGCTAGAAGAGCAAAGTAATTGGGGGTGTGGGAGCAAAGTAGTGGGGGTGGGTGAGCAAATTAAGTGGGGGTGGGGGAGCAAAGTAAGTGGGAGTAGAGGGCTAGGAGAGCAAATTAAGTAGGGTTAGGGGAGCAAAGTAAGTGAGAGTAGGGGGTTAGGAGAGCAAAGTAAGTTGGGGTGTGGTAGCAAAGTAAGTGGGGGTGGCGTAGCAAATTAAGTGGGAGTAGGTGGCTCAGTGAGCAAAGTAAGTGGGGGTGTGGGAGCAAAGTAACTGGGGGTGGGGGAGTAAAATAAGTGGTGGTGGGTGACCACACTAAGTGGGGGTAGCTGGCTAAGAGAGCAAAGTAAGTGGCGGTAGGGGGCTAGGAGAGCAAAGTAAGTGGCAGTAGGGCAGCAAGTTGGGGTAGGGGAGCAAAACTTATAGAATATGCTCCAAGAAACACACTGTGGGAAACACTGATCTCTTGTGAATACAGACCTAGGGTGTTCCAATAACTTGCCTAAAAGCACCTAGCTGATAAAAAATGCAAGAACTGGGGCTAGAACTCTGTTCCATTTTCTCGTAGCACCAGGCTGTATTTACCTTCTCACACAGACTCTGTTGTTACACAGAATCCACCGTAGATGTGTCATTAGATCTGCAATGGGTGTGTCCATCATTATTGTTACTATTATTCTTGTGTTTAATTTTGTAGTTAACATCTTCAGTCTTCTGGAATTCTCAAAATCCTCTCTGCCACAAACTTATTTGTTACTCTTTGAATGGCAGGTGCTTTCTACAGACAGGTTATTTTATTATTATTATTAAGACCCTATGGCAGGTAAATCACAGAACTCGACTTGAGACAGAGGTTTTACTGCCACATTAAGCTTTCTTTCTGAGCTGATATTAAAAGCAGTGAACCCCTTTGTGGTAACTAAGGGAATTTCAGGCTGGGGTTGGGCAGGAGAGGAGACCTGCCTCTCCTAAACCTAGGTGAAGTGATCCTATAGAGCGGGAAAGGAAGAGACCATACCTATTGCTGCAATAATGGTAACCACAATAAGTTTAACTTTGAAAAAGCACTTTAACTTGTGTTATCTCAAATGACTGCTTTAAATATCCAAGGTGTAGTTTCACTGCAGTGAGCCAGATGCGGGATCCTTTGTCTGGAAAACTATCATTTTCCAGCCGCATTAAGTCCACGTTGTGACTCTTTTTCTTCAAAATCCTGGTCAGCGTGGAAGAGCTCACAGGTCTGAGGGTCTAGTTGAGTGCAGCAGCACGTCAGTTTCACACTGCTTTTCTTTGGTAAGAGACAACCTCAAGGACAAACTCAAGGGCACAGCATCTCAGTAAGGGCTTTGGGTTAGGGCTTAGAAAGGTCATGTGTCTTACTTTCAGAGAGGGAAAAAATGCTGAAAAGCAGGTCAATAACTCAGCTGTAAGAAGAGTGGCTGCTTCTAGGCTGTAAGTTGTAGGGGCTGGTGTGCATGGGGGTGGGGAGCACTCTTAATTTAGGCCTAGAGTCATCGTTATGTATTAAGTGCCTGCAGACTTTCGTCTAAATTTTAATAAGCTACCTAGATGTTTGGCTGAGTTGATTGAATCCACCTGAATAATTTCCTGCCTATTTCAGCAGCATTAATCATATGTACTGTTTCCTGACACTTTTACCAATGTGGTATAGGACATGGACAAAAGCTGTAGTTTCATTCTTTTTGCTGTGCCTAAAATACCCATATATACTCGTATAGATATTGGCATTTGAAATAGAAAAGAAAGTATCAATATATATTTATATTTTAAATGACCAGGATGTAGGTGAATGGTACTCTGAGGCATGTTGGGAAAAGGATTAATTGAATAATCTAATTGAGTAAGAGCAATCAAAAGATGTCTCCCTTAGTCCTCATAAAAACACAATAAGGAAACAGATAAAGCTCAGAGAGACTAAATAACTTTTCTCGAGGTCACATAAATAATAAAGATGACGTCAGAATTCAAATCCAGTCTGAATTTTTTTCACTCCACTAAGCTCTGTGAAAGTTAAGCTCTTCTGAGCATGGCTTTTATCTTTCAGTGAAGATTCTGCAGACACTTCAGAAATGCTCAGGACCTCAGATGACTGCACTGAAGGTCAAGTATCGTATTATGGATATATTCACATATACATCTATATGTATAATATGTATTGTATGATTTTGTATTTGTAGCATAAAACTGCTTATAATTTACTTTCATTAATAGAAATTTGTATTACAAAGAATTTTCAGCGTGGATAAAATTCTAGATTGCTCACCCCAGGTAAACGAAGGTATAGTACTAACTCAGAATTTGAGAGCCTTTAAAAGTCACCGTGAGACCCTTGCCTTCATTTGTAAGGTTAGGATAACAATATTTGATCCTATTGTGATGCCATAGTGAGAGATGTTATGAAAGTACTTTGGGCTCACATGAAAACAAAACAAACCTGTTATGGTAAAAAGCATCCCATGAGTTTGTCGAGGGACCAGTTTTTGCAAATTTCCCAACCTGGTAAACTTCTTAGGAGTCATGAAAAATGCATATAAAAATGGGGATTAACATTTTGAATGTGCCTGCAGAAATACTTCATATGGGAAAACGTCTTAGTGGTTTTACTGTGTTGAATAAAGCCAAAGAAGGATTATTTTTACATAAAGTCTCTCACCTAACTAGGACCACCTGGCATACAATTTTGTCCCATAAACCACTGATGTCCCAAATCCCCTTGCAAAACAAAAGTCACACTGCTGAGGTTAATTCTGTTCTAATTGGAAGGCACAGTCAGTTCTCCTTTCATACTCTGGGGGGCTGTGTGCTGCAATCTTTAAAATGTACAAGCCCAGCCACTGCTTGGCCACTCAATTTTCCACTATCGTTCTTTCCTTTTTCTAGCTTGTAAAGTGATTATTTAAATATCAATATATTACCAATGTGTTGAGCTTCTCAAAGAGCAGTCTCTATGCATGTTGACACTTAATGTGTGTAGCTGGTGAAGAGACTTTAATTTTACTGACGAACTTCTACTAGCTACTGTGAATTTCATGGTATAAAATGCCACAGGCATTATTAGCAATGACAAATTAGAGGTTTGTCTGAGGTTTCTCTTAATAAACAAAATACTCAATTAGATACTTCTTAAAGCAGTTAAAAGTCTCTTAAAGTTTCCTTTGTACATCTGATCAAAATTATGTATCCTCTACCAGGAAAAATGTATGTACATATGTTTTCAGGTGGTCCTTAGTCTTTTGAAAGCCCATCACTCCATTAACCATTGAGAATTCCTGCTGTACACACAGCAAGAATATGCATTTGCAAAATTATCAATAACAGTTATGCATATTAAACTTGGCATAATGTAGTGAAACAGTCAACCTCAAAGATCTAAATGTTTATATTTTTAAAAAAGGTCAAACAAAAATAAACTAATGGGACCTACTGAAACTTAAAAGCTTTTGCACAGCAAAGGAAACCATAAACAAAATGAAAAGACAGCAATGGACTGGAAGGAAATATTTACAACTGATGCAACAGACAAAGGGTTAATTTCCAAAATATACAAACAGCTCATACAACTCAATATCAAAAAAACAAACAACCCAATCAATAAATGGGCAGATGACCTAAATAGACATTTCTCCAAAGAAGACAAATAGATGGCCAATAGGCACATGAAAAAAGATGTTCAACATTGCTATTTATTGGAGTAATGCCAATTAAAACCACAACAAGGTATCACCTCATACCAGTCAGAATGGCCATCATCAACAAGTCTACAAATAATAAGTGCTGGAGAGGGTGTGGAGAAAAGGGAACCTTCCTACACTGTTGGTGGGAATGTAAACTGGTACAGCCACTATGGAAAACATTATAGAGGTTCCTTAAAAAACTAAAAATAGTTACCATATGATCCAGCAATCCGACTCCTGGGCATATATCTGGAAAAGATGAAAGCTCTAATTAGAAAAGGTACATGCACCCCAATGTTCATAGCAGCACTATTTACAATAGCCAAGACATGGAAGCAACCTAAATGTCCACCGACAGATGAGTGAGTAAAGATGTAGTGCATGTATATATATGTGTGTGTGTATATATATATATATATATATACACAAACACACACACACGTATACACACATACATGCACAATGGAATATTACTCAGCCATAAAAAGAATGAAATAATGCCATCTGCAGCAACATGGATGAACCTAGAGAATATCATACTAAGTGAAGTAGGTCAGATGGAAAAAAGAAATACTATATGATATCACTTATATGTGGACTCATATAATACAAATGAATTTATTTACAAAACAGAAACAGACTCATAGACATAGAAAACAAACTTATGGTTAGGAATATGGGATTAACAGATACACACTACTATATAGAAGACAGATTAACAATGAGGATTTACTGTATAGCACAAGGAACTATATTCAATATCTTATAATAACCTATAATGGAGAAAAATCTGAAAATATATATATAACTGAATCACTCTGTTGTATACCTGTAACTAACACAATATTATAAGTCAACTCTACTTCATTCTTCTAAAAAGGAGCATTTTTTAAAAAATGGACTTCTGGTTTGAGATGGACAACTTTGTAGAGAGGAGTCTCCTTCACATTTCCTCTGTGTGGGGTTATCTGGGTGTGCTTATGTATAGCTGTGGGTGTGGGTGTATATATGTGTGGGTACGTGTATGTGGATTTACCAAGGATAACATTTTGCTATAATTACTCTCTTCATATATACACAAATGTGTGTATAAACATATGAACATGAACACTTCTTTATAACCAAGACATCACACCCAAGAAATGTAACATACTGAAATTTCTGCAACTGTCTCAGAATGTCCCTATAGGTATCTTTCTCAATTCCAGAATTCAATCAACTGTAACATACTGCATTTAGTTGTACTGTCTCTTTAATTTCCTTTAATCTAGAAGAATTTCCTGATAGCTTTTATTTGTCCTTCATAACGTTCACATATTTGAAGAGTCCAGAGAAGTTGTCTTATAGAATGCTCCACAATCTCCTTATGATGAGATTCAGGTTAGACCTTTTTGGTAAGAAGGCTCCACAAGCAATGTGGGAACTCACTCTTAAGCAGAGCTCTTGATGTTTTTGGAGCACTCACAATGAACATAGTATCAAGTTCCTCACCCTTTAGGCACTGTTAAGACAACATTAATCGCACATAAGATATCACAGAGACATACACACACACAAAGTATGCACATAAGATATCACAGAGACATACACACACACAAAGTACGCACTCAAAAAGATCAGATTTTTAAAATGTATCTTTTTAAGGTTTGCCACAGATCCCATGAGGATATTTTGGAAAGCAGTATGAATCCATTATTTCACTGGCCCCAGCCTTGGAAGGTTTTCATTAAAAGGGAGGGGTTCACCAAGAGGATTAAGGTGTCTGGAGGCCTATGGACTTCAGTGATAGATAACCTGAAATCTGTGGTGGGTCAATATGAACAAAGAAGAACCTGATCAAAGGAAAGAAAAAGGCAAGGAAACCAGGGAATAGCTGAGAGAGGTGACACAGACCAGGGTAGACTGACAGAGGACTCTGAAATTCAAAGAATTCTAGCTGCAATGTTTAGTAAATCTTTTGGTAGTTTACTACGATTTGCCCTTGGAAAGCTATATCTTTTTGTTTCTCAGAAATAAAGAAAAGGAGGAGAGGGCTTGAAAAGCCTTTTGGACAGAAAACGGCACTGAGAGAAACAATATTTTGATGAGTTAGTGCTAAATGAATTAGAAACATGTGGACTGAATTTCCCTTGAAATACAAATGGATTGAATAATTAATGGAAAAAGCACTTGGCAAAATGTACTTGAGGTTTTTATTGAACCCAAACCAAAAGATTTGAAAATATTTTGAAATATGTGAAAAGTACAATATACATCTGGATTTGCCCAACCCTAGTGAGGATACAGGAAATATTATTTTTATTTAACATTTATATGATAGCTGCAGTGTGTGTGCCTCAATCTTAAGGTATTTCTTACAACAGCCCCGTGGTCTAGGTTGTAATTATTATTTGCATTTGGGGCAAGAAATTTACCAGTACTTGCCTCAAGTGGGCTTCAAATACAACCTTGTCTTGGTTTGTGTTCTTTAGAGATTTTTGTTAGTAGGAACACTGGACCAGCAGACACAGAACTTGAATCCAACTCCTGGGTTTAATTCTTATTGGACCAATCACATTGTATACCTTTTTGGTAGATTTTATCATAATGCAGTTTCTCCCTTTTCCCTAAAAATATATTTTGACTTACATACTATTATGCCAGATAGTAATAACTATCACTATACCAGCTTTCTTTGGTGACTATCAGCCAAATATATCTGTGGTAGGAAAAACGATCTCCCAAAGATGTCCCTCTCCTAATCCCTGAAACCTGTGAATATGTTATACTACAAGTCAAAGAGAAATTAAGGTAGCAGATGAAATTAAGACTGCTAATTAGATGACCTTAAAATAGTGAGAGTATACTGGGTAATGTAATCACAATGATCCTTAAATGTAGAAGTGGGAGGCCAAGGAAGAGAGAGAAAGAGACGTAATGACAGAAGTCAAGTCAGAATGATAGGATAAGAGAAGGACTCAACCAGTGTTCTTGTCTTTGAGGATGGGGAGGGGGGGTCATAACCCAAGGAATGTGGGTAGCCTCTAGAAGCTGGAAAACACAAGGAGCCTCGAGAAAGGAATGTAGCCCTGCCTATGCCTTGATTTTAGCTAAGACCCATGTTGAACTTTTAATTTACAGAACTGTTAGATAATAAAGTTGTTTCCCTTTAAAGCCACTAAATTTGTGGTAATTTGTTACAGCAGCAACAGAAAACAAATATATATCTTATTAACAGCTTTCATTTTGAACCATTCTATGCATCTTAACTATGTTTCTTGTAAACAATATTTAGTTTCTTAAAATCAATTTCATAATTTTTGTCTTTTAGTGGCTATGTAATTCCATTCACATTTTTGTGATTCTTGATCTATTTGAACTATTTCTGCCATAGTATTTTGTCTTTTTTTCCATCCTATTGTTTTTATATCCTGTTTCTTCCTTTCTGCTTTCTGTTGTTTAGTCATTTTTTATTCCTATTCCTCTTTTACTAAGTTTAAAAATTATACAATTTATTTATATTATTTTGGTGGTAAACTTACATTAAAAAATAAACTACTTTTTATTGAACTAGCGTACACATACAGAAAAATGCATGTCATAATTATACAACGAAATGAAGTATCATAAAATGAATACAGCCATGTAATAGTCAAGTAACTATCATCAAGAAATAGAATATTCCTCATACCCCAGAAGCCCTGGGCAACCCTCCAAGGCACTACCCCTTCCTTCCTGCTCAAAGGTAACCACCTGTAACTTCCAAAAAACCAGTAAGTTAGTTTTGATAGTTTTAGCACTTTTAAAAAAATGAGATAATAGAGTAAATATTCTTTCTTGTGGGATTAATCTACATTGTGAAATGTATTTCATTCATTTCCACTACCATATAGTATCCCATGTACATCCAAAGAGATGCACAAGAATATTCATAGGAATATTATTCATAACATCCCCAAACTGGAAACAACCTAAATGTCTAGCAACAATATAGTGGATATATATACATAGCATATTCATGCCTTTACATTTTTAAACATGCATAATTAAAGTTAACCAATATGTGTGTTTTTAAACAACAGAAGAACTTTAGGACAGTTTAACTCATATTATTACTGCCTACAATTTTAATTCCAAATTGATTTGAACCTAATCACCATTGGTCATTATAATTTTTAGAACAGATACCAAATATTTAGACTTAACAGCATGGTTAGCTATTTCTTGCTTACATGTACATTTTATTTTTTCTATTCTTTCCTTCCAAATTAAATTTTCATTTTGTTAAAGTATACCTTCTTATAATTCTCTTAGCACAGATCTGGGAATAATAACTGTAGTCTTTTTATGTCTGAAAATGTCATTATTGTGTTCATTCTTTAAGGATGTTTCAGTTGCTTATAGAATTCTTGGTGAATTTACTCTTTCTCAGACCCTTTGAGATACTTATTCCACTTATACTTGCATCTGCTGCCGTTGATGAGAATTCTGCTGTCCCTCTATTGCCATTCCTTTGTAAGTAACCTGTTGTTTATCTCTGATAGATTTTTGAGGGTTTTGATGTGGATTTATCGTTATTTATCCTGCTCAAAACTCAGTGTGCAGGCTTGCTGAATGGATACAAAAACAAGACTCATCTATATGCTGTCTACAAGAGACCCACTTCAGACCTAGGAACACATACAGACTGAGAGTGAGGGGATGGAAAAAGATATTCCATGCCAATGGAAATCAAAAGAAAGCTGGAGTAGCTATACTCATACCAGATAAAACAGACTTTAAAATAAAGAATGTTACAAGAGACAAGGAAGGACACTACATAATGATCAAGGGATCAATCCAAGAAGAAGATATAACAATTATAAATATATATGCACCCAACATAGGAGCACCTCAATACATAAGGCAACTGTTAACAGCTATAAAAGAGGAAATCGACAGTAACACAATAATAGTGGGGGACGTTAACACCTCACTTACACCAATGGACAGATCATCCAAAATGAAAATAAATAAGGAAACAGAAGCTTTAAATGACACAATAGACCAGATAGATTTAATTGATATTTATAGGACATTCCATCCAAAAACAGCAGATTACACTTTCTTCTCAAGTGAGCATGGAACATTCTCCAGGATAGATCACATCTTGAGTCATAAATCAAGCCTCAGTAAATTTAAGAAAATTGAAATCATATCAAGCATCTTTTCTGACCACAAAGCTATGAGATTAGAAATGAATTACAGGGAAAAAAATGTAAAAAACACAAACACATGGAGGCTAAACAATACGTTACTAAATAACCAAGAGATCACTGAAAAAATCAAAGAGGAAATCAAAAAATACCTAGAGACAAATGACAATGAAAACAGGATGATCCAAAACCTATGGGATGCAGCAAAAGCAGTTCTAAGAGGGAAGTTTATAGCTATACGAGCCTACCTCAAGAAACAAGAAAAATCTCAAGTAAACAATCTAACTTTACACCCAAAGGAACTAGACAAAGAAGAACAAACAAAACCCAAAGTTAGCAGAAGGAAAGAAATCATAAAAATCAGAGCAGAAATAAATGAAATAGAAACAAAGAAAACAATAACAAAGTTCAATAAAACTAAAAGCTGATTCTTTGAGAAGATAAACAAAATTGATAAACCATTAACCAGACTCATCAAGAAAAAGAGGGAGAGGACTCAAATCAATAAAATTAGAAATGAAAAAGGAGAAGTTACAACAGACACTGCAGAAACACAAAGCATCCTAAGAGACTACTACAAGCAACTCTATGCCAGTAAAATGTACAACCTGGAAGAAATGGACAAATTCTTAGAAAGGTATAACCTTCCAAGACTGAACCAGAAAGAAACAGAAAATATGAACAGACCAATCACAAGTAATGAAATTGAAACTGTGATTAAAAATCTTCCAACAAACAAAAGTCCAGGACCAGATGGCTTCACAGGCGAATTCTATCAAACATTTAGAGAAGAGCTAACACCCATCCTTCTCAAAGTCTTCCAAAAAATTGCAGAGGAAGGAACACTCCCAAGCTCATTCTATGAGGCCACCATCACCCTGATACCAAAACCAGACAAAGATACTACAAAAAAAATTACAGACCAATATCACTGATGAATATACATGCAAATATCCTCAACAAAATACTAGCAAACAGAATCCAACAACACATTAAAAGGATCATACACCACGATCAAGTGGGATTTATCCCAAGGATGCAAGGATTCTTCAATATATGCAAATGAATCAATGTGATACACCATATTAACAAATTGAAGAATAAAAACCATACAATCATCTCAATAGATGCAGAAAAAGCTTTTGACAAAATTCAACACCCATTTATGATAAAAACTCTCCAGAAAGTGGGCATAGAGGGAACCTACCTCAACATAATAAAGGCCATATATGACAAACCCAGAGCAAACATCATTCTCAATGGTGAAAAACTGAAAGCATTTCCTCTAAGATCAGGAACAAGACAAGGCTGCCCACTCTCACCACTCTTATTCAACATAGTTTTGGAAGTCCTAGCCAAGGCAATCAGAGAAGAAAAAGAAATAAAAGGAATACAAATTGGAGAATAAGAAGTAAAACTGTCACTGTTTGCAGATGACATGATACTATACATAGAGAATCCTAAAAATGCCACCAAAAACTACTAGAGCTAATCAATGGATTTGGTAAAGTTGCAGGATACTAAATTAATGCACAGAAATCTCTTACATTCCTATACACTAATGATGAAAAATCTGAAAGAGAAATTATGGAAACACTCTCATTTACCATTGCAACAATAAGAATAAAATACCTAGGTATAGACCTACCAAGGGAGACAAAAGACCTGTATGCAGAAAACTATAAGACAATGATGAAAGAAATTAAAGTTGATACCAACAGATGGAGAGATATACCATGTTCTTGGATTGGAAGAATCAATATTGTGAAAATGACTATACTACCCAAAGCAATCTACAGATTCAATGCAATCCCTATCAAATTACCAATGGCATTTTTTACAGAACTAGAACAAATCATCTTAAAATTTGTATGGAGACACAAAAGACCCTGAATAGCCAAAGCAGTCTTGAGGGAAAAAAAAACGGAGCTGGAGGAATCAGACTCCCTGACTTCAGACTATACTACAAAGCTACAGTAATCAAGACAATATGGTACTGGCACAAAGACAGAGACAGATCAATGGAACAAGATAGAAAGCCCAGAGATAAACCCATGCACCTATGGTCAACTAATCTATGACAAAGGAGACAAAGATATACAATGGAGAAAAGACAGTCTCTTCAATAAATTGTGCTGAGAAAACTGGACAGCTACATGTAAAAGAATGAAATTAGAACACTCCCTAACATCATACACAAAAATAAACTCAAAATGGATTCGAGACCTAAATGTAAGACTGGACACTATAAAACTCTTAGAGGAAAACATAGGAAGAACACTCTTTGACATAAATCACAGCAAGATCTTTTTTGATCCACCTCCTAGAGTAATGGAAATAAAAACAAAAACAAACAAATGGGACCTAATGTAACTTCAAAGCTTTTGCACAGCAAAGGAAACCATAAACAAGACAAAAAGACAACCCTCAGAATGGGAGAAAATATTTGCAAATGAATCAACGGACAAAGGATTAATCTCCAAAATATATAAACAGCTCATGCAACTCAATATTAAAGAAACAAACAACCCAATCCAAAAATGGGCAGAAGACCTAAATATACATTTCTCCAAAGAAGACATACAGATGGCCAAGAAGCCCATGTAAAGCTGCTCGACATCACTAATTATTAGAGAAATGCAAATCAAAACTACAATGAGGTATCACCTCACACCAGTTAGAATGGGCATCATCGGAAAATCTACAAACAACAAATGCTGGAGAGGGTGTGGAGAAAAGGGGTTCCCACTGTTGGTGGGAATGTAAATTGATACAGCCACTATGTAGAACAGTATGGAGGTTCCTTAAAAAACTAAAAATAGAATTAACACATGATCCAGCAATCCCACTACTGGTCATATACCCAGAGAAAACCATAATTCAAAAAGACACATGCACCCCAATGCTCACTGCAGCACTATTTACAATAGCCAGGTCACGGAAGCAACCTAAATGCCCATCGACAGACGAATGGATAAAGAAGTTGCAGTACATATATACAATGGAATACTACTCAGCCATAAAAAGGAATGAAATTGAGTCATTTGTTGAGACGTGGATGGATCTAGAGACTGTCATACAGAGTGAAGTAAGTCAGAAAGAGAAAAACAAATATCGTATATTAACGCATATATATGGAACCTAGAAAAATGGTACAGATGGAACTGGTTTGCAGGGGAGAAATTGAGACACAGATGTAGAGAACAAACGTATGGACACCAAGCAGGGAAAGTGGTGGGGTGGTGGGGATGGTGGTGTGCTGAATTGGGCGACTGGGATTGATATGTATACACTGATGTGTATAAAATTGATGACTATTAAGAACCTGCAGTATAAAAAAACAAACAAACAAACCAAAAGAACAATACTAAACTTTCTTTGGGTTATTTGTATGGAAATATGTTAATATAAATGTTTCAGACATTACATGAAATGTCTAAAAATCTTATATGTTCTGGTATAATGTTATAAATCATAATTCTTGTTATTACTTTAAAATGTATATCTCAGAAATAACTAAATTTCCTTGTCAATTGCATTATTATGAACTTTCATCAAATCATTAACCATGGTCATTTTTAAGTCTTTTGTCATTTACAGACAGTTCTGTGTGTACTCTGATGCTTTTGCAAAAATGTTCCTGTAAAAGGGTTTCATCTTCAAGGAATTCATGGAAAAGACTCTGACAAGTACAGGTTTCTGGTAACTCACTATACTGCTGAACTGAATGAATAAGCATTTTCAGAACTCTAATGGAAAACTGATGAATTCATAAAAGTGCTAACAAAAGATCAAGATGAAAAAAAATTAATTACATGGGACTGAGTGAACTGATGAGGATGATTATAATTATTGTGACTTTCTGTTTGAATTAAAAAAAAATCTCACAAGGACTCAGAGGCAAAAAATATACAAATTAATTTTCACTGCAAAGTAGAGGAGCTGTTATAGTGGAGGATTACTGGACTGAATGTCAATATTATGACATAGTATTAGTGTGTTTTGTGTTTGGTAATTGCAATCATTGTTGCTTTTGTTGTGGTCATCCATTTATAATGCTTGATGTCAGTTTATTTATCTCTTGTAAAAATAAAATACAGTGTGTGTGTGTGAAAAAAAATGGAGAAACTGAGAACAAAATAAATAAATTACACACACACACAAAAAACCTCAGTGTGCTTCTTCAATCTATGGAATCACATATTTCTTTAATTCTGTAAAATCATATTCATTGTCTTTTCCAAAGTTTGCTCTTTATTCTTTCTCTTGTTTCCTTCTGGAACTTGAATAAACAAAACAAAATTTTAATTCTTCTTCTTTCTTCTTTTTCTCTTAATTTCTCCTTTATATTTTCTATCCCATTATTCTTTCCCTGCTGATTTTGTGTACGATGCCCTTAGATTTGCTTTTTTTAAAAAATTAATTAATTTATTTATTTTTGGCTGCACTGGGTCCTCATTGCTGTGCACAGGCTTTCTCTAGTTGCGGCGAGTGGGGGCTACTCTGCGATGCGGTGTGCAGGCTTCTCATTGCAGTGGCTTCTCTTGTTGCAGATCATGGGCTCTAGGCGCGTGGGCTTCAGTAGTTGTGGCTCACAGGCTCTAGAGCACAGGCTCAGTAGTTGTGGCACATAGGCTTAGTTGCTCCATGGCATGTGGGATCTTCCCAGACCAGGGCTCAAACCTGTGTCCCCTGCATTGGCAGGTGGATTCTTAACCACTGTGCCACCAGGGAAGCCCTAGATTTGCTTTTTAAAGCACCAATTTTATCTTTAGCTGCATCAAATTGTTGTTTAAGCCACACATTCAGCTTTTCATATCAATGACTATATTTCCTATTTACAGAAATCTATTTACTTATTTCTCAAATTGTTTTTCTTTCTTTCTTTTTAAAATATTCTGTTTCTACTTTGTTGCATTCATTCCTTTATATCTGTGACCATTTTAGATGTACTTATAGCTCCCTTCAGATTGTTGTATTATCTCTAGTTTTTTTAAAATAAATTTATTTTATTTTATTTAGTTTTGGCTGTGTTGGGTCTTTGTTGCTGCGTGTGGTCTTTCTCTAGTTGCAGTGAGTGGGGCCTACCCTTCGTGGCAGTGCGAGGGCTTCTCATTGTGGTGGCTTCTCCTTGTTGAAGAGCACAAGCTCTAGGCGCGCAGGCTTCAGTAACTGTGGCATGTGGGCTCAGTAGTTGTGTCACACGGGCTCTAGAGCACAGGCTCAGTAGTTGTGTCACACGGGCTTAGATGCTCCACGGCATGTGGGATCTTCCTGGGCCAGGGATTGAACCCATGTCCCCTACATTGGCAGGTGGATTCTTAACCACTGTGCCGCCAGGGAAGTCCCTATCTCTAGTTTTAGGTGTACAGACTTCCCCTCTTGTAGTAAGTGTCTGTTGTCTCTCCTGAATGCTAGTTTGTTTAACCACAAGATTTACAATAACATCATCTTTTGGCACAAAGTGCTTTCTGTTGGAGTTTGGTGTGTCTGGGGATGTGGGAATGGTTCTATAAACTATTCTGCAGGAGCCCTATGATATCCATGGACTCACTCCAGTTTTCAAGTTAATTTCTCGTTTTTGGATAAATTTAGCCATGTGGTTCCATGAACCTCATGCTCACCATACTATATAAGCCTGGGTTTCCAGTTCTCATATATTTTCTACTTATGGTTCTAGCTGGATTCTAAACTTCCCTGCTGCTCATTCCCTCCCTGGGCCAGACTCCTGAACTCTCCTCCTCCTTGCATTTCTTTGTGAATTTCCCCTGAGCCCCTCAGCATTTGTACCACCTTTTTGATTTAAGAAAATCAAGAAATTTTCTCATCCTTTCTGGCAACTGGGGATTTTCATTTCTTGACTGTATTTAGTTGTCCTTGCTATATTTGGGGAGGGGGAAATTTGATGAGTTTGATGTGGGAGCCTGCCTGACTGATGAGAAGTCTGGACAATTCAGTTAAGCTCTCTGGACATTACATTCTTCAAAGGTAAAATAGAGTGGATTATATCTACTGTATCTATTATATCCATTTTCTTGTGTTATTAAAATGGAATCATATATTCAAAAATTCTCTTTTTTACATTATAAAGCATCACACAAATATGCTGAGAATAAATTAGTATGCCAGAAAATTCAGGCTCTTTGGACAATAACTTTCAATAACACAGTCACAAAAGTATACGATTATTTGTCCTGAACTTAGCAGTTTAGCATTCAAATGACTTTATCAGTGTTGGGGAAAGAAAAGAATGGCTTGGTGAAGATGTGTTTGAGGGTGAGAGATTGGACAGCATCCTTTCACAAAATGTTGACATGATTAGGATTATTACCATAAGTGGCATCCAAAATAGAAAAAGAGTTTTTGTTAATCTTATTTGAGAAAAAGTTCAATAATTCTGTTATTGTAATTATCATCTCATATTAGTGTACAACTTTTATTGATCAAGTAAATGTCAATGAGCTGGACACTTTATAAATTACTTCTGATGCCATTTACAGATGAGAGTTAAAGCTTTATACTATGTCTGATAGGAGTAAGGTAAATAGCACTGTCCTCAGAGTACATAGCTATGAAAACAGAGGTCCAGACAGCTCAGGTGACTTGTATAAGGGCCCACCCTTATAAGAAAGGGCAGAGCTGCAAGGTACTCTGTGCCTCTTTTATCACCCAGTTCCCTTTCCAATGTAAATTTATATCACTTTTGCCCTTATTTTCTGTGCTTTCTTTTTTTCTTTTTTTTTTTTTTTGTGGTATGCGGGCCTCTCACTGTTGTGGCCTCTCCTGTTGCGGCGCACAGGCTCCAGACGCACAGGCTCAGCAGCCATGGCTCACGGGCCCAGCCGCTCCGCGGCATGTGCAATCTTCCCGGACCGGTGCACGAATCCGTGTCCCTTGCATCGGCAGGCGGACTCTCAACCACTGTGCCACCAGGGAAGCCCTGTGCTGTTTCTTATACAGACCAAGTCTGGGATTTAAAAATCACTTTCTAGGAAAGAATTACATTAATGTCTATATACATTAATGTCTGACCCTGCTAGAACTGTTCTTTCTGTCTTATTATTTTTCCTATTTTTTAAAATTATATTTTGTGTCATTGCAATTAGTCTCTCTTTTTCAATACACAATGTTGAATGTGGAAGTACTCATTTTACTTACCCACTCTGTCTTTTGGTTAACAGTAAATGCATACACTCAATCAGCCAATGTCTGTTGTTTACTCCCCAGCAAAGGTCTTAAAACATTTTCTCACACCATATACAAAAATAAACTTAAAATGGATTAAAAACCTAAATGTAAGACCAGAAACCATAAAATTCCTAGAAGAAAACATAGGCACAACACTCTTTGACATAACTCATAGCAATATATTTTTGGATCTGTCTCGTAAGGCAAAGGAAACAAAAGCAAAAAAAAATAAATGGGACCTAATTAAACTTAAAAGCTTTTGCACAGCAAAGGAGACCACTGGCAAAACAAAAAGACAACCTACTGAATGGGAGAAAATATTTGCAAATAATATGACCAATAAGGGGTTAATATCCAAAATATATAAACAGCTCATACAACTCAATATCAAAACAAACAAACAAATGAACGAACAACCCGATTAAAAAATGGGCAGAAAACCTGAATAGACATTTTTCCAAAGAAGATATACAGATAGCTATATCTGTATATAAATGATGCTTAACATCTTTAATCAGAGAAATGCAAATCAAAACCACAAGGAGATATCACCTCACACCTGTGCTATCATCAAAAAGACCACAAATAACAAATGTTGGTGAGGATGTGGAGAAAAGGGAACTCTTGTATACAATTTGTGGGAATGTAAATTGGTGCAGCCATGATGGAAGACATTACGTAGGTTCCTCAAAAAGCTGAAAATAAAACTACATATGATCCGGCAATTCCACTCCTGGGTAGATATCTAAAGAAAACAAAAACATTAATGTGAAAAGATGCATGCACCCCAGTGTTCCTAGCAGCATTATTTACATTAGCCAAGATATAAAAGCAACCTAAGCGTCCATAAACAGATGAATGGATAAAGATGTGGTTTATATATACAATGGAATACTACTCAGCCATAAAAAAGAATGAAATTTTGTCATTTGCAACAACATGGATGAACCTGAAAGGTATGCTTAGTGAAATAAGTAAGACAGAGAAAGACAAGTACTGTGTGTTATCACTTATATGTGAAGCTTAAAAAATAAAACAAAAGAATGAATATAACACAACAGAAGCAGACTCACTGTTATATAGAACTAGTGGTTACGAATGGAGAGAGGGAAGGGAGGAAGGGCAAGATAGGGGTAGGGGTGGAGGTACAAATTACTATGTATAAAATACATAAGCTACAAGGATATATTGTACATCACAGGGAATATAGTCAATATTTTACAATCTCTTTAAATGGAGTACAATCTATAAAAAATTTGAATCATTATGTTGTACAACTGAAACTAATACAATATTGTAAATCAACTATACCTCAATGGAAAAAAAATGGTCATGGCCACCAGAGGCCTTAAGATATTTTCACAACCTCTTAACTTTAAAGTATATTGGAAAGCCACTGCAGACTCTTTATTTTCTCTCTGTCAAAATGCATTACTCATGATCATAAGCAAAAGTCTAGTATTATATTCGAATTCTGGCTTTGCCAACTTACTAGCTGTGTGATCTTGGGCAAGTTGCTTAACCTTTCTGTGCCTTAGTTTTCTCATCTGTACAATGGAGATAATAGTAGTATCTGTGTATAGGGTTGCTATAAGAATGTTCAGAATTTGTAAGCACTAGAATGAAGCTTTCTATATATGTGTTTATTAAATAAAATGAATTAAAGCTCCATATTTCTAGACTTCAGCCACCAAAATCTGTTAAAGTCAGGGCTGGGCTTTGTGATCCCTAAGGTTCTTTTCAGGTTTGAAGTGTTTCAGTCTTTTGCTCAACATCTAACTAATCTGAATGGATGTCTAGACTGACCTACTTTTCCAGGGATGATCATAACAGCATCTCTCATTAATATGCTTCAACAATCCAGTTTTCCTTGGATTCTAGTAAATCTAATTTTCAACTGTGTATGTAAATACTAGATGTTGAACAGAATTTACTTTTTCTTCAAATAGAAGTCTGGATATCATGCAGACACACTCTTTGATTCAAAGCATTTTTCAAAGCATTTTGGCTTCAAGTACCTAGACTTTTTTAAAACTGTTATTGTTAATGATTTATATTTTAAGAGGTTACATATGTTATGATCTTTGGGGTTATTTAGGTAATACGGCATTCCATTAGTTGGAAATAGGTTAAACACTTACTTTTCCCAGTATGTGATAACATGTGCATAGACTGTTAGAACTAGAGTGGACCTAAGGGATCATCTAGTCTAATCATCTAATTTTACAGCTCAGGAACTGAAAGCCCAGAGGAGAGTTGTTAGTTGGCCAACTTAGGTCTAGAACTCTGGTTTTCTGACTGACATGATGGTGTTCTATCTACTACTCAGCAGGATGGTAACTAAAATTCATAATAGTGACTTTGAGATACCACAAGATCCCCAATTACCTCTGCCATAACAAATAATAAAAAATAAAAATTTCAATACAGTTTTGGTATTAAGAATATTTGGCTATATTGCAATTTCCTGAAAATCAGTGATTCACATGTTGTATAATGCAATTTGCTTTAACCAGTACATCTGATTAATCAGAACTTTGTTCTCTAACTCCAGAAAATAGGACATTCAGTGTAAAATTTTTGATTTTTGGAAGTGATGCTAAGTGCTAATGTTGATAGATAAGAGATGTTGGTCTTAGATTTTATTGATTTTGGTAAGCTATTTAAGAATCTTCACCATTATCATCAGTTGCATTTCTTGAATATACAAAGTAGCTTAAAGCTTTATATTACATGGTAACACAATGTCTATTCTTTCAGTGGAGGTATGAATACAAAGAATGAAAAAAATGAGTCATCATGGTCACTTTGTTTTAAATTGAGGTGAATTCATCGGACATTAAGCTTAGGGAAAGCCAATGCTTCTTCTTCCTGGCAAGTGCACAGAAAATGCAGAGAAAAGAAACTTCAGGGAGGTAATTATTTAATCATAAATAAAGGGAGAAATACTTTGGTAGAAGTAAAGTATGAGATTCTTCAACTTTGTAGAGTAATAGTTTCGATAGGGAAATGAGAAAAAAAGCCTAGAAGGAAAGAAACAGACAAGCAAACAGGCAATAGGAGACTGGGAATTGCAAAATAAAAACCTCGGGGTATACCTGGAGAGAAAATCTGATGCTAATGAATGTCTAAATCATCAAGATGGATGATCTTCTCTTTTCTCCTTGATGATTTATAAAGAGTTTAAAATCTCTTTCTTTATGCTACTCCAGTATCCAGATTGGAATTTCTTTTTTCCTGTTCCACAAGAATCTCTGGTGTCTTAATTATCTCTCACCTCCTTCAGTGCCTGGTAGATAAGGCCAACTAAAGAAAATTATCATCATAGAAATTAACCTTGAATTTGTTTAAATACTATGAAAGTAATGTAATCACTTTTATACTGATCACCATGAAAACACATTTCTCTCTCTGTCTTCCTTTCACTTGTATCTTCACTGTCAAAACTTTTAAGAATGAAAACATTCACAGGCTAAGCTGGCTATTCTCTTGAAGAACCTGCAGCAAGCTACATCTAAAAAACTTATTATTATTATTATTTTTTTGCTAGAAGAGAAACAAGCTTCAATGCTCAATGCCCACCTTGTGCAAACTGTTCTTCCAGGTTCTGGATTTCGGAGTCAGTAGAAATCCACATGACTAGGTTGTGTGTGTGTGTTGTTTAAAGAGATTCCCAATTCTAGTAATAGAACAATTTACAACTACAGAACGCCAGGAAGCATCAACCACCACAACTGGTCCTCTCTTCCCAAAGCCTGATGGCCCATGAATCAGAGTTTCTCCTTTTCCAGTCTGAAACAATAAACAATATCTGTCTCTCCCCACTCCTAGCCAGTCTGGCAATCATCTGACTTGTCAGAGGGCCACAATTTATTGGTGGAGAATCTGCTGGGATGTTCCTGGGAGGTTTGCCAACCACTGGATCACACTTTTCAGATGCTGCCTCCCGAGAGGCTGGTCGCAAGACTGGTGGTGTCTGTATTCTTCAGCTATGCCTGGAGCTGCAGAAGTACAGAGGCAGCTCAGAGGTGATGCCAGGAGTCTTCTTGCAAAGGGTAACCCTGGGCACTGTCACTCCAGCCAGAAGTACTCACCCCCAGACTACAGTTGTTGGCAAAGGGCAAGGTAAAAATAAACACAGCAATGCAACACATCTGCACCAAGCATCTGGGTGAGAAGACAGAATGAAGCAGAAATGCTTCTGTCTGAATTAACAAGTCTATCACCATTACTGTAGCATTGTCATCTGCAGATTTCCTCGCATCACCCAGTCTGGAATACCTCCCTTCTCCTATTGGACTAGGTATAGATACTCAGATAGTAAGACAGATATATAGAATTAAAAATAGATTTCTATTAATGATAGAATGTGTTGCCATTTACCAGTTGTGTGATGACCTTGGGCAAGTTACTTAAGATTTCTTCATTTCAGTTTTCTCTACTATAAAATAGGAATAGTAATAGTTTATGTTTTACAGTATTGTTTGTCTTTGGTTCAAGCTAGGAATTAGTTCATATTTGTAAATTATTTAGAACAGTATCCAGAACATAGTAAGCTTAACAAATGTTATCTTTGTTATGTTTCTTACTATTATTATTTAGATTCACTGATACTTTTAGATTTCACAGCATTCTGAGTTCAAAGAACCATGTCTTATTCAACTGGGTATTCTCATTACTGAACATGATAATGGGAGATAGTAAGTTCTTCCCTAGTGCTACGCTTAACGCATTGTGTTTGCCTGTGATATCAATTTCTCTCACACTTTGGCCAGATAAAGATTATTATCTGCCAGAACTAAGGAGTAAAGCACTGCAAAGACAAGATTTCAGTATTTTGCACTCCTCAACCGTGCCCCATATTTTCTGAAAATACATCACTTATGTGCTTCGCCCCTTCAAAGCATTTATTTCCTCTGTCAGTCTGATTTTTTCTTCCCCATCCAAAGAAAGTTTGGAATTCTATCAGCACAGATTTGGGATACATATTGCCCAAATACAGATTAAGTAGAAATTTTCTTTTGAAATGCAAACACCTTCGCAAGTAGTAATACCAAAAGTCAGGAAACATCTTGTGAATGAGTTTACCAGATCTGTTTTTTAGCTAGACAAGACTTGTTAGGGGAGTGTGACTCGTGTGTGTATGTGTGTGTGTGTGTGTGTGTGTGAATGAGCGAGAGATAGAGGGGGAGAGAGAGAGATGTGATGGGAGGGGAGTAGTCAACAGTACTAGCCTCCTGATTCCAAGGCATGGCACATCTTCTCCCTTCTGTGGTCATTTTCAACAGTGGGTCCCTACCGGGAATGGTAGCGCTGGAAGATTTTTCTTTATTGGAAGCCAACTGTGGATGCTCTGGGGACCATTCTACCTTACCAGACTTGGGAGTAGTACAATGGTTCTAGGGCAGAAGTGAGTTTCCCTGGGTTTTGTCCTTGCCATTTTTCTGCTCTTAAGCAGGGACGTGAAGTACACAATACAATGGACAAGAGCCCTAAGGACTGGAATATGAGGCAGAGAGCTGCTCTCAGTTTATACTCCCATATGCTAATTATGGAAGTGTTTATTTCCCTATAGCATTGCTAACACTGGATATCATCATCTGAGCTTGCTTTTATTAACTTATTGTGGGAAGCTGATACCTTATGCTTTTAACTAGGATTTCTTAAAAATCCTTGTGAGAGTGAACATTTTTAGTATGTTTATTTGTCATTTTTATTTCTTCTTTTTTGACTTGTCAGTTCATATGCTTAACCCATTTTTCTTCTGGTGTTATCATGCTGTTTTTATGTCCAAATCTGAATTTGTTATCCTTGGTAGTTTCCTGCATACTGGACGTAAAGTTGCATTCTCACCAAAAGCACTATTGTCAGAAAAATTATCTAACAATTGGAGACAGGCCTCTAATTACAGGATATTCTTTCAGGAAAGTGCTGGGTGTGACTTTCTATTGATTGTCTATTTTACAACTCTTTAGGAGCAAGTGTTACCCACGAAAATGTTTGCCCAGTAGAGATACAAATAATTACTGACTGGTAGAACACACAACTAAAAGGTTTATAGACCTGTTGGACATTAACTAGTTTTGCATCTAACCCATCAATTTATTAAATTGCCTATATATACTCAGATTCTCAAATAAGCTTAAGACCAATTTTAGGATCTTACTGGTTCCCTCATTAACTAATGAGCTAAATAAAATCTTTGACATATGTTCATTTTATATTTGCCTGAAAGTCATGAATTTACCTTTTCAAAAATTACATCTCAACACCAATGGCTTTGAAAATTTCTCCCCAACTCCATTACCATTCATTGCTTTTACTGAGTACAAAGGAGGTTTAAAGTTTATATTCCTAGAATTAGAAAAGACACATGTTGACCCTTTCCATACTCTCCTAACTCATCTCACTTTAAGCTCAAAATTGAAAACTCCAAATCAAAGAATCCAGCTCATGGTCCTTCTTTTTTACTGAAAGTACAGGGTTCCTTCCCATGAAACCTGCCAGGACTCACAAACCTAACATTTTCTGTTTCCAGGTGGCTGCGGTGGAGTTTTTACAGCCCCACTTTCCATCTTACTCAGCGTAATTTTAATGTCTGCCTCTTTCCGGGGGTCTTAGTGAACTGTTTCAGGAAGGGTTAGAACCTACATTAAATAATAATCATTAAAAAAGAAAGACAGAGAAAATAAATTCCTTCTGTTTACACATCCCAACCAAAGGTCATTGTGAATAGGCTTCTTGGCTGACTTGAGAAAGACATGTTACCCTCATAATTTCCTGCCTGGGTTTCTGCAACAGCCTCCTAAGCGCTGTCTCAGCCCCACAGTCCACTCTGCCTCACCCCTCACAATCACCAGCATATATCTCCATATACCACTGATTCGATTTTATTTAGAAGTAACTGTAATCATTTCATTCCCCTAATTAAAGTCCTCAGGGGCTCCTCTCACTGCTGTGGGGTAATTAAGGATAAGCCCCTGCGTATGACTAACACGGCCCTTCAGCTCTGATCTCTCTGTAACTTTCCAGACTTACCATGTATGGCATCTGCTCACTCTCCTTTCTGGCTGTTCTGACTTATAACCCCCGAATGTCCCAAGCACTCTGACACCTCCATGCTGTCGAGTATGTTTACTTTTGTCTAGGATGCCTTACCCCTTTCCTAGTTAATTCTGACTTGTCTCCTAAGACTTAGCTCCAGCTCCATCTTCTCCTGTAGGAGCTTCAGCTTCATCTTCTCTTGTAGGCAAATCCTGATATCCCCTCCCAGGCTGAGTTAGGTGCTTTTTTGAGCTCCTCTGGCAGCAGCCAATGAACAGCTCCACTGTAGCCCTTAATACACTGTTTTATAATCATTACTTTTATTCTGTGTCATTTTCAGGGGACTAAGATTTACCCCTTTTTGTATTCTTAGGATTTATCCCATAGGCTTAATGTGGGGAATGCTCAAAAGAAATTAAATGTATGACCTCATCTTATGACTTACATCCTTTTGCAACAAAGAAGTTCCATAAGAACTGTATGGGAAATTTTAGACATCTTTAAAGTGTCCTAAATTATCAAACTGAGATGTTTTTAAATGTGAAAGAATTTCCAATCACCCCCTTGTCATTAAAAACTTGTTCTCTGAATATTGACCAAGCTTCTCAGTGTGTGTAGTGCTTCCAATGAAGTCATAGGATAGATCTACAGAATATTTGACAAATCTGTTTGTGTGAAGTACTTCAGGGAAGAGAGAGTATCTTGGGTTTCTCTTAAATCCCCATACAGGACCTAATATATAGCTAGCCATTTACCAAGAGCTTAGTAAATACTTGTTGTTTGATTGACTGTTTGAAATATATACAGTCAGTGCTGCCAAGAAACTCTCATTCTAATTTATTAAGTGGTGACAAGTTAGTGGTACAACAGGGAAATTGGGGGATTATATCATAGCAGCATAGCATGGTAATTTGGGAAGCACGTTACCAGCACTCATTTTGTCCGTAGACTCTGTATTCAAGAGAATGGGCCAATTCATCTGCCTCATTTATACAATAACATTCACTTCTAAAGTTTTAAATCTTTTCTTTTTTTTCCATTTCTTTCCACCTGACATTCTATAGCTTCAACATACAGTTATATAAAAATGACGTACACCTCCAGCTTTAATCTGTCTCGTAAAATACAGACTATATTTACAACTACAGAACACCTAGACTTGGATGTTTGGCAAGTACCTTGTACACCACATGCCCAGATACAAGTTCATTGTCTCATCCTTCTCCTCCATCCACTCTCTAGGTTATTGGCCGCTAAGCTCTCTGTCATCTATAAATTTGTGACTGTGGATAAATTACTTAAACTCTCTAGGCCTTGGTTCTTCTGATCTGTAAATTATATAACATTAAGTTTCTACCTCATAGAGTTGTTGTAAGGATTAAATGAGTTACTGTATGTAAAGCATTTAGAATGGTTCCTGGCACATTTTAACTCTCAGTGAGTGAGTATTTGCTGGTATTATTTTTCTTAGTCTCACAACTTCAAAGTGTCAGAGCTGTCCTCATTACCACCATCTCCTTTACCTCCAAATCCATGGTCCTTAATTCTTGTACATTCTCCTTTGTACTGATTCTCTCTCTTGTGTTAATTCTCCTATTGTCCAGTCAGGAAAACAGACACCACTCCAGCTGTATCTAACAGAGAGGCTGTAATTTAGGAAATTGGTTTAAGAAGGTAATAGAAGAGGGACTTCCCTGGTGGTGCAGTGGTTAAGAATCCACCTGCCAATGCAGGGGACACAGGTTTGATACCTGGTCTGGGAAGATCCTACATGCTGCTGAGCAACTAAGCTTGTGCGCCACAACTACTGAGTCTGCGCTCTAGATCCTGTAGGCCACAACTACTGAGCCCATGTGCCACAGCTACTGAAGCCCATGCGCCTAGAGCCTGTGCTCCACAACAAGAGAAACCACTGCAATGAGAAGCCTGAGCACTGCAACAAAGAGTAGCCCTCACTCGCCGCAACTAGAGAAAGTGTGGGCTTTCTCACACTTCATTGCGTGCAGCAACGAAGACCCAGCACAGCCAAATAAATAAATGTATTAAAAAAAAATACACCCTTAGCTTATGAAGACCTTGAGGGAAATAATTAGCACCAGTGACTCAAGTGTCTATTTTTCCATTGCAACATAGTATTTTTAATGTGTGTATATATATATATGTATATAATGTGTGTGTGTGTATATATATGTGTATATGTGTGTGTGTGTGTGTGTGTGTACATGTCTATATCTTCAGTAATTTAAACATTTCTCAGGGCAGGAACATGATGTTATTCATTTTTGTACTAAGAGTCTTGCACAGTGCCTGACCTTGACACATGATGATTCAAAATATGCTTGAGGAACAAATTATTGGACATATGGGGAATGTAAGGAAATCATATACATGGGGTGAATCCTAAAATAAGATTCTTCATTGTTCTGATTTCTGGTACGACAAAAAAAAATGGATGAATGATGTGAGACGGAAAGTTTCTTGGATTCTTCCTTGAAGACTAACTATGACCCAAGTTACTTCTTGCAGGACAAATACAGGATGTCTAAATTGTGTAATTCAGCCAGGGATGGGGTACCAAGGGCTCAATATTTAAAGATGCAGCATTCAAGAAAAACTGGTTTGATAGCAATGAATGGATCTAGAAGATGAAAGCAGGAATGCAAGGGACAGAGCTGGCCACATAGAGATAAATAGGACTAGTTCAAAAGCTAAAAAAGCCAGATTCCCATAGAGGTCAACCATTCACACACAGCTTGGCAGCAGGTACTCCAAGGGGCCAAAACAGACTGGATAGAACTGTGAAAACTAGCCACTAACTCATGGTAGATTAGGCCTGTATCTACACAAGCACTTCTCACTGCTCTTCATATCAAGACACACATAGAAAATGATAATTAAGTGTCAGCACACCTGTAACTCATAACTAGAAATGGTTGGAAGCTCTGTTCTACTCAGTTCCTCTATGAAGTTTGTCTTTGGAGTCTTAGGTAGCCGATCATCAGTTCTGTACGTATTAGTCAAGTAAAGCTGCTAGGTGTAGGGAAAGTAATTTCTTTGAACATGTATTTCACTGAAATATTATTTGTGGTAGAAATGGAACAAACTCAGTTAATGACAGAACAAATTCTAATTGCTACTAATGCAGTTACCCATTTAAGACACAGAGCATGGCTTGACTGATACAGGAAAAGGCCTCTATGGATTGAGTTTTTACCCATAATTTTCTATTAATTTCTAAGTATACCACTATCACCAGTTAGTATTTATTAAATTTGCATGTTAAAGAAAAGGCGAAGTTCTATCCTCGGGATTAATTGTCATAAAACACTGAGAAATCCACAGCCCAACTATGTGAGTACTTTCTAAACAACGTGTACAAAGGTGAAAAAACAAAGCACTCTCATTTTTAATTAGAAATAATGTATTATGATAATTAAAGCCACCTTACAAATCTAGACATTTGGTATAAAATATTTAGTTATTTGGTTGATCCTTTTACAATATAAATAAATTCTAACATTTATTGAGTCTTAAATATGTAACTCAGAATGCTAAGAGTATTGCCAAGAGTATGTCTATGAGTTAAGTACTATTGTTAGCCTCATTTTACAAGTAAGGCTAACATTAGTTCTCAGAATCACATAGTTAGGGAGTGGCAGAGCCCTGACCCAAATTCATATTTCTCTAGTTCCAAAGCCCATGTTTTTACTAGGCCATACTGAGTTCTCTCTTCCAATAAAATGAAATTCATTTAACAGTCAACAAATATGTATTAAGCATCTAATATGTACAAGACACCATGCTAGCTTATTTTGGTATGAAGATGAAAAAGACATGGCCCCTGACAGATTTTGTGGGGACTGAAGCTTATTTAATTTGGAGGCCCTCTTTAAGAGAAAAAGAATAGATAAAGTAATAATATACATGATAAAGGGTAATTATTTGATGGAGATCCTTAAAATGTATGATGGCAAGTTAGGAGAAGGAGGCCCTTGGAAGAGTCCAGAATGCTCCATACAGGAGCCGATCATGAAGGCTGAACAGAGCTTGGCTAGAGGAAGAAAGGTAGGAGGCCATTCTGGCAGAGGAAACTACTTGACAAGGCTTAAGAGATGTGCCAGAGGCAGGGCATCGCCGGAGGACTACAAGTAACTCACTATGTCTGAGGCTGAAAATGTGTATCTGGAGAAGGTGGTGAAAAACCAGGCTAAAACAAGGAGGCACCCAGAGGCTAAACAAGGGGAAGATAGTAAGGAGCTTAGATGTGGTCTTTTAGGCACTAGGGTGTGACTGAAGACTTCTGATCAGGGCATCAGATTTTTATTCTGAGTACAGTCTTGTCAAGGAAGGAGCAGAGTGGGTCAGGGATGGAGCAAGAGTGATAAATAAGGGAGAAATGATGAGGATCTGAACTCAGGGATGGAAAAGAGAGAACTGGAAAGAGAGAAAACATTTTATATAAGAACAATGGAAAAGGGAAGGCAATCAATAATATTCTAAGTGCTCATCCTAATCAATGGAATAAATGCTCATATATTTTCTAAGATCAAAAGTTATATAGGGGCTTCCCCGGTGGTGCAGTGGTTGAGAGTCCGCCTGCCGGTGCAGGGGACATGGGTTCGTGCCCCGTTCCGGGAGGATCCCACATGCTGCAGAGCGGCTGGGCCCGTGAGCCATGGCTGCTGAGCCTGCGCATCTGAGGCCTGGGCTCTGCAACGGGAGAGGTCACAACAGTGAGAGGCCCGCGTACCACCAAAAAAAAAAAAAAAAAAAAAAATTATATAAATAAGCATTTTTAAAGAGAAAAGAAATAAAATGTGTTCTTTTTCTTATAAATTAACATGCAAATTCTTAATAAATTTTTAAAAAGATATCCCCCCCCCGCAAAAATGAGAGAGAGTTAAGAGAATGATAAATATAACTTTTTGGTTGATTAGCTAAGCAGGTAAGAGAGGAAACGGTCTAGGTTGATTCCCCCATTTCTGTTTTGGGTGGGTACCTGGATGCTAGAACCATAGCAGAGGAAGAGAGGTTCTGGGGGAAAGACTATCTTCTTTCTTTGATCAGTCTTGACTGCTGAGTATGAGGATCTGGAGGACATTCAGATAGAAAAGTCTAGTAGCAGTTGGATATGTGCTTTGAAAGATTTGGCCCGGAGGTATAGATTTGCTAACATTAGCCTGCCTTTGGTATTTGATATAGTGTGGATGCCTGTGCCAGGGATTGTCTGTAGAGTGTGAAAAGAAGAGGGTAGAGGTCAAAGCCATGGGAGGAACAGGCGTTGGAGAATGGTGAGGTAAAAGAGTCCACAGAAAAGTCTGGGAAGAAAGTACTTTCCATTTCTTAAATATTATCTGAGTTTGTTAGTGTCTTTGAATAATCACAAACAAAATTTCAAATTTTCACTTTGAGAATCTCTACCCTAATTCTTACAAGGCTGACCCCTTGCTTCAAACATATTTGGACCTACTGTCTTCCTTTTCTATGCTTATTTGGTGGTCCTTAACCATGGTTGCTAATTAGAATCACAGGGAGAACTTAAACAAATAACCAATAGTGGAAATAGTGCTTTAGATCTGAGATTCTGATTTCTTGTCTCCGGATGCACCCCAGGGCAACAACAGTTCTTCAAGCATCTTCAGAGCATTTTAATGTGCAGCTCATGTTGAGAACCTTAGGTGATAATGTCCAAGCCCACTAATTTGATTGACAACTGTAAACTAAGGATTTCTAATTTCATATACCTCCAGCCTTGACCTCTTTCCTGAGCTCAAAGAAGTATACATTTGCTGTTTGATATTTTCACTTCTAATAGGTATTTCAAAATGACATGTTCAAAACAGCACTTTCGTTTTTTCCTTCAAACCTGTTTCTCCCCCGGTGCTCCCCATCTCAATAAATAGCATCATTTACCCACTCAGAACCTGAATCCAGGAGTCATACTTCATTCCCGTTTTCCCCTCACATTCCATTTCTAATCCATCAGCAAGTCTGACTGCTTTACTTTCCAGATATTTCCTGACTCCGTTCACCTCTCACCATCTCAAACACTATAACCCGGTTCCAAGCCACCATCACTTCCTATCTAGATGACTGCAGTAACTCCTAAATCATCTTTTAGCTCTCACTCTTCTTCCCTTAAGGTCAATTGTCCACACAGCTGCTAAAGTGTGGTGGCTCTAGTTATGATTCAGTTTAAGCACCACTGACTAGAAATAAAAGAAGCCAGTAGAAGAAGGTCTTGTCTTCATGTACCCAGAGACTGAGGCCTTTCCAGTTCACCTGGCAAAGCCAGCTCTTGGCCTAGACTTGACACTTCTTCCAGCCTGCTTCACCTCATGGTGCCTTCAAAGTTCACATTATAGCCTGATATCCAACCCATTCCCCATCTCCCAATTCTACAGTCCAGCTGCTCACTTATATTTGGACCTGCCTCATATACTCTTGCAGCCTGGAAATAGGACTTAATATTTCCATTCACCTTGGGACTTGCTTAAACTAGTGGTCTCTCAGTTGTTTCCCACACTGCCTTCTGCCTTCTACCTAGCCTCAGAGTACTTCAAGGCTGATCTGACAAAATTATGCAGTAGCCTAAATTAAATCATTTAATAGTCATTCAGTAAGGCCTCTTAATTGAAGATGCTGAAGATGTGTCCTTGTTTAGCTTGCTCTGCTGCCTGAAATTCTCACACAAAGTCTTTTTGGGGGAGAGATGGAAGGGAGGAGGATAGTTAGTAGCTGTTAAAATGTGTCTGAGTTAGGCCTCTCCAGAGAAACATAACTGATAGTAGTGTGTGTGTGTGTGTGTGTGTGTGTGTGTGTGTGTGTGTGTGTGTGGAGAGAGAGAGAGAGAGATAATAGCTGGAGACAGAAAGACAGAGACAGAGATATATATAGAGAGAGACAAAGAGATTTATTTTAAGAAACTGGCTTACATCATTGTAGAGGCTGGCAAGTCTAAAATATACAAGGTAGGCCAGCAGACTGAAGATGCAGGGAAAAGTTAATATTGTAGTTCAAGTCCATAGGCAGTCTGCTGGCAAACTTCCTTCTTCCTTGGGGGAGTTCAGTCTTTTTCTGTGAAGGCTTCCAACCAATTGAATGAGGCCTTCCCATATTATAGAGGGCAATCGCTTTATTCAAAGGCTACTGATTTAAATGTTAATATAATCTAAAAATACTTTCACAGACATCTAGAATAACGTTTGACCAAATATCTGGGTACCATGGCACAGCCAAGCTGACATATAAAATTAATCATCACAAAAGGTAAATGTCATTTGGAAGAGGTAATAAACCCATCATGCAAATTATGTACGCTTCTATATAAATTATAGTGTTCCCATTTAAGTCAGTAAATGCTCTTCAAGTACTTTCTCATGTTACTTTTTATTTCCCTCAAAGAAAAGTTATTTTAGGTATAATATATAGGTACATTAAAAAGAGATTTGATTTTGATAAAAGTAACTATGGTTCCCAAGTAAATAACTGAGTAGACAATTCAAAACAGAGTTGTAAACTCCATTCTAGAAGTTGCTTTTTGGGTATTACGGTAAGTTTGCATCAAAAGCACCTCAGAAGAAAGTTGCTGAAGGATGTGGGGGATATTATGGATGTCCTCTAACCTGTAAGTGCCAACAAACCCAAAGCCTTGTCTATCTTATTCCCTATTATCTCTAGCACAGCATCAGGTACTTTGTGGACATTCAACAAATGTTTGTGGAAGGAATAAGTGACCCTATAGGTTCTCAATTAAAATTGGTTTTATCTTTTGAATTCTGTATATGATGCCTCTCTGGGGCCACAGAGTGTATGACTCTTGTGATGTCTCCTGGCTCTTTTTTTTTTTAAATCAATATAGGTTGGTGAGGGGAGGACAGTACAGGGTATAGTGACAGCATGCATAGTGGTTGGACTGTCTGAGGTCATATCCTGATGCCACCACTTACTGTCTGTGTGATCCGGGACAAATTAGTTAACTTCTTTGTTCTTCAGTTTACTCATGTGTAAAATGGGGATAATGATAGTAATTATCTTACAGAGTTAATGGGAGAACTACATGAGAAGTCATGTGAAGTGTTTGATAAAGAACCTCACACATGGTAATATTGTTAAGTATTATCATCATTATTATCATCATCATTATTATTATAGTAGTAGTGGTGGTGGTAGTGGTGGTGGTGGTGGCGAGGAGGAATAGTTGTTGTTTAGTGATTTTACTGTTGTTTAATTAAATGCTTCTTTTTAAAAAATTATTTAGTTTTGGCTGCATTGGGTCTTTGTTGCTGCATGTGGGCTTTCTATAGTTGCAGCAAGCAGGGGCTACTCTTTGTTGCAGTGCACGTGCTTCTCATTGCGGTGGCTTCTCTTGTTTCAGAGCACTCGCTCTAGGCACATGGGGTTCAGTAGTTGCAGCATGCAGGTTCAGTAGTTGTGGCTTACAGGCTCTAGAGCACAGGCTTAGTAGTTGCAGTGCATGGGCTGTGGCTCCGCAGCATGTGGGATCTTCCTGGAGCAGGGCTCGAACCCGTGTCCCCTGCATTGGCAGGCAGATTCTTAACCACTGCACCACCAGGGAAGTCCCTAAATGCTTCTTAAAACAGATAACCTGTAAAGACTTATCTCATTGCTCTGGGGTAAAATCATTGGCTTGGTGAATTACTTATACCTCACTTAAACAGAGTCTTCAAAGTTGACATTATGGCCCCAAACCACTTTTCTGGCTATGATCCATATCCTCAGCTCCAAACACTGGATACTTCCTTATTTTGGGGTGTCTCTCTAATGTCATGAAGGCAGTAAGACTAGACACTCTGGTCATTTTTCATACTTTCACTGTACCTCAGTGATGTTTCTGTTCCTTCTAAGGTGACATTAGCTAAACTCAGCAGGTGTGAGATGAGTGGCCCTTAGTTTTTGCAATATTTTACTGTTACTCCCTCATGTTATATAGAGTTTAATGTTAGTCTTAGGAGGACATTTCTTGGAGTCTGGGTGCCAGTGGAGCTTAGAGTCAGGCTGTTGGTGGTCACAAGGACCCATGCTTTCTGGGGAGAGGAAGGGTGTTAGCCAGGTGTCCTGGGCAGCTTCCAAGTTTGGCTTAGTGAATTTTACCTCCTGAAATTCCCTCCTGTCCTTTCAATTGGATATGGTATTCCTCTTGGCTTCCTGTCCCAAACTGAGGTCCATGGGATTGTGGTGCGGCTGCAGAACAGCTGCTGCATTCCACCACCATGGTGCTGTGCATGGGTTCCAGTGGTGGATGAAGCAAGAGGCTTATGCACAGTTTGGACAAAGTATCAGCTTGCAAAATATTTGGGAACCCTCTGGGATGAAGGACTCTGGGCAGAACAGAGATGCTGTAGTGGTGATGTGCATTGATTCATTGCTATCTCCAGGAATGTCATGGGCCTTAGCAGTGTGGACATGAGCCCATGTGGTTACTTGTTCTGCCAGCCTAAGAGCCAGTGTGAGAGGAATGGCTGCATGGTGTTCACAGCAGGATGCAGTGATTGACAGGAGTGGGAAGCCCCAGGGGTGAATTTCAGCTGCTAGATATGGCCAGATGGGAGAGGCCTCCCATGTGTGCTGGGATGGGGATAGGGGCTTGTAGGATATCTAGCCCACTGAATTACCTTGCATTTCAGAATTTATATTTTTCGGTGGAATGCTAATGACCCATAACCGGGAGGAATGTGATAAACACAGTAATGACAACAATGAAATCCTACACACTGACAGTGAAATCAAAATACTTGCCTGGTGTGAGCCTCCCATGACTACATATAGGGAAGGAAAAAGAGAAAAGCAAAATATTTGAAATATCTAATTTTATGACAACAACCAGGGCTCTACTTTATCAAAAAAAAACAAAACAAAACCTAAAAATATCAGTTTCAAGTCATGGGAATAATAGAAAGAGTATATTTACTGTACCTTCTGGGAAATCTCAGACCTTGAAATTGTGCAGAGAACCTCCCCTCCCCCACTATTTCACACATTTCTGAGTCTAGCCTAGGATTTCAAGATGAATGCCCCAGAGGTTGTGGAAGAAATGATCCGGTGATTACTTGTCATTCATATGACCATGGAGACTGGGTTTGGGAAAACGGAACTAATTTGTTCCAATGAAGTCAGGCGATGACTTGAACTTGAACCACAAATATATGAAAAGTCCTGGAACTATACGTAGTTTCTCTCTTCTTTCAGCATCCTTTTCTTTTCCCCATAGCCCTCCTAGCTTCCTTTGTTTTCTCTGTTTGTGCCAACATTTCTTTTTTTCTATGCACTTTGTTTCACCCCAATCCCATTGTTGAGGAAGCTGAAAGCAGTGATTCAGGTAGATAGTGAACTAGAAAAGGCTCTGTTCTTCATTTCTAAATCAATCCTATAGAAATCACAGAAACCACAAGAGAGGTGGATTTTAGGAACTAACTTAAAATGGTTAGAAAGAAATCCCTGGGGAGATTGCCCTGGTGGCAGAAGCCCTGGGAAGAGGCAAAATGAGCACTGGAGAATACTTCAAATCTCTTCTTTCCTCTCTGCAGTGCTGCTTTGAGAGAATGCCTGCCCCATCCCTTCTCAATCAGTCAGTCCTGAGTCAACAGGAAAATTCAGGTCAGTGCCAAAAGCCTCATTGTTGAGAAAGGCTGCTGAGAGCAGATATTCTCTTCTTTAGCTCCACAAACCTTTAGGACTTAACCTAGGAGAACTACTGCCTCCCATGTCTACTCCCAAAAGCCCAATCACATGCCTCTTCCCCAGAGTTCTTTGTCTTACATTTTAAATATTTTGCTCCTTCCAGACTCTGGACCAACCACTGAAACACCTTGTCACACCTCAAGAATCCATAAAGGCTCTATCTCAGGCCACTTCTCCTTCCACTCAAATTAAATCACCAAAAGTAGACCTTGAAGTTTTGCATACTGGGGGATTTCTCTTCACCACTATTTTTGAGAGACTTCCCAGAGTGCAGCTGTAGTGTGAAAGTAGTTCATTTTTGGTATTATGCTAAGTCATCTGTGAGCCTGAGATTTTCCCTCCTTTTTCAATTGGTTGTAGAGATCTGCATCACCATGCAGGCCCAACAGTTGAGGGAGAGGAGTCCATGGGCCCCTGGGAGTGTTGAACCATTTGTTCATACACTTTACTTGCACCTTCTTGACCCTCTCAGGCCCAGTGTTGGATGTTCTGTTTCCTTTGTTCAATGGATTGCTGCTGCTTTCTCTTCACTAACTTGGTGGATCTGAAAATACGTAGGTCATGGCAAAAAGTTCGGGTCACATAGCCACTTGCTATCCTGTGGTCAGGCTCTCAGTCTCTACTAGGGCCCATAGCTGTTTATCAAAAGGTGGATAATGTCTGTTGCAGGGACATGATTTGTTTTAGAATTCTAGGAGTCTGCCCTGAATATCTCCTAGTGCAAATTGCTGGAGGCTCCATATAGCATCCTTAACCCAGTACCCTAACCACCTTAAATACCTCTAGCACTGTTGTCTCTGCTGGGTCATATGGCCCAACCTGCAAGCAAACCTGTTATGGAGCCTTTTGTGTTCTGGGGTGTACTCAAGACTAACACCCTTCTGAGTCACCTGATAAATGGATTAAAACATTATTCCCAAGTATGAGATATGCTACATTCCAATTTGAAAGAGGACTACCAAACACTGTGCCTCTTTCTTAGTGATGGAAGGTTCAAGATGCAGTAATTTGTACTTTACCGTAAAGAGGATATCTCAGCATGTCCCTTACCATTGCACCCCTAAAAGTTTTATTAATTAACTTCTATTAATGCTGAAGGCTGCTGAATTTATCTGAGGTTATCTCCAATCCTCTGGCTTACAGGTGTCTAATTATGGAATCTATATCCTGTTCACTAAATCTAATGTTAGCCCCATGGTGATTAAGGAAATACAAACAAAACAAAAATTTTCCCACCTATAATATTGGCAAAGTTTACAAAATGATTTAATGATTTACATTTCTTGAGTTTTCCAGGATTTGGGGACTTGTAACTCCTAAGCATTGATAATGAGAATATAAACTGGTACACTTCTATAGGCAGTATAGCAATATCTATATTTGATGTCTATGATATGTATACACAATTATATGTATATGTAATGTATATATTTATATAACTTAATAATAATAATACGTATATAATGTGTGTGTACATACATATAAAACATAACTATAAAACCTTTATAACTTCTGATCCAATGATCTCATTACTCTTTCTTTATCCTAAAGAAATGTAAGGGCAAAAAAAATGCATACAAAAGAACTTCCATTGTAGCACTGTATATAAGAGAGTAAAAAAAGGAGACAAACTGAATGTCTACTAATAAAGTCTTGCAAATAAATTATAATATATACATAATTTCATACAATGAAATATTATGCCACCACTGAAAATGATAATATACAGTTATTTGACATGCTGTACAGTAAAATAAAAAGCATTTTTTAAAAATCACTTCCTCAGGAAGTCATTCCTTCCTCCTTAGGCTAAGTTAAATTCCTTGCAATATGCATAGCACCCTGGACTTTCCATACGACAACATTAACTTCCCTTGAAAAGTCTTGTTGAATATCTATCTTCACACTTAGTAAGCTTTAGGACAGGGGTTGCTTATACCTGCATCTCAGTTCTTAGAACTGTGCATATTAGAGTCAATTAAATGGATGTGACTTTAATAGTATATTATATAGTATATATAAATATATAAAATATATTTATATTTATATAAAACATGTGTGCCTATTTGTGTATATGCATAGAGAGATGCTTAGAAGAGACGTTCACTAAAATATGAGCAAGGGTATCTCCGGTTTTAAGTAATTACTATTTTCTTTTTTATACTATTCTGTGATATATGAACCTTTAAAATTAGCACTAACCACTTTCCACAAAACAATTAAAATCATTTCATTCTCTTTTACAAAATTCTCAGTAAGTAGTTTTGATGCTATAAATGATAGTGCTTTTCTCATAATAAAATATATTTAGGGTGATCCAACATTTAGTACAATCCAACACATTTTCCTTTCTCTGCCACACATGTAGCGACTTGGTATCAGACCAAAACAATGACACCAGGAAATAATAAGTCCTGCTAAATCACTTCTCCTCTGTCACTGCCACAGCCAGCTTAGCTTAAGGGATTCTCTCAGTTGGCTGCTGAGCCAACAAGGGGGTGGGTAGACCACCATGTGTCCTTTATTGAAAGTACACTGTCTTTAAGATTCCAACAAAAATCCAAACCCAGAAGCCCTACCTCTTTCTCTCATCTGTTCTATACTCACACCCACAAAATAGAATTTAAGTAGCTATATCAGTCGGGACAAGAAAGATTATACTTCAGTGACAACTCCAAAATCCCAATGACTTAAAATGACAAAGGTTTATTTCTCTTTCTGACAACACATCTGTCATGTGTTGGCTAGAGCTCTTTGCATCAGTTCAAGAATGATGGAACAACTTCTCTCTGGAGTATTGCTTTCACCCATGGGAGATGGAATACTGCACCCAGCTCTTAAAAACCCTCCCCAGAAGTAACATTATTCTACTCATATTTTACTAGTTAAAATTTTCTATATGCTCAAAGGGAGAACCAGAAGTATTTGTTTTCTGCCAGTAACTGTCACAGTAGCATAGCCTCCTACACACTCAAGCTAATTTTAATTCACTACCTTATATCTAGGTCATGTTAATGATGCATTCATTAAAATAATTTTCTGAATGCTACTATATGGTTCAAGTCTACGCTATCTGCTAAGAATATAGGACTTGATAGATGCACAGTCTTTTAGTAATACTTGCTTCATCACATGTGATCAAAAAACTTCATACATCTTTTCAAAGAAGTTGAGAATACTAGATTATAAATAGAAGTTGTAAAATAAACTTAAAAGCCTCTGCTTTGTGTTTTTCTTTAAAGTGAAACTGCCAAGAGAATGGACCAAAGTATAGGGCAAAGAGGTCTGAGTCGGAATTACACATATTGAATGTAGAGAACAAAAAATGCCAAGTGCCAAAAAGTCCATTTCTGGCAGATGTGTGTAAGGGAGCAAAAGCTGTCCTGTCCTTTCTGGTGGCCCCCACATTCTCACTTGAGCTGAGAACCGGACTTTACAGCCATTGTACATCTGCTGCATCAAATGCAAAGGGTGGGGGACCATGTCCTCATTGGAGTCTGCAGGAACAAATGCTGAAAAAGGGCTCAACATTTCCTCCTGGCTCCAGATTAGGCCCATACCATAGACCGGGGGGTACCCTGTCTTGGTCATTGCTTTGGGCTGGAAGGTCCATTGCAAGGGTAGAGCAGACACATTTTCAGCCTGTGAAAATTCTGTTGTCCGGTGGAAACTTCTGCTAGGCCAATGAATAAATCCTTATGTGTGGCTGGGAGGCCACTTCCCCAAAAGGCTGGTACACATTTTCTGTTAGAAGTGTGATGGGTAGGAGGCTTGGGTAGCACTGTCTGTCCTAAGAAGGTTATGGTTTTGTCATAGATGTAATGAGCTACGGTGAGTCAATTTACAGTTTATTCATATACTTGATTACGTGCCAGTTGTACCTGATATTCATATATCCTGTGAAAAATTGTGGTGGAAGCTGTGTAGCACAGGTGGGGGGATCTAACCCCAGTTTTTGTCCTCAATTCACTCAGTAGGCAATGCTGCTCCCTTTGTCAACATCAGAAGCCTTGTTTCCAAATTCACAAATGGTTGCATAGCTTAATGACTTGATGAGTATGGACTGTCATTTCTTAAGAACAAAACGTTCTCTCTTTCAAACTACGTGAGAATGAACTGCCGATGGCTGCTCTGGGATTTTTAATGGGAATAGTAAGCCCTGTAATTACTATTCTGGACCACTGTCACCCACCCTCTCTTTTGCCAAGTTGAGTAAAGGTCACCTAATTTTTCATCATCAAAACACGAAGTGTCCTAAAAAAGTGGAAATCGTTGCTAAATGAAAACCAGTTAAAAAGCGCAGGCCAAAAATTGTTGGCAACCTTCATGCTGAATTATGCAGTTTGCACGTTGCAGGCAGCCTGTGGGTCCTGAGGCTGTCACAAATAACAGGGGAATGTGACTCTTTCTCCCAACAGAAAGGGCCTCTGCCCAGTAGTCTGGGTCCTGGGCCATTGCTGCACCTTCTGCCGTTCCCAGTGAAAGCGCTCCATTTCACCCACAGGTGGAACTGTTATGATGTGGAGAATGCATATTCACTAAATTAGTTTTTCTAAGCATGGAACAGCCTAGCCCTTCACAGGTCCGCGAGCTATGTCTTTATTTCTCACGATTCACAATGGTGAAGGCTGTTCTCATCAGTGTCAGTGCCCCGTGCTCTTCCAGCTCTCCTGGGTACCCAGTGTGTACGTGGTACCCAGGCTTCCCAGCAGAGCCTCCCGGCAGTACTCACACTCTGTTCCCTTCCATCTCTTCTTCCACTTCTGGTGCCCAGACCCTGGTCTTAGAGCTAAGAGACCTGCCCTGTTGTGATGAATTAGGTCTTCATCATGCATTAGGCATTAATCCAAACTGGTAGCTCAAAGTGAGTAACGGTTTACTCAAATGATATATTTGTATTATGACAAAGTTCTTTAATATTTAATCCAAAAGAATGACAAAGAGTGGGAATTCTAGGACAAAGGATGTGGGGACTTTTAGCCTTGGGATTGGTGGCAGTTTGAGGACCCTTCCAATCAAACCACAAGGGTGGCTGCTCTTCTCACCTAACTTTTAGGTTGGCACTGCACATAGGTGAGGTTGATGAAAAAGAACAGTGCTGTTGTTCTTGGGTGTACGTGTCCCTATCATGAGCATGCTTGCTCAGGAGAAATGCTTTGCTTTATTTAGTTGTTTCATGTACCATATTACATACTGTCTCAGAGTAGCCACTGGGGTTGTACTACAGATCTTTCCCTGCACTGACTACTGTGAAAGAGGTATTCGAATTTTACATAGCTTAAGGAGGGAATTAGACAGTTTCTAAACCACGCGGGCCTAGGGAACCACTGTAATGTTTTGTTTTCTGTGGGCCTCCCTACAAATTTCACTTTGGTCTATAATGCCTGGCTCAAGAAACCTGGCTCAGGAACATCCTGCCCTGATATTTCCTTTCTATTATATGTGGGGGATTCTACTGCCTGCCTGCTTCCTTCCCTCCCTTCCTCTTTCCCTTCCTTTCTTCCTTCCTTCCTTCCTTTCTTTACTGCATAGTCTTGGGACCAATTTAATATGAGGATCAAAATCAACATGTGGCAATGTAAAAAAAACAAAATAGAACCAAAAAACCTTCCAAATTCATTGAATGCAAATTTTCAGATTACAAAGTTTTATTATAGAATGACATCAACAATGTAAAAAACTATGTAGATCAAAAATTCTGAAATATCAGTAAAGCTTATCATTGGGTGATTTAGATCTTCTTTATATTAATCTTTATTTCCACACAGTCCAGAATAGGTTTAAGTTAAAACAGAAAACACATGTTGCTTAAAAATAAAAAGCATTGATTCTGGAGTTAATGAGAGCTTTGTTCAAGTCCTAGGTCCACTGAAAATGGATTTTAAATGTAAAACAGTTGATTTCAATGAGACTATTCTGAGACTCAAGTGAGACAAAAGGTGCAGAGACAAAAGCTCTGTAAAAAAAATATATATATATAAAGGGATTATAAGCAGTCTCTCAAACATCCCCGGGGCACATGGCAGCAAAGCCAGAAGTGAGTCCTGTGCTTAACTACCTGCCCCTGGATCAGTAGCACCTGGTGGGTACTGGTTCTCAGAGCAAAGCAGGAGTCTAGTTGCTAGAACTAAACTGTAAGGTCAGAGCAGGAAATGCAAGGTTTATGTAGGGCTGAATTTCTTGAGCTCACTTACTCTCTCCCTACCCTTGACAAGGCTGGCTCCAGAAAAGGGACCCAGACTGAGACTGCAAAAGTGATTTCTCAGCAATGAGACTGGAGAATTGTGGAAAAAAGGCAACCAGTAGATTATTATAAAATTTATAAATTTTCTTTTTAAATAATGAGATGTTACAGACAGTTTCCAATGATGTTTTTTAGCTTAACAGGACTCTTATGGGCAATTTCAATACTTATATTTTAGGACATAAACCTGCCTTTAGTTTGTATGATAATGAGCCATGCTATGACAAATGTACCTTGGCAGTCCTCTTAGACAGTGGAATCCCAGTGGCAAGTACCAGCAGGAGCAGCAGGTGTACAAATGATCCAGGGATCAAGCAAAGCAAGTGATCCATCTGGCAGTTTCTCATCATCTTTCTAGAAAAACAAAATTACTGATGAGAGGGGGTGTGGAGTATGAGGGTCAGGGAAAGAAAAACAAGCTGTAGGGCTATGATCCATGAAGCAGGATTGCCTAAAAGCCCAGCTTGAGAAGCAGTGCAGTATTCTGGACACAGTAAGGAAAGCAAGCAGTCCATCCATTGGTTCAGCTTGCTCCCCCACGTGCTTTAGTGATGCCATTAGCAGCAGTAATACCAAACTCAAGCCTAAGAGCACTTTTATTTCCCTTTCCCTCCTTTCCATGGGAGTATGTGTCTTCAGCCTCATTTGGCTTTAAAGTACTGGGAGCTGTTCAAACTGTTCCAAGCAAAGAAGGTTTTCTTGTAAGACTTCAACAAAGAACTCCTGAGAAGCTAAGAAGAGGAACTGCGGTAGAGTAAGGCTTTATAGGTAATCTAATCAGTACTAAGACAAACCGGTCTCGCAATTCATCATGACATCCATATTTCTTTCTACGCCTATTTATTTCTATACTCTGATCTCTCATTATACTTGCATTGCTTATTCACAGCTTTTGGGTCCTCAAATTTCAGCTTACACATGGTTCTGTCTTATCCTAGCCACCTGGGATGTGGGTAGAACAGATGTGCTTGAAAGGGATGTGACCAGTATAGTCAATAACTACTACTCGCTTTGTTCATTAAAAATTGCAACCTACATGGGGAAATTGTTAGAGTCAGGAGAGTATAGACTCCATAAGGCCAAGAACCATTCCATCTTGTTCATCATGGTATCCACAGTACCTATAACAACATCCAGCATATAACAGCTCAATGATTAAATGAAGAATTTCAGAAAGCATTTCATGCTCATCCCTGTATACAGAGTATTGTGTTTCGTAGTAGAGGAAAAGGATAAAAGATAATTTTAAGAATTAGAATCCCTGACTTTGAGGAGTTCTAATCTAATTGAAAAAAATATGTCATGCAGATACAAAATCATACAGATATAATGGGTTTATCAGTAATGGTCCTAAGAAAAGTAAATGGCATACTTGATGGGACAATTTTAGAAACTTTAATTAAGAGATTATTTTTTAAAAAGTTAAGGGAAACAAACAAGGGATGGTGTTATCACTGGAGAGGTAGCAGGAATCAGAATGTCACCATCCCTAGGTCTGAAGACACAAAAGGAGGGAGAAGTTACTAGAGTGGTAAGAATAAGCTGTGATTGTGCAAGAGGGCTGCTGGACAGGAGCTGTGGCCTTTGGTAGAGGTAGTTGGGGAGATGGGGAAAAAAAAAAAAACCTTGCCTTAATTCACCTCCAACCTCTGATTTCTTACTTGTGCCTCCCACTGACTGACTCCCGACCTGAAGACAAAAGGCAGGGGAGCTCACGGCAGAATATAAAGTTACTCTTCCGGGGCATAATACAGGGCAGAGAAGGATGAAGAATATATCATATGAGGAAAATAGTAAATATCTAGCAAAGGGGGATAATATGTTATTCTTTTGGTGTTCTGAGACTCAATTTCCAATGTTGGGGATGGGGTTCCCCTCACACCAAAAAGCATTTCTCAGAAACCAGCACAGTGTCTGAGAATTCAACTCAATTCTGACACTCTCTACCCAGAGATAATAACCCAGATTCCACAGGTCCAGTCACACAAGACTGTCCTCTGCGGGCACCCTTCACCCCCCCATCCCCCCCACCATCCAACTTCAGATACCAGTCACAAGCCCATGTGGTGACCTGTGCTTCTGATCAACTGGCTACAGAGTGGAGGTGCCAACAACCCCCTCCAACTTAGGATGCCAATTGCAAGTCCAAGTTGTGACCTATACTTCCGACCAACTGGCTATAAATCAGAAGTTCCCATGACCTCCTCCTTGGGTTCAATTAATTTGGTACAGTGGCTCACAGAACTCAGAAAATATTTTACTTACTAGATTAATGACTTATGATAAAAGGATGTAACTCAGAAACAGCCAGATGAAAGAGATGCACAGGGCAAGGTATGGGGAAGGGGGCAGAGCTTCCATGCCCTCTCCAGGTGAGCCACTCTTCTCAAATCTCCACATGTGCACTAACCTGGAAGTTCTCTGGATCCTATCATTTTGTGTTTTTATGGAGGCTTCATTACATAGGCATGATTGATTAAGTCATTGGCCACTGGTGATTGATTCAATCTGCAGCCCCCCTTTTCTCCTTGGAGGTCAGCTGGTTGGACTGAAAGTTTTAACTCTCTAACCAAGTGGTTTGCTCCATTGGCAAGCAGCCCCCGTCCCTGGGTGCTTTCCAAAAGTCACCTCATTAGCATAAAAAAAATCTTTATCACTTTCAACGTTTAGCAAATTCCAAGAATTTGGGGAGCTGGAAACCTGAGACTGTGGAAGAAGACCAAGTACACAGGGGAAATATATTTTGGTCATCTGGTACTTCTCATAAATTCTTATAAATCACAATATTCTTATAATCACAATATTGCAATTATTAATGTGATTTTTATCTTTTCACTTTATTGAACGTGGTTAATTCCTTTTCCAGCCAGAAGCAGACTGTTAAAGCAGAGAAGCAAATAGAAGTAGGCCATCCTTCTGCTGTCAGTCTCAAGGCTGATTCTTAGCCATGGGGAATGTATAATCTTGAGAGTCAGGTTTTGAGAACAAAGAAGTTCTCAATTTCAAAAGTTACCTGTATAGTTAAAAAATGAATCTTAGAAGCTGGAATGCTGATTTTTGCCATTATCAATAATATAGAGAGGAAGGAAAATTTTTTCCAGTAGAGGCTGGCAAGAGAAGAGAGAGGAAGAAGCAAGAGTCAGAATTCTCACTTGTTAAATCACTCCCTGCATGGCTGAACCATAATGGAGGACACTGTGGGGAAAACATTCAAATAAATTTGGGGGGACATCTCAGAGTTTGACAGAGGGAGGATGGCTTAGTTTTTACACTTCCCAGGGTACAGGCAGAGAGTATTTTGTAAGCCCTGTGGCAAAGAGCTGTATTTAGCATAATAGTACAGAGAAAAATGATGGCGCCCAGATAGTGGCTCAGAAATGTGTGAGAAAAGTGTCCAAGTGGGTAAACCAGAGGACAGCTTCAAAGGGCTCTGTACAATTAAGCATAGTGTAGGGAAGTCTGCTGCAATTCCTAGGCCTTTAAAGGTATCCCCCAAATTACAAGAGGCTGAGGGTGGAATGAGTGAGTGGGCCACCATGAGAGGAACCTTATTATCCAAGGCTGTGGTCAGAACTGCAGAGCCTAGCATCATGCTCTAAAAGTTAGATTCAACCAGTTGCACCTCAGGAAATACCAGCACAAGAGGCCCAGATTCAAGACATCAACCAACTAACATCAGAGACCAGTGAAGGACACAGAGGAGAACATAATGATATGAGCCCATCTCTCAATCTCTGTGAGATCATATAAACCTTCTTATGTGTGTGTGTATATGTGTGTGTATGTTTTCACGATACATATATATCACGACCAGTAGAGTGGGGACTGGAAAGAAAACACTACTTTCTCCTTGACAACCTGAGTTAACCAGAAAAATATTTTTTAAGAAGATCCTAAATTTCCTTTAGTGGGAAAGTTTAAAACTGTACCTCCACCAGTATTTTTCTTCTCTGGAGAAACAGAGAGAGATTTGATAAATATTTAGAAAGTAAAAATAATTGATTAGATTGGGATGATGGAGAAGATAGAGGTTAATATTTCTAACTAGCTTCATGATTGGTTGGATGGTGGAAGGACCAAAAGAGAGAATATAGAAGAAGTAGCATATTTAGGTAGGACGATGATGAGTTCAAACACAGACACATTGAGATTGACTGTCTGTGGGATATCCAGACATCCAGATGGATATTAAGGCTTAAAGCAAAGGTCTAGGCTGTGATTATAGACATGATAGTAGTTAAATAGCTATACTGCATAGTTGCCATCAAAGAGTACTTGTTTTGTGGCAAACCTCATGTGAAGCGCTTTGCAAATGTTGACCCAGCTGATCACTACCAATAAAATAGTTACATTCAGGTTCAGAGGGGTCCAATCTCCTACATAAAGTCAAACAGCTATTAAATAGTATAGCTTAAGCCTAAAGTCCACTTTTATTACAAACTCATGTTTTATGTAATACCTCCAGCCCTGAGAAACCACTAAGAGCAGATGTGAGGAATGAGGGGACTGGTGGGACAAGGGTAAATACCTGTGAAGTATCAGCATTTAAGGTGTGGGGACAGGAATAGGTGGCAATGAAGGAGTCAAGAGGAAAAAAAGTCAAAAAACCAAAGAAGAACCAGAAAAGTATACACCAAGATAATAGCCTTTTTCAAATCAGAGGTCAGAATCAAGGTTGTCAAATTCAATAAAGAGAAACTGGGCAAGCCCAGCAGCAACAGATCCTAAGATAGAGATGGTGCATCCTAGATTGAGCTTGAGAATGACTAGAGAACACAAGCAACCTACATGAGCAAGAATCCCAGACCTTCACTTTTTTACTTACCATGGGTATACCAGTGCCCCTCTCAGCTCCCGCCTATGGCTGAAGGAGGAGGAGGAAAAAGCCTGAGCTTGGTTAATGGATGGATGACTTGAAACAGGGGTAAAAAACAAAGCTCGATGATGGCTGCACTATAGCTTCACCTGGGTGTGGTTTGAGAGACAGTGGCAAGGAAATCTGCTCAAGAGAGTGAGCTATAGATGATGCAGTTGGTGGAAGGAAATGTGTTCCTAAGTTAGAATATGTATGGACTAATCAGCAGTGGTGAATAGCCTGATCAGCTAGCTGCTCTGGGACCTGAAAGGAGAAAGACTGGAACATCAAAACAAGGAGGCTTGAGGTAGAGGCATATGGATGGAAATATGAGAGTGAACACAAGTGAGAAGATCACTGTATCATGTGTTAACACCCACCAGAAAGCTTCCATAATGGAAGAGGCTCTAAATAATGAAGTAGACAAAACTATTTGGCCAGCTAATATTAGACAGATTTTGCTAGTTGCCTCCCTAGTGCTGGCATGATGAGCACACAAACCAAGTGTCCATGGTAGCAAAGATGAAGGCAACACTTGAATCAATGTGAACACCCACTTACAAAGCCAATTTAGTTATATCTGCCTCTAAACTCCCACCTTGCCAGCAACATAGACCAATACTGAGACCTCAAAATGTCCCTATATCTTGAAGAAACCAACCAGCCACTTTAAGGCAGTCTGGCACCAGAATAATAGACAGTTTCACGTAGTAGGCCAGGAACAAGACCATCAAATTCAGCAGAAAAATCAGGCTCCTTCTGTCCTAAAAGGGCCAGCAGGAATAGACATCTATTCTAGGTCTGAGTTTGGTTGGCTCAACAAATACCACTATGTGGGACTTATACAATGCCTGGTCCTCAGGCATGGAATCCCACACAATATCCCATCTGATCAAGGAATACACCTTCCACTGAAGGAGGGGTTGATATGGGCCTGTGACCACAGTTCTACCGGTCTTTTCACATACTGCACCACCTAGAAACTGCCAGCCTGATAGAGCAGTGGAATGGCCTACTAAAGATGTTGCTGATGGGCCAGATCAGACCTAATACCCTGAGAGATGGGGTATCATTCTTCACGATGCAGAATATTCACTAAATCAGAGTCTTTTATATGGTGCTTTTCCTCCAGTAGGAAGTATACATGGGTCTATGAATCACTTACCATCACCTAATAAGCCACCTTGTGCTTCCTACCCCTGTAACCCTGGGCTCTGCAGGACCAAATGTTTTGGTCTCCAAAGGAGGTTCAAACTACAGCCGCTATGTAGATGCTTTGGGATCCTTGTGTTCAGAGACCAGGAAGCAAGAAGAGGAATCACCATCTTGTTAGGGATAACTGGTCCCAAACAGCAAGAGAAAGTAGGGTTGTTGTTACACAATGGGGACAGGGAGGAATGAAATATGTGTGAAGCTCAGGTGACCCAGTTGGGTGCCTTCTGGTACTCCTATGCTCAACTGCAACTGTGATTAGACGAGTGCAGTAATGCAGTCTGAGGAAGATATGGTACCAGAGGATCAGACCCCTCAGAAATGAAGGATTTGGTCATGCCACCAAGAAAGCAGAGGTGGCAGTTGAGAGTAAGGGGAATTTGAATGGAGAGTGGAAGAGGGAAACAAGTGCCAGTTGCAGCCCCAAGACTAACTGCAGCAGTGGGGGCTTTAGTTTGTTCTGCTGACCTCTCTCTTCTGAGTTTCCTCTCAGAACCCTGAAGGAGCTGCTGCTCCCCATGTATGTATAGAGAAGTGGATCTGGATGGCACAGGGTGTGGATTGTAGCAGACATGGAGATAAGCTGCCCAGATCCTCCTTAGAGAAAGCACCACCAGCTTCCAGGAGTATGGTAGCTGATAGCTTCCAGCTCTTAACTTCTTTAGGATCTGCCTAAGTCTTGAGCGAAGGACAAAATAGTCACCCAGACAATGACCGAACAAGTTCGTAGTACAAGGGCTTAGCCTTTTCTGTCCAAAGTGGCACTTCTCTAATGGTCAATCTTTGCTCTAGGTCTCTCTGTTGGGCTGGCAGAGACTTTTGTCAGGTTTGTATTGCGGTCTGACAATTTCCTCACCCAATGCTGCCTCCTTCTTTTACTTTCGTAAGTGTTACTTCCCCTTAAACCTTCTTTACTCCTAGCTCTGCTCAATGGCTGCTTCCCAGAGAACTCAGCAGACAAGAAGGGAGGTGGCCTCTCTTCGGCCTCCTTGCTTAAGCACCCATTAGACATTTGCCTGGAGGTCTGAGCTCTCTCTCAATCTGAATTCTTCTCGTGACTGAGTTTGTAACACAGGTCTACAATCTTCCTGGAGAAATGGACTCACACTTGCCAAGGTAAGTCCAAACCTCACACTTGCCAAGATAAAGTCCCAAGGTCTAAACTGGGGAAGTAGCAGGAAGCTACTTGGTCCTGAGGACCCACCTTTGTTTTCCAAGTGAGGGTAACCTGGGAACCTTGTCCTGTAGGAGTTATTGGGCACTTACTTCCAGTTTTAGAGCTGATACTTTGATCACCATGTGTTTTATGTTTATTATCAACTGATTTAAGGGCTGAGGGAATAAATTAACTGGTATTCCAAACCTCTAACAACAGATGAGTAAAATACTTGTCTCAGCTTTTCTGTGGTGTGTTATATCTTAGGAACTTTAGATTAGCTTGGATGAGTTTGGATCAAAAGGCCTTTTAATTATTCAAGAGCAGTTAGCTTTTGGATCACTAGTGAGAGGTGTCTCATCTGCACCGTTTCATGCTTAGCCCTGGGATTCCTTAGTGTTCTTGTTTTCTCTCTCTGTCCATTTTCCCTCTTTCTCAGCTAACCAGGAGAAACTCCCAGTGAGATAAAGTGTTAGCATGTTCTTTTCTAGTTTTCTTTTCTGCTCAGAAGGCCAGAAGCAATAGTCTTTCACTCTCATTCTCACTTTTATTTTCTCTTGAACAAAAATGTCTGCCCTCTTTGTATCAATTTCCAATTTATGTAGAAACTTTCTCTGTTATGCTTTCTCTAAAGTGATTCATACATCATCCAGAATGAAATAGTTTGAATACACTTAAAAATTAATTTTGAGAAGACTGCTCTGGGGACTTCCGGGTAAGATGGCGGAAGAGTAAGACGCGGAGATCACCTTCCTCCCCACGGATACACCAGAAATACAGCTACACGTGGAACAACTCCTACAGAACACCTACTGAACGCTGGCAGAAGACCCCAGACCTCCCAAAAGGCAAGAAACTCCCCACATACCTGGGTAGGGCAAAGCGGAGAGATTCCCGCACAGAGGATCGGTGCCGACCGGCACTCACCAGCCCGAGAGGCTTGTCTGCTCGCCCGCCGGGGCGGGCGGCGCTGGAAGCTGAGGCTCGGGCTTCGGTCAGAGCGCAGGGAGAGGACTGGGGCTGGCGGCGAGAACTCAGCCTGAAGGGGGCTAATGTGCCACAGCTAGCCGGAAGGGAGTCCAGGAAAACTCTGGAGCTGCCGAAGAGGCAAGAGACTTTTTCTTCCCTCTTGGTTTCCTGGTGCGCGAGGACAGGGGATTAAGAGCGCTGCTTAAAGGGGCTCCACAGACGGGCGCGAGTCACGACTGAAAGCGCGGAGCCCAGTGACGGGCGTGGGACGCTGGGGCTGCTCCTGCCGCCGCCAAGAAGCCTGTGTGCGAGCGCAGGTCACTGTCCACACCGCCCTTCCGGGAGCCTGTGCAGCCCGACACTGCCGGGGTCCCGGGATCCAGGGGCGGCTTCCCTGGGAGAACGCACGGCGCGCCTCGGGCTGGTGCAACGTCACGCCGACCTCTGCCGCTGCAGGCTCGCCCCGCACTCCGTGCCCCTCCCTCCCGCCCGGCCTGAGTGAGCCAGAGTCCCCGAAGAGGCTGCTCCTTTAACCCTGTCCTGTCTGAGCGAAGAACAGACGCCCTCCGGCGACCCACACGCAGAGGCGGGGCCAAATCCAAAGCTGAGACCCAGGAGCTGTGAGAACAAAGAAGAGAAAGGGAAACCACTCCCAGCAGCCTCAGAAGCAGCGGATTAAAGCTCCATAATCAACTTGATGTACCCTGCATCTGTGGAATACATGAATAGACAACAAATCATCCCAAATTGAGGAGCCAGGAGTCAGTGCTGTGCCTCTGAGGTGGGAGAGCCAACCTCAGGACACTGGTCCACAAGAGACCTCCCAGCTCCACATAATATCAAACGGCGAAAATCTTCCAGAGATCTCCATCTCAACACCAGCACCCAGCTTCACTCAACGACCAGCAAGCTACAGTGCTGGACACCCTATGCCAAACAACGAGCAAGACAGGAACACAACGCCACCCATTAGCAGAGAGGTGGCCTAAAATCATAAAAAGTCCGCAGACACCCCAAAACACACCACCAGACGTGGACCTGCCCACCAGAAAGACAAGATCCAGCCTCATCCGCCAGAACACAGGCACTAGTCCCCTCCACCAGGAAGCCTACACAACCCACTAAACCAACCTTAGCCACTAGGGACAGACACCAAAAACAACGGGAACTACGAACCTGCAGCCTGCAAAAAGGAGACCCCAAACACAGTAACATAAGCAAAATGAGAAGACAGAAAAACACACAGCAGGAGAAGGAGCAAGATAAAAACCCACCAGACCTAACAAATGAAGAGGTAATAGGCAGTCTACCTGAAAAAGAATTCAGAATAATGATGGTAAAGATGATCCAAGATTCTATTTCCCAGATCCAAAATCTTGGAAATAGAATAGACAAAATGCAAGAAACAGTTAACAAGGACCTAGAAGAACTAAAGATGAATCAAGCATCGATTAAAAACACAATAAATGAAATAAAAAATACTCTAGATGGGATCAATAGCAGAATAACTGAGGCAGAAGAACGGATAAGTGAGGTGGAAGATAAAATAGTGGAAATAACTGCTGCAGAGCAAAATAAAGAAAAAAGAATGAAAAGAACAGAGAACAGTCTCAGAGACCTCTGGGACAACATTAAACGCACCAACATTCGAATTATAGGGGTTCCAGAAGAAGAAGAGAAAAAGAAAGGGACTGAGAAAATATTTGAAGAGATTATAGTTGAAAACTTCCCTAATATGGGAAAGGAAATAGTTAATCAAGTCCAGGAGGCACAGAGAGTCCCATACAGAATAAATCCAAGGAGAAATACGCCAAGACACATATTAATCAAACTGTCAAAAATTAAACACAAAGAAATCATATTAAAAGCAGCAAGGCAAAAACAACAAGTAACACACAAGGGAATCCCCATCAGGATAACAGCTGATCTCTCAGCAGAAACTCTACAAGCCAGAAGGGAGTGGCAGGACATAATTAAAGTGATGAAGGAGAAAAACCTGCAACCAAGATTACTCTACCCAGCAAGGATCTCATTCAGATTTGATGGAGAAATTAAAACATTTACAGACAAGCAAAAGCTGACAGAGTTCAGCACCACCAAACCAGCTTTACAACAAATGCTAAAGGAACTTCTCTAGGCAAGAAACACAACAGAAGGAAAAGACCTACAATAACGAACCCAAAACAATTAAGAAAATGGGAATAGGAACATACATATCAATAATTACCTTAAATGTAAATGGACTAAATGCTCCCACCAAAAGACACAGAGTGGCTGAATGGATACAAAAACAAGACCCATATATATGCTGTCTACAAGAGACCCACTTCAGACCTAGAGACACATACAGACTGAAAGTAAGGGGATGGAAAAAGATATTCCATGCAAATGGAAACCAAAAGAAAGCTGGAGTAGCAATTCTCATATCAGACAAAATAGACTTTAAAATAAAGACTACTAGAAGAGACAAAGAAGGACACTACATAATGATCAAGGGGTCGATCCAAGAAGAAGATATAACAATTGTAAATATTTATGCACCCAACATAGGAGCACCTCAATACATAAGGCAAATACTAACAGCCATAAAAGGGGAAATCGACAGTAACACAATCATAGTAGGGGACGTTAACACCCCACTTTCACCAATGGACAGATCATCCAAAATGAAAATAAACAAGGAAACACAAGCTTTAAATGATACATTAAACAAGATGGACTTAAATGATATTTATAGGACATTCCATCCAAAAACAACAGAATACACATTTTTCTCAAGTGCTCATGGAACATTCTCCAGGATAGATCATATCTTGGGTCACAAATCAAGCCTTGGTAAATTTAAGAAAATTGAAATTGTATCAAGTATCTTTTCCGACCACAATGCTATAAGACTAGATATCAATTACAGGGAAAGAGCTGTAAAAAATACAAACACATGGAGGCTAAACAATACACTACTTAATAATGAAGTGATCACTGAAGAAATCAAAGAGGAAATTAAAAAATACCTAGAAACAAATGACAATGGAGACACGACGACCCAAAACCTATGGGATGCAGCAAAAGCAATTCTAAGAGGGAAGTTTATAGCAATACAATCCCACCTTAAGAAACAGGAAACATCTTGAGTAAACAACCTGACCCTGCACCTAAAGCAATTAGAGAAAGAAGAACAAAAAGCCCCCAAAGTTAGCAGAAGGAAAGAAATCATAAAGATCAGAAATAAATGAAAAAGAAATGAAGGAAACGATAGCAAAGATCAATAAAACTAAAAGCTGGTTCTTTGAGAAGATAAACAAAATTGATAAACCATTAGCCAGACTCATCAAGAAAAAAAGGGAGAAGACTCAAATCAATAGAATTAGAAATGAAAAAGGAGAAGTAACAACTGACACTGCAGAAATACAAAAGATCATGAGAGATTACTATAAGCAACTCTATGCCAATAAAATGGACAACCTGGAAGAAATGGACAAATCCTTAGAAATGCACAACCTGCCAAGACTGAATCAGGAAGAAATAGAAAATATGAACAGACCAATCACAAGCACTGAAATTGAAACTGTGATAAAAAATCTTCCAACAAACAAAAGCCCAGGACCAGATGGCTTCACAGGTGAATTCTATCAAGCATTTAGAGAAGAGCTAACACCTATCCTTCTCAAACTCTTCCAAAATATAGCAGAGGGAGGAACACTCCCAAACTCATTCTACGAGGCCACCATCACCTTGATACCAAAACCAGACAAGGATGTCACAAAGAAAGAAAACTACAGGCCAATATCACTGATGAGCATAGATGCAAAAATCAACAAAATACTAGCAAACAGAATCCAACAGCACATTAAAAGGATCATACACCATGATCAAGTGGGGTTTATTCCAGGAATGCAAGGATTCTTCAATATACGCAAATCAATCAACGTGATACACCATATTAACAAATTGAAGGAGAAAAACCATATGATCATCTCAATAGATGCAGAGAAAGCTTTCAACAAAATTCAACACCCATTTATGATAAAAAACCCTGCAGAAAGTAGGCATAGAGGGAACTTTCCTCAACATAATAAAGGCCATATATGACAAACCCACAGCCAGCATTGTCCTCAATGGTGAAAAACTGAAACCATTTCCACTATGATCAGGAACAAGACAAGGTTGCCCATGCTCACCACTCTTATTCAACATAGTTTTGGAAGTTTTAGCCACAGCAATCAGAGAAGAAAAGGAAATAAAAGGAATCCAAATCGGAAAAGAAGAAGTAAAGCTGTCACTGTTTGCAGATGACATGATACTATACATAGAGAATCCTAAAGATGCTACCATAAAACTACTAGAGCTAATCAATGAATTTGGTAAAGTTGCAGGATACAAAATTAATGCACAGAAATCTCTGGCATTCCTATATACTAATGATGAAAAATCTGAAAGTGAAATCAAGGAAACACTCCCATTTACCATTGCAACAAAAAGAATAAAATATCTAGGAATAAACCTACCTAAGGAGACAAAAGACCTGTATGCAGAAAATTATAAGACACTGATGAAAGAAATTAAAGATGATACAAATAGATGGAGAGATGTACCATGTTCTTGGATTGGAAGAATCAACATTGTGAAAATGACTCTACTACCCAAAGCAATCTACAGATTCAATGCAATCCCTATCAAACTACCACTGGCATTTTTCACAGAACTAGAACAAAAAATGTCACAATTTGTATGGAAACACAAAAGACCCCGAATAGCCAAAGCAATCTTGAGAACGAAAAATGGAGCTGGAGGAATCAGGCTCCCTGACTTCAGACTATACTACAAAGCTACAGTAATCAAGACAGTATGGTACTGGCACAAAAACAGAAAGATAGGTCAATGGAACAGGATAGAAAGCCCAGAGATAAACCCACGGACATATGGTCACCTTATCTTTGATAAAGGAGGCAGGAATGTACAGTGGAGAAAGGACAGTCTCTTCAATAAGTGGTGCTGGGAAAACTGGATAGGGACATGTAAAAGTATGAGATTAGATCACTCCCTAACACCATACACAAAAATAAGCTCAAAATGGATTAAAGACCTAAATGTAAGGCCAGACACTATCAAACTCTTAGAGGAAAACATAGGCAGAACACTCTATGACATAAATCACAGCAAGATCCTTTTTGACCCCCTCCTAGAGAAATGGAAATAAAGACAAAAATAAACACATGGGACCTAATGAAACTTAAAAGCTTTTGCACAGCAAAGGAAACCATAAACAAGACCAAAAGACAACCCTCAGAATGGGAGAAAATATTTGCAAATGAAGCAACTGACAAAGGATTAATCTCCAAAATTTATAAGCAGCTCATGCAGCTCAATAACAAAAAAACAAACAGCCCAATCCATAAATGGGCAGAAGACCTAAATAGACATTTCTCCACAGAAGATATACAGACTGCCAACAAACACATGAAAGGATGCTCAACATCTTTACTCATTAGAGAAATGCAAATCAAAACTACAATGAGATATCATCTCACACCAGTCAGAATGGCCATCATCAAAAAATCTAGAAACAATAAATACTGGAGAGGTTGTGGAAAAAAGGGAACACTCTTGCACTGCTGGTGGGAATGTGAATTGGTACAGCCACTATGGAGAACGGTATGGAGGTTCCTTAAAAAACTACAAATAGAACTACCATATGACCCAGCAATCCCACTACTGGGCATATACCCTGAGAAAACCATAATACAAAAAGAGACATGTACCAAAATGTTCATAGCAGCCCTATTTACAATAGCCCAGAGATGGAAACAACCTAAGTGTCCATCATTGGATGAATGGGTAAAGAAGATGTGGCACATATATACAATGGAATATTACTCAGCCATAAAAAGAAACGAAATTGAGCTATTTGTAATGAGGTGGATGGACCTAGAGTCAGTCATACAGAGTGAAGTAAGTCAGAAAGAGAAAGACAAATACTGTATGCTGACACATATATATGGAATTTAAGAAAAAAAATGTCATGAAGAACATAGGGGTAAGACAGGAATAAAGACACAGACCTACTAGAGAATGGACTTGAGGATATGGGGAGCGGGAAGGGTAAGCTGTGACAAAGTGAAAGAGCGGCATGGACATATATACACTACCAAACGTAAGGTAGATAGCTAGTGGGAAGCAGCCGCATAGCACAGGGAGATCAGCTTGGTGCTTTGTGACCGCCTGGAGGGGTGGGATAGGGAGGGTGGGAGGGAGACGGAAAAGGGAGGGGATATGGGAACATATGTATATGTATAACTGATTAAGTTTGTTATAAAGCAAAATAAATAAATTAATTAATTAAAAAAAATTAATTTTGAGCACAGATTTAAAGTGGTTTCATGAACATATGGAAACTTGTGAAGAGATACTTGAAAAGTCCAAAATTCATTAGTTTACCCTCCCTCAAAGATCTTCATTATCCATACACTTGATTCACCATATGCAAAACTTCTCTCTCCTTCCTTCAGATCCTCTCTCCATAGTCAACAGCAAATTCCTCCTTGGCTCTTCTGAAACATATGGTGGGGGAGGGTGAGGAGGAGGGAGAGAAAGAGCTTTGCTTCTGCATTCCAACCATCTGAGGAGCTTCTGCCTGGATCTTTCCCCAGCATAAAAAAATTCTACTTACATCTGTGTTCAAAAAATAGAGAAAATGTTCTGGAGTTGGAGAGTTGGAGAAGCTTACTATAGAACATGCAGAGAGGAAACAAAGTGTAAAGTTGAGCAAGTTTTATTGAGTCTCATTACTCTAGAATCTGGTACCTAAATGAAACAAATATTTGTCTTTGTTTCTTTTCCTCATTACAAAAGAAAAACAGACTAAATGAAAAAAAACTTGTGAAGAAAAACCCAAACTATGCATTATAATAATTTAATACCTGTTTTAAATTGTATGATTTTTATTTTCAAAGCTTACTAGCAAAATTAATCATTTCTTTTTTAACTTGTTAGTTTTAATTCTTTTAGTGTTTCTTTTATTAACCTTCCTATTGATCTGTAACATACATATAGAAAATTGCATTGCAATATACATACAGAAACATATAGGAATACACAGAAACAGGTATAGCTCAAATAATTTTCACGAAGTGAACACACCCAGAAAGTTGTCTCATGCCTGCTTCATTCACTGTCCTCCTCGCCAAAGGAAAACCGCTATCCTGATTTCTAACATCATAGGTTGGTTTTGCCTATTTTAATATTTTATATAAATAAACTCACACTGTATGAATTCTTTTCTCTTTGGTATCTTTGGCTCGACATCATGTTTGTGATCTTCGTCTATGTTATTGCATGTAGCAGACAGTTTATTTTCATTGCTAGATGTAATGGTAACGATTGTATATAGTAATTGATTATATTACACTTATTTATTTCCAAATTTGTGATTTTACATTCTTCACATGTCTTTTGGTGCATATATATGGACACAGTCTTGGGTATATATCTAGGAATGTAATTTTTATATAATTAGGTATGTGTATCAACTTTAGTAGGTAATGAAAACCAGTTTTCCAACATGGTTGTACCAATTTACATTCTTACCATTAATAAAAGAGATATTCAGTTATTCTACAACTGAAAATTTTAGTCATTCTGGTGAGAACAGGAGAGGAGAGTTTGGGGCAAAAAATATTGAAGTAAATAATGGCTGAATGTTTTTCAAATTTCATGAGAACTATAAGCTCACAAGTCTAAGAAATCTGATATTCCCCAAGCAGCAGAAAGGCAAGGAATATCACATGTAGGCAAATCATAATTAAGTTGCTAAAAAACAACAGAAAAATACTAAAAGCATCCATTCCCTGCCAAAAAAACACTTTAAAAATGGGAGAACAATAATAGGAACTACTGCTACATTCTCAAAAGAAACAATGAAAGCCAAAAGGGAGTGAGAAGACATCTTTAAAATGGTTAAACCCCAGAATTCCATAGCCAGTGAAAACATTCTTCAAAAATCAAGGTGGAACAAAGACATACTCAGACAAGTAAATTCTAAAAGAGTTTGTGGTCAGCAGGCCTACACTGTAATAAATATTACAGGAAGTTCTTTAGGGAGAAGCCAATGGTAGTAAATGGTAACTCAAATTTACACACAACATGAAAATTTCCCAAAAGGTAAACATGTAAGTAAGTCCAAAATAACTTTATGTTTCTCCTTGAACTGCTTTCAAAGATAACTGACTCATTAAAGCAATAATAATAATATATTCTAGAGTTTATATAAATATAGAAGATGCATGACAGCAATTGTACACAAAGGTGGGAAGGGAGCAAAATATATACTGTTATAAGTTCTTACTTTCTATGTGAAATGATATAGTATTAATTCAAAATAAACTGCTATTAAATAAAGGTACAGATAGTAAATCTTAGATCAAACATTAAAAATAAAAAAGAGGTATAATGAAAAAGCCAATATAAGATATAAAATGGTACAGAGTAATGACTGCTCCATTAATGAAAAATAGGCAAGAAAATAGAGGAAAGGAATAAAGAAGAGAGAAGAGAAATAAAAGACCTACAGTAAAACTAGTAAACCTAAACTAAACAATATAAATAATGATATGAAATGTATGTGAACTAAACACTCCAACAAAAGGGCAGAAATCGTTAGACTGAATAAACAAACAAGACCCACCTACCTGCTATTTATAAAAGCTGCACTTTAAATAAAAAAGACACACATGCTTTAAAAGTAAAAGAAAGAGAAAATATACACTATGCAAATGTTAATCATCAGAAAGCTGGAGTGGCTATAGTAATATGAGACAAAGTAGATTTCAGGCAAAGGAGAATTATCAGAAGGAAAGAGGAAATTTTCATAATGAGAAAAGGGTCAATTCATCAAAAATATGTAATAAACCTACATGTATGTACAACTAATTACAGAGCTTCAAAATGCATGCAGCAAAAACTGATGAAACCAAAGGTAGAAATAGACAAATCCACAATTACATTTGATGATTTTAGTTCTATTTCCTAAGTAATTGATAGACAAAAAGACAAAATTTAACAAGGATGTAGAAGATTTAAACATTACTACCAACCACATTTGACAGTTATAAAACTTTAGACCACAAAATGCAGAAAACACATTATTTTAAAGTGCCAGTGGAACATGAACCAAGGTTAGATTATATTCTAGGTCAAATCTCAATAAATTCAAAACAAGTGAAACTATGTAGAGTACGTTTTCTGACAACAATGATATGAAATCACAAATCAATAACAGTAAAATTATCTGGAAAATGGCCAAACATTAAGCAAAACATTTCAAGATAAATGAAGAGCTAAAATAAAAACTAATGAGGGAAATTAGAAAATGTTTCAATCTGAAGGATAATTAAAATACAACATATCAAAACTTGTGCAATGCAAGTTGCATTGAGGGAAATTTTACAATTTTAAATACTTGTATAAAGAAAAGAGAAAATATTTTAAAATAAACTTCTCTCTAAAGAAGGAAAAATAAAAGCAAATTAAACTCATTATAAATGGAAGGAAATAAAAAGATATCAGTGGACATTCATGGCATTAAAAATGGACAAACAATAGAGAAAATTAATGGAAAAAACCCTCTTTGTAAAGGTCAATAAAATTGATGAAATATTAGCTAGGCTGTTCACAAAAAGAGAAAGAAGATACAAATTACCAATATTAGAAAGGGTTGAAAAATACAATAAAGGAATGTTATAAATAATTTTATGCCAATACAGTTGACAACTTTAAGAGAATGACAAATTCCTTAAAATGTAAATAATCAAAACTAAAAGAGAAGAAACAGAAAACCTTAATAGCCTTGTAACTACTAAAAACTGAATTCATAATGAAACATCTTCATAATTAAACACACACACACACAAGCTTAACTGGTGAATTCTCTCAACCTTTGTTTAAGAAATAACCTAATTCTACCATTACTTTCATAAAGTAGGAGAGGAGGGGAAACTTCCTAATAATTCATTACTCATTCAGTTCAGCATTACTCTCTTTCCACAACCAAACAAAAATATTAAAACTAATATGCTTCATTAACATACACTCAAAAATCTTAACAAAATATTAGCAAACCAAAACCAGCAAAATATAAAAAACAATGTAACATGATGAAGTAAGACTTACCAGAATAAAGGAGAAAAACCATATGATCTTCCTAATAGATGTGGGGAAAAACATCTGACAGGATTCAACACCCAGACTTGTAATAGATGAAATCTCCCTCAACAATGGTAGACGGCATCTATAAAAAAATCTATAGTCAATGTTACATTTAATGATGAAAGACTGAGCATTTTCCCTCTAATATTGGGAAAAAGGCAAGAAAGTCTGCTCTCTACCTCTATGCAAAACTTAATTAGAGTTCCTAGCCAGTACAACTAGATGAAAAAATAAATAAATAAAAGGCAAACAAAATGGAAAGAAAGAAGTAAAACTATACTTATAGATGAGATAATCAGGTACATAGAAAATTCTAAGGAATCTATGAAAAAAGCTACTGGAACTAATGAGTGATTTTAACAGGATCACAAGATATAAGGTCAATAACAAACATTTTTTTTCCTATAATATTAATAAAAACTTGGAATATGTAGTAAAAAACAGTATCATTTACAGTATGTTGAAAGTCATTAAATGTTTATGATAAATTAACAAGATATATGCAAAATCTATTCATAAAAATGTATTGAGAAAAATTAAAGAGGATCTATATTAGTGAACAAATATGTCATGTTCATGTATCAAAAGGTTAAATATTATTCAGCTTTCTATTTCTCCAAATGATCTATAGCTTCAATCCAATACCAATAAAAATCCCAGCTATCTTTTCTGTAAAAATGTCCAAGCTAATTCCAACATTTATACAAATGATCTAGACTAGCCAAAGTAATACAAAACAAGAACAAAACTGGAGGACCTACACTACCTGTCTTTAAGTTTTTTTGTGTTTTTTTTTGCGGTACACGGGCCTCTCACTGTTGTGGCCTCTCCCGTTACGGAGCATAGGCTCTGGACGCGCAGGCCCAGTGGCCATGGCTCACGGGCCTAGCTGCTCCACGGCATGTGGGATCTTCCCGGACCGGAGCACAAACCCATGTCCCCTGCATCGGCAGGCAGACTCTCAACCACTGTGCCACCAGGGAAGCCCCATCCTGTCTTTAAGTTTTTAATAAAATGACAATAATTTTATTAATGCAATGATAGACAAATTGGTTAGTGAAACACAATGGAGAGTCTACATAAAGACCTACAATTATATGGCCTATGATTTTGTCATAGTCAACAAAGCAATGTAGCGGGGAAAGGAAAGACATTTCAACAAATGTCACTGAAACAACAGGATATCCATAAAAAAAGAAACTCAACCTCTTTTTTTTGCACCACACAAAAATTTATTCAAGAAATATCATTGCCCTAAAGATAAAAACCACAACTATAAAGCATATAGAAAAAATATTGGAAAATATCTTCAAGACTTTTGTCTTGGCAAAACTTTCTTAGATTGGTCTTAGTACTAACTGTAGAAGAAACAAAATTAATCAACAGGACCTCTTCAAAATTCAAAACTTTTGCTCATCAAAATTCACCATGAAGAAAAATAATAGGCAAGCCACAAACCAGGAAAAAATGTTTCAATACATATATTATAAAGGCCTTTTTTCAATAATATAAGACAACCCATTAAAATGGGTAAAATATTTAAACAGACACTTCACAAAAAGAGACAGAAATGGCCAACCAACATGTAAAAAATATGCTTATCATTATTAGTCAATAGAGAAATGCAAATTAAATCCTACCATAGATCCCTAGTAGGGCTAAAATGAAAAAAATATTTACAACACCAAATATTGGAGAGTCTGTAGAAAAAGAACTCTTACACATTACTGAAGGCAATGGGACAATGGTACTATCACTTTGAAAAAAGATTGGGCGGTTTCTTATATAGCAAAGCATATACCTACCCTATGACTCAGCAATTACACTTCTAGATATTTATCCAAGTGAAATGAAAACACATAACCACAAAAAGTCTTGTATGAAAATGTCATAGCAGCTTTATTCATAATAGCCAACTGAAAACAGCCCAAATGTGCATTACGGAGAGAATATATAAGCAAACTGTGGTATATTCATTTAATGGAATACTACTCAGCAATAAAAAACAAAGGAGTGGTACATAGAACAAAATGGCTGAATCTCAAAATTATATGCTGAAGAAGACAAAGAGTACTGTAAATGGTATGATTCCATTTACAGGAAACTAGAAGAAAAAATTAACACATGGTAAAAGAAATCTGAACAGTGATTGCCTCTGGCAAGTCAGGCTTGACAGAGTGTGACAGGGGTGAACTTTCTAAAGTGACTGAAATATTCCACCTTTGATAGGGGAGTGGGTTACATGGGTATATGCACTTGTAAATACTTAAACTCACAATTTAAGATTGTACATTTTACCAGATGCTAATCATACCTTCATAAAAACAATGTAAACAAATCTCCTACATGATTGTAGGTTTACTATTTCTTCTTTTTTGTTTTTTCAACATTTGCTTTCTATTTTTTTTTGAGGCTATGACAGTTAGGCTATATATATATATAAATACACATATGTGTACATGTGCTACCGATGAATTAACTGTTTAATCATCATGAAATGTGCTTTATTTCTATCTTCTTACCCTAAAATAAAAAATAAAATCTATTTGTCTGTTTATTGCAATCATTCCTTTGGTTAGTGTTTATGTGTTCGTATTTTCCATTCTTTTACTTTTAACCCTTCTATATTGTCATTTTAAAGGTATGTTTTATACAGAACATATAGTTTTTTTTTTAAGTTCAGTCTGATAATCATAATATTTTATTAGGAAATATTTGGACTCTTTGCACTTGATGTAATTACTGATATATTTGGGTTTCAGTCTATACCTTACAATTTGTTTTCTACTAACTTCATAAATTCTGAGTTCCCTTTTCCCTCCTTTCTTTTTTTTTGGATTAATAATTCTTATTTTTAAAATTTTCCCCTCTATGAAATTGTAAAATTTTATAATTGTTCTATTTTCTTTGTCTTTTAATTATAATTTTTGGGTTGAGACATTTCAAGCATACAGTTGGTAGGTAAACTCACCTATAAACTTTCTAAAATCTTAACATTTTGCTATATTTGATTTAAATCTTTATTTTGAATTTTAAAGGTATACATACAGTTGAAGTCTCCTGTATTAATTCTCTTTTTAAGTATTTATTGCTGTGACACAGTTTATATGAAACTGAAATGATTGGGGAGTTTCTCTCTTACAGAGAATTATTTCAAACTTCACATACTTTCCAAGAAGAATAGTTGTCTCTTTTCTTCAGTGAGGAATACATATTTAAATTACACAACTGGGCTTCCCTGGTGGCTCAGTGGTTAAGATGCCGCCTGCGAATGCAGGGGACACGGGTTCGAGCCCTGGTCTGGGAAGATCTCACATTACCACGGTACAACTAAGTGCATGCTCCACAACTACTGAGCCTGCACCCTAGAGCCAGCAAGCCACAACTACTGAGCCCAGGTGCCACAACTACTGAAGCCTGCATGCCTAGAGCCTGTGCTCCGTGACAAGAGAAGCCACTGCAATGAGAAGCCCGTGCACCGCGACAAGAGAAGCCACTGCAATGAGAAGCCCGTGCACCGCAACGAAAAGTAGCCCCTGCTCACTGCAACTAGAGGAAGCCCACGTACAGCAACAAAGACCCAATGCAGCCAAAAATAAATAAATAAATAAATAAATCACAGGGTTTATTTCTCCCCACTGACTGTGCTTCATTTAGACATACTGCCTACTAAAAGGAAGGCAACAGAAAATGACTGTTTCAGTTATTGACATAGAAGGACATAGAACTAGCATTGAGTGCTTTTTCTATTTATTTCTTGCTTGCATCTTTTTATTGTCTCACCATTCTCCGTCAATTATTTCCTACTCCATAATGCTCGAGAGATACAACCATTTCCTTATCAAAGAGACCTTTTTAAAAAGGAACAAAGGCTGAGGCAATAAACTGTCCAAAAATATGGTCCTCTTGTACATGAATTTTCAGTGTCCAAAGCCCCTTTACACAATCTTAGTGAACTCTCAAGACAACCCTGTGAGGTAGGCTGAGTAGATTTTATTCTCCCTATTTACACATGTGAAAATTGAGAGTTTACAGAAATCCTTGCTTCACATCACAAGCCCACTAAATGAGGAAATTGGGACTGAAACAAAATTCTATAAAGCTCTTTCCACTGACCACATTTTAAGTGACCTTTTAAGAAAGCATCAAAGTGTGCCTTCCATGCTGCCCTCCTAAACCTAACTTAAACCTCTCCTAAGCCCAAGCCATAACAGGCTGCTACATCTTTCTCAGAGCTACCACCTGCTCCCACACCTACAGCACTTCTCCATCCTGTTCTTTGTTCTGGCACCCACACCACACACCTCTTCTGGTCCTCACCATTGCTTAACAGCCCAGCTTCTCATTCCCTTGGGGTTCTGTTTTTTGCTGGGTGACAGGATATAACTTGATAAATTGATAGCCAGGGCCTTTTTATTACCACCTTGTACCCAGAACACACGCTGGCATTCTGAACGCAGGGGAGACAACATCTTTAGTCAAGTCAGTAACCATGATGATGGACACTTTAGTGTCAAAAGAACAGAGATGAACACGAACACAGTTCAATCCCATTGGGTAATAGACCCATTAGAAATAGTGGTCAAAGACAGATTAAGTATACTCTGTGAACTTGGAGCCCCAAGGAAATGGAAAAGTTTCTGCTTGCCTACATCCTATATGGTTCCCTATACTGCAGGCTATTTGAAAAGCTGACTGCCAGCTGAATGGAATCTGTTTGATGATGCTGAACTTTCAATCTCCTCAACTTTCCCGATATCTCAAGGTTCCCAACCTGGGAAAGATATCACATCTTATTGTTTTTCCAGCCCTTAGTTCCACAGGTAATAAGGTCCCTAGTTATTCCCATAAAGCAATGAGATTTCTCTCCACTCTTAGGCTGTCCATGTCTCTGGAGATGTAATTTAATCCATGGTTTAAAAAAAATGCTATAGAAAAAAATGTATAAATGAGTCTTTGGCTCATAGAAGAAAAACCTTTTCAGCATCAACTAAGGGCAAAGGATAGGTTAAAAACAACAACAACAACAACAACAAGAATATGACCTCTGTGTAATGAATAAGCACAATTTTTTCTTTGACAACTAGCTCTGAATCACATATCCTTTGGTGTTAAAAGTTTCATTTCATACTGTGACAATAAACTGGAACTGATCTGAAGTTTCTTCTTCCAAAGGCTTTCCTATGCCTCAGCTTCAACCTTCAATTTGTCCTTTCTCCTATCCTTTTTGTCTCTTTATCCACTCTTCAGATTGTGAATTTCCTTTAGCAGGCTGTTTTCTACCAGGTCAGATTTTTGTTGAATACCCAAGAAAGAGACTGATGTAATTCTGATCAGTGCTGATGAATTGAGTAAAGTTACTTATCATTAAGTGAAAGTTACTCCAGACAAAGGAGGAAGGGGATTGAGAGGAAAGATGAGGCAGGGGGCCTGCGAGAATGCAGCAGTTTTCTGACTCTTGAACTTGGCGGATTTCAGACAAAAAACAGCTATATGCAAAACATGGGTGTAATGGAATACATTAATTGCTGTCATCAGGATTTTAGATGCACTGGAGAGCTGCTGGAAGTCCTGACATGTAGAATTATTAGGAATACCCTCTTAAGAAGAGGAGCTAAGCACTGATTATAAAAGGTGCATGAAGGTCAGACCTCAGGGTAGTGCTACAGACAAGTGTCCACTGCACCTTTATCCCTGTCATCCATATCACAAATTTCTGGCTCTTTCATTATCCTGTCTTAAGGGACCACCAGGCCAGGGAGTCTGCCTCTTTACCACTTTTCTGCTGTCTAACTTGATAACTAAGGATCACATTTGTTGGTATAATGTAACAGTAACTATGATTTAAAACTCAATACTACATAATTTTGTAAAATTATAAACTGTTGTGTTTTAAAATCATGGGCCCTCAGTTTGTTATCCACCCACCCTAGAATAATAGGTGAAATACTGTTGGATTTTCTATATAAATCTAAGGAGATTTTCCACTTTTTAAAGCACACATAGACTGTTTTTTAAAAACTGACCATATTTTAGTCCATAAAGCAAGTCTCAATAATTTCCAAGAATGAGTGTAATATAGATCTCACACTCTAACCACTAATCAAATAAGTTAAAAATCAATGACAAAAAGAAAAAAAAATGTAATAACCCACTTCTAAATAACAGCTAGGTTGGCAAAGATATAACAGAATTTAGAAAATAAGTAGAAGTAAAGGGAAATTACAATACTACATATGAAAAATTCTGGAATACAGGTAAAGCAGTATTTATAGAGAAATTTATAGCTTTAATGTTAATGCTTATATTCAAAAATAAAATACACTGAAAAGTAATGGGCTAACATACAACTTAAGAAGTCAAGAAGGAATGACAGAATAAAACCAAATATATTAATACAGGAAAAGTTAATAAAGAACATAAATCAATAGAATAGAAAGCAAAGAAGCCCTAAAGAAAGACCTCCACATCGTCCAGATTGGGTTCAGTTATTTTTCCTAATTCAGTTTACTTTGTTCTAGAAGTCAGTTAAACTACCGGTGGATCACTTTTATTTTGTGATGGCTTGATTTTAGACTGCACAAAGATTGGCCTTTATAAGGTTTTTCCCTTAGCCTTAAGGTCAGTATTTTAGTCATGAGACATAATCGTTATGCCTAAAGAATGGTCATTCTGTGGTTTCAATGGAAAGTCCAAGCCTCTCTAGCTGGACTTAAACTCTAAACCTTGGTATCCCCTGCACTGGAAAGGCTGAAATCTCTGCTCAGCACCATCAGCCTTCCAGCTGTTGTTTTTTTCCTTGTACTCTTTCCTTAAGCAAGCACAATTCAGGAGTCAGTCAGGGTTTGAGGAGAGTTGACTTGTAGATTTGGGGGATCCTCCCACTGTGGCATATTAATTTTCAGATTTCTTTTCTGTTCTCCGTCCCCTCAGGCCACTTAAGACGCAGCTTCCTGTTTGAGCTCTTTCTCCTTAGCACCACATAGATTTGGAGTTACCCTTAGAAGAAAAGCCTTATAAATGTGTATCTCACCCAGTGTAGTCCCCTTCAGTCAAGTGTCAAAGTCCTTTCAGTTTTTGATTACCTCTGGTCACTCTCCAGTGCTTTATAACAGTTGATTTTTATATTTTGTGCAGAGTTTATAATTGTTATTGGCAGGAAGGTTAATCTGATGCAAACTACTCCACCACTACTCCAACCTGAAATCAGTTCTTATGCTCGACATACTTAGAAAATGGTATGCTTCCAATGGATTCTTAAATAAATTCAGTATGTAAAATAACAATTCTACTGCAGCATATTTAATATTGGGGATACTTCAGACATTCTTCCAAAATTACGTGTCTCTGCTGAAACTCAACAGAGTTGAAGCTGTTGTCCTTCAAAACTTTTCATCTACTACCTCTTGTATGAAATACTCCCCAAATTTTAAAAAACTATTCACCAGGCACTAAGTGTTTAATAGACATAATTTTTTTTCAACCCTCACTACAACCTAAAAGGGAGATAGTATTTCAATGCTCATGTTATAGCTGAAGTCAGTTTAGAGAGAAAAAATATGTACACTGTTACACATCTTAGAAATTAAGGAATCTGGGATTTGAACCAAGTATTCTGTATATACTCTTGGACATTATGCTACTGCCTCTTGGCATAACTCTCCAACCAAAAGTGATCTCTCTTTTCTTTAAATTCCCTTAGCACATTAAATCCTTTTGGCCATTAATCATACTCTGCTTCATTATTGAAGTGTGTTTCTATTCCTCTATGGGCCTTGAAGTCAGAAGCCATATCTGATTCATGACCTTCCACGAGAAATTGTAAAAGAGACTTGGATTCAAATCCCACTCTATCACTACTGGATGACCTTGTACAAAATCATATAACATTTCCAATTTTTTTCCACTCATAGAGCAGAGACCATAGCACTACATATGTTTATTGTAAAAATTAAGTAAGATAATGTACTAGACTTACAGTAATCATCAATAAGTTGTAGCCATTATTATTAAAGTTCCTTGGAGGTGTTTTCTCATGTAACATCTTATTTAATCACCACAACCACAAAGTCATTAGTATCTCCATTTTCCAGAAGAGAAAACTGATGCTTTACAGGGGCAGTACACTTTCAGTAACTGTTTCTGACTGAATGGCTCTCAGCATGGCCTTTAAATGCCTCTCCAGACACAGATTCTTTCACTAATAAGGAAACCTTGCCCACCTTCCCCCTTACATGGGGGCAAGGTGAAAGGTTGGGTAGCAGCTCTCAAATCAATCTTTGAAAGCGAAAGCAGTTGACCCTTTGCCAGCATTCTCTGATCTAATTGACTTCCCGCAGTGAAACCTTTATTTTGAAACAGGATTCCAGAGCCACCACTGGCTAAAAAGACAAAAATAATGTCGTTAACTCTGTTTATTTTGCTTGGGATAAAGTCTCCTGAACTCATAACAAATGTCCTCTTGTTAGCAAATGGAAAGGTATAATTAAGACGGCTTTTCCACCACTTTTAACGAGCTTTCAGTTTCCTCTGTACCACACTCTCTCATTTTTTTAATGAGATACCAATTTCCTCCTGCCCAGCACTCACAGATACTTTAAGCAATAAAACAGAGAGCTTTGATTTTCATCTTAGTGTGAAGTTTTGGTATTAATTTATTCATCTGTGACCTGCTCCACACTCTTCTTGTGCTAAATGGCCTGTTAATCTTTAAAAATTAACAAGGTATCTCAGGCCAAAATATGAACGAGAAAAGGGAAAAAAATGAGAGAAGGAGGTTAGGGAATAGAAAGAAGGTTTCTGCTTAGGGTAGTGTGGAAACATTGATATTTTCATCCAGCTGCTTTCAACTTCAGCATCTTCTCGAAATACAGGCCCACAATGAAGACTTTTTCCTGGTTTCCTGCAACCTCTCTCCAATTAAGATCCAAGTGTAACCCAGTCTGCCAGAACTGGGAAGCTGGTTGGGGCCTGGCTGACGTAAATAGAGACCTTGCTGTGGGGCCATGAGCAGCAGGAAGCTCTCGGAAGATGTGTAGGTGGTGAAGGGCAGAGAGAAGGGCCTTCATAAAGGCTGTAGAATCAGCCCAGCCCAGCCTGCTGCCTGCCATCTGGAGAGAGGCAGCCTTGGCAGATTGGGCAGCAAAGAGCTTATTTATGAAAAGGTTTTTTTTTTTTTTCTTTTTTTTTTAAATAACTTTGATAGCTCTTTAAGACATTCAGAAATCCTGGAGCTGAGTACAAAGATTAGATTTGCACTCAGCAAAAAACTATGTACCTTGTGCTATATATGTCTTGCCCCTCCTTACCAAAAACCTCTGTTATGTACTGTGAGTTGGAAACATGTGACCCAATTAAATCAGATGAACTGTTTCTAACACAAAATGCACCTGCTTCCATTTTAATCTGTGATTGCACTTTTGTTTCTCCTCTGCGTAAACAGCTTTTAAAATCATCATCATAATTATGCTTCACTTTTTAAAAACTGAATTATTGAGATATAATTCACATACTGTAAAATTTACCCATGTAAGGTGTACAATTAATAGTTTTAGGATATTTCGAAAGTTGTGCAAACGTCACCATAATCTAAGTTTAGAACACTGTCTTCATCCTAAAAAACACCCCTCAATCCATTAGCAGTCACTCCCCATTTCCCACCCACCCTGCAATCGCAACTCTAGGCAACTACTCATCTCCCATCTCAATAGATTTGCTTATTCTGGACATTTCATATAAATTGAACCATATAATATATGGCTTTTTGTCACAGGCTTCTTTAAATTAGCATAATGTTTTCAAGGGTCACCCATGCTGTAGCATATATCAGTACTTCATGCCTTTTTTATAGTCAAATAATATTTCATTGTATGGATATACCACATTTTATTTATCCATTCATAAGTTGATGGATATTTAGGTTTTTTTCTACTTTTTGGCTATTACAAATAATGCTGTGTGAACACTCAAGTTTTTGTGTGGACATATGTTTTCAATTTTGGAGGTAGTCAAATTGCTGAATCATTTGGTAACTCTATGTTTAACATTTTAAGGAACAGCTTCTCTCACTTTCCATTCACACCATCAAGGTGTGAGGGTTCTAAGTTCTCTACATCTCCTCAAGACATTACTATTATCTTTGTGATGACAGTTATCTTAATGTGTGAGGTGGTATCACTGTCACTTTAATTTGTCTTTCCTTAATAGCTAATGAGCATTCTTTCATGTCTTCTTTGCTTAGATACTTATTCAAATCCATTGCCTGCTTTTTAATCAGGTTACTTGTCTTTTTATTACTGAATTATAAGAATTCTTTACACATTCTAGATATCAGTCCTTTATCAGATATGTAAGTTCCAAATATTTTCTCCCATTCTGTGAGTTGTCTTTTCATGTTCTTGATGGTATGATTTGCATCACATAAGTTTTCAATTTTGACAGGTTGAATTTACCTATTTTTTCTTTGTCACTTATGCTTTTGGTGTCATTTAAGATTCAAGGTCTTAGAGATTTATTCTTATATTTTCCTCCAAGAGTTTTATAGTCTTAATGCTAACATTTATGTCTATGATCCATTTTGAGTTAATTCTATATTTGCCAAGAAGGGGTTCAACTTCATTCTTTTGTATGTAGAAATCTAGTTGTCTCACCAATATTTGTTGAAAAGATTATTCTTTCCTCACTGGATTGCTTTGGCACCCTTGTTGAAAATTAATCACTTATAAACAAAAGGGTTTATTTCTGTACTCTCGATCCATTCCATTGATCTATATATCATCTATCTTTATGCCAGTACCACACTGTCCTGAGTCCTGTAGCTATACACAAGTTTTGAAATCATAAAGTGGGCATCCTCCAACTTTGTTCTCCTTTTTCCATTTTGGCTATTCTGGGTGCCTTGAATTTCCATGTGAATTCTGGGATGAGTTTACCAGTTTCTTCAGATAGGGAAACTGAGATTTTTTTACAGACATCATACTGAATTATGTAGGTCAATTTTAGGAGCACTGCCATTTTAACATTCTTAGATCTTCTAATCCATGGACACAGGATGTCTTTCAACTTATTTAGATCTTTGAACTTTCTTCAATGATGTTTTGTAGTTTTTAGTACAAGTCTTGAACTTCTTTCCTTAAATTTACTAAGTATTTTCTTCCTTTTGATGCTATTATAAATGGAATTGTTTCATTAATTTCATTTTTGAATTGTTTATTCCTTCTGTATGGAAATACAATAGACTTTTGTATAATGATCCAGTATCTTGCAATCTTGCTGGACATGTTTCTTAGTTATAATAGTTTTTTTAGTGAATTCCTTAGGATTTTTTCCATCTATAATCACATCACCTACAAAGATAGTTTTATTTTTTCCTTTCTAATCTAGACACCTTTCATTTCTTTTTCTTACCTGATTACCCTGACTAGAATCTCCAGTACATTGTTGAATAGAAGTGGTAAGAGCAGACTTCTCTTGTTCCTGATCTTTGTTGTGTATCTTTCATAGAGGCCCTTTATCATGGTGAAGAAGTTCCCTTCTTCCCCTACTTTTTTGAGTAATTTTACAAGGAAGGTGCTGTCTTTTGTCAAAGGCTTTGTCTGCATCTATTGAGGTGACCATGTGGTTTTCATCTTTTTTCCATCAATATGATGTATGTCACTGATTTTTGTATTCCTGGAATAAATCATGGTGTATAGTCCTTTTTGAATGATGCTAGATTTGGTTTGCTAGTATTTTGTTGGAGATACTTGATCCCATATTCATAAGGGATATCTGTCTACAATTTTATGTTCTCATTATATCTTTGCATATTTTTAGTATCAGGGCAATACTGACCTCGTAAAATGAGTTAGGAAGTATTCCCTCCTCTTCTGTTTTTCTAAGAATTTATGAACAGTTGTATTAATTCTTCTTTGAATGTTTGCTAGAATTCACCAGCAAAATGAATATGGGCCTGGGCTCTTCTTTTGGGGAAGTTTTAAAATTACTAATTAAATATCTTCGTTTTTTATAGATCTGTTCACATTTTCTATTTCTTCTTGAGTCAGTTTTGGTAATGTGTGTTCTTCTAAGAATTTTCCATTTCTTCTAAGTTATTTATTTCATTGGCATACATTTATTCATAGTACACCATTATAATCCTTTTCAATCTTTAAGGTTGGTTGTGATGTCCCTTCTTTCATTCCTGATTTTAGTAATTTGTTTCTTTTATTTTCTGGGTCAATTTAGCTAAGTATCTGCTAATTTTGTTGATCTTTTTAAAGAAAACCCTTTTGTTTTGTTGATTTTCTCTATTGTTTTTATATTATGTATTATGCTCTACTTTTAATATTAGTACCCTTTAGCTTAAAACATACACTCACACCTAGCCACTTTCAACTCCTATCCCAGCTGTCCTCTTCATTGATATCCTGTACTCCACATCACCCAGGCTGATGTCACTTGGAGAAATGTGGGTTACACTAGCAGTCATGTCCCATTACTGTCAGTCTCTCAAAACAACCACACAGCCCATCTGCACTAAACAAAAGAAAAGAAAGAACTAAGGGAGAATTGGGAAGACAGACTCACTATTTTTTTTTGGTGGCTTTTGTTCCATGACTTTCAGAATTGTTTCCTGTGTCTTGTTCCTTAACTTTATACCTGATACCACTTGTTTGATAAACTGATTCAGCCAATGTCCAACACTGGGAATGCCAAATACCTGGCATGCATACCATCTCTGTCCCTTGCTCATGGAAGATATTGATAATCTTATCATTTTTTCTAAACTCAGATGTGGCCTTATAGTTCTCAACACAGGGAGATTCCACATAACCACTACCAACACCTATGGCGCAGTGATTGTAATCCTAGGCATTTACACAATAAAAATACATATATATGTTAACCAAAGACATATATTAGAATTATCACATCGACACTATTTGTAATAGCCCCACAGAGAAAACTACCAAATACTCATCAACACCCGCTACTGGGCATATACCCTGAGAAAACCATAATTCAAAAAGAGTTATGTACCAAAATGTTCATTGCAGCTCTATTTACAATAGCCTGGAGATGGAAACAACCTAAGTGTCCATCATCGGATGAATGGATAAAGAAGATGTGGCACATATATACAATGGAATATTACTCAGCCATAAAAAGAAACGAAATTGAGCTATCTGTAATGAGGTGGATGGACCTAGAGTCTGTCATGCAGCGTGAAATAAGTCAGAAAGAGAAAGACAAATACTGTATGCTAACACATATATATAGAAATTAAGAAAAAAAAATGTCATGAAGAACCTAGGGGTAAGACAGGAATAAAGACACAGACCTACTAGAGAATGGACTTGAGGATATGGGGAGGGTGAGGGGTAAGTTGTGACAAAGCGAGAGAGTGGCATGGACATATATACACTACCAAACGTAAAATAGATAGCTGGTGGGAAGCAGGTGTATAGCACAGGGAGCTCAGCTCGGTGCTTTGTGACCGCCTAGAGGGGTGGGATAGGGAGGGTGGGAGGGAGGGAGACGTAAGAGGGAAGAGATACGGGAACATATGTATATGTATAACTGATTCACTTTGTTATAAAGCAGAAACTAACACACCATTGTAAAGCAATTATACTCCAGTAAAGATGTAAAAAAAAAAAAAAAAGAGGGTTTCCCTGGTGGCGCAGTGGTTGAGAGTCCGCCTGCCAATGCAGGGGATACGGGTTTGGGCCCCGGTCCAGGAAGATCCCACATGCCGTGGAGCGGCTAGGCCCGTGAGCCATGGCCGCTGAGCCTGCGCGTCCGGAGCCTGTGCTCCGCAACGGGAGAGGCCACAACAGTGAGAGGCCCGCGTACCACAAAAAAAAAAAAAAAGATTGAATAAATCAGTGTGGTATCTTTACAAAATGGGCTACTATACAGCAATGAGAATGAACACCTTACAACTACTTTGGACAATATAAATGATGCTTACTAATATAACACTGAACCAAAGAAACCAAACATGAAATAATACATATTGTAGGATTCCATTCATAGATTAAAACCAAACAAAACAAATCTATGCTATTAGAAGCCAGGATAATTGTTACCCCTGGGAGGAAACTGGAAAGAATCACGAAGAAGAATTTTCCACCTGGAGGATGGAAAATTTCTCTTTCTTGATATGATGCTCAGTGTTACCCAGGGTGTACTGAGTTTGTGAAAAATCTTCATCCTGTAGCCTTGATGTAAGTATTTCTCTGTATGTGTATATATTTAATAACACGGGTTTTTTTTTGTTGTTGTTGTTGTTTTTTGTGGTACGCAGGCCTCTCACTGTTGTGGCCTCTCCCGCTGCGGAGCACAGACTCCAGGTGCACAGGCTCAGCGGCCATGGCTCATGGGCCCAGCCACTCCACGGCATGTGGGATCTTCCCAGACCGGGGCATGAACCCACGTCTTCTGCATCGGCAGGAGGACTCTCAACCACTGCGCCACCAGGGAAGCCCAATAACACGTTTTTAACAGTTTGGTTTACTCATCTCCCTAAGCAGATATGAACTTCTCTAGTTTTCAGAACTATGTTTTTATTTCATTGAATCTCCTTCGGATTTAGGCCAGTGATGGAAATATAACAGAAACATGTTTGCTTTACTTATTTGCTATTCCTGCTCTAAATTTCAAGTATTCCAGTCCCACTTCTTGGAATCTGGCCTGTATCTGATTCTGTAATTATCCTTTATCCACAGGGTACAATATTTCTGGAAAATTTTGTAACTTATTCCAACCCAGGCTAACTCCATGGTGTCCCTACTCACATTCTGGTTCCGATTTTTGATACCTCAACTTTCCCCCTTTGTTGCCAGACCTTGATAAACTGTGGGGGTAGGACTACTCCCTGGGAACCTAGATTGGACAAATCAATTTAGAATACATGAAAGAAGAAAATTTATCGGCACAGGAACTTGTGGTATATCTAGAAATCATACCAGTCACATGCTCTTCAGCCCCAAAACAGAAAACTTTTTAAGTACTCTTAAATGCTACAGATATTGCCATTCATATGAGTAGCAGGACCACTCTCAGTAGCTTTTGAAATGGGGCTTCAATGTCTATGAGTGTTATGCATTCCCTTGGAGGCTGATATAATTATACCTAAGTTTAGAACAAGCTCAGAGAGGTCAGTTTGGTCAGGTAATATAGACTGAATTATGTTGTGATGACAAACAACCCCCAAATCTCACTGACTTATAACAACCATTTGTTTTTGCTCAAACTATATCCATTGTAGACCGTCTATAGTTCTACTCCACCCATCTTCTGCCTAGGACACAGGCTGAAGGAATATTTTTCAGGGACATTCCTAGTCTTGTGGTAGAAAGAGAATATTGTGTTATAGCTCTTACACTTTTTTTCTCAGAAATGGCACACATCATTTCTGCTCATATTTAAGTGGCCAGAGCAAGCAACATAACCAAGCCTAACACCAACAGGGAAAGGATATATCATCCTTACACATGGGAAAACAGTGAGTATTTATAACAATAACAACCTACCATAGCAGTAAAGCTGAAAGGAAGACAGGGATGTGATCGCTCCCTCCATTAGTTTATAAACAAATGGGAATAATAATTCACATTTCATATTTTTATACTCTCAATTTAAGCTCTGGTATTTTTAGCCTGAACAATTAGGGTGAGAACAAAGACTAGACATTAGTTCAACAGAAACCATCTTTGCTGCAACCTTCCCTTGACCTTTTCAGAGTCATCCCTCCCACACCCCCACATAATGTGGAAAGATGGAGGCAGGTGTCTTCCTCAAACCATCTGGTTGATGCAAATGGGAATGTGTTCATTGATGTACCTGGTTCCATTTATAGAACTACCCTCATCTAGCACAGGTATGCTGTCTGAAGAACAAGAATGATACGATAATAGAAGACAGACCATCCTAGACTCTGCCCTCCACTTACAGAATGAATGAGACAGTTACTATTTTCTGAAATTGTCTAAAGGTTTCCTTTGGGAAAAAATACTGGGGAGGGAGGGATGACTAGAAAGAGCACAAAGGATTTTTGGGACAATAAAAGTACTCTCTATGATATTATAATGGTGGATATAGGTTAGCATACATTTGTCCAAACTCAGAAATTACAACACCAAGAGTGAACCCTAATGTACAACATGGACTCTGGTTAATAATGATGTTTTAATGTTGGTTCATCAACTATAACAAACGTGTACCACTCTGGTAGGAGGGTGGGTGTTAACAATGGGGGAGGCTATACATGTGTGGGGGTAGGGGGCATGTGGGAGATCTCTCTACCATCTGCTCAATACTGCTGTGAACCTAAAACTGCTATAAAAAATAAAGTCTATTAAAAAAATAGGGAAGTCTTCCTAATTCTTGAAAAGTCTGAACAGAAGACCACAAAATGCCTAGAGACATGCTCCCTAAGTCAGAAAGTGGCTTTTGCCAACAAGGCAGGAGTCCCCTGATCTGTCATAACAGAACTGGTCAGTACTGCATCCTCTAGGGAGTACTACAGAATGTAGATCACCAGACAGATAAGCATAGTTCAACACAGAGAACTTCTTAGTTGGCTGGAGTAAATGAATTGAGCTACCACTGTTCTAACTAAACAGATCAGGCTCTACCTCAAAGCTGCAGAAACAGCCAGGTGTCTAGGCTGAAGGGTGCTGAGTGAATCAGTTGGATTTCATTTCCCCTTTGATTCCAAGCACAGGAAAGGTCTGTCACTGCTGGTCACCGTTTGTGGAAAAGAACGAGAGGGTGGGGGTTGAAGAAGGAAAAAGAAGGCAATGCAGCACAAAGCCCATCCTTAAATTCCTCTGAAAGGAGGGTGGCGAATGAAGAGATGAGGAGGAGGGGGAAAATTATAAAAACAAATGTGTGCCCAAGATCCATCTGGAAGCCAGATACTCAGTGTGTGGGCAAAAACTCTCTTCTGTTCCAGGTGCTGTCTCTGGTGGCTGTGTGGCTCAGTCTGCCCCTCCCTTTCCCCAAACCACAAGCCATTCCTACTCCTCTGCAACTCCTCCAAGACACATAGCTTAATGTCTGAAAAAAATGTTCTATGAAAACCAACTAATATCATTATTTTCCCTACCTATTGTCTCATGAAGAGGATTATAGATGATATAATCATGAGCTGTTAAAATGTGAAGGGACTTTAGAGAGCAGCAGTCATAGAAAAAAAAGGGATAATGACAGATGAATTTCAATTCTGACTCCCATTCATGAGCTAAGTAAACAAGTAAAAAACTTAAATTCTCCAAAACTCAGTTTTCCTAATTTGTAAAATGGTGATGAAAACAATATCACCCTTATTCTTTATTCATTCATTCATCTATCTGTTCATTTAACATATATCTATATAGTGTTTACTACATACCAGATACCATGCTATGAGGTAGGCATACGGTAGAGAACCAAGGTATGGGTCTTGGCTTCACATAGCTCTTGGCTTCGTGAAGTGTACAGTGACTCTGCTGGGGAGGACAAACATCAACAAATCACATGAATAAATAAATATATGTGACATGAAGTCAAAAGGATCTCTGGGGTAGTAGCATTTGGGCTGAGAATATGAAGGATTAGTAGGAATTAACGGAGTGAAGTAGAGTAGGAATATGGCAATGTGATATTTTTGGCAGAGGGAACAATCTGTTTGATGGTGCTGAGGAACGAATAAGCTTCCATAAACAAACAAAAAAACAGTATGAAGAACATGAACAAAATGAAAATAGCACAGCCAGGTAGAGCTCAAAAGAAGAAAGGATGGATAGCCCTATGGACCATTTAATGGATTTTGAGCATTACCTGAAGTGAATAGGGAAGCCAGAAAAGGGTTTTAAGCAGAGGAATGATTATTAAATTATGTGTGTAAAACATCACTTTAACAGGTATTTCATAAAATTTTTTTATGAACAAGCACACAGAAAGTGTGTTTCTGAAAAAAACACACAGATAGTCTCATTTCTTCATTTTTAAGATGAGGAGTCATAAAACCTATCACATGATTTCAGAATGGCCAAAGAGAATAAGAGTATGCTCATGCTGAGTCCTGAAATAAACTGTTTACTTGGATTGATTTTAAACAAGAAATCTTCTGGGGTTTAAACAATTGAGGGTGTTTAAGAAAAGATTATCTATTTGACTTTGAATCCAGGAATATTCTCTTGGAATGGCCCAGGGGTGATGGCATTAAATCCATGGAGAAAATATAATCCTTACATAGGGCATTACCTTAACTGTAGGCAGCATTACCATAACTGTAGGCAGTTTACCAAAAAAACCCCAAGATACCCAGCTAAATTTGAATTTCAGATAAACAACACTCTTTTAGTATAAGTATGTCCCAAATATTGCATGGAACATACTTACACTCAAAAAAAAAATGTTGTTTATCTGAAATTCAAATTGGGCATCCTGTAATTTTATTTGCTGAATCTGGCAACCCTAGAGTCTATAGGAAGCATCAGTCACATCACTCATAATAACATTACTTGTTGGTTTTCAACTTTTAGAATTGCTCTATGGATGAAATACCAAATACTTAATATTCACAGATCAGAATGTAAATTTTAACAACTTTTCACTGTAAAAGAAAAGGCATATGGAGTGGAGGGTGAGTGAAATGGATGAAGGGGTTTTTTTAAAATAAAGAAAGGCATACAAGACAGAAGATGGGGGATAGAGGAGAGTGAAGAAAGGTAGAGGAGCGGTAAGGGCATTGATGTCTTTATCTTAAGTAGAGTGCAGTTGAGATATTGGTAAAAGTTGATGTGTATTGCATGATCCATCTATTTCAGTATTCTTTGTGCCAGAAAAAGTTGTAAGAGATTTCAGTTATCGTATTTAACTTAAAGCATAGATACCTTATTGCTTCTGAGTGGCCTTTTATTTCATGTACTTTCAAAGTCTGGTTTGTACCATCTTAAGAAAGGAGAAGTACCCCCAACTTTACTAACTGCTATATAAAATAGTTCACTAAAAGTCATCTTTATCCAGTACGGTTGGGACCAGTAGCTAATGTGTTGGTCAAGAAAGCCAGTTAAAGTGAGAAAACATAAAAAATGATATACACATACCTTATGCATTTTGTTATAATTTAAAACATGTGAATGACTATTTATGTGTCAATCTTTTGATGCAGGGCCAAGACCTTTTCTTTGAGTATGAATCCCTGAGTATGAGTTCTGTGTCACCAAAAAGCAACATCTCTCATTTCCATTTATAGTTTCTATAATATGTAATGAGAATTTAAGTATACTTTTAAAGCAATCTGAGTGCAGAAACCTTCTGTGCTTTTACAAAAATTTCCCCCATCTTCCACACTGCTGTCTTGCCTACAGCAATTTTTTAAATGATTTTACTGAATCTTTCCAAAGCATTTAATGAAATTTCTTGTAGAAAAACAAAAGAACAAACAACCTTCTTTTTGCAATCTTGTTCCACTGATTTTAATACTCTTTCATCACATTATAAAATTATATAACCAATAAGATAGGGATATATTGGGCCAATTTTTATAGTAGCATAGAAAAATCTACTACTACTTCTTTTTCTTTCTTTCTTTCTTCTTTTTTTTTTGGACTGAGGTGAAACTCACATTTTGCCTCCAAGGCAGTGGAAATAAAATAGTCAAATTATTTCAGCAATTAAGTCTTCTTAGAGGCCATACTACTGGGAGGTAAGAAAAGAGATTAAACAATTCTGAAGGCCAATTTCACTCAAAGTTTGCACCATGATATGTGTACTGATGTCATTATTCAGTTTCTCAAAATGTGACTTTTTTTTTAATACAGCTGGTTCTCATTAGTTACCCGTTTCATACACATCAGTGTATACATGTCAATCCCAAACTCTCAATTCATCACACACGCACCCCCACCATCCACTTTCCCCCTTGGTGTCCATACGTTTGTTCACTACATCTGTGTCTCAATTTCTGCCTTGAAACCCAGTTCATCTGTACCATTTTTCTAGGTTCCACATATATGCGTTAATATATGATATTTGTTTTTCTCTTTCTGACTTACTTCACTCTGTATGACAGTCTCTAGATCCATCCACGTCTCTACAAATGACCCAATCTCATTCCTTTTTATGGCTGAGTAATAGTCCATTGTACATATATATACCACATCTTCTTTATCTATTTGTCTGTCGATGGTCATTTAGGTTGCTTCCATGTCCTGGCTATTGTAAATAGTGTTGCAATGAGCATTGGGGTGCATGTGTCTTTTTGAATTATGGTTTTCTCTGGGTATATGCCCAGCTGTGGGATTGCTGGGTCATATGGTAATTCTATTTTTAGTTTTTTAAGAAACTTCCACACTGTTCTCCATAGTGGCTGTATCAATTTACATTCCCACCAACAGTGCAAGAGGGTTCCCTTTTCTCCACATCCTCTCCAGCATTTGTTGTTTGTAGATTTTCTGATGATGCCCATTCTAACTGGGGTAAGGTGATACCTCATTGTAGTTTTGATTTGCATTTCTCTAATAATTAGTGATGTTGAGCAGCTTTACATGGGCTTCTTGGCCATCTGTATGTCTTCTTTGGAGAAATGTATATTTAGGTCTTCTGCCCATTTTTGGATTGGGTTGTTTGTTTCTTTAATATTGAGCTGCATGAGCTGTTTATATATTTTGGAGATTAATCCTTTGTCCGTTGATTCATTTGCAAATATTTTCTCCCATTCTGGGGGTTGTCTTTTTGTCTTGTTTGTAGCTTCCTTTGCTGTTCAAAAGCTTTTAAGTTTCATTAGGTCCCATTTGTTTATTTTTGTTTTTATTTCCATTTTTTATTTTCCTAAAATTGTGGTACTTCCATGGAAAAAGTTTATATTTCTCTTGTAGCTTGATTATTTCTTCTTTTCTTTACCTCCTTAAGGGTGGCATATGGGAAAGAGGAATAACCAATTTTTTCAGAGCCTAAGAAAGTTCCTAGGAAGGTAAGTGGCAGGTTATACTGCAGCTAAGTTTTCAGAAAACTTACTGTATTCTCAATTCCTTCAAGAAATCTATTTTCATGAATGTGTAATCTTACTTTCCAGGCTATATCCAGCCAGAATGCTACAATAGAGACACAGTCACATTAATGAAAAAATGCTTCTATTTAGTTTTCTTCACAGAACTGTAGCAATCCTTGCCTTATCCCTTCTAAATCAAGAGGGTTCATATCTCAAGCATAAAATTCCTTTTTGTGTCTAGAATTAAATTCAGTTTCATAAACCAGCTTATAGTCCCAATTTTTCTTATCCACAAATATAATGTTTTCCATTAATTTCTAGAACTGAAGGTTAAATTGTAAATTGGGCTGTTTTCCTTATGAATAATTTTCAGTAAAGCCAAATTTTTGTAGGTAACTGTTTTTTTTTTAAGATTCTTATATGGATTTTCTGTTTTCAAATGTTCCTTTAAACCTAGAAAAGAGATCCATTGTTGGAATGATGGATTTTGCTTTTTGTTAAAAAAGACAGAGCGCTCAGGGTGGGGTCTGGTCATTTCCTGCCCCAAAACACAACTGTAAAGATCAGTCACGTTAAAGGCCTAAACAACCTGACAAGATCCCTTTAAAGGCAATAGCAAATAAAGGTGATTCCCAACAGGGAGCTTAGGGAGAGGTAGCTGGGTTTAATTCTCCCCTAATGAACAGGCAGTTTCTCCTACTGGTAATACTGCCTTAATACAGGAGCCATCAGAGCAGGCCAGGACACTCCTCAGGAAAGCATGTTTCCTTGGCTAAAATGAATGGACCTTGGTATAGACTTAAAGGGCTCCAAGTCTGTTGAAATCCTACCCTTCCTTACAAACCCAGATTAAAGGCTACCTCTTTCCTTGACTGAACAAGTCTGAACTGACTTTCCTTTTCGGAAATCCCACTGTATTTGCTTCTATTTATTTTAATTCAATTAGATTGTACTTTAATTTTATTTTTAACCAATCTGACCTCCCCACTAGCTTATAAGCAATTTGAGGAAAGGATCCTGTCTTATTTGTTATTGTATCTCCAAGGCATTATGCTAGGAACAAAGGATATAGGGTAAGACCAAGATGCATTAATTCTTGAGATCATAGCCTAATGGAGGAGAGTAAAATCTCTAAATAAGTGTCGGAAATGCAATTTGCTAATGGTTATGTTATAAGGCAATATGGAAACAGAGGAGGGAAGAAACTGATTTTGTTTTGAGACTTAGTATTCAAAAGATAGTATTACCCACGTGAATGTGCATGCACACACTATCTCAGCTAAACTAATTGCATGAGCTTCCAATCCTGAGATGCACCTATATATACATAGAAGCTTGGGGTCTACAGTTGACACATTTTTGAATTGTCTGAAGAGCCCTCTACTATCCTTCTCTGAAAAGTAACACTTAACTCCTACTTCAGGCCATATTTGTAACTCTCTGACCCCATACCTTAGCCACAGGCAATTGGCTGAGGGGAAGGATCTACCTCAAGGTGGACCAATCCAACATGGAGTACTGAATGTTGTGGTGCACTGTACCCATCATACCTACCAACACTTCTCATCTTACGCTACTCTGGGTACACCCATAACACACATAGGTCTTTAAACCTGTGCTGAGTAAAAAGTTACATCCTGGCAATGAACTTTGTTAAATAAATCAATGGGATCAATATCAAAAATTTACTGGACCCATATACTTATGGTCAATCAATCTATGACAAAGGAAGCAAGAATATACAATGGAGAAAAGATGGTCCCTTCAACAAGTGCTGCTGGGAAAACTGGACAGCTACATGTAAAAGAATGAAATTAGAACATTCTCTAACACATTTTATTTATAAAAATAAACTAAAGATGGATTAAAGACCTAAATGTAAGACCAGAAACCATAAAACTCTTAAAGGAAAACATAGAACACTCTATGACATAAATCACAGCAAGATCCTTTTTGACCCACCTCCTAGAGAAATGGAAATAAAAGCAAAAATAAACAAATGGGACCTAATTAAACTTAAAAGCTTTTGCATAGCAAAGGAAACCATTGACAAAACGACAAGACAACCTGCTGAATGGGAAAAAATAGTTGCAAATAATATGACAAATAAGGGTATAATATCCAAAATATATACACAGTTCATACAGCTCAACATCAAAAAAACACAAACAACCCGATTAAAAAATGGGCAGAAGACCAGAATAGACATTTTTTCAAAGAGGATATGCAGATGGCCAACAGGCATATGAAAAGATGCTCAACATTGCTAATCATCAGGGAAATATAAATCAAAACCACAACGAGGTATCACCACACTCCTGTCAGAATGACTATCATCAAAAATAACACAAATAACAAATATTGGTGAGGATGTGGAGAAAATGGGTTGGTGCGACCACTGTAGAAAATAGTATGGAGGTTTCTCAAAAAAACTAAAAATAGAACTACCATATGACCCAGCAATTCCACTACTGAGTACATATCCAAAAAAACCAAAAACACTAATTTGAAAAGATACATGTACCCAATGTTCATAGCAGCATTCTTTACAATTGCCAAGATATGGAAGCAACCTAAGTGTCCATTCACAGATGAATGGATAAATAAAATGTGGTATATATATTATATATAATATATATATTATTTATAAATAAATACACACACATACATACATACAATGGAATACTACTGAGTCATAAAAAAAGAATGAAATTTTGCCATTTGCAGCAACATGGATGGACTGGGAGGGTATTTTGGTAAGTGAAATAAGTCAGACAGAGAAAGACAAATATTGTATGATATCACTTATATGTGGAATCTAAAAATTAAAACAAACAAATGAATTTAACAAAACAGAAACAGACTCACAGATACAGAGAACAAGCTAGTAGCTAGCAGAGGGGAGAGGGAAGGGGGAGGGGCAATGGAGGGGTAGGGGGTTAAGAGGTACAAACTATTATGTATAAAATAAGCTACAAGGATATATTGTACCGCACAGGGAATATAACCAATATTTTATTATTACTATAATATACAGCCAATATTTTATTTTATAACTATAAGTGGAGTATAGCCTTTAGAAAGTGAATCACTATATTGTACACCTGTAATAACTTATACAATACAGTACATCAACTATACGTCAATTTAAAAAAGTGAAAAAAACAAAAAAAACACAAAACTTTAGTGGGAAAAGTCCTTATTGAATACTTATTTATCAGTGGCTGTCAATCAGTTAATAAAGGATAAGTGAGATATAGTCCCTTCCAGCCTGGACAGTCATGTAGAGAAATAATTACAATACATGGAAAGCTAGCAGGCAATAGCAGCAGAGAGAAGATCTAGCTCTGTTTAGGTTCTGATCCTCTGGCTTTATGCTGCTCTGAGTTTTGTTGATCTCCTAGGCACAATCACAAACCAGGAAAACGGTTTAAACAAGGTTTTGGTGTTTTCCCCCCTCATCAAAACGTAGTAAAAGAAATCTGCTTAATGTGAGTTCAGGTTAGATTCCACAGTCAAATATATTGTAACCTTTCTCTGTTTTTTTCTCTTCTTCATTTCGGGTTACTGAGCATAAGCTAAATAACTCCAGTCTGGAAACCAAGTCCTTGTGGGTTGCCAGTCCTAAGGGACAGATCTCCAACATGGAAACTCTTGAAGAGGGTGGTATCACTCACTGAGGGGTCCCCAGTTGGGAAACTCAGGGATGACAGAATCTTTTTCTGGTTTTTATTCCTCCATTTGCCCTCTTTTATTGGAATAGGAGCCTCACTGAGGCAGCTGGGGTATGTGTGTAAGCAGCTAACAGGGGCAAAAGCTGGCACTGAAAGGAACTACTTCCAGGGAGGAGATCCTGTTTCCACCATTACCACTTTCCTAGGATTTATTCAGCACCCAGGCTCCAGAAAGATTTATGAGCTGCTTAAGACATTTATGTTTGCTTACTGCTGATCATTAGAAATTCAAGGATGAGAACTGGATTGTTAGCAGTCAGGGAGCCCTCTGTTCCAGGCCCGTGGGCTCTGTACACCCCCCTTAGGTTTATCTCTCTATGCCTGCCTTCACAGCTTCCCCTGAGGCACATGCCACAGATTTCCTCCTGGGCTTTACTGTACTTGAATTGGCCAAAATTTAGTAAATGTGCAACAGATTGTAAGAGCTAGAAAATAACCACATAACCTGTATAAGAACTCATATTTGTGAAGTAGTTTACAGTTTACGAGGTACATTCACATACATTATCACCTAGTTCATTGGTTCATTCAACCACTCATGCATTCCTATATCATATATTTACCAGACACCAAATGTGTGCCAAGAATTGAGTCTTGCCCTTATATTTTACCGAATAGAGAATACCGCTTAATTTCTGTGGACCAGTGTTCAATACTGTGAAGTCTATTTATTTAACGTTTTTGAAACACCTAGGCTGTGCAAAGCATTATGTCTGGTATTACGAGTAGTATGTGTAGAAAACATCAAAATCAATAAGTTGGGATAAAGATAATAAAGATATGATTTAGTGAAGGAAACAGACGTTACACAAAGAAAACGAAGATATGCAATGGAGTCGGGAGAAAGAATGGGATTAAATAAGGAATCCCAGCTCGTAGGTTTCAAACTGGAACAAAGCCTGATGCTGAGGCGTGGCGGGACTCTTTCCTATTCTGACTAGGAAGCACAATCAGCATTAATCCCATCCAAGTCTAGTGGAAACGGGGTTATGCAAAAGAGCTTCTTTCAATATGAAGTGTTGGAGTAGAATAATGGTTTTAAAAATTGTACTCCATGGAACGCACAGGTACTTTGTTTTGCTGCTACTACATACTAGAGCAGCTTTTCTTTTTTCCTTTATTTACTTTGAACTTCAGCAGTAAGCTTTAATTTGAATAAAGGGTTCTAAAGTTAAAAAAGAAAGAAAATAGGGGCTTCCCTGGTGGCGCAGTGGTTGAGAGTCCGCCTGCCGATGCAGGGGACACGGGTTCGTGCCCCGGTCCGGGAAGATCCCACATGCCGCGGAGCGGCTGGCCCCGTGAGCCATGGCCGCTGAGCCTGCGCGTCCGGAGCCTGTGCTCCGCAACGGGAGAGGCCACAACGGTGAGAGGCCCGTGTACCGAAAAAAAAAAAAAAAAAAAAAAAAGAAAACTGTTGGAAAAGCGAGCCTCTAACATCCTGTGATTCTGTTTGTTACTAGTACATTAGCACACCCTTGTAATATTTAAATTTTAATAAGAAAAAAATGATTTCAGTCATCACGCTAGAGAAGATATGGGGTGGGGGAAGGGGGTTGCTGAAAACTTCAAATCCCTTCCTCTGAACAACCAGCCTTGCGGCCCACGTTTATTCAATCCTGACTCCAATTTTACACACTTAACAATTTTTAATGGTATCAAGATATATTAAGATATGCCTTACCTTAGGTCAGGATAGAACTTTAACTTGTCTTAATTTTCAAAGTTCCTTACATCCCCTACTCTACTTGAGGCACTGAGAAATTTTGGAAAGCACAAACTCCGGCCCCGGTCATTTAGGAACGCCCAGTTTCAGCATTCTGCATCCGGGAACCCAGAAACCTAAGACTCATGGGAGGGCGGGGCGTTCCCAAGATGGCAGCCCGCGGGCCGGGGGCCTTTAAGAGCATGGGCCCCAGCTGTACTCCAAGCAAGGTGCCCGCAAGATGCCTGCCATTAGAAGCCGTGTCTGGGACATCTCCCGTGTATGCACTCAAGCCTTTTAAAGATATCGGGAGATGTGAATGGGAGCTTTCTCAGATAGTATATGAATAATTCATTTAAGTGGCCATTAGGACGTCATGGAGTTTGAGCGTGGACCGTTACCTGGCAGAGCAGGGAGCCTCCCAAACAGCAACTGCAGACTGCATGCTGAGTACCAGCGGGTAAGTTTGTTACCGAATTAGACGCTAGACGCGCGAGATCCTCCTCTTGGGAGCTCTTGCAGAATCGAAATCCCTCTGGAGGGGTTCTTGAGGGGTGTATGGCTCAGGTTTGCGCTGCCAATAACAAAACTGAGTTTGGTGCAAGTGAGATGGGCTTTTATTCAGTGGCTGGAGAAGGGGAGCTCATGCTCCAAAGGCACCTTATCTTGGAAGAGAGGAAATCCGGGTACTTATAAGGGGTAAGAGGTAGGTGTATTTCCAGAAAGTGGGGAAGGGGGCAGAGAGTTCCAGGGCAGCCAGCGCATGCGCAGTGCCTCAGGCGCCCTTGCACACGGCACAAATTGTGCCTAGCAGTGTGCAAATCTCCTTTGGGTGGAGAGCTTAGCATGGTGGGAAGCAGAGGTACCTTTTGCTGCCTCCAGGTTTCATCTGTGGTTCCTGTGGTCAAGTCAGAGCAGGTTCAGTTTGGTTTTGTTGCTGGCTTTTGCAGTAACCTGTTAACTATGGTAACCTGTTAACTATAACAACCTGTTAATTATGGTAACCTGTTAACTATAACAACTAGCTTGCATGGTTAAAAAGTTTATGCACCTGGGGCCTGGGCTGCATAACAAGGGTAACAAATTCAGTCCTGAGCCTTCTAGAATGAGGGAAACGTTTATTCTCTGGATCCAAGTTTAGCCTCATTTTCTTGTTGTTCTACATAGTTTTTCTGGGAGAACAGTATACTTTTTGGCTTCCACTACGTTCTGAACCTTTGACAACCAATAGAAATTTTCATCTGGATGCGCCACAAATATGCAAATACAAATGTACAAAAATTTAATATCTGCTTTTTTTCAATGCAAACTGCTTCTCACTCCCCTTTAGAGACCAAACATTAGTCTTTAGAGGTAAAAATTTCTTCCTTCTTCCCCTCACCCCAGCCCATCTATTTAGGCACTAAGACTTGGGCATTCTACCTCAGACATGTCTCTGAAATCTTCCTCTTTTACTTTATTCGTTACTTAAATTTGTATTGAGCACCAAAGGGCTTGAATAAGACTCAGCCCTTTTTACTGATGATTATGTGAGTCCTGGGATATGCACTGAAAATTAGCAGTTGAAGTCCAGTGTGAGAGATGGTTCAATAGCACGGGGTGCTCTGGGAGGGCAGAAGAGGAGGTGTCTCTCTCTCTTTTTTTTCTTTTTTCTGGTAGCAATCCCAGATTGCAGCAATCCCAGCAATCAAATCTTTGTGAAATAAAACTAAACTCAAGTGGTGATATGTGTTTTCAGTCTTGAAGGATGAATTTGTCAGACAACTGAAGGGATGCCATTCTAGGCCAAAGAAATGGCATGTCTAATATAAAGAAGCATTAGTGAGAAAGAGCAAGATCATTGATATAGTTGGAGGGGAAGTAGTTGGAAATGGGGCTGGAGAAGTAGGCAGGATCTTGTGTTTCTTGTTAATGGGTTTGGACTTTAAAGCAAGGGGACACCACACAATAATTTTAAGCATGGAACAGAATTGACCAAATTCATCTAAAATGGTATGTGTGTCAGTGGGGGGTGGGGTGCAGGGGGGAATGTTAAAATAGTCTAGGATGTCAAAGAGGCAGTGTGTTTCAGGAGATTTTTTCAGTCAGGTTCCTTAAGACACTGGTAATAAATAGGATGGGAGTCATGGAAGAAAGAGGGGTGGAAAGTTTGGAGGAGGCGCTGGAGTTTCTAACTTGGTCATACAGGTAAGTGGACCACTGCCTTAGTAATGCCTGCCTCTCTTTCTGATGTCATGGCAATAATCTTCTAACTGATCTCCTTGCCTTTGACCTTTCCATCGTCCTCACTGAAGAAAGAGGTAATTTTCCTTAACTGATCAGACGACCATCCTACATAGGGCCCTGGATTGGTGCTCATTGCGTACAGCACTAAGAAGTCTAAACTCCTTAGCTGTTGCCTTCTACCCACCATTCCACTTTCACTCCTTGACACACCCTCTGAAATCCTCACCATATAACCCCAGCCACACTAAACTGCTAAATGTGTCCCACGCATGGTCTGCATTCCCCTCCTCTGTGCCTGTACACATGTTGTTTACTAAGGAAGTCCTGATTCCTCTCTCCTGGTAATGACACCTATCCTGTAAAGATATTTCTTCCTCTCCCAGGCATAGTAGCTCACACGTTCTCTTTGCTCACCATCCTCTCTCTCTCTTTCTCTCTCTTTTTCTTTTTTTTTTTTTGCAACTCTTTTAAAGTGAACTTCGCATAATACTGAATTATTATATCTGGATCTGTTTCTCCCACTGTCTTCTGCAGTTTGAAACTATTATTCAGTTATATATCCTGTTCTTATCATGGTTTATAGAAGGTGCTTCATAAAGGTTTTTGAGTGAGTTTAAGAGCTATCCCTTTAGAACTTTCTTTTCTGTGATTGCCCACTATCACCATTAAAAAAGAGGGAGGAGGGAGAAGAGAAGCAGCAGCGAAGAAAGAAAAAAGCAGGATTTTCCCTTGGATAAACATCACATTGGAGAATAGGTAGCAGGCTTGAGAGCTGAGGAAAGATTCTTTTAAAGTCTAGACTGAGCAGCGTTTCCTTATGAAAGACCGAATATTACAAATGGGGAATGCTATAGCATGTCTGGAGTGATCAGAAAGTTGGCTTGTACAGAGACTTCTTATTCCTCAGGACTGTGAGAGGATGTATTTTCAGGCAAAAGAGTTTCCCCTGCTCAGTATTTCAATTTGGAAAATTTATTTGTTTAAAGGCTTTGATGTGTGTGTGTGTGTGTATGTGTGTGTGTGTATCAGAGAGAGAGAGAGGGGAGGGAAAGAGAAGTGTGAATGAGCATGTGATTTTTCCATTTTTTACAGATTTATTTGTGAGTACATTTGCAAATCTCTTGTGTGCATTTGCATATTGTTTCCATGTGTTTATGTGGGCGTGTTTGTTTATATGGGAGTGAACTATATAAAAATATATGGTTTTCCTGTGTGAAGTAGTTCAATAGAGTAATGTGTATATGTGCATGTAGGTAGCAGACCAGTGTACTGGGTTTCTCTGTGGGATATTGTGAATTTTGAAGGCATGCTTATAAATATATATCAGATTCTATCATTATATTAAATTTCAACATGTAGTAATTCTCTCAGTAAGGATTTACAAATGAACAACTTTCAGAAGTAATAGATATTAAACCCATACAATAATGCATGCATAAATCTTGGGTTTTTTTCAAAACTGTGAATTTTGCAAAAAGTATCATACACAGAAATTGTAGAAGCTGGAGAAGGTGCCAGAAGAAGATGGTTTCCATAGCTTCTTGATTCTTTGGGTGGGATTTGGGTAGGGTGTTCTATAATAGTTAATGACTGCTGTCATGCACATGCAGTGGTGACTCCAGCCCATCTCTTTGCTCACCTGTGTACTTCTAAAGTGAACCAGTGACAGTGAGGAAGAGCTTGAACTAGTGGCCATTTAGGACAGGAGGCTGATGTGAGTCTGTAACAATGCCTAAAAGAAAGAGGGCAGCAGGCTTTGGAGACATTTGGAACTGGGTCTAAATCACAGCTTTGCCACTTCCCGGCTGTGTGGCTTTGAGCACCTGACTCCACTTCTTCAAGTCTTAGTTTCCTCAACTGTTCAGTGAGGTTAATAACACCTACCTCACCTTTAAGGGTGGTTGTGAGTAAAATGCTTTATGTGGAGTCTGGAAAAGAGGTCAGAGTTCAGCAAATATTAATGCCCTTATCAAAAGGAGTGATCAAAATGTAAAATAATGCACTGAAAGAGAAGTGCTCTCTTTTCATTTCTCTGAGATCAGCTACGCAGAAGCCAGGTGTGAAGATTCTGAGCTGGATTAGCTGGGAGGTGATTGAGAAATACATTAAGCCAGGTTGGCTGAGAACAATACTTTACAGGGACTATAGCCCTGAGAATGATGAAGGGTGGAGAGGTACCTAAAGGAAAAGGGATTTGAGCAGAATCATTGCATTGTGAATAGGCTGCCTAGGGGAAACAAAAGAAAACTTGCCTAAGACATGAATAGGAATGTGTTTGAGCTGTCTGAGTCTGGGATTCAGCAAGTATCTTGATTCCTGCAAAATGGAGCCAATGTGAGCTCAGCATGGTACTTAAGGCCAGTATCATATTTAATCAATTGAATCATTAATTACTTTGAGGAGAATGAACACTTAATTTCTAATTCATGTGTAGTTTAAAAGGGGGAATGCAATCCATATGGTTCTTATCAATTACATCTATATCATCAAGATAGACTGTCTTTTTTTTTTAAGTGATATCGTGGCCAAGAAATTCAATGAGCCTTTTTAACAAGCAGCTTAAGCCTTATTTCTTAAAAACAGGAAGTCATATTTGACTTTGGGTAAGCTAGTTCCCTCTGGACAAATTTCAGGAATGGCTAAGTTTTGGACACCTGCAAATTCTAAGTTGGTTTCAATCATATGGAAACCAGGTTTTTGAACTTCTGAGCAAACTATCTCAGATCAGGGGAGTGGTGAACATATCGCTCAACAATTAAGGTCTTTGCAAAATACCCTCCTGCTGTGTATAGTGATACGTTCTAGAAAAGCTCTGATTCTTTCTTGCTGCTGCCTACCTACTGTGCGGTCTCAGGCAAATCCCTACCAGCCCGTCATTTTAATTCCACCAGTCCCTTGAATTCTAGGAGTCTCATATTTTTAATGCTCTGCTAAGGTTCTTTTCTGTTTGAAAATGCAGTGTTTCTGTAATTCTATAATCAGCACACATTTAGAATCACTGCATCAAGGTGCAGTTCCAAATCTAGGTTAAAATACTATACTAGAACTTAGTAGCTATTCTGTACTGGGACTTATTTGATATTTGACCTTGGGAAAATGATTAAAACTCTAGGCCTCAATTTTATCATCTGTAGTTGTTTGAGATAATATGTACTAAGGGGCCCACCACAGTACCTAGTTCAAAGTAATCACATGTATCTTTATTCCTTTGTTTTCCCCTCCCTCCTTCCTTTCTCTTCCTTTCCCTCCTTTTCTCCTCTTCACTTCTCTCCCTTTTTTTCCTACCTCTGGTCTTTCCATCATATTTTTTATCTTTTTATAATATGGTGAAGATTTTTACTGTCTTATACAATTTTTTCTCAAAAGAGTCATCTGTGTGGTTTCATCTCCTGTAGTTGGTGAGCTGTTAGAGGATTGAACAATTATTTCTGTTTTACCATCTCCACATTGCCTCACCAAGGGTCCCCAAGATGGTCATTCCTAGGTTAGTGATATGGCTGGACTGGCCTTAATGTTTTGACAGGTATTTATACATACAAACAGGTAGATTCTGTGAAAGAACTCACCTTTTTACTGCCTTGAGGTTCACCTTATAGCTTTGAAGTTATCACATCACTTTACTTAATCCATAAAATATGGATTCTTGGTTCTGGTTAGATTCTGTACTTTAGGGTAAATTTATATTCCTTGAGAAAAGGTCATGCAAAAACCCGTATATATTTCTAACTCTAACCCTGCTAATGAAATTTAAATCCCAAGAAAATCAGGAAATTAAGGGTCAGACATGAGACCAATGAAGCAAGGCTTACTGCCCTTCAATGAATAACTCTACAAATCATTTTGAGACTATATCTAGGCTGTAAAATTTAGACCTTCTGATGCCTAAATTATTTAAAGATGAGTTGATCCTTACAAAATGTGAATCAGGACACTTTTCAGGGGTTAAATTTAGAAAAATGCCTTTCTTCCCTTTTAGCAGTTCCTATACCTAGATGATAATAAACATTTCAACTGCACTTTCCTGCCTGATAACCTGTCTAGTTCAGAATTCAGCATTTCAGACTCTTCATGTAGGACTGCCTCTTAGAGTAATGCTTCTTCTCAAACTTTAATGTACCTGTAAATAAACTGAGGATCTTGTTAAAATATAGATTCTGTTTCAATGGGTCTGGAATAGGACCTAAGATTCTTCATTTCTAGTAAGTTCCTAGGTGAGACTGAGGCCTCTGGTCCACAGACTGTACTTTAAGTAACTAAGTCTTAGATAACCAAGCATTTGGATCAACTTGAATCTCAAATCACATACTACATGATAGGTGTGCCTGTGAGCTTTCATGACAATATGGACCATAGTATCTCTCTGTAGTTTGGAGAGGTGGTAGCCTGTGGTCTTTCTTGCTTCAGGAGAATTTGTTAAGAACTTATAAGATCATCAGTAGCCCACAAAACCCTTCTCTTAAAACTTAAGTATATTTCTTTCTGGCCTTTGCTCATGTGAATTAAGGAGAGAGAGCACACAGCATATTTATCAATATACATGCTTGGTGCTTTGGAAAAGGTCACAGCTGCCAAAGTGTTGCCACCTCCTTCTCTCCAACATTTCTGCTGAGCCAAAATGGTGCAGCTGAAGGATCCTCACCTTATCCAAGAGTGATGAGGTCAGAGCTTGTGCTGTATATTAGGTCACCATCTCTACCCAATGGTGCTGGTACACAAATCCTATTTAGATTATGATTTTATTCAGGAAATTTTAATAGGGGATGATGAGACTAATATAGAAAGAGGTTTACAAGCTATGTGACTGTCAAGGAACTTTACATCTCTATGTTTTAGTACCCTTCTCTGTAAAATAGGTAATAGAAATTTGCAGGGTTTTTATAAGAATTAGAGATAATTTTAAAGTGCCTGCTACAATGAATGGTAGATATCACTATTGGCATTAATTATGCTTGTCATTAAGCACACCTGATATAATTATTTAAGGCAACTGGGGACAATAGTTAAGCCATTTGTTATTCAGACCTAACTCACTGTATAGATCTGGCTAGAATAAAGATAGTTAGTGCATTCTGGTATTGAGACTTTTAAATAATTCATTGTGTCAGTGCTCTCATTACGACTGCATTTAAGCTCATTCAGTTTAATATATTAACCAGGGCTTTTAAAAGCCACTTTAAAGTTAAATGATAAACGTTAAAAATAGTTCATATAATTGTGAGTTTTGTAACTGGTGAATATGCTTCTAACATTCTTACCAGGTGAGAGTAGGTAGGGGCTATTTGATTTGCACTTCAGCACCTTCCCAAAATACATTTTAAAGTATGAAATAAGCAAAACTCTGAGGCAGCTGGCATAATGCTTCCTAATAAGGCTTGGAGGCATAGCATAGCCTGTAAGGGTGTCTGCCCCATTAACTCTGCCTTATTTAGTTTCCCCCAAAGTTTTCTGGGGTAAGAGGGACATCCTGGTGCTTTCCTTAGCTCTCCCAACAAGGTCATACTTGAAAGACTTCAGCTTTGCTCACTGTGTTATCTATTTGCTTTGCTTTCCACTTCCCCCATAACTTTCCTCTCTTTTCTTCTGCATCTGATGCAGGAGAGGAGTGAATGCTCCCTCATTGATCCATGTTGGTACAAAGGCCCTGAGGTCCACTTAAAGACATTAGGTGGCAGTAAATAAAATGAGTGGACTGGACATTAAATCACTTGGTGCCTAGCAGAAGCAGATGCACTAGAAGACTGAACTGGGGCAAGGCTTATATGCTTGTATCCATAAGGCTACTCAATACCCTTTACCCTGTGTTAAAGACAGTTGTAATTGGGGAAAGGCTTTCCTGCTCTTGGTCAGCTCCTTTTCTTCCTCCTGTGTTTTCACAAGTACAGTGAAGTTTCTGAGAAATAAAGCATGCTCTTCCATGCCCTGCATTTACCCACCCTCTCATAGTCTTCATCTAATTTTTGTCTCATATTTTTCCAAGGACTGTTTTATTTGGGAGCCCCTCTTCATTTATTCAGTTCAACAAAGTAAAGAAGGAAAAGAGGGCTTCCCTGGTGGCGCAGTGGTTGAGAGTCCGCCTGCCGATGCAGGGGACACGGGTTCGTGCCCCGGTCCGGGAAGATCCCACATGCCACGGAGCGGCTGGGCCCATGAGCCATGGCCGCTGAGCCTGCGCATCCGGAGCCTGTGCTCCGCAACGGGAGAGGCCACAACAGTGAGAGGCCCGCGTACCGCAAAAAAAAAAAAAAAAAAAAAAGAAGGAAAAGAGTTGTGAAAGTGACTTTTATATTTTCATTTTAGAAGCTACCAAATCACTCAAACTATCGCTCTTTAGTCATCCTAGCCTGTGTGCACACCTTTGTACACAAACAAGTTCGTTTACCCAAAAGTGAACAAAGGGCTTCTGTGCTTGTTTATATACTCTATTTAACTGAGGCAAGAAGACTGAGCATATGTATGGTATATACTTGTAAATGGTTTGATGTTCACATTGCAGGTAGTGTATGTCTCTGTATGTCTACTTGGTATGTGCTATTGATTGGAGAATTCATAGACTGTGGAATCTCAGAGTTGGAAGAGTCCTCAAAGACAGTCTTCTAAAAAATGACTCATTTGATGCTTGAACCCCCTGTATGACTTTCTTATCCTAGGGTTTACCAGCGTTGGCTTGAATACCTCAATTTTCAGGAAACTTCCTACCTCTCCAAGCTGCCTGTATCATCTTCAACTGTATTTCTTCACTTGGTCTGTGTGTTACACATGTGGATATATTTCATAGCCACCTATACCTAAGGCAGGGGTCCTATCCGTGACATATGTAGTTGGTAGCAGGTTAGATTTCTTTCAGTGAGAATCTGGGCATCACAAGCAAATTGTACACAGAGCAGTCATCTCTCCCTAAGCAGAGAGCCCGTTTGGGGTCCAAGTGCCTACTGTGTGGATCTCTGACGCCAAAGACTGCCAGTGCTTATGGGTTTCTCTCAGCTCCTTGGGAGACTCTCTTAACTACACAGTTGGAATAGTTCCCTGCTCACCTGCAGTACTCTGTCAGCAGGCAAGGAGAGCTTTAGGGCAGAAGCACAGGACACCAGGTTCTTCAAACCCCTCGCTGGGCCTTGGGGTAAACCCACACTCACAGTTGGGATGGCTTCCATTAACTAAAATACTCACACTTGTTTTTTACAACAGTTCTCAGGTTAAATTTCACCAATTGCTATTTTGGGTAGGGAACTATGGCAGAAGTGTCTCCAGATTCCGGTGTCTCTAATGCCTCTGTAAAGCCACCTTTCAGCATGATCCATTTGCTGTGCTTTCAAGGACTCAGCTGTGATGGTGCCTTCACAAGATTCAGCCCCAAAAGGCAAGTGGGGGTACCTGGGAAGGGCTTTTGAGGAGAGGAAGAACCTGGGACAGGCCACAATAGGAGTCTCCCTGCCTGAGTTGACTCATTCTTTGATATGTTGAAGCAACAGCAAGGGGTGGCTTCCAAGTTCCTGTCTGTGATGATAGATGAGTTTGGCCCTGCAGCCTGGACAACAGATAGCAGTCAGCAGAACACAGATGTTGCAAGGCAGCCAAATTAATCTTTAGTGGGAATGTACAAGTTGGGCACTCATTAGAATATCTAATGGCCTAACCTCATTGCAAAGCAAGAGCTAATCTTACAGAATGGACTCTGGCCTAAAACCTTCCAGGTCTTGCTAAGGTTGAGGTATCCACTGATTCATGTGTGTAAGGATTTCTTAAAAATATTTCAACCGGGGCCTCCCTGGTGGCGCAGTGGTTGAGAGTCCGCCTGCCGATGCAGGGGATACGGGTTCGTGCCCCGGTCTGGGAGGATCCCATATGCCGCGGAGCGGCTGGGCCCGTGAGCCATGGCTGCTGAGCCTGCGCGTCCGGAGCCTGTGCTCCGCAACGGGAGAGGCCACGACAGTGAGAGGCCCGCGTACCACAAAAAAAAAAAAAAAAAAAAAAAAAAAAAAAAAATATTTCAACCAAGAAGACCATGGTTTGAAATGTGTACTTTCTACAGCCTTTCTAGGGGAGTTGGAGCTCTGGGTAGTGGGCACTTGGGCTTTATCTAATCAGACTGAATCAGGTACATGTATGTGTAGTATAAGACAATGCAAGAATCTAACCCTGTGGGAGGCCTGGGTGAGAAGTACCCTCTTCTGCAGAAATATTTCCAGAGAAACATGCATTTCATGTGTTAGGGAACTGAACTTATTTTCTTTTTCCATTAAGAAAGACTATATGATAACTGACCTAGATTAAAGTGGCTACTTGGCTGTGTAGAAGTGTGTGGAAAGAGTTGTTGACATCAGAGACCAAATGTATCTTGGGTAGCTTTCATTCTCCTAAATTAGAGGCGGTATCTTGATCTCTGCATTTATTTCTAGAATTGTATATAAAACTTTCAGGGAGTTTTTTTTTTTTTTCTGATTGTAAGGGTGCCATGTAGAAGTGGAGAGCCTTGTGAATCAAGCCCTTCTTTCAGTTTAATTTCTGAATAAATAAGAAAGGGGAATTGAGGGAAGACATTATTATCATAAATGGGATCAGAAAAATATATATAACAATTGAGTGGCTTACACCAGATACCTGGCAAGTCCAACAGAAATCAATGTTACACATCTGATCCAGGGAGACCCTAGCTTATAAAAGGTACTGATCATGCATTACATCAGGACCATATAGTGGGTCTTCAGTGAACATTCATAGACACACTATCCAGAGACAAGAGGCAGTGTGCCTAATGCCAAATGCATGATATTTGAAGACAGACATGCATGTTTGGAACTTCTGTGAGCCTGAGATAGTTTTCTAAGAAATTAGGATAATAATACCCCTCTTTCAAGGCCATTGGGAGGATTTCAGATCTAATTTTTTTTAATTAATTTATTTATGGCTGTGTTGTGTCTTTGTTTCTGTGCGAGGATTTTCTCTAGTTGCAGCAAGTGGGGGCCACTCTTCATCACGGTGCATGGGCCTCTCACTATCGTGGCCTCTCTTGTTGCGGAGCACAGGCTCCAGATGCACAGGCTCAGTAATTGTGGCTCACGGACCTAGTTGCTCCACGGCATGTAGGATCTTCCCAGACCAGGGCTCGAACCCATGTCCCCTGCATTGACAGGTAGATTCCCAACCATTGTGCCACCAGGGAAGCCCCCACATCTAATTTTTAAGTACTTGACAAGAGTGAGCCTATTCTTGTCAAGTGTAATGATGGATAATAATACTAATGGTTGTTTCGGTAGCTCATTATCATGGAGCAAAGTTTAGGTCTGAGGAGCTTTCTGAGAGAGCATCGGGGTCTGAGTGGTAATCTAAGCTTACATCCCTTTCCTCAGAAAAGTAGGAGATATAGGTGCCCTCCACCCCAGGAAATTTGGTAGAGGATTTGGTACATGTCTTATGGAGATGACGTATCCCTGTCTGATGTGGCCATTTCTTAGACTTCCACAAATAGAGTTGAAACTAGCACTCTCTAGAAGAAAGAGAAAAGGAAAAAAAAAAAAAAGAATCGATGGAAGTAACACACGAAGATTAAATATATATCATGAATAAGTGCATGGATTTAAAGGAAAATTTTGACCATAAATAGGAAACAAATAGGAATCTCAATAGAGAAATGGGGATTAACAAAAGGAACCAAATGGGAATTTTAGAACTGTAAAAACAATATCTAAACTGAAAGACTTGCTGAATGGGCATATTATCACGTTAGATACTACAGAAGAAAATATTAGTGAATTTGAAGACATCACATTGGAAACTAGACAAACCAAAGTATACAGAAAAAAAAAGGCTGACAAGTAGAAACAATGAACAGAGCATTTAGTGACTTGTGGGAAATAATTAAATACCTTAAACATATCTGGAATTAGAGAACCAGAAGGAGAAGAGAGATAGATTGACACAGGAAAAGAATATTAAAAAAATTAATAGCAGAATTTTTTCCAAACTTATCAAAAATATAAGCTTACAGATCAACAATGCTCAGTGAACCCCAAGCAGTATAAACAGACATACAGACAGGCACACATAATAAAATTGTTGAAAACCAATGATAAAGAGAGGATCTTAAGGACAAACAGAGAAAAAGACAAATATAACAGAAGAGCAAAAAGACTTACAAATAACTTCTCATCAGAAATGATGGAAGCTATAAGATAATGGAATGAGATCTTTAAAGTACTGGAAAAAAGAGTCAACCCAGAATTTCACTTCCCGTGAAAATATTCCTCAAAATTACAGTGAAATAAAAACATTTTTTGTTAAACAGTGGAGGGATTTCATTTCCAGGCGACCTGCACTATTAGAATCATTAATGGAAGCTTCTCGGAGTGAAGAAAAATGATACAACATGGTGGAAATTCAGATCTACAGATAGTACTGAGAATGGAAAATATGTGGGTAAATATAGAAGACATTTTTTTCATTTCTTAATTTCTAAAAAGAGTATTGTCTTATTAAAGCAAAAATAATAACAGTGTATTGTGGGATTACGACACATTTAGAAGTAAAATATATAATAATAGTAAAAGTAATGAGAGAAGGATAATTATAGCATACTGTTATAAGGATCTTAGATTATACACAAAGTGGTTTGATATTAATTAGTAGTAAATTGTGATAGATTAAAACCCTAGTGAAATCACTTAGAAAAATAAATAGGTATAGTTAACAAGTTGGTAGAGGAGATACTAAATACCAAAAAATCACCAATCCATAGAATATTGAAAAGGAGAGAAAAGATTGAAAAGGAGAGAAAAGGAACAACCATAACAATCAATAAATGTCATAAATAGAAAACAAATAGCAATATGGCAGCCATATTGATAACTAACCATATTAATAACTGGATTGGAAAGTAAACCTAATATATGTTTTTTATAAGTAAGACACTTTAAGGATGACACAGGTGAAAGTAATGCAGTTGAAGATGCAGCATGCAACCAATACACATAAAGAATATGGGCTACCTATGTTCATATTATAGAAAATGGACTTAAAGACAAATAGTATTACTAGAGATAAAGAGGAATATTTCATAATGGTAAAAAGGTCAATTCACAAGGGAAAAAAAAACAGTCCAACAAAATTAAGTGTAATTCCTGGTTGATTTCAGTCTACTGCTTTGGTTTAGTATAAAGAAATACTAGGCCACAAGAGAAGAGTAAATATATGACGTACAGGGAGCTAAATAGTACCCTAAGAGCTAAGGGAAACTTCCTAAGTAAGGATAAACTTTGACGGGGGGATCACTCCCCAGGGCTGGAGTTCAGATCTCGGTGGAGAAGATGTGGTGCCAGCTCAATGATTGGCAGAGAAATTTCCTGTGCTGCCCAGATTATTGTTGGAACAACTGGATATCCAGATGTAGAAACATGAACTTGGATCATTACCTTGTACCATATATAAAATAATTAGCTCAGAAGTGGATCAGTGTGATCTAAATGTAAGAGCTAAAACTATAACACTTCTAGAAGAGAACATAAGGAAAATCTATGTGACCTTTGGTAAGGTAAAGATTTCTTAAATAGGATACAAAAGCACTAACCATAAAAGAAAAAAATTGATGAGCTGGATTTCTTCAAAATTCAAAACCTTTGCTCTCTGAAAGATACTGTGAATAAAATGAAAAGGCAAGCCACAGAGAGGGAGAAAATATTTGCAAAACAAAAAAACTGATAAGTAGCTTGTATCTGGAATATATAAAGAATCCTTATAGCTAAATAAGGCAAACCAATTAAAAAATGGGCAAGAGAGATTTGAATAGACACTTAGCAAAGAAGATATATAAATGGCATATAAGCACATGTAAAGAAATTTATTATCATTATTAAGGAACTGCAAATTAAAATCACTGTGACATACTGCACATCTACTATAATGAATTAAGTTTAACAAGACAGGCAGTACCAAATGTTGTAATGTTGTGAGGATATGGTGGAGCATCCTGAATTCTTGTATGTTTCTGGAGGGATTACAGAATGGTACAGTCACTTTGGAAAACAATTTGATGGTTTTTCAAAAAGTTAAACATTCACCTACCATATGAACCTTCAGTCTTACCCTTAGTTATTTGCCCAAGAGAAAATAAAAATGTATGTTCACACAAAGGCTTATATTTATGTAGTCATTGCAGTGTTATTCATAACAGTCAAAACTTTGAAACAATTCAAATGTCTATTACCTAGTTGATGGATAAACAGTCATTCATACACACACAGAAGAGTCCCAAGTAGTGCACTATTGATACAAAAAACATTGTGGATAAATACCAAAATCATTATACTAAGTGAAATAAGTCAGATACAAAAGACTACCCATATGATTCCATTTATATGTATTTCTACAAAAGGCAAAAATATAGTGTCAGAAAATATATTAGTGGTTTTCAGATGCCAGGATTGACAGGGAGGGGTTTGAGTGCAAAAGGGCATGACAGAACTCTTTGAGGTAATGGAAATATTCTGTTTCATGATTGTTGTGTGATAGTTAGATGATTATATACATTTGTCAAAAATCATTGAAATGTACATTTTAAATTGTTGAATTGTATTTTATGTTAAGTATACCTCAATAAAGTTGATTAAAATATATACATATATAAAAGAAAAAAATTTCTTTTACCTGTAATACTCAAGATCTTTGTATTTTATTATTTGAAAAGGTATTTAAATCTTGAAAGGCAAAAAACATATTGTTATAGGTATTTTCATGAAAATATAGGTAACTGCCTGATAATACACCACAATTTTAGAAAATATGTTTGATGCATTTATATAATGCACAGTGTAGAAAACTGTGCTGGCTCTTGGAGCAAAGGTTGACAAAGTAACTGTGGGGCTTGACTCCATTCCAAGACTAAGAGAATAAACAGGATTCTTACTATTCTAACTTCCCATTTAAAGGATTGGGCCCATGGCCCTGAATTTATAGTTTGGTCCCAGTAGGCAGCAAAAGGATACCCCCAAATAAAAACAGAAGGAAGTTTGTCTTTAGTGAGTGAGACATAGCCTGATGATGTCCAGAACTGAGAGATTTTTCTGGGTGAAAAGCAGAGATGACAGGATTAGTGGGACAGGTATGTTAAGGTAAAGGAAACTTTTTTAAGAAACAAAATATCCAGCCTCAATGCCTAAGTCACTAAATATTACACAGAAATCCTTTCACACTGCTATTCCAATTAGGCCATAGTCAGCCAGCCCTAGATGTTCCTGAATGTGAGAAAAAAAATCTTCAACAGTCAGTTTGCAACAAGTTTTTACTGCACATATTGTTTGTTGGCTCAGCAGTTTATGCTTCAGTCACATCCAGAATCTTGACTTTGTTGTGGGCATCAGAACCTTATTTTCCCTCTGAATCTCTGCTTGCTGTAATCAGGATTGGGGTTTCAACTTCTCCTCAGCAGCCACAGGAGGCTACTAAACACAGACTCTGATGAGAAAGGCACCAGGGAATGTGAAACCTGGTATAGTGCTTAAGAATCATATCTCCAAGAGTGTACAGTCAATAACAATACTGAAGTTCAGTTTCTTGGGGGAATTTGTATTTGAACTAGAATTAGGCACTGTATGGATATTCAGACTTTTTTCCAAGAAGGATGTGGGTGAGAGGTAAAGCACAGTGATTTTAAGATCAGGTAAATAATCTCTCTGTAACAGATTTAATCATTTATTCACTTATTCAGAGCATGTATGTTAAGTGCCTCCTGTGCAAACACATACTATAGAAGGAAAAAAAAAGACAGTGTCCTTGTTCTCAAAGAGATAAAAATCTTTTTAGTAAAATAAGAAATGCATTCATGATAAATTCAGTAGGTAGACACATTGTAAAAGTATTAATAGCAACCATCAAATTGAGTGCCATCTTTTGCTCAGTAACATAGCATATTTCCTACGAGGGTATATAGTATCTGGAGCCTCCTAGGTTTAAATCCTAGGAATTCTGCTTAAGTATTTGTTATTGTTATGTTCTCTTTTAAAAATATTACCTGAGATCCTCTAAGCAATCCTATAAAACAGGGATAATAATCCCTCTTTTTTATTTATTTTTTAAATTTTATATTGGAGTATATTTGATTTACAATGTTGTGTTAGTTTCAAGTGTACAGCAAAGTGATTTAGTTACATGTATACAGATATCTATCCTTTTTCAGATTCGTTTCCCATATAGGTTATTATAGAGTATTGAGTATAGATCCTTGCTGATTGTTTATTTTATATATAGTAGTCTGTATATATTAATCCCAACCTCTTAATTTATTCCCTCCCCCCACCTTTCCCCTTTGGTAACCCTAAGTTTGTGAGTCTGTTTCTGTTTTGTTAAATAAGTTCATTTGTATCATTTTTTTAGATTCCACATATAAATTATATCATATGATATTTGTCTTTGACTTAGTGTGATAATCTCTAGGCCCATCCATGTTGCTGCAAATGACATTATTTCATTCCTTTTTATGGCTGAGTAATATTCCATTGTATATATGTACCACATCTTCTTTATCCATTCCTCTGTTGGTAGACATTTAGGTCGTTTCCATGTCTTGGCTATTGTAAATAGTGCTGCAGTGAATATTGGGGTGCATGTATTTTTTTGAAGTATGGTTTTCTCCAGATATATGCCCAGGAGTGGGATTGCTGGATCATATGGTAGCTCTATTTTTAGTTTTTTAAAGAACCTCAATACTGTTCTCCATAGTGATGGTACCAATTTACATCCTCAGCAACAGTGTAGGAGGGTTCCCTTTTTGGCTGCACCCACTCCAGCATTTATTGTTTGTAGACATTTTGATGATGACCATTCTGACTGGTGTGAGGTGATACCTCATTGTAGTTTTGATTTGCATTTCTCTAATAATTAGTGATGTTGAGCATCTTTTCCTATGCCCATGGGCCATCTGTATGTCTTCTTTGGAGAAATACCCATTTAGATCTTCTGCCCATTTTTTTTATTGGGTTGTTTGTTTTTTTTGCTATTGAGCTGTGTGAGCTGTTTGTATATTTTGGATATTAATCCCTTGTCTGTTGCATCATTGGCAAATATTTTCTCCCATTCTGTGGATTGTCTTTTCATTTTGTTTATGGTTTCCTTTGCTTTGCAAAAGCTTTTAAGTTTCATTAGGTCTCATTTGTTTATTTTTGTTTTTATTTTCATTACTCTAGGAGGTGGATCCAAAAAGATATTGCTGCGATTTATGCCAAAGTGTGTTCTGCCTATGTTTACCTCTTAGAGTTTTATAGTATCCGGTCTTACATTTAGGTCTTTAACCCATTTTGAGTTTATTTTTGAGTATGATGTTAGAGAATGTTCTAATTTCATTCTTTTACATGTAGCTGTCCAGTTTTCGCAGTACCACTTATTGAAGAGACTGTCTTTTCTCCATTCTATATTCTTGCCTCCTTTGTCCTAGATTAATTAACCACAGGTGTATGGGTTTATTTCCTGGGCTTTCTATCCTGTTCCATTGATCTATAAGTCTGTTTTTGTGCCAGTACCATACTGTTTTGATGACTGTAGCTTTATAGTGTAGTCTGAAATCAGAGAGTCTGATTCCTCCAGCTCCATTTTTCTTTCTCAGGATTGCTTTGCCTCTTCAGGGTCTTTTGTGTTTACATACAAATTTTAAGATTTTTTTTTTTGTTGTTCTAGATCTGCAGAAGATGACATTGGTAATTTGGTAGGGATTACATTGAATCTGTAGATTACCTTAGGTAGTATAGTCATTTTGACAATATTGATTCTTCCAATCCAAGAACATGGTATATTTTTCCATCTGTTTGTGTCATCTTTCATCAGTGATTTCTTTCATCAGCTTCTTATATTGTTTTCGAAGTACATGTATTTTGCCTCCTTAGGTAGGTTTATTTCTAGGTATTTTATTCTTTTTGATGTGATGGTAAATGGGATTGTTTCCTTAATTTGTCTTTTGGCTCCTTCATTGTAAGTGTATTTATAGGAATGCAAGAGATTTCTGTGTATTAATTTTATATCCTGCAACTTTACCGAATTCATCAATGAGCTCTAGTAGTTTTCTGGTAGCATCTTTAGGATTTTCTATGTATAGTATCACATCATCTGCAAACAGTGACAGTTTTACTTCTTTTCCAATTTGTATTCCTTTTAATTCTCTTTCTTCTCCGATGGCTGTGGCTAGGACTTCCAAAACTGTGTTGAATATAAGTGGTGACAATGGACATCTTTGCCTTGTTCCTATCTTAGACGAAATGCTTTGAACTTTTCAACGTTGAGTATGATGTTGCAGAAAATATTTTAAGAAATAGAGAAATGAGTTCAATAAATGATTCATATATTTTTCATTAATAGTGGCATACCTGGGATGGGGCTTTGGGGGCAACCCACCCTGGGTACAACCAGTAAGGGAGACATTATTTTGAAGATAATTTGTAAATGAAATAAAACTTATTCAGAGTTTATCTGCTTTTTATTATCGCCATGTGCTAGCAATTTTAAAGTGATAAAATACTTCTCCCAGAATTCCTTGTTGGTCCAAGTTCTAAACAAATCTTATGGTTAATGTTGATTTTTAATAATATATGTTTAAGCTTCTAATTAGCACATATTTAAACTTAATTTTTAATAAATATTGTATTCCATAAAGAAGTTAATATGGAGTACTCCCAGTTGTATACTTAGCCCTCAACACAGTCAGACTCAGGTATATGCATTCATTCCAAGCATAACTTAATAAAATTTGAATAATTTGAGTGTACTTTGTGTACAGTTTCATCTACAATCCTTGTAGTGCAGTACATTCCTACATTTAAACTGTAGATTTGGAATAAACAATAATAGCATTGTGATTGTAAAAATCAAGTAACAGAATATAATTACTTCAATTTTGTCATTCTATATGACCACATGGAGTTATTATTTGTTTAAAATTTAAATAGTGGAACAGAGTAAAAACTGTGAGGTGTGATATTTTTCTTTCCAAAGTACAAACTTTAGTTCATATGTTAATTTTTTTAATCATCTTGGAAAACATTTTAGAAATTGAAATATGTTCCCATTTAAATTGTTAACTATTTAGTTTTAAGCTGAGGAACAAATCAAGAAAATAAAATATTACTCTAATGGTACAATTTATTCATTGTATAAATTGACTCTTTTGCCGATATTTTGGTTGTATTAAATTTCACTTGTTAATTATTGGACAATGATTTCCATAAAATATTTTACATAAGATTTTGATAAAAAGCATCAAAGTTAAAACTGCCGGGTTGATATAAAAGCTATTCAGTTCTACACTTTTGTCCTACAGGAATTTGAAGCACCTTTGTCATTTGGAACATTGTTCTAAAAACAGCAACTGCTTAATAATTTTTTTCTGAATCTTATAAAGTAATTTGAAGTCAAAACCCATACCAACATGAAAGGGCAACAACCCAGTGGAACTCAACAACGAAAAAAATTAAAAAGCAGAGGAGGCAATTTCAGCAATGTCTGGATCTATTTTGAAATATGTAATGCCTTCAACATTGCATAGACTTTATGAAAATTGTGAAGAGTGCAAGGTGACACATCCAAAGCATGGATACTAGAAGCAACACAAGATTCAGATGACTCAGGGATGAAAGACAACAATGAATCATTTTCTATAAGCATTGACAATGAGGAAGAGAAGGGAAATGTTAGTAAGTGTCAACACTGACAGGATTTTATTTTTAATGGAGAAGAAAATGGCACTAGTAAAGCCAAGACTTTGATGATGAAGAGACAGTAAATGATACTTTAATCTATTTTGATATTTCTGCTTGGTCAGTACTGTTTCCAGATGAAGAGAATTAATTCAGTTAAGAAAGGAAGTAAATCTTTTCAGAATAAATATGAACCTTTCTCTGCAGTTCAAAGAAAAGGACAAAAGAGCAAAGGAAGCAGTCAACACTTGACAACTTCATGATTTTATAAATCCTTACCAAACACTGAAAAGAAAAATGCTAGTTTTTTCCAAATTGAAATAATTATTTTTGGTTGTAGACTCTGGATATTGGGACAGAAAAATAAACATCCAATCTTGTAACAGGCTTTAAACCTGGTAGATATTAAATTCTAAGGTCTGGTAGATATCTGAACAATATCTCTCTTGCTTTTTTGACCATTATTGTTTATTTTATTTAATGACTATGATTGAAAAATTTGTCATATAGAGGAGGGAGTGTCAAAAAAGGATTCACTCAAGGTATCAAATATGCTGGCTATGCCATTATTCATTAATAATAATATAATCAATAATTCTTCTAAAGTGATCATTTTGATGAGAGATGTGAGTGACTTGCTGAAGTCATATTTTTTGATGACTCTTTCTTTAGAGTTTGAAAAATCCACAGATGAGCAACAAATAATAAATAAATATAAAAATTGCTTATCCTTTACATTAACTAAAGCAGTGCAAATTAAAGCAACCTAATGGTGTCATTTTATATATATGAAACTAGATTTTTCAAACTATTGTTATAATACTTAATACTAGTAAGACTAGCACATCTATATAGTAATGATAGCAGTGAAAATTTGGACACTGACATGACAACAAATAGAAAAAAATAAACCAGTGAAATGTCCATATACTAGACCCAGGAATCTTAAATCTTACACCTAGGAGAATATACATGCACATGTATATATAAGTAAAACATTGCATGCATAAATTATAATATATAATATGCAGATATGCCATAGTTTATTCTACTCACCTATATTTGGGGATTTAGAGTATCCAACATTTTGCAATTACAAACAAAGCTGTAATGTGCACCTTTATTTTCATATTGTTGCTGGGGGCACTTTAAGGTAAATTTCTGGAGGTGAAGTTTAGTCAAAAGGTAAATACATACCTAGTTGTGTTAGTTATTTGTAGATTTCCCACCAAAAATGTTTATGCCAATTTGGATTCCTGTCAACAATGTATGACTATGCCTGTTTCCCCAAAGCCCTGCAGGCAGAATGTTTTATCATGCTTTTTTCATTTTTCACAATATTATAGGTAAGAAATGATATCTCAGTTCTAGTTTTTGTTTTGTTTTACATTGGGGCCCATCACACATTTTATTAGCTTAACCATAGCCATAAAAATTTTAAGTTAGAAAACAACTTTAGGTTTTTAAATTGCAGTAAAATACGTAAAATATTCCATCTTACCACTTTTGAGTGTACAGCTCTGTGTTAAGTATATTCACATTGCTGTGCAGCCAATCTCCTGAACTTTTTCATCATGCAAAACAAACTATACCAATTAAACAACTACCCATTTCTCCTTCCCCAGAGCTTCTGGAAACCACCATTTTACTTTCTGTTTTTATGAATTTGACTACTTTAGATACTTTCTATAAGTAGAATCAGTGTTTGTTATTTTGTAACTGGCTTTTTTTACTTAGTATAATATCCTCAAAGTTCATACATGTTGTAGCACATGTCAGAATTTCCTTCCTTTTTAATATTCCATTGCATGTATGTACCACATTGTTTATTCATTCATCTGTCCATGGCTACTTGGGTTTCTTCCACTTCTTGGCTTTATGAATAATGCTGCTATAAACAGAAGTGTACAAATATCTCTTAGGAATACCACTTTCAATTATTTTGGATGTATACTAAGAAATGAAATTACGGGGTAACATGGTAATTTTATTTTTAATTTTTTGAGGAACTGCCATATATTTTCCATAGCAGCTGCAGCATTTTACATTCCTACCAACAGGGCACAAAGGTTCCAATTTCTCCACATCCTTACTGGCTATTTTCTGTTTTTTTGTTTTTATTTTTGATAGTAGCTATCCTGATGGATGTAAGGTGATATTGCATTATGGTTTTCATTTGCATCTCTCTAAGGGTTAGTGATGTGGAACATATTTTCATATGCCTGTTGGCCATTTGTGTATCTTCTTTGGTGAAATGTCTATTTAAGTCCTTTGTGCATGATTTAAATAGGGTATATTTTGGTTGTTGTTGAGTCGTAGGTGTTTTTTAATATATTCTGGGATATATATATATATATATATATATATATAGCAAATGCTAACCCTATATATGTATAGTTTGCAAATATTCTTTCCCATTCTGTTGGTTGCATTTTCACTCCATTGATTGTGTCATTGCACAATTGTGCATGTTGCACACAAGCTTTTCATTTCAATGTAGTCTAATTTATCTATTTTTACTTTTGTTATCTGTGCTTTAGGTATCATACCCAATAAATCATTGCCAAATTCAGTGTCATACAGCTTTTCCTGTATGTTTTCATCTGAGTTTTATAGTTTTAGCTCTTAGGTCTTTGATCCATTTTTGTATATGGTGTAACGTAAGGATCCAACTTCATAATTTTCCATGTGCGTATTTATTTTCCCAAAACAGGTTTTGAAGAGATTGTCCTTTCCCCACTGAATGGTCCTGATGCCCTTGTCATGAATCATTTGACCATATATACAAGAATTTATTTCTGGGCTCTCTGATCTATCCCACTTGTCTATATGTTTGTCTTTATGCCAGTATTACACTGTTTTGATTATTATAGTTTTATAATACGTTTTAAAATTGGGAAGTGTGAGACTTCTAACTCTGTTCTTTTTCAAGAATCTTCTGGATATACAGGTCCCTTGAGATTCCAAGTGAATTTTAGGATGATTTTTTCTTCTTTTTTTTTTTTTTTTTTTGCTAAAAACTCAGCTGGGATTTTGAGAGTGATTACATTAACTCTGTGGATTGCTTTCTGTAGTATTAACATTTTAACAATATTAAGTCTTTCAATCCCATGAACACAGATATTTTTCCATTTATTTGTCTTGTCTTTAATTTCTTTCAGCAATGTTTCATAGTTTTCAATGTATACGTCATCTCCTGAGTTAAACTTATTCCAAAGTATTTTATTCTTTTTTGATGCTATTGTAAATGGAATTATTTTCTTAATTTCCTTTTCAGGTTGTTCATTGTTAATGAGTAGGAAGAAATACAACTGATTTTTTGTGTGTATTATGTTATATATTTGAAAATAGTTTTAAAATTCGATTTAAAATTTATTTTTTTCATTTATATTTAAATTTCTCAGTGGGAGGACCTTTAGGTTGTTTTCAGATTAGAATTTTTAAAACACACTTCTAGATCCCCTAATAAATCAAAAAGAAATCATAACGGAAATTCTTATAACTGCACGCTGAGAAAAGCAGCATATGTAAAAATGTGTGGGATATAGCTCAGGCAGTGCTTAAAAGATAATTTATAGATTTGCCTACTTATATTGGAAGAGAAGAAAGCCAGAAAATTGATGTACCATACATACAACTTAAGTGAGAAAAAAATAACAAGAGAATACACTTGTCAAGTAGAAGGAAAGAAATAATCTTGTTAAAATCAGGGATAAAAAGAGAAGGAACAAATATCAGACTTTGAAAGAGTATGCTCTAACTTCAGTTGTAGCAGGGATGAAAAGGTAAAACAAAATTATGATTAACTTTAACACATTTGAAAACTGATGAAATATTTAATTCCTAGAAGAAATATAAAGTATTAACTGTATTCAATAAGAAAGAGAAAAACTGAATAGTTCTATAACCATTGAAGAAATTAAGTACTATTTTTAAAAACATCCTATGATGAAAATAACAGGCCCAAGTTTTGTAGGTAACTTTTACCAAATATCCATGGATTAGAAAATACAAACACTACAAAACATCTTCTAGGACATAGGGAGGAAAATAGGGAAACCATTATGGTCTAGTATAATTGTGATATCAAAACCAGACAAGAACAGTTTAAAAAATGAGAAATAGTACAGGTCAAAATCACTCATGAACATGTATGACAAAATCCTAAATAAAATATAAGCAACTGAACTTAGCAGTGCATGGAAAAAGATACACTATGATTGAGTAGTGAATATTGCAGAATTCAGTTTAGTTCAGAATTGGGAAAAAAATCTATTGATTAATCCACCTCAAGATAAGCAAGAAAAATTATATGATTTTTTTCCACAGATACAGAAAAAAAATGGAAGAAAAAGAATGAAAACATAAGAAGTGGGGGGGAAAAGACACAAAAGTGTTAGTGGTAGCAGGTAATATAACTGTTTATATAGAAAACAAAATATAACCTAATTATGTTAGGAGAAAAAAATGAGTGTCAAATATAAGATAAAGTTATCTGCATTTCTATATGGTATACCCTTTAAAACAACAACAGCAAATATAAGGTACTTTTGTTAGGTGTGCAAATCCTATATGGAAAAAATTATATTGAAAGTTATTAAAGAAGATTCATATTTATTATATATATAGATAGATAGATAGAGAGAGAGAGAGAGGGAGGGAGAGAGAGAGAGAAATATACTAAATTCATGGAGGGGATAACTTGTAAGAAGTTAATTCTTGTCAAATTTAGTGGCAATTTGATGAAAATCCCAACAGTGTTTTTATGGAACTTAGCAAACTGATTCTATAATTTACATGGTATAGCAAACAGCCAAGAATGGTAAAGACACATTTGAATAAGAGGGTGCAGTAGATTTGCCCTACAGGTAAAAAGACAAATTATAAACCTAGAGTAATTAAAAACACATGGCTTTGTTACAGAGAGAGATGAATAAACCAGTGGAATAGAATAGAGAGCCAAGAAACAGAACCATACATTTATGGGTACTCTGTACATGAAAAATAATTACCTTTTCTTTTTTTAAAATTTTTATTGGTGTATAGTTGATTTACAATGTTGTGTTAGTTTCTGCTGAACCAGTTATACATATATCAACTTTTTATTTAGATTCTTTCCCCACATAGATTATTACAGAGTATTGAGTAGAGTTCCCTGTGCTATAGAGTAGGTCCTTATTAGTTATCTGTTTTATATATAGTAATGTGTATATGTCATTCCCCAAATCCCATTTTGTCCCTACCCCCCTTACCCCCTGGTAACCATAAGTTTGTTTTCTACATCTGTAACTCTATTTCTGTTTTGTAAATAAGTGAAAAATGATTATATTTTCAAAAAATGGTGCTTGGTCAATTATCTAGCCAGATTACAGAAAAAAATAACTCCTCTCTTACACAAAAATCAGTTTTATGTGGATTATAAATCTAAACATGAAAAATTAAAAAATAGAACTAGAAAATAACATAGGAGTACCAACTGTAAAGGAAAATATTGATAAACTGAATAATGTTAAATTTAGGAACGTCTGATAATCAAAACACAGAATTAAGAGAATGAAAAGGCAAGCCACAGATGGGGAGAAGATATATGCAACATATTGGGTTGGCCAAAAGTTCCTTTAGGTTTTAAGTAAAAACAAAAGACACATTTTTCATTTTCACCAAGAATTTTATTGAACAGCATATTCACCGTTTTGTTCTACCTTCTGCCATTTTTCAGGCAACTTCATAATTCCATCTTCCCAAAACTTTTTATCTTTTTGAGCAAAGAACTGTTCCAGGTGCATTTTACAGTCTTCCAGGGAATTGAATTTTTTTCTATTAAGAGAAGTTTGTAAAGACCAGAATAAATGGAAATCCAAAGGTGCAATGTCTGGTTAATATGATTGATGAATCAGAACTTCCCAGCCAAGCTGTAACAGTTTTTGCCTGGTCATCAAAGAAACATGCAGTCTTGCATTATCCTGATGGATTATGCGTTTTCTGTTGACTAATTCCAAACACTTCAAGTGCTGCTTTCAGTTGGTCTAATTGGGAGTAGTACTTGTTGGAATTAATTGTTTGGTTTTCCGGAAGGAGCTCATAATAGAGGACTCCCTTCCAATCCCACCATATACACAACATCACCTCTTTGGATGAAGACCGGCCTTTGGTGTGGTTGGTGATGGTTCATTTCACTTGCCCAACAATCTCCTCCATTCCACATTATTGTACAGTATCCACTTTTCATCATCCATCACAATTTGTTTTAAAAACAGAACGTTTTCATTACATTTAAATAGAGAATTGCATGCAGAAATACAGTTAAGAAGGTTTTTTTCCACTTAACTTATATGGACCCCAAACATGAAAGCGATTAACATTACCAAGCTGGTGCAAATGATTTTCAGTGCTTGATTTGGATATTTTTATGTTGGCTATCTCCTGCATGGTATAATGTTGATTGTTCTCAGTGACAGTCTCGATTTGATTGCTATCAACTTCAACTGGTCTACCCAACCGTGGAGCATCATCCAGCGAGAAATCTCCAGCACGAAGCTTCGCAAACCACTTTTGACACATTTGATCAGTCACAGCACCTTCTCCATACACTGCACAAATCTCTTTTTGCCTTTCAGTTGCGTTTTTACCTTTCTTGAAGTAATAAAGCATAATATGCCAAAAATGTTGCTTTTTTCCTTCCATCTTCAATATTAAAATGGCTACACAAAAATTCACTGATTTTGATAAGTTTTTTTAAATGCACACTGATATGACAGCTGTCACAATACAACCTAACAAAATTGTTTCAAATGACGTTAAAGACAACTAAGTGCTACTAGAGCCATCTTACAGAAAAAAACAAAATGAACCTTTTGGCCAACCCAGTATATAACTAACGAAGGAGTTGTATCAATTTGTAATAAATATTCAGTATAGGTATCCAATATACAAAAATTTCAATCAATAAGAAAAGCAGATAATTGAATAGAAAACTGAACAAGATGCTTGAATAGACATTTCACAAAACAGCATATCCAACAGACCAATAAACATATGAAAAGGTGCTCATATTTACTAATAATCAGAAATTTTCAGATTAAAGTGGAACAAGGTACTGCTACATAGCCATCAGAATGGCTAAACTTAAAGAGACTAACAATAACATTTGATGGCATGGATGTGGCACAACCACAGTCCTCATATACTGTGAATGGAATTGTATATTGGTACAACTATTTCAGAAAACTCTAACAACATTTACCAAAACTGTAAATATTAGTAAATATTTATGATATTTACCATATTGTAAATATTGGTAAATAGCTGTAAATATTACCCAACAATTATACTCCTAAGTATGTACCCAACAAAAATATGGTACATGTTTTCCAAGAGAGATGTTTAAGAATGTTCATATTGATGATTATTATGGGTAGTAACTCAAACTGGAAACAATGCAGATGTCCATCAAAAATAAAGTGGATAAATAAATTGAGTATAATTCATTTAACATATATTTCATATCGATGAAAATGAACAAACTACTGCTAAATGCAACAACATAAACTAATATGAAAAATATAATATTGAATGAAAGAAACCAAACACAGAAGATTACATTATATGAAGAAGGTTCCATTATATGAACCTTGAAAACAGGCAAAACCAAGCTACTGGATTAGAAGTCAAAATAGTAGTTATACTTGGTGGTAGGCAGGGAATAGTAATTGGAAGAGTTATGAGGGCAACTCTGGAGGACTGGCATACCTTCTATTTCTTAACCTGGGTGGTGTACACAGATGATCACTCTATGATAATTAAGATGTATGTTTACAGTTTATGCACTCTTCTGTATATGAGTATACTTTGCAATAAAAAAAAAGTTTTAAAAATACCCAGAGTTTAAGTTTTGGGAGGCAAAACTTAAATTTTTTTTAAATCACTCCAGTAGAATTCTTTATGACTTTGGGATACAGAAAGATTTATTGTACAAGGCTCAAAATATGCAAACAATAAAGGAAAATATCTGATAAACTTTACACTAAAATTAGAATTATTTTCATCAAAAATGCCATAAATAAAATGAAAAGATAAGCTGCAGACCCACCAGAGATATTTGTAACATGTAACTGAAAAAGGATTAGCATTCAGAATAGATAAATAATACAATATACAAACAACCCAAAATAAAAACAGACGAAAGACATAAGCAGGTAATTCATAAAAGAAGATATATGAATGACCAGTAATCATATCTGAATGTATACAACCTCACTAATAATCAGGAAATCCAAATTAAAACTAACAGATTAGCTAGAACTGTTAAATCTGACAATTCTTTTTTTTTTTTTTACATCTTTATTGGAGTATAATTGCTTAATAATGGTGTGTTAGTTTCTGCTTTATAGCAAAATTAATCAGTTATACATATACATATGTTCCCATATGCCCTCCCTCTTGCGTCTCCCACCCACCCTCCCTATCCCACCCCTCCAGGCAGTCACAAAGCACCGAGCTGATCTCCCTGTGCTATGTGGCTGCTTCCCACTAGCTATCTACCTTACGTTGGGTAGTGTATATATGTCCATGCCTCTCTTTCGCTTTGTCACAGCTTACCCTTCCCCCTCCCCATATCCTCAAGTCCATGCTCTAGTAGGTCTGTGTCTTTACTCCTGTCTTACCCCTATGTTCTTCATGACATTTTTTTTCTTAAATTCCATATATATGTGTCAGCATACAGTATTTGTCTTTCTCTTTCTGACTTACTTCACTCTGTATGACAGATTCTAGGTCCATCCACCTCATTACAAATAGCTCAATTTTGTTTCTTTTTATGGCAGAGTAATATTCCATTGTATATATGTGCCAAATCTTCTTTATGCATACATCCGATGATGGACACTTAGGTTGTTTCCATCTCTGGGCTATTGTAAATAGGGCTGCTATGAACATTTTGATACATGACCCTTTTTGAATTATGGTTTTCTCAGGGTATATACCCAGTAGTGGGATTGCTGGGTCATATGGTAGTTCTATTTGTAGTTTTTTAAGGAACCTCCATACTGTTCTCCATAGTGGCTGTACCAATTCACATTCCCACCAGCAGTGCAAGAGTGTTCCCTTTTTTCCACACCCTCTCCAGCATTTATTGTTTCTAGATTTTTTGATGATGGCCATTCTGACTGGTGTGAGATGGTATCTCATTGTAGTTTTGATTTGCATTTCTCTAATGATTAAAGATGTTGAGCATGCTTTCATGTGTTTGTTGGCAGTCTGTATATCTTCTGTGGAGAAATGTCTATTTAGGTCTTCTGCCCATTTTTGGATTGGGTTGTTTGTTTTTTTGTTATTGAGCTGCATGAGCTGCTTATAAATTTTGGAGATTAATCCTCTGTCAGTTGCTTCATTTGCAAATATTTTCTCCCATTCTAAGGGTTGTCTTTTGGTCTTGTTTATGGTTTGCTGTGCAAAAGCTTTTAAGTTTCATTAGGTCCCATGTGTTTATTTTTGTCTTTATTTCCATTTCTCTAGGAGGGGGTCAAAAAGGATCTTGCTGTGATTTATGTCATAGAGTGTTCTGCCTATGTTTTCCTCTAAGAGTTTGATAGTGTCTGGCCTTACATTTAGGTCTTTAATCCATTTTGAGCTTATTTTTGTGTATGGTGTTAGGGAGTGATCTAATCTCATACGTTTACATGTCCCTGTCCAGTTTTCCCGGCACCACTTATTGAAGAGACTGTCCTTTCTCCACTGTACATTCCTGCCTCCTTTATCAAAGATGAGGTGACCATATGTGTGTGGGTTTATCTCTGGGCTTTCTATCCTGTTCCATTGATCTATCTTTCTGTTTTTGTGCCAGTACCATACTGTCTTGATTACTGTAGCTTTGTAGTATAGCCTGAAGTCAGGGAGCCTGATTCCTCCAGCTCCATTTTTCGTTCTCAAGATTGCTTTGGCTATTCGGGGTCTTTTGTGTTTCCATAAAAATTGTGACACTTTTTGTTCTAGTTCTGTGAAAAATGCCAGTGGTAGTTTGATAGGGATTGCACTGAATCTGTAGATTGCTTTGGGTAGTAGAGTCATTTTCACAATGTTGATTCTTCCAATCCAAGAACATGGTATATCTCTCCATCTATTTGTATCATCTTTAATTTCTTTCATCAGTGTCTTATAATTTTCTGCATACAGGTCTTTTGTCTCCTTAGGTAGGTTTATTCCTAGATATTTTATTGTTTTTGTTGCAATGGTAAATGGGAGTGTTTTCTTGATTTCACTTTCAGATTTTTCATCATTACTGTATAGGAATGCCAGACATTTCTGTGCATTAATTTTGTATCCTGCTACTTTACCGAATTCATTGATTAGCTCTAGTAGTTTTCTGGTAGCATCTTTAGGATTCTCTAGGTATAGTATCATGTCATCTGCAAACAGTGACAGCTTTACTTCTTCTTTTCCGATTTGGATTCCTTTTATTTCCTTTTCTTCTCTGATTGCTGTGGCTAAAACTTCCAAAACTATGTTGAATAAGAGTGGTGAGCATGGGCAACCTTGTCTTGTTCCTGATCATAGTGGAAATGGTTTCAGTTTTTCACCATTGAGGATGATGTTGGCTGTGGGTTTGTCATATATGGCCTTTATTATGTTGAGGAAAGTTTCCTCTATGCCTACTTTCTGGAGGGTTTTTATCATAAATGGGTGTTGAATTTTGTCGAAAGCTTTCTCTGCATCTATTGAGATGATCATATGGTTTTTCTCCTTCAATTTGTTAATATGGTGTATCACGTTGATTGATTTGCGTATATTGAAGAATCCTTGCATTCCTGGAATAAACCCCACTTGATCATGGTGTATGATCCTTTTAATGTGTTGTTGGATTCTGTTTGCTAGTATTTTGTTGAGGATTTTTGCATCTATGTTCATCAGTGATATTGGCCTGTAGTTTTCTTTCTTTGTGACATCCTTGCCTGGTTTTGGTATCAAGGTGATGGTGGCCTCGTGGAATGAGTTTGGGAGTGTTCCTCCCTCTGCTATATTTTGGAAGAGTTTGAGAAGGATAGATGTTAGCTCTTCTCTAAATGTTTGATATAATTCACCTGTGAAGCCATCTAGCCCTGGGCTTTTGTTTGTTGGAAGATTTTTTATCACAGTTTCAATTTCAGTGCTTGTGATTGGTCTGTTCACATTTTCTATTTCTTCCTGATTCAGTCTTGGCAGGTTGTGCCTTTCTAAGAATTTGTCCATTTCTTCCAGGTTGTCCATTTTATTGGCATACACTTGCTTGTAGTAATCTCTCATGATCTTTTGTATTTCTGCAGTGTCAGTTGTTACTTCTCCTTTTTCATTTCTAATTCTACTGATTTGAGTCTTCTCCCTTTTTTTCTTGATGAGTCTGGCTAATGGTTTATCAATTTTGTTTATCTTCTCAAAGAACCAGCTTCTAGTTTTATTGATCTTTGCTATCGTTTCCTTCATTTCTTTTTCATTTATTTCTGATCTGATTTTTATGATTTCTTTCCTTCTGCTAACTTTGGGGTGTTATTGTTCTTCTTTCTCTAGTTGCTTTAGGTGCAAGGTTAGGTTGTTTATTCGAGATGTTTCCTGTTTCTTAAGGTGGGATTGTATTGCCATAAACTTCCCTCTTAGAACTGCTTTTGCTGCATCCCATAGGTTTTGGGTCGTCGTGTCTCCATTGTCATTTGTTTCTAGGTATTTTTTAATTTCCTCTTTGATTTCTTCAGTGATCACTTCGTTATTAAGTAGTGTATTGTTTAGCCTCCATGTGTTTGTAGTTTTTACAGATCTTTTCCTGTAATTGATATCTAGTCTCATAGCATTGTGGTCGGAAAAGATACTTGATACAATTTCAATTTTCTTAAATTTACCAAGGCTTGATTTGTGACCCAAGATATGATCTATCCTGGAGAATGTTCCATGAGCACTGGAGAAAAATGTGTATTCTGTTGTTTTTGGATGGAATGTCCTATAAATATCAATTAAGTCCATCTTGTTTAATGTATCATTTAAAGCTTGTGTTTCCTTGTTTATTTTCATTTTGGATGATCTGTCCATTGGTGAAAGTGGGGTGTTAAAGTCCCCTACTATGAATGTGTTACTGTCAATTCCCCTTTTATGGCTGTTAGTATTTGCCTTATGTATTGAGGTGCTCGTATGTTGGGTGCATAAATATTTACAATTGTTATATCTTCTTCTTGGATCGATCCCTTGATCATTATGTAGCGTCCTTCTTTGTCTCTTCTAATAGTCTTTATTTTAAAGTCTATTTTGTCTGATATGAGAATTGCTATTCCAGCTTTCTTTTGGTTTCTATTTGCATGGAAAATGTTTTTCCATGCCCTTACTTTCAGTCTGTATGTGTCTCTAGGTCTGAAGTGGGTCTCTTGTAGACAGCATATATATGGGTCTTGTTTTTGTATCCATTTAGTCAATCTGTGTCTTTTGGTGGGAGCATTTAATCCATTTACATTTAAGGTAATTATCGATATGTATGTTCCTATTCCCATTTTCTTAATTGTTTTGGGTTCGTTATTGTAGGTCTTTTCCTTCTGTTGTGTTTCTTGCCTAGAGAAGTTCCTTTAGCATTTGTTGTAAAGCTGGTTTGGTGGTGCTGAACTCTCTCAGCTTTTGCTTGTCTGTAAACATTTTAATTTCTCCATCAAATCTGAATGAGATCCTTGCTGGGTAGAGTAATCTTGGTTATAGGTTTTTCTCCTCCATCACTTTAAATATGTCCTGCCAGTCCCTTCTGGCTTGCAGAGTTTCTGCTGAAAGTTCAGCTGTTAACCTGATAGGGATTCCCTTGTGTGTTATTTGTTGTTTTTCCCTCGCTGCTTTTAATATGTTTTTTTTGTATTTAATTTTTGACAGTTTATTTAATATGTGTCTTGGCGTATTTCTGCTTGGATTTATCCTGTATGGGACTCTCTGTGCCTCCTGGACTTGACTATTTCCTTTCCCATATTAGGGAAGTTTTCAACTATAATCTCTTCAAATATTTTCTCAGTCCCTTTCTTTTTCTCTTCCTCTTCTGGAACCCCTATAATTTGAATGTTGGTACGTTTAATGTTGTCCCAGAGGTCTCTGAGACTGTCCTCAGTTCTTCTCATTCTTTTTTCTTTCTTCTGCTCTGCAGTAGTTATTTCCACTATTTTATCTTCCACGTCACTTATCCGTTCTTCTGCCTCAGTTATTCTGCTATTGATCCCATCTAGAGTATTTTCCATTTCATTTATTGTGTTTTTAATCATTGCTTGATTCATCTTTAGTTCTTCTAGGTCCTTGTTAACTGTTTCTTGCATTTTGTCTATTCTATTTCCAAGATTTTGGATCATCTTTACTATCATTATTCTGAATTATTTTCAGGTACACTGCCTATTACCTCTTCATTTGTTAGGTCTGGTGGGTTTTTATCTTGCTCCTTCTCCTGCTGTGTGTTTTTCTGTCTTCTCATTTTCCTTATGTTACTGTGTTTGGGGTCTCCTTTTTGCCGGCTGCCGGTTCGTAGTTCCTGTTGTTTTTGGTGTCTGTCCCCAGTGGCTAAGGTTGGTTCAGTGGGTTGTGTAGGCTTCCTCGTGGAGGGGACTAGTGCCTGTGTTCTGGTGGATGAGGCTGGATCTTGTCTTTCTGGTGGGCAGGTCCACGTCTGGTGGTGTGTTTTGGGGTGTTTGTGGACTTTTTATGATTTTAGGCAGCCTCTCTGCTAATGGGTGGCATTGTGTTTCTGTCTTGCCAGTTGTTTGGCGTAGGGTGTCCAGCACTGTAGCTTGCTGGTCGTTGAGTGAAGCTGGGTGCTGGTGTTGAGATGGAGATCTCTGGAAGATTTTCGCCATTTGATATTATTTGGAGCTGGGAGGTCTCTTGTGGACCAGTGTCCTGAGGTTGGCTCTCCCACCTCAGAGGCACAGCACTGACTTCTGGCTCCTCAATTTGGGGTGATTCGTTGTCTATTCATGTATTCCACAGATGCAGGGTACATCAAGTTGATTGTGGAGCTGCTTCTGAGGCTGCTGGGGGAGATTTCCCTTCCTCTTCTTTGTTCTCACAGCTCCCGGGTCTCAGCTTTGGATTTGTCCCCTCCTCTCTGTGTAGGTCACAGGAGGGCGTCTGTTCTTTGCTCAGACAGGACAGGGTTAAAGGAGCAGCCGCTTTGGGGACTCTGGCTCACTCAGGCCGGCGGGGGGGGGGAGGGAGGGGCACGGAGTGCGGGGCAAGCCTGCAGCGGCAGAGGCTGGCATGAAGTTGCACCAGCCCGAGGCGCGCCATGCATTCTGCCATGGAAGCCGTACCTGGATCCCGGGACCCCGGCAGTGACGGGCTGCACAGCCTCCCCAGAAGGGGGGCGTGGACAGTGACCTGCGCTCGCACACAGGCCTCCTGGCCACGGCAGCAGCCCCAGCGTCCCACGCCCGTCTCTGGGGTCCGCGCTTTCAGCCGCGGCTCGTGCCCTTCTCTGGAGCTCCTTTAAGCAGCGCTCTTAATCCCCTCTCCTCCTAAATCTGACAATTCTAATTGCTGGTATGGATAAGAAGCAAAAGGAAATCATATACTATTAGTGAAATCATAAATTGGTATAATCCCTCCATTGGTAGACACTTTTGCATTATCTGGTAAGGTTCAAGATGTGTGTGTACCACCTGACCAGCAATTCCACTCCTGGAGACAGTCCTCGAAAAACTCTGAAATGTGTACCAGAGAACATGTACAAACAAATCCATATCAGTATTGCTTATAATAGTAAAATATTGGAAATAACCCATATGTATATGAATAGAAGAAAAGATAAATTATATTTATCCCTGCAATGGAATATTATACAATGGTGAAATTTAAAGGGCTATATGCATCAATATGGATGAATCTCAGGAACATAACATTGAACAATAAAAAGCAAGTAACAAAAGAGTACTTAGGATTATTCCATTAAATGAAATTTAAGAGAGAAAACTAATCAGTTTATTATTTGTGGACACGTACCTTTGTGGTAAAGATATAAAGAAAAGTAAGGAAATGATAAAACAAAATATAGCATCGTGATTGGCTTTCAGGAGAAGGGATGGGAATATAGTCAGAAAGGGACCCACAGGAAGCTGTAGGTATTGGTGAAAATATATTAAACTGGATGTTTGCTTATTATTCTTAAACTCTACATACACATTATATATACTCTTTTGTGTGCATGACATATTTCATAATAAATTGTTTAGAAATCTTATTTACTTTCTATAGAAAATGATCTATTGGGGGCCAATAGCAGAAGCCAGGAAACTATGTTTTCTGTTCCAATTGTCCAGCAGTAGCTGATGCTGCACTAGAATACTGATAGAGATGAATAGGGAGGGATAGCTAATAATCAGTTCTAGTTTTCAATGTTATCATTAAATTTTTATTTTGTTCTTTGTGTTGTTAGATTCTTTGTAGGAATGAGGAAGAGAACACATCATGAGTTCATGGCCAAATGCCATTTCATACTGAATTTTGACTTTAATTTTCTCAGCAATCCTATGCTGTTAGAGTAGGAGCAGATAATGTCCATTTTACTTGATAGATCAAGAAACTGGGTGGAGAGAGGTTAAAGCAAATTGCTTTAGGGCACACAACTAATAAAATTGAAAGCCACCCTGGACTTCCCTTTACAACCCACAAGCTTTCTCCTCTGTGTGTCTGGGCACAGTATTGTCACCAACTTCCAGCATCGCCAGCACTCTGGCTTAGAAGCACTCAACGTACCTGACTCTTTGGGGCCTCCTCTGGGCTGTGAGGAAGGTGTGATATACTGGGTACAGTGGAGGTTAAGTATCCATTTCCTCTGAATTTCTTCCCCTGAGCAGACATTTGACTTAAGCCCCCTGTTCTCCTGAAGTCTGAGGCGCTGGGGCTACAGAGGATCTAGATATTTAAAGGTACATTTGCAGAGAGGAGACCCTTTGCTAATCTAAGGAACAGCTTGTGAGAGCGGGGGTGGGTGAGGGAAGCCAAACCTGGAGCATGTGAACGATAGCTTCATCAACTTGACACGCCCTCAGGACCCACCACCTACATAGGGGTTCTTTCCTGGCTGTTTCCCCACCAGATGTAAAAATTGTTAAATGTATTTGGCTAGAGTTTCTTGGGGACTCTTCTTTCTCAATTCTTTTCTTTACGTTATTTCCTTCTCTGGCCCCAGTTTTTATCCCCATTTTTCCTTCTCTCTCACATAAGCTATAGCCAAATGTTGTCTGGATTTGCTCAAGTATCAAGGCACAGAGAAGGAGCTCCTGTGGATCCCAGTCTCAGTGCTGGGTGCTGAGGTATTTTCCCAGGAGCCTACAGCGTTCTGGGTTGAGCCAGACCCAATCACACAGGTGTTCCTCTAGACTTAGAGCTGGCTAGAAAATTCTCCACAGTTTAAAAGAATTAAAGCAGTGACTAGTGAGTGGATAGGTTTATAAAACAAAGTGGAAAAGTTGTCACAGGAGTTTTTTATTGGATTGTGCTCACTGAAGTTTAAGGACTTGAGAAAATAATGAGTGAGCCAAGGTCATTGAAGGAACTGGGGCCTTGAACTACCTGTCATATATGCTGCATTTGTATGTCTGTATACTTATGTGCATATGCATAAATATATATGTACATATTAGTAATATATACTCCTATATACTGAGATTTGGAGACCCTAAATAGCCCCTCACTTGCTTTAAAATGTATTTATTAGTGGCTTTAAAATCTCTCTCTGTTAGTCAAATGTTTTTATGGCTTAGTTCTTAGAATTGTTAGAATCCCACTGTTAAATTCATTTAGTTCTGGGGCTTCCCTGCTGGTGCAGTGGTTAAGAATCCACCTGCCGGGCTTCCCTGGTGGCGCAGTGGTTGAGAGTCCGCCTGCTGATGCAGGGGACACGGGATCGTGCCCCGGTCTGGGAAGATCCCACATGCCACTGAGCGGCTAGGCCCATGAGCCATGGCCACTGAGCCTGCGCGTCCGGAGCCTGTGCTCCACAGTGGGAGAGGCCACAACAGTGAGAGGCCCACGTACCGCAAAAAAAAAAAAAAGAATCCACCTGCCAATGCAGGGAACATGGGTTCAAGCCGTGGTCCGGGAAGACCCCGCATGCCACGGAGCAACTAAGCCTGTGTGCCACAGCTACTGAGCCTGCACTCTAGAGCCCGCGAGCCACAACTACTGAGCCCACATGCCACAACTACTAAAGCCCATGCACCTGGAGCCCATGCTCTGCAAGAAGAGAAGCCACTGCAATGAGAAGCCCGCGCACTGCAACGAAGAGTAGCCCCCACTCGCCGCAACTAGAGAAAGCCTGTGTGCAGCAACAAAGACCCAACGCAGCCAAAAATAAATAAATAAATATTTTAAAAATGCATTAAGTTCTGAGAGTCATATTAATCACCACAACAAATATTTGTTGAGCACTTTACAATTTACAAGCATATTTACATACAGTGCCTCACTTACTCAAAACAACAAACATGTTTTTCCTCACCGTATTAGGAGGATCAGGAATCTTAGAAAATTATGTTTCCAGTCCTGAGGTATAGGAGCTAGAATTTGAATCTGATGTTTGACCTTAATTTTGGTCATTATTTCTTAGACCCAATGCTAACTATCAGTCATAACTGTCTTAGCATAATTTTATTACATATGATGTGGAATGTCAGCTTCATCTGACCTGGACATCAGACTGTTTAGCAGCCAGTCCCCAGAATCCATTCAAGGCAATTTTTTACCCCCTTAAACTTTGGTGTGCAGATCACCTGGAACAGAATTATTCTGGGAGAGGAGGGATAATTGTCAAAATTTCAGATCCTCGGGCCATATCCCAGGCCTACTGACTCACCTTACCTGGGATGGGAACTTGCCGTTTTAAAACAAGCACACAGGTGACTTTTAAGTGCTCTAGTCTTTGATAGCCATGGTTTAGTAGCCACACTATCCTTTCTAGCATCATTGTCACGTACTTCTGAGTTTCTGGGGCTCTGACTGCTTGGATAAAATGGGTCACAGTCAATATAGATCCCTGAAGATTGTTGGTTGGAATTTGATCCATTGGCCAAAAATTTCTTCCCATCCCACCCAACCGTGTAGGATTTTTTTCCAGGCTGGCCCAGAGGAAAAGCCAGTCATTGTTCTCATTCTGACTAATTGGAGACAGTCTGGCCACAAACATCCCCCTTTGTGCCTTTTCTCTTCTACAGGGCTTGGGCAGGGCTGCAGAGAATCTGCTGGAGGGTGGCCCGGGTGGGACCCAGAGGAGAATAATTACAACTGCAACGCCTTCTGTCATTAAGTCCTAAGTGAAATGCTGAGTTGAACAATGGAAAAGGTCTCTACTGTCCTTGAGAACATTTTTGTTATTGTCCCAAGCCAAGGACTTGAGTGTTGAATGAGTTTGGAATGTACTTTCTCACAATTTTTTGGAACTTCCTATGGTTTGTGCAGTAATGGCAATTTGTTTACAACCTTGCAGTTGGCTGCCTTCAATTTGTTTCAGCTGGTCTGGGGAGTCTTTGGGTAAACTGAGTGGACTACAACTATTAAAGACTCTTGTTTCCTTTTGTTTTCTTGGAGAAGGAAAGAGGATAAACCATTGTCTCCAATATATGGCAAGGACCCCCAAGTTTTCTACCAGCAGCAATATCTTTTTGTGGTGGTATAATGTTGCTTTGCAAACTTAGTCCAAATATAAACCCCATGCATAAATAGTAACAGTAGTAAACATTTATTGAACATTTATTTTATTCCAGTCCCTGCCCTAAGTGCTCTGTGTGCATATTTTCATTTAATCCCTCAATAATTCTATAAGTTAAAGGTACTGTTATTATTCTCACTTTATAGATGCACACATGGAGTCTTAGAAAGTTGAAATAAGTTGGCTAAGGTCAAACATGTTAGCATTAGAATGGTGATTTGTACCAGGAAAGTCTAGCCCCAGAGCCATATTCCTTTCTGCTATAGCCTGTGTCCCTCCTGTCATGTATAATCTTTCCTATAACACAACATACCCAGATTTAAGTCTTTGTTTAATTTTTCAAGATGAGAATACTGTGTTTGATTATTATGGTGGCTATATTTTTTAACTAAAAATTAGGAAACTTTGGAGGATATAGGAGTGAAAATTTTGAATTGAAGCTGTTCTGAAAAAGACTAGGATGAAGTCTCTCATATCCCAAAGAGGATACAGTGAGGATATCAATTAGTCCCTCTCCCTTATCCCTTTAATGAAGGACTTTCATGTATACATCTCAGTATGTGACACCATTTATAAAACATGTAGTTGAGGTACTTAACAAATATTTATTGGATCAGTGGAGGTAGTTCTGTCCTCAAAGTATTCCTAATCTAATAAGGAGAATAAGTCAAACAATTGTAACACATTATGTTGAGTGCTATAATAGAGGTAGCTGGTACCTGATTGGCATGTAATCAGTATTTATTGAGGAAATAAATGAATCTAAAGGGTGTGTAGGGATCGGGTAATGATATTCAGAGACATTGCCACCTATGATGGGACCTTAAAAGACAAGTAGGCATAGGCCAGGTGAAGAGGAAAGGCAAAGCATACCAGACAGGGCTGAATGGACAAAGTACCAAAGACGAGAAAAAACACAGACTGTTTAGCAAATTCCAGTCATTCAGTATGGCTGGAACATAAATAATGGTGGAATTTGGGGGAAAGATGGTAAAGATGAGGCTGACAGCCTAAGTAGGAATAGATCATGAGGGTCTTTTATGCTGTGGAGCTTAGACTTTATCATTGACTTCTATGGGAAATTTTGAAATATATGTAATAGCTAAATGACATAATAATTGTAGTTATATAAGTATGTGTAAATATGCATGTTTAATAATCTATATATAACTCACTCCTCATCATGGGACCTACTCTTCACAACTAATCTTTTCATTGCTTTGAGGACCTAGTTATTAAAGAGCCAAGGGAGGGCTTAAATACTGTGATAAAGCAGGGTTTCCTCAGTCTTCCATGTTCATGGGATTACCTAGGAATTCTGTCTAAAAGTTTATTCTGATTGATTATGTGTGCAGTAGAGTCTTAGATTCTGCATTTCCAACAAAGTCCCAAGTAATGCTGATACTGCTGGTTCTCAGACTACACTTTTAAGTAGCAAGTTTCCAGAAAAAGAGCAAGACAGTATCTCAGAAAAAATAAAGTGTGTTAATGAAAACCAAAAATGGACATGGGGCATAAAATAAAGGACGTGATATAGAACAAAGGAGGGAGGTAGCTTTAGTAAAATAAAATTTAGGCAGACAATAAGAAAAAAGAATAACAGAAGACTAAAGAGGCACATCATGAAAATAATATGGGAGTACCTGATCTTAGCTGATGGCAAAGAGATGAAAAAAAAAATTCTAAAAGGAAATGAAGGAGGATATGCTGACCATTATGACTGTAGGCTCTAATTAAGAACAAGTCTGTAATAACTAGTGCACCATTTTGTTCTATGGAATGCTAGGGCTATAAGAATTTAATAAGTATTTTGGCAAAAACCTTCATAGTCAAACAAGTTTGGGAAATGTTGTTAAGTAACGTTAAACTGAGTCTATAAAGTGTTTTTCCAAGACGCATCCTTGTCTTAGTCTATTTGGGTTGCTGTGACAAAAATACCACAGACTAGGGGGCTTATAAACAACAGATATTTATTTCTCACAGGTCTGGAACATGAGAAGTCGAAGATCAAGTTACCCACAGATTTAGTGTCTGGTGAGGGTTCAGCTTCCTCATTCATAGATGGCCATCTTTGGTTATTTTCTTGCTTCTACTGGGTGGAAGTGGGAAGGGACCTCTCAGAAGTCTCTTGTATAAGGGTCTTAATTCCATTCATGAAGGCTCTACCTTCATGACCTAATCACCTTCCAAAGACCCTGCCTCCAGACACCATCAAATTAGGGATTAGGTTTCAGCATAGGAATTTAGGGTCCGGGGGGGGACACAAACATTCAGTCACAGCAATCCTTTTCACAAGACATTTAATTAACATCTCAAGACCCTGGATTTTCATTGAGCACAATATTAGAAAACCTGGTCTACTGAAAGAGACATGGGATTTGGAGTAAGGTCTGGGTTGAAGACTCATTTCCTTAAGTTTCTTAACTTCTCTGAGCTGCAGTGGCTTCACAGATAAAATGGGCATTACATTCTCAATCTTTCAAAGCTATTATAAATATTGAGCTAAGAAGAATAGGAGAATATAAACTTCAAAACATTATGATATTATGCCTCTTTTTTACTATTTACTACAACATTTCGTACAATGTTTCATTCACTGGGACTCAATCCGCAATGAAAGAAAAAACTTAATGGATTGATTGATGTTAGAGGCCAAGAAACTCCTTACAGGGCCATAATAATAGTACTGGCAGTTGATCTTCTCCTGAAAAAGGCAGGAATTAGGCAGAGGCAAATGAAGGATGTGGCTTGATATATTGCTTTATGTTTCCTCCTCTTTTCTGTGTGCTCTTTTATTGCTAAAGGGTAGAAGACAGGATGTAACTTCTAGAAGAATATAATTATTTGCAAGGCAAAAAATGGATACTACTTGAACAGGAAAATTTTGGAAAACAAAATCAGCCCCCATGTTCCAGTGGGTGGGCCAGTGTTAATTACTTACAAATGAAATGTTAGGATTCTTCATAACCCATCCCATGATTGTGAGTAATACATTATTTTGACCATATGAATATCCAGCTGGAAAATTAATATTTTTCACATCTGAGGCTATGAACTTTCTCAATGGACCTCACCATATTTAAGCATCTTGTGAGAGTGGTTGACTATTACAGGTGGAAAAAAGGAAGGAGGTAACTTATCCATAATTACTTAAAGACTACATTTGAAGTTTAAAACATCTGTATGTTTATAAAGCATTCAATCAATTATATATTTGGTAGTCATATTGTAAAGTGTCTAGCCATTTAAAAACATCTGGATGATTGAATGTTTATCCAGATGTTCAGTCTTGAGTAGATATTTGACAACTGCAAAATACAATTTTCCAGTTGCTTGGTCTGAATTTTGCTGAATTTTTAAAACACTAAGTTGAATAATTGTTTTGTATCTGTGTCATCGGCCTGATTTGAGACTGATCAGCTAAGAACAGGCTTAGGAATAGAACTCCTAAGTCAGTGTCCAAACTACCTTACCTTGCTCAATAACAAGGTATTGTTCCTCTCTTTTAGTTTACTTGGTGGTACTGAGCAAGAATATAAAAGTATTTATAGGTGTTTAGAGGAGAAGATAGTGTATGATAATTGGTGGAACACTGTGAATGGGGATCAAAAGACCCAAGTTCAAACCCTGGCTGAACCTCTTACCAACTGTATAACAACCTTTGCAGCTATATTAACCTCTTAGTAGTAGTTTGTCTTCTATAGAATAAATGTAATAATAATAATAACTGGCCTCAGAGTTGAGGTTTATTGTGATAATCTAATGAGATAAGAAATGTGAACTTTTTTGTTAACTGTATATATTTATGTATATGTATATGCCTATGTTAAATGTGAATGCTCTTGTTTCCATTTCCCTCCAGATAAGTATAGTTAGTACTGTATGTGACCAGCTTTGTGTCAATATTAGGAATTTTTAAAAGACTGGGAAACACAGAAATTTAAAACAGAAGAAATGGGGAGTATGGCCAAGATAACAGAGTAGGAAGACCGTGAACCCATCTCCCACAGGCACACCCAAATTACAACTACTTACAGAGCAACTATTTATGAGAACAACCTGAAGACTAGCAGGAAAGAGTTTTCACAATTAAAAATATAAAGAAGGAACCAAATGAAACAGGTAGAAAGGGTAGAGATGCAGCATAGTCAGGACCCACATCTGCAGGTTGGTGAACCACAAATAGGAAGAATATCACAATCACACAGTCAAGGAGTGAGGGGTCTGAGCCCCACATTGGTCTTCCCTGGCCAGGGAACCTGCACCAGGAAGACATCTGGCTTTGAAAAACCAGCTGGACTTACATTCCAGAGAGCCAGAGGGCTACAGGAAATAGATAACTCCACTCTTAAAGGGCGTGCACAAAATCTCTCATGCTCTGAGTCTTGGCACAGAGGCAGTAGTTTAAAAGGAGCCTGGGTCAGACCCATTTGCTGATCTTGGAGAGCCTCCTAGGGAGGCAGGAGGCAATTAGGATTCCCCCTGGGGATGGAGACACAGGGAGCAGTCATTTTGGGGAGCTTGTTCTACCATGATGACACCAGCACTGAACAGCACCATTATGGAATCTTCCCCCTAGCTTATCTGCTCTGGGGGCTTACCTGCCCAGCAGCAGGTCAGCACCAGCCCTGTGCCCCCTAGGCAGTAATCCCAGCCACTTAGGGTCCTGGCCTTATGGACAGTGCACTGACAGCAGCTTTCCCCCAGACTGCACAGCCAAACATGCAGGAAACTTGCCCTGCCTTCCAGCAGGCCCACAGCCACCACATGAGGCAGGACCTTGTAGCCAAAAGGTCCAGGGGCTATACCTGCCTATACTCATAGTACTCAGCCCCACCACAACAGACAGGGGCTAAGCAGCCCACATAGGGGGCACCTCTGGATCATATCACTCTGGTAATCAGAGGGGAGTGAGCTGCTGAACTCTATAGGATGCTCCTACATAAGGCCACTTCTCAAAGGTCAAGAAATGTAACTGACCTACCTAATACATAGAAATAAACACAGAAAATTAGGTAAAATGAGGAGACAGAGGAATATGTTTGAAAAATTTGAAGAAACAAGACAAACTCTCAGAAAAAGAACTAAGCAAAGTGGAAATAGACATTCTAGCTAATGAAGATTTCAAGGTAGTTATCCCAGAGAGGCTCATTGAACTCAAGAGAAGAATGGATGAACACAGTGAGAATTTCAAAAGAGTTAGAAAACATAGAGAAGACCCAAACAGAGCTGAAGAATAAAATAACTGAAATAAAAAATATACCAGGAGGAATCAATAGTAGGTTAGCTAATATAGAGGGATAGAGCAGCAGTCTGGAAGACGAAGTAGTGAAAATCACTCAAACAGAACAGAATAAATAAATAAATAGATAGATAGATACATAGATAGATAGATAAATAGAATTAAAAGAAAGTAGGATAGTTTAAGAGACCTATGATAGGACAACATCAAGTGTAAGAACATTTGTATCATAAGGGTCCCAGAAGAAGAAGAAGAAGAGAAAGGGGCACAGAATTTATTTAAGAAATAATAGCTGAAAACTTCCCTAACCTGGGAAAGAAAACAGGTATCCAGGTCCAGGAATCACAGAGAATCCCAAACAAGATGAACCCAAAGAGGTCCACACCAAGATACACTATAATTAAAATAACAAATTAAAGATACATGGAGAATCTTAAATGCAGCAAGAAAACAACAGTTACATAGACAGGAACTTCCATAAGAGCATAGAGTGATTTTTCAGCAGAAACTCTGCAGACCAAAAGGAAGTGGCACAATATATTTAAAGTGATGAAAGGAAAAAACCTACAAGCAAAAATACTCTACCCACCAAGGTTATCTTTCAGATTTGAAAGAGAGATAAACAGTTTTACAGACAAGCAAAGCTATAAGAATTCAGCACCACCAAACCAGCTTTTTAAAAAAGGTTAAAGGGACTTATCTAAGTGGAAAATAAAAGGTCACAATTAGAAATATGAAAATTATGAAAGGTAAAATCTCAGTGGTAAAGGCAAACATATAGTAAAGGTAATAGCTCAACCATTTATAAAGCTAGTAGGAAGGTTAAAAGACAAAAGTAGTAAAATCATCTATATTCACATAAGTATTAAGGGACAAACAGATCAAAAGATGTAATATATGACATAAAAAACATTAAATGTGGGTGGGGGGCATTCAGGATAGTTAGAATGCATTCAAACTGAAGAGATCATGAACTTAAAGTAACTATTTATATATAGTTATGTATAAATTTATAGTTACATATTAACCTCATAGTAACCACAAACCAAAAACCTGTAATAGATACACAAGACAAACAATCCAAATATAACACCAAATATAGTCACCAAAGTACAAGATATGAGATCAAAAGAAAAAGAAAGGAACAAAAAAGAACTACAAAAACAACTAGAAATCAGTCAACAAAATGGCAATAAGTACATATCTATCAATAATTACTTTAAATATAAATGCACTAAATGCTCCAATCAAAAGACATAGAGTGGCTGAATGGAAAATAAAAAAAGACCCAGCTATATGCTGCCTAAAAGAGACTCACTTCAGATCTAAAAACACACACAGACTTAATGTGAGGAGATGGAAAAAGTTATTCTATGCAAATGGAAATGAAAAGAAAACTGGGATAACAATACTTATATTAGACAAAATAGTCTTTAAAAACAAATGTTGACAGAGACAAGGGCATTGCATAATGATAAAGGGATTAATCCAACAAGAATGTATAACAATTGTAAATATATATGTACCCAATATAGGAGCACCTAAATATATAAAGCAAATATTAACAACCATAAAGGGAGAAATTGACAGTAACACAATAATATTAGGGGATTTTGATACCCCACTTGCATCGATGGACAGATCATCCAGACAGAAAATCTATAAGGAACAATTTGCGTTAAAGGATACATTAGATCAGATGGACTTAATAAATATATATAGAACATACCATTCAAAAGCAGCAGACTACATATTCTTTTCAAGTGTACATGGAACATTCTCCAGGATAGACCATATGTTAGGCCACATAACAAGTTTCAGTAAATTTAAGAAGATTGAAATCATGTCAGGCATCTTTTCCACCCACAGTGGTATAAGACTAGAAATCAACTACAGAGAAAAAATCTGCAAAAACACACAAACGTGGAGGCTTAACAATATGCTACTAAACAACCAATTGGTCACTGAAGAAATCAAAGAGGAAATAAAATATCTTGAGACAAATGAAATAGAAACACGACACAAAAATATGGGATGCAACAAAATCAGTTCTAAGAGGGAAGTTTATAGTGACACAGCACACCTCAAGAAACAACAAAAATCTCAAACAATCTAACCTTATGCCAAAAGGAACTAGAAAAAGAAGAACAAAAAGTGCTCAAAGTTGGTAGAAGGAAGGAAATAATAAAGATCAGAGTGGCAGTAAATGAGACAGAGACCAAAAAAAAAAAAAAAACACTAGAAAAGATCAGTGATTCTAAGCTGGTTCTTTGAAAAGTTAAACAAAACTGATAAACCTTTAACTAGACTCATCCAGAGAAAAAGAGAGAGGGCCCAAATAAATAAAATCAGAAATGAAAGAGAAGTTACAGCTGGCACCACAGAAATACAGAGGATCATAAGAGATTACTATGAACACGTATACACCAACAAATTGAACAACATAGAAGAAATGGATAAATTCCTAGAAACATAGAATCTTCCAAGACTAAACCAAGAAAAAAACAGGAAATTTGAATAGACTAGTCACTAGTAATGAAATTGAATCAGTAATTTTAAAACCCCCAAACAAACAAATGTCCAGACCCAATGGCTTCACAGATGAATTCTACCAAACATTTAAAGAAGAGTTAATGCATATCTGTCTCAAACTACTCCAGAAAAGTGAAAAGGAAGGAACACTTCCAAACTCATTCTATGGTTCTATACCAGAACCAGACAAAGACACCACAAAAAAGAAAATTAGAGGCCGATATCACTGATGAATATTGATTCAGAAGTCCTCAACAAAAGATTATCAATCTGAATTCAGCAATACATTAAAAGGATCAAACACATGTCTCAACTTGGATTTATCCCAGGGATACAAAGATGGTTCAATATCTGCAACTCAATCAACATGATACACCACATTAACAAAATGAAGAATGAAAATCATATGATTAGCTCAATAGATGTAGAAAAAGGTGTTGACAAAATTCAATATCCATTTATGATAAAAACTCTCAAGAAAGTGGGTATAGAGGGAATGTACCTCAACATAATAAAGGCCATTTATGACAAACCTTCAACCAACATTATACTCAATGTTAAACAGCTGAAAGCATTTCCTGTAAGGTCAGGAAAAAGAGAAGGATGCCCACTATTGCAAAAGGAATCCAAATTGGAAAGGAAGAAGCAAAACTGTCGTTGTTTGCAAATGACATGATACTATATGTAGAAGGTCCTAAAGACACCACCAAAAAAAAAAAGAACTAATAAATGAATTCAGTAAATTGCAAGATAGAAAATTAATGCACAGCAATCTCTTGTGTTTCTATACAATAATAATGATCTCTCAAAAAGAAAAATTAAGAAAATAATCTCATTTACAGTTGCAGCAAAAAGAGTAAAACACTTAGGAATAAATCTAAGCAAGGAGGTAAAGCCTTGAACCCAGAAAACTATTAGACATTGATGAAAGAAATTGAAGATGACACAAACAAATGGAAAAATATATCCTTCCCATTGGATGGAAGAATTTATATTGTTAAAAAGATCATACTACCAATGAAAGTCTACAGATTCAGTGCAATCCCTATCAAAATACCACTGGCATTTTTTACAGAACTAGAAAAAAAATTCTAAAATTTGTACAGAGACACAAAAGACCCTGGGTAGCCAAAACAATCTCGATAAAGAACAAAGCTGGAGGTATCATACTCCCTGATTTCAAACTATACTACAAAGCTACAATGATGAAAACAATATTGTATTTGCACAAAAACAGACACATAAATCAATGGAACAGAATAGAGACCCCAGAAATAAACTCATACCTCTATGATCAATTAATCTGAGGACAAAAGAAGCAAGATTATACAATGGGGAAAAGACAGTCTCTTCAGTAAATGGTGTTAGGAAAACTGGACAGCTATGTACAAAAGAATAAAACTAGATACTGTCTCATGCCATATACAAAAATAATGTATTAAAAACTTAAATGTAACTCCTGGAAGAAAACATAGGCAATACACCCTTTGACATCAATTTATCTGTCTGTTTATATAAATATTTAGATAGATAAGTAGATAGATGTCCAAGAGTGTATTGCCATATACACACACAGACAATAGAATATTGCTCAGCCATAAAAAATTAAATCTTGCCATTTGCTACAATTTGGATTGATCTACAGGGTACTAAGTGAAATAAGTCAGACAGAGAAATATACATACCATATGATCTCACTTATTTATGGAATCTAAAAAACAAAGTAAACAAAAGAAAACAGACATAGATACAGAGAGAATAAATGAGTGGTTGCCAGAGGGGAGGGAGGATGGGTGGGTGAGGTAGGCAAATGGGGTTAAGAGGTATAAAATAAATAAGTCACGTGGAAGTAATATACAAGATAAGGAATATGGTCAAAAATATTGTAATAACTTTCAGGACAGTTGGTTGCTAGACTTACCATAATGATCGTTTCAGAATGTATGTGAATAAAATCACTATGTAGTACACATAAAAGTAGCATAATATTATATGTCAAGTACATTTCAATAAAAATAAATAAATAGAAAAAAATGAATGTAGCCTAAAACAGTGATAAACATTGTTAATAAATTCTGTACCTGGCCTTGAATTTCACCTCCCACTCTTTTAGTCAAATGAGTCCTTTGCCTATAATCCTTCTTCACCTTTCAACTCTGGTTTTTTAAAGCTATTCACTATGCTTGGAATGTTCTTCCTTCATGTTTCCACATGTTCTAATTCTGTCATTGTTTCATGTTACATCTAAAATACCAGCTTTCCCTATGAATATTGTATTCATCTTTCTAAGAGTCATGACTTTAAAGTCTGGGTTTGAAACCTGACTTCCACTTAATAATTGTGTGACTTTGGCCACTGTACTTATTCTCTTGAAATTTTGATTTCTTGAGTAGGAAATATCATATAGAATGAACTGAGAATTGAGAGAGCTAATGCATACCGTTTTAGTAGTACCTGTTCTTTACAAAAAGTCCTATTTCTGCCTCTGTCAGTGTCTCTAAAGAAATACTTCAGTGTTTTCTTTAGTTTTTGTTTTTTATCAATATGAAGTCTTTAAAAAAATCAAATAGCACTACAAGGCTTAAAAGAGAAAAGAGATTCCTTGTCCCCCTATCTCGCAGTATACTACATTGAGTGGCAATCACACTTGCAACTCTTTCACCTGTTTCTTATATTTGACTCCAGATTTCTAATTACCATCCTTATACTGCCATTTGTTGGTTTTTCAATTTTAGTTAGTAGTCCTCTACTGACTTTTCACAGTGGAAAATGAAACTTAACCTCTATTATATCTTCTTCCCTGACATGAATGCATTTGCCCTCTCCAGTTCTCTTAAAATAGCTTATTGTTTGTTGTTGGAACTGTTGAAATATTATTCACAAATAAGCTAAAAACAAGGCAATGATTTTATTTCCATTCTTGTGCCACTTTTTGTTTTCCCTAGAGTCAATCATTGCTTTATTTTTTTAATATCATAGTTTACTATGCTATTTACTCTTTCTGCTTTCTTTTCTAATAATATTTCTTTGAACTGCCTTCAGCCTTTTGGACAGTCTTTTCTCTTATATGGTGGTAAAATTTAATAGAGTCAGATATAAAATTTCCTTTGACTTACAGCTGTGTTCTTATCAAACTCACATTACATTTGATTCTTTATGTCAGTCCAATGTGATGATATCAATCTGTTTCATCCTCTCAAGAATACTTGTTGGATGGTACACTTAGAATTTTCCTTATTAACAACAGAAAATTTTTAGATTTTTTAAGAATTAGTTTCTAGCTCTCCAAAAATGTACATCCACTCTATAACTATATTCTTGTTTTGGTAGAACAACTGTTTGTCAATTAAGTCCTTTACATCTGTAAATCCATCATATAGTGTATTTGTGATTCCCATGATTTCTGTCCCCTTATGTTCATGCCATTTATAAACCTCTCACCTTGAATATTATGTAGTTTACTCCTATAGTTATATGACAAAGGTGAAAGGAGTTTGCAAATTTAACTTTGTGAAAATCATTTAACTTTGAGTTAATCAGAAGGGAAATTATCCTTGGTGGGCCTGACTTAATCAGGGGAGCACTTTAGAGGGACTGAAGCCTTCCTGTAGGCCGAGATTCAAAGTGAGAGAGACACTCTTCTGCTGGACATGAAGAAGTAAATTGCTGTATTTTAGAGAGGGCCAGATTGGCATGTGACAGCAGGCTACTCATAGGAGCCAAGAGCATCCCCAGACAATAAACATAAAGAAAGTAGAGACCTGTGAGCTTGGATAAGGATCATGAACTGGCTGATACCTTGATTTCAGACTTGTGAGACTCTCAGCGGAGGACCCAGTAACACTGTGTTTGGATGTCTGATCTACGGAACTGTGAGACAATAAGTGGGTGTTGCTTGAAGCCACTAAGTTTGCAGTAATATGTTATGCATCAATAGGACACTAATGTACTATTTGCCTCTAAAAGATCCATTATTTTTTAAAACTCTGAAGCACATTGAATGTCATCATAAGTGAAAGCTCTCTTTCAGAGAAGATTGTTTTTAAGCACAGAAGTTTTTGAACTTATGAAATTGAAGTTGAATTCAAAATAAGTACAGTTTTAGAAAAGAAATTGAAAAAGTTCCATTTAACATGCTTGTCCTATGATGGTAACTATTTTTTTTTTCTAAAGCAGTTTTATATCCAACGGTATGAATTTTTGTCACTACCTATATAACACAGACAACTCAGGTACAGTTAGTTCATCCTTTTCTAGGCTCTTTAGGCCCTCTTCACAAACAATTTTGAAAAAACAGCGTATGAATTTTTTCTTTACTATAATTATTTTCTCCATTTCCATCCTCAATATATTTCTAAATTAGATAAGGATATTGTTCATATCCACACCTTGAAATATGATTTTACTTCAGGCTAACATTTTAACATCATTTCCATGGCTGCCAATAATGACAGCCATCTTGTAAGCTCATGTCTAAGCAGGCTATCTCCACCTTCCAGAAAGTCAAAAATCTCATTAAGTGCTTCTACACACTTTAAGGAAACTTCAAAGTGACCAAAAACTTTCATTATGAAAGTCTCAATATCACTTGTAAGCAAATCATATCACTTTTCAGCAGCATAAGATCTTTTCCTTTTCTTCAGAAAAAGTTAAAGGCTGAATGGAATTTGCCAAAATTTACATTTGCACTGTCTGCCAAATATGCAGATAGATGAGCAATGTATAGTTTATATTTTGACAGTTTATCAACAATTTTTGTTTTACATTTTCCTACAGTTTCATTAAAATGTTTATAGAAATTAAGAGGACAATTAGAAACTCCATCATTCGTACTTCCACGTGAATTTTAGGAGTTGTTGTAAAAACATTCCATTGTATCAAAGTATTTTGTTATCAGCTTTACCTTGTAGAAGGTAAAAATTTTCCCCATTTTGATATATGCTTCCTCTTTTTTTATTGCAGTATATAGTTGATTTACAATGTTGTGTTAGCTTCAGGTGTATAGCACAGTGATTCAGATATATATATTTTTTCAGATTCTTTTCCATTATAGGTTATTACAAGATATTAAACATACTTCCCTCTGCTATACAGTGGGCCCGTGTTGTTTTTATCTATTTTATATATAATAATGTGTATCTGTTAATCACAAACTCCTAATTTATCTCCCACTTTCCCCCTTTTCCTTTTGGTAACTGTAAGTTTGTTTTCTGTCTATGAGTCTATTTCTGTTTTATAAATAAGTTTATTTGTATCATTTTTTTAGATTCCACATATAAGTGATATCATATGATATTTGTCTTTTCTCTCTGACTAATCTGTAGATCCATCCATGTTGCTGCATATGGCATTATTTCATTCTTTTTTATGGCTGAGTAATATTCTATTGTATATATGTACCACATCTTCTTTATCCATTCATCTGTCGATGGACATTTAGGTTGCTTCCATGACCTGGCTGTTGTAAATTATGCTGCAATGAACGTTGGGGTGGTGCATGTATCTTCCTCTTGAGGTCACAGTATAATGATAGTAATGGAATTCTCTTAAATTTAAGCTCATAATCATAAATAAATGTGAAAAGATAATGAACAAGAGATGTTAAATTTTGGAGAGGTTGCAAGTGGATGGCCAAGTGATAACTGATTAGAGCAGAGACCAAATGTGACAGGAGGACCAAGAAGAAGTAGCAAATCAATTTACACCCTTCAAGTAGGAAATAACGGAAACAAACTATGACTGATTCATTTTCCAAAAGAGCCGCTCTTCTTTGAACCCTCCAAGGTGGCAATTCTCCTTCTACCCGATCCTCTAACAGTACTTTGACACCAATTTCACTGATTAGTTTAACATAACAGCATTAATTTTTTTTCATCCAATGATCTTGTGCTACCTTTTGAATTGAAGTGGAATCTGCCAGTTGGGTTCGAATTTTTTTTTCATGCTCAGAGTGATGCTTTATCCTAACGTGCAGGTTATAATCAAGATGGTCATAAAAGCAGATTGGCTTATGCAGTGCTTAATGAAAAGCAGGTTAGCAGGTTGATAATCACAGTCCTTGTTAAACAAGCACATGTCAAATGAGAATCAAATGAGTTATATGAGAGCTCTTTTCAAACTGTAAAGTACTATAATATGGTAAATAGACATTTGAATTGATCCAGTGAATTCCAGGGAGGTACTATAAATAAAATTCATCCATTTTGGACTTCAGAGTTACACATATCCTTTATTACTGTACTGTGTTTGGGGTTTCTTCATTATTTTTCCCTTTCCAGCTTTGTATTCTATTTCTTAATCCCAATAACAGGCCTATGTGCCCACTTTTTGTCCATTGTTACATGGTCTAGGGATGGGGACGGGGTCTCAGTAAGGATCATTGTCATGGAGGGGCCTACTCTGATCCAGTATTACTGGAATGACCATTTCAGAAAATAATTTGGACTGCGAATTTTGCTAAAAACTTTTCAATAAATACCAAGATAAAGATGTCACTCAGCTGCTTTGCCAGTTTGTTTTTATTACTGAGCATCACCATAACCATATTTGTCTTTCTTCAAATATATTTAGGGAACATCTTTGTAGGTGTCTTGGAGTTTGCAAAGTCTGTTAGGCTGCCTTGTTTTGGTATACACCCAACTTGCAATTTTTGCAGGCTTCCCTGTTCCCCTTAGAAACCTCAGATTTGCCTTTCAACTCCACTCTGAATGAATATTCAGGAGATTGTAGTTTATCATTTTTGGGGGGCGGGGGCTAAAGTCCAGTCAAATAACGTAGTCCTAGGCCTATAGAGTCCAAGCTATTCCACTCACAGATCAGTGTCAGACACACTAGTTCTAAAATGCATTTTGAAGTAGACAAATAGCCAGATAATTGAGTGGTAAATAATAGCAGATGCCCAGAGGTAAGACAAAAGTAGAAAAGGCGGTTTGCATTGGGATTGGCCGGAAGACATGTTTCAGAGGGCAGGGATTGCTGAGTAGGGGTATACCAGGGCACCATGATCCATGTAAGTCAGGCCAGGCCAAGCCTTGGAGACTTACAGGATAATTGAAGACTTAAAAAAATAAAGTCAATGGAAAAAAGACCACCAAAATCTTTAAGCAAGGTGAAGTTCAGGATGAGAGAAATCAACTCAAATTTGACCTCAGGCTCAGACAGCTAAATTCTTTGCAGGGAGATATTTTTTTCTGTCTCCTTGAAATATGCTATAAGGTGGATCAGAGTAAAAAAGCAATGGATGTCACTTAAGAGACCTGGATTTCATATAGTTCTACTAGTCACAGGCTGTGTGACCCTGACCAAGTTCCCACGTTCAACCTCAGATTTTTCATTCCTAAAAGGAAAAGAATGTACTTATAAGATCCCTGAACTCTGGCTTTGTGAGTTACTGATTCTGTCACCCAAGTTTCATCAGTGGGCTTGGGAGCCCATAGGAGAGTCTCTCTCACTTTCCTCAAATATAGTGAGAGTGTATTTTTGTAAGCAGGGATGGATAGGAGAGTGGGATTTTTTATATAAATTAGTCAAGAATTTGAAATCCACCCCCCAACAAAAGAACTGGAATCCCATTTTACTTGTTGATTAGCATCAGCCTATTTAGTCTAACACTGAGAATAGTTGTATACAACAGTTGTTTAATAATTACACGTGGAATTAATGAATAAATGGAGGAGAGTCCCATGTGAACACTCCTGTGGGTGTCCCTATTACTCCATAGTTTACATTTGTAGTCAAATGCAGGCACAATTATTTGTCCACACTCCTTCCCACCCCCTTTTCTCTTAGGATCTTTTCCTATATTCTGAGGAAGAGGGAAGGTTTTGTCATTGTTTTTCTCTTAAAATGCAGAGGTAATTATATGCCTCAAACCACCAGGCAGATCCTGAAATGAACTCTCTTAACTAGAAAATAACATTGAACAGGGAGGAAGAGAGGAGTAAAATAATAAATCTGTTCTTACTCGTGAAAAGCAAGGACTTATCTACTAGAGAGGCATGGTTTTCCAAGGAGTTGTACCATTTATGTTCTGTAGAAACTAAGTTCTTAAGCTGAATTGAATACTTGCAGCCTGGTGGGGCAAATTAGTTTATTGAACACAAGATTAGGCTTATATATGTGAATGAATAAAGACCATATTTAGATAAATGAGGAGAAGTAGTATAAAGGTTCTAAACTCTTGGGAAAGGGCAATGGAATATTGATTTGGAACATGGGTGATGGTTGAACTCACGTTTATTTAGCTGAGTGTGAAATACAGTTAAATCAATGTCCTTTAAGCCCATTTTTTGTCCAAAGATTGTAAATACACGGTCTCTTTCCAGCCATCATGCACTGGGCTGTATCTACAGAGTGGCAGATATTTGTCATGTACTTGTTGTGTACTTGTAAGATGTTTATAAACATGCAACTTTTCCAGGTTTTATCCTGTTGTTTGGTATGATATAGAGGCTTTTTTCCCCTTTTTTTCTTTCTTTTCTGTTTATCATTTGTTTCCTAGGATTATGTTCTAAAGTTCTTCTATATTTCTTGCCAGTCATCTGAATATATAGAGAAAGAAGTAGGAACCTATAAGAAAGATACGTTCTGTTCCCTCATGGCACTGCTAATATGTATGACATCTATAATTATTAATGTTACACAAAGACATGGTTTCTAAAAGACACTTATTAGAATTCATTAGTCCATTCATTTTTTATCATCCCGGAACATTTATTGGAAAGCTACTATATACATCACTTCTTAACTGAAGCTGACGGTTAGACTTTCTTTCTGAAAACTTTTCATCATTCAGGTCTTTTGCTCAAATATCAAAATTTTAAGTTAACTTCTCTTTGATTGCCAAGGTAAAGAGTTGTCATCACACTCTAAACACAGCATTATTGTTTTTGTTTTTAATTTTATATTTTAAATTATAATGTAGTCAAATTGACTTTTATGGGGAGTAGTTCTTTGAATCTTAATATTGATGTATGTATAGATTCAAGTAATCACCACCATCAGGACACAGAACAGCTCTATTACCTCCAAAAATGCTCCCTTATGTTACTCCTAAAGAGTATTAAACTCACCCCACTCCTATGCCCTGGCAACCATTGATCTGTC